>NC_139045.1:30220168-33045168 GCF_965140915.1 Aythya marila | reverse complement strand
AAATATTAAATTTACATGAGAAAAACTAATATAATATTTGGAAGCAAAATAAAACACATGCCAGATAGCATTAATTTAACCCCCTTACTAAAATATTTCTTTAGAATTACAATCATTGCATACATTTATTTTTTACGTGTTTATGATGACTAAATGCATTCTGTCTTTCCCATAAAGAGATTTTGTTTTGTCTCTAATGCCATTTTAGTTTCCTAGAATTATGTTAAGTGTACTGCAAAGTGCATTATGTGATATTTCCATTTTGCTGTAGATCATTATTATAAAACACAAATTATTATGTCCATATTTTGTGTACTTTGTAATTTACAAACTGATTACATAAACCCGATTTGAGGATTATCAGAAAAGAGTTACTCCACTACCTTTAAGCATGGAATATTTTATCAGTTACACTTCTCCCTCACCAACATTTTAACAACAAGCAAACACACCTAAACAGCAACTAAGATTTTATGCTTTTAGTGAAAAGACAGTAATGATAGTTTTAATCATTACTGAGACACAAACAAATAAACAAAACTGCCATGTACATATCTACCAAAATTACAAGCATTCAAACTAATTAAAGGAATCTGCTCTCACATAATCATAATACAAACCTTACTTCATCATTATATGGCATTAAGTAACTAAAAATTCCTAGAAATGTTGAAATTGACTATTGTTTTTATATCCTCAGCATTTTTCATTTCTTAAACAGGCTTTTTTTTTTTTTTTTTTTTTTAAAGCATAATTTACTTAACAAAAGAAAAACAGTAGTAAGCACTTACTTCAACACTTTGTTTTTAACCTTATAGCCTGGAGCCCCAAACTGGTATTTACAGTAAATGGACATTCTATACCATAACAACACAACTCTCGATTTTAACAGAACATTTTCTTCATGCTACTGTATGTTAATTATGAGTGCTTAGGATTTTTCCCCCTCTTTCCAGAAAATAAGCAGTAGCTGAACAATGAATAAAGACAGTTATGAAATAACAGTATGTCTCGCTCATATCTCGCTCATGCTTATTATTCCATTGAATATAAATAACAGTATCTCAACATAATAGCATACTCAATCTGGTTATACTCTAGCCTAAATATGTTCCAGGAATTCTTAAGCTTTACTTACAGATGCAGCACAAGGACTTGAATTCATATTTTAGATTTGCAAGTGAAACTTTAACTTGTTTAGCACAAGTCACAGCTAAACAGCTATCATCATAATCAAGGCACATAGCGAGAATTCCAACAAGATAATAGATTTTGTGGTATTGTTTTCACCTTGAAATTACTAATACAGAACTCATAGTTTCCCTCTAATTTAAAAAGGTGTTCATTTATTTATTGATTTATTTTTGTTTGGTATAAAAGTAAACAAGTAACACACTACATCGTGGTTCAACCTTGCACTACATAATGCACCATGAAGAAAGCTAGAAAAATATCGACTTGTTAAAATTATTTTTCAAATATATGATAGTGGTAGAATTGGAAATTCAAAATCAATTCTATCACATCACCATACCAAAAATTTAAAGCCATGAGAGAATCACTTTTTTTTTTTTTTTTTACTGTTCTAACAAACAGTAGCTTCCCAACTTCCACTTATACTAAAGAAGACATGTTAATTTTACCTTTTATCATTTTCTTTAAAAAATAATAAAAAATTACCCTTAAATTTGTCCATAAGACATTAATTCAAAATCATCTGATTACAGCTGAGCATATCCCAATTCTAAAAAATATTTTTAAAATGATTTACCTCGACACAGAACTTCCCCAGGCTCCATGCTTGTCTGTCAGGATGTTGATAATTTTCTGTATTAGTTGAGTTGCAGTCACTTGGTCTCGGTACTTAGCTGCTGTTATCAAATGATGACACATTTTTTCTTCTTCCCGTTTGTCAGCAGAATACTGGGCACACAGTGACTAAGAAAAAAATAAAAACTTTACTACTTTGCATTTTAATTATACCACCTGTAGGAACTTTAGGCACATAACAGTTGATCACTTCTAAAAAACACTTAGAGAGTTAAGAATAAACCCCATTTTACAGATTTGAGAATTGAGGCATTACGCAGCTGCCCACAGTAAATCAGTTCATAGAGTCAAGCAGAGCATTTTGGTTTGTCATCAATTCTTTAACCTTACACACTCAAGATTTGGAAAACGGGTTAGTGTCCTGATTGCATAATAAAATACATAGGCGCAACCACTTCTATTTTACTACAAAGTGAATAGTAAACAGAGAAGCAAGTTTCAGAATCATGAATGCCAGCTAGCTGTCTACTTCACTTCCAGAACTGTCCACTGGATTTGCGCAGCCAACCATTTGTTATTATTTATATGAATATAAAACTATAAAAGCTATGGAGAAAATCTGCATATCTTCAGCTGGGCAGGAGACTAAACGCATACAAAGACTGAATTGTCTTCACCAGATGGCTTCCTTACATAGGAAGGAATATGTCCAGCGTATTAGCAGGCCAGCAAAGGAAAGCTTTTTTTTTTTTTTTTTTAAATCTGTACTACACCTGTTGTATAAGTATATTCTATCTTCCAAGGCACTCAGAACTTAAAACTAACAAATAAGAACTGAAAGGCATACGTATAAACAGAAAGCAAAACCACAGAAGATTCTTCGTTACATTTTCTATCATTTCGTGTTTTTTTTCTTGATCTTCTGAAAATGTGTCTATTAACAGAGAACTCAAAAAATGGACACCAAATTTAGATCCTCCCCTCATCAAACCACTGTACGTGAAGACACAGAACAAATTCAAATACTGGTAAGGAAACAATAAAAGCTTTTCCCCACTTCAGCACGCCCTGTTTCTAATTTCAGTTTTCATCTGGCAATTCCACAGATCACATATGCCAGACAAAGCATTTCAGCCTTTGTCAATGATTGGATTACTCTATGATCTAGTTAGTAGAATGGACACAAATGTCTGCCTAACAACAAAAAAAATTGCTGCTTCTTTGTGAAGCACAGCTGATGCAGACACTGGTACAATTATTGCTTAGGGCTTAGATAACAGCACAGTATCATAACAATTTTTATGTTTAAAACAGTAGCAATGCTCTTTCTATATAAATCTATCTATACAAAATATCTAATAGAAAATTTTTGCAAATAAGAAAACAGGTTATAGATTTTATTTGTATATATATATATATATATATATATATATATATATATATATATATATCAAAATAGGTTCAGTCATCTAAAATGAGGGAAAGGAAGAAATGTGGAAAAAACACACGTGAAATAAAATTTGTGATCGTGTAGATTTTCACAGACATTAAATTTAAAAAAGTACCAACAGATGAACACATTTGAGACCTATTTTAACAATTCTAATATATTTACACATTTTCTCCTAATTTTTCCCATAGCTCAGAGCAATGCTCACCTGATGAACAGACATCCAGAAAGAGTGAAGAATAAGCAGCTGACTTTCCAAGTCAATGAGACATCAAAAATTGGCTTTTGTACTCACACGTGAAGCACTCTGCCACCCCTCTTCACAAAAACATAAGATGGCTAAATCATAACCTACACTAAACAAGATTTTTCTAGCCCTTGATAAATACACCTGTCTTTTCCAATACATCAAAATCTATTTTGCACCCATGATGATTCTGAGTTCTTTTCAGCACTTTGTAAATGTTTGATAAGCTGTTATTTTTAAGTTGCTTGAAAGGGCAGAATTCTAAAAACAAGTGTATAAGGTAAGCTAAGTAGTAAAATGTTTTAAAGTGCTCTTTAATGGATCCTCCTTTACAATTTGAACAGCAACTTTTCATATCTGACATAAAATCCATAGATATAAATCACATTAGAGGGTTATTCTTTCCCCATTATCAATCTCTGTCTCTTTATGGAACATTAAAGTCACATTTGACCTTAAAACATGATAAAATGGAAATCAAACTAGAATGTTTTGTAAAAGATATAATGAACTTGTACCTCTTTATAAAAAAAAAAAAAAAAAAAAAAAAGGTCTCTTTACAATGTAATTTTTAACACATTGTTCATTAAATACTGAAGATTTTCAGAGTGTAGGTGTGACATTTAAATGAAGGAAAAATGGCATTTTGTTGTCCTGACAACTTCCATGAAAACAGAATCTGTCTGTTACGAAACTGAGATGTATAGGACTCCACTTTTCAGCAAATTAATTATGAACAAAAATTTGCAACTAACCCCAGAACTGAGAGATTCCCATGCGCAACAGTCTCTTCGAATTACAACATTACTCCAGGAGGAACTCTTAATCACTGCACACACTTTACCATGAAAGTATTTTGCAAACAAGAACAGGGAGAAGCCACGTTTCTATCAGATACCGGCAGGTGCATACGCATAGTTACTAACATTAAGAAAGTTCTGCAAGAACGTTGGTTTAACGTCATCTCTTCCTAAAACATCCTTTGGCTTTCCTGTAAGGCACAACCCTAAAATTTTACTAGTATAGAAAAATTACTATTTAGTGAATTTTAAACCCCAGTTTTCACTGGGAAGTTCACTGGGTGTTGTTAACCTACTCTGTCATTTGCGTGGTCTACTCTGTCAGAGTTCTCCTTTTCCCAATATCCTTTAATGGACCTCTTTGGTCATGCAGGTGACTCGTTAATTTACAGGTGACTTGTTAATTGTTCAGTAGTTCTCACCCGATAAAAAATGACCAATCTTCAGAAAAAGACAAGATCTTTTTCTCTCTCTCTTTCAGCCGCAAATAATTATTAACGTAAGAGAAAAAGACGGTGGCTCCACTGCAGAAGACAGAGAGATCCATCCCAAAAGGAGCCAGTCACACTGGACTGTTTTAAAAGCACTAAAAGTCTCCCTGTTTCTCTGTTGTATTTTTCAAATTTCCAGATGCCTCCAGGTTCATCTTATCAGCATAAAATACCAGGCATAAAATACCAGGACATCAAGTGGTATATGATAATACTTCACACTAAATCCCAACTATTCTATTTATGTAAAACAGAAGTTCAGCTTGAATTCTGTTTGTGCACAAGCTCAAAAACTGATTTGTACAGTTTTATTTCTGTTATTATTTGGTTTCTTGCACTTGCAGTATACATCCTGTTATGCTTGAATACAGTTTTACAATTAGATACACAATTACATGCAAAGGAATTGGCAAACCCTCCTTCCATTACTGGTTTGGCCTACATAATTTTTGTTACCTGTTTGGGAAAGTACAATTGCAAAAGTACTGTGAAGTAATTGCACAGTCACACTCACGATGAAACAAAAATGTTGAAAGGAGAAAAATATATATTCATATATCCACTCCACAGGTTATCTACCAAAAAAAGTCTAATTAAAGTGGTAAGTGGGGCATGTTTATGAAGCAGAATCCTTTGATATGACACGGAGCAGGGGGGAGACCCTTGGTTCCCCACCCTTCACCCAGGATAGAAGAAAAACCTTTTCCTTTGTCGTTATCACAGGGAGGAAGAGAGATATTTTTTTCCCACTCTCCTGTTCCCCCCTTGAACTAGGCTGCAGGCTATTTGAACACGTAGGTTATCTGCAGATTTGTTTTTGAGGAACAGTAATTCTAAATGGGCACAAGGTCATCCAAAGGCAAGTTTCAGATACAAAAATACACTTATTTTGTATGCAGACTACTACAATATAAACTAAACAAGATGAATTATCATATTCTGCCTCTCTGTATTACACTGAAAAGGAGGAGTAATCTAGTGTTTTTTGAACTGTTTTATCTTTGATCTTTATAAAAATGTCAAATAAAGCTAAAAGTAAAAGATTTCCTCTGCATGGTAACATTTGCATGTACAACTTCACAGTCTCAAAATTACAACACGATGCTTTCTGCAAACTATCTGTAAGTTTAATGGTGTGTGTGTGTTTTTAAATCAATATTGCACCTTTTTTTTTTTTATTTTTATTCATCAGCTCAGATCACTGAACACTTTGACATATGCCAGTTCCTTTGTCTAATTTGGCTAAAAGCTACTTGCTTTGTGAACAACCCATCTCTGTGGGTGTCATTTCAGAGGAAAAGTCATCCATAAGATAACACATAGCCTTGCCACTAATGCAAATTCCCTACAAATAAGGATATTTCAGTAAATGAAGGAGCTCCTCAATCCTCTGCTTTCCAAGATCTTTGCACTTGACCTCTGGCCTGGAGTTTAAAGTCTGGACTAAAAATGCTACCCAGGGAAATCTTACAAAGACTCCTGAATAAGACTTAGAAAAATGAAAGCTTAAAACCTCAACAGCAAACAAAAGTCAACCAATGACAACGTCTGACAGCCACCGTCAATTCTGAAGTGATGCCTCTGTCATCCAACGACTCAAAGTATTGATTTCTCTCAGCATGAAAAAAGCTTAAGCCAATGAAATAGATATAGCATCATCCCCCCGATAATAGCCATCAAGGTTAACACCAGCAGAACACTTATCAAAATATCTCTTCTATTTCTTCTTGTTTTAATGGACTGAACACAATGCAATGGCTTCTCATCTCAGCAACCTATAGTCTTCCAAACCTCATTTATCCACTTTTCCAGCCTCTTATCTGATTTGCAGATTAAAAAGAATCTGAATCTAAATCAATTGCTTCTAATATAAATGTGCAACAAAACAAAACAGAAATTTAAAATGTGTTTTTGTAGACATTCCTGGGAACATGCCAGACGTTCCGGGTGGAGAGAAAAAACAACAACAACAAAAAACCCCACACGTTTAAAAATTTCCAAGACAGGAAAAAATGCTGTTATGCTGTTGATTAGATCATACCAAACAAACTGGTAACACTATGGTCACGACCAGAAGAAAAAAAAAAAAAAAAAGAAAAAACCTACCACAGTCAGTTAATTTGGGTTAGTGATTAGAGAGAAAGGCAAGGATCTCAAGAGACATCTGGTTTTAATCTGCACTGAGTCAACAGCTTTATTTTTTACCTTTAAGTCTCACAGTATTAAGCTTTAGAAAACCCAACTAAACACTAAGCAACAGCACTTTTATCAAAGATTGCATCTTTCAAATTAACCCTATTTAGCAGAGTAGGTAAAGGAACTGAACTAACAAGACAACTGGATGTAAATATAACTAACAATATATAAATAGTAAAGAACAGAAATAAATAACATCAGTTTTCTTCTGCAGTACCATATACCTTTCCCTTACTTTGTTTCTTATTTTTTAATTTTGATTCTCGACTAATTGCCTATTACTTCTGCAACAGGCACACCCTTGAATCAGAGTCAAAGACTTCACACAAACAAGTACGAGATCCTACTCCTTGCTACGAGCTATATATGCCTTACATTATGTCAATATTCTAACTCTCTAAGCATCACTGCTAACCATTTTCATGAACAATACACCAAGAGAAATGTTCCTTTTTAACCCAAGAAGCCAGTTCTTATTGTATATATGCCCAAATGCTTTGCATGCAAATCTCAAAGCACACACTACGGCACTTTCCCCTCTCTCATTTGCAAATCCAGTTTATGTCTGCAGTCTCTTCATGCTATTCTTGTTTAAAATAGGCCAAGATGCTAAAATCATTACTCCTGGGCATTACCTCTGAGATCCCTTGGGTCTTCATCTTCCAGGCACAATGTATTTGTCAAGCTAGAAATAATCAATGTTATGCTCTAGAAAATATAAAGCTCAGCATTTCTGCATAGGTGGGTCTGTGGTCTCAGATCAGATGTTTAGCAAAGAATGAGTCATTGATGATCTGCAAAGAGTTTAAACTGTTTCCAACCACCACACTGAATCAACTTTGTGACACTACCCTCATCAAGGAGTTTAGTACTATATTCACTAAACTTCTACTCTGACACAACACATGAATCCGATCCATGAAAAAATTCTGGAACTAAAAAAAAAAAAGTCATTTTTTAAGGAATATCCAGACTGTGCAACAAATAAGAAATATTTACATGATTTAAGACTTAACTACATATTCTTAGTGAGGGTTAAATTATGGTTGCACTGCTCTGATTTTTGAAAACTGCTGGATACTTGGTTTTGCAGGCTTTTCATATCGTAATTTCTATACAACTTAAGTTTTAAAAAAGGGGAGGGTGTGGAGGAGACCTTTTTCTAATCATGTGAAAGTAGACATATATGTCTCAAGGTGGGCCAAATACAAAGACTTGTATCACTTAATCAAAGCAAAGCATTATTAGCTTGTTACCTTGTCTGCAGCCAGTAAGTAAAGATACCTGAGCCATCATTCTCTTAACAGCCATAAGAGAAATACAATACTTAGTTACAGACTCCAAGGATGCAGGGGAGACTGGCCTAGGGAAAATCCCAAACCTACTCTCCGTACTCGCCAGCTTTTCTTTCTGTTCAAACTAAAGCTCCGAAATGTCCTTATTCACCAACTGCCACCACAACCTCTCCAATTGCCTTGCTCTACTGAGACACAATGAGGACCTTTATTATCTGTAAGGCACGTAATAAAGTAGCCCAGCAATTTTGGCCCCAAATATTTACTGCTCAAGGATTCAGATTTCCAGACATCCTTCCGCTACCGTAGTTCTTTTACAACTTGCAGCACCAAGTCTTGGCACAGGAGCGATGCTTGAACAGGCACGTGCAGTTCAGAAAGCACACTTAAGCCTTAAATGAAGTCTCTAAGAACAGAGGACAGATAACACTGAGTATTTTTGAACAGCGTCACTTATTAATTAAAAAGCTCTTAAAGGTTCTACATAAAGAGTGATAATTTCACAAGTTGTGTGTTGGACAGATTCAGAATCAGTTTTCATAAGGAGGGCAAAAGGTAAATTCCTGACAGTGAGGAAGTTTTACTACCCCAAAGCATGGAAAAATTGGAAATTTTGAAAAATAGAAATAAAGAGAGGCGAGATTTTTAAATGTTTTACGTTGAAAAGCTTTTTCCTTCCATTCTTTCCCAAAACAAGAAAAGTAATTATTCTAGTCAACCTCTGAGGCCACAAAGAACAAAAAAAAAAAAAAACAACGATCCAGACAGATTAATCCAAGTAACAAGATAAACCGAAAGATATTTTGGAGCCTTACTACAAAATACCTCGTGCAATTTTGATTCATAAATGTGGCTTTGGCCTCTGGCTTTAAGAGAGTGAAAGCTGTCCACACAAGATAAAATTATTTTGCTTCTATAGCTATCAAACATACAGCTATAAATATTTAGCTATACTAGAATTTAATACAACTTACGTTAATTGTCTCAATTCTTACCTTACAGGAAAGTGTGTTCTTATATAGGGCTCATGAGCAAAGAACAAAGAAACCATATTAATCTGAGGTAACAAGACATTTAGGCATAAGTTTCCTATCTTGCCATGACTGCTTACAGGCCAATGACAAGTACATCTCTAATAAAGAGTCAGTACTTTGAATATCAAGTTAGTTTTAGACCTGACTGGACTCCTTACGATGTCAATTCTGGTGCTAAATAAGAAGAAAAAATAAGTATTTGTAGTATACGTTTCTATTAATTTTTTCTGATGACAGAATCTGATTTCTCTGACAACAGAATCCAAGGAACGTTCTGAAGGTATTTTACTCTAAATGCTAGTTTAGTACTCACTAGACAATAAGGGAAAAAAAAAGGGAGAAATGCCATCAGCACACAATAAAATCAAGGTATACACAAGGATGGTGATTGTGGTAGATCACATATTCTGCAGTAGTGACAGAAGGAGCTTTAAAAGTATTCTGTTGCATATTTGGCAAACCTTTTGTAAGACCTCATCTACAAAACATTAAGAAATGCACATGAACTCGTGACCCAAAAAGTAACCTATCTGTCCTTCACCAGCTTCTAAAATGCTTGCCCCAAGAGCTAATTTAGTGGACTAGATTTCTGACAGTTCAGGACCTTTCCCTCACACAGGAGAATGATCACCTTGAGTAGCACATATCCTTGAGCAACACTGCTAAGTAGGACAAACACGTTTGCTGGCAAAGCTTTTCCCCTTCAACACACAGGAAAAAAATAAATAGTTTCTGCCATTAAGTTACTGCACCTTCATCTGTATCTGCAGAAACATTTTAATTAGTCATTAAGTGTTAAGGACTTATTTTGTAAGAGGAATTTCAAATGGTTATCAGAGCATCCGTGGGGAAAAAAAAATGAAGGATTATAGAGGATTTTATTCAGAAGTCTAATTAAAAATAAAAAGTTCAGTGCTGTTGAACAATCCTCAAGACCCTCACTTTCACTCCAAACTTATTCCTCACGTTATGGCAAGCTAAGACTTCTTAAAAATTTATTTTTTCAATGACCGATTATTTTAAAAGCCGAACATTTTGATTAAGATGATGCAATTGCAAAGATCAAAAAAAAAAATCCAGAACCAAATGAGAGGGATGATTAAACATGGTATTTTATAGCAGTTATTCTTTAGAATCGTTCCCAGCCATTTACCTTGGAAACATGTTAAGCAGTCACAATCCCAGCTTCAGCTTAACCTCTGCCTTAACTTAAAACTTCCTGTCAGAATTCCTATAGCATCAAACCATAAAAAGTAAATTATTTCAACTTTTTTTTCCTTTGCTTTTTTTTCAGTAGTCTGTCTTTTATATTTCATTCCTACTAGCATAGGAGTTTGAATGATGTTTTTTACTTTGTGATTTGTTCTGCATTTATGTAACACAATTTTGGATGTTCAGAAGAGAATGAGATAGGTATGAATAGGTTTGTTTTTCAATTAACATTTTATTCATAAAAAGTTCTACCACCCTTGAAAGGTTGACATAGCTGGCTCTAAAAATTGTTGGGAGATGGTAATTTAATTTCTCATTAAAACTAATGTGTGATTTTTATTATCCATAAAAAGACAGCACCTTAAATATTCAGACTATTCAGAATGTGAGATGGCAGTATACTCTGATTTAATGTACAGCATTCTAAGTTAAAAACATCCACTCATACAACTCTAGAACCTTATACTGAACAATATGGAACAAGGGACTACAAATACTCCATAAGAATTGCTTTAAAATTTATGTTTTCTTGTTCACTTGGTTTAAGTGAGAAGACTGCAGTGATGCAAGAGTCAGTATTTTAAGTGCCACAGACGTTACTTTCAGAAAAAGTACTATGAAGCACTATGTGGTTTCTACAGAAAATATCCTTTGTTTTCACTGTTAAAAAAATACTGAATTAATACCCCATAAACATACTCATTTATGTAAGAAGAACATAGATCCATTTATCTTTATTTCCCATTTCATTATTAAACAAAAGAACTTGCAAAACCTTCTATTCCAAGGGTCTGATGTTCTTGTCAAGTTCTATTTTTGGCTTTGTTTCAGTTTAGCTAGTGAAGGGTTTTTCCCTTTGTTTCACCTTCTCCCTATCTTCCCTCCCTCCCCACCCTCCACCCCCCAAAAAAATAAAAACTGTGAAGAAAAAAATAAAAACTTTTGAAAAAATAAAATGCCTGTGAAGGCATTTTAATACTGGCCCTGGATAATAGTATCAGCATTTGTTACAAACAGCTGAACTCATTGGACATCGCTGAAATCACACAAGACAGATTACACAGTACAACTGTGCAAATCCTCCTTAACTACATTTCATCAATTGACTTTAATTCAATGTAAAACAGTAAACTTTAAACATAACAGTTCAAGTAGGGAGCAAAACCAGCAACATAGGATAAAAAAGCAACACCAATAATGAGGAATTTTAAAGCAAGAATCTGGAATTTGATTTGAATTTGTTTGCTCGTTAATATTATAGGTACTGAAAGAAAGTACAGTGACTAATCAAAATCACCAGCTTCCACCAAGCATGCAAAAAAAAAAAAAAAGAAAAAAACTACTGACATTATTTAAAATGTTTTATATAAAACACATGTGAATTACTGAACATACCAAAAAGCCACGTAACAGCATTTTTTATGCACTTTAACAGTTTCTGTTACACTCCAGCCAATAATCTAGTTCTGACTAATTTTAATAGATCAAGTCAATAAGTAGCTTCAAACAACTGCCATTTAAAATTTTTCTGAGAAACACTCCGTCCTCCTCTGCCACTGACCATACGAAATTGCCTTGCAAAACTGTATTGGTTCAATGCCAAGATGGGTGATGCTGTCTTCAAGGCTATCAACGACTGCTTAGAAATGAAATATGTGGAGTTTCTAGCAGGCGGTGTAAGAAAAAATAAGCAACAATATTTCAGAAGTCAGAATATCCAACTTCCTCTTCTGTAAATGTTAGACATGCTCAGGACTAATGATACAGGCATTAGCTTACATGTATATCAACTTACAGGTGTCTGTGGGTGCCATATGTGAGGTTCTGCCAGGGCTGAAGGCCTGTACAAAGCCAGCCAAGAGTGTCCCTATCCCACTGGTGGCAACAGAAAGACTGCCCCACAGGCTGGCCAGAGGCCATGGTGCAAGTCCTACTGGTGCCCCACCACCTTGCCATGGGTTCCCTGATCCTCCCAGACCACCAGTCACAAGGTAGGCAGGCTTCCTAGCCTCAGGCTGGCCCTGCCCTATGGCAAGGGGTCATAGCCAGTGGGCCATGGCTGCCATCCGCTGAGGTTGCCCTTCTCTTTGTGGTTGATGGTAGATAGGGACAGTTGATAAGGCCCCACTTTGGCAGCCATGGTACTGTAGTGGGTGCCCAACTTACCCGCTCTGCAGGGCACTGCCCGATCTCATGGCACCCTGACAGAGTATTATAAACCTCCAATCCCACGTTATGACAAAATTGTTTTCATAATTTCCAAGTATTCTCTAAAACACTAATAACCCGTACAATAATTTAGTGTTTTGCTCACTTTGTCTGTCACCTCTACAAAATGTTTCTCAGACAAGAATTATTGTTAACCACTAACGATGGAATCTCAAATTGTTCTGTGGGCAACACACAATTCAGGATAGTTTTTATGAGATTTTAAAACTCATGTTTCTGTGAAAACAGACGTAAAAAAAAGTAAGGAAGTATGAACAAAGTATGATCATCTCAAAATCTATTATAGAAACATAAAATCATAGAATATCCTGAGTTGGAAGAGACCCATAAGGATCATCAAGTCCAACTCCTGGCTCCACACAGGACCACCCAAAAATCAGACCCTATGTCTGAGAGCATTGTTCAAATGCTTCTTGAAATCCAGCAGGCCCAGCGCTGTGACACCAAGGCTGGGCAGCCTGTCCCAGCGCCCAACCACCCTCATGGTGAAGAACCTTTCCCAAACATCCAACCTGACCCTCCCCTGTCCCAGCTCCATGCCGTTCCCTTGGGTCCTGTCACTGTCCCCAGAGAGCAGAGCTCAGCGCCTGCCCCTCCGCTCCCCTCATGAGGGAGCTGCAGGCCGCCATGAGGCCTCCCCTCAGCCTGCTCTGCTCTGGGCTGAACAAAAGAAGGGACTTCAGCCACTCCTCATACGTCTTGCCCCATTACCATAGGCCTCCTTTGGAAGCTCTCTAGCAGTTCTGTGTCCTTCTTATATTGCAGTACCCAAAACTGCACACAGTGCTCGAGGTGAGGCCGCATTAGCGCAGAGCGGAGTGAGACAACCGCTTCCCTTGACCAGTTCGCCATGTGGTGCCTGACGCACCCCAGGGTACAGTTGGCACTTCTGGCTGCCAGGGCACACTGTTGACTCAGCTTACCATCAACCCTCAGATGCCTTTCCACAGGGCTGCTCTTCTGCCTCTCATCCCCTAGTCCATATGCATAGCCAGGGCTACCCCATCCCAGGTGCAAAATCTGGTACTTGTTCTTTTTAAGCTTCCTGCCGCTGGCAATTGCCCAGCCCTCTAGTCCGAGAGATCTCTCTGCAAGGCCTCTCTGCTCTCAAGGGAGTCAACAACTCCTTCCAAGTTAGTATCATCAGCAAACTTTACTAAATACACTTTTTGATTCTGTCATCCAGACCATTTATAAAAACATTAAAGAAAATTGGCCCTAAAAGGGAGCCCTGTGGAACCCCACTACTGACTGGCCACCAGGCTTATATAACCCCATTTACTATAACCCTCTGAGCTCAACCCATCAATCGTTTAACCATTGCATTATGTGCTTGACTAGCTGAATGCTGGACACTTTGTCCAGAAGGATACTGTGAGAAACAATATCAAAAGCCTTGATGAAATCCAAAAAGATTACATCAGTTATTATTTATGATGCCATAACCTTGGCATCACTACTTTGACCCATAATTTACTTCAAAGAATTTTTGACAAAAAACAGTTTCTTGACACTAAGGCACTAAGAAAAAAAAAAGTATGATATCCAAAGCACTTGGACTGCTCATCTTTATAGTCACTATCATCTCCTTCCAAGCTCTATTTCCAAGAAACAGCCATTTATTTATTTATTTATTTATTTTAGAATGCCAGAGATCTTTGAACACACGTTTTTTTTTTTTAAAAAAAGTAAATGAACAAAAGAACTGTAGACAAATAAGGTGGAAAAAGTTGGGAAGGAGAAGGAGTGGTGAGGAAAGTATCAGGAAACCTATATTGTTCCCTATGCTAAACAGAATAGCAAGGACAATTTGTTCTTCTAAACGGTAAGACTCATTAAGAATTGACTCTGACACTTCCAGTAGGACTTCAGATTAACAGTGAAATCCAGCGGTCTCTCGAAGTCACTTGGCATCTTCCCTAACACAGTGATCATCCAAAGACTGACTTAACTGACAGAGCTTCCTTTTCATAATCTAAGACCATCTCTATACAACAGGATTGGCTCATTTTTTTTTTTCCTGTACAGTTGAAAGTGGAAAATCAGTAGGTGGACTCTTTCTGTAAACATTTCCATAAAATAATCAGAAGGGGGGGGGGGGGAGGGGGGAACAGATTTTCAAAAAAATCTATTGTAGTCATTTCCATATAAAAATCTAACAGGAAAGTTAAGATGAAAAGCTTAAGTGCCTATCCCATTCCCCTGTTCTGCAATGTGAAAAGACTTGTCAGTTGCTATTAAGAATTTGGATTAGCGTTGTTTCCTTTCCTGGAAATCTGTTTAGGTCTACTCAGAAATAAAAGGCTACTGTTATAAAAAGTTAACAGGAATACTGTCCAACAGCGCTTTACAGTTTTCTACCATGTTCCCCACTGGATCCCAGGCTGACTTCAAGCATTATGTATCTATCGTACGATAAAGATGTTTTTACAATTTATTTACAAAATCCTTCTTCAAACAATTACTGTTTCTACAGCTATCACTCACAGAAGTATTTATTTCAGCAAAACAACAACATTTTGTATTCAGAACAGAGTATTATCAATGAAAGGATGAAACTTGCATTGGAATAAGAAATATTGACTCAGGATGAACTATTACAATAGATGTGATATTTTCCACTACTTTCTCAATAATATTCCAATAAATGAATGAGGAAAAAATAACCTATGTGACTGAGAAATAAAAGTAACATTGAAAACCTTTATTTTAAATGCCTTCAAACTGTACTGGTGAGCTTAACTAAATGTTTCAGTATCTTCACGTGAAACATAAATTACTTTCCACATTGCCAACAAAGTTGTTTTTCATAAGCCACCTATCATGAACATCGAAAAATAAACCTATTTGATTCAAACTTTCTCTTGCCTAAGTAAATGAGAAGACTGCTTTAACTACAAAATGAGAACATGCATACTACTATTTGTTTGGAAGCAAGCTAACAACAAGTGTATCTATACGTTACGTAGTCAAGAAGCCATAGGTCAATGCAAGAGTTAAGTAGTCAGTAACATCTATAGGTCAGGGATGCTATGGCTTTTAGGCACATCCAAACCTGTTCTGGGGTTGCAAATAAATCTATCATGAAGATACTTGCTCTCTCTTTTATGGAAATATCAGCGTGTAAGCAGTTGGAATAAATCCTCCAGTTAAAAAGCGAACTTTATTTTTTAAAGCTGGTAAGGTTCAGGATATTCAAAATAAAATATAGTGGAAGACATGCACATAAATATATTCAGCTACATACAGTATTTCAATGGGTCAGTAAAAGAAAGCATATTGCAAGTACGCAAACGTATGTGGTACATTTTCATATATACAGCTACAGAATAAGATTGCTTCATAGATTCACTTCTAAATTTTCATTTCAACCATTACCCATTATCAAAAAGGGAAATTTTTAGAAGTAGCACAAACAGTAACATCTTAATACCTGTATGCACTAGTTTACTATAGTAAGCTATAGTAAATTCAGATCTGCAGAGGTTTCACATGAAATCCAGCTGTAGCCAACTGGGATGGTTTCAGCCCAACAGCCTGAACTCAGGTCAGTCATAAGGAGTATTTGTAGCTCAAGTGCTTTTGCCAGGAAAAGGAAACAACTAAACATGCAGAATTGAACTAAAATACAAGGAAAGTATCGTGATTCCTGCTACAAACACGCTTCTCACAAAAAAAAAATACAAACAAGTGAAATTGTATTTGAGAGAATATCCAAAGCCACTGCCAAAAGACTGTCAAATATATCTGGGCTACAAATGACAATACATTGGATCAAAAGTTAACACCCATTTAGCAAGCAGATGCATATTTCATCCTTAATGGAGGCCTGAAAAGAAGAGTTCACTTTATTCTGGATGCAGGTATCAAAGCAGATCTCACAAAGCAACATAGGCGCATCATCTAAGGATCTTTTTCACATTAAGAATCCTATTAGAAGGAAAACACTAAAAGGTAATTGAATTTCCCTCAGTTATCTTCATCTCTGTCAGCTCCTGCTACAATAACTTACTCTCCAGAGCAGAGATAACTCAATTCTGTCCAGCAAGCATATGTTATGAATCTCCAAAGCAAACTTGTCTAAATCATTCTGGTCTTCTATCAAGGTTGGCTGTGGATATGAACTCTGACAGAAAGCAAACAAATTTATTTTTATCTTTTCAATAATTCACTTCCCTGTGCCTTGATGGAAGAATCCAAAGACATAAATGCTTCCAGTAATTCTGGAATTATAAAGACTGGTTGAAAATGTTTTATCTGTAACTTAACGTTATTATAAATTGTTTGATTCACCATTCTGTTTTAGCAGAAACAAAGAAGAGCGTCACAGTACTTTCAGGTTCCTGTAGGTATACAAAAACTCGAACTATCATGTCATGTTGCATTCATATTTTTTCAGAAGTGTTTTGACATTTATATTTTTATACTCAATGCAAATATTAATTTTACAAATAACAAAAGTATACCTCAAATTTTTATTACATGAAAGCTCTTTAAACATCTGTAAGTGCAAATTATCTAATGATGGAAGCAAACTACTTTGATTTAAAAAGTCATTAAGCCCTTAGTAAAGTATAGTCACTTATCTAGGTCAACTTCACCAAAGAACAGCAAAACAAAGCGGCCAAAAGAAAGGTAAATGACAAGAATAAGAAAAGCTAATTCCAGAAGAAGAGACGAGAAAATAATATTAAGGTTTTAGTCCAATTTTAACACTAGCTGTATAATTCCTGTCAGTTCATTCTGGTTTCAGGTTGTTGAACAGATAAGTTAAAATAAATAAATAATCTCAAGAATGAATGAATAATAAATAAGTGACAAAAGTTTGCTGTTGACACTAAGTTATTCAGAGTTGTAAAATCACGAAAGAGCTGTGAGGAACTGGAAAAAGACCTTGAAAGATCAAGCCATCATAGGAACAAAACACAGGAACTTCTTTGTAGATAAAAGAAATTTAGAAGACAATCTGAATTTAGATATAAAACAATGGGGTTTGAGTTCACCTCTATCTTCACTCCTACTTTTTGCCGTAATGAGATTTCAGTATAACGAGAGAGAATTTTATGAAAACATAGGCTTTGTCTGGGATAATAAGCAAACATGCAGGAATTAAATAAAAAAATAGGAACCGCTAAGAAAAGGTAACACCACCAAAAACAATGTGCATTTATAAATTCCTGGTGTGTCCACATCTAGAATGCTGTGTGCAGTTTTGGGTCTTCCATCAGAAAATACAACAGAACTAAAAACATTTTGGAAGGTTCCAGAATTGGAATCACTGCTACAGATGAAATAACGATGTAAAAGTAGGAATTTTTCATGACTGTGAAGAAAAGGACTCAGGAGGGATAGGAGAATCCTGTTAAATCATGGTATAAAGGACCCTTTCTAAGGGAACCTTTGTGAATGAGTTATAGTTCATTACAAGATTGTCACCAGGAAAACAGCAGGCTGAAGAGAGGGCAAGTGCATGCTGAGAAGGTAGCATGTGAAAGTTTCCCAGGTTCTGGTAAACTCTAGGGACTTGCAATCTTGTTGTATCTGCAAAATCTCATCAATTCATAATACCATAGATCTGCTGAATCTGTACACCACGACTACCACACACTAGAACCAGCAGCAGATTGTGTTACTCAAACAGATCCAAGAGGGATACTCTGCTCTGTACAGATAACATTACAGGTGTGTGTATACATACATACATATATATTCATCATATATGTATGAGGAAGCAAAGAACCCTCTGCAGGACTTTCTGAGCTTCATCCCAGAAGCCATTGGCCACCACTAAAACCCTTCATTTACACTTGTTGCACTACACAGCTGAAGATAGCTTCCCAACTGTTGCTCCAACCGTAAATGTCCAAGCAATGGGGTTGTGTGAAGTCATGAATTATTAACAGCAAATGCTTTATTCTATTAACATCAACACTGTAATGAACAGAAGGTGTCCAAAAAATTTTGGTTTGTCTGTGTCCCCTCCAACTCCAGTCCCTACCAGAGAAAAGGTATTTTACAACACAAGCATGAAACTAAGATGCCAGTACAATTTGTGGTTAACTCAGTGAGACTCTTTGCTGCAGAGTATTGTGACAATTAAGGCTATGTGAATTTACCATGCAAATGAGGGAATGATCCCTTAAGGGGTACTGTGCAAGAATTTCTGGCACCATAAGAATCTGAAGTCCCCGAACTGCAGAACTGTGAGAGTGTAGTCAGGGAAAACGTTACTATGCTTGCCATTTTAATAAATTCGTCCCTAAGTATCCACTGTTCGAGATAGGATGATAAGCTCAACTGAGTGTGATTATTCTTACTCATTCATATTCCAGTAGGAATTAATCTTCCAACAGACACAAAGTGGAACTACTAGGATGATCTAGAATATGCAGACACCATATTATATAAAAAAAAAAAAAAAAAAAAAAGAGTAAAACTCTTATTTTATGAAAATGAAGTGAAATGTGATAAACAGTAGATTCAAAAAAATTAGAAGAGCTACAGAAAAAAAAAGTATTGAAGCCAAAAGATAATCATCATATAATAACATATCATATCATATATAACCATATAATAAGAAATTAGATAAAGGTTACAGTTTAACAGAATACACAGGTACAACCTACCAGTTGGAATACTGAGAAAAAACACCTTCATGTGTTCAGACCCTGAAAATCTCTGTGACCTTGTCAGCACCAGCATCAGAATTGTTTTAACACAACATCTTTCTCACTTAGGTCAAACCTATCTATGAGAAAATACATCGGAGAGATGAATACTGTCATCAGTGTTTTTTCTTGAAAGCTGAACAACCCCTAACATTGTTCTTAAAGAAGCACATAAGTAATGCAAGTTACCTTTGGACAAAAATTTTAGAAGAAAATTTCCAATCAATAACTGTTGTTCCTATCCAACAATAGGACACTTGCTTAGTCAATGTTAGAAATTGACACTACGTACAAAATCTCTTACTTCAGTCAGAGCATTTTAGAATCACTGCCTTGCATAAGCTTCCACGAAAGTCTGTACATAAATAATAAATAAGGTAAACACTACTGATTTATTTTTCATGAATAGGTGAGAACGACAACATTTCTGATGGGAACACATAATTTGAAGCAAAAATTTCTTGGCTAGCTAGCTTAGCTTTTAGATCATGAACATAAAAAGATGCAGCCAAACATAGAAATAGTTTTTATGGACAGCACAAAAACCTGTATAAAAAGATACAATATTTGAGGTTCAAAGGAAATGTATGCCTCCCATCAAAAGGCTTTTGAAAAGACCAAAAAAAAGCTGCAATAGTTAAACTGCAGAGAAAGTAAGACTGTAAGAAAATGTTATTCTTCAAGAAGCCTGGTCAAACAAGGGTAATAGAAAAATGTGTCAACTATGGCACATTAGGTTTAAGAACAAAATTAAGCCAGCCAAAAGAGCTGGAGGAATACTTTTGAAAAGGCATAAATGACACTAATAAGTTATTTTTCAAACAAATCAGGAAAACTAAGGTGCTAAGGTGTCTGTAGATCTAATAGATGATCAAAGGATAAAAAGAGCTCTTGGAACACAAGACCACCACAGAGAAGTGCTAGTAGAGAAGTTATAAAAGACAACTAGCAAGTGACCAACTGTCATTTGCTAGACAATATTCACTCAGGTGATCTACAAGAACTTCGGGATGAAAGCAGCTGAGCCATTAGCTACAGCATTCTTGTACGGATTGCCTTAGTGCCAGAAGAATGAAATGTGCCAAATGGACTCCAGAGGACAGCAGGAAACTAAATGGCAAGAACTCTGAAATTTGTAAGATACAAATAAGTAGATGTGTTAAAAAAAAAAAAAAAGGAATAAACACACTGGCAAGAGTCTTGATGGCTATTGCAAAGGGAAGTCATGCTTCATTAGATTTCCTTGAATGAGTCACTGGGGATGCAGACAAGAAAGATCCAGTTTATGATGTCCACTGTTTGAATGCCAAGAAGATATTTAAAGAAAGTCAAGAAGCCATAGAGTAAGAAGGAACACCCCTGTGTGGATAAAAATTAATTAAAACACAGGAAACAGGCTTAAAATAAGAATAGTCTTTGAAGCGGAGGGAAATCACCAGTCAATCCCACTGTGTTATTAAACATATTTAGACATGACTGGAGTCAAATTCTCCTGGTAGTTCTCCATCATTTAGGGTAGTGAGAAAAAAACACAAACAAAAAATGCTGACTGGGGGATAAGACAGTAGGTGAAATCCATCCAAATCTTTGTGCCAAGTGTGATCCCTGCCATCTGGGTAAAACCAGGGAAGCATCCCTATATAATTGCACTGTTCTTACACTTGTCCCTAGGTACATACGATTTGATGCTGATAAAAACAGGATACTGAGTTTGATGGACTTTTGGCCTAACCCAGTATAGATATTCTTACGTCTCAGCATACAATTTATCTGTACAGAAGAAGAACTTTATTATGTAGATGAATAAAAAAGGCATGGTATTTCCAAGTGGATTGTGTTAACATTGTAAGTGACTTTGGATTTTGACTCAAAACGAAGTTCAAGCCACTCAAAGATACCACCATCTAAAAAGATGTTCATTTGCGTATTTGAGCAATTGCCATCACAAGACAGTTTTCACAAATAATTATCTGTGATGAGTGGAACTGACATACACAAATCTTGCACATATTAATGAGAGCAGACGTTCATAATTCTGTACTTATTTCCTAACACATCACCTCTTAAAAGTAGCTCATTAAGTCAACTGTTGTGGAAGATGTATTCCACAGTATATATATAAAATATTTTACTATTTTGGGGGAGTTTTATTAAGTAGCAAGCTTGAAATTGAGCTGTGTTACTTAAAATTGGTAATTAAAGAGCAAAAACAACAAATGGAAACCACTGCTAAACAACAAGACTTGTAGATCATGTTTCATTAAGCTTTCCAGCGTGAAGGAGAGTAGATTAATTAAACTCAGTGATAATCTCTAGTGAAAATAATCAGCTGTAACAATACTTACACAAGGGGATACAAAGTTTCTAAAACAAAGCAAAGTCAATCATTAGCAGGAAGTGGGAAATAAGTAGATGTATTAAATACGTAAAAGCAACAAAAAAGCTCAAACCTCATACAGTTAGGATCATAAAAGAATGAGCAGAAAACACTCATAACCATACCACATTCCTGAATATTTTTCAAATTACGTTGAATATATAAATGAAACAACACATTATAAATGTGAAATAATCTTGACATGATACTGCTAAACAATTACAAAGCAATAAACTTAATTTGCATCAGAAAAACTAGAACAGGAAATTATAATATGAAATACCTACAGCTAGTAGGTCTACTTTGTATCTATATTCAACAGATTTTAAAGGCCAATAAGTATTTTTGTTGAATTCAATTCCCCCTTTTTTAAGAGTAAACATAACAGTTAAATATATGTAATTCACAGAATCACAATTATTTAATTACTTCTATCCACTCTTTTGTTTCCATATACACTTTCTATTTAATCTTTTAAAACATCAAGAAAAATAGATACTTTGCAATTCCTATAAAAACTGAACAGCCTGTTAAGTACTAACAGAAGAATGAACCATAGCAGTTTTCTCCTGCTTAGCTGAATACCGAACTTGTACATTTGTAATGCTCATTTTTAGCAGTAAAATATCATGATCAAGTCTAATTTTTCAAAGAAATCTGGTTCTCTCTTCAATTTTTGGCATAATTTGTCAAAAATATCCAAAAAAGGTAATGAAAATAACATTACATTGTTTCATCAGAAAAGTTTATAGGAGGTTCCAAAATAAAATTTCTGTTTTAAGCTTGCCCAGAAACAAAAATATTATATCTTTCGTAGCTCTTAGACATGTTGTTTTTGTTGTATTTTGATTTAAATGTGTGATATAACAAAAAAGATGTGTCAGCATTCTAGTGAAAGTTTTCATTCCTTTTTCTCCCATTGCTTAGTAAAGCAGTGCATAAGAGAAACCACAAGTTTTCATTCCTTCTTTCATAACCAAGCCATACTTTATTCCCACAGTTCCCAGAGCAAAGGGGAGATGTTATAATGTTCAAGCACAAAGTGAATTCTCATTTCACTATTTTTTGACTCATGAAACAAGAACTCCAAACAATTCCCACCTCAGGAACATAAGAAATTTAATTTTCCAGTTTGGGACTTGTCAACACATTGTAGCAGTACAAAACTAGTTAATCCTTCAATGGAAGAAAAAAACTCTTCCATGCTCAGCACTGAAGAGTTTCCAGTTTTTACAGTAATTTAAAAAATGTGTTTAGAAATCGAAGAAAAAAATTATTTCTTCTACCAAAAGATGGTGGTATAACACCTGACCTACCCAATGCACAAGGTAGCATTTATTTAAAAATGTAATTTTGCGATAGAATTAAGCCCTTACATAAAATACGTGTAAAGCCGTATTTTTGTGCAAAGATACACTGAACTTCCATAAGATTGCAAAAATAAAATATGACAATACAAAGGACTATAACTTTTGGTTACATTACTACAGGTAGCCTACAACTTGCACTATCCATTATCTCCGTAAGTTCTTTAAAGATTAATTGCTGATAACCCACCCTACTAGACAAAATACCAATTGAAAGTATTCCAAACTATTTTTTCCATTAAACAAGGTCATTGCCATTAAGTGTGTTGAATAAGGCTTTGTATAAAACAACATTGCAAGAGTCACAAAAAGGTTATTTGATGCATGAGCTCTGTAACAAAATAGCCTTTATTTAAAAACACTGGAAAATTATACAGAGAATAGAGATCCAGTCAAGGGTTAGAACTTTCTTTCCCACAGTTAACTATCATCTACAGAAATTAGGAAGACGCCAACTACCTTTTCATAATTCTTTCAAGGGCTCTAAAACATTCTCTTTGACTTTGGGATTTTCTGCTGCAACTGATTTGCAATACTTCCTAGCTACTTCCTCTGATACTAATCAACATTAAATGTTAGTCAGAGTTTAGTTACACCAAAGGGAAAAAGGTTCAAAATACAGAAGACTGTCAATCAACTCAACCACTGATTTTTTTTTCTTGGCAGGAAATAGAAGAGCTACAACCAAGTCACTAGCAGAACACTTGCCAAGCCTTGTATCTTACCTCTGTCAAGGCAATACTTGTATTAACATTGAGATTCTTCTCTCAGCATGAGCCATAAAATAAAACATTCAGTTTATTACAGCTAAACCACAGCCTATAAATTGATACTGAATAAGAATTAAAACTATGAGGAAGTCTAACTCTTCCGCATGAAAAAACATAACTGAACAGAAAAGGGCAACAAATTCTACAGCAGCTGGAAATGCTAGATTTAATTATTGAAGAGAAATCATGCAGAGAAGTTAGCTGCCTAGCATGATTTATAGCAAATGCAAAGGGAGAGCCATGTGAAATTCTCAGTTAATCAACAGAAACGGCCAATAACAAGAATGCCAGCACTTTTTATTTCTAGGTATGATGAAAATTTGAAAAAGTACAACTAAAAAGCCCAGAGAATGACAACACCAGACCAAATTTTAAAATGGCACTTTGAGGAGGTAGGTTACTTTGAAAATTATGGAAGCAGTTCAATTTTACAGCAAAAAAAAAGATTCTGTGAGGAACCAAGGGAAGAATCCTTGTGTTTTAGATAATTTCCAGAAAACTGTATTGTGCTATTCAATGCTTCTCTATACACGCAATATGTAGCAATATGGATGGTTCAGTGTAGCAACTCCCACCATCACCCCCATTTTCTAATTCCTTCATGTAAATCTTTGAGGGGAAAAAAAAGACATTGCTGGAACTCATCAAAAATGGACAAGAACTGAGATGTTATATCACAGGTTTGGGTCAAAATTCACTAGCACTATCCGATAGCAAATTAAACCTCTATCAGAAAGATGAAACTTTATGATGCTTGAATATGCCAGACCTAAAACACTTGCAAGTTTACATATGTAAAATCCTATAAATATGTATATTCGAACACACATACATGAAGAGATTTATATAAGACAGGATGCATATCCAAGACAATGGGCGCTCTCGTCATAAATTATAAAATAAAGTCAATTACAGCACAAAATTCCCTCCCCCTCCTCACACCAAATCCAATTATTCTCTTAGGCCCAACTCTGCAGCAGCCTGCACACATAATCTAAAGACAGTGCAAATCACCAGATTTTTCAAGGTCATTTATAGAAAGCATGCTAGGTGGTAACATGAAAGCAGCTGTTAGAATTCAGGCATAAACAAGTTCCTCTTCAGGTCTTTCAGCTCTACCAAAACTCAGGGTGAGATTTTTATAAATGCCTAAGAGACCTGTGCATAAATACGACAGGGACGCTGGGCAAAATGTAAGGTTTTAAGTGTTACAAGGTTATAAGTTGCATTAGGAATGCTTACATTTCCACATGCAATGTAAAAATAAGTGCTTCACTGCCACCTCACTAGAGAAATGTGTCCAATATTGCTTCATCAAGCTTGTCTGAGGTTTAATCGTACTGTAAAACTGTAAGTATCTCAGCTTGTTCTGCAGCCTCATATGGCTCATATGTAGCCATAGCTCATATGTTCATAGATGGAACTACCTATAGAGGTAACAGTGAAAACATAGGTGAGGGATCAGGGGAAAAAAAAAAGGACATAAGACGGACTGTATTCAACCATAGAAGACCTATCCTTCAACTCCAAAATACTGTCTATTTTGTCTTTTTTTTTTTTTTTTTTTTGCAACAGCTTTTACGTTTCAGGCTTAGAAAAAAAAGATAGTATTATAACTTATTTGATCATAATCCTCTATGGTACTTATATTATCTTCTATTAAAAAGGCATGATCAGGAACTCAAGACAAGGACTTTTTTTTTTTTTTTGTCTTCGTGCAGACTGCTGAGTCATAATGTGGAGCCCACCAAAAAGGGCAAGAAATTGCATCTTCCTAGAGAGGAGCTAATCACCTCCTGTTTGAAAAAGCTTCCGGCATGAAGGACTGCAGAGGCAAAGGAGACATGTAGATCAAGGGAGTCCGCAACACAAACAGAGAGACTCCTGACAGAAGGAACACAAAAACAGCCAAGATGGCAGACGCCTTCCCACCAGAGACAGAAGTAGATGTGCAGATTTTGCTGCTCCTCAAGACACTTCAAGTTCCTTAAAAAGAAAGATTTGCCTTGAAGAGACATAGGGAGGAAAGATTTCTTTTCAAAGCTTTTCAAAGTTTAAATCTATCTGCTTCAGGTACTCAGAGTTTCCTGTATCTAAAGTGACAACAGAAACTGGAACAGTATGCCAAAAAAAATCTCACTCTTCTGGTACCCTACTTCACAGAAAGGGCATAGACATTTTTCTGTCAACGTTCTCGTCCCCCCACATGGGATCACAGTGAAGAAAGGCCCCATCAGATCTCACGCGGCAAAGTGAACATGCCCTATTTGCTGCTGCTTCTCTCCTCCTGGCTCTGAATTGACCAGTGAACACTTCTCCATGCATTTTTGGCAAGAAAACATCCCCTCTCAGCCCTGTGCAACTTCTAAAATGGCACATAACATACTTCGTTACATCATATTTCCAAAGTGGACTTGTTCAGCTAAGGACTGCCTCTCCTTTGAGGAAGAGCTTCTTATTTTCCTAGTTTGTTCCTTCCTTCTACACGGATCATCCTTTCCCCATTTATGGTTATAAATTATAGAATATTTGCTATAATTTATAATCATAATAATACACAACAATATACAACTACACAGCTTTGTTATGAAGCTTGTCTGAATTTCCATTTTATTTCTTCTGCCTCTGGAGGCCCCAAATACCAGACTTCAAAGGTGACGAGATATTTTGCCTTTCATTTTAAAACTGCCATTGCTTTTCAAAAAAGAAAGAAAAAAGAGTGAAAAGAATGTTCTCCAGTAAATTCTGTAAGACTACACTGCTCTCTCGCCATGGTGCACACCTGTCCAAAATCCAATATTCATATCGCAAGGCTCATCTTCGTAATGACTTTTAGAACTGAATAAAAATGAAAAATGGGTAAGAGTTCTTGCCACATTTCTCAGCTGTCTCTGGGTCTTTATCCCGCAATGAACCAGCCTCATCTCTTTCCTCCACATAGCACAGGTGGTAAAGCTTGCTTCTGATCTGAACCACCAATGCTTGTCCAAAGCAATTTTTTAAACAAGTTGCACCTTTCCAACTAGTAATTACCAAAATAACAAAATGTTTTAAAATGCAATTAAAAATGCATTTGTACACACCATTCTTCAGGGCTAAGTGCTATAGGATCACATTATTTCCCCCAAAAAATGCTTAAACTTTTTGTTGTACAAAGGATCCGTTCACTTTCTTCAACTATAACAGCAGGAAAGTTCTCTGCCTTAGGATGACAGTGGTACAAAACATTTACATTAAATTTAAAATGTAACTGGAAAAATTCACAGCAGAAAAATCACACTGCTATTTATTAAAGACACAATCTCTGGTTAAGGAAGTCCCTGACTCACAGATCTCCATATGATAAAACAGTATTTACAAAAGTGTGACCTATCTGCTTCCTTGTACAATTGCTCCTTTCTAGGTATATGCCATGGCAGATGGGATATTGCTTTTAATGGACCAAGTACAGTCTCTCTCATGACCAGAAGAACACCACCTCCATTCCAATAGGAATTCACTTCCCAAGAACAGATGGAAGATGCAGCAAATCAAAGAAGTGGGTGCACACAGAAGACCAAACCACACCAGTCATGCTAGTCAAAACAGTCTTATTGCTTAGGGCTCACAAGTCCGCTATGCATCCTCACATGTCCTCAAAAGGGAGAAATGAACCAGATCAAAGGCTGTATAAATTGTTTTGAAAGCCCCTTTTCACTTACTTGCTAGTCCTTCCTTTCACATGCCTGTAAGTCTGTCATGACATGAGTGTTAGGACCAAAATACAGGCATCAACACTCACACAAGAGGAACAGACCTACCAATTACTTTACAAAGCATGTCTGCAGCCCAGCACAAACCTATTCCCATTAAGGGATGGAACAGCTCCAATCAAGTCACCTGACAGTGCCTATTTCTGGGCACGACAGAAGAAAGGAAGGCTATTTCTATAGCCCTGAGCACCATTTTAAAAGGCTAGAAGGAATAGCATAACTAGAAAATGCCACTGTTACAAGCCAAGCACAGTAGACAGGAAGCATGCAAAACAGACCAAACCACAGATACAACACAATACACAAGAATTTCTCATCACTGATATGATACCTGCAAATTCTACCAAATTAAACTACCTGTTCTCCCTTACACACACACAATGAAAAACAAACTACACACCACCGTACTTCTGAGTGAAGCCTGCCACAGACCTTACTGGAATGCTAACTTCACTGGATTTCTTATTGAAGCATCTAGTAGAATCAAACAGTTGTTTATCTTGATTTTCATACATCTGCAGAAGTGATGTTAGACCTGCTTTATTCCAACACAGTGACAAAACCAAGCTCAGTAAACACACTGCTGCTATTTTAGTACACTAGTTTCTGTTTAAGTTCAACCTGATGAGCTAAACCCCTTGAGCCATCATACTGAGATAGCACAGATTCAAAACAGCACCAGCTTGAAAATTATCAGCCAAGTTTTATCCTAAAGAATTAAATCACAGCAGAACTCAGTTATATTAAAAATGTAAGTGGATGCTCAGTGTAAATTTCTTCCAGACATTACGAAAAGGTGTTCCAAGTCTGAAATAAGGCTAATAGAGAAATTGTCACTGAAATGCTGTATTGGTTGATAGCTCATATTTACATGACAGAATACTATACTTCACGCAGATTTCTCTCACATACCCACACCGTTGTGTATTGTTTGCATCTGAAGAAAAAAAAATGAGCTGTTCATGTAATCAATGATGCCATGTCATGCATGGAGCTTCTGCATAAATCCAGAGGAAAAGATGTCAAGCATGTCCCACTCCAATGATTATCAGGCAAGGAAGTAAAAAGATGCACTTTTCATCTCCACA
The DNA here is from genome assembly GCF_965140915.1 of Aythya marila. Classification (NCBI taxonomy): domain Eukaryota; kingdom Metazoa; phylum Chordata; class Aves; order Anseriformes; family Anatidae; genus Aythya; species Aythya marila. The sequence continues at coordinate 33,016,422 of NC_139045.1, read as the reverse complement.
GGACTGTCGCCAAACCCTTGATGTAATAAATGAAACATGCCTGCTATTTCACCATTGCAAAATGGTACTGTAGATATCTTACAACATCTCTGTTTTCAGGAGGGGGTAACTAGGTCTAGATGAAGTGCAGATATGTTATTAAACAACGCACAGCTTGAATCCTGGGGCCAACACAGATGACCTTTAGAACATAAGCACTGTCTAAGACAAATATGCTTTCATCTTTGGGGAGTATTTTTTCAAGTAAAGATTTAAGAGAAAAACAGTTTAGAAATACGTTAAACATAAATGTGCCTTCAATCTCTTAATGCTTCATTTTAAAAACAAAATCACAAGTAGTATCACATGTCAGAAGAAAGACTAAGTACTTTATAAGCAGAGTATTAGAGAATTCAGTGAGATTTAACTTCATTTTCATTAAAACAATCCCCTAATTAAAGCAAACAGAAGGAAGCTACATGAAGTAATTAAGATCCAAAATTGGAGGTATGGCTAAAGTGATTCAGAAAAAAGCCTTGTATTTTATTACAGGTCTATAAAAGCAAAGACCTATATTTCACTTTGGAATCCCTTAAGTGGGATGAAAATACAAAAACATAACAAAACTATAGTGAAGCATGCAAACCATAAGTAAAATGTTTTTAGAGATGGATTAAATGAAATAGTAAACTATACAAAAAGTACTTTCTTGATTTGCACTTAACAGGCTGTTATCATTTATCTTCAGGAAGGTTCCCCCCCCTTTCCTTTCCAGAGTTGTATCTTCACTGTGTTTCTAAGCAGCTGTAAGACATACAGCACTATTTGCTTCAAGGAAAAGAGGAGCACTGGTATGATAATTCCTTCCTCCACAAAATATGATTGCAGATTCTGAGTTGTTCTACACAGCCTGTTTTTCCATCACTGTTATTGGCAAACCATCAAAACTCCCTAGGACCGCTAAGTATTTTTTTAGGATGGAGTCTCCCATACCTGAAAAGACTGTATCACACATTGGAATCCTCAGACATAGGAGGTTTGTTCAAGTGTTTTGTTCTTTGGTGGTTGTGTTGTGTGTTTTTTTGTTGTTGTTGTTTGTTTTGTGTGTACGTGTGGTTTTTGTTTGTTTGTTTTGTTTTTAAGATTTTATTTCTTACCTCAAATTCAGCATGCCGGTTAATATCCTCCGCTCTCTGCCTGTTCAAGATAAATTCTGCTTCGTTAGCCACTCTGACCAAATGGTCCTTCATAGTTTGACTCATCAACCTGTGGACAGAAAATATTGAAGAACAACCTTAAGAGAATCAAGTCCTGAAAGAAAAATTATGTAAATATGGTATGCATACAAATATTTTGAACTCTGTTCCACAATATTGACTTTATTGTGTTAAGAAAATGTCATAAATAAGGTTGAAGGGTAATTTTCTGGCAACTTGCAAAACTGTATTTCAATCATAAATCAAGCTAAGAATTAAACAAAATGCAAACACACTAAACAGCCATTTGTTTTACTTGAAATATAGATATCTAAGAAAATCTTTCATATACAACACATGCTAAAAAATAGTAAGAAGCTTATGCATGTGAACATTCAGAATGAATGTCCTAATGTAACCAATGTGAAGTCCAATTAAAAAAAATGTGAATTACGTTGAAGTATAGTTTTCTCCAAATGCAAAACTGAAATTGTATGTCAAGTATACATTTAAGTAATATTTTCAGGATTATAGAACATGCTCAGTTTCACAAATAAAATGCTGATATACATTGTTTCAGGTTATGCACAGAAGAAAGCTGTAATTCAATCTGAGATTTCTGAGGCCTTCATAAACTTTGAGTTTATGAATGGTAGCAGAGCTGACAGATTGAATTACAGCCCAATTATTCTGTGAGTTCATATATTGTTACTAAAAAACATTTCCTTTTTAATTAGTTACACTGGGATTCATAAAGTTTAAATTCAGGAGCTACACTGTTTTAGAAGATGCATTTTTCCAAAGGATCCAAAAATAAACCAGACAAATTCATTACTACTAGTTAGTTTTTTTCAAAATACCTGGTATTCTAACTTGTTTTATTAAAGGCCTTCAGTTGCTAATGTAGAAAAGAGCAGAAAAACAAACTCACTTGCCTTGCACATAGAAACTAAAATACATTTCAAGAATTTCACAGGTTCTGTTGAGACCCTTTCTTTAGGAAGGCAGGCTTGCTTATACAGGGTGCCTTCTAATGCATCAACTTTATTACCTAGAACTTATCTGAGCTAAAGCTCCACTTGTCTCTATACGTATGTTTGATAGTAAGATCATTAATGCTCTGTTGTCCCTTTTCCTACCCTATTCATGATTATGCACTTGCAGTAGGCTTGCAGGTCACAAGCAAACAATAAGAAGAAATCCAGAGTCAGAAAAACACCCAAAGATGAAAAACTTCTTTGTTCCTTGCTTCTCACACTACAGGGCCAAGAAAACTGCAGCATAAGAGCTGAAGGAGACAGACAATGTGATCACAAACCAGTTAAGTCACTGGATACTTTCCTCTAAAGAAGCAGCGTTTGGAAAATTTTATCTTATTAAAACATTAATTACATTTTGTGAATATAAAAGTGTCATAACTATCCTTTCTGTTATCTACTCTGGCCTTCTACATGAACTTCATCATGCATGTTTTCCACTAAATAATTTCATTTCTATTTTATATTATAAGATTTGAAGAGATTTTACACATCTTTCTTCTATAAGTAAGTTTTATAACAAGGTAACTGCTGTCAATATTAAAAAAATAACACTAATAACCCATTATTTCTTGTATGCTTCCCTCTTGTTTTTTCTTCCAAAAACTAGATTACATTAGTTATCTTTCTGCTAAATAAAAAGTCTATCCAAAACTTCTCTTTATAAATACTTTATTCATACCAAAAGAATATATTTTCATTTCTTTGATTAATCAAATCATTTGAATTTCTTGCCATTTCCAGCATAGTATGTACACCCAAGCTGAAAGTAAAACTGCAGCCTAGTAATTTCTTTGTTACTTAGGTTCCACAATCTCTTTATGCAGACCAATGGGCCATGTTTGCCTTCTTGTAACACTTATACCACTTTTATTTATATCTTTAAGTTTTTTGGGTTTTGTTTGTTTGTTTTTTAGTTTTTGTTTTTAAACACTGAAATGCTGTTGAATGTGGTGATTTGCACTCCCCCTTGTTAGACTGCCATTTGATTTGGCTTTATTTACAGTGAAGTTATTAAATTGCCATTTTTCTGATCATTAACATGAGAAGAGGTATGTTTGGAGAGTGGATGGACATAGATGTTTTGTAATATTTTTATTGTAACACATATGGGTAATGACACTGAATACCAGGCCTACTCCTCTGCTTTCAGCGTACACCAGATTCAAGGTCTCAGACTCTTCCTCCTCTGCCTGAGCACTTGGTTTCCGGACCAAAGCATTTAATCATGTGATGAACTTTGAGAAGACGAACTGTCTAGTAAAAACAAGCAATGGGGCAGATCCCATGCGGGAAGTTAAATATATACTTGCATACTTTGCTAGGTCAGGAATGAAGTGCTAACACCACTGAGAGATGGAGTTCCAGCCAAACAGATGAGATATTCTGATTTTTATTGTTACACAGGATGAGAAAACTATGGGAGACAAAGCAAGAAGTCTTTTTACTCTGATTTCTGGCTGCTGAATGGTTAGATGGTCAAGTAAAAAGTCAGCCTTCTTAGAACAAGCAAAAAGGAGACAGTGCAAGCGAAAAAAAAATGAACAGAAAAATGTGTGTAAGAAAAGAAAGAAACGGTTAAATCCTGGGTTAGTATTACTGTTGCCCAACAATTATCAATTTTATTCAAAATATAGCAAAGGCTTTATAGGTGACATTTACAACAGCTGTTTAGGCATAAGTGTCTCATAAAGTACCACAGGGATGGACTATGATTGTTCCAGAGACTACCATAACAGAGAACTTGGAGATAACTGAGAAAGGAGGATAATGGTAAGCTTTCCTACTTGTACTCCTCATAAACCTAGCATATAAGAGATTCTTTCTTCAAAAGGAGATAAAATATACATGGATATGCAGCCTTTCATGGGATCTAACTGCTCAACGTGTTAAATGTTGGAATTACTGCTGCAAGGAAGTTTTACAATTGCTTTGTTGAACAGATACTTTACAGATAACCTATTCCATCATCAAAAATCGCAGACAAGCCTATACTTTGAACACATTTACCCCCCTCAAAATATGAAGGGAAATAAACAGTGGAGAGACACCAAAAAAAACTGTCTCTATATAAACCTTAATAGCACTCAGAAAGGACAGCAAGGAGGGGACACATTAATCCCATTTTTTCTATCTATGATAGCCACTACGTGTGGCATCTATGATAGCCACACGTAAGAACCAAGTGAAAATAATTCTCAGGTTGTGTTCAAGTTCTGCTTGGTAGCATGACAGATGATTTCTGAAAATTTTAGATCATAGTAATAGTACAATCCCCATATGCTCACAGAGTGCAGTATAAATACCTTCTTGTTACTGTTATATCAATTTATTTTTTAAAAGCAGATGTTACTAAAACACTCTACATAAAAAAACATTTAAGAATTCCCAGGCACTCAAAAGCGTTTTATGATTTTGCTTTTTTGTAAAACAAATTAACGACATATTCCCCAAAGCAAAACCTACCTTTGTCACATACATGCACTCCACAATTACTAGCATCTCCAATAATAAAAGCTTGCATTAATTTTTAATCATTAGAACTGTTTTCCCCAAAAAGCTTCTGCTTGCTCATTAAGTTGCAGCAAAGCTCATATGTTTCCAGTTACATAAAAAGATGCAATTTAAATCCATGCACAGATGATCAAACAAAACCCCGTGAAATAAAAAACTGTTCTAAGAATGGTTGTGTTATTCACAAAATACCGTAGTGCGCAAAATAGTCATGTAGCATCAAGAACCCCACCTCAAATCACTTATCCATCTCTGAAACACATCCAGGCTACAATTTCTAATTTTAAGCACATTTAAAATGTTGCTTAAAGTCTAGATGAACAATCTTCTGCGGTTCACATTCACACATTAAAAAAGCTGCTTCTGCTATGAAACCAAAACAATAGCATAAAAACTCAGAACATAAATCACTGAAAATCCCTTTCACAAAACGTACCACTTAACCAGAAGGGGTTGCTAAAAATGAAAAGCAAGGAAATGCGGAAAATGCTTTTTCCCCTCCCACAAATCAAGACTAAGGGGCAGGTTCTGTGTTATCAGAAGCTCAGGGCAGAGAGCCTGCAATGAGGAGCAGTCTGGCAGGAATCAATTCTACTTTGGACGTGACTACATTTACCATTTTTTCCTGAGCCTTTTTTGGTCAATTATGCACAAAGCATAAGTGTGTCAGTTATCATCCATTTTTTCATTAATAGCTATATTTTTCTAACTATTTTCCATCACAGTAGTTGCTCCTATGGCAACACATTCTCTAACATTCATTCCTTGAGAGTGACCGCACTACTGTGAGTGGAAGACAATTGAATGGGGCAGCCTGCATCTGTCCCGGTTTCTGTTAGGAAAGCATGTAAGCAATTGAACAACTTGTCTGATTACCAACTATTTCCGATATTAAAAATATATGTATTTGCATCTATTACCAGCAAAACACAGTATCTGCAATTTAAGAGAATGCATGGCAGGTGATGTCAAAATTTTCATAGTACTTCTATAAGAAGTGCTATGGAAATAGAGATGATCACAGCATTCCAGATTTTAAACTACTGGATGTTAAGTATTGGGAGAATACCACTGGTTACTTCTGGTTATTTCTGGGGAAGTTTGGGGCTTTTTTTTGGCTGTTAGTGGAATTTTTACTTTCTAAGGATATTGGGTATGTATGCAGCCTGCCCTCTTGCTCCTCCCAGTAACTACTGAATTCTTTGCATAATTCCAACAATTTTTTTTTTTTTAATAGAAGGTTGGAATTTCTTAAAAAAAGCACTAGTTTTATATCCAGCAAAGGACAAAAACCCTTGAAAGCATCCTTGGAAAAAAAAATCCAGTCATCCAATATTGGAAGAGAATATTCTGATACAGAGATTTTTTTTTTTTATGCGATTTCATTCCTCATTAGACAGCAGAAAATCTAGCCATGTGAAAAAGCTACTGAAACACAAACTTCATTAGTGCTGCTTCTCCTGGATATACTCTTGAATCCTCAGACTTCTTCGTTTGGGTTTGGTTAAGGAATTGAAAGGGGGATGACAAAAGGGAGGAAATTATACATATATTCTGTGCTTAATGAGGTTAGCTTTCCATTAAACTCTGTGACATTTTTTTTAAAGCCAATGTTGTCTGAATATTCATTTACAGATATATAACCGTGTGTAGAACACAGCACTTCATTCTTTGGATGACCAAGAAAACTGTGCTTGCAAAAATTAAAACTAATCATGTCCCAGAGTCTCTTCAACTGAAAATCTGAAAGAGTAATTGCTGCAGCATGCTTAGGAGACTGATCCCTCAACCCCTGCCATGCCAAACCCATTATCACTCCAAAGGGGATAATAACTGTCATGCCTAGTCTCAAGCACAAGTACATTTGTTAGTGCACTGACTGATACAGAAAATAAGGTCTAGCATAAGAGATGTTTCACACTTAAGTGTGCTAATGAATCAGAGTGACAGGAGAGTTTTAACCTTCACAGAGCAAAGGAGTTGTTTGCTAACTAGTCAAGTAGAGGAAAGCAGAGTCTAACCAAACAGACAGTTATACACGCCAGGAAGTAAAACCAAGTGTTTGTTCTTGTTTTCCAGATCAGAAATAGGAGTTTGTCCATCTCCTGCACAAGTAGGAAAGATAATTAGTTTCATGGGGAAAAAAAGGAATCTGCCTGGACACCTTGGTAGTCTCCAAAGCAGCAGACTGGCTACAAGAGCTGAACCAATTGCACCTAAAGGATGGTTACAGTGAACAAATTTTCTCATCAGTAAGGTCTTGGGTTGAGGCTCAAAAACAGACTCCCAAAAGGCAGGACACAAAGGTGAAAGGTAAGCACAAAGACTGAAATCTAGACTGACAGAAGTTCAACAGACTAAGGAAAATGTTTGACAATCTATACTTCTGCTGCACACATGGCTCAGTACAAAGGGAAACAATGGGTACAGGCATCGTTTTAACAAGTTTTCAAAGAACAGTGACAGTGGTCCCAGACACAGTATTATGGAATAATGCTTATTGTTTTTTATTAAAAACAGATTACTATTTAGTGTAGCAATGTTTTGAAATCTATATTTCTTTCCATGCACAGGAAGATTATTTTCCAATACCTGTTTCTCCTGTTTTTCACTTACATTCTGCACCTTCCCGTGTTTCTGCAGAGTTTCTTTTGTTTGGTTGGTTGTTTTTAAACTATGTATCCTAGCCTTCAAAAGGCTTCAGTTGTGTCTTTCAGATTTAGGTAGGTTTACTGTTCTGTATCGTCACATACTAGTCCACCGTCTAGAGATTTTCTTCAGTTCCCGAGATCCAAAATTTCTCTGGGCACAAACAAATCAATTCTGCTATACGCATGCAGCAGACATGATGCATTTGGAAAGCCTGGGAGCAACTAGGTAGGTATGTTACACATTAGTTACTTGTGAATGTACTGAAATTCAACCCAGCACATTCTGACTGCAGCACATACACTGTAGATCTTACGAGTCCCAAAGAAAAATTTTCTCTACATATTTCTGGACAGGGAATCCTAGCAAAAACATGGCAAGTCTAAACATAAAACTTTCAATTGGTGAGAGTTAGAGAGGCACATTCATACCTTTCACGTAAGAGCAAAAAACACACTTGGAGGCAAATAAAATAAGAGAGTTAAATCTCTTCTAGAGCTCTTTCAAGTCCAGACACATTTTCAGTTGTCTTATTTGCTTGTTAAAGAAAAACAGAAGGACACACTTGAAACTGGAATATCCACTGATATCTTTAAAACTAGTTAAAAAATGAGTAATAAACATGGGGAATAAGAAAATGCTCTACCAAAGTTATAAAATGACTAAGACTTCTACCACCAAGAAAGCAGACTACAGCAATTTTAGGACTCCACAAATTCCAGGCACTTCTTATAGTCCCTAATTTTATTTTATTTATTCTAACACTCCATGTGTCGTGGTACCCCACAGACATCCTTACTTGCTGAAACCAGTTCTGCCCTTTGTACAACCACCTTGTCATCTTTTATTGAGTACTTACAGGAGACAATTTAAAAATTCCACTATTATTATACAGTTGTGCAGTGGAAAGTCTAAAAGTCCCTCAGCTATTTCAATTTTTTAGGTTATAATTAGAAGGTTTCACCTTTAAGAGTTCTTAAGATTATAATGTTATGGTGAAAATACATCAAACAATCACAAAAACAATAAAAATACACAGCCTGAAATGCTTTAGTATAATGTTAAGATACATGCAGGAAAAATAACGTGCTACCTGTATAAAGAGAAGAAAAGAGTAGTTCTGGAATGCAGTTCATGTCGTAAGAAGGATAATAGTTTCGTTTTAGTGAATGCTGAAATGCCACAAAGTACTGCAATGACCAATTCAGCAATAACGTTAAAGGCTCCTATAAACAGCAATGGAGGAAAATGGAGCTAGATAAAAGGAGACATTTTTAAGAAATGAATCTATTTTCTTCTTCCCCATAATAAAAGTTATGTTCCCACTTTTTTAAAAAATCAACTCTGCTATGAGTCATGAAAAAATGAAGTAACAATTACTTAGATATTTTCTGCTAACCAAAACCACACTTTTCAGTCTTTAAGGGATCATTTGTCCCTCAGACAACCACTCTGCTAAGACGAGACTGTAAGTTATTGATGTTGTTTATGGAGGTGGAGGAGTGATTCCATCTGTCTGTGATGGGCACTGTAGGTTTTTAAAAGAAAATAGCCAATTCCAAACACTTCACTGATAGAATGCTCTCTGAAAGCCTGACCTGAACAAGCATGCTACTAGGTAACTGCTACTTACAACTCAGTCTCAGTAACTGATTTGTTCGTGATAATCATCTTACCCAGATGAACCTTACATTGTGGTTTACATGTGTGTGGGATCTCTACGTTATCTATGCTAATAAAACATTAATCAAGGGCCAAATTTATAGCAGGCACTTTATAAGTAAGGTCAAGACAGGTCAGCCTCACATAATAGGAAACAACTACAGGCTAGATCTTAACACTGTAACTGAACACTCTTGTTACTTTACCTTGGCCCTTGGGATCAAGACTAGTAGCAAAATGTTTTTTCTGCCTCACAATGGTGTTTCCCTCACCATAAACTGAAATGCAACCATTAAAATGGTCATTACTTCTATGCATCCTGAGAACATCCATACATTTTAAAAGACAAATCTCCAACAGCCATTTTCCCTAGTTCTACAATGATAAAAAGATATTTATGGAGCATTTTAATTTATGTGATAAATTATTCTGTTTTAACTCAGTAGCTGTCTTAATGCTGTAAAATTGATTTTCTATTGGGATTTTACTAGCTTAAGTTGCTCGCTAACAGAATTTAGGTTTAGAAAATGATGTTTCTTATAATACTCTTAGCTAATTCATTAAGACATCTTAAAAAAATCCTTCAGAAAAAGTAAATATTGCTCTTAGTCTGCCCCAGCAATCAATTCCTAATGAAGAAAATATTGATGACTCTGAATACTCACTACGAGTTAAAGATCACGGCCCCATCACCTGCTCTGTCATGTTCTTTAAGTCCCACTAATATACATATATAGTTATTGATAAAACATTAAACCTAATTGGTAATAGTAACAGAATTTTTATACCTTAAAGGGACCCTTTTCCTTTCTATGTTATGAAGTAGATAGAATATAAATGAGAAAACTGGAATCTAATTTTTGAGACAAAGGCTTATCTTACACTTCTAGCTATAATGCCTTCCAAATATCAATTCCCTTCCTCAAGAGATTAGCCGAATACAAATTATAGTTTCAATGTTAACCAGTGCACAAGGACAGGAAGAAAGAAAATCCATGACACTGATAAGTGATATATTTAATGAAACCAAAGAGCATTCACATTCTGCAAAATCTCTTACTCAGTATTAGAACTAAACAGGAATATTAAAGAATGCGATTTCATGCTTGTGAAACTCAAAGAAAATGGAGAAAAAAAAAAAAAAAGCAAAAGCAAAATTCTTTTAAAACATTTCAAGCCACTTAACTTCCTAAAAGCTAAGTCAGAGAGTCAGAGTTGCTATCAAATATTGTGACTTACCTTCCTTCATTAACAAGCTCTATAAAGGCAAGGCCAGCATTCTTTTGTATTGAGTTTTGCCACTCCTGGGAGGGAAAAAAATAAAAAAAATAGTTGTTTGAAAAAAGAAGATCAAGTAACATTGCCAGGAAGAGGAAACAAAACAGTATCATTCACTCAGTTGTATTTTATGGAGGAAAAAAGAAAACACAAAAACATCCCACAAATGACTCTTTCAATTCACTGTGTTGTACACCAATACTGAACTTACTCTGGTTCACTGATGCTCTTTGCCTTAGGTAATGTTAACATAGTATCTCAAATTAATGTGACACTCATTCTTCAAACGCAGACTTCTTTTATAACTTAAATACTATATTACATATATACTGATGATAATCTTCTCACCTTAACAACATACTGCCACTTCTGCTCTAAATATCTGGTTTAATAAATAAATATCTGCGTTATTGACACCCAGTATATTCCACCAAAACAATAACACACTGAAATAATTGTAGCAGCATAGAGACAGGCAATGAACATTTCTCACCTGCAACAGAATCCTGAACTAGAGCAAAATTCTACATGCCCTAAACAGGTTGGTGCGGGCTTTGCCTGGCCCCCAAAAGAGACACTGAAAAGCAACTAACTCAGATCTATCAGTGGGGCTTGCTTCCACTTTTGAAAGCTGACACAAAAGCAGAATTGGTTAACAAAAACACAACCAAGATTTTTAATCCTAGACTCAACAGCAGCGAGTTGACAGAGTTACAAAAATATCAGGGTAACACGTGTGAACCGTAGATTTTGAAGAAAATATACAAGCATCTGGATAGAACAGACTAGATATAACTCTTCATTTTAAAAAGTCCTAAGTTGTAATTGAGTTTGTTTTCCTTCTAAACATATAGAAAGCAATGTTTCTGTAGCACACAGATACTTTAGTATGCTGTTCCACATCAGCTTTCTTGATTTTTCACTATTTGTTGTAAGAAATAATAATCCTAATGGTCATTCTTTTTAAAAACCTCGTCAATTCCAAAACAGGCAAAAAATAGAAAATCGCAAATACCTCTTCAAATCAATTTCAGATTTCTAAATCTAGGAGTATTCAATAGCGAAGGTATCACCAGAGCAGGTTTTTCACTACTCAGTTTTGCAAAATTCTGTTACCTCTCTCAGTCAGTGACATGAAGGTTTGATCAGACATACACAAAAGACAACAGAAAAGTGTTGTTCCTTTATGATTTCAGTTCCTATCCTTTCCCCTCGTCCCCCCCAAAAAAAATTTCCAGATTTCAAATGTAGGGCACTGGTAACACTGATCTTCCATGGCTTGAAACGTTCCAGGATCAACATGTTTTTATCATTTTTAAGCTGCAACACCATATTGCAATTTTGTAGTCAGAATTAAGAGTGGAATAATTGGAATTTGTGATGTATTATTCCTCATGAATTATAAATGTATTTCATTACTTTTTATATAACTAGTTTATATGCATTACTAGGCAAGCAACATTCTAAATGTCAGCTAGGTTCCATTTACATATTACCATGTATGTTTTTGGTGGTAGTGATTTTTTGAGGAGCACGAGCAGCACTGGTCCTAATTGCTACATATATTTTACTGATATTTCTCCCACCATTCTTTGTCCAGTTCTCTCCTACTGCTGCCTACATGACTTCAGGTTACCATGTAAGCTGTCTGAAATAGCTTTAAGAAGCATTTATTCCTATTTAAAAAGCCTTTTAGGTGCTAATATTCTAAACAAAATAATCTATGCAACTAATTCTCACAAGAGGTTATTCTAATGTAATATCAAGTTATAAATATTTAGCTTTGCATGACAATAATTAAAATGATTGTTAGCTTAAATGTGTGAAAGCTCAAGAAAAGCAAAATATTTTTTTCTATTTATGACATCATCCATCTGTTGCTGTGTTAGTAATGTCTCTGCTCTTTAACAGAACTCACTACAGTACTTGAAAATTTAATTGGTGAAGATGGAGGTTGCCAAAAGTGAAAAGAAAGGGCATTTATCATGATACTTTTCAGCATTTTTCTCTACATCAGACATCATCAAAGGCGGTGTTAGTCTAAACAATTTCATAAATCACAGCTGAACACACCCTAAAGCTAGTTTTAATAGCTGAAAGAAAAGACTAATGGTCATCATCTTTCATGATCCCTTCAATATTTCCCCACAGTATATGTTCTCTCTCAAACAATTACACTCAGTATGCATATTGCATTATTATATCAACATCTTAGTTATCCATCTCCCAAAGGCATTAGGGAAAAAACACGTTAAAAGCCTCAAACTCAACCACTAATGCAACTAAATAACTACAAAACACATTTCAGCACTTTCCTAAGGAAGGACTGTAAGGGAAGATCAACAAAGTCAATAATTTCATACCTGTTCTAAGCTGTACTTAATTGACCATCATTTCCTATGGCTATAAATGTTTAGTAACTGAGAGACAATCTACTTTTAATGTTTTTGGTCACTGCAGACTGAGAATAGTGAAGCAAAAAATAAAAAAAACTTGAAGCACTGAATGCTATCGCAAATAGCTACAATGAAAACCAACCATTACAAGAAGACAAATAAGAAATTACATTTTATTCAAATACTATGCCTGACATGGAAATTTCTTAGCTCATCATTGTTTCACCTACTTCCTTAATGGAATCTGTAAACACTTGCATAAGTACTCTAGATAAAATACAAGTACTATATCATTTCCTGAAATGGTGTTTCAAGTCTCATCTGAATTATAATTCTACATGGAATAACATCTTATATTTCCTGGAGCTACTGTACAACTCTGACATAAGAAAAGCTATATCACAGTCCCCTATAGCACTAATTTTATATCGTCAACAAGTTTCATTAACGCTTTCTTACTGAGAGCACAAAGATCATTAAATGAAAACATTAAACAGCACTAGTCTTAAAACCAACCTTTCAGGTGAAAAAAATCTCCCTCAAAGTTTATATTGTGACCTCCTGCTGCCCCATTTGAGCACATTTAAAAAAACAAACAAACAAACAAACCTATTTATCAGTGTTTGTTGGTCGTCCTTTAATTAATCTTAACTAATCCTAGAATCACAGAATGGTTTAGGTTGGAAGGGAGTGAAGATTTTCCTCCTAAATCTAGATCTCCCCTCTTTTAGTTTAAAACCATTTCCCTGTGCCTTGTCATTATCTGACCAAGCAAAAAGTTACTCTCCGTCTTTTTTTATAAGCCCCCTTCATTTTTATAAGCCCCCTTCAGGGCTGCAATAAGATCTCCCCAGAGCAAGCCTTCTCTTCTCCAGGCTGAACAGCCCCAGCCCTCTCAGCCTTTCTTCACAGGAGAGGTGCTCTGGCCCTCTGATTAACTTCGTGGCCCTCCTCTGGACCCACTCGAACAGCCCCACATCCTTCTTGTGCTGAGGGCCCCACACCTGGATGCAGGGCTCGAAACGAGGCCGTCCAAGGGCAGAGCAGAGGGGCACGATCCCCTCCCTCGGCCTGCTGGCCACTCCTCCTCTGGTGGATGCAGTTGGCCTTCTGTGCTGCAAGCACACACTGCTGGCTCATGTCAAGCTTTTGATCGAGCAGAACCCCTAAAATCTTGTAATTTACCTGCACCGGCCTAAAAGCCTTTTCTACAAACAGCAGGTATTAGGAGACAGTTTCAGAACAAAGAAACTGAGGTAGTTCTTCACACACTGCATTACAAGCTAGTGGAACCTACCACCAAAGGATGCTTGTGCTGCCTAAATGTTCAGTAGGTTCAAGATAAGACTGCACAAATGGATGCAAGGCAAATTCACAGATATTTAGTGAATACACAGAGACTACATCCAATTCAGAAAATAGCCCAAGTTGAAAAGAGTGGGAAGGGAAAGAATACTCATGAAGGAGCGTCATACATGCTTGCTTTGTTTTATTCTTCTCGAGCATCTCTTTGGGTCCATAGTAAGAGATACAACGGTAAGCAAGGTGGACCCCTTATCTAACCCATTATAGCCATTTTGTAACTCTAATCACTCAGATAATTCTGTTGACAAATATTTTGTTGGTTTGCAATTCGAAGTACGCAGGTAAATGTACATATCCTTCCTCCTGCGTACACTTCTAAGAAACGTAACCATATATATTTGGTTGTTTGAAATATCTATATAAAAACATCTGTGAGTCCAATCCAGCAACTGGTCTGATTGCTAAACAAATAACTACGCACCTTGAGCAGAACATGCAAAAAATTCCAATAGATGAAAACAGCTTTATTTTCAATGAGCAAACGGTACTAGTACTGTTATTTGCAAGTCTTGTCTTATATACATTTACATATATACACACATATATTCATACATAATTTCTCAAAAACTTTTCTAAAAATTTTCTGTCAAGATGAACATACCGCAAAATTAAGAACTGCATCTAATATTTGAAATGCACACTTGTAAGCAAGAAAGCAGATAGGAAATTCTTTCTTAATCCATACTTCCCATAAAACTGGTAGAGTTTTAATAATTTATTTTGATTATGAAACTAATTAGAAGGATGACTTCGGTACTGACAAATATGAATGGCGCACTAAGGAGCAGGGTGGGAAAACGTGTTAACATATGACTAAGAGACATATTATATCCTAGACTAAAGGTCAAATCTGCATGAAAAACTTGCTCATAGAGAGATACACTAATCTTTAAGTGCCTAAAGTAAACTATCAAGAACTTTTCAGCAGTGTTTGCACTTGGTGTCACCACTCTCTCAGCACCACATACACTACAGGCTTGAATGAACTCAGCAGTAAAGAACATATAGCGAAAAGTAGATTATATCTCAGCTGGGTACTACATAATTAAAAAAAAAGCTAGATAGCATGTTAACTAGAATAGCAGAATATTGGCAAACATACAACTTGCAGAAAGTTCGCTTAAAATATATGTATTTTAATCTACAAAACTCCATTAAAGAAGGAAAAGCAACATAAAACATTTGAAAAACCATACCTAGAAACCCAATGCAGTATTTTGATCTCAACTTAACCCATACTAAATAGTGTACAAAACAGCAACATGCTGCAAGGATGTAGCACATTTTAAGTGTAAGAGCAACAAGAAAACACATTTGGAGACAACCGTATTTAGTGCATTTAGTATTTACTAAACAGGTCATATCTGAATACCCAAATAAAAGTGAGGAAAAAACAATAACGAAAGATATATCTGAAATTGAGACAAAAATAATTTTAGTAATTCTATTCATGTTCTTTTCCATAGATAAGAACATCGCTCTTACTGAATCTTGACAGTTACAGAGAAAAGAGGTAGCTTGCAAAAACATTTACTACTATCCCAGAACTCAGAACATTTTGTCAAGGTAAAACCAAACAGCTTCAAATTTCTCAAAATTTATCAAAAATCATCTGTGAAAGCTTTAACATGGTATCAACATAACAAGTCAAGCTATCTGACTAATCAATACAGAGGTTCTGATTGCAATGAGGGTGATAAAAGTTACTCTAACCCCAGCCTGCTACAAGCTCTCAACAGATGATCATCATTATGCATCTATCAGGGTTCCATATACTCAGGCTGTACAAATGTGTCCTATTAGTACATGGTCTGTCTGTTTGGCAACTTCAGTCTTAAGACAAATGGCAGCTGCTGCCCTTCGAGGTCTGAAGTCAAGTCCTCAGGGAATCTGAAAGCCCAACTCGAAAAATCAAGGCCTGTTCATTAGAGACTGCTCCAGGGGAAACTTGCAAGGCTGCCATTAGAACTATATAAAAGAGCTAATTATTTTTATAAGACTTTTAAACTATCAAACACACTCTGTTACAATAAAAAGTATTTACTGCTGGCATTCCATTAAAAAGAGATTGTTTTTTGTCAAAAAAAAAAAAATCAGCTAGTGACAGTACAGAGCTAAAGTCTTTGTATTAAAAAAAAAAAATTAATGAGAGAAACAACTTTTTCTAGGAGAAAGTTGTGTAAAAATTAACTAGATGAGATAATTTCTCAAGTGGATGCATAACATCAAGAATATAGTTGTGGCAAAATATTCCAAATACACTCAAATCTTACTAATGAGCTCTAAAAGTGGGTTGAGATAGCTTGTGTGACTTTCTGCAGCTGAAAACGACAAGTAACTCAAGAAAAGTGAGATCACTGTTGCAAGACTGACTGAAAAGAACCCATAATATTCTTTATTTGTTTCAAACTTGTACTGGTAACTAACAACTGAAAATACTTACGTACACCCCATTGCCATCAAACAACGAGACGAAAGAACTGAAAACCAGAAGTAAGCTGTTTCAGTGTTTTCCCTTTGATAAAATGTAGAAACAAAGGTTATAACAATAACAGTTACTTTCACTAAATGTACTCTAGCGAAGTGTTGGAATGCTTCTCTGAAAGGTGTTGGAACAGTTTCCTTTCCTTTTTTTTTTTTTTTTAATTCATAACCACAATTGTTTACAATTTTAACTATGAAACCAAATCAAAGTTTTTTTTTTACTGAATTATTTTTCCAGCTGCACAGCATGACAACACTGTATTGAATTCTAATGGTATAACAGATCACTGCTATAGAGTATTTATTACATAGTATTTATTGCAAATCTTTTTAAAGTGCTATATGAAATTCATTAGTGTTCCTTAATCAATTCTTGGATCAACATGCACATTAGCTTCCGACAGCCTAATTCAAAAAAGCAATTACAACCCTAGTCCTTATGTAAAAGGATGACAGAAAGAAACTATGTTGAACCAGTTAAAAAGAATGAAAATGTAAAGAAAACAGATTAGGAATGATTTATATCAAGGCCTAGTGCTGAAGTTAATTACAACTAACCCAATAAAATAGTTCCTTTATTATTGTACAGCAAGTAATAACCTTAGACGCAGAAAACAGAACTCTTTGCTGACTTTTGCATGCTCAATTCCACAGCACACTACATTAAGAATTAAACAAGCAGTAAATAAGCCATAGAGAAACAGCAGGTTTTTTTTAACTAAAAGCAGAAGACTCCCCTGCTGTTTAACCATTTGGGATATTCCATGTAAACAGAACTTCCTATAAACCGGTATTATGTTGTTAGTGGTAAATGCCTAAAATTACCTTATAATGTGAGTTTAATTTCAAGACTTAAAAGTTTGAGTCTGACTCACAGTAATTTTTTATAGATTCTGAATATAAATTATACACACAGGGCTGGAATAGTTTGCATACTGACATGCTATGTTATTCATTGAAATACTAAATAAACTGTCAGCGTGTCAGACAATGTCTTCTATGCAATGAGATTGTTTTTGAAGCATCAGCTGTTGTCTTCTCTACAAATTGCAGCATCCATCTTGAAAGCTATGTATTATGAAAGTTATACTACATAAGATACTACAGAGTATATACTTCTAGGTACAGCCATAAAATTTTGGCACAAGTTGCAGTTGCCATAATTTAAGGTGATACTAAATATTCTTAAAGCAGGATTTTAAGAATTAGAAAAAAATAAAAAAGTTCATAAAAATTATGAAAATATAACTGTCAGAATAAATAGAATGCTACCAGTAATAACTATCAGAGCACAGAATCTGCATATCACCAGAACTCATAAATTTAATTTTTATATCCGGTGGCAAAAAACTATGAGCATGTACATGAAAAACATTTATTACATGCCATTTGTAGCAATCTAAATTGCAACTTGATGCATAAAATTAAATCCCTAGAACCAACGTTGCACTGAGATGAGAGAGATAAGTCTATGTTAAACTCCAGCTCCTCTACATTCCCACTACAGCAACAAACTGTAGAATGGGAAAAAAAACGAGTAAGTGGATCACTGATTTCAGGTTTACATTTCTGATGGAGGAAGCGATTTGTCTGGGCCGCCTCTCCCCTTTCTCTCTCCCACTAGCAGGCTGTTGCCATGACTCCTCGTGAAACGACATTAGGGGTCAGGTTTGAGTTCATCTAGCAGCAAACCTTTTCCACTGCAGTTTCCTCTTCAGGTTCTGTAACCATCAGCTATTTTCTATGCAGAGATGAAAGGCAATAGCTTCAGGAAGAACTAGAACAGAGATCTTAAACATTAATTGAGAAAAAGTAGAAGAGCAGTTCTGCAAATATGCAGAAATGGAAAGCAAGAAACTATAAGTCAAATGAAATGAGTCAGAAAAACAGAAGTAAGGAAAAGGGACATGAGACAGACAAAAGGAAGAGATGTGAACAATCAAGCTCCAGTACTAGCATCTTTTAATGGTGAAAGGAAAACAAATCAGAGAATGGCAAGGGTATAAGGCAATTGCCTCTTGATCGGTGCTTATTGTTTGACTGTAATGTTCATTCCTGAGATTTGGCAAAACCACTGCATGGTGAAAGAAAATTATTGCCCAAGGTAGACTACTAGTCACAAAGACAAGAAAATCACAATATACTTACTGCTGCACAGTTGTGCTACTAGTGACAGACTGATCCCACCGATACCAACATTCATTATCATCACCAAAGAGCAGCAGTCTTCCTGCTCAATGTGTTATACGCTTTATCTAAATAAATTTAACCAATAAAAAAAACTCAATAGCATAAACGGTGAATGCTATTTTGGAACTGAAAACCCTTTAATATTAACCTTTTCTCCAGATGTAGCTTAGTTTCAACTAAAACCTTATCATGAATGCAAGCAAACTTTGAGGGAATGAAACCAAACGTGATAAACCACTCCCACTTCCTTTCTCAAAAGGCAGGATATTCAAAGCTGTTAAAGCATCGTTAAAACATCCTAATGCAGACATCTTCAGAAAAGATTTAGGAAAAAAAGAACACACGATAAATAAATTTCTGTTCCTTTCACTACAAATTCTCCTGTGCACTTACCAAGTAAGTTCCCCAAAATGAAAAAGTACCACCACTTATATTTAGGTAGAAATAAAAAAGTCTATAACTAAATTGTTAGAAGGCGCTGGAAAATCTATTTGATTCTTCTGACTCAGAACTAGGACCTAACACCTAACAGACATGCACCTCCATCATATTCACGGCTCCATTATCCAGAATAAGATCTTTTTCACTTGAATGAGTTTTTTTTAAATATTTATAGAAAGATTAGTCAATCAGCAACATATTTGATGAGACAGATATTTTTCGAGTTGAAGAGAAACATAAAAAGGCATAGACTTTGGCACAGAATTTGTAAGTCTAAAGCTTCATCTACAACTGAATATCACCACTATGCAAAGCACCTACTGCCGTAACTTTCAGCAAACACTACCACTCTCCAGATGCTTCTGAAACAGTTTTACTTGGAGACAACGGAGAGAAATGATTTGGTTTGTTAACATGAACAAAAATGTTCACGCACATGTAATTAGTATGAAGTCAGAGACGAGCATTGCTACTCTCTGAACTTTCCATAATCCCACTCCCCTCCCCTCCACTAAACCTCTTTCCATAGTCTCAAATTAAACAGACTAGCTGTAAAACAGCAGGGTGTCAAATTAAGGCACGCTTTATTTTCAGAGGTCTCCACACTTTGCGGCTGACTTCCTGGCAGGAAGAGTTCCATTTCAGTGCAGAGCCCCATCAGCAGGGAGCTCACAGAATTAAGTGCCAGTTGATATTACTTTGTTTTGCATTTGCCACCCATGAGAATATTGTTCAAAGATCTAGTTATAAAGTCAGCATGGTATCATCCTTCTGACTAGACTGCCAAGCCACAGGGTGTGCTCTCACTGCACAAAACTCACCTTAAATGGTGGTGTTTTTTTAAGTCCTAGTGTGCTGGTGAAGCAACAGGATGCCTTTTTTCTTCAGAAAAGTCTTGCTTCTGTAGCTAAATTATGTTTCCTTAGTTTTGAACATCTGCAGCAATGTACATTCATGGAAATGAAACTGCCCTGTACCCCTCTCAGACCCCCAAAATTCACATTTGTGTTACAATATCCTCTCATAAGAGAAAAAAATTATACATTAATCAAACTTTCAGCCTAGTTTTAAATTCTAAAGGCTAATATTTTTAGCTGTAGCGGACATGTTTTCCATTAAATTGCCATTAACACCACAGCCTGGATTCCTGACCAAATTCAAGTAATTTTCATTTGATAAGAGAAATTTTCTCAGTAAGAGTCTGTATCATCTGAAAAGCCTACAGAACAACCGCTAATGAGAGTGTGCATACATATGTATATAAGCACATATCACAAAAAAAGGGTGGGGGGAGGAAAGGGGAGGAAAGAGGTGGAATTCCTTTTTTTCCCCCAGCACTTTACTGATGGTAAGACTTACAATTTAGTAAGATGACCTTACGAAGTTTATCTACCTCTCTTCCAGGATGGCAAACTATTTCTAAGAGGGCTTTTGTTGTGTTGTTTTTTTTTTTAACCCTACCTTCTATATTTTCCTCTATCTGAAGTCCGCAAGTCATGCTGACAAGTGTATTGTCCTGAGAAATAATGCATCATGTAAATCCACACCAAAACATCATGGCTTTACTACACCTATCCACATCTACCTGCCTATCTATACACCTTCTCAGTTGAATATTTAGCACACATGCCAACTTCCTTACATATGCTTATTTTTGTTCAAAACCCCAAAACTCACTCACTTTTCAAAAAACTGCGATGTAGTACAGAACAAAAAACAACGGTTCTTTCTCATCTATCTTCTCAGTCTCATAGCCTGCTTTTGTTAAGTACTTCAAAGTGAAGTTGCTGAAAATTACATAGGGCATTTCCAAAGTGGTCAAAAGTAGGTCTACAGAAAATGAGTTTTTATTAGGAAGCCATTTCTATTGTTTTGATGATTATTTAGATCTAATATGCACAAACATCAACTCCACTTAATAAAAGCATGACAAAAATCATATATTGTTCTGTTTTTCACATGCTAAATGTAACACATCGTAGATTTTGCTCAGCTTAAAATTCCACATCATATATTCCATCTTTAAATGGGGGAGTAAGGAAACCTTTAAAGCATCTCCTAGACTAAGAATTATGGAAAGATATGAGGAGATAAAGCCAAAGCAGTATCTTGTACCTTTTAACTACTGACCACTACTTATCGGGAAGTAACTAAAAAGTGCTTATCGAATCAAGTCAAAAATAGGCCACTTACTATTCATACAGTATTGGCAAATCATTCCCAATACATTCTAATCTTTTTTCCATACTTAAAGCAACAACCTAGTTTAAATACACTTCTTTGATTTCTATTACTAAGCATATTGTCAATATATCAAGACAGACTTCACAGACTTATGAAAGAAACCATTCCCTCTATTAGTTTATTTAAAAAAAAAAAAAAAAAAAAAAAAACCTTGGCAGTGATGGACACAGAGGTTTTAGACTCCTGTAAGCCATACTAGAGCTAACAAAACATATTATTCCTGAAGCCAGCAACTACAACTAAGAAAAAAGACAGAGCTTGAACATATCTTAAGTGTAGCAAACTAACGTGGAATCCAAGAAGCATAAAGCTTAGTGACTATTATGAAAAATTCCTTGTATGAAATTCAAGCAATTCCATTGAATGAGATAGGTTAAATATTGCAGGCAATTATAAGCAATGCATGTTTCAAACAATTTAGAAAGCAATGGGAAATTGAAGTAGGAGTGAAGTTCCAAGAGAAAAAAAATGCATTAACTTAGAGTTTCAAACCGAATTTATTACAATAAAAAACCTGGAGATTCTAAGTCTATACAGCACTTATATGAGAAAAAAATATACATAGTTAATTCCAAATGTAATTTCAACATACTCCAGTTCAAAGGAAAGGATTTCCAGCTGTTTCCATTTATTTAAATCTTATCAAAATTGCACTTCAGACAGTTATCTACCAAGCTGGCATCCAGTTTCAAACATTTAAAACATATAACGCAGTTCAATGAAGCAAGCAGCAAAATATCCTTAGCATACGTAATCCTTTTGTAATCATTCCAAGTACCCTGCTCAATGATATATACCAACTATGGAAGTTCAGCACCCAAAGTGAGATCTGCAGAGACGCAGCAAATTTGTTCAGAATGATTTTATGAGAAGTCAGGAAAGAAAGAAGTTATACTGTGTCTACAAATATGCAGATACACAAAGCATAACAGAGAATCCAAGGGATCTAGGCAGATTGCTATTTTAACTTTGTTTTGCTAAAAGAAAACTTACTGACAGGAGAGTATCTAAAATCCAAGTGCCAAAGGACTATGCTTAAGGAGTCTAGATTCCACAGCTAAAGCTGTGACTGACCATTCACCACACAGCTCTCTGCATCGATATCAAGTACCTTGTAATGCAGAAGAATGCAGAAACCCTCAGCTTTATCCCCAACGCCTTACAGAGAAGAACGGATGTCTTCATAAATCATAACCAAAGGTGGAAACTACAACTGAGGACAATGCAGATGAATCACAATGTTGATTTTACAGACTGAAAGAGTTTAATTCCTTTCTGAACTGCAATCTTACACATTGCCAGGTGAATGCCCTTAAGTTTCTGGACTACCAACTTCTTTGGGAAGTTCTGTTCAAATTTTTCCTCTGACTGTCTGTTCTGCTTGATGATAACAACAACTATTACTTGAAATATTAATTGAAGTGCAAGTCTTTTCTATGGGAGGACAGCACTGATAGCATGGGTACTGGCTACTCTGTGGGACCCATCTTCCACTCTACCTAGCTTTGATCAGTCTCTATCCTGCCAAACAAAGTGATTGTAGATAAAAATACACACTGAAAGGGGTAAATTACAAGAACAGTTTTTTTGAAAAGGACATAGTTCCTAATGTAAAATCACTTGGCTGAAA
This sequence comes from Aythya marila, assembly GCF_965140915.1. Taxonomy (NCBI): domain Eukaryota; kingdom Metazoa; phylum Chordata; class Aves; order Anseriformes; family Anatidae; genus Aythya; species Aythya marila. The sequence goes on along the minus strand of NC_139045.1, from coordinate 32,993,357 downwards.
ATATCCTGAAGTAGACTGTACGTAAAGCTCAACAGACATTTCCCAATACCTTCCATACAATAGCAGCATAAAGATAGAAAAAGAATCTTCTATTTTGTATGCCGGTTACACTGCCTGTGAAATATTTGTTATGAAATTGCATTAGGAATGTTCCTACTTCGACCTGCATAACAACTAATAACATGCTTTATAATATGCCTAGCTCCACTTGGAATAAAGTAGATCTGAGGCAGCTTCAGAATCTAGATAATCAATAGCAGAATAAGATGACTCAGGGGTCTGTCTTGGGACTGGTACTTTTTAATATCTTCATCAATTACATAGATAATGGGAACCAGTGCACCCTCAGCAAGTTCGCAGATGACACCAAGCTGTGCAGTCAGTACAACAGAAGGAAGGGAAGCCATTCAGAGGGACCTGGACAAGCTTGAGAAATGGGCCCATGTGAACCTAATGATGTCCAGCAAGTCAAAGTGCAAGGTGCTGCAACTAGGTCAGGGTAATCCCAGACACGAGGGCAAACTGCAAGAACAACTCACTGAGAGCAGCCCTGCAGAGAAGGACTCATGGGTTCTGGTGGACAAGTGCTTGACTTGAGCCAGCAGTGCATGCTTGCAGCCCAGAAGGCCAACTGCATCCTGGGCTGCATCACCAGAGGAGTGGCCAGCAGGGAAGAGGGAAGTGATCGTGCCCCACTGCTCTGCCCTCGGGAGGCCCCACCTGGAGCGCTGTGTCCAGGTGTGGGGCCCCCAGCACAAGAAAGATGTGGAGCTGTTCAAGTGGGTCCAGAGAAGAAACACAAGGATGATTAGAGGGCTGGAGCACCTCTTCTGTGAAGAAAGGCTGAGAGAGCTGGGGCTGTTCAGCCTGGAGAAGAAAGACTCTCTCTGGGGAGACCTCATGGAAGCCTTTCAGTACTTAGAGGGGGCTTATAAAAAAAGACGGAGAGTAACTTTTTGCTTGGTCAGATAATGACAAGGCACAGGGAAATGGTTTTAAACTAAAACAGGGGAGACTTAGATTAGAAGTTAGGAGGAAATTCTTCACTTACCTGAGGCACTGGTACAGGTCGCCCAGAGAAGCTGTGGATGCCCCATTCCTGGAGGGTGTTCAAGGCCAGGCTGGATGGGGCTTTGGGCAACCTGATCTAGTGGGTGGCATCCCTGCCCATGGCAGGGGGTTGGAACTGGGTGATCTTTAATGTCCCTTCCAACCCAAACCATTCTGTGATTCTAGGATATGATTCTGTGACTTTGAATACTCTTGCTTCCTACCACAGCTAGCTCATCTCTACAGGCTAGGCTAGCAGATATTCTTTAAATGTTCAAACTCTTCAGAATAACACAAGCTAACAAACATACAACATGTTTACCCACAACACGTATACCCACTGGCACACCTGTGGGTGATGCATTTTTTTGTGCACTCACTGCACTGCTTTCATACTAAACTGGAAACACTAAATACTTCACAATTTTGCAAAGAAAATTAACAGAAGGCAAACACCTATGGATACCTATGGGCATGATTCATAGAGCATCTTCTCCTGAACTTATCCATTTAGACTTTAGGAAGTCCTTTTTTCTACTTTTTATTTGTCACAGCGTTAATCCTTTCTATTTGCCTAATAAAATTATGTTTCTAAGTATTTTATCACAAAATCAATTTATTACTCAAGGTTAGGGTTTGTTTTAACACAAATATAGCTGCATTCATCATTCATTCTTACCAGAATTACACAATCCTGACTGTAATCTTTAATAAGAAAAAGACACAAAGATAAAGCCATGCTGCTTCAAAGAACTAAATTAACTGCTATAGATTCTAAGTGGCCTTAAAGTGAAATTAGAACATGTATTAAAATAAATATAAAGTCATTTGGCTGCAAAATGTCCTACAAGACGTGCCTTCTGTAACAAATTAAATACATTTTTCAGATCGTGGAACTAAGGGATTATTAGATCCCTTTAAACTACTTTTCAGCTATTAGAACACAAAGTAATTGGATGGAAAAATGTCATCTTAAGATGTCATGACCTAAATGATGGGTCACAAACATTCAAACAGCATTTATTCTCTTCATATCTAAACCAGGATATTGTTAGAGTTTTGGTGCTTCTGTTGATTTCAGCTGCCTTGGTACTGATATCACCCTTTAGATAACCTCTACCCAATTCAACTAAAACTTCACAGTGATCACTATAATTATCCATCACATGAAATTGCACTCAGAAGTAAATTAGGAACCAGCGCAGATCACAGAACATCACCACAATATGTTCTCTCTGCACGTAACAAAAACCTAAAACCAGACATTATCTACATCAGCTGAAGTCTCCAAATAATTCAAAGGCTTACCACTTTTTAGAACACTGCAAAAATCCATTCCTGAGGTAATGAAATTAGGTCATTGATACAAAACTTAATTCCAAGTACAGAATACCCAGGAAAGCCCTAAGATCCTGTGAAATTTTACAAACATCTAAATACCAGGGTGAAGAATGGGGATGGTGTGCAAAAAGTGTGCTGAAAATCAAAATCTTAACCACCATCATATCATGCATCCTTGGGGGAAACACAAAATCCTATTGTTTGTTCACAGGTACATGAGTGCGTGGCACATGTTGATATTGTTTAAATAATTATAATTCCTTCTTCTGCTTTAATGCCGTTTCTTTTCCTATTTTCTGCCTTACGTTAAGGCACACAGCCTTGAATCATGCTTTCCTCTTCAAAAAAAGTAATCCCAAAATCAGCACAGCACATGACATATTCAACTGTAATCATCTTTCGTTGAGCCATATGAGCAGATGCTATAGTTGCACACAAGCTTCTGGAGCATCATAGTTTATGCTTCCCTCTTCCATCTCCTCAATGAAAGATGTACTTTATTAAGGTCTAATATGAATCTAGTAGCTACAGTTATGTGCTTGTATTGCAATACACCACATACATATTTCCAGAAGATAAAATACCTAGAGATTACGTGTATTAAAACACTGGTCTTGGTTTCCTAAATCTCATCACCTGTTAAGGATATGTCCTTAATCCCTTTGAAACAACAGGGGCCAGATGAGGGAGGAACTACACAGCTTTTCTATGCTGAACCAGCAAGCAGGGTTATCTGTGTGTGTGGGAGGGGTGCTGGGGTCATAAAACATTATGCAGTTTTTGTTAATTTCTATTTGGCAAATTTTTATAAAGGTTGAGTGGCTTTCCACCTATTTTAGAAAATTTTACAAGAGCCGAACAGTATTGGAGTCAGTTAGTGGAAGATAATGGTCTAGAAAACTTAGATGCAGTAGAAAAAAGCTCTCAAGTAAAAGATGTACCTGACAAGAAATTAGTTAGTTCTCTTTCATATATTTCAGTGACAATTCAGTTGATTTACCACAGGAAAAAAGGATGAAGAATTTTTCAAGAGCTGCAAATTCTGTAAATTCAAAGGCATCAAGGAAAAAAACGGAACTTACTTCACCTATTCTTGTACCTTTTCACCTTGGATCTACAATAATAGGATGAATATTTCATGTATTTAAGTAATGGAGAACATTTTTTTTTTTGTTGTTGTGTTTTGTTTTTTTTTGTTTTTTTTTTTTTTTTTTTTTTTTTTAGGAACTTCATGAGATTATGGAAGAAGACAGCTTTTCCTATTTCATTGAAGTATTTCAAGGAAAAAGCTGACAAACGAGAGGATGCACAGTAGCAAATTTACTTTATGGATAAACACACACTCATTCATATGTGCCCCTTTAAGTTTTAGGGCATAGAGCAAGAGTCATTTCAGATGAAAATGCTTTTTTCAAGGATGATATCACAGTTTCCCTGTGCAGAAACCTTGCCTCACAATAGCAGGTGAGCATCTTTAACATCCTGACGTCACTTATTTAAAAGGGATAGTAGACACAGGACTTCACTCTTTTGGCTGGTTTAATTACCTCAACAGGATGCCAGGCCAGACTAGATGGTGCTTCTAGGTTCACTGTACTGTATGCATTTCTGATAAATGGGAAAAGAATAGATGACCTGGCAGAAGGCTCAGACAATAACATGTGATTTACAGGACATGAATGCAGCTACTATAAGATTTATCTGACAGCCCTCTCCGATAGTGGACTGTTGAGTATCCGATGGAATGATTTCTAGTCTGGAGAGTCTGCTACTGAGTAGCCATACACATTATTTATTTATTAGATGTTTTGGGTTGAAACCATTTTTAAATGATGCACTTCACAATGCTCAGCCATAAATTTAGTTTTAAACCCTAGAAGGGAGGTAGTGTTATTGGAATGTGTGTCAGACTGAATTAGGATGAGCAACACAACGCGTTTATAAAGTGGCCTTGAATGCAACGTCGATTCTTTCAAAAATGATATTAATGTCAAATAAGCAAGAACACTTTGCAGTAATATTAAATGAAGGATTTCTTTATGTTTTGATAGATTTATATAAATGTAAGTATACACACAGACACATGTCTCAAAATGTAGTGTGTCTATCAAAAAAACAACTGTTTTTGTCTTAGAAAAAGCCTTTTGTCTGGATTTCAAACCACCTGTTTCTCCTTTTACTTTGTGAAAACCATAAAACAATGCGTCAAAATATAAACACAAAACCAAAACACGGAAACAGTACATTTTTTCCAAATGCCCGAATACACAAAATTTAAACAAGAAAAGGTCTGAGCAGGGTGTAACAATTTCATAGAACTCTCATCATCCTGATTTTTTTCATCACTTCACCTGTGAGTTTCATTTTTTCATTTTTATGGGGAAAAATTACTTCTGAGATTTTATTATTCTATTTTGCACTTCTGAGAAAGAAGAAAATATTCCAGTCATAAATCTAAATCAACATCGTTTAGAAAAACAAATCAAGTGCTTACTACATATATACAATGTTTAAAACTAATTTTCAGAAAGAGGTTAACAAAACCACCAAAGTTATTAATCAGAGCAGTCTTTCAATTTCACAATATGATGGCTGACAAATTTGTGAAGTTTTAAATCAAATTTGCAGATACTTACTTTGCAACTATGGCACATTATTTATGTGATTAAAAACTAGTTTTTGACCTGATCTTTTGATCTTTGGCACTTCATCCTCTCCATCTCCTCTTAAAAATTAATTAAAATTTTAGCAAAAGGATATCACTTAGCTTCCCACCCTATCTTTGGCCAAAAGAAAAAAAAAAAGAAAAAGAAAAAAAAAAAAATCAATCAAGCTCATCCCCATCTCCTCCCAGTATCTGTAAAATGTCGTCTTGAAATTCAATTTCATATCTCTCAGGCTTTCATGTAGCAAAAGACAGTTCACTTCTTAACAAAATAAATCACTTCTGTGATTGCCATGCTGACCTCTTTGAATTAGGAAAATTCAAAGTGAAAAATGTAATTATCACCCCAGAACAATCTGTATACATCTGGAGCTAATTTTAGATTCATTTCTCACATCATTTTTCATATTGTGCCAAAAATTACAGCTGCTATGCAACTCTAAAAAGACTTCCATGTCTTTGTGATTTTATTGGTTTATTTCTACTATTTCACAAAGAACAACCTCAAGTCTCTGCAACTAGCACTGCTAAGCAATCACTATATCCTCAATTTGATTAGATTAGTATTAAGTGGCACTGTGACACATATGACAAATAGATGCATTAGAGCACGTCATTTATTCCTTATCCTTTCCACTTCCCAAAACCAAACAAGTGACGTACAGTACAGAGCACAACATGATTTTTGAAAGATTAGATTACCCTACCAAAAAGAAAGAAAAGGTCAACTACTAATTATTGAAACAAGCAGCAAACATTCCAAAACCTAATTTTTAAAATGGTAACACCAAGCTCTCAGACACATATTTAGTACTCAGATTAGTTTTACTCTAACACATTAACAAATGAATATTAAAACTTGCATATGAATTTCCTGGGAGCAAGGATTCTTTGGCTTATATCAGCAGCAAATTCAAATTTTAGAAGTTGTGAACAATGTCCACATGACATTAAATAAACTGAATTCCAGAAGTTCCAGGAGGAATATTAAATTCCTGTCAGATTAAATCTACTTTTTTTTCCCGTGGAAGATGGAAAACTAGATGAGCAAAGTTCTACATACGTTCATTAGTAATAAGCTCACTGGAAAACATAACTACTCTTCACTAGTTCATTGTAAAAATCTATTAGGTGTAATCTCCAGAAGTAATTGTTCTTATTGCATTTTATTGACAATGCAGACTATCGATTTTTCACACCTTCTATGATTCTTTCATTTGTATTCATGAAATGTCTATCAGCACACTCTAAATAAATTTGGCAATATAGGCACTAAAACGAATAAATCGATGTGAAGAAACATTAATTTTGCATTATCCTTATTCGTCAGGCAAGCAAACCATAAGGGTTGTAAATGAAGGTCAAAGGTTTTGAAATGGGTCAGAACCCTTGACCTCTAGACCAATACCATTCCCATTAAAAAAGGCTATTTTAAAGTTTTAAGTAGGGGAATTTACTACCAGAAAGGTATCATTTTTAAGGCACCAAAAGAAAAGCTCAATAAAAACATTCTTCCATTTAATTACAAAAAAAAAAAAAAAAAAGAAAGCAAAAAGAAAACCCAATTAATTCCTTCATCGCAATTTTAAGAAAGTTCCCTAGGCTGTCTCTTTCCTATGCACAAAAAGAGGTGATTTTCAGGTTCTTAAATATCTAAAATCACTTTGCTCTTAGGAACGTAGGAAGCCCCAAACAGCTGACAACCAGGACTGCTTTCTTATATTTTTCTCAAATTCTTATTACCTGTCAAATCAATTAAGAGTGACAGGGTTTCAAAAGTATTTATCACTCATTTCATAACCTCGACACAAAAGGAAAAATTCTACTCATCCCAGAGGATTCAACATGCCAAGACTCAAAAATCAATCTGGTTCTATACCCTTAATATTTTATTGATCCTATTTTATCTTACAAAAATGACAGCATAGAATTATTTAGGCATACCAACATCAAGGTTATGTAAACGCTCAACAGTAAGGGAACATAAAACCCTTAGCGTCTTCTCTTTCCTACCCACTAGTCACAATTAGTATCACAAAACTTTATTAGGAAGTTAATAAGGCCTTGCATACAATTTTTTTTTTTTTTTTTTTTTACAATAATTACACAGTCTTAAGAGTAAAATTTCGACTGCAATTCCCATTGTGCTCAAAGACAGCAATTCAGACACTATGTAAATCTCACCTGAGAGCAAAGAAGCATCACTAGCTCCACGACTGAACTGCTAGATTTCATACACACGAGACCTAGAAAAACAAAAAATACTAGACGTAAACACTTGCTTATACAGCATCACTTGTTAACACAAAATATTGTGAAGTACAATAGATTAGAAGCATGAAATTCACAAACCACTTAGAGTTTTTTTGTTTGTTTGTTTTTACTTTATCAGCACAAAACAGAACTATGTGAGGAAGATCAAAAATTCAAAGCTTGGCATCTAAAGATGCAACTAATTATAATACATTACCTCCAATATTCAGAGTTTCATAAATGTTTGTATTTCAAAATGACCAGAAGTGTGGTTAACATATGTTATATTAATCCAGTGCATCTACATTTCGCTATTTCTTGAAGGATTGGGTCATTATATATGCAGAGAAGGGAAATGGCTTTATGACCTTTGCTTTCTCCATTGCGCATTCTCCTTTCAGCCCCCAGCTATCAATCAAGTTTCCATTTTGTTTCATGGCAGCAGACATCCCAAACACTCTTATTAGTACTTTGACCTTTAACCCCACACTAAACCTTAGCAGAAGCACAAGCAGTAACCTATTAAATATTCTCAACTGTTTATAAATGATTTTGACTTATTATTATTTATATTTGCATGTTGTTTTGTTTTGAGATTGTAACTTTTCTTTTGGCCCCCAAAATGGTTTGGTGTGTTTGTTTCTGTCTAGTCAGTTCAAATTCTCCCAATCATTTTCTTGCTGTTTTTTTGTTTTGTTTGTTTGTTGTTTTTTTTTTTGATAAACCAAACTACAGTATGTTCATCTCTCTGCATATATGTAATCTACATCACAGTCAAAATACTTTGAAACCAGGTTATGTTTATCTTAAGACTGAGAAAATGCAACTAAATAGGATACAGAAACTGCAATTTTCAAACTAAAAATGGGTGGTAAAAACAGTTTTGTATAATGTAACAATTAAGAGAAATCTGACGAACTGGTGTTCACTGCTAAAAGCACATAGTTCCAACAAACATGACTTTTTAAATTAAGGACATTAACATCTACTTCACAGGACTGAGACTAGTTTTTAAAAAGACAGAAAAACAACAGTAGAAAGAACTCCACTATCCCAATCTCAATCATTTGAAATCCACACCACAAAAGTGCCACAATTGTTGCTGTACACTTGAATCTTCATCGTCTCAGAAGCGGCAAAGGATTCTTCTCAATGTATTCTTACCTGCATTACTGACTCTACAGTTAATTCTGTGTTGAAGTGTTGACCTTAACACCAAGATTTCTTTTTAATGCTCACATAACATTATTTCAGACATCAACTTCTATGAGACAATTCCCTGGAAGAGTCAGAAAACTAAGAAAGATATAACAGCAGTTGGTCTGACATAATGAGATATAGGAAACTATCAGATGAGATGTAGGCAAAGAGGCAGCAGGATGGATAGCAAAGATGAGGAGACAATGACAATGACCTCTGGCAGAGGAGTAAAGACAGACGGAAGATGCAGCAAAATCCTGTGGACAGCACTGCATGGGAAGGCAGGAAGAAAGTTTCTAGGGCAGAGCCAGCATTAAAAACAGACATTTTTAATCTCCGAGATAAAATAAAACCAAAAAGCCACTTTTTTTTTTTCAATGGAAACTTACTTGTACCTTCTATCAGCAACTCCTGCCCATGACTACCCAAAAGAGTCCGAGAAAGAAAGGGAGCAAAATCCACAAAAATCTCTCTCAGAAGTGGTGCAGCTTTTTCCAAAGCATGTTCAAGCCTGTCTGTAATACTAATAGAAAAATACATATGATTAGCAAAAATAAATAAATAAATAAAAAGCAAGAAGGTAGCTGCAGAAATTCTAAGAAAGGAACATGGGTTTTTGCAACACTGAATTGGTATAGATACATAAGAAGTTACCTCATATTTGAAGCAGAATCCCCTGGCACTGAAGAAACTGTAGGGACAGATGGCAATTTCGAATTAGATGATCCCCTTCCTAAAAGAGAGTGTAATAAACAAATCAATTATATAGGAAAACAAGGCAGAGCTTAGACAACTGGACCAGAAACTAAAGCCTCAGGTGCAAACTCTGAGAAGCCATTGCTTTAAAATACATGTGTTACTAAGTAAACCTTTGTACTTCTCTGTACCTCAAACTGGGTGTCAGAAGACCCCTATTTAGTTATTCACATTTACCAGATATGCCACAGCAAGCTTTTTAAATTTTTCTCTAGCACAAATAGGAAGTGATTCAAGGAAGCCCTGCAGATTATTTTTTGAAGGATCTCAGATTAAACTGCAGTGATCCGTCCTGTCTTTATCAGCTATGATTCTGACTGAATAAATTTAAGAACACTTACAGCCTCAAGCAGGGAATGCACACCATGTCTTACATACCTAATACACCCTTAAAGTACTAAGTTATACTGCTACTACTAATATAATTTACAGATTAATATAAAGCCAACAGTAACATTTATAGCATCCTTCGGTTACCAGAAGAGCTCATCCAATTTTAAGTTAAAAAAAAATATATATATATTTTATAATTTTAGGTGAAAACTTATGTAAAATTGAGGCAGAACACAAAATCATCGAGCTTCTTTGAGTCTAGTTTAAGTTTTTGCCACACCAGGATTCTGAGAAGACAGCTATGACAACATTCTCCATTGCACTGCCAGCATCATTAGCACGATGGCAGTGGTATAACCTCATTTATGTGTTATTAACTTGGCCACATCAATTATTCAAAGGTTGATAGAAAAGCCTGTCATTTATGTATCCTACACTTACAAAAAAAAAATGCAATTTTGTTATGTCACATTGACACTACACGGCAGGGTAGGAATCTGTAAATACTAAGTTCTTCTGCTCAGTATATAAAGAGAAGCACGAACTTCATACTGCAGTATGGATTGGTATTAGCAATGATGGAGAGGGGGTAAGCAAGACAGCCAGAGATTTCACAGATATTTGCTGACAGGATAGGAATGGTGAAACTCACAAATCTTGCATTGCATTCCAAACTATAGAAAGGAATGAATCTTAGCAGACAGATTTCTGTGCATTTCCCAGGAGCACGACTGCTTCTAGTCCATCTGCAATCCTATCTCTTCCCAACTTACGGCCCTGTCCTATTCTCTTTCCTCTCACCTCGCCAGTTTCAGATTCCCGTGCTGCTGGAGTGGGATGGCGGGGGGAAGCATGAAAGAAAAGAGTTCAATCATTTCAGTTCTCACATCTAGCTTAGCAAAGACCTGACCCCTCTCAGAATTACAACTACAGAAAAAAAAATCCTGATCACCCCATCTCCAGTGGCACAAACTGAGCTAAATGCAACCTTTCTGAAATATGTTATTAAGATCTTGAAAATGTCTACCAAAATGCGTCAATCACAATTTCTCCGTCTTTCTACTTGACTGAAGTGGAATAAATTTGTAAAAGGTTGGCAAAGGACACGTCCTTAATATTGCGGTTATTTCTCCTGCCAAATTTCAGACTTCTGCTCCAAAACAGTTGCAGACAGTTTGCCCTCAAGAATGTATTTTTTCAGTGTGGGTAAAGATGTTTTTCTCTAATCTTGTTACAAAGGCAACACAGAAACTAAAAAATTCAACCAATGCATCAAACTGCTGAAAAGTTCTTATTTCTTTTTCTTCATAGGTAGGACGTATCTTTATGAATGTCATTTGCTTACCCATTTCCTAAATTGACCATTGAGCTCTTATTTTGACATTTGTATGGGATGATGAGGTCAGAAAGAAACTCAGATAGGCCATACAGAATGAGGGACCAAAAAAAGTAGGGAACAAAACGTTGGCTGAAAGTAAGGTAGAATTTTAATTTTTGTGCATTCTTTCCAAAATAATTCATATAATCATGGAAAAACAGATATATTTCTGAAAATTTCAAGGAGGATAGCTAGATTCTGCAAGTATTTTTCAATCTTAACTTTTAAACTACTGCTGCTAACTAGCATTCATAGATAGAATGCCTTAAAAAATAAAAAATAAAAAATCAAGTTTCACCCAGTCAAATCACCAAAAAGCATTTTCGGTATTCCCAAAGGAAAAGCATTCAAATGATGTGCTGAAAATTAGAACAGAGTTTGTTTTACAGAAAAGGAAAACAAAGGCCACAGAAAGGGAGAAGCCACGATTCAGTTGTTCAAAAGACTCAAATTGTTTGTGGGATACTGCATAGCCACTGACATTGATTTTTTGACACACACACTTTTGTAACCTAAATACGTGCAACACCTTTTCCCCTCTGCCTGTTAGGCTGAGACTTGAAAACAATTGATCTTAATGATAACTTTTATATCTAAGTAACTTCAACTGTAATTCACAGCTTTCTCCCTAATGCTCAGCATCTCCGCTCTCACTAAAAAAGTATCTTTAATTTGAAAAAAACTGTGAAGTCCACATGTTCAATAACTGACTTACGCCAATACGCTGCCCATATGTGGAAAGCTGCACAGTGCTCAGGGAAGTTCAGCAGAATACAAAACTGACATTGTAGCCAATGCCTCCAAAATAAGAAAGTCAACATGCAGACAGACTATTTTGTTACCTAATGCATCCATGCTTTTTATTACACATAAAATCTGTGACCATTAATGCACTAGCTACTGGGTATGTCAAGGTCATCAAAAGTATATACAACTAAAATCCCACCACACCAAATACACAGTGGAAACTAGGATCAGTTTATCATTATAGATAAATAAGGCTTTAGTAGCACAGCACAGTGTCAGGAGTCAGAGTATTTAGGCCACAAGCAAAATAACTGAAGGAAAAATTAGAAAAAAAAATCAAGGAAAACACTTGCTAGGACAATGAAATGCTATAATAGCTATCATGAGGCCAATAAGCAGACCTGCACTCAGTCAGAGGTAATTTTTTTTCAAACACACAATAGCACTGGCAAAAATGGTGGCAGGTAAAGGAAGTCTCTGACAACACAGAGAGCGAATTACTTTTCCTTCTAGCAATCAAAACAAATTGTGCATAACAGAGAATGATCAATTATAAGTGTGTAAGTGGAAAACTAGTAAGTTTTAAGTTAAAATCAACTATAAAATACAGACATAAAAAAGCACTGATAATTTGATTTTGACAAAAGCATAAGTCAGGCATCCACATGAAGTGATATTTCTTCATGCTTATCATCGCATAAATCCACATTCCAAACTCAGATAGATTTCACTAAAAAGTGAGTCTCAGATTTATCACAGGTGAGAATTTCAGCTTTTTTTTTTAGATGTGATTAGTGTGCATAGTAATTTTTGTATTCAATTGTTGTTTCGTAAAAGTACTTTAAAAAAAATAACTCAGCAATGGCTTTTTGTTCCAATATTTTTCTGCCTTTAGTAAAAGAAAAAAAAAATACTTCAGTAGCATATTTTCATCCACAACACACATGTGGGTAAGTGCAGTAGCTACTTCAAACATGTGGAACTAAACCAACTTATCTCTTCCTTATCCTTTCACTGATAAACTGGCTCCTTCAAACTGACAGTTTTACAGACATTAGCAAGAACATAAAAGAAAATGCAAATAGATCATCTGTCTAGCACCCTTGCAGTGAAACCTTATTGTTTATTCAATGTCCCCAAGGGTCTAAACAAATAATGTTTCTAGCAATAAAATGTTGTTAAAGATCCTTTAAGATTCTTATGTTTTTGTATAAGCACTTATAAACTACGTGTGGGCTATACAGAAGCAGTGCATGATATATTTTAGTCTGGGAGGATGGGGACAAGGTAAAAAACAAACAATTAAATAACTACACTTCTTAATTTTTGTACAACAGACCTCGCATACAGAAATACATTGATATCCTTTATGACACAAGTACCTGGTAAAATAATGAGCTCATTCAGAAATACACTTCCAGGACTGGAAGTGTAAAATGAAAGAATACAATGAAAGGTTTTACGAGCTAATATAAGGGATCTGTTACATAAACACGTCTGCAGGTTAAACCAAAACAGGTTTCACAAAACAACGGTGCACTCTAAAGTGAAGTTGTTCTAAATCTGTTTTTATACTGAAATAGTGATAAACCATTTCCATTGCATATCATTAACATTTAAGATTTTTAAAAAGCATCATTAAATTCTTGGTAACTAGCCTTCAAGTAGTGGTACTGTCAAGTCAGAATGCTCTTGGAAATAGTTACTGTAGTACAATGAGTTTCTTGAACTACTACTGCACTGATGGTAACTCACTTCACGTTCATTTTTCTTACTTTTGCTTGTCTCCCACTAATTTATCCTATAGCAAGACTTGAAGGTTATTTTCACCTCTCTAAAAATCAAACACCATTCTTCTTGGCAAAATAAGCAAGCTGTGAGAGAAAACTTACATTTTTCTGTATGTAGGACTAGAAAGGAATCACATTTTTTTTAAATCTCATGTTAGTGCTTATTCCCAGCTTCCTTCTAAGCACCCACCTCCTTTTTTTCACCGCAGCATTTCTCATGCCTTATTTTATTATTTCAGGTAACAGACCACACCTCTACTCAGGAGAAGCAGAAATCCTGCTAGCAGCTCTGTATGGCTTAGAGGCAAAAAAAGAAAAAAAAAAGTGTCCGTGCGTGTGTTTTTGTTCTCTCTCTCTCTCCCTCCCTCTCTCTCTCCTTCAAAAACTGGTAAGAGAGGGAGGAAGCAAGCAACAGAAATTGAGTTGAACTTCTCAGCACTTTCTATACTTGGAGTGCCAGCACAGACAAGATGCAATTCACTCCTGCCTCCTACAGACTTTCCATACTCCCTCTTTATAAAAAATGATACCTGAGCAAGCAAATTGAACATGAAAAGTCTCAAAATTGCATTCCTTAGAGTGAAACAGTAATAATACACATATGAAATCCTTCGAGTACATAAACATAGATGCTCAGAGCATCACATAAAACTGCAAATGCAATCTGTAAAAGAGTTCAAAAAAGTTAATGCCACTTCAGAACATTACAACTGGAACTGAAACATTTGAAAAGAAAACTAAGGGACAAACAAAATTACAAGCATCTCACTAGCACATTCACAATACCTCAGAAACCTTCACCAAGTCCTGCCTTTCCAATAGCCCTTCTGGACACTGTATGTGCAAAACCCCAATCTCATGTTTAGACTACAGTAAATTCAAGTAAGAAACAACTCAAATTCCTGCACCTTGGGTAATCACTAGTAAATCACACTCTTCTGCTCAATACCATGCTCTCTCTGCAAGAGACAAATGGTCAGCTCAACATGGGCCGTGAAGAGGCTTTATTTTCTCCATCCATTATCAGGATCTTTAATGATTGGGATAAGAACTCCAGCAGAAGACCAACCCAAAGATCATCAGCAGCATAGTCAAAGGCAAGTTTCAACCACACGGGGCAGATTTGTATTGAGGAAAAGCCTTTTGTGCTGTGAAATCCTCAGTGGCTTGAATAAGTGAGGAAGAAGAAACTTGTGCTAAAAAGGCCACACTGTATGAGACCAAAGCATGTTTTTGCCCTCTTTCAAAATATTAGAGATATACAGTGATCTTAGATGGTTATCTTTCCAACTTGTCAGCACTTCCTCTTTGGTAGGCCAGGACATGTCACATCCACTCGATATAAAGTCCAGTGAGCTCGCGACAATCTTAAGGGTCAAATATCTGAGATACTCACGGACCCTGAGCTACAGGCAAGATGCAAATTTTAGAAGAAAACATCGGGAAGGAAGCTGATGAATTCAGAGCACAGGCAAACAGGAATGAAGACTCTGGAACTAAATGGACCAACTGATACTGCAACACGCAATTTTGATATCACACCTGCAGATTGAGGATGCTCACATACTGCATAAAGCTTATTCCCAAGTTATGCTTACACAAACATTACAACTAAAACACTGTAATTTGCTGTTTAATCTTATTTCAGTGTCTGTATCTTCCTTTAATTTCTGTTTTGTAGTAAAGCAACTCAAAGCTACACAATAGAACATGATATGTAAAGGTTTTATCTGCTTAGTCACTTTTAAAACATATCAAACAAATGCTTATTAAACACTATAAAATACATGGACATAAGAAAACACAGCTAAAATTTATTTTTAAAAGTAGCAATATTTTAAATAGCCTTCATATAAAAATGTGAAAGCTCACAACTTACATTCTCTAACATATATCCCCAGTCTTAGCTGCTGTTAAAAAAAAAAAGATTTTTTCTTCCTTAATGACTAAGTAAACAGACTTACAATAAATGTTAACTGTAAAGAAAGAAAAAATAAGGACAAAGCATTGAGTGTCTGCTGCAGGGAGACAAAAGTGAGTGAGAAACATGATTTGAACTTAGGGAAATTTCTTTTAATGTTGTTTTTATAGGAAGCTCACTTACTCCAATAAGTTCAAAGCCCTTATACGGAACCACACTCTAAATTTAAATGTGTGCTATTCACCTGAGCCACACAGATGTAAACTACACCATATCTCCATTTTTTTTTTTTTTTTTTTTTTGTTTCCATGCCATTACTTTACTACAGAAAAAAAAGAAACAGTCTTACATTTTAATCGGTTTAAGGCATGATTTCATTTATCCCTTCACTACTTCTTTTAATTAATTAGATTGCCAGTCTAAACATGTCTTATACTTTTAATCCTGATTAGTTTCTTTTTATTCATATCTGTTCAGATTAGATGTCCATTTTTTGCCAAAACTTCCAGACATGCTGGAAGCCACACAGTTACAAACTACATCAGTATTGTTTATTGTCTGGATTTCTTATACATTCCACAGGCACCAGGACATTTATTCTTATTCTATGCTTCTTTAAAAGATCAAATGAAACTGAAGATCAGCGTTTATCTGATTTGTTTCAATTAAAAGCAAATAAATACTGACTTCAGAAATCGTAACAATTAAGCCCATATCTAACCTGGGTAAATAGACGTGAATTTAATGCACTAGAAATTATTTTCAACAATTTCCGAGCAGGTAAGGTTTTATAGCTTTAAAAACAGATTAGCTGCTAAGAGTCAATCTTCCCTAAACCACTTTAGCATTTTAAGACAGCTTATTTTCCTAGTCCAAACATTACTCCTGGACTAGCATAGTGCTATCCCCCTGTGATTTCAGCGACTAAATGGATTCTCCCTTTTGCAAAGAATAAGGACGTATTAGATTTCAATAGCTTTTCATTTCACTTATCTTGGCTGGAACAAAATCTTTGTGATTTCCCTAAGAAATGTAAGAAGCAGAGAAAAATGACAAGAAATATCTTCCAGACACAAAAGGACATGAGAATGGATTACATTCTTTCCTCCATCTTTGAAATTTGGATATAAGATCATAAAAACAGAAAACAGGAAGCTCAAACACTGACAAGAAACACCAATAATCAGACATAAATTGAGATTTCCTTGATTAAGATGCAAATCAGTTTTAAGTCTTGACATTAAACTTCATGGGCACAAACAGTCATGAGAGCCTACACAGTCTTCTGACTTAAGCATGGCTAAGTAGAAAAGCATGCCTTTGACACAGCATATAAGGTTAAACATCATTTATCTCGTATGGAACAACCAGAGAGTAAGGGTTCAAAGGACCACTTGCTTATAAACAACGTACTCAATTTTGTCCCCACTGAAAAACCTGTCCAAAGCAATTAGTTCAGCATCAACATTGAATTTGACCTCAGGCTAAAGCTATTGGAAGCACTTCTATATAATTTCCAGCCTTACTAATCATTAACAAATATATCCTTGGACACATACCCTACAATTTATAAATAAGTATATATTTTATGTAACAAAAAAAAGTTATGTTGTATTTACACTAAATGTGAGTTAATTTAGCATACCTGTTTTTCTTTATCTGTTTGAGAAATTTTATAATTATACTGCATTAATGGGATCACACATTTACATTTGTTTTTTGGCTAGGAGGTAAAAGGAGTAACCCCCCTCCCCAAAGAAAAAAAATCTTTTAAAAAGTTTTGTTTCATTTTTTAAATAGAGCATTATTTTTATAAATTATTGCTTTTTGAACAGAAGGGTTTGGGGTTGTTTTTTAGTTTGTTTTTCCTTATTTATTTTTTAACTTCTGTGTATCTACAGCGTCAAAACTAAGAATAAAACCATCTGTGTGATAACTGATCACAACACATCCAAAAGAATGAAATCTTATATCCATGAACCCACAGAATGTCACTGACAATTGGTCCAGTTTAACCTAGAGTCACATTTATTTTCCTGCAAAGTATCTGGTACCAGTCTTCGTTGGATACACAGATACCAAATGTAGGCCTGCAAGCTGCTATATGAGAGCATATAACAAAGATACAGACAATGTAGCACGCAGGATACAGAGGTCTCTAAGGCCCTTTTATCTGACCTGGTAATTTAGGACATGTTATACCACATACACTCCAGTAGTTTAAAAAAAAAAAAGTATGAAATACAATCTTCCCAGATTGACACACTACCCAATAAGAAAATTTAACCAGCAATAACTATTAATGTTCTTAATATAAGCAAGACTCACATATAGACAGATAATAGACAGATATATAGGCAGCTAATATATGTATTCAAATCAGTATTACCACTGAAAACAACTAATGACTTCATGTCTGAAAAACAGTTGTTCTCACCTGTTTTAATACCCGGATACATACTGAAAAACTCACCTTGATTAGAAGAACATAGAACAAAAACTTGTTCATTTGTGTTCAAATGGATGGTGGGGAAAGGGGAAGCAAGCGTGGAAGGGCTGAGGTTTTTGTTATCTAATTAATCTTTACTCACCAGGAGATTCTCCTGACAAATCTAGGGCTTGGGCTGAATCCAAAGAAGAAACCACACTGACAGCATTTGCAGGAATACCCATAGCAGATGTAGAAGAGGAAATGGTTGATTTCTTCGGTGGTACAACAACACTCCTACAGAAGACAAAAAGTTGACAAATCATACTGTATGAAGGTTCACACAAGATCTAGGACATATATTTCCATTTCCTGCCAAATTACTGTTCCCTCTCTATTTTCTTCTGTCATTGTCTTTGGCAGTCTCTTAACCTGAAGGACACTTCACTGTGGTTTAGTTTTCAATGGAAGTTTAATATCTAATCCACTTTCTCAAAATCACTGAGAAACAAACATATAATTACAGGGTTCAGCAGGATAACTGACTTGCAAGTAGGCTTTATTTATCATCTTAGCTTCCCAAGATTTGCTTTTAACTTCAAAAGTTGCTTTTTTACTTACAAAAGATATCGCAGGATTCACAATGAAAACAGAGACACAGTCAACAGTGAGGGTTGCCTAGACAGTATACTCCTACTGGTATTCTAATGCAAAACTGAATATTAATCAAAGAAGGATCTACTATAGTTCATATATATAGATCACCCAGCAATCTCAGAAATCTCAGAAATGTTAGTAGGTGCACCTACTAACATTTACACACAACTCCCAAATACAGCTAATATAATAATATATGAAAATACTAATATAGCTAATAACATAAATTTGAGTATAACTTGTTACATAAGGAAAACTTGATTGATAAGTCAAAATGTTTTTCGGAGTTGAAGAGAGAATCTCCATTTTTTTTATGTAACTTTAATTTCAGGCCTCATAGTCAGCACTAAAGATTATACAAGAGGAAAAGATGCAAAGTGACAAGTTAGGCATGGAGATTTATCTCATATGTTATGAACACATCTATTTATGCTATACCAATTTCAATTAAACTGTAGTACTTTATTCCAAATACCTAAAAGGCCTTGTTAAGCATACGTTAAAGGCATTTTTAATTGCAAGTTAGCTCCATAAACATGCAAAAACCCAGCTAATGAGGTAAAGAGTACAGCTGATATATAATGCACTCCCACAGCAGCGCTTACTTTTAATTACCTGGTGTTAACCGTAAGCCGAAAGTCTTCAACATTCAATTTATTTAATCACATCTTTTGTTGACAGTACTATAACTACACACCAAAAGAATTCCCTTAATAGCTTTAAAATATTCATTTTCTAAATAAAGTAACTTAGAAACTTGACCCAAATTCAGGTGTGATAATAATCAAAAAAAGTTCTGCCCAGTATTTTTAAAATCATACTTGCTAGCATGAAAAAAAAAAAAGAAAAGAATGGATGTTTATTTGACTCCCTTGTTCATCCAAAGGATGTCACAGAAGCTAGACCATGTTACTGATTAAATCAACCCTTCTTAATGGCAGGTGTAGGCAGCCGCCATACTGGGAGGTAGTACATGTCACATCATTATAAGGGTGACTGCTAATGTTAACTATACGCTAAAAAAATAGAAGCAACAACACCTGAGCCCCAAGTCAGGATACTGTGCCTAAGCCATGAATTTTGCTGATATGTTCATGGCAGTGTCCCCAAAACAGCAATCTAAAAAAAAAAATCCTTTTTTCAGATTGACTTCTAAATTATATTCACATTACTAATTACTTTTGCATTACCCAGGTACAACAAGGGAATATTTTGCTCGATATTCTGTGATATTAGCTGTCTGGAAGCCGTTACTGCAATTTTGTAATGCACATTCAAATATCTCAAAGGGGTTCAGAAATTAATGCAAGTTTACTTAGTAGAAAGAAGATGCATCCACACAATAAACATCTGGATATTTCCCCAATATCCACGATGCAGCACTGAAATCCAGGTGTATTCCTTTACCGATTTTAAGTTCTTGTACCCAATTCAAGAAATACTGACCAATAATATTAACCCAAATTGAACAGGTATGTGTCTACTGATTTGGACTGTATGTGGTCTTAATACATGAGATGAAAACATTTCTTTGCATATCCACTAAGTTACAGAAACAAATATCCATTTGCTGCTAAGAAATACACCCACAATTATATCTGATACAAGGTGGTATGGGAGAATGTTTAGTGACAAATTCTAGTGCCAAAATATATATAATTAATATAAAAAAAATTAAACTGGAAGACAAGGTAACCTTCTAGGGTCTCTTTTACAGTTAGAAGGCCTTCTGTTTCTAGGGCTTGAAGTCCAGCACAATTCTCTCAAAACATCAAATCAGAACGGCCGTGTCCCCTGAATGTCCATGAATACTACTCATCCTACTGCAGGATTCCACTAAGAGCCCCAGCAACTCTGAAGCAGCTGATATTAAAAGACTTCAAGGCCAGCTCTGACCTACATCTTAAATGTATTATACATACATAACTGGCTGAAATTCTTCTAGTTTCAGGTATTAGATGTCTCCCCCTTTTGGAGGGAAACGCAGAAATGAACATGCTTGAAGGATCAAGGAGTTTTAGCCAGGGACAGCATTACCGCAAGAAGCTCCTCACAGCACAAGTCAGTAAGGACTGGCAGTACGGAAGCTTGTGTACAGATGGATCTGTTACCTTAACATTGCTCCTCTGTACCTGGCAATCAGTGGAGACAAAAGGAAATCCCAACTATAACAGTTTTCCATTTTCTGTGCTGTTTCTGACATAACACTATATATTATCATTCCTTCCTGTAAACTCCTACTGACCTTCAGCATGCTTAAGTGTAGCTGCACTGAGGGAGCACTTGCAATAAGTTGCCAGATCCTGTACAGCTAGTAAAGGAGAGGTACATTGAAGCAAAGGAATTAGAGAGGCTACTTTTTTTCTTCACTGTGACAGACAGCAGTGAATAACCAAAATAGTCCTTTCTGCCATCTAGTCTTTTGCATACCTTCTCACCTTTAAACCTACGAAGGTTGGAAAAGGTTCGTTTCCCTCTCCAAAGCATCAATTTGAAGCACACAGCAAAAAGAAGAGCCAAGTATTGTCCAATAATATAATGTAAAGAAATCCCAAGCCCTGTATGTACTTTCCCTCTGTCTTCTCGCCAGTTGCCAAAATCATTTCATTCGAAAATCCTTCAAATATTGCAAGAACAATGAAGTAGAACACTGATGCAACTTAATTATTTTACTGAATTAATTGTTGTAAAGTTTACTTATTGTAATGTACATCTTGAACCGCATGACTGACCAACATTTTTTTTCCTCAATATTTAGGTATAAATGTAACTGCTCAAACAGAATTTTCTTACATGATTATTTAAATGCTAATGTAAGTAAAATTAACGTTACTAGCACAAAAACGTGTGACAGTGAAAAATCACAGATAAATATTGCAATAAACAAACTGTGGTAAATATAATAAATATATCATTTTAATAAATCAAATAATATCTTAGAAATTAATGTGCTTTCAGCTTCTATCAAACAGGGCACTTGCTTTCAAAGAGTACAGAGAAGACTTGTTTTTTGTAGCTAATCTAATAAGTACTTCTTAAAAAGTTAAAAATTGCTACATATGTAAATAGAATATTCATAAATAGGTGGCCTTGCAGTATGTTTCAGTAGATCTACAAAAATAATGTTTTTAAAACTTCTGTAATCATGCATTAATTTCATCAGAACAACAACAAACACTAAGCAACCTCATACATGGCTACTGACATGTTATATGGCAGAAAACCATCAATATATTTTATTCCTTTACATTTAAAGTATTGCATCATTTCAGTTAACTCTATACTTTCTGGTTGCATTTATAAATTATGACATGATTGTCATAATATTCAGATAAAGAAGAAATAATATAATCCAGAAAAAAAAGCACAAAAACATTCTTAAGATGTGTTTCAAGCCGACCTCCAGCACTATTGTAAAATGCAACTTTAGTTGCCTCATTCATGTGACTATCAGATGTTTTCCTTTTTTAATTTAAAATCAAATTTAAGGTCTAAAGTAGGAATTTACAGCACGTGAACTGATAAACGTAGGTCAGGCATAGTGAGAACTAGCCACCATAAATACATCTTAGCCAGAAGGTCAGTGTGTTATTAGTCCCAATTATGCTGAAGTGTAAGAAGCCTTCGTGTTGCAGACAATTATTCACTGCTGAATGAGCACAGACCACTGAGCTGAACACTGACTTCCATCACAGACAAAGGCTTACACAATAATGATCTATTCTGCCAAATTCTATAAGGATTTACTTATTGAAAGCTTTCTTGTTTAAGATCACTGATTTTTGTTTCAACATAAAAATACAAAATAACTATAATTATCTCCTAAATTTTGAGCACATTTTTCCCAAATGTTTATTCTTTCGAAGTTGGCAAATCTGCCATTAATCTTAAATATATTTTAAGTTACAGATTTTCCTTGGGACTGTGACAAATATTCCTAATACAACATGGGCCAGGCCAAACTGATGACCTCACTATAATTTAAAAAAAAATTACATGACCTCTAATTCCTCTTGACATACAGGAATTTATATGGATTTAAATCTCAGCATTCCATTTTTTTTTTTAGTGCTGAACAGCAATACAGGTGAGAGTTTCGTCTGTTTCCCTAAGGAATAATGGTTTTCCTTCAAAACCAAAAGAAGTTCATCTTGTTCAAGGCTACCAGAACGATGACCACTGCAGGGCTCCTAAGCAATGAGCAAAAGACCAGTAAAGAGGATCAGAGACTTAATTTTACCTCTACTTTGTGAGCCAGGAAAGCAGCCTGCCATGTCAGTGTCATTCTATAGGCTCTGCTCTCTGTAGATAATACCCATTCTCTTATGTCTCCCTTGAAATACCCAAGGAGAAAGGACGAATAAGAGAGCCTCAAAACCATGAGAGATCAGAGGAGGGGGGAGGAGGGAAGAGGGAAAAGATGATAAAAAGAATACAATCATTTTGTGAGGAAGCTTTAAAATCAGCTTGGCAGGGAAAAGACTTCAAACAGTTGCCTCTTCAGCTCCTGCAGAATGCAGATTTTTGGGGAGCCAAAGGAGCTGAGCTTCTCGTAACTGCCTGCACCTTGATCTACAGATTCCCCATTCTCATATTCTGTCCCCACTTGTGCCTGGTAGCCTCAATATTATAAACAACTACTTCATTCCTTCTACACTTGAAGCCCAAATCACTGACGTTTTACATGTATTAATTCTATATAAAGACAAATTTGGTATTTAAGCGAAATACTTCAATTAACCATTACAAAGGCACAGGCATATCACTGAATGACTAACACAAATGCTGATGGAGCCAAGCTAAGCAGCTCACAGACAATGTTCCAAAAAAGATAAACAAGCTTATTAACATACCTATTCTGTAAGTTACAGCTTAGCCGCAGATTTAAGAGCCTATATTCCTCAGAACCCTCAGCATCAGCTTCCTATAATGACACGATTATCGAGTGGTTCCACAAAGAGCAAGAGAAGCCAGGAGAGACCAAAGTTCTTATTTTACATTGCACAACAAAAATGGCAAGCTATAGGTTATGGTTTTTCTTAGACTAACTAATGAGAAATTTCTGTGTTTTTTTTTTGTTGTTGTTTTGTTGTTGTTTTTTTTTTTTGTTTTGTTTTGTTTTTTTAATCCTAGCTTTGGTTATTTTTATTGCTATTTTATTTAAATTTGCTTGCATTAGTCCCCCCTTTTTCCTACAAGATTACGGCCAAGTAAGAAAACTCTTGCTGTAGGACCCACTGAAACTGGAACATTAATTCATGTCCCTGGGGATGTTGGGAAAAAGCCAATGCGAGTCTTGAACTTCATCACGATAAACCCTTGGCACCCACTAATCACAAGATTGTATCTTCACATAAGATAAGGGGGAGATTTTTGGCATGGGAAGGAACACACACACCTAGTTGTTTGCAAAGGCTTGCAACCTGGCAGCCTTTCAGTTAGGTTTCACTCACAGAGCTGTTACTGTATACTCTCCAGCTATGGCTGGGAAGTTGATAATCCTTAAGATATGAGGAGAGTTTTGATTTCTGACACAGCATTCCTGAGATAAATGCAGGATCAGAGAGATGCTTTGAAATTCCCAGAGATACCCCACTGGTAAACTGCTAGATGGGAACAACTTTCACCAAAGTGATTTTTTTGTTTTGTTGTTTTTTAAAGGAAAGCAAGTTAAACAGTAGCTCATGGACCTTGTTTGCTATCAGAGTATATTTAAACTATCACAGAAAGTTAGAGAGCACCCTAAAGCTTGTTTTTCCAAACTTTCCCTACATACTCTTAGTATTTTTGTGTATCCCAGAGATAAAAGCTATTATTTCCAGCTCTTTTACAACCTCCTGTAAATGGTTTTTCTTTTGCTGGTTCCTTCATGCTATTGTCACTAAATACTGTGCTGTCATTTCAGAGCATAAACTTGTATTTTAAGCAGAGTCACACTACCTAAAGATATAGGCACTTTGAAGTGGTCATGGAACTTTTCTCTATATATCATTTTAAATATAAATATTTCATATATGCAGTTATTCTATCTTTCTGATTAGCTGATTTACTAGCTAGCAATATGCCTCGTCACAAATCAACTTATTTACCAGAGATGCAAGATTGTGCATGTCACTACCAGATTATAATTGTCTAGGGATAAGACTTCTACATCATTAAGTACATTTTTGTCTACCTGACAGGCCCATAAAGAGAATGAAATGAAATAGTAAGCCACTGAGAAACAAAGAACCACTGACTTAACAAGGTCACATGCAAATGCTGATGGACAAAATATTTTATACTAGTTCATGACCTTCTCCTCACATAGTTAGCCCCTCCCATTAACCACACAAAGTCAAAGACAAGTAATACCCTCACATTGGTGTGGAGCGGTCAATGGAGCCACATAAACCCCTACAAAACTGCTTGCCCTCTGCTCTCCCATTCACAAGCATGCTGCTGCCATACTGCTTCAGTCTACGCACCACTATCACAATTCCAAGCACTCCTTTCACATGTCTGTATGTATTCCTTCACCAAACTACTTTCCTTTCTGTAGCTGATAGAGTAAATATCAGATTGTTCTTGTCTCAAGGTTAAGCAGTGTTCAGAGTTGCAATTTAAAATGGCTGGCTGGCACTTTGGAGGTGGGAAAAGGAGAGAAGTGTCCATCTGGGACAGTGTGGAGACAGACTGGAAAGGTAGAAGGGCAAACCAGAAAGCAGTTCAACTTTTCAGTGACTTGCTTCACCAAATCCAATTACACCACAGTCCAACTTTTTCACAGTTCCTATCTCTATCATTCAACAACAAACCATAAGAATTTCCTGAGGACAAACACGTGTCAGAGACTAAAATTGCATGCTATTTCACATCAATTGCCCAGTTGTTTTAAAGAGCACAACAGGTATTCATAAGGAAGTGCTAAAAGCAGTAGGGACAGAGAGACTAAGTTGTAATTCAGTGTCTCTGTTCTCCCCATTTGCCCCTTCTGCCTCCATCCTCCTACTGCTCCCAGAACATTTCCTCCTGTTCAGCACTGTGAGCAGAACACATTGTTTACTTTGAGACAGAGCAAGTGGACCATAAGCTAGCACACACCACCTGTAAGCTTCCTAGCCAGAAAACAAGCACCATCTCTTCCCCCTTTAGCAATACAGAGATCTGAGCTGAGGAGACATGTTAGACAGCTGTAGCATACCACTGGCAGAGCTGCACTTCTTTCTTCAGTCATCTAAGTTTGCTAGTTTGAGCACAGCAGCCATGGACTGCAAAGACATTAGAGCCAAAGGATATCCATCAATAACCAGGAGATCAAATACTGGTAACAAGGGTACCCTCCCTCCAGATCCACTGCACAATTTCTGGATATGACTAAGGCTTTGCTAGAGGCAGGAATATAATGAGATTGCTTCTTTTTTTCTTTTTTTTTTTTTTCTTTACTGTCTTTGGAAATCCTGTAGAGGTAAAAGACGATAATAGTAAAAGACAATATGGCTTATTATACTTGTGAAAAGATGAGCTAATAAGATTGTGATGTAGAGGGCACCAAAATGATCATCAAGAAAGAGGGATTTCAATCTAAAAGAAAAATAAATGCCTGTTTTAAATCCACTGTACATTTGAGTATTAAGAAAGGCAATGTTTATTAAAGTAAAAGAAAATGAAAAAAGGGTTCTAGCTATTACAATAACACAGCAAATCTAAGAGGCTAGGGATATATCTATTGAATGAAGCCTGAAAGATTTGAAGTAGGCCCTTGGCAGAAGACAGATGCATTTTCATAAAGGAGTATGGGAGTATTGCACTGGTGGAAGGACACCTAGCTGATTACCTCCATTGTTCTCAGTCCATTTGTTAGCTATTATTAGGCCAATATTCTTTCGCAGGCCCACAGTAACAGAAACTATATATACATGTAGGTGTGTGATA
The DNA here is from genome assembly GCF_965140915.1 of Aythya marila. Taxonomy (NCBI): domain Eukaryota; kingdom Metazoa; phylum Chordata; class Aves; order Anseriformes; family Anatidae; genus Aythya; species Aythya marila. Next base: position 32,966,924 of record NC_139045.1, on the reverse strand, counting down.
ATGCACATGCTAATCTACACATAATTGAAATTATTCAACTTCAATTTTAGTTAGTTTTAAAAAACACGGGAAAAAAATGTGCACAGTACAGCAGCACTCATTAGATTGTGCCAATTCCTAATTTAGGAAACAAAAAATGTATGGTTTCTCTTCTTCAAACTGGGAAAAAATGTAGTCAGGAAGCTAATGAGCTGAGTATCTTCTCAAGTGGCACATGACAGCATTAAACTAGAAGTTTATTCATCAGTTATCCTGATATATCATTGATTTGTTGTATCAGTCTTCACCCTGCAGATATTTCATCTGCTCTGTCTTACAGTTAGCATTAATATGAAGAGAGATAACACCTGATAGTGCAGCAAAAAAAAAAGAACACTCGGATTTTATTTTTTTTTTTTCAAATGTAAAGCACTCTCCTGAAGAAGCACCAGTCTATCTTTGGTATTTCTAAAAGCTATCTGCTTGAATAAATGCACCTCATCTATCAAGATTTGGTAAGTATGTCACTGGAATACATAGACACTTCAAATGTCAGAGCACAACGATCATGAGGGAGGATGATAGGGAGAGGGAGACAATTGAGAGGAGAGTTAACAAACACTATGCAGAGCAGAGGATAAAGGAGGCAAAAAACATCTGAAAGTGCTGCAGTTAGGAATAGGAAAACAGGAAAGACAAGAGAGCAGCCTACGCTCAATCTTTTCTTTTACTCTTGTGATCATTTCTAGACAATTTCTTGGCCCTCTTACCATACTTGCTTCTGACCTGTAACAGGCATGGAGACAGAATAGTCAACTTTTCAAAGAAAAAAAAAAAGTGATGGCTTTGTGACTTTCAAGTATAACCCAATTACAAGTCGTTTTCCAGCACAACAAAACATCCCATGAATAGTAGAGAATACCACAGTATCTTCATGGTGAACCCATTTGAGGTCAGTGGGCTTTGTAGGCAACGGTTCTACTTAAGTATCAGAGCATCTTGATTATATTAAGTACTAGATGACACTGTACGTGAGATCTGCTGAAACTATGTGTGATTTGTTTTCTATTCCATCCAGATAGCTTAACCAAACTGAAATAGTCCAAATATTTTAGAAGTTACATTACCTGTCAAAGGAATGGAACTGCACATGATGCTCAGCACCTCCATCACCAAGTACTCCAAGGAAGGCTGGTGGCAGAAGAGCAGGATCCACTCCTGTCCCATCACCTGGTGTGCTTACCAAGCTTCTCAGGATGTCTTTTACATTAACATTTTTTGCAGCTGGCACAGAAGTTGCGGGCTTACTATCTTCAGCTTCTGTCTCATTTCTTCCCTCTTGAGACTTATTTACTTCTAATGAGAGAGTGCTAAGTACTTCACTGATAGCATCTGGACCTGCACTGACATTCAGAGGTCCTGCTTCAACACCACCAACTGAACTGTTTGTTTGCCCTGAAGTTGGTTCCTCCCCAAGACCAGAGTCCCTTCTTCGTAAAGATGCTGTACTTTCTGAAACTTCAGTGGAGGCTGAAGTTGAAGCAGTGAGAGAAGCAGATGGGTTTTCCACATCTGTTCATACCAGAGACAGAACAAATTTGAAGTTCATTATTAACACGACTGGATTCACTACAATGCTCCTAAAAAATTAACACTAATAGGTGACAAAGGAAATAACACAGTTATAACTACTTCCTCTTGCCTACCTACAGATTTAGTATTTAAATATTTAATATGAAACTTGAAACAGAAGAAAATCCTTCCCATTTCTAAGAAGCATAAAAAGTCTCAACACCCAAAATTTGAGAAAAAAAGAAACAGAAAATACTGACTCAGTCAAAGAATGAAAATGAATTGATTGCCCTAACGAGTAGCAGCAGAAAGAAAAATACAGTCTTCCAGTGGACACAAAAAACTGCCAGTCTACACTTATGCATGCTTGACCTTAAGCAAGGTAGCAATTTTCTGCAATAAGCATTCATGAATGCTTAGCTACTTCAGTGAGATTACACACCTCTATTTATTTATAAGATTCTTCTCAGAAGAGAAAGAGGGAAATGGGATACTTCCATGTTATTTATTTAGGCGGTTATAAATAAAGCGTATATTTCTGTACAATCTGAAGTGGCCTTCTACAGAAATTTAAGATGCATCAGCCACATTACTACATTTAGCCAAATAACGACCATTTCACCTGTAGCAGGAGTTCCATTATTTTCATTCTCTGATTCCTTGAACGACTGGCTATGGTTCGGTGGTCTTCTTTCATTCTGGGGTTCCAGAATATCTCTGTATTTTGAAACCATGAGCACAGAAATGAAATATACAACAGCCAAAGCCAAGAACTGAGCCTGTTTACTATCCTCCTGTAGAAAAGGACACACACACAGATTTTCTATTACAATTTCAGCAGCATGCTTATTTTTCTGTAAAGTATGCCCAGCGCTACCATAAACAGACTGAAAGTAAGCTGATATGTCAACAATGGAAGAACAATATTCTCTAGTCACAATTTGCCTCACCCATAAAGCTGGAGAATACAGCAATTGTATTCAAGTGGCACTAATCCCTTCATTTTTCATATATGACAACTTTGACTAAGGTTATGTGCTTTGACTACATGCTTCCACTTAGTGCAGGGACTAGGTCCCCTTTATTTACAGGTGTTTCCTCTACTGCATGATTACTCATATTTGCCAAGATATTAACATTTGCTGAAATAGTACCAGACAAGTGTACTCAAGAAAACTGAAAAAGTATTTCTAAATTATTATATATCAGTGAAGGAAGTGGAATAAGTTCCAGAATCCAAGTTACTTTATTTCATCCTCAGATTGTCCATTTGGATGTAGAATATGTTAAATTTAAACAAATGAGGCAAATACGCATTGGCATTACTGGTATAACGTTTTCAAGGTTTTGGTTTTTTTTAAATCTTTCTACAACATTTTAACGTGAATTATTCCAAGTGCCTCTTCAGGGTACTCAGTCACTCCTACTGAAAGACAGGAAAGACCTATGCAGCCTGATGTGAACAGACATAATTATTGTTTTTTAAAACTAAAAAAGTGAGAATATAAGATGTGCTCAATTTTGAAAATTGCATTGTTAGGATTATTTTAGTTGCCACCAGTACAGACGATTTACTACCTATTCATTACTCTTTTGAACAGTGATACTGTACTGAATGAAGTTTGTTTCAATCAGTAATGCCTGTAAGTGTGAAAAACAATAGTTCTATCCAAACTATTCTGGATAGCACAAAAGCCATTGGGTCATTCATTATACTTGCTAAATACTCTAAATATTGTAAACTATGTTCTAGCATACCAGCTTGTGGCTGATGACTCAGAGCCATTGTAGCTACTGTATTTGCTTACAGAGGGTTTTTTTTTTTTTTTTTTTTTAGCAATCAATCTCAATTTCCTCAATATCAGCTATAAAGTTGCTGACATACAGCAAAGTTATTTTTAGTCGATTCAAGCCGAAAAAGCATATGCATATATACAGCACATACACACAAATTGATTCCTCTGAGGGGACATAAAGGAATTACAGATGGCCTCTAAGTCATAACTACCTAGAAAGATACTCATCAAAAAGTATACATAAACATCTTCCTGATACATAGCATATATAAACAATTTGTCTACGTACAGCATGTGGAAGAATATATTTGTACTAGAAACAACATATTTAACATACAGGAGTCTTGAAAGCCATAGGCAGAATTCCAGAGAGTCAGTTCAACTTCAGACAACTGCATAACACAGCAAGCATGTAGCAAATAGAAGTCTAGGTACAACATAATTTGTAACTCACTATATCTCTGAAAACTACTGCTCGAAGTCTATTAATATCCATGTCCTGCAGAAGTCTGTCATGGTCTCGTATTGGAGAAATTCCACCAGTCACAATGTCCACTGGACTCTATTTTAAAAAAAGCGCAATTGTTTCAAAATCAGTTTTTAAAAGCATTCTATGAACAATCAAACATGTACAAATCCCCACTGTACATCATATTATCATAACTAGAAGAACAAAGTCACAAATGCATTTCATATTTTAAGGGAAAACAGAAATCTGAAATTTCTTGTGACAAAATTATTTCACCATGGAAGGTTATATGTGTTCATGTTCTTCAGCTCTATTCAAGTATCAGTAGTACAGTTATAAATTTAAAAGTCTATCCCTCTTCACACAGTAATGATTATTAACTTTGGTGTTCTACAATGTGCTCTTGTAGAGCACATATTTACCTTTGCTGTGGATTTTCCTGTTCCTGTAAAGCCCTGCATTGTTTTTTGGTTCTTCGCAAGGTCTCCAACAGGCTTCATCTGTGCATGCTGTTGACACTCCAAGCAATTTCTTACTGCTACTGCACATACTTGAAGGGAAAAGAAATGTTAGGAATTACCCTGGGAAACAGTATTCTCTATATCTCTTACAGAGATATATAATACATCTGTTTATTACTTAAGCTATAAAGTTTAAGCACATCAGTAAAAATATTTTGCTTCCAGAAGTTTTACATAGTTGCAAAACAATGCTCAAAATACATCAATAATTAATACTCAACTATTACAACACATAAGTTATATCTAATGAATGCTTCAAAGTTATTACGTTAGCATTATTACATTCTTTTTTCATCCCTCACTGAAATTTTACCATGCATTCAATCTCATGAGCTGGGAAAGGTGAAGAAGCTAAATTTCACAGACTAGCAAGGAAGAAAGAAGTGATACACTAGTGAAACATGTCAATAGTTGTTTCACAATGCTCTTGGACTAAACATTCTTACGTTACATGACATTCTTTTTTTTTTTTTTTTTAAGCTTCAAATTGTACCTGTTTTGTCTTCTAATATTATTTTCAAAGGAAAAAAGAACTACCCCACCTCTATACCTGTTTGCATCCCATAAATCTTGTTCTACCTGCACAAAGTTTTAATTGCCTAGAAAGGGAGAGGAAGGCTAGTTACTGTTGTTGCTCTGAGCTGCTCTGGCACTCATGCAAATTAAACTTTTCATTGCAAAATCTTACAGCATGCAACTGGCATGAATACTCTCCTGTATTAACTGGATGGAGATTGTGATTTTATTACTATTATTTTATTTTTAAGTAATGATCACTTTGATTCAATCTAATTTGATACAAACATACTACAATTCTGGATACAGCTACTAATCACTTTGAATCCTTTAGAAGTTTACATCTCTAATTTTCACTATTCCTTCACCTTCTGAACACAAGATTTAAACCTCTTCTCTAAGGTAAACCTGGGAATGTTCATGCTTTTATACATGGTACAAGATTTCTTTTTTCTTAGTGATCCTGTATTATCAGTCTCGATTATTTAGGGAACTTTGGAAAAAAAAAATTTCATGGGTAAAATGAAAATATACATCCACAACAGTCAGGCTACCAAACTTACTTCAATCATTTGTTTTATTTAAACTTCTTAAAGGGAAGAAAAAAAAACCCATGCATATGCATTATAGAGTAGAGTAATAGTAAAATAGTAAGAGATCACAAGGCATCTTAGACTAAATTTAGTCTTGACTTAAAAAATAGAAAATAAAAGAACAAGCTATCAGTAGCTAACTATTTCATGATAGCAAGCTCCTATGCTTATTAAGTGGTTTTATTTACTTACCTAGACGAAGACATTGTCGCAAAATTCCTCCAGATGACATATTTTTCTCAGATTCAATTTCAGTGAAACCAAGAGAGCTTGCAAAAATTAACACATCCACAAGGTTGATTAATCTCTGGAGAAATGTTAAAGATGCTTCTACTGAAAGTCCTTGAGTCGGCTCAATATTCTCCAATTCATGCTGCACAGAGGAAAAAATTGCAAGCAACATTTACTTCTTTACAAAGATGATAATTCGTACATATCAAATTAAGAAAAATGTATGTTGGAAGTCTGTTTTCAGTCAAATTCAAAAGTAGCAATTCATCATATTCTAGAAACAATCACTAGTATTGAGATTTAATCGTATTCCAGACCTCTGTGGGACAATGAAGCTAAGCGACTTCTTTTTATCTCATCAGGCAACAAGGGCAGACACCCAATTTATCTTAGAGAAAGCGTGGAAATAGCAAAGGAAGGAAAGATATTTGTGGAAACACCCCCTTCATATTCCTGTTTCCCAAAAGGACAGATACAGTAGTTAATATACTACATAAAGAATGGTGTATACCCACAAGAGAAATTTTAAAATAAAAATGAAATTTCTTACAGTAGCCGATGTGGCAGCAGACAGCAATGGCAATATACCGCCACAAGCCATGATCATGTTGTCCATCACTTGAGAGATGAGGTGAATTGTGTTGTGTACAAATATGACATTGTCACTGCTATTCACAAAGTCCATCACAGTTTTTGTAGAATGGCTGCCCAAAACAAAGAAGCAGGTTTCACAAAAATACTTGCAGAACACAGCTGTATTTGTGGTATTTTAGCATCTTTGTTTAAAAAATAAATAAAACAGCTAGGAATAGGACAGCAAATATCACCAGAATATTCAACTGATGTACCTTAGCCTAAACCTATAAACACCTTCCCCTTCTGTTCTTAAACTTCTCCAGATTACAGCTTGCTAAAAACATCAAGATGCATGCTTAAACATTATTTGGATAAAGATGCATTCTAGGCTGGTTCTATGGTTATCTGCTATAGTGAAAGTCACTGTATCTGTCAATACAATAGTTTCCTGGAGGTACAAACTAGATTTTAACTTAAATCTTTGGAAAAAAGGTTTATTATTAAATATTAATACAAAGAAATTAAAATCAACAAAACACAAACAAATCCAGTTAAAAAAAAGGAAACATTTTCCAAACAAAACCTACACTAGAAATGTATTTAGCTATATCTGAGGTCGTCCTGAGCAGTTCATTTACTCACAACTTTAAAATGACAGTCAAACAAAAATCCACCTCAGTTGAAATTGTATTTCAATCACTTAAAAACTATTTATTCATTCCTACATTCATTTTTATTAGGTCAGTTCAGTTATACATTTCAATTTAAATTTGACATTCAGTACTAAAAGCTGATAATAGACAATTTCATTTAAGTTAGTAAATCTTAACTTAAAAATGCAGAATTATTACTGATTTCAAAGTTTGTTTTTTACTAAAACCGTCCTGATAATTACATTCCAGACCAATTACAAATTCATTTTTAAATGCATATAACTAGAATACTTCTGTTCACAGAACCCTAATAAAGCAGCAACATGATCTGTGTAAATATGGAAGTAGTAAATAGTACATGTATTTCGGATAGAATTTTTTTAGTCCATACTTAGATATGTGTAAAAGATAATTCGCCTTTATCAGGAACATGAAAATCATGGTCCACTTGAAATCATCAGGACTGCTATCAGGACTTAATGGTGGCTAGAAGGTCAGCCAAAATATAGGTTGAGGGTCTGCACCAATATACATTTAGGTTTGTAAGGAGTCTTTAAACAAAATCTAAGAATATTTGGGTATAGGCCACAGAAGAAATAAGGTTATTGAATAATGAGTAAAATACCAGATGTACAGACTTCAAAGTCAAAGAGCGACTCTGATGCAGTTTCAACAAAACCTCAGGTTAACTGCTGTTGAAATGCCTGTCTAGATCATTCCATGGAAAGCACATAAATTTACCTTCTCCACATCTGTATATCTGTTTCAATGGAAAAGAGCAAGTCTGTGAGCAAGCGCTGATGCATCAGTGACCACTTAAACTCAGGAATACGGAACACAGTTGACCTAGAGTCTCTTCTCTGTCCATCTGATGTAGCAGCTAGCTCTTGTCCTGAAGAATCTTGCTGTCTTGAGCTCTGAATACACAATTCGTAGACAAAAAAAAAAAAAATCCCCACACCCTGGTTATTGGCTTCTATGGCATACACTGAATGGCATTTCACAGACTTAAGAGTATACATACTGCACGTTTAGACTTTGCACATAGCTACAAAGAAAGTTCAAACTATTACACAAATACTAGTCTACAGCTGCACTACCACACCTGTCAGTCTAGGCATACACAAGCAGCAACTCAACCTTACCACAAGGGGAGTATAGGTTGCTGTAGACAATGCTTTTCCTCCTTTAAGGAAGAATGGTGCAGAATGAAGAGCATCCATTAGCAGGTATCTCTGCAGAAGGGAAGTACTCAAATACATGACCATTCAACCATGAAAAGCAGTGAAAATCATGAAAACCACAGCAGTAGACAACAGAAGCCCAAATTTTAACTTGCATTAAAACGTAGGCTGACATGACAGTGATAACCACATCAAATTTTAGTTTCAAAAATATGTATTTTGTGTGCCTGCAGAGAAGCCAGAGTAAAAAATATTTTCACAAGTTCCATCAGGATATCATAGAACTTTAGTGTTGTTTTTTTTTCCACAAAAGTACTGTTTGCTTATCAATAATTTTAACAGTTGTGCATGTAAGTGATTAGACTGAAAAGAGGTAAGGGAAAGTTAAGTAAAAAAGCAGAAAAATTCTAAATAAAATCATGTCAAAATACATAAATGTTTCTATTCTTCAAACTTAGGAATGGAAGCAGTGACACAAATAAAAGATACAGCTAGCCAAATACTCCACCAACATCCATAAGTGGCTAGACAAAGAATGCAAGTTTAGAAACTTCACAGTACACAAATTAGTAAGAATTACAGCTGTTTTAATTCAGGGTTGAAAGTGTTCTTTACATAACTCACAAAAAGTCCACCTCCTTTTATTTTTAAGCTAGGCACACAAAAGACAGGTAGAAGTTACCTCAGGTATGGACCTGGCGGGCAGAGGTGCTTCTAGGCATGTGCTGGCTCTCAGTTCCAGTCTTTCTGTATCTGATGCAACACTAGAAACATCCAGCTTAGCAATTCTTTTTTCAGATGCTCCAGCAGGCTCTGCTGCATGCGCATTTCCTTTTTCAGCTGATTTTTCACTAGGAACAGTCTTTTCTTCCAGTTTCTTTTTCCTTTCTGAATCCAGTTGAGTCGCTACTTCCTGAGCTGCAGAATTTGCGGTTTCTGATAATGCCAGTTCTTCTTTTTTCCCATTCATGCCAACATTATCCTGAGGTTTTAAAAGCACAGATTCCGATTGCTTCTCTGTCACTTCTTCCTGCTTTGTCACTTGATTTTCATTGGAGCTATGCTTTTTGTCTGTTTCTGCAAATTCTTCTGAAGGTAGAGTCACACTGCTTTCCTCTTTCAAATCAACAAAGTCATCCTCATCCTCCATCTCTACTGTTAATTTTTCCACTCCCTCTGGACTTGCACGAGTTTCTCCTTCCGAAGTAGTTTCTATTTCCAATGAAGCAGCTACTGTTTCTTCTGTAAGTTCCCGAGGTTTGCTCAGAGAATCTTCAATTGCTTCAGCTAGTCCACTACTAATTTCTGAAACACTGGGGTTTATTGCTTCTGGCTCTGGAGAAAATTCTGAACTAGGCATTGCTTTTAAATCCTGTTCAGTCTCCCTGTCTTCCTCCGTTGTCTGTTCAGACGCTGAATGTGTTTGCAGGTCACCATCAGACTCACTTTTTTCAGTAGTGGACTCCATATCATCCTGGAAAGAAGGAGCCGCAGCAGCAGCAGCTTCTTTTATCTCCAAACACTGTTGCTTTCTTGCGATTTCTGCTCCTTTGCTAATTCCAGAAATTGTTCTTATTGGAGCAGAAGGACCTATTGCACTCTCTTCACCTCCTTTTTCTTGGTATTCCCTGTACATTTGAGAAAGACTCTCTTTGTGCATTTCAAATGTTACCTAAAAGAACAGAGTTGGAAGTACATTAAAAATTACATACCGATGACCATTTACTCTGAAAAACTCAAAATCATTGTTCAAATCATGGAGTTACACCACAAATTTGTATTGGATGCTGTCCTCATGATAACATTTAATACAAGGTTAAAAATAAATTTCATATTGCATATATCGCTTCAACCAACAGCAAGAATTTCTTAAGGGTATCTGATATTCTTGACTTAAAAAAAAAAAAAAAAAGTACCTTAAGGAAAAAATCCTAGAATGACTCCAATGACAGGAACTAAGATGTTTACTCAGTTTTAGAGAATATTTCTGGTAGAAGTTAAAACATTTGAAGTTTAATATTTGTAATTAACACTGGTATTATTTCCTTTGATAATAACAGTCATCTGTGATTTGCATTATCCATGCTACTTGCATTCATTTAATTGTACAGGATGCAAATAGAAATGCAACAATATAACATCCAGAGAATTACCAGATTTGAGTTAGCTGATAATCTCAACATTTTGTAAGTGGGGATGCTTTGTAATAAGTAACAGGGGCACTTATCGTGGCTGGACTTTCACATCATTTTAGCACTTTAACCATTCTCAACAATTGGCAAAGAAGAATAATCTTTTCTAAGCAGTTTATATTTAAAAAAAAAAAAAAAAAACTACAAACAAAAAACATCTGAAAATGTAGCAGCAAAGAGAATCATGTAACAAAGCCAAAATCCTGGGGACTGTTAAATGATACCTAAAATTCTGCAGAGGATTTTGCCTCAAACTGCTATTCACTCTGACTAAAATAAATAAATAAATAAATAAATTACAAAGCCTGATTAAAGTGAGACAGCCTATAAATAAGCAAATATTTTTATGTATACAAAACAAAATCCAGGTAGAAAAACTCTCTGTATACATACTGACAAAAGTCATTTGCCCAAACAAATAACTTGGTGCTAAAAAAAAATCTCACTGCTTAACTGAAGCTTTTATTTTTCTGTTATCAAATTTAGTTTATCCATAGTTACCTGTTTAAGATTTAGATTTTTCTCCTATATCAGAAATGCCTATTTATTCCCTTTATTCTGAGAGAGCTGAGAAACCATAACCTGAGTTCTCAACATTTCCCCCATATAAACTGCAGATGCATATTGTTTTGTTTCTCTTAAACTGTTTCCTTCATCATAAACATTTTCCTTAAACAACATAGAGTAGTACATTTTATTAAATATGAATGTACATTTTCTTCTTAGTTAAATTCTCAAACGCATTAGTCAAAAGCTAAATACGTAGGTTAAAAAGGTAATAGAAATTCTAGTTAATCAGAAAAGATTAGTATTGTTAATTAATGATAAATATAATTAATATTAATAATGAAAATAAATTATAAATAAAATATAATATTAATAACAATTAATATTTCTAGCAAGTTGTGTTGTTAATATTAGCTCTTTAACAAACTATTTTTTCCAGACACGTTAATGTACTGTAGGAGCAGTATACTTTGCTAACACATTATTTGAAGCATGTTATTTGCTCAAGTTGAAGTAACTGAAACTTGAGTCTCTAGCAACAGAACTGGGAAATCCTCGTTCTGTTTTAGAAAAAAAGTCTTTCCATACTAGTTTCATATCTGTTATATACAAACAAAAAAGTGAATGATTACAAAAAACTAAAGATTCACCCACCTGGCACAATGATCTACAAAATATTTGATTGCTGAGTATTGCTAACTCGATTTGGTTTGCTTGCTTCTTTCTAATTTCAAAAATACTTCTTTCCAAATCCCCTCTGAACCACACCAAAGCCCAGATGTCAAAAACAACCCAAAGTAGATCTTAATAAGCAATGTTAGACATTAATGTTCAAAAACACAATTAGGCAAAGACGATACTTTTGGTGAAATACATTACTTTACTGAGTAGAAGGAAACTTGACAACTTGAGCTGATCTACAGCCAGCTTTCGCTCTTCTCCCTCTCTCTGTTGATTCCTCCATTTCCACAATTACTAAAAAGCTTTATTGTAACAACTTCAAAAAGAGTCAACAAATGAAAACACTGTTGGCATATACTTTCAACTGATTAATCAAAATCATCCCATGCTACTCTCTCTCAGGAGAGTTTCCTGTTGCATGCTTTGTTTTTCCTAATAACCTACATGTGCTTGAAGTCAAAGTGGTACCATACGTGTTTGTATAAATTTTGAATGTTAACATGTGAATCATAAGCAATAAACTGAGCAATTTTGTTTTTCCAGCAAAGTCTGTTGTAAAATAAGTATGAATTGTAATGACTGCTTATGTTAGAGATGCAACCAACTTTGCAGCACATCTTCTTTGCCCGCGTTAAGTCAATAGCTAAAAATACACCACATGACAGAGGGACACAGTAAAATTTTAGAGTCTCATCTGAAACAGGGAACAATGGTTTGGAAGGCATTATAGAGCAACCTCCTGCAACACTCTGAAAACCAAACTGTGCTCTTCAAGATTGTTAATTGCTACTACCAAAAAGAATGTGGCAAGAAGGTCAATACAGACAACTGTTATCTTTACAGATGGGCAATGTAAACTTCTGGGCAAATAAATCCAAGCATAATCTGATGAGAATCTATATTGATTGAAGAACAAAGCAGGAAACCGCAAGGAGAGTGACACTGAAAGAAAATTAGAAAGCACAGAACTACAGGAGCACATCACACACACACAAGAAAAGCCACCTCAAAATGAAAGCCATTTCTAATTCCACCATAAACATCAGAAAGATTTATATCATTTAATAATTAATGGATTGAACAGTGCGCTTCAAATAATGTTCAAATTAAAATAGCAATATACAAAATAAGGCCGACTACCTGTACGACAGCATTTTTCTAACTTGTGTGTCAGGTTTGGGGTTTCCTTTGTACAAAAAAAAAACTAGAAAACATTGATTTGCAAAATCCAACTTTTCAACAAGCATGTCTAAACAGTTCTGCTTACTATATTGAATTGTCGTTTGGCTTGATACAGTGGTACTACAATGAAGACATTGAACAAAATTCCCCCATACTTTGTTCTGTGTCATAGCACTTATGAAGTACACAAGTTTGAAGCCAAACAATACACCCCATTAGAAAATACTTAAGATTAACAAAAGCAGTATCATCAAGAATGTAAAATTAAACAGAAATCATTAAATACAAGTAGACAGAGATAATATATAAAAGTATTAAACATTAGGACCTGCAAACCTGCAACAACTGAGAAGACTACTATCAGCTTGGAAAACCTTAAATGTACTTAAGTAAAGTCATTTTTTATTTTCCTTAAGGCCTTTGCAACTGTAAAGCTGATAATACAAAATTAATTACTAGAAATTGTTCTAAATTAGTGAGCTAAAAGGCCAATCATTAATCTTCACCATCATTTGATGGGTAATCCATAGCTGTTTGCAACGCTCGGAATGCATGTCTACATACCAGTAGCTAAAAACACTTGTGAGCTAATAACTGCAACATTTGCCTTTGCCATTAATTTTAACTTAATTTGACATCCAACATTTACTAATTGGCAAGGAGAAAAATTAGCGTACAGCAAGGAAAAAGGTTAAGATGATTGACATTTGCTTTAAAGAACATACAGAAAATATTTTAACTACATGTTAAGATTTTGTCCTTTTTTCCATTATCAGGTGGGCAATTTTGTAGAGTAGAGGCAGGGAAAGTCTCCCAGACAGGCCAGACAATTACACCGCACTGCTCTTTCCTTTTAGTCTGCTCAGTGCAAACTAGTTCCTGTGCTGCTGATACCATCAATAAACTCTTCATAACTCCAGAAAGAGTTACAACTTTCTAGATCTCAACAAGGACTTTATTGACCTGTTTTTCCATTTCTCCGTTAGCAACGGTAACTGTTCAAAAGTGGATACTGATCCCCAAACAAAAACAGGTCTGTTGAGATTGGTGGCAGCAGTCTGTAGATATCAAACCTAATTTTCAATTCAGTGAAGTGAAAGATATAAAGGTGCAGTGTGCACCGTACACTGACTTACAGTCTATAACCTACTGACCTGAGGAATCTCAGGGTTATTTCTGAACAGTTATGTTAGACAGACAAGAAAAGCAAATTCACATTTATTATGCAGGGCACCACATATAAGAACTTCCTAGGAGTCATCCATGCTGCTTTCAAAAAGCATTCACCGACATAAAAGTGAAAAACAACAGGGTGAAAATTACCGTACCAATACATTTTCATGTTCCTGTATTTTCATCTAAGTAGCAATATTTTATTTATTTATTTATTACTTTTTTTCTCCTCAACCTGAGAAAGAATATGCATGCAAATAGTTGCTGGAATAAAAAAACAAATACAAATTATGTTGACTGGTACAAGTCTTAGTTTATCTGAGGGAGAAATTTATATATTGGCTGTGTTTTATTTTCAAATCTAGTCAAGGTATACATTACTATGCCTATAGTAGGTGGTGTTACATCACCTCATAGTAACAACTGGAAACAGCATACCAAACACATTCACTCATTTTTGTTAATGCACTTATTACTTCCAGTTTGTTTAAACTACGAGACATAAGCACATTATCTTCTCATGGTACTTATTTCCTTTCTATTCCAATTTCTGCCAACTTTCCTACAGTTCAATAGTGAAAGTCTCCAAGGAATACTACTGCGCCTTGTGCCCATTTGATGTTTCATTATTAATAAAAATACGTTGTAGCTAAATGCAGTGTTGACCACTGTGCATGTTTTAACACCCAGCTAGAGGTCTTGTGCAGCTCTCCTTCTGGTCACTGTTCTCCTACATATCCATATGTTGTTGGAAGCCCTGCAGAAGCGACCACAAGTTATGGCATGGAGGTGCTTTCTCCTCTGGTCCCCACAGCCACAACAAACACAGGTAGCAGCAAGTACAGAGGTATGTCTCAAAAACTGCAGCAACTCCAAAGGAGGCCACTAACAATTCTTGGGGCTGCAGACAGTTCCCATCTTCCAATGCTTTTCCATTTAGTTATACATCTGAGAATACATTTTCTCTTCAAGTCCTCTTAGGAAGACTATCTCATATCTGTCTGCTACTTTCCCCCACCCCCCCCCCCCAAAGTTGTTTCCCCTGCCCATGTGTTTCCCCATTTCTTCTTTTTGAGGCCTTTGGCATTTCTCAACAAAAGGTAGGTATCTTTTATACTTTCTTCTTTTAGGGCTTCAGCGTAGCTCCATCAACTCACCTGATCCTGTTCTTTCCTCCTCCTAAGTTCTCAGTCTACTTTGCTCACTCTACTCCTACCTCCCATTTCAGTCTTTACTTTCAGTTCAATTTAATCAAATTTTAACTTCCTGCCTTTAGCCATGACGTTCCATTCACCCAAACTGAGTGAACAGTGAGATAGAAGAGCTCTGCATTAACCATACATGCTGCATTCTTAAGAGCCCATCAGTGGTTTATATCCCTCCTTCCAACTATTCTGCCTGCTGAATAATGAAATCACTTCCTTCTCAGGGGTACTGATCAGGAAAAGCCTTTCCATATGCCACCTACGAAAGAAACTCTAACAAGGGAACAACTAGAAAAGGACAACTTGATCAGGATCACAGTTTGAAGGGAGGATGCACATTCTACTCATGAAGTTCTTTCTGCTCACCAGAAATCAGGTGGTTCCCCCGAGATTCATTTAGATCTAGAAAAAGCAATATTTTTATGAATAGCTATTTACACCATAAGAATGAACCCCATATTTAAGTATTTCAATCCTGCTACTGTAAGTAATTTGTACCTCCCCTAGCTTTGCTTCCGAAAACCTACAGTAATACAATAACCCCCTTGACTAGCTACCTCTGCTTCTCCCTCAGGACAATGCAGACACACTTCTCAGATGAAGAACATCTGAAGCCTTCAAAATGCCTTAGAGTTAAACATTCCTGCCCCCACCACTGTAGGAGACCGTCTCCTAACCAGGGGAAAACCATTCTCAGCAGCTCAGGAATGCCAATGGGATTTGAACTCAAGAGATGCTGATAGACCGTTACTTTCTGAAACTACTGAGCCATGTCTCCCTCTCTACAAATTCAAGCTTTTTTGTCGTTGTTGTTGTTTTTAACATTTCCATCATATATTAATTCTTTCACCACCTCATCATTGCTGCTTTTGCCATTTTCCTGCATCTGACATAGTGATGAAAATCAGGCAAACACAACATATGTAAGCCCTACACACAGTTTTCTTTCTTTTGCATTACATGAGTGGGGCACCTAAAACCATACAAATTTACTTAACACTTACCAATGTTTATTACAATCATACTTCGGACTGAAAACTAACAACTGTGTAGAAATACGTTGTATTTTCAAGTAGTAATATTTTAAGATTATACTTCTCTCTATTTAGATCAGTGAACAAAATAATAAAATATTTTCCACTTAACAGACAGTAAAATTGTAGTATGCACATATTAAAATTTCTGAGTCATACTAAAATTTTTAGAGCTACTGAAAAGATTCAGAATTTACCCAAATGTTTCTCTTTAACCAATTCATACGATAACATGAAGCAACTTCTTAAGTAATAAAATACATATAAGAGCCCAAAATAAGCAAATGTTAGTTCTTTCCAGTAGTTTAAAACCCTGAAATAATTCAGGGGCATATTATACTGCGTAAATCATTACATTTTTTCAAAACTTGGGGAACCTGAAAGGTCAAAAAGGCAACTTGTCCACTATTCTTTACTTGTTTCCTATTATTAACCACAAAACCATTTGTTCTTTTCACCAAGCAACACTAATACAGGAATGAAGTCTAGAGCCTAGCTGCCATGGTTATAATGTTTAAAAAACTCAACTTCTTCAAAGCTTTCATAAATTCAATGCTAGCTGATTACAACAAACCTGAGTTTTGATTTAATTTTTTCATTAACATTTTTATTGATCTAGAAGCCACAGATGAAGCACATTTGTATGCAACATGTTAATATTTGAAAACCAGTAAGAAATATAATATGGAAATAGCAGAATACATGAGTAACATTAAAAAATTTGGCTTTAAAAAGGTTACACACACCTTTTAAATTCTGCGTGCAAGGAAACCAATGTAGTGCAATTATGCTAGAAAAGCCGTTGCTGCTTATAAAACGTTGTGCAGCTGTTGGAGGAGAGGGTTACAGTGACAAACAGCTTCCCTGCTACAAAGGTGGCAGGAAATCTATCAAACTGGACAATAAAATTGCAATTGAGTTTCTTTGGCTTTTTATAGCAGCTGCATGTATCTTGATGTGTAGCTCTGCAAAACCTATCCAATTCTGTAACACTATTCCTTTATATACTAGTTCTTTATCATAGAATGGTGTTATAAATTAGTGGTAAGAAAGAAGCAAAGGGCTGTAAAAAGGAAAAATAAGCAGTAACCCAATACAATTAGAGATGAAATAATAAAAACACAAATTGGTTATTCTCTTACCAGTGTTAAGGAAATATTTTTCTTCCCATAACTCCCGCATTACTTTGAAAGCATACTAGAAATCAAAAACATCTGAGATGCACTTAGCACCTAACAATTTGCCCTCTGAATTATGTCTATACCATGTAACGTATGAGTCTATTTTTGTGATTCTATATGAATCTCAATATTGGTATAACAGGATACAAGAATATTATAAATAAAATTAGACAGATTAAAAATTCATTATCATTAGATATTGATATATAAGGACATCTTCAAGTGATTAGTAAGGTTTTGCCATGGAGCTTTTTAGCAATTCATCGTGATTTTTGATGTAATTAAAAGACAGCTATGAAAAATCACCTAGCTTTTTACCGCTAGCTGCATAAAATGCAAATATTTATTAAAAACCTTAAAATAGTAAAAGCATAAAAAGGTGAAAAAAATCCCATTTTAAAACCTTTGATCATTGCAGTATTATTCATCCTGCTGTTATTAAGCTAGTTTTTGGTTGCTTTTGTTGTTTAATCATTTTCCTTTGTTTTTGTTGAGGTGGATAATATTAGCACCAACGTTCAAACAAAATTATCTCCCTCAAATTCATTTTAATTCCTTCAAAATTACTATATGTCTCTGCTGCTAGCACTGCCTGAAATCGCACACTTCCAACCGTGCCATTGTTCAACTTCCTCCAAATTAGGTTGGAGGAAGAAAAAATCCTTACATATTAACCAGAAAGCCAACAAGTCAGACTTGGGGCAACTGATACAATAAGTTAATTCTACCACCAAGGATACCTTGCTATACCAGCATGCCAGGAACTGAATATGAAAGGACATCATATTCTCACTATTCTCATAAAGCACATATTCTCATAAAGCACATCATATTCTCACTTGCCATGGTACTGCATAAAAACCATACACAGCCTTCATCAAAAAAAGGTCAGAAGTATCATAACCTGTATCTCATATTTTTGGTATTTTGTAAAACCAGATCTCGTCATAATATTTGTCCACGGGATCACTTAAAAAAAAAAATAGGCAACAACAAAAAGATTTAAGTCTATGAACTCTAGACCATTGATTAGCCACATTAAGTCACTAAATTAAGATACTGACAAAAAATCTATATTATTACTTTCATACAGAAGCCATTTAAATGGGATTTCATACATTGAGTTATCTTACAACTCATAAACGAGTTAAAGAATAGAGCTAAAGCTTATAGAATATGGAGAAGGTAATTTTTAAATTCAATACACCAAAATCCTGTATAACAGAGGTAAAAAGGTGGTCTTCCTTCACCTCTCTATCTTTTCCCAGGCTTAGTTTCCCAGCAATTCCAAACAAGCACAGAAATGTTTTAAATTATGCCAGTTTCTGTAAGAGTACATCAGGGATCTTCACACTGGCTACAACTTGCCATTGAACAATATACTCCACCTACACCCTCTGTGTCTTGAGGTAAAGAGAACAAACAGATTTGAGGACTGCACAGCCAACAGAAAAGATGGATGATTAAGGGTATTTCAATAACTAAAATGTAATCTTTGTAAAGGGTTAAAATTTGGCACTTTATTCTTCACACCTGGAATCCATTTAGCCAAGTGCCTGCTTAATGATATTATTCTATGCACTTTTATTATATAGATTTCTACATTTGTGTCTCCATAGCCAAATAACCACAATCAAGCTATGCATATTATGAATAAACAGAACTGCCAAATAACAGTATTCTTACTGTCTACAAAGACCAACTTTCTTGGAGTAATTCATACAAAACAAGGACCCTCAAATGCTAACGATTCCTTAACATCATAAAATGATCACTAGGATTCAAAGACTTGCAGATGTTCTCTTTTTACGTGGTTAACTTCCATGCATTTAGAAAGATGCAATTTAAAGTTTAAGTCATCTTCAATAAATATTTCTGATAAACCGTAATTATTACAAGGCTCACATTGGCCTCAATTTTTGGTTAAGAAAAAGGTAGGGCAGTTATATTTTATATTACTGTTATTTGCTTGGAGATCCACAAATAATGAGAATATAATTTTAGTTGCAAGTACAACAACAAAAAGAAGAAGGCTAATAGTCTCTCATACTGCAAGGATTTGCGTTCTCACTCTGCATCCCATGACAGCTTAACAGCTGAAGCATCTGTCTTAACTTTGATATCTTTGCTTTTTACTGGTTTGTTTTACAGCCTTTTCATGTTGCTTAAAGGTATTTTTATGAATAGATACGGTGCGCCCCCTTGTGTTCATTCCATTACTGAAAACCCACACCAACACTAAAATTATTCAGAAAATGCTCCTCAAACGGTTCTCGCTTTCCAAAATATTTGTGCCATTTTCTGTAAAAATCAATACTCTAACTATTTCAGCAACAACAACAAAACATATTTGTTTGAAGTGTTCAAATAACAAAATTAATACTTTTTTGTCAAATATTTGAAACATTTATATCCAGTAACAGAAACAAACCTTGGTTTTTATTTATTTATTTATTTTAAATACTGATCTTCGCTACGAGACTATCAAATTGTATGATCTACCACCTTAAGACACGAAAATTAATTATATTGCATAACAAAATTTCCCAATTATTTCAAACACTCACCTTTGAATGTGTAATAGACAGCGTATCCACCCAAACACGCCAGCCACCCCACTCATATTTGATTGCATGGTAGAGAAGAATTCGAAATATGGTATACACCATCTCAGTTATCTTCTGTTCCTCAGAAGTCTTAGGATTAAAACAGCAAAGAGAAAGCATCCACTCCTGCCAGACAGAGCACTGCAACAAACTCCTGCAAAATACACACACGTGATTAAATCAAATTTTAAAATACATCTTAGAAATATATAATCAGCCAAGTATGGTATCCAAAATCTTTAAAACCACTGCTGTATGTAAGATTATCTAATTTTATGTATCAAAAACTATATTACAGAATTTGCTGAACAGCTCTGTCTGTTTAACCAGGCTAATCCACTAGCATACCTTGTTACTTACACTGCATATTTGTATATATGGGCATAAAGTAAGTCATCTTACCTCCTATTTTCTCTGCTGTTATTAAAAAGTTTAATCATATCTGAGAGAAATGCTCGCCGAACCTCCAGAGTTTCTGGTGTCTGTGGAGAATTACGTAGCAGGATTGCAATAACCTTCAAAATCTCTGTAAAACAGTTAATGAGCAAGGAAATATTAGTACTAAGCACAGTTTAAAACACTGGACACCTTCCAATACTGTTTGTATGCTGATTTCTACAAGAAAAATAATACTACATAATATATACACACACTGAAAAGAAGCAAATCTCTATCTGAGTAGAAGATTTAACTATTACAAATCCCTTTTTCTAAGAGAGTTCACAAACCTGCTCACCCTTCAGGGGGATTTGCAGGCCTATGCAGCTGAAGAAAACTGAAACAGAGTTAAATTAATCTGGAATTTTTTTGAATTACCAGGTTTAAGGAGCACAAATGTTACTGAATGACAAATGACTTTAAAACAAGCCAGTATCAGAACGTGTCAGAACCTTTTTCTAAGAAGACAAAGTTCACATAATACATCATGTATAAAATCAACATATGAGAAAAATTCATAAATTTTGCTCTCCTTTATTAAGTGTGAATTTTCAAACAATGCGACCAACTCATGATAGTTCTTGACAATTTTTGTTATAAAATTATGTTCAAGGACGGGTACAAAACCTTCCTTATTTTAAGTTTCACCTCTCGTTATATTCTAGGAACATACTGTTTTTTGTTTTCCACGTAAACAGCCAAAACTGTGGCTATCTTTTTGAAGCAATGGGACATTCGCTGTTCTTGTTACTTTAAAAAAATTAAGTTCACTTTGTAAATCAACTAAGATGCAATTTGTACACAATCACTGTGTTAGTTCCCTCTTGTACAATTTCTCTAAATTTGTATTAAAATCAGCACCAATCTTAAAAAACTGATCTATAAGTCAGTTGTCCCTAATTCCACACTCAAACCTTACACTGCAAATAAGCTGTATTAATCACAGCAGTAAATGCCAACTTCAAAAATATTAAGAGTATACAAATCTCATCACATCTGCTTCATACGGATTTACCATAAAGCACATGACACTACAACCAGATTTTTCTTCTCCATCTGCTTTGCTTTCCTTACTCATCCCCACTTTCCACATGAAGCAAACCCACAACTGTGACCTACATTTAATAACAAAGCAGCTATGAAGTTAAAAAAATCTATATATCTCCAGAAAAAAAAGCCAAACTCCCAAAGCTACCGTGACTCTATTGTATTGTATAAAGAGTATATTAATAATGCATAGAAATCAAGAAAGGAGATCAGTATTTCCTCCTAGTTCAAAAGACATCTAAAGTTTCATATCAAGATATTTTTCCATAAAGTAACCTAAGCAAAAGAGTGAGCAGATACATTTCTCCCCTACTTTCCATCTAGCATTGTTGCACTGAAGGTAATTTAAAATGAAGGCTGTTTCCGTATTTCACGTAATTTAGTCTGGCATCACTAAATAATGCAATCAGAATTGTGCTGGAACCTTAACATGTATTAAATCAAAATATTCTGTGCACACAAGTCTTGAAAAACTATTTCATAACATGACTGCACAGCCAAAAGGGGTGAGTTATGAACTCCATACACAGTTAGACATGTAAAATGCCTTTCAAAAGACTGAAGACTTGCTTCCTAAATAGCTCCAACTAAATGTACATTATCTCATCTCTTTTATGAAAACCTGTGTATAACTGAGATTAGAATTAAGACTGGTGAAAGTAATTAATAAGCACTCTCAGAAGACTTTTATTCTGGTATCACTTGGAAATTTATATAAATTCTTACGAGGATTTTGTATCTTCACTGCTGAATCTGGGTCAGGATGTTGTTTATGTATCACTTGTGTGCAAATCTGTTCAGTCAGAATCTAGAGAGAAGAAAGAAGATGCCACGTCAATGTCCATAAGGAGAGCCTACTGAAAAATAGTTGGATCCATCTTTTACACAGCATCATCATTTCATCATAGTTATACTTATTATCCAGTAATATATTTTCACCTTACTTATTATCTAGAATTGTTCATAATGAGCATAACCAACTTAGGCCAAAAAAAATGAAGTAGTGAGCTTTGGGAAAAAAAAAAAAAAAGCAGCATTCAGCTACATCACACAAAGGTTTTGGTGTCATCTGGAACATATCAGCACAAATATGTAAGCAATTTTCTAACAATGACTTACAAATAATTATGAAGATTGGATCCTAACTACAGTATATTACTACCTCAAATAGGACATTGTATGTGGTCATGGTGATTAAGCTTGTCTGAAGCATCAGCCTTTCAGCCAACAAAGAGAACAATCCATGTCCAAGCATGACTTCAGCTTTTCTCCTAAAATTGTACAGAAAGATAAAATAAGCTTACATATTAAAATAGCTAAAAAATATGCCTCAAAAATCTAAAATTACTGAAAACATTTTTTTTGGTGTTGTTTTTGGCACCTTAAATCTTTCACTTTGGGGTAATGAAAAGTGCAAGTGTAACAATTCTGGAAGTGCTAGTCACTCCCTGAAGACAGACATCTTTTTTTTCATAAATGTGGTCCACTCACTCATGGGCCCAAAAAGATGGAACACACCTTTCTTGATAAACATTAAGGCAAATACATCTTTGTCCTCATTTATCTCAAAAACACGTTTTAACCATGGACAGCGATCTCAAGCGTTATCTAGCATTGTAGCAAAGTTCCCAGCTAACTCAGCTAATGAATATCAGTATCACACTGTGTGTCACAGCTCCACAATTTCATGACTTCCACGATAAAAAGAAACAAATTTAAAAAACATGCTGATAAAATATATCTCAAAAAATAGTGGAGAAATCTGTGCAACACTTCCACTATTCAAAGTAAGGACAAATAGCACTGATGTATGTCCATAGCCTTAGTAACACAGACGTGAAGGTCATGACTGAATTACAAATAATTTCACAGGTAAATTACCAAGCAGGCTCAACTGAGAATGATTAGCAATTCCTACATTAGTCACCTCAGTAAAAGGGCAAAAACTTTTATGTATTTGTAAAATATTCTTCTGTTGTAGAGTAAAGATAAATATTTATCTGCTTTGACTCTTGAGCCATGACAACCACATATAGTCTTTTATCTTAGTTAAATTCACATCACAAAATGGCTTAGACACACAGGCAACCAGGCACATGAAAAAAAAAATTAGTAAATTTGTTCAATATTAGCGCAGTTTTAACCAATTTTATTAAGAAGGTTTAAAAAGCCATTTGAGAAATCTGAAACCTAATTTTCAGTAAGCAATATGGGTTTCAATCTCAACAGTCTAATTCTTGCTACTGATTTCACTGGTATTACGCAAAAAGTACACTTTAAAAAGCAGGCAGACAATGCAAGTAAGAAATAAATGAACTTGATAAGGAAGCGATAATACCTAGACACTAGTAATACAACCATGTCAGAAATGGATTAATGACAAAGTGAAGAGTACTTAAAGAATAGCAGCTGCTATTTGGTGAAGTGTATTTAATTATTAACCACCAACATAGTTTTATTTTATTTACAAAAAAATGCATACACTCAAATACATGATGTACATATAAACATATATACCACATATATGTGATTTTATATGTACATGATTTTATAAGTGTCATAAGATGATTGCATTTTTTTTCCCCTTCTTCTCTTTTTTCTTTTTGATAGACTTAAACCAGTACTTACTTTGGAGCAAGATGCTTTAAGAAATATCCCATCACTTTCAGAGCTTGCACCCTGATGCCTTCACTTTTTGATGCTAGAAGCTTGTAGACAACCCTAAGCAGAGAAAACATAAGGCTTCCTAAAATATTTGAAATATACAGCAGTTTTTGGCTTGGAAAATTAACTGAAGTAAAACGCAAATGAGTTTTTCTGAGGCTATTTTAAAAGGATGACTATTAATAAAATCAACTGCACAATAGTTTCTGATTTCACACTTTATAATTAGATTTAAAAATTTTATAGTCAAATTTAACCATCTCCCAAATATCAATAGCTAAAGCATATATATAGATAGATAGATACATAGATAGATATAGATCTGTAAAAAGGCTACTGCGATTCCTATATGCAAAGCTTTATTAATCTGATATTTACCCAGAAAACTAAACAAGCAATTCTTTTAATGTATACCTGGCTGTATAGGTACAGTGACGAATGAATTTATTTATTTTTTTTTTACTACCACTAACATTTGCAGACAATAAAGCTAGCATTCTAGTTGAAATACAAGGGCCTTGAAAAGGAATTCATTTATACAACCCTCTTTATACAAGGAGGCTCTTGCTGAACACAGCTATACTAGCAAATACTCATGTCTTCTAGAAATCAGGTTTCTCAGGTTGGAGCCACAGAAAAATTAAAAACCAATAATTAGCGACAACTAAGGACATGCGTTGGAAATGATCTGCCTGGCAACCCATTCTCCAAAGCAGCATTAAGTTATGTCAGGATCATTTGCCCATTCAACTGTCCCAGATTACTAGAAAGCTTCTCATCTCTACATTTTTAAAGCAGCATTCCTTCTCAGGAAATTTACCTTATTCATTGAATCAAAAGTGGGTTAAATTATATTAAAATTTGTTTAGTGTAGAAAAGGGGAGTAGGCAAATTAAAATTCCTGAACAGCCCATATTTCAGAAGTCTCTAACTTCAGAGTTCTTAATTTAGTAACCACAAGAAGGAGTTTTCAAAAGTAAAATAGTCTTCAATGTAGTTTACCTGTATTTTCAAAAAAAGCTGAACAGTTCACTGTTAGAATTCTGCTGCTGTAGGCATCCACACCTTAAGCTAGTTGGTAGGAGTTGTTTTCCTTATTGACCAGCTGCTACAGGTGATTCTAAAAGACTTATCCAGTGCCTCCAGAGATCTCTGCTGACAATAGAGCACTACCTGACCACAGACCTTAGATGAAGGAATACACCCTCCAGCAATACGTGCTTTACCAACAACAAACCTTTCCGCTTGGTGTGCAAAGCCTGTATCTCTTTCCCTCCTACCTGTCCTTTCAAAATATCCGCATTGACCTTTGTCTCCTGTACTCTGTACCTTTCTGTGCAAACCTGTTCTCGTTTCTCATGTCCAGCACCACAAGGACTGGAGTGAACCGACTGACACCCTACTTTCAAAGAAGTGCATCTCCAGCTCATACTGCAAGAGCCATAAGCAGATTTCAGCAGCTTACTGCTTCAACAACTGGGAGAAGCTTTCATGGAAAAGCACATCAGACAATAGTGTGAGTCTATACTGGGTTTGCCTGGGATGGAGTTAATTTTCTTCAGAACAACCTGTACAGTGCTGCATTTTTGATTTGTGACCAGAAGTGTTGATAAGACACCAGTATTTTAACTATTGCTGAGCACTGCTTGCACAGCATGCAGACCTTCTCTGCCCATCCCAGAAGTAGGCTGAGGTAGAAGTAGGAAGTATACAGCTGGGACAGCTGACCCAAACTGACTAGAGATATTCCATGACACATGTACATTATGCTCAGCAATAAAACTGGGGGGAATCTTTCCCAGGTAGTCATTGCTCAGACACTGGCTGGGCATCAAACTAGTTCCAGGAAGTGCCAAGTGACTGCCTTTGCACCATTCATTTTCCCCTCTTTTCCTCCACTTATTCAACTGTCTTCATCTCAACCCACAGATTTTTCTCAGATGTGCTCTTATAGTTCTCCTCCCCATCCTGCTGACCATGGTCTACTCAGAGACTCTCGCCACACCTGCAGTGCCAAACTCCTGCTCTATACCTGCTAACAATTCTCCACTAAGCAGCTTTCAGACAGTGAGGGGCATTTGTAGCAAAGTACTAGACTTAGCTATCCGAACAGTTCTAAAATAGTTTTTGCAAGGTACAAAACAGGTTTAGTCAACACAGCAAGGAGAATATCCACACAACAGATGAAAGTTAGATAAATTAACAACAACTAGAAATGCCATCTTACAGTGGGAAGTCCAGAAACCTTAACTATATTTGACATTACTAATTTAATCTGTAATACCGCACAGATCTCATCGTGTACATCTTCTACTTCCTGAAATAAAATAAATCAGACTAGTATTTACCTTAACTTTTAAATAATAATTTGCAGTGCATGCTTACTATGTATTCATCCATGTTTAAGTGCTACTAACGTCTTACTATGTTCATAAATAAAAAACAGTTGTTGTTACTAATTAAAACTTAATCTTTTAATAAAACACATTTATTGAGATAGTGAAAGGTTCTAATATTGATCTTCTATCACTGTGAAAAATAACAAATGCAATGTTTTCTCAATGCTCGTAAATCTCCCATAAACAACTTTAGTTTTAGTTCTCATGTTGTTATCAGTTACATCTACTTTTTTCATTTCTTTTTCAGACAGTACAGTTCTCACCACCATGAAGATTGGTTTTGATGCAGCTATAGCCCACGATATTGGGCAGATCTTTGAATCTGCCAAATTTGATTTGATTACAACAAGGACTACTAAGCTCTCTCTACAAAATAATAATAATAATAATAATAACAACAACAACAACAACAACAACCTAATGTTCCATAGCAATTATATTGGATTAGAAGGCACAGTGCCTTATTGGACCTTTTCATGTATATTTTCCTGAATAGATTCTTGAGGAAATTTGCATAGCTTTATTATAATAAAGATCTCAGTGATTCTAGAGCCTTTCCAAAAATATTCCGTGTTACAACACTGCATTTTAGTTCAGCCAGTCATAAACAGTTCAAAGGACTTATCCAGAATATACAGACCTTATCTATATGTAAGTGAGCATTCACCACTACTTATATATTACTTTCCTTTTACATAGCTAAAGACAGGAACAGATAAATAAATCCAGGACACCTCACCTAAGACAACTAAGACAAATAAAATCTAGTTCTATATTAGAACTTAAATTAAATCCCAAGAGTGATTAAAAAAAAGTAATTTACAACAAATAATTTATCTTGAAGAAAGCTGCAAGCACATCAACTACAGAACCAAACCACTGAGCATGCCAAATATACCCTGTTCATCCAATGGACATAATCCATTTCCCTGCTTTTCTTAACAGTGTGAGGGTTACCTAATTAAATTAAAAATATATTTTTGTACAATTATTTATTCAGATAGGTTCATTTTAAATTTTTAACTAATAAAAAATTGCAAAGAGCAGGTATATCACTAAGAGTACAAGCAACCCATTAAGTGACTGGAGACGATACCAGAGCAAGGCATGTAACAAACGAGACAGGAGAGCAAAATGATTTCTCACAGTGGACTCACTATTCATACTGACTTGCCCATATACTAGTTAATAAAAAAGAAAATGTCTACTGCCAGTTGTTAAATAAAAACAAACATATTACATTGGAGACCCAACATGACATTCAAATACTTTATTATTTAGAGTTTTTATTAGTTTCCCATAGCATAATACATTACCATACAAATGAAGTCAAAGCTGAAGAAAATCGGTAAAGAAAAAAACACAGCCTAGCACTAAGAAGGAAGAAAACAATTATGAACGTGCCTGAATGTTGTCTCTTGAGAAAGGGCAACTGAAAAAAATGTATGTATAAATGGGGGTTAACCAATAGGTGCAACAAAATGTATGAAATGAGACTCTGCCTTTACATAGCAAGAGAATTACTATTCTACATACTCTTCTAGGAATTGTTCTTCTATTTGCTTTCCTGTTCCAGTCTTTTCCCTGCCATGTCCAGGCAGATTCATTTTAAATTAGAGAAGTTCAATAATGTGATGACTCTCTAAGAACTACAATAAAAAATCAGCGTCACAAGAGCTTTTTTCTAGCAGATCTTTTCCTGTGCTTTTACTGTTGGTAGAATTTGCTACTTTCCCTACTTTTATATCACAGTAGTGTTAAGCAGTATCTTTCATTTTGTTGGGAACACAGATTGTGAACAGTCCACAACAAAGTGACAATTTAAACAAATAAAAGGTTTCTTCTGCTAAAGTCTGATAATGCTCTGATAACGCATTTTTAAAAAAAGCTAACAAAGATAAGAAGAAACCTGAAACATTTTTTGTCAAACCTTCCCATTCCAAAAACATATGCAAGAATGGGAGGCAAAAGACTAAATGCTTGTAGACGAAGACTTAACTTCTATGTATGGACTAACTCAAATTGATTACTACCTGTTTAAGCACAACCAGCAGCTTGGAAACATTTTTACAAAGGCCTCATTGATGATAAATCCAACATCACCTCTTGTCAAAAGAACACCTGGATGCAAAAATCTCCCAAGAGGAGGAGTCTGAGACTGCAACACATGCACTGATGAGGACCTTTCAGATTTCATGGGAATTCTAGCAAGCAACAGTATGGTCAAAATACTATTTCCTTTCCCACTTACAAAATTCAACTTACTGTAATCCATTCCTCTGATCAAAAGCAGGGATCATAGAACTTGGATGCTCTGACATCAGAGCAACAAGCAACTGCAAGACATCCATTAGATTGTCATCCTGTTGAATAAAAGTTATACATTTGAATTAAAATGCATCTATGCTAGGGCATTGTTTTGGTTAAAAGTATCACTACAAAATAATTCAAAATTATCTGGAGAGTTAATAGTAAACCAAGGACCAAAACAATTAGGCCAGGATCAAAAGAGCTATAGACCTGGAAGGCAAGTGCATGTAACCAGGAGAAAATATTATGAAAAAAATACTTTCTTTTATAGAGTGAAAAGTGACACATCTGTGTCTTGGAAGTAAGCCTTTGACAGGGAATGGACCATTAGACTATGTTATTTCCTTCCATGCACATACTTATTTGTATGCACATTTCCCTCTCTTTTACTGCACAGGAGCTAGAAATAAATGCTGCACGTTTTCTGGGACAGAGGGTGGTGTTTAACACAAAATCTCTACTAATAAATGTCCACCCTAGGAAAAAAAAATACCACAGCTTGCCACAGGCAATGTTTAAAGTGGGTAATTCAAGCTGTTCAATAAAGTTTTCACACTAATAGTCTAAAGCACTTCAAACTACATCTTATGAATTTGTTCCAAGTTAATTATAACTAAAAATAACCTATGAAGTAGCAAAATGCAACTGTTTTTTCTTTTCCCATTCTTCATGGTATTAAAAGGAACGCTGCCAGAATTTTCCACTTTTGAAGAAGTATTCTGATTCTTTCCCTATTAGAAAATCTATTTTACATCCCTCTGAAGAACTGTTTTCACCTAAAGACACTACTAGCTTTTATCACATACGCTATCACTGATGAATAAGCCCTATGATAAGGCTGAATTTTACTTTTTTATTGGTGTTTTTTTCCGAATATACACTAGATACCTAATTCTTTAGGATTCGGCGTTGTAGACTTGACCATGCAAACTTTAAAATTTAAAAATATAACCTTCTCATCTGAAGGCCACATAAAGCTTTTGCTATTCTGGTTTACTCTTATATGTTACCAAGAGTCTTATTTTTTACATCTCCATATGAAGTAGAATGACTTAAGTTGCTTCACCATGATACTGCCAAGCGTATGGACCAGTAACAAGCACAGAGAATAAAAGAAAAATATAGGTGTAAACAGAAAAGAAAAAGAAAATCTGTACTGCTTGAAGTTCAATTAATTCCTTATTTTACCCATTTCAAGCACCCTTACAGAGATGAGATCAGTTAGATTTATGTCCCCATTTCCCTTGTCTTTGATGTTGCATCTGGCATAAAGTGCCTTTTCCTGGTGCTAAAATATGAAGATGCAGATGTATCAGTGGTAACCAACATTTTCTCCCAATTAAGTTTATATGCTTCTTGTAGATGCCATTAACATACATCTTTATTTTTTAATGCATGTTTTCAATTTTATTGCTTTATTTAAGAAGCAAAATAAAAAGGACTGAAAAACAAAACAAAAAATATTACTTAGGCAGCATAAAACAACATTTTGTCTTTGTTTTTTGTGTGTTTTTTTTTTTTTTTTTTTTTTTTTTTTAAGTCAGTCTCACCATCTGTTTTTCTGCTTGGCAAATCGGTTTTTAGAACAACATAGGAAACCATTCTGACTTACTGGCTTAATGAACTTCAATTTAACATTGAACATAGTGCTTAAATCACTGCAAGAATATTGGCAGTTCGGCACACTACAATAGTATTTGTTACTTCCTCTACAGAGCCATCTTGTGGCATAAAGAAGGTAATACTTGGAAATACAGATACTTTTGTGATCACAAACTGCAGAAGTATTGCACAGAAAAACAAACATTAAAAAATTACCTCATGGATAGTGAGTAGATAATTGAGGATTGCCTGCAATTCTTCTTCTTTTATTCCATAGTCCTTTAAAAATAATCAAGTTTTAAGCATCATCTTTCAAGTACAAAAGAATCATTCCCAAAAGAGCATCATTACAAGCCATTATTGTTATACAATGCAAGTCTCACAAGGCAAATTCACTTTCGTTTGGTTCTATAATAGTTTCATACATAGAAGATAGCTTTTCATCTGCACAGAAAGGACCCACTGAAGGTTAGAAGAAGTGCATTAAAGACAACTCCAATACAGGTGTAAAAATAGGCTGAATAGTAACACAGTATAAGAAATTGCTAGAGTAACATAACAGTGCATGTTAATTGATACATAGAATATGAACTGAGTGCTTTCCATTAGTAAAATAATTAAATTAAGGTTGCAAAGAGGATTCATAATAGACCTGGATGTTTAATTATAAACCTGTTAGCTAGGCCTATAGCCAACTTCGCATCTGACTTTCTACTATGGAATCCTAACTTCAGTTGCTTTCAATTTCACAGGAATTAAAAGCCATAAATGATTTAACATAAGGAATATGCCTTGAGGGTTTTTTTGGTGAAAATAAAAACAAAAAGTTTCTAAGAACAGGATCAAGAGCACATTTTTTTCCTTTTCTAGAGCTTTCATTTTTTAAAGTCAGTCTCAAAATTCCCCAAAAGATTTTGCACCATTGTTTACAAATAGAAAATTTGCAGAAAAATCAGCATTTTATCATGAACATCTTTTACTATCTTTGTGGAATTCCATTCTAAACTGTCCAAGCTATAAATCTCTGACATAAAAAAATAAATAAAACTCCTCCAGTTGCTGGGGCTCTGGATAGCAGCACAGGGTCCATTAGCAACACAGAGGAAAGGGAGCTAGATTCAAACACAGAAGACATGGCATACAGGAGGGAAGGAAGAAGAAAGAAATCAAAACTTACAATAGGAAAGGGTTAAGACAACTCTATACACAGTAGAGCTGCTGAATTTCTGTATTCCTCTACTGCGTAACAAATGGTTGTAAAATGTATTGGTAGTCTCTCTCTCATCCCCCCCTCTGTCCAACTGGCCCACAGAATATAATGTCAAATACTGCTCTTTAGTCTTGAAGCACTTCAGAAAATGTGGCGTTTTCTTTTTTCTAAGGTAACAATGTAACAGCTCTACTTTTGATTAAAACAGCTTAAACAGGAGAAAAATGCATTTTCCAGCACTGCTGTCTGTGGCAAGAGCCACAACAAAAGATGCACCTTATATGGTATTTCTGTTTACTTGTTTGTTTACAAAACTCAACATGCTTAGCAAAAATATTATATTGAAGTGGATTTCCTTATGAAAGTAGATTTGGATATCCTACCTTCATCACTAGCTGTTTAACAAACATCAACAAGAATGCTCGCAAAGATAAAATTTCTTTTTGAGTAGGCCGTGGCCCATCTACGAAGAAAGAAAAGTAGATACATGGAATGCAAATTAATAGTGGTTAATAGCATAGCATACATTTTAACATACAGAACATAAAAGGCACTCACTGTGTGAAGAAGACAGTGCTAGGCAGTTATTTTTCTTTCACTTTTAACTACAAAATAGTAGTAATACATTCTATTACTATTTATTAGTAAAATCCCTGACTAGTGAGGTTCTAGTAAACTTTTATTAAATATGGTTTTCTACACTCCTCTACATTCTTTTCAGAATTTGACCATTTGTTTGCAGGACCTATGAACCAACTTCATGCAAAGAAAAAGATTGATATGAGAACTTTGTCACAATTCCCAGATGATTTTTGCAGTTTAAAATTGTTTTTAAAAGTTCTTCTACTGAAGCTGAAAGGAAGAGCTACATGCCTTTATTACACACAGGCTACACACACAATAAAAATCAATCCTACAATGCCATATCTGAAGATTACCTTGAAAGCCATAGACTTAATTTGTAGATTCCAAGTCAGGAGGACTTGCTTCTGCCATTTCTGTGCAGAGCAGACCTCCACTAAAACATTTTGAATACTCAAACACTGAGAAGTTCCCAAGAGAGGCAGGGTTAAAACAACAGGTGCAACCAAATGTCAAAGCCAAGTAAAAGCTTTCATACCAAAAGCAAGTGAACAGTTGCAAGTAAATTTCTAGGAGTAGTTTTTACATTTCATCTTAGGTTCACATTTTTTATGATCTTATTCATCAGAGAAAAGCAAATCAAGTAGCAAATGCAAGTGATTAGACAAGCGTATGTATCCTATACAGGATAAGCACACAGGAATATTTGGTTTAAGAACAGTTATTTTCAATACAGACCAGCCTAGTGAAAATCAGCTATTAATTTAAATAAGACTACCCTACGTATATACTTTCCTTATGCTCAATAAATCAGTTCAAAAAATAATTAAGTAAATTCATATTTTCACTAAATACGCAAATAATTTAGCTTTGCTACTTACAGGACGCTTAATACTACAAAATATTCTTTGCAACCAGGCGCAAGTCTACCCTTTTAAAACCCTACCATTTCTACAATCACTTCCATCAAGAATTATTTCATGTGGGTCTTTGATCACAGAGGATATTATTTTCCTCAAATGTTTTCATTGGTTTCTTAAAAAGACCTTTTTCAAGAATATCCTATGGACTCTGCTTGAACTGTTCCAGCAAACCCATTCCATTACAGTATCTGAAACACTTATAGTTCTTCTCTATACATTGCATACAGTACTGCTTAAAACACACATTAGCTTGTGAGAGTAGAAATTAATACATACCTACGCCCTTGGGAGTTATACCACTGCGATCCTGAGGATTCACTACCCAGTAATAATACTTCAGGGTATGCATGACCAAAAGAACGGTCCCAACCCTCCGGATTGCACCATAGATGTTAACGGTGCCAACGAACTCCGTAGATAAATAAGTATACAGGATCAGCTGAACCTACAACACCCAGTTAGGAGATTCAAAATCATTAAAGGAAAATTAGAACATATCAAGCAACTGCATTCTTAAATTTCATATATGAAAGTTTCTTAAAGGAATAGAATTTCTCAGCATAGTCACAAAACTCTGAAAGCTCTTACTTACTGATGAAAAAAATGATTTTATTTCTAAAACTATAGATTGTTGTGGGTTTTGTTGCTGTTTGTTTTTTAAAGGTGGTGCACATTTAAAAGAACATGAAAGCCCAACATTCACACAATCACAGATAGGTAAGGTTGGAAGGCACCTCTGGAGATCATACAAACTCCCTGCTCAGAATAGGGTCAACTACCCCAAACTGCTCAGGACTGTGCCCAGCTGGGTTTGAAAATGTTCAAAGATGGACACTCCACAACCTCTCTGAGCAACTTGCTCCGGTTTGCTCATCCTCAGAGTAAGAAAGTTGTTTCTTACATTTACGTGGTATTTCTTGTCTTTAAATTTGTGCCCATTGCTTCTCCTCCTTTTCAATGGCCTCCACAAAGAATCTAGATCTGTCTTCCCTCCCCCATTAAGTATTTGGGCACAACAAGATGATCCTGCCTGAGCCTTCTTTTATCCAGGTTGAATAGTCTCGGTTCTCTCAGCCTCTCCTCATGTGTCAGATGCTCCAGTCCCTTAATCTCCTCTGCCTGCTGCTGGCCCCGCTCCAACATGTTTATGTCTCCCTTATACTGGGGAGAGCTCAGAACTGGATGTAGCAGCCCAGATGTGTCATACCAACGTTGAGTAGAGGGGCAAGAGTACTTCCCTCAACCTGCTGGGTACACTCCGCCTAATGAAGCCCAGGATCTTGTTGGCTACCTTGGCCTTATAGGCATGTTGCTGGCTCACATATTGAAAGAAAATATGTACACTCCTATCCTCCTTCACAGATGATCTTACCAATTGTTTCATATGTCTGCAGTTAGAACAATAGCTACCAGAACACTTAGCTACCAGAAATTTCAAGATACTAATAAAATGTTATATTTTGTAGAGCAACATAAAGAAAGGACAAATGAAATATCCAGTACAATTATTGGCAGAGAGGAAATAATTCTTTTGTAAGCTATCTGTAATATTTATGCCACAGTGTTGATTCTTGATAATAGTTCAGCACCTGAAATGAATGACTGTTTTGTATAACCACATTTCATGTTTTTTTTGAAGTTTGACAAAGGATTAACATAAAACTTTGAAATGATCTGTTTAAAAAGCAAAGCAATATTCCTTAAAAAGTGTGAGGGCTTTAAGTCCTCTCCAAGAATAAAGGACTGAAAATGCTGTACTACATCAAAATACACCTTTTAAAGATCTTAAAACAAGAGATAGACTTAAATATAGTAAATTCCAAGCCATGAGTAATCCTACAATTTCTTCCTGAAAAACCAATAACCTACACAAGGTTTTCCATTAATTATTCCCTTGTATATACACTATATCCAGAAATTTTTGAAACTTACTTTTAAACTTGAAACTACTTTTAAAGTAGAATTAATTGGAAAGCTCCAATCCAAACAGTTCACTCACAAAGAGCACAGATTCACTAAAACAGAAGAACTCTTCAGGGACAACATCAGTTTCAACAAAGACTTCAAATTAGACACCCATCATGGTTTCTTTTAAAAATTGCTGTGGTTTGCCTATTAATCCATCCGAATGCTGACTGGGTCAGGAACCCCAGAAGTCACCACACTCTGCTCTGCTGAGTGCTGCAGGTTTCCAAACTGCCTGAATGTTTTGGGAGTTTGCAATACTTGACCACTATATGCAGAAAAGTAGCCTGACAACAGTTTCTATGTAATTTCTGCTGGGAGCCAGGATCTTTAACAGTGGCAGGCAAGCCTTAGTCTCAAAACTTCTGAAGAGATATATCAAAAAGGTACCTTATTCATAAGAATAAACAATTTTACCTGTGCTGGGATATGAATCCATATTGCAGGATTAAGGAGAACATGATCGCACAGCTGTTTCAGCAAGGGCACCCCATTTTGTAAGTTGCTCAGGTATTTTGAAAAGGCAAGGCATAACTCCAGTACGGCTCGTGTAACATGGGCTTTGGAAGACTGTAAAAGAAAATCTGCTTAAGAAAGAACCCTGCAACAGCCTAGGAAGATTATTTCTGCCCCCAAAACCCACAACATTAATGCGAGACATAAAAAAAGTATTGCTTTACCTTTTCCAGACTATATCCTATCACAAGGAAGCCCTTACAGGAAAGCATCTGTTCTTGCATAGCAATGGAGTTCTTCAACAACTCCATGATGAAAGCCAATAACGTAGAACTGAAAAATATAGTATTTTAGATAAGTGTTACCACAATGAGACAAAAAGTATTTTCAAATTAACTCTTCCAACACAAAGATCAGAAATAAAAGTAACGCAATAAGTGCTTAGATCAGAATTTCTAAAACCAAAGATTAAATTTAGATAGCTCTAATTTCTTGCTATTAATTAATGCATTTCTAACTTGAAATTTTGGACTCTGAGATTATAGCAAAATTCTTCTAAAAACACGTTCTTGCAGAAAAGCAACACTGTGTGTGGTTCTCTCTGCTTCATGTTTCAGTTACAGAAGTTCAAGTTCAGAGACAAATGCTATTCCACTTGCTACTGCTTTGCTTTCCAATGAGCAAGTATTTTCACCAGCCAGCTGAAAAACCCTCTCTTGATGGGTTACTTGGCATCTGGATCAAATCCTCAACTCATCACATAGATGTACAAGACTGAGCCATCTCAGAAGAGGTCTTGAGATGTACAAAATGGGCTGAAGGAACATTGTAACCACTCCCTCTTCACAATAGTATGGATGTAGATCATCTTTCAACAGCCATGAAACTACAATTGCAATGAAACAGAACAAATAAACCATGATTCTAAAAAGCAATTCCTTTGCTTTAGTACTACTCTGAGGAACTACACCAGTTTCTGTGCCTGTTCAGAAGTTGGACTGAGTGGAAACAGTGCTGAAACCAGAGGAAAAGCCAGAAGATTTATACGCTCCTAAAGCTCAGCAGTAATGAGTAGTAGAGGAAAGAAAAATGACAGCTCTAGACTGTTTTAGGTTTTACTTCAAATATCAAAATACTATTTCAAGAGCGTTAACAAGTGAGCTGAAAACAGATCACATTTTCATTCTTCTATTCTGCTTTGAAGATCCATCTTCCATAATGTCTGAAGACAAAAAAAAAAAAAAAAAAATCCAAGGAACAACTAAATATAACTGAAAATTTCATCTTTTCAGGGCTTTCTACAGAAGCCCTCCCCAATGGATTTTCTCTGTGACAAGAATCAGCTCAGAAAGAGTTGTCCATAATTCTGTTACACAACAAAACGCGAGGTAGAAAATGAGTGCCTTTTGGTTGTATGAACTGTCAAAGAAAATTCAGTACAAAGTAAACATACTTCACTATATGCTGAACAACAACACTATCTTTTTGTTTTTAGACGGAACTAATTATTCCACAAGTGAATTTAACTTGCTTATTAGAGCAAGAGGTAATTTCATCCACATAAAAAAAGAAACAAAGAACAGAACACAATAACTACAACACACTCACCAAACAGTTGTGTCTACGTGGTCTGATGAATATTGCCTGTAGTCCAATTGTGCAAAGAGAGGGAAAAGTACCTGCACTCCTCCAATAGAGTGCAGGGCACTTTGGATAGAATGTGTTAAGACTGCTTTCACATCCTGACAAAAAAGAAATAAAGATGTCTCTTTGAGAAACTGTTATTAAAAGTTTGTTAGAAATAGTTCAAAATTTCTATACAAAACTGTACTATTGCCAAAAAAAGACATACAGCTACAGCCACCCTAAATGCCCAGTCTGGCTTTAGAGACAATCTGCACTGTAGATACTCAGATGAATATATAGGAGGTAGCTTTCAAACTCTAAAACAAGCATTTAATAATACAGAAACTCTAGAAAATGCTTCTAGCACATTAAAAGAATGATGCATTCAAAGCATAGGGAAGAAAAGAGTATCATATCAACAGGGCAAAGGGCTGGAGATAGGCAATATTTGCAGAGGACCAGAAGTGTGTGACAAATTAGGAAGAAGAATGTTTCTGACAGGTTAACACAGTCTCTTAGTAATACTAAGATTTTTTAGGCTGTAACCTTCATTAAAGAAACATTTTCTTACAACTGATGTGCATCCATATTAATTCAAGAAGCAGATGCCATGTCCACACACCAGTGTGGTAAAGGTCCATCTGACTATACATACAACATTACAAACTGAAGTAGAATTATGAAATAGAGGGAAGATGAGAGAAGATGAGTTATTTTCCTGACTGCAGTTAACACAGATGTTGTAATTCAGATAATGGTCACAGAAAAACATCACGTGGCCTGACAGTATACACAGGCTTGGTAATTTCATCAACTAATATTGAGTCCTCACCACCCACATCGCTTTGGAAACTGAGGTAGTAAAGTGCTCAGCTGTGTTATGAACTGCAAGAGGAAAAGAACTGAGATGACCCAGAGAGAAAAAAAGAAAATACATGTATCAGCAGCTACTGTCCATCTCATCCAAATCCCTGTTAAATTCAATTTTCAGGTTTTCAAAGAGAAATCATCTATATCCTCCAAATCTATGAAAATGTTTATATACCTGCAGCATGAGTGCATGTGGTGAATGAACAAAAATAGAAGGGTTATCCTTAGGGGATGACTCTAGACAGAGCTGTGCATCTGTAGCCCTTGGATTGTACATAAAAGCAATAGCACTGGAGAGTTTGCCATCATACAGCAACAATTTGTGATGTTCATCAAGGAAGAGATCACTTTCTGCCTTGAATTTAAATGTTCCCTGGAATGAGAAGCAGGGTTGAAGAAGAGAAAATAAAAAAAAAATTAGATCATATACATTGAAAATACAGTTTTGAACACAATTATTAACAGAAAATAATATTGTTTCTTAATCAATTCTACAGAATTAAAACTGCAAGATTTCTTTTTTGACCCCTGAGGAGTGACATTGCCAAAATGGTAGATAATGTAGAAGAAATACATTAGCTAAGAAACAGAATGACAGTCAACAATGTTCACTCAGAAGGAACTAATAATTGAGGAACAGACAGAATAGGAACCATCTTTTCTGCGTTTGTTTGTACAGCTGTTGGGGAATAAGTCTTCAATTAGTACCCCTCAGGGCTGTGACAAAACAAATAATAAATCATTGCAACAAAACTAATCTTCAGCACTAACTTCACACATCAAGGAAAACTGACTAGCAAAATCAACTACAAATCTACTTTCCTAAAACAAATACTTAATACTTGATCTAGTTTTCAGCCTCAATGAGGAAGTTAACCTAGCCAGAGAAAGGTGTTGTTATCCCTCTCCCAACCATCAACACAGAAGTTGTGATATGTAAACAAGAACCCGATTAAATAATTGGGTTAATGTTTACTTGTAGTTTGTGAGAAGATACATAGGCTTACAGAACAATTTAATAAAAAGATGAAGTGGTAAAAATATTTTCAGAGGCACAGAGGTGTCACAACATTCTTAAAATCTACCATAAAGAACATTATCAGATTTAAACTTTGGGGGCTTTATAGTCAATTCCACACTACCTTATATCCCAGACCAAGCTGATAAATGGCAAAGATCTGAGCAGCATTGAGAGCCTCACTGAAAAGGTAAACAGATGTCATTTGTCCACAGAACACTCGATTGGCGTCTGCTGTTTCTGAAGAGCCCAGGAAACATTTGTCAAATGTCTGAAAAGGAAATATGGTTTAAATTAAGCTACACAAATAAATTATGAGAATAATATAGGTTATCATTTTTATATTAAAAAAATCTTTTGAGGTCTTAGCAGAAACTAATAGTAAGTTTTTAGATGTATAAGCAGAACCTACTCCCTTACCAAAGAGTTACTACTGACTTTTAATTTTTTTCAAATGCATAAAATAGGGGAGGTTTAGTTAAAGAACAAAATAATACGGTAAAGGACAACTATTTAATCCATCAAAATGATCAACTACACATACTGGTAAACAGAGATTACTTACATCACTGGTGTTGACAAACCATGTTATTTCTCCATAGGATGCCAGTTCCCCATTCACATAACATCGAAGTTCACTATTCTTCCAGCGGTTATAGATGTGCACAATAGTAACCATATACCACTGAACAACAAGAAAATAATTGATAAACTTCTATAGACACTTAATGTAGCTCAATCATTGAAGTGGAGCACACTACACATTCAACAGTTTCTTTGAATTAAATTAAGATTGAAAGTTTTAAGTAAAAAAGACATCATTGTTGAGTTTTCCTGCACAGCTCTATCAAAGGATAACCTATTTTTCCACAAAAAGTAGACACAGATTAAAAGCTTAAAAGATATTTATGGCATAAAACTCAAAAAAAAAAAAATCATGACAACATAGAAACATTTATACTGAAACCACTGTGTAAGTAAGTTCTAAGGTGGATTACACTTAGAATGATGGACTACTGTAAATGTCATTCCAAAGAGCAAGGATGGCTCCAGACTTTAAAGACTTTCAAAGGCTGTACATGTCAAATTGTCACAAACAGAATCCATATTTACAGCAAGGGATTACTGATAAGAAATTCCTGAGGAGGCCTGCTGTCCCACACAAAATGTTTACACCAGTTGCTCCAGAAACATTAGGAGAATTTCTAACTGAAAAGGAAAACATTCTAAACAGAGCATAATACTGCTTAATAGACAAGCAGGTCTTGAACATTAATAATAGAATCAACTCACATTTAAGTTCTTACATTTGATAAGATTGGCAGAGAAAAGTTCCAAATGTAAGGAGAGTATGTTCTGGACAATTTCAATGAACATGAAATGTAACAGATTAATTCAATGAATCTGTTATTTTCCAAACTGTAAAAAGAGCAAACTCCCAGTAATTGCCCTGGTTTGATAAGGAAACCTATATATGGATTAGTAAACATTCTTTCTAAAATAACACTGCGTTTGTCCGCACTAAGTGTCAAGCAATGACCTAAAGATGAGCCTTAGCAAAATACTTGTGGAAAACAAGAGAAAGGCTGGAGACAGGATAAAACACAGTATAAAACACACACAAAAATAGAGTTATCAGAGAAACCAGGCAAGCTTCAAAAATTCATAAAACCTCTTGTAAACTCCATTTTCTAGTTTTTCCTTATACGTATCTTAAGTAAAATTTAAAAGAAATATTAATTAGAACAAAAAATGATTTTGCTCATTCCAGCGTAAATATTCTTCTGCAGAGGGGCAAACCTAATAAATAGAAACACCAGTCCCTCTAGGATACATTTTTAAAGATATATTCTACAAATATAACACCTAGTTACGCACGTACCTAGTTAAACTCCTAGTTACACACATGTAAACACATGCACATTTTTGTAATTCATTAAACATTTTTGAAAGATTTTAGTATTTTTTACTCACCTTTTGTGGCTTGAAATCAAATTTAACACAATGCTGAAAACCTTTTCCCTTTGATTTGATGGATGTTACAATCAAGCAGCCTCCAACAAAGTGAGCAGAATAGCCAAGTCCTTTGTTCGTTCGAAAACTATCAAATTAGAACAAAGTTAGCATTGTACATAGATGGAAATAGAAATCATTGAACAAATAGTAATAATTGGATATCAGAAATATGGTTTTCTGTTAATACGCACCAATATAAGTAAGGCTTATCCTTGTCCACATTTATATTATTTACAGGATCCATTCTTAACCAAGTGTGAAAAGTAAATCCATTCTGGTAGGGCCACTTGGCTATAGGAGGTAAGGCAATAGCCTAAAAAAAGTAAAGTTATTCATGTACATTGTTGAACATCATGATACAAAGAATACACAGTTTAAGACATGCACTACAGACGTGTACACGATGAGTGTGGACTGTTTCTCTAACCAAAAAAAATCTGGCCTAACTTCCATACTTTTTCTGTACACCATTCTTTGTACTCCATTGTTAAATATCGAATTAATTTAAATATTTAAAAATTGGTCTTTATATCTCAAATAAGACTATCAATAGTAACCATGCTTTAAAATTTAAATGCTTCAGTGGAATCATTACAACATAAAAACTCCTCAAAATGTAAATTCAAGATTTGTTTTTGTGGTAGCCTATCAGAATAAACATATTTATGAACTTATTTTCACATAGCGTTGGCAGTCAGGAAAATAATTACGAAAAGAAGTTGGCAAGAAAAAAAAAAAAGAGAAGCATTTATGATTTTATATAAGAATTTATTTATCAACAGATTCTTATCTTCCTTGAAATTCACATCCAGACAGCCTTCCAGTTAGAATGTGAGAGTCCTATAAATTTCCTTAAAAGA
This sequence comes from Aythya marila, assembly GCF_965140915.1. Taxonomy (NCBI): domain Eukaryota; kingdom Metazoa; phylum Chordata; class Aves; order Anseriformes; family Anatidae; genus Aythya; species Aythya marila. The sequence goes on along the minus strand of NC_139045.1, from coordinate 32,925,087 downwards.
AAGGTGATACAATCCCCAGCCAAAATCCCGATATCAAGCACTGTATAAACAGTAGCTTAAAAGCTCCCAAGTTGTAAACTGCATAGGTGGGCCCTTTGTTTCAAACAGTTAAGCTTTATTGTTTTTTTTTTTGGTTTTTTTTTTTAAAAACATTACCATCAACTTTCTTGCAACACACACTACAACTAAGACTGCCATAAACTCTGATCAAAGATGCTGTCCAGATAATCAATGCCAATGAACAAAAAACAAAGAACTTGAGTGTCATCAAACTCCCATGCTCCATTCGGCTATCCTTGACCAAATAAAATGCAATAAATCCTTCACTACATACCAGCTAATTAATCAAATTGCACGTTTTTGAGGCCGACTTTTGGGTACTGGTAGTACTATCATTTCATTTAAATCACAATGGATTTTGGAGTATTTTATTCAATACTTAATATCTAAGACTTCTCGATTTAAAAATAAATGACAATATTGACATTGGAGTTATTGAAGCACCCCAATATAGTTCAGGCATTTAACAAAATTATCAGAAATTAAATGCAAGAATAGTACATTAACAGCCAAAACAAACAGAAACATGTCAATTGCCAAATTCCATTGTATGTGAAATATACGAAGTGCCATCTTTCAGTAGTATTCAACCTATACTATCTAAGATCCACATCTTCTCAGAGAATTATTATGCACAGCACATAATTCATGTTATCTGATTGCTAGAAAAATAACAAATGGCACAAGTATGGCCATATTTTTCTGTGGCTTCACTAGTGAAGGTTCCTAGATGTAAGGCATTCCCCACACATACTGGATACTAACACAAGCACCATTACCACAGAAACATATCAATAAGCAAGCAGATTCCCCAGATTCTCCTTGCAACAAGATATAACTAAACTACTCAAGGCAGGTGAAAAAAACTCATCTATATCTATTCTTTATGTAACACTATTTGTCCTTCCATAGTGAAAATGCACTTTAGTTATAAGCATCATTTAGTTCAGTATGAAGTAGGTGTCAGGCAGAGAAAAAAAGTTCTGTTGAGTCTACCTCTATGACAAAGAGGGATGAGCCAAAAGGACAGGAATATAAACAACCAATGTTAGTAACAGAAAAACAAATGAAAAAAATACTTCAAATATCTACATACTGCAGCACTTTTTCCTGGAAAGTTGAAGAAGGCATCAGGTCCGTATTTCTGAGGCATGTGTTTTAACACAGACAACAACTTCCCAGCGTGTGGTGGCTGACAAAAAGAATTATTACATTTGTAAATAAATGAAACACACCAATAAGACTATACACACACACACACACAAAGACACATTTTAAAGCTTTGCTCATGGTTAAATAATACTCTGCTACAACATGTAGCATTTTCAATAAACAACATTAAGAGAGAGTCATGGATTCCTTCACACAGTACACAGTAGGTGCACTGAAATGTACTTAATTGCGTAACTAAATTAAGGACTTGAAGTCCATAGCCACTGTCATCCAGCGTAGGCTAAAATGACCCTGAACGTTGGATACTACCTCTGCCTGCTGATGCCCGTCAGCATTACTGTTTGGGTGGATTTGCAGTGAGCCAAAGTAAATTAACTGATCCAGATGAAAACTTGTTGGGTTAAAAAAAAAAAAAAAAAAAAAAAAAGCAATTCTCAAACCAGTCTTAGATTATGGTTGCAGGAAACCTGTGCCAGCACATGAGAGATGTGGAAAAGCTCGCAAGAGGGAGAAGGGAGAAATCAGCAGGCAGGTTTATTTTCATCAGGATTACAGTGACATACCAGATTAAAGAGACTGTAGTTAGCTATATCCCTTCATATAAATTCATGGACAGATATAAGTCTCAAGCACCTAAACTGACCGCTCAGTGTGAATATTTAATGCTTCCCCACCAAAACCCTAATTCTGCATTAATGTCATTGTAATACTCAGCAATTATAAACTCCAAATGTGAGTTAACAACAGAAATCCAGCAAATAGTGGTCAAACTGGCAGAATACTTCTGCGTTTTCTTTTACCACTCCCTAGCTTTCCAGTAGATCTATTTCCAAACTACAATTTTACTTTTCCAATCTTTTTCTGAGCGCCCTTTTTCCCTTCTTGTAAGCAGCCACTCTGAAAATAAAGCACTGGATGATCCATTACAAGTATCTCAAATGTACCAAAATTATAGTCAGATAAACTGCTTCATAAATCTGAATTAAAAAATTGAAGAGGAAACACTGAGATCTGTTTAGATGTCCTCAGCACCACAGAATTCAACCAGGTAATTTTTGTTGTAGCCAAATACTTTGTATCTTTACAGCACTGCTGATTTTAAGATTTATGGAGTTGTGCAACTCCATAGCAATGCAACTATGGTGTTTTTCTCTTCCCTTCCTCTATATTTAGTCTTTAATAAAGAAAGGGAAATTAAATGCAAATAGCAGAGAGCCAGGAAATGAAAAAGTTAATGTTACAAAAGACAACTTTAATTCAGCTACAGTTAAATATAATCTGTACGTTCAATTATTAAATTTAAACCCTATATAGAGTGTCTTATGTGAACCAGTTATTTCAAGAGCTCCTTTCGAAATCTGTTGTTTGTGCATCCACGCTTTTATATTAAATATATTTTAATTATTTGAAGGCAACAAAAACACTGAGATGCCTTTTGCCTACACTAGGCAAGGTATTTAGAGATAACAGGAGTGGAATTAAAAGTCCAAGAAGGTAAACCACTGTTAAAATTCCAGCAAAACAACAATTTGAGGGTTAAAGAAAACATATCTGGTGGTCTCCACAAGAAAAGAATCTTTAGGGAAGAAGGCTCTCAAAAGTAAGAGTGGACCCTCTTCTTCCTTTCTAGATCACACAAAACTATGAGTTTTCAGCTAGCACTTATTTCCTTCATTTTAATTTTTGATATAAATTCTCATGTTGCTGACTAAATAAAACTCTCCAGCCTTCAGGTAAAGATAAACAACGTGAAAATAAGAACACATTAATGTGCATATGTATGCAATTTATTTTTTTCTTTTATATTAAAAAAAATATTTTTTTCCTTCAATTTCACATAACTGAAGCTATAAAAGTAAAAACACGTGCATAAAAACACATGCGTAGTATTGCTATATTATTCCCAGGTGTTCAAGAAGACCAATCCAGTCAATATATCCAAAATCTAAACTTAATTTCATCACTGTTCTACTCTACATGCGTTAATTGCTTTCAAGTAAAAATAGATTCCATTGATATAACAGCAGCAGGCATCCTTTATTTCCTGGTATATTTTAAAAATACGTATTTTAAGGTTATCACACAGTCTCTTAAGTTGGAAACATTACAAAAAAACACCAACAACACTACAAAAATATTGGTTTCAGGTTTGTTTTCTTTTACCCATCTCCCTTTTTCTCCTTGAAGTTTGCTGAAGAATAACTTGAGCTCTCGAACCGTCAAGTTATAGCTAGCCAACACACCCAGCATATCCACTAAGAGATCTGAAAGGAGAACAATATAATAATACTTAATAAAATGCAGTGTCAAATTTCTATCACTTCATTAATAAGTAAGTGTTCCCATGAGATTTTACGTAAAAGGAACACAATTTGACTCATATACTAGGTGAAGCTGTACCTGCAATCATGTTGTCAGCTCTATCAATCCTCTTGAGTACTTGTTCAACCAGCCCCACTTCCGTGCATGCCTGTAGATTGCGTATACTTTTCTTCAGGATTGCTGTGAACATGCTCCACACCTCGGCCTGGCAGGTGACGTCACATTTATCCAACAGTTCTACCATGCAGGTAATGCCATCTTTTTCTTGAATAATAAAGTTCATTTCCAGGTCAAAATCGCCCCCAACAAGCTTTCAGACAAAAGATTAAAAAATACATATATCAAAACACCATTCCACATTTAATTATTCAGTTACTATCTTCTTGCAGTTATTCCATCTGCAAGGAGAAAACTATCAAACACAAGCTGAAAAGCAAAACGAGATCGACGTCAATCTATCAAGTCTTATTCTTCCTGTTTCAACTTCCACTTCAAGATCTAACAAAGGTGTCAGCTACTACAAGACAATTGCTGCAAAAGAACTTTTGGGTAGTTTAAGATATGGATGTCCGGAGCTGCCGCACACAGGTGTGAAGTGAACAGATCAATGGAAGGTTCCAAGGCAGGTGAGAGAGCAAGGTCAACTAAGATACCTTAAATGGCCTAGAGTGGCCCTAAAAGCTTCCCTGTGGATGTGCTTAATACTCCTCAAATAAGGCAATTCTAGCCCAAAGAAGAAATATTGCTGCTTACAAATGTTTAAGAGTCATTCTTGAGATACTGAATAAGGCTGGTACGGTATTACTTGCCAATTTCATTAGTCACAGGTATGAAAAGGAAGTAAAGGCTTGCTCTACTTGGATGAAAGTGAAACTGCAGCACTGTTTGAAACCTTTGATTATGCTCAGGTGCTTAAATCCTGTACTATTTCAGGTCTCCTAGATGCAGGTTTTGTTTAAACATGCACCTAGTAACTAATCGCATGTGCCAGGAAAGGGTGTGGGACAGGGACGGGGGAATGAATAACTAACCTACTTCATTCTGGGGTTTGTACTCAATAAAATAACCTCTACCCCCAATCCCCACATTTCTATAACTTTTCTTGGACATTGGAACTATATTAAACTTTAAAATGTGCCATACTTGCTTATGACATAACCTACAAATAAGAATTCAAGTAGGGTTGACCCAAATATCAGCTTCTTCTCAGTTCTACAAGACTACCTAATAAAAGACATTATTTCTGCCACATGTATTGTTCCTTCCACAAGCTTTGTTCTTTAACAGCTTCAATAGTGTCACTCACCAAAATCATACCATGTCAAAACTGCCCCAAAAATACATACAGTAAGTTGCTTCTGTATTAGCTCCTACACCTTCTCTCAGCTGAGCAGGATCTGAAGATAAACTTACTCAACGAAATAGAATATATGCTCTTCATTAACTACTGAAATTACCATACATTTTCCTCAAGTGTCTAAATCTTGTCACTTTGAAGAAGCAATCTTTGGTCTTCTGGGCATAAATCGGTACTGCCAAGCACCACAAGGAACAGAAAAACTTCCTGGTTTTATGACAGAATAGACAATGTCTCATGGTAACAATTTCTAAATAGTAATTTACACTTTTCCATTTTCTCCTCTCTTGGTCATGAAAAGTAATTATGCAATTTACTATCAGATGTTTCCTTAATATCTAGGGAAATCGCAGGAAGCGAACAGGGAGACTTAAATTATATTCCCAGCTTCTCTATATCAACTCTCCCTGTCAACTCACTCAAACAAATCTATCACGTCATTATCCCCAAGCCTGTTTTCCCCTTCCTTAAGATGGAGCAGAGGCCTACCTCAAGAAAGCACCATAAGGTAGAATTAAAGAGTAAGTGAAAATGCTGAGCATTGATTAATTCGGTTAACTGCTGGATTTATGCAGAAGCATTACAAAACAGATGCCAAGAAAAAGGTACACACCCCTTCAAAAGCTGAACAAAATGTTGGAAAACAAAATACGAGTAATGCTTTGTTTTACATTCGATGTATCACCCTCTACAAAACTGGGGTATTCCTCAAGAAGCCAGTCTTTGTCACCATCAAGTTGAGAAACAAAGCAAACACTGCACTGTGTGTGCAAACAGAACAGCTCAAAGTTGAATTCAAGCCAAAAAACACCTGCTAATTCTGGACAAGAAATTCAACTCTTTATGCGCTTGGTTTTAACTAACCATCCAACCATCAATTATCACTCCCAAACCCTATACGACTACTAGAGGTGACCTTACCTTCACCCTTTAGTCTACACCACCAATCTTTCATTTTTGGCTAGATACACTATTATCGGTAACCACCCATCCAGGAAGCTGTCAAATTAGGTTTCCAATCTAATCTGCAAAAATAAGCATTTCAGCAAGTCCATTCTAGCAATAATCTGCTATGGTAGAAATAATTACTATTTTAACAGTTCCTTTAAGGGAAAACGAGGAGGAAAAAAATGATGGAGAAAGCAATATACTGAAGGCACCGTGCGGTTGATGTACTATATGTATGCATACCCATTAGATACACATAAGCACACACACACCACAGTATGTCATATTAACCCTTTCTAATGGTGATTTGAAACTGATCAACCTTCAAAACACAAATTTGTTTCCAATGACAGGGATCATAATCCAGGTCCATGCATTGGCTAGTTATTATCTGAGCTGCAGTAATGGCTGTGCACAGCAAAATGTAATCTTCCCAAATGTCACAGTAAGTTATGAATATCTGAGCAGCTTAATGCACCTTACTAGCCATGAAGTGTGAGAATGTAATCTTATTACCTTTTTTATGGTTGTATTTTTTTGAATAATGTAGCCTTTGAACTGATGTATAGTCTTTCCTTGCACTTTAGCATGATTTGGTCTCTAATGTCGCACAGTACATTTTTCAAAATTCTCCAATTCAACGTATTTTAAGTCTTATGCTGAGCTGCATAAACAATCTTTATAGCAACCTACCGGGTGGCATAACGTTTTCTTCCTTTGGCATGCAGAATTAAGTGTAAGCTTATAGCAATGGTTTTAAAGTGCAACTTTCAAAGTATTCAAATACATCTTCACAAATTTTACATTTTGCCATTTATATTTACCTTGAAAATCTGCAGCTACTGGTTTAGTTAATATATATTTTTAGTACAATGTTTCTACATTTGGCTGGCTGAAAGCAGGAAGAACACAGCCATTGTCAGCGACACACTCAAATAATGTTTTTTCCCCTTAACTTTAAGAACCGAACAAATGAGAAGTCAACATAATTACATTAATTCTAGAGTGTATTTTTAAAAAATGGATCATTTCTAAGTAGAAAAAAAAAATGAACATCAGACCTCTCTTTGCCATGAACCTTTCATTTAACCTAAAGTAGGAGAAGTCATCTTAAATATAAGAGAGATGGTGCACCCTATGGATGAGCAAATTCCAAACTCGAGTATGCAGAAAATTACTCAATAAATACAAACTCCACTTTCCTCAAATATCATGATCTAGATTATGAATCCTATGTCAAGTCATTTTTAAATACTAAATATTTCAAAAGCTTGTAAGAAAATATTTCAATGCACCGTAACAGGAAAAGAAAAAATAAAAATACACGTCTGAGACCACAATCAGCATTTATTTGTGAAAATCCAAATTATTTATACTTGGGAGAACTACGGAGTTGGATTTCCAGAGTTTTACGTCAAACCTTCAAAGGCTTTACACTTCTATAGAACTTCCTCCTCCGCCTGGTTACTAAATAACCTACACAGAAAGACAAGTTTCTTTGCTCCCTGAAGTCATGTAGTAAAGAACTATTCACCATGCAAATTATGACCTCGTTTTTTTTCCTCTCAGAGTTCATTTCATAATCTCAAAATTGCGTCTTACGTGTATCAAGATAACAGATACAGACAATGCCTATCCCATGCAAAAAAAAAAAAAAGTCAATCAAATAGCAAACCAATTCTATCTCAAAGGAAATTTTCAAGTTTATGCTTAGCCACAAAGCTGGATGCACAAAGCTAACGACTGAAATCTATTCAAGTAAGGTCCTTACACAAGCTAAACTTTAAGAAAAATGTGATGAAGCTAAACCAGCAGCTATGTGAACACTTAAGCATTTGATACACACCTTTCATTTTCTTTCTATTTACAAAAGAGCTATGTTACGCAAAACAGTCCTGTTCTTACTGCCATTTTAATCAGTTGACTCATGGTTAACAAACATACAAACAACATTTTTCAACCCTCAACGATGAAACCTGAAGCCAACTTCTGGAGAATACAAACCCAAAGAAGATGGATTCATGTTAGCCGTTATGCTTACAATTAACAGCAACTAGCAATGCAATATTCGTTGCCTATATTTACTCTCGTCTCCCACCAAAGCAGAAACCCACAGACTGGTCTCCACACCTTTGCACATGTTCAGGAACTCAAAGCAAATGTATGTATCATCAGAAAGACTTGCCAAAGATCTGGGAAGTATAAGAACTACAGTATCTTAAGGGCAAGGATCTCACAGCATCATGAGTGATCCCAAGCCAGTCAAATCCCTTGGGAACACAAAGGAACAAAGTCAGTACTGTTGGTACACATCCTGGGTGTGATAAAAAGATTGTTCTGATTTGGAAGTGCCTGTACAGACCAGAAGCTGCAGCTGGGGAAATAACTCTAACATGTTATCATGGCTAGCAATCCATTCTCTGTCCCTCACCTTGCATTTTTTCATGTGATCTTTGTTATTGCAACACTTGGAGGCGAGAGCATACTAAAACATGAGTAAGATGCTAAGAGAAGGTTTGTTCTCAAAGTCTGCTGACAGTTCGGATAATCATATCAAACAGTGGCACTGGCATCAATGTCAAGTCAGAGATCGTGGCAAAGAGGGCTCACACCCAGAGAGGTTACAGAGAGGCAAGGAAGGCAATGAGAAAGCCTGGATGTCAACTTTTCTTTCTTCAGTGTCTTGCCACTATACCAACAATAATGCAATCAAACTAGAGCAAATACAAAGAACTGTGGGGAAGATCCTCTCATGAAAGGCAAGGTCATCACCTTCCAGTAAGATGCAGAAGATTTAAAGCCATTTGCTACCCATAGCAGTAGCTCAAAGTTGAAAGTAACATGAGACTATGAATCTGCAAGTGAACGGCAACTTTCTGATCCAACACAACCCAAGTCACACTCCAAAAAATGAAATACGGGTAGTAGCTACCTCCCCTACTTTCTGAAGGAAAAAGGATGGGCGGGGGGGTGGGGGGGGGTGTGACATTTTTTAAGTTTTCTTATTAATTATATGCTTTTTCTCACCGTTGCCAAGTTCCTAACAAAGCCTACACCTTCATTTACCTGGCAAATAAGAAAGGTCCATTTTAAAACAGGTACATCAGTAGTGGCATTGCACAACAGTATTGTACCCACCCAAACCCAGATGTTTTATATGATTCAGTACTGCTAGTAACTATGATCAAACCTGGATCATTCAGGAAAAATCATCCCCATTGCTTCCCTTTGTGGTGATTTATGACAAATGTTCTGTATTAAACAGAATTTCACCTCTTTCTCCCCTCTGGGAAGTGACCTAAAAGTAAATTTAACAAGTGCACACATGGTGTTAAGAGTCTACTACTGCCACCTAATGTTGGACTAGAAACCGTTAAACCAGCACTAGTCTTTTTTTGGCTTTTTTTTTTTTAAAAAAGAGAATCTCTGCACAGTATAATTTCTTCCTCCCCAACACAGCTTTATATCAGCAGCCCATACCTCATGCTCTGCCACAAAGAAGAAAACTGTATTTCTAGTAAATGAGACTGGATAAGATTTCAAACTAGCAGAAAAGTTGACATTAAAATCACTCTATCAGCTGAAATAGATGGAAAAAAGTATAATTCTAGTCCCCGTAGATGCAACACATCTGAAGCACCTTTCTGGTGGTGATGCTTACCTATGGGGTTCTCCTTGCCAAAGAAGGGAGGAAAGTTCTAAAAGGTAACAGGGCTGCCAACAATGATGCTGTTTACTACAGCTAATAATAATGCATTTTCATTCCGCTCGCAAGCATTTTTATGTCAAAGTAGTCCTCTAATATCAGTTCCTAGTGTGCAGCTGAAACCCAAGGCAAGCAGAACAGAGCAAGGATGAATTAGTTCTATACAGTATTTTCAAACGTGAATGAAATTCAAATTTTAGTTTTTGGTACTTAAATCTACTTTAAAGTACACAGCCAAGAATGAAATTCAATCTCTCTCTCAGACCATGGACTGATTGCTAATTGCTTCACTTACAAAGCGATCAGTTACATTTCCTCCTACAAAAACAGGTTCCCTCAAGAAATCCATATTTATTTTATCATTTTGATATCCATTCATTTAAAAAAAAAAAAAAAAAGTTACAGCAACTTGTAACATCATGCTTCTCTCTCTCTCCTAGAAATTCAACAACCGATTCCAAAATGCAAGTCAGAGACAAGTCCAGTACCACAAATTCTAACCTCCTCCCAATCTGTACAGACCCACCTCAAGGCAGGACAGCAGATACAGCAAGGATTGCCAACAACAGAACACAAAACACTAGTCCTGAGGGCCCAGAAATCCACACTCTGGCACAGCAGGCTCAGCCAGCACATCTAGGGGCCATTTGACAGGTGTAGCTACAGCCAATCTTTATCATTTCGGAGAATAAAGCAGGACAGGGTACAAAAGCAATGCTCAACGGGCTTTTGTTCAATGCAGAACCCAGAGGGCAGCAGCCCTTTGCACCTGAGGAGGCTGTGCTACTGTAAGCTTTAACTTGAATTCCTGAAGAAACAAAAGGTTACCCAGCTGATATCTTGCACATCAACTTCAAGACAAAGCTGACTTGCAGTACACTCCAAACAGCGGCTAAAACATTTACAAAACCTGTCAGCTTCCTGAGTTTGGTTTGTATTATAGATCTCAAAATATATTAGCATAGATATAGACTATATCTAAATCCACCTGAAACTCACATCTTTCCCATTTCTGTATTAATAGCATTATATTCTGCCTCTGTTTTAATTAACTCTTTTCCCCAGTGCATCTCAACCTGTGATAGCGTTTAAGATATGCAAGAAAGATATGACTCCAGGAGATGGTTTAATAATATGCAAATTCGTAGCTCCATACAGGAAATGAAATATCCTAAATTTTACATCACATCAGATTCATATATGGATTGAAAGCAAATAAATCATTTAAACCATGATACAGAGAACCTTTTTAAATTTGCATTTATCTACAGTAAATACTGCCATGTTCTTTAATAGCTTGCTAGTGCAATCTTAGCAAACTAATGATTTATGGTTGTGACATTTTAAAAATCAGAAATCTGTCATTTTATGACAGCCAGTAGAAAGTCGGCTCAAGTTACAATACTCTGAATTTAAACTCAAAGACATGAAACGCAGACAGCAAAGCACCGTACCATGCCATTCATTTCATTATCCCAGCACTTGCCTTCCTACCCACATTTCTAAAAGTTACCTAGCATTTTTATCTGAATTTAGGAGAAAAACAAAAAACTGATTTTTTCAGGATCCAGACACATAACTTCGCATCCAGTACTTAACTGTTTGTCAAATCTAGAAATATCATCCATCAGCAAACAAAACCAATCTGCTGTTTGCTTAGAGAAAAGGACTAAACTGTACATCAGTCATCAAGCTGTGCTGGGCTGCATCCTGTCCTGTCTTAATCAAGGAAGCAGCCCAGAAGTTAGCATTAGCAATATGATTTGAATCAACAAGTCTGGAGTGGAGAACAAACGTTGTAGTCTGGATGACTTTACAGAAAAAACCCTGCTTGTGCCTACCTCCATCAGTTACGGCATTCACGTTCTACATTGAGCATGTGCCCATAAACTGAACATTATGCCCATAGCCCAGATAAGAAAAAACAGAACAATGGCAAAGTTGATGGGTACATTTCAATCAAACTTTTAAACCACGTAAATTAATATGCAGAAGGCCTTACTCAATTTCTTTATGCAAGATTTGAACTGTACACTTGAAAGCACATAGGTCAACTTTCCTCTTACATTTAGGCTCCTTTATCCTTTAACACACTGCAGATCTTGGTTGTTCTAAAACAGTGGTAAAAGGAAAACTTTGTCAGGTAGTCTGAATTAAACATTTGCTTAGAATGTATTTTTGAAGTGTGAAAAAATAAAATGATGTCTTTCAGAGCAGGCAAAAGGAAAGCTGTATATTCATGTCACCACCCACTGTACTCCAGTCAGGTCTTGTATATAGCAAGGTCACTGGGCATGTTTCGATGGGAGAAAAGAAATGAAGGCCATATGTCCCCGGGCTTACTATTCCACAGCAAATACATAATTTGACTTCCTCTGAGTTGAATAATCACCAGTCACCTAGATCAGTGGTCTCCAAAGTTGGGTGCATGCACCCCAAGGGCAGTGCACGATGGTTCTTCGGGGTGCAGGAAGTATTTTTTGCATCATTAGCAAATGAAGTCATAAAAACGTAAAAACACTATTTTCATCTCACTTCTTTTAGTTTCTATTTTTGTGCGTTTTATAACGCATCTAATATATTAGTAGAGCAAAACATAAAAATATTTTATAAATACACACATGCACAAGGGCTGCATGCTCAAGGTAGGCTGCATGATCAGAAAAGCTTGGATACTGCTGCCCCAGGCAGAGAACAGAAACTATACCCTGATATTTTCTACAGAAACAACACATCTGCCTGGTATTTTACAGGGGATCATGCCAGTAGGAGCAAGAAGCCACCACTCTAGCTACAGAACCTGTCCTGCAAGCCTCAGACAAGCAACCCTTCACATAACTTTTCATTGAAACAGTGACTAATTCTTCATACTTGCAAAGTCCTTCACTAAAAACAGTGTAACAATGGAACGCTGGAGTTAAACAAAGTCATGAGCTTATTCTAGGAAACATGCGTGAATGAGTTTTGCAAGCTCATAGAGACACAGGGATAGCAAGTAGGGGGTGAAAGGCCAAAGGAACAAAGGAAATCAAGGAAAACGAGCAAAACAGAAGATGTTCCAAACACAGGATTACAGAGAATAGCAAAAAATAACTTTACGAGCGGAAAAAAAAACAAACACTGAAGCTCAAAAAGCCAAAAGAGAACACAGGATGAAGTGAGCAATCAGTTTACTTTTAAAGCTGACAGGTTTTATCAGATTTAGCAACAGTAATGCTTAGTATTTCCTCTCCTACTGTAAGTCACAGCCCTCATATAGCACATGCTAGAAGCAAATGTGATGGCAGTGGAGGAGCTGGCACGCATTTCATAGCTCAACAGATCAACTGCAGGAAATTTCAGCACAACTAAAGGCACCAAATTACACAGAAACCAAGAACCCAGCACATCTGTTTCTGTCATTTGTGATAACACCTTGATCCAAAGCAGCTGGAAAACAGCACTCCTGCCTTCTCAGAACTGGCCAAGATGGTCTGCCACAGCTAAAGCAGAGATTGGTAAGAGTTTGGGTGTAAGAAAGTTGGAATTTCACAGCAAAGAGAAACAAAGCCATCATGGATTCAGATATCTAGGTTGTCAATTTAGGCAGGTCAAGAATCCTCAGGTCTCCAGGGCAGTAACAGTAATTGCAAGTGAGAACACTTAAGTTTCCCTGTTGCCTTTTTTTAAAAACTTACTATGGTTGTGATCAACATGGGAGAACCACGCAGATGACCCTGGCTGGAACAGAAGGCTGCCCACAGCAGTAACTGGCCAACACTTACTCTTACCAAAAAGCGACTTCCCCTCTCTAAAAATATGACACTACTGCTGTGTTTAGAGAAGGGGAAAAAAAAGTCATTGTATTACTGTTTTAATGCACTTAACTGTAAGTATATTAAAGAAGTAAAGCACAGAATTCAAGTAGGATATTAAAAGGATTAACAGATATTCATTTTCTTACCAAACAATGAACCAGAAATACTTGAGCAAGCTCAAAGACCTACCAACAGTGCTGTTGCTCACTTCCTCTATTTGATTTAAGCCTTGCCCATTCACAAGAAGTTCAGCCAGCACATCTGTACTGCTCACGGGGGTGATATCCAGATATCCGACTATCCTTGGATAACCTCTGTCCACCCGGGTTTTTGTAACAGCATGAGTGCCATGGACAAAGTGGTAATTTCTACTAACGATATCAGAAGGAGGAAAAGTTCACTTGGTGAAAATAGACACATTAATAAAGCCTCCATTAAGAAGACCAGCCTTTTTTTTTTTCCCCTTTCAACAGCAATACTAAAAGCAAGGAATGAAATAAGACTCCATCACTTAAGTTTTGTTAAATTTTTTGGCTTTTTCTTCCCCCAGTTTGCCACATCACTGCTGTTTGCTTCTGTTTTTTTCCCCTGATACAGAAGCTCCTACTATTACCCAAGACTCTTCCTCTCAACTCCACTTGTCTCTGTCCCTTTTCTCACTATACAGGCATTGACTGAATGGAGATTTTCTTCAAGGAATAGTTATAACAGTAAATAAAGAAATAAATAAAAGATACAAGACAAGCTATTAATGATGCATATACGTCATCACTATTATTGCCTAAAAATACACCCTCCTGTTTTTCCACTTAAAATCTCTCCACTCCTCTCCTGCTAAGTGCTTCTCCAAATGACCTTCAGCAGTTCCGCTGATCACCCTGTACACCAATTCTTTTCCCACTCCCACAGACAAAGGCATTCTCACTTAGCTGTACAACACCTGCCTTGTCTTTGGCTGAGCAGCTGTACCCAGCCAGTTCACACCCTACATTTCCCATTCCTCTAGGAGCTACATTTGAAATTAGACCTAAGATGATGGCATCCTCAATTTTTAGAATTGTAAACAATTTATTATTATTATTTTTTTTATTTTTAGGTGTTCAAACACCACTAACAGAAACCAATAGATATTCTCCAGAAAACCTGGCAGGAACCTCTCACATCCTGTGACCAACTACAGCTTAGACTGAAGGAGAGCAACAACTAGTTTTGTGAGACAAAAGGGTTTTGAATTACACTTTGAAACAAGCACCTAGCCAGTAAAGGCAGCATTTTTTAAAGCTTGACTTCTGATACTTTTAACTTAAAAAAAAAAAAAATCACCAGATTTATCAAAAAATCTGACAAAAACCACAACACTAATGGAGTTATTAATCTCAGCGTTCCTTCACCAACACCATCATACCATGTATTTGGACTTCCAAGGCGAAAAGGCTTTTCCTGGAATTACTACAATCAAAAGGATTTAAGAATGCAGAAATATCTTCCACATACAAATCTGTGAATGAAAACTGAATTATTATCCACAAATGATAGTATACATAACCTGAAAAAGGCTATATCCAAATCATGTAGGAGTATGTGAAATGGTGTTTCTTAAAATGTCATTTTCCCTGCAAAAAGTGTGATTAACTGAACAGTAAATCTTGCTTCAGTGAGATGGCGAAGGAAAGAACATCTGCCACTAAGAAAAGCTACTCAGCTTGAACACAAATGAAGTGCCATTATAAAAGGAGAGGTTAATGCTATGAAAACAAACACTATAATCTTTTTAGGAAAACCTGTTTTAATCCATATCCAAATATTTTTTTCTTTAACTACAGAATTTCTTTGTAAATAATATAAGACTTCAGTATTTTTAATCTAAGCACATAGAAAAACATCTTCAGCTTGTAAGGAATTCATGTTGATTTAAAGACTAAATCTGGAGATTTATTGAAGCCTCTAACAGAGAAGCTGTTTTGTTTTCTTTCCTTCTGCTGGCACATTCTCTCTAAAGTTTTGCCAACTAAATTCATTACAATATGAAGATCACATGCACTCCTCAATGCTTATCAAATCAAGCTTAGTCACAATGTTTTCCTGTGGCTTCCCACACACACAAATGTTTACTTCTAAGAGAAAGAGGTTTTTCAGTACAACAAGAGAAAAAGCAAATACCACAAAAATCATGAAGCAAGAAACTGAAACAAGCTGAGTTTCTGACTGCTACCAACTACTGGCTGCCGTAGCAGAAACACTGGTGTGGACATGTATAATTTCGTGTAGTTCACCAAGCTTTCCAAGCAGAAAGACAACTTTGAAGTGGTAGCTGTAACTTCATGAGATTAAGTTATCAAAGTCGCACCAACTTTTCTATATGCTAAGCTTCTGTTTTTTTCCCCACCACAGATGAAGACAAATGGCATTGTTGCAGAACTCCAGAGTTGTTAGAGCACACCCATTTCTGTGAGAGGCCTACCCAAACCCTGGCGTTTCTTTCTTTCACACCACATCCTGCAACGAAGAATACAGCTCACGGTATTCGTAGTTGTTCACTCCTCTATTTCTGCACAGAAAATACATGTTAAGAAAATAATTATTTGATCACTACTTTATTTTCTGCTGCAGCTTTAGTGTTCATAAGCTTATTCCCAAAGCCAGAGAAATGCAGAAACAGTGAGCTTCCTCAAGCCTACAGTTTCAGCCTGTTTCCACCACTTTGGAAGAAACAATTATGGGGGGGGGGGGTGAAAAAATATTACTAACTGAAATTGACACCACCATCACCACATTTTCAGCTGTTTATCACTGATCTGATTATAAACTTGCCCAAGACAACCCTGGTTTCCTGCTGTGTTACCCAGAGACACCTGAGGACCCCAGAGCTGTTGGACTCCTCAGCTGCTGCCACACGTGCACTGACACTGCAGTCCTTCCTGCTTCCCAATTGCCAGGCCAACAAGATACCCCGCAACCCCAAATTCCAAGCTGCTCACTGCCTCACAGAGGGAACATGGGAGCTGCACAAGTTCCTATGTTTTGATGTCACTGGTGATCTATCAGGTAAGCTGGCACATGTGACTACTTGAGTAACTTAAAAAGTAACCACTTCGTATTGTAAAGATTTAAATAGGGGGAAATCATACATTCTATGTAATATCCTTCCCGTCTTTTTTATTACCCAATAATATTAAGCTTCATCCCATAGCCAAATTCCTCTACATCTTTAAGCAGATGTATGCGTACCTCAAACTTCTATTGCCAACACCAAATTAGTGCATTTCATTATGTATTCCCTCTTGTTCTTTTCATAATGTCTATCCTATGACTTTCATACGGTCTTTACATATTATTTTAATAATTATAAAAGAGAAATAAGAGGAGCTATCAAAGAACCATTAGTGAAGTACCACATATGGTCAGGCTCAGACTTTTTTTTTTTTTTTAATACTCATTAGAAAGTCCTGTTCCAATACAGGAGTACAGGAATGCAGATCACAGAAAGTATGAACAAGTAAACATGAACCTGATCTGTTTGCAAATAATTGGAGGTATAGGGAAAACACTAAGGTCTTCAAATACATTTCCTAATAGAAGAACCTAATAAAAGAATCAGTTTAATTTATATGCATAATCAGGATGTAGAACATGAAAAATTCTATTATCAGTATACTATGACCCTCTTTAATGCATACTTGTGTTTGTTTTCCCCTATTATAATAATTTATTCCCACTTCATTTTGAAAATATTCTTGCAGTGGACTAACAAAAAGCACACTTGCTCTCGGTTCAATTATTTCTTAGAAGTCAGTCACTCATGTCCTAACATCACGTACATTAAAAGGTCAGAAAACATCACCATTTAAGGTTTTTTTAAATTTTAAAAAACAATTTAATTGGTAACAAGAGTTCCAACCACTTATTCTACACCTGCTTAATTTGATCCCTTTGAAAACTAAACAGGCTTGAAATCAAACTCACAGGGTCAGATGCTTTCTCTATCTCTCAAAAAACAAACAAAAAACAATGCTGACAGATAAGTACAGACAAGATGGTTCGAACAGTAGGCTAGCTGCTGTTTGAGGGGGTAATAAAATATTAAATTTCAGGATATTGCCTCCAAAAAAAAATAGTCACATTAAGTAAAGTAACAATCCATTTTAAATAGTTGCCACAAAGAATCAGCAGCTGTTGGTTCAAGGATAACACTGTTTCACAATTCACCAACAGGTTTACTCCAAAACCTACTTTCATCTCAGCTGCAACATATTATATGCAGGATAGTTTGTTCCCATGTAATGTTTGATTCATGGCAAAAAAAAAAAAAAAAAAAAAAAAGCAGGTCTCAGCTTACAGGTTCTTCAGTGGCCATTTCAGTGTACAGCAGCTACCTTGGTGCACAACACGAAGTTCAAATCAGGTATTTACATTGCCACAGAACTTCAGAACAAAACTCTAATGCACAAAGTCTAAATAAATTTAAAACTAGGATCAGATTAGTAAGCGATGATGTATTTAGACAATCTGTTTTATTGATTATGGAGCCACAAGTTTACATAGAAAGCTTTTTTGCTTTTTTTTTTTTTCCACATTTTTCTGACTTCTTTTCCCCCTCAACTGTAATAGTTTTAAAAATAGTCAATACAAACAATGCTGTGTAAACAGTGTTGCATTATAAGCTGCACGGTATACCAAGCTATAAAACATTAATTTCCTCAGATATACTACAGCCATCTTGCTGGAATTATTATTGCAAGACCCCTGTCTCTCATATACTCTTCTATGAGAACAAAAATATCGAATCCTGGCAAACTGCACGTAAATGTAATTCTCTCAAAGTTTACTTTTTGGAATTGTTCAAGATGAAATTTATACTCTTCATGAAATAGACAGATGTTTGGTTTTCTGGGCCATGGAACTGAAATACTTTCTCATATAAAAACAAATCTTATAAATTTCATTTTCAAGAATGTTAGTGTTTTATGTGCAAAATCAGTGTTACCATATGAGTTGGAGTCTCACTTATATTAACCCTACTTCTAGCCAAACTACCTTTTTTCTGCCACCAAAATAATAACCTCTAGATTTCTCTTGTATTCATTCTCAATTGATTCCAGAATCACCAACTCCCCTGAAGCACAGCAGCAATCTTCCAATTATTATTTTTTTCCACATGAAAATTACCTACAGCATTTCCATAATGAAGTTGTTCAGTTTTTTGTTGTTGGTGGTGTTTTTTATGTTTTGTTTTTTGAGAATTATAAGTATAAAGATACAGAAGGTTGAAGAAGTGGTACTCAGGAAGGCATAAAAAAAGACAAAATTTGAAGATATAAAGAAGAAGGAATGATGAAAGAGTGAGTAAATACAATGAAAAAAAATTACAGACTTCCATCACAGTGAGAACAGTATATTGAGAAGAATAAACCTAAAAGCAATGCTGAAGTCTGAAAAGAAGAAGGCAAGACTGCTTTTCTGAAGAGTTATCTTCTGATTGTACCTCTCCCTGGTTTCCTCTTCTACGTACACTGGTACTTACAACCCCTAGCCTCATTCAGCTTTTCCACAAGACTCCTTTGTACAGGCTTGTTTGCTCAGCATGAAGGTTAGAAAAGTATTTGACCCCTTTTCTTCCTGAAATCATTTCTCTTCTCCCAATACAATTCATACACATACGTAGAGCTTAGGGATATGGTTTAGTGGAGGGCTGTTAGCGTTAGGTTGGAGGTTGGACTCGATGACCTTGAGGTCTCTTCCAACCTAGAAAATTCTGTGATTCTGTGATTATCACCTCGGTACAGATGATTCACCCATTTTTGTCAGGATGCACCTTTCTCAAGCACCTTAATATCTTCTACAACTGCCTAACATTGCTCTCAACATTCATTGATTTATTTTTGATTCGGTCAAAGCTACAGAGATTTAAAAAATAAAGCCTGTAAGACACCCAAAAGAAACATCCATCACCACATTGAAGCAAAAACCATTTGCAGAGGCCTATAATCTCTGCTAATACTCAGCAGATATTTTCTTTATAACTGATGTCTTCACATGACCAATTATAACAGCAATGCTAATCACTTCAATCCAGTTTTCATACAAACAACTCGTTTTCTTACCTATCAATATCAATAACTCCTTCCTTGGGAGTACAGCTACGTCACTTATGTTCTCTTCCAGACCTCCCCCAAAAGACCATTCAGGTTATTGCTCTCAAAATAAGAACGGTCTGAAAACAAATGTAAAATAACACGTTTGGCTCTACTTTGCTGCAGCCCAGTTCAAGTGTTTTTGGAACCTTACTTCAGACATAAGACATTTTACTCTTACCTTTTCCTCTTAATTTGCTATTTTTCTGTAGCTTCCCTCTGAAGTTACATAGTTTACCATTGAAAAATGGCATTGGAGCTCCTAACACTGAGTCCAGCCCAAAGAAAGGTATCCTCCTGCCTTAGTTCATAACAGCTTGACATTTGTCTTGAGCTCTGCTGTTCTGTGCTACTGCTGCCATAAGGCACGGGGAAGAAACAAACAACCCAAACTGATGAAAGCCCCATAGAAAGACATCACTTCACAGAATGCACCAATGTGGATTACTAGCAGAGTGTGTTTTCTATAAAGGAAACTTTCATGTTGCTATATGAGATAATCAGAAAGAAGTACAGCAGCAACAAAACGATAAAAGTCTAAATAGGCAAAGGATAAGTCAATTTTTAGATTTTTTTTTTTTTTTTTTTTTTTTTTTTACTTTTTAACTTTTTAAGTAAAAAAAAACAAAGCGGTAAAGTATAAACTATAATCTAGCATCAGATCAATCTTCCCAATGATAGGATATCAGGACCGTCTTTACAGCACATAGCAAAATAATGAAGTAACAGGTATTTTGTGTATTAATTCAAGATGCTGACCACTGTTGAATTTTGTTTTGTTTTCTCCTTCTAGAAAGACAGCACTACCCAACACTGCATTCTTAGTTGTATATCAGAATTACAGATGTGCTGCTACACAGAAAAAAGACTGATGAGCACCATCTCATGGGCACTTCAGGTAACAGATTCTAAACAGGAAAAATGTCTGTGTTAAGTCTCCAATATATCGATCTTAAAAACACATTGAAATTGAATGACAAAAGCATAATCTCAAGCTTTCATGTGCTTTGATGTGAAAATATGGCACAAGCTAAAGATTCCTCTAAGAATCAGTCACCGCAAATACAACTGGGAGGAACCGTATCACATCCACAAAGAACTTTAGAAATATTTAGGACTTAAAATACACACCTATAAGCACAAGCACATACATAAAATTACCCCCATCCTTAACAGTGCTTTTTTTTTTTTTTTTTTTTTTTTTTTTAAATTCCTTAAAAACAGTTATGGACCACATTACTTCAAGTACTTGACATTCAACAACACAGTTCCTCTGTGACCTGAAATTTTACCCAGTAATAGTAATACCTCAGAGGGAACATCCCTATTCACTTGTCCACTAGTTCAGGTTACAGAGATCCTCTCCTCTTGTAGCGCATCACATCTTGATCTTTCTTCCATTAATGGAAAAGTTTAAAACTGCAAACTTGCATTTACTGAATATTATGATCAGTAATATAAAGCATTATAGAGAGAGAACAACAAAAAGTATATAATAAAGGTACTACCACAAAGTAGTGGTGAAATCTCTGGTTTAAGAGCATTAAGAAGTGGAAGACCGGTCACTCCAGACTACCACAGTATTTCTGTCTTAGAAACAAAGGAAAGGTTGGTTTGTACATGTATGTGTGTTTGTTTTTGAGACATCTGTCCAAAGAGAATTAATTCCCAAACAAAAATTTCCTCAGCTCTTGAAAAAAAATATATACTTCTATATGTTGCAAAATGAGCACAATTTCATTTGGCATTTTAAATGCACTTCTTGATAAAGGCAGTATCGATAGTGATGTTCTCTCAATGTGTATAGATAAACATAATTGTATGTAAGCTTATTGTTTTTTATTGCTGGATGCCACTAAGACAAAAAAAGGCAGGGGGATACTATTAAGCATAGTATTTTAAGCATCGCTGCAGAAATGAAGTTAGAGGGACTGTGGATTCTGCTAGCATATACTAAACTGCTCCAGGCAAAGCTTTCCCTATGAAAACTAGATTATTAATTCTAGAGCAACAGGAGTTTTGGAAAGACACGATGCACAGTTACATCTCTCCCTGCCTTGAACACTGGGAAAGCAATTATTTAAAACACTGTGGTGTGCACCTGGAGGAAAAGGCCGCAGCCCTCCAACCAGACACTGCATTGTGTCACTTGCTTACACCACCTTAGCAATCATTCCCCAGCAGCTGAGGGTCAAAACAGATCTAATATTTCAGATGCAGATCAGACTGACTGTGTAATCCTTCTGAGTAAACCCTGCAATGTTTCCTTGGCTTCCTCCCAAAACTCACTCCAGCGATCTCCATGCACCGCTTTCTCAGCACTGAAGCGCAGCCAGCTCCCACTCACAACACATTAGCAAGTCAGTCAGTCTGTATCCTCTGAAATTGATACGAAGGAAGGCACTGTGTTATAAATTCCTGTTACCCTCTTTGTCTTGTCATGTGAATCTCTGTGAAGCTATCAGGATCAAAACTGGTGCCCTTCCCTGACTTTGCTTTGATGGAGACGAGTGTATGAACTCTCAATCAGCTGAAATATTTCTCCTAGTTGTGTTAATAGCCAAGACTATCCACCCACCCATAAAAATCCACCTCAAAAGAAATTACATTTGGTCACCAACCCTGCCTATCAACAGTGGTTTCCTGCCTGGCAGCAAGCGTCTTGGCTTCATCCCAACATCTCACATAAAAGGTTAACACCGGGGCAATGCGTATTTTGTATGGAGCAGAACAATTATCGCACAACAGGCACTTTACAAGATCTTTCTGACCCCATCAGATCTGTAGCACCTCGAATATCACACCACCCAGGCTTCCAGATTTCCCTAACAGAGATGAGAGCACAGTGTTAAGGCCAAACACACAAAACAGAGCTCCACTCAACACATCCAGTCCATTTTAACATCTTCGGTTGGACTTGCAGTAGAGCACTGATTTTTCTTCCCTTTGCGAGCAAAGTTTGTGCATCATTTTTCACAGCGTTCCACATAATCCAAAAAGCTCAACTAAAAATACACTTCCTTTAAAAAGCATGTCACTCTACTAGGCTGAGCCACGCTCCCTCCGTAAGACTCAGTGCTTACTCACGTACAGCATTTCCAAAAACTTAGATCTCCAGAAAAACACCTTATAAGAAATATTTAGCTGTTTTAAAGTCTTTTCCAGTGTTAAACTTAGTATCACTTGAACCTAGCTGACTGCTAGCTTATTGACAACTTTTCCAAGCTGTCCCCCAATTCATTTGGTGAGGTTTTGCTATTTCCACTTGGCACAGTCTAGACTAACTGCATAAAATACTAGCTGGCCTTAAGGCTGATATTACGCAGTAGGTCACCTTCACCTCTTGGCCTCAGAATTTGTACTTGACAATCTTTTGAAGAAAGCTTTTCTCAGAAAATATAAATTTTTAAGTGTTACTCCAAGATCAGCCTTTCCATATTTGAATTTTAGGAAGAATGTTGCTTGAGTTTTAGGAAGAACGTTTCTCTTCTCTCAAATATTTGCACTTACTCTTTTAATATACTTTTTTTTTTTTAATGATTGCATGTAGGACCACAAATAAGTAAGTAATAAGTGTGAGTAAATAATAACATGTACACAGCATAGGTAAAAAGAACAGGAAACCTGGGAATTACTGAGGCAAAAATATCTAGGCTACGAAATAGATGGTAGAGGTACATAGCCATACAGATTTACACTCCAGCAATCTCTAACCAAATTGTGGGCTTTTACTGGCAAGATGAAATTAAATTAAAATATTTAAAGAATTAAGTCCGCAAACATCCTGCATACATTTTTTATCTTAAATTTGTGAAGTTTGAATATAAGTATTTTCAAGCATTAATTGGTATGACTGATGTGCACTAAATACATTACAGATGGCTTTTTTACACTGCACTGCAGGCTTAACTCAGATTGGTCTCTAAATGTAAACATCCCCATTGTGTCTTCCAGATTGAGTTAATAGAAAAACCTAAAGTAAACCTCTCATGTCCTCCTGCTGGCATTACAGGTGAGCACACCACACATTTTGTATTATTGAACACTGCACTTTCAGTAACTGAAAAATGAAGCAAGTAACACAAATACAGGTTTTGGCAAAACCATCACATTATTTCAGCTGCACCAACTGCTAAGTTAAAAACTACAAGTATTTGAGTAAATGAAGGCAGCTTTTTTTCTTGCTGCAAATGCAATCATGTCTTGAGAATCCAATCAGAAGATTAAGTTTATAAAACCAAAGTGTTCTGCAATACCCTTAAGATGGTTGGAAGGTAAGGTCTCTTCTGCCTAGCCAAGTCTCAATTTCCCTTCTGAAATTTAACTGACTTTTTCCTATTTACTGTTTAAGAATGAATTATGCAGTATGAGCAAAGCAGATTAACATTTTATCCACAGTAAGCTCTCTTCAAGGGAATAACTTTCTGAGGAGGCACGAGTGCTTCATGAATGACTACTTTAGCCATATAAGTGTAGCATTTTTTTAAACGCTGAAATCCTTACTTGAATGTATTTATATAGTGAAATTGTAGTGTTCAACTTACTTTCAAAAAATCCATTTGTTTTTTAATACAATGCTGAAACCATTAAAAAGCATTCAGTTACCAAAGACAAATAATATTGGGGAAAAATACAGTAACAATGGATACACGATGAAATGCAAAGTGTTAAAGTAAAAAATCTGCATATATGATTTTCTTAACAATTACTACACATGAATGAAATCTGTTCTTGTAAATTCTTAAGAAGTATGGAAAGGTTGCCTGCTTTCTGTTTATTACCGCACTCTGTCTTGCAAAGCACTGAGCACAGAATACAATTCTTGCTTAAGAAACTGTTTCTATTTCAAGATGAACCTAAAACTTCTTTCATCTTTGTTGTCATTCATCTGATTTATTTTATGTGCAATGCTGTCTTTGACAATACTTCTACCTTAACCCAGCTGGTCAATCATACATCTGGAGTATGAAAGGCTGCTATGATGCAAATATGGACATTATTATTCATAATTTTAAAAGTATGCCAATATAAAAATTTTAACTCTACTTTCCTTCCTTTGTGCAAATTCTGATACAAAAGACAGTACTGGAACTTGTGAAACACGTTTATGTTCAGTACAACCAAATCCTAATGAAATGTTTAAGGAAATGATCAGAAATGAAAGTAAAAATTACAGATAAAAGAAATACAAATTCCATGCATTCGTAAACATATTGAAGTATAATGCTACAGTCAATTAGACTCTGACAAAATATGGTCAGTTAAATTTTGTCACCTTTGTACAAGTCAATTGATGGACAAGCCAAAAAACAAAACAGCTCCTTCAGCATCTAGAATAAAGGCAGCCTATTCCAGGAAAAAAAAAAAAAAAAGTTTGACTGCAACCCTGCAAAAATAATTCTAGGGATGATTCTATTCCAGTGCTTTCAATGTAAAGGGTTTTTGGTTTTGTGTTTTGTTTTGTATAAGGTATGCAAAAGAGAAATCAAAATTCCTTTAAACATAATTGTCAGTCTACTCCATTATTTAAATGCAGTTATCTTGCTAAATGTCACCACTTTTCAAACTCACGAGGTCATATTAAGCAAGGTTTTCTTTTTGTTTTAAACATTTTAAACGTTTTAACATCTTTTAACATTTAAACATTTTAAACATTTCCCATTAAAACAACTAACTAGAATTCAGGGCCTGTTCTTTTTTAAACAGTCCTCGTGCCACCTTGGGATGACTGCTGGCAAATGTTTGAACCTAATTTAGCTGCCTAGCTCTGGAGACCAGGATGACTCTTGGTGCCACTGCAGGAAAGAAAGATGATCACAGCTGTTCTCTCTCCTGTAGGTGGGCACTCGAAGCAGAGAGACAATGCTACAGCAAAGAACACTTGAAGCAGCAATATGGTCCTCTGCTGAGCAGAAAGTACACATGAAACTGGCAGTAACAACGTTCGCTCAGAGAAAACCTACCTATGGCAACCATTACACCACTGCCATAGATAGCTCTGCGCTGACCCAAAGAGGAAAAGAGTGGGTTATGGAAAATAAAGCAGTCTACAGAAGAAAAACAAAAAACTCTCCATGGATAATTCTTCAATTCCTAAAATATTAGATACTCGTTTGCCAAGTGACCATTTTTAATTCAACTGTGCTCATCCTCAGCATTTATTACACTCTTTCAACAGCGTTACATATGGCATTACAGATGGTGCTAAGTGATTCCAGGTAATCAGAAGAATGCTCTCATGAGATAACACTCTAGAAGTGAAAAAAATAGATTTATTTTTCTTATTATGTTCCATTTCTCACTGTGTTTAAACAAAAACTAATTTCAGATTTTCGGATCAGCAATGTGTTTGGAACCCAAAAATATCTGAATGAAGTCATTCAGAAAAAAACACAATGCTTCACAAGACTATCATAAATAAACTGGGATATGCACCCATTTAAGGGAGAATTTTGAAGAGTGTGGTGGGGAGGCAGAAGTAACTTTCTGTGCTCATGCTTCCTGTTACTGCAAAACCTAAAACAGTTTTCATTCACACACTGCGTAAGAATGTTGCAGTTATGAAATCATCCAATTTACATATTTCAACATTTAACATACATTTAGTCCATGAATTGTCATGCTAGCATTAATTCTTTACATCAAATCCACAAATTTTCATAAATTTAAGATCATCATACTATGGGGCAAGAGTTTTTGCTTTTTTTCCCCCCCTCAAATATACAAGGACTAGTCTGGAGAACAGTTAAAGGAGATTTACAAATTTGGAGTAGATAGCACACAAGCTCTTGTTTCTAGCCTCAGATGGCTGCTGGCAGTAGCCATGGCTTATCACCATCTGCAGCGATAGCAGTGACAACAGCTGCACCACAGCAAAGCAAGCCAGACACTTCAAATTATAACACATCTGTTCTTCCTCGGAAATCATCTTTCCCACTTGGAGCCTGCTACGCAAAACCAGGACCTTTATGCATTTGTCTGTGATGCACCCCTGCCTCAGGTAACATATACAAACTCCAAAAGGTTTTAGGTGAAAATAATTCTACATTTCCTACTTCAGATTTGAAAACCTGTCCTTAAAGTTTTCATTTCCATCTTGAGATCTTCCTTTATGTACTGAAGAAGCTTTGCATACTTGCACAGAATTAGCAAATAATCAGAAAAGCAACTCTCACTGCCATTTTTAGGACATTACAAATAGGACCAGCTCAGTGTTTTCATTGTGACTTTTTTAGATTTTCTTTGCACTGAGAAACTATTACTGTTACAGCTCCTGCTACATGTTATTCTTCATGCTTGTTTTCCTGAAATAAGGGAAACATTGTGTATTCATGCAACTACTACTACTTGGATTCAAGCAAGCATCACACTGAAGTTCAGTATAAACTCACTTGAAGTTTTAGGATACCAGCTTCAGAGTCTTCTGTGTAGCTGCTGTGTTGTGCAGACATCAAGATAAACGTAGCCCATTTCCTGCCTTTATAGAGAAGTCACTGACTATACAACCTCTTGGGCATTAAGAACAGCTTTTGTGTTCATTTCCTCTTTCATAACGAAGTATTATATAACATAGTGGTTGACAATTAGGTCTCAACATGTAAAGATGCTACAACTTTCTCATTATTCACTCCAATTAGCAAAAGTCAATGCTGGGGAGAAAAAAATTGTTTCAGAAAAAAAAAAAAAAAAAAAAAAAAAAAAAAAAGCTTTTAGAAAGTCTTTTAAAAGACTTTTTTAGAAAAAAAAAAATACTTTTTTTTTTTTTTTTGTTAGAAAAAAAGTCCTTTAGAAGGGCTTAAGTGTTCACAAACTTCCTGCAGTAAGAACTGCTGTTATGAGACAGGTCCCAACCACATCAACACAAAATCAGCCTCACATTCCACCATCATAGTTCAAGTTGTAGAACAATACCACCCATGCTAAAGCTTTAAAATCTGTAATCTCATTTCAGGTTTGAGTTCATCGCTGATTCAACACTCTCTATACTTTTCCAAAGAGCTTAAATCACAGTTGTAACAGTTTACAAATATCTAAATATACATTCACACATACATATACACACATCCAATTAATTGCATCTCTTGAAAACTAAACACAGTATGAGTGAAAGTTCAACTACTTTAGCTAACAGCAGCGAGCATATTACTAGAACCCTGGAATATATTGATAGATTATCCCATCAACAAACAGTCAGCAAGTCATGCCATACCACAGAGCTCTGACAGTTTGACCCACATCATGCAACCCAGTAGAAGTAAAGATGTTACACGGCTTACATCTGGACCAGTTCACAAGGGAAAGAAAATGGACATCAGCTTTCCAAATGTTGCTGCTTGTTTATTCATCAAGTAGTAAAAAGTTTTAAACTCCAAGGATTTTATAATGTAGTTTCAGTATTTGTTGGCGTTAGATATTATGAACAAATTATACAAAACTGTGAACAGAGAGAGAACTTGTCATTGACTTCTACTGCCATTAGAACCAAGGAGCAATTGTGAAGCATCTCTTGATGAATCCACACAGAAAGCACAGCCCAGGAAGAAGGCATCTTCCATCAGCAGCAATGGTTGCAGGCAGTTGCCTTGGGGAACTTTTAGTTTGTATCACATATGGAGTGCTGTGGAATCCAGAATTATCACTAGTTTCATTTCTACCAATTCCCTGCAGTCATCTACATGAATGCTTCCAAAGCAAACAGCTCCTGAGAAGTAGTAGCATTTTTTTCCAGTCCCTTGCTACTCTATGCATCCCTATAATCTTGTAGAAAAATCTGGACCTCCATTCCTCTTCCTGGAAAACTTAAATTTAACCAAACGTGCCTCATCAGTCACGACTGCCTACTTGGTGCAAGTAGGAATTGATTCAATCTGCAGAAACTTCATCACATCCGATGGATGAAAAGAAAAAGAACACAGCTTGACTCTTAGAGGCCCTGCTACAGGCACAGAATTAGCAAATAAAAATAGCAGTTTGCTCCTTGCTTTTGTAACACCCGTATTTGCTACAGAAATCGTTCAAGCAAAAAACATGGATGTATCCCAAAGAGTATGCTACTACTTCATTGTACAAGAGGTAGTAACTGTATAAATACCTTGCTTGTTCACGGCATCAGAGCACGGAACCATACCACACAGACATCACACAAAACAAAGGACTTGCCTGAAGACAAAACCATGCTCGAGTAATTAATATTCCATTAATATAATGGCCATACATAATTTCATTCCTGTGTTTTTTTGATATCATCATTCAACCAGAGATAATTAACTCCCACGCTGAGCTAACAACTCCTCACAGCAAAGCTATTAACTTTTTTAAAATGAAGCTGTCTTGGCCTTCAGAACTGTTGATCAAGCTTGAGGTTTGGCCATTTAATATGGGAAGCTACATGAACTCACTGCGATTGAGAGACCCTTTACTCTGCTTTGATCCCACTGTTACAGTGATCAATAGCTGTTTCAGGGATCTATATGTGCTTTCAAGCAGTTTTTTCAGCACGAGCAGGGTGGTCACAAGCAACCAAACCCATTTAGAGGTATCCTTGATATACAAAACTCCTAGACACAGCTGAGAAACAATTCTCTAGAGATGTAGTTAGAATTCCAGGAAATGCTGAAACTGACTCTTAGAAGTTGTGAAATTGAGAAACAATTTAAATAAGCATTTAAAGCTACTCATCTCCCTCTACAAATACACCCACCTTGAACAGGAAATTGAAGCATCAAGAAATCGTCTAACACAGTGCTACTGAAGTCGAAAGCACTGCCAACAGAGGCACATCGTAAGCGTATCCCATACCCATCAATATGACGTTCTTTGCTGTGTCTTTGCAGAAGAGGTGTTAGAAACATCCTTGTACAGGTCACTTAAAGCACCGTGGCTATGCACTTTTGACACAAGAACTTGAATCTCTTCCTGCTGACAGGATGCAGAGTAGCT
Organism: Aythya marila; assembly: GCF_965140915.1. Taxonomy (NCBI): domain Eukaryota; kingdom Metazoa; phylum Chordata; class Aves; order Anseriformes; family Anatidae; genus Aythya; species Aythya marila. The sequence goes on along the minus strand of NC_139045.1, from coordinate 32,895,654 downwards.
TTCATTTCCTGCACAGGTGAGACTTTACTACACCAGCAAAATTCCCAGAGCACGATAAACATTTCACTTTCAAAGATATCCTCAGAAAGGACACAAGTTCTTACTGCCAGGTCTCAGATGAGTCACGGAGTAATTATCTCCCTCAGAGGCAACACCACCGCCAATCAGCTCATCCACAGGAACTGCTGCTCACTGGTGTCCACAGCTCCCCAGCCCAGTACAGAACCCAGTAAATGCTCGGGACTCACTTCTGTGACCCAGGATGAAAGCAGCTGATGCCAGGCCACAAAAGAGCGGCAGAAAGCACAGAAAGGACAAAGCAGTGTCTTGTTGCAAGGTTAAACTGCAGATTATCAAGTATGGCACAATGTTGGCACCCTACTCTGGATGAACAAGTGGGCAAGAAAACAAGCCAGTAATTTCCTCATGGGCTTTCACTGTTTGCATAAAGATGGGAAGCTGCTGGGACAATTTCTGTGCCTGAGCAAGCGCTGTCTGAGAAGCCCTTTCACAGCACTTGACTGTTGAGATTGCTACCTCCTTGCAGTTGAGCTTAAAGCAAGGAAATCTGAAGTGCTGAGAACAGCACAGCTTCCGAAGATGACATTCTGAAGTAGAGTACAAAGCATACAATGCAAATCAAAATACCATTCCCAGCACCTCAGTACTCTCATTCTGTAACATCAGCAATGTATTAAACATAAATAGCTTCCATCTCACGTTAGCTACCTTGAAACGTGTTCTTGAAACACAGTCACAGTTGCTCAGTTTCAAACTCCGCATCAGATACCCAAAAGTCAGGTATTATAACACTTAAGTTATACACTGGAACCAAATCATAGACTTGAACTAAGACACTACTTGAAGAACAAAAAAAAAAAAAAGCTTTCAAGTTTTTTTCAGCCAAGTTCACAACCACAACTACAGACGAATCACATGCTTACTTTCAACAAAAACATTAGCAGGAGACAGATGCTGACTGCACTGATAGTTTCCACTTGTTTATTTAACAGTCATGCACCATTACCAATATTAGTCACTTGATTCCTATTCTCCCCGCCCCCAATTGCATTGTTTTAAGGCTTATCAACAATTCTATGTCATTGACTTGTGTTCTTTTTGAGATTACATCTATGATTCTGCACAAGGAACTTTGTGTGTGTGTGTGTGTGTGTGTGTGTGTGTGTGTGTTTGTGGGTGGGGTTTTTTTGGTTTTGACTGTGTGTTTGTTTTTTAAACCACTGCTTGCTTCTTAGGGTCCTCCTAAATCTATAATCCTATAAAACACAGTTGTTCTTACAAACACAGCTTTAATCTTAGCAAGTGCATTCTGCTTAACTTAAAGACTTCTCTAATAACAGATGACTAAAGTTTAGAAGTTACAGCAACGGAGCTCACCTTCTACCAAACAGCTCACCTCCAACCCCATACCAATCGTATCTGGGAAAGCAACCAGCGCAATTCCCACCCAAACCTGCACACTGCCTGACAAATAAACCAATTAGTGAGAGGTTTATCAAGCAAACATTCATTATCCTGGACCCTATAATTACATATTTCTCAATCAGCTGCGAAATACTATTGGTTCTCTTGCTGCTCCTCTGTAAGTGAAAGGGCTCTCAAGCTGCAGCAATCATCTTACCTGCTGCTTACTGCTGCTTCCCTACCTTTCCAGCATTCCCAGAAGAGAGAATAATTAAGTTAAAGGTCATTCTGTGCATTGTTACAGTTACTGTTCTACAGGCCTAAGTCCAGTATAAAACCAGAAAGTCAGAAGGTCTAAGTGAGGCAAATAGAACAGACTTGATTTAATCCATTTCTCTTGATTTCCATCCATCCCACAGAGAACAAGTGCTGATTGCACAGAGGAGAAATGGGGGGACAAAACACATTCCCATGGAGCAGATGAGTCCTAAGTCATGACTCTGGTTTTGATTTTCAATTGCAAAGGAAAGCTAACCCAGTAGCTCTTGAAGTGTTGTTTTCTGCAGTTGCATCAACAGAAAAGAAAAGATTTTTGCCTAAGCAACTCACTTCCAGCTTAACAGTCATGCCAAAAATAATCAGAGTGATCTGAATTTTCTGTATAACGCACATGAAATTTTCCAGCTAAATGTATGTAACAAGAACACCGCCAGAACCACTCATATGCAGGCTGTTACAAAGAGACTTGCAGTTTAAGCATGCAGAGCACTTTACAGAAGGCAACAGAGCACATCCTATTCCCACTAGCTATTCTCATTTAAGTATCATCTCAAGGCAGCTATTAATGAGAAAATCATGCCTGGGACGTAGCTGTTCCCAGCCCTCCAGTCAGCGCTAGAGGAATACAGTGCAACAGAAGGCATTACGTTTTCTGCAAATTAGTTTCTATTTAGAAACTATTGATGCCTACTTGTAAAGCCTTGGAATCTAAAGCACCATAGAAATGCAAGCTCTTCATAAGTTACATTGACCTTCCAGAGTCAGCACAAGGACTGCTGCATCTACGGAAAAGGTACAATTGCAACTGCTCATGCAGCATTGTTATTAATTTGATTACAGCAGTTGTGCAAGGATGGATCTCGATTGCTATCTCCTCTAAATATGGAGCACTGAATACTGGAAACTGCAGTCTCCACTGACCACACATGGTATTAAAAAAGCAGGTGGCAATAGTATCCTGTTTTAGGCAAATTAGAGCCATCAGATTCCTGGCAGATGGCCAGAGCTCCCAGATGGACATAGTCTGAAGGTTCCCCCAAAAGGAAAAAAAAATAAATAAGTAAATAAAAGAGAAAATAAAAGAAAAAAGATGACCAAACTAGCTTTTGAACATGCTTTAGCATGACACCAAGTCTAACAGAAAAATCCAGAATTGTATAAAGCAAAAGCGTAACCTAAATTAATACGTTACTAATTAGGTCAAGCTAATACCAAAAACCCATCATGAAAATGTTATGAAGAGGCCAGCAAAGGCCTCTAGGGGCTGGAGAAGAGGTTTGAATGGCAGAAAGTTAGCTAAGTGTAATTAGTGATTATGAACAAGAACTTTCTTCCAGATTGACCCACTTAAAATAAATAGGAGTTCTTTAAAAAGATATGCATAAATTTAACACACGCAAGACTGAATTTGACAGAAAAGATATTTTAGCATTTTATACACAGAAGCGCTGAAGGTGGCAAAAAGCTATTTCACATCTAATGACTAAACCGTAGAGCTTATTTAATCTGTGCAATGAATTAAAACTACTTCAAGGCTCACAGAGAACTTCATGACTCTGTGAAGACAGAAGTTACAAGTACTTGAAGTTACTAAGTTGTCTAGTAAAAAAAAAAAAAAAAAGTCAGCACACCATGTCAAGCAGGACACCGTTCAGAATGACCGCAGTTTCCCCAATAGGTGGTAAAACAGATATAGACAGTGACTGAAACCACAGAGAATGCTGATGAAAGATAAAAACAAGCAATCTGAATGCAAAAACACACATGCTGATTTTCAGAAAACTGGATTCTCAGGAAGCTTTGGCATCTGAACACACATTTGACTAACCCAAAGCCACTCAGTACCTAACACCTCACCAAACCAGCGAAGCCTTAAAGAAGAATTGAACTACTTCCTCATCCCTGATTTTCTTCAGCCCACAACATTAGTCCAGAACAGCCACCTCATAAAACTACTCCTTACCCACGCTCCTTTTGAACCTGCACGTTTGGTTTGTTCCTCCAATCTCTTTCAACGAACATGAATAATTACCTCTTTTTATCTCTCTCTGCATTGTCCAACCTTTGTACCAACCTTGACATGCCATCCACCTATTTCCCTGATGCTTTTGACTAATTTCATTCTATTCCCTAATCCGCAAATGCTGTTCCTGAGCCAGTCCATATGGCCCCTACTTTGCCGTGCTATCTGCACTACTAGGTCACACAAGGGTCCACCCACCCTAGCTTCTCTGACAGAGGTGATACAAAACACTATTTAGGGAGAGAAAAGTAACCACAACAAATAACCAGCTTTCTCTTCTTTGTTAAAAGATATCAGCTAGAGAAAACTGCCACTGAACTGACGCATCCCCCCTGAAGACAAATTTGAAAGTATGCTATGAACTCATTTTTAACAGGCTTACTTGTGAAACAGACCGATAATTAAAAACTGTCCTCATCAAATATTGCATTATTATGGCGTGATATATGTAAACAACTGGTTCTGCTTTGCCTTTTTAGCTTTATCTTAGGTTTGTACAGAGCCTATTGATGATAGCACAGGATGCTATGTGCTTATGCACAAGCCCGTGCAAGTAGTGCACAGGCTTTCACAGACGTGAAATTTCAGGTTGGTCACGAGAAGCGATAAGAATTAGCCAGTTGGAGGAAAAAAAAGAAAAACATTTTCCTACCTGGACTTTTGTGCTCAATATTTTGACCTCCTACAGGGTGTTTTAAACTGCAATCACAGAGTTGATACCACAGCCAAAGTACAAATCAGCTCTTCTTCAGAGTTCAGACGTAGGTTTTTTTTTTTCTAAACTCCATAGTTTCAGCATGGAGCTATAGCATATCCAGACTGCCATTACCATCTCACTCACTACATTCCATGCATTTCTTGACTGACCACAAAAGTTCCCTAAATTCCTACCCTCATCATGCAGGGTGATTTTTCCACCAACTACAAAGTGATTTCCAAGTTGCATCAACACCTAACACACACACACAAAAGAACTGACATCACATCAGTACTAAGTATACACATAACTACTCAGAATGTATTTTAATAAAATGGAAGTCTGTAATCCTTACTCTAAGTGAAGGACAAGTGACTCCCATTGCTTAACAATCTTGAGCTAGGTAAAGCCTGGTGAAAGACATCCCTTGGCCTTATTTACTCGGGTAAAGTAACCAAAATTATCCTTTTATTATTGGATCCCCAAATTAGGTGTGTTCAAAAGCATGAAGATGACCTGGAATTAAGTAATCTAAATTCATTCACCAAACTGGGCACTAGCCTCCCATTGTGAAAGGGAAGTAAGTTTGCACTTGATGAACTTTGTAAACAGCACTTTGAGACAGATTTGGAAACTAATTACAGATCTTTGGTGGAATTCCACAGATGTATCAAAAAAACAAAATCACGTAAAACTACACGTGACTAGTGAGACAGCTGACTGTCCATTTTATTATTATTATTTTTTTAACCTACAAGCTTGACCTAGCTAAATCCACTGACTTACCTTATCATCTATACTGTAAATGGACAGAAGTGACTGAACTAGGATAACTGTAGCCAGAGGTGCACTCCCTGGGAAGCCAAGGAACACTGCATGTATTAAGAAATGCACAATATTTAGTGCTGCTCTAGGAACTCTGGTTACTCTTGCTTGTCATCAATGTGGCTAAGTTTAGAGAGCAAATAAACCCTAACACTTATTAAAATACATGCCAAGGTAGGCAAAACAACAGGCTGTTATGGAAACATTCGTGACACATTTTTGACTACTGTAATACATTTAGTTCTATCAGCATTAGCTTTGGGGATTTTCTACAGGAGAAATACATGCAAAAAGACTCTTGCTGACCAAAGATTAATAAAGGAAATTTTTAGTTCATAAAATCCGTTATGTTAAGTGTTTCAGAAGCATTTGTATCAGATTAGAAACCTGCTGTGTCAGCATGTGATACCATTAGCTTTCAGGTAAACAGACACTATAGTGCAGAAAACAGCAATGGAGAAATGACAAAGAACAGCAGAATGCACATCAGCAGAAGGCAAATAAGAGCTAGCCCCCACATCCATCTCATTTGTTCTCTAAAGCAAGCCAACTGGGCTGCAGAAGAAAATACCTTTAAAAAGAAAAATTGAAAGTAACCAGCAAGAATTTTAAAAACCTTCAAGGTAAATTTTGTTTGTGGTTTTAGTGACATCTGGCAGAATGAGAGAGGTGACAAAATGAAGTTTATGAAGTAATTTTAGTCTTTGCTCCACAGATTCAGTTAGTTTGAAATCACCTTTGGAGGAGGAAAAAAAATCTCATTTGTACATGCTCACTGGGAGAAACTTGGTGACGACCTCGTAACACGTGAATGTAATCAGAAGCAGCAGCACGTGCTCCTCACTGAGAAGAGGGACAAAGCAGTAAAAGCAACAACCTTTGCAACACAGACTGAGGAGGAAGAAAAACAAAAAACAACCAAATCTGTATTATAGGTAACAAAACAATTAAAAGCACTAGAGCTTATTTAAGAAAAATGCTTAGTCCAAGGTATGGCATTTCCTTAAAGAGCAGAAAGCCTGGAATAGCTGATGACCCTAGACACTAGGCAGCTTGAGACCTGAGCAAATTCTTGCATGAACTCCCCAAACTGAATTGCACCAACACCCCAGAGAAAGACAACAGCCATACAGTCATCTGCTTGAAGCAAAGCAGAATTTTGCCAGAATATCTGTTTCCTCCTGCAAGCTCAGTACAGTTAACCCCTGTGCACACAGCATTCCTTACGAACAGAACACTTGTCAGTCAGTCTTTTACCTACTGAAAGACAAGCATATGCGGTGACCTAAGTTTTATATATAACTAGAAACTTGCAATAACTTGGAAACAACATAACAGCAACACATGACGCAAGACAAGCCTGCTGAGAATGGAGCCGACCAGAAGCTCCATCCAGAATTTTGACCTGGGAAAGATTCTGAAGGGCCTCCTATATTTCGAGCACAGGTTGTATAGCCTGGAGAACAGACTTAGAAAAGAGTTTTTGGAACTTGAAAACCTCAGATCCTAAAAGCCTTCACTGATACCGGCACCCCAGAACATTAAGTAAATAATTATTATCATAAAGTTTTACCAATTGCTGAATTATTTCTACTATTCTTTCTGAAAATTTCTTCAATAGAAGGAGGGGTCAACTTCTCTTTCTGTTTTACTATAAAAAACACAGAGTTATTTTAAGTTTGTAATAGATCTCTGTGTAAATAATTCTTTTTTCATTCTATCATCTTCTCCTTACAGGAGCCCTTTTATTTTTAAAAGCTAAGGAGGAACAAAATAAAAAAAATAAGAATCATGGTCAATTAAAAACATAACGCAAAAGGAACAAGCAATATATGCCCATAGTTTAGCCTAGTGTCTATCAGATAGATAGATAAATGCTTGAACAAGAATGCATTCCCAAACTATGTCATAGAAAAATAAGCTTCCTTAAGCTCAGCATTTTTCCTCCTCAGTTTGAAGAAATGCTGAAATACACAAAGCCATATCTAAGGTGAACTGGAAAACTAGGTTCTCAGAGAACACTGACCAAAACAGAGCTAGTAAGTTTCAAGAGTTACATGTCCAAAGACAATAAAATGACGCTACTATTTTTTTGATGCATGGCAGACATAAGCTCACGAAGCACTCTGTTATACTGCTGGACAGATAAAGCGTTATAGTTGGCTCTCAGCTCCAAGATCCAACACTGCTGGACTGAACAAGTTATTTGCTCAAGTAATTGGGACAACAGGAGCTTACATTTCTTTAACAGGCAGCAAGTCAATCATTGTGCACTTCTAATTCTTGACCTTTTGGGTCTTCTACATATAAAACATGACAATTCTGTAAATCCTTCAGATGACGAACATCAAAGCAGCAGCACCTTGAGTTTGTCTGGATTCTCCATCAAACATGAAAGAATTCACCGTAGCTGCATGTGCTCAGCAAACTTGAAGAACAGAACCAAGAGCAGCATGTTTGTTCAAGTAGTTAAAAAAAATAGGTCAGCTAACCTTATTGTGAAAAAGAAACTCTTCGTAGCAAAACCACCCTGTAAGGTAAGAAGCAAGGATGCAGTCACACCTTTCTACTGAGATTTGCCCAGCCCTTCCTTCAGTCTGGTCTGAAGACATCTCGCTTTAGCGATCAAAAAATCCCCCAAATACTGTATATCACCTCCTTTCAAAGTACAAGAAGAAAGCTAGCTGCTAACACCGCTGAGCTAGTGCAGTTATGAGTCACTGAACTGAATGAAACTCAATAGCAGGGGATATTTTGGGCTTAACCTCATTACCAATGGCAGAACACAGCATGATTTTTGTACCCCCCTGAACCTGCATACGCAAGAGTAAATTCACTTGAAAAGCCACAGGGAAACAGGTTTTCATTAAAGCCATCACCAAGAATCACTGCTTCACAGAAGAAATGGCTCGCTTGTGCATATGCACACCAAAAAGTACACCTCTGCCAACCAACGCCCCACACGCCTCGGTTTCTGATCAGTGTGATTTTGGAGGTATTAACTGACAAAACAAAGAAGTCGCAGCTAACAACTGAACAGAGGCACAACCCAATGCCAGACAGATAAGTACTGCTTTGCAGGGAGGCGCTGATGTTTCAGATTTTCATCTTCTATGCTACACTCATAACCAAGAAAGCCAAAAAAATCAGATTAAAAGTTTTTTCTTAAATAAATAAATAAAGAACTCCAGAAAATAAATTCTTTCCTGTAACAAAATCTGTTACAAAAAATTGTTGGCTGGTTTGATTTTTTGGCATTCCAGTTACAATGAAACCACAAAATACCGAGATATCCTCTCCCTCCAAATAAGTCACCAGCAGTTAATCTGTTTACCCGAGACTCAGAAAAACCAAGGGACCTACTTTTTCTGATACTACCCCAAAAAAATTGTATTGCATTGTTATATAATGCAGGTAAAGCACCCTTACTGCCAAATTATTAGTTGCTTTATGATAGGTATCAAATGAGTGGTTTTGCTCTAACAATAAAAAGTGGTGCAGAGGCTTGAACTTTAGCCTCCCAAATCACAGGCAGGTGTGCTGGAATGGCTGGAGAATCTTCTCAGACAGAGGTCAGGCATGTTGTACCACTTGGACATCAAGTGAAAAAGACTTCATCTCAAGAATCTCTAGGGCCGGAAAGTCTCCCTAGCTTCTAAACGGGATAAGAAGACCCAGAAGAATGAAGCCTGCATGTCAAATTCTCCAGTCCTCTTAAATCTAAAATCAAGGATTCTCTAAATTTTAGTTTCTCTCTTGTCCAAAACAGATTAGAAAAAGAATCCCAAAATGAACAAGCTTTTAAATTTACCATCTTGCTGAACCTCTTCCCACTGCTGCAAAAAGTACACTTCCAGTATACCCTCTCAAAAGAGCATGCTAGAAAAAGTAAAATTGAACACGCTCATGAAAGAGTTCCCCCCGCCCCTACATGTGCCCTAAATCATAAACTATTTGCCAGAATTTCCTTTTGAACCTCTCGTTCACATATCTGAGCGCTGGGTTTTGTTAGAAACAATTGTCAAGTGCACTCTAAGCAACTTCAATCACCTGCTCCTATGCGAGGCATCCACGTCTACCCTCCTTCATATTTGTTAGTACTACAATTCCACTGTGTTTCGACTTTCAGCCAAACAAATTACAGGATTATACTTTGTTACTGTGTAAATATTTTTTTTAAAACATACTTATCATAAACCAAGAAGATAACGTTAAAAAACAGAGAATGTCGTACATGTAAGTATTAAATGACCACTAAAACCTACATGTAAGTTACAGAACACTACTAAAAAAAGTATTCTTTAAAAAAGTAACAGAAAATCCAACTGCATTTAAAAAACAACGTGCCTTTTGTATCAACTTTCCTTCTACCACACTTCGCACTATTACATGGTCTCACTTCCTGGTTCGTCAGAAGCCATGCTGTTTTAAAGTCAAAGGTGCTCACTAAAAACGAGGAGGAGGAACAATGATCATTTTTAAGAGATTTTTTGAGACTTCTGATAACAGCAAAGTGCCTTTGTAAACATAAAGACGATTTCTCCTAGTGTTTGGTGTCCTTCAGTAAGCAATCTTTAACAAGTAGCCGAATAGTTTTAAATGCAGCCCAAGGACTTTAACAGCATATATTACGTTTGTAGCTTAGACATAAGTAGGTAGTACCCTCAATTTTTAGTGAGATCTGAAGTATGAAAGACATTTCTACTGTATTAAAAAATAGTATCAAACTATTTAAGTCATTAAAAAAGAGGGCACTGAAATCAAGCCCTACTCTTCCCAATAAACAAAGTCAGTAAAGCACGTAAACGAATTTCTTCCTGCCCCACTTCCCTGTGGGCAGAACATCCAAGTTCAAAGCAAACAGAAAGCAAAAAGGGGCATCAACGTTTTCATGGGAAAAGTTGTTTTGGCTGAACACAACAACATGTGTTCTGATGACAGCTTGAGTTACTACATCAACATTTAACTTGCTTGTTGAGTATACCTGTTGAATGTTTAAACATCACAATACACTTACCAGCTCTAGCTAGAGCAACAATTTCTCTGAGGCAAATTAAGCCCGATGTTAAAGTTACTTCAAGTTTAAATGGGGATATAGAGGCTCGTATGCTGTTTCTTCAGTTTTTGTAATTCTTAAGTGAGAAGAACCCAGCTGAAATGTAGTAAGGTGAAAGCATAAGCACGCAGATGTATATTTAAAGACAGAAAAATCACGTCAAAAGAGCAAGGGATTCTTCTGCATGTGTATTTCTGCCACGGTTGAAACAGCAGGCGACTCACCAGATTAAACGTCGTTTCGAGTATGTCCCTGTTGGACACCTCGCCGACTTCCACCAGCCCCGTCAGCACGGCGAATTTCATCCGGATGCCTCGGATGGGGACTCCTGGGTTGAGCGGCTGCAGCACACTTCCCCCTTCAGCGCCGTTTCCTTCTCTCCCCGCTCCTCCTCCTCCACCATCACCTGTTGGCCGCACAACTTGCTTCTCTCCGCTCGCCATGGCTCCTGAGGCGGCTCCAGACGCCGGCGGGGGCTCGGCGAGGAAGGCAGGAGGGACGGGGACCCCTGCGGGGGCTGCGGGGCAGGTGGCGCCTCACAGGAGGCTGCCCCTCACAGGAGGCGCCTGCGGGCGGCCGGCCCTGCGGGACGAGCCGAGTTATTCCCCACCACTCACTCTCTCCCCGCGCCGTGACAGCCGCCGAGGAGGGCTGTCCCCCTGCCTTTTGATTTTATTTTATTTAATATTTTATTTAACATTTTATTTAACATTTTATTTCCCTACGCGCACCCCCCCCCCCCCCCCCTCCACACCCGCCCTCTCCCCTCAGCCGCCGCCCGGGGCAGGTGCAGCCGCCCCCCGCCCGCACTCACCCAGCTGGGGCTGCCCCGGCGCCCTGCTCCGGCTCCGCAGAGAAGCGCCTGAGCCTCCCCCGGGCGGCACCAGCAGCGGCGGCTGAGCTCGGGCTGCCAGCGGCCAGCCCTCGCCGCCGGCTCCTCGCCGCTCGCCGCCTCACCTCAGCCGCTCCCGCTCAGCGCCGCGGCTTCCTGCCGCCCCGCGCCGCCATGACAGCGCGCGGCCCCCGCAGCGCTGCCGGCCCACGGGGCCCTGCGCCTGCGCGGCCGGGTGCGGGCGGGGCGACACCGCTGGGGCGTGTGTGTGGGGGGGCGGGTGCGCGGCTCGCTCGGGGGCGCGCACAGGTGCGGGCAGGTGAGCGGCGGGAGCGCGCGCGGCGGCCGTTAGGCGGGAGGGTGGGCTGAGGGGGGAGCCCCGCGCTGAGGGGGGGGTTCTGTCAGCAGGCAGCTGGGAGGATGGCCCCGTAAATAAAGGTGTTTCTGTGAGAGGCAGCACGGTGTGTGGCGGAAAGTTACTGCCAGGGGCTGCTGCAAACTGCGCCTTCAGGTGGCCCTGAGCTCAGCACGGCAACGGGACTGCTGGTCTGAGCGGGGCCACGGCTGCTGTTTCGTCATTCCCACCGAAATTACATTCAGTTATGTGTTACAGCGTTGGGATTACGGTTTCTTAATAATTAATAACACGAGTCTGTGGTTCTGTAGTGACCTGAGAGTTAGCCACCTGTCTTTTCCCAGTGCTGGTTTTTATAGTCATGTTTTTGCGGCAGAAAGAAGATTTGCTTCTCGCAGTAATTCTGTTAGCTCACAGGCTGTCCCTCTGATCTGCTTCAGGGATAATTCTGCTGTCCATTCCTCTGATATTGGAGCATCTTTTGTATAAAACTGAACAGTTTATACAGTCTTAAGTGGACTTTGTGGAATAACTATCGGCTCCTTTTTGAGTTAGTCCTGAGATGGTTGTCTTAAAGCGTTTGTATGCATTTTTTTGCTTGAGCAGCTTAAAAGGTCTTTTTGTTTTCTTCAGATACTCACTGTGTTGTATACAAAAATTGTCATTCTTCTACGTAAAGAGTAAAGTGTTGTAGGTGAACCTGGATTCACTTCATCTGACCTAGAAATAGCAATAAAATTAAAGCAAAATATTTTAGTAGAGAAAACAACAACGACAACAACAGCAAAACTTGGCAGCACACTAAAGTACAGTACATTTCCTTTTTTTTTTCTTTGATTCTTCTAAGGAAAAAAAAATTCATTCAACTGTGTTAGTATTCTTATGCTTTTTATGTTAATTTGTTATTTCACATGCGTAACAATACAAGTATGATAATACACCTGTATACACTTGTAATTAACTTTGGTTGCCAAGAAGTTGCTTTATTACTCTTATTCAAGCATTGCCAGTCCCAATACTTAGGTGGAATAAAGACATACACAGCCCACAGTGATTATAGAAAACAGTAGTACTAACCTAAGCTAGTAGTCACTGATAATGTCACTCATCATATCGGATTTAAGCAACAACGGTCCCCATGTAAGGTGTTAGAAAAGTCTTACTCTAAAGTAATCTTGCAAATGCTTATTTCTAATTTTGTTTTGCTGATAAAACAAACACTGCTAGCCTATGAAAATTGCCAGATACTCCTCTTCTAATTAGCATTATGTCTCTGTTAACTACTGCTTTCATTTGAAAAATACCAAGGGGAGATATATATATATATATATTCAGCTCTTTTGATAAAAGTTTTTCTTTTTTTTCATGTGTTTGTTCATTTCTAATATGGATATGAATATTTTGGAGAAAAATCTGTGTCTTTGTGTGATTTTAATGTGATTCTTACAAAAATAATTGTAATTACTTAATTATACTTAATAAATTATTTTGGTTTTATGTGACATACTTGGTATAATGTGTGCTTCTCAAAGTCTGTTACACTGCAACATCTTTAAGCAAGTTGCAGTTTGCACACTTCCAAGTCCTAGTGTGCTATAATCCAGTACCGGTGGTACAACATTTGGCTTTCAGTTGTGCTGACTGTAAGAATGTGTGGTATTCCTCCATGTGCCCAGCCACACTTTCTGATCAAGCCCATCTGTGTAAAGGTGGTATCTGGGCAAATATGGCAGAGACAGAATAGGAAGGAAAGCAAATGTCCAGCTATTTTAGAAGTCAAAATGCTGATAAGCAAAACACTTTAATTTGTGAAGATTTCAAAGCCATTTCTATAAATTTATTGATTTATTTTTTATTAATTTTAGGACTCCATCTTACTGAAGTGAATTCAAGAGCTCCAGTGACTACAGTTCTTCTTAAGGTCTGTATGGAAATACATGTAATCTGAAAAATGTGAATAACGTCAGGAAAAAGCTGACAAGTTAACATTTTTTAAGTTCTTTTTAAAGCTGTCTATTTGGACAGCTGCCTGAGTGCCCCAGTAAAATGTAGCTAAACTCACTTCTAATGCACAGACATGAGTTGAGCATTTTTAAGATCATTGTAACATCTCTCTCAACTTTTTCTCTGTCTACTCAACACTGACTATGCAGCTGCTGTGTTCAGATTGCAATTTATGATACTGTTTATAATCATGTTATTATTACCTCATGCTTCCCAATATAAGTTGTTTTTTGTTGTTGTTGTTTGTTTTTTTATTATCTTTTTCTAAATTCACCTGTTGCTGTAAGCTCTTTGAGAGAAAAATGTCCCTTTGTTATGTGTGCATACGGTGGATTACACCGAGGCCTTGATAACCACTATGGCAACAGTGTTGTGTAAATAATAATGCCCTTTGTCAGAAGAGCAATATATATACAACTGCTGTTTGTTTATAAATTTGGTTTGGGTTTGTTTTGTTTTGCTTTTTTACAGTTGGCCACTAACAAAATCTTTATGGATGTATTTCTGTATTTCTCCTTGAAATTTTTTTCTTTGTTGCATGATGATTCACCTTATGGTTGCTTGGATCCTTTCTTTTCTTCTACATTACTTTGAGCTTTAGTTGTACACATTGTTTAAATGGTATTTTGAACTTTTACTAGCTAAACAAATTACAAACCGGGCAGTCACTTTCAAGTAAGTGTATGTATGCACCTACGTGGGATATATTAATGTACAGGCTGCATATTTCAGATCTCTTCCCCCAAAAATGCAAATTTAATAGTAATTTCATGGGGGAAATGTAAAAACTACTTATAACTCACTTGCCCCTGTCCCTGTTCTCATTGGCAGTATTAAGGAAGTTATGCTGACTCTATCCTGGCAATGGACAGCCTGACAACAAACTGTCTGCAAAGATATAAGCAGGATGTGACTTGCTAAAATGCTAAATAGACAATAGCTTCTACATCTTCCAAACAGATATGGCTAAATATACATTTCTGGTAAAACTACACTAGTTACTAGATTGCATTGTTTCCTCTCTCCATATCTGTTCTGCCCACAACAAACCCTGGATATGCATGCCTTTGTGATATACGTTACATTCCAGCCAGAATCACATTCACTAGTACCTTTTCTAGAATGCAGTAAGCACTGATTGCAGTCCTGAACTGGGAGGGAAATAACCATCAAATGTTTATTTTCTTAGTGTGACTGCCAGCACCTTTCCTTAAGAAACTCTTTAAGCAAAGTTGAAATGTGCTTTGCATGCTAGTCCTCCCAAAGAAAAATAAATCTGTTGTAGCTCTGGCTGGTACCAGAGATACTTATAAATACTGTGTATTTTCTGCTTTCTAATTTGATTTGATTTTTATTCATGCCACAGAACATGACAGCATCAAAGGTTTCCAAAGGCAGGATCATTTCAGAGTTGTAGGCATAACTTGCAGATAGACAGATAGATATGGAAATGTGTGTGTGTGTCATTTGTTTCATTCTATGGAGGGAAAAGGAATAAATCTTCAAATTGGCAGAAATTTTTGTGTTTTGAGTTCTGACTCTAATGAAACTCCAAAGAGGCCAATACTGTTTTGTCTGGGAAATAAAAATTGCTCCTTATTCTTGATATTACACCACGTTTGGGAAAGAATAGTTTGAATATACGTCTCCCTGACTGTGCGTACACAAAAAAAAAGTACAAAGAAAATTGACCCACAATTCTTCTGGAAAATGGCTTTCTAAAGTGATGTGCAATGTTCCTAAAACATACCAAAGAAGACTGTGATTAATAAATATTAGTTATTATTCTAACTGGGTATGTTATCGTTTAATAATATCTGGATTGGTCTGTGGCTTGATGTAGAAATGCCTTACTTTGTGTGTGTTGGTATTAAATTTCCAGTGGTTTAGTGGCAAAAAAAAAAAAGAAAAAAAAGATACACTGGAATTTGTTCTGTTATAATGCTTCTTCAGTTCCCTTTCTATATAATTTTATTATATGGTTGCATTTATCCATATAACATATGTTAAGATGACAGTATTCCATAGCTGCTCTCCCGTTTGAAATTCCAAGTATTAACAAAGGAGCAATCTCCTTTGTTTTTCCCTTTCTTTCCCCGTCTCCCTTAGTTACATACATATATTATTAGGAAGAGATGATAATATCTAACTTGGGTTGCAAACATCTGCAGTTTCTTCCTCAGAATCTGCACAGATAAACTCAGAAGTGTTTATAATCGTAATGCCGACACTTTCAGTCCATATTAAGCTACAGTGAGCTTGCGCAGTTATACACGTGCTATATATTCTTGACATTTTAATCTTAGAATTCCTCGATGCCTCCTTTTCTGGTTTCCCAGTTGTGTAGTTTCTGAAAGTATTGCCTTGCCTTTGATAAGTAGATAAGTATGTTATAATTTTTATTTATGTTATAATTTTTATTTTTATTTTAAATTGGCTAAGGACACATTTTCACATGCTAATTTTACTTACTCATTTTTAAGTATCCTCCTATCTTTAAGCTCTTCATCAGGCCATCTATTACCAGGCAAAAGCAGAAATGAAAGAACGTGTAAAATTGTTTGGAGAATCAATTCTATTTATTGCTTTTCCTGTTATCTGTGTAGAATGCAACATTTGTTGTTAATCTTTTTCTGCTTTCTTTTTCTGTTTTAAAGTCACTTTAGAAAAAAAAAAAAAAAGAAAAGAAAATGAATTGGTAAAATCTATCTTAATGGATTTCAGATGTTTTTGTCCAAACTGCATACACCAATAGCCAGCAAATCCAGTTTGCCAATGAGGACAACAAGTGTCATGTTGAATCCTGTCAGATCTTACTATATTTTTGTGCAGATAAATAAATACTGCTTGACTGGCCTTGATTGTTAAAGGCAGTGGGGTATGTGCATCAGTCAAGGCAGGTAAAGTTCAGCTGGCTGCCAGTTTAGGGTTCCAAATACAATTGTTTTGATTAGATTTTTTTCATCCAGATAAAACAATGATAAATCTTTAGGTGATCTGTTCTCCATTTGGGCCGGTTCAAACTACCAGGGTAGTTGTCAAAAGCCCTCCACCCAGGATTTAGAGAAATAGGCTACATTAGGTAAAACTAATTGAAAGTATATCTGAGAAATATTTAAAGAATACCTCCCAACAAAACTGGGACTAAACCCTGTCTTAATCCTTCTCCCTAGGCTTCACAAGTATGGTTACAAGTCTAAAATCTTAAAATCTTAAAATGCTTGTTCTACCTTCCACAATCAAATTTGAAGTGTCGAGCTAAGGAAATTAAAAAATAATATAAAGGTTTCTCTAACCCTGACAACCTCAAAAGAAAATCACAAAGCATGGATTAAAAATGAATTTAAACCACAGACAGGGAATGAACTCGGTAAGATTTTATGGAAAGTACCACTAAACTGTCTAAACTTAAGAAAAATATCCTTCCTGTGAAATGTTTAAATCACACCTGAAAGTACTATCACGTGTAATGGTTTCAAAGCTCTGTTCAAAGCTTCTGAACCCTCTGTTCAGCACTGATCAGACCACACCTAGGATGTCGCATGCCATCCTGGGCTCCATGGCGTGAGAGAGGCATGGACATACTGGAGTGGGGCCTGCGATGTGCTGCAAGGACGATGGCAGGACTGGAGCACCTGACGTACCAGGAGAGGCTGAGAGAGCTGGAACCATTCCACCCAGAGAAGAGAAGGCTCGTAGGGGATCTTTTCAGTGTGCAGAAATACCTAACATGGGAAATTAAACATAGCAGCTAAGAACTGGACCCGCTGCCAGCTTTGCTGCATCTGTAGCAAGAGTAACTTTTGGCAGCTAGAGTATGCTGGAATAAAATACTCTGCTTTTAAGCAAAAAGAAGGAGAAGAAAAAATGCTTCATTTTATAACTTTTTATGACAAAATGCTTCTTGATCTTAAGCATTAAGAACTGCTTTAAAAATCCTTGGCTAGAAATAAAAATCCAAATAAAAAAGCTGCTTATAAATCCTGTTGACCTTAAATGAGAGGTCCTCTCTGTTTTTACAGAGAACATAATACTTCAAGAGTGCAATGTAATCCTAAAATAAAGATTAGCCTTGCCAAAAGAGGAAGTTTTCTTTTGGTTAGGTGTGAAGTTTTTTTGCAGTATTTGTTAAGCATTTTGTTTTTATTTTAGTGTATTTTTATAATGTAGAATTTTACATTTTTAGTGTAGTTTTTTAAATGGTGAATTTTATTCACTTTTGTTTAGACGCTTTATTAGTATGTCTTCATTTTTCTTGATTGGCGGATTGCTGCTATCGTTGTTTTTAAATAGCACTGAATTAATGAATGAATTCTTAATGTCTCATCTAGTAGTATTAGAAAAAAAATCCATTTTCTCAGGAAATTATGCTGATGCTGAGCTAAAGAAGCTGCTTTAGCTTATTTCTCTTTCCTTTAGCTTGGAAAGGATCTTCAGAATGTCAGTGTAATTCCTTACAATATCCAAGCTGTGTCAGGAAATACCTCATCTCCATCAAAGGAAATGCAAACTTTTACCAGAGTAAATTCTAAAGAAACTTACAAAACAACTCATTGTATACTTGTGTATTGTACTTTTAACGAGTACTCCTTACTTTTCCTTTTGAGTTATGCACCCTTACTATTTTTTTTTACCCCCTACCCATTTGTGCTAAAAGATGTATTTGTTGTTGTGAAAGAACCCGATCTCTGGCAGTATTGTAGATGTTTACGTTGTCTTCTGCCGTGGTGGTAGACCCTACACGCTATTAGTTTGAGCCAAACTAATACACCCATGTAAAACATTAGCATACAGAGAGTACTACAAGCTGTTTTTCTTTGCTAAGGCCATACACACTGAAACTTGAGTGTATATGGCACATTTATCAGAACAGATAGCTGTATGCTTGAATGGTGTGCCAGAGGGAGACAGCCTTGAGCCTGTGCTTGTTGAGCCTGTGCTTGTTGAGCCTGTGCTTGCTGCCTTGCTGTGCTGTTCCATGAGCCTGGGGGGCAGCTGCTCCCAGCCCAGCAGGAGCCGTGCCCACCCACCCATTTAGTTGCACCTGGCTCGCACTGCAGGGTCACCTCTCTCGGGCGTTCAAACTCTCCAGCTAAACCCAGTCTTGCTGCTTAAAAGGCAAGAGTCAAACACGGAGCCCAAATGAAACAAAAGACCTAGAAATAGCTCTATGTTACAGTTTTGAGGGGGATTATGAGAGGTTTTCTGTGTAAAACTCCAATGTGATCTCAGAGGATGTTTTGAAATCCCCTACAAATCACTTCTCACAGGAGCTGGATTAAGATTTGTGAGGTGAATGCAGTTACAGGCCTGTGACACATCACAGAAGGGGATAAATCACAAAATTAAACTTGAAACATCATGATTATTATGGAAACAGCTCACTATTGGTATGTGGTGTGATGCTTCAGTCATTTGGCTCTATTGTAGCATTACAACAACAAAGATTAGAGATGTTCCTGTGATGAACACATAAGCTATATAATCTCCCTCTGGCTTTTAGTATTTCTGTGGATAGCAACACTCTGAGGTAAAAAACAAGGGAACAGACAAGCCTGAGGATTTCTGCTAAGTCATTGTTTCTCAGAGACAGCACAACAACTGGTGGATAACAAAAAAAAAAAAAAAAAAAGAAAAAAAAAGGGGGGGGGCTACTCTCTGAGAGTTTGTGCTCTCTTTGTTTTAATTCTTTTTAAATAATTTTAATATATTTTGGATGTTATGTTAGCTTTGGCTCATGTTAAACTTTTACATTATAACTACTTTTAATTTTTTATCATCTCATTTTCTTTTTAACATAGCTCCCTCTGAAGAGATGCATGTGTAGGATTCATAAGGAGGAGGCTCTGTTGGAGGGAGAAAACTTCATAGTGGTGTATGTAGGAGGATAAGCAGGAAAACAAAGAGGAGGCAGTCTTCATGTTTTGGAAAGGAGAGGAACTGTTTCAAAATGGTGAGGCAAATTAAACAGAGGACAGCAGAAAGCAAAAGGAATGCAGACTAAGAGATTGTTGCATTAGAAGCAGGGATCAATGGCAAGGGGAAGGTGTACAGGGAGATAGTCGATACAGAGCAGTAAAGAATCAAGGGAATCAGTGAGTTTTAGGAATGGAATGCAAGCAGAAAGAAGATTATTTTTTAAACTGTAGCATTTACCAGGCTCTCCCAAAATACAGTCTCTTTCATTAGAATGTTGTAATAGCCATGTACTGAGGAAAATTCTTCTATGTATTTACTTAATGAAATCACTGTAAGCTAAAGTGATCGAGGATTGTCTGAATAGATTAGCCATGGTATTTTGCCTTTAAAGGCACTTAAACAGACCACCTTGCAAAGCAGCCAGGTTCTGAAAAACAGTTGCTTATTGTTAAGCATCAGGCAGTGTGGAAGTCCCTGTCTTTCCTGAAGATACAAATCTTTCACATAATCCTTTCTATATTAGTCCCATTCATTCTATCCTTGCTACATTTATGAAACCAGAGATCCACTGCTGATGCAGTTATCACCATCTACAGCCTTAAAAATTGTGTCCCTAATGCAAAATGCTGTGAGCATTGAGCTAACTCTGGGGAAAACAGGAGCTCTGGAAAAAATCTGGAATCTAGCTGCAGGGGTTGGCTATGGTATTAGTACATGGTTAAATTTTGTTTGAACTTAAGAAATTAATTGAGCGAGGGTAGATCTAAACAATCTCCACTTCATTATGTCCATTTTGGCTTGGTAACACTTGACCAGATGGTAACACATTGATAAGTGATTTTACTGACGTTATTGCAATTAGCCTGTTGGAAATGCCAATGCAGTACACAAAGCCAGTCACGGCTATTACCTAGATGAATACCGTGTGTGAAATTTGTTTTCTCTATGTTAATAAGGGGTGAGCTGTGGGACAAGTTGATTGAGTTGCATAGTGACTTAAATATGTTGTAAAATTATCACTCCAACCTGTTTATTATAATGTTACTAGTGAAAGGTAAAACAATGTATCTGCAGCTGCCAGCCACCTAATCACAAACCTAAAAGATAAGCTGATCCATTTCTGTTAATGAGGATTAGCCACCAGTATGGAAACTATTGATTTGCATCCGTACAGATAAGTGAAATTAAATCTGTGATATGCTAGCACTCAGAAAACTCACAAAAATTCTGAGCCAGACTCTCTGATATGCTGCTGCCACATTGTCCTGACTATGTCAACTTGTCTTCCATTAGTGTCAGCTGCAGAATTCTGCAGAGGTTTAGAGAGAGAAACTGCAGAGTTTCACATATGTACGTATAGATAGTTTCACTGCACTAGCATTACAGTCCTGGGAAATTAAAAAAGACCCTGAAGATTCAGAGTGTTTTTCAAAATTTAGTTTAGTGCTTGTCATAAATCTTAAATTCACACAGAAATCTACAGAAAACATTTTCTACAGGAAACATTCCTCACAGACCTTGTGCTTTTTTTTTTTTTTCAAATTCATGTCTGGAGGCTAGAGAGATATTCAATAGGATTGTTTTAATCAAGGGTCTGCATCAGATGAAGGAGCTGCAGAACACTGACAAATGCCAAAGGAGATAGTGGTACAATCAAAGACTGAAAGAGAAGAAAAAAAAAAAGAAAAAGAAAGGGAAAAAAAAAAAAGAGTAGGGGCTTAGGAGTGTGTATCCTATTTTCTTTATTTCTGCTCCATTTAGGAATGGTCATTTCTCATGTGAGAGAAGAGGAGAAGTGGGAGAATGTTGCAGAAATAATCATGCAGCTTTGATTATCTAACAGCTGAGTAGGCACGGGAAATCTTTAGATCAGAGCTTCACGAGCTGTCACACATGCCAGCAGTGGCACAAGGACCGTCACTGAGTGCCCTAACGCCCAGAAAAGAGCCAGGAGCTGCTGCTGCAATGGTGGCTTTCAAGAATTACTTCAGGCACCGCAGTTCTCCTTAGACCTGGCCAGGGTCTCCACAGCACTCTACCAGAGGTCTTATAAGCCCCCCTTCTGTTAACTCTGGTATCTGGATCCACTTCCAGATACCTCATATGTCTGAAAGGAGATGAACAATGTAGGCTAGCCCAAATTCTAAAACTTAGGTAGTTCTGAGGCAAAATCATTATGTCCAAGGTGGATTTTTTTTTCCAAGTGTAGCTAATGCGGCACTAGTAATACTTTTAATTATTCTTAATTAAGACTCTTGTCTTTTTAACTTCTAATTTTTTTAATTACTCTGTCAAATTCATCACTAATGGGTTTCCTTTATCATAAAGAAGTTAACTTTCTTCTTCATGTTCCCATTTCTTTCTTATGTTCTTATGAGCTTGCAAATCTGTAAGCACTTTTTGCCATTTGCAACCCAATGTGGGGAGGTCAGGATGTTTATAAGGACCTGGAATTCCATAAAATTCATTTTGTATTTTAGTTTTGATTATTGCCACTTAAGCGTGGTTACAACATCCATCCAGTTAAAAGTTCAGTTTCACTGGAAATTGCTTTTTTTTCAGTGAACCATTGCTAATCAAAAATGTATGAGCAATGCTTTCATAAGTAAAAAGAAAAAAAATAGTAAAATACTCTCATAAGTAAAATAAAATAAAAAATGGAGAGTGAACAACTTTCTGTTCTAACATGGCCATCTGTCATTTATAAAGACATCACCCCATTAACCTGTCTAATCAACTCCATTCTTTTTTCAAAGTTGGTTGAGTAAGTTTATGAGGAGACGTAGATGTTCTCTTGATTAAATCTGTTGTAAAACGGCCTCCCTGGTGTTCTGCTTTGTGTGCATTTACACATATAAAGGTAATTACAAGTACATATCACTACTGTAAATTCCATGCCTGTCATATTACAGTACATGACATTTTCATTTCCTCCTGGTGAAAATGAAATCTGATATTTTCTGTTCAAGCAATAACGACCAATTAGAATTTGTTATTATTAATGTTTGTCCTAAAATGCTCCAAGGCATGAGGTGGTTTCCTCCTAGGCAGCTGAATTTATAATGTGATAAAAAAGGGCTTTGACATGTTGTAACACCACCTTTGACCATTCACTCTCAAGCCTGGTTATTCCTTCAAAAAAACTGGGAGATCTCCATGGAAAACCCGCAATGTAGACAAGAACATTACTCAGTTCAAGTTTAAAGTGGAGAGTTGAAATAACTGATTCTCCTCAGCAGAAATGTCTGAAACGTATCTCTGATCTTTCCTCCCTGACATTTTGCTTTTATCTCAGGGATCAGAGCTTACTTCCCTTGCAAGTGAATGTAGCTCTGCAGAAGTCAGAGTCAGTTAAGCTGCATCAGTTTCTGACACGATTCGGCCAGCTATCTTCATCAGGGTATCTCCAGTGGCTTCAGATTCTACCAGAAATGGAGAAACTCTTGGAAACTCACCCTTTGAAGAACCGCCCGGGGAATGCATGCAGATATCTGTGCTATATCGGGGAACCAGGTTAGGAAAGCTTTTCTAACATGCAGTCAGTGTTTCTGTAAGTAGCTGAAATACTGAGTATGTTTTAAAAGCTTTACCAGTCACTTAGATAAGTTTCAAATAAGTGATATTTGACAAAATGCCTATTTTATCTTTGCCAATTTCAGCCAGGTACATTTGTTTATTGCCTGATTCTCCTTTTATTTAAAATAAAATGTATCCTCAAATCCAGAGATGAGTAGAGTTGTGCATACGGAGAAATTTTTGTAAGGACCCTTCAAGGGTGACACACCCTAATTTTTAGAGGAGTACTGTTGGGGATTATTATAACTCAGTGAGTGGGTCAGAGCACATCTCTTGGCGGATATCAGGGTGGTAGAAATCCATAGGCAGGTTAAAAGCATTCAGACAAAAACAAGCACCCGTAATCTTGTCTCAAGAAGAACCAAGAATTTCTTTCTGGCTCTGGAGGGCCACTTCTTTGCCAGTTCATAAGCACATGTGGCACAGTCACACATAAAAATGTCAAATGATTCATCATCTTTTTCTTTTCTTGAAGCAAACCAACACTTTGAAAAATAAGGAAGAAGCTTATGCCACCTTTACAATCTGAAAGCAAATGGATGTAGTCTCATGTGGCAGCTAGGAGAAGCAGCAGAGAGAAGCAGCAGCAATGGCAGAGTAAAATCTCTGAACTCCAGCTTGTTCAGAGAGCTAGCAGGCAGCATCTCATGGGAGGGTGCCCTGCAGGGGCCACGCAGAGCTCATCAGTCTTCAAGGCCAGCCTCCTGAAAGCACAGGCACAGGAAAGTGGGTGGACAAAGCAGGAGGACAGTTTGGCTGAATGGGAAACTCCAACCTGGGTTCAAATGAGAAAAAGGAAGTGTATGGAGGTCAAAGTGGGGGTGAGCTGCACAGTAGATACAGAAGTGTTGTGGGTATGCAGGGATGGAGTTAGATGGTTAAGAACTGGAAGGAACACACTGCCCAGAAGGGTCATGGAGTCGCTGTCCTGAGGTCCTTTCCAACCTAACTTACCCAGCGACTTCACAGAATCAGTCATACATGCCAGCCTCAGGGCCCTCTCCATCTGAGACCAGAAACTCTACGTGCAGTTTTTATGTACACATAGGAATTGAACATAATTTAAACTTAGTTGTTGCATTTCTGTTGGCCTCTCTTTTCAGGTAGTTGTATGAAATTTATGTACTACTGTGTGTGCGTGTTTTCTCAGAGAGGATGTCAGTTTTCAAAGCAGAACCTACACTGTCATGAGTATTTTAAAGATGGAATTGATTGAGATTTTTCTAAAGAAAAACAGACCAGAGGCTACCTTTTAGGGCTGTTTTTTTTTTGTTTTTTGTTTTTTGTTTTTTTTTCTTGTTGTTGTTGGTAGTTTTTAAATGTGTATAGGTAGTTTATAAAGGTATAATGTAATATTCCGAAATTAGGGGTATTTTAATCTGTTATTAAAAGTTTTCTCATTGTGAAAACTGGCAGATATATATAAAAAAAGAGGTTTACAAATATTTTCAGATACCCATTCACATCATAGGAAAAAAATCCCTGTGTTTTAACGGAAAATGCATAATAAGAGAGTGGCAGGCATTTTCTACACCATTCATTGCATTCTTTGTTCAACAAGTTACATGGATGTGACTAAAAATATTTATAGTGGGGAAGTGGACTAGATGACTTCTCGATGCCACTTCCTGTACAATATTTCTGTAATTTCTTTGCCAGGATATCACATTATTACTGACCTGAGTCTAGGGTTGAGAAGTCTTTCCGCATAAGCCTGTGCCTCTTGAAAAACACTGAGTTATCTTTAGTTAGAACATGCTATTTTGCTGAAAGAGATCGAAAAAAGGACTAGACTCAGAAGTAAAAGTTCACATTTGCTGGAAGCGTAGCTAGATGGATTTAGATGACAATGCCATATTTATGTAGTTATTGAATATAGTTCCACATAAGGGTATAGAATGAGTGCTTTTGTATAAGAGTACAGAATTTCAAGTGTACTTATCCATTTCAGAACTATCTCTGTAAATTTAAGATTGTATCATAAAAAGATACAAAATTAAAATACGTGCTATTATTTAGTTGTATGTAATCTCACTATTTGAATATTACAATTTGGAGTCTTGTTTAAGGAAATGAGGAAAAATGAATAAAGGACTTGGGATTCAGCTGCAGAAAATAACCATAAGAATCCACATACTCATACAGGCTTGAATCCCAGTGCTACAAGAGTGTGAACGTTGCTGGGAACTGGATATGGTATTATTCTAGTGCTAAGTCTATTTTCTGCTTTGTGAAAAAGAATTTTCCACTAAGCCTATGACTGCCAGATTTCCTACACCGTTTTCTACCCTCAAATATTTTACAGGTTCCTCTCTCCTCAACACAAGCTGTAAAAGGGATGGTTTGGCTCTGGAAACGTGTATGCACCATGTGTATTACTCTGACACTTCAGGCAGCTGCTAGTCTGAAGATCACAATTTGGAAAGCCTAATTTGAGCAAACAACCCTGTTCTCCGCTTACTGAATTCATTTAGCTAGCCACATTGTAAAGATCTTTGAGGTGAAATGTTACTCTTTAAATAATGCTTTATACTGAAATATTTATTCCTTCAAGGAAAATAAAAGTATTTATGTGATTTTTTTTTTAAATCTTTGTTACCTGATCTCTAATATTTTTAAAATGCCCAGCTAGCACAACTGGTGATTAGACAAGTAGACATTCAGCTTTGTGCCTTTTAGACAAAAACTTTTAATGTCACATTTTCTTTTCTTAATTTGAAATGGATGATGGATAAAATGCATGAGAAAAGTCAGATTTTTCTGCCAAATACAGCATAGTAGAAACCTTCTCGTATAATGAAGTGTTAACTAAGTCATGCTTTTGCAGAGTGATTTAAAGTGTGACTCCACCACCAAGAGATTGTAAAAAAAAGCAGGGCTCCATGGTGTCTCAGTAATTTCAGCAAAGATATGCTGAGTTTGCAAGGAAAAAAGATGGCAATGTTTGGTTTGGGAATTTTTCCCTCCTAATTTCCACTCCCACAGACTCCTCCTTTGGGCTTTTTTGCATCTCATGCATCATTAGATGGAATAAATTATCATCAGACTAAATTGCATGATTAACGATAGCTGAGTTGGCAGTCAAGGGAGAAAGACTTTAACCTGCAGCATAGGCAAATTTGATAGGGAATAACTGATAAAGAAAATATTCACTCGCTTCACCAGTACGCTTTGAAAAAAGAAATACTCTTTCAGAGAAAAATCAGAGCTTTTAGAAAAGCATAATAATGAGATTAAAAAAAAAAAAAAAAAAAAAAGAATTTATATAAAAAAGATGCCTGATAGTACAGTTTCAGGAAAAGTCAATAAGTCAATACAGGCAGAAAATTACCAGTATTATGGGTAAATATCAAACTCTTCTAGAAAATACCCAGAAAATCAGAAATTATAGAAACAAATTGATAAATCTTGATAATAAATTATTTACATATACTTGCTTAGCCAAAACAGGGAGGAAAGGAGGGAGAATAGTTGATTGTTTTTGTTTTTTCTCAATGCAAATACTTCACACGTAAATGTCCTCAAAGAAGTAAGCCCGAGTAGTCCACTGAAGTGAAATCTAAAAGAGCAGAAAATTATAAAGCACGGGAATTATTTGGCCCCCATCCTGCTTCATTTCCATAAGTAAAAATTAAGAGGTAGCATACAACCATTCCTTAAAGACCCAAATTAATATACGTGGTTTTAAACTGTACTTAAAACCAATCAAAGCTAACAAATAAAATAAGTACCTGCAAGGAAACAATGTTTTGCAATTAAATCATGCAACTAATGCAGCCACACAAAAACACACCAGCTGTAGCAGCAGAACAAGCAGGCAAAATAGACTACTTAAAATAATCTGAAATAATAAAACAAGTACCACTACATAGAATGCCCTTTTCAGAATCACTCACTTCATGATACAAATAATTATCACACCTTTTTTTGAGCCAAATCACAGCTCTCATGGCCTTGTAAAACTGGCACAATGGTTGTATGTACCTGTCTTAGGAACTTGCTCAGCCCCCATTCCCAGCTTTATCTCTGTACATTTTGGTAACTGACAAAAGCAGGGTCAATACAAAAATACCCCCATGCTACCATCTCTTCCCCACCCTATGGTGTGGGATCACCACCCTAAAGCAGCTGCAGAAGGCCTGATTTTCAAGGGGAGAGCAGATAAGGCCTGGGTGGCGGAACAGAGGGAGAGAAGAGCAGAAGATTGCTGCTGCAGTGAGTACAACACTAGGGTAAGAGGGGCTGGAAGCACAGCGTGCTGCCCTGTTGTTAGTAATACTGGAGGGGAGCTGTGCAAGCAGTAGTTTTTTTCTCAGTAATTTATGTGTTATGCCACAGTGTTTTGCTACAGTGGGATTCAAAATATTTAAAGTATTTTTAATTAATGAGGGCCTGCAAAGGAAGAAAGCTGTATTCATGCAAGGGAATTGGGAAAACACAGAGGTTCTGGTGTGACCACCACGATTCCAAGGAGCTAAGGAAAATATTGTCAAATGAGGCATACGGCTGTTTGCAACCAGACTTAGGCACTGGTATAAATACTTATAGCTAGCTAAATAAATGTAATTGAAGCAAAAACATAGGCAGAACATAAAATAAGCTATAGCAGTGCTACAAAAATATATACTTTCACCAAGAATAAACATTGATGGCAAAGCGTTCAGTACCTGCTATATTCTGCCTAAATTACACCTGAACTGATAACTATTACAGCTAAGCAGATGAAATTTAGGCTTGATGAATCTATTCGTGAATAACTGCTTGTTGTAGACAAAAGTAAAAAGAGCTATACAGAGCAAACCCTAATGCTTTTCCTACACTGGAGGGTTTTATGTATATTAATCTAAGTGAATTTGCCATGGAAGCAAGACCTCAGGTTCTATCACAGCTCTGCAGAGATGCAGAGTTGTTTCTGCTTTTTTATAGTATTTTATTTTAATTAATATTATTATTGCTATGCCAGTTATGCTTATCTTGTCAATGAAACTCGCCAACCTGGAAGTGCCAGAACAATTGTATGAGTTATCTGAGAATGGGAGAGGGGAATTTAAAACAAACAGCTTGCGCTTTGTGCTGCTAGTCAGGCAGAAGCAAAGGGAAATCTGGGAACAGTGTGTATTATGTGTGCTTCACAACAACTAAAATAAAAGGGAAGATTGCCTTTTTACATCTAGTCAGAATAATCTTCCTGGTTTCGATACTAAGTAAAATGCCGGTAATTGCTTCCTCGATCATGAGTACATAAATAAGTTATGTAAGAATACTTTGTTATGCAGTATATTCATAAATATTACATCTTAGAAAAAAATCTCAGTTACAGAAAGCAACAAAATCTAGCTAGGTCTCTGGAGTTTTCCCTTTATTAAACTAAAACAGGCATTTGCTTGGATTCTTAAAAAGAATTTCTGTTCTGAAGTTGAACATGTTTAAGTAGGTTGGCTGCATAGGTCAGAAAGAAGGGCCCAACACTACAGTTAGATTTTTAGAGTAGGTCTTTGGGTTTTAACCTGGTGAGTTAAAATACGTATGTTTAAAAAAAAAAAAAAAAAAAAGCATGGTTTCTGTTGATTACTTAATAACCATATGTATGGTCTATACATATATAAAGCAGGATTGTATAGAAGGGTCTGGCTTTGCTGAGGTTTTTTTTGGTGGTGGTGTTTTGTTTTGTTTAAGAGGCACTGTAAGATGAAACTCCTTTGGAATATATTTCTAAAAAAATTTTTGCATCTATCAAGAAGCAAGTGTTATAAAAAGGATGATCACTTGAACAGGATTAATAGAATTCCATTTTGTTCAGACTGGACACCTGGAAGGACAATAGTGAACAAGACTTGCATGTCCGTTTTTTTAAGAAAGTCATATCCTGAAGCGTTAACTGAGATGTGTGCTATTAGCTCTCTGAGACTTTAAAGGTGCCCTTTATTTCATCTGCATCGTGTGACAGGGATAGCAACTTCTTTCTTCTAATCTGTGGAAAGATGCTTGGGATTGATTTAGTTTAGAGAAGCTGAGAACAGGCAAGTTTCTGATAATTAAATACCTCTAAAACTAGAAGGAAAGGGTACAACAGAATCCCTTCATGTTGAGGAATGTGATTACAAAGGCTAGTAATAAAGGGTGGCAGATACGAAATCCCAAACCTGTTAAGCAGTTTCAAGGGAAATAGAGAAAGCTGGAGGAGAAGACAGGAAATGTTGATTCCTCTGGGTTTCCAAAGATTTATAGGGAGCAACGTAAAATGTCCCCGCTTCTGAATTATGAAAGTGCATCTACCCCTAGGTGGGGGTTGCAGTCCCTTATGCTAGGAGGCAAATGCTCCCTTTGCCCACAAAGCCCTCCTGTTACAAGTAGACCTCTGTCATTAAAGCCAGAGCTGCTCTTCACGTTACAGGCTGGCAGCAGCAAGTTTCCTAAAGAAAGCAACTTCCTCGTGGTGCTACCCATAAAATAATTTACAGTAAAAGACTGCAAACAATTTTGAATCTGACTTGCCTGGTGTTTTCTTACAGGTAATCTATACTGCTGTCTGCAATTTAGTCAAAATAAATTGTGTTTCCCTTTTTTGTTGCTGTTTGTTTAACCTGTAGAGTTATCAAACTGTTTCAGCAGAAAGGATGCCATTTTCTTCAGCTTATGTTTGCCTTTTTTCCCCCGTTCTTCCACTTTTATGTCTGAGCTCTTCATTGCAGCCTGATCAGAGAATAGAAATGTTACTTGATATTTCCTAGAACTTATATTTGGAGAAATAATTTTCTTGCTCTGATTTAAAAAAGAAAAAAAAAAAAAAAAGGAAAAAAAAAAACACCTTTGGAGCATTGCTTAACTACAAATGTACATAGGGGCTTGTGGGATGCTAGGTTGTATTTGTGTAGCCAGCTATAGCTGTAAAAAAAAAATGAGGGGAAAATGCTACTTAAAGCAAAGAGAACTCTGCAAAACAATGTGTGGGGTTATTTAAAAATAAAATAAAATAAATTCCCTAAGGACAAAGGATTTCACAAGGGGAAATCTTGTAGAGCTTGACTGATTTGTTGTTGTTGTGTCGTGTGTGGTGCTTGTTTTTTTTTTTTTCCTGTTACCTAGAGCAACACGATAGCAACAGAGTAAAGAGTGGCCCTCTGCCTTGACTACTTCAGTTGTGAAGGATGCTTAAAGGGAAAAAAGAAGTCTCTTAACGACAAGGCTTGATTTAATGAACTGTTCTCTGATATCTATATTTAGAAATCTTTGCCCTTTTTAAGAACTAGAGCAAGCCAACCCCATTGAATTGAATTATCACAGCCAACAGGGAAGTGACTGTAAAAGAAATAAAACCAGCCGGCCCTTCATCTCAGCTACAGAACTGCAGGTGAAGTTGTACAGCTTGGTGCAAGTTAAGAAGGAAACAGAGAAAGGGAAATTCCCTTTTCATTGTGAAAGAAGGTGGGAAAGGAGGGTGAAAATGCTTCTTGATGACATAGTTTGGACTTGATAGATAATCTGTTCCATTTTGGAACTGCCTGAAATTGTGTTGAGGCATAAAATCAAGACCCAAAAGAAGCTTCCTGTTTGGCACAGTCTAGAGTCACAGAAGGAGTTAGGATGCAAGGGGCTTTGGAGGCCTTCTAGCCTGAGCCCTGCTCAAAACAGGGCTAGTTTCCAAGTTGGATCAAGGTTAAATGGTCACTTCCTCCTAAAGAAAATGTGTAAAGAGAGAAGAAAAGAACTGTAAACATTTCAGCTGCTCTGACTGCTAGAGGCTTTTGAAGTATTTGCTTACCTTTTCAATTGTCTGTTTGAAATACTGGGCAAAAGCATCAGGCTGAAGTGCCAGGGCAATTGACCTGATCCAGTGTGACCTTCTTTCTAGTGGGCTTCCTACCCTGTTTGTTAGGCTCCACTGATTTTGCTTTTTTTGTTGTTGTTTCTGCCTCACGGATCACCTCTCCTTTACAGCTGATTCCAAACTCACTTAGGAGGGAAGTATCAAGGAATAAAATTGCTGATCTTTTTGTGTATGGGAGTCTCTGAGTGGAGAAAGCCTTCAGCTGCTGGGCAGGGCAAAACAAGGGCAAGTCAAGTACTGACAGGTGAACAGATTATCGGTGGTATCTCACTGCGAAACGTCTAGGAAAACCTCAAAAGCTGTCCTTTGGAGATGCATAATTTCCAGAACTAGAAGAGGTGTTTTATTTGTGCAGGTGAGATTTTGCAGTTAAGTCAATCTGCAGCAGGGAATCCTAATTAACAATGTGCCAACAACGCAGGAAAATAGGAAAGAGTCTCTTGCAGTCCTACAGCTTGGAGAAGGAGGCTTCACCTTCCTGTGTTGGGGGTCTTTTTTCCCTGACATTCAGGAGAAAAACCTGAAGTGTTCTGTTGTGTTTTTTTCATTTTTCTCTTATTTTTTTTTTCCTTGAAGCCTGATTACAGAAGAGGTAGTAAGCAGGAGGTCTGCTTTTGTCTGATTAAGCTCTCTGTCTGATAGTGTGAGCTGCTGATGGAATCCAGTTGCTGTAGGCATGCAGATGAAATTCCAGGCTAGCGTGAAAGAAATTGATGAAGTAATCAGAACTGTGCCTGCTGCTCTGGTTTCATTTGTAAAACATAACAGATGGCTTTTGTGTGGCTGACAACTACCCTTTCGCAAGCGCAGGATTTTTATTACCCTGGACATGTTGTAACTCACGACTCCGAACAGATTCAGAAGCCCCAGCCTCAGAGCCATGCTGCCGGCGAGCAGCTGTAGCGCTGCAGAGGGACGGAGCTGGGATCCTCCACCACAGGCAAGGCAGGGCTCCTGCTGCTGTCCGGGGGCAGCAGTTGCCTGAGAGCCGGGTGGTTCGATCCCTGATCTGCTGAGCACCTGTGCTCCTGGTGTGGGACCGAGCCCACGCTGCAGCTGGAGCTACCACACGGGCACCCTGCTGGAAGGAGGGCTCCCCACCACGTAGCAGGGTGTGCTTCCCATGTCCTCAGCGTGTGGCTCTGGATGATGAGTGGAAGAATGTGAAAGCAGGAAGAGGGAAGTCAAGGAATTAGTGAGCTGCGCTCACAGGGCTTTCAGCTGGTCCTCAGACATCTCCCGTGTAATGCGAACTACTGAGAAACCAGCCAGAGCAGCTCGTACTATTAATTACTGTGCTTGCAGCGTGACTGCCAGAGCCTGGGGGGCTGGGATCACACACTGTGTGTGCTTCCTTAGCTTCTAGGTTGGGTTTTTATGGGTTTTGCTAGACACGAGGAGTAAGTGCCTCTGGATGAAGTGTGTGGAATACACACGGCAGTGCGTGCCCTCTGTGAGGCACGGCACCGTGCCCTGCAGTGCACGAGGGGCAATGGGAGCTGACTATTCATGACGAAGCTGGGAGCTGCTGTGACTATGCGCCGTGACCTGCTAACTCACACGGCAGGCTGCTCCGAGGCAGCTGCAGCCGACCCACAGCCCGCTGAGGGCGCAGCGCCCACCGCACCCCGGGGCGCTGCGGGGCGGCCGGGAGGGGCAGCGCCGCCCCTCAGGCCACCGGGTCCCGCCCCGGCCCCGGCCCCGTTCTCGCGAGGGCGGGCGCGGCCGCCGCGGGTCTCGCGCGAGGCGCGCTCTCGTAAAGTCTCGCGCGAGCGGCGGGCGGCCTTTCGGCGGGCGGGCCGGCACGATGGCGGTCGGCAAGAACAAGCGGCTCACCAAGGGCGGCAAGAAGGGCGCCAAGAAGAAAGTGTAAGGGCAAGGGGGGGGGCGGGGGGCACGGCCGGGGCGGGACGAGGGCCGGGGGGCGGCGGGGGACCGCGGATGGCGACGGATGGTGGCGGATGGGGGTGGATGGCGGCGGATGGCGGCTGCTGTCATGGCGGGCCTGGGGCTGGGCCTCACCTGTGGCGTGTGCTCGGCTGGGCCCGGGCCCGAGGCCGGGGCTGGGGCTCGGCGGCCCCTCGGGTGTCTGCGGCGTTTGTGCCTCCTCTGGCCGGCCGTAAGGGAGAGGGGAGCTTGTGCCGGCCGGGTCTGATCAAGGAAGGAGAGTGAGTGCTGCCTCTGCTCTGTCCCAACGAAGGGTGGACCCGTTCTCCAAAAAGGACTGGTACGATGTCAAGGCGCCAGCCATGTTCAACATCAGAAACATCGGGAAGACGCTTGTCACCAGGACTCAAGGAACCAGTGAGTACCGCGGCTTTGCTTGGAAGAGCACATGCGTTGCGTGCTCCATGGGGGACGTGCACATGGGACTCCGTCAGGGAGCTGCTGACAAGCAGTTTTTGCTTGTCGCAATTATGAACTTGGAATTAAAAAAGAAAAAAAGGGGGGGACGGTG
Organism: Aythya marila; assembly: GCF_965140915.1. Taxonomy (NCBI): domain Eukaryota; kingdom Metazoa; phylum Chordata; class Aves; order Anseriformes; family Anatidae; genus Aythya; species Aythya marila. The sequence goes on along the minus strand of NC_139045.1, from coordinate 32,862,377 downwards.
AGGGAGTTAGCTCAAAGTTACAGCCCTTGTTTCTGTAAGAGTACCAAACTGCGGATGTGCTACAGAAAGACAAGGCTGAAGTTTCTGATGGGCTGCTGCTGTGAGCAGATGAATTTGACAAAAGTTAAGTGATCCTTTTGAATGTCAGAAGGCGAGATGTGGAGACAGTGTTGCACGGCACCCTGCTTGTAACAGGGTCATAGGAGGGGTTGAAATTCAAAGCCTTTACTTAAGAGATCTTTGTTGAGAGCTGGAGTTTCAAACTTAACAGCAGCATATGTAGAATGGGTAAAGTTTTGTTTGTTTTGTTACTTCTAATCTGGTCTACACACCTGAGGAATAGGGAGCCTCTGTTAGGAATGCAGAGAGCTCTGGATAGAAATACCAGTGTTTTTGGAAGGTTAGCTGTGTAGAATGGCAGCTAAAAAGTTATTTTATGATCTCCTGCTTGCACTGAGTTATGAAGGTAATCATTATTTCAAGCTGTGTAATGTGAAATAGTAAAATTAGGGTTACTGTAAACTAAGAATGAGTCTGCTGACGTTAAAATAGCTAATTGTTAGAGGCAGGGGTGTGAAACAACCTGACTGTGCTCAATACCTGTTACTGTTTCATCTCTCATAAGTACACGTGGCTTTTTTTTCGTTATTGTATTTTAAAATACTTCGTAGCCTCTCCCGCTTGAAAAAAAAAAAAAATACGCACATACTGGAATTTATAGTATAGCAGTGTTTGTGCTCAGCATCTGGTGTAATTTACCTAAAGATTGCTCAGTTTAACAAGTGACAGTACTTGGTTGAGTTGATCTGGTCTTACTCAAGATGCATTTAAACTTGAAAACAACGAAGCTGGAGGCATCACCTGCTACTAGAAAAGATCAGATGGAAGTTGAGTGTCTGACTTGAGCAATACTTCTCTAATATTAATAAAAGGTGTATTGTTTTGTTCCCTAATCAGAAATTGCCTCTGATGGACTGAAGGGTCGTGTATTTGAAGTGAGTCTGGCTGATCTGCAGAACGACGAGGTTGCCTTCCGTAAATTTAAACTGATAACTGAGGACGTGCAGGGCAAGAACTGTCTGACCAACTTCCATGGAATGGACCTCACCCGGGATAAAATGTGTTCCATGGTCAAAAAGTGGCAGGTGCGTGAGGAACGAGCTCTGCGGGGTTGCTGTCCTCTTTAGGAAGAGGAGGCGGCTACCGGTGGGTTTTAAAGCAGTCATGGAAATGGTACCAGCAGGTGTAAATGAACCTGTTGGGGTGATGGTGCTTGACTCCTTTTTTTTTTTTTTTTTTTTTTTTTTTTCCCCCCTCCTCTCCAGACAATGATCGAAGCCCATGTTGACGTCAAAACTACCGATGGTTACCTGCTGCGCCTCTTCTGCGTGGGTTTCACGAAGAAGCGCAATAACCAAATCCGCAAGACCTCTTACGCCCAGCACCAGCAGGTCAGGCAGATTCGCAAGAAGATGATGGAAATCATGACCCGAGAGGTCCAAACCAACGACCTGAAAGAAGTTGTCAACAAGCTGTAAGCTCTGATGGTTTTCCTCCCTTGGCTGCAGTACCGATAGTTGTTTGGTAGTTACTGAGCGCTAACTGGGGGCCGGTGCTTCCCTGACTGACCAGCAGGGATCGGGCAAGGTGTGTCTCTGGCACCGAAGAGCTGAGGTGCCATTTGCTTTGAACACTCTCTGCATCATTTCTGTCAGCCTGCATCATTTCACGTTAGTGTAAATGTAAAATCAGGCCCTCCAGAGATCTTGGAGTCATGTTTCTAAAGACCAAAGTGGTAATTCTGATCACTTGAGGTTGTGAATGTTCTGGTTTCTTCCTGTGACATCTTCCAAAATACTGTTTGCTGCCTGAAGTTAGATCGCAGGCTTGGTCTCTACGTGGCCATGCTTGCTCTATATTCCTGCTAACATTGCAAGGAAGATAACATCTTATAATCAAAGCATGCTTACCCAAATTGCCAGAGAGTGAAGGTAGTATAGATGCAAGATCCTGTCGAATGTTATGTGTTCTTAGGAATTACTTACTGTGCATGTTGCTGATGAGGAAGCAGGCAGAGTTTTAACATTGTATCACTGCTCTGACTGTTCAGGATCCCAGACAGCATTGGCAAAGACATAGAGAAGGCCTGCCAGTCCATCTACCCGCTTCACGATGTCTATGTCCGCAAAGTCAAGATGCTGAAGAAGCCCAAGTTTGAATGTAAGTCGATTACTAATCACGTCCCAAGTTTTAAGAGGGGGGGTGGCAAAACACTTGAATATGCATTTGCTTTGGGAAAAATACACGAAAGCAGCATCAAAAGATTATGTAGGTGTAGTAGTGAAGGCTTGCCCTTCTAGTCAGACATCTAGCTTGCAGGCCTGGAAGCCAAGCAGTGGTTAGTTTGGAGCTTGTTGAAATTCTTGCCTGAAACTGGGTGCTTAAAGCTTTGGCTTGGGAATGAATGATGACAAAATGTTTCGGTCCCAGATGACACGGAATGATTTTAATTTCCCCATTTTCTGACATTCCCATGAAATGTAGTAGGTTCTTAGAACTGTAAGAATGTACGTGGCTGTACCTTACTCCACTGCTGGCTTCTGTTTTATGTCTGACTGTCAGTTAATTCAGCATCATTTCCTTGCACGCACTTGCTGGAATGGAGCTGATCCTATGTTCAGTGTTCTGGTGGTTTAATTTGTATGCAGTGAGCAGTTGGGTAACTTCAAACTGCTTTAAACAGGGGTGTATCTCACTGTTGTATCTCCTTGCAGTGGGCAAGCTGATGGAACTGCATGGTGAAGGTGGTGGTGCCGGGAAGCCTTCTGGGGATGAGGCAGGTGCTAAAGTAGAACGAGCTGATGGATATGAGCCGCCTGTGCAAGAGTCCGTCTAAAACTACAAATTGACCAAAAATAAAAGTTTTATTATACGGAATAAGTGTTTGGTTGCCTGTATTGCTGCTAGACAATATTGGTACTGGACGCGGATTTTTTTTAATGAGGTAAACGTCTACTGCCTTGGTTTAAAAAGGAAGAAGTGATTGTTTTGGAGATCTGTTTCTCAAGACTGGTGTTGCAAGGTAGGTGGAAGAAGGTGGTTTGTCCTGTTTGAAAGGTGCTATTTGAAAATACAATGCTAACATTTCTGTGTGTTTTTTTTTCCCCAGTAATTTTGGTCCTCATAAAAGAAATTATTGTGGATTTGTCTAGAAGTGTTAACTTCTGTAGGTGTAACTTTTGTTTCAGAATATCCTAAGGGAGTCTTCTGGGTTTACTAGTCAACTTCAGAATTATATATATGTTTAAACTTCTTGGTGATAATTTATTTGATACGATCTATCATGAGGTAGATAACTTTTCTGATACTGAAAGTGATCATCTTTTTAAATGAAAGTTGACGTTTTGATTATGGAAGTAGTGTTAGAGCTGTAAGCAGTGTAGACGTGAAAAATATGCTTGAGAGGAGTAGGGTTGTGTGTAATTCACCTTCAGTCAGAACTGAGGTTACTAATCACATTTGAGAAACCTGTGGAACCTGGAGACAGGAGTATTTCTACTGTAAAAAGGCAATGGTCTCTTTTTAAAAAATAAAGCACTTAAATTACTCAGCAGATCATTTAAGAGTACTCGCACCGACTTTTGTATTCTTGAAATGCAGGTGAGTGCTTAAGTTTGATACTCTCACAGGCCTGAGTACAAGCTTGTAACAGGAAGAATTAGGCCTTTTATTTCCCGTCTTCTGTTTAAAAGTATGTGAATGGGGCGCTTGGGATATTTTATTCTGAGGTACATGGCTTTAAACAAGGCAGGGTTTTTTTAATAATGGTAGAACACCTTAGGTTGCAATTAGAAAGCTTTCAGTAAACAGAAGACTTGCTGATTCACAATCTTTCAAGGACTGGTGTGATTCAGTGTCTTGATTTGGGGCTTCCTGCTTAGGTCTAAGATGTACTTGTCAGGGATTAAACGCTCTAAATGCTGTCGCAGGAAGGCTCCCAGCCCAGAATTGGGTAGGCAGTAAACATAGGCTCTGAGTGGATTTTTGTTTTCCGTACTATGGAACTCGTGTAAACTGCTGCAGAGGTGCCCAGTTAAAGCCAGTAAGTACAAGAAAACGCTTTTTAGCTTTTTACTAAAGATTATGAGAAAAAGTTAAAATAGTTTCGTTCGACTCAAAGGTAGGTGCGGAGGAAACTTGGAATATGATGCGATTCTTCAAAGCTTAATCGCACATCTTTGGCTGAAAGGGATGTGATAGGGTGCTCACTTCTGCCTCCCTTTCCTGTGTTCCTACTCCTGTGAGTTCCCAGCTATACACCATGCCAAGTGCCCGGCATTGCTACCTGTAGATTTACTAAGTGGGTAACTCAAGTCTGAGGAATTTTACTGGAAGTAGTAACGTAAATAAAGGAGTAGAGCATCCGCAATATTTGCGCATTAATAAACAAAGTCTTAATAATGAGATGGATTACAGTCTGTGACTTAATACTTGAGTAACTTACCTTTCTTGGTTGGCCAATACAGGCATCCTTGTTCTTTTTCCAGCTTGGTAGCAGAAGGGTAGTGAGTACGCAAAGCTGACACTGAAACAGGACTAAGGGGGAGTGCTGCTTTTGATCATTCCTCTGTTTTGCTTTTCTGTGCTGTTGAAGATGCATCTTAAAATAGTGCTTACTGGCAGCTGCTGAGTTTTGTAAGGTTTGGTGTAGTGCTTCAGGAGGCAGTTGTAGTTCTCCAAGAGTCCTAGGTAGGGACTGATACTGTGAAGCCATAGATTGGAACCAATTCCTCTTCACTTCTCCAGCAAAACTAAAAACTCACTGGAGTGAAAAACAAACCAGGGTTTGGAGTAGATGTTGCAAGGCTGAAAAATTGAACCTTGAACCTACAATTGTTTTAGTGCAGACGTGTACATGTATATGCATATATTCAAGCTCTGCATTAGGGCAAAGATCTGTCAGAGCTTTCCAGTAAAAAAAAATTGTTAGTATTTCCTCTGCTTAGCAGTAATTCCACCAAACAAATCCTCAGGGACTGAACTGGCCTGTACTCATCTATAATAGGAGAGTTAGAAAGCCTGGATACTATTTCTGCTTGTGAAAAACGCCTTTTATCATGTTACATTGTCCTTTAGCTGTTGCAGGAGGGCTACTACAAGAGCATCTTAGGAAAGAACAAAAACTTGCTTTTCCAGTTTTTCAAAAAGCAGTGCTTTGTGTGTATGTTGTTTTTTTTTTTTTTCTTTTTTTGTAGCATTAACCTATAGTGTAAATGTATGCTTTGAAATAACTTTAAACATACAGAAGTAAGCAGAAAGGGAACTCTCGTGCACCTACTGTATTCTTCGTACAAAATTTCAGCTGAAAAGTCCTGGTGTATGAATACCAAGCACACACACAATTGCTGACGGCTGAAGCTCAGCCTCTGTCATTGTCACGAGGTCTTGTCACAGAGCATGGCTGTCTTGTGCCATACCCCGTGAGGCCGGCTGGTTGCTGCAGGTAGCAGCGCCAGGCGTTCTGCAGGTGAGAAGTGGGAAATGTACCTGAGTCCAAAGACTTGACTCAACTGGAACCGCCCACAGGGTTCTCTGATGGCCTTGAACTGCTCCTGTAGGTATACAATTTTGCAATTTTTATTGCTTTTTTTTTTTTTTTTTTTTTTTGCTGGTGGGTGGGTTAAATGTATGAGCAAGAGTAGCATCTGTAAAACTCATCTCAAGTGGAGAGTCAGCTCTGTGCAACATAAGGTGATAAAATTGCAGTCACGACTTAATTATAAAAATTTATTGGTTAAATACATTTTTAATTTACAGAGGTACCATAACAAACTTACCGGACTTAACAAAGATTTATTTACCACATGGTTAATTGTACACAGAACAGTCTCCTTCCTGAAGATAGTTCCAGAGGGTGGGGCAAACAATAAAAGCCTTGTTTATCAAAACGTTTTCTATTAGACTAACACATGGGGCTCTGGCTGAATTCCAAGGTTACAGCTGAAATTTGCTACTACACTGCAGGTAAGATGTGTGCTCAACCTCATTCTTGCTTTTCTGCAAATTATGTACTGTACACCTTAGGAATTGTATTATCTGTATGCAGTTTCACGGTGATAGCAGGCATCAAGTCTTAAGAAAATCCCTTCCTGTAGAAGCCAACCGTCTTTATCTGACTTTTAATAGCTTGTGTTTGCAATAATGTAAACAGCCTTTAGGTGGCACTCCTTGCACTGAATGTAAGGCTTTGCTGCTCTTCCCTGCGTGAGTCGGAGGAGATAGGAAAGAAGAGCAGTCTGAACTACTGGGAGGCACTGACTTTAAACATTCCATGGAAGTTAGAAAAAAAATGGTCTACATCACAGTTATAGAAACGAGGGTGAGGAAACTGAAAAAAATATAAAAGAAATCCGTTCTAATTTGAGACTTGTATCAAAATCTTAGAAAACTGCCAGACAAACAGCAAGCAAGCATCATCTGCTTTGGACTCATCCACCATCGCTAGGATTAAATGTGTTTTCTGAGGACTGCTATTCTGCTTCTGGGGGTGGCTTTGTTGCTGTTCTCCTTGTGCTCTGCTTGCAAGAGGTTCAGGAGTTGTCTGGGCACAGGCCATGGTGCAAGAAGCCTGTTTAATAGGGTGGTCCCCTGAAAGTTCATGGTTGAAAAGTCAGGAATCTCTCATATTCATTTAATCGGAGACCTATAAAGAAAAGGCTGCTCTATCTGAATAAACAAGAACCTTTAGCACCTGGTAGGAGAGCTTGGAGAGTGGGATGAGTTGTTCTCAGAGGTGGACTTAGGTTGAAGTTGAATTCCACAGATCAGGATAGGCTCATTGGGATGTTAAAAATGAACAACAGCTGTAGAAACAATCACATTTCCATTCTTCTGGAACAGTGCATGACTTACAATTATTGTTACAATGTTAACCCCTTTAATGAAAGTAAAAATCCAGTTCTCAGCTCTCAAAAGCTTTGTGATCTTCATCCTCTAGCTGCGTGACGGTGACAAGTTCAACTACACACCACATTTGTGAAGCTTCTAGAGAAAAAACGCTGGAGTGCTAAAGCCTGCATCCAGACTTGCGAGTACTGCAGCATCACAGTGAAATCTGCAGAGCAAACGAGTGCTGGGGTCCTCGTGTCGGTGCTGTGCTGCGTGCTCCCTGCGTGTTCACTTCAGGCAAGCCCTGGCCAGTTGCCCCGACAGGGTGCACCCGCTCCCTGCTGTCTGCCTGCTGCGATGGGAACCAAGGTGCAGTGAGCAGGGAGGAGAGCTGCCCTCTCCGGCTGGCTTCAACACTTTATTTTTCCTGTTCCAGGCAGAGGTTAGTTGCTTATCAAGGCGTGCGTGTTTAACTACTTTGTCAGAAGGCAAGTGTCACAAAAAGGAATTTACTGCCAGCCGGCTCAGCTCCTGCAGTCACGTCTGTCTCAGCTTCTGTTGTTCAAGTCGCACCGCTGCTTTTTACTAAATGATTTTGTTCAAGCTTCTTGATGTACCAGTTTGCCAGACATTTTTTCCTTAAGGCCACGACAGACCATTTATAATGATGCTCAGTATAGCTGGTACGTGGTAACAAACTGAAAACTAATCCTGCGTCTGCTGAAAGCTAAAACCAAGGCTGTATAATATCCTTCATGTTAAGGAGAGGAATAGTGTTACTGAAGTATGTTCCAGTGCTTGAGCGACAAATGAAACGCAGACTGAGTGAAGTCTGGCTTTCCACTTACATGAAAGGGGTGGAGGGGCAAATAGTTGAAATAGAGCAGCTACTGCACGAGGGGGGCTGAGAAAGCTGAGTAAATGCTGTCCATCACAGCTAACTGCTGCTGGGACAGAAGGGCAGGGTGGCGCTTAAAGAAGAACGGGGTAGTCGAACAACTAAAGCTCTATCTAGAAAAGATTTAGGGTAAGGGAGAAGAGGTTTAAGATAATTCATACCAATTTGAATACTATTAGTTAAGAGGCAAAATACCTGTGTTTTCTGATCTTCCCATATGAGCAGCTTTAGGAGAACAGTTAACAAAGATTTGCTTGAGTTTTCCCTCTTACCAGTTCTAGATTTGATATTTTTCTACTATGAGATAAGTTACATTTCTTGTCCTCTAAGTCATAAAAACAAGTGGATTCTACTGCTAATGTGGAAGTCAAGCAGTAAAGAAACCTGAATATCAAACTTTATCTACATACTGAGTGCTGTAGTTATATATTAAAAACAACTCTTTAAACAGTTTTAAAAGAAGCCCACGGAAGCTTACTTTATGCAGACGTTGTGCATGACAAATGTAATACCAGATAGTAAACATAGCAGAATGCTGTTTAAGTTAAAATGGTGCTGCACCACAGTATTTCCCTAGCTGGAAACCACTAAAAATCGTGCTTGCATTTGCTCTCAGAGCATTCATGAAGCATGGCTAAACACACAGTCACAAAAGACTAAAATTGTCTCGTTTAACTTCAAGATACTTGTATGACTGTCTAGAAAAAGTAGTGCAAAACATTGATAGTCAAAATACGTCGATGTCTTTGCTGTGCCGTCAGGCTAGAGAACATTCTCTCCCGCGTATAGGGAGTACAAAGACAGGCAACACTTCATGGTGTTCTTAAAATTTGAACAAAGTTCCTGGGAAATATCCCAGATTTTCCTTGCAGCTCTCCACTCATCCAGTCCTCGTCTACGGATTCCAGCTCTGCTATGATATCACCTGCCTGTAAGAGAAGGAGTAACATGAGCCGGGACAGCTTACCAGGTAACAGCAATGCATTCATAGTTCACGTTATTCAGAGGCAGTTACAATCAAGCCAAAAGGCAGTAGGAGATGGCCTCTCTTCTCCTGTTACATTTCTTTGAAACTATGTTTGCTGAACTTTCTCTGAGGGTAAATACTGGTCCTGTTTTGAAAAATCACCGCTTCCTGGAAGGAGAAAGTAGCACTGCTGGATAACTTCCTGTGCTGCTGCGGGTCTAAAGGTGGGTAGGTATGCCAGCGAGATGGCCTACAGGCTGCTGCCTCATTCATTGTGTGTGCTCCTGCTCTGTGATTGGTTTATTTCCTTCAAACGCTTCAAAGATTTTTCTTTCAATTCAGTCCCAGTGATTCCCAGCACTTGGAAACTTTCCTCTTTCCTTTGGAAACTTCCCAAAAGGGCTGCAATCATCAAAGTGGCTCAGCATGGCCTTTAAAATAAACTCCATCTTCTGCGTTTGATCCTTGTTCCTATTTTCATCATCCTGCCCTACGTCCACAGTATTGTCGTAAGTCTAGCCTTTCTGCCAGTACCTCAGTTCTCTTCTGCTTTAAAGACTCATCTGTCCTTTCAGTATGGCAAGCTGTTAATGCAGAAACTAATTACTTTGCCAACTTTAGAAAGAGAAAATAATGTGTTTCAGCTGATAAATGCAATTTTGGACCTGCTGTGAAAGTCTGTTGTTTCTCAGAAACTTGCTTTTGAGGACAGTTACCTAAATATCATGGGTTTTAATCTACAAGGGCATGCTGTTTCATGTTCATGCTTTTTCATATTATCTGGGCTTGCAGCAAGTATTTCATTTTCCTCTTGCTCCCATGGCAACTATGTATTGTGCTACCAAACTTTCAGATTTTGCTGTACTAGGTGTCCCCTACAGACATCACTGCTCTAACACCAGCACTCTTACTATTATCACATCATCTTCTTGCCATTTTTCCAGACAAAAAAATAGTCTCCCTTGGCCTTAACAAATGATGAAGAACCAAATATACCACAAAAAAAGGTGTTGGTATCGTCATATTTGCTGGATTAGATAAGTCAGAGGAAGACTTCAATTCCTGACCTCTTCTCAGTGTCGTCTTCTGTGAAGATTTTGCCAGTATGAAGCAAGTTGTGGTAAGGACAAAAAATGTTTTGAGCAGGTCTTTCATCGAACGTGCTAATAGCTATGCCTTTTTCTGGAGTTTGATTCGTTGCTATTCCAAGCCTGTTTTCACTATGGATAAATCCTATTTTAGCATTTTTTTATGACCACAAAATCTTCTGAAAAATTGGGCTAACAAAAGAGGCACTTACCTTGAAGGAAAGCTCATCTTCATTTTCGCCATGAAAATCATAAAGAGCTTTGGCTTTTCTTTTCTTCCCTCCTAGAGACTGTGACATCTCTACTCTGGCTGCAGAACATGGAGAAGACAGGTTATTTGGATTCAAGTCAAATACATCATTGTTTCCAGTGACACTTCCTGGTATTCTTGTGTGTTTTTGTTTTTTTTTTCCCCCCCTATGAGTGTGCTGCAGGGTGCCCAACTGTTATTACTACTGATAGTGGGCAAATTTCATTGTTCCTAGTGGAACTGAAATCTCTACTGCCACTAGTTCATCTTACAACACCAATGTATTCTTGTGGTTTCCTTCTAAAAGGGCTAAAAGTAAAATCCATTTACTCAAACTTTCCAGTGTAGAAACTTAATGAAAGTTGTCTTTTCTTCTGTGTAGCGGGAGATGCAGCAGTGTTGTGTAACTGCACTCACTGTGTGCTACTGGTCAGACAGGTGATATTTATTTCCTGTCAAGTTTAACTCATGGCTTTAGTTGCCAGCTATGAGGGGGAAAAAAAAGTGATTGTTTTGTGTCCTCTGTTAAGGTTTTGACTGTATTGGTTGTAGGATTAAGCAGAAGCTTGAGGAGAGCAAGCAGAGGTCATTTCTTGATTCCCTAAGAGAATTATAGTAGTTATTTACAGCTATACCAAATCTTTGGTTGTACTGCGGTATTTCCCTTTAGCTGCAGGAGAAGCGGCCTCCCTTTTTATACACCTGAATTCCTGGTAAAGACAGCTAAATTAGTTAATAAATAATTTGGGAAGCAATACAGATTCTGAAATGGTTGAAAGTACAGTTTAGGTGCAGATAGAATATGACTAGAGTAATATACTGCCATTATTTCAGACTGTGGTTCAACACTTAGTTTAGCTTTAGGATGTTAAAGACTGTAGCGGCATATGGTTTTTAAGGCAATGGAAGAGTTGGGTTCTCCCAGAAATCGTTACCATCAGAGCCTAAGGAATAATGAGTTGTCATATAGTAGAGCACTGTACCTGAGCAGATCTGAACAAACACTGCTGGGAAAATCCCTTCCTTGTCATTCAGCCTTCCTCTGTACCACTCCGAATCTACTTGTTCCAGTATCTGGATGTAGTCTCCTTTTCTGAAGGATAAGTCGTCTTTGGTTTCTGCTGTGAAATCATGAAGTGCTTCACACCACTCCACTGAGTGTCTGTTGTTCTGTTCAAGTGAAAAGAAATGCATTAATTTCAGCAGCATCAATAGAGGCAACAGCACTAAGCTCCTGAACGCTGGTGTACAAGATGTGGGTATGCACACTTTCTCTCATACTATTCAGCTGTTGGTGAAGGTGTAGGCTAGAACAGCATAGGAGCAATTACTACATAATTTCCTCTAAGCTTACAGGCATTCCTTTTTATCACTGGTGGCAGAGGCTAGGATTAGTAAATTCAAAATTAGCCCACTGCAACACTACTCAAAACAGAACTAACAACTTGCTTAAGCACAAAGGATAAAAAAGTTGCAAATTTTAACTTGTCAAAAGCTACACATTGAATTAAGAGCAACCGTCAGACTTCTAGATGTGACCACGCATCGTTATGTGCTGTGGGAGTTGTACTGCATTCAAGTTTAAAGATGTGCAGCTAATATGACACTGTAATAGAAATTCTATGTAAATCTATGGAAGATAAATTCTGGCCCCTGCCTGTGAAGCTGTATTACCTGAGGAAGGGAAGAAGAAACCTCCACCTTGTTCTTCAGTGCGGCTCCTGTACCTATGTAGCAAAGGACAGGTTAGAACAGTAGCAATGACTACTCAAAATGTACTAATGAGAGCAGATTTAGACATTCAAAATGATTATTAAGAATAACTTCTTAAGAAGTCCTAGTATTTCTTTTGATTGTTCTCATCTCCCTTTCCACCTCTTTCCCCCATGCATTGTCCTGTTGGACTCTATCCTTTTACACCGCCTGTGTGTGTACAGTACAAAGCCACGTTCTTGAAGATTTTTGCTAACATAGTCATACCTGTTCCAGGCAGATCTTCAATTACTTCCACAAAGTTCAAGGGGAAAATTCCAGACGCGCCTCTAAGCTCTCCTTTGGCCCACTCTTCATTTACATATTCTTTAAGGATAATAGTTTCACCTTCTGAAAAACTGAGTTCATCTCTCTGGTCTCCAATATACTCAAATCGTGCTATGCATCTTGGCCCTCTGCACAAACAAGAAAGGAACTTACTTTGTATATTTCCTATTAGTCGCCACATCCCAAACAACAACACCACAATGACTTTGATGCTGGGCTACTTCTTGCATTTTTACACTTTTGTTCATATCTAAGCCAGTGTTCAGATATACTTCTGTTAAGAGTTTAATGTTTTTTTGAACCAGTATCCAATTCAGGTACAGTAAAACAAGGATGAGCTGGGGGGTGGAAGGGCAATGTATTTGTCCCAAATCCCAAATACAATGTGTGTGTGTGCTAGTTTTAATTTACTTTGACAAACTGCATTCTGTAAAATTCATCCCAGGGTGGGGCAATAAATTATTTAGGAAAGAACCATCAATGTATCTGATAAAGTTTATGCAATTTGGTATAACACTGAAAAACTAATTCATCTTTTTCCTCAATTTAATAATTTAATACATTTGTTAATTGCTCAAGCAAAGATGTTGCAACCAAGCAACATCTATGGTTTCTCAGAAAGGTCATGCTGTGAAGAAAAAAAAAAGTGAAGCTAGGCTTAGTTCTTTCCATAGTATAGTTTAAAACAATGTATAAGTTTGATTCGCATCCCCATTCTTATCTTCCTAAAAACCTTAGGGTGGCGGCAGCATTTTCTGCTGTATTTGCTTAGTTGCAGAAGCAGCATTTAAATAAACAAAGGTTCAGCTAGGACAAGCTATTTCTATCTCCAGAACAAACTCAACACTCCTTTCATACTGTGTTCCTACCTCTGAATGTGCTTTATTGCTGCAATAAATAGTTATGAAAGCCAACAAACCGCCACTTAGTTACAGCAAGTTGTTCAAGGGGGCTCTATCTACATAAATGCTTGTTTGCTTGTTATGAAGTGATATACCAGTTTTTGAACACATGAAGTAAGTTTTTAGTCTTTTTTACCTGAATATGAACCTTAGTAAAATGTCATAAACTTTCATTCTTGAGAACTTAATTTGTAGAATAGCTTTACAATAGATGGATAAACTGCTAACTATATCAACCTCATCACAGTTAACACCTGCTTCAAAGGTATCCTTTTTTTTTTTTTTTTTTTTTACTTACTAGTAAATCAAGATAAGAAAGAAAGTATTTATTTGACTCACTTAATAGATGGTGATGAGCAGGGTATTTTTTTCCTTTTGCTTTCTTCTGGAACATCAATCTAGTAAGACAGCAAAATCAGTACAAATATTCCATTTTAAGCTTATGGCAACACAACTACCATAAACTTTCAACTTGTTAAAATCACCCCTGATTTTAAATAAAGCACAGATCCTGTTATGGGCTCCATGTGATGCTATATAATCACTAACATGCTCTGATATTTTACCATATTAATGTAGATTTTGGTTTTGTATGTCTGATTTCTCCTTTTCCAATCTTATACAAATAAGGAACACTAAATGTTTTTTGCTATTAGCCTTTCTCAATATTCCTACTTGCAGCACAGCTGATTGACAGAAAATGAGACCAGGCGGTACTACAGCTTGTTGCATGTAGCTCCAACCTTCCAATTGAAAATTCCTCTCTATCATTTACTAGCACAACATATCACAATAGACAAGATTAGTGTTTACATATATTTTTCTGGGCTTTGGTAGCCAGCTGTACTGAAAACAAAAGCTTATGATAAATCTCACTTGTAGGGGCAGCACCTAAAGAAAGGTTAGTTTAGAGAAAACAAACTAATTGTTCCTAACTCAGCTGTAGGTAACTACTATGTGCTAATTAAAGGAAGGGGAGAAATATAATTTAGAAAATCAGCACGTGGATATACCAATCCATTATCCCAAGAAGACTAACTGTATTTTTGGTATGATATCAAGGGAGCTTTAGTATGAAACTGCAAGCCTAGGGAACCTGGCTAGGAGCTTTGGGTCTCAGCTCACTATCACATAAGCCAGTTCCCATCCACACCAATAAAAATGTTTCATTGCTGCTGTGATGTGCTGGAAGAAATCATGCTGACTTTTAGGACAAATAATCTCTGCCGTACTCTTGCTAGAGAAGCTCATAGCAGTGGAGCCCTGAAAGGTCCATGGTAAGCAATAACTATGTATTACTGTTCGGTGTCCAGACACCAAGCTAGTATGCAGCTCAATATTGTAGAACACAGTAATGTACTGATGGAGGCCTTGGATCAACACCCAAGCTGACATGAATACATAGGAGAATTCACTCAGTGCATTAGCCACATTTACTGTCCTTTTTTTTTTTTTTTTTTTTTTTAAATTTTGCTCAAAGGCTATTTTTGCACTCAAAAGGGTAAACAGCCATTAAAACTCAAATAGGTGTTTGAAAAGCATCTTCCCTAGCTTCTATGAAGCCTTATCTCTCTGTGGCCATGATGAATTTGATGTCAAATCTTCATTCCACTACTCTAACATAAAATCCTTTCCTTATCAGCTCTCAGTTGTAACAAGAACATTGATGATTTAAATTGTTGGCTTGTGTAGAGGCTCAATGTAGCTAACAAATCTTTCTTGTGAAAGCAAATATGATTACTAACCACAGGTCTATTTTTGATTCTTCAGCACTTCCCAAATTTTAAAATTCTTTTCCAGTAACGCCATTACAAGCCAAACAGACACCCTCTGTAACACACTGTGAATTACCAAACACTTGGTATTTTTCCACGTAGCAGCAGTTCTCAGCTCTTTCTGTCAGCTGCCCTGTTCAGTACAGACCCTTAATGTCTTTAATGCCCAGCCATACACCTTCACTGCATCCCGGTGCCAGTTCAGCATTCGTGCATGTCCATCTGGCTGGGGTGGATAGCCCCATGGCCCTTTCTACTGACACAAAATGGACTTCAATCTCTAAGTCAAGCTTACAACAGATGACTCAGCTTTCAAGGTAGTGAACTCTATTGTATCTTCTTTAAACCTGAGCTGCTCAATCCATTTCCACTGGGCTCCAAAACAACACCCGGCTCTTGCCCACAGTTTAATGGCAAGTGTCACATTCAGTAACAGGATTGCTTTAAGCTCCTCATTTGCAATAGCACAATCTCCTTGCGATGTGCCAGCACACTCATTTGTGTTGTCACTTAGGGGAACACATCCAGCTGGAAGAAAAAAAATCTAGGAAGGAAGAAAAATGTTTGCTTGGGCTCAGCTGCTGCCCTGACCCTGTACAGCCCTACCTGGCTGCAAAAGTGGTGATTCCAGCACAGTTCAAGGGGACAAGAATACCAGAGAAGCTGACATGGAAGCACAAAGCAATCATCTTACTGCGTGTTGATTTTTACATATTGCTGTGAAAAATAATCTGCTCTGTAGACCCAGAGAAACTACCCCAGTTAACAAAGAGAATCTGGTAAGGGCCATGATTTTCTCACTTGGCTTGAAACTAATAGGAAAATAATCCCCATAACACAAATTAGTTCTGCCAAATCAAGCATCTTCCTAATACCATGCAAACAAGTTGGTATGTCTTCTGCACTGCCAGAGGGAAAAGAGATTATCTAAACAGTGAATGGAATTAAACACACAGGAGCTTCAGTAACATAGAACAAGAAAACCAATGCAGTAGGATTGTGTGTAGTACTGTATACAAAGCCTACATACAACTACTTTCACAAAGCTGGCAGGAAATATCCCTGTGCGATTCCCACATTTTCCTCTGTACCACTCAGCATCGATTTTCTCCAAAAGACAAACTGTATCTCCAGAACGAAGGTCCAAGTCATCAGCATGCTCTGCAAGACAGCATCATTTCAGTTAATGGTAGTTATCACACTCACTGATTTTCTTTGAGTAAAACCTTCTTAATATAAATATTACGGGCAAGAGCAGAATGAGTTTTTGTCAAACCTTAGTCACACATGCTAAACAAATTAGCTTTACCTAGAAGACTGGCACAACTATAGCTAGACCCATGGATTTGAACAATTCTATGTGCAGACCTTGCACACTGAGCTTCCTGATTATTTTTAAGATCCAAGTCCTAAGAAAATCCCCATTTGAAAGTCTTGGAGAAAAACAAGCTTCGAAAATATTCACATTTACTTACCTGCAGAAAAATCATGCAGGACTACAGCATGAGGTGCACTTGTGTCAGCAACTTTTGGAGGGTTGTTTGAATCCTGACAACAACAAATACATCCAAGTAGTTTATAAATCATGGAAGATAGTAACACTGATTCTCTGTCACATACTCTGAGAGTCACTTTCTGACTTTGGACACAACGTTGTTGTGGTACCAGAGAACCACCACTGGAGGCACAAGTGCTGGTCACTGGCCTGTATTCTGTATGCCTTTGGCCAGTGTAAACCAGAAGGCATTTCACCAAAATCTACTTCTGATCCAGCAAAAGGAAAGGGAGGGCGTGAAACTTTTCCCAGTATAGACAAAGCCTCAGTATAGACAAAACCACTGTGCCTGAATTGCTTTCAAGCAAGGTAATTCATTGTGGGGAAAAAAAGGAAAACAAAACCAACAACCAAAAAAGCCCAGCGTGGACAAAGGTAAGGACAGAATAATATGAATTACAACAGATAACAACAGATTGCACAGAAACCTATTTCAGCCATGTAGGTTTTGCTTATCAAAAAGGCTGCTCAGAGCTAGCATCTACACCAGCTGTTTGATAATAATACAGTCATGCCCTAAAACAGGTTAAGTTCTGTATAAGCACAGAACAAGGGAAATTCTTTGAAGTCCCTATGTCAATCACTGACACATCACATACAGCACTTTGTAAAACTGAGCGCTCATCTTTTCCCTGCTTTTCAGATACTCAGCCAGGGAGTGATTACCTTCAGAGGAGACAGAGAAACTTTTACAGTTTCCTCTCCCTTCTGGCACTCCAAGTAATCACTGTTGCTCTCATAAGCAGAATGTCCTGGTGCTATGAGGCAAATCACCATTATTGGGGTTTGTTTTGGTGGTTGTTTTGTTTTTATGAAAGAAACACAAGGATTTAATAACCACTATTGCATTTCTCAGTACAACCTTTAAAGCCTAAAGCAGTTGATACTTTAACATAACTGGAGTCTTAACCATTAAACATTTATGAACAGACGAAAACGTCTTACCTTACAGGATGGTTCCCCATGGTTCCTGGGAAGGCAATCTTCCTTGGCAATTCCATGAGACAAAGGTAGCTTGAATAGAGGCAAATGGGAATAGTTTGTTTCAATTTTAAGCACCCGAAGTTTCCACTGCATGTGAAAACAGGCGATGGAAGTATTCATACAGGTAGCTAATTTAGGAATCTAGTGGGAGATGACAAGCTTCTTTGGAAAGCATTCAGAGCAGGATTGCAGGTGATATGACCTGCCATTTCGAGAAACCCAAGTCTCGCCATCGGCTTTAAAATTTTCTTAGCCACCTAACTTTTCTTATCCCATATGGCACGTGATGTTCAGCAACACTCTAATACAGAAATGTATTCAGCTGTCATGGAGGGCACTGGAGAAATGAGCCGGGAGGACAATTTCATAGACAGTAACATGCAAGGTCAAGAAATTACTGGCGATCTGCTACTGAAAAAAAAAAAATCTCATTTCCAAGATATGTCACATGTTTTTCTATGAAAACAGGAATGGCTGTGCCACAGAAGAAGCATGATGCTTCCTTTATGTCAGACCTGTTCCTACTATCACTTAGATGCACCTTTCTCTCTCTTACTCCTCTGTTCCACCAAGAACCTAAACACAAGAGTGAGGACCAGAGAGAAGGCAACAGAATGCTTCTAGTCTGTGCTGCATGTTGATGTTGTCATTCATGCTGTGGTTCTGTGGGCACTTTTTTTTTTTTTTTTTTTTTAATGGCAATAGCACTGGTTCAAGCTGTCACCAGTTCGGATCACTGACCAGTTTTAAGTATCTGCGGAAAAACTCCCTCCTGTAACACTGATCTGTGTTATCCCCTAACACCACATGCAGTACTAAAAAATAAATATATATAAAAGTATAAAATTTATAATGAAAACGGTTGGAATCTGTACAATGAAAACCAAAGATAAGTAATGTTACATTCCTCGCTCTTTGCAGGCTTGATTAAGCAAGGTAAGCTACTTTTTATGTTTTGATGCTCTTCCAATTTTGTTAAGTGTTTTGATATACACAAGGTATAGCTCTATACAGATGCAATATTTAGCATCATTTTATGTACTCAAATAGAATTCAGAACTGATGACTGTGGAAAAGACCCCAACAAATCAAAAGCTATAGAGATATATAAAAAATAATATAAAAAAATTACATGTATACATACATCTATACATCACATTTATATATTGCTTTCTCTAGTACTACCTCACACTGCTTATTACTCTTTATTTATCAGTATTTTCTAGGGAACGTTATGCTGATAGATGCACTAATCGTATCACAGTAACCTATCTCAATAGTTTTCTCACTACCATTTCCACCAGCATGCTTTTATAAACACCAGTGTCAGAATATCTCAGCTCTCACCATGTATTTATTGTAGAGGGGATGACCTGGTTTAGGTCTTGGAGGTAAAGCTGGATCTTGATTTTTTAATACTTGGCTCTTTGTTCTCTTGGGTCCCAATTTGAACTTGCTTGGTCTGTTATCAGAAGCAATGTCAGAAGTGGATCGGGAAAGAGCATCCTTCTGGGAGGAGGTCTTGATTGCAGAGAGTTTTGGTGGAGGTGGCCTTCCAGGAACTCCTTTAGGTGGGGGAGGTCGAGCTGGTACAATTTTTCCATTTGCAGGCCTAAAAATTGGGTAAGCCATCTGAGAAATATGCATATTAAGAAGCCTGCCACCCCCCAACCTCCACCACAGCCCTAGCAATAGAGCATGCTATAAGGAAACATGACTCATGGCTGTAGAGCTTGAAATATCTGAAGTTCTTGAGGAATCCACGAAACCTTCAAATAATGGGATTGGATGATCAAGTCCTTTTACAGATCCTTTGACTTCACATTTCCAAGTCTGCCCACCACTTTTATTAACAGCTTGCCAGTGTTCTCAAAAGCCCTCTTCATAAGCAGGATTTTTTTTAGCAATCCACTTTTAAAAAGAGCTTTGACTGAAGATGCCTTAGCAAGGAGTTCTAGTGGAGAGCCTGAGGGGAAGCCCTGAGAAGCTCTGCTGATCCAGCTGGTTTTCAGGAATCAGACTAGCTCATACTCTAGGATTTCACTCACCTGAAGTCACTTTTGGGCAGTGGCAATGCTCAAGCTTTCTGGTAATACCAGAGGTACCACACTCTCATTAGTGTACCAGTAGTTTAGAAAATAAAATCAAGAAGTCTAATAACTGACAGTGGTAATTTAAAAGAAAAAAAAATAAAATTCCTCCTTACTAAGTGCTGACAAAAAATACCAAAGTTTTCAGAATCAAAGAGAGTGAACAATAATTTGCTAATAAAAAAAAATCACCTCTGTTTTAAACAAGCATTGTGCCCATAAAACTTTGGCTTCACGTTATTAAGAAACCTGGCACTGCAACGATTCCAAAAATACAGGTTTGTTTAATTTTTATTGGGAAGTCTTCCGTGAGTAACTGCACTTTTCTCCTACAATTTTATCTCTCATATATATATTTTACATATATATATATATATACACACACACACACATAGATATGTATATTAGCATAATTATTTGCTAGCATGAATTCCTCAAGGATCAGTAAAAATTATCAACCTCAACAAATGTGCATTAGTGGAACTTCCAGAGAATCTGACATGTTTTGTGAATGTCATCTACCACTTGAGAAGATATTGGTGATTTACTAATGCCCCTGATAAGAGTTCCCTACTCCTATTTGAATAGGAATTATTTTTTTCAATTTCAAAAAATTTTTCCACTTCTGTTCAACTTATAATTAATTCTGATGGTTCACTGGGGTTTTAGGCCTGAAGTGAACGCTAGACACTGGGAAGGTCCAGCATCTGCCCTTTCGAGGGTGGCAGCATCTGCCACCTCTATTCCTCCACCACTCCAAGCCAGCCACAAGTGCAAGTGCTGTTGATCAAAAGGTCAGCAACATGCAGGAGGGGATGTTCTCTGTTCAGCTGTGGGTAAAAAGGTTAAAGATGCAGAAAGGAATGCCTGTCAGCAGCCACTGCACATTAGCTGAGGAGCCAAACAGCTGTCCTTCTGTAATCTCCCTGCTCATACCGATGTCGTACAAACAAGTATGAACCCACTAGTAGCTTGGATCTGCCTATTTATTACTGAGTACATTAAAAGCAAAACCTGCCCAAGCCCTTTGAGTTAGGATCAGAGTTGGTGGTGTCTACACTGAGACTAACTACACATACTCACATAAAAGAGATGTTTCTGAGTTAATCACTGAAAAATTGCGCTTACCTTGGAGGTAGTGCAGGTTCTAGCTGAGGTGCTCCAGCCTGTTCTGAATGATCCAAGTCCTACGAAGATTAAAAAGAAAAAGGCATTTCATTAAACCTAAGAAACAGAAAGGATCTTGTTTAAATGATGCATTTCTTATTTTAAATTACAGACAAGAAAAACAAGAGTTTCTGGCACTTTGGGACTAAAGTAATAAATATCATGGTGTGTTCTAGCATATTGTTGTACGTAGAGGGAGATGTAAATAACTTTGGCTGACTCACCTGAATCACAGCCTAAATTGTATATTAGATATGACCCAGCCCTCTTTATCCTATCACGTGGGAATCAGGCAAGAGACAAACTCAGGAGAATCATACAAACGCACAATTTCACTGCCCATAGGATTCCAACTTGTCTGCAGTTACGTTATTGGCTTTGATTTAACTTTGACAAATGAAACACTTTGAATAGGCTTAGAGCAGAAAATATGACATTGATGTAACTCACACAGGAGAGAGTCTCTTGCAAATAACATTAGCTCTCATTCAAGAAGGCATCTAAGGATGTTTCCTAGAGATCTAACACACAAATCCTGCTGAATCTTGCTTTGGCAGATCAAGGCTTTGCTGCTCCCAGCTGCCCATCCCAACCCTGCCAGAGATTGCTACCCTGTGGCAGAGTCAACAGAGGGGAACACATGACATATCTGAAGGGCTTGGACCACAGTAATGGATTAACAAGTTACCATCCTTCTGCCTCCTGCTCTTCATTTTCATCCCAGTGCCAGAGAGTACCGCCAGCTCAGCTGACCAAGCGCAGCTGTCTGCAACAGCACGGCAAATCAGCGTGCTAAATCTACGATCAAAAGTAACCTTCCTGAACCAGTAACTTTTAAAAGGGCTCAATGCTCTTGCTTACGTGTCTTGTCGACATGTGCTTGAAACTGGTAAACAATTTCTGTGATTTTTCTCCACCTAGAAAATACCTAGATGTATTTTGTGACTTTGCCTCTTGACTAAGAACTTTGCCTCTTGACTAAGTCCCCAGATGACTGCTCCTGATTAAATACTTCTGATTAAAAAGAAAACGGCCTGACACTTTCAGATGGGACTGGTATCCTAACATCAAAAGTTCTCCTCTTCTGCATGAAACCTGAGCCAATTGCTGCTTATGGTCAACAGCTTCTGTTGTTGCTTCTACAGATGAACACTGCTAGTTTCAGAAGCACTGGTTTGTGTAATACTTTATTATGAATCCATTCTCAATATTCTCCACTTGGCAATGGAAAAAGGTTGAAATGAGCATATACAATCTTGAACTTCAGTTTAGAGGAGGAGATCTCAAAATATGTAACAGATTATTCAAAGATTACTGTATGAAGTGATCCTCTGTGTGCCTGTCGCAGTAATCTGAAGGATATTGTAAATGTTCTTGGATTGTATTGTGTAAAACGTTATTTAATGTATTGTATTGGAAATTATTTTTACAGCATTATCTAGAAAAGATAGGACCTCTATGAATAGCCTCTTCAGCCACGATGTTTAAAACCCCCTTTATCCTATTAACAAAAGTAGCCACAAATACATTTGTTGGCAGCTGTCCACCTAGTCAGGGCTTTTGATTTGATTTGATCTTTTTACTGCCTATGGTTTCCACAAGATTCTCTGCCTTTCTTGCCATCACAGCTCTCAATATTTGGAAAATCTATTTTCATTTTCTATTTTATTTTAATTCTCTTTAGTAAATTTGTTTCAAAGTGAATATAGGATACAGCTATAAATGAAGCTACAGCTTCAGCTACAATGTCTACCATTATTATTTGCTCAGGAGTGAAGAGCAGAGCCTTACTTTTCAGAAAGATGGTTCTACTCAGGGTCTGACAAGGGCCAGTAGAAAACAACTGGAAGAAAAAAGCTGAAGAAAGCAAGCTTCATTCATCTACAGAACAGCTTCTCTGCCTGGACATTAGCTCAGACACAGAGAAGTACTGTGTATATGAAGGTAAAAAAGTATGTATTTCTAAAGGACTTTGGCAGTATTTGACCATAAAAGTCTTATTACAGTTTGAGCTGCTTTGCAGTGCTTTGGAAACTAAATTGTAGCGTGTCCTTGATTCCAGCTGCAAAATACAGAAAATTGAAGATAAATGTGATCAAAGTTTAGTAAAATCAACAAAGTGTTTTTCAGAACTGACAGCAGTCTAAATTACCTAATTAAATTAGAGGACGCAATTAAAAGAAGAAAACCTTATATTTTTGAGTAGTCCCTTTCATCCTTTGGTCCCTCAAATAACTTGCTTTAAAAAGGATTGAGAGTGACAAGAGATCTGTTACCCAAAGCAGACAAAGTTGTAATGCAGGAAAAGTTTTAACTTACCAATTTTTTTACTAGGTCACCACTGTTGGGTTTGCCTGCTGTGATGTCAGAGGTGTTGCCAATAGGCTTTTCAGCAGGGAGTGGTGGAGGGCTATGAGGGATGTCATTTAAAGCTGTAAAAAAAAAAAAAATCCCAAATGAAAATCTAATGAATAGCTTCTTTACACAGACCAAACATAGATAAGAAAATCCACCTTGTTTTGGTGCATCTTTCTGTGAACACAACTTCCTTCCTCATAGCCAGAGCAGCCAATGGGCAGGCCCACCAAAAGACTAGCAAAGGGAACATTGTACCTCTTACGTTGACTGTAGGAGTGCTTCCCATTCTGCATAATGAATCTTCACTTTATTCTCAGGACACCAGCAAGTTATTCTAGGGTTTCAGCTGCAATACTTGTTGATATAATATTAGACAAGCAGCAGAGTTTCTACCCTTGGGAATGTTGGACTCATTACTGGATACTCTGAAACACCATCACCATCTCTCAGCCACATTTCTAAACTGGCTCACTTTTTTCAGCTGTCAGCTCCTGGAATATCCTTCAAGCTGGAAAACAGCTGAGGGTTATTTCAAGTAACCCTGAAAGATCAGGAGACTAGGATGGAAGAATCTCCGGAAAGGTAAAGGCAAGCAAAGAAACTCTTGCCTTCTAGAAAAGTCACGGTGATAGAACAAAAAGAAAGATGGGAGCTCCCTCGTAGTCTCTAAGGAGCTAAGCAAATTTAGGACATAGAAGAGGAAACAGTAAAGTTCTTACTATGGAAGAGTGATGATCTCAGTCTCAACAAAGATACAAAAACCTGAGATACATGAGATTTGTTATAAACATCTCTGCCATCCAATTCTGGGAATGACTTGGTCAAGTTTTATCGGCATATTCACCAATATTTTTGTCTTTATATACTGAAACGTTGTCACCTATTTTACAATGCATTTGCATACCAAGAAAATTCCCTTCATGCCACAAACTTCAGACACTCTTCTGATTTCCAGACTGTCCTGGAGTTACATAAAAAGATGTACAGACAGCCTGGGCTTTCATAGACTAATGACAAAAATGAGGACAGATTCTACAGAAAGGACAACTTTAAGTTGCTCATTTCATGAAAAGTACTCTTAACAAAGGAAGAGCACCTAGGAAGGAGAGGTGGTGTTTTTAACACTTCTGTTGTACTACTATGATCTAGAAGACTGGTGTTGATGTTTAGAAGTGGATTATTTCAAGGATAAATACATTATAACACTCAGGAGCAGGTAATAGTCACTGTGTTGGCAGGGACTGAGAACAGGGAATAGAAGTTAATGAAGTTCATCCACTCTTCTAAGGTAATACGATGAGAAGTAAAAACAATACCTGCTCGTAATTGCAAGGGATATCTTCTCTTCAACATACCTTACTGATATACAAAGAAC
The DNA here is from genome assembly GCF_965140915.1 of Aythya marila. Taxonomy (NCBI): domain Eukaryota; kingdom Metazoa; phylum Chordata; class Aves; order Anseriformes; family Anatidae; genus Aythya; species Aythya marila. Next base: position 32,838,040 of record NC_139045.1, on the reverse strand, counting down.
ATGAGAGATTTATTTATTGATGCCATTTCAAATCTTGATATATGCACAGATGGTCTAACTTCTCTGCCTTTGCTGTTTATAAACTAAAATTAAAGGAAAGAGAGGAAGAAAAAAAAACCTCCAACAACTAGAAAGCAGGTGCTACTTTCAGTGATTTCTAAGTGTAAAAACTGAAGTGGAAGTTTAATGCTTCCTTTCTAATCATAGCTCAACAAAAATGCTAATGAGGAACTTCTAAAGCACTGGAGATCAAATTCTTAAACATACAGCTCTGCCCTCTTTTTGGTAGTGCTGTATTTTTTTGTTTTTGTTTTTCTCCAGTTTATTGTTTTTTTTCTTTTTGTTTTGCACTGGTTCCTAACAGACAAAGGATGGCAAAAGACCCCTTGTATCGAGACCATGTAGCTCTCTTACAAGGTGAATGTTACTATATCCTTGTCACTCTTTGGCCCAATTGCACTTGGGATTTTTAGCTTTTAACAGCTTACATTTCTACAGCAGTTCCTATCTGCCAAAAGGTTACTCTGTTTATTTGGAACCTGCTTCTGTTCCCCCACATCCCATTAATCTTCCATCCACAGCCTCTTATAAAGCAGTCCTTCACACCCCTCTAAAAATTGTAATTAAGTACACTCTGACTGGCAGTCTCTGTAGGAAGTTCAATTGCCACTAGAGAGCAGCAAGGGACTGGTTATCTACAAGTTCAAAAGACTCCAGATAAGAAAAAAGTCTTTTTTCTTAAAGGAAAGATCTCCTTTATGGAGATTAATTATGTTGGGTTTCTTCCATTAGTTTGTAAACATATTCTTCTAACTGAAAAAAGCTTTTATATATGATCATGTATTAGCAGAATGTCTTTTCCTAATTGCTTTATCTTCATTCTTTTCTGCATTTTTCATCACTTCCACTGCATTTCACACATACACAGAGGAAAAGAAAACCGGAGGGGTTAGGTGGAGAGAGAAGGGATCTCAGGGAATAGTGAAAGTCTTAGTAGCAATGCCACCAGGATATCTTTGGCTCTATACCTACACAATTTAGTACAACTTGAGTCTGAAATATCGGTTTCAAGAGCTATTTTCTGATCCCTCTTCGTAAGTTTTGAGGATAAAACATAAGGCTAAACTTCAGCAGCTATGTACTCAAGGACTAAAAGATCAACACAAAGACCTTGTGGCTCTCTGACAAATTTCCACTCTGAGATACTGTCAGTGTAATTTGTAAAGTTGTAAAGGATTAGAGATGGAAGGCATTAGGGATAAGATAACTATCAGAAAACTACAGACAGGAGGACCTTGCCACAAAATAGAACAAATCAGTTCTTTGCAATCGAATGCTCGCATGCCTTTTTTATTCCCTCAATTACTACCAAAACACTACAGTTTAAATGACCACAGATTTTGATGGAAGCTGTAAAAACTATGTTTACAACCTGACTAAGCTCCTGAAGCAAAATTTAATACACTAATGTGGTTCCTTTGACAAGTGCAGGCCCTGCTCCCAGGAAGCTTGGGAGCAGCATTAAAATATCCTCAGCTGATGTCTGCACATAAGTCAATTTGACCAAAGGTACAGCTCAGCAGTATGGGTTAGCTGACTGAGCAAGTTTGCTTCTGCTGCAAGGGTCTCCTCCAGCTCTTCTCTGCCAGCATTTAGATCTCTCCCCGCCACCATTTCCCCCCTGATACGCATTAGCTCCATAAGGTTTGAGGAGAATCAAGCTTAGTGCAAAGGAGGGCACCAGACAAGGTAGATGGGAGACAGGGAGAGAGGAACATGACTGCCAGCCACTGCTGCCTCCCACCACTGCTGGCCATCTGTCGTGTTCAACTGCACTGCGGGATTCCTTTGACAGCTAATACAGCAAGCTAACAGCAACTCGATTTGGAAATAGTAAGTCCCAATTAAAATTATTTCCTGGTAAAGATTTTTCAGACAATTTGGGAGAAGAACTTACATTTCCCGGGTTTAGCTGGGATTCGGATAACAGTGGGTTTCCGTGCTAACACTGGTTGAGCTGCCTGTTCCTTCACCGGTTCACTTTTGGAGAGGAACTGGAATGGATCTAGAAGAAGAAAAAAAACACAATATATTTAATATGCATTTGCTGAACACAAATCTTACCAGTTATAGCATTCATTTTTAAGCACATTAATATTTCACACCCAAGGAAGTCATAAAAATATATATAAATCTGTTTCCAGGGACAAACATTGGGCTGATGCAAATAGAGTAGTCAGCTCTTTGTAAATAACATATCTTTTAGGTACATCCACTATCATAGTCGAGTTAACACAAACATGTTACAGATGCCTTCTGGAATTACAAAGGCCACTGAAGAGCAACCGCATTGCTTGATAATAAGGACCCAAAATCAGGATGGCTTTGGGGAAATGTATTTTCATCACAGTTCCTCTCATGTGCTGTGAACACATTCACCACTAAGTTTTAATCAGCAAAATCTTGCCAAAGCTAAATGGTCAGCTCTACAGAAGTTTTATCTTTATGCCTACAGAAAGAAACAAACAAAAAAGCAGAAAGCACTTAACCATTACCGATTACAATATGTCTTTGCTGTAGAATAACTAATCCCCTTGGAGATTCTGCGTCATTTTGCTGATTATAACCCTGAAGTCATGGAGAGACTGGTTCACACCAAGGACTCGGAGGCGTCCCTGAGCTCTGTGTGTCCCTGCCTAGATCACTCATTCCTCTACAAGCCTGTCCAGTCATTCCATCAGTAAGACAGGAGCAATGTTTTCTATGATTAATAAACTTAAGCACTGGTCTCGTATTAATAGGCATGGGAACATATGTGCATGTAGAAGGCAGCTGTAAAAATACTCGTACATAAATAAAATCCAAATCAAAGGGTTCTTCCTCACGTACACCATGTCAAAGAGCAATACTTCGTTTCTACTTGTTCTATGCTGTTAACAGATGCTACCTTTTTCTCTGGCATTACTAAAAACTGCAGTAAAATGGCAATGCTTAACTGCATCAGAAATGTGTAAGGTAGAAACTGGAGAAGCATTCTGGCCAATAAATTCTCCATGACATGCATTCACAGCCCCAACAACTGAGTTTGATCTCCTCTGGTGGCCTTTTTAGATGCGTAGCTCAATGAGATGTTATTTATGGAGTGTCAGAGTCTCAGAGAGGAAGCATGCTGGGCATCTCTTTACATTCTTTGGGGCTTTTTAAAAAAAACTTATCTCTTCCCAAAACCACCACCACGCTTTCTGACAAAGCTGAAAAGACTGTATTTGATAAAACTCTATCTTCATGTTCAACAACAAGCAAACAGAAGTTATGCAGTGTGAAGTCATGATTTCCTATCGATAATTTGGAACAATACAACCCAATGCAGTTTATCAGTACACTTGCAATCTGTGTCTGGGAGTGTAAATCAGATTTTAAAGTATCCAGAAATACAGTACTTATGAACTTCATTACAAAGCTTTTAGCCCTTCAATTTAAAAAGCCTTGGCATTTTTCGAGAGGGAAAGATCAACCACATTAAGCTCTTTTTTATTATTTTTACACTAAGAATAGGCCCCAAACAGCTTCAGGCAGGCTCTAGCACCAGCAAGGACAGCATGCTGCATGGCCCAGGCATGCTCCGATGCTCATCTCCCGCTAGCCCCTGGCCCAAGGCTCTTTGTAGGTGTATCTGTCAGACAGAGGCGCAGGGCTTGTGTCACAGTCTGTCCCAAAGCCAGGACATCCAGCTACTTACAGCCTCCCCAGATCTGGCCAGGTACCTTCATGTTGCATTGCAGCCGTGAATCAAAGTGCACCGATTCCTTCTGCCAGACTGCTTGTAAACAGCTTCGGGCATAGACATCAGGTACATATAGAAGGTAAGTGTGAACCTGCCAGCCTGGTTAAGTTACTGTTAGCACTAGTCAGTAAAAGGTTTAGGTCCCCTCAGTGAAAGCTGCACCAGAGCAAGAGATGTGCTAGAGGACTGGAAAACACAGACCACACCAGGGGTGCGAGCAGTCTGGCAGTACGGTAGTTGCAACAAACATAAAACCCCACTCTCAGAGCAAGCCTGCAGTTAGCATTTTCCTTCCTTTCTTTACACCTACATCTGCTAGCTACACTGCTAGAATTTGAATTGCATTCAAAAAGATTTACCTAGTCGTAACTGCATGATGGTGTTCAGAATGATTTCAGTGCCACTGAAAAAAGAAAGCCCAAGGTAGGGTTTCCTCCGCTCTCAGTCAATTACCTGGTGACCGTAGCACAGGTACACCCATAGGGGCAGCAGGGTCCCTGGGGAAGTTTGAGGCCAAGGGTACCCATGGGAAGGTGAGCAGGGCTGGTAGCGGGCTCCTGGACACAGCAGGGCCGTAGGGAACCTCCCAGGCTAACCTTCTGCAGAGGGGAAGGAAGCTCTGCATGGATGGTGAGGAAATAATTGTCCAAAGCCTCCATCTCATAGAAGTACAGACAGAATAACACCAAATGGGAATACCCTGAACACCTCAAACAACCACAGGTCTGTGTTCTTTCAAATTGGGAGATTTACAAGTGCACAAAAGTACTGGTTGTCATCTGGTAACCATTTCTGTGCAAGGCTTTGCACAAGCAAGATGGCTTTCCTGACCATTCAGCAGTTGGCTGAAGTCTCTAAATCACTAGATTTGGGCAAAGTTATTTTTAACTCTCAGTTTCTGTCATTCTCAACCTGAGGCTGAGAAAACCGTTCTACAAACCTTAGTTTTCCACTCATTATCTTATGTTCAATTACACTGTTGTCACCTCATAATTAGCTTAAAACTCATTACCTTGTTTGTGTCATTCCATTCCCCAGTGCTGGGTTTGCAGCAGAAATTGGCTGAGTAAACGGCTGCGCTGCTTTGTGCAATGGGACTGACAGCATATCAAATTTTTATGTTGTTTAACAACAATCGGGCATCGTTTGAGCATAATTCATGGAAGTGTGAAAACAGAATTGTTAACATACTCATTTAAAGCTTCTCAGCTCAAGGAAATTAGTCTGCAAGGCATTTTTCATAACACATATCAACAGACTTCAATTGATCTTTTTTATTAAACTTTTACAATGATGCTTAAAGCCTGTGTTTCTCTGGGTCTCACTTTTCTGGAGCTTCTGTTTCAAAGGCTTATTTGATAACATATATTACTGTGCTGCTTTGTTGGTAAGGCAAATGAAAGTCATGTATCCAAATACGCCATGCACCATCTCTTTCTTTTACCAGTTTAGGAGAGAACCTTTTTGCCCACTTCCATATATCATCCTTTTTTAAAACCAGAAATCAGCAGGTTACAGAACAAGCATTCGCTTTCGTCCCTGTGAACAGGAAAATGGATAGCTTTCTGAAGCACGTATTGGTGGTCTTTAAGATAGTGAGATGGTAACAGATATCTCAGCAGCAATAAGGGGGCTCTCCAGACAAATCAGATGTGATATGCTGGAAGCACAGAATAATATCATCTACTGTGAAGAACGTCAGTCCTGCAAGAATTACTCTCAGTACGCAAAAACAGCAGAGTGTAAAATGTGTTGATGCTGACATTACAACACTTGTCACTACAGAAGTAGTATGCAACTGTGTCTACTTCCAATGTTTAATTAAAATAAAATAAAAAAAAGCTACTGCAGGCAAAGCTCACACATTCTCTTCACATGGAACATAATTATCATCGGGGTCACCAGGGGCTCCCAGGAGAAGAAGACAGGCCAACCCCCACCAACAACGGCTTTATTAAAACCCAGCCTGGCAAAACCACTGTTGGCTTTGTGGAAGCAGATTTAGTTCACACTTGGGGAAGATTTTCAATAACAGACCTCTCTTAGTAATATACCTGGAGATCCACTGCAGGTCTGACAGATAGCATCCCAAACAGGAATGGGGTCCATGCTTAAGAAACACTGGGAAATACCAAAAGTCTGACCTCTCCTGAAAATTCTGAATTTCAACCTATCTGCAAACATAAATAGTCAGATCAGAGCATGTATTCTACTGAATGCCGGCATCAGCCATTTTCCCAACCTCAGTTTTTCCCAGTTCTTTTCATCAGGGAAATTACCAGCTCACTATTCTTCGAAATGGTATTTCTGACCCAGAGAGAATTACAGAGTCTGTGCTGCCTTTCTCAAAATATGCAATCTTCAGGTCCCTCTGCATAGAAAATTGCCATGATCTGATCACATCCATGTCTTTCAGCAGACTGGGAAATTAAAAAAAAGAATAATGAGGAAAAAAAAAAAAAAAAGACAATGAGATGTAGGCTCTTTGTGATGTCCACTGTGCCTAACACAAATATAAGCTCAGGTGCAACTCAGGCTCTTTGGATTTCTTGTAGGAGAGGAGGCCGGGTCATGCAAATAGAAGGAACGCAGCATTCAGGAGTAGACCTTATATTGCTTCAGAAATCATTTCAAAATTAAAAATGGAGCAGAGACAAGCAAACCTGCTATCATAACGTTCTAGGATTTCTTTCTCCCCAGCCTACACAGTCACTTTTCATGACTAGCTCAGTTACTTCAGTAGCTGCTATGAGCAGACTGCGTAGTCCTGCTTCATTCACAGATTTACACTGCATCAGGCCTGGGAGATTTGAGGTACCTGATAGGCACAATTAGTCCAGCAGGTATTTGAGCGGGCTCCAAACCTCTTACACATAACAAGCTTTACATCTAAGTAGTATTTCTAACATTCTTGCCAAGGCATTAGCTTTATTTCTGCATCTACTTATGCTGTACCAAAAGCACACACCACCAGAGCAAGTAGGCAATGATTGCAAAAGTTTCTTCTTGAGGATTCTTTCCTCCCAGAAAAAGAAAGATGGTCCAGATGCCCAAACAGAAATTTCCAACTTCTCACACATTAGTAAAATCCAAAAATGTGTTGTGCAAAGACTTATGGATGGGAAGAATTTCTCTGGCAAAATTTATTGCTACTCAGAGCGGAGGAAATACAGGGAACCACTTGCACAGGTACTAGGTATTGCTCTCTGTTCACTGCTGACATCTGACATCTGATGAAAGGTAAGGCAACTCGAAGCCAGCAATCGTTACTTTGGAGGAATGAGTCTGATATGAAGAATGAATGATGTCTATAAGATATACACAGATTGTGCAGAAGGAGCCATCAGCACAACAAAATGCATGAAGTCACAGAATTATGCAGAGTTTGATGTTGTCCAAAAGGTATCATTAAAATTTGGTAAAAGATGCAATAGAAGACCTAGTATTAAGTCTTGTTAAAAACACAAGATGTCTTTAATACAGCAATGGAATACCTCATCCAGACGTTAGAAAGCTGAAAAATAAATGAAATCCACTAGTGGAACAGCAACATTTCTTGGGCTATTGTAAGACTTAACGGCAATACCAGCATTTATAGGGTGTAAAACTACAGCACTATATAGTGCACAGAGACAGTTATAAACAGACCTTTTCCAAGCTTTGGCTATCATCAGGTTTGTGGCATTTCTCTCTGAAACTGCGTGAATGCCCACACTTACTACCTGTGTGCTTCAAAAAAGCACAACAGTTTAATGTGGGCAAGCTAGCAGTGAACCACTCGAGGTGACGGTAATTGCACTGCCTTTGGCACAAAAGGCCCGCTAACACCAGCACCAGTTACAACATAAGAGTGTGGGGACTATTGAATCTATTTCGGTAGGGTAAGAAGAGGGTAGGTGAAGTTGCAAGAGCCTTCAGGAGGTCTCTAATCCAACCTCCTGCCTGGAAGAGGTCAGCTATGAGGTGACGTTGCTAAAATTGGCTGCACAACCTGGTCTAACTTCAAAAATCTGATGCTGGAGGGTGTTTGGTCATACAGTGGGCGACAAAACCAAAACCCAAGATTACCCCCAGAGGTTAAGAAACACAGCTTCACCCGTTCTTGCCTAACAATAGTAATGCTCGCTCATTGGTAAGAGACTCAAGTGCCCACAAACAAGCAAGCTGGAAATCTCCAGAGCAGAGGATCCATAGTGGAAGAAAGTAGGGCATACAAAATCTTTTTAATGAAAATTTGGAGGACAAAGGAATGTATGATGTTGTTTAAAATATTTGTCTAGCCTCTCAGAATAATTTTGCATGCTTTCAGTGAAGGAAAAAAATACTGTGTTGTTTATAAATGCTTCTTTTAAGTAAGCATTTTGTTGTTTTTTGACAACCTTCCTGATCAAAAGATGTCTGCATTTTAAGTGTTATAAAATTTAATCATTAAAGAAGGTTATCATTAAGAACATTATTACTTGCAAGCTACCACTTAACATGTATCGACATGGAACTCAAAAGTGAATTTGTTTGAGTTTTACAACCCAAAGGGTTCATCACCTATTAGGAGGCTATGATTTAAAATTTGTACTGGTTTCCTGAATTGGCTATAAGGCCTTCTCCTGCGGTAAGAGCGGAGCCACCTACAAGCTCCTTGGGGGTCCAGCTTAAGTTCACTACGCAAACATCTGCAGGGCCCGAAGAGGCAATGGATGCTTGCTACCACTTGTGTTGGAGATGGCCAACGCCGCAGCAAAACCAAGAGGGCACAGCACAGGCCTCCAGCTACTCCAGTCCCAGCAGAACACCTTCAGGTAAACCTCGCTTTGTCAGGGGCTCAAGCCAAATGGAAATGGATGAGGCAGCTCACTCTGCTCTGGGGATGGTACCTTGGGCAGCGAGTCCAAAAGGAGACAGGTAATTTAAAATAACCACAACAAGAGTCATCAGGAGTAACACAGCAGAGTAATGAGAAAAACTGCATTATTTTGAAGATAGGTCTGGAGTAATCTACCAGTTATAAACATTTTAGGTCTTTTTTTTTTTTTTCTCCTGTTCCTTCCTGAGGAAGCAATTAAAAACAAGCAGCTGGGCAATATCCCCACAGAAGACAAAGTTGGAGTTACTCAAGCAGCAGTTTTTCTGAATCGGCCACAATATCACACAGATGCCACCATTCATGCCACAAGAAGGAACAACATATATAAATAGACAGTAATCACTGGTTTGGTCATTTTTCTGCCCATACAGGCAGAATTGAACTTTTATACTGTGAGGAAGTAAGTAACTAAATAAAAGAAATAAGAAATGCATCCGTTGCATTACTGTTAGAATTGAAGTACATTAATATGAGGAAAATAAAACAGAAAACTGCCTCCTCGTAAGGACAGACACTCTCTGAATTACTTTTCAAAATATTTGGTTTAAATTAAATTCTGGTACATCAGGAATAGAGCGATCAGTGAACTATATGATGTCTTGGAGAAAGAAGGCAAGGGGAAAAGAAGAACTCCCTACACATAAGAAAGAATTAAAATATTGTAGCAAAATCACCTCCAGGTTTTAATTTAAATATGTGCTTTAAATGCACATATTTTGAATGTTACCTTATTTTCCATCTCAGGACTTGAACAAGCAGGCCCACTACATGCTTTAACACAGCAGCTGATGGGAGTTACAGGTGAAATCATGGATCCACTGAAGCCACGGAACTTCTACCCAGCTCAGCTCATACTAGGATTTCATTTCTTAGCCTTTTTAAATATGGAATACCCAGAAACGATTCCTCCTGACACATTAGTGAAACTCGTAACCTTATGGAACCGCACAAATCCCAGTTACCGGCTATAGCTGAAGTGTAAAAATATCCTTTATGATTCAAAATATCACAACTGTCATCAAAGCATTAACATGTCAAGATTTATGGTCCCAAGTAGACGCCTTCACATTCTAAGTGACTGGCTTGAGCAGGAGCAATTTCATTAGGATACAAACGCCTTTGAACATTATCTCTAGCCTTTGAGTGCAAAATTATGCGGGCACTTAAAACTGGCATCAATTCTGGCTGTTGATGAAAGGAACTGTTCCACAGATTTGTCATTCTTGACTGTTTCTTCCTGCCACTTCCCTTGGGCCAGCAGCAGAGACATGAGCTGGATGCAAGGTTCTGCCATGGTTTACCTCTGAATCTCCTAGCTGTCAAGCCTCCGTCAGACTTCAATTGGCACAGTGGGTGCTGAAAGCTTTGAAAGTGATCTTGATACAGGTACCCTGTATCTCAATGCGCACTAGAAGAACCATTTGGTTTTGCTTGTGTTTCACCTTTTCATCCAGATGTTCCCCTCAACTTCTGCACCTTTCCCAACATCAACAGAATGCTTCACCTTCTTCCTTTCAAATCTCTGTCCAAATCTATTTACATTAGTCTAAGTCCCAGATGCATTTGTGCTGTATCAGAAAAAAAAAATTATGAACATTCTAATCTGTGATGCAAAACTGCTCTTTGACAAAAATCTGTTGGTGCTTAGTTTCAACCACCACTGCATAAAAGCCTTTCTCCTTTTCTAGGGTTGCCATAACAACAAGGAGAGCGCTGTCATTTTGCTAAGTAATGACAATGACAAATATGTAAGAAATACAAAGGTCTGGGGAATTGGGAGCAGGATTACAGCTTCTCGTCCTGCCTTTACAAAACATTTTACTGTGGATTCATCTTGCAAATCCTAAGCTGTTCCTATGGGAACATGAGAAATAGCTAGTGTTAGTGCTCTGCGTTGCCTCATTTTTCAGAAAGCCAGTGTTGTTCTTGTAGATGCTTTGTCAAGACTTAGCATGGCATTAGTAATCAAGGGTATAGCGTATGATCTTCAGCTCACAAATGCCTGCAAAAATCTGGAAGGATTCCTAATTTTACAGAGTAATAAAGTGATAATGCTGTCAGGCCTTTTTTTCTTATCTACATATGAAGGTGTTGCAGCGAAAATGCCATTTTATTAAATGAATAAAATCATAGACTCCAGAAATCAGTAACCTTTCTGGAATCCTAGGTGTTATTCTTGATTAAATTAAGAAGAAAATACTTTCCATTCTTATGGTTAACAGAAGTGTTATTCAGATGATAGTTTCAACATGAAAGCTGATTTTTTCTTTCTTTGGGATGACTGAACTTTTGATTTAACAGAATTATCATTATATATTTTTTCAGGGTGGGGGAAAGGCAGACTCTTAGGGCACACAGCCAAAACATCACTTTCCTTTTTATTCACTTTCAAAATGTAAGAATTCTCTTTCATCGCTGCCTTCTAGTTGGAAGTTACATTTTCCCTTTGTTTATTGCATCTAATCATCAAAAGGCTGAAACTACAAGTTTTCCCTCAAATGCACAGAAACCAAGAATCATCGCTACTGCTTCTAACTTTCTTCTAAAACCACCACATACACAGTGGCTGTTGTACAATTGCAGTCTCCAGACCTGATGATCTGAACTCTGTTCCCAGCTAGGTACCGTCAGTCACACACTTCAAAACTCCTCTCCTCTTACCTGGTACTTTTCCTTCCTTCTAGATTTGCTACAGTCTCTGCAGTGCTCCTGGAGCCCATCAGTCCAAGAAAAAAGAAGCGGATCCCTGTAGAGTTAATCACCTCTCCTGCAGGACCTTCTGTTGCCTTATTTCACTGCTTTCATAAGCTGCTCTGAGGTTTGTATGTCTGTACATGTTGACCTGAACAGTTTACAGCTTTAAGGGACTTCCTACATCTGCCTTGGGCTTTTTATGCCAACGTAAAATGGAAGTGATAACAAGTCAGAACTTCAGCTAACAATATAATCCACTACCTGTAAAGAAATCACACTTGCTAACAATCATTAATATTGATTTACTCTGACAACTACACACTATTTGGGTGTCTCTTTGCAGAGTGATGAGATGTTTAATGATAAATGAGGTTAAAAAAAAAAAGGGGGGGGGATTTAAAAATCATAGTTTTTGAAACATGCATTTTGTATGACACGCCATCTGTTTTAAAGCAGAGCTCTCCCTGGATTGCAAAGAGGTTGGTGTGCTAAATCTGATATACTCGAATACTAGGAGGGAAAACCCCATTGCTGTTAAATTCAGTGACAGCTGAACACCCACTTGTGTCTTAAGCTACCTAAACCATAGTTTTATAAAACGGCCTTAACCGGCCTCTTGTTTGATGGAATCAAACTAAGTTTATGAGAGAGATGTAGTTGTAGTAATTAATCCACCCGTACAAAATAACTTTTTTAATTTTTCAAAAAAATCTGAAGTTGCATAACAAGTATATAGTTGCGTGACAACACAATAGACAGGAGAGAGAAAATAAATAGCCACTGGTGAAACAGAGTATTCCAGTGTGTTTGATCACCATTCTCCCTAAATAATAAACATTGCTGCTTCTCTAGATGACCTAATGGAACAATACCTACAAACATCCTATGCTCAGGAGACTTCCACTGCAGAGCTTCAGGCATTCTAATAAATTAGGCAGATTAGATGGCAAGAGATAAGATGTCCCAAGTTTCTGAGAGAGAATTGTGATACATTCTGGAGGGAACATCTGGTGTGTAACATGAAGTCTTTTATCATTATTTTAGTAATTGTGTAATAAATCCAGCAGGCAACCTCTGAGATTTATACAGCCCGAAAACCTTCCAAGTCCCAAAACTCATGTAATTTCATAGTGTTCTGGACATAATGGAAAACAAAGAATTTCATGCACATATAGACCCTGTCAAGGCAGGCAGAATAGGTAAGGCACAATTCACACAGGAACAGACACCTGCAAACAGTAACCACAGGGACAGTTTAAAACTTTTTCTTCTTACCTGCTGCTGCTTCACAACTGATGCTATCTTTAACGACACAAGGTGGACTCAAGGGCAAAACGTCATCATCAAAACTGATCAGATCTCCTTCCACATCTAGTTTACTTTGCAAAGTGGGTGCTGAGGAGTTGGCTGCAGGTGACAATTCCCCCAGAGACTTGGAAACTTTTTCTTGGGCAGATACAGGAGCCCGTGGGGGTGCAGCAATTGGTTTTAGCGTGGCCAAAGAAAAGGCAGGATTTTCTGCACTAGGTGACTTTTTAGGAATGAGAGGCCTTGGAGCAGGAACAGGATATTTCTTTTGTCCGTTGTAGTTCTCTGCAACCGATCCACTCTTTGTATCAAGAAAATCACTACTACTACTTTTTACAAGGCCCGGTTTTGGTTTCTTTGGCAGTTCAGGTTTGGTTGCAACACTGTTCCCAACTGCTTCAGGTTGAAGCTGCAATTCCTTGGAAGAAGGTGTTGATTTGCTTTCTGTCCATGCATCCCAATCTCCCGAAACTCTGCTTAGCCCTGGCTTTGGAGCAACTACTGGCTTCTTTGCAGGTACAGGTCTTGGGGCGAATGAACGAGGCGCAATTTCTGGTTTCTTTGCTAATCCTGAGGTATCATTAGTTCCTTGGGTTTCAAAAACTTTGATCCTTGAAACAATACTATTTTGGCTCTTCCCTGTACTCATGCTGTCCACTGCCAAATGATTGTCTAGTAAGCTATCATCTAACACAGACGACTGCTCAGCTGAAGGTTGCTGTCTCTTTGTGTTAGACTGGTTCACTTCTTCCCCATTGTCTCTTATCTGACTTTCAGTATTTTTGACCACAGGTCTGAGATTGGTTCTTGATCTTGGCTTTGGCACAGGACATATCACAGCATTGGGATTTTCTTGGTGCTTCTGACCTTCAGAAGCATCAAAACCTATTAAGGAAGTCTCATTTTCTGAAGACCTATTCAGAAGAGATGCAGAAGGCCTAGGAGGTTTCAGAGGACTTTGCCCTACAAAAAGAAAAGAAAGGGTTTCAGTTATCTATTCTAGAACACTTGATTTATATTAGTTTTTATCATCATTAGGGTGTGAAACAATGATTTTTGTTCAGAACTTAGTGCTGTGTGTGAAACTGCAATTCTCTTTCTAAAAAAAAAAAAAAAAAAAAAAAAAAAAAAAAAATTAAAAAAATATATGAACTCCAGGAAGAAGCTGAAGATTGCTAAAACATACGGCATCTGCATGCTATGAGTTCAAAACCTCTTAGCTTGCAGCAGGAAGGGTATGCAAGCAACGTTTTGACCAAGGAATAGCACAGTGATTTCCTCATCTGAGCATTGCACATTCAGCCAGTTACTTTTCAGCCTGAATGTGTAACTGCTGTTACTCCAATTGGACATCTGAGCTCTACTAGCCCCAAAGCAATTGCCCTTATGGCTGAATTGAGGAAAACATTAAAGGTTTTTATTGTAAAGTCATAAAGACATATGATACTACTCATCTTCCTTGCAGAAGAAGTTTTAATTGTAGTCTAAACGTGAATGCAATAGTACTTCAGAAGAGAGCAGCTTTGCAGGAATTTGCAGCATCAATCACTCCCAGAAAAGTAACTGTTATTCATGTTAACTGCTGCACAGATCAATAACGAAGAACATCTTCAAGAAACAGCCTAAGATTTTTATGAATGAGAAATCCAAAAATCTCACCTGGATAGCTTGCAGATTCCCAGTGTGCAGGCACACTGTTTTTTACATTACTTGCTGGCAAACGGCTGATTAGTTCCTCTGGAAAGTCAGTTTGTGTTGCAGAAGTAGTGGTATGTCTAGAAGCAGCAGCATTATTGTTATTTGTTGTATTGACTTGCACTTGATTAATTTCTTTTATCACCTGCTCATAAGACGGTGGAAGCTACAAGACAAAGAGAGAGAAATAGTAATGTATGTCCAGATGTGATCCTTAAAAAACAAAAAGCAAAAAAAAAAAATAAAAATATATATATACATGTAATTTTAAAAATACTAAATTAATATATGCAGAAGAAAAGAGCACTATCTTTTATTATTCACTGTCATGAAAGCCTAAGCAAGTAAAAACTCCTAGTGATAATACTGTTTCTCTCTTCTTACCTTTTTTTTCATTTACCCTTATAATTCAAACACACCTCATGTAAATCCATGCTCACCTCAGCTGGAATAAGCTCATTTGTCCTCCAGTGAGCATGAGACGAAGAAGAAGGGAATCCTAATCCCTGAGGAGCGACAGGGCTTGCACCTGGAAACCAGGAGGACGGCCGGAGGGGTTCAGCAGCAACTATTGTAATTTCAGGACGCCTAGAGACGAAGGCAAATGAGAATAATTATCTAAAATGTTTTAGAATAGTTTCTTTAAATGTAAAAGACCAAGGTTTTCTCAGCATGGAAAATCAAAACAGCTCAAGTCTTTTTGATTTAACCAAAGATATCTTTCTGCGATTTTGAAGCAACTTACCTGACCTTTCTAACAAGCACTTAGGCTTCCATTCAAAGCACCTAATTAAATGACTAAGCCAAAAAGTAGGTTTATTGGCTTCAGTGAAATAATTTACATGCTTAAAGTACTTAAATACAAGTGTAACTCAATTAGATGGAAGTAGTCCTAGTCTTCACAGGATAATGAGAACTAATCATGCATGTGCCTTTAGCCTGCTGCAATGCGAAAACAGTGGGATAGTCAAATCTGCTTCTGGCTGGCTACCTGAAAGATTGTCTGCCCCAAAGACTTCTGGAGAAGCCTCCCACTGTGCTACAGGAAAGCCAGAGCCCACTTCATAAGGCCTTTGGGACAGGGCCTATTTGCTTAGAGCATCTAGCATAACAGGGATTGCCATGGGTTTTAGGACCTCTAGGTACTGCCGCTGTTTTATTACTGTACCAACTGCTTTAGAGGATAAGCTGCAGCGAGAGCCTCTGTTTCCCAGCTACAGCCCCCAAGCCACTGCTGATTAATCTAGAATCCTGCATAAGATGCATTTTGAGAAGTGAGCTTTGTGAGTAGATGAAGCATCTGCTACAGAAGCCTCGGTCTGCTATCAGAAAAACTGCAGAAACATAACTTCTAAAATGATCGTAAAAAAACTTAAACAGGGGGGATGCAGTTCCTTCACACCTGAAGTAACAGCAGACTCAGTTCACCAGCTATTCAGGTTGGTGACCTCCTTTCTCAAATCTTTTGAGAAAATGGAATGAGACCTGAAAGTGTGCTTATTTTCATTGTGAAGTGATCCTGTAAATAGATGTCAGGAAAGTGAAACAGTTCTACACAGGTTTGTTGGCTGGTTGCATTCCTTTTCTGAGGACACAAACAGCACTCGACCAGAAAACGCAAACTCTTAGTCCACCCTGTGCTTAAGCATCACAGTATTTTTATTTTACTCCAAGTATAATTTATTTTTAAACACAAAAAGGATGAGGGGAAAAAAAAAAAAAAAGAAAAAAAAAAGAACGATGTAGAAAGTAATAAGACACAATCGAACAAGTTTTAGAGAAACATCTAAATGCAAAATAAATAACTGCATCTTACCTTCTATCCCTCTGCTGTTCACTATGGCTAGAAGTCCGAGAAGCTATTTAAACAAAAGAAACAGAAGTTTTGAAGAAGTTAAAATGTACCACCACAGCGGTAAGATGAGGGTAACAGCATAGCCCATACCAAGCCACCACAAACGAGACAGAGAGCACACAGCATCTGATCATATACTCCAGATTTTAAGACTGGCCAAGGTTTTGAAAAAGATTATTTGTATTAAATACGAGGGGAAGGTTTTAAAAAGGTTTAGGACACGGTTTCATCATCAGTTTAAGTCATTCTGTGTTCTAGCTACCATCAGGAGAGACCATCCTTCTTCCTTGCCTATGTTCCTGCCTCCTGCATTGCAACCCTAGAGCTGAAATTTGTTTTTCTTTAGCTTAAACAATCCATGAATAAAACAGAGAAGTGTTAAGCATATCTGGCTTTGTTTTTGATGGCTCATTTCTGAGATGTGTTCTTTTATCTCTTTTATTAAATTATTTTTTTGTTAGTTTTAAAGAAGGAAGAATACTAAGGCACAAAATCTAAGAAAGTATTTCACCCTCCTTTATATAAAAGGAAAAAAAAAAAAAGTTTCCTAAAGTTTAATCTCTTGTGCATTAAAGGTTAGCAACATTAAAAAAAAAAAAAGTGCTTTAAGTTAGGCAAAATAAGTGAATCCTGACCCCTTAGTTTTTCTTTTTGCCATATTTATATTCAAATGATTTTTTCAATGGCCACATTATGTTTTCATTTTGATCTCTTCTAAGGGCAAAGAAAATTATCTGAGGGACAGATTTCGGCATAGCAAGGACAATTTAGGAAACGGTAGAGACTTATTGTGCAGAAGCTGACGATTGTGCTGTTCCTGTGCCAAAGGCTCAGAGCTGGAATCTGAAATCAGCAAAGCGCACTTGATTTAAGAATTGCAGAGTTGTGTGTCAGACATACCTCTTCCACGGGGCATTTTTGATGTGCACTATTCATGAGTGCTAGAGGAAAAAAAGAAGGGGTTACAGAAGAGGAAGAGGGGGTGAAGGAGAAAAAAACAAGGCTCCAGAGTGCCAGAAACCACGATCAAATGGGTTAGTCACACAAGGACAGCGCACGTGCCAAAGATTTAAAAGGACAACTGTAACGTCTATTCACCATACAGTGTCTTAAAAAACGGAAATAAATCAGATTTTATTTCTAGTTCCACGCTGATTTTAACAATGGGTGTTCAGATGTTTTCCCTGCCATAAATTAACCATGAAGAATATAACTGAATATGGAAAATTCCACTGTATTGCTCAACAAAGTGCCACTGTAGGAACATGGGGAGGGGAAGTCCAATCTATTTTGAATGCTTTATTTAGCTTAAAATCAGGGTTTATTTGGGTCTGTGCTTTTTCCTCTCCAAAAATACTGGGTGACATTGAGGAGCTGATCCAGCCAGCAAGAAGCTGGGATCCCACAGTACAAACTCCAACAAAGAGGTACGGTCAGGCATGCTGACCAAGGTAAGAGGCGCACCTCAAAGTTTCAGCCATAACTGCACATCTCCTAACCCAGTTCTGTAAAAAACAGAAATCCCTGACATAACTGACACTTCACCTTCACTTTGCTGTTCACAGATCTTAACCCAGCATTCATCCTACCCACACATTAAAGGGAAGACTAAAAAACAAGCAAAAATAATCCCAAACAACAAAACCAACCTATTCCAAGTTTAGGTTTACAAAGAGGATGGAAGAAGCATTCATTTGGTAAATGTATTTAATAACTGTTCAGGGTACACCCAAATGGTAAAGGCTATTAAAAGAAATGGTAAAGAAATTAAAGCTAATTAATGAGGGATGTAAAACTAAACTGATAAACCTGTCAATTTCTTCGATCTTTCTCCTTTTCTTGATGAAGACTACATACTATTTTCTCCCATGAGACCCAAGACATAATTCTATTTATTAAAGTTATTAGAACAAATAAAAATATCTGTAAGACCTTTTTACTTTCTAAAGAGAAGCTAAAAAAAACTACAGTGGGGCATACAAATCTACATAACCCATCAAATATTTTTGTACAAAAATTTCAACTAAACAAGTAAACTCACTTCAAAGCACCACATTAACATTACTTACATAAAAATAACTTCACTATTAGAAATAAACACATCCTTTCAAAAAGGAATAACACCTACACCATTATTTATGTTTTCAAAACGCGTCCATTCTGCTGTTTGAAACCAAAAGTCCTGAACACTCATGGAATCATCTGCACAAGCATTTAAGATAAGCATTTTTTAGGGACCTCAACAAAATTCATCCCTCCTTCCATCACTTGCTCCCCTTTTTTTGCTTTCCTATTTTTGTTAGAACCACACTCCTCCAGCATTTTACTTTGTGAGCTCTTAAATCCACAGGAGGAGCAGAGGTGAAACCTACTGCATCTTCTGCTCTCACGCATTCATTGGAGTTCCAAGGCAGGAGTGGTCTTTGGATGCTGTAAGTCTGTTCTTCGTTCCGTTTGCGGACTGCCTTGAAAAAGTGTGCTATTAATTTTTCCTTCAGATTTCAAATTATGACAGCTTTAAGATTAAAAAAAAAAAAAACAAACACATTTCCTCCATTAGGGGAGTCAATAAAAAATTATTTCAGTGTGGACTTGCATACTGACAACTAGAAACCTCCACTTCTACACTAAGAAATGCTCTGGGTGAGAAGTGCTAATATTTTCAGGAGCATATATTTAGTGGTTTTTAAGTAAAAAGTAAGCAAAGTGGTTAAAGAAGGGGTGGGACAGGAAAACCCAGCACATAAAATCCACACATTTTCTTCTTATAACTTTATTGGTCTCAAGGGAAAGAAAGAATGTCAAATCGCCCCATAATATTGTCACTAGAGATGTTTATTTCCATGAGTGTCAATGAGGCATCCAAATGTTTTTCCACAGAAAAACAAACAAACAGTTTTTAACCTATTATAGCAGTTTTCAAGTGAATAAAGGATTAATGGTAATACTGTAAGCAGGGAACAGATGAGTGACTTACAGATTCATTCTGTACACAAATCAGTGGGTAAAGCTGGTTAAATAGTTTTGGCTGCGCAGGGTAGTGCCTGTGCTGGATGCTTACGTTTGAGAATGTTTTTCCTCTACAGTTCCTTCTCTGGGCTGTATTTTTCAAGCGAACTTGGCAATTCATTTCTGTTTGAAACACACTCCGATTATGGGGCTGGAGGCACTTCAAGCTCTGAGATCAAGATGCCCGTATAAGCACACTTTCTAACAGCCCTTACACCACAAACCCGTAAATTGCAATGATACAGATGAGCTGGTGGCAACTGAAGTCTGGCGTGCACTTTTGAGTCTTTTGAAAAGAGCTGGGCTAGAATTTACAGTCTTTCAGGCAACTTTTTTAGGCAATATAGAGGAAACTATGAAGTTCATTCAAGGATCTGCTCAGAGATAGCCTCCTGCTGTGCGCACTGAGTGCTTCCACAAAAGAAACACTGCATAATAATATCTGTATATTTCCATTAGCAAATCTGTATGAAATACTGAACAGCTTTGTCACTGCAGACTGCTTTAAAAAAGCAAGTTCCATTTTCCATTACAGATTGGAACCATAGCCTCAAATAGCCCAAACCTTGCGTGAAATGAAGCTTCAAATTTTTCTGATGATTTTTATTTATTGTCCCTTCCCGCAGCTGTCAGTAAACATGGTTTGGTGGGTAATAGTGGTGGCTGGGGGGCGGTGAGACCTGATACCTTTGAGGTCTTTTCCAACCTTAATGATTTTACGATCCTTCCGATTTTCCTTCATATTAACTGTTATCAATGGGTTTTAAAGTAATAATGTTACTTTCTCCAACAAGCAAATGTGCTAATATTTAAAAATACAGCTTCCCTCAATGCTTTTCCAACACCAGGCTAGAAATTTCTACCACCAATACTACAAAGTAAGCAGACCATTAGACTGAGAAGTTATTCTTCTCCCTGAATAGCTGCCTGGGGATAAAAGTTATTCCTTACGGTCTCAGAGAGAGCCACAATTGCGAGCAAACACTCCTTCCCCTACCTGCTAAGTAATACACCAACAAAGCTGACAGACTGCTTCTATGCAAGAGGCCACACTTAGGGCCTTTGCAATAGTGAGGGTGCTGCATGCATGCAGAGATGCACTCTTCAAGGGGTGCTAAAATGATGAGGTAATCCTCAAGCCTAAGCCAGAAAAGCCTAATGTCATCCAAGATCTGATAACACTAGTTATGTAGAAGCAGAGTTTCAAACTACTGGGAAATTTTCACACATCCCTGAAATAACAGGCTTGAGGCTTTTCTCCTGAACATATTTCTTGGCACAAGGGGGAGGTCTTGCTCCTTTTCTTCTAGTTCTGTTTCCAGGCACCTCAGAGAAATGTCAGGCTGCCTGACCTTAGAGCTACGCTGATTTAATGCTTGAATGTAGCTAAAAGAGATGCTGCCCAATTCCTCTTCAAAAGAGAGACTTTTGTTCCCTCTCTTGAACCAACATTAGCACTTATATGACCCCACAGTGAGTGAGTTCAGAATGGTAAATATATGTAAAACTAAGCACTTTCTCTACGGTTTTTGTCCATTTTATCTCCCTGCCCCTGCTCACCTTGGGCTCAGACCACTGGCAGCACAGGGGAAGGAGCGTGCCCCCCTAGCAGAGGTCTGTTCTCTGCCTCTCCTTCCTGGCTCCAGTTCTTCTCTGGACAACTTCAGTGAGGGAACTGGTCAAAAATTATCTGGGGCGGAGGTGGGGTGGGGGGGAACATGATGGGCATTCCTCTCCCCACCCACAGTGAGATCAAATACCTTCCCACAGCTGACCGAACTGCTGGGCACCAGAGAGGCTGGCATTGTTGCTGAATAAAATCTGTGTTAAGTACGCCCTTCGGGAAAGCCTGCAGTTTCACTCAAATTTGACAGCAGCGATTTATGAAGATACTTCACTCCTTCCCTTCCCACACCTTTCCTCGGGCTGTATGTTCCTGCCTCTGCACCAGTCCCTGCATTATGCCAGCCCAAATGTTTGTGCAGATGGGGAGCGAATGAGGTCATGGAATTGGTCTGGTTAGGAAAAAATGGGAGCCAAAAGAACCTAGGAAGCCCCCAAGCAAAACAAAACAAAAATGAAAACAAACAAAACGCACAGCCAAAAGCGGCTGCAAACCTGCCAAATGACAAGCCACAGCCTCGAAGTGCATACAAGCTGTTACACATCCTTCATTCAGCCACATATTTGCTTAGGACAGAATGAGGAACAAGTTTACAGGTTCTTCCAATATTTTATGGCAGCAGACTTGCCTCTGCAGCCCGTTCCTTAATGCCCCCCTGTTCTGGAAGAGCTGAGAAGCGAGCAAAAGCCCCATTCCCCTTTGTATCACTATTGCAGCACTTAGCTTGCTCCTTTTTGTTTTCTTTGGCATGTGGCTGTCTCGGGTGTCCGTGAAAATCATTCCCCTGATTTCATTGTGAGCTGGCTTTAGAGGTGTGTTCTCAGCTGAGATCATCATTAAAAACCCAGGGGTAACTCCTGAAGAGTTCAGATGAAAAATGACTGCTGAGAACATCTCGTTTTCACATGCTTGCTTTCTTCAAGCATCTTGGGCTCACTTTTCTGGATTCTACTGAGCTATCAAACAACAGAAGAAAAACAACACCATCTTCTTATACAGAGTTGCAGTCAGGGTGGCCAAAAGGAAAATAAGCCCTCTTCCTCTTTGGCCACAAGACAGGAAGAGACCTAGCAGTATAAAGTAAGCTTAAGCATTGTCCATAGGTTGGAAAGTTGAAACCCTGCAGATACCTGTTGTGTTTCTCGAAAATTAGATGTGAACAGCACACCAAAGCTCTGATTAAGAAAAAAAAATCTAGCACTGTTGGGAAAAATATTTTTCCAGAGAATACCATACTTTTTCCAGATTAATGGCAAGCAGAGTTAGGAATTATTCAGGGTCCATTTTTAAGTTAGATCCATCTTCAGGTGTGGCTACTGGCATATATATATGTGTATATATATATATATAAAACCATAGTTTCATGTACAATGCTATAATATGTGCATGGAGATTTTTTTCTAGCTTATCATCTGTAGAATTCACATACTATTCATATTTTATCATGGTTATTCACATATTAATATTATTAAGTATAATTATATATAGCATATGTGTCAGGGCTTCTTGACTAGAATTTTTGAACTTAGTTTTTTTTTTTTTTATCTAAGCCTCAAAAGAAGGTATCTCTTGCTACTGTATTTTCAGAACCATACATCTATCAACTGCTTAATGATCTTTTACACAGTTTATCAATTAGACGAGGGTCTGGAGCTTAGGCAGTCTGAATCAATTCCTGACTCCATGACAAAGGCCCTCTGTGATCTGGTGCTCTCTGTTTTCCAGTATCCTATTTGTGGCAGCAATAGCACAGATGAAGTGCTGCATTTTAACTACAGCATCATGTAGACTTGCTCTGAATAAAGCTTTCATGATCCTCTTTGACTACCTCCAACCTAATCCATACTAATGAGTCCCTTACTAATAGATCGAGGGAAACAAATCAGTAGAAACAAATCATACACACTAATGTATTTCCTCCCTGTGGCAGTATCCTCAAGGTTGTTTTGAGAGTACCAAACTGAAATCATGGACAGCAATGAAATAAAAATGAAAAGGGGAGAAAAAGAAACAGTATGAAGTACTTCAGAGAATGCAGCTGAAGAAATTCTCTATCTGGAAACATCATGAGCAGGCAAAGAGAAAGAGGAGTTAAAAAAAATCAGGGACAAAAAGACTGTATTTTCATACAAGATTACAAACTATTCATTTATTTTTGAAATGAGTCATGTGCATGCAACAAATCCCGTCCCAAATGGAAAGGTGCTACGGATTTCTCCTGAAATTATTCTCCTGAAATGAATTGAACTTCTGTTTTGTCAATGGAGAAAAACTGGGCATATATAACCCATGTTCTTCAGAGATGGATCAATCATATCTGCACACGAATGCTCTAGTGTACAAGTAAGAAAATGTTAGTAACTGTCAAGAAAGAACAGACCACCAGCAAAGCAAAAAGATGGTCTAACACGAGGAGGAAAAAAAAAAAGACGACAGACATTGCTAGCAGCTTTCTTTTCACATAAAAAGTTAACCAGTTAATAAAAATCAAGATGTAGCAATCTTACAATATTATGACTCTCAAAAAGTAAGAAAAATAGACTTACATCTCTTGATTGCTGCTCTTATGGATGACAAGGGTCCTTGGCTTAGTGAAGAAAGAACAAATGATTACAAAGTGGTTAACATCTCAAAGAGGAAACAACTATGTAACATCAATCTGATGTTCCCTATACGTTGTACTGGGCTTGCCAAATTGGTTTATCCCCAAGGTTGCTATCTTAACAGAAACTTGTCCAAAACTCTCAGATTATACAACTACACCCAACCCCTTCTAATGAAAACCAGGTTGCAGCTTAGCTTAAAGACTCTGAAAAGATAGAAAGCCAATTTTGTAAAGCATTTGTTCTCTCGACTGTGTGTTCAAGTTCACATTCTGTCTCATTTGACTGGAAAACTTGGAGAAGAGCCCATGTGGGTGTGTATACTCTCAGATTATTAGCATTTAATGACAACATTCCTGTAAATAATGAAAATTTACACAGCCAAGAAAACACCTACAGCCCCTCTGTTACATATTTTTAACAATTTCTTATCAGTTGATCTTCACTTTCATTTGGAGTTGCATTTTTTAGTAATAGCTCAGGGGTGGGGTTAGACAGGAAGACGTAACTACAAAATCGTTGGTACACAAGGACAGAAAAATGTTTCCTTTTGCCAACTCATCTGTTTTCTTGGTAAGATTAAGGTTTCTGTTGTCTCTCTCCCAAACATCTTATTTAACAGATATAGCAGCCTTTACTATTTCTGCAGGTACACATTAGAAGTAACCTGAGATTACCATTTTTACGCAGTGTTGCTAAATTGATGAACATATAAATAAACCTGCCATGTGTACAAAGTTAGAGAGGAGATTAAAAAACAAACAAACCACAAACGTAAACCTACTTCAGAAAAAGGTTTTTTCTTTCTTTCTTAGATATGATATGTAAAGAATACTTGGAGATGCCTTTAAAAGGATATTGAGCACTTCTAAGAGGCTGAAAATAGACTACATGTGGTTCAAATTAACACGGTATCTTAATTACAGCAGAAAGACATGCTAATCAAGTGTTTTCCAGAAACCCTGCACCAGAGCCTTCAGCAGTAGCTGGAGTAGGAGCAGGAAGGTTGGTGCAGGGAGGGCACGAGCATCCTGCGACCGCAGGGCAGGCACGCAGCGCACAGCCACAGGCAGCGCTCAGCCTGGCGCCGCCTGCACTTCTCCTGCGATTGCTGCTGGCTGCAGCTCCGCCAGTGGGATGAAGAAAAGGAGGGGCTGGAGGAGAGAAGAAAGAGACACTTACAAAGAACTTGGATGAAAAATGTCCTCCCTCTACATTCACTCAGAAAACTAATTAAGACTAGAAATGAATGTTGCCTTGACTGAACTGTCTTCTGAAATCCTTTGGCTAGTCTAGGATAAACAATGCCTATTTGTCTGGTTTCAGAAACAGTTCAACTGTGGCTTGGCCCCTCTCCACACAGCTAGCAAAGCCGCATTAGAAAACATTTCTATCAGTCATATTTTATTGCACATTCTCAGCAGAAGAGGATTCTTGCTTTCCTTCAAACTATTCCATCACAATACAGCCTTATCTTCAAGGAACACTTTTAGTTTTATGTCCCTCCCTGATGCACCCGATTTGTCTTTTTTTCTTCCTTCTAGCTAAACTCTTTCTTTTGGATGTTCAAATTTGAAACTTTATTCTTTTGCCTTCAGTGCTGTGAATAACTGCAATATTCAAGGTTTTAATTATATTTAGTACTGGTAGAAAGGAGACTAAAGTCTGGCAACATGAATCTGAAGTCTTCTGGAGGAACAAATACCTTCATACTCACAATTCAACATTTTCTTAAATTCTATTGCAGGAAATTAGGAAACCTACAAGTTATACATACTCAAGTATCAGTAAGACCCAAATGGAGCAGGTTAAGTTCTTTCTTCATCTGGCAAGAGCACTTGGAACCAGTTCAATTTGCCCCAGAATTTGATGAGCACTTTTAGATGTGAGCACATATTTTTGGCTAGAACTCATAGGAGTCATCATATATGCAAAAATTCATGTTTTCTGTGCATTAAACTGACCAAAAGAGTATAGAAAAGACCTTAAAATCAAAGTGCAAAGACCTTTCATGAAACTAACCTGGTGAAACAGAAGTATGAATGTATCATCAGCAAGGCAGTTCAAGCATGCAACAACCCGTATAATTCAGAACCCAAGAAAACACGGTTCTGTTTGAAAATTTATGAACTCACCAGCAAAAGCAAACTGTTATCAGATAGTTTTTCTTTCCCCCTTTCCATTAACAGGTCACCATCAACACCCTTCCTCTCTTCTAGCAAAGCACTGTATTTGCTATCCCCAGGAGAGTTTGATTCACATTTAACTTACAATTATTCAAGCCCTTTAAAAGCCAAGAAATGGGAGTGGATTTAAAATTTCTTCTTCTTTTTTTTATTTTCTTTCCCACAAAACCCTGTAAGGGGACTGCAAATTCCTTAACTTTGTTACATACAGAACCCCAGTAATTTAAGGAAGATGCTGTTCTTAGGGCAGCCTGTGCTTTTTGCCCACACCTCATGCTGAACTCACCCCACCCTGTTATGTAGGCAACAATTCCTGGTGTCCCATCCCAGCTTGCAAAACGAGGAGCGATAAGGTTGCTATTGTCCTCCTCTGCCCCCCAGTTAATGACCACATTTTCTCTCAAGGAATCCAAACATGTTAGCATAACCAAAGCAAATTTAGTTCTGCTATTTGATGTGGTAGGAGCTGCAGCAAGGACTCTGCTGAATGGAGTCCCTGCCTCTTTCCCACCTCCTCCTCCTGTCTGTAAAGCAGAGCAGCGAACCAGAGTGCACACACAGACAAACAAACAAACCAACCATCAATGCTCATGTCAAGGACAAGATCGCCCTAGAGATTTTTCCGGTGAGAAAAAAATGAAAAAGGACAATCACTTGTTCTAAAAAACAAATACGCTGAAGCATCTGCTACAAACACTTATCCTTCACATCGTGTTACATAGGATTTTTCTCAAGATATCCATCCTTCGGTTGACACACCTGCGTAAAAGGCATTTAACACATTTCAGTTGTGATAATTATTGACTCTTTACACAGGCACTTCAAAAAGTTAAAACATTGCTACTTTTAATATCTTGTGACTTATTGGAACATCAGCCAAGAGTTTTTCAATAGCTGATGTTTAAATCACTGTGAGGTAAAACACTAGGATAATGAAAGGCATGATGTGTTCCTCTCAGCTCTCCTAGAAATCACACTAACTTCCTTACAGCCAACGTACCACGAAGTAATCTTTTTAAAGCTTATTAGGAAGCTGTTAATATTATTTAGAAAACATTATTCCCATCAATATATTCAAAATACAATGATTTCACTGCAGACTGAGCTCCGGAAAGACGTTAGTATTTCTAAAGAAATATTAAGGCTGGTGCAAAAGATTGAGTTTACCACCACGCAGATGGCAGGCCAAGGACAGAGCTGTTAGTTTACGTGACGCATGGACCTGAGGTTCAGATTCTCCCTTGGTATAAGGCAAACAGAGAGTGCACAGCCAGCACAGGCTCTCCATTTTCACCAATCCTCCTGGGCTGGTGCTGACATGGCTGCATGTCTGCCAGATCCACCACGTGATTCTGCTAATAACAAACACCCCAATTAGTTCTCAGGCAGACAGGCTGACTGCTCCAGCTGGCTGCAGCGCCCCACAAGCACCAGGGTGATGCAAGAGGTGGTGGGAAGGGGCAGCCAGGGAGGCCAGCGGCTGTCCTTGTGGGAAGCAGCTCAGCCTCCATGCACAAAACCCGACCTTTAGCCCGTGACTCACTTCCAGCATGCAGCAAATCACCAAACGCTGGCTCTGCCTCGGGTCAGCTGTTCTTCTCGCCCTTCAGCATCAGCTGATTCACTGCTGTGGTTTGGCTTTCTGCTCATGCTGGTTGCCCAGGCTGGCTCGCTGGGAGATCAGATGAGCACCAGCAGCAAGCAGCTGGCAGCAACCTGGCACCACCCTGGCTGCTCTGGAACATGAAGACGCACCCTCACCTTCCCTGCTAGCTAATGGGGTATTGCACCCCGTGGCTCTGCGGGTACTAATAAAGATCCAGTCACCTAAGAAATCAAGTGCTCAATACTACAGATTTAGGAAATCAGACTCACCCTGGTACCACTTTACCTCTCTTGGGCCTGGCCCCACAAGCAAGCAATCCCAAAGCAGTAATAAAGCCCAGTTACAATTCAATCCTCATCGCTATGCTGAAGATGTCTACTTCTGCATCACTAAATGAACAGAGCAACTGTGACTTCCCACTGCCTGGATAAGCGAGGACGTAGTTAAGAAGCAGCTAAAACCCAGCTGCTCGGCTAATTAGAACAGCTCGCATTGATCAGCGTAGGGAGATGGTTTCAGAAATGGCTTTCTAGCTATTGCTTCAGCCACGTATTCCATATTCATGTGCTTGTCACTGTCATACTTGGGGATGGTATTTCAGCCACTGAACCTTCAATTTCATGGCAGGACACTGGAAGGAAGTCAAAGCAGATCAAGGCAGCAAATGATACCATCTCACCCACTGATCCTTGCAGCTAACTGCAGCCATCAGGCCGCAACAGCTTCCCCACTTAACGATGTCCAGCTTAGATCTTGAAGCTAAAACACCCCAAATTTTAGTGCGAATCCGAATCACTCAGTTCATGTGTATCCCAAATTAACACTTTCCTGATCCAGAGCTACAGACACGCTAGGCAGAATTCCCCTTTTCACTTTGCATTTTCCTTCAGACAACCCGAGCTGCAAATTGTCAGGGCATTATTCAAGTTTTCTCAGTCTTCACTGTCTGTTCATGGATTTCGTCTCCCATCAAAATGTGTATGACAAGAACGGAGGGCCCTGCTTATTGAAGCGTTTGGCCCCTCTGTAACAGCTAAGAATCTACAGTCTAACCTATCTAGCAACAATTTGTACTCACTTTTGTGATACCTCTGCAAATACATCTCGATGGAAATTTAGAAATAATACTGCAAATGCTTTAATGACAATTTAATCTTGGTAGTAAATAGAATAAGGGTGAACAGTGTATGAAGAAGCCTCTATCAGATAAAAAGACTTAACTGTAAGCTGCAACTTTTTCAGATATAAGTTCTTTACCATCGAAGTTCACAAAGATTGTGCATTTACAAATGGCGTGAGATGACAGTGCCCTACTTCTGCAGGTAAGCAGAATGAAATGAAGCTTCCTTCTCAAGAATGGCTCTTTGATTCAACTATTTGCAGTGGCATTTCAGTCAGCAAATCAAAGCCCTCACTGGCCACTGACAAGTCATCCTGCTTGCCTCACACATCTCTGTACATCACAACACAATCTGGTGGCTGAGTGAGCTCCAGAACCTTTGTAATTGACCTCACAGATGAGCAAAACCTGTTTTAATAATGAAGGATGAGCAGGACAAAGGCTTAGAAAAAACCTGTTGATCCAGATCCACAGGATTCAAGGTATCTTTACAGGTCTTTAACTATTATAAAGTATGGATATTAGACTTTCCTCAATAGTCTGTGTACTTCATAGAGAATGTAATTATAGTGGCAAGGTTATCTTTAAGCTTAAAGGTTTGTAAAAGGGGAAAAGTGTTATGTGAATATCCTCATTTTAGGATTAGAAGTATTAATAATGATATACTACCAAAACAGGGAACATTCTGCTTTACAACAAAGTAGTATCTTCAGTATATATAAAAGAAAGGAAGTATCTTCAGCCCCTACTAAAACCAGCTGCTTCCAGATCAACAAAGAGAAAAAATGAGGCTGGGGGGTGAGGAATCACCCAAAGCAGTCACTTCTGCTGGCCTGCTGTAAACAAAGGCCGTGAAGCTTAGGAGCAGAAACACACCAGAGCATGTCTTCAGAGGAGAACGAGCAGGAACTAAGGGTGCTGCCTGCAGGAATGAGCTTTGAGTGAGGAATCCAGAGGAGAAAGCTCAGGTACTTGAAAGTCTTCAGACTTCAAAGACTCCAGAGCTGTAATCAAACGGAGGGAGCAAGGCATAGGTGTTACTTATTTTGCCTCGATCTGTTTCCTGTGCAAACATAGTTGGAAAAACACAGGTCCGTTTGTTTCAGTTACTGTGCATCCTTCAAGGAAGATGCTGGCATATCTGTGAGGAAGGAGTTCCACGGGAATCTCGAGGCATCTTAAGGCCTCCAGCAGGTTGATAATTGAGTGTCACTTCCAAGGGACACTACCAAATAGCTTTTACACTCAGCAGTTAAGATACTATCTGCATCCTGCCTAGTCAGAGATTAACAGCACACAATTCCAGTTCTGTAATATAAAAGCCAGCTGTTTGAGAAGCATCCAAAACGTAAAGTTCAACCGCAGCCACAGAAGTGGGCTCACGGAGAAGCGTTCAATGCCGGCATGACCTCGGTTCCAAAAAATCAGCTGAGCACCTCTGAGAATTTCTAAGTGTGTCGGCCAACGCTGAGCCCTCTGACATGTAGGACTATCACGCTCCTTTTGCCCAATTCTACTTCTTTGTAATCCGTCTGAGCCAAATAAGCGGCATGAAATGTGCTGGAGTTTAAGCTTTAACTGAGTGAGGAAACAAAAGGAATTTTCTCATTATTTTCATTGCAGGCATATGTTGAGAGGAAAGACATTTGTTGTGGAGAGGTGGCCTATAAAACAGATTTATCAACACATATGCATAGAATAGACTGAAGCCTATTAACTCACAACCAAAAAGAAGCCCAACAAAGCATAAACCCTTCTACACTGTAAATGTGAAGCAGCAGCCAAAATTTTGTGTAAGAATTTTACAAGGTCATCCATATACAGATGTACTGGCTTCAAACTGATCATTTATTAAATACATAAAATAAATAAATGAATATTTAAATAATCATTTATGAGCAGCAGAAACTCATTTTGAGCCCTCCCATGTTAAAGCATCACAAAAGTTAAAACTATGCTCATGTGCGACCACATCTTGTTCCAGGGGACTGTTGACTCACCCAGTTACACCCTACAAGACATTAGGTCCATGAACTCGCAACAGTGGCCCTTACAGAAAGCACAGAGCACAGAAATTGTAAATTAAAATCTCATAACCACACCCTTCACTCAACCTGTCTTTCCAGAAAGTGCCCTGCATGCAGCTCAGAGAAACAGCATGTTTGCCTATGTGCTCTTCCCCTGCCCTGCCTCCATAAACACCGAAACACTTCCTTTTCTTCAAAACCACAAATATTGGCAGAGATTTTGGTTACAAATACAGACAATGACTCCTTAGAAATCTGCACTGTTTAACAACAAACAATATACTCATACATGTGCAGGTCTACAATGCCTATCTCTTAAGTTTAAATATGATCTTAAACTGCAGTGGCTTTTTATTCATTTGCAAAGATTCAGCAACTCTGAGATTATGGTCAACCATTCTCAAAAGACACACTTTACAGATTATTTTTCAGGTAATAGCAGCCTTGTTATTCTGAGTGTGCAAGTATGTAGACAAGGTATAGCGTACTGGTAAAGCTGGTACCTTTCTTAGCCCAAGGTGGGGGAAAAGATTCAAGATTTTAGATACCCAAATTCTTTTCTAAGTGAAACAGAGGCATCAGCCATCAAAGCTTAAAATCACACCTACACCTACAAAACCTGCATCTATGCCAAACACACTACAAAACCCCCCAAAGGCAGGCAATGAAAGGCAGGCAATGATGTTGCTTTAAGAGCACACAAAATACCTACCTCACCAATTGGGAGAAGGTCTTTACCCACTGGGGACGCTTCCCCTGTAAAGCAGATCCCATCTTCGAGCAGGTCACCGTGAAAATGCCCTGCACGACAAAATGAACTTCCTCCACCCTCAGTCATATACCCTGGCTGCCTTAAACATCTGGGACCTCAAATTACATTGCAAAATAATAAATACTGCAGCCTCTAATGGATGGTTACAGCTCGGAAGACATAATCACTATCATCACCTTTCGCCACTCAACCAAATTTAGCCTCACGAGCAAACACCTTGTAAAACAGACTGCACCGGACCTTCCTGGAGCAGCAGCTGTAAGGAACACCTTGCCAGGACATTTCAGAGCCACAAACATCAGTGCTCCTCCCTAGCCTGTCAAAATCCCCAAAACACATCGCCTTCCCCATGCTTATCCCTGCACTTGGATCAATGCACCATTTGCCTTACATCAGCCAGGTAGGCAGAGGAAATTCAGGAAGTACTAAGTAGCAGATTCAGCTTCTTCGGGCAACCAAAAGGACAGAACAACCACCCACCAGTGGGGTTACCCTTGTAACCAGTCTCTGATCTCTGATCCTTGAGCCCAAATCAAATCATTAAGACTTTTTTTAAATTATTATTTTTATTTTTTTTAAATCTCCAGTGCAATTTAAGGGCTCTGGATCCAGACAACATAGCAGGTAATTTCGCTGACCTCCACTCTTAGCAATGCCCATAACTCCAAAGGCAGGAAATTGTCCCTAACCTTTTTCACATCAGCCAACAACTTTACCTCCCTCTCCCCTTTTAACACGCCTCTGGGCCTCCAGGAGTAATGGTGATTTTTTCCTTCCAACCGCCTAACTGATGAACACAACCTAGGCAAACCCAGAAGAACTGCATGATAATTTCCTCAAGTAGCAAAGCCACAGGAGCTGCACTCCGTGGACCTTGTGGGTCCCTTCCAAGGGCAGATATCCTACGGTTCTGCAGGGAATGGCAGCTCAGCCTCTTACACTACACAACATGGAAAGCTTTATACAAAAGTAGCTGGCACCAAATTCAAAAGAGCCAAAAAAACTTCTCTGCATACAACACAAGGTTAAGCTATGGCACTTCTCGCTGCACAACACTGTGAATGCTAAAAGCCTCTATGCATTCAAAAAAAATAATAATTAAAGAAAACCCATTGAGGGATATTAAACACAAAGCAACATCTCTCTCAGGAGACCCCTGAGTCACGTAAATCTGGATGCTGAAAGAATACATGGATGCCTTCCAATACATGCTTGGTTTTTTCCTCATCTTCTTCCCTACGCCTCT
This sequence comes from Aythya marila, assembly GCF_965140915.1. Taxonomy (NCBI): domain Eukaryota; kingdom Metazoa; phylum Chordata; class Aves; order Anseriformes; family Anatidae; genus Aythya; species Aythya marila. The sequence goes on along the minus strand of NC_139045.1, from coordinate 32,805,650 downwards.
GCTTTGGACATAAGCAAGACAAAGTAAGAACATTAGAACAGACGGACCTTTTGTCTGCTCCAGAAAGGCCACTTTTACAGATCCTTAGACGTCTTTCAGGATGGAAGGAGGTTGCCTGTCTAAAACCTTGGGCATTTCTTCCAGTTACTTCAGCTGCTCTAATTAAAAGGTAAATAATGTGGTGTTGTTTACCTTTTGATGACATTTCAAAATCTTATTTTTTATTTTTTCCTGTGAAAACATTCTTGGCAATTTATAATTAAGCTCCAAGAACATTAATGATTTTGTTTTTTATTGTAGTTCAACTACATCTGTATTATGCAAAGCAAAATACCTGCTTAGCACCTGCAGCAAGGCAGTTACTGCACTAAGGAGCATTTTTGTCAATCCAAATACTAACAGACGTCATTTAAAAAAAAAAAAAAAAAAAAACAAACACAGAAGATAGTATGGGAACAGTAATTACATGAATTACTAAGTCATCATTTCAGATGTGTTCTATACTGAAAAAAAAAATTAATTGCTGTTATTAACAGAGAGCATTAGAAGTCTGTTCACAGAGTACAATGCTCATTTAACAGAACACGTTTCCCTGTTATGCCTCAGAAGAAAAGACAGATGGGGCAGCAATGAAAATGATCTTCTGTCCCATACAGCAGTAGTGTGGCTGGAAAGCCTCTCCTATCCCTGTCACTGCTGTCCTTGTCTCAGGACACTGCTCTTCCTTCCAAGATGTCAAACCTACACCTTTTAGGAGCAGCAGTAGCTTTTAGCTAATCATGGGCAGAGTGTTTTAGAAGAAGCAGTGGAAAGAAGCTAATAAAAAAAACAGTGGTCTTCAAAGCGGGTGCCCATAAGAAGCTGTGTTCCCAGGAGAGGAGAGAAACCTCCTGAAGTGGTCCAATCCCAAAATGCTATCAGAATTGTCTGAGCCAGTACTGTACTGATACTAAACATCAGTGTGTGAGGAGATGGGGAAGCAGAAGTCCATGTTAAATGGAATAGAAGGACTGCAATAAAGAAAACAAAGTTATTTCTTCCCACCAAGCATTTATTCCAGGCAAGAACATTGCTTAGTGTTTTGTGAGATCACTCATGTACTTCTTTTGCTGGAACTACTAAGTATTATATTGTGGATCAACAGAGAGATTCAACTAAGTAACCATTATTTGTGGTTTGAATGATGTAATTAGATTTGGATCCTCTCTTTAACTAAAAATCAGCCTTTGCCTCATGCTTTAGGAGACTGGGAATGTTCACTGTATAGAGAAGAGAAGACAAACCTCTTGTAACAACTGCCAGAATTAAGATGTGACTATACGTACTTATAAGGCCCTTACCTTCAGAAATACTTTCCACAGTTAGAGCTGTGTGATCTAACTTCAGTCCTCTGTAGCAAGGGACCTACCTGTGACCACACTGGTTGTGGCCTGCAAGGGAAGAGGTGATGTCTCTTTGCACTGCTGAATCTTAGCTCACTTCCTGCAGCCGAGGCAGTTGGGAACAGACACAAAAGCAGCTCATCCCTGGTGCCCTCGCAGCCCTACTAAGGGTTAGTACTTGGTCAGGCAAGCCTGTGGTTTGTTGCAGCTGGCCAAAACTAGGACAAACAGGGACTACGTTCAGAACAGGGATTACATTCAAATTGCGATACCTGCACTGAGCAAAATGCCTTTGAAAGGAGAAATCTTGTAGCAAAATCAGAAATGCAACCTGTCTCACAAATGACAGAACCAGAGACTAATACACAGCTGTGCAAAATGCACATCAAGTACCAGATATATACAGTAAGATGGAAGAAGCTCTCCATATGACAGACCTCACTAGGAATAGCTCTCTACCATGAGACAGTCAGGATGCAACTGTATCATGCTTTTCAGGAGTATGTAATCAATTGCTTCTATGTTCAACCTGCCAAAATCAGATGCTACTTAAAGTAACCAATTATCTGTACTGAAATGATCTGCAGACATCAAGGAATAAGTTAAAATAAAATGACAAAGTAGGTAAGCACTACATAAAAAGAGAAAAAAGGGAAAAAGTAACGATCTCCTGCCTCTTGTGCACATCAGAGAAAGAGGCCATGGAAACCAACAACGCAAACTGAACTCTCCCACTCAAATTCCAGAGGTGAAGGAAAATGTAGATACTGACCTGAGTCCAACAAGAAACCTACACAGATCCTCAGGGAAATGAACCAAAGCCCATGTATCAGCTCCAGCACTCTTAAAATACCAATACGTGATTTTTTTCGGGGAGAACCTGAGCCACTGCTTCTTCTGAGCTGGATGTTTACAACCAGGCAAGTCTGCCTCCTCGGCCCGGACACATATCCCATGGGCTTCCCCTAGCAGCTCCTCCTCCTTCTAGAAAAATTACTGTTTTTTTTTTCAGACGATTACAAATACCTTTGGAAAGAATTCTCTTCCAGCCCTCTCTCCCATCCACCGGCTGAATTTCATGTGCTATTTGTCATTTAAACGTCTTTGGAACGAACGAATAATCATACAGGAGAATTAAAACCATGCCTGATTAATTTGGCTCCTCACATGTTACTTATAAACAGAGAATTCCAGTTCTCCCCATAGCTTCCATCCACCCTAGAGCTTGTGTATTTTCTGCAGGGTTTAAAGAGAAAACCATCTGGTTGTTTTAAAGAGAATTATTGCTGTCTTATAGGGAAAAAGTGAAATTGCCCAAAACTTCTTTTAAAAGGAAAGCACGATAATTAGAATAGGTAATTGTGTGCTTCCTGAAACTACCCTTGTAGAACTAAGGTGTGCCACGGTGGCTTACACTCCAGGTAATTATCCCAATCCACACAGAGAGCAGCCTGGTGCCCGGGTGGTTCTCAGTACCTTCCACTGGAACCTGCTCAGAAAGGTGATGAACAGCAAAACTGGCTCGTGTTCACAGGGCTCCCAAAGGAGCACTGAAGCTCTCTGAATGAAGGAGGAGGGTGAACCCTTCTCTCTTTATTCCTTCAACAACCATCTCATTCTCAGCATTATTTTCCATTATGAATTAGCATTAGCACTGGAGAGCAGCCCACACAACGGAAGGGGTTGTTCAGGGCACCAAAGCAGCCAGTCCTTCAAGTTCCCTTTGCAGAAACCAGGAACAGAGTGCTCTTTTATTAAAACAAATCCCTCTTCTCTGCTTAGAGTTAAGGAATCTGGAACTTTGGCTAGGATGCTCCCTCCACAACAACTCTTGACTGCTATCTGGGAGAGGAATAGCCAAAAATCCCCAGCACAACACTGAAGAATTGGTGGCATTAAAACAAACATCTGTAGCAATAGACTCTAGACATCCACAAGATCCCTAATTGCCAACAACTAAGCCTAACCCATCTGCTATTAATTCCTCTGCTTTACCTGTGATATTTTATTTCTCATTTAGAGACGTGTATAAACTGAGCAGGGAAAATTAACATTGCAAAGAAGAAATCAAACATAATGATTTACTGGGGCAAGGCAGCTATCAAAGAAATCTGCTGCACAAAATTGCTCCAGCTTATGCTTCTCCAGGGAGGCACATCCCTGACGTGCACAGCATGTGCTGCTTCCCAGAAAAACACGATAAACAGAAGAAAGACACATAAGCAGATTCCAGGCTGAAGTTACACCAGTTTGAACCCACATTTAACCAATGGGATTACACCATGCTCCAAGTGACCGAATGTAAAATGCAGGTCTCAGAAGGAGGAAAAAAAAAAAAAAAAAAAAGAGCCACATGATCCTACTTTTTAGATGTCAACAACAAGAGTCATGTTATCAAGACCCTGTCTTCCAGCTCTACCTTTGATTTATTGTCTGGCTCTGCTTCCCTCTGCTGAACCCACTTCATCTGTAAAATGGAGACGCAGCTCTTTTTCTCCTTGGAGATGAGCCTTCTGATCCAACTAACCACATGAGCACTGATAACAGCCCAAAGGAGGGAACGGTCGCTCCTTCTGGAGCAGCACAGGCTTAGCTCAGCTCGTGGCAATTGTGAAACTGTATCCTCAGGGCCCGGGAAGGAAATGAGCTTTCTGGACAAACACTTCTTCATACATCAATCTCTGACCTACTGGGAACACACAAACATAAGATCTTCATTTTTTCCACACCGTAGAAGTATGCTTAGAGTAAGAGTAACTTGCTACACTTCAGCCTTAAAAATTCGGAAGGCTTATTATGAAGAATAAGAATGCAGCAGTAAAACAAGCATCATCCCCAACATCTGTTCATTCTTCTAAGCACAACCCAAAGGTGTCCTGAAGGCTTTTACCCTCGCTTTGTCACACATCCACACCTTTCCCCTCCCTTTCACATCAAGTGTCAGCAAGGTTCCAAGTCTCAAACTTCAGATTTGCATTACAGCCTGAAACACTGGCTAGAAAGGGTGAAAGACTGAAATGTTCCTCTGGGTAAACAGCTGCATTGACAACGTATTGCAAACTTCTCCAGGGGATAATGCACAGCTTTTGAATGACAACAGTGAAAAACAAGGTATCAGGATGCTTGTAGGAATGAATGTGGTCCCCCTGGATAAAGCAACCCAATGTTTGAACTAAAGAATTAGATTTTGACTGGTTCTTTTAACACTGACTCCCCACAGCATTATCATTTGGAAGTCGAGTTAGTATGAGACAGGCAAGCAGGCTCTCAGCGTGCTGAAAATTAGCTGGATCACCAGGCTCAATCTCTCTCTCTCCTGGGGAGGATTTCAAGACTCGACTAGAAAAAGACATTATCTGATCTAGCAGTAGCATCAGAAGTCTGTCCACATTGCACTGTTAACTAAAATACAACAAAGAACCTAGAGGCCAACAAAGGGTTACAGGAGTACCTCTCACTCTTTACAATGCCCATTTCCAGTACACTAACCTTGAACTGAAATTTACCTAAGATGTGCAAAATCTGTTAAATGGCCCACAAAATTAATAGTGAAATTACTCCTGATGACAAAACACCTCTCTTTGTTAAACACACAGCTGTTAGCAGCAATTTGTGAAAGGCTTCAATCTAGAAACACAAACTTCCATATCTGGGAGCTAGCAACATTTGTAGGGTGAAAGAAAGGTCACTCATTCTCCTTCAGATACACAAAGCTGGAATTATTAAACGACTTACTGCAGACTGACTGTAATGGTTGCAACACAGAAAATCCTTCTATTGTCTGTTTTCTCAAGATGTCAAAAGCGTATTGATTTATACCCATCGTACAAATTGTACAAGTGTATCAATTTAACTGGAAAGTGAGTAGAGCTCCACTATATTGTCTGAACTGTGCCTTAAGACTCGCTACCTGCCCTGCTAAAGGCATGAGATCCTAATTAAAAGGTGTTTTCAGGTGATGCTTCAACAAATGGCCTGGCAAAACACTTTTTTAAGCTACAGTTAAAACATTGCTGAAATATTTATTAAACACAATTTCATAAAATCAACATTAAATAGCAGAGGAAAGAGAAATGCAGAGAATCATTCGCTAATGGAATTTTGCTACACAAAAACCTAAAACCAAAGTCATATACAAAATACCATTCATAGAAATGACAGCTTGGTTTACCAGAAGCTCACCAAAAGAATCTGTAGTCCCTTTGATCAGCTACTTAGAGTGCTTCTTTATAAAGGAACAAAAGAAATGCTGTGTCTGTTTGTATTGTTGACTTGACATATTTTAAATGAAAACAGACCAATTTCGTTCAATCAAATGAAGATGACAAGCTGGAAAAGAGCTTTAGTACATTACAAATAGACAGGATATACACTATACAACAATGTAGACAGAATGTATACTATACAGCAGTAAAACCTAGAATCTGCTGTTAGAATGAGCTAGTTCCCCCCCACACTCTCCATTTTGAGGACAAACTTTCACAGTAGTCTCCCAGATTTAAAAATCAAGATCCCTTATTTGACTTCAAGCGATTGATACGCTACTAAACCTGTCAATAAATTGTTGCAGTCTTCAGCTACCTTCACCCTCTCATCTCCAAGGTCGAGGCAACTACAATGAATTAGATCACATTACACAGCTGTGTTTCTGGATTTTGTGATCTGTAATCCTTATCCCACATGGAAAAAAAAAAAGCACAGTCTAGTTAATCCAGTTCCTTCTATGAGATTTACTCATGTTCAGGATTAGCTGTGAACATGTGGATGCCTGAAGTCTTCTATTAACTTACTGTCATGTAATTTGCAGTGTGAAAACATTTAGAGGCGTAAGGCTAAAGTGTCTACTTCTTTTGACCTAATTGACCCATGTTACAGCAGTGCATGACATGAAGCTATCAGAGCCAACAGTGCATGACCTCACAGTAAAATCAAGAAATAATGATAATTACAGATCATTGTTGCCAGCATCGACACATTTTTAATACCGTCAGGAATTTAATAATTGGAGGATGGGTAATATCAGGTCTTGAAATTAAATGTCTCCAGATAACAACCTAACATAGCAATAGGTGTTATTTAGATTAATGGGACATCTGTTTCAATCTTACTTATGTGCTAATATTTAACACAAAAAATCCATGCAGAGTGGTACACGAAGATATTCACAGGCTCTTTTCTGCTACTCCTCACTTGATCCAATCTCTCCTGCAAGGTGGACAGTTGCTAATTGTCAAGAGAGGTAAGTGTATCAAAAGCACTTTTTGTAAGCAATATCAAGGGTATGTTTCCCTCCTTTAAAACCATTTCCTATCATCTTTGGTTCATCCAACCCCCAGACTTACCAGCCTTACTCTAGGTCCCACTCCAGGCCTCCACAATCACAAGAAATATTGTCATATGATCTTTTTACTAAGCTGATCATGCTCTGGACTAAAACGTAGCCTTTCAGAGCCTCAGGAGAATTTGGGGTGTGGTGATGTTTGGGCTTTTTTTTTTCCTCCTTTTTTTTTTTGTCTCTATTTCATACAAAGCCCTGGTGTGATCTTGTATCATGAGCGTGGAACACTGGGATAAAGGACTACCTCTCCAACCATCTCTTGGCCACATTTATACCCACTGTTTCATCTTCAGATATCTGCTTTTCTTAAGGCTCATTGCATCTCTCTTCATGTGGTCAGCTAGCATCCCCATGCCCACCTCCATTTTTTCATACTAATTCTAGTGCAGAAATTCTCGTTAATAGGCCTTGCATTCAAGTACAATGATGTGCACGGTCATTTTGTTCAACTTTAGATCATGAGAAGGATGTTACGCTGCACTTTTGAGATCCATCCCACATCATGCAGCTTAAGGAAAAAAATAGAAAAGATGCCTTTAGGTCATTTTGTTTTGTCTTCCTTTGTCATGAGCTGCCTCCAGAGAGGAGGTCATGGATGCAGTAGCCCATCAAAAATTGGCATAAGCCATGAAATGGTCCTTGATGTAACTCACACAGCTCTGAAATGTTGTCCATTTTCTAAGAGCAGTGTTGCACTGCACTTCAAGTCTTGGATGCTTCACTATTTAGTTTTCCCTCAGTTTTTACTGCAAGGAATGCTGGTCTTCCTGTGGCTGCAGCTCTCTTCCCAAAGATGGTATGAACAGACTAGGGATAAGAAGAACGTCACCCAGCAATTTGTCACCATAGGATTAGGCTTCCACGATAACACAAGATAAACCATGGAGTGCAGCAGTATCAATTAGCAGAGTACGTCACGTAATTAAGGTTGGCTCTGGTCACCTCTGGCCTAGAAAGAGCAGCGGGACATGCACAAAACCATGCTATCCTTTTCAGAGCCATTTTTCTTCCACACAGCTCATCCTATAAAGCAGAACTAACATGACACCAATGGCCAGTGAAATTGAGAAGGTGATAGAAGATACACAGATGTTTAACAGGTTAGAAACTAAGTGCACTACTGACAAGAATGAAATACTGGAAAGCTGCATTTTCTTCAACACAATGAGCAATTTGCATGAGCCTGTTAATTTCTCTGTGCTTTCCATGGGAGAATTTGCAATCTGTAACCCAGACAATTTAGGGCAGTATTTTATTGTCAGGGTTGGTCCATGTTTGTAATTGCAATTCTTTGCAATTGTAATGGGGGTGGGGGGGGTGATACTAAAAACCTTTTCTTCTGGTTACAAATTAGAACTTCTAAAACACACTGCAGAGCAAAACGGTACTGGTGGGAAAGACCAGCCATATGAAGGGGGAACAGACTGAACCTGTTTCAACCTTGTATTAAACATTTTGATAAAATTAGATTTCCTTTTGATAATTATTTGAATACATTTGAATTTATTGTACTATAATCTAATAAAAGTTTAAGCATGTAGACAACAACTGCATCTTTTAAAGAAAAAACAATGAGCATTTTTAATTATAAAATACCAGTCTCTATTTCCTTTCAAGCAGATAAGAGTAATCAAAGACAATATTCCACTGCAATTGCAGAAGCACACAGCTGGAAACAGCTACAGTGCTGTTGGGGATTTGGGAGGGACAGGATAGGCACCCTCTCTTCCATTGCAATGCGTAGTAGATACAGCATATCAACTGTGCTAAAAGTTCCTTCTTACAGCTCCCTCTGTTCTTCTAACTATGAAAACTACCCCAGTGTACTGTAAAAACATAGTAACAACAACAACAAAAAAATAGCCTAAAATAAAATGAAAAGGTCATGCCATATTATGTCAGAAGGCTGGGCACCAGCAGTGTCCTTTGGAAAGGCATTTCACAAGGGTGAACCACTGCTAGCTAGCCTGCTCAATCACCGAACTTCATTAAAATCCCATTATCCACCAAGGGATATGGAGGAGATCTTATTCCGTGGAGAAGAACTGATTGAAGAGTTTGGAAATAAGACAAAAGGGAAAGAGATGGTTTGTTGTTGTTGTTTGTTTTGTTTTCCTCAAATGAGAGGATATAAGGAGGAGAACTAGAGAATTTTCAGAAGCTTAAGAGAAAATGAGGCCTTACAAATCAATAGCTTTCGAAGTCTATGGCAATTCCTGATGGAAATTCTGGATAAAAATAAAATGTGTGCATACGTGTTTTGCTCAATACCTGTTTGTTTCACCCAATTTTGAAACCTTAGGTATGATAGGATCAGAGTTAAGTGTTGCTATTCTTGACTGAGACAATAATTATTTTCCCTGCTACAAAAGCAAATGCTCCAAAGAACACAGAAGCAAAAGTCGTAAGTGCTTCTTGTCTCAAATCACAGTTTTACAAAACAACCCTGTACATGATACATAAACAAGCCTTTCCGACTTTGAGCGCGCAGAGTTACAGTGTAGTGAACCCTGTCAATTCCTTGAAAAATTAGGGAATATTACACAATTATTTTTATCACAAAGTTATTTGGGTATTTTCTTACTGTTAGCAAAACAGAGGAGTTGAAGAAAGGCATTTTTATTTTTTGGCTAATTTCCTAATTGACCCCATAAAAGGAAAGTAAAGAAAAAAAAAAAGGAAAAGAAGGGAAGAATAAACACAGGAATATGGTTCTTACCCTGAAGAGCGGCAGTCTGGCTTATTTCTTTCAGAGCGATCTGTGAGAAAGGAGGCATAGTATCAGCACAAAACTTGGATGTTCTTTAGCAATACTAGCACAAAAGTCTTAAAAGAACTGTCACACCATAGGACTAGCAAAAACAAAAGCTGATTCTGCCATAAAACTGTTTTTCTACACTGCACTATTCTGCCTGAGAAAAAGTAATATGACTGCAAGCTTAATATTTATTAAAATTCCTCTATTCCAAACAGTGTGTATTTCATGTTTTGTTTTAATGCTTTAGAAGCTTCCCCTCCCTTTAGCTAAAATGAATAAGACTTTAGTTTAGGGTAAAAATAAGAGGGAGGGAAGAGGAAAAAAGCAAAACCACAGATTACTCAGCGCAAAAAAATCATTCCATGAATCATGGCTGGCAGAGTTCCCTGACAGGATGGGAGAAAAATCAGCAGTTGGTTACAGCAACATCTGCAAATACACTGAATCCAGTGCAGGCCCGTCATTAACTCTTCGACTTCGGGGTGTTCTAGATACAGAATCTTTCTGTGCTTTCACAAAGGGTTTTGTTTATTCAATGACTACGTCAAGCAGCTTATCTGCACTAATGACATTGACCAGCAACTAATATCTACACAGTACAATCACATGACCTCAGATAAACTGCTTTTGCTGACTAATTTATTAGTTCCTAGAATCATCCCCAGATATGTTTCTGCATCTTGATTGATTTCTGAAAGCTCTGATACAAAAAGAAAGTAGAAAACACTTCTAAGAGCAAGATTCAACAAACAAAGATCATAAAACAGGTTATTATGTTATTAGAATCTACACACTCAGTTACACTGTAAGTCCAGAACATCTCTTACCGCAAAATTTTTGAAATGATTGAAAAAAAGTGAGACTTGTGTCCTCCTAAAATACATATTTTCTTAAATTAGAGTGTTTAAAATTATTTATAACAAAAAGATCTACGATGCAATTAGAAGGGTGTTCTTACACCTATATATAATCAACTCTGACCATTGTGATTTTGCTTCTGATTCCATCTGTGAGTCTAGACAAGAGAAAGCTATTTTCCCTGTTAGTAACAGTTTACTGAAAAGCTTCCCTACCTTGATGAGTAAGAGTCCTCTTAAAAAAAAAAAATCATACTTACAGACTGTATTTTGAACCCTAAGCTCCACACTTGAGCTAAAATTTCTTCTTCTTTTATTAGCATGTTTGTTCGTATAGTTTTATCTCATGTACAGAAGAAATATTCTCTTCTCCCAAGTTTTATATGCTCATTTGATTACATTTTGATAAAGCGGTAAAAAAGATCATGTCAACAGTGCCCAAAGGAATACTAATGCTTTTTCCATCCACAGGTGCTCCTATTGAGCTGTCATAGCCACAGAGCATATAATTTACTGTTTCTGACTCACAGCAATCCCCATTTCATCACACCGCATGCAACTCTGTTTGCTAGAAACAGCACGAGATAGCTCAAAACAGAGTTACAGCAGCCGTTGTTCAAAGACACGCAGAAAAAGCTCCTTCCATCTTTATCACTTGTTCAATTTACCTATGAGTATGCAAAAAAAACAACACAAACAAAGCAGGCAGTGCCTCCTACTGAAATCTGCTTGCCATCTGTTGCTTGCTGCCAGTGTCCCCGGTTATTTACACAGCCACCACCTAGCAGCAGTCAGATACAACCTTCCCACCGACAGCACGGCAGTGTGGATGTACCAGTGAGAAGAAGAAAAGAGTCACAGAAGATGTAAACACAGCGTATGTGGGCTCTCCTCTCAGCCCACGTCCAACTGGCAGATCCACCACAGCCTGGCCATGCCACTGAAACCTGCTCGCTCAGGAGATCAGTGCATTTCCTTCTCTCCTTCATTTTACTGAAAAAACAAAACATTACTGTTGTTCTTACACATTTCGTTTACTGCTAAATACAGAGAAGGAACATCATCCGCCTATACTCTGGTCTTACCAAAAAGAACAGCAGGAAACATAATCCTACAAGCATGCAGTTAGTTTTTTTTAAGAGTACATCCTTATTGCTATTATGAATTTAATGTTCTAAATTCATTTAGTATCAAGTGTAATTAGAGACTCAGAGAGTTGACTCTTTCTATTTAGCACCTTAATTTTGCGATTCTGGATGCTGTTTCGGTATTATGTACAAGCAACTAATGTCACACATCTCTAAAACATGAGCACACAGGCAAATCTTAATGTATATTGCACGTTTCATGCATACACATACAGGTACATACTAAATATAAATGCATATCCAAATCCCAGCTGAATGCCCACAGCTGGCTCTTTTACTCTGCATGTTACTTCGACAACCAAGATCTTTTTGCAACCTTTTCTAGGAGAAACAAGCAAGAAGACAGCATAGAGGCAAAGATCTGAAAATCAAATCTTGCATTACAGATTTTCCCTCACATCAAAGAAATAAATTCCCAGCAAACACTATGGGACACGATGTGTTCCCAGTATGATACCGTATGTCCTTCAATACTAAACTCTGGAAGGCAAAACAGCACGTCAGATTAGAGCACTGGACTAGCATGCACGATGAGGAAGGCAGTCCACACGCAGACACAGGAAATTTGCAGGCAAGAATTATGCTTCCACTGACAGATTCTACCTTCAAGAAACAAGCTTCCACAGATGAGATACTTGGACTACTTTCACCATCTCTGCACTACCCGAGCAATACAATTTCTTACTGCGTGTGCAGTTACCATCAAATACAGTACAAATTCCTAAACCTTTGCTGCCCTTTAACCAATACAGCCTGCGTGGATGAGTAGATTATCCTTGTTCAGCAGCAGGATACAGCGCAAGAAGTCAAGGAGCTGGCAGGTGGAGCAGATGAGGCGGAAGAAGTCAGAGACTTCTGGCTGAGGTCGGGAAGACCGCTGCCAAGTTTTAAACACTGTAGAAGAATCAAGGAAAACACCAGGACACAAAGATCTGCTGTTCATACCACAACTGTTTGGCAAATCTGGTGTTTATTTAGAAAATCATACTGTGTGCATTTCATCAGTAGCATGGACATGCTACGCCTTCTTTCAGCATTCAAAACTGAGCAGCAGACATATATGTCATATTCCAGTTGCTTTTAGAAAGGGTCGGGTTTCTTTAACTGGCGACTTTCTTAGCCTTCAAGCATGGGAAAATTATCTTGTTTGTTTGCTTTTATTTTGACAGAACAGTTTTTCTTCTCAAGGAAAGTATAAACATAACCATCAGGAGAAAAATAACTGACACGACTTTATTTTAGTCGTTCCACAAACCCAAAATAGCTGAAGTTTTTGCCAAAAACGACCACCAAAGCAGAAAACAATAGCTTTTAAGTCATTCCCTCTCGTCTTTGGAAGACAAGCAAAGAAAAGGGAAAAAGGCAGCCCGCACCAAAGAGAGCCATTGTTTTTCTCTGTTTATTTTGCAATATTCTCCAAAGCATCTTGTTGCTAAGAGTGACTTCTACTGAAAAGCCTGCTCTCACTAGAAAAAAATTTAAGAGTAAACACAAAATGCTGTTGAAAAAGGAGCGGAAAGTTAAGAGACATTCTGCTGCTTTCAACCTGCAAAGAGAGCGGGGAGCTTCCAACGCAGTTACCTCTGGACACAGATCCAACTTCCTACCCTTAATCCCAGCCCTCAGCTTGAGCTCTTGTAAAAGCTGAATTGGCCGAAGAGGACAAAGGGAAGCATGCACTATGTCCACTTTGGGAAATACTGCGTTTTCATCCTAACTATGGCTCTTGAATGGAGCAGCCGCCAGAGGGGGCAGGACATCCTGACGCTCTCCAAGAGGACACTTTATTACAAAAAACCTGTCCGTCTCAATTGCTTTTAGCCCACCATGGCACTGCAGTGGTTTGGTAAAGAAAAGTAGTAGGAGATGCTTGTAACAATACTTCTGCAGCAATGGCAAGCCTCTGTAAGAGAACAGGCAACAGAAATGGGCTTTTAAGCAGTACTGTTGCCAGTAGTGCTGGCAACCCCAAATACAAAAACTACAGAGAAGTCATCTTCTCAAAATAGGCAATTGTTGAAAATGACTAAACAAATAGCTCCAACCCACATGCCCCAGTCCCCAAGGATCATACTTCTGTAAGCTTCTAGGCCCTAAATCTGATGCAGCAACCTTAACAAGACATCATGCAGAAATACGATGGCTACTACCATTACATTAACAACTTCATTTTTGTAATCTTGACCAGCTGACCACGTTGCAACAGTTCCTGTTAGGCAGCTGCCCCAGATCAAAGAGCCCCAAATTTCCCCTTCAAGTTGTCAGTATACATAGGGCCCAATGTCAAACAAAACTGCACATTCCCTGGGCAAAAGATCTGCAGCTGTGCGGGATTTTCAGTGCTCGTTTTATTTGCACTGAGATAAGCTATAGCGGCCTGTGGTGTTGCCGTATTTCTGCCTTCCACTTCGTTAAGGCAGGACGTGGCTCTCAGAGACTCCTGCTTCTTTATAGCACTCCTCATGGGTGAGGAGTCGTAACAATGCAAATCAGTTCCAGGGTACGCAATCTACTATAAATTTCATTCAGTTTGATTAGGAACTGCTATACAATAAAAACTGCAAGACCGAACATTTATCTATATATTTCAGTATTGTAGCAGCAGAGTCCCTTATCAGTTGTTTAAAAGGCAGAAAGCATGAGGAGAGATTAATGAGAGGCTTTGAAGAAGTTTTTCTCATTTAGTTTAACGTATAGCTATCCCTGCTCTCCAAAAGGCCACAAAACCAGGACACACACCAAGTTTACAACCGTAAGGGCAGACGGTTTTTATACCTTCTTTAAATTCTGCAGAATGCTGCTAAATTTCAGAGCAGTAAATTGGGGAAAAGAATGGATTACACAGCCCGCTGCCCCCCAAATGAAATGTCACTGGCCTGTCCATTTCAATACCAACAGTAACTGAGTCTTGCAGGCACACAGCATTCTTGCAGTGTTTTAGTCTTGGAAGTAATGCTTTCTTCACTCCTAAGCACGACCGATATATGGCCATGGGAAAACAAAAAAAAAGAACAAACATGTAAATATGTACAGAAGAATTCATTGAACCTCTGGGTGAGTATTTAACCTTGAGACCTACTGACCACCATACAGCTTCTAATTATCCAAAGGCCATATTTTTCAATTGCTAAAGAGATTAACAGTGAACTATAGTCACCTTTAAAGCCTTCTGTGTACTTGTGTGCTATATAAATGAAAAAAAAAAAAATTACTGGACAACAGGGGCCACATCTACCAGTGCTACGTTTGCTGCCAATTTGTTTTTGTGGCTGTGAATTTCTAGCCTCTCGTTCTTGCTCCTGCATTACTCCTGCAACTCAACAGCAAAATTGTGTGGGCATCAGTGTAAGCACACGTGCCAGCCATAAGAGAGGGGCTGATGCAGAAAGATGAGAGAAAGGAAGGACCGTGTAAGCTCTCTGCTCCTCAAAATGGTCCATGTTGGAATAACTTCGACCAAGCTCAGCACTGGTTCCCTGTTCTGAGACCATGAACAATAAACAAAGTATGTGAGCAATCAAACATACACAGCATATCCATATGTTAAAACATTTGTACCTTCTAAAATTTAAGCAGGAAATTCAACATACATTTGTTTATAAAGGTGTATTTTTTTCAGGAAACGAAGAACTTCTGAAAGTGGAAATCAGCACATCTTTAGACAAGACATTGCAGCTGGTCAGTGCAATGTCCTTCTTAGATGATGTACTTCAGGCACATAGGACTAAAGCAGGCAGAGCTCCCAGAATCACAGTGGGAGCTAAGAGGAACCCTACTACTTAATTTTCTTGATAATTTCATAGAGTGAAGTACCAATTAACTTGACTCATCTTTTTGATAGACTGAAGATATATAACCACAAAATACCTCCCTCTCCAGGTATTTCAGAAATGTTAAAATTTACATTTCTGAAAAGCATTTCAGACATTGCCAGCATTACCAATAAAAGGAAATTATCTTTCAAGAGCATGGTACTGCCACTTCCTTCCCAGAGACATAGCTTGCCTGTATAGGCTCTGCTTATTCCTCAGTAACACAACAGGGCTCAGTCTGACACCAGGTCTCTTTGCCATAGAGTGATGATTCACAACAATAAATGATATAAAAAAATTAATATAAGAAGGACCATTTTAAGTTTTCTGTCAGGCTTGCCTTATTCTTCCCTTCCTGTTGAACAACAGTTTCCTAAAGTTGTGCATTCCTGGCCACAGGCAGGGATAATTTCAGGCTGAGTGCAGGGGATATCACTTCCACCATTTAAGCAATTTCCTTTGACCTACACGGTACAAACTAATGCGTTGCAGAAACAGCCTTTGTTATGTGCATTTCAGATAATCATGCACAATTTTTGTGAATTCACAACCTATTCTGTAACTTGCAAAAAATGTAATCTCTATTTGTGAAGTACTAATATTATATAGCAAGAAGATCATTTTTGGACACCAAATATTTTGCAAATCTCACCATGCTTTTCCCTCCAACAATCCTCCACCAACCCCACCCCGATCCAGGGGCAATTAAAAGGTTTTGGAATTTGCATATCCAAAACAGCACCCTTCTATTTTTGAGATGGCAAAAATCAACACCAGTCTGCAGGGTAATCTTACACATTACACGCTTGGAAGTCAAGTCTCATGTAACGCGTGTGAGACACGAATTCACAATAAGGTGCTGAATGGGAGTATCAGCTACAGACATTTCCACTTCCGTAGCACAGGAAACTAATTCAGCTTTAAAATAAACTAACAAGAAAAAAAATATTCTTAATTACTACATCCTGTGAACCCACTGACAGCAATGCCGACAGCACAGCTTCTATACCTCCACATATTAATCTGGAATCTAGGTATTGTTGTTAGTGCAAGCAAATGCATAGGTCTGTAGTTTGGGGGGAATTTGGAGAATAGGGGGATGAAGAGATACAGAAAGAAAAACGCTTATTGTAATAACCGATTGAAACACACTCAATCATAAAAGAACAACCTCTATAAAAAGAGAATAAATGTACAAGGCAAATAATATTTATTTCTCTTCAGATACCACTGAAATAGTCAATACATTGTTAATGGAATACTTTTTGGTCCCATGTCAGCAGTTATGCTGATTTTATTCTCCAAATTATCCCCAATTATCCCCAAATTGTTTACCCAGTCCAAATAAAGACAGCTAACATGAGAACATTCTTAAACCTCAATTGTTCTGTAGCAAGTACTGATTTTACAGAAAAGTGCATTTGAAATTAGCCTATTAACAAAAGATTTTCCTCAAGTGACATTGATAATTCTGCCCAATAGCCACACAAAAATAAAAAATTCTAGGAAAGCAAATAGAGCAACTGCTTCTCACATGCACTGGATTTTCTGTAAAATCTACAACATGGATTATCCTCCAGAAGGTCTCTTGCTCTTTACACTAAAATCACAATCACAGAATTGTCTAGCTTGGAAGAGACCTCAAGATTATCGAGTCCAACCTCTGACCTACCACTAACAAGTCCTCCACTAAACCATATCGCTAAGTTCAAAATAAAGATTACAGGCTTCAGAAACATCATTAAAAGGAGTTGTCTGAAGATCTGAAAAATGGAATTGTTTAATATTGTCAGCATATACCAATAAACCGTTGGAACCTAAGATAACCCTGATCCTTTGACACTGAATACACGTTTAAAAGTTGTGCATGTTATATGATAGTGATCAGCATCCAAAGCTCATTTTTCAAGACATGAGTCACCTGGCATTTTGAAAGCATTTTACTGAGGTGTGACATGAGTTCATCCACATCCCACCCCGAGGCAAACGTTAAACATCTACCAAATCTTCTTCAAGGTGCCTTTGTTATGGTGTAACACGTGCATGTAATATGAACATTTGTGTCCTTTGGTCCTTGAGGACCATCCTGACCAGAAGTCAGGATACAAAACAATGTTTCATAAAGGGGGAAGATAGGAGAGAATAAAAGAGGGGGGACAACAAGGAAATAGCAGATCACAAAACACCAACACCATCCGCTGGGAGAGGAGTGGCAGGCAACACTTGTGGAGCACAAGGCTTTTACACCACTTCGTAAGAACCTCAAAAGCATGCTCAACTAACACGAGCACAGTTCACAACGCACAGGTTGGTGTGTTATGGTTTAGGTAGAACTTGAAAGCTATGGATGACTTCAACACAGCTTACAAAACACAAACATATACAAATCTTAATAAAAATACCAGGTCTCTTTGTGAACAAAACGAAAGCTGTCACAACTCTAAGAAATGCTTTAAAAATGACCATTGATATTACAAACACACACCTTTCATTCTTCTCATCTGCCCCCCCTGTTTTAGGGAACAGCTGACTGTGCCCATCTTTGGGCTCCTAATTACAGTATTTCTCAAAATCCTCTCATCTGTTTTTCTGAACATTCAGCAAGTGTACTTCCTCATCCTTTCAGGCTCTCAGAGAACACACAGCTACTATAAAAGTAATATTTAGCAGCTTCTAGCTTTGACATCAGGTTAGTGCATCCAGTCCTCAGTCTCATAAACACCAATGTGTCTCTCATTCAGTTGCTCCTCAAGGAAGCAGTTCCTCTCTACTGTCCAAGGAGAGACTTCAAAGGCCAGCAGCTTTAAACAAATGGCAAGAAGATGGCAAAGCCACAAGCATCCTGAAAAGCTGAAAACAAGGGATCCCCTGATTACCACAGAAAAAACATGGGTTCCTGGGCACCGTGGTAATGCTGTCCATTATTGGAATGACCATTCCAATTCCTCAGCACCCTGGAGAAACAGCTCCCCTCCCACATGCACCCAGACCTCTCCTTTTCCCCACCCCACTCCTGTGCATACGCCAAAGAGGCGCCAGAGGATCCATCACAGGCATCCAACTTCTGTAAACACATTAATAAGTACCTCTGCTTTGCTAGGGTGCCAGGAGCATAATGACACCCCTCAATTAAATAGTTCTTGGTGATGGATCCACCAACCCCAAAGCAGTGGACAGGAACTGGAGAAATGAAGCGTCCCCAGAGTCACAGTGGCAGATAGCACGCATTTCCCAGAGCGGATGCTGGTGCTCTGCAGGAAGTTATGCCTGTTACTGCTGGATACATGAGATGTGCAGCATCCTCCTGTCCCGTCAGTCACTGATGCCTGTCCCACTCTGGTAGGGACACTGCTCCAAGCACTGTCCAGACCTGCTTAAACAGAGGAGGCGGTGGACTACAGCAGGCGCCCCACACTCTCAGGTACCCTATTCTCAGGTGAGCTTCATCATTCCAGTTCAGTGCTTACTGTGTGTTTCTTCAGATGTACTCAGAATCACCTAGACCTTCAAGGAAGTCCTAGAAAGGTCTTGAAAAGACCTCCCAGACCACCAAGTCCAACCATCAACCTGAAAGGCTGACAGCCTTACGGCGAGTGACAAAGCCTGCAGTATTTGCTATCAGATCAACTGTGGCATCCGACCATGACATTTTCAAAGCCCTAGGTAAGAGGAGAGATTTTTCCAAAGCTCTACCTTTGATCCCAAGTTCCACATTTCTATTAGTTTCTGCACTGTAAATTTGCAGTGCAGACAATCATAAAATGAACGCTGAGGGAACAATTTATCCTACGAAAGTTATCAAAATGCTGAGCTTGTTTCCAGGTATTTATATCCCATCACTCTAACAGGAAGAGCAAACAGTATTTTAATAATAAATAACATCACAGCACTCTGTTCACTCAAAAATTCTTGTAAATGATTTAACACAGATGTGCACAACCTGAATCAATTTTCACATGTAGATCTGCGATATTGACTGCTTGGGTTTTAATGCAAGACAGACTGCATGATTAATATAAATTTATCACCTTAAGAAAACAATTTACATTAATTTTAGCTTGCCTCATGTAAATAGAAACAAAATGTTATTGCTGAAGAAAATAATCAAATAGCTTATTTTATGCATACAAGATTCTGCCTAGGAGAATG
Source organism: Aythya marila (assembly GCF_965140915.1). Classification (NCBI taxonomy): domain Eukaryota; kingdom Metazoa; phylum Chordata; class Aves; order Anseriformes; family Anatidae; genus Aythya; species Aythya marila. The sequence continues at coordinate 32,786,206 of NC_139045.1, read as the reverse complement.
CAGCAGAACCACCTTTGTAGGAAACACAGTGCTTGAAATTTACCTACAGCTTTTAGAATGTGAATCACCATGTTCAAAGCCACATTAAAAAAGCAAAATATTTATGGGAAATTCATCATCATAATTCAAGAATTAGTGAATATCCAGCAAAAATACCAACCAGCATATAACAGGTAGTAATTGATTATGTACAGTGAAGAAGTAAATTGCCTTCCTTGCTATGATGTAAGATTTGAAGATCAAAAGTGTAAGTGGTGTCAAAAAGGAACCAAAGCCATAAAAGATAAAGCACTGGGTAACTATTTAACAGAAACTTTCATATCAGCCTCCAAGAGGTTTCTAAGGTGTTGGCTGCAGAGGATAAGCAATCCTTTTTAGAATTAAAAATTAAAACTTCGTAGAGGTTTCTTGCATACTTCTCTGAAGGCACTTGCAGGCAACTGTAAGAACCAGGTTACTGAACAAGATGATCCTTTTGTCTGATCCAGCATAACTTGCCCATGGGCATGAAAATTATTAACTTCTTGTCCTGTATTTTTCAGTTTTTCAATGGGGCACAGATAAGCCAGTATCATGGCTCTGAAAGTCTGAGGCAGTACACGCTTTTAGTTACAGGAGTGACTGTATCACCCATTCTGATCCAATCACATTTTCTACAAAAACCTCAACAAGCTGACTGAGGTGGTGATTCATATACAAAATCAATGCAACAGCCCCTTAAAAAAACTTAGAATAAAAATAAATAAATAAATATAAGCAGTAGGAAAGAAAATGAGCAGTGAGATTTGTTGCATTCAGCTTCTAATATTACAGTGTGAAATCTTCAGCTTGACTTTTGTTGAGCCTTTCAGGTTGGCCTCAAATGCAGCTGCTTATAGCTATGTTCCTCTGGTATCAATATGGCAGGTATAGGTTTGTTCTGTCATATTTAAAAAAAAAATCACAGACCAGTTAAGTTCATCTTCAAAGCATCTTATTTCGAATTCCATTATATCTTGATAAAAGATCCTTAATTCTCAAGTCAGAATGTCAAGTTGATGTTTTTAGAATAACATGCCCAGTCCACACAGAACTGCTGATTTCCAACACCTGAAGCAGTTAGCGTAACACAGCGCTACGTCAGATGATCAACTTAACACTGATATCCATAGAAGCCTGGGTCTTTCAGAATTCATAAAGCACTGGAGGAAAAAAATGAAGTTTTTCTGCTCTGTGTCATCATCTACTAAATCTAGGCTTCCCCCCAAAACTTAAGTTTGTCTTTCACTGAGGGGAAGGATGGCTGCCAAGCATAAAGCACGGATCAGCAGATGATACATTGTCTTCTCAAGTCTGCAGTTGGAATGCTTCAGTAACTGTGCACACTGTTTTTCACCGTAAGAGTAAAAATCTTGGCTAGAAATTCAGCTGATGCTTCTACTCCGGTTGAAAAACTGAGAATGTGAGGCAGAACTGCCCAATGATAAGGTTGAAGGGTCCAGGCTTTTTTAGATGAGCAAACAGGAGGCAAACAAGCTATCTACACAGCTGCCTGAACGCCAGTGAATTCCTTCACTGGGAGGTAATGCGGGGCTGGAACAGGTTGCACGCAGAGGCTGTAAATCCTTCACTTTTGGAAGACTACTTATGACATGACTAGAGGAAGCCTTGGTGGATGGATCTAGTCTTGGCAGGAGTCCTGCTTCAAGCTAGAGGCTGGGCTAGGTGAGCCCCAGAGCTCACTTCCAGCCAACACTGCCACACTTCTGAGCCACAAGATCACCAGAGCAAGGACAGTGTACAATGCCCTATGCAAAGCACTGTATTTAACTAGGGCTGATAAGCATCAGCGGAAGATATTTACGTCAAATGGCTTTAAGCACTATCAAAATAAAAATTCACGCTGCACGTATCGTATGAAATACTTATTGAAATGCATGCTCTGAACTACATTAACTTTTCACAGAAAGAGGGTTAATACCACCTCTCTCTTGTTTCCAGACCTTAAGTCAAGGCTATACAGTCAAGAGTAACTATTTACAACTTTATTTACAAATACTAAACGTGTTTCATCTGAGAACAACAGCCGCTGTGGTAAAAACTTCTTCGAATTACAGAATGGCTTTTGTTGGAAGGGACCTTAAGGGTCCCAGGTTCCAACCCCCGGCCGCGGGCAGAGCCCAGGTTGCTTGCTGAAGGTTCTTGCGATGACGTTCTGACTCACACTGCCCTGTGCTGTCCATCCCCTGTATTTATGCAACAACCCTGAGTTATTACTTGTTACCTTGACAGGAAGCGATTGATTGCGACACCCAGTTAACAGCATGGTTTTGGACCATCATCACTCCCTGGGTTCTGCTCTTTGGCTATCATCTCCCCACTCCTTATGCAACGATTCATTTTTGTGCCTTGCTTTGGCTATAAGCTAAGTGAAGAAGATCTATTTCATCACATTAGTCTTTTATTATTAGTCCTTCTACAGTCTCTTGGCTAGGAAAAGACTACTCCCTGTTGGCTATCACAGATTATTCAGCTATTTTCCTTAGAGCAGCTTTTATTTTTAGAAGGCTTGTTTCTTCAGAAGACACAACATTCTTTGTGGTGCAGTCTGTGCTCTTTCCCAAGGAACTGCAAGAAGTTTTTTTCTTGCCACAGACAGCACACTTCAATTTCCAGAAAGGATGGTGAATTTCCACATACGGGTTATGTTATTATATTCCAGAAAAATTCTAGTTAGCTTTTTATATTTACCTCAAGCAAGCTAGATTCAAAGACTAGGAAATTTAGTGGAAACACGTAAAACAACTTCAGTGGGTTATGGGGAAGGCCTAACCAGGTAATTTTTTAATACCTACATGATACAACATATTAGCACTACTTTGAGATTACTTAATAAGAACTGCATTATTTGTGCTCTTTAAATTTTAAGTCTTTTACTGTGGTGGGGCCTCAAATAATTATCAGGACTTTAGCCCTTGAGCCTGCATTGAGACTGCAAAAACCATGAGACCAAATCCCAGAAGAAACAGGTAAGGGATGTCCAGCCAGCAATTAACCCTACCACACCTGAACTTGTGCTCTGACTAATTAAATAAATAACCAACATCCCCAAACTCTCTTCCTCAAACTTTTTGTGAGTGCTTCTTGTTTGCATATGGACAGACTGGCAGATCATAACTATACCTTATGCATTTATTCAAGACAGGTGATCTGTTTTGTCATGTTTATCTTTCTTCCTAACAGGCAAATAATGGTTAACATATACCATTACAAACAACAGGTAAGTGATTACTTTTGCCACAGATGAGCAGAACAATTTCCAGATCAGAGCTGAAAGACAGAGACATGCAGATGATGGAAGTTCCCAGTTGAACAATGCTGATTTATATTCCGTAAGAAGAAGAGCTTTCCACATCTTAAATATAAGGTTTATTTAAGATTATAGGAACATAGCACCTAACTCTTTCAGCCACCTTTTTCCTCATCACATTTTCTCACTACCCAGGGTCACAGGCTGCTATGTTCAGGATGTTTATGTCATGATCTAGTGACCCCTAAAGGAGTTCAGCACTTCATCAGTGCTGAATTTCATGAAAAATCTCACATCACCTTATTCTTTTCTTCTCAAGGCCAAACACACAATTTGCATTAACTTCGGAAAACTGCTGCGCATTCTTGTATCAAATTCTTATCTGAAAAAAATCCACGATGCCTGCAAATTACCATTCACTAAGTTTCATCAGCCACACTACGCAAACGTACCCCAGTAATTTCTCAGCATGTTGAGCAGGGAGATATTTAACCTTAATGTGTTAGACTGGATACAGCTCATAGTTCTCAGCTTCAAAAACAAGTCAGCACCAGTTTGATGTGGGAGTGCAAAGTGTTGATCCAACTGTGAACTAGGTCTTGTTTTGGCTAAAAACCAAAGCATTCAGTCAATCAACCAACCAAAAATTGATAATCGCATCCATAGTCTAAAATTGCCCACTAGAGCTGAAGAAGTTCCAGAAAACACTTGAAATACTGTAGAGAAGCAGATACAAAACACATCCAGAGATGTCAGCATAGAAAAAGTTGTGTGCAAAATTCACAGTCACTACATAGGAACAAGCCACAGACAAGTATTTATGATAAAAACGAGCAATATTGAATTAAATCAGAGCCTTTCCTTGTATTAATGACCATCTATACTTTTAAATACACACACAGTATAAATCACAAGAGCTCTTCATTATGAACTCAAATTTTGTTACTGACTTCTATATCTGGCTTTCTTTTTTTAATTTAAAGTAAGGAAACATCTGCTACATCCATAACAACTACTCTTTCTCTAGGAACACTGACCAGAATTCAAAGTGAAATAACATAGATATTAAGCATATTTAAAATTGCGTGTGCACTTTCAGTAACACCAGAATACTGAGATTCTCTCTCACTCCTAATGCGGCAAGCCTTTTGTGCTTAGACACACAATTAACCAAAGCATTTCACAACTAACATTTACTATACTCACTTACTCACTATAAAGCTTCCTTATTTGAGTCTGTACTCAAAATAAAAAGCTCACTGAAACAGAAAAGTACACCAGATTAAGGTCCAAAGTTAGACTGGACAGAGCATGCAAGTATATAGGAAAGACGATCTTAGGTTGGTTGTTTTGTTTTCTTTTTCATCATTCACTTCATTAAAAACAAGCTAAACAAAAAGATTATAATCATAAATTTAAAAAGAAAAATATCCAGTAAAAATCCCGTGTTCTCTATGACTTCCCTGAGTAAGAACCTATATGGCAGGCATATGCAACATGAGGGTATAATCTATCACGTTATCTTAAGATGAAATCTATCATGTTATTTTACTTACTTATATAAAAGGTTTCCTGCAAGACTGGCTTCCTTTCCCACAGCAGGTGGCTAGGAGATTCAGTTTAATGAACCTATGTAGCTAATTTTATTCTTCCCAATTTTTAAAGATTATATCCTATTCTTCCTTCCTACCACTTAAAGAAATAATATAAAAAATATTAAAAAATCAATCATTTTCTCAGAGGGAAAATCATTTCATTAGGAGATTCTCAAATTGCTCTACTTGTTACCTTCTCCCAGTTTCCCAGAACGAGCTAATCAAAAAGCTTTCTTGAATTCAGAGAAAACTCATCCCACTGGCGTACGGTGGGGTAAACAAGCAGTCAAACAAAATAGTTAAGCTACCTAAGATGTCTGCCACGGACAAGGATAGTTCTGTTCCCACCTCATCTGGTCATACCTCCAAGTTGCCATTCCCTGCTTTTAACATCAGTTCTGGCATTTTTCTACTGCTTCAGCAGGCCTCTAAAGCTCATTGAACCAGACAACAACAACAAAACACACATACGAATCTAGACACAATAGAAAAAAAAAAAAAAAAAAAAAGAAAGAAAAGGAAAGAAAAATTACACCAAAACAACAGGCAAGTAGATTTCTTAACAGCTCAGCCTACAGTTTCACGGCAACCTAAGCCAAACTAACTCCTGGCTGGCACAGTGCCTTACCTCCCTCCGGCTGCATGTTCCCACTCTCTTTTTTATGCCAGCTTCAACACCATCAGAACCTGTAGAAAACTTTGCCAGCAAGCTGAATCAGCAGAATTGCATCCACCAAAGAGAACAAGAAAAATAGCTTCCTGCTGGGCCAGTGCACCAGAACAGGTTGGTGCAGGTCCTAGTAAGCACAAGAACTCCAAGAGAGGCCCCAGCAGCCAGCAGGGAGATCAGCCCAGGCTGCCACACAGCCACAGCTTCAGTGACTTTGCTCACCAGCAGGTCGGACGAGCAGCACAGCTGACACACGGGAAGAGCAGAAGCACAGGTCCAAGGAAGGGATCACCCTTCTTGCTGCAGCAAGCTGTTAGATGAGCTTAACCTGCTTCATCCTCTTGTATCTGTGGTAGCGCAACCAGGACTAGCTCCCAGGAAAAATACTGCTTCTTCGTTCAGTGACGTCCTGTGTTTTCGTTCCTCAATAAAACAGCGCTAATTATACCTGAGTGTTTATTAAGTCAGAAGCATTTCTGAACTTTCACCCTTCAACTACCTCTCGCTTTGCCAATGCAAGTCCTGTACGTGCGGGACAAAGGTGAGCAACTGCCCTTACTTCCACGTATATAAGCTGAACAGATCAGAAATTTAATATACTCATATTCGCAATTAGCTTAACACACTGAAATGCTTAAACTGGCAGCTGGCTAAGACGCTTTTTTTAAACTTGGAAATATACCCAGTAAGTTTTTTAACACTTACGTATGTTACCATTTTGTCAGCGTAACTTCACATAATACACAAAAATGCACTTATTTTCAACAGGCTTGTATATTAATGTATAAGGGAATTATCAAATAAAGGAAGGGCAGCACACTCACCCACTTGAAATGATACGCTTCATGGATGACTTAAAAAACACTCTGGGAGTGTTTGTGCCCTGCTTTCCACTGTGCAGTCTTTCAAACAGATGGAAGGAAGGAGAGACAGCCAAAGCAGAATGCTAGTCATCCACACCTACTTTACACTAGTAAGGTAAACAGTGCCAGGCCCATTTTGGAGGGGGCTTGTCAGGACATAATAACAAAAAGTTTTATAAAAGGAAGAGAAAGGCCCTTTATTACTGATTAGTAGCATTTCAACCAAGATAAACTCTGGGAACAGAGTTGGTTTCCAGAGTTTATAAAACACTTTGCTTCACAACATGAAAGCAATGATTATATACGTACATACACGAACATAGAACCAAATAGATGTTCTCCACCAATAAATATCTCCAGAAGAAACAGCTTTAAAAAACAAGTATCAGAACTAGCAGCTCACATGTTTGGCTACCGAGGAAATGGTTCGGGAACCAACACTGGTTTTCCCTCCTGCCCTCGACGAGGCGAAATCCTGCACACGTGCCAAGCCACGCTGGCTCCTACTAATCCTGCACCTGCCCAGGAATGCACTGACATAACCAGGGTTGTGGGAAGCCACAGGGCCTGTGTGTTGCAAACTCTGCTCTGCATTGGGAGCCCTCAAATTGCTGTTTTTCTCATCTGCGAAATAATACTCCTGTTGCTCAAATGGATACAAAACCACATGAATTGTAAAAGTGATTAGAGCATTATGGTTTTATCATAATTAGTAGTTGCCAGAATATTTGGAATTAAACTTTAAATATGCAGTGTAGCTGATATTTTCCCTGGAAACAGACTTTAAGAAAACAGTTTGTTCTGGAAGGATTTTTACAGCGAGAGAAGAGGAAATTGCTGCATTTACCAACTTTGTAAAGATAGAGAATGTGATATAAGCATTGCTTGTCAATTTAATGACAATCAAATTAATGAAACTATTTCAACTGCTGCCAAGATCCACTGGATGTCATTTTATCAAACAAAAGCTTACTGCAACCTCCAAGTCTGTGTAAGAAGCCATATCAACCTGTTTGCTCCCAAGCTCCTGTCTCCATGCCTTGCTGTACACAACAGCTCTCACCTTCTGTTTGCCAAGGCCTGCAGTCCTTACCTGCACGGCAACCATTATATGCAATTTTTTATATAACTTTTATACCTAGATGTTCCATCAATCTTGACATTTACACGAAGCATCAGTAACGTATTTAGTTTCCTGGTAAGGAGTGTATGTATGTTTCCTGGTAGAGCCGTCTGGATGTGTCTCTGGTGGACAACGCGTGCCTACCTCAGCGCTAGCCTGGAGGAGCAGGCTTCCGGAGCCAGCTTCCTGATCACCCTCCGAGAGCACGCTTTCAGCTCACGCTGGGCAGCTGTACAGGTGCACCTGCCCTGAACTAACTCCAGCCCAACTGACTGGGATGAAATGCTCCAGCAGCGCTGCTGGCGTGACCCAGCCCCACAGAGAAACCCAGTCCCACCAACCAGGCTGGTCCCAAGTCAAGGCGTGCTGTGGGGTCACCGGGTCCTTGGTGCCAGCTTTCCCACCCCACACGCCCATGCTGGTCAGGACGGGCTCCACAGACCACACGGTGACCCCGGGTCCTCCTGTGGTGGCCCGGGGCCTCCTGACGGTGCCCTTCGCCCTGCCGCCCCCCCCACGGGCACCTGCAGCCTCGCCGCCCCGCGCCCCCGGCCCCTCACCTGCCGCCGAGCCCAGGGCCCCCCTGCGGTGCCTCCTGCCCAGCTCCCGCAGCTCCTCCTCGTCCTCCTCCAGCCTCCAGGCTTCGGCCATGGGCGAGGGGCCCGCGGGCGGCGGCGCTCAGCGAGCAGCGGGGGCTGCCATGGCCGGGGGGCGGCGGCTGAGGCCGGCGCCTTCCCCTCAGCGCCGCCCGGGCCTGCCCCGCGCTGCTGGGGGGGGGAGCCGAGGAGGAGGAGGAGGAGGCGGAGGAGGAAGAAGAGGAGGAAGAGGAGAAGGGCAGCGGGGGCCGGCCGCCCGTCCTGCCCATCCGCGGCTGGCCGCCGTCAGCAGGAAGCCCCGCGGCCGCCTGGCAGCGCCGCCGAAGGGGGCGGAGGAGGCGGCGGGGGGAGGTACCTGGCGGCCGCCGCCGGGGGCACCGCCACCTCGCCGGCCCCTTGGAGAAAGAGAAAAGTTGAACGAGGCGATAAAGGGCTGCTGACGGCGAGGGGGAGCCGGGGGAGGCTTCCTGAGGGGCAGGCTTCGTGGCAGCAGGGCCGGGGGGGCAGACATGCAGCCCGCCCGCAGCCTGGGGGCTCCCTGGGCGAGGGGAGGCGCTCAGGTGATGGCCAGCCCTACCTCGAGGCTTGCAGGCTGTGGGGTTTGGCTTGGCCTTCAGACTGCTTACAGATAAGCCATCTCAGGGATGCACTTGCAACCCGTAGGTACACACTTGAAGCACAGAAGTGATCTGCACAGTCTGGCTGTGCTTCAAGTTGGGCGCTTTAAACGCAAGCTGTAGTCTAAGGTTTTTTTGCCCCCTTTTTTTTTTTCCTCCTTTCCTGGGCCTCACTTGCCCATAACTAGAATTGCAATAAGATTGTTTCTTTGTGTAATGTTATTGTAAAACCAAGTCATAAATGTTTGCACAGGTGAGTCCACACTGGGCATTGCTGAAAGAAAGCGCACGAGGAAGTAAAATTCAGCTTCAAAGCAGGTGAAAAGTGGACGCTAAATAAAGTATGTGACCACAAATTAGGCCAGGAAGATACAACAAAGCACTGAGTAATCCTAATGTTGAGCAATATCTGTGGTGACTCACTAAGCACCATCCACTCTGCTGAAAAAAAGTACCACGCAGGAAGAAAAAAATGTATCACAATACGTAAATACAAATGAATGGCTACGCGTTTCTTTGTGTTTCTGTGCCTGACTTTACAACCATTGCTCCTTAACAGTTGTTCTGTTTTGGTTTTCCTCTTTAAGAGCTTAGCGTTCAAGGGGCTTAATAGTTATACATTAGGAAGACAAGGCTTTATGCTATAAGGGCACGTAAAGCCAGGCATAAAACTGAATGTACAGTAGGACTATATTAAAAACAAGTTAAACCTGCCGCTACAGGTATGTGTTCTCAAAAGCTTCATGCTTCAGATGACTTCTGCATGGGTGGATTGCATGTTAGCCAAAAGATCTCACCTCACAAATTCCAGCGCCAGATCAACACCTTGTACTTGATCTAAACTGGATAGGCATTTCCCCAGTGGGGTGCTTCTGCTGCAGATACTCTACAGGGGTGTGCCACCCAGCCTCACCTGCAACAACAACAACAACAACATAATACACAAAAAAAGAAGTTCAAACAAAAAAAGTATGAGGAACAACACGAGAGAACAGTAAAGTTGATGGTATGTGTGTGTAAGACAAAAATTCTACCACATGAAACAAATGGGATGTGTTGTTTGTATTCTATTTCTTCGCAATGGAGCCCAAATGCAGCAGCTGTATTCGTCTCCTAAACACCACTAACCACAGCGTGACAAGAACCATCCATTTTCTGCTTCCTGAATATTTATTTTTATTACTATGTGGTTTATTTCTGGGGTGACGGGAGGGAGAAAGAAAGGAAGCTTACTATCATGAAAATTACCAAGGAAGGAAAAAAAATCAGGAATACATGTATATGATAGAACATTATATAAATTTGAAGAATCTGGAAAGTTTAATTAAACTTCCAAGCATATAAAACTGAAAAATACATTTGGAGAGATCTTGGGTCTAAGACAAATACGCAGAACAGAATCATCCCAGCTGTGACTAGGGAAACATTTCCCAAAATACCAAAAAAAAAAAAAAAAACAGAATATGAAAGGATCCTGGATATTTAATGTTGACAATCATCAAGAGTTTGTTAGAGATCACAGAGCTAGCTTAGTTCACCAAGACTGTATCAAAGCCCAAGTTTTGCCAGCTCTGCATCATGCAGCCAAAGTAAGGTTTCTGGAGATGGAGCTCCAGACAGAAACGTGGTAACAGTTGGGGCCCTAAAATTATACAGGAGGTAATTATGGACACCATGGAAAAATGGATAACAAATGTAATAAAAGCAATCTTCCACATTCTCAATATGGCTGAGATGCACTTAAAAGTGCCCAGAGAAAGCCCTATGTGCAAAGGAAAGCACAATAGCTAGGTTATACAATGTGATGAAGTCTCTGAAGCACCAGCGTGGCCATATACCAGGCTCTGCCAGCAAGAAATGCAGCTGGGACAGGGACCAAGTTTCAGAGCTAAAAGAAGTGTTCAAGAGGTGCCTTGAACTGATGGAGGATAGATTTCACCAGAAAGCAAGAGGTCAAACTGATACAATTCTGAAGTGGATACAAGATTCAGGTAGCAATAACCAGCATACTACTGGAAACTATTGGAAACAGTTTCCAAGCAGTACTACTTGAAACAAACAAAAATTGCAGTGTTTAAACAAAATTAAAATGCAAAGTAGCATTGCATGAAACACTTGAATCAGATTTCCAAACCCTTTCTTGCAAAAGCCACGCAATAACACCTCCAGCTGGAGGCTGCTTACCAGAAGGCAGAGCTCTTTGGGATATGTTATCCACAGGTACTCTGCTGTGTGCAAACGCCACAGGCATTCAAGTTTAGAAGTTTTTTTTCTGGGTGGTCTGGGCTTCAAATGCCTGTGAAACTAGTGCAGGTAGGGTAATATACAGGAATGTGCAGGCTGGTATATTCTCATCCTCTTCATTTCTCTCAACAGCAAAATCTGCTAGTATGCAAGGACTGTAGGGGCACAGAGGCAGAGGGTGGATGGCTAGATCTCCATTTCTTACAGGTAATTATTACAAGCTTGGTACATACATGGTGCTGACATCGTGCTCCTCAGCACCAGCGGCAGCTGCAGCTTAGCAGGCCCAGTGACACATCCTGACACAGCCCCGTACCTGGGCAAGCAGTTTCTAGGTGGAGAGCGCTGTGCTTTTGGGGCTTTAGAGAAGCAGCAAAGCCAGTTGTCGAAATAATCCAAACAGCCAGAGTTGCTGGCTGATCTCAAAATAGCCTAGGCCAGACAGAGTACTTTGTGATAATTTGACTCAGATTGGAACACAAAAAGAGAGTTCTGCTGGATTACCACACCCAGGGGAAGAAGGAAAAAAAGGTGGTGGAGGGTGTGTGTGTGTGACTGGACCTGATATTGTCAAGTATAGCAAAAATTAAAGCCATGCAGGAAATTCTCTCCAGAAATTCAAAGAGAAAAGCTCCTCTTTTACTTCTCAGCAAAGAGAAATTATCAAAAAGGAAGAAAAAGGGGGAGAAAAAGTAAATAAAGTTCCAAAAGTTAAAGAAAAAAAAGGGAAGAGCACTTGCTCCCTTCTCACATAGTTGAGAAAAACACATCAGCATGTGGCATATGCCGCTCTGAAGCCCTGTGTGAAATACAATATACTTGTGTCTTACAAGCAGGATGAAAGAAAAAAATTGCATTCTTGTACTTCAGTGAGAATCTCTGCTGTGTACATGTGCGTAGGAATAAAAAGCCTTTGTATATTTTCATAGCTATACTTCTCCAAGAAAACAAATCTTATTGTCTCAGGAAGTCTGTAATGTAGCTGTTAGAATCTGGAAATTTCTCACCAAGACTCTGCCTCGCCACATACATCTTTGCTGTAATGTACATACTTGGGATTTCACAACGGTAGAGCAGATGAAGGAAGCAACTGGCTAAATGGGGCTTTGTATTCTCTGCTGAGCCCTCACAATTAGTTGGCTTGGCAGTTATTATTTTTTAAGTATTTTGTTCTGATTTGCATCCCTGGAATTGCTGCTTTGTTTGGCCCTGCAAAAAGACACTGTTTCTCAACAAAAAATATCAGCTCTATAGAACTGCTTAATTGAAGTCGCCCATGTAGCCTCAATGTCTATTCAGGTTCTGCAACACAGCTGAAGCCCGCGATGAATGTATCAGTGTTTGGCAGAGATACAGGAGCCTCAGACCACAAAAGAATGCAGACAAAAGATTTTCAAAAAATGCAAGGGATGAAAAAGAGTGTTTGCAAAAGAGAAAATGTAGCCTTTGGACATGACAACATTATTTTTGTTCTGCATAAAAATAACAAGGATCTCGTTCAATAGACGAATGACATTGGCAATATAGCCAGTATAGGAAACAGACATTGTGGAGGGCCAAGATCTGATAATTTGATCTCCATTTGTTTTCAGCTGGTCCAATGGGTTTTTGTGTAGCTGGAGAATGACATATCAGGAGCCTGCAGGCTTCCTGAAATGTCTCCAGCTAAGTGTGGGTTCCCTCACATTGTTACGGCTGCTTGTGGTTCCCATCATATCAGCAGGATGACAGACTAAAGGTAGATGGTTTTGTGATGAATGAAGATGATAAAAATAGAAGATTATTGATTTCCTTGAATAAAGACCTTCCTGACTGAAACACTGGGAAATTACCTTTACGTGAAACTAGGGATTTGAGATTGCTCTCAAAAAATGACAAGGATCTCTGCATGAAAGGATCAATCCAATAATTTCAAAAGACCTGAGAATATGGTGACATTTGCCAAAAGACTGGCAGTAAAGAGGGCAAAATGTATTCAGAGGGAGATTTTTACAGTTGTCAGTTTTTAAATTAGTTTTACTAATAATTTCAATTACTTTTGCTCTTTTCCAGACTTACTGGACTAAAAGTACCCTTTCCTCTCCTATCTCGTTATTTAGCAAACACCTCCAAACAGTATTTTTTCTCTTTTATTGCTCATTATCACTCACGGGGTAATAAATTTATGTCTACAGCCTCTGTGATTAAAGGGAATGACAAAAAGAAGTAGAAAACTGTGAGGAAGCACAGAAGGGAAAAGAACTGCTACAGAGTTGAATGTTCTTAGCAAGAGAGGCTGTCAAGGCCAAATTGATTTGTAGTTTGTGCCCCGAAGTATTAATGGTTACTCTACAACCACAGACTTACCAGCGGACAGGACAGTGCTGATGTTGTGCTAAGTGGGTTGGCAACAGCGTGATGTAAGAAGTATTATCACATTGGACACAAGTGCGTCTAATACCTAAGAATATACAAAACTAGCCCCAGGATGCGAGTCCAGCTTTCTGCTGCAGTTTGCATTTCAGTGCAAAGAGCTGACAAGGGAAAAACTTAGGGAAGATAGCAAAGAGAGTCCTAAAGAACTTGCAAAAAGTGAAACAGAGTCATAAATTTGTCCATTGCGGTAAAACTAGAAGTTTCCCAGAGTACCAAAATTGGTTACAGATACAAGGAACTCTGATTCTGTTTTCTTCTGTTCTGCTGCCATGAAATGCAGGCAAACTGCCTCCCACAGGATACCAATATGACCTATTAAGTGCGTAATCTTCACAGTTTAATATAGGATTTGCAGTCTCCTGTTTTGTTTTGTTTCATTTTGTTTTTCATGGTACCACCCGTGATCAGCCAGGCATGCTATCATGTTTTGCTTGTGCTGAACACCGACACAGCTCACTCTTAGCAGAAGTGTTTGCGAAGGCACGTTAATATTCAGCAACAGGATAATTTTGCAATTAAATAATTGTATGATAATTACTAATTTGTGAGTTCAGTGCCAAGAAGTTTAATATTAATGAGGTTGTAACAGTCTAGTTACCTTAATGGGTGTTTACTAATGGGAAAACATTTTTCTAATGTGGAAGTTTTGCAGAAATCCAGAACAGTCTATCCCAAATGGAACAGTGCAGGTTTCCAACTTTCACAAAATTATTTTGATCTGTTACAGTCATCTTTCAGTCGTACATTCAACAACGCACAGCTTCTTAAAACAATTTGTTTTTAATAAGAGATGAAGAATGGAAAAAACAGTTTGATAGCTTTGATTGAGTATTTGGCTAGGCCCCTTGACAGAATATTGGATGACACCTGCTCATTTTAAGCCAGCCAGCCAAACGTGGTGCAAGATGCAGCCGTGTTTTCCTCAAACATGTATTTTCCAATTAATCTGATAGGGAAGGACTTGCAAACCTCAGGAGCAATTAAGGAAAAATAAAAACACTCCTACCTGATAGTATCAGTCCTGTCTTTTTCAAATTTGTTTTATTTATTTATTTTTACCACAACCATTACTCTAAACGCTAAATGCCAATAGAAGAACAGATGATGACAAGCATCTCCATCACCACGGCCTCCATACTGGCTTTATTGAGGTTTACAGTACAGGGTTTATGTACTTCAAATTCATGCTTGCAAAAATCTATTTTGCTAGGCTACCAGGGGTAGTGCACTTCAGTTATATATACTTATTTAAATGACTGTAGTTTCTGAGCTGACAACTGCTGAGTAGCCAAGAAGATACCTGTACTTTTTAGGTGGTTGGATGAAAAAATGAGTTGTGGAACAATGCTTTCTTCTGACTACCAGAAACAGTTTTATGTTATTCATACTTTGCGACTATATAGCAATCTGTTGTTTTCAGTGTCAATGACAGGCCTCTTGCTAAACCCTTTAATGCTGAAGTTTTTTTAGCAATATAGGCCACCAACAGAGGTCCTATCCTAAGTTTTCACTTCCTTGTTACTTTGTATATACATGTGCACATTCACAGCATTCAGGAGTTTTTTCCCATGTTCACCAAGTGTAATCATAGGATTGCATTATTCACTGGGAAAAGATTCCCAGTGTGATGAAGAAAAAAACAACCTCACAAGGTTAAAGTTTGCAATGTGAAGGCACAACAGTAATCAAATTTCCTTTGTTCTAGTTACATAAGTGAACACCAACTGTCTGCCAAATGTCTGGCATTCCCAGTGAGGTCTGGACTGATGAAGGTTAGCAGCATTTTTGCAAGCTACTGTTGGCAAAATCTGAAGTTTCATGGACAGTTTCTCAGAGAAAACTCACATCTTGCATCAGAGCTTTGCTGTAGCCAGGTTCTGAGGAAGATCTGTAGACAACAGATCTGTTGTTCTCAGCTGCAAACTGAATCAACTTGTATTTTCCCTAAAGAGTAATTTTCAATTTATTTTTTTTTTAGACTTCCATCACATCTTCTTTTCTGCAACATTTTACTTCACCAGAGTCTCTCCTAATCTTCCACAATGCATATATACCACAACTCCTCTAGCCTGCCCCAAATCTCTGCCTTCCTCAGACTGCAGCTTCTCATACTGTTCATTCTTCATAATGTTTGTTTGACCCAGAAAAATGCTGCACTCTTTCCCCGAAGATGTACAGGCCATCCAGTCCCTATCTTGCAGGTGGTTTTTGCAACTTTATTAGCTCAAAGAAAATGTCATATTTGTCAAGGGCTGGCTGAAGCAAGAGGCTTTCAGAGTGTGGAAAGCACAAAAGGCGAAATTAGCCTATGTAAAACTTCCTAGGGGTTTTACACCTTGAGAGGAGGTATGGGCTACTCCTCTGCTCTTTGTAAAGGGCCTCACTCCAATTTACATGGATATCTGTTGTTTACAAGGACATGAAGCAGCATTCAGGAATTCGTGAGGTAAAAAGGACTTGAGACACACTTACCAGTGCTTTCCATGCTTTTTCTTCTTGTTCCCATTGGCTGACTACAGTGCCTTCACGGACAAAATCTCCCAAATGCTCATCTCGAAGTAACTTTACAAGTACAGGATCTGTTTTATGGAAATTTTTTATATCTACTGTGAACTCCTTTCTTTTGATGCTGCTTAAATGCCAGAAGCTTTTTGAGGGAGCTCTACAACATTCAATTCCACATCAGTAAAAGTTCAATGGTCTGGAAAATAAGGAAGAGAGTGTCGGAATCAGTTTCTGAGATGCCTTCACAAAACTCATGTGTTCAGCAGTGTGCTGGAGCCAGGCTATCAGTCCTAAAACAGCTTTTGCAGAGAAAACTTTATTCCACATAATTGCCTAGAGCCTGTAGTACTCAAGTGGCTTCAAATATAGTATCTTCTCCCTTTAGATGTTACTGCAACTTTGGGTAGTGAACTGTTCTGGTTCTTTCTCAGAAACATTGGAAACATCTGTCTGTCCATAAGAGAAATGGAGGGATTGCTCTGGAAGAAACCAGTGTTTTGCAGCTATAATCACAGTGAAGGTGATTAGGTAAACAGTTATCATCATAGCAAAAGCTTCTCTTATGCCTTTGCCTAAAGCTTTTGTGTCCAAGCCAGATAGTCTGGGTTACATACACTGTGAAACTGGAGGCAGAGATTCTTATCTGTGTGGGAGCAGAAGACTTAGGGACAACTTCATAGTGAGAGTTTGATGTTGCTCTACAGCAAAACATGCCTTTGCAGGTGCAACACAGCCCTTATATTCTGAAAATGTACTGATGCAGTCATGCCCAAAATTCGTATCTAGACATCAATTTCAGACTCATTTGGAAATTTAGAGAAAATGAGTGAGATGTTCTGATATAACTGAACACAGAATTCAGAAAGGTTTTGATCTAGAGTTCAGCAATGAAATCAACAGTGCAACCCCTCTTGCTCAGACTGGAAGGGTGCATATAAAGGAGGAGGGTTTGAACTACTCTTTTCTTTGCGTTCCATCTGTGCAGCAACGTCTGGAATTTTCTACTGTTGATAGCTCTGGCATACACAATTATTATTGTCAAAGCAATGATTTAAGAGTGAGAAAGGAATGCAAAAATTTGCAAAGGGGGAAATGCAAAATATACAGATAAAACCTTCATCCCATCTCACACGATTATACGAAATACAGCTTTCCAGGGGGATTAATAGGGTTTTATCATCCACTCCCAGGGTAAGACATTTGAAAAGTTTATAGCAAAAGGAAAGCAAATATTGAGAAGTTCTGGAGTAAACTGTCTCTCATTTCACCCTGATGCTTACAATTGCTGAACGTTGATATACTGCTGCAGCACCAGGGCTGATCCTTCTTTGGATCAGCAATAAAGAAAATGCATTAGTTTGACAGTTGTAGTAAATGAGCCTTGAGCTTTTTCTTTTTTATTCATGGCTGGTTAGGTGTGCAGGTCACGTTCCAGCCTCATTAGCGAATAGTGGCAACTTAAATCTAGTTATTAATTCTCTGGCTTGCAAGTTGTTAACAGATGAAGCCCAACAATATTGACATAATGTTGGCTGAACCAGAGATTTCTGAGCGTAGCAGGACTTTTGTTTCCTGATGAAAAATGTCTTGTTGAAGAAAAAGTAACTGCTTCCAGCTAGACAGGTTCACATGGGCTAACATTACATCTGGTGTATTAGCAAGTGGAAAAGTTACATGCCTGAATGTTTCCTTTTTTTTTTTTTTTTTTGGTAATTGTTCAAGACTTCTGGAGATCCACAGGCTATTTTTTTTTCCTCTGGAGTTTAAAAACAGATTTAATGACCTAAACACACTTCTCGTTCTCCCCAGGAAGTGATTTTTTGCCTGGGTACAATGGTTCTTGATAACTTAAAATACCAATATCTTTTATTTGCAAGATGGAATCTTCATCTAATTTACTCTTAAATGCTTCAACAGCCTCAGTCTTAAAAGCATACGTATTGTATTCATTCTGCATCAGGTCAAAACTTTCTGAGGAAAAGCTATGGATGTTCACGATTTACTAATGTATGACAGAAGCTGTATTAAAAGGGAGCACGGGAAACAGAAAATCATTACTGTTATTTCTCATGTACCCATGATCACAGTACCCCAGCATGCTACTGAATTAACTGAGTTCTATTTAAATTCAGATACCTTTTTCTTCCTTCTAATTACAATAGCACAACTTCTACTTGTGTCACACATTTGCATATGTGTTTGTGTATACATGATAATTCCAGTTTCTGTCAGTAATTAAAACACAACTCATAGCAATAAGCTAAAACTGACGTCTAGCCCTTGTAATCTAATTAAAGTCCAGCACTAGATAAAGTAAAACATTATGTTGCCTGACAGGACTGCATCCATTGCCTTCTGCAATTACTAAAAAAATGTAAAGAGAATTTATGCCATTTTCCAGTCTCTTTATTATCTTCTGAATGCCATTCATACACCTTTTCCTAAAATGTGACCTCCCCTTTTCAAAACTCCCGTAAAATTAACACCATGGCTTACCTTTCAATTTAAAATTAAATTCTTGGGAAATCCAGTGAAATGAATTTCATGGTTACACAAGTTGCTTTTCTCACTGTGACTCTACTCGGAACTGGTGAGCTGAAGGAATATTGAAATGTCAGCATGCTGCTTGCCTATAAATAAAGAACAGGCATGTAGAGTGAGTGATGTCAAGAGGGGAATGACGAATCATGTGCACATATAACCCTACATTTCTTGTGTATATCCCCCTTACAGCTCTATCCAATATTGACATGTAATTTCTGCAGTGTAATCCAAATCACGTTCAAAGGACAGACAATTTTTATTACCATCCATCCTTGTCAGGATCACTGGAACAGCACGTGTAACTGAACTCTCCAAGAGACAATCTTTTTCTGTGAGAAATGCTATCAGAACACAGTGAGCCAGGAAGAAATAGGAAAATCAGAAGTTTGTAGCACTCCTGAGGAAGAAAACTGAACAGATTCTACTGGAACAAGTAAAAATGTTTTAAAAGGGTGTCCATTGGAGCTGATTTTTGATTTGTCTAATGTCTAATGTTTTCAGAGTCCTGTTATGTGGGTCTTTTCTGTTGAAATTATTCATTAAGAGGCCTTACAGTTCTCAAACTACCTTTGTCTTCAGTCAGCCTGGCTAATACACACATGCTACTTGAAAGCTTATTTCAAGCAGTCTACCAGAAGTATCGTTATTAAGGGCTAATGAAGAATCCAGATAGAAATGGTAGAATCAGAAACCATCTAGAGGGACTATCTCGTAAGACTTTTCATTGGTGAAAGACA
Source organism: Aythya marila (assembly GCF_965140915.1). Lineage (NCBI taxonomy): Eukaryota > Metazoa > Chordata > Aves > Anseriformes > Anatidae > Aythya > Aythya marila. The sequence continues at coordinate 32,767,008 of NC_139045.1, read as the reverse complement.
GAGACGTGACCGCTAATAAGGATGAGCAGTTTTAAGGAACAGAAACAGGGTGGTAGAAGCAAGAGAGCAAAATTGCTCTACACATTCTAGTTAATTTCTGGCTTCTAAACACCCCCAAACACTCCCCAGTCTTTAATAGCTTAATCAAGGAAATAAAAAGAATAAAAGGAAATGCTGAGTTGTTTGTTATTCACAGAAATTCTGGACTTACATTTGATATCACAGTTTCTATGTTTGTGCTGTCAACTGCATGTTTGATGGATTCCTCATTTTTATCTCAGTTACATTAATCTTTTGTTAGCTGCAACAAAAAGTTGTGTTTCTGTATTTATTCTCTGTATAATTTTAGCTCATTTACGATGAACTTATAGGGTCCACTTTGATCTAGAATGATCGCAAGAAAGTTTTGCATAGGTTTTGGCACAGTCTCAGGAGTTACATCTGCATTTCTCCAGTATTTCTGGGGGTGCCAGCTCAGTGGTGAACAGAATCGGTGGCAAGAGAGACGTATCAACACACCGCTTCCTGGTAAGTGAGCCTCATAAAAATTATTTTGGGCTTCTCAATAAAAGTGAAGTAGCTCTTGTGCACAGTAAATATCATCACATGTGCTCTACCCGCTTTATGCCCCTTAAGAAAGCTGGAGTGTTCTGCGGTTGGTGGAGCCCTTGCAGCCGGTGGTGTAAAAAAGAACATAAAGGCTGTTTATTCAAGGGCCTCTTGCAAAATGTGGCACATGGAAGCTGTCAGAGCCAGAACTTCAGCACCAGGCTGCTAGAGACTCCCTAGGCTTGCAGCCAGTTGCAAAGACACCCAGCATCAGAGGATTACAGGGATGGCTTAAAGTCTTGCCGATCCTCCCCTAAGGCTATGAATTCATTCATGCCGCTTCTAGACACACAGCATAAAAATTCTCTTGCAGTCTTTCAGCTGATGCATCATTTACTTAATTTGGCAGGCTCCCACTTACATCAAGACTGGGTTTCCCCATCTGAAAAGCAGCAAAACCATGAGTGCTTTCCCTGAGTTGTCATCTGGCAGTGAGGATGGAACAGAAGCTTGGCACAGGTATTACCATATACTTATTTTATTCCATGTCAGTAGATAAGGACATATATTCCAAAGAATTACCATCAAAACAATTGAGTCTTTCTGCCAACTTCAGCTGGTTTTGGACCAGGCATGCAAGTTCTCACATTATCCACAGAACACATCCAGTGTTGAAGCAATCCAAAGGGAGAACTATGAATTTTCCAGGCTTGCAGGCTCATTTGATGAAATCACATTTATGGGGCAATAATGCCATTCCATTTCTGTCCTTTGCCTCTTCTCACAAACAACAAAGCTGCCAATTTCTGCCAATTGTGAGAAATCCTGAGATGTGAATGTTTATCCATTAGGATGTGCACAGAAAATATTGAAGAGTGAAGTTTCAAAAGGCAGTGTTTTGAAGAGAAAGAAAGGAACACCCACATAATTTCATGGCAATTTGTTAAATATCAAGCCAAAGGGAAATCGAGCCAGCTTCCTGGAGCTGGCACTGTGAAAGTGGCTAGTTTTCAAGCCTTAAATTTAATATACTGCTCACAGAATTTATCACATCCAATTCTTTTATGACAGACAGTATAACTTGATGTTTGTCTGTGATGGAGAGCTATACCAAATTGTGGTCCTGGAGCACTGCATTGTACCGAGCGGTTTTTTTCTCTTTACACTTCAATAAATTTACTACTACTGTGTGTATAGTGTCCACAAAATATCTATTATAAAATAACAGTATTGGAGATTCACCAGTGCCTGAAGGTTGTGGTAGATTCCATGCATATTCAACGCAAGACTTCTGCAGTTAAGCCAACAGGGAAAGAAATAGCTTAATAAATGTAACATGAAAAGGAATAGAGCAAACAATACAGATAATTAAACAAAGGAGGAAAATCAAGGCAGGAAATTATTTTAATGCAAAACTTGGACTGAGGTGAGAGAGGACAGAGCACTGGATAGCTGACGGGGATACTAACTACAGTATCTCTTCAGTTCTTGTTCTTAATTGGATCTGACCGTGACCTCCATCATTTTGCAAGTGTTGTAGCAGGTGCCCTGCTCCTTCTCATCTTCTCCTCCCCACTAAACCAGAATATTACTGAGAAAGAAGTGCTGTGAGGAAGCACATCTGGTAAAATCTGATAAAATGAGCTACAGTACCCAGGCTAAAGAACTTATTAGTGTGATTATAATGACACAAAGAGCTTCCAACTCAGATTGGTCCCTTTTGTGCTGGGTACCGTACAGATGCACTGATCCTGCAGGGAATTGCTTACTGGCAAAACAGATAGATAGAAAAAAAAAATCACAAAACAAAAGCAACACACACAAAAACCACCACCAAAACCACCACCACCAATAAACCAACAACCAGACAAGAGCAAGGAAGCACACTGCATATGGAAACTGTCAGGCAAGCAAAATGACCGGGATTGCAGAAGCACGTAACTAACTCTGCCTCTCTGGGGCTCCAGCCTTGTAGGTTCAGTAACACTACTTACTCCAGCTCTTTAGTGGCAAGGGAGAAACACCAGGAAAACAACATTTGTATTCTCTAGGCACAATCGCCTGGACTCTATGATGAAATAAATACACAGAATCTGTTTGCCTGACTAATTTATAGTAAACAGAACAAGAGGAAACAAAGATAAGGTAAAAGCAGTTATTTATATTTCCACATCTTGTCACTAAGGTTGATTTGGTTTAATGGGCCTTTTCCCCTTGTGAAAGATTCAGATGCACAAGGGAAAAAAGGTCTCTTTCTTGGGATTACGATCACTCAGCAGTGTTAAGAAATGCTTTTACATTTCCGAAATGTTCTATTGAGGGCATGTTATTTTGTTTTAAATACATGTATCAATGTCAGACACCTACTGTCTTGGAAGCAGAGACAGACCTACAGGTGAAAAGTTTTCAACTAAATATAGTCCTGTAATACAATGCCATTATAAGAACAAAGGGACAGTGACATTTTGAGAATAGTTATGTGTGGAATTCAGCAGCATAAATTACAGTCCTGTTGCAGCCCTACTGCAATACAGTGCACTGGGATTCCCAACCCTGCAGGAAGAATGTAGGGAAAAAAATGATAAATGGCAACTAAGTTATGCAAAAATTTCCAGGAAAAACTATGCAACATACTGTAAAAGAAGGGCATTTTTAATATCTCCAGGAGAAGGAAATCATTATAGCAGCTCAAAAACTGTGGTGGCTGTTACAGGATCTGATCTGATTTGCAGTTTGATTCACCATCTTCAACCAACAGCTGAACTAATTCCTGGAAACTGCAGCTAACCTAGCTCTTGTTAGCTCTGTGCCTCTGCATACATGCTTTGCTTGTGCATCTACCTGCCACAGTGCTATCCAACACAAATTGTGTTGGTATTATTTCACTCTCTACTGCTCTAAGTCTCACACTTTAGCCTTGCTGGCAGACGGTGCTTCAGCTGTATGTGTTCAGTGCCAAAGCCTGCTGCACTGCAGCACTGCCTGGGTTTGTACACACAGCACCGGTCGGTACTCGAGGGACTCTGGTGCTTCTGCTATGACAAATAAGCAGCAGAGGAGGTTCCTGCGCTGCCTGCATCACGCCTCAGGCAGCCTTGCTTTCTTTTGCATTTCAGTCTCGAGCTATTTGGGCAGCATCCCCGTTCTTTAAAAATACTTTTCTTGTATTTCAATACTGACACTTGCAACTTCAGTGTATGGTTTTAAGCGACACCTCTTATGTTGCTCTTGCTTGCGCTGACTGCTGCAGAAATACTTGGGAAATTAGTTTTTTTTTTTTTTTTTTTAATTTATTTATTTCCTTCTCTACTGGTTTAGTTCCCATACCCAAACTGTTTCTCATCCAGCTTCTTTTTGAGCTCCTGCTTTACATTGTTTTATGATCTCCCTTTCTTTCTCAGCCTCCTGCTCCTAATAAATTTTACTTGTAATATTACTAAATGGGGAGATATAACCAGGGCCTTCAGAGCCTCCTAATATATATCACAGTTTGGCTTCTTAGGGCATAGGACTGTTACCTTTTTGGCAGCACTCATTAGCACTTTTAACAGTGGGTTCTGTTTAGAAATCAAAGGTGCCTTAGGGTCGAACATCCTGGGGAACATTAGTCTAAGAAGTTTTGTTCCTTGTAATAATGTTAATCTACATTAACACAAAATATTAAAATGCCATAGAGATTTTCTGGAACAATGTTACTAACATGGTCAAAGGTCAGCACTTGTTTTAGTTTAAATCAATGATGACTGTATGATGGATTTTTATATTAGTAAGAGCAAGCTGTTTAATTTTTAACAGTCTTCCTTCCCCTCTGCCCTCCAGCACACCCAAGAGTGGATACAGGAGAATATTCAGAGGAAAATACATATGAATTTTTTTTAGCTTGCTTTCACGCTGCTGGGCTACTGTGCCAGTAAGACCTCTTTCTTCTCTCCCGAATGAGTTCCCTTTGCTCTGGACTTTTAGTTTTTCAGAATATTTTCAAATGGTAGCTATTGTTTATAGAGAAAACAGGATAATTTTGAAGCCCTGACAATATGTTATGTAGAAACTGATAGTCATTTTAAACCACTGTGTATGGCTACCCATTGGGCTCTATGTTTGAAACACATGTTGCTTCACTTCTGTGACTTAATTGCTGCACAGATTCAAAACCGTTGAAACTTCACACTTATAAAGGACATCAGATGTGTTTCAGTTGATGCATCTACTTGATTTCTTTGGGAAGGTATTTTGAAAGTTTATCCCTTTGCTTACTGGCATAAAAGTCTGAATATTCACTCACTTGAAAATCCAATTTAAAATAGCATTGATTTAGGGTATCCTACTACTAACAGCCAGGGGAAGCAGCATAGTGATAAATTACATGTTGGGATACTAGAGTATGCACCGTATTAATGATCAAAAGGATAGTCTGTAACATACTTAAGATACCAGCGTGGTTGGTGCCTACAGGTAAAATGGTAGTCTATTTGTCCTCTGTAAGGTAATAATACTCTCCCTGGAGCAAAGCAAGAAATGAAAGCCTGATTTATCTATCACACTCACAAAAACTCCTGCAGTACAGCTTACTTCAGCAGAACTACAACTGTAGTTTACGCATACGGCCATGGTGCGGCAGCCTAGTAACAAAAAAAAAGGATGTGCTTGATGTTCCAAGAGGTGGGCATTTCCTAATGGCTTAAACTTTGCAACAGGGATTCTAAACACCAGAGAGAAAAATGAATGAGACATGACTGTTCCCTGCAGAAAAAAAAAAAAAAAAAGAAAGAAAAATCTGGCCTTGATAAAAGCTGAATAGTGAGGGGAGGGAGAGTCTGAAAATTAGATGGCAAAGGGGGTCAGATTACGTGCCCACATAAGCAAAACTGATCAAAGAGCAAGAAACGAAGGCTTGATTTATGTCTTAAAAATCAAATGCTTTTTCCTCCCTTTGAGACAGGCAGTTCGTACTTCCATGGTCTATGGAAGCTAGTGGATTTCATTAATACAAACTGATTTCCAGTCAAGGGGTTTCACAGACTTTTCATTGATAAAAATACAGCTCAAAAGCCACTGAATATTCAACCAGTACAGTAAATCTAAAATGTCAAAGAACATTGTCTGTTTTGTTGTTTGCCACAGAGGCTTATGTGTGAAATGAGAACAATTAGGACACTCTGTTTTAAACTTTAATTTTATGTGGAATTAAGTGGGTTTAGCAGTTCCAAGCACACTTGAAACAGTATGTAAAGTAAAGCTTAGGCTGAGGCTTCTTTGCATTTATGTAAATGAAAATTGGGATTAATTCCATTAAAGCTGACGAAGTTCTACAAGCATAAAATCAGTATGAAAAAAGCATTAGCCACAGCAACTTTTTAAGAGGTTATTTCCCATGCCACTAAATTATATAGCTCATTGTGCTTAAAAAATATAATTATTTGATATGAACCATATAAAGTTACACTTCAAATAGCTGCAATTACCAAATTTAGTTATTACACAATAAATATCTTCATGCTGCAATTCCTTATTTCTGTATCCGTGATATCCACATATTGCTAATGTTTTTTGCAGACCAGAAGTAATACAAAATTAAGAAAAGTGGAGAGAGGAATGCCAACCAATTAGTAATCCAATATAGGCTGCATTATACTTTCATGAGTAACTGTCACTGCAGCAAGCCTGAAAATAATATGTCAGAATAAGGTACAGTTTTAAAACTGAAAAGCACCCTCACACAAAGTTGAAGAAGCCTTTGCTAGCATGTTCATGTTCCTTCCGATTCCTACATATCCCCCTTTTCCACACACATACCCATCTGACTTACTTGGCTGCCATTCAATGCTTAAAGCAGAGAGAACTGGTAAATGTAACTCTTCCCAGAGCTCCAGCAATTACTCTAAGTAGACCATATTCCGCTCCTTTCTCTTCTGCACCTGCTGCTTACATTTAATTGATGTTTTCAAAGGATGAAAAAGAAAGTGGGAACCTCCAACCTCCTCCACTTCCTTCTAGATATCAAAACAAACTCAACATGTTCTTTCCTTCAGTGTCTATCTCACTACCACTTAGCCTGTTGATGCTTTCATCTTTCTAATTTGAAAAGAGGTGGAAGTCAAGTCCTCATAAACACTCACACAGCTGGGTCTGTCCAGCCCAATGTCCCATCTTCTGCAATAGCTGACGATACACACTTAGGGGAAGAGAATGAAAACCAGGTAATTAACAGTTCAGAAGCCTTCTGAGACAGAGGTAGTACCAGGAGTACTTTTAAAAATATACATTATAATAGTGGAACTTGTTCTCCTTTTTTTAAACTCTCTTTGAACCCATTTTATTTGTTGACTTCGAAGCAGTGTGTTGCAACAACCAGCGAACTAGCAAGACGTGCTGACACCTCTTCCTAGGCTTCAGCTGCTACCTCTCACGCTCCCACCACCTCCCACTTGCTCACAGCTTTAAACCTGCAATCACATCCCTTTATTGACTGCCCTCTAGTGCACGTGCTATGGGAATAACAATGCCACAGCCTCCTATTGATTAAAATTAAGGAAATAAGCATTATGTTCCTTGACAGCTGCCTCTCCTAGGAAGGTAGACATTGTACCTGGCTGTATAGTTGAGCCAAGGACGTTGTGATCCATGGTATAAAATCCAGCCAGCAGTCAGTTACCACAGTGCCTTCAGGCTGGGGTTTGTACTGTCCAACACCTTTAATAAAGGCCTGGATGATGGGATGGCTTGCAACCACAGCCAGTTTAGGAATGACACCAAACTCAGGGCGCAGCTGATATGCTGCTAATTCAGAGGGGCCACTGCACCCGGGGTAAATGGGCTGCTGGGAAGCTCATCAAGTTTAACAAGAGCAAAGGCAAAGTCCTGTGTCAAGGGTGGAACCACCTCATAAAACACTGCAGGCTGGAAGCCAACTAGGTAGAAAGCAGCTCTGTGTTTGACAACAAGCTGAATGTGAGTTAGCAGTGTGCCCCTGGCTTATTTCAAAGCTGCCCAGTAGCAGAGCAAGAGGCAACGGGCTGAAGTTAGAATAAAATAAAAAAAAAAAAAATAAATCCCACTAGCTATCAGGAAAAACTGTTACTGTGAGGGCAGTCAAACAGTGGAACAAGGGCTCAGAAAAGCTGTGAGATCTCCATCCTTGGATATAAGACACCCAAAGCCTGCCTGGACAAGGCCCCGAGCAACTGGATTTATTTGGTCCTGCTCTCAGCAGGGATATGGCCTAGGTGGCCTCCAGAGATCCCTTCCCACACAACAGATGCTGTGTTTCTGTGGCTGCTATGGTCAGACCCAAACTGGTGTCTGTACAACAACTACAAGAAGGTGGGGAACGAGTTACCTCCCCAGAGGGGTGCAACTTCTGTCAAAGGAAGCCCTCTCCTGAGTTTCAGGCTCCATCTGAGCACAGATTAACGACCATAAACCCCTAAGTGCTCAGGACTCAGTACAGAAATAGTTTCGCAGAAACCTGATCTTGCCAACAGAAACAGCCATGCAGCACACAGCTACAGCACTCCAGCAGCACAACGATCTTCTGAAGTCTATAAACTTTTTCTTTTTAAACCTTCCGATGTAATATTTTTTAATTAGCTTGTATTTCTGCTTATGGTTGCAACCCTGGTCAGCCACTGCTGTTTGAGTTTCTAGATTCCAGTAAGGGAAGTGAACCATTCTGGTTCATGCTGCCATTTTTTTCCTATAGCTCTCCACTACATTCCCAGACAACTTTGAAGACACTGGCAAGTTACACGTGTCTGTCTGATTAAGAATTTATGTTACACTTAAAAAACAAACAAACAAACAAACAAAAAACATAACAGAGCATTCGTTAAATTAATAGGTAGGAATACCTATTTGTGTGATTGCTCTCCCAGGTTTGTTTATGGAGAGATGCATGGAGTTTAAATCCAGAGGCATTATTAGATCACCTAGTTTTACTGCCTGTGCATCACAGCTATCCAGTACATTTATTGCTTAGTTTATCAAAACAAAACAGGGAGGTGCCTTGACTACAGCACGTAAAGTCATATGTGTATTGTCTAATCCCCCCCATGCAAATATGCACACAGAGGATTATGTGTATATTCATATACATGTACGCACACACACACACATTCATACTGTTCCTAAAGAAGAGAGAGAGGAAGGTAACCTGGAGCCAAGAATAATTTACTAAAAGAAAAAACAACAGGCTTTGCTTCTCAGCTACATAAGATACAGACTGATACCATAGGAGCTCTCGAAATATAATACTCATATGAATAACACAGGGTAGATGCTAGAGGACTTCTGACTCTAATACTAGGTAACGTCATCATTTGGCAGGTGAGATATTTCCCACAGGTCACACGAGTCAACGTATTTATTCCTAGTGAGTCCGCTAATCTCTGCTCTGGAAAGCAGAACTCCTCCACTAGAGCTTCTCCTCCCATCTGATGCAGATAACTCCAGCAATAAGCCCCCAGTGACTGGAACAGATGTTGCTGTTTATTTAATTTATTTATTTTACTAACGCACAGCTGCCAGGGCCAACAAATGAAAAACACTGAATTCCATCAGGATTATCATTTCCAGTGGCTGCATGCTAAGACAGACTCCCTAAAAATGATTATTCTTTAAACAAAGGTGTCAAGCTTAAACTTGAACATGTAATGTCTTTTGATAAGGACTCTCAAGACAATAGTATCTGACAGCTTACATTCTGTAAATATACAAGTTCTGGGGTGTGCAAATGGTAACTGATTCTGAGACGAATATGTACAATGCATGTTGTACAGTTAGGCCATATTTCTGTAATTGTAAGAGACCAAGTTCAAAATGAGCAACACAGCACTATGCAATCCAACCTAGGATTACGGGGATACTAACTGTGCGTTGTTTTCTTTTGCTTAGTATAGATTGCACTTATATGCAAGTTTCCTTTGATGCAAGCAAAATATTACAGAATCTTGTTTTTAGGAGAGAAGCCTAAGGAAAAAAAGAGGAAAAGAAAAACAATTCAATAAAAATACCCTAAAAAAGGCTGCTGAAGGGCAAATTCCCGTGAATTAGAATTCAGACTATTTCAGGTTCTCTATTTTGCCTTCATCAAGACAGTACTGGCCAGATTTCCAGCAGCAGTGGCACTGCCTAGCTTCCAGATGCTAGAATGGAACTTGTAACTGAGTTACAGGTTCTACACAGAGTGCATGAGGAGAGCTAAGCCACTTAAAAAGACCATCCAAATAGCCTGCCACTGAGTAGGGAGCTCTGCCTAGAAGACAGACAACACACAAGAGTGCAACTGCAGACCTGCCCTTTCTGAAGATTCAGTGTATGAATTAGAGACTAGAAAATGGAGATTTTCTTTTAGTTAACGCCCAGAGTCTAGAAACTGCTCTTAGTAAGAAGCAAAGGGACTTTTCTCTCTGCAGAAAGGCATCTGTAAAGGAGCCGCTCTTGGCCCTAGAAATAGTACACTGAGAGATCATTTGCCTACAAAATAAAAGAGTAAGGTTTAGTTTTTCCTCATCCCAAGAAATTCAAACTGACATTTCCTTCCTTGCTTCAGTATTTCTTACCCAGCAATTTACACAAAGTGGGAGTCTTTTGAAGCAGGGGTATGCTGCAAAGTGCACCAGGCTGGGAAGAGCAAGCAAGTGGAGCACGCTTATGCCACCTGGCAGCTAGGAACTCAGCTCTCGAAGGGAGAGAAGGAGACTTGGGGCCTGGTCTTTGATCCTAACACTGTTTATGCATTTCATTCAATGACTTTGAAATGTGAAGGGTTATGAGAAGTTCTCACCTGCAAGATTTCTCTCTCTTTTTATTTTTATTTTTATTTTTATTTTTATCCCCATAGGATTTTGTTTTAAACAATTTAGCCGCCTACTGATGGTGATCCTTGATCCTACCTCTCCAAATGGCCATTGGCCTCCATTTCAGCAAATTGCTCTGGATTTCAATAAAAATTCCTACTGAATACCCTGCAGAACAGGGAGGGACCTTAAAAATATGAAGCTTTAGGACTGTGAACTTGCTGGAAATCATACTGTAGGTTCTCGTCTTGACTATTCTCTGTCTCTTTCTGTGAGTCTCTAACTGCCCTGAGAGTTTCTAGTAATTAACCTTGCACAAAGATAGGTGCCCAACTTTTCTCTTATACTACTTATTTGGTATAAATAAAATTGCTATTGGTAAAAATGAGAAAAACAAATTTTCAAAAAATAAAAACTTTTCTCAGTTTACTTTATACTTATGACTTAGCCATAAACTCTGAAAAGAAGATAAGCTATAGTATAAAACATTAAAAAAACTCAATTTCCAAGAAAAAAATAAATCTGTACATCATGTGCAAGAAACACAAAGCAGTTTTCCTCCTTTGCAAGTACCGTTTCTCTCTCTTATTTTTTCTGTAGAAAGTAGTGCCTCCTGACTTCACAAACTATCTGACAATGGTAAAGAATCACTTTATTCCAGACCTAAGGAGGGAACAAAAAAGAACATGCAGAGGAACAAAACACTACCAGGAATTACTCTCTGATTCACTATAGATTTTTTTGTCTAGCAGCTGAATACCTCATCTCGTGCCTAGTACTGATTCATTCATAGAGGAAATCAGTATTCATATGCTCACATAAATATGATACTTAATAATATTTCATTGTATTTTAAGTGGTGTAAGAGAGACGTGCAGACTTACGAGATCTTTCATTGCCTGTTTTCTTTGCATCTTCAGGCATGCAGATGGACAGAAGTACTATTCGGAGACCAGCAGCACATGCAGTATGACAAATTCTTTCTTTACCTTGCCTTGGTATCAATTTCCTGCGGGTGCAAAGTCATGTTAGTTCAGGAAAAAAAATCTAGAATGTCCAACTTCACATCTGGCAAATGGGCTTAATGCAACACAGACCACAGGATTTTCCTGTATCGCAGGTAACCTATTTCCCATTACCAGTAGCCCAGCGATTAGACAGCCTCCCAAGGTGGTCTGTCAAGAGGACAAAGCGGAAGATTTTATGAGAGCAGACAGAATGTCACTTTGCAATGGCAAAGTAGTAGTGAAAACCCGGGGTGTGTGTGGGGGGAACTTTATCAAAACAGGGAGAATACTGTGCAGGTATCAATGAGTGCCTGTTTCTCTAAGGAATCGACATAGATCACGTTGTAATTAGCTGAGATTAGGCCTTTTATCTGAGTTCAATGGTGCTATTCAGGTCTACTAAAATATTCCCTACTGATCAACTGTCAACACTTTTTTTTTTTTTTTTTTTTTTTTTAAATCTGAGATAATTAAATGATTAAATCCAGCTTGTCTGAGGTGACTTTCTAGGGGGCAGGGACAGAACACCAGGATGTTTTTGCACTATTGACTACATGTGACATATGGGCAGGTTACAGGTTATGGAAGAGTAGCTTTGGCACTGTTTGCTTAAATACCATGTTAGCTATAATCACAATCTGTTTAATTAGAAAAGTATAATAATGCTGATAACCTGATTTTTTATTAAGAAATGTGTTATATAGTTCTTGCTTGAAGCTCCCACTGGACCTTGGAGGATAATTTGTAATTAGAAAAGCAGGACTAAACCACTGCTTTTCCTCTAGGGACATATTTTTGTTAAATATCCTTCAGCTGTATTCTTAAGGTAAGCAATTTGCTAGGGGCCAGACATAAATCTTTGCTGGCAGGGATGGGTTAGTAAATCCAGAAGAAATCTATAACAGCCTGAAGAATTTTCTGTCCTGAAACTACCTTGAACTGGTAACAGCCTATAGAGATAGAAGTAGTTTTGTTTGTTTGTTTGTTTCTGTGGGAAAGGAGACTTTATTTTAAAGAAGTTATCAGTTGTCCTCCTCCTTCCTAAGTACACAGCTTGAAGGATTTACAGCACAAGTCCAGGACTCAGCTCTGTGTTTTCAAAGCAGAAAGAAGGCAAGTTCTCACATAATGCTGAGGATATTGCAGCATATGCTTTAGACTCATACTCTCAAACAAAACAAAAAATAAAAGAAAAACAACACAAGGAGGTTTTTAAAACCATAGTTTCACACGTTCCTTATGCTGATTTATGTAGTCCCACCTCATTCCTGTACGCACACTGCTTCCTCTTTTCTGTCAGGGTGAGGATTTATATGGTGGCAGGTGAACCTGATCAGAGACCTGATCCATGTCAAAACTAGCCATAGAAAAAGAGGGTTAATTTTAATCTGGATCAGGGAACTGATCTCATTTATTAAACAGCTGCATAAATGTTCTGTGCCAGGATGTTTAGGGAGAGACAAAATGGGTGAAGAAAGGCAAGATTACTTCTTTTGATAGCAGTGCTGACCTGTGCCATTTTATAGCATATGAGAAATTGCAGGGTATAAGTGGACTGACTTTTGGAGCACAATGAATTAACTTATTCTCAAAATTAGTGTCAGGCCCTTACAATGTATCATAGATAACCAAATCTGGTTTTAAAAAGGAAAAATAATTTTGTTAAAGGAACAGTGAATTTATTTTAATTTGTCTCATAAATCGCTAATTTATAGTGGTCAAAGGTGAGTTTTTTTAACTAAATGCAGGTATAAAACTTCTTTAACAAACTTTCTTTTATTTTAAGAAGTCCTCTTGGAATGAGTAAATCAAAAAATACCAATTAGATGAGTTTATGAGATCTTTTAAGATGTTTCTGTTCATCAGAGGACAGATATTTCAGAATGTATTGTTTCTTTTTCTTAGCAGACAAATTGTTATTTCTTATTCCTTAGGTTCTCATATTCATCAATCACAAACACATTGCTTAAGTACTGAAAGGTAACATTAATTTCCAATCTACATGGATATTTTTATTAGTTACCAGTCTAGCAAAGTATCTGGATTCTATTCACGTAAGTAAAACATTTATCTTTCATGTAGTAATGATTTTAGAATGGCATTACACTGTGAGTTGTGTGCTGAAGCAAAATATCTGCAAAACTATCACAAAACAAAGCTTGGGGACATCTTTGAACATTAAGGGATAAGCATGGTTTATATCTTTCAGATGAAGTATGGTTTAGGTAGAAGTAACTGATGATTTTTCATAAGCATTTAAAGTAGTGTTTGTCTTTCTTTGTATGAAGGTTTTAGGGTATGTACAGAGAAAGATCTTAAAGGACCTTTCTTAAGATCTAAAGCAGATTTTATTTTTTTTTCTTATTGCTCACAGAAGGTGTGGAAGAAAGGTTCTACCATGGCATTTCACGTGACTTTGAACACATGCCCATGTTTCTCTCTGTTCCTAAATAGATCATTTTTATTCTCTAATACTTTTCCTGGAAAACAGAACTCTCACTAAGAAGCAAATGTAGTACAGGCTTGTTTTACTGAGGTGATATCAACAACACATCAAAGAAAACCTGCATCTTAATGAAACCGTTTCTATTTCATGGATTCTCCACTGGTAGCACACCTGAAGCTTGTAGTTGGAGAGTATAGTCAAATTTTTTGCACAAAGCACACTTAAAGACATGTAACATACCAAAAATGGTGAAGAAATTTACAGTAAGAGAGCTCTTCTAAAACCTGTCTGTTTTACAGTTGTCAATCTACTTTGGCAATTTTATTTGCAAAATGAAAACTGTCCCTGGGTCACAGAAAGGAGAAACTTCATGGAATTTCTTTAGAAAGCTTGATCTTTCCATGGAGTAAAACCAGTGCCCAAAAGTATAACCACACATGTTGTTATATTCTCTAACTACTATACATACAAATTTAGCTGTAATTATTGCTTAAACTTTACTAGACGCTGTACACTTGTCCTGATGACACAACATTCAAGACAGGCACATGCTGTTTGCTAAAAACTTGCATTACCTTTAGTTCTTGCAACTCTCCTGTCAGTCAGGTATTATGCCTCTTACTGTTTTATCTTGGTGAAGTATTTCTTAGATGCTAAGAATGCCTTCAGAACAAAAAGGGCCACTAGGAGGATTAGCAGGAGTTTGTGATAAGCCATCTTTACATTTCCATCTCTTCCATCTAACTGTGTGATAGAACAGCCTATCTAATGATTAAGAGATAGGGATATAAAGGGACAGCTATCTTGGCTTCCACCTAACTACCCCATGAAAAATAATTATGGAGTGTTTTTGAAATGCTTACAGCAGCAATAGAAAGAAATGAAATGGATTTTATCAGCATCTGTAACAGATCCTGTTGCAGAGGCTTACTCCTTAATGATCTACTTATGATGAAGGCATCTGTGCACTGGCTGGCAACTCCCACGCTGCTGAGACTGAGCAATTTAAACAGAAGTATCCTCTCAATTTCTGCTAGAGTCCTCTAGACACTTTTACCAAATTGCCAAGCTGGCTTCTGCTCTGCTGTTGTAGGCAGATGCTGAATGCCACCTACCTGTGAATCCAAGCGCTATGGCGGCACACAGAAGCTGTTTCCTGAACAAATGGTAAGAAATATTGCATCTAACATCGAAATACATGTCTCCAACAGAGAAATAAACTACCAGAGATCTGGGCAACATTCACGCTGAATTCAGACCATGAGAATGTTTTGGTACCTCTGCTGAGCACTTCTACCATAGCATTTACAATTAAAGAATAATGTTGAACTAACAATTCATCTTGCAGTTCTGAAAATAATAAACAACAGGAGAAGAGGGAAGAACTGTTATCTCTGGAATGGCTGCTTCCCCCACCCCTCACTCCAAAAGCTTAGATTTAATTTCTACATGTCAAGATATTTTAATTCTTTCGGTTATTCTAAATGGAGGAACCTGACTCAAGGTAGTTTAAATTCTGACTGGACTTTTGGATGACAGCTTTGTCCTGGGTTGGGAAATCTTAACTCTAGCATACCTAGGTGTGAGTTAGTTTGTGAGGTCCTATGTAGTTAGCAACCTTAGTAAATTATTCTTTAATTACATAGTGCATTTGGAGAGAACACTTCCTGAACTCACAGAGAATACCATTACACTTGGTAAATTATATTATATCTTTATGTAAATGAGCAGTTACTCTAATAGGCCAATGTCTTTTCCTATTTGGAGTCATTAGCAAAATCACAATCAGTACACTGACAGTCTAATTAATTCATTTGAAGCCTTTAAAAAAAAAAAAAGGAAGACACAGCAAACCATGCTTAACTATTCACCAACAGCAGTCTACCACAGTTAAAGGATAGAGAAATACAAGCTATAGCTAACATCATTGGGAAACTACCTTTAATTTCTAATTCTTAAGTGTCCTGGGCTGGATTTAACAAGGCTGTTGGTACTTCTGGTTTGCTGCTGTTTCATGAAGGAGACGTCAATGGCATGAAGCTAGGTGCCTTCTTTGATCTCTAGGTCAGCCTCTTCTCACAGATAACTAGTAATAGGACTAGAGGGAAGGGCCTCAAGTTGTGCCAGGGGAGGTTTAGTTTAGAAATTAGGAGGAATTTCAGAAGGAGTAGTCAGGCGTTGGCATGGGTTGTCCAGGGAGGTGGTAGAGTCATTGTCCCTGGGGGTGTTTAAGGAGAGGTTGGACCTGGTGCTTCGGGGACATGGTTAGTGGGTGACATTGGTAGGGGATGGTTGGACCTGATGATCTGTGAGGGCTTTTTCAGTTTTAATGACTTCAGGCTTCAGTTCCCCCTGCAGCCCCACACAGGGGCACAGGCCCTGCAGGCCTGCAGTGACTCACCGAGGAAAGAGCCCTTGGGAGAGGCAGCTGCTGGCAGAAACGCACCCCGAGGAGCACCAGCACTTGTGCAGGCAGGCAGGCAGTCGTGTGCTGCAGCACCAGCTAAGGGAAAAGAAAAAAAAAACCACAGAGGTGCGTGTATAACAGTGCCATCTAGTGACGCGCATAACCGGGGCCACCTTCCCTTCGCGGGCCCAGCCATAAAGCCCCAGAGCCATGTGCTGTGCGTTGTTATTACCACTTTATTGCCGTCCCGAGGCTGAAGGACCCTTCCCCAGTGCCCAGAGCCACCCCACAGACCCGCGGGCCGCCTCCAGGCGCCCTCCCCCGGGCGGAGGCAGGAGCGGGCGGCCGGCAGGGGGCAGCGCGGCCGGGCCTGGCGGAGCCGGGCAGGTGGCGGCTCCTCCCCGCCGCCCTGACTCAGCCACACGGCCCCGCTCCCCGCTGACACCGGCCCGGCCCTGCCCGGCCCAGCTGCTGTGTTGGGGGGAGCCGCCGAGCCAGGTAGGGGCTGAGGGGGGCCGGTTGCGCTATGTAGGTCACGGGAAATCAGGCCGGCATAATCCCCCTCCGCGGGGAGGGGAGGGGAGGCTGGGCGCGACCTGGCTGCCAAGTGCCGTGACGGGAAGCCGGCCGGGACGGGGCGAGCGGCGAGGGGAGAGCCTGGGGAGGGCTCCTGGCTGCTCCAGGAGAGTTTTTTTTTTTTTTTTTTTTTCCTCACAGGTGTGATACCAGCGTGCTTTTCCCTTGGCTTGTTGGCTTTCTGACCCTGGCCGTGGGTTCCCGGTTTGGGTTCGCACTTCTCCGTCAGCGCTCCGGTAATACCGACCTGTTGGTTTTTTTTTTCCTCAGGAAATTCCTCGCGTCAGTCACTTAGGAAAACTTAAAAAGGCTCCTTTGGGTGTTCTGGGGGGGCACAGCAAAGCGAGGGGCTGAGTTTGCCTCGATGAAGTGCCTGCCGCCTGCCCTCGGGGCAGCGCTGTGCGGGCAGGGCGGCGTGAGGCGCTCCCCGGGGCCCTGTGGGGACGGTGCGGTGCCTGCCAGGGGGCTGTGAGCGGGGCCGAGCCGTGCTGCTGGGGCTCTGCCGCATCAGGACCCGTGAGCTCTGAAAACTGAGAAATGCTGAGGCAGGCTTGGCGGTATTCACAGAATCACAGAATTCCTAGGTTGGAAGAGACCTCAAGATCATCCGAGGTAGTATTTCGCTCGGATTTCCTCCTTCTCCTGCCCAGCGCCTGTGATTGGTCTTCTGAGCATCCCAGAGACAGATAGGAAGATAAATACCTCCAAATGAGCGTTATTTTTATATATTGTCATACTTTTTAAGCTGAAAAATACTGCAGAATCTGCCTCTGCATTCGCTGTCCTGATACTTTCCAATGACCAGCGTGAAACTCTGATGCTGCTCCAGAGTCCGCAGTGGCATTTTTCATCCATACCACAGGGCTTGCACCCCTCCCCGGAGCCCTCAGAAGAATTCAGGGCCTTATTTCCTTGGCAGCGAGGCGTGATGTTTTTATCTTGTTTCGTTTTCAGATTGAAGAGGGAGTGGTAATAAACTCTTTGTTCAAAGAGCTCTCTCACATCAGTGTAGTAGTAGTGCTAAGCCATGCAGTTCACACCCATGCTTTTGGCCTGTGCTGTTTTTGTGTCATAATTTCTAGAGGTAAATCTTTTAGAATTAAGGGTAATTGGAAGGGGATAGAACACCTGAAGGAGTCAAGTCAGATTAGGATTTTCACGTTATTTGTGCTGCCTTACTTCAGCTGGGCTGTATATAAAGAGTCCACCTGCTCTGAAACTAATCTAGGAATTAGGACCTGATGCTGTGATTCATGTCTTCCTTGCTGGCTGTACGTTAATAAATGTGGAAGGTCAAAGGAGGAAGAAAAGACAGAAAACCTTATAATCTGCTTTGTAAAGTATAAATAGTTGCAAAGGGCAAGACTGTACCGGTGATGTATCGATGTGAGGATGGCAGTTGCAGTTGTGAAGCTGTTGAACACCCAGATGCCTTTTTCTGTGATTCATCTCAATCAACACAAATGTTTTCAATTGACTTCTGCAAACAGCTATTTTAATCTATTTGTTGAACCATGAAGACTGACAATATGTACTTTGAAAAAATAACTGAATTGTATTAAAATGATGACAGCTGAGTTGCTAAAGCCTGTAAAAGAAACATAACTCCATTTACTTTTTTTTTTTTTTTTACTTTTTTTTTTTTTTTTTTTTAAGACTTTACTGTCAGAGCGTTATGGTGGTTATGGTAAAAATTAGGTTATGCTCTGTGAAGGGTGGTTTTTTTTTTTTCCCTCTGAAGTGGGATGTGGAACTTCATATAATCCAAAACTTTGAGCAACAAAATTGGAGAAACTGCTGCTGGCGTGATTTTATTCAATCATGATATGAAACTGAGTTTTAGAAGTCTGTCTATGCACTTTCTTTTTAAAAGATTATACTAATGCATTGGACCCTGCTAAGTGTAAGTCTTCAGACTTACAGACTCAGTACCATCTGAATCATCAGTTTCTCTGTTAAACCCTTCATTGAAGGGTTATCGAGATTACTTTGATGTACATCAAGTTTTAAGGCTGCTTTAAAAAAAATAATATATATATATATTTACAGGCTGCTGTTCCACCCTTGCATATCTTTATTTATTAGTATACAAATGGTACTTTTTGATGTTTGCAGAATGTTTGATTGCAAGAGCTTTTAAAATTTTAATGAGGTTTATGGAAATCCAGTGTAGTTCTTAATGTCTGAGTTGTGTACTTAAGCCTTTGACAATGCAGGTCTATACGTCCTGGTCTTACTGTGACTTATAGTTTCTCTCAAACATTTGAGAGAGATGCGCTCTGCTCTCTCTGTGCTTTACAACATGTCTAGAGCAGTTGGCATGTTTGTGTTTGCTGTGTGTCCCTGAGAATAGGGCTTTTCAGACCGCATGTTCCACTCATCCTTTTTCTAATAGTTTTAAAACTATATTTTGGTTTACAGACACTTAAACTCTAAGACATGCTATTTTTTTTTTCAGCCACAAGTGTTCTCTCTATTTAAACATGCTGACATGGCATTGTTGGCTTAGTTGTGAGGTCTTCTCAGCCTAACCAGATAGTCATTTAGTCTAAGACTGTCTGACCTACCACCCAGAAAGCAAATGTATTCTGTACTCTTATTTAGCACCAAGGAAAGAGAACTTCCAGGAAGATAGAGCAAAGCACTGATTTTGTGTCTTGCAGTCTGCTCCGTGTAGCTGCTCTAACATATGGTGTATTTCAGGTGGTGTTGTCACATGACAGTAGATGCCTATGCTGATGTTTATAGATGTTTACAGATGAGTTTATAGATGAAATGATGTTTATAGATGCATTTTTACTGCTCTGATAGTGTGGACATGGGATAGGCTACAAAGGTCTGCTCTACTGAAAAGCTGGGGCAATAATGACCTGGAAATTCTGCATTTTTGTCTCTTTTACAGTACAGCATCGTTACAAAATAAAGGCTTCTTATATTCTGTTAGAATTATACCTTTAAAAACCTCATACAAACACTCTCCAGTACCTTGTTCTGATTGGATTCATCCATTTGAAAGTCAGAGGTAGGACTTCAATCTGTCTTGTAGAGCAGGCCAGCTAGACTTGGATCAGGTCTGAACACTGACTAGGCTAAGCTGAAAGAATGGTTTTGAACACACTTTTGAATGCATACAGCAAGAAATGGTGCTGTACATTACGCAGGAGTAATTATTCCATCCATCAATATATTTTTGTGGTGTTGATTGGCATTTGGAGGTGCTGCAGTGGTAATAAAGCATTCCTAGCTCAAGTTAGTGTTATCAGGACTAAGGAGCTTTCGGGAACACATACTGCCTTACTGTTTTATGGCATTAATCATAAGACTTCTTATGACTGCATGTAGTTACCTTCTGGTAAAGGAGTCATCTTGGTGGTGTGATAAGAGTACTTTCCCTTTGAAATCATGTGGCCAGAAAATGCTTGTCAAAGGTTGGTTCTGAAGGACGCATCCAGGTGAGGCAATTCAGTACGGAATGAAAGCAGACCTTCTAACGGTGGTTGAGGCTCTGGACACCTGAAGGCATCATCTGTAAAAGTGTTACCTTTGTGTCTAGTGGGATTAGCTTTAATTGGCAGAGAAAAGTTTGGAAACGTGACACAAATACAGCTATCTGCGTGCAGGAGGCCTGAAAGCACAGTTCCATACGTACCAAGTAACACTATGGTTTTTTCCTCCGGAATAAACTGTCACCTGAAAAGGAGGGATGAGGGTTAGGTTGCGTGAGGTGTACTTAGGTCTTTGATTTGCTTTGTTTTGTCTCTGAACTAAAGGCAGCGTGTTTTCCTGGCAGTTGCAATATTTGTCCTGGAATTTGTTCTGCTTCGTACTGTGGTGGCTCCCCATGGGTGCACAGGGACGTTATTGAGAAATCAATGACTTCTAAAAAGAAACAAAAAAGAAAAAAACGTTCAAGTGTGAAGTAATACTGAATTGCCCAAGTGTACTGTGACAGTTAATTCTAGTCTCATCATGATTAGCATTATAGAGAACATGCTATCTGCTTCTGTAGGGAAATAGATAGCTAAATAGTGCTAAAAATGTTAGCTGAATTATTATTATATATTTTTGCCATGTTATTGCAGAAGGATAGTCAAATGTCATCATTGTCCCTTGTACCTCTACTCAAGTCTCCAAATAGCATGACAGACGTTGTTTGATTGATATGAACAGTTGCATGCCTTAGTATAACTTGTTTGGTTTGAAAAAACAAAACAAGCTGTATGTTAATAAAAACGTGCTAGGATCTTTGCATAAGTAACTTGCTGAGAGACACTTGTGCCCTTTCTCCTCCTAAGTCTTGTGCATTTTGAACAACTTGCCTGTGTTGTTTATCAGTGGAGGGTAGGATTTATTTCTGTGAAACTTTCTTATATAAGTAGCTCTAATGTAGTCACTGATGTAGTAATATTTTAATTTGCCTGGGGAGCTGATAAAGTGATGCCAGCAAGAAAGCTCCCAGCTAGAAGGGTTTCCTAATGTACATAAAAAAAAACAAAACACTGGCACAACAAACAAACAAACAAAACCCCTTTAAGCTATTTAAAAGACCTATATGCCAGTGAACTTTTGAATTGTAAATTAAATTTAACTGTTGGCTGTCTACTGCGCTGCTGGTTGGAGAGCTGAACTGCTGAAAAACCAATCCCAACTGAACTCATAAAATCATTAGTAAAACCTCACGTACCCTGGTGCAGGAGAGAAAGTGTATGCTGAGGATATTGCATTTTTGAGTTAGTTATATAAACAGCTATTATTAATATATTTATAGTAACTAAACCATTTTTTTCAGGTGTTTGTTTTTGACACATGCGACAGAGCAACAAATGAAAAACTGCCATGGTGTAGCCAGGTCCAAAAAAGTAGCGTGCATTTTTATTAAATTACTTTAACTCATTTTGATGTGGCAGGTTCTTGCCTTATTGCAGCACATGTGAGAGGCAGAGATAATTTGGCTTGCTGCTGCAATGCTGTACTGGTATTGGTTATATTGAGAGTGGTGTTTCTGTAAGCATGTATTTTGAAAGTATTTGGGAAAAAGGGAGTGTGAGTAGGGAGGTGCTGATTTTATAATCACGTGTGCTTATCTTATTCCGCTGGACCAATCTGCTGTGCATAGCTGTGCTGTTTCCTCCCTGGAGTTTTGTGACACTTACACACTTTGCCTGTGCCATAAACGTGTTTTAGTATGGTGCCATAAATTCAGAATGTATTCCCATAAGAAAACCTATGGAGGACAAAAGCTCATGCCCTCTTGTGAGGAACTCCTTAATGAATACTACCAAGCACAGAGAGATGTGGATGCATGTCAGAGACAAGGGCTCTGTACCCTTCTGCATGTGACCTGGAATTACTTTATGTTCTCTCCCATATGTGCCTGAGTGAGGTACAGCTATGACCGGTGCTAAGCAGCCCAGTAATTTTGTGTAAACCACTACTGCCTTCAAAAAAAAAAAAAAAGGGTGTGTTGCTCCTTGTTTGGCTCTGACGTTGTTTAACCCACCCAAATGCCCTTGGGATACCTGTGGCATGGTCTGGGAGCAGCACTCATACTGGGACTTGACTGACATTTGAAGGTAGTGGTGGTGGGTTCATGTAGTCTGTTGTTTTGAGGGAATCTTGTGTTTTTTCTTTCTTTCTTTTTTTTTTTTTTTTTTCAATAGTTAGTCATTTTGCCATTCAGTTCATAGTCAGCTATCGCATTTGGAATTGCTAGGTCTAAGTGGGTAATTTCCTTTCTGAATTCCTGACTTGCATTGAGATTAATTATGCTTGCCCGCTTGGACTGGTTTCAGGTAAACAACTGGAAAGTTCTTTATCAGCTCCTTGAAACATTTTCATACGGCGAGCAGCACGTAAAGTGGAAGTACTATGCTCTCTTAAAAGGAGGGGAAAAAAGCAAAACAATTTCCCCTCAGTGATTCCTGTTCTTAATGCTTTGGTCCCAGCAGTGTGAACAGCACTGGAAGACGTTAGTGTGAACCGGCTGCCAGATACCACAGAAGTTTTATGGATGTCAGTGGTTACATCTGCCTTCAGCAGTTTTTTGCTGGCATGATTTTTACAGTGGTGATCTTTGCCAGCAACAACCCAGTGCTCAGGGGTTCCTGACTTGCTGGTGCCGATACAGCAGAACGCACAGGAGAATCGAGGAGGTTTTGCAGAACTCCTTAGGCTGCATCAAGCTGGGTTAGTTTTGCTTTGATGCTGGTGGAGTCCTTGGGTTTAGAAAACTTCTTTATGTTTACAAGAACTTTTATTGAGAAATATTTAAATATTCCAAGAGAAACAACTAAGGCATTTAGCAAACATTGCCTTTATGATGTGTTCTGTTTGCAAGTTATGTCTCATGTCAGTGGTGGTGTTTTCAGCAACCTGTTAATAAAATGGGTTAATTGGAAGAGTTAAGTGATATCCACCACCCAATATTGGGGACGTAGGGGCAGAGGTGAATGCTGGTGATAATGCTCTTCAGTAGATGGACTGCTGTGGCTGAGGGAGTGGGCAAAGTTGTAGGCACCCAGACCTGGTTTCTGCTGACATTCAAGGCAGCTCAGTTAAAATGCCTGAATTATTTGACCTTTGGTGTATATAGAAGTTATCTGAATGCTTTACCAGGCATTAATGTTTCTTTTAGTCTTTGCCTATAAGGAAGAAAATTGTTAGCGGAATTTGTGGCTTGTATTTGCATGAACATTTCCCATTAGCCTTCAGTGAAATTCAACAGCATTTGAATTACTTCATGTGCAGATACATTTTAAAAAGTTAAATGAATTAAAGATGAATGAAATGTTATCTGATTCCTCCTCTTGACAATTTAAAACTCTAAAATGATAGCAGTAGCTCGCATTTCATGGATGTTGTATTGGTTTGGGAAGTGCTAAGCTATGCATAGCTGAAATCCAGGACTTGCTGTACGTTCTTATCATTACCGTAGCAGGTGCATGTGCAGCGATTCAATAGGTGGAAAGTTACTGAGTGATTTCGAAGCAGCAGCAAGCGTGGGGGATAACGCCTTGTTGTATTGGCAGGAAGGCCTGTTCCTTTACTAATGGTGATATTTGTACCAATTTCTGGCAAACATTTCAAGTAACAACAGTTGAGGTTTAAAGGAGGCGTCAACCCAGCAGCAGCATTTCAGCAGCACACAGCACTGGGTGCAGTGACAAAAGGCTGTGACAGAAGATAATGTGATCCAAGCGGTTATCGTACCAAAGTACTTTCAAATATTCTGAGATAAAAATATTATTTATTCAGGAACGGGAGTATTGGGGTCTGTGGCATCAGGGAGTTGAAAGAAACAGTTGCAGGCAGACTAAGCCTTTCTGTGAAATAAACCAAGGGATTTTTAGAAAGGCAGACTTGAGTCGAGTGGGGTCAACATGAATCTTATCCACTCTTTCTGTGTGTTAAGAGCAATAGAAGATGACACAGGAGAGAGATTTTTCCTTCGGGAAATTATGTTAATGCAGAAAGAGAAACTATTCCTCCACAGGGGAAACCAAAAAGCAGTGAGAGGCTGGTTTGGCTCCCAGTGAGCTCTTTAACATCAAACACAGCAAGGAGGGTAGGGGAGTCCTGGTAGTTGGAGTAGTTGGGTTACTACGGGCAAGTGTAGAGTTGGAGCACAAGCAGGTAATGCTAAAATGCAACTCTCAGACTGACGAAGATCGACAAGAAGTCGTTAGAGAAATATAACGATAGTGAAAAGAAAGACAAGGAAGGTTTGCTGCTCTTTGAAGACTAGAGCTGTTGACAGATAATACAAAGCAGACCGAGGTCTTTGACCTCATCCTCTTGTAAGAGAGCCTGGGACTAAGAGGCCGATGTAACCCATGATCAAGGCGAGTGCTACAACCCTAAGCTGGCATGGGGAGGGGACAGCTTAAAGAGCACGGAGATAAGTTTAGGTCTGATGTGTTTAAAAAGCATTATTCAAAGGGTAAGAGCTGGCTGATGTAATCCCTGAGTTGCTGCAACTCTTAACTCATGGAGGATGTGTGTAATGCTGGGGAACTGAAGAGCAACTGACAAGTCTCTGTTTTTAGAGGGGAGGATAGAAATGAACACTTGTAGGCCCAGTTGTTTAACTTTGTTTATTCTGGTATTTTTCATGGGATTTACATTCTTCTGAAGCACTAGAAGATGACGAAGAAATGGGTAGTAGCCCAGATGATTTTATTTTTAAGATTAAAATGTGTTAGCCTAATGCAATTTCTTTCTCCAAAACTCTTAACAGGCCCTGCAGACAGAGGAGGAGCAGTTGATCTCTGGTATCTTGAGTCCTTGTGGTAGAAAATGTCAAAGTTTCACCCTTGTTAAAGAACGTCGGGAGGAACTCACTGTGGGTAAGTGCTGAAGTGCTTGAAAAACAGTTTTCTCTGGCAGCGGACTCAAAAGACAGTGTTCTGTTTTGTGTGTTTGTTTTATAGAAAGGATTTAAAGATTATAGTAGATGAGAAGAATGAGTCAACATGGTTATGGAATTGTAAAATTAGAGAATATCATACCAAGCTATTGTCATAGAATGGTTTAATTCTGCCCTCAGTAAAGGGTTTTTTAACAGGGCTGGTTCTTGGGTTGGCTTGAGGTTTGCATAGCAAAAGCATGAGCCCCACCGCTCAGTTCCTTACTTCAGAGTGAGGCTACTTTGAAGTAATTGCTGCCACCTGGTTGTTTCGGCCTGGTCAATGGGAGCGAGCAGAGAAGGCTGGAGGGCCAAATGCATCCTTGCTTCCCCTGAGGTTTGCTTCAGTAACCCTTCAGGACCTGTCTAGTTCTTACTGTGGGGTCCTGTATCTACATCACCTAGGTGAGAATAGAGGTATACTCTGCAAGTTAAGTGATGTAATCTTTATCACCAGTGGAGGTAAGGTCTGAGTTGAGGTAGCTCCCAGTTTTGAAAACGGAATTTATTTAAAAAGTAATAATCAAAGTACAAATCCATTGGAGGCAGTCTGGAGAAGAACAATAAGAATGCCTGGGAATCTGGAGGAATGACTGAGTGAGCTAAGAGTGGTTATTTCAGCTTCCAAGAGGAGAGGGAAGTAGTGGGGAAATGAGAGCTAGCGAGGGTCAGTCTCAGTATGTGATACACATGTTTTTGTTTCTCCGTGGTCTGTTTTGTTTCCTTGGTTGGTCAGACACTTGTATTGACGTGTTCTCAGGAAAAGTTGTGAATAGTATAAAGAACAGCTGATGTGAGCCTCTGTGAGTTGTGATAGAGACAGGGTGGGTATTGCCACGGCAAAAGACATCTAAGTGCACCAAGTGACTTTGCATGGGTTTTGATTCTTCGGTGAGTAAGAGATGGCTACAGTGGTGCAACGCTATCTGCAAAATGCAGGGAGTCTGCAGTGCTGGCAATTCCTTTTCTCCCTGTCTCTGCTTTCCTGTCTTACCACATAGGGAGGATCCAGAGGATACTAAAGCATTGTGCCTCTTTTTAATATGTTTTTTATTTCTTCCTGCATCAAATGTATGGGCGAGACTTTTAGTACTTCTCATTGTAGCAGTTGAAAAGAAGCTAGAACTTCTTGGTGTAAGACAGCAATGTGAAAAAAGGAGACTGTGGGCATGCCTACACCCACACTGGCTCTGCAGGAGCAAATCCTAGAACAGGGAGTGCTAGGAAACATGGTATGAAGACGCTTAGATTAGCTTTGGAAGCAGTTTAGTCATGTTTGTGTGGCCCTGCATCCAAGCCACTGTGGTTTTACTGCTTCCCGACCTATGCTAATGTCTACTTGCTGCCGTGCAGACTTAATCAGCTTGTATTAGTGACAACTTGGCAAACCCTGCCTTTTAATCCACTCTGTGTTGTAAACAGCCCTCTATTGTGCTTCCCCTGTGGCCTATGTTTATTAGGGTGCACTAACTCTTTTCCTTTAATTAATTGTCCACTAACAGTGCAAAACAGGGATGGCACTTGACTGTGTGAAAATTCTAGTTTGAGTGCTAGGGATAACGACAGTGAGATGAAACAAAGGCTTTAATTTCATCTGGAAGGTATTGGGCAAATTTCTGAATAGCAGAAGGAAAGCACGGAACTGAGGCAGTCCAGCTACATCAACTGATCTCTAAATCAAGAGTGAGTAGGCAGAATTTTATTGAAAGTTAACAGCTTAGGATTTTTTTTTTTTTTTTTTTTTGCTTTATTCACAGAGGTAAGTTTATCAGGATGTATTGCTTCTATGAAATGTACTTTCTCTTAATTACCATTGTGTATGTATGAAACAGCTCATTTTTAACAAACTTGCCTTTTAATATTTTAAAGTGCATCTGCTGTTTTTTGAGACTTTGAATGGCATGTATTGCTACTGGGAGGGTTTGTGTTGTTTCATAAATCTGTGGACTGTGGATTCTGGGGTTATTTTCTTGGTTTTCACATGAAGGGGAAAGATAAGGAAAGCAATTTAAATTTCCCAAACCACAAGGCTATGCATCTTTCATAAAATCTAGTCTGGGTAGTGGTGTAGGTTATGATACATGGGATGCAATACAGTCTCTAAGGAGAACTTCCATCTCAAATAAAATGCAGTGTAATCCTATGATTATACTCAGCTCAAAATTAATTGTGAAAGGGGATGACTAGCTCTTGGCTACTCACTTCAAAAATCCTTGAAAAGGTTTTTGCCATTCTGAGGATGTCCCGTATCCTTCTTATTAAAAGGAAGTTTGATGGACTCTATGCTGTGGCTTGAAGGAGCACTGAAGACTGTCTTCTGTCACAATGATGTTGACGTTCTCAAGATACAGAATTGAGCATCTTAATTCATGAAGGTTACTGCTATGAATTGACTATCTTTGTGTTCTAAAATTTTTAGATCCCTTTCCACTGATTTCAGTGAGGATAGAATTTCAGGCTAACGAAACAGCTGATTATGTATATGTGTGTTTTTAACTTTTTTTGGTTCCTTTTTTTTTTTTTTATAGCATTTCTTCCACCATTTCCTATCTTCCTCATTTGTCCCAGTTTTCAGAAATGAGAAGGTGCAAACTTGCATTTTCTCTTCCCTACCAGTTTACGATAGAGAATGCAGATGTGTATTATTTCTTACTTGGTGTGTGATTTTATTTGCTTGCTTTTACAAAGCCATGTATTTAGTGCAAAAGCAAAATCTTTGTTCTTCCAAAAATGTTACACAAGGCAAGACTGTACTTGGCAGGAATGGTTTATCAGTGCCTAGAATGAGATCCAAGTGTCAGTGCTCTCTGGAGATAAGGATGTATTATTTTCTACCTGCCAGTGCTGAATTCTGTCTGGAGGTGAATAAGAGCTGGTGACAAGTACACTCTGGCAATATTGAGTGATTAATATGACTCTTCTGAGCTATGAGTACAGGAAGCTCTCTGTTTAATTGTAACTGTGCTTTTAAAATTTAATTATGGCTTTTTATGGAGAGGGAAAAAAAAGCTGATTGGGAAATAGAATTTCGTGAAGTAATACAGATTCTTCCTATTTCATATGCTACACTGACTCTCCTGTTGCCCTCTGCATCTAAGGTGTGTATTTGTGTGTTTTGTTTGTTTGGTTTTAAATTAATTGGAAAACCAGAGGCACTTAGGTTGTGGAAAGTGACTGTAGCTCAATGTTAAGGTTTCAGATGTAGATTTTTTTTTTTACATATTTGTGTTCAGAGAATTTTTCGATGTTCTTAATGCCTTCTCTTTAATGCCTGCACACTGACTGTATATCACAGAGAAATCAAGCTTTTGTAGACTACAAAAGAACAGACCTTTGCATCTTGTTTTACTGCCTCAGTAGAGGAAACAAAGATTTATTGCATCAGTCCTGCAGTACTTTGAAGCTGAAACATTGAATATGTTAGGATAATATGGCACCACTCTTAAATACGTCTAATACTGTATTAAGCATAAACTTGAAAACATGCACTAGCCAGCTCAGAAATGTGATTATTCCTCATATGACCATCTTCTTCATTGACCGTGTTTACAGTCCCCTGTACCAATTTGCAATTTCAAGCTTGTGATTCTGGATGAGGAATGTCTTTGAAAGCAAAGCGTCCCAAACCAAACCGGCAACAATGAACTGCCAAAAAACTTTCACAACCAACAACATTAGATAGTAATAGTTCCCAGAGTAAAGTGGTTCCATGCTGGTGTTAGGTATATATTTTCCTTTCTTTTATTTTGGAGGCACAGACCGGATTAGGATTGCATTAAGGGTGCTGGCAGGAAAGGTTTTGGAGATGATCTGGAGGGTAGACAGATTTGCCGTGGTATCATCTCACTAGAGAAAATGGGCTGGTTCTGAAGATGACCCCTTTGTTTTAACAAAGGGGGAAAAGATGCTAAAATACTGTAACTAGATTTCTAGTTGCCTCTGTATAAACCTGATATGATCTTCACTAAAATTCTGGAGCATAAAACAATAAAGGATCTGCTGGGTTTTCTAGTCTAGTCTGTACTGAAATCATGTTTTGATTTCTGCTCTATAAACTGATGGTGTCCTCTCATTAGCTCTTCAATATTGGAGTGGTTTTGTTCATGCTACTCTGATGAGAGAGCTGTTTCAGAATGATCTTAGAAACTGCGGCTCTGCTTCCATCGCAGCCAGTTCGAACTATGAGTTCTCGTCCAAAAATTGTACTTATGCAAAATAAATTTTTTCCTCCCGTGATGTATACCTTTTTAACTGCTGCATGGCTCCTTAAAACAGCATGCTGAAAGCCATTTCACAATTCTAGTTCCTTGCTCATAAGAGGGAAAAACTGACAGCCTCCCTGTTTGGAATTAATTTGTGTTGTCTGGAGGATTTTCTGCCAGACAGGTTAGCAGGATGTCTGTAAAATCCATTTTGAATGCTAAGCACTGTATAAATGAATAGACACCCTTTTCATACTTGCTTTTTCTTGTATGTGTGCGGCCTTGTTAGATGTCAAATATGAATTTAATATAAATGACTCCAGTGTTAACAGAAATGTGTGGATTTCTCCTTCCCCTTTGCGCGCACCTGGCTGGTTTAACAAGATGTTGTTATGATGCATTTCCTGTCTCAATAATTGAGTTTTGTGACCGGCTTCTTGGCAGCGCGGCCAGCTTTAGCATTCAGTGTCACGCCACTTCTTTCTGATTTTGCATTTCATGGGTGCAGTGTGTAGCTGTGAAATGACCTTGATGGGTCTAGTGTGGCTGTATATTTATTTATCTCTTTCTCCATGGTTAGTTTTTAGCCAGAATGGTTTCTTAATTGCCCCTGACAGGCTCAGCGTGTGGCACACAAGTGTTTTCAAAGAGCAACAGGGATGGGTGGGTGGCAGCAAGCAAGGGAAATGCGGATGGCTTCCACAGGGCAGCGAGCACATAACTGATGATGGTTTCAGTGCTTTCAGGGGTTTCTCTCCCAGGTGGTGGAAGAAAAAAAGCCTGAAACCACTGGACTTCTCTGTGTGGACTGTCTCATGCTGCGGAATACAGTTCATCGCTACTGCGTCTCTTGTATGTGACCTGAGGGTATATCATCAGAAGGCTTGTTCTCATAAAGGTTTTTGTTGGCCCTCTCAGTTGTTACTCTGCCAGATCTCATTCAGTTGTTGGGCAGTTACTTTGTATTAATAGAGAAGGATAACTTTCACTTCACTAATTTCTTCCCCTTTCATTGTCTGCAGTGGAAAACAGAACGCAGCTGAAGGAACTTTTAAATCTAGCTTGTCTGCCACACAGAGCAGCTACCAAAGCAAGATGTTCTTTGCTGTAGACACATTAATTGCAGGTGAAGTGGATGTGTTTAATAAGTAATGCATAATAGAAGTGTCTGCTGAAGTATGAGGTCTCAATTTGGAATACTGGCTGTCACGATAGGCTCTGGCTTGATGGACACAACTCCTCTGAAAAATGGGCTTGAGACTTCAACTTTATTTACAGTGCTGAGTGGAGGCTCCAGTAGCACTGAGCTGCATTTAGGTGATGTGAGTTCTGGAGCGTCCTGCCCGTGTGCACTGAATCATTTCTCTTCTTGTTCACACCTATACAGTATCCTCTGCAGGGTGACACTTGCATAATATTCCTGTGGCAACCACAGTAATTGCTAACACGTGAAATCAATATATGGCAATTATCAAACGCACTTCAGCTGTTTCTCAGTGCCCTGCAGACTTCTGGAGAGCAATACTTTGTGACCTACATAGTGTTTATGTAGGTCATAGATCACCAGTGGCACACCGGTGAGGACACACAAGGCTATATACCAGGATTTTCGTGAGTTGGAATAATTCCTCTTTTTTTCTTTTCAGAGTATCTCCTTGTCATTTGGGCTATGGGACATAAAATAGTTGAAAAGCTCCTCATGAGATGAATATGTGCGTTTTGTTCCTAACGGGTACACTGTAGGATACCCAAAGAGTTCAAGGAGGAAGGACTTGTCATCTCCATCTCTACTTAAAAAAAAAAAGAGGATTTCTAAAGTTTGTGTGCTCTTACTATGAAAACAGAACAAGGGGCAGGGACTGCTAGACTTCGGTTTGTCATTGTGCTGTCTTACTTCACCTTTCTGTGCAGTGAAACTAGTCAACTGACAGATGAAAATTCAGATAAATCTCTCCCAGACCTGATCTACAAGTATGAGTATCATTTGGTTCTTGCTGCAACATTGTACGTGTGCTTTTTTTATGAGATAAGCTGCTTTACAAGGTGGAAAGGGCTGGATATGTGCGTTGCCTCCCCAAGTGGAACTTAGTCTGCAAAAAGAGCTGATCAAAGAGCACAGACAGGGGCGTGGTCTGTGTAGCTTGAATGTTTCATATAAGAGTTGGCACCATTTGGGGAGGAGATGTGGATGTTGATTGCAAGATTGGAATAAGGAACTGGTGTGGATAAGAGAAGTGAAGTTGGATGGCAGGAGCGAGCCCAATGTGTGGGAGTTAAATGAGATGGGGATTAGTACAGACAAGCTTGCCATTCGTCAGTATGTTCGGTTTCCAGAGCTGTGTTAGTCATACTAGGTAGTCCATTCGTGCCATTCAAATAGTGTCATAAAGCAGAACTAGTGTGAAGTGATATTTTCAAGTGATCACTAGTTCCTGCTGTTTGTATACTCCAGTTTTCTTTGAAACTGATTGGAAAGGATAGGAACAGCTGGTAGATAATGTAAACTCTGGTGTCCTGCTTGTTCTTTGTAAAACTCCTAACACTTGCTTTATGAAAATGAACATCATCTTTCATCACGTTTTGATGTAGCATGTGTTTGGTCTTGTCCTTCCCTGTAATACAGCATAGTCAGTCATTCTTCCACCTCGTGCTTGATGCAGTTTGTGTGCACCTGTGAATGGGAGATTTCTGCTTTGTCCAACTGGAAAGGAAAGATTCTTCTAATACTAACCTGTGCTTCTCTGTAATGGCTAGGGAAACAGCTGGTTTCTCTGCAATATATTGTAGGGGTTCCCAAAGTACTGTATGAAAGGATCTTTATGAAACCGGGGGCTGCAGAAACAATGATGCTTGACAAGTTAAGCATTTAATCTGTTCTGGTTTTCATTGTCTGAAGGAATTACTTGGCAGTTCTGACAGGGCTGTAAACCTGTTTTTATTAAATGCAAATTATAAAAAATGTATCTGAATGTCAAGCCTTTTCCAGAGGCTCAGCCACAGCAGGGTGTTTGTCCAGAAGCACTACATGTTCCCAGCACAGGTGGCACTACCTCCAAAATTGAAAGAGTGTCAACTTTGAAATGGACTGAGCTGCAGTGATCTATGTCTCTGTGGCTGTATGGAAGCTCTTGATTTCCCAAGTGACTGTTTCTCCATCAATTGCTGTAGGTAAGAGTTGTTCTCCAGGTGGGTTGTCATTATTAGAGTTGAGGCCAGTTGGTTTTCCTGATAGAAAACAAAGGACCAGAACCTGTTCAGACTGTATTCCCATCTCATTCTGTAAATTCATTTATAGCAGGTGTAGAGCTTTCAGTGACTTGTTTCTTCCTTACCAGACTTAAAATCTAGTTAGGTTTATGGGCAGGCAACACGTTCACTGATGGTAGAGAGTAATAGAACTAATACCAACTGTCTGTAGTTCCTACTGTGCTGGCTCCAGCCATCAGTTTTACTAGTATGTTTGAGATCTTCTTGGTTTAGCTAACGATAGCAAGAAATGGGATTGTTTTTTTTTTCATTAACTTAATAGCTTGAGTTTCTAGTTCAAGTTTATCACTGATAAAGATTTTAGTACCAGTTGATAATCAGAAAATATTATTGCATTTGAAATAAGTATGTTTCCGAGTATGTTTTTGTTTTCAATTAAACTCCTTTAAGGAAATCTTTCCTAAGTCCAGGTTGGAATTTCAGAATGGAAAAAACACAAAATACTTTAAAACCTCTTTTAAGTTACTTCGTTTGTATGCAGGATATTAGGATAAAGCTTTCTTTCAGCTAAATTATGTTTGTTTGTTTTGTTTTTTTTTTTCCTGGTGAAAGATTTGTAAGGCTTTGAGTTGTGATTTAAAAAAAAAATTAGAAAAATTATGAAGATGTAGCCTTGTGGGGCGGGAATATTTTCTTTCTTCCCAGCAATGAGCTGTATCATAGGAGCAATCCAGTGAAAAATTTGGTTTTTATCAGTTATGTGAAATGAGTGTTACAGGCTAAGGTTCTGTTCTACTGATGTAGGTAATTCTTAAACTGCCTCGAGCTTCACAAAATGTTAATAGAAAAGAGCAATACATGACTTAGATTTTACACTTTCATAGGATTCCTATTTGCAGGCTACTTGGTATGGCCTTTTTTAGGAGCCAATGATGTGCTATAAATGATTTAAACAGTTCTTATTGTCTTTATCTTCCATCACTACATCCCAGTGTATGAATTTGCTCTTACTGTGGTGCTGGGGGATAGGTCCATAAAGGATGCATTTATCTGGAAGCTTGGAGAAGCACAAAGGTGTGTACATTACTTCAGTAATGCGTAAGACACGATCTTTCTCAGTTCAAGACAAACAAGGAAAAAAACTTGTGTGTGTATCACATAATCAGGGCTATTCATTCCAGAGTTTCAGGGTGTGTCATAAAAAATGTTTTGTCCAACCACCTTGACTTATTTGACATTACTTGTGTCTCAAGTCTAATTAAGTAAGTCCATTATTTTGTCCTGAAGAATTTATGCACAGTGCAGTAAAGTTAACGGTGTGTAATGATAGGTGGGACAGGACACTGGCAAGATGAAATGAAAAAGTAAGACTAGTTTTCTGCTGGTAGCGACAGCTGGTTTTCTCAACTTCAGTCATACTGAAATAGAAGTAATAAGTAGTTATCTTTCCAGAACTGGCTTTATTTTAGTACTAACTTAGTGGAAATTGTGCTTGGTACTAAACCAAAGGAAATTGGAGACCACTCGGAAAAAAGGAGGTTTGGTAAGTTCAAAGCAGCACAAAGGGAATTTGTGGTCATTTTGAGTAGTTGAGATCTGCTAAGTTCAGACCTAAAAATGAAGAACTTTTAATGATACTGCAAAAAAAATAAGTGTGTGTCTGATTTTCATAACACAATAGATCAAAGAGAGGAGTAGGTGTTGTTAATTTATAGGCCTGTAAGAACAGATTTAATTGGAAGGCTAAATGTAAACTTATTGATTAGATTTTGGTTTTCTTTCTGCAGTCTGAGAACCTGAACAGGCTGAACAGGAAAACACCAGAGAAGCCTTTCTGGAGCTGTTGTCAGACAAACTTCTTTTTAATCAGGCAAGCAGTGAAGGTAATGCTGTGCGACGCATTCATTCTGTACACACCAGTGCAGAGCCAGGGTGGGTTTTTGGGTTGAACTGTCCTTAAGCAGGAGGTGACAGGTTTATGGCACTGGAAAGAAGGGGCAGAGGTCTGGTGGAAGTTTTGCTGCACAAGCACAGAGCTGGGTTTCCCAGGGCAGTGCCTCAGGAGTGCTGTTCTGAGGTGAAACCAGAGAGGGCATAGCGTTCGTGCAATTCAGCACATTTTCCTGTTGGTCAGGTTTGGGTTCCACCTGCGTGTACTCATACCTGCAACTGAGCAGAGAGCACAGCAGCATCTGTACTGACGGGGGTCACGGATCAGTTCAGCACAGGGGTATTTTCGGGTCACAGGTGCGTGGGGGCAATATGCGAATAGTGCAAGCATGTAGAGGTATCTCTAGCCATGTGCTTATTTAATCAAAACCAATAGTTTTCTGTTCTGTAAGTTCTTTTCTCTCCTTTTTTTTAAATGAATTTTACTAGTTACTTTTAGAAATCATGTATATTTCTGATACCTTCTGTGGCTTGTAACAATACGTTCTCTTGTTTGAGTCACAAATTAACACTGGTGCTGGAACAGAGGCAGCAAATGGAGATACCCAGAGAGGGGAGAATGCAGGATCAGAGTTGTAGGCACTTGAATCACATTTAATATTCTCTTTTTATATTTTTTTAAAGGACTTGTCACCTCTGCTTTAGTGTATGCTTCAGGGCTGTGGATATACATTGTCATTTATGTCACTGGATTCTAGAATAAGTTTTCAAACTCTGGTTTGCTAGAAATAGAATTGTCTACGTGAAAATTCAATGTCACCTGCTTAAAACATACTGTTGGGCTTTTGGAAGCAATATTCATGGTCTTAATTTCATATTAAGTTGAAATGAAAAATTTACATCAAGTATTGTTTTTATTGTAAGTCCCTTAGAACAAAGATTTGGAAACTGTAAGTATAACATTACTGAGAAGGAATTTTGGAGAACTTTTTTTTTCTACCACCCAGATTAGATTAGCGTGGTTTGCTGGCAGTGCATGAGGTTCAAAGCTGAAAAAAATATCAAATCAAATTAATTTGATTTCATTGGCACATGTGTGCACAAGTTTACAAAATGCAGGCTAAGCAGAATACTTGTTTCACCCTACTTCTGTGGCTCTATTAACTAAAATGAACTGTGGCTTATCTTAACCACGAGAAGATGGAAGTGATTAGATAAACATGATATATTCCTGTGGGGCGCCAGTTGCTAGAAGCAGCATGCAGTTTGCAAAATGATTTCTTGTAACATCCTTTTTATGTCCATTCAATCTGAAAGCTTGGTCTTCATTACCAGTGCAGTGCAGCAGTGTATCTGACACAGAGGCTGCTTTGTTGCAGGCCATTTCCATATATTATGAAGGTGTGCAGCTGACTACTTCAGCCCCAGGTTCTAAAACTTTTCAACTGGTTTGTGTGAATGTGTTTTTTTTTTTTTTTTTTTTTGTGAAACATAGGGGGTTTTTGCCTCCCTTTGAACAGGAACGTTATATTGAAGAGGCAGGAAATCTTCTTGCTAGTGAGGGAATAGTTGATGATTGAGGATAACTCAAAATGATTTTGAAACTCTGACCCAAATCTGTATTCTCACAGGTAAAATTAGTGTAACTCATTGACTTGAGTGGTACTGCTCTGGGAATTAATTTTCTGAAATTTGAATTTACATTCCAAGGAATGTATAAACATTTTGTTTCAGTGCAAGACAGTTGATGTTTGTCAGTTTAATCACTGTATAATTAGAATTCAATTGCTTTCTGAAGTTCTTTGATCCTCCAGATATAAAAAGGGATACTGGAAAATAACTTGGTAATCACCAGTTAATATTGATTTTCCTCAGTAGTGTTTCTTTCACTTCATAGCTGTTCTTCACACCTAGTGGCTACCCAGTTACACTGAGAAGACAGGTAACAATTAAAAATAAATTTAAATCTCAAAACGTTGATATTTAATAACTCCTAGTTTTGCTGGTTGTTCCCAAGTCCTCGTAACCTTTGTTTGAGTTGAGTTTGTTCCCCCAGTGTGTTGAAATTAGATTGCTAATCTGTAAAATGTTGTAAATTCTCAAGTGGCCTATGCAAGATAAACTTTTTGTACAATCTAGCAGCAGAGCACTGTTGTTGTAGGATGTGCTGGAGAGAAGCATTTATTTTAGTCTCATGAACCAATTGTTTAGGTATGCCCTTGAGCAACCAGCTGCAACTAAGAAAATGAATCTTTTGAAGAGGCTGTGGTAATGTAGCTTTTCCTTGTGAATTCAGTAACTTGAAAATTTGTCTTACTGTACAGTCTTTAAAGATTACAATTACTTGTGTCCTCATTTAAGCAAAATTCATAGAACTCTTTGACAGTTATCTGATTCTATGGGTGACACTAGTAAGTAGGCAACGGTGTGATACTAGAAAATCTGTGCAGACTAATATTTCACTGCTTTGAAGATGCCATAGTATCTTCAGTGAATGTAAGAGAATATTAAAAATCTGGAGTCTGATTAATTTATCAAGGGGATTATAAATTATAAATTGACTGGACTTGATAGCCAAGGCGATCTTCCAGTTCTAACCGTTATGAAGGTCATGACATGGAAAAAACTTTCAAAAGTCAAAATAATTGAAATATCTACTTCTGTTCTGGAAACAGCTTAGAAACTTCAGCATAACTTTCTGCTAGTTGTGAATGGCAAGATTGAAACTTTATTTTGATGTGATAGGTAGGTGATGATGATAGCTATCATCACAGGAGCAATTTAAAAATGCATTTTGCCTGAAAGGAGCAAGTTAGTTTTCTGCTTCTCTCCTTGTGGGAAGGCTGTAACCTTATCAGTCTGTTCGCCCTTTCAAGGGTGTGTCAGCTGAACAGAAAACAGCATTTTAAGGTGGGTACTGCAGCCCTTCTACTGGAGTCACGGTAGGTGCTTTTGCAATCAGTTCCCTCCATACCAAGGATCTTTGAGGATGGAATAGAATAGATGAGGAAGTTTCTGTATCCTTTCTTACACTTCTTTGTGACTGTATAGGAGATAAACAGACTACTGTTAATTTCTGTGTTGGGTGGGGCGTGTTATGGGTTCTGAAGAAGAATCTGCTGGCCTCAAAGGGTGTTATTAGTTTGGAATTGACCAAAAGCAGAGCTGAACATTACAGGGGAATAATATGGGGGAAATAAAACATGAAAGAGATGTTTGAAGAAATATTTGAAGAAACAGACTTCTTCCAGTGCCAGAAGAGGAAAGGATGTGAAAAGTTTTAAGAAAATAAGGAATTCTTTTTATTTTATTAGATATACTGAACATGATTGTTTCTCTAAACATTCCTAGGAATGTATCTATTGGCCAGTAAGTTCTTTTTTTGTCCAATTCTGCTAGCATTTTGTTATATTTCCATGCATGTCCTGTATCAGTTTTGTGTCCCTTGCTAGGGACATGGTGGCAACCAGGCCAGGGAATATTTTCTTTGCATTTGGACAGTTCTGAATGAAGTGTGAACAGGGATCTAGTGTCTCCTGGCATTTTAAACATGTTGAAATGTTTACTGCTGAGAAATTTGAATTCTTGTAATGTTATTTCAGAAGAATTAACCTGTGTTTAATGACTGTCTCAGTGAGAAATGGTAAGGTATGGAAGTGTAAATCCTCAGCATTCCACTCTGGAAGGGCTCTAAATATACAACTATGGTAATAAAAAATTAGGGAATAGTCCCAGGAGCAGCCGAGCTGCTCTAGCCTCTGTCAGAGGTGGGAGCTGCACAGCCCCACTGATCAGGAAACTGTCCCTTTCTCTGTTCTCCTGGGTTTGCTTCTGATAGTTTGGTAAACTGAATCAGCTTGGGGGTGACCAGGTGCGCTTCCATGCACAAAATACAAGTGCTAGGGATATGGCACAAGGGGAAGGACCTCGCTTTCTTGGAAACCCTGGGTTGTTTAACTGGATCATCCCATCCTTTGGAGATGTATTTTAGTGAAAACCCTATCAGAGACTCTCTAAACTATTGTCCTAGAAAGGTAGAACTGAGATTAAGATGAACTGTTAATCTTTGGACACTAAAAATCATAGCCTAGAAAGCTTTGGGGTCTCATACATCTTAAGGCTGTGGGGCTGGATTCTGCTTTCATTGGTTAATGCTGCTGCAAGTCGACATGCCATACAGAGGGGGAAAATAATCAGGCTTTAATGAGACGCAGTTGAAGAAATCCAGTGAGACAAACTCAGCGGAATGAACATGTAGAAAGCAACTACGGTTGAAGAGCTAATATGCTGTGTCTTGAGAAATACAAACAAGTAGGACGGTAGTAATAAGTGCTCATGCAGGGTAAGCCAACTGCCTAGAGCTGAGTGCCCCACAGTAGTTAATTGGGGAGATGAAGCTATTGTCCCACTGCCTTTGGAAAAGAAACAAGAAAAACTGGTCTGCTGCTTCTGAAAGGCAAGGCAGCAGCTGAAGCAGTATCATGAATGACCTTGTTCAGAATTTCTCACTTTTCCTGAAACTGGGGAGGAAGAAAAAGGCAAACAAAAACCAACAGCAAGCCCTGAGCAGTTACTGGTGCTCTTTTATCAATGTTTTGTTTTTCTTTTATAATGGAAATATTTGGATTGTTTGCACAATTATCTTACAAGCAGGTATTCTGGAAAATCTCCTCCAGTGATACATAGAAATTTATCTATTTTTGTGTTCTGAAATACGAACTGAGGAAGTCACGTAAATGCATCTGTTCTACATTTTCAAGCGTTGTTTTATAATCTATGGATTAGCATGTTACTAATAAGAGAACTGAGTTTGCATGTTCTCTCGTAGCATGTTTAATTCACCATATTACCACTAGCTTCCCAAATAGGTTCCTCAGTGTTGCGAAACAATGTGAGCTTTGTATCTGACCGAGGCATGTCTACATGTGATGCCTCTCCGGAGGTGCAGTCCAGGGTCAAGAGCTTTAGAAGCAGTTTTCCTTTTTGTCTCTCTCCAGTGTAAAATACCCCCTTCAGACTGGTTGCAGGTGAGAAGTGAAGGGGCCTGGTCTCAAGGTGCTTGGTATCATTCTGCTGCTTTTCTGATTGCTGAGAGGGTAGTCATAGTTGTACTGCCTTAGAGCATTGGAGGTGTGATGTGTGGAGCAGTGCTCTGCTGTTCTAAATAAAATAAGCGAAACTGCTGTGCAAGCACTATTAGATATTTTGTGTAGCTAGTAGTTTTATTAGCTTTTAATAAGAGCAACAGCAGTTTGCTTTTGCAACTGGTGTAGTCAGAGATAAGCAAAACGTCTGGTATGAGGAGAGTCTCTCACTTTTGGATTAAAGATGGGCCTCAATGGTGCTGGCCTTTCCTCTGCCTTCTCCTGCCCCTTCCCAGAGTAGCAGCACAGCTGAGGCTGGCTGACACCTCTGGAGGTCATCCTGTCCAGCTGCCCTGGACCTGCTGGCAATCCTGCTCCTGCTGCAGGCCAGGAGGGATGCAGCGATGGCTGTGTGTCAGCCTTGCAGCAAGAACATGTAGCTGCTTCATGGTCTGCCTGGTGTCTGCCAGGTCCCTGCGTCTTGTGCCAGGCTGCTTTCTAGCTGGTTAGTCCCCAGTGCGTGCTTGTGCCTGGAGCTATCCCTCCCCAGGTGCAGGGCTTTTGCATATTGAACTTTGTGAGTGTCCTCTCTCATCATCCCTTCTGCCTGCTGGGATCTCAGAATGGTATCACAGCTATCTAATCTATCAGCTACTCCTCCCACTTCTATAATTTCCACAAACCAGCATGGGAGTGCACTCTGGTACTGCACTCATTAACAAAGATGTTGAACGGTATTGGCCTCTAGCTGGAATCTTGTTTTATCTCATTAGACTAAAATTCAGTTCTGTCAGTGGCTAATTTCCTAGCACCACTTGTGATTCCTCCACATCTTTCTAGTAGCTGTTGTCTTAAAGAGACTTTAAAACTGGGCAACGCCAAGTTCAGTGTAGGAAATGGGCAGCATATAGAGATGTCATCAGAGCCTGTGTGGGGACTGCTGCTGAGTGCTGTGCAGCTTAGCCCGAGGGTGCTTCATGAACAGTGGAAAGCAGATAGCAAACAGCTCACTCCAGAATGAGAGGTCTTCTACTAAGCTGGAGTCAAACCAGCTGCAGAGCTGCATCTAATTACTTAGCCCATGGTTACAGCTAGTGGAGAAGCCTTCCTATTAAATTACCCAGTGTTTGTGTTGTGATTTTTTTTTTTCCCCGTTCATTATTTGTTTTTATTTCATTATTTATTTTATTTTATTAATTAAAATTATTTATTTTTTTAAATATAAGAGAGCAATATTTATTTATTGCTCTCTTTCTTGAACCTCGTAGAATGCTATAGTAGCATACAAAAGCAGTGTACATTTCATAATGAGGAATAATTGTCCTAAAGCTATCTGTGGGGGAGCAGCTGGAATGGCTGATCCCTGTGAATCAAATTCCCACTCAAGTCAGGAGTAAGCTGATGCCACTGCCTGTCCTCCCTCACATGCTCACAGCCTGAGTGGAGGCAGCAACAAAAGTCACCTGTGCAAGTGGCCAGGTGGTAACTTCAGTCCCTCCAAACTGCAGCCCAGGTAGGTGTTTAGCATTTTATATAAAGAGTAGCCAAATTTCTCATCTTCCCTTTTTTACAGGAGGTTAGCATGCACATTTCCCATCTCCTAGACTCCGTAAGCAAGCATCAGCTACAGACCTAGCTGCTAAGAAATTTTGGAAGACCTCTTTTGTGCGAGTCAGGAGAAAATGGTTAGGTAAATGCACATCTGTTGTGGTTGAATTTTTTGATTTACCTCAACTCTGATTCTGCTTTCTTTCCCAACCCTGATTCTTGCACATTTAATAGCAGGAGAATCCACAGAAAATCGATCTGTGCCTGGGGAAGTATGGATAATTATTTTCTTGTTCCTACACTTATGTTTATATTTCAGGTACTCTTCAAAGCATCTTGTACGCCTGAATCAGTCATTACTTTTAATCTATCATCATTCTATTGCCATTCATCTATCATCGTCTTAGCATGTGTCCATGACAAGCATCATGGAGATAGAAGATTGAAAATATTTCTTGACGTATAGAAAGCTGGGATTTTGTTTCTAGTGTGATAAAACTAACTTCTGACATGCCATGTTTATACTGATGTTTCTTTATATCTCAATTATATATAGAAAGGGATTGCATGCTTCTTGTCTGAGCTTCCTGTGGTGATGGGGGGGCGGGGAGGGAAATACTTATGTGTTGTAGTAAGACAAATTCAGAAGGGATGTTCTGAACCTCAGATGCTCACAGCACATTCCTTCTGTATCTGGGCTTCAAGGATTTGTGCACTTTACTTTTCATTAAACTGCATATGCAAGTCTGACTTGTAGGTGATAGAAAATGAAAGGTGAAATGAAATGACTGGAGTTTTTAGAACGTATTTTCTGCTGAATAATTTCCCAAACAAGTTATGCAGTTACTTCAAGTGAAAAATTAACAAGCTACTGTGCTTTGCATTTTAATAATGCATAGTAAGGTAAGTCCATGTCTGTTTTTTTTTTTTCTTCTGTTTCTTCATGTTTTCACTGTTAAAATAAGGAAATAAATGTCGTAAGATTTATTTAGTATGTGTGTTGTTGTTCAGTTTTTATAGCAGGGTGCCTACATCTGAAACTGTCACTTTTATGTGCAAGTTTCAGATGCTTTATATATGGTGCATGTAGGATTTGACCATGAAATTAGAAAGACCTGTACAGTAAATCTGCCTCCATATTAAGGCATTTGTGCAGCAACTTGACTCCTAACGGCAAAACATACTGGCTGGTATACGTACTGGTTTGTATATGCATAGGTGGTGATGGGAGTAGGTTGTTTTTTTTGAACATTACTGTGCACTACAGAAGAGGTTGATTAGTGGTTTGTCAATACAAATCAGAGCAATCTATCTTCTCTTTTCCACCTATAGTTTTTCTTTACTTTTCCCATCCTTTTTTGTCTGGAAAAAAAAACAAAACAAAACAAACCACCAACACGTTCATTTTGTTTAATTCAGTTCTGCTATTTCCATCGCTCTCCCGTTTATGCTTTTCTGATAAATGAAATGCTGTTCTGCAGGAATGATATTAAATGGAATTGGGTGGAAAAAAAAATGAAGTTATTTCTGCTTGGACTAGTCCTTTATGCACCTCTTTAATTTTACCCATCTGTATTTCCCTATTTTCTTCTTATAATTCACATAGTACCTTCAGCG
Source organism: Aythya marila (assembly GCF_965140915.1). Taxonomy (NCBI): domain Eukaryota; kingdom Metazoa; phylum Chordata; class Aves; order Anseriformes; family Anatidae; genus Aythya; species Aythya marila. The sequence continues at coordinate 32,724,277 of NC_139045.1, read as the reverse complement.
ATATGGCAGGTTGTCTGCAGGAGATGGGCTGACACCAAATGATTGAACAATTGAAAGCATTATTCTAGATATGCAGGAATTATTGCAAGAAAATTGGCCTGCTTGTTGTTCTAGGCATTGTGGAAAGAGCACGCAGATACGCAGAAGTCCTGACTTGAAGGAGAGGATCTGAGTTATGTGCAGAGTACGTCGGCAGCGGTGCTGCTCAGTGAGTCAGGGCTGGGAGCTGCTGGCAGTCAGAGAACATGTTACAGATGCCTTTCCACTGTGGAGCAGGATGGGAGGGAAGGGGACATAGTTCATTGCCCTGGGGAGTTGTGGCGGTACGCAAAGTGGGAAGATGCTTGCTTCCTTTTAAAGACCTGGCCTTGAGCTGATACAGCTCCGTTTTGCTCTGCCTCTTCAGTCTCCCTGCTATGTATAAAAGCAGCTGCCAGTGTGAGAGAGGCTGATGGCTAAATGTGTTTTCCCGTACAAAAGGTTCTGTTCCCATCCTGGATGAGGAGGGACAGCAGGAGGAGTTCTTCTTGGGTATTAAAAATAGAACAGCCCCCACGCCCCAGTGTAACTGGGGATGTTTGCACTGGTTGTTTCCTGTGGACTTTGATCTGAATGCTTAGGATGTTCTTGCAAGTAGCATTTAGTTAGGTACCACAACACCTCAGAAACAAACACAACCCTCTCTGTCAGCTCTTACCTCTTTTTGCCTGATGTGACCTGGTTCATTGGCCAAGTGATCTGCATAACTGCAGCTTTGGTGCTTTCTTTAAAATCAAGCTGTTGGAGGACTCAGGCATAGAGAAGAGGATGAGAAATACTTGGTTTTGGGGGTTTGCTCTGCCCGTTGGCTCTGACTTCCACCTTGTGGATTAGGAACCACTAAGCATAAAGTCTCTGCAGCCCTCCATGTCCAAGGATCTATTTGAGCCCACTTTGGCTTGCTGATACATCAGTGAATAAAAGCAAACAAACTACATCGCAATCAAATATAGGCCAACCCTGCGTCAGTTCATGTTCTTTTATATTGTATAGAAGGCCTGGATTTGAGTCTTTCTTCCCAGTTTCTAGTTCTTTTGGGGCTCAGTCCTGCAAAGCACTGAGTTTGCTTTGGTCTAGCATGGTGTTTAAACATTTTCACCTCTGCGAGCAGGGAGCTCCACGTCAGTTTGATGACAATGTTAAGCATGTGGTCTCTATTGTGCTTTTTTTTTTTTTTTTTTTGGCTTTCCAGGTTGAAGGGCTTCGAAGCAGTGAGTGTTTGACTGTGTTACTTTTTCTGCCTTGAAAAACTGGGTCTGAAGGGGAACCCTGGAAGGAAGGACAACGGTATAATAATTATAAGTACGAACCTTTTATGGTTTTTCTATTCCACTTTGAGAAAGGGGAATCAAGTTGGCATTAAAGTAAACAGGATGCATCGCACTGGGTGAGACTAAGTCCCCTATCAGAGTAATGTATGAGATAATAACATAATGTGCCATAGGATTCTTGAATATGCTAAAAGCAAAAACACTGATGTAAGGTATTCTATTTGTACAGTCAATGTTAACAAAGCACCCTTGAGATAATAACTGTAGCACTGGAAATTAGATGTGCTGCTGCCGCCTTTAATGCCAATTATGTCCTTGTCAGCTAGCCTGCTTACTGCTTGTTAACCTTAATGTGTGAAACTGCTGTAGAGCTGCCATTCAGTTCCTATACATGTTTTAGTCCAACTTTTAAAGTTAACTCAGCCAGAGAAATACTCTATTTTGACCTTTGTTCGTTTTCTCAGGATACTTTCTGAACTGTTCAGATTCGTTGCACTTAGCGTGCATGCACACTCGTATGTAACTGTAGGAGAGGAGTACTCGGTAATGCACTGCAGCCTGGAATTTGCCTTGCTGACACAGAACAGGTTTGGTCATCCAGAAATTAAAATTGGGTACCCTTATGAAGTTTTAGCTGTCCAACTTAATTTACTGGGGGATGTGCATGATAGGTCTATTTGCAATCTGGACGCAAAAAACATTATAGCTGGTTAAATTTTGTCGTGTATGCAGAATCACCAACAATAATAAATCTATTTTGAGTCATCTATTACACGAAAAAAAGCATTTTGCTCTAAGGTTGTCTTTTACAGATAAATGATACTTTTAAGTGATACAAATTTTGCTGTTCTTCTGAACCTGGTACTGTGTGTACTGGCTTAGTTGTATCTGATCACTGGGCAACAGTTCCTTTTGGCTTTCCTGTTGTGCGGTAGGCTTTATTTTTGGTTATACAATTTCATGATTTGTACTGTGCAAAATTTTTGTATTTTGCATTGAACATAAGCATGTAAAGTCAACTCACAGTGATTTGTGGCCAGATTATCTGCACAGAGGGCTGTCTATGCTGTAGATGCAAAAATAGTTTAGGTATGTTAGAGCTGGCATGGTGTGGCTCAGCGCTCCAGAAAATCCGGCTTGAATGTTTCCAGCCTCAGTTTGTCCCTGGTAATGCTGCAAGCAGTTTTGCAGGAAACGGAGCCAAAATTAATAAAGGGTTGCTGGCTCTGTGTGGAGCCACTGTGTACACGTGTTCCTGGAAGAGGAAGCTCCAGGAGGCTCAGTACTGAGGTGGCCGTTCTGCCTGAGGTCAGCTCAGCTTCACCTGCGGTCGCTATTAGCCCTGGTTCTGCTGGCTCGGAGCTGATGTTTGTGTAAAGCTACTCTAGCATGCTTGCTGATGTTTGTTTTTGAGAAGACTTGTTAGAGCAGAGTACAGCACTGTGGAAAAGCACGGACTTCGCTTGGGAGCAGTACCACGTCTGATCTGTAAAACCCTTCTGTTGGAGTAAAGCGAGTTTTGTTGCTGTTACTTGATTTTTTTTTCTTTTTTTTCTGGAGGAAACAATTTGGATGCAGTATTAGTGGTGCGGAGCCAAATCTAATAAAGTTAAGTTAGTATCCCTGTGGACTGCAGTTACTTCTTGGGTTTATCTACTCACTGTTGGCTTGAAAGTAAAAGTTTTTTTATGATTAGAATTGATTGTAGTTTATGTAGCAGGACTTAGTTTTCTAGTGCTTTCAGGTACAAACTTGAAAGACAGAAGTTGCAGGAGAAAATTCAGCCTCAGTGGGATTTGAGGTTAGCGTTAGGATACCTCTCCTAGGTGCTGAGTGTTTCTTACCTTGCATTGTCAAAGACTTATGCCAGCTACTTTAGCTGGATGCTCAAGTTGCTCAGAAACATTCCTATGTTCCTGTAGCAGATTCCAGCAGGAGAGGGGATCTTTAACAAGCAGAAGGAAACCTTATTTATTTTCATCTTCTATCTGGCAAAAATCAAGTCTTAGAATTACTTTGGTGGTAGTATCTTTGACTATTTTATCTCAGAAATGAGATTCAGCTGGTAAGTGGAAGGAAAGATTGAGGCTATGCAGATGGAACATTTCGGGAGGATTTCTTTCATGTGACAGTGAGTCCATTGTTAGCCTTGATCAGAAGCAAGAATTTGTTACACCCTTTCACAGTATGGAATATATTCTGAGCCTCTGAAATACTTTGTAGGGAGAGGAAGGGAATCGGGGATTTTATCAATAGCTCCTATAAGGCCACTTCCTAAAACTGCTTTCCAACTGCGTTGCTGCTTTCCATACTTTGCTCCAATTCTCCAGCAGAGGTTCAAGTCAGTTCTTGAATAATTCTTATTTAAAATAACTTAAGAAAGCAGACTTGTTATTTCAGCAGCCGTCTCGCTGGAGAGCAGCGTGGCCCAAACGCTACAATATTTTGAAAAGCTGGTCTCTCAAGATGAAATTCTACCTGTGTCTCTGTTATGATAATCTATCGTCTTGAGGTTGGCTGTGATTATTGTTAGTACTATAAAAATGTCTTTAAGAAAGACTTACTCGGTGGCATTTCCATGCAAGTGAGTAATAATACAAGCATGAGGGTGGAGAAGGGTGTATGCCGGATTTATTTTCCATAAGACAACAAGGGGAAAAAAAAAAACAGTAGAAGAAATTATTCAGAGCTTTCTCTTGCATTGAAATTCTATAAGTGGAGCCTGTGAAGAATTAAAAAGATCAGGAGAAAAGGAGTTGGTTAGAGCTGGGCTGGACTAGGTTTGTGCCTGGATCTGTGTGTGATGAGGCTTAGGTTTTTTTTTGGTTTTTTTTTTTTTTTTACTAAGTTATTTTGAGTTCAAAGAGAGATGAATATGTGATTTGTGCCCAACAAAAGAAAGGGCTACAGCTGTCAAAGCTCAGGAAGAAATCCACCTGGTCACAGAGCTGACTTTATCTGTCCCTCCTTTTTCCTGTCCTGTCACTGTTCTGCCCTTGCATGTGATGAGGGGAAATACCCAGAGTGCAGGAGGTGCTGGGGTTTTCCAGACTGCTTTAGTTTGGGTTGAGGATAGCCACGAAGCACTCCCATCCCAGCCATCATCTGCCTCTTGGGAGTATGTGGCAGGCTATCACCCGGCATACTACACCTCTCTGCTTGCTGTAAATGTGCTGATTGTTGAAGAGATTTCTACAGATTTCTGAGGGAGTGTCGTAGTTACTGCTGCTTCACGGGCACTATTTCAGTGTGCTGGCTCTCGTAATTCCACAGCATAGAAATCACAGCTCTAGGAATGGAAAACGCACCTTAATTTAATAAAATGGTTAACCCAAAAATGCAATGCAGAAAATAATTAATATTGTATTTTGTTTGGGCCATGATGTCTGATCAGCATTACGTCCCGTAAGTGGGACTCTGTTTTGCCCTGCTTTGCGTGTGGGCATGCTTTTGAAATAAAACATTTTGGGGCGCGCTGTTCTGCTACAGGCTGCAGTCTTCTTCTTTGCTTCTGTCTTCTGCACTCGTGCTGTTGTTTTCATGGCCACAAATCTAGCTGTCTAACATTTAGTTTTTCAGCACCTACTCTCCTCCTAATGAATGTGATCATTTACACAGTGTCACTGTAGTATTGGCATGCTAAATAATTTAGTGAGCTGTGTCAGGTAGATAGCTCGATGTTGTCTATGTTACTATGGCAATACATTTGCTTAATGTAAATATTATTCATTCTGACCATATGAATCTCAGGGCCTCTGACATTATTAGCTGTATTTGGAAGGTGGGAATCTGCGTATCTGGAAGAGAAGTTGTTCTGAAAATACTAATAGTTTAAAGATCACTTTCTTTTTTCATAATTCCTTCTGCTCGTTGACTGAGCTACATAATCTATTGATTGTAAAGAACAGAGCAGAACATTTCTCCTGTTTCTTTATAATGAAGCTGTATTACAACCACGATAAAGAAATATATAACTGTATTCTGATCCTCTAAAAATTCAGCTAACTGAAATAAATGGAAATAGGATCCTGAGGTCCATTAACTTTGCTCTCGGTCACAGAGTCACGGCAATTCTAGAAGCACAAGAACTTAAAATCAGACCTGGAAGACAAATTTCCCTCGGGCATTGGATTTGATTCTGTAGTTTGAAAGGACTGCTAAGCGTGAAGGACTCTTCTGTCACCTTTATGGGTACCAACAGATAGAGAGCTACTCAAAAACAAAATAAAAAAATCCTTCTTTGATAGAAAATTGATGTAAGCAATATGTTAATAAAGTTTATATCTCTTATGTGGTCGATGGTTTTCTTGTCCATTTTGTGGACCATTTCCAGAGAGAAGCAACTACCTTCAACAAAGTTTTGTCCTGAAGGCCAGTTTATTCCTGATTGTATGAGCAATGAGCTGCCAGCACTTCTGAGGCAGCAAATAGGAATAAACGTTGTATCATTCTATTAATGTATTTTTTGTTTTACTTTCTCTAAGTGTGGTATGGCATCATGATTCATCAGCTGACAGTCCATATAAAACTTCAGTCACTTCAAACCACAGGTGTTACCTAATATTGAATGCAAGTCTGTAATATTCACAGTATTTTATGTACTGTTTTTGCAGCTTTACTTGCTGAACTGCTAAGTTTATGACCAGCGTTGAAAAGAGGAGTTGGCTGCACTGCACCCACCCCTTTGTTTAGAGTTGTCCCCAACCTTCACACCAAACGTCTGTAATGCAGGGGGAAAAGGCACAGTAAACACTGAATTACACCTTCAATCGTTTGTAGCTCTGCAAGGAAGGGTAGGTGATACTGGAGGGCTCCGTGTGCTGAAATCTGAAATCAGTGCTCAGCACCTATCTGTGTTTGGCCTGCTAACTGGAAGGAGTGATAAAACAAACCAGCAGTAGCTGAGCACACACTTCTGCGTTTTTTATTTCACAGAAGAGCCTTTGTTGGACTTGCATAAGCATTCTTTATTTTTCCCATCTCCAAGATGGTGAAACTTTTGCTGTCAGTGCTTGTACGTAAGGTAAATCTCCTGACTGGACAGGAATACAAACTAGAATTGGTAGTTGCCTTGCCATGGCATTGTTGCTCACAAATGCTAGTCTAGAATTCAAGTTAACCTGGGAAAATTAATTATTTACTACTTATATCTCTTCCTGACAAGGCTGCCTGTGGGAATACTCTGCTGCTGGCTGTCTCCCTTTTAAAAATACAATATGCTTTAGATACATCTGTTGTTTATAGATGCAGGCAGATATTGGAGCATTTAGATTCAGAATACCTACCAAGTATTAGCATAGCTGAAAGAGTAATTGGAGCAGCTTCTCTGATTATTATTTTAGTAAACAATCCATACACGTAAACTAGCGTGGGAGAAGCTGTGCCTTCCGTAATGTATTGAAGGAAAAAAGACTACAGAGGCATTTTATCCCCTATGGGAAAAAAATGTGTAGCGAGGGGAACTCCTGTGGGATCAGGCTGGCAGGATTTTCCCGTACAGAAAGAGGCTTGAAGGCTCTGCACTTCCTGAGTCACAAGTATCTTATTTTCAAGACAGGTTGTCGGGAGGGATCCTCTGAGTGCCCAGCCTTTACCAACGCTTGGTTTCAGGACCTGGTGCGTGCCATAAGAACCATGTGAGGTGCATGGGCTGTTCTGACACAACTCACACTGCCAGTAGCTGGAAAAGTGGCGGAGCTCCTCTGGCCTGGCTGTTCTGCAGCACTAGAGCTGTTCACGTCTGTAGGAAGGAAAAGTTCCTGCAGGTGGGGAAAGGAGCCTAGCTCTGAAGTGCCCCCTTCTCACTTGTAGTGCCTGGCTGCAGCAAGGAGTTGGGTGCGTGCCAGTGCCTACCTGGGGCTGCCTGTAGGCACAGAGGAATGCTTTCCGTCAAGCCCTGTGCCTAACCTTGTGTTTCTGAGCTCCGCTGCATTTCTTTGCATGTACTGCTGAAATATAGCATGCCTGTATTTTAAAGCCAGGCTGGAGGAAGCGGAATGGATTGCATTACAAGCTGGGTGTTTAAAGCAGGTGATAAATTGAAAGGAACAAAAGCGCGTTCCGAAAAGCAGTTGCGTTTAATGCTTCACACATGATTTGCTCAGCTAGTTTCTTTTATTGTCACGCTCTTAAGTGTCTTTTCACTTTACTCCACAGAAGAAAACATTCTGATAGCTCTGCAGTGCCTTTCATGAGCATAATGAATATTTGCTTTTGAATATTACCTTACAAATAAGAAGTGGAGTTGTTTCATCTGTAGTGTTCTTATTCTTTTGGCTGTCCTTCCTTTTGTGCATTTTGCTTTGAAAAGGTAATGGTGGCTGCTGTGCCATCCCTTGCCTTCCATGGCTCTCCTCGTGGTCCCGTGTGTGGGTTAGGATGGTGGCTTCCCAGAGGAACTGTGCCTCTGAAACATCTCCTTTTGAACTGGCACAAGCGAGTCCTGACACTGGTTGCTGTTGATCCATAGATAGATGGCACTTAATTATCCCCTGCCTTGCCTTCTTTCCATTGCTGTCACAGGGCAGATATGCTGTGGAGATTAAAATGGAAAGAATGTTATCACCCTCGTGCTCTTGTGTTGTCCTTAAATATGATGGTTGCCCGTTTAAGTGCTCAAGTTAGTTAGATGTGGCATAAAAATACACAGGGTAGTGTAAGGCCTAAATTATACTTTCAGTATCCTTTTCAGTAAATGTGGGTATTTTACAGCACTGGGTGTACTTTTGACAGAATATGGTGAAAAAGGTGAGTAAAAAAACCAAATACAGTCTCCAAGCTTCTGCTGTTAATTTTGCCAGTACCTCAGTGCTTTGCTTTCATTGTTAGGGATTAGAGAGTATAAACCAAGTGTAACATAATGTGTTGTAGATACAAAAGTACTTGCTATTTAATCCTTACTGTTACTGCAGGAAAACAGGCAGACACCATTGAAATAACAGCAACAAGCAGTGTTTGTCTGCCTGTTGAGTTCCTAGGTCGTGGCTTTGGGCTGTTGGAAGGGTGAGGAGGAAGGCCCAGAAGGCTGGTGCTTGCTCACAGCGGGAGCTCTGCAGGTGTTTACTTCCAGATCCCAGCACTGAACTTCAGAGCTTCTAATATGCTGCTTGAATGGTGTTAAACTGTAATAACCAGCATTGTAATAAGCTTTACTAGACGTTATTAAGTGGGTTTAGTATCCAAACCGTGGTGTTGGAGATAAGTCTGCCAATGAACCTTATCAGTGGAGCAAAATGTAAATTTTAACTTGTTTATCTCATTAGTCCTTAATAGGGCTTTGCAAATCTTGGCTGCATCATCTGATGATTATATCCTCTGATCTGCTAAGCAAAACAGCACTCTAATAATAGCCAAACACTGTATGAAATCCTCCAGTTGGCATCCTGAGACACCTAATGTATTTTTTTCTTCATTGAGAGGGGCCTTGGTTGTGACGTACCTTTTCTGTGCAATGCTGAAGTGACGGTAACGTGAGAATTCATGAATTGTAGACCCTGAGCTTAGAAACATTTCCCCAGGTAGGGGTTTCTGATGGGCCCGTAGGTCTAAGCACATTGTCTGTGTGTGATGTGTAGGGACTCGCCTTCTGGGCAGCTAAAACAGCCCGGCTGTCAACTGAATGATGGTGACTTGCTGCATTAAAAATAATCAGAGTTCTCCACAAGTCTGTTGCTCCCATCTAATGGGAGAGTGAAGAGATTTGGAAGAGAACTTTAGTCTCCTGACTTGAAGGCATTTCCCTGCTGTGGCTTGTGAGGATGACTGTGTCTCCAGTATGCTATTCAGAGCGATTAAGAGGGAATTTAATAGATTTGAGGGAATTCTCCTTTTTCTTACCCAACTGCTCGTACAAATCTTGCCCGAGTCCAAAGAAATTTGTTCAGTCCATCTAGAAACTTTTAAGTTTTGAAGGTTTCCCAGTAAATGTAAGATGTGGTAATTGCGAGTGAACACGTGGTTCTGGGGTCTGACACAACCAAACTCGATCACTTCCACTTGCAAGTTGATTTGGTTCACATTTACTTCCATGTAATCTTTACTTTGAAAATGTTCTACTAATCGTCTCAGGTTGATGTCTTAAATGACCACACCTCTTTGCAGAACAACATTAAAATAATACTTCAGATATTGCTGAATGCTCTATTATGAGAGGATCCATTGTTTGAATGGATGCTGGAGGTGCAAGATTTATTTCTTCTCTTACCATCCTGTTGTGAAATTGGTACTTAAAACCCTTTGCAGTACTCTGAGGGATGTGAGATGGGACAACTGTTAAAATACAGCAGTACACCAGCAGTAGCTACAGCCCTCGTGGGTCCACAGAGTCAATTTACTGCTTCTGGTGGTGGGTTTATTGTGCTAGCAGTCATACATCACAGCGCTGCGTTTTATTTTTAGCATTAATCTTACTGACGGTCGAGTTGGTGGATAGGTACACTGTCACAGGGAAAGCTTAGCTTTTCCCCTGTTAGAGACAACTGTGGCTCTTGGCTCCCAGTCCTGCTGAGCTATAGGATATGGGAGCATTGGGGCAACCTGACCTGTACGTGTCGAGTCGAGCTGTACTGAATTTTCAAGTGTTAGCAAATTTGGGGACTGGTTCTTTCCACTTATTTATTACGGTGGGAGTTACTGCAGGTGGATATGCTTTTGGTACCTGCACTTCTAAAGAGAAGTTTTCTGCCATACGTTGTTAATTTGTCCTTAGCCATATATGTGTGGTTTAGTGCCGTCTTACCATTTATTTTCTGTTACTTTTCCAGAGCAGACACTTGATTGTATGCAAATTCTCACAAAGTCAATGAAATGCCTCCTGAGACATCCAGGGACTGGAGGTTAATGTTGTTCAGAGGGCAGGAATACTTGATTGCAGCAGGGATATCTGAATGCTGACTAGTGGAAAGACATACTCAGAAACAGTTTTGAAGTGTCATTACTGGAGTGTCCATGGCATGAATTATGGTTCAAGTAAAGTGGTGTCTGTGGGGAGAGATGGACTTGGAGATAAAACAGTAAAAAGTGGAAAAATAAAACATAAAACAGAGCACAGAGATGGCAGTATGTGGTGAGACAGTAGAAATACTAAAAGTTTAGTTTCAGCAGAGGGATAACTGGTAAACGTAATAGTGTTGCATATACTACAGTACTTTTCATAACTGTTGTATCAATGCAAAAAATGGATTGACATATGCTGTCTAGTTCTTATAACTTATTTCTTGTCTTAAGTGAGATGCTAGAAAAAAAATGTCATTTAGTTTCAAGAAGCACGTGCTCAGGAATGAAATTGGAGTCCTACTTTCAAAGATGCTGTGGTTACAGCTGACTGCTGCTCAAGACATATGCGTGCAGACTGACGGTCACATGCCTCTTCAGACTGTTCCTGCCTTCAGCTTGCACTTCTCCTTTGGAGCTCTGTGAGGATTGGTATGCGGTATGTAACGTTGTCTCAGGCTCAGTTTGCAATTTTGGGTAGCATACAGTGCCCATTTTCAAGAAATTTGTCAAATTTGGGGTGAGGAGGAATGGGATAGGAAAGATGCTGGATTTCAGGCATGGCAGATAAGTACACCCCAGCTACTTAAAAATAAAACCACAACAAAACAAAGCACACAGAAGTAGTGTAGGCATACTGTAACTTGTACAGCTCCACAAGCTCAGGAGGGATGGCAGCAGAGGTGAGAAGCAGCAAGGTTCCCAAAGACACACACAGACACTCCCCGCCTTTGGAGGTGTGCAGGAAGGAATAGGAACAACCTGTCGCTGGGTGGAACCTGGGCTTTCCCACGCCTGTAAATTTCTCCTTAGGTGCTACAGAATTAAATGGGAGAGGTTGTGGTTTGACTTTCTGTTATCTGTATAGAGAAGTGTTCCTGCTACAGCTGGCATCCAGGCTAGGATGTCAATTTTGAGCGTTCCAAGTGTTAGAAAGTTTTAATAGTAAATAAATTCTACGTTAGTAGCTTCTGGTGCTCACCCCACCTTTTAGTAGACACTCTTCTCCTGCAAAATTTGTGAGGTTCTTTGTTTATCAGAGCACTCCCTTTTTAAGATGTGCAGTCCTCATTTGCAATTCAGAAAAGGCTTTTACTTACCTTCTCTTGCCTTCTAGGGTGTGGAAGCTGCTAGTTTATCTTCATTCCTCACTGGACTAGAAAGGCACCTCTAATTCTGTTCACCTTGTGCCAGAGGTTCAAAGGCAAAACTGAAAAAAATAATTCAGAATTGTCACAAGTGTGTTGGATTTCCTTTGTCTTTTTTTTTTTTTTTTTATTGTTCCTTTACTTGATTATTTAGCTGTTGTTTTTTCCTTAAAGCTGACAACATGTCTGAAGCAAGTGTTGTATAGACTAAAAATAGATAGTTCTTCTTTGGCAGTGCATTTATATGCCTTATTATCCAGGCAGAGACAGTCTCAAGAATGGAAGATGCTGTAATTGCATTTGGTTCCAGTTGTGGAAGACAGGACAGCATAGGAGTATAACATATTCTCGTAACAGAGTAAACTTGTGTTATGAGATCGGAGATAAATTAATTTGTACTCTGCATAATGGACAGCTTGATGCTGTTTATGTTGACACAAATCTTTTTATTCCCGGGAAAGCTGGAGAAACTTAGGAGGAAAAACACCTACCAGATGTATAAAATACAGTGAAACTGATTGGAAATGGAAATACAAATTCAATTACACGGTTATTTTTCTTTTGCTTTGGCTTTTTATGCACTGAAAATAATAAAAATGCCAACAATTCACTTTGGATTTTGCTGTTCACTAGCATGTATATTAAAAGTGAGAAATTTGAAGCACATATAGAAAGACATAACCTGTCAAAGTCCATCCAACTTGCAAATCTGTGCTAAAATTTTTAAACATGGGCATCACCGCAGGAGGAGAGGCAGGTTTTCCATGCAGCTGTACTCAGCGATGGGTGAAGTGTTACCTTATGGAAATTCCTGACTTTGCAGGAGGAATTAATGTGAAATGAATCGTCAACTCCCGCTTCTCTGTTTAAATTGGATTAGAAGGGGAGAGTTGAGAGCAGCATTTCTGTGCATCTTCCTATGGGACCAAATACCTGGGGGTTTGTGCGTTGTGGGAACAGAGAGCTGCAGGGATGGCTTAGGATTTTGTAAGGAGTGCTTATTTTGCCTTTTTTACTTTTCTTCCTGTTTCTCATCCCTATTCTTCAGTGAGCAGTGTGCTGCGGTGATTTGTGGGCCTCATCTGAGGCAATAATGTTAATTCAATTGTTATCCCCAAATTTGGCAATTGATAGTCATAAAAAGGAAATGAAAAAGGATTTTGCAATTGCTTTTCTCTTCACCAAGTGTGGAACATAATTTAGGAGAAAGGCAGTTCACTATCTTCTGGAGCTTTCTCTAAGCTAAATTGCAAATGCCTGATGCAAACAATGGTAGTTCATGCAATGTTCTGTTCTTTCTGTGTTTCTTTTTTCTTTCTTTTTTTAAAAGAGGAAAAAAAAAAAACATAAAATGGATTTCCATGCATAAGCGCCAATCCGCTAGATTTAACATTCTATTACAACCCTCTGCCTGATGTCAGGTGATGCATATACGTAGTGTGAGATATGAAAATGACCTTTCAGGTTTTAGTAGCTCATTAAGCGTAGTAGGCTTGCTAAGTAATTTGTGACAGGCTTCTGCCATCCTACAATGTAATGAAACAGTTGTCCTGAAGCTGTGTAACAACATGCTTTTGGTCATTCCCTTCATTCATTAATTCATCGCGCCACTAACAGGGTATCACTTCAGAGAGTAGGAAATAATCTTTACTTGCTGGATAAGTATCTTGGGGGGGTAATTCTCTCTAAAATGAGTGGTTTCAGGCAGCCACGTACAGAAAGATAAATGATGATTTTAAGTCATGCAGTCAACTATTATAGTCCGTGCACTATAATGAACATACTGAGAAATGTGGGAGGTTTTTATAGTGTAATAGATAGCTACCTAAATTTATATACAGTTGTAAAATTATTTTTTTAAGGAAAAAAACAACTTGGTATTGCAAATGAATTCCTGAGAGGAGGTATAAATATGTTTCTAGAATAAGTAGTATGTTAACAACCATGCAATATTCATTGCATACCTAGCAGTTTTGATTTAATGGGATATTTTGGCCTATTCCTGGGCTTTTAATTTGAGAGAGGCGGGTAAAAGAGAAGTAACACGTGCATGTGAATGAGAGAGAATTCCAGTTACAAAGTGCAGGTTCTTTTCTCAGTGAAAACTTCGTAACAAACCTCTGGGGAGGCCAGTTGGTTTATTGATCAAGTAATCAGGGTAATCTTTTAATGCTTTTTTTCTTTTTTACTGATTCTTGAGCCTGAACTGTATTTAGAATCTGCAGAATCATCTGAGAGTTTGGAGAGAAGAAATATTTATGGCTTCTTTGTTATGAAATATGGGGAAAGTTTAGAATATGTGGATCTGCGTTGTATTGTGGGTTAGTGCTGAAAGCTTACATGTCATCTTTACTGTCAGTTTGTAGAGTCAAGAACATTAGTCTTGGATGACTTATGCTTGTTATAATGAATAGTTTGACATGTTATACAAAGCGCTTGAAAAACTGTTTACATATTGCTCTTGTAGCCATAAAATATATAACTTAATCTTGTTTTCTGTAATCTGCATACGGTAATTATGTGTATGTTGATAACTGTTTTCTAGAGCATTGTTCTCTCAGGAAGATTGTATTTCCTATTCTCTACGTGAGTGTTCTGAAAACAGTGTTAAATCTTCAGAGCATGGAGCCTTCCACTGTTGAGCTAGCCTCATTTATCTTCCTGTCAGGAAGCTTTTCCAGATATGCAACTTAATTATTTCCTATGAATTTATTTTGTACTTTTAGCTGTAGACGCTTTATTTTACCTTTCTTAGAAAGAAAGAACAGAACCCAAAACTTTCAAAAAGGAAAACAAGGTTCCGGGGTCTGTTCACTTCATCATCACAACTTCAAGAAGCTTGTGTTGTCCCAAAATATGAGTGAGCTGGGGCCAAGTTTGTATGATTTAACATGTCACACAGATGTCAGAATTATCTTGGAAAGCAAAATTGATGTTACAGGTTGAGTTGGATCACTTTGATGTCTCTCTTCCACTAGCATAACCAGAACATAAAGTTGGTTTTGTTAAATGTCTGTTTTCTGATGTACTGCTCCCTCCCACTCCTGGATGGTGATAAATCTTGAAATAAAGCCCTGCAAATTCCCAGTAGAGGTGAGGAGGTTGGCAACAACTGTTTTTTCCAAATAATTCACTTCAATGATGTCAAAAAAAAAAGTGTGGATGCAGCAGCTGATCTGTGCAGTTCCTCTATGAATCAAGGAATGCAAAGTAGCTCTCTTTCAGTGACATGTCTTTTGCCCTTTGGGGTTGTTCTCTTTCCCTCTGAAATCTGATAGGAAAGCATATTCATTGCACACAGTTGTAAACTGAGTTTTGTTTTGCTTGCAGTGCCTGTCTCTCACAGTACAACAGCAAACACTTCTGTCTGTGGCCATCAGACATGTTAATGACTTGGTTCTCTCTGGAAACATCCTTTCCTTGGATCAGCAGTTTTGGTGGTGATTCGGGAATGAACCAGTGGAGTTAAAGCCTTTGAATCAATTTCAATGACATCTACTTTCTTCAGTATGTAGGTAGAAACAAACTTTTCTGAGATGCTCTTTTTTCAGTTTTAAATTCAGGTTCCAATCCCCCTTTTGTAGCTGTTGTCTGCAAGTAGCCGACAAGATAGCTCAGTCACGTGGTGACTGAGTGCTATTGTCAAAGGAGAAAATAGAGATAGGTATTTTGAATGTTGATAACCTCAGCTACCATTTTATTCTCGCATTTTTAGCCACCATAATCTGTGTTTTTAACCACTAATTATTACTGAATTGCTTCATTTCTGTAGTAAGCCAAATGTGGGGGAGCTCAAACATAACAGAGAAGCAGATTTATGTTCCTTATCGCTCTTTAAAAGAAGCAAATCACACCACTAGATTTGCAACCTTATTTCCTCGCAACCCCAGCCCTTCCTTAGCTTCAGATTTATGACCTAGGGATATGAATGTATAGCTCGTCCCTCCCGGGTCTTTGCAAGAGTAGCTTCAGTCATGCTGTGCTCTTGAGTTCCAGGAAAATTGCCTGTGTACAAATGAATGTGGTGGCTGAATGTGCCCCGTGGTGTATCAGGTAAATAGAGCCCTCCTCGAGGAGGTCAAGGTCTCTGACAGGTATTCTGCTTTGTTTAATTACAGTTCCCTTGAGCAGTCGCTGCCATTTCTCTGGCTGGTAATGTGCCCTTTGATGAATTGTCTTTGTTGGTTACTTGTGCACTTTCCTAGACCCACTATGTGTAATGTTAGCCTAAAGCATCAATGCATTTTGGACCATACTGCCTAACTGGCCTCTCTGTTCATTCATTTTGGCCAACCCTTCCAATCCCTGCAGCAGAAATTGCTGCGGTCTCGGGATTTGGCAGAGCCTGTGCCCCAGCACACAGGCTACCAGTGTGAGTCCATCCCATCGCTTGTCCTTTACATGCACGCTGTGCCACTGCAGCACGGCTGAGCTGGGGCAGGCACTGCTGCTGTGCTTGCTCTGGGGAAATGGCTCATTCCTGTGTCTGGAGACCCATGTATTTATTTAAGGCCATAAACCGGATCCCCTAACAACTAACACACAGGACATGAAGAGGTTAGTGGGACCCCAGCTAGTTATCTGAGCTGGTGTGACACCCCAATAAATGTGTGAGTAGTGTACGTCTCCAGAGATTTCAGAAAAGATGAATTGCGTTTTTAACTGCAGCAGGCTGACCGTAAATGTGACAGTAAGGTTTTCATCTCCTTATAAACCACACTCAGCGTAGTTTCTGTCATGAGATACATCTTGTTATTGTGGTCTCGGTGGGCACAAGTCACAAGGCACGCTTTCATGTTTGTGGGTTGGATTAAATTGTGCTTGATGAGAACAGAGTGATACTTCGATTAACTGCATTGCTTCACAATTTGTGGTGACTTCTTCTCTGCTGAGCTTTGATAAAGCTACCTGCTTAAGTGTAAAACATCTCCCACCCACCCACGCGAGGCACAGCATCTTTGCAGGTACTGGGTAGCAAAGGCAAGCAGAAGAAAGCTGACTAAATGTGAAGTGTTTGCTTGAGGTAGACAAAGGACAAGACAACTAGCGGACTGCAGCATCAAAACATGGAACTAAAATGAAGGAGGAAGCTAACTGCTAATATAGTTTAATGTGTTAAAAAAATGTGGTGTAAAGTGTTAAATTGTTAATGTAGTTTTCTTGCTAGTAGAACTTTTGCGAGTAGGACTTAATTAAGCACAGAACTTGAGAACTCTCCAGTGCAGTGGCTTTTAACCACTGTTCTCCCAGTTACCCACCCTGGTTCCAGTTCTCCAGTGAGCAAGCTGTAATCTTTCTGCCTTCTGGTACTGAATGTATAGGACCATTAAGGCAGAGGATGTGACTCCTCGTCATAAGCTTTTCTGTAGCAAAACTTAGCACAAGCAGGATGAATCCTATAATGCAGCGACTGTTTTCCTTTGAAATACTCTCGTTAATAAAATTTACACCCTCTCCCGGATCATAGTCCCTAAAGAAAAGCTGACAAATTTATGCAGAAAGCCTTCTTTTTGATCAAAAATAAACAAACCTTGAACAAGGTCTCTTTTAAGCTGGAACTAAGTTGAGGCTTGCTAAAATTTGCCACTCATTTTTCGCCTGCTCTCCCTCATCCACTTATCAGAGACTGCAGAAAAGTGATTGTATAGCTATGCTTAAAACCATATAATTTCCCTCTGCTTCTTTGAAGTTGTCTAATTTCAAGCTCCTTTATGCCACACTGATCCATGAAAATGTTGTGGTATTTGCTGTTTCTTTCACTTCCATTAAGGCTTCTTATCCAGCTCTCTATTGTCTCCGGATTGACAGGGATGGGCAGCTTTGGCCAGCAGGACAAAAGCGTGCAGAATCCAGTACCAGCAGTACAGATGCACTCGAGAACTGTTGGAGAACACACCAGCATAGGGTTTCAACAGAAGACAACTTTGAAGATTAAACAGGGGAGCCTTGCAGCATATTCTGAGTCTATATTGCCTTGCTATGTTAGGCTGCACATTTTTTGTCTGTATGGTGTGCATTACCTGGTACGCCCCGATCCTGCAAACTTCTGTGCTACTTTTTTAAATTCAAAAGTGAAACTTCTGAAGAGATGTTCTGGTGGGAGTGGGCTTGACAAGGGATGATTCTCAGCTGGGCTGTTCCTCCAGTGTACTTGGCAATGAAATAAGTACTTCTGTTGATTAGGGAGTTCAGCCATATAATCAGCTGTGGGAAAAGGGTTGATGATTTACAGGCTTCTGAAGGAAAACTGAAAGCAAGTATCCTCTGCAAGTCCAACAGTTAGGTCTCAGTCTCATCGTTAATCTAAAGCTACTCAGTGTAGTTATGACTGCTGCTTTTTTTTTTTTTCTTTTTTTTTTTTTTTTTTTTTTAAAAAAGGCAAATCAGTTAGGTTGTGCTAAAGATTTCTGCTCTTTTCCTTCCATCCTCATTTGCTTTTCTCAGATTCCACAGACGTGGTTACAGATCTAGGTTTGTGATTGTACAATTTTCTCTGCTGCTGCTCAGGGAGCACATAGGTGCTCGTTTACATCCCGTTTGTATACATAACAGTTAACTGTATTTGCAGAAAAAAAGAAAACCCAACAAACTAAATAAGCCCCCATTGAAAGGTATTTGATATAAACCCATCAAAAGCTTTTGAAATGATGCAATTTTGTTCAATTACTCAAAAAATATAGCAAGATCTTAGGGGAATTTCACTTGTCTGTGTGAAACTCATTTCCTCGTGTGTGATGCGCTTCCCATTCCACATTGGGATTGTTATGTACATAAAACTTTGGCTGTAGGTGTGGGAACCTTGTGTAGGAGAATAAAGAGTAGAGACAAAAGTCGTGTCAGTTTAGGCAATTACAATAGCTCTAGAATGCATATGTAAGTGGACTTTGCCTCTTAATAATGTTAACTGACTGTTTGGTAGGATATGCTTGAATTATGGAAAGATTTACCTGCTAAGAAGGTTTTGTTATTGTACAGCACGGTGAAAATATTAAACTGAGCAATGGTTTTTGGAAGTTGCATTTCGGATGGACTGCAGGAGAGGTGTATTTCCACTCGTCAGGTCTGTTAATTGATGGAGTAATGCCTTGACTAGGATTTAGTGGAGAGGAAAAGCTAAATTATTGTAGTATTTCAACCCTAAACTGATTAAAATATTTCTGTCTGTAGTGGTGACTGAGTTAATTTCTGCCCTTTCTTCCATGATTGGTGTTTTATAAATTAATTCGTTTTCCCAAATTTGCATTTAGTATAATCAGATTATTTGTCTTGTCAGATTATTTGTCATTCAGCCTTGCAAAATAATCAAGAAAATCCAGTGGAAAAAGCTACTTGCCACAAATACGGTGAACATATTCTTTCTAGTGCCGCTGTAATGAGCATACTAACTTTCGGTAGATGTGTATCTTAGAAGATAACATCTCTTCCAATATAATTGTCTTCCTTTTTCAAATAGTACACTGTTTTTAGGATCTATTCTGTGACCGCTTGTCAAAAAGCTGTATATGCTTTCTGAAGCAGCATTACTGACTCTGAAGTCTTTGAAGCCTATACAATCTATCAGTGTTTTGTCTTACTAAAGAAATCCCGATATCCCAAGATACTTTCCAGACTGGAAATATTTGCTTCCTTAAGAGAATTGATTTGATTTTAGAAATGTTACTGCACATTGCAGTCTTGCTTGCTGCTGTCTAGTTACTTTTAAATTAGAGATAATTAAAAGGCCGTAGTATTTGCTGCTGTGAGGGGAAGGTCTGTATTCTCTCACCACTCTTAAATTTCGGATCCGATAGCTGAGCTGGATGCAGGCCAACTTAGCCATGGTCAGCTTACCATTTGCTGCAGACAAGTTGATTTGTTTTCAGCTAGTAATTTGGATTTGGTAGTTTTGCGCTTCATTCCGTGCTTCATACAATCTGTTTATAATGACTTTGTGCGGTAGGAGTGAGCATTCAGAATAAACCGGTTCTGATTGAGTTTTAATGTCTGAGAGGTTGCTATTCATCACCAAGGGATGAATGATCTTTTTCATGATTCTTTGTTATTAAAGATTTAAATGGCTTCAGTCTTGTGACATATGTATGTGCAATCTACTGGTACGGGCAGGTTTTTGTTAGAATGCATAAATGCAGGAGGTGAACTTGCTGTTTTACGGTGTTTGTCACTTGTGTACTACTAAAGATCTTCATCTAGCAATGGGGTAGCATTTGTGCAGGTAATAAAACACATCTCGTAAATGGATTGGGCAAGCTGCATGCAACAGCAACTCAGGGAAACCTTCCTAAACCTTCCTAAAAATAGAGGGGAACCTTCCTAAAAGTCTCCCATGGTTGGTAGTACAGGAGTTTCTAGATGCCCATACTACAAGCACAGACAGCAGAGGTGATCTGCTTCGGCAGTAAGCTTTTAACAGAGGCAGGACTTCACTGTGTAAGAACACAGAGGTGGTTATAAATTCTTTCATAAATGTTAGCCATGAAGTAGGTCTTTAGTAGAAAATGAATTTTTGATCTGCACACACAAATGTAACTGGCTGTGTTGTTGGATCTCTTGGTATGTTGTTGTGTTTTGAATGTGTGGTGAGAGATGCACCATAAAATAGCGCCTCACTGCCGGTGAGCACTTGGATGTCCTTTTTTCTGTACATCTGTGCTGAGCCACTCCTGCACAGCTGCAGAGAAGTGGAGCAACACTGCAGGAGTCTGTGATGATCAAAGTGCGAGTATGGCACCTCTACCCTCCAAACCCATGTTTTGATAGCTACAAGATAGAAGTAGTAAAAGTGTCTTTCCCTCTTGTTTTATAGGAGGGTCTGATGGGGAGGGAATGCATGCTGCTGGGAACTTGGGGAGTGGAGGGTGAGGCTGGTTAGGCATGATGCATGAGAAGGAAGAGCCGTGAAGGTTGGGGAGGACAGAGAATTAGAACAGGTTGGATGAGAAGCGAAGGTAACAGGTTTTAGATTGCCCGTGTATAATACATCCTAGAGCTTTGCATGTATCTCAAGTGTCTTACGTCACCAGCCTTTGATTTTTATTGGCAGTCTTGAAGAAAGCCATGATCTCCCTTACAGTTGTTTGCTAGATTAAATAGTGGAGGCTGACCTGAAGTTTCTGATTCTACTGTCGCAATTGTAACGATGGTAATCTGTCATGTGATATCGAGATGGGTATGTAATAGCAGTTTCTTCTGTTTAAATTCTTCAACAAGTGCAAACTCTACAGAAACAACCTCCAAGTTGTAAAGTCAAACAACTCAAAACTAGTAAATTCCAGAAATGAACTTGCCTCTGCTTTGTTAATTAACTTCTCTTGCTGCACCTTATGATACCATCTTTAATTACACAATCACATTAAGTTTTCCAAAGCTGCTTGCTTCATTTCATGCACAGGACAGATCTGCTTGAAGGGTGAATTGGGGCTGTGCGGTGAAGGGCACTTCTGCCCAGAGGAGTCTGCTCAGCTGCTACACAAATAGGAAGGTTTGTGTTTGGAGGAGAGGGCTGGCCAAGGGGGAACGGGCATGAAGTGAACAGGTGCTCCAAAGAAGCTCAAATAAATATTTATTGGGATTGTTGGGTGTGGTATTAGGAAAGCTACTTGCAGCAGGCTTTTTGTAAGTGTTTTCTCGGCATGTTTTTGGTTTGTTCTGTAGATGTGTTGAGCTGCTAGTAAAGGTCACCACGTTTGTGTGCATTGAACATACAGGAGGTAATGGGGTGCCAGTATTGTTTAGGAAGCAGTGTTGTTACCCAAATGGATAAACTGTCCCAGGTTCATGCTGGCCTTTCCATGTGAGGCATGTTTTATCTGCAAAAGAGAAAATAGCTCGTGTTAATTGTGTTGTACAGCAGTGTTTAGGAAATGCATAATGTGTATTTCAAGTAGTATAAGGAGCAAGGGGTGGGGGTGGGAGGGAAGACCCTTATATGCAATTGAATCTTGTTGAATCTCAAACATAGAGAATATACATGGGAACAAGGGGGTATTAAGACTGCCTGATCAACTTCTGTTTGTTTTTTGTTTGTCTCAAAAATCTTAGTGGTGTAGCCTGGTCTTTTTTTGGACATTCTGAATGCAGCAAAAATTTGCTGTTACTTTTTTGACTGTCGGTATGTTTTTTTCTGCTAACAATTTCAAGAATATAAGCAGAGCATACCTGCAGGGAGCAGAGATGTCCACTGTAGAGAAAGATTTTTATCTTCTAAGATACATGCAGGGAAGTATCTACTGCACTAGCAACGAATTGCTATATAGGCTGTGGCAGAAAAATCTCCTAATGTATTTGACTAAGCCAAGGAATATCCAGGATTCTTGGGATCCTAATGAAGACTGGAGAAAGAAGCATTTCAAAATGCATAAAAGTCTTCTATGTTGTACACAAGCTGTAGGAACCTGTAGTGCATTTGTTGTCTTCCTTAACTGTGTTGTTTTTTTGTTGTTGTTTTTGTTTTGCAGTGGCTCAAAATTAATAGCAGAGTCTGTTTGCAAAAGAAGAATAAAAAATTAAAGTTGATGGAGGAGCAAAAAAGAGGGGAACTGTGTAACTTAGATATTGACGCT
The DNA here is from genome assembly GCF_965140915.1 of Aythya marila. Taxonomy (NCBI): domain Eukaryota; kingdom Metazoa; phylum Chordata; class Aves; order Anseriformes; family Anatidae; genus Aythya; species Aythya marila. Next base: position 32,702,269 of record NC_139045.1, on the reverse strand, counting down.
TGAGGGAATACTATGTTCTCTTAAGCCTCCCAAATATCTGTAAGATATCTGTCTTTGTTTCATTTTAACGTTTCCCTGCAGGTGTGCAACTACTTTGATACTCAGATATCTAGGATATTAAATAATGGATGAAAAGAAAGTGCCAGTGTTTGGTCTTATAGTCCTCTAATACGACATCTCAATTTATTTGACGGTGAATACATGAGGGTGGTTTGGTTTTATATTTTTTTATGTCCTTTGGTTTTGGTTATTGTCCTTTGGTGTTGATACAAGTGCATCTTTCTACCTGCATACGGTATGCTACAGGTATTTCCAACTGATATGTTTTCTGACAGAAAAAATGAAGTATTCACGATTATATCTATTCATGGGAATACTGTTTTTAAAAATATATAAAGAACCTGTACTTTTTTACTTGTACAGTCTATGCTACAGTTATTAAGCTACCCTGAAGAGAGACATGATCAGAAGGCAAAAACATACAGAAAAAAATAAAAATGTAATAAAGTATGCATACAGTGTTTATTGCATGAGCTTGTTGTATTTGAGTAGCACCTTAATTCAATCACTGATCTTAAAAAATACGTTTGAGGCTTAAAAACTCTTATGATGAGAAGTTTAAGATGGTGGTCACATATAACATGTTTTAAAAAATTCCATCCTCCAGCTGAATTAAAATAAAATAAATGCTTTAGTGATATCTATAAGTATGTTCTGTGTGTGTGTGCGCATGTATATATATAAATTGGTGTACAGATGTGTTTTGTGTTATTTTTCCTTAAACAGAATTCTGTGGATACCGGAGCTCAAAACAGGATATTGATCTCTCTGCGATGCTTGGACATCTTTTACTAAGTACGGGATTTTCAAAGGAGATCCAGCATGGCCTAGATGGTTGACCTTCGGAAAACTTATAATGTCCTCTGGAACCAGTATCAGAAAAAAACGGCAGGGTCTGAGCCTGCAAGGTGTTGACCCAGAAACATGCATGATAGTGTTTAGAACACACTGGGCACAGGTAATGCTATTGAGTTTTATTGATTTGAAGAAGATTGCATTAAAATGAATTTGCTTCAGTCTTGCTTTTGGGGGTAATCCTGAATTGCTGAGGAACAACTTCATCTACTATGTTTAAACATTTTAAAACACAAAGGTAATTGATGTTTTAAGGTATGGCTAGGCTTAACTAATCACAATTCAAACCCCAGACTTATATCTGAAAGGGAAGTAGTATGACATTGCAATATCTTATAGGAGGTCTAGATCTTCTACTTGTCTTTTCTAATGATTCACTGGGACTTGTACCCTATTACAAACTTCTGTGTTTCCTTTCCTTCTCCTAGTTAAGAGTTGCCTATTTTCTGTAAAGCATTAGATGTATGGGAGCCAAGCTGTATGCAGGGTTGTTTATTATGGACAGATAAAGATTATGCACTGATTCTAAAAATTGTTTGCTTGTTATCAGGATTTTTACTGTTTGTAGGCAAAGATGTTTTGCTCTGAACAACATGATAGAAGATCTTATTTGCTACAGTAATATAAATAACATTTTATGTAAAATTGATTTCTGTGCTTCTGCTTTTGCTGCTTCTGCTATCTTTAGAAGCAAGTCAGGAAAGGGCAGTGGTGTTTCTGAGATATTTCCAGTGTTGGAAGAGCCGTCTTTCAGGAGCCACCTTCTGTCATTGAACTGTGGTGATGCTGTTGTGTTAGGGGAGGACCTGCTGAATTTTTGGTTTTGCAGCAATTATCCTCCACAAAAGGACTAAATATGGTGGTTGTTCCACAGACAATGAGCTTCACTGATCGCATGCAGAACAGAATTTAATCCAGGGCATTTAAGTGCTGGGATTGCAGTTATTACTCAATCCTAAATCTGTGTTGAACGTTGCCAGGAGTACATGGGCATAAGCGGCCATTTGTATTTTATATGATGTGGCATGGAGAGATCAACTATGTGGACTTCTTGGACTTTTGCCTCTCTCACAACTGCAAGTCACCTCATGATATTGATGCTCCTGAACACGGTTACTCTGTGTGAAGAGCCAGCCCTTTGATTTCAGTCCTTTGTGACTAAGAAGCTGACCGCAAACATCATTGAAACTCAGTTTCCAAAGGCTAAAGGAACCTGCTTTAGCCATGCTTCAGAGAACCTAAAGTTTTCTGCAGTAAGAGAAGTGGCAAATTCAGGTGCCTATAAAGGTGAACAAAAGAATTAACTTTTAGCCTCTTGCATGCCAAATGTGAGACTTTTACATCTAGAAGATTCTTGACAGACAAATCTTAAAAGCATAAAAAGGGTTTGGGCTTCTTGTTTTACAAATCCTGATTTTTTTTTTTTCCTCATAGGTAAGTGCATATTTTGAAACATACACTGAAAACAATTTACCTGTTCTTGTTTCTTTTTAGGTTCTAAAAATCTTAGAGAAGCATGATCCCTTGAAGAATACTCAGGCAAAGTATGGGGCAATTTCACCTGATGAAGCCAGCACTGTTCAGAATTACGTGGAACACATGCTTTTCTTACTAATTGAGGAGCAAGCAAAGGACGCCTCAATGGGGCCCATTCTAGAGTTTGTGGTCTCAGAAAACATAATGGAGAAGCTTTTTCTTTGGAGCCTACGGCGAGAGTTCACTGATGAGACAAAAATTGAACAACTCAAAATGTATGAAATGCTAGTAACCCAGTCTCATCAGCCTTTGCTACATCACAAGCCCATCTTGAAGCCTTTGATGATGTTGCTGAGCTCCTGCTCAGGAACAGCCACTCCAACAGTGGAAACAGAATTGGTTGTCCTCCTGAACCAGCTCTGCTCTATAATAGCCAAAGATCCCTCCATTCTAGAACTGTTTTTCCACACCAGCGAGGACCAAGGAGCTGCCAATTTCCTCATATTTTCCCTTCTGATTCCCTTCATCCATCGAGAAGGAACGGTGGGCCAACAGGCTCGTGATGCACTGCTCTTCATAATGTCCCTGTCTGCAGAAAACAATGTTGTTGCAAACCACATAGCAGAGAACACCTATTTTTGCCCAGTAAGTTGTTCCTCTTTTGCTCAGTCTTCAATGTTAAGCTAGGCATTGCACTTGTGTTCTGCTCATCTTGTTCTGTCCTTTTTGGTAAAGATGTGTTTTAACATACTTTTTTGTTTCTGCCAACAGCTGTTTTACAAATTATAATGCTGTTCAAGCTGGCCCTACTCCCAAATGCAGTCTTGCTGCTGCTTTTTATACTACTGCACTTCCCCTCCTTTGGACCAGCACAAGTGTGTGTGTGTGTGTGTTTTTTTCCTGCAGTCACTCAGTGAGTCGATTTAGGAAACTGATGGAAGCTAAAGTGGGCGACTTGCTCTTTGTCAGCGATCTGCACATTTTGGTGGCTGTCTCAACCATAACACCATCGTGCTATGTTGTAGTCTGTTACAAAACTTGGTAGTAATGTTGCATTGTTAGAGCTGACAAATCAGCTGTATTACACAAATGGGAAATCTTTGCTATTAAACAAGTAAATAAGCTAATTTAACAAACAGCATTGCACTATTGCACTTGCTTCATGCCTTATCACAAAAATTAATTTGAGATCTGCAACAGCTTTAAAACCTAGTATCACTGTGGAGAGAAGATGCTCTTCTGTGCCAGTTTCTGGCTCAATTCTTTTATCTTCTGTGTGGCTTGCATTTTTAGTTTAATAAATGCCATAAAAAATTAAATGGATGGGAACCTTTCATAGCTACTAAAGCGTAGTGCTTTACAGTGCCTTTACACTAACATACCTTCAACCCAAACATTTGCACGTGACAGCTATTCCAGCCATAGGTCTCTGTTTCCCCTCAGACTGCTGTACCCTTTGACAGGTAAGGCAGAGCCAGGTTTGTAGTCTGGAGCAAGCCTAGAAGTTCCAAAGCAGAACTTGTAAATGGTATCCTTTGTCAGTTGTAAATGTTGCATCAAATGTCTTGTGCTGAGAGACTCCAGTTGACCTTATTTAATAGATGCTGCTAAAAAATACGAACTTGGTTCTTAAATTGTCCCTGAGACCGATGCCATTATTGGCTCTATGCTATAACTTCCATAATTACATCTTCCAATTAATTAAAAAAAAATCCTTTTTACACTGAAGATAAAAGCCAACTATATTAACCTTCGAACAGCGGGGAGCCATGACTGACAATCATTCTAATTAGGATGGCCTCTTGTCAAATGTGCTAAAATCAGACTTTTCTGAACAGTAATGAGACTGGCCTAAGTTTATAATAAAATTTTAATGCAGTGCCATAGAATTAGCTCACTAGCACAGAGTCTTTCTTGAATTTGAGTGTGATGAGCTCAAGGACCAGGTTCTGTTCTGGTGAAAGAAGATGCTCTGTAGACATCAGTGGCATTGCTGCATATCACTAAAATCAGGGTCACTGAGGCTACATCTGCACTGCAAAACAGGTGGCACAGCCCTTTGCTGATCTGAGTTGCGTTTGAGTGGCACTGTGATGATGCTGTCTCTGGTTACTTGGCTAAATTCATTGATAGCACGTAGGATTTTCTGTACCATGCCTCACTGCATAGCATAGACATGACCTGGGCCGAGACCTGACCATAAATCTCTTCTGCTTCATATGTCCAAATCTGTGCCAAAGTGTACCTGAAGGCTTTCTCCATATTATTTTTTGAGCTCACTTTGTTTAGCAGCTTTTTAAAACTAAACTGTCCATAGTATTCAAAGCTGTGGGTGAGTAACCTATAAAGAAGGAAGGGGACAGGCTGGAGTGAGAACATCTCATAAACAAGTGTTTTTGACATAGAATGTGAAGACAAGCTATTTAGGCAAAGATTTCTGATTTTTACAAAGGTTTTCCTGTATCTTTGGTCAAGTAATTTTTACAATGTTTTAACCTGCAGCTTCTGTAACTTCGTGATTTAAGGTATTGTCTGTTCACTGCATAACAGGAAAACAATGTTTCTATGGAATTTTGAGTGGGGTAGCATCTCAAAGCTTCTCCGCGAAACATTGTATTCGTAAATACCCCACAACTCAGGAGAGTTAGGTATAAAAGAAGGTATTATGACTCCAATGCACTTGAAAAGTTGAGACCGCACAGAGATAGGACAATGGATGTGGGAGGAATGAGGAATTATTAAAGGGAAGGAACTTCAATGTGAAAATAAGATGGCCAGATAGCAATTGTTTATATATTGACAACACATGATTTAACCAAATATGAGATTTACAAATCTCATAGACAGTCAGTGCCTTTCTCTGAGTCAAGACAAAGCATATCAATCATTGGTTTGCAGAGAGCCTCGTGACTCAGTGGTGAAAAATAAAACTTTGGAGGTGTTTCTAAGAGTTGATGAGCATGTAGGGCTGCCATAACAATTGTTAGAAGAAATCTAGAAGGACAGTGACTGTTTAAGGTAAAACAAAACAAACAAAAAGAAACCAATCTTTCTCTCCCAGGATGTGAACTCATTCATTTCCTTCCTTCTAGAATATTTTTTTCATTGATGATTGTGATCTTGCTGATTAAAACTCCATAATGTGGACTGTGTACATTATTTAATACGCCTGCTTATAACATGTGAAGAGTTCTGTTAGTAATTTCAAATGGTAGTTGTATTTTTACCACATACTTTTATATAAAAAAAAAATATTTTTTTTATTTAAATCAGAGTAAATTTGCTTCTAATGGCTACTCTGTTTCTCAGTGCTTTAGAAACATGGTTTCACATAGAGCTATTTGTGTTGTACCTCATAGAAAAAATAAGAGCTTTCTAAACGCTTCACATTTTAACAGCTACATCTGTCACTTGTTACTCCAGTAAGTTGGACAAGCTAAAGAGTGCCCCGTTTTGAGACATTGAATGATTGGGAGTTCTCTGCTCCTTGTAGCAGTGAACAGCGTGTTTTGCTCAAGGTCGTTTTCATGCACTTCAGAACTAAACTTCCATATCAAGGAGAAATGAGGATAGTGCTCAGTTCTGAAAATCAAATTGCTTTGCTTACTGAGAGGGTGTGTGCTTATAAATAGCAATTAAATTTTAAGCAGACAATGGAAAATCAAGCATGCATTAATTAGGAGATTGTCACACAAAAGAAATTTAAATTCTCTTTTTCAGATTTTTTTTTTCTTTCTACAATTGTCTGAAGCCTGGGTTTGTGAGTACGAGTATGGAGGGGATTACTGGAAATATTTTAATAGGTCTAGTGAAATCTTCCCAACTTCTTACTTTGAGCTCTTCTACCAAGAGAAAGGAAAAAACTTCCTTGTTATAAAAGAATGTGATTGTACAAATAAAGCTTTGCTCCATAGTTTAGCTTCTTGGATTTGTTAGTATTTCCTGCAACTTTTTATTGTTGGTTTTATGTATGTGTGTGTGTCTGTATATATGTGTGTACATATATATATATATATATATATATGTATATTTATGTGTGAAAAAGTAGCTTAGCATGCCAAAGCAGAGTTTCCCACAGTATTATCTTTTTCATGGTATTTGGCTTAATTATATGTACCAGAATAAGCTCGTCTTCAAAGCTTTGTGATTTTTTAGAAATGGAAAGCATTCAGAAAGACAGCCTTTGCCCAGCTGGATATGTTAACAGTTGTAATTGGTTACACTTGCATGTCATCAACACCTCCGTCCCCTTCCATGAACCCTTGGGTTGTTGACCTGCACATTGTCAAGTGTTTGTTTTCTAATGGAGAAAACAGTTGTCTTTCACCTGGACTTTGATTGTCTAGCCCTGTGGACACCAAGTAGCCATTTCTGGACAGACAAATTCCTCTAAGAGTTCACTGAATGAAAACTGAAAAGGTTTCCATCAGGCTGAGTCTTAATGATCCCATTAAAATGAACATCATCTTAAAAAGTGCCCTAAAGTTGTAGAAAATCATGTCAGAAGGATGAGAATTGTAAAATAAAAATTTCCAGCTTCAAATAATGTTAATAATTAAAAGTTTGGTCCTGAACTCCCAATGCTCTTGATATATTCAGTAACACTTAAAAAGTTTTTTTTTGGGGAAATACGCTTTTAAAATTGTAACTAAAACTACATTTTTGTGCTTCTGTGATAATATTCTACATAGATCACCCGTAAGCCTTAATAGCACTGGAAACGTCTATACAGTAAGTTATTTCCCTTTTCTTCCCTTCCCTTCCCTTCCCTTCCCTTTTCCAAGTAAATACGAAGGAAAAAAGAAATTATTAACAGTTAAAAAATTCTTCTTGTGACTTGGATTCAACTGAATACCCATTTCTACGAATAGAAGTCAACACGTATCTGTGGCCAGAGTGAGACTGTACTTCATTTTTGTTGATGGGGACACTTCCCCCTCCATTTCTAGTTTTTTCTATTTCCTGGTGAAATAATTTTATATAGGCATATGGAAGTAACATTCAAACCATCTGCATCTGACAGGCTATGGAGATATGACAATGGTGGCTTCTTCTGGAGGATAAATGAAGGAGAGTGTAAAATAATTTTACAGGCATTTAAAAAAATATATAAATTCTGATAAAGAATACAAGACGATCTGCTTTTTCACATCACTTTCTCATAATTACCAGTTCTTGTAAGAAGGATAATATGTAGAAGGCTCTTGAAAATACTCATGTTTTTCTGCCACAGAACTCTTCCAAAGGAAACTGAATTAATCATAACAGTCTCTTGAGTTACTAAAACTAGCAAGAGAAATGATTTGTTGTGCATTCAAGCAGATGAACATTTAGAAACTTAACTTATTTCTCTGCTGTTTTTGAAATACAGGTGCTGGCAACAGGACTAAGTGGCCTCTATTCGTCTTTGCCTACAAAGTTGGAAGAAAAAGGGGAAGAGTGGCACTGTCTACTGAAAGATGACTGGCTGTTGTCACCAGCCCTTGTGCAATTCATGAATTCTCTTGAATTTTGCAATGCTGTGATACAGGTAATGGAGTAGAGCTGTCCTATTCTCTTGAAGCAATAGTTTTATATATTCTGCAAAAGTTTTTGCATGGTGGAGTTTAGTTTCCCTTATTGATGGCATGGACTTGTACGTTACACTAAATAAGTTGCTTATAAAGTGAAGGCTTTGTGCTGGTTGTTCCAGTTGTAAGGATGAATTAATATGTTTTTGTTTTTCAGATGACAGATGTTTGTAATAAATTCGGTATAATTGTGCTGCTTCTTGATATTTCATCACAAAATTGGGAGTATTTTCTTTATTTTAAAAAAAAAAAAGTTTATTGCATTTTAATGCTACTGTTGATATTAAAAGTAAATTGAATGCCTTTGCGTGGGGGGGAGAGTACTATTTATGTATTTGTGTTAAAAAACACTCTGTTTTTGTTTAAGCTCTTATAACAGTGTACACAAGAAAATAGTCTGTTTAGTTTGTTTTGCCTTTCAGTGACCACTGCATTTAAATTATTAATTTCAGATTGGCCTGTTTAGAATACATACTCTGTTCCTAATAATTGCTTCTTGATTTTTTTCTGGCTTTGATCCAGAAAAATCTATTTTGTATTGTTTTTTAAGGACAGAGGACCCTACAGAGCACTTGCCCAATATTTTATTAACATAGGATATAAATTCTACACGGGCTGTAGGTATGTGTTACTTAAAGAAATGCACTGAATAGGATTGAAAATAACATTTCCTGTTAAATAAAAAATAAGTTGTAGTGAGATGCGTGCAAAATACAGTAAAGCAACCGATCGACTATTAAAGCATTGAACAAGTGAGAATAATAGTAGCTGTCATTCTTTAAATGCAGTATAAAAGGTTTTTTAACATCTGTCCAAGTGGTGTTTGTATGCAGGAGATCTACATTTGTAGGAGATAATATTTGATACCTTTTTTAGAGTCCATGCAAAAGTTGCTGCAGACGAATTAAGAATATGTAATTTAAAAACTGCTTTTCAAATAAACTGAAAATTATTAAAGATCTTAAGTTGACATGCACAAAAGAGCAGTTTCTGAGTGCTGCCTGATTGTGTCTTCATAGTCTATCTTCAGCAATGCGCAGAAGAAAACTCAGTTACAGCAGGAATTTTTGCTTAATGCATAGAATGGTTTTTGTGCTGTGGCTCGTTCTGTGCTGACTGAAAAACTTTGGCCAGAGATTAATAAGGGACAGTGTAGCCAAGACCTCTTGCCACTTACTACTTTTTCCCTGGATCACAGCATGAAGAAGGGTAACCATTTTTCTTCCCCTTTTCAAAGTGAGGGTTATAAATTATAGGAATTTTGGGAAGAATTGCAAGTAGGAGAATGTATTTGTGGCTGCATGTAGGCTGTGACATTCAAGTTTGTATTTAAACTTCAAACAGAATATATTAACCTGGAGTGCTTCTGAAGGGATATTTTTTTTGCTCTTATTAAATTTATTTTAAATGCATTAATTGGTAATATGTTTTATTTTGTGGAAAATAGTGAATGCATCATTATAAAAGTAGATTTTTGGCTTCCAATAGCAGTTCAATTTTTTTAAAAGTTAATAACCTATTTTATAAATAACGTATGCTGTTTTTCGTTTTATTTGTTCTGTTTCTTTTTCTTTTTTTTTTCCCCAGTGGTTGGGGGAAGAGCATGTGAACTGAATGTTCTTGTGCCACAGCCTAGAGAACGCTTTGGTTTACCTACTCTTAAAACACAGGAAAACAGTCGTTCTGCTTTTTCTTGTTGTAAGAGGACAATTTAATGATGGCAAGTCCACCTTCAAGTGACCCTGAGAAGGTTGCAGGAGCTAAATTTAGAATCTCAAGTCTTCCTTGATGCATGGGCATGCACGCTTTGCTATCCATCCATTCATCTTTGTCAACACACGCGGAGATTGAAAAGCCCTGTTCTCCCACTGTTGGCAGGCTTACCGTAATTAAACACAGTTTGTGTTTGAGGAACACACAATCTTTAAGAATCCATATCGTAGAAAATGCTAGAGAGAAGGACAAATGAACATGGCTTTTTAAATGTGAAGTTATTTTGGTAGTGGGCAGTAGTAGTATCTTCCTTGTCTTGTTTGAAATCTCACTGGAACTGTTCTGTCTTTCCTCACCTCCCTTCCCCTTAGGTCGCACATCCTTTGATTCGTAACCAGCTTGTGAATTACATTTACAATGGATTTTTGGTGCCAGTAATGGCTCCTGCGCTCCATAAGGTCAGTGGTGAATGCGAGTGTGGCTTGAATGAGGCAAAGACATTATGGATGATCTCTCTGTGAAGATGATACTGAACATAGCTGAGTGAACATAGCTAACAGTAGTGAGTTCTAGGCTGACTTCCCACCTTTTCTTTCCATAATTCCTCTTTACTCCATGCAGATTGTTAAGTAAAATGAGGATATTTATGAAAATGTTTAAAATTGTGAAGTGAAATGGAGAACCAAAACCTTTTTGTTGCACTAGGCTGACATACCATCAAAAAGCAGTGACCGTTCAGACAGCATTTCATCATGACGGACATTGCCATGAGGGATTTTTTTTCCAAATGAATATTTTTCCAAAAGGAAAATGCCCAAATTCCAAATGTTGAAAAGGAAAATGTTTGGTCAATAAATATTCCCCCAACTTTAGCTAAGTTGGTAGTGTTTCCTTACCACAGTTGGTAGAATTATTTTCATAAAGTGGAGAAGAAATCGAATTTTATGTCAATTTTCTAATGTGCTAGGGTGCAATTTATGTTACGTCAAAGAAAAAAAAATCTTTGAGTTTTAGTGCAAAATATTTCACTGATGTTGGTGAATTACTGATTTTCTTTTTTTTTTTTTTTTATTTTGGACTGCAGGAAACTACATGTCCTGCAGAATATGTCAATTAACAGTCATTTTCCTAAAAAAGAACATCTTGTGTGAGGAGAAAAAGCAGGAAATGATGAGAATAAAAACTAAGATTTTTTTTTGGATATCTACCAAAAATTGCCAGGAGAGGACTAATAAATAACTTTAAAAAGTTTTACTAATTTTTACTAAGCCTGCCAAGCAGAAAGCTGTGCACCTGTTCCATTTCTGAGAGGCCAGTGAAACACCATCTCCTACTTCCTAGTGTAGGACTTGTCTTGGCAGTACACACAATTCCTTGTGGTAAGCAGTCACTTACCAAGAAAGTAATAAGCAGTGTAGAATCTTCAGCGATTCAGCAGAACACAAACATTTGAGAATTTGGCAGGGGCTGAAATAAAATTCGGCTGCGATCCAGATCAAGTTTGTAATCTGTCATTCAGATAGTTCACCCCCTTACCCAACAGGATTTCTTTTTTCTGTTTTGTAGAAATTTCTTGACTTAATCCAGTACAAACACTGGGAAGTGCAATCAAAAGTGAAACAGGAGCTAGCTTTAGGTCAACATTACAGATAACAAGTGAGATGTCAGAAGGTAGCCATGGGACTCTAGTTTTAGTAGGTACTGTTTTTAACCTCTGACGTGCTCAAGACAAATTTTAGGGTTCTTGAATACTACCATGCAGATGAATGCTATTTGTATTGGTCAATATAACTCCGAACCTCCTATTGGCTTGATTATTTCTTTATAGATGCTATTTAAATTCTTTAAAGCATGCTGTTCAGATTAGCTTCTTCATGTGATAGAAATTTTATTGAACCGCATTTATATATTCTGAAATTGGGTGAAATCATACTTCTCTTGAAAATGGAGGTGTTGGCTGCTAACACACATAAGCTTCAATCCCAGGTCTTTCCTGACCTCTTAAATTCTCTTGCATCCTTTTTCTTCCATTAATAAACCTTACCTTGATGAGCATTAAGTTTGACTTCTCATTAAAAAATAAATATTTGATATATTTAAACCCCAAACACACTTAACGGAGAAGATGTATTGCACCATCTAGTGGATTTGACACAAGGTTCTCACATATATGAGACCAAAATCTGTAGCAAAAGGAAACAAAGGGAGGTACCTTTGACCTCTTCAGTCTTTGTGTTGTGCCACATAAATTTAACGGAAAATAAATATTTTACATCTTTGCTTTTGGGACAGATGCCTCTGGGCTAAGATAGATAATTATGCTGTAACAGCTCTTTCATATGCTACAGTGATTTCTAGCGGTTGTTCTAAAAGTTCATGCTGTGTTGAGGAGTAAGCAAGTATCATCCATTTGGGGACATTTCCAGTGTTGTAATGGAAATTTTGTTTTTCTCTCCTTAATAACACAAAGGTGAAATATGGGAAGGGCCAAAATGAGAGAAAGGACAGAGGCATCATGGTGGTTTTAAAGCAGAAGTACTTCATTACTTTCGTTGAATAATACTACATGCATCTTGATTATTTTTTTTTATCCAGTTGTTTATCGGTGTGGGTTGCTTGGATTCCTTCTGGCATGTATACAGGAGCATGGTATAAAAACCTGACTTGGAAGACAGATCTGGGGAAGGATAAAGAAGAGATGCTAATTATTAGTACATGTTCTATAAATCTCTCTTCATGGAAATCTTATTAGCAGAATTTAATTGGTATGGAACAGCTGCTTCTGATACCTGTTGGTGACAGACGTGGAAGGAAGCGAGTCCGGACTTTGTATGGCATGCAGGCCCTAGCATCCCACATCTAGTCTGGTACCCATGGTTCTAGCTTAATGCAGAATTCAGAAGAGAGAGGAGCTTTTGGCTCTGTTGGCACTACTTCAGATCTGTTCTCTACGTATTCTACTCCAATTTTCCCTCAAGGAGTAGATGTTTTGAGTTCAAAATTGCTTTGCAGAGGGACGCAGACGTGAATTTGTTGTTTTGAAAAGACAGCTCCAGTCGAGAATGCAGACATCTAGGAAAGAAATCTTCAATCTTCTGTGTTCTCGTTGTGATAGAATTTGATTTCTGTGTAAAACAACAACAGCCACATCAACAAATCACATTAATATGACTTCCTGTCTGATCACCAAATCTAATTTAGATTATTCAAGTATATAAAATAAAATCAGCCAAACAACCGTGCAAGCAATATTCAATAAATTGTGTAGCTAATAACCTTGTTATCTTTTAATCCCTCGTGGAGCAACAGCAACATTAGTTTGACTTATCAGCTGAGGTATTTTGATATGAACAAAATGTCTGGCATGAGGAGGGTTGCTCGCTTTTGGATTGAAGCTGAGCCTTGATCATGCTGGCCAGTCTCTCCTTCTCCTGTTTCTGTCCAGAACTGCAACATAGCTGAGGCTGGCAGGCACCCGTGGATGTCATCCTGCCTTAACCTCTCACTCAAGCAGGATCAGCTAGAGCAAGTTGCTCGGAGAAGTGCACTAGTTGTTTCTTTGCCTTTTTTTTTTCTTTTCCTGATGTCAATTTGGAATTTCCTGGGTTTCATTTATTGCCCCGTTGCTTCGTATTCTTTCACCAGGCACCACCAAGAAGAGTTCTGTTACCTTTGCTCCTTCCCAGCAGGTATTCTCACACACTGATAGGATCCTGCCGAGCCTTCTGTTCTCCCGGCTGAGTAGTCCCAGCTCTCTCTGCCTCTCCTCATACATCAGATGCTCTCACAGCACATTCATCTTTGTGGTCCTTTGCTGGACATACTCCACCATGTCCTGGGTGGCCCAGCACATCTTAGCAGTGCTGAGTAAAGGGAAAGGATGCCCCCCACCAACCTGCTGGAAATGCAGCCTGGAGTTCATCTTTGCTCTAAGAATGCACGGCTTGCACGTGGCCAGTCTTTGTCCCCAAGGACCTGTATGTCAGGGTCCCTCTGAATGGCAGCACAGCCATCCAGTCTGTCAGCTGCACTTCCCACTTCTTCATGTCTACAAACTTGCTTGAGGGTACACTTCATCTCATCATCTAGGTCATTAATGATGATATTAAACTGCCCTGGCCTCAGCGTAGCCCCCTCCTCACGGGCATTGAGCTGTACTTTGCATTACTGATCACAAGCTTTTGAGCCCAGCACTGCCACTGGTTTTCAATCCACCTCACTTCATCATTTCGTCTGTGAGGATATTGTGCAAAAGGCAGTGTCAAAAACCATGCAAGAGACAGTGTCAAAAACTGTGCAAGATAGATATCAACTGCTCTGCATTTATCTGCGAGCCAGGCATCTTGTTGTAGAGGGCATGATTGCCCCTTCATAAATCCTGCCTGCTCCTATTCACCTTCTTGTCCTTACTGTGTTTGGAAATGCTCTTCTCTTCTTCCTGCTTAAAACAGTGGACAATTCAACAGGACACTTCGTGAAGGTGTCACAGCTTTTCAGAATTCCAGTTCATGGCTCCAGGCTTTGAGATGTGTATATACGTGATCTTGAACTGTCTGTAATGCTCATGGCATTATGTAGTAAAGCCTTTTTAAAATTTTTGCAGGCTGTCCCCCACACGTACTTACTATGTACATGATTCACCGTGTGAATGAGACAGTACAAGAGTCTTGAGGATAGCAACGCATTGCTATGAACAAGTTGGGATGGGGAGACCAACGTACTTTGCTTGGTGTGATTTGATGGTTTTATTCAGCTCAGGGAGCCGATATGTAGCTGAAAAAAGAATCAGCTAGTTCAGGTTTTTTCCAGTTAAGGAAGTTTCAAATTTATTGTGCAGGCTAGCTGCCTTGAAATAACCTGTTTTTCACTGTGAACACTGAGGGTTATTTAGGGAGCAGATTAACCGTGATGTGCTTAAAAAAAAACAAACATTGTCTGAGTTTATGACTCCCTAACTTCGTTTCTCAAAGATAAGTGTCCTAATTATAGCATGTTCTTGCAGCCTAATTTATACCTGGTCTGTACTTGTCTGTTGTCGCGTTGCGTGGGTTATCCCACCTACCCACGTAATGAGGAATTGACAAATATGTTCCTATCCCAGAAGCTGAACATTGCCAAGTGGGTAGACAGAGCTCAGATTTGTATCGCGTAGCTGGGGATATGCATTAACTGGCTGCAGTGAATAGCCCTGTCTTGTCCTTTGGTTGGTTTTTATTGTACTTCTTACAAGAGTTACCTTCCTTGCTTCTGACATCTGAGTTTCTAGAGAAATGGAAACACGTGATTTGGTGCCGTTCAGTGGGATTTGTCTGAGCGTTTGTTATGCAAGGTCACGAATTCCTTATTTCTGTACGGATTTAGTTAAAACCAGAAAGAATAAAATACTTTGTCCATAAAGATAGACGGACAAAGGAGAGGTTAGCTTGATAGTTTTCATTTTGTAGTAACAGCCCACGATTTTTGGCCAAACCATCCTTCGTTTTTTCTGGTGTAAATGTCTGGGATTTAAGAAAAGACTATCTGACAAAATCTGCTCATAATTTAAGACTGGCACTTTTTGACGGCGTGCCAGTTACAACTTGAAATTATGCAAATCTTTACGTTCCTCCTTAGCTTCTGGTACTTAGGAAAAAATACTTGCAAGAAGGTGTACTTCTGCTCAGGAAGGGAGCCATGACATTACGTTTCTGTGATTTATCTCACTGGCTATTTTTTCACTTAATTTTCAAAGCTAACTGCTTGGACCTCTGTCAAAAAATATAAGGTATTTAGGGGCCAAACGTTACAGTGGTCCAAGTAATCAAATCAAGCTAATTTCGTCATCAGTTAAAGTCTAGTTGAAGTCCCACAGTGAATCAGAATAATGCCTCTGAAGTTGAAGGAGTCTTACTGCTTGTGACAGGGGCCCTGTTGCCTTGTTCTAGTTTTTATGTGTTTGGTATTAGAAAGTGCTTATTTACCTTATTCTTTTAGATACTTGTCGTGCCATTGTAGGAAGCTCATCAGTGGATAATCCTTTTCATGAGATCTTCAATTAGTGTAGATTTTTGCCATCAAAACCATGTGCTAGATAACAAGGAGTCAGACGGTGATTATATATGCAATATTACATTACCTTTGATGCAAATAATATTGTTTATATACACCTCTTTCTTGGAAGCTTCTATGATTTACTTTGGCATTCAGAGCATTTGGGTGATGCAGGTAGCAATCCTGATCATTTTGAATGTTTATGTAATTTGTGTAATTTCAATTTGTTGAAGATAGTGCTAAAAATTTGTCAAATTATATCATTACAGCAAATTTTTCATTTCTTCGTATTTACTGCTACACTATATGCATTTAATTGCTAGGATATTATTTCTCTACTTGGAAAGCTAGTTTTAGTCTGAATGAAGGAAAATTTTACCAGCTTTTTAGTGAAAAACATTGCTGTTGGCCAAGCAAACAGAACAGGTTTCTGGGAGCACTGGCACGGTCCTGTCAAGTGGACCTCAGTTACATTGCTCACTAACCCATCTAAATGAAAACCTCTGAAGTGGTATGCTACTGTGATAATTCAATAATACTTGCTCGGTGATTACACTGCTCAGCTAGGGGGAAATGACCTGTAAATTACACTATACTGATTGGAAGTAGCATCTTTATAAATATCCTAAAAGAACGTCAGTTTCCAGTTAGAAATAATCCCGTCTCTCACCTTACTGAGAAGTGTTTGGACAGCTGCTGTAAAAAGGTGTAAATACAGCCTTACTGGAAAACTTGGAATAGTCTTATGCTTTGGAGAAGCCCATCAGGAGCTACAAAACTTAATTTTACCTGCTACAAAGTGGACATATGTTAAAGGTGCTGTTCACTTTTTACATCAGGCAATTGATTTGAACTTTAACGAGGTACAAACTGAGCCTGTTTATTAACTTAAGCAGAAGGAAGTTGAAGCAGCTCTTGTTTTCTGGTTCCTCCCTAAATGCAAACTTTCTCTGTCACTGATCCCACTTGTTCAGATGGGAAACTGATTGATTGAAGATAAAGCTTGCCTTTATTTCCGAGGTAGTTTTATCCTGAATCAATTCCCTGAGCCAATTCACTGTGCAATGAAGTGAAGCATGAACACTTCTGCCAGTATAAGCAGGGGGCAAGAAGTTGAAAATGAATAGAAAGGAGAAGAGGGTGGGAATGGTTGAATTTTATTTTCTACTTTTTAATCAGGGGGGTGGATTTATTCAGGTTTAAACTGCTCATGGATCTAGAAGATAAGATCTAATGAGGACGTTCATGGTCACTTCATAGGCAGTGTGAAATCCTTGTAGGAAGGAGAGGGGGAATCATGAAAGCCATACTCTCGTAAGAAGGCACAAAGCTGTAAATTAGAAAGTATATAGTGCAGATCCCAAGGGAGAATAGCCAGTAATAAAGAATCAGTGCAATTGGTCTAACACAGTCAGTGTAATATATTAAACTGAACTCGCAATGACAGTAATTTCTGGCTCTCTGCTATTACTTGGCACGGTGACTTGTAAAAGCTGGATCTCTTTACAGCGTTCTGCCTCACCATCTAATCAGTCATCAGAAGAGGCAAGAAAAGATTTACTAAAAATTATTACATAATAAGAGAAGGGTATTAAAATGCTAAAAGTAGCTTTCTGTTTTCAATAATCTCTGATCAAGTATCTCTCTGGCTATGAAGGCTCTCGGGTAGTCCCTCTTGTAAAAGTATCTGTAATCTTCAAAAATATCTGTAACAACTGGGTGTTGTAAGGAAAAGCATGTGGATGAGGCTTCCAGATGGCATCTTTTAGATACATACTTTATATGTGTATTTTTCAAAATTCCAGTAAGTTTTTGTCATTACAACGATGGATAATGGAAATAGAAATGGCAGAATCCTTGTCTGAGTAATGTAATGGATACATATTTTTCTCATTTTTCATTTTCCATCCTACAATTTTATCTCAAGAGCAGAGATATCCCCAGTCTTTACCATTCCCAAGCAATTTTGGTAGAAAGGATCTGATGTAAAGTATGCTGCTGGTAGGTTTTCGTTTTTTGCTATTGTAGCAGTGATGGATTTTAATACTGCTGAAATATCTTTATCAAAAATACACCTCCAAATTTTCTTACTTAGCAAAGGACTTCCAGCAAACTACCACCTCTTCATTCATCTCCCTTTAGTATGGTATTTTTCTTGATCCTTGAATTATCAGAGGTGAGGAATATTCAGATTAAATGTCACACTCGTGGATATGTGAAAGTTTTGGCTCGTTTCTTATCATCCTTTCAAAGCTGTTCACATAAATTCACTTTGAGGGCTAGCTAGGATGAATTATACTGAAATCAATGTTTACAGTGAAATACAGTTTTTTGTAAGCTGCCTCAGGTTTTGATTGTAGTGAACATTCTTGATGTGTGTAGTAATGTTTTGTTCTCCAGGAACATTTGTTCTTTTGTTGCTTACCTAAATACTGATTTGGATTTATTATTTTTTTTAGAAAGGATTTTCCTACTTTACCCAAATCTGTCTCACAAGACATTAGTTTCAGGAGAAACAACAGCAGGTAGTCTGAATGAAGCTTAATATTATGGTTTGCGTGTCTTAGAAAACAGAGATCTTCAGTAATAACTGCACAAATTGAACCAGCCTTGCTTTCAGCACTGAATGTGTTATGTACAACGTGGAACAGTTTTACTGAGTTAAAAGGTCTTTGCCAAGGCTGATTTTTGCCTAGCGTGACTGGTTTCTCCAAAGTCCTTCCTTAGTTAATTGCAAAAGTGAGTGAGTTCTCTAGAGGCTCATTCAGGGCAGGTTAGTGTATCCCAGTGAGTAAAAGGAAATTAGCCTCGAAGAGCTAAAATGAGCCTTTTTGACTTACTTCTTGTGCTGTCTCAAATCTTCAGAAATTATGTTTATTGTCAGGAAGAGTAAAATCAAGAAGTACACCCAGAATGCAAGATGGGGAAAATATGATATGACTGTAAAAGCACACATCTGCTTGCCAGCTTAATTGATCCTAAGCTGTATACATGGCTTTTGTTTCAAATGCCACAGAGCAATATATTTTGATTTGCTATTGTAAGGAAGCAGAAGGGCCATCTCTGTGCTGGTTTTATGGACAAGTTGCGCACAAAGGTACGCTGAGAGAAGTCCCAGCACAAGTAGCAGTAATTTCGCTTGCGTACCCTTAGCTTGCCTGCCTTGAGCGCTTTATGGGGAGTTGTGAAATAGACCCTAGCCTCGTTTATTGCACAAGCGTGAAGGAGTGTTGTGGTGAAGGTGGTGCATTTTCACTGGAAAATGCAAAAAGATTCTCCTTCCCTCTTTCTCAGCAAATGGTTAAGCAGATTCAACACCATCCTTCCCAAGAAGAATTAAGAATTAAACATGATGTGGCACACTGCACGAAAAACCTCAATTCAAACAATTGAGGTTTAACAAAGTTATAAGTAACTCTTCCGTGACCTATTTGGGCTGCTTTAATCGCTATTTGGTGCTTCTAGCTCTGTTTAGTGGTGTCACTGAGGTGTTGGCTACAGTAAAGAGGATTTCTTTTTTGTTTAGTCCCCAAGCTGCAAGAACGCTGAACATGCTCTCAGAATTGAACATTTCTTTCCTAAAGTAGTCTCTCGCTGGCTTTCTTCTGCCCTTTGTTTCATTCATGATGCACACTCTGAAAAGCGCATGGCTTTCTCTTGCTGATACAAATGTAGCACGAGTTGCCCAAAGAGCATTGATTTCAGAAAAAGGTCACTGCCCTTGTGAATCTGCAGCCTTTGCTTGCTTTCATTTACAGTTTCAGTACTTTATATATCTACATAGGCCCATTCCTCTGCTGTCAGCAAACATCTGTGAAACCCGCAGGCCAAGTGCGTGCTTCATTTTCCTCGTAAAGGATGAAGGAGGAGTGACAGAGACATAACAATATATTACTTCTGTCTGGCCTTTTCTTGGCAGAGGTTTTAAACCCTTTGATGAACTGTATGCTATCATTATGATGTCACATGATGGATTTCTTGGGGTTTGCTTTTTAGTGTTTGTTGCTGTAAAACACAAAACAGAAAATGCCAGTTCTCAGGGCAACAGTCAGCGGCTGTAATCAGAAAGCCTTTTATTTATTTATTTATTTACTTTTATATTTTTTTTACCCCACAACTTCCAACACCTTTTGGCTATTGCAAAAAACGAATCTCAGCTCCAACCAGAAACAATTTCCTTTGTTGCACAGCCCCTTGCTCATTTCCTGAGCAAATCTTATGGTGGTTGGGATGTGGCGGTAGCGCAGTGGAAATGCGTGCCTACGTGCATATGCACATAAAAAGGCATTTTATCATAATATTTACAGTAATGCAGAATTTGAACCAGAGCTGTAGCCACAGTGTTAATCCTGGTGATTTATA
The DNA here is from genome assembly GCF_965140915.1 of Aythya marila. Classification (NCBI taxonomy): domain Eukaryota; kingdom Metazoa; phylum Chordata; class Aves; order Anseriformes; family Anatidae; genus Aythya; species Aythya marila. The sequence goes on along the minus strand of NC_139045.1, from coordinate 32,682,203 downwards.
ACTTTGGGGTGCTTGATCTCGCAACTTTTTTTTTCTTTTTTCACTTGACATTTGCAGGAGAAGGAAGAGGAATGAATTCATAAACTGGATTTGGAGTTGGAGTGTATGTTAATCAGTGTTGGTTCAGGGAAGATCTTTTTTCTCATTTCTGTACTGGGCAGCACTGGTCGTACAACTACAGATCTAGCAAACCTGTCTGGCTGTTGTTTACGTAGCTTTACGAAGTTCATAGAGCCAGTGAAAATGTGCTGTATTCCTTTCCTTTCACTAGTATGTTTTAGTGCTTGATTTTGACCAAAATAAACTGAATAAAATGACCTGAATTTCTGGTGAAAAATTTGACTGTTGCAGCTTCCCTGGTGTTTTGTTTCTAATACCAAAATGAGCTAGTAGGCTGCTGCTTGATGTTAAGGATGTTGGAGCCGAGTATCAGAATAAAGCCTCAGAAAGAGAGGGAAGCAGTGACCTCAACTTCAGAGCTACTCTGCATTCTCCTCGTCAGTGCCCCCTCTCCATAAGGTCTGCAGGCTGTATACAGCATTCCTATGTTCTGTGTAACTGGCCAGAAGCAGCTTGTGATCTTAAATGCTTTAAAGGGAGCGTTTGCTGGATGACATTACTGTGCATGTAGCTAACACGCGGCAGAATGGAACAGGGATTTTAATATTTACGGCGTGTTACGTAAGTGCTGCCCTTCTGAGTCGCTTCTAAATCCTCTTAGTTCTGAAGTGACAGCTTTGATTCTTTTTTTTTTTAAATAAAATCAGTCTTTTCATTTATCCAGCTAAGTTTGGTAAACAAAAGATGTTTAATACTTCCTTTCATACAGAGAGATTTTTGTGTATGAGGGTTTATCTTTGTACGCTTAAGCTTATTGGGTTCCTGGGCAACTATTTTTAAAAAGCTGACTTTGCAACAGCAATGTGTGGTGCAGAGGTGGCCTTTGGAATTCGCTGCGCCTTGCCAGTGCATCCTGTCAATAGATAAGCTCCAAAAGGCTTGCGTTAAGCAGAGCAGTACGGGCTGTCCAAATGGTATGCAAGCAGCGCGTGGATACGGGACAATTGTGTTTCAACATACAAATAGGCAATAGCAAACACTTCAGTCTTTGGTTTGTGTGTGTATGGCTGTATACACACAGCTTTTAAAAATTGAGTGAGATGGAAAATAGTGGCAAAATTGTGGATAGGCATGTTCTGTTTTTTTAATTTATTTTTTAAAGCGCCGGACCTACGAGTTTGTACTGTGCTTTGATTCTGCTCTGTTGTCATTTATTTTTAATAACGCGGTAGATCCAGGCATTCACAACATCTGAGAATGCTTCTGAGGAACGGCAGAAGTGTGATTCAAAACCCCTGACATAGCAGAAACGTGGTGGGGAACTTCTAGCAGGATTTAGCTCATAGTATTTCAGCATGTATGAGATCTGGGGTGTTGGCAGGTTGGGGGAGTTTTTACCTCTGGGGAAGCAAGACATAAGAAATGGGTTCAGAATGGTTATGAGAAAGTCAGAAGCACGTTACTTCACAGGTTTAAAAGCAAGGGTCTCAGTATTTTGGTGGCAATGTATGGAGAGCTTAGGGTGGGTGCTGGGTATCGTACAGTTGCAGGGTGGGGATGGATGTTGTGTGCACAGTTTGTTTGCATTTGCCTTTTATTTCCCTGTAGGTGACCGTGGAAGAAGTGATGGCTACCACTGCGTACCTGGATCTCTTCTTGCGTAGTGTTTCAGAGCCAGCCCTCCTCAAGATTTTCCTCCGTTTTATTTTGCTGCATCGACATGAGAATGTGCACATCCTAGACACGCTCACTAGCCGAATCAACACGCCATTCCGGGTAAGGCCAGCAGGAGGCACGGTCAGGTGCTCAGTGTGGATGCAGGTTCACTAATTAAATGGGAGAGCCCGTGTTTGCAGTGAGCATTTGTCTAACTAGGAATTTTCTCCCCCACCCAAATGTGTGCTTTTTAAAAAAAATCTCTATTTTTTTTTTTTTTATGCTGGCAGCTGGCTATGGCTGCACTGCTGCACTGAGAAGTTGATAAATGTGTGAGGTGGTCTGACCCATACACAAAATGGGATAGAGGGAGATGAGGGCTTTTGGAAGTTTGAATTCTGTTAGAACTCTACAGGGCAATTTGGAAGTATTTTCATTCTGGATATGGCTGAATTAGTGCTGCCATAGATACCTCATCCCCAGGACTTATAAACATAATCAAGGTGGGGTGCATTTTTGATCTTTGGAGTTCTGCCTAGCCATAAGTATTTGCAAATGATCTCTGTAGGAGACTGTGGGAGCCCTGTAAGGATGTCTCCAAATTGCTCAAGTTGTGATTGCAGCATTGCCAATGTATTTCTCACGAACCAAGGGTGTATTGTCGTAGCATGTTTGCTTAACAGAGATATTGCCAGCTTTCTTGTTCGATTAAAAAAAAGACACTTTCTTGCTCAAGTGATCAGATTTGCCACTTCCTTTTCTTTCTTCACTCCTCCGTGTAGTAAGGTTTATCTCAAATTTGCAGTGAGCCCCTTCGCAGTATAGGCACAATGTGCCACAGTGACTGGAGAGCTAGCTTACAGAGATAGGCAAGTTACCTGTGCTAACAGTTTCATCTTCTGGCAGAGAAAAGGAATACTTGTTGCACTGGACTAAAATTCTGAGCCTTGCTTGGCTGGCAACCTTGGCTGAATCTTGTGTGGTGCACAACTTCATGGGTGAAATACCGTATAAAGTTTTAGGGCAAGAGAAAGCAGAACACCAGCACATGCATTAAATCTGTGAATTAGGGACAGTGTCTTAGTCTGGAATTTGTTTGGAAATGTGAGTGAACACAAATATGGATATATGCTGTTGTTACTGCATTTTTAAGATGGATTAACTCTGAGAACTGAAACAGCTTCTGTCGACAAAAATGCAAATGCTGTTGTCTCTGCTAATCATTAATTACTGTTCCATAGGCGAACGAGATTGGAATTGTAAAGACTTCTCCAGCCCTGAGTAACTCAGGATCCCAGCCAAAATGGTTCTGTGATACTAAATGAGTTTTCTGCAGTATAGCTTGGCCAAGTACAAAAGCCAGAGCTGCAGCCTTCTGTGTGGTTTCCATAGCACAAAAGCTGCATATGTTACTATCGCTGAAAATACTTATTAATAAATCACGGGATTAAACTTATGTACAGACAGGTGGCCAAATACGCTTGTAAATACTATCCTCTTTATCTCCTGGTAGTACATTCAATCTTTTCTTTTTATGAAACGCAAAAATAGACTAGCTCTTCTCCTGCAGAAGATTCCTGATTTCTCATTTGTCCTTGCAACCATATTGCAAACGTTTCCCTATAAACTGCAATGCCATAAATACAGGAAAATTTAAGGAATTGGCAGGTTTTGCACTTTGAGGGTATGAAGAACAGTTAGGCTTGGCTCTCCGTTAGTCTCTCAGAGGAAATGAGAATTCCCATTTTACCCCTACAACCCCTCCCTAAAACACTCCTTTCACGTCAGGATCTGACTTCTTCCAGAAGCTTGTTTTGCAGCTCTTCGTCTCTGCCTCCACATTAGCAACTGCATTTCTGGTTGTTTCTTCCTTCCTTGCTCTTTCACTTTTTCTATTTCTGTAGGCATGAGGTCTTGGGCTAACAAGCACCCTCCTGTCGGCTCCTGGTACAAGTGGTGGAAGGGCAATGAATTTGAGCTCTGCTTTGCCTCACAGCAGGCCAGCTCATGACTGTTCCCGGGTTATTTTCTCCCTGTGCCTGGCTAGCTGTCAGCCATGCTTTATTACCTTCATGCTTGTCCACATCCCAGCTTGTTTTTTGAGTGCAGGGCTTAACTTGCTTTCTCTTGTTCTTTTCTGGGTGTTAACTGAGTGACCAAACTAGGGAAGGCAATCAAAGAAAAGTTTGCTTTTTAGAGGCTACCAAGTGAGGTTCATTAAAGCTTTACTACTTAATAGCTCCACAGAGATAGCTACCAAGTCAGGGGAAATGTATGTATGTGTATGTATATTTTACAAGAAATGTGTGCATTCCTCTGCTCTTGGTCAGCATGGACAGCTGGTCATTCTGTAGGGCTGCTGAGTCGCTGGTCTGAAAAAGAGAAGGGAAATGGTGAAACGACGAGTCTTTCGAGTTGACATTCTCAAGAAAGCCTGGGCTGGAGAGGAACATAGCAATGTGCTTCTGCAGAGCTAGCTCAGAGCCTTTTATCAGTGGGAGTAGGGAGAGTGCAGAGAAGAGGAGTAAATTCCACAGTTGGGAAGAGAAGCCTTGCCCAGGAAGGACGCTGGATTTAGTCCTGAATGAACTACAAAGGACATTCAGTGACTGAAAACAGGCAGAAAACATCTATAGCTTTTTCTTTATTTTGTCCTAATTTGTTTCTTTTTTTTTTTTTTTTAAGCTACTGAGAAGTGAGATTTATTTCATGTATTAATTATGTGATTAATGTAATGAGAAGCAAGATTAAAACCAAAGTGAAACTCTAGGAAGGAGTCAACTTATGCTAAATAATTCTCACAAGAGTCAACCTGGTCCTGGGATCTAAGCCAGCTGTGAGATGCTGTTTCCAAGACAGAGCAGCACAGGAGCACATGCCCAAGGGAATACGTGTAAAGAGGCAGGGAAATGATGGTGCTGTTGTTCACAAAAACAAATGAAAGATAAGAGCTCATGCTTCTACCATGTTGGATGCGTCTGTGCAGTCAAGCAAGCATCTGTTAGGTAAAAATACACTGCATGATAGTTTTGAAAGTGGTATGTGTCTTATTTAGACATTATTTGTGACCAAAAATCCCGTAAAAGTCTCAAGTTTCTAGTCTGTCCTAAAGCTAGTGTGAAAATGGGGTGCCGATCACAAAAAGGGTATGATTTTTGCCTCTGCTGCACGTGACTGCTGAAATACTTGATTATGGGTGTGTTTGATCAGACCTTTGCCAATAAGGCAAGCACGCAATTCCAATGAGGAGTCCTATTTTCCTTTTCCTTTTACATAGTCTCACAGAAAGGATCTTCATGCCTTGCCATGGTTCCCCGCCCTTCAAATGAGCTGTAATGGCAGGATTGGGAGCAACTCACATGGAGTGGATTCCAGTAAAAAATGGCTTGTGCAGTCCTATGTCAGTGAGCTGTATTTCTCAAGGCAGGAGGGTATAGAAGCGTTTAGTTTTGTAATGTGCAGAACGCTAATCTTTCCTAATATGTAAAACAACCAAAACTTGAGATGGTTTATAGATTTTTTGGGAAAAGACTCTTTGTTGATTTAAATTCTTTGTCAGAGGTAAACCCTAGCACTTTATCTTGCAAGTTACAGGATTCACTTTATGCTGGATTAAGCTAATAAATTAGGAAAAAAAAAAAGACTGGTAAATAGTTGCTTTGAGTTTCCATATAATTTAATGCTAATACCTTTCAAAGAATATTTATTTTTTTATAGCTTTTTTGAAGGAAAATTCTGGATCATGTTTTGCCAAAATGTAACATGGTGTATGTATAGCTCAAGACAACTTAATAAAATCCCATAGGGGTGCTGACAAAGTGCAATAGCATAGTAACAGTAACTTAAAGCATTATGTTCTGGCAGAGTCACTCTGTTATGCAGAATGGAAAGGTACAATTTCCAGATCAAAAACTGAAGCATTTATCATTTTCCAGCTCTGTGTGGTCTCCTTGGCACTGTTCAGAACACTCATTGGCTTGCATTGTGAAGACGTGATGTTGCAGCTAGTTTTAAGGTAAAGCCCAAATTCTTCTTTCCACTTTTCATTCTAATTCTGGGACGTGTAATCTCAGCCTATGGATGCAGAGTTAGATGGGGGTTCTCCAAGACAGCAGAAATGCAAGCTACTACAGAGATAAGAATATTTACGGTTCTGACAAAAGTATGCTAGACCTGTAGAAGCGTGATTTATGTCCTGCGATCTTCAGGAACAAGAGATTTTTCATGTGATTTATTTCTATAAAAGAGAGAGAAGAGAAGCTAAGAATATATTTATCACCTTCAAACTGCTTATTCCCTGCTTTAAAATGTATAATTCTTCTCTCCTACATGTTTTCTCTAGTGTATTATGTATACAGAGGACCTGTATATTTGCTTGCAGCTTCCATCTCTGTTTTTTCACCTCTGCTCAGTCCCCAAGAATATTTCAGGTTCCTGAACTGTTGTACATAAATTGTTATGTAATGTGCTAGACACACTGATTATATATTACTGCTAACTGTTTGTTCTATGGGTTGCCTCAGAACACTACAGTTGTAATTGAGTATGTGGATTAGATTAGACTTAATCACTTATGTGGAAATCCTGGTGCAACTAAATCAAGGTTTTAACGTTGTGGAAGGTGTGACTGGAAGGTGGGACTGTTTCAGGCACCTGCCTGGCCCTCCACTGATAGGTGTTAAGGTGAAATTCCTTGCAGCTCTCTGACTGTTGTGCTTGGGAATGGTGTTAGGAACTCCGTGAACTCAAGTTAGATTGGGACTCCCCTACTAACTGCAGTACAGTCGAGTGCTGTTGTTTAATCTTCTTTTTGTTTATTTAGGGAATCCTTTAAAATTTGTTTGCATTTTAAATGGCAAAACATCAGCCCAGTTAACACTAAGGGTCTTAATAAAGTGCTCTTAAAAAGTTAAACATTCATTGCTCTAAAGAAGTTAAACATGAGAGTGTTCTTTCTCTGTTCCTTGTTCTCCCCATAGCTTATTCCCTCCTCTGCCCAAGAGCTCTTGATCTAGTGCTGTAAAACACCTTGATGACCCTTCCTTCCTTTTTGCTGGCTGCTTGCCTGGTACATGTAAACCAGCTCTCTGTGGTTTTCCTAGAAAAACAAATAAATTAAGGCTTCTGAGACAGAACTCTTTCATAATGGGAGCAAACCACACAGCTAGCCTTTGACTTCTGCCCATCCTACGCTTCCCCCATCGCTTCTTACAGCAGGCTTGCTCTGACCTATGAAGGAGCGCTCGTCTTCCCCATTCTGATGCAACTGATTTCCTATCTCTACTCTTCTTGACAGTTACTCCTTGAACTGTAGCCTCACAATGTAAAGAGTCAGGGCTTCATGCTCTTGAGAGGTTTAGGATATGGATCACTGTCAAGATTATTGTTATTTCTTTTAATTTGGAGTGGGAAGGAAGGTGGAAAGGGAATTTTGTATGCGTTAGCTTTCTCTAACGTGGAAGGATGTAATGCTAGGCACTGCTCTTTCAGGTATCTGATCCCGTGTAACCACATGATGTTGAGCCAGCGGTGGGCTGTGAAAGAGAGAGACTGTTACTCTGTGTCTGCTGCAAAACTGCTCGCCCTGACACCAGTCTGCTGCTCCACCGGGATCACCTTGACTCTGGAAAGCCAGGGAAAAGATTATATTCTCTGGACAAAAGCAGCACAAACTAAAGGTAATTGTTGCTTGGGGGATGACCAGATCATGAACTGCAATGAATTTGGCTCATGGGAGGAGGTGGAAGAAAAGTGGTGGGTAACAATAAACTGGGCAATTAGGCTGCACTGGAAAGCTGATTTAATCCCTTCCGTGTGTCCAGGTCTATGGAAGTCTTATTCAACTTGGCTAGCTGTTAAAATACACATTTGTGAAAATAATGTACAGATACATGATGGCAATTCTTGCGGCTTCACGAGTGCTTACAGCTGCTTTACAGATAGGATGTGGGCTGGTCTCTCAGAAATACTGCATTACAGTGCTGGCTTGCTAGTAGGAACAAGTTGTGCATTTATGAACAAATCTCTTAATTCTTTGATCTTCCTGCCTTATTGGGTGGTTGGGGCTAAAACTCCACCTGCCACGTCTTAGTGACTGTCTTGCTAGAGAACTTTTGTGTTGTTTTCTTATTGCATGTTATGAGTCATCTTCTTTATTTTCAGATTCTGGTAGAGGCCCTTGTGAATCCACCTGCATTGTGGAATGTGGAAGAACTGTGGATATCAGCTACCTGCAGTACCTGGGGGAAGCTCAGGAAGCCATCCTCCAGTGTCTGAAAGACTGTAAGGTTTGGTCTGCCTTATATGATGGAGTAAACCCCGATCCAGACACCTTTATCCAAACGCTTGCTGAGGAGAACAATACAGATGTGGAACACCCCATGTTTCGGCTCCAGCAAAGGACACCCAGCATGTGTAGCTCCTCTCACACAGCTCCTTTTGGTGAGAAGATGCAGCTGGAGCTAGAATGGGATGATAGCTATGACACAGGGATTTCTCCTGGTTCTGATGTGAGCTCGCCCCAACCGTATGATGATCTGGGGAGCACAGAGATGCAGCCACCTATAGAGCCACCAAAACACATTCAGGAGATGAAAAAAAATGCGATCATGCTCATCAAAGGATCTTATATAGAAGAATCAGACTTTCAGGATGATGTTATGGTTTACAGATTATGTGCCCAGAAGGATACTCAGGAAGATAACTCCAAGGAGAAAACTTCAAATGTAGCCAAAGAACGTCAGGTTGAAAGCCAGACTGTTGTCAATGGGCCTCTTGCAAACAGCCAGCTGGAAACGGACTTGGATGAGCACAGTAAGACAAATTCAAGCTTGACTCAAGGTGTAATGAAAGAACATACAAACCAGAAAATGGCTGAGACGGATCCACAGCCAGATTTGGAGTTGAAGCTTTCTCCTCAGGAGGCAGATCACAACTTAAGTGTAAGACTGCTGAGCACAGATGGTGAGGATTTCATTGCACAGTATGACAAAATTATTAAGGAACTGGATCCAAATAATGCAAGCTTGGAGGAGGAAAAGTTGGACGCTCCTGACCCTGTGTCTCCTGCAGAAGAGGAGGAGGACTTTGAGAATTTCTCAGCAGACACCCCGTCTGCAGAGAGTGTGTCATCTCCATTTGGCCCTAAGGAGGATCCCTCTCCCAAGCGTGCTACGAGGAGCCAGAGTGCTCCATTTACAGGTGGCATGTCCTGTTAGTTACACACACAACAAATGTGAGAAGGGATGGTGGTCAAAGGTGGCCAAACGAGATGGCACTGCGCAGTGCATGGCGCGAGCACAGCGCAAGGAACAGCCTTGGCACTAAGGAGGCTGTGCCCAAATAGCTGGGACTGGCCCAAGGAGAGCGAAGGGGATGCGACAGGGAAGTAGGGCAGAGCAGTGCAGTGACACGAAATCGTGGCTGCTCAGTTCTTTTGGGGCTTTTAGTTCTAATTGTTTAAAACCCTGCGATTATGTTGCTTGTGTCAGAGCACCGTCGTTCTAGGGGAAGCCTGGTGGTTGAAAGGGGGCCGGAGTAACTGTGCTAGCAGACAGAGCCCGGCTGAACGATGCGTTTTCCTGATGCCTTTCATCTCTGACGCTGTGGATGCGGCATGCCGCTATCCCCCCTCAGCTATTTCACATTTTAGCACGAGGTGGCAGCACGGGTGCCACGTCTGCCCGTGCCTGTCTGCGTGCAGCGCCCTGGCAGCCCGCTCCTCAAGCGCCAGGGCAGCCCTGGCTGCTGGCACGCTGCGCTGTCATGTGCCAGACAACAATTTCAGCTTGTTCTCCAGAGACTGGCCAAAGCACTCCGGAATGACAGCGCTCCTGGAGGCTGCAGCGTGCTTTTGATCTGTGCTTGTGCAGCTCCTTGCACTGCAGGCTCCCGATCTTTAATTAGGTCTCCTAGATACCACAGTAATGCAAATAATTAAAAAAAAAATAGTAGTGTGCCTGGGTTTTTCTCATCCCAAATGAGACTTCTGTAATCTGACGTCTCGTCCATTTGGAAGGAGGGGGGAAAACATTCATTTGTATCCATTGAAATGCAGCCCTTTCTGGTCAGCTGTGGCCAGCATGCCTGGCACTGTCTCCTAATTGAAAAACTCTGCCTGTTTATCCCGTCCATTTGCTATTTTCTCTGTGGTGGCAATTTCCTTGTATTAGAGGCTAATCACATTCAAACCTCTCCATTACCCATTATCTGCTGTCAAATGTAGCTCAAAAATGTTGTCCCTGTCTCACATTTTTCATCCAGTCCCTTCCTCCATTTCTTGCTTTTAAAAGCAGGAAAACAAAACCCAACCCAACCAAAAAACCACACTTTGCTCTGCATCCATAACATGTCTTACTCTTAGGCTGCTCACCTTGCTTTAGTGAAGGTCTCGGTGATCCTTGGTAAGGAATTGCTCACAAAAATGTCTCAGAAATGTGGGATTGCAGCATCCTTCAAATATATTTAATGTGGAGAGCTACATTACATATGTAGATGTCTGGGATAAAGATTTTCGGTTGCTTTCAATTTTGGGGATGATGCCATAGGATGGATGGGGCTTCCTGCTGCAGGATCAGCTAACCAGACAGAGGCTCTCACCCCCAGTAACTCTCAGCAGTGCAAAAATGCTCTCTTCAGGCTCACAGATCTATGAAGAAAATGCCCCATTGATGTCTATGTCCAATTTAAAAGTGTTTTTTTTGTTTTTTTTTGTTTTTTTTTTCTTAAAAAGAAAAATTAAATGTCCAGTATAAGGTTAAAAACTTAAAAACCACAATCATCCCTGTTTGCCCTGGAGCAAGGAAGAAAGTGATGTTCAGGAACTTAGTGCATCACAGTTTTTGTTTTCTCCATCCATCAGTGCTTGACTTCATGGCCATGTGGCGATGAAGTCAGGAAAGGAATATGTTTTTGTTATTTTCATTGGTTTACTCCACTTCTTACCAGGCTTGCAAATTCTTAGTTCCTCTGATTTGTATTCTAATGATTTCTTGAAGATACATCACTCTACCACTGAGAATTTCATGTTGGTAACTTCTCTCAGAGTGGCACGCAGCATTTGTTACAGATGTCTAACTTCAGCTTTCCCTGCTCAGACCTGAAGTTTGACCTACAGGAGAGGAACTGTGAGCTACCTCAGCTGCCTCCACTGCAACCCCTCCTGAGAGAGGAGAGCTCCCGTTGCACCGTGGTCCTCAGGAGCTCTGTGGAAGTGTCCCCACGGACAGGAGAGCAGCAAGCAGTGGCTTATGTTGGGACAGGAGGAGCCTACCCAGAAGTGCCGGTGGCCTGCGCCTTGTGCTGGGGCCTCGGGTGGCTGTTCAGCGTTTGTCGTGCTGTCACCCTGTCAGCCAGGGGTGCCCCTGGTTTCCCCGAGGGGTTGCACACGCAGTCGTGTGGCGGGGCTGGCTGCGGGCCGAGGGCTGTTCCCAGCGCTTTGCTTGTGATCAGGGCACCCCTCCAGCACCCCCCGGCAGTGCCACCCAGCAGCGCCTGTGATCTGGTGAAAGGCACGCTCACCTTCAGACAGCTTTGTTAAGCTTGAGCACTACAGGGCTTGGTACCCTGGCGGTAAATGCCTCTGTATATCAGTGGTTATCCTCCAGCATGAATGCACAAGCTAAAGCTATTATTTATTGCTGACATTTATATGATAAAGACTACTTTTACAAATAATTTTGCTTATAAATCTATCTTAATATCTTCCCTGCTTTGTGTGACTGTTCGCAGTGCTGAAAATGCATTTTCTTGTGATGTGAGCTATTGCAGGTTTTGATTTTATGTTTAGAGTAGCATTTTTGTATTTTCTTTACAAGAGCACAGATTTTTGATAAGACTATCTGGCTGTAATTTACTTTGCCGAGTCCTTCTGTGGAAATAAGGCACAATGCCAGTGTAAAGGACAGATTGTTCAGTGGTACCATCCTGATTAACTTCAAAAGGCATGGAATGACAGACCATAACACATGAGGCTAAATCCTTATTGGCATATGTAAAGTAGAACGGTTGTGTATGTTAAATATGCTGTTAATGCAAGTGGCTAGCTACTCAACTGCTCCTACTCATGAAAGCTTTTAACATCTCTGTTAACTCTATTTTGTCTGTTCAGTTATGTTTGTTGTTGTGTTTTTTTTTTTTTTTTTTTCTCCTCGCTGTCTTTAATTAGCATGTAGGAGGTCTGATTTGGTTGGTTATAATGATCAAAGTTCCTTTTCCATGCTTATTTCCTGGATCTTAGGATTTTTCTTCTATGAAAACAAAGGCATTGGTTCCTTCTCCTTTTCTTTCAGGACCGTTTATCAGCGTGGTGTTGTCGAAGCTGGAGAACATGCTGGAGAATTCCTTGCATGTCAATTTGCTGCTTATTGGGATTATTACTCAGCTGGCGAGTTATCCACAGCCTCTTCTTCGCTCCTTCCTGCTCAACACCAACATGGTGTTTCAGCCTAGCGTGCGCTCACTTTATCAGGTATTTGACCACCAGTCATGCCTATAGGAACGGTGTTCTTGGTGTCTTGTTAAACTTTACTTCAGGTCTTTTCAGTTCCACCTGCTCTTCTCCCACCTGAGAGCCTTGCATCCCATTTCAATGTTTTAGTGATCTTTTGTGCAAAGAACTGGAAACTCTTCATGGCCATAACTTTTGTTGCAACTCTTCTTTAATGCATATGGAGAAAGGCTGAGCATTCAAGCTGTGGTTGCACAGGGAGCAAGGGAGTAAAAAGTGATTGTTGCTCTTCTTTTGGCAGGTGCTGGCATCTGTGAAAAATAAAATTGAACATTTTGCTTCCATTGAAAAAGACTTCCCAGGTCTTCTCCTGGAGGCCCAGCAGTACTTGCTTTTTCGTGTGGACATGTCTGATGCAGCCGAGGAGCTGCTAACCAAAGGTAAATGTTAACCGCACCCGGAGGAGTGCTGGGTGCAATGACTCACCAGCCACCTCTCCCATTTGCTACAGCACGATTAAAAGTAGGTGTGGTGCGTTATAAATATCATTAGCCAGATGCACTGTTCTGACTTGAAACTGATGATCCTCAGTAGGCCACAGTATAGGGATCTGTTTGGATATTCCGTGCTCTTTAGAAGCTTTTATTATGTCGTTGCTACAGAAAACGTCTGTTTAAAGGAGTAACAAAATCAGCTCTTGCTTGGCTTGCTGTCAGTTTGGCCGTAAACAAACTTGCTTTCAAGGCATGAGGTGAGGTGGCATATGTGCATGATTTCATTTTATTTTTAGCCTGACCTTCTGCTAGTCATTGGGTCTTTTTTTGATAAATGTAGGGAGGACAGAAATCCAGAATAAATTGGTTTTGGTAACAATTGAATAAGGCTTCATATCATAGCTTGGGCTTCAACTGAGCGAGATAGAGATGAGCCAGAAAACTTCAAATGTGCTTTCTTGAATGAAAACATAAAACATAAAAATAAATGGGGGGATATAAGTCAGGACACTTCAAGAGCAGCAGGGAGTTAAGCAGGTATTACCCCAGCTTTCCAGGGGACTTTGCAACATCTGCTGCTAGTCAAGGACAGTGTGTGCTACACCTGTCTTAACAGTTAACAGTACTTATGCTGCAGTGAGGGAAGCTAATAAAAATTAACAAAATGAAGACTCTTATGTTCTAATTAAGAAATTTCCAGAAGCAGCTGGGTTAGGGGCCCTGCCCTGGTATCATGTGGCTTCTCAGCTTGTTGCTGAGCAGGCAGGGTTGGGGTGCAGGTTTTCCTTAAAACAAATAAAAAAACGTACCACCACCACCAAAGAAAATAATTCCCATGTGATGAGAATGTGTAGAAGTTAGTGAGAGCTGTGACCAGATGTTCAAGAGATGTTCACCTGGGTTCAAGAGGCTGCATATACAGATGTTCTTATGCATCATTTGGAATCGGTAATGATCATCCTGCCTTGCCTAGACCTCTGTAAAGATGTTGTTTTCCTTGGATTTCCTTGGATTTCCAGAGGTGTGCAAGGCAGGACTTACATGCCTTCTTAATTGTGTTTTCATTTTTCAAGGCTCTGAAGAATAATTTACCTAGCTGCTAGTCAGCGTGGTGTGTGTTTGTGTGGTTTGCAGCACATCTATTTTGCAAAATTACGATCTTGCCAAGGCTGCCTCTCGAAGAATGAGCCTGTAGAAGGCACGTGCTGTAAATGAGCTGTGTGTTGCAAATATCGGGGGGGGCTTAGGCTCTGCGTTCTGGTACCATGGATTAGGAAGCCGTACAATTAGGTGATGTTGTGGCTGGCACTTGGGAGACAAGATTAGGAGGCAACATTAAATGTCCTTTTTTTCAGGTGCTAGCAGTAGGAACTTCTATATAATGCATTCCCAACAGAAATTCATCTGTCTGAGAAAACCCACAAGCCTTGCACTTAAGGGTTTTCAGTGCTGGTTAGTCGTATCTCAGTTAAATACCAGAGTAATTTGGGGCATTTATTTGTACTTCCTACATGTATTTTACGTCAGTTTTCTTCTGTGGGCTTCAGAATATGCCAGGCTGACTCATGCGGGTCATTATTTAAGATCTCAAAACAAGGCTGCTTAGTCACTCTGTTGGTACATTTTCTTCTGTCTTGTGGCAACCCCTGTAAAGAAGGCACCTCTTGACAAATGGATGGAGAGTAAATAAATGTCTGGATAACAGCAGATTTGGTTCCCAAGAAGGCTGGTGATGCAAGCAATCAAACTGTAATTCTTGGGGCAAGTTGGCTCACCAGTCCTTCGACACGCAGCAGGTCATTGTATTGATTAAAAGTGCAAGGGCAAGGCAGGAGCTGCTACGCTAATGGAAAATGAAAAAGAATGAGGAACTCGTACAGGATTCTTGTGTGGTGCTCACAGGTGACATTCAAGCTAATAAGGCATCAGCTGTGCTCTGGGGGTTTCTTCCCCAAACAGAAGTGATGAATAACCCCCCCAGATTTTCTCTAAAGGCCGGAGCACAACAGGCCACCTACAGAATTTGCATCTGAAAAACATGAGCCAGATTTAACGGGGAAAGCAAATGTAAACATGAAATATTCCAAAGCATTTCCCTTCTTTTGAGAGTGACAGCCTCCAAAAGCATTTGAGCAGGAAGGGCCGATTTGTTATTTTCTGCTTGCACAGTACTAGATGGTTTGCTCACACAGTAGTTGGGGTTAGGGTTAGATATGTAGAGTTTCGTGATGTAGATCCCATATGAAATGCTGCCCTTTTTCCAGTGCATTACTAACGCTGTCTCCAGAGTGCTCATTTTCTCAATTTCGTGATTCAGTTTGCATTCTGACTGCAGAAAGAAGCGGACAGTCTTGGTTGAAGAAAAAAGTCAAATCTCTGATCCCTTGACCAGCTTACTCTGCCTTCCTTTTTTTTTAATATAAATATATAAAAAGTTTAAATCAAGACGTTTTTTGTTGAACTGTGTCAATTTTGATGCTTTATGAAGGGAAGAGTTTAAGAAAAAAAAGCTTTCAAAGCACAGTAACATTCTGGTTATATTGGCTAAACTATTTAAAATACTTGATATTAATTATGAAACATTTTGAGATTGTAAGAGAATCTAAAAGAAAATCTTCAAGGGAAGCTCAAAACTTCATCTTTTGATTGTAATTCATAATTTAAGTTGTTTTTCCTCCCACAGTCAGAATTTTCCACAGAGCTGAAATTCCTGTACTGTGTCTCTAGTAGACAGAAATTTGTAGAATAACAATATGAATGATTGATAAGTCTGGAGTTGGAAGGGTTTTTTGAAACTCGAGAAAAGTACAACTCTGTTAGATGATTAAGATTAAAATTTCTTTTGAGTAGTTGAAAGCTCACAGTGATTCCACAATGCCGGAGGAGAGCTACGGGAAAGAAACCCGAGCGCAGAGCTGTTGAACAGAGGAATTGCTCTGCCACATTGAGGGAGGCGTTCACCTGGGGTACCCCCATTAGCTGCTTGCAGATGTTTCAGAAAAAGGTTCATGTAACCTGGGACTGAATTGTTTTAGTATAAACTGCATGTGCTTCAAGGGAAACCTCTCCTTAATGCAGTCTTGTGGTGTTGGGCTTGTCTGCGGTACGTGAGTTAATATGACAGGGTGGGTTTTTGTTTGTTTCCTTGGTTGGCTCTAGGTTTTGTGTGTGTGTTCAATTATTTGCTTATCCAACTAATGGGAACATCCACTTGTAAGTCAGGCAGGATGCTAGCTGGCTGAGATCCTGGCCTCAGTGACATCTTGTGGCACGGAGTTCTGCAAGTTCATTTTTCTTTGTAAGGTATTTATTTCCATCAGTGTTAAATTTTGTCACCTTTTTAGTTTCGCTGAATAGCATTTAATTAAAGTGGAGTTCTGCTTCAGGATGAAACAAGGAGCACTTGATTGAAATTTAAGTGCTGCTGTCTCTGTAATTCCATGCGTCCTGATGTTTGAGCCCCGATCCCCTGAACTCTGGCATCAGAGATCATATAGCTCTAATGCCCTGCAGATCACATGGTGGTTTTCACTTGTTCTTTTTTTCTTCCTTTTTTTTTTTTTTTTTTTAAATATTTAGCTGCTTTACAGGGAGTATAAGTAAGTATAGTTGGCAAGAGCTACAGCTGTAGGAAAATCAAAATTTCAGAAGTTTTTTCCCTTAGTTTCCAGCTTGCTTTAGATTCCCGTGGCAATTTTGATAGCTTGGCTTCAAGCCCACTTACACAGTGATTCATGGGGGGAGGAGAGAGCCAAGTGGAGCCGAGTGATATTTTGATCTGGGGGAGGGCCAGAGTATAGTATTTTAAACTGAGGAAACCATGCTGGGTCTAATGGTAGATATTATCTATTTCATAAAGTAAATCCATATTACTCTTTCCCTTGATGACTCTTCTGCCCACATATTTCTCTCATCAGAGCTGCAGCTGAATAATATATAACCTGGGGAAAGACGGCTAATAAAAAATGCAGTAGAAGCAGGCCATGTAGAACTTAAAAACTTTGGATTAGCGAAGTATCTGCCTCTGCAGTCCGGGTACTGTAAACTCCAGCTCTGAACGCAACCCTTGCAAACTGTGTTTGGTCGCTGTACAAATACCGTGTGCTTAACATACTAAGTCCTTTTTTTTTTTTCTTTCTTTTCTGTCCCTCCCCACCCTCTTCCTGGCTTTAGGTAACGTCCAGCACGGCAGCAGCACAGGGAAAGGAAGGAACCTCTCAGAAGCTTCCCCGGCTGTACTCCAGCCTTTCCTGGGACATAAAGGAAAAAGGGGCCTGGCTCATCCCGGCCTTCCTGCGCACGTGAGGAATGCTGTCCTGGCAGCTGCCCTCTTCCCGGAGTTCCTGAAGGAGCTGGCAGCTCTTGCGCAGGAACACTCCGTTTTATGTTACAAAATACTGGGGGATTTTGAGGATTATTATTAGGAGGGTTTTTAAACATGGTTTTAAAATGCTTTTGGAGTTCAAACAGATTTTTTTTTTATAATGCAAAGCTGCTTACAAAAGAAGGTTGTGCTTCAATATTTCCTGAAAATACTTGATTTGGAGGGGGAAGAGAGAGGCAAAATGTCATTCCACATTACCTTAGATTGGGTCTCATAATTTCCCTCTGTGCTACATAACTTATTTTAGAGATCCCTGATACTGGTCTTAATGCAGCTTCCGAGTTCCTCTTTATGCAGCTGCACTTCTTCAGTGTCACTGACTCCTGTTGAATTTCTGCAATAGGCACTCGTAGGTTGGCTCAGTGGCAAATGTTTTAGCTTGTTCTGCTCCAGAAATATTCTTTTCAAAAGCCTGTCTGACAATGGTTTGTCTGGAAAAACGTTGCTCCATGGACAAAGTTTGGGGCAAAATCTGCACAAGTTCCCTTTCTGTGAGGGGCTGTGCTTCTCCATGTCTCTGCCCTCCTCCCCCCTTCCTCTCCTTCTCCCTGAGACGGGGTTCTTACCAGTCCACCTCCGAAAAGCCCTCTTTGACTGGTGGCTCAGGTTTGTGAATTCAAGTGATCTTATGTGTGTGAAACCCGTGACTAGCCGAAAGCAGGTGCCGGACCCTACACATACCGTGTTGCCTTATGTTGCAGACGGATCTGCAGCTATCAGCTGTTGGTCTTTGAAGTCAAATGAACTGTGTAAGTGGATGTGGATTGCAGACTGCCTGGAATTTTCCTTGCAGTTTCTCAGCATTCTTTGATAACTGCTGCATTGCTACCTAAACTCTCAAGCATGCCTTATTTAGTAAGATTTGCACAAAGTACAAAACAAAACGTGTCTATGCAAGTGGTGATTAATTTGTAGTTTGTTTTTATGCTTATTTTAATAAGCTAAGGAAAGGTATTCAATATCTTTCAGTAGTATTAAAAGGACAGCAGGCTGGTTTTGTCCTTTTTTTAATGAAAAAGGTTGGCTTGCTCCTGAAAGCTGTTCTGTTTTATTGTTCATTTTTTTTGGTTAAGGGAAAGTTGAATACTGTTTGTTTACTTTTAATTTAGGTGTTGACTTTTCCTAATATTGCACTTTTGGGATAGCGAGGGGAGGACCAGGCTATTCACCAGCTGCAGAAAAGGAAGCGGTAACAGGGAAAGCTGTCTGCTGGTGACTAACTGCTCGAGAAAATTCTCTTCCGTGAGTAATGGGCTTCATTAGAAGAACCCAAGCATGATGAATTGGTGCATCACCACTGCATTCCATCTTATCTCAGTAGCATAATTGTGCTTCCACTCTGCTCTAGCTGGCTACATAAAAGGGTGTTTGGCTCAAGAAAGTCTTAAACCCCCTTTTTCCAGGAAAGAAACTTAACAGCCTCCCCAGAAAACCTGAAGAACCAGAAATCGGAAATAACACTTGTGTGTGTTGGTTCCGCTCACTGTAATTCCGTAAGACTGGGATACTTCAGTCAATCACACCCCAATTTCCATACACATCTTCTCAGCGATTGCTTGGGGAAAGCTTATGGTAGTAAGAACACTTGGTTAAAAACAAAACCACCCCAGAAGAGTGTAATTAATTACAGATCAATTCTTGTGGACCTTGCAGTGCAATTTAAGCTCCTAAATCCTTTAGATGCTTGTGAAAAAATTGTACCTTTCATCTACAACTGTGAGAAGCATTCATTGTCAGACTGCTGGAGGCAATTCTAATGAAAAAAATCCCAAAGTGTACCTCTAACAAAATCACCTCAAGAATTTCTCTGGGTCTGTCTTTGCTTGTTTGCTGTACAGTCTTCACTTCGACCGTGGCTGGGGGCCATGTTGCTTCCTGGCTGATTCTCTGGTTTGCTTTCACTTCTAACTTGTCTATTTTTTTTTTTTTAAGCACCATTGCATTGCCATCCTGTAAATCACCTTCTGACCTCCACGTGGCCCTGTTTCACTTCACAAGCTTCTGTGGAAGCTGAAGTCAAAGCTGTGTTCTTTTTTTTTTTTCTTTTTTTCTTAAATCTCAGTTATCCAGGCTTGGGAGAGCTTTTCCCTTCTCTTTCTTTTTTCCCCTGCATTGCTGTTGTGAATGAGAGATGAGCTAATTAAGATACTTTATGTCATCCTGGGAAATGGTGGGCTCTTCCTCCGCTCCTGCTATTACCCGAAGTGCTGTCTTTCACGCTGTACTCACGCTGTCTTTCATGCAGGCCGGGCCTGAAGGAGTTCTGTGGCATTGTGTGGAGTGTTTCAGCATTGTGGGTGTAGGGCAGGGCGTGCTGTGCTCCTCGCCTCTTCTGGTAGGAACTTTGTGAGCAAAAGAAAAAGACCTGAATAAACGTGATCAGCTCACTTCTAGTGGTTCAGAATCATGTGCTAGATTGCAAAAGTAATCCAATTGTTTTTTAAAGGAGGATTCCTTAAAAAAAAAAAGAAAAGGAAAATCAATTCTGCAGACAGATGCTCAAGGCAGTGAGCTTACTCTGTGAACCCTCCCTTCCCTTGTTTTTATTCTGAAACAACAATCTTTGTTCGCTGGGTAGGAGCGATTTCTTTTGAGATTGTTATTTTAACTGGTGTTTTCAACAAACCTGCAAAGTCACGGCAGTGTTAATCTCAGCAGGGCTATTAAGCTACATGGGGATTTTAAAATCTGGACTGCTCAAAAAAGCACCTGTAAATTTGAGAGAGGGGAGGATTTTCCCTCCTGGAAGAGGATAAAGTCAGCTGCAGGAGGATAAAGACAGCCAATGGAGTGATGTGGAGGACTTCTTGCTGAAAGGTCACAACTGTTTGTACACAGTGTCCCCTTGTAAGAGGGAAACCTGCCTGTCAGCTCCCCAAAAGGGAGAGCTGGATGAGTGCAGTGACCCTGGCTTAGGACCATAAAAATGACCACTGTATGTGTAACATTGTATTTCTTGGTTCCTGAGCTAAGTGGGGCTTGCAGCTATGACTCAGCTGTGACAGAAGCATAATGTCAGCACCCAGTGAAAAAATATTGGCAGGAATTACATCTTCCTGTCTTCAAAATGCAGAACCTGTGATTTATCTTGAAAATGTTGATCCTTAGAGATGAATCACCTTTTTGTGCATAAGTTCTTCAGCTAAATGCTTGTTTAATAAGCTCCTTCCCTCCAGTTAGATAATGTATTATCCCGTCTCTCACCAACGAGACATCTTTTTTTTCAAAACAACAAAAAAAATTAATAAATTATGCCTCTGGTCTCTGCAGTCCAGCCGGTACTGCATTGGAGGACACAGTGTTATGTTGCTCTTTCCAGGAGGGAGGCGTTCCACGATCTGGATCTCCCCACGCTCACGTGTGTGTCGCTGGAGTAGTCCCCTTCTGCACGTTGTCTCAGCATCGGTCATGAATGAAGTGCCCTGGGGTTGGCAGATCTATTCCAAAACCTGCAGGTGGTGGCTCAGTGATACCAAAGCTAATTTCCAGTCTCCTCTTATACGTTTCAAACTGTGACTGCCACATTTTCAATGATGCAGCTTTTCAGAGTGGTTTTAAGCTGTTCCGCTCTAGCAAGGAATCTTTCCTGCTCTTTGAATCTGCTATTTTCTTGCAACCTGCCTATAAGGTGAGCACTTTGTGTCTTAAAACAGCTGCAGTCATTGTCCTTTACCTTTGACCCGTTTTGGATGCCCTGTAGTTTAGGCTCAGCACACACACATGTTTCCTGTTGGGCTGATGCACTCAGCAGCTTTCATTCTAGACAGTATCACCCTTCGTATGTACTGATCTCTGAACACACACACACATCAGTTGCAATTCGTGTGCTGTGTTGTTGGCCCTGCTTAAATTTGGCTTTCCCCTATGTGCCGTAAAGGAAAATCTGGGATTTTAAAGGAGACTGAGGTGTTGATTGGCGTTGCAGTTCCAGGTGTGAAAGATGCACTGCCGTGTTTGTGCAGGTAACGGTGGGGCTTCCTGCACTTGCCTGCTGTTTTTACCAAGGCTGATAAATTTCCTGGAATGGAAGAAAACCCCAGTGATTGGGGGTGGACTGGAGACATGGGCAGGAGCCTCGCTTTTGAATGGGAACAGAACTGGCAGGCAGTAAGGCTGAGCAGTGCTTCTGCCACCAGCACAACTCTAATTGCTCTTTGGCCCAGGCACGATGCCTGAGTGGTCTGCACGCTCCTTCTGAGAAAAACATTTGCAAACAAACTTACTGCATCCTGCCGAGTCCAAGCATTTAGGTTCAAGAGGTTAAGTCCTATTTACCAAGAGAAGCGGACCATCTAGCACAGCGTACAGGCATTCGCTCCCCTTTTGTGTGCTGTGCTTATGCCTCGCAGAAGGCTTCATGCTTCAGGAAGGTTTTTCAGCTCCTCTAGGAAGCTCTAAAATCTCAGGGTTGAGAGGAAAAGGATGGGAGCTGTGTGATTTGGCGCGGTGAAATTATGTCATTGTATCACTTAAATTTGTAGCCACAGCTCCTGTTTGAGGGCAGCTTGATTTAATAAGCAATTTACTGTGCTGTATTTACTGAAATTGCTATGTCATGCCTGCAGTTTTTATGACAGCTCCTATTAAGTTTGTAACATTTAAACTGCACCTGCAGTTATGAGAGAATACTGGCGTTTTCTTCTTTCTTTTCTTTTCTTTTGACTCCGATGCCTCTGGCACAGTACAGTAACGTTGCTGCTGTGTCTAGATCTGATTTAGCTAATTACAGTATGTTGTTCTTGCACGTTTTGAACATTCCCAGCAGAAACAGGGTACCTGACACCCAGGCTGTGCTGGCTAACGAGCAAACCCAAGGTAAAACAGCGCAGATTAGCAGGGGGCACTTGCATCTGTGTGAAACGCAGCAAAAATTTACATTTGTGTTGTCTTCACTTAACAGGGACCAGAAAGAAAAAGCTCATGGTAAACTTGAAAAAATGGATCTGACAGTATCCTGTGGTAACTGTCCAGTTGGGTAGTGCTGCCCAGTCATGTTTTGGACCAGAACCGTGTGAAGGAGGGTAAAAATTGCTCCTTGTTAGTGTGGTGTCAGATTTGCATAACGAGGTATTCAGATAATAGGACAGCAGTGCCAGCTGTCAGGCCGAAGGCAGCCAGGGAACGCAGTGCTACTTCGGTGACTTTGTTAGCTGTGAAAGCCCGACTCTGAGTAAATGTACTTAATTTTTCAGGGGCCCCCAGCTTTTCTGAACACGTTGTGGCCCTGCATCAACGTGCTTCATTTGTTACATGCCCAGTTGGAAGCCTCTTATTTATGAATAGGAGCATTACTTGTATTCTTAAATGTGTAGGTACTTAGAGTGGCGTTTTGTTGCTGACTGTGCAAATCTTCTTTTTGTTCATTGATTATAATGGTTCTTGTGTGGCAGCTGGATTAAATTAAGACTGAAGTCTCTGGGCTTAAAGCCCTGATGGAACTTTTGTGCAAAGCCTGCAGTTCTCAACCAAATAACTTTCTCTGGCGCTTCGGCAGAATGCCTGCATACAATTAGGTATTGTGGCCTGAATACCTGCAACCTTCCAGTTCCGACGAAGCCAATTCCATAGCAGCTGTATTTTATTGCAGTCTGCTTCAAAAGCAACTAGCTTGGATTCGGACCAAAAAAATAACGAGTTAAATCCAGGACAGCTAAACTGCGTTTGGCTGAGTGCTGCTGCGGCAGCTTGGCCAGGGCCCGGACAAAATGCCATCCTGCCCGTCCTCTGAGGGCAGGGAGCGGTGCTGGCTCCTGGCACTCCCTGCTGCACCTTGAGCCGAGGCCTCGTGCTGCTCCAGGTGCTTCCCCGTGTACAGGCGTCGGTCTTAAAACTCCAGCGTGGTAACAGCGGGGTCTGAGCGCCTCTAAGACCAGTCTGAAACTAAAGGCTTCAGGAATGAGGAGGCAAAATGCAACTTGCTGGTGGCTATGCCAGCTTTGTGGGTGTAGCTGCTTGAGGTAATTGAAGCTGTGGTTGGTGCGGCAGTGTCAGGAGAGCTCTTGCTTTGGGCTTACGCGTAATGGCTGTGAGTGGAGGGAGCACTCCCTGGAGTGAAACTGTTGGAAGGACAGGAGGTGAGGGCCCCTCTCCACCTGTACATCCAAACAACCGTGTAACGCCTGAAGGCCCCACAGGAGATCTGGGGGCTGGGACTAAGTGCCTGCGAGGGCTGGCCCAGCACTCAGTAGGACCGCACACAGCTGCATTGCCCCCTGAACTGAACTCGCATCCCTCTCGTCTCGTGGCAGCAGCCGGGCACTCCTGCTGCCCACTGAAGCTCTGCTGTAGTGCGGTTAAATTCAGGCTGTACAGCCAGACATTGTGAGTTGGAGCACAGTCAGAAAAGGAGGAGCATTCCTGGCGGCGCTGTGTTCCTGCTGCAGTGACCCCTAATTACGGGTCTGGCTCGGCCCAGAGACTCTTCTGCCTGGAGTTTAAATTTACCATCACGATGGGCAGAAAAACGCACAGCAAATCACAGGCCTTGACAACTTAGGACTTGGGATTTTATTGCCTTCCTCACACTGTGTAGCAATATCATTTGCTCTTTCTCTGTGTTTTATATGAAAGTTTGCCACATCTTGCAGGGGAGCAGGGAAGAGATTTGCACCAACCAGCCAGCCCAGTGCAGGCAACCTCCTGAGTGTCCAGAGGGATAAATCTTGACCTCCTGTCTGCGGCAGCTTGGTTTTATGTGCCTGTTGTGTGAAGCATAATATAACAAACTTCGGGGTATTTGTAAACAGCATTACAAGGAAGATGCAGGCAATGAGGGCAAAAAGACTAGCGTGCTGTTCTGCCTTCTACCCTGAGCAGTTTTAGAAGAGAGAGTTGAGGGAAAACCTAACTTGCTTAAGAGAAGAAAAGCCACTCTACATGTCAAGCATACACACAGGGACATAAATTACTGAGAAGGTGCTGCTGAGGTCAGTGATTGTGAGAGTGTGTAGGTAGAGGGGTGCTCAGAACAGAAACGAGAACATTGCAGCGTGCTGACGCCATGCCACAGAGTGGAGAGGGGCTGCAGTGAAAGTGCAGTGTGAATATTCTAGCTGTAAATTTTTAGTTAAGGCTCCTATCATATGCTTCTATTTTTAACACAGTTAAAATTAAACTCTGCAGCCAAGGCTGAGCGCTAGAAATTCTTTCTTCGCTACTTCAGCTTTGCCAGCATCTTTTTTGTCAACTTTCTTCTCCTCTTGCACAGCCCCGGGTACGGGATCCCTCAGCTATAGGGGATGGTAAGTATCATCTCTCCGCCTCAGGGGTGACCTCCTAGAGGACTTTCATCAGCGGTTAGATGAGCTTGTCATGACAGTGTCTGGTGTCAGCTTTTAATTTGCGAGCATTTTCCTCGTCCCTCTGTTCATGGACGGCTACTGCTGAAAATCTGCACGAACCTGTCCTTAACTCACCCCGCCTGCTGCTGTTGCCCAGATGGCACCTGCACTCGGTAGCTCAGGGAGCCCTGTCATGGCTGTGCAAGGCTTACCAGTTAGGGGCAAAGCCCCCACCTTAATTCTCGAGTTGAGTTCCTAGCCTTGATACAACTGTGTTTAAAACAGCCTCTGAACCCTTCATCGCCAGGTTCTGCATTTTATCTTCCTGGACCTACCTGTCCTCTGGTTTTGGGGATGGTTGCTTTTTATTATTATTATTTATGTAGTCTTTGCAATAGCAGATACAGAATTCCGTGAGGCTACTTCTGTCTTTTAATGTGCTTTGCAGAGTATTGCTATACACAGCTAAGCCAAAGCTGCTCTTGTGCTCAGTATGAAGTTTACTTCTGGGATGTTTAGAATTTGCCTTTAGCTCCATTTAGGACACAGTGTGGTGGTATGAATTTTGGTTGTATGGGTTTGCTCAGGATGGCGGGGTGTGACTGACGAGCCCTTTACCACAGGCTGCCGTAGTCAGAACCACGTGAGCTGGCCACGCTGAGCTTTCTTACCTCTGGCTCCTGCTGCCAGCTCAGACTGCTTCGAAGCTGATAGCTGCTATCTCCACGAATGTAAAAAAGATCCATCATCTTGAACTGCTCTGACTCAAAAACACTTCTCTTCCTATCATAAAGAAATTTACATTTTGTGTGTGTCTGCAGAAGACTTGTTTAAAAATTCAACAAGTGACTGGTTCTTAATATAGTTCAAAATTTATAGGCTGTGGCTGATCTTTACCTTCCCTCAAAGAGAAAGAATATTAAAATTATCCCTTTCTATCTTACTAGTTATCCACTGTGGCTGGCAGGTGGAGGTGAAAAATAGGTTGAGACTTAGAGTAAATCCAATTCAAGACCTAATGCTGTACTCATATAGAACTTGGCTCATGATTTTTAACAGATTTTGTACTGTATTAACAAAGTCTAGTTATTTAGGAAAAGAGTGGGTACAAAGTTATAACCATTGAAAAGAAAGACATTTACCAGCAGTAGCCATGCTACAGTAGTGGAGTGCCTTCCCTCTCTTAAATACAGCTTAATTGTTACTGTCCCAAATGCAGTGTTGTGCTTCTCAACTCTTTATTTATTTTTCAAGAGGCACCCACTACTATAGAGGATAAACTCAGCACAACAGCATCAAGCTGTACAACAAAAAGCATTAACCTTGGAGGACAACCTTTTGGAAACAATTGTGGTTTTTTACACCCAGGAGTACCTTTAAATTAGGATTTGAGATTTCACACAGAAGCCCTTGTGCCTTTTGGGTTCTTCCTGCCGTGGCAGGAGTTGAACAGACCTCCAGTTCTAAAATGTAAAGTTTGCTGTATAGTCTAAACCTTGTATTAACTGAAAGCTTACACCACTGTGTAAGAGAAAATGGTACTTCTTGCTCATGCTATGAAAACATAGTAAAAACTTTTGTGTGACTGTCAGGCTACAAGAAAATCCTGGTTTTGTGTTTTTGTAAGGGTCATGGTTTTTGATTGCAACCATGTTACTGCTTTTTGTCAGCTGTATGACTTTTTAACTGTAAAGTTATTTTTATGTGAATTCTGGGTATACATTTTATTCATTAAATGTATTTGAAAGCCGTAGTTTTTTTCTGTCTTCTAATTCAGAGTTCAAAGGTGAACCGTGAGCCAATTTGTGCAGAAATCTTCTCCTTGAGACAAACGTTAGCAGTGATACTCATGAGAATTATCTGCCATCAACCTAGCCTGAACTAGCATTGCAAACATCACCTTTGCAAAAGGTGACTAAAAGCCCGGAGTATACCTGCTGCATGTCTTCTGTGGCAACATGTGCCCAGGGGGCACCTCTCCAGGAACAATTCTGAAGAAGCATCTCTGGGGTTGGAGGTAAATATGGTCTTTAAAATGTACCATTGAGCAGCCTCCAAAAGGGATGTAAGAACTCCAAAGAGCCCCCTGGTGCTAAATGGGATTTCCTGCCCTCCCACCTGTAAATTTGAATGGCTGCCCCTAGTTGGGCTTCTTGTTAATGGCTTGATCAGCTAAAGGATTTAAATATGTCAATGAGTTGGGAAGGGGAACTTAACTCTAGGACCATGGACTTCAGTGGACTTCTTCAGTGGACTTCAGGACTTTGTCCTTGTCCCGTACCTAAGAAACCAGGAAGAATGAGGGCAATGGCACTTTTTTTTAATTCCCTCTTCTGCTAGGCATGCAGGCACATGCGGCCATTCTTCATTAGTCCTAGGTGTTTTGATTGTATCTACTAGTGTGCTCCCACTAATTCACAATGGGTTCTTAGTATGTACCACCAGGTTTATGCATTCAAGAGCTGTGAATTGCCCATCTCAGGATGCTAGAAGAGCTCAGTTTACACTTGCTTTATTACAAAACTAACGAATACAACTTACGCTCTGTATACTCACAGACTTTTCTGGGAACTTGTTCCCTGTGGCTGTCTGTAAATTACATTTCTGAATGCCCCACCAAAGTGGAGGACATGTAAACAACTCCATCATCATCTGTTGAGGTGGTCTTTCACTCATCTGCCTTTGGCTGATGCAGCTGGGAAGGCAAGAAAGTAATGCTCCTTGCAGCAGAACCGACCTGGGGCACGTAATGCTGCCACACAAGGAGGCACCACAGTTAGTTAGCAGCGAACCACACGGGATGAAGCGTGTCTTCTGTAGACAGTTGTGCAGTTTTCCCTTGTGGCTACTCTGACAGCTTCTTCTCTAATATTTGCTTCACCAGAACAGGATTGGATCGGCCTTGGGTTGCTCTTTGAACCAGTCCAATTAACTTATTTACGACTTTTTGATTTCCTGCTTTTATCGCCATAACCTTTAAAAGAACAGATAAACACCATTGTTACTGGAAAACAGCGTCTTCACTCATTCATTGCCAAATCATGAATATTTTTGTCCTTTAAGACAAAACCTAAAGGTTTGTCCTTTGTCCAGCATGGTTGAACACTATATTTTGGGGCTAAGCTGTTATTTATAAAAACTGCCTTCAGCTTTGCAATAAGTTCCTGCTCTGCTCCCCTGAGAAAACAGCAAGTCTCTGCAGCAGCAGGGCCTTACAACTAATAGAAAGATTTGTTCTTATTGAAAAAGCCAGAGAACATTTTTGGATGTAAACAAGGTCTGCAACTTGAACAGTTGACTTCCTGGAAAACAGCAAGAAAAATGAGATAGAGCCTATTAGCAAAAAGAAGCCTATCTTATGTTTTCTTCAACATACTGGTCAGGTATAATAATTTGCATCGAATCACAATCTATTTGATATTTGTGAGGTCCTTCAAGAGCAGACTCAGGTGGTTTGGTAACAGCACGTTGTTTCCTTTAAGCAAGGAATCCTTTGCAAAAAGCAAATATGGCCTCCTGTCAGGGAGGTGGTTTTCGGTGCACAATTACCTGCAAAATATCAAGGCCATGTTTAAAACCTAAGTAAAGAAGCTGTGGAAAAAAGTATTGAAAAAATTACTTTTGGACATTTCTAAGTGATATGCTACTGCTGAAACACAAGCTTCTGGTCTTCATACTGTTTGAGTGGCAGGAAGACATTCCCTACATTGTCAGAATTACTGGGCAAAACACGATAGCTTCAATTAACCTGGACGCTGTATTTACAGACATTAAGGGAAGGATGGCTAACATATGAACCACCAACTGTGACAATGCTGAGCGCAAATGCAAATACGGCTGCTCATTAGGGTATCTGAATTATTGGCAGGCTAAAATCTTCTTGGTATCGTCACAGTATGGAAAGGACTCATTACGCCTTCCATGCTAGGAATTCCTTATACAGGGGAGAGTACGGTACAGCCTGGATGTTGTGTTTTCATGAACTGCTTGGTGTCGCTTTGAACAACTTTGTCGAGGTTAGTTCTTTTTAAAGAAAGTTGCTATCAGAAAGCAAGGCATACTTTTTTCCCCTGGCAAGTACTCAGCTAACTATTTTGTCATGCAAGCTCTTGCAGCAATTTGAAGTAGTGAATTACAGGGCTTCAAGGCAGCTGTTGCTGTAGTGAAAGATCACCTGGAAAAAGGAGGGAAGTGAGGCCATTCTCCTGCATTTGGCTTGACTCAAACAGGGGAAAGCAGAGAGGAATTATATTCTCAGGCAAGGCATTATTATTGAAATGGGAGTATAGTTATGGACCTTCAGCTTCTGCACTTCCCAATCAGTTCTAATGTTTTTTCTATCCACACTTGTGCTTCTGCTCTAGCCAGAAAATACAGGAGCACTTTTATCAGGCTCTGCAAATAAGTCAGTCTGATGGAGGTCACGCCGACCTACTGCAAGCTCATTTTCTTTATCAAAAGCTCTTGCAGAGCTGTTAGCATCCCCCAATGAGATCTGGGGTGGGTGGTATTGTTCTCAAAAGATGTTAATGTCTTTTTTCCAAATGGCAAATGTATCTAGACAATGTTTATAGTAGAAGCAAGCTATTCACTTCTGCCTTTACATTTTCCCTCCACAGTACATCTAAGCACTTGTTTTCATTTTGTTTTTTATAAAGCAGATGTTAGACTCTGTCAGGATTCCTTCCCACTCCTCCCCTTCAAGATCAACACGTACTTTTTCCCCTTTTCCTGGCTCAGAGCATGTGAGCCTGATGGCCACGCAGGCTGCTGCACGTCCTTTGATGGGGATGGGGAAGAGCTGAAACCCTGTCCTGAACACACTGCAGCACTTGTGCTGCTGCCACAGCCCAAGCGCAGGCCAACAGAGCTGACAGCAGCCCTGTTGCAGCACACGCAGCCCCCTGAACCCACAGGTGCTGCTGCCACATGGGGCCGGCTCCTCCCCACCCCACAGACAGCGCCAGGCAGGACAGCAAGCGAGGCTTGCCTCTGGCACTGAGGGAAGGTGGGGACATGGAGAAGAGACAGAAACAAGTGAAATTTTGGCCCTGCCAGTTCTGATACTGTCTCTAATCCCGTAACATATGCCTTGCTGGTGGATAGCCTCAGTCTTCAGATTCAGAACAGCGTAGTGCTGTTGCTCTAATATCTCAAGAAATGACATAATGAGAGTTACGTGGCCAAGTGGCGAGGTCAGGTTAAGGCCAGTACACTGCATAGGTGAAGACAGAAGGAAAGCCCCGTAGCTTGGCTTCCTTGCATTAAATTTTTATGGTTTCATAGAATGACTTAGCACATTAGCCAGACTGGTAATTTCTTCTGCTGATCATTTTGTGTAAGCTTCAATTTCCAAAGAAACACTTAGTAAAATAAGAAAGGAGAAGAAAAGACATGATCATAGCTGTGCAGCAGCTTTAATGCTGCTATACTGGCTCTAGATCTCAAATAGCAATTAAAAGAGAAAAGGCCATTTTAATCCCCTCCTTTTTAGCGGCACAGCCTAACACAGCGCCCGAGCTTTCCAACACCACCATAATCACCTCCTTTTCGTGTTCATCAATCACTGCTTGGCAGATCTGTTCCAGCTCCTCTCGATCCTCTAGCAGTTGAAGCTGCTTTTCTTTAACGATTTCAAGAGGCGTCTTTCCTTCTCCCTTCCACAATTCCTCGAACACCTGAAAATCACAATGAGTGGCGAAGGTCAGTTGCTGTACGTATCAATGTTATTTACATGCAAGTATTTTAATTACAGAGCTAAGTCAGATTTTAGTAGCAGCAAGAGCAGATTGTCTCAACATGAACAAGCCCAAGATTTAATCATGCGCTGTGCTGAAAGAGCTCTTGTGCCTTCCCTCCTTTTTTCGGCACCCTGAAATCAATCGAAGCCTTTTCACTCCCTGCACAGAGTGGTTGGGTGCTCTGCAGCCCGCCGCAGCACCAGGAGCTGCCTGCTAGCAGCGAGGATACTTGTTCCAAGAAGTTTGCCTGCTGCAGCCCCCATGTACCTTCTGTCCCTCCTTCGGGCAGCAGCACGTGCTGCTCACCGTTCTGAGCTCTGCCCCCTGCTGCGGGTGGGCCCAGTGGCAGGCACCACCGCCACCAGCGAGGCTGCTTCTCAGGCAGCACTCGCGCTCGTCTCACATTGTGCACAAGAAGTGCCTGAGCGCGGTGACAAAATGCATTTCCATGAGCGATGTCTCTGCACAGGAGCTGACGATTAGCTGACTGCTGTACCGAGTCCAATCCCAGGTAACTCATCTCATTACCAGCCCTCATCAGCAAGCTGTAATGAGGATACATATGACAAAGCAAAAGAGAAATGGTGCCGAGCCGATTCCGCGCAGCAGCTCCAGCCCACCTATGCATCACCTCCACGCACAGGGATGCGGGGTGAACCTAAGCCTCTGGAATAATTACTTCTTAATGCTGGTGTGTTCTCCTATGCCATAGCAGGGCTATTGCCCTGGAATAAACTTGAGAGAAGGGAACATTTATAAAAAAACAATTTCCTTGGGCAGTCATTTTCTGTATTCCCTTTGCTCTTATTTCAGAGCTGTGGGAGGAGAGAAAGAAAACCCTTATTAAAACAGCTGCTTGTGCTTCATCCTGCTCTGAAGATATAATTGTATGTTTGGGCCACTGCTGTGTACCAGTATGGAAATGGATGTCACGTCAAAATTTCAGCGCTAAACACTCAGTGTAGATGGAGGAGAGGCTGGGAAGGGGAAAGGAGAAAGGCCATTCAAACCGTGTGTTAAATAATTAGCAGGGCAGCAAGACAACTTAGGAAGAATGGAAGATGCGGGATGGTACTTTAAGTACCCCAGCCTTCAGTGTGGAAGACTTCTCCGATACGAAAGACCCGCGGTTAAGCAATTTTGTAGCCACAAGAGGTCTGTAAGAACCACGTGCTGACAATTCTTGTAAATAGAGATTTGTTTGCCAGCTGTACCCCAAAGCGTTCGATGGTATCTTGTCACAGTGCTGGAGACCCCGAGAGAGGGCAGCGACACAAAGCGCCTTGTTTTTCCCCTGTAAGAGGGCTGCAGGCAGATCACAACATTAAAGCTACCGATAAGCGGCCAGAGTTAGAACCACACTGAGTAAAGCTTTCAGCTGCTTACATCTAAACAAATCAATGCAGTGTATGATGCCTTCTGCAAGATCTTCCTTCCAGTGCAATAGAGTGCAAATCATTGTGGCAGCGCTACCTGCAACACCCCTAGAAACAAACACACCCGGCAGAGATCCACCCAGTCTGCAGCAGGTTGCGTTATTTTCTTTTTGCTGCACTCCATGGCCTAATTCCACGGCAGCCTCCACCTGCTCCTTCCTTCCCTGAGGGCCTCCCGAGGCACTGGGCTGGTGCAGCGCCCCTCAGAAGGAGCTCTGTCCTCTTTGTACAGCACAGCCCATGGCAAAACACCCCGGAGACCCCCAAGCACTGCACACATCAGAAGTTGGACAGTAAATATGCCCCATCACCATCCTGGAAAGAGGCAGATGTGATTTTTAGGACTGGTATGTATGCAAGCAAGACGTTACGTGCTGCGGGAGGAGAAAATCTGCGACAAACAAAATCTAAGCAGCCAAGCATGGCAGAGTTACCCAGGAGCAACTCATCCATCAGGCTGCCTTAGATCAGGGGGCAGGACAGCTTGACGGTCACGGCCACAGCTCTGCTTCCCCGCCTGTCCTCTGCCAAACATCTCCTGGCACGGAGAAAAGCTTGCCCGTTAGAAACCTTCACAGCGCCAGATTTTCCCTGTGGCATCTGCATCGCGTGTACTTTTCAATTTGGTAACAAGCATATCCACTCAGCTACCGGAGCAATAATGTTATCAAGGCCCCTGCTTGTTTACAGGTATGAAGGAAAGCAGAAAGAGATGTGGCCAAGTCCTGTCAAAGATGCACTTTAAAAAATGTGTTTCGCTACTTGGCAAAGAGTACAGATCTAAAGAAAGCAGTTTAAAAAATGATTTCAACTCATTTACACAAACTGTCTGCACCAGAACAGTGGGATCAAATTATGAGGTCTCCAGAGCCAAAACGAGAATCTCAGGCCTCATTTCCATTACTGAAATCTCAGTAGTTTCTACTATTGATTCTTGCCTGAGCGTGATTAGATTTTAATGATGTTCTGCTCTCTCTACCTACACCGGCATAGCAGCGAACCATTGGTCAAGACAAATTAATCAGGACTCACACGTCTGGCTGCCATGGGCATCATATCAAACATTTTGCAACTGGTGAAGATGCCAGCTGACTGCTGCGCCTGAGAACGGCTCCAACTGGAAACCCTACCCGCAGTCATTTCCTGCCAAAGGTGGGAGGGAAGCAGCAGGCAGCACCACTCGAGCCTGTCCTGTGGGCATCTCTCCTTGCCACTGATGGAAAGCCTTGATGCCTGGCAGTTGTCCCTCAGCCTCTGACAAAAGTGAGGGGCAGGCTGGGTCCAGTGCTCCAGATGGCGCAGCCATAATTGTCAAAGCAGATGGTTCTGTTTAGGTTTGTGTACTGTGCTCATTTTCCTGCTATCTACTTTAAAGCAGGGGTGCCAAGTGGGTGTGCTGAAGTTATTCCTATGTGGGTGACATATGCAACTGCATAAGCAAACAAGACCTGGGGGCTGCTCTGCTCCGTGCCCTGCTCCAGATCCCTGAAGAACAGGCAACAAGGGCTCCACGCTGAGCTGCTCCAGCAGGGCTCTCAGCAGCCAGGGCCACTTTCTGCTTTCCTGCCCCAGGATCCGTCCTCCTCCAACTCCGGAACACACAAGCGGGCCCTGATGCCACAGATGTACACCCTGCCAGCCCCAAAGTGAGGACTGAGGCCCCGTTGAGGCGTATTGCCCACCGGAGTGGTTCCAGCCCTGGGGAAGTTGCACCGGGACGTCCCGCCGTGGACTTCAAAGTGGAGCCTCAAGGCTCCCCTGGCCCAGGCCACACTCGCCCCACAGCCCTGCAGCGTGGGAGCTGCCCCCCTGCGCACAGGCATGCCAGACTGAAACCGCTTCGGAGACCTCTGGGCAGGATGCTATATTTGATGGCAAGTTGGGCGTGAGCTCCGTAATTACCTAAGTGTTAATTATGCAAGCACACAGTGCCCTTTCCTTGGCATATGCATCCTACCATACAATGTTCTGTGTCTATAATCAGCACTCTTGGCTTTTATCTGTCTGTGTTTCTAATGCCTCACACAGCAGAGACCGAACACAAACCTCTTAAAAAATTAAAACTTTTAACAGCTTCCTGCTGTGAGCCGTGTATGTGGATACACGTCTGCGTGCTCACCCCATCAAACCCTTCTATCATTTCTAGTTGGATCCGTCTCCACCGCTGCAATTCGTTCTCCCCCACCCCAAGTGCTGCAATTCATCTGCTGTTGTGTATATATAGCCCTTTCTGCCCTCGGGCCATCCAGTATCTCTGCCTACTGCTGAGAATTGTTATAAACATTTGTTATTCTTCTGACATCCAGGCAACCAAAATACTTTTCTAAATGCGGCAAGGTTCCTGCAGTTTGATAGCATCACTCAGTGATGGCAAACAGTACTGTTATTTCTCTGTGTCCAATTTCAGAACAGAGAGGACAACACGCACATTACAAGGAGTTTGTAATTAAACAAGAAAGGCATCTCTGAAATTCTTGACATTTCATAACCTGTCAGAAGTGCTGGCGTACAGATATATCACAAGGAAAAACCTCCAGCAGAAAAGCATTAGTACCCCGTTTCTACCTCCACAAGGAAGCTGAGAATTAAGAATGGAGTTCTGAAGCTCCTCTCTCAGACGCAGACTCCAAGCTGATGGGTGTCCCGTTACCCCACGGGCACACAACCACCCGGCATCCCAACGCGTTTCCTTTTAATGTTATGTTCTTTTTGAAGCTTTTACTTTTGCAATCTAAAATTTCCAAATGCACATGCCTGAAGTCAGGCACTTAGGTCTTGTATTTATGGTGCCTATAATAAGCCGCTGGCTATTCTGAGGAGCAGACCAACCACAAGCCCAGCTTAATTAAGAAGCACAAGAAACCCCCCCCAAACCAGGAGGTTTAAGTGTCTCCAAGTAGGGTAAAGAGCCACATTTGCAACTGTTACTCTTGGTTTATAACCATGCAAAAGGTGCACTGCTCTCTGTACCGTTCCAAAGTTGTTCTTGGACTCCATTTGTGCTAAAAAAGCGGAAGCCAGCCCTGTGTATTCCAGTGTTAAACTCTTGAAAGCACACAAAGCAAACTAAATATCTTTATTAGCAATTTTGCTGATCACCTGAGAACAAACGGCCATCTGATGTATTTATGTAAAGGCCAATCACTACCTGAAAGAACAACACATTCCACAAACAACGTGAGATGAATGGCAGTTATTCCCTTTCACAAAAGGGCTCCGAATTTTGTCTATATACACTCAGACGTCACAGTACCCATCATAAGCAGTTCATAACTTAAGATGAATGTGCCAAGTGCTGATTTTTCTAACTGTCCTGACAGGGGGAAAACTGGCTTTACAGACAGCTCTTGCTTGAGACGCCAATAACAACACTTGCTCAAAGAAGCTGGGATAAAAGAGGCCAGAAGTCTCCATGTTTCACTCACAGAGTATGCCAGATCAGACTTTTTTTTTTTTCTTCTTTTTCTTTTTGTGACTACAATCAGGTAATTATATCCATTTCCATATGCTAATACTTGGGAATGTAGACCCTAGTATCCCTTAGCACACAGTAGCTGATACTCCCAGCTTAACTGCAAGTCAGGGATTAGTTCCCACTGACCTTTCACTCAGGTCTGACTCAAACTACCAAATTGAGATCTGTGCCCGGTCTGTTCAGAAGCAGAACTTACTTAACTGACTGCAGTTCACATGTTGAAAATGTACTCTTTGGTTTGTGCTTCCTTCTAACGCTGAATATGCAAATATATCTGTAAGATTATATACACGAGGTATTTTCATCCGTTATATGTATACAGTGTAGATGCTAGATTTATCCTTCATCAACACTCTGAATAATTTCCTTTTAAACAAGCAGTGTACTGATACACACTGAATATAAAGTAGCTATGCAAATGGACTAAGTGCCCACAGATTCAAAATAAAATTACAGTAAAATCAAAAAGGTACTCACCTGCTTTGCTGCTGAAGCAGAAATTTCTTTTTTTTCGAGAAGATTCAGAAGGTCAGCTAGGAGAACAGAACTGATTGGGCTATGGAAAAAGGGGCAAGAGTTACCTCAGAGAAAAGGATACGTAATATATCTAGGCTACTGATGCTTGCCTAAACATCACACCATTTAACATGACAAGCTAGTATTTTTTCCCATGATACACTATATTCAGCTTTGGTATTGATTGCCTGATTATGCCTTAACATTGTCATATTCCAGAGAAGGAAGGCACTGATTACTACTCTTAACTACATAGTCCTCTTCTCTGGAAGGCATTTGGTTAGCTTCATTCATCATGACAGTGTCAAGGCCTAAGTAGCACTGCCTAGGCTAGCAAACTTCACAGATAATAACTAAAGCAGAAGTGAGCAACAGAGTGACATGATACTATTCTTGGTACATGAGAAAAGGAGCAATTTTGTTTCACCATTGTAGTAATTGAGAAGCCTGACCTTTCCTTCACTGTACAGGAATGTTGTTTTAAGTAACTCAGCAGGTCATTTAAAATCCAGCCGATGACTTTCTTTGGCTTCATCTGGGTCTGTTTTACTACATTTTCAAAGAATTCTGTTAATCCGTCTTCATTCTGTTAAAAGAAAAATTAAATGCATCAAAGAGATACTGAAGTGCAAACATGATTAGTTACACAATTATATTCAGAGTATAAATACTCAATCCTAAAGTAAATTGGTTTTGTGAATTCATTTCAAAGCCACAAGACTTTTGAGTAATTTTATTAACAAAACAGTAAGCAAAGTATGTTGTCTAGAATGCATACATATAGCTTGTATGTCAACCTGTCTGTTTTAATGTAACTTCCAAGAACCGAGTTATCTTTTTTCTCTGAAATCCTCCCTAAAATTATCATTTGGAGAGAACCTCTCATCTCCTTTGTTCTACATACATACGATGCCAGAAAATATAATGCTCAATAAAATGCTCCACATGCTGTCATGCTGTCTGTTACCAAGAAGACTTTGCCTGAAACTGTCTACAGATACTTCACTTTTCATCTTGCAATCACTTCTTCTTATTTTGGATCGATGGAGTAAGATTGGCTTGTATTCACCCTTGAATGATACGGAAAGGTCATACTGTAAGGAGTGGGGTTTTATTTTTCTAGTTTCTAGCTTTCACAGAAGCTATGTAAGGCTTCACACGGCACCCTAAGTGCTCAGAAGGTATGACAGTAAGGGATTCAGTTTATAGTATAAGTGAAATCTGAGCCTGTTTTTAGAAGAACAGACACTGCACAGTCTGTTGAATGCTGTGCTGCTCGACATCAAGGCAGTGATGGATCTTTAACTATAGCACAGAACTTATTAGGTCTACTAAAGGCTTGTAGCGCTCCTTTTCAAGGAGGAATCCAAATCCAGCGTGCTACTGGACTTCTGCAGTGTTTGGCATAACTGCACAGGAGGACATGCCAGCTCTGAGAAGTTGTCAGAGGTAACAGTTTAGAGGCAGCCACTGAGTTATTCTCAGTACACTGTCATCACAGCAGAAACATTTTCCAAGCACATAGTGATAGCAGACAGATCTCTGCGAACACTTCTGAGCAAAAAGAGTCCAGGTACATGCTAAACCAAACCTGACTTTTCCACCCAAACTCACCCCTGTCAAAACTGTCTCTTTTGCCCTTGTTTTTATAGATAACTTATCACCATAGCAATACAAAAAATTTGGACTTTCCACCTTGAAAATTTCAGAATGTAAACTTCTACCATCTCTGGATACCACATTCGTTAGTAATGACGTATGGCTTTTAGGGAGGTTGCAATGTACCGCTCTCTATTCAGTAAAACAGATTAAAACCTACTTAGAATAATGGATTGAAGTGCTGTAAAACTGGTGGGACAGAAATCAGACCCTTCCCCTTTACCTTGAGACCATGAACAAAGAAAGAATCGAAGTTCTCAGCCTCAGTAAGTCACTAAGGACTTCTGTGGAGTGGATCCGGTAACTCCCAAAACTTATCTGATACACAGACACAAACTTCCTTTCTTGACCTATGTTCTTACAAATTTAACTAGCAGTTACTTAGCGATACAAAATGCAAAATCCAAGGTTAAATACATTAGAACAAATTTTGCTTAAAGACAAAAAAATAAAAAACAAAAAAGCTCAAACATCAGAGGAGTGATATAATTATCAAAGTCTAATAAACGATTAAAAACTAGGCATGTGTGAAGTGGAATTACTAAAATGATAAACTACTAAATACTGCACTCTTCCTAATTCACCCCAGGATTCATTAGCACAAACACACACCTATTATTTAAATAGCAGACTCCCTTACACAGAAGCACCTGTCCAATTTAGGTAGGAAGAAGTGAGTATGTATAAATGTTGGTTTTTGTTATTGTTGTTTTTTATACATGTGCTGCAGAAGGTTTTACAAACACTCCAGGCAGAGTAGTCTAGCTACAACATTATGCACACAAAAACAATGTCTGCAGACGCCACATGTCTCAATGAAGGCTACACAGCTCAGATGCAGCATGTCCAACACTTTTATCACGTATATGATGGAGAGCATATCTCTAGCAGTGGGCTTATTCAGATTTCTGGATATCAACAGCCTGGCTGGAGTTACAGCTCTGATGCTGCTGCCAGACCTTTGAAAATCAAGGACAAACATACACAGCCTTCAAATTTTAATCAGATGATTTCCAAGCAGTAAGAGGAGAAAAGCCCAGGAATACTCTGAGAGATAGACTTACACATGCTACCAGGCACTGAACCCTATACCTACCGACTACTTGTGCACATAGAACTGGATATATTCCCCCAAATTCCTTGGCCCTTCTTTATTTTTTTAAAAGTGACTATAATTTTCTGTAGCCAAAAAGAAGGAAAACCCAGCAATGCCAGATTGAATTGAATAAGGCAGAATGTCAAAACGTCAAAATGACAGTTAGAAATGAAATGATTTCCTTATTTTCTTGCCATATAAAGAAGGAATAGCTTGATTAACTTTAATTTCTAGATACCATACTACTTGAACTTGACTTTAATTTGCTGTGCATTTTGGTCAACTTTTGTCATGCCAAACTCACCCCAACTACCAAATTCATTTTGATGACTTCTCCTCAGAAGACGTAGTTAATCTTAGAGAAAAATAATCAGGGGGCAGCTCTGATACACTGAGCTCTACTATCCATCATTTCACTTCTAAAACAAACAAAAAAACTTCAGTGAAATCTTAACTTAGCTACTTCCCTAATAATTTGTCATCACAATTTTCTGTGTGCTGTCTGCACACACTAGGCATTTCTGCTTCTGTATTTCTACACCGTGGCTTAAAACATCATAAAGAGTTAACGTACACACACACACACAGACCTGTCCCTTGTGATAGATCTGAGCTGAAAACCACTGCAAGCTCTAATGTTCTGGTTCACAGGAATGCTGTCTCACTTAATTCTGAGTAACATATTTTATGCTTCTTAGAAGGAAAACCAGAATTCTGGAATTGCAGCACCATGCTTGTGATTGAGGCCCACTTGGGGGCTCCCATTATGCACAAAATATGTTGTAACTTATTCATCAGAATCTCACTGGCGTGAAATATGAACTCAACCAGATGCAAATTTATTTTTGAAATATGGTTTCACACCACCATTTAATAGTACACGTCAAAATCTAGGGGTGGAGTGATTCCAGATGCTTTTAAAACAAGTTTAAAACAATATGCTACTTTACAGAACGCCATGGGTGTCATCTGCAGAGACATTGGCTCTGTAATGCAAACTTGTGCTTTTAAAGACCAATAATGTTTCCTGAAGAACTGAAGGAGAAAACCACATCAGTGTTCACAAATGTCATTTTCTGCTTTCTTCTTCCCATTTTCGCCATCACAGCTCCCACAATAACCAACTATGAGGTAACTACTGCCGCAAAAATGTGCAAGACTGTCAGGGGGAAAAAAGCAGAAAATGTACTCTGTTAAAGCAGCAAGAAGAGCAGTCAAAGAAAGACAGTTCAAACTTCTTTATGGCTTCTTATAAAATGCTTTAAATTCTAAAAAGAAGCATAAATTCACCTGCACACCAAAGTGTATGAGGGTGGCATGCTGTAAACAAAATTGTCAAGAACTACTTTTTCAGCATCCCATTTTGACCGTTTAATGGATTCACAAATGTAATTGTTCCAGCAAACGAATGACCCCAAGCCCAAGTGGAACTGCTGCTTTTATCTGAGTAAGCAGAGGAACAGTAAATGTATACAAAGACTTGAAATTCAGATGAGAAAGGAAATGATCAGACTTTTTTTATTTTTCTATTGCTGTACTGTGACAGCCAATCTATTTTTCAGTTGGACTTCAGCATGGTCTTTGAAAACAAAGCATCACATTTATATCTATGCCAATGCATCTTATTTTTTTTGCCCCTACAGGAAGCAAGGCAAAAATATTATACTACCATAACTGACCAAGTTCTCAGAGATCCTTCTTGATAGAAGAACAGTATTCGACAGCCTAACAGTTTACACAGCAAAGTAGGAACTGCATGCAGAAATTGAATACCCAAATACCACTCAGTCTATCCAGCCCAAAAAATTGTATGTTTACAAATAAGAAGGATTTTGCATGAAGAAAATCAAACTTCACTTATTTTTGTCATTTGTACAAAACTATGAAAAATCTAGCAGTTTACACTTAGGAAATCTCAGGCAAAGATATTAACAGCCAAAGCTCTCCTTCCATTTCAGTTCATCTTGCAATTAGGCAATGCTAGAGACTTACATTCTCAATACTGCAGTGCGTACAGGCAGTTATCGTATATAAGAATAAAGCTCATGAAGTGAGCTCAGAAACTAACTTGCATTCTGAGGTACAGTATTGTTTTATTATAACTTTTTTTTTTTTTTTTTTGCGTTTTCGCTAACAAGTTGGCGCAGAACAGAGATTTTGCATTTTAGAGTCATCCCTCTACCACTGCCATTTATTTAATGAGCACTCCTGGGCGCTCTAACCTGAAAGAATGCTCATTAGATTGTGCATCTGGCCCTATCAGCAATCTTCTGTAACTTCTGATGTAAGCTTAATACAGCAATGGACATACCATTTTCAGATGAATTAAGGTTAACTAGTCTCCCAGTGAACAGGCAAGCAACTTTTATGGAGAGTATACATGCTGACATTCTAATGCACAATAAAAGAAGACCCACAATGAAGAATGTGTTCACTTCATGCATTCAAATGGTTGCATTATCTTATTACAAGCTGTATCCCAAAATTCAGCTTGGAGCTCATTAATTATCTTATACGCTGCAAAAAGGAAAAAGCTAAGAGAGAAAAAGCAAAGGCAATAGCAGATTTCAGAGAATGGCTGGAAAGAAAGGGGAGCTGGTCAGGCAAATCCATAGGGTTAGTTACTAGAGATGACAGAAACCACACAGCAGAGGCCATCAATACCAGCAAGATTGAAGAAGTAGGTTGATGCCAAGGGAAAGGAGTGGGTGTACTGAGTCTGGCTGGGATGAAGTTAATTTTCTTCATAGCAGGCCATAGGGGGTTGTGTTCTGGATTTGTGACTATAACAGTGCTGGTAACGCACCGGTGTTTTGGCTACTGCTGAGCTGTACTTGCACAGCATAAAGGCTTTCTCTTTTCCCGCTATACTCCTGCAGGGAGCAGGCTAGGGGCAGGCAAGAACAGCCAGCCTAAATTGACTGCAGGGATATTACCTGCCATATGCCATGCTCAGCAAGAAAAACTGAGGGCAAAGGGTTTGGGATGAGGCACTCTGAGACTAGATGGGCATCAGACTACTTGTGGGAGGTGATAAGTGATTGCTCTTGCATTACTTCTGTTTTTATCTTCCTCCTTCTTTGACTTCTTTAAGTGTTACATCTATCTCCACCCATAAGTTCTTTTGCTTTTGCTCTTCTTACTCTCTCCCCCATCCCACTGGTTGGGGGAATGAGCAAGCAACTGCATGGTGCTTAGCAGCTGATCAAGGTCAACCCACCAGAATGGGGGAGAAGAATAAAAAACAACAGAAAAAAGGGTGTGCAGAGACCTACTTCCTCTTCTGAGCTCCTTTTATTTTAATGTGCAAGATAAAATGCACACTTGGACAGGAATACTGCCTGCTAAATCACATTGTGCAATTTACACAATGAAACAGAAAGGTAAGATACTACAGACACTTCTCAGTCACTGCAGCCTCATCACTACGATGAGACTTACAACATATCTGCCTACCAAGCAGTAGCCCACTAAAATGGCACACCAGCACAAAAGCAGATTTCCTAACATCTT
The DNA here is from genome assembly GCF_965140915.1 of Aythya marila. Lineage (NCBI taxonomy): Eukaryota > Metazoa > Chordata > Aves > Anseriformes > Anatidae > Aythya > Aythya marila. Next base: position 32,640,446 of record NC_139045.1, on the reverse strand, counting down.
TCTTCAGACGAAGTAACTATGTTTTCTGTAGAAACAGATTCTATAAAGGTGTATTAAAATATACACAGTATACACAGCACAAGTGTATTAAAGACACACGAAGAAGGGTTATTAGGTAGTTATGTGCACTGCTCTCCCTGCACTTACAGCCAAAGGAAAGGAACTCCTCCAGAGGACAATTTAAAGTACTTACGGTTATACTCTGAATCTTACCATGAAGTTGTTTTCCTTCTGTCGCCACTAATCACAGAGGTAACCAAAGCAGAACCCTGTCCTAGCTTAGCTGGCTATGTGAAATGTCTAAACTTGGGTGGCTATACTAACCCACCACAAAGTTTTCATTGCCAAAACAAGATGATGCAATTTGTATTTAAGAAGCCTTAAGTCCTTTAGATTAATTTTGGAAGTTATGAGATTTTGTTGTCTTTTCATTATTTACATCCACATTTGGCACATCCTTTCTTTCACATCCCCTCTTCTCAACATGTCCCTGGTAAACTGCATTGTGAGGTCAACGTTGATGTTGTAAAGCCATTTTGTTTATTTACCTAAGTCAATTTTTTAATTTTTTTTTTTCTAAAGAGTATGGAAACTGGGGCACATGAAGCTGAAAGATTTAAACTATGGGTTTTCCATCTGCAGTCAGGAAAGCATGTCCATTAATTTGTTAAACACTGACACCGTGCCCAGACTCATACCAGACCCAAAGACAAGAAGAACATGCAATTGCAGACAAGGATTTCTCAGCAGGAAGTTGTACATTTGTGGCAGTAAGTCACTAGTTTGTCCATGTGTAGACAGACAAGATCAATATTAAATAATAGTTATTTGACTGCACCTTGCATGAGAAATGCTTTTTCTAGTAGCTCTGTGCAAGGTTTCTTTTCCCCCTACTATTCTATTCATATGGCTCCAAGGTACAAAGTAGGCAACGAACTGGACAAATTTCCAACCAAAAAAAATCCATGAGAACTGATAGCTGGTTAATAATGACATTTGTAAATGTTTTTAAAAACAATGGAGCTTTGAAGTTGCTAGGTTTATTTTCGCACTTGATCAATAGACCTACCACTAAGGTGAAGCTGTGTTCAGGAAGAATCCCATACAGCTCAACAAGCTTTGCTCTCTTCGCACTGGGGAGGTCAGGAAGTCTTTCATGAATCCAATCAATATTTACCACTTGCTGATGGTTCACATTAGCTGGCAAAGATTTAGTATCATATAGAATCAATGGAGGAAGATTTGGCTCTGGCATGAACCTAGAGAAAATGAAGAAAAACTTCCTTAGAATTATTTTTAGTCCAAAAGCTAAGCAACAAGAAAAAAAAAAAAAAGACAAGTTTAAGCTCACCTGGAAATTGTACTACTATTTTAACAAAATAAAACATTAAAAAATAATTACTTGGTATACTAATGGTAAGTACTAAGAGATCAGTCCCTGAACTGCTGCAAAGTCCCTATTCTCTATAAGTATTTGCCACTGATTGTCAAAGTCAATGTTTAAAAAGGAGTAATTAAAACACTTCTGCACTCAAAATAATATTATTAGTAACAATGACAATGATAGCTATGGAAACAACGTATTCAACCTTTTGGCATCAAGCATGAATTGTAGATCTGGGCAAAAAGACTGCAGTGGACTGGCAGGAAGAAACCCAGATTGAGAGCCAACTGCCAGGAGTGATCTGGGCAGGTTGCGACCTTTTGCATACTAACTTCAAAAATCTAGATGAAATCCCGTGCTGTTCTAAAAGCAAAGTCACTGTGCTCAGCCGGGTGCCACCACTGAACAAAAGGCTCCCTTAAAGAGAAGGCCATTTCAAACCAGTGGAATAACTGCAATTGAAGCAGAAACTTCATTGTTAGATGATCAAATGAGGGGTTCAAAAATTTCAGAATAAAGGACATTGGACAACCTCTATAATTTTTTATTTCAAATCTGCCTAACCACATATCTCACATCTGATGTATATTTGCAAGAAGTAAATTATAAAAATCTGAGAAAACACAGTTTAATATTGGCCACAATCTTAGCACTAATAGTAATCTTTCCAGTCTTTATTTGAAGTATATTGGACTCACCAGTTTTGCCAAGGTTTGCGTGAATTTTCTTTTGCATTTGTTCTTATTCTTGTTAAATTAGTTGTGTTATTAGTCTTGTTAAATAAGCCAGCCCCTACCACATTAAGGAATTCTTAAATGATCACTGCCATTTCTGCTGCATTTCTACAAATGCTAATTGGAAAAGCAGATTTAATTTAAACTTTGTGGGATATTTTCAAAATCCTTGCTGTGCTTCAATGAGAATATATGCAGGTTTAACAGGAATACAGATAGGGCAGAGCTAAGAAGCTCTGAAAATTCTCCTGCAGAACTACAATTTTCCAGCCAAGAAGTGAACTCTGGCAGTAACAGGAAGACTGTCCTAGGATGCAAAGCCAGGGAACTCCTGGGTGGATCAGCATTAAGAAGACCCTAGGCAGGGGAGGATGCAGGCAGGCACAGAGCAGGAGAAGAGGAGCCCAAAGCCCTCAGTAATCACTGAGCTGCATAACCAGCAGCATTGTCTGATCATCTCATCCAGACACTACTGTGATTACCTCCTGTGCTAGGGCACGCAGAGGTTATGCTGCTGCTTTGCAGTGCTGCCCCAGCTCCCAGCAGCACTGCTTCCTGCCAGGAGTCATGCCTTAGTCCCTCACCCTCCAGCTCGATCCTTCCCAGCTGGCTGTTTGTGGCTTGACTGTGCTGCACTGACTTTGCCGAGAGTAGATGAAAGAGTGCTCACATGAATCATGCTAGCAATCAAACTGCGATGGCTGTCATCTCACACTGGTGGAAAGCAAGAGGTACTTAGCAGGGTAACAACCTCAATAGGGCTACACAGATCTTAAGGTAGAAACCTGCCTATGTACACTGACACTCTTCAGCAGTAGTTAGGATTTTCAAATAGTGTCTTAAACAGAATTTAAGCGTGAAGAGGCAGGGCCTGCTATCTGAAAATCATTTCCCTCAGTATTTATTTAAAGCAGGAACAATTCTTAACTCAGAATATTCTTACATTTAATGTCAGACATTCTTAATAATACATGTGTACTGGCCACAAAGCAAACCTTCAATTTATCCACTTGGAGCGAAGGTAATCCAGCTTAGTTTTTGGGAAAGATCTATGGGATTTAGCAAAGATCAGAGAGTTCTAGATCTGAACTTCTCAGAAATAAACTGATTTTGATAGGTCTCTTTCCCTTCCAGTGGAAGGTCTACACTCGCCATACTAACTTTACAGACTCATTACATTGACTACGCTTAGCATATTAAATAAGTTTTCAGTTCTTGAAACATTAATTTATTGAAAAAAAAATACCGATAATCCTGCATTCCTTCTTTGTCTCTCATTGGTACAGTGCACCTAAAATAAAACACAACAGGTAAGATGTGAGAAGTGGTACAACACAGAATCAGTTTTCTGGAAAAAAACAAAACAAAACAAAACATCACCTTGTGAAGATCAGGAGAACTTCTTAAAGCCACTTCAAAGAAAATGTGTGTGAACTCCCTGACACTGCTTGATGTAACACACAGGGGTGTTTTTTTTGTTTGTTTGCTTGTTTTTATCAACAGATTGTGTTAAAGCCTCAGCTTTATGAGGAATTAATTACTACCTGCAATGAAACTATGCTTGTGAATTTTGACTTTAGAAGAAAGAAGTTGAGCATTACCATGCTATCTCCCCTGATCAGTTCACTGGGTATCCCTAGCACTCTAAATGTATTATTCCTGATATTCCTCCAAAATAAAAACTCACCCAAGCTTGGAATCAAAGGCTCTTGTTTCATTCAGAATTGTTCCTCCATTTTCCAGTTCTTCAATTTGCCTCTGTATTTCATAGTCTGACAGAAACAAAAGAAAAAAAATAAGCTTGTTATACTGCACTATTAGCTTTTATACATTCTGCTATTTCACTGCTATGCAATAATGGAAAAGTTTGTTGATTTAACCTTAATGAAATCAACAGCAGTAGTTACAGACAGAATTATTAGTCACTGCCTTTCTCTCTAGCACTGTTTCTTTCCTTGCATGTTTTCCTCATCTTCTTTCATTTCCTTCAAGTAGAAAACATTTTCTCCCAGGCACTGCAGCCAAGCCATACATTCCTAGTGACCTTCCTCTCACCCAGTAGAGTATTTAGAACAAGAATTCTCATATCGCCCTTGCCAGTTTTATTTTGGGGATGTAACGATCATCTTTTCTTGCTCATACCCAAGCTGCATCTGAACTTCACACACACCATCTACTGTACTCAGTGGAAAGCAATCATCTACACTGGACGACACGGAGCTACTGCTAACATATTTCAGAGCCAAACACTCTAAGCACTGAATCATCTGCTTTGTTCTTCTTACAGGCAGAGGGATAAAAGTTAAAACTGCAGACTAACACGGCTGCTATCCCCAGAGTGCCCCATAGGTCCACTGGCAGCGTCTCGGTCACTGTGACGGGGGTGAGCTGGGTCCAGGGTCCATCCAGGGAGTTCAGTCAGAAGCAGCAGGAGATGAGGCCAGCCACAGGACTGGGAACAAGACTACAGCACGGGTCCAAGGTCCATCAGGAGACAGGACTGGAAACTCACACACCTGTGACATTGCTTAGGCAAAGTCTGAAGGCCCCAGCCCGGGCTTAAATGGGACTCCTGCACCAGGGGCAAGACACATGGATGGGATGCCCAGACAAAGCTAGTCAAGGCATTTAAGGCCGATTAGTGTACTCTGGAGCTTGGCATATTTCATTTACTGAGACCTCCTAAAATATCTACAATGCTCCAGTAACAAAGGAACCATTTACCTATTGCTTTTGCCAGGAATCGTATGCTATTGATATTCTTCACCTCCGTCCTCACTCCGTAAGGCTCTCCAGGATGATGCACAGAAACATTGGCATCCACTCTCAGCTGACCCTCTGTAAAAGGAAACTTCATCAACAGAATAGTCTGCCCTGTAACCTAGAGTCAAAAACAAACGAACTTGGCATGCATTAATAAACTGCATGTTACATGTAGAACATTAATAGCCGACTTCCGTATGATCAGAAATGGGTAACAACCACCTCATAATAGCTTTCTGTTTGTGATTCCATTTTAAGCTTCTGCCTCCAATCATTCATAATTTTCCGAGAATACAATTTTATATATATGTATTTTATTTTTTTTTTAGTATTATTGCTAATAATTCCTCTCCAAGAAAACTGTATGGCACAATGCAGGGCAGGTCATCTAGATCAGTACAGCAAAAAGAGCTTCTGACTCACAGCTCTTAAATAAAGGGCAGAATTATACAAGCAGTTTAAAGCAGTAGACTGTGAGTTCCATTCCACTAAAAACAGCACCAAAACTTTGGAATTACAACTTGATGGATATATACTACTCTAGCGTGGAACACAAGAACTTGCAGTTACGTTGAACAGATTTACTTAGGTGTCCTTGGAAGTCTGCAGCCCAAAGACAAAATGTCAGAAGTGGTGGATTTTTTGTAATTTTCTTCCTCTCCTTCAAGAAACTGCAATCTTTTCCCTCCCCAGATTTCCCTACCTGCCAGAAACACTGAAACTGAATACAAAGTTACATATAAAAGCATCGTACAATTTTAGTCCAAAATGGGCTAATGTTCTCAGAGATCTTTGATGACTCAACTTCAAGTAAATAGGACTTTCATCTTTCTAAGTTTTCTCCCCTAAAGACATCACTTCTAAGAAGAGAAGGTTTGCCATAGTTATTCAACTGGTGGGAAAAAAACAAACAGGAAAGGTTATATTATAATGACTTAACATTTTTTCCCATATTGCACAGTGAATGTCTATGGCCTTCATCTTTGGTTTTTAAATTTTAATACAGATAAAAAGAAAAACAAAACAAAGCAAAACCAACCAACCAAAAAAACAAAACAAAACAAAAAGCAAAAACCACTTGAGGTTTAGATACAGTATTAATAATAAAGGAAATACAAAATAGCTCAGAGTCAAACCTGAGAAGTCTATGGCTCAGAATCCATTCTGGTCAAGAGACGTAAATTGACTAGAGAGGATTTGGTACATTTTGTAAAAGTAGGCTGGATGATAGTTCATTCATTTTCTCTGTCTTCAAAGAGCCTTTGCCGAGCACATATTAAGAATAAAAGTGCTGGAATGACCCAACATCTCTTTCAAGAGAGGTGTTTTGCATGTGCTTCCTCATTGGGGTGAAATGAATCCTTGTTACAGAAGAAGAATATTCTTGTCCTGTCCTTACTTCATTTTGAGACACAACCTGCTTCTACTTGGATGTAGGTGTCAATGTGATGTGACAATGAAGTTAATCAGGCATAAGTGAAAGGAGATCCAGACCCTAAATGTTCTTAAAACAGCTTTTTCCCTTTAAGCCCACTTTAAGCTCAGCTTCTTTTCCTTTCTTTTTGCAATGAAATTATCTTTTCACTTGTCTATTGTTAATGAAGTAACAGTGAATAAAACTGGGCACTTGTCTTCACTGAACACAGAAGCAGAATGAAGGTAAAGTATGAGAATGTAAAGACCTTATTTGAAAGCAAGTAATTATGATTTATAGCAATGGTAATTATGAATTACTATTCTATGACAAGGGAAAACCATAGTAGCAAGCCCTTAAAAATGCCACCGGCAAAAAAAAAAAAAAAAAAATAAAAATCAAATGCTTTTAAAGTGAATTATATTGCAGGAAAAATATTCCCAGCACTGGACTCTGCCTTTACAGTCAGAAATCTCAATGCAGTAAAAGATACCACAGTGCAATTCCAGTGGCAATATTCGGGTCAAATTCAGAAGTGATAAATGATGGTGTATATATATATATGTCCATGACGGCCTTTGAAAACTGGATGCTTAATAACAAAACACCGTGCCCCACCTGATGGGTACCGCACTTGTGAGAGAAGATTCAGAGAGAAGATGTAGGCAGCGCAAGGCACTATGTAACATAAGGAATGTCTAGCAATTATTATTTCCCCCTACATTAAATTAGATTTGAATCAGTAGCTAACATTTCTTAGATCCCCTAAGTCTTTGGTAATACTTGGACCATTCTGGCTCAGTTCTCTAGGTGATGGACCCATTTATACTATGACCTGATTTTGTTGCCAGATCAGTGAGGCCAATTATCACAGGGAAAAAAAAAAAAAGAGAGAGGAAAAAAAAAAGCTTAAATTGTGAACACTAACAGGCAACAGATAAATGAGTGTATGTGCTGGGGGGAATGAATGCCCCAAATTGCACTTTTTAAAACTCTCACACAGAAGCCTGCTGTTTGCTAGCTGTAACCATGGACTGGCTGTAAATTTTGGTAACATTAGGACTGAGCAAAAATGGTATGTCTCAAATTTAGAAAGGGACATGAGAGAGAACAACCAGTTAGGAGGCTGAAGACATGCTGCGCTTCTGCACAACTATTCAGACTAGAAAAATTGGGGCTTTAGAGTTCCAGACAGAAGAGCTGGTGCCAAAATGAGGGATTCTCAAGAGGATGTGGTCTCAGAAAGATTGTAGTGATCTCTGCTGGAGAAATCCTGGAGGTAGAGGAGAATCCTGAAGATCAGATTGATGTGTGGGGATGAATGCCAGAGGATACCTCGGGACCTCGGCTGCTAATGCCTGCAACTGTTCCCTGCAAGCCTGCTGCACAGCACGAACCACCACAAATTTCTGCCCAGCATCCCCCGATCAGCAGTGATCTCCCTAGCGGGAAGACAAGTTGAGACCTAGCGAGCACAATGCCAGAAGGGTGTGGGGAGGGACAGACAGTGTGTGAAACAATCAGGTGGGGTAAAAGCTAAAATCTTGTTGGTTCACCCAAGACACCTGCATAAGTTTACTGCTTACACCGATTTTATGACCAGCTGAGACCTGACATGCAACTTAGAGGATGATCCATACTCCTGCTACTTTGTGGGAACTAAGGGAACAGCCATATTCCACAGCTAGTCCTTACTGCATTGCCTCTGTGCTGCAGCTCTGTGGCAAGCAACATGAGGGCAGACAGGGAGAAACACAAGAACCCTGGGGACACTCTTTCCTGCCTAGGCTTATCCTGTAAAAGTAATGTGTGAGTCAATATAAAATCTAACACTGCAAAGCTCTGCAGAGGAAGGCAGGCCCATAAGGACACCTGAAGCATGGGAGACATTAGGGCAGGCTCTGAGGATTGTAAAAACAACAGCTAGAAAAAGCTACGTGTTATAAGCAACTGCAGAGCAAAAGAACCAGAAGCTGCAAAACTCCTGCAAACACAGAGAATTACTGGTGACAAGAGAACATGCCCTTCCCCCTTCTGTACCTGCCATGATTGCCTGGCTGCTCCCAAGTGTTTGAAGAATAAGTTGAAGCTCTCTGACTGCTGCAGCTGCTTCTTCCCCACAGCACATATCAGGCTCCATGACAACCTCCATGAGGCCGACTCCTACCAGGGGAAGAGACAAGAGATTTCCAACAATAGCTTTTGATCTCGGCATATTAGAGTGGAACTGGCTAAACACATGAAAGCACTTGGGCCTTTTTCAAGAAAAACACACACAAAAAAACCCTCCACCCCAGAAAACAACAATGCCCCCAAAAGAAAACATAACAAAACAAACAAAAGCAAACATAAAAATCATGTATTATTTAGTGACTGTCACAATGGACCCAGCTGCAGACTCCTATAAAAACTTTTCCTCCTATTTTTTTAAAGGAGCAGGCAAACTGCAGGCTGTCCTCCACCCTCTGATGACTTGCAGAACAGACACACACATTCCTCTTCTGCCTTCCTCTAGGAGAACTCCAGTTTAAAGCCAATCTGACTGCAGACTCAAATTTATTGATCTTAAACTAATCTTGGAACAGACAGAACTGCAAACAGATGTAGTCTAGTTTTTATTTTCAGTATCTGGCTTTCAAAGAATATGAGCAGCCACAGCCCTTAACTCCAGGATACTGGAGCACCACATCCCTGTTACGCTAGGCCATCCTGATTGCTGTCTTCTATTTTGCATTAAGTTGGTTCATTCAGTTTATAATTTCAATGCTTTAAGAGAAAATCTACATTTTTTCAAAGCTAATAATTAAAAGAAATCTCTGACTCATGCAATGTCAAATTCTAGCAACTACTCCTACATACAAACTTGATTTACTACAGGTCTGGGATTTTTTTATTTATTATTATAATTTTTAAACAATGCCTATAGTAGCAAGAGCTTAAGCAGCTGCGTGGCTGTATGTTACTGACATACACAGTTTTGAAGAATTGGAGCCAACAGATTTCTAATTTGCTATTGCAATATGCCATCAACCAACTGCAATAGGAAAGGCTTGCTAGCCATTAAAAAATGCAAGCCTTCCCCTGCTTCAAGTGTAATGTGCATTTTGATCTGTTTTTATTTTTGAGGAGAGACATACCAGGTTGTTTTTACTTTTCACTTGTTACTTGTCACCCATTTACTTTTAAAGACTCATCTTATACAGAAAGAAGGAGAAAAATAAGAAAATAGTCCAGGCTTACCAGCCCTATTCAAGTCAACAAGAGTTTGGCTCCTTGAATCATCATGGAGACTCTTTCCACTGTCTTGCTCCAACTGAATTTGCTTAATCCTCACAGTTTTGGTCACCATCTGGCTCATTTTGTTATCTATGCAGAGACTGTATGACAGACTCCCATTCACCGCAATAGGAACTCTTTGCTGAGTGATTTGATAGCCAGCCTGTCAAAAAAATAGCTTTATACTCAAAACATTCATTTTATGCAAAACAGCAGCATTACCAAATGCAAGTACTCTAGACTAAGAATATTAAACTGACTATGCAACAGCTTCCATAGTGACCTGTAAAAGATGAAGGTACACGTAAACAGGCAAAAACACAAATTATTCTGCTTATCTGGAGAGGAGGGAAGCTAGAGAAGGGGACTAGAATTTGAAGTAACTGTGAGAAGCTGGAGATCTGGGAAAAAGTAAGAGTGCTCCTCAATACAGGCAAGAATGCAATACTATACTAATGCAGAAATAATCAATAACCAACTACTCAACCACTTGCTAAAGATTACATCAATTTCACTGATACTGCCTTGGGGCAGAAAATGGACCAGAAGAGGTTCTTCCATGCTTGTGGTTCTGTGATCATGTTAAATCTTGTCTGAAGACAGTAACTGTACCTCCATCCCCAAGCTGAATATCCCTCTCTGCCAGTTCAGTAACTGACTCATTAGTGTGGTGGGGAGGGAGGTGGCAGGAAAAAAAATATGAAGAAAAGGAGAAAGTCCAGTTTCATTAACACAGCAATTTACAAGCTAGACACTGCAACCCCCAATGAGGCACACAGCTGATAAATACCACCTCATACTCGGGACTCCATGCAAAGGGGCAGCTTCTAGCCAGAGAAGGGGCTGCCAGTGACAAGGGCTTGTAATCACTGCTCTGATGTAAAAATACAGACTTGAATCAATTACTCTGTTGAGATAGGGCCCCTATCCCTTCCTCCTTGCTAGCCTGCTCATGCCCCCACTGGTGAGAATTTTAAAAAAGCCTGCCAGTTTTCTGGGAGAAGCATTTGCGTATCTTGTAGGGAGGAAGGGCTTACTGTAAAGTTTAGAGATGGTGACAGCGCGTTGGGATACAGGACAATGGTCTGGCACCGTGAATAGCTCAGTTTATATATGCAATAAAGAGCACGACCTTCTAGCCATAATCACTACAAGAAACATAAAATAATAGACTCTTTTCAGACTATGCTAACCAGACAGCTCTTCCCATCTCTTAAAACTTCTCATTAAAATGATTTTTTTTAAAGCCTGGAATGCTGAGTGACAATAAATAACAAGAATCCCATTTCCTATCCAAAGCCCTACGCTCATGAGTAACAATAATCCCATTGTCAAAAGACCCTAAGAGCAGGATTTATTTTATCTGTTCTGTACAGCTCATTAGCCTAAACTCCGCATCTTATTACAGAGTTCCTGGCTAGACTGCTTCACTGTGAAACGCAGGTTGGGCAGTTTAATGTCAGCGCTTTAAACTACAGAAGTCAGTCACTAGAAAAAAAGAATTACGTGTTTCAGGCTAATAAAATCAGCATCTCCTTCACCAAATTTCCATCCATATTTTACAAGAGGATCCTATAATTCACGTTCACTGACAATGGCAGCCCACATGATGCTGTACACTCTTTCTTCTGCCTCACCTTTCTCCTCTAAACACATAGCTGAGGTTTCTTTTACTTGACAACATTCTTTCATATAGTTTCTATACAGGAGACTGATAGGACTGATAGCAGGAGAAAACACAAGACTATGAGATTCTTTTCAGTTTAACGGCAGAAGCACCAAAGGTGACGTGGAAACAGATCTGTGATGTTTTGGTGCTTCTTTAGTATGTATAAAGGAATTTTGAAAGTTGTGTTTATTTCTTGCTATTTCACTTTTTTCTTCTTCATGTCAGGAAATGGGTTCTAAAATAGTTCTACAAGTAAAAAAAAAAAAAAAAAGCATTGATAATTCAACGTGATAAGGATGTGTTTCATATTCCCAGTAGCTCATTACAAAACTCCCAGCAAAAGGGCCTCTCTTAATGACTCACAAATATTAGCAAAGTTATCCCCAAAAACAAAATCAGCAATTATGTCAACTTCACAGAAGTGAACCTAAGAGTTGCACATTCCCAATAAAAAAGAAAACAGGATACAAATCTCTTCTGAGATCCAGGTGTCCAACAGAAAACTATAAAATCTTTCCCTTTCCAAAGTGAGAAACAAATGTATTTCAATGTGTTATGTGTAACTTCAAAATATTTTCAATACCTGAACAAACACTGGGAGAGAAGATAGCCTGGTTAATAATACAGCACATCTGTACTTTGATTTGGGACCTGAGAAATCTCTTTCTCTGCCTCTCTTGATGTCTGGGATACCTCACCTAAAGAGAGGATAAGCTAACATGCCTGATCTTTCTCAGATAAAATAAAAACATTTTTTTTCTTCTTATGCAGTCAGCAGATGTTCAGCCACAAATGAGAGAAATTAAAGCTAGTGTTCCTCCCTTTGACAAATTAAACTGAAAAATCAGAGCAAATAAGCTGACAGGAAAAAAAAGTATTTAAAATTAGAAAGAAAGAAAGAAATATAAATTTCTATTTACCAAAATAGACAAAGAAAAGATTCAAACACTTCTGCGCCCTGTTGTAATGACAGAAGTTAGGCCCTTACTGATTTCAGTATTTCCATATCAAGTGTGGCAAAATGTATTTGACTTCCACTGACAATTTCTAACAAATACGAAAGCTACCAACAAACCACACTGAAAAGACTCAGTCATATTTTTTTTTAATTTATTGGAACTACTGACTGAGAAATTTTTAAAGGCAAATTAAATATTTTTAGCTCTTTAAGCACACACAGAAAAGACACTACCATGTTTATACCAGTGAAACTTGTGTTTGTTATACATTCACTTGAAATGAAGGGCTATTATCAGACTGCTTTTACCCTAACAGACAATTAGTGCTAAGCACCAGGAATGGAGAACTTAGGGGGCAAAGCAGCTCCAGCTCCCAATTCAATTACATTAAGCCACTGGAATCGTGCAGCTAAGCAAGGAGTCAGCAATCAGAGCAATCATATTCAATCAGCGAGCACCAGGGTACAGCTGTCTATTCATCAGGGCACAGCGCAGCATCCTGTTGGGGCGAGCAGAACACTGACTGGAAACAGAAAAAGCATCTCTTCGCTCATCCCCTGTTGTCACCCGTACTCCAGACTTGCCCTTTCCTACAGCTGTAAAGGAGCCACCCACACTGCATACTTACAGGCAGATCTGCATAGAAATAGTGTTTTCTGTCAAACAAGGACTTCTTGTTTATGCTGCAGTTGAGTGCCAGGCCTGTCATCACTGCTGCTTCTACACATCTCCTGTTGAGAACCTAAGGAAACATGACACAGAGTTTTGCTCAGATGCTCAGTATGTAACAAATGTGTTTCCCACACACTACCTTACATGGAGCGTATATTCAGTTTTGCTTTCCTTCAGCCACCCTTATATCTCTTTCCTTGTGTGGGTAGTTCTAATTCATCATTAAAGTTGCAGTAGCTACAAATCCGCAGAGCTTTAAGATGAAAAAAATGTCATTGTCACGTTGTCATGCCACATAAGGAGGTATGCACTGCTCTGGCTTGCTACTCTTGCACACTCAGAGATAAAAAAGATTAATCATAGCAAATGACAACTGACTTGCAACTGGCTGTCACGTCATACTGGGAAAACAATGGACTTGCACAAGGGACTGCAGTGCTATTTCATTCAAACACTTTGTGGTTACAGGTGTTCTGAAACCACAGTGAATTCCTGAATAATTATACACAGATTTGTTTAACAACGATGAAATTAAGTGTGCTTATGCTTTGTTAAAAGAGAACCAAAGAAACATCTATTGATCCCATGGCTACAAGTATGCATGCATTCCAGAACCCAGGGAACCCATTGCATTAAGGTTCTTGAAGAACGCCACATGAGCTGAAGACCCAGCAAGGCCTTCATGAAGAAATAAAGGAGTTTCTCACAATGAATCCATCACTCTCAGTGTTACACCCTTCTACCTCCTCAGCAGGTTCAGGATCCAGAGGAGAAAGAAAATTCCACTCCCAAAAGTAGTAACAAGCAATGTTTCATAATTACAGCTTTTTTCAAATGTGCTCTCATTAATTTAACAGTTCAACTAATATCAAATTGATATAACTGGAAAAAAATAGAGAAGACTGAGTTTGCCTTAGTGCAACTCCAACATGATCACATTTACTGTGTTTTGAGGCAGGAACGGAACTTTATTCATCTTATTCTGTGTTGTAGAGCTGCCAAGAAGTCAATTTCTGGACCATTAAAGGAACACATTAGGTAAAGGTATTTACATGATTTCATCTGCATTGACCAAAACATAAAAGGCTTAAATACCGTTTTCTTCAATGTTTCCGACAGAATTTGTTTTTTATATTTACCAGCCTGGTTTCTGAAAACAGAATAAGCAGCTGTACATTGTTCATAGCCCATGTGTTTACCTCAAAAAGGACGTATCTCTGCTTTGAGTATTTTAGAAATCAAAACTTCACTGAAAAATAGGAGAAACTCTTCATATAAGAGAAACTTAAAAATTGCTTATACAGTAGAGAAATTAAGTATTTAAGACATCTAACAAGGTAACTTTCAGATCTTTAGCATAGCTATATATGGCTAACTACAACACATCATCTGTTGCAGCATATTTTATTTATTAAAAATTTTAAAAGACACATAGAACAGATTTCAAAACAGATAAGAGGAAGAACAATTTCCCTTTGAAATAGATCTGCAGCAAAATGAACGCAATTAGCCCTGACTGTAATCTAAAGTAAAACAGGTAACTTCAAAATATTACTTTATTTTAGTATCATGGCTGCAGTTCATTACATAGTAGATGATCCTGTTTTCAGCAATTAAATGCTTCCAGGCAGAACAGAGACTTTTTTTTTTTACTGTTTAAAAAAGCTCATAACAATGCCTATAACGGTCCATATTGTTCAATGTTTAAAACACCACAACATTTCTAACTGCACCAGCAAAATTTCCTCCTTCTGAAGCCTTATGGCATGACACTACTCAGCTTTACAAATCAGAGAGGACTATACCCGTCAGCCCTTTAACCAGAAACCATTAAGGCTTCATATGGACCAGGGAGACTCAAAACACCAGTGTACCAAAGCAGTGAACACATGCCTGATGTCCTGCTGTGTCTGCAGCCAGCGAAGGGATTGTGACTGACTCCAATCTGAGAACAAGACAAAACCCAGGTCCCAAGCTGCAGTCCACTAGAGCCTCAGAGGATGTTCTACAAACACAGGTGGAGTTTAGCCAATGATTATGATACAACTATCACCTTTGACTACTTCTTCAGTTTTTGCTTCAAACAAGGTAGACTGTATCTTACTCATTGCTCTACGGGATTAATACTGTTTGGGGGTGGAGGAAATAATTCCCATATACTTACTACTTACATCTGCAAGAAGCATTTGTACTACAACTGGTGAACCATTCTGGTGGCCCTGGGGAAAAACTAGCATAAAAATGTAAAATATTCATTATTTTCTATGCAGTATTACTAAGCAGTTGGATGGCTGCAATGTGTATCTGCGCGCAGCATATTGGATCACAGTAGCCCAGTCCTTGTACATACATTACTCATTCACTAGTCTCACTTCCTGTGGTATTTCTTGACTGCAGAAGACACTGCAAAATCAATCTTTCCCCCAGCGCCATACTGAGATGTCTTTTCTCCTGCTCTGTTTGACTAGGACAAGCAGATGACCATCTACTTCCTCAAAAATCAGAAGTTATCTAATATTGCTCCACTTCTGAATTATCACTACCCATTTCGGTCTTTTATGATCTATGTGCATAAAGCAGAACTGGTTAAGCAAACTACTAATTTTGCTTCAAACAAGCTTAGCTTCTCAAATAATCTACAGTGATAAATATCAATTCAGTATGTGAAACTTCCCTTACTAATGACCTAGAATAAGTCCCCCCAGCTTGTTTAGGTGGTAAGCTGTTATTAAGTTGACAGCTTTGACTAGCACCAAAGATCTAAATTACTGGCTTGAACTGACAAGCTGCCAGTCTGATATGCTAGCAAATCACTGGCCTTGAAAGAAAGCTGTGCAGTTCCTGGAACAGCTATGGACAAAACACAACAGTCTAGAAAGCCTTCTTAAACACTTCTGGTCTTCTAAAACAGAAGCATCTCTCCTAGGTATTTATTTCAAGAAACTCCTAGAGACCTATCACAGAAAGAAATGTAAATTGTTTGGATTGGAAACTCATGCAACACCTTAACAATGGCATCACAACATCAGCACCATTTCCCTTGTAGCTAGGCTATCCTGCTAGAGCACCATGGTAACTGAGAGCTAAAGGAATGAAAGAACAATCCAACTAAGACCTTGCTTTTTCTGATACTTGTCTATTCTCTACATCTAGTTCACAAGTGGAAAGATTCCTTTTAAAAATTTATCATTTTTATTTGCAAGGTCGGATTAGTCAAGACCTTGGCTTTAAATACAGGACTATTCAATAGCTATACAACAGTACATGCATAATACCTTCAACGGCATAAATTCCCATCAAAAGCAAACTTTAACAGTTTTTTTTTTTTTTTTCTTTAGCAGCAGGTTTACTCCTTATACTAATACATTAGAAAAGCTGGTTCCCTTTTAGGTGAAGATATCTGTTTCTATATTTAGTGAATGATCATTTTTACACTTTAAGAGTGTAGGCATAAAGCTTTTTGTTTTGGTCATGAGTAATATATAGGATAAGCAGCCTTTCAATACTTAAAGGGGGCTTATGAAAAGACCGAGAGCAACTTTTTACTTGGGCAGACAATGATAGGACAAGGGGGAATGGTTTTAAACTAAAAGAGGAGAGACTTATATTAGATATTAGGAAGAAATTCTTCACTCAGAGGGTGGTGAGGCACTGGCACAGGTTGCCCAGGGAAGCTGTGGATGCCCCATCCCTGGAGGTGCTCAAGGCCAGGCTGGATGGGGCTTTGGGCAACCTGTTCTGGTGGGAGGTGTCCCTGCCCATGGCAGGGGGGTGAAACTGAGTGGTCTTTAAGGTCCCTTCCAACCCAAGCCAGTCCATGGTTCTATGGTAAGTGAAAAAAATATATATATAAAAAAAGAAACACCTAAATCTCCTTCCTGGAAAAAAGTTCATTTCTGCTACCCCTTAAGAAAAAAATCTATATTATAGCAGTGGGTTCCCAGAGGCCTTTGTTACAGAACAAAGCATTCCTTGTACTAAACACAGCATAATCAACATAATTTCCCCAAAATTAATAAAAATATATATTGATTCTAGGTTACATATTTTAATAAAGTAGGTTCCATATGAATTGGCTATCTTAAAACCTTCACTCCTACTTATAAACATGAATAAATTGGCATCCTGTGATTAACTACGTGACTATTTATCTTGGAAATATTTAATTTGGTTCCTTTTAATTTAAAATAACAGCTGGAAGAAGGAAGTAGTGCAATGTACTTAGCAAGCTCTCTGTAGACAAAGCAGTAATCTTTAGAAACCTCAACAGATATATCTAGTCATATTTCCTGTTACTCTTATTTCATATCACTCTGATTTTTATTTGCTTCCATTAATGGATATGTTCAGTTTTATTATTCCTACAGTTTTAAAAGTACTGACCTGCTCCAATATATGGTTCTTTGAAGTGCATTCATAAGTTAAACTTCAAAATAAATTATTCTCATATCCACTTAGTCCAAATGTAATTGTGACCGTTCCATCTGATACTGCAGTTGAGTACTTCAACCCGGGGTTCTTCCTTGGCATCCTCCCACACAGAGAGGAGGGCCTAACTGTCTTGTAGCTATGCACATACAGAATGTACACGGCAATAAATGAAGAGGTAACCATGTCCCAAATAAACCATTTGTTTCAACAGGATCATTGGGAATCATACCCCAGCCCCTTTGGCATACAATATATATATATTTTAAAAGAACAAGCCAACATAAGACTTGTCATTTGTTTGGTCTGCAAAGAACCTACATATTGCAACAAACAAGGTCACTAACTGCAGGATAGATTTAAAAAGAAGGCCAGCTTCAATTTATGCTTTTTTGGCTTTCAGTCCAGCATCTACTTCACAACATATTTCCCGTCTTAAGATGAGCATTATGTTCTTATCCCTAAGGAAAGGTGCAAGTGAGTAGAGGAGAAAGCAGCAGACATTATAAATAAAGACCTTAGATTAACAGAAAGAGACTCTAGCTTAAGGAAGGAGAACAAAATGGCAACTGAGAAGTTGAAGCAGTGTATTTTGGTCAAATATATCATTATATTTTGTAACCTTATCTGTCTGCTGTCCGGTGCCAAAGATATATGCTACTATACAAAACATATTATTATCCTTAACCTTGTCTGGTGGCAAAGAACAGGGAACTCTGACATCTTAAGAAGTGCCTGGCTCCTAAACACATTACTTTACATGTATCCAAAGAATAACAGGGCACATTCTCTGAAAATGAAGAGCCATTGTGAATACTTGTATCACAAGGCTTAGAATAGGAGGAATTCTCTTCCAGTGGCAATGAAAATCACAAAAATTCAGCAGCAGTAGGGAGAAATTCTGACCCCTGAGAGTAAGAAAACCAGGAAGTTTAACACCAAATTCAAAGCTCTTTAAATACTTGCTGCCTTCTGGGTTTCTCAGCCCTTTGAGACAGGGTTTGCTAAAACCCACAGAACGAAAAATCCATTCAGACTACTATGTGGGCAAAGTGCTCAGTGTTCTCAATGGAAAAAAATCTGTTTCTGGGGTGCTAGTGAGGCAACAAATCCAGTGGCATTGCCTCAAAACAGAGATCTTGGTGTCTAAAACTCCATCATCCCTGGCTACAACTGAATAAACTTCTACCATTCAGAACTGGTTCCAAAAGCAGAAGAACAACACAATAGAGATGCAATGGTTTATCATATCCATAAGCACTGTTTCCATGGCATTGCCATCAAGAAGTCCAGTATCTAACATCTATACCCACCCTGCTGACAGTTCCACCTTCTGAGCCTGCCACATGGCTTTTTTGACCTGTCATAAGGATGCTTCCTCTGTTACGCCACCTGAAACGGAAACCACTGCCAGCGCTATCTGGTCCAGGAGAAGCTAAACAAGGAAAAAGCCAGTGAAAACAACTCCCTGATTCTAGAGACAGGAGACTGAGCAATGGCTAAAACCTAAGTTACAGAATGGGATCAAATCCAAAGTCAGCCAGAGCTTTGAGGAAGAGCTGCTCAGACCTTTTCCTATGCTTAGCTCTGCAAAAAAACAACAAACACTAATAAAGACTTTTAAACATGAGTAACATCTGCTTTCTTCAACATAACTTATATTGCTCAACTTGTTTAAGGGGGAAAATTCAGAGCATTTAGTAAAGAATGGAAATAGAAAGTGTTTCTAAATTGCCCCCTTACCCTGTTTACCCTTGCAGGTGGTTCTTGGCATGTAGGCTTGTTCAGGGCCATCTCCCTTGTTATCAAATCCCTTGCAACAAATTCAGAACTTCGATACACATTGACTGGCATTCTCTTGCACTTCTAAATCTTGCCTCTCTGCCCTCTGCTCCTTGTTGCAATCTTTAAGTATACTAAAAGCTCCCAGCCCTTTGCTGCTACTCACTCCCTCATCCCTTCTTCCTCCATTCGCAGTTTCCTGAAACATGCTTATTTGCTCTTCAAAAAAGGTGCCATCTTTCCCTTCAGGGTGGTTCTTCTGACCTCTTACAACAGCACAACTTACAAATTGAGAGTAAAACAGAAGTCTAACACACACAAGGAAAAAGTAATTCAAGCAAACGATAGGTAACATACTGCAACAAATCTTGCAAAAAGCTATTAAAAGAGCAAATTAAAATTATCTTTTAAAAGGCAAGTTTGTTTGCTTTTGGTTAAAATTCTTCGTTAAAAGACAAGACCAGCAGGACCAATGAAAATTAATTTCCTATAAATAACTGTCCAAGTTTGTTTTAGCTAAGCAGAGATCAGCACCATCTCCTCCATGATTCCCTTCACCTCTTCCCCACTTCAACATCCCAAACTGAGTATGAAGTGTCACAAATACCTGAATGTCAGCAGCCCAAATAAAGCTAGTAGCAGTGGGGAGAAAAGAGCAGACTCAAACGCTATTTTCCTCTTCATGTACTTGCTAATAGATTCAGAAAAACATCTGCAGATCGAAATCTTTTTAGACAAATTTGGCTGAACTTGGCAGCTAAACTGCAAAACTAACGTTTCTGTATAGGAAACAATGGTTGCAATAGCAAAGTCTACACATACAACTAATAAAATCCAGTGGCACAAGCTTACACATTCCTTTCAAAATCAAAAATACAGCCATAACATATTTACGGTGCCAAGGTGGCTGATAGAGAGGAAAACACAAAGAAACAGATTAATTTTACCCTAAGAACCAATTACAGCCTAATTGCACCAAGATAAGTTTCAAGCAAAATACATAAAACTGAGAGTTATGCAACATTACACATGAGATAGCTAACCATGATGAGAACAAAGACCCAGTCTACAATTATCTGTCATCAAACGCTGTTGGACAGTGTTTCCTAAATACCTTTTAATGAAAAAAGTCTTCAAAGAAAAAATTGTTAATAAGAAGAACAAAGAAGCAAGATGTCAGTTTGCAAAGTTAAAATGCTCAAAAAAATGGTAGAATCCTGATTGCTACTGAAACTCTTTCTTAATAGAGTGCTGTTTTCACTTGCATATGTACACTCCACTACCTTGGATTTCCTCAGAAGGAGTCGCCTGGAACCAGACTGGCTGTCCACATATGGAGAGAAAATTAAATCAAAATCTTAAGGATGCCAAAGCATATATAGTGACTGATAAGAGAAGGAATAGAAATTTGCCTCTCTGCCAAAATCACCCACAGTTCAAAGTTAAAATAAATTCCCAGCACACAAATAAAAACTACTGCAAAAGCCTAATGTGCATTTCGGCAGCAATTTCAGAGTGCATCAGGAAAGAGGGGACAGCGATCTGTCTAGCTGTCATGTAACGGTCACACTGTCCTACCGTATCAGAGGTGGCACGATGACTTCGGTAGCAGAACTACGTGAAAGAAAGGAAACAAGATACTGCAAACACCAGCTCCCCACTATGAAGTAGAAAAAAAATATGTATAAAGCAAAAGGTAAAGCAATAAAAACCAACACAAAAGGAGATAAGTGAAAATACATAGATAACATCAGTGATGCATTGAAGGATCTACTGAAATAGGTGACAGCAAGATGTTATATCAACGCAACGCAGTTCTAACAGGCAAGTTTACATCAGCCAGAGGGACCTGTTAAGGATGAACAGCAAAGCCAACAAGAAGAAAAAGGGAGAGCTCAATAGGTAGCACAGTTTCTGAGATGTTAAGGAGACAAAGCCCTACAGGAATTGTTAGCCTTGACAAAAAGATTAAAACACCCAGAATGAATGTTCTAACTTCTCACAAATAAACAAGACACAGCAAAAAGCAAGAGAAAATCTTGCAGGGTACTCCTTCAAAGCTTGACAGAAGAGCATTGACAAACATCACCAAACACTTCAAAGCACAAGAGCAGAGGCATCTCCAGAAAAATAGTATTCATAGTTAAGCATGAAATAATTTTGACCCAAGCAACTGCAGCAACTGAGGAGGTGTAACGCTTCTCAGACCCCAATGAAGGAGACTAGTTCCACGAATAACCACCCCAGGCTGTGCGTGATCCTATGAAAGAGAAGAAAATACAACAAGGAGAACCCCTCACTCTAAGCCAGCCCTGAAAGTCACCTGAAGCAGGCCTCCTTAATCTCTCAAAGACTTCTCCTGACCAGTACAACAGTGCTGAACTGCTTAATAGCTTGAAATTACATAGGTAGGCTCTAATCCATCACGTACGCAGGAATTCAAGGGTCTATGAACTGCAAAAGCCTTCTCAGGGAGCAATCATTTGAAAGTCTGTTTCCCTCTCCCATTTTTTTTCTAAACTAAGTGGTATTTTCTTTTTAGAGGCTTACAGGGACTAGGACTAACATACTTTGCAAGCTGGGGCTGTGTCAACAATGAAAGGCTGTTAACCACTGATGATACAATGCTTATAACACACCCAAATATCATCAGGAATGAAAGGACTGCAACAGATAGGTACCACGAATTTCTAAGAAAATATCTCCTTTTTTCCACTTGAATACAATTATTGCAGCTTTAGTGAAAGAAATAGCAAACAGTTAAATAGAATCTAGACATAAGTAAATGGTTTTAAACAAGTATGCACTCACTTCTTCCTTCAGGCACTGCTACTAATTTATTTTTAGAGGAGAGATTGAAGGGTACAACAATCTAAGCACATGTGGTTTCAAAGAAGAAAAGTAAATTTAGATTACAACACCTAAACCAACACGCATAGAAGGAACCCAAGACTGTCCGGTTCCTCAAGAAAAGTGTGTGCAATTGAACATGTAGTTATCAAAAGGAAAGCTAAGTACAAGAAGGGACTCAATTTACATGCGTGTCAGCAGGAATGTCAAAACACAACTGAAGTCACAAGTTGATAAAGCAGCTGCTGTGGTCACCAGATCTAACAGGCATGGGATATCAAAAAGTCTAGTTTCAAGTTGTAAAATATAAATTCTAGTCTCAATGTTTCTGTTCCAACATCTGTAAGATGGTGCCAAATCCACCAAAATACATACCAACCTCCCAGTGCCTTTGAATGCAAATGCACCAGGTAAATCCTGTATGTTAATAGCATCTGAAATTTATTATGAAGTCTGATAATCACCCAAGCCACCTGTAAAAATACTGGGCATCTCCTACTGCCAAGGATGGATGCAATCTCAACACAGGAAGGGGAACTAAAGCATCCTCCACATCTCCAAGCTGGGTATTACCACTGCCAGGTCCCTGGGCAACTATGTCACAGCACTGCAGGGGGGGAGGACAACAGCATGATACGTGTGCTCTCAGCTACTGAGCAGTGCCGCAGTCACATTCCTTAGCTTTGGAGAAGTCAGAGTTTGGATTTCAGGTTGCCAGTAACACAGTACCTGAAGGAGCAAGGCCTAACAGCTCTTCTAGCCCCACTTTCTTGCATGAAAAAGTGTATCGGTTGTAGGAATGTCACTGTA
Source organism: Aythya marila (assembly GCF_965140915.1). NCBI lineage: Eukaryota > Metazoa > Chordata > Aves > Anseriformes > Anatidae > Aythya > Aythya marila. Next base: position 32,617,705 of record NC_139045.1, on the reverse strand, counting down.
CCGCTGAGAGAAAATACAGGAGCATGCAAAGGCTTCCTTCTAACACCACACAGGGAAAACTGAAGGGGTTTAAATCAAAGACATGAAAGTCTCAGTAGCAGCAATGAGTGAGTTGCCAAGTGCTGAAGGATGTCTAATGAAACAGGAAAAAGATATATATTCAGAAAATATCATGATATTCTACAGCAGTGTTCAACACAGCCCTTACTCTACTTTTTCTAAGGTCAGATGGAATTTATCTTTTCTTCATTAGAACCAGAGCTTGATGATTACCTGTGCTTCAGAAAACTCTACCTTACAAAAAGATAAAACAGACACTGTTCACACTGTGAAGATAACAAAATTCAAATGCAAGAGAAGGTGTCAAAATTTTCAAAATACTTAAGGTTGCAGGGCTAACATTCATTCAACTCTTATTAACTTAAACCTTGGTTAATAAATCCTAGGTTATTTCTTAGTATACCTGCATACAAAGAAACAGGATCAGGTTTTCACTTTAGTCATGAAGGATACAAACACAAAATGTTTATCTTCTGGTGTGATTAGCAACAAAGACTAAGCACAGACAACAAAGGTTTCAGCCTTTAGTTACTAGATCTATCATCTTATTTCTTAGGCTGAGCTATAATTAACTTTTAGTCAGCCATCTGAAGCATGAGAATAGCTGGATTTACTTTCTGTGAGGCCAGTCTCACCTTTATAAACCTTTATAAAGATTCTCAGAATTTTCAAAGAGGATTTATCAGACTGGAAGTGAAAACACGTTTATGGATCCTCAGAAGAATTTTAAATCAACCTACATGTACATATAATGCATCATATGCAGCCCTGTGTAGCTTAATACTTTCTACGTAACAAGGTCTCTAAATACACCATGCTAATTTGCTTGCCAAGTCCATCTACCTGGTAAACAAAACATAAGAGGTACACTTTGCACACTTCATTAAATTTTGAAGGCTTGTATATTGTCCCAAAGAGAAGCAATCCTTAGAGTGATTGAGTACGATGCCTAAGGGTGAAGGTTCCATCACCACAGGACATGAAAATGAAGCCTGTAGAGCAGTGCGGGACGTGCCCTCCAGTCTTACTATTTCTTAATGTACCTTCTTAATTAAAGCTTTACCATGTCATTTTTCCTGCTTCATGCCGAACAGGAGTACACCTGCATCGCTGTTCTTGCCTGTAGCTGTCTCAGAGGCACATTATGAAAGCGGCATAGTGAAATGGTCGTGACACTAACACTGTTTTTGATGGTCCTCTGAAGGCCTACTTGCAGCAGGAACATAAAATAAATTGTATGACAGTACAGGAGGAAAATATAAAGCAGAAAGATGGAGGAGGTCTGAACAGATTCCTCTAGTTTCCCCTTTACTGTGCAGAGCACAGCGAAGTATCATGCCCACGCTGATTAGTGACCAAGAAATGTATAACAAGTAGAAAAGTTCCCCCTAGCACCATTCTTTCTGGTCCCACTGCGAAGCACCAAACGCTAGCATGGTTGTCTATCATAGCCATATCATAGTCCCACGGTAAGTTTAAATCCCTGTGACATTGAGAACTGTCACTATACTTCCCAGTTTATAACACTAGTTACTCTCTGCTGCAGACAGAACAACCCCTGTATTTTTCAGTTCTGTTATGACTTCGCTCCTATTTTTTTAATTTCTTGTCAAAACAGGGTTGGAAAGCCAAATATTTACCTTCTAAAAAGACTTAGTAGGCAATAATCTGAACGTTTGTAAAGGTGTTACTTTATTTTTTATTTTTTAATAAATACTTAGAAATTTTCAAAATCTACCTTCTATCTTTCTAAATCCACTGAAATCTATCAAATTCTACTTCTGGTAATACTGCTATATACAAATACATGTAGTTACTTCAAGAAAATAAGCCCAGTTATTTGCTGCCAGAACAAATACTGTTCTCTGACATTAATTCGTGTGCAGCAAGTACAATGCTAAAACAAAGGTATGACTACAGACTGGATTCTGTATCACATGCTAGCCTGCAAGAACTGGTGTTCTGTAACATTCACTTTCAACTCTATTTTCAGCAGTACTACAGTGAGAAAAATCTTTCTTTTTGTAGAAATAAAAGCACCTGGGAGAAGCTAACACAGAATCACTACTTTTCAATTAACCTAACTGTCCGGCTTTCGCATCTCAGGTGCAGTTACCTTCTCTGCCAAAGCCCACGTGTATCAGTATGTTCTCACAAAGGCCATACCAAGCCTCATTTGTAAGCGCTGCGACAGAGAAAAGCAAGCCAAAAAAGCCCCAACCTGGACAAATAGAAATGTACATAAAAATGAAACTCTACATAAATACTCATTTTCGTTCTTTCAAGAACAGATTTTCTACTTGACTGAAGACAAGCATTAGACAATTTAACAGGATTTCTGTGCATTCACAGAATGTTAAGAAGCTGTAAAACAAAAATTTGAACCCTTTTAAATTCTGTGATTATGAACTCCTTAACCTTGGCCTACCCTCAGATGAAATTAACTCATCTTCCATATTTCAGGTCTAACTGGGATTCAAGTCTAAAACCAAATGATTGCATAAGATTCCCATTCTCTCTGGAAAGTTGTCAAGATTTCCATATAGTTAGATCTGAAACTCAGCCCTGAATTGGCACTGAGACCAGAGTCAAGTCCAAATTTTATCAGCATCTAACCTCTACTTTCTTGGGTTTCAATACCTTTGCAAATACAAAATGAATATATCAATTCATTTATCTCTTTAAGGATCACACAGCACATATAAAGCCCCTAGAAATCTACCTGTAAGTTAATTCTCAATTTTATAATCTTATTTAAGGCTATAATATGGTGAAGAAAAGCTTCCAACAGATAAAAAAAAATACATCTGCAACTGGAATTCAAGCCTCCACTCTAACAAATATACTCAAGGAAGCACTTTTGCATATGCATAAAATAATTTCACCCCATTATAATCTCTGCATGTTTGTTGCATGAAGCAATGTAAAGTCTATTCACTATTTACTTTCGCTGTATAGTGTTACACTTTTTTTTTTTTTTTTTTAAACTATTATATGAAACCTGTTAGATTCCTGGAGAATTCTACAGAAGCACTGTCATAGCCATCACAACCAATGAAGTTATAATTAAGCTGTGACTACAAAAATGTATTATGCTGTCCCTAAGAAATTCTCATTGCCAAGCACTAGCTATCTATTCTGACTTATTAGCTCACAATGTTTCACACGGATTCTTTTTTTTTTTTTTTTAATTTTAATTATGTTGCACTGGAAATAGGAACAGTTGACACTTGCCTAAATCAGAGAGTTTCTACTAAGGAAACTAAGTAACCCTGTAGTGAGACATTCCAAATGGCAAATGACAGCTACATAAACACACATATGGCAAAGTAACATCAAATGGCCACTTGGAAATAAATCTAAGACGTTCTTCTCTCACAGGATTTTCAGTACCTCTCATATCTAAGGACTTTCCTGTGTGGCATACTAACCAAATACACCCACTCTGGCCTCAGAGAAATACTGTGATTCATTTAATATGTCGAAAAGACAGTCCTTATTTTTTTTCCTTTGCAGGGGATATCAAATATCCGCAGTGATAACCAGGGAGTCAGTAGAATAAAAAAAAAAACAGTACCAGGCATCTCAAATTATCAAACAGACGGAAAATAGACAAATGTGCAAAAGCAGTTTTATAGTCAAATATTAGAAAGAGAATATTAGAAATACACCCAAAATTGGCTGACATAAATTCTGTTAAAAGTTAAGTTGAAACATAACTTACTGGTAAAGTTCCCGGTAAAGAAGCATCAAAGAAAGATACCAAAGAGTTAGGAGGTGCTGCAAACTGAACTTGGGAACCAGAGAAAAGTTTTGAGTTGGAGCTGATCTGTGCATGAATTTCCAGACCCACAACTGGTACCCAAGGAGCAAGACTGAAAAGGAAAGAGAAGAGAAATGTAGTTAAATATCGATGATGTTACCTACACATAACTATCTATGATTCTATGTTAAAAAAACATAAACATCTAAAAATACAAGAATTAAAACCTCTTCATTTAGTTATTTGACAAAAACTAAATTGCAATTGTAAAAATTTGCAAACAGTACTGCAAATCCATCTACAGTGTGACAGCAAAGGTTGTGCTGCAATGCCAGAGACAAGGCACTAACTCAATATATAAAGACAGGACTGTATGGCAAAGGGTCTTGACTATACGCTGGAGAGAATGCTGTAAGAAAGAAAACGTAATGGTCTGAAACTTAACTTTGCCTTAGATGAGAAATCTTACAGAAATTAATGAAGCAAACTTGCATGCTGAATGAACCCTAATTTGGTACCCCATGAAAATCACAAAATCATCATAAATATCAATTACTTCTCATGCAGTTTGATAAATCTCCAGCAGACAGGTGGCATAATAAATTATGTATTCTTTGTCAGACAGTCACTTGCATGCTGGGAAAGGTGGCTCTCCAGAGCAGTGCTAGTAGCATATTAGCATAAACATTAGTAATGTGGTAATAGAGAAATCACAATTTCAACTAGAGAGCTGCTGCTCTCTGAACATACTCCATAGCATAAAGCTTCTCTGTATCATGTGAAAAGTAATTGCAATTCTCACATCCATAACCTTTATATGGACAAGGGAAAAGGGTCACCTTTACAGTATGAATTGCTTGACAGTTTCTGTAAGTAATTATCTGGCCTTGTACAAATAAAGTGGCACAAATAATATTTCAGTGATGAAATCACATTTCTGTGGCAAGAGACTTCAGCAATATAAGTACCCAGATAGCTATAGCAGATAAGCGAGCTATGGAAAAACATTAAACAAATATATCAAGGATAGTGTTCCTTCCAAAGGTGAACATAACACGCTGCCAAGATTTTAGTTCTCTGTCTGCCCTCCAACAGCCGAGGACATCCCTACAGACACGAAATTAGAGATGCAGATACCACTCGCACTGCTGCTTTAGGAAGAAGAGTATTGTCCTAACGGATTAAGGTTCAGATGTTTAAAGCATCCCATACATTTTTTTCTGTACTGAAACATTTTCTTCGGTGTTTTCCTCTACTCATACAAAATATCTCATTTTGGGAAGGCGAGCTGCCTTGGGACCCCTACCAGGGGCACGCCAGGCTCTCTCTTTGCCCGTGCGCTAACCACAACCGTGTCCCTGTGGCAGCCCGTGTGTGTCAGCTCGCTCGGGAGGTGCTGTCGCTGCCCCACCGCCCTGACAGCAGGCTGCTGAGGCCGCCCGCCCCCCGAGCCCGGCCCCACGCCGTACCCGCTCTTCCCCGCCGGCACCGCCCCACCTCCGGCGTTACGGGCGACGACCCGCGGGGGGCGGCGGGCTGGGACAGGGACAGTAACGGGGACAAGAGCAGCGATGGGGACAGGGGCGGGGAGGGTTCCCCCCAGGCCGCGCCGCCACGCCCGGCGCCAGCCCGCGCCACAGCCCAGCGCCGCCGCCGCCATTTTGCCTCGCCCACGGCTCCGAGCCTTCCCCGCAGCGCCCCCTGGGAGATGTAGTCCGGAGAGCGCGGTGGCTGCGCGGAGTGTCGGGCGGGGGGACTACAACTCCCGGCAGGCCCCGCGCCTCGGCTCCGCCTGAGGGGGCGGTAATGGCGGGCGGCGGCCTCGGCGAGGCGAGGCGAGGCGCTGTGAGGTGTGGCAGCCCTCAGGGGAGCGGTGCTACAGCACCGCTGGGGACCGGGAGATCCACGCTCCGCACCCATACCCTGACACACTGATTAAAAAAAAAAAAAAAGATGTTTTATAGTTGGTGTTTCCCAAATCTTGGGCGTCAAACATCACCTGCCTCGTTTCATGTCAGCAATCTGATGCCCTTCAGTGGCAACCCTGGGCCTTGGCTGTGTGCGTGGAGCACTGAGGGCCAGTCCCTGGAGGGCCCCAGAGTGGTATTGCTGTACAAATACACGGTAACAAGGATCACTGAATAGGCAAGTATCTTAGATGCTGTTTATGCAACTACATCAAACAGACAACAGAATTAACAACCTTCTGTCCTAAACCACAGGCCTGGGGAGCTTAAATGGGAATGTACATTAGCTGTTGCCTCTGTCGTCTTTGCTCTATGTCAGATACTGCCAATAGAAGCTAATCGGTCACAAAAGTGTGAGTAAGACTGATTCCTTCCAGCAGAGGACAGTGGTGCATATAAGCACTTGACAGCGTCTTACTGCCTTTATGCCCTTTACTCTCAAATGTGAGATGATGAAGGGTTTAAAATAATGTGGAAGATAATTCATTCAACTAAGAATGCTGTAAAACATTTGTTTCATTGTACCAATTCTCGAATATATTTATATTTTAAATGAATTAAATTAGCAGTTCTTCTATAAGAAGAACCAGTTGAGAGTAACCGTCAGCAGACACCAATCCACAGTTATTTGTACCATCTAGTTGAGGGATATCAGTTTGTTGTTTTTCTTTCCTTGAAGAAAGTTCCTTCTGTTGTACTCAAAGTGTGACCAAGACAAAATTCCTTTGCAGTAAAGAAGAACTGGCCACAGGTGGTCTTGGACGCTTTGTGAAGAGTGGAAGAACCCTGGTGTGTCCTGTTTCCTCCTCTCCTGTCATGGAGTTCCCTGTGTATGACATATCCTAATATAACACCAGTATAGCAGTCTAAGCCAATGTAATGGGTAAGATTTCTTGATAATTTTGATATGAGGAAAACCCTGTTGCTTTTTCTATATAGCCCTATGCCTATGCAATGTAATATGAAAACTATTTAATCTTGAAACTTTAGTATATTATTGTTATTTCTGTAACAGATTCATTCGTTTACCAATTTTATTCCATGAGCACTGTATTTTATTATTATTTGATACTTTGAAGGGATTGGCAGATTGTTTCAACCCAGCTATGAGGATGGGTTCCGAGTTTAACTCTAAAATGTTTTTACTGGTGTAAAAATGCTAAATTTTGGGTTATTTTACTTTCTTTTAAGCCTGTTATCCTGAAGTTTTCATAATATTCATATAATCATCTTTTAATAATAAGAATATAAAAGTTTTCATAAATAATCACTAAGAAGTTTAAACCTTATGAATATTAAAATCACGTTACTTAAAGTCTTATTCTGCCTTGGTCGCACAGACTTCTGCCCTTTGTGCATATTATTTAAAAAGCAATGGAAGGTACAGAGGGGTTGAAATCTCCTTTCTATATCCAAAACTATTCCCCTGGAACTTTTAGCTATATGGGTGTTGTCTTATATAGAGAGGAAGATTGGAAAGTGTCATTGTTTATGATTTAAATTGCCTCAATGCTATTTTAATACCCTTTCTAGAAAAAATCCCATTACAAAACCCTCTTTCTTTGAGGCCTCATGCCAGTGACCAAGAAGATAATAAATGAAAGCTCACATATCCATATACAGGAAGCTGATCAATCACAGACAAGCAGGGAATAATTGCCTTTCCCAGCAGCTTACTCAGAGTTAGGAAAGGCTACAGATTTGTTCTTTATGTACCTTGCACAGCAGCCTCTACTTTGCAGTATGTTTATAGATCATGCTGTGTCTTGGAATAGGAAAATGTCTTCAGCACTGCATAAAGATTGGTATGATGATAGTTCAGTACTGACTATGTAGACTTGTGTCTTAGAGAGGGTACATCCAGGGGACACTTTGCTGTGACTCTGATTTTCTTACTATCTTAGGAATTTAACCAATGTCTGAGAGGAAATTGTAATTTTTTAAAGGACGAAAGCCCAACAGTTTATTGTTTAAGCCATAAAAATGCGGTCTGTCCCACTTACTTGAAAGAAGATCCCTCTGAATTTCAGTTTATAGGATCTGAACTCTAAATACTGCTTTCTTGCAAGCCACGTTTATTATGCGTGCTTAGTCTTTTTGCAGGTTGTAATATCTCCTTTTGGAATAGCAGGGAAAGGGGTATTTGTTAGATACTTCACAGGCTGTCTGCAGTGTCTTATTTCAGCATATGAAATCAGGAACAAGCAGGAACCCCAGTTAGATTTTGAAGTAGAGGGTGTGCCTTTTTGCAGAGTAGAGCTGTAGCCTTATCAAATAAGCAGATGTTGTTCAACAGAGAACAGTGATGAAGAAGGTTGTTAAGTTTACAAACAAACTGTGGGAAAGGATGCTTTCAAACTTTTAGGCTCCTAATGTTATCTGTGTACCTTGAAAACCTTTCATTCGTTCTACAGGTATAAAGAGAGAAACTTTCTTCTTTTTCTGCAACTTTTAATTAATAAGGGCAATGATTTTCCACTAGGACCATTGGTTCAGTTTGTCAATCTACCAATAGTGAGAAATGATTAAAAAAAAAAAACAACAAAAAACACTCACCTTGCAGGTGGGAAGAGGGTATTTCTCTTGAACACAAGAGACAGTATTTAAGGAGCTAATATGACTTGCTCATATGACCTGCTGACCGTGTACATATATGCATGCATTACATGATAGGTAGGGTGATAGAAGGGGCCTCGTATCAAAGTACGTTAATGTAAGAAATGGTATCAACTCTTTATTGGCAAACAGGTAATGCTATTGTATTTCATAATAAGTATTATTACTTGGAATTTAAGGGCCAGATGTAGCTAGAAGAAAAGTCACAATAAATATTTACACATTTCTGTTATACAGTAACAGAAGTTAGAAGTAACATGCAGATACTAACAGTTATATAGAAGGTGAATTCATTATTCCTCAGAGGCTGTAGCAGGATAGAAACTGTATTTTTGCTTCAATGAGGAGAACCTCTTATACTATGGCTCTCCTCTACTAATTTTCACATGGTTTGTCTTGCCTGGCAGTGCTGCAGTGAACAAGTGGCTGCACCTGTGGTTTGAATCAGGTGTTGGCAATCTGGTAACTAGTGCCTTGGTGCACTGTATGGCTGTTTGGTTCAGGGCACCAAATTGGAAGCACAGTGGCTGCTGAGCTTATTGTGGCTGGGAGCCTTGCAACTCATTCACCAAAGGCAGTATTTGTTTGAGAGGCTTCAGTGCTATTGATCATCTTGTGGTGAGTGCTACTGCTAATCCTGCTTTCTAATCAAGTTGTTTTGACAATGTGAAATTCAGTTATTGCATGTGTTATGCTTTTTTTTTTTTTTCTTTTTTTTTCCCCCCAGTATGTTTTTACCATATTGGTGTTGATTCTCAGCAAAGTTATTAAAGCTTCATTATGAGCCTATGGTACTTGTGGTATGGTTTCTAGTGCTCAGGGATTCATTTTATCTGGGTGGAAATTTGTATAATTTACTTCAAGGGCGATCACTCCTTTTGGTTTGGACACACTATAAAATACAACATTTTCCAAGTGTTTAAGTTGTAATATAGTAGTTATATTAAGCTTATATTTAGATACAATTCAGTCTGTAGGGAATGTGTTTTGCTGCTGGTAGTGTCTTGTTGTTGTGTATCTTTTTTAATAGTATGTTTTTCAAGTAATGGGAACTGTATTTGGAAAGAACAGAGTCTAACCTAAAGAGTCCAAGTTAGAGAAAAGTTCATAAAGTTATCACGTGGCTCTCATGTATATATTGCCTGAGGGGGCACAGAGAAGAAAATGATTGGTAATGTTTCAGTTGATCTTCAGTTGACTTGTATGTTCTTTAATTGTATTGGCACCAACGTGAAGGTCCTTGAACTATGTCTTCTGAGGCTGTGTATTCGCTTTAGCCTTGTTCTTTAGTGCATGCTTTCTCTCTCTTCCATTTAGAAGTGAAACTAACTTAACCCTGTTTGTGTTTTTTTTTTTTTTATTTTATTATTATTCTGATTTTTTTTTCCCCTGTGTGTATTTTCCAATGAAATTTCAAGGAACTATTATGCCTGAGGCCTGTTATTTCCTAAATTAAGAGCAACAACTCTTGTTTCAGACTATCTGTGACTTTAAATGTAAGGTCAGAGATATAATATTTCAGTAGCATATGGTTTCACATAACCAGTAGTAGACCAAGAACTTTTTCCCTTAACCCCAGGATAAGGGAAGGAATTAAATACTGTTGTACAAAGCACAAGACTAAATCCTAATTGCTGCTTCTGAAGGTAGCATGATGTAGTCTTGCAGCTTGTCAGAAGTATTTAGTTTTAGACAAAGGATACCTTCCAAAATGCACTTGAGATATAGATTGTCTGTTCTGGTATCCTTTTAAATTATTTACGGTTTCAATTTCATGGACTCGTTTATAAGATTCCAGCTGACAACCCCACCCCAGGAAAAAATAGACACGAAGATCTCTGTTAAGTTTGCTAAAGAGTAAAAATTTTAGTTGAACAGTCAAATCAGGAATATATATCTAAGTGTTTTCACTGACTAAGAGGAGGCATTAATGATCAACAAAACCTTCAATTACTAGTGACTTTTTCTATCGTGAAAAAAAGTGAAGGAACTGTTTGAAAGAGTTGTCAGGCAACATAATGCTTGAAGTAAGCCCATTATAATAATGACATTAGTCTAAAATTATTTTTTTAATCAAAACCAGTTTAAAGGTAGTCTCAATTGTTGAATCTTGTTAAGGCTCTGTTTTCAGAGAGGGATTTTATTTAAAATGTGGGATTATTTATAAGTTGAATATATTTTAGAAGAAAATTATATTCTCCAGCCTTAGCACAGTGCTTCGAGTGACTGCCTTTGGTGTTGTTAGCGGTAAGAACTACTTTTATTGTGTGAAGCAATAAGGATGTGAATTAAAACTGTTCTCCAGATAGAACTTTGATTAATTTCTTCTGTGCTTTTAGTGCAGTACTGTGCATGAAGGGGAAAGACAAAAAATATTGCAGGTAGATGCTCAAAAGCTTTGAATAAAGTTCCATGTCTTCACGTGAGGCAGCCCTTGGCTCACCTTGTTTCCATGCGATAACACAGACAAGTTTTGCTTGTTTAGAGTTGATTTTCAAGGAGTGGTTTATTCACTTATTTTCAAGATGTTTTATATTCCTACACCTTGCCTTCAGCTGTTTACGGCTATGTGTTGTCATGCATCACCCAAGTGGGCTCAAAGAACCCAGGCTGAAAGCCCTCATCCTGCAAGACAAAATGTCTTTACACTCCGACGTAAATAAATTTTTCCTTCTATGGTTGCGTTGTTGCCATGAGTTCTACACAAAGCCTGTAGCATTTGAAACTATCACATTTATCTTCTGCTTTCTTGGTAAGTGACAAGGATGTTGATTACTTTTCATCATTATTTTTTCCATCTGTACTGTATTTAGGCCATACCTTTGTGCTTGATAACTTTTCTGATACCGAAATAGAAAAATGTAAGTGTTTCTTCTTCTCATGAGTGAAAAGCGAATGCCAGGGTCCTTCCTTGAAATTATTCATCCATTTCACTGTTTGAATAATATTTATCCCTGTACAAACTTCCAGTGTTCCATACTGAAGTAATGAGTGAAATATAGAAGAAATGAAGTACCACTACGCAGCAGATTAAGTGGAGAGACATCCCCCAGCCCACCCTTTTTTTTTTTTTTCATCTTCTATTCCCAAGACTCAAAGGCTGATTGCTTATTAATCCAGGTCATGATTTCTTCGTGGACCTGGTACAGATAGTCTTATTCACAGGCACTAATTGAGAGCTTGCAATCAGTGTCACATTGTGACGACACAGAAATTAGTCCCTTTGGGTACAGAAGAGGCCAGAACACACAGGAGCAGCTCAAACTTGCTTCCCATTCTGTTACTTGTATATCTAGTGTCCTAATAGAAAGGACTGCCACCAAAGTTATATCAAATATTTAATCCTGTGTTGTTTGTTCTTTCCCTGGGGCGCCATCAGTTCCTGCTGCCTGGTTTGAACCGCTGCCCACCAGTGCCAGATCTATTTCACACAGGCTGCAGACTGATCAAAAGATGGGGACAATATTCTACCAGAATCTTTTTTTTTAATTTCATTTTGAACTAGGGACCTGGATGCCAGTGGGGTAATTTGGCCCACAATGAATACTCTTGAGATAGTGTTTTATACAGATCGTGTTAAAGTGGGCCTGTCTTTCAGTTTATTCTTTAGAAATAGTATGAATAATTGTTCAGTCTTGTGTCCAACAGCTGTATTAAAGCAATATATCTGTATAAAATATATGGGTAATACAATGCTTCTTTTACTGTTGTTTTAAAGGTACGGTAAAGAATTAAGTGCTGCTGTTGTCATCTTCCCCCCAAGTAATCTCAGATTTGCCCTTAAACTTCCAATTACAGAAGTGAAATTCTCTCTGCAGAAACTTCTATTAACCTATCAGTCAGTAACTGCTGTGGGACTGAGGTGCTTTAGCTTCAGAAACTGATTAGTAAATTGCAGTCTGAAGCCAGAATGGAAGAGATGCTGTGTGCTTTGCACATATTGCAGCAATGGCTCATTAAGCTTTAATAAATTGGATAATCTTTAAAGTTTGTATTTCCTCCTTGCCTTGTCCAGTATAGCAGTGTGTGCAAGGAGTTCAGTGCAAACCAGCAGCAGCGCAGTATAGCCTGACTGTGTCAGAAGGCTGTTTCCATAGGCCTTGTTAAAACAAAACTCTAAGGGAATTCAGCAAGAGTTTGCAATGAGTAAAGTGTTTGGGATCGATCCCAAAACTTCTGTGAAAGCAAACCCAGAAGAGTTCACATGTGTTAGACAATTGAGACAATGTCTTTGCCTAAGGTACTTTAGAGACCAGCCTTTCTAGCTTCGCCATGTGCCCTTCTTCTCAAAGTATTGGCATTTATAGGATGGTACATGGCTTTCTGTCTATAAAGTAGTCTGAAATAGTATTTCCTTTTTTCATCCTTCCAGTGCTCGCAGCAGTGGCCCTAGCAGCTGTAATAGCATGTGCATGCATTGCTGGCTTTTGTTCTAACGATACCTTTGATCTCTTCTTTTTCTGCTACTGTACACATTAAAGCAACACAAGTGATTCCATCAGGGCAGTAGCACTGTGAGGAGAAGTGATATTCCGTGTCACTAGACAATTAATGTGTTGTGTTGAATGTACAGGAGGAGGCCAGGAGTGCAGTAGTAACCGTGTATTGGAAGGCCATGTGATAGATCTGGCCTCAGCAGCACACTTTGGATTGCTGCTTCCTCTGCTACTGAGGTGGAGATTCAGTGAGATGCATGTTGTATATTCAAACGGACTTTTCCATGGGTGAAAGAAATGCACATATGTATCAAGAGATTTTCTTTTTCCATTTATGATCTTCAATCTCATGGTACTAGACAGGAAGTGTCTAATTTGGGGAGCAGTTTATTACCGCTATATGAGTCACGCAAAATTTACTGCTCCTTCTAGGTCCCAGGGAGGAGAGATTTAACCTCTTCTTGGAATCTGCATCCCCAAAGCATGTCTCTTGTCTTCTTACCATGTTCTGAAATACCCAATTAAGCATTAACTGGGGAAAAAATATTTTAATTTGTCAATTTGTTCATGTGTTGTTTTTTGATGGCAATCTTCAGTGATTGCCAGCCGCAAAGGACAGGAGCAGCACAACAAGATGTGCTCTGAGATATGCAGGGCTGGACATACTGTTTATGTACGTTGTGCTAGGTAATGCAAAGTACCGTATTCCCTCGATGTAAAGGGGGTAATCTGCCTTCCATGGTAGTTATCATGTGAATTCTGATGTCTTGTAATTACAGCCTTGCTTCCCTAGTTTGTGATCATATTTACTTGATCTTTCTCAATCACTGAATGTTTCCAGGTTTTAATAGTTGCTTGCTTCCTTTGTATAAAATAGAAAATGGATTTTTAAATTAAACAAAGCCATATGTTTAGTCAGGAAGATTTTACTCTAACTTGAGAAGGAAAAAGGAGAAATCTTTATTGGGAAAATACAGGCAGTTTATCTGCTAACCTCTTCTGGACTGAACACAAAATGAATTTTTGTCTCTTTGTCCAAAATGTACTTCAGAGATCTGAAAATGCATGGTGGTAGCATAGTAAGTAAACAGAACATTGCAAAAGTATCTTCAAAGGCCAAGGAATAGCTTAAATACTGTTTGAAATTGTGGTTGATATAAAACATTTCCAGTTGGATCTTGTATAGAGTAATTACTTTTGACAAGTTAATTTTGCAAGTGTCCAATTAAGCTATTCATTCATAGCTTCTCTTCACAAAGAGGCTGTATTCACTTAGATGTGAATTTCTACTGTGCACCCAAGAACTGATCCAAATCCGTGGAATATGAATTCATTTAAAGGGCAGCTCTTCATTTTGAGAGTTTGAGAACCCAACTCCAGATCACAAGACTGGCTTAAATCAGGATGGCCATGGTGGATTTTTTTGTGTGTTGTGTGGGTTTTTTTGTGGGTTTGTTTTTAGTAGCAGTAAGTGCTAATTTCTTAATTGCTTGGCTTCTATTGAGTATTTTTGAAGCCATTGAGAGTCATATTCTCAGTTTTTCTTTAGATTCACTTTAATTAACAATATGAAATCAAAGTTTAGGGGTTTGCTTTCTCATGAAGCCCCCAGACTCCCAAAGCTGTGACTTTAAATGGAATGCCAAATACCAAAATGTGTGGTAGAATTAGAAAAGACAGAACTACTAACTTTGTAGAAATGTTAAAGTAAATAATTATGGAGTGTCCTATCTTTGAGATTGCAGGATGGCACCTGGTATTTTCAGTTGATAATGGAAACTGTTGATTCACTGCTGTTGATGGAAGTGGAAATAAACCAAGACAAGAGCATGCTGTGATTATTCAAAAGGTTCAAGGCTACCTGTAACCTGCCACAATCAATCAGGTGGTTGGTTTTTAGGAGGGAACTAATTATATGCATTAAAGATAGACTTTGGCCTCTAGAAGCTTTAAAAAAAATAAATATAAATGAAGTATCCAGTGCTTATCCTCTGAATGAGCAGTGCAGGATTAGGGAACTGCTATGCAATTAATCAAGCTAGTGATTATACCAGGCTGAAAACTCAGGGGACCAAATTTATTAGGCCCCAGGCAGGTAATTTACATGATCTGCCCTGGTATTAGTGAGGTGAATTCAACAAGATGTATGATAGTGCTGGTAGTTAGTGCTTCCCCTTAGTCATCTGTCCTGTTTTTTCACTTGCACGGAAAGGTCTCTGGTGGTAATGGACCAGACCAAAGCATAACTGAACTTTATGGTTCCTTGCTGCTGACACAGAAGTTTGTAGGTTGCTGTTCCAAATCCCTGTGAGGGGGAGAAAAGCACGGACGTGGCAGCAAACATGGACTAATGTTTCTGGACTTCTTATTTCTTGCATTACTACCCTGAGAGAGACCCTCTCACTTCCCACTCAATGTGTGTGTACACTCACAGACTGGGTACCTACATGGCTGTTTACAGTCGAGACTTCAGTACTTGAATTCTCTAAATTCCTTTGTCTGTTTTGAAACTTAAGCTATAAATGGATCTCGGACAACAGGTTTCACACAGGGATCTAGATGTCGGGCTGTATCATCCCCCACACATAGTTGAGATTAATTCCATATCTGTTCTGCAACTCTCATGTTGACACCTGTTTGAACACAGAAAAGCCTGGCTTTCCCTGCATCGCATGAAGTCACTCAAGTGAGAGAAGGGGGCAGGCCAGGCCATAGGAGTGCATGTTGGGAAAGACAACTGGAAATTTTGAACATGTGTATTTGATTTCTAGGAGTGGCAGGGAAGTCCAGTGGCTTCATCACCAGTTTTGTCAGTGCCACCGAGGAAGTGTGTAAGCAGCAGAGATTGTATTTCCCCAACTCTGTTAGCTCGCCTTTCTCAGAAGCTCTGCAGTCTGGAGGAGACTCTCTGTTATAACTTACTGAGTGGCTAAGGAGGCCACAAAAACCTCTCTAATGTAAGGCTTTTCTTGACTTCATGTTCATCACACAGACTGCTATTTCAGTACCATTGACCTTGGCTTCCTAAACGTGGCTCGCCTGATGCGATTTATCTATCCACTCAGTGAATAAATAATAATAATAAAAAGAAAACTCAGTATTTGTATGCTGGGATATTTCTCTGAGATTAATTTTATAAGAGAGCTGAAAATCACTTTATATATTGGCTTTGGTATCCAACTCTGGGAATTATGTAGAGGTTAACAGTAATATAAATCCTCCATCCAGATTTTACAGCATTGTTTCTACTTTTTTTTTTTTTTTTTTCCTAGCACAGTTACAGTAGGTCTGTGTTCAAGTTCGTATTGTTCCCTCTTGCATCATGGCTTGCTTCTGTATATGAGAAAATAACTATAAAAAGCTCAGTGTCCAGGGTATGCCTCTGACCCCTGTTTTGGTGCAGATAATGTGATAACTCCTGACTCTTAATACAAACAAACACCAGTTTGGGTATAATTATCCTTAGCTGAAGCAAGAAAGCTTCCCTAAGCTCCGTTCTGAGGACAGGAAAAACAGCAACAAACTCCTTGTGGTCTGAGTTTCAGTGACAATAGCATTCAGGATGCAGAATAAATGTATTTGGGGAGAGAGGTGCTACAAATGTTAGACCTTGAGGATTTTCCAGGTAGAAAAATAAATTCAGATAGTGCAGTCTTAACCAGGCTGTGTCCAAGTTGGTGTGGGAGCTGAAGAGGTGGTGAAGTTTTTGACTGAGAATTATTAAAAGAAAGCTCAGTTTTAAAATAAAAATATTTTTTAAAAAAGCTCAATATTAAAATAAAACATTTGGTGTCCAACAGGTGTTGGCAATGAATGACCAGAAAATCTGGTGAAGTTCAACTTAAGTTACATTAAAATATAATTTAAAACCAACCTGATGTTCTTTTAAGTCATATTAAAAATCAAACTGCTTCTCAACAGCCATCTATGTCAGCAAAGTACAGGAGTGGCTGCATTTTCTGCCTGTAATTAGTGGTAGCTGAGAGAATTGTGGTGTGGATTTGGCACAGCACTTACTGCCAATGTAACAACTCAGCTGTGTATCACATGCTGGCAATTGCGTGTTTCTTTGCATGTCTAGATTCAGGCTCTGAAGCTTTCAGTTTCAGAGTTTATTCAAATATTTCTTAAGTATGTCATTAGACGTTAATATACTCAGAGTGCTTCGTATCTTATATCACTGCACTAGTATTTCACTAATTAATCTTCATTTCATTAGTTATATGCATTAGTGTAGGCAAGCACTCCAGGCTGGATTCATTGTCCATGTAATATGTGGTACAATGATTTAAATACGGGAAAAACTGCTCTCTAGGGTTTTTAAATGAGGCAGGAGCATAATTTACATATTAGGACAAATCAGGACTAGCCCAACAGTGGATGGTAACTAATTCAACTAGGTTGTAATGCGGGGAAAGGGCAAGTGGAGTCACAGGGGAATGTGGTTTATTGAAATGTCTGTATATGTAGGCCTTTCAGAAAATTCCTTAGGATGTCGAAAGTAAATGTTCTGCCTGTTCTTCCCCTATTCTGTAAGAGGGAGGTGGCCTCTAAGTCTGACCCAGTCTAAATATGGTCCCCAAATGGACTAAACTAAGGGCAGACAACATTTGCTCTATCTACTGTTCTGTCCACCCCTGTACCAGAAGTAAACACCACCTCTCGTGCAGCAGAGAATGTGGCAGGTGTCTGTGCTTTGGTGTATTAGCACAAACCACAGAAGAGTCTAAATGGGTTTGGATGTGCTGGACTGTGAGAAGAGCTGGCTGAGGCACCATCATGGTTTTGCTGTTCTGCCTGGGCTTCTATGTATGCTGCTTGTATAACTCGTTCCTGCAGCAGAACAAGCTATTTGCTTGCTCTTTGCCTTGGCATAGCTGTGCGAAACCGATGGCATGCTCATCCTTTGAATTCGGTGACACTGAGATGTAAATTACCATTCCTTATTCATATGTTGTCTAACTCTGTCCTTCACAAGAACAGATGAAGTTCCAGAGGCTAATAGCTGCCTGTGCCACATTGGGGAGTTTCTCAGTGGCGCAAATAGCCCGATAGGATTTCACCTTAATGAGGACTACTCACTCACCAGGACACACAAATCTTAGAACATTAAACAAAGCAGTAAAACCCTATTGCAAGATATTTTTTTTCCTAAATAACATAAGTACTAATCTAACTATAATATTGATTAACTTATTGAGTTTGTCCTGTATAGTTGCATCAAATTTCATTACATTCATACCTACTGGAGCCTGTAGCCATCCTGGTGGTTGCTGGTTCTTCTTAAAGATAAATAACCTAGTGAAGCTAAGAGGTTAAACAATACAGTGGTACAATACCTATTTTTATACAGACGAAAAGAGCCGGAGACCAGTGTGCAATGCTTCAAATAATCTTATTCTTTATTACTAATGTACTTGCCCCATTTGCTCTGTGCTTGTTAATGGTACTGTGTTACCCATTAATAATGCTTTTCATTAGCTCCCTTTTATCACCTTCTCCTTCTGCAAATAAATATTGCAATTGTTACTAAATCATGTGTAAGGGATGAAGATAGTTAAACGTTTCTGAAAAGACAAGCTATTTTAGCATGCTGTGATTAGTTGACAAGTGAACACAGACATATTATAAGCAGGCAGATATTACAGTGTTGTTGCATTGTCATTTTTTGAACTTAATTTTCTTCATTTTGGTTCCTAAGCATAATTAGTATGTGCATGTATGTGTCAGGTGCAAGAAGATATATATGTCTGTCTAGAATTCATGTAGCTTTTAAAAATTTTTGGAAGAGAGCAGGGAAGCACAAAAAGCTGTACAGCTTTGATGTATTGCTTCTCAGCTGCAGTAATGCTTAGCTTTGATTTAACAAGAAAATTCTCAAGAATTTACCAGCTCTCAGGAAATCTTACAGTGGATCACACTCCCTAAATTACTACTTTAGAATACTTTACTTTAAAATACTTACTTCGTAGAAGTTCGGGTATTTTTTATTTTCTTTAACGAGCAGAAGTTTTCCTGTCTATTGTTTTTTCTGTCCTCAGAGCTGGCAGTTCTGCTTACAACAACTGACTGATTGCTTGGGCTATCCTAGGCCAGAAAGCGGAAGCGGACTAGAATGGGTTAGATGCTACAAAACAGTTTGAAAAGAAAGAGGGTATGCAAAGAATCAGGAATTATTCTTGGATCACAAGAAGTTCTCTGTGCCAGTGTTTTGAAACAGGATGAACTACACTGATGGCATTCCTGACAGGTGTTGGTCTAGCCTCAAGGACCTCCACTGCCTTTACTAATGGAAAACTTCTGTTATCTAATGAGTTCTAACATGAGTCTCTCTCTCTTTTTTTTTTTTTTTTTTTTTTCTGTGACTGAGACTAAAAAGAGATCTTTAAAGCCAAATAGTCCTTTTTGTCTTTCATATTATCTGATATTTTTTTAGATCTCTGATCATTGCTCTTCCCTGAACTGCCTCCAAGTGGTCTGTTTTTGCTGAAATGTGGTGCCCAGATGTGGATGCATAGCTTAGCTGTGCTGGCTAGTTATGCCACTTTTGTCTTTCAGCTTGTATTGGTTTATGCATACAAATTGTACAATTGATTTTCTTTTTGTATGGTACTAAAACAAGGAAACAAAATCTGTTTAATTCGTGTTTGTGATCCTATGGAACCAGCAGAACTGATACTAGGCGAGGTGTTCTCCATTGTGTGCTTGACCAGATAATTACTCCTGTCAGAGCCCATGAGCTTGTGATTCTAACGCTTTCCAGTTACTACTAGGAGTTACATAGATTTTCTTAAACACATTAATTGTTCTGCTTGAGAGAAAAAAGTTTAGTTCCTTTTCTGTAAGAGAAAATGATTGCAATACAGAAAACTTTTTAATGATGGTAATTGAAAAAATGAGGTGGTGAGTCAGTCTTCTCCAGGGGATTTTTTGGAATGTAATGCCATTGTAGCCCATTTGACTTATCAGTTGCACATCAAGATTTTTTTTTTTTTTTATCAGGGTTTTTTCTTTTTACCCTCGCTGAATGAGTTGGAAGAGGAGACTTGTTTTGAAAATGTACTTTTGCAAACGTACAATAGTGTTGCAGTCAAAGGTGATGATGACCTCTGGAGCGATGGCTTATCCTGTCAGTTCTAAAATTCTGTTAAAACTTCAGAAATCCATAGGATTCAGGGACTTTTTTTTTTTAAAGTTTTCTGTCATTTAATTTTCATAATGATCCCTTACAGCATTGAAATCAGAATGTACATTTGATCATTAGAATATGTGTGTTTGTAAAAAGCTGGTTTTAAGGAGAATCAATCCTTTGCATGGAAAACATCAAAAAGATGGAAATGATCAGGGAAGGGTACTGTTATGGACTGGAGTATGTGCACGAAGGTGAGCTCTGTCCCTGTGGCTTGGGCAACTGAACTGATAAAGTAAGTAGGTTATCAGACCACCTCAGTCCAAAGTTCCTGTGATATCTTCATAGCACAGTCCAGTAGTCATCTAGATGGAAAGAAAATGACTTCCTACCTGGTCATAACATGGACTTTGTTGTTCTGAGCATCAACTTTAGGAAGAGAAAGAAGAGCAAATCTTCAGTCCCCTTAAACAGTCAAATAAAATAACAAGAATTAAGGAGGAAGGTCTGAAGTTGTGCCAGTTGTCACAGGAGCGTGGGAACTGATGAGAACTTAAAAGGCTTTCTTCTTTCTAATTAACTTAGGCATCTCCATCAGCATCCCTGGTCTCTAAAAAGCTGTTATTTCAAGGCCTCCACAGAGACCAAGATGTGTGACATTCTTCACCACACAGGTGATCTGCAAAGAGGAGATGGTGATGCGAGATCCTGAGACTATGATGTGGGTTAATAATATTTACTGCAATTTTTGTGATCCTGTGGATTTCGTGAAAAAGAACTAGAGCTGTTGTGAAGTTCTGGTGACTAATTTGCTTATATTGCCTTGTAATTGCAACAATAAAGATTGAGGTGAGATGCAGTAAATTGCCCCAGTGATGATTTTTGAAGCACCATCTGTGGCCTGATCCTTCTGGGTCTGTAAGAGTGGTATTGTTCAGGAATCTGTTGTGTGGCGTACAGGCGGTTTATTCTGCTTGTGCCTGCTAATCAGCAGTAGCCTGTGTTGGTGGGGGATTCCTCCACAAGGAAAGATGATGATGCTTGTCATTGCTTTTGGAGCAGAAGTGCTTCCCACAGGCTATAACATCGTGTTTTATTTTGATTGTCAATTTCCCACAAGACTGCGTTTCCTGAAAAGGGCGAACAATTAACCAAATGCTCGTTATTGGGCTTCATGTGTTTGAACACAATCTGATATAATTGATTCAATTCCACTAAGTAGCATGCGATGATGTTGTTATTTTAGGTGCACTGTACAGGGGAAATTGTGGAAAGAAGAACTCCCTTATGTCATGTCCTTATTTTGTGACCTTCGATCGTGACCAATCCATGTTCTTCAACTAAAAACAAAAAACCCTTAATCCTGTAAGAATACATCCAGGATTCCCTGAATGCATCACTCAAAGTTGACGTAAGGGAATCCATATTTAATTTGTATACCTTTCACCACTCAGCTCCTTCAGTTAGCTTCAATTCAGTCACTGGGCCACAACAGGCAAAAACTAATGGCTTGTTCTTTGCCAGTTTTACAAGCAGGACAATATAGGGTGGTAGCAGAGTAAAAGAAAAAAAAAAAAAAAAAAAGTACTACTATACTCCAGAAGATTTGAAAGAAATCTTACCCTTGCAGTTATTTTTAAAGGGGACAGCAGAGTTCTGCAGTCAGTATTTGTGTTGTGATGGTGAGAAATACCACCAAGAGGCATATGCTATGCCATCAGCTGAACCTCCCAGGACCTTAAATTAGCAGGTGCCCTTGTAGGAAACCTACCACTAGGAATGCAGATAAAACCTCAGTGGGAAAGCAGACTTTTAACGCTGTAAATTTTACTTCACTGCTGTGCAGTGGCAGTACTTCCTTGCCAGTCAAGCTGGCATCCCATTGTACAGTTGTCCATATGAAAAGAATGTGCTAAAGTGCCAGGCTGAGCAGGAGAGTTGAGATATGAGCACTCTGTGGCCCAGTCAGAGCTTGCATGCAGCGTGTGTTAGTGTGGTACGTGCCTATAACCTTCCTGGTCATCCCAGATCTCACTATCTTGTAGCTTTGGCATTTGGCATGGCTTTCGTTTGGAAGAGCAATACTTCCTTCTATTGATTTCACACCTGTCACTAGTGTGTACTTATTACTTTGTAGTATCAGTAACATAAATGTATTTGTATCAAATGTTAATGAAATGGGATTTTACTGCGTTAAAGCTCCTATCAATATTCATCCTTTGTTTAAAGACATTTCTCCCAGTTTTGACCATTTTTTATTTACAAAGAACATGCATGCACAAAAAGCTCACATGATATTTGCCCAGAGCCTTTTAATCACTTATTGGACATTGTACTTGTAAGGTACTTTCATTAGCACTAGTTACCGTTCATGTTTTATAGTGCTGGTCAGTTAGAACTTGGTTACTGAATGAAGCAGTTCAGTGATGAGTGATTATTAAGCAGAGCACATCTAAATTCAAAACAAGGTCTAGGGATGGAGTGTACCTTCATGTTTGTAGAAGTTTTAAGTTGTCCCTTCTTTCCTTCTGCTCTTAGCAGGTAGTAATAATGCTTAGGTAAAAGTTTGTGTGATAATAATTAGCTAAATGCTAATACTGCTTACAATTTTTCCTCTAAATATCATTCTGCAGGTTTGAAGTAATCTTTTTGGCCTGATATATGCCTCAACGTATGCAAATGGGATAAATATGTGTTAGGTCATAACATAAACAGAGACATCAAGAACATAAATGAAGACCTATAAAAGGACAGATTATAGTAGAAGGTACTTGTTCACCTATGTAATTCCAGTCCCATTGCAGTGCCTTTCATTCAGCTGCAAAACCTAACTACATATCATTCACTGGAATAATATTTCCAGTTCCCTTTCCTTTCTACCCTCAAGTTACGTGCTTGTGCTTGTTTGTGCTAAAGCTTGATTCATTAGTTACTGAAATTAGTGTGCTGTTAAAAAGGTTGGATGCTGCTGAAGACTAAGAAAAACTGGTTAAAAAATAGGAATTCGAAAAAGCAGGGTGAAATGTCTTACTGGAATCTTTATTGCAGATAACCTCAGTTCATTGTAGAATAGGAACTATGGAAAATGCATTAAATCCCGTAATGGTAAGCAGTGAGCATTGAAGATTCTGTATCATATAATAATTTGTCTTTAATCTTAATAAATGCTTTAGCTCGTTTCAAGCGGTTTTGCTTCATTTCATGTCTTTTGCTATAGGCTTGAACCAAAATCATATAAAGTAAATGAGAAGATAATATTTCACCTTTACATCAATAGGCTTTGGATCCAATGCTATGACTCATGGTAGCTCTGTGGAGTTCTTATTATTGCACTTGACTGATAATACAATGGCTATTCAACTAGCCAGGAATTTAAATAGATTTTGGGAAAAAGGAAACTTTTCTCATTTGGCACGCAATAGAAAACAAGTTTGGGTTTTTTTAATGCTTTGCCTTTATAAAAATGTTCTTTGGGTGTGATTTGTAACATTGCTGATAATGCAGATATGCTATTGGGCAACACCTAGCTTCAGATCTGTCTGCATTTTATGTCAAGTTTAGCTTGGCAATCTTCAGCTCACGTGCACAAGCTTTTTTAGCAGTCTGTAGTTCCTGTAGAATAAAAACAGCTGCAGGAAGGAGAAGCAGAAGACTTACAAGTATTCAAGTATAAAAGTCCTCTTTTCAGTCTGATACTGGTATGCTCAGGAAAGGCTACCTTTGCTGTGTGCATAGGTTCCTTTTTAGAGATGCTTTTATAGAGCTTGGTTCCTGTGCCTCTGTGTTCTGATGTTCCACACGTTCCTAAGCACAAAATAAATTATTTTATTGAAGGAGTGTCACTCGCCATCAGACCAGGCTTCAAGACATTAACTTATTTTTATACTCAGAGGGCGTATGAATGAAGTCACGGCTGCGGCAATACTCCTATCACAGCAAGAATTTGTTGTTCTTGTCTAGAGCAGCAGAGTATGTTACTTTCAACTGCTGTTTGCTTTGTTCTCATTTTCTCTTGTATTATCAGTGACAAATGCTAGTGAGATATGCAACCAGCAGTCTGCTCTCTGACTCAGGTGGTGTTTTTTTTGGTGGGGAAAGTGATGGGAGCAGTGGGTGTGGGTTGTTTTTTTTTTTGTATCGTTCTTTTCCTTTTTAACAACTCAGTAAATTCAGTGTTCAGTAGCTAGTCTGGTAGGTGGGATTTCAGAGTTGCATTCTTCAGTCAATTCTTTCACTTCTAGGTTCGTGTTTGGAGCTCACATCAGCCTTGTATCAGCACTAGTATCATCTTGTTCTTCAGTAGCCATGTGAAGTAAGTTACTGGCTATAGAGTAGTTTGTAATGGATGCATTGGATCGTTGACCACCGCTGCAGCTGTCGAGCCAGCATGCAGGATAGCCAGGAACAGAACGGACAGTGGAAGCTTCTCTGCTTCCTTGGTCTTAGAGGAGAGCTGTTGTGAATGGTTTTAATGCAGTGCTCTGTCTGTGCTTTAGCTCTGTGTATAAATGCAGCTTTCACTGTTTTTAGTGTCTTCCCATCACAAGTTCAGTGACAGTTGCACTGGAACTACTGCTTATGAAATGCACGAGGTTTATGGCCTGTAAGACTTTGAACTTTGGAAGAAACCCACAAAGCTTGAGGAAAATGTAAAACCTCCCCAGGTATGATACAATCCAAGGACTGCAGTGTGACCCTCTCCTCTGAGCGTCATGTAGGACTGCTCATACCCACTGCACGCCCAGCACAGAATTACAGCCCTGGCTTTTCTCATTCTAAGCCACTGTATAATTTCTGCACAAAACTCTTCCTTGGTGCTTGGAGAATAAAGTAAATGCAGCTTTCTTCTTGCTGTAATGAGTTGGGAGTATTTAAACCTTAATTAGGGCTTTGTGTTACGCAGAGTAATGGTTTCATTGATCAAATCAGAAATAAGCAGAGGGAGGGTTTGGGACAGGTAGATTTTAAGATTTGTTTACAGTAGTTTCTAGTCCGTTTCAAAATTGCCATGGGCAATACTAGTAAACCTGCAAACTTTTCACTGCACCAGCTGCCTCGAAGAACAAAGTTCCTTGTTCTGAATGCTGTATTAATTTGAGGGAAAGCACTGAACTTTGTTTCTTTGTTTGATGTAGGAAAGAAACCTGTTGTTCCCGAAGTTGCTTTGTTTTACTAGGAGGAGAGTTGGGGGGGAGAAAGCAGCTGAAGTTTCTGCCTCTGTTAGAATTTCATGACAGTATGTAAGCAGTTATATTTCTCCTGAGCTGTCAGTAGCTCAGTCTTCTACTTTGATTAGATCCGTGACTAAAAAAATTACCATAATCCACTGACAGGCTTGAAGAAAGCCATAATAAGACTGATAACAATGTGTCAGTTAAGAGGCTATTATATTTTACTGCCTTACTACAGCAGACTAAAAATCTATTCAAACTTACCATTGATATAACTGGAGCCTTTAAAAAAATAAAAAAATCTGTTGCCTGCCCTAGTCTTAATAATTATGCCAATGGGAGAAAGAGCTAAAATATGTACCTGTTTACATGAGAGTTTAGATGTTGACAGTTTTACTGCAGGCATACGGAGTAGCTACAAATACAGGATCTTGTTTTTTTTTTTTTTTTTTTTTTTTTTTCTTCTTTAAATGGCAAACTTTGGAATCTGGGCTAGAAGCAAGCACAGGATGAAGAATATGACTTTGAAATACTATGAAATGACAGCTCAGGCTTGCAAAGTCCTTTTTGTGGCATCTTCACAGAACGTTACGTATCTAGAAAGGGAAATGTGATCTCTGCTTCAATCTCTACTCCTGTTACCTGTCATCACCTACACAAAGTTTTCAGGGTAAACCAGTGCAGGCCTTATGCTGATGGAGTTTATACTGTATTTTTTGGTTAATTTCTTGGTATTTCAGTTGGAGATATTTTACTTGGTTGTTTAGATTCAGCAGGACAAAGTTTGGTGTTGACAAGAAGGTTGGTGGCATTGTCTGTCTGCACGTTGGGCATAGAGGGTAGCCTGAGGAATGGATTTGGACTTCATGATCCTTATGGGTCCCTTCCAACTCGGGATATTCTATGATTCTGTGACTGTGTTGACCCTCTGGCATAAATTAGGGAGCTATAAGACATAAATTAGCAATGTGCTTTTCATGTTGTCCTGTTGGAACCCTTGAAGTTGCAAATTGTGGTCATCGCTGCTTGTTATATCATCTGCTACAACCACAAAGAACGTGGCTCTCTTATCTTTGTATCCTTTCTAGCACCACTTCGCCTTTTCATTGAGCTACAGAAGTGTGGCTTCCTTGATTGCTCCTTGCAAATCATGTTCTCAATGCCTCTGGCCATCTTGGTGACTCTTCTCTGGATGTTTTCAGATTCTTCTTATCCACATGAAACTGGGCACAGATTCCTGAAGCTTCACCAGCACTCAGTAGAAAGATAACTCCCCTTGATTTGCTGGCCATGCTTCTCCTAATACAGTTGTGTATATAGTTTGCCTTGCTCATTACAAGCAAACACTTGCTGCTCATGTTCAGATCGGTGTCTATGCGTCACATTCTTTTCAACAGGGTTGAAACTTGCCCGTCTGCCTCCCAGTGTGTATTGGTGCATGGATTTATTCCATCTCAGGTGCAAACCTTTGCATTATTCTGGAATCTTACTGTTATGGCTTTACTACTATTGAGCAGTAGAGTCCCCAGTATGAATTCCTGGCATATGGTGCTCGTTGCTGACTGGCAGCCACTGGACAGTCAGTGTTCTTTGAGCACAGCCGTGCAGCGTGCTTTCAGCCTGCCTTGCTGTTCTTCCAGCCTGCGGTTCTTCAGCTTCCAGAAACCTTACTAGCATCTCCGCAGGTTACACCCACCATTCTCCCCTTTTCCATTTAGCTAGTCATTTCTTCATAGCAGGCAATTTGGTTAAGCATGATTTACCCTTAATTCCAGCGCTGGCTTTTCCCAATTACCTTCTTCTTTTGTGTGTGTTTGGAAATGGATTCTGAAACAATGAGCTCCACAATTTACAGGGTTCCAGGTGAGAAGGTCCTCCTTATTCTCCTTATTTTCTTAAAGACCAATGCAACACACCTGTTTTCTAGGCATCAGTGACCTGAACACCATAAATGTATGGTGATAAATAGAAATGATGGTAGTGACTTTGCTGTTGGATTGGCTGAAACTTTCAGCCCCTTAAGGGCTTCAGGCTCTGTTTGGTCTTGTGGATTTGAAAACATCCAGCCTCTGGAAGTAGTCATAACCTGTTGCTACTCCATTGCTGACCACACTTCTCGCTGGTCTCATTAGGAACTTGGCTACAACCTCATCTTCAAACATGCAGAGATCTGGGTGCAAAGCCCACCTGTGAAGACTAAGGGGGGAAAAAAAAAAGGGACTTTTTGGATGTCTTTATTACCCATTACTCAGTTCTGTTGGGCTTGTAATGCAAAGTCCATGAAATTGCCTGAGAGATTTTAATTATCTGACAATTGATGTACTCGGTAATTTGGGAACCTTTAAAGAAGCTAAGTGTATTCATTATTCTTGTCTTGTACCAGTATCTCTTCTATTCATCCATGTGATGAATTTCATCACTCATTTAGAGGAATTGAAAACAGTCTGTCAAAAAGATTGAAGTTGTTTGCAGGTTGGTAAAGGCTGTAAGTTGTTACGATGTCACTAACCATTAACATAAAAGAATTTTCCGCAAGTATTTAACACAGTTTCTCAACAGGATCTGGGGAAGGAGTGGACTTTGCAGCACTCCATAGGTGAGCATCTTAGAAGTTGAGGAGAAAAAGGTCACAGCGGTTGTCTGGTTTCATGTGGATGAAAAGATCTCAAGCTGCTTTTGGCATTTCCATTCAACCTTGCAGTTTTCTAGAAGAAATGAGAGAAGCAATGACTGATGGTAGTAAATATAATAGTGAGGTCCTGTAGGGTAAGCGTAGATTTATTTATTTTAAATAGAGGAATCAATCCACCAAAAACTTTGTTGGCATAAAGCCTAGGTAAGAGATCTCAGACATAGGAGCTGGCAAGTGACACTGGGGCTTTTCCCCTTTGGTTTTCTTTACTAACCTGTTTAGAAAAGTTTACAAGCAGTGGGCATTGCCTATAGTCTTTTGGTTGGGCTTGGTGAGGCTCTTGTATTTTCCATGGGGTGATTACCAGATTCCCTGCTCAGCCAAAATGTGGGAGTCTGTCTGTTGGAGTCTGACTTTCTGTTTGACCACTGTCACTTTTTTCCTGATTCCATCAACTAGTTGCATCTACTGTCTCATGAAGTTCAAGGTGTTTGTCTCTTGTTTTGAAGGCTCTTTACTCTTTAACACTTCTTGCATCTCCTGCAATATTTTACTGTTTATTCCTACCTCCAGTTGCCAATCACTGTAACCCACTTAACTTTTTAATGCTTCTTTTTCATGCTATGATTTATATTATGTGCAGGCCCTGGTCTGCAAACAGTCTTCATTCAAAGCCCTTCTAAAAAGTCTGACTACAAAAGTTTACCATTAGGTAAGCAGCTGTCTTATGCTGAGACCATTCTTCTTCATACTGCCCAATATTATCCCCTTATTTCCTTGTATTTTTCCTTTATTTTTTTTTTTTCCTTCCTGTATATTATTTCAGTTGTGGTAGTGCTTTGTGGTGCAGTGGACATTTCCCTCTCTCCAGATGAAGGGTGCTTTGTCTTGATTCATACAGCACATAACAGCATGGCTTGAGTTGTGCAGGCACTGTGGTTTACACAAACAATGACAGGGACAATATTTATGGCCATGGCTTTCTTTTGCATCCAAAAGATGTTTGTGTGCAAACCTGAAGAACAGAGGCTGCAGAAGAAAAGTTAATTCTGTCTGATATTTTTTTTTGACTCGCATAGCATTCCAGCTGTAAAATCATGGGTGTAGCAGAGAAAAATCACATGCCTGTAATTTGTGCTGCCTGGTCTCACTAGGAATTTTGCTACAACCTCATCTTCAAGCAAGTCAAATTGTTGGTAAGACTTAGTGCATGCTTTTGAAAAGTCATGCACGGAAGGAAACAATGGTGCAATTAATTTGCATCCCATCCCATTTTGGGCTTTCACTTGCAGGGCAGCACTTTAACATCTCTGCTTCTGCATGAGCCGAAGTGCCAGAACCAACTAGTCAAATTGATTGCTACCTGTCAGCAGGCATTAGCTATTACATTTTGCAGATGCCAAGAGGAAGTACAAGTGCATGTTGCAGCTGCAGATGGGCCACTTAGTGGAACCCCATGAAATAGAGCTCTTCTGGAAAGCATGTTCCTCAAGTGCTGATTAGTCTCATGCTCTTCTTTGATCTCAGCACATTAGATAAATGTTTATCAGATGTTTCAGTTTCATGACCATGCACAATGACAGTGCAAACCTATTTGGTAGGTCCTCATTAGAATTTGAGTCAGTTCTTAATCCCCCATATGTTCTTTAAAGGGAAGCATTTATGAATAGATGATAGATCTAAGTCTTATACTAGATAGTTCTTTTTTTTTTTTTTTTTTTTTTTTTTTGACTAGATAGATGGCTGGTGGAAAAGCAGACACTCCCTTTGAAAGAGTATGCTTTAATATTCTCCCGTCCCTCCTGTGTATGCTGCTTGCTGCTTCAGAGGATTCAGAATCTAAAGCACTGATGGAATCTGTGGCAATCAGCCCCTGGACTATGGGCGCAATTGTAATTCAAATGAACTAATGGCAGTAATAAGATGACAGATATATTCTGTCTGTATATAATCCAGCAAACAATACCTTGATATGTTTCCTATGTTTTCACCTTTCTCTGTGGAAACTGAATATTTCTTCTTTTTTTCTTTTTTGGAAGCAGAATGTGTTTCGTTACAGCTGTATATGAAGAGTATTTCACATGTATCAAAGCATAATATAAAAAAACAACAATGTTGTCATTAATGTGCAATTAGCAAACTTCTTTCTGCTTTTGGGATTGCTTTTCTCACTCTCTTCTTTCTCCATTTTCTTCCCATTTCTCCAGCCCCCAAGTGTTTTCCTTTGTACCTTTGAGTAGGTGTTAGGTGTTTTTTTTTTTTTTTTTTTTTTTTGTGACTCTCACTGATTGCTTTTGGATCCAAGCACTGAAATAGACTTATTTTGGAGTATCTGAACTTAGCCGTGTCTTTTGTAGTCAATATAGAGTCTGTAGCCTTCAGTGCACGTATTCATGTATTGAAATGGAAATAAAATTCAAATGCGAGTTCTGTTTTGGCTGGAATACACAATGTCATTATTACATTCTAGCTTTAATACTTGCTAACCTGTGATTTTTAGGGGCTGTGACAAGCTGTGTATTAGCTCCAAGCAATATATACTACCGTCATCATAACTTTTCTCTGCTTTAAGCTACTACTTTATTTTTCAGGCTTTCGTGCACCATCTGTGATCTTAGAACAGCTTTTCTTTCAGCTTTACTTGATCACAAAGAGAAATCTGCCCACATCCTAGCATTCTTGACTCTGCAATTAACTAGGTCTTGGGAAAACAGTGGGAATTTCTTTATCTGTCCCTAACCTCACCAAAGTCTAAATCTAAACCGACTTGAGTCTTGCATTGAATATTCCAGTGCAGTTAAAAAAAAAAAAAAAAAAAAAAAAGCAACCTTGAAGGAGAAAAAAGATGACTGTAGGTTTACAGATGAGGTTTTGCTGTTTGAGGTATTAGCAAGTCACAATCCAGGAGGAGCATATACATGGGCTATAAATCAAGGTTATAAATATTTTCAAAACAAGATGGGAAATCTGCTGCTGAATCTGAACCCGTTCTGTGACATTAAATGCCCTTTAGGGTGTCATCTGGGCTCAGTGATCACTGTCTGTGTTCTGCCACTGTCTGCACGTCCTCTTTCTTGTTAAGTCCCGTAAGTTTTCCCTCTGTTCCTGTTCTCTGATAAATTCCTTCAGCCAGCCCTTCAGTTTTCTGCAGCTGCCCGATGAAATGCCTGCCACAGCAGATGCTCTGGCTTCATTCTTAAAAACATATCCTAGATGTTTTCATCTTCTTCTTTTTTTTTTTTTTTTTTTGATACCTTTGGAGATAGAAGTTGTCAGACACTCTACTGAACTTGAGCATTTGTTGTCAATTAATTAAGTTTGATTGAATACTTAGTATTTTCCAGAGGCATTTGCTTTCAAAAGATACTTGCCTATGTCATTTTGTCCCTCTGGATTTCATTATGTTCGTTATGTTGGATTTCTTTATCTTACGTTCCTTTGCTAAGATGAAAATAATATGTGAGATGAGCATTTGCAGTTGAGTCTGTAGAGGTTTAATGGCAAAATCAGAAGTGACTGCAAATGCAGCTGTTTGTTTGCCAGCTCATTACACTACTTTGTCTGTTTTTTTCCAGTGACTGCCATGATACTTCTGGAGTACAGGGGTGACTGATCTTCTGGTATTCCTTTGCCTCCTAATAAAGCACTTTCTGAGAGATGAGGGGACACCACGGTCCTGGCATTAGCTCCATGGTTAGGCTGCGGGCAAATCAACTCTTAACTGATGATTATTTCTTGAGTTGTTACAAGGCAGACTTACTACTAACCCAGGTCAGAGAGCGTGATAAGCTTCTGGAACATGTTTCTGCTGCCTTCATGATGGCTTACCTGTCAGTACACCATCAGTTTGCAATTGCATGTAGCTTCTCTGGGTGTTTCAAGCAGGCAAACCAAAGCTTACTGGCATGGTTTAGTCTCTGAGCTGTATCTGCAGCGCCCTTGTAAAATGGTTGCTTTCCTTCAGCGTTTGGTGAACGGTGCGTGCTACTGCGGGCGGGAATGACATTCCGTGCGTGTGCAGTAGCAGCTGGAGCATGCCGCAGCTTTACGGAGGTAAGGCAGCCTGGCATGCACCCAGGGGGAGGAAAAAAGTTCCAAATCCAAGTATGTTTTGAGGTCATTAATGTGTCACTGCAGTGTTATGGTTAGAGGGGCCATTTAATTACCATTAATTGCTCACAGCTCATTGTGTGGCTCATGAAGGATTTACTGAAAAGCACCTTATAAAAGGTAGACACAGCTTTGAGGGAAGTGCATCTTCTCTCATGCTCTCAAGCTCCATTTATATACATTTTTTCCACGCAAGAGTCAGTGGTATCAATATTATTTTTATTTGCATAATATTTGTGGAATGACAGAGGTATTTTAAGTACAAGGCGTGTCAGGAGAACGACTTAGAGGCAGAAGCCAGCTCTCCAGCATGCATTGTGTTTTAGACAGATTTTTGATAGCAGGCGAGTAGAATGTCCTTTGCACAGAGAGAGCAGATTTATCAAGACTTCCTTCCCTTTCTTCACCCTCCCTCCTCCTTTGTTCCACATTCCTTTCAGCTTATTTTTGTATGGGTGGCTTTATTCTTTGATAGAGACTGCATTTTTTCCCCTTCTTGCAGCTTGTTGGCTACAAAGAGGAAGAAGTGACAGGTTTGAAATAAAGGTAATGATAGGTAATGGTTCATATTTCTCTGCCAGTGCAATCAGAGAAAAGCACTCAAAGCACTTTCATATGATAGCTTCAGTACAAAATAAAGTAAGCAGGTTAAGGTGAAAAAGAATTAATGGTGTAAGGGAAGAATGTTATGGTTTTATTATAAGACCGTAAGATATTTTAGGACTAGCAATGTGCTTTTTAATATTTACTGGTATCTTAATCCCACCTGTCTGCTTTTTACAGCCCCTCTGCTGTTTTCTTTTCATTTAAATAAACACATTTAAAAAATGAACAACCAAATAACCATGTGATATGGCTAGAACAAGCAGTTGAAATTATCTCATCTTCCTCATAGGAGCTCTCAGAATTACATCTTCCTTAAGTGAGAGGTTATACTTAACAAAGACAACTAGAACTGGCTAAATTTTTTCATTGCTTGAAGAATCCAGCAGAGCCTTTGGTAAGCTATGTTATTGTAGAGTCTTTCAGTTATACACATCAATATTTATTTTCCTGGGCTGTACAGTAGTTCTGCACATCTCTTGTTATATTGTCATTTTAAAGTTTTGATTCCTACTTTGTAACTTCTGTTTTGGTGCTGAATCCTGCTTCTGTTGTGTGGACCTATGAATATGTCTAATGGCACAAACAGCATTGCCTTTTTTATTGCAAATTTTGCCCTTTACTAGTGTGAAAAATAACTTTCTAACAATAGTCAGTTGTTTGAAAAACCTCCATTTGTCACATCCGTGTCATCTTTCCTGGTGAAAATGGACCGTGACTGTCTGTGCTTCTTCTCATAACGTGCATTGTCCTGAAATGTCACTGGTTGTATGTGATAACATCCTTTAAGTGAACCCATTCCTATTAGTCAGTGTACCACAAATCTTTCTTTTAGCTTTAGCCTTTCATCTTTGTGTTTGTATTTTTATTAATTTTTAAAAGGACCAGTTTGTGCCAGAAGTGACAATCCTGCGGTGTTTTTACATAGCTGCTTCCCGGATCTGCCTATACTACTTTGTTGCTGTTACCATTCGTTGTACTGTATTTTTTCAACAACACAGTGTCTAGAATAATGGTTTTCTTTCTACAGAAGTTATTCCTACGTGCCATGGTGATCTGTGATACACATAATTACTGCAACTGGTTGTGTATTCTTCCAAGTTTTAACAAAAATTCAATTTCCATCCTTTTAAAAGAAATCTGTATTAGGGAAGGGATACGTGCTTCAGAACAGCCCTGGAAGCTCACTGTAGAAGAGCTGATAGTGAAGTGATTAGAATTGTGTCTAGAGAGACCAAAATCTGGAGTCCTTGATCTTCCTAGTTTAGATAAGGAACTTGCATTTTGGCCTCATATACGAAACCCACAACTCCAATGGGGAATCTGAGATTTCTCCCTAAGATACTTCTTTGTTGAGATATTGACTATTAATTGAGTAGGCCAGGGTTTCTCACTTTATCTGGCCTTGTTTTGGGTTTTGGTTTTTAAACTTCAAAAGGCTTTAGTTTTATCCTAGTGTACTTGATCTTCAAAGAACATTTCTGACTTTAGATACGATACTATGTGATGCCAAACACATCCTGTAAGGTGTTGAATGCTTCTGCTTATACTTGCGCTTTCACACTAGTTGGTTCTGTTACCTAATTAAACTACTTCCTGCCTGGATCTCTCGATTGTAAAAACGGATCACATACATTATAATGTGTAGAATCTAATAAATGCCTTTTACTATTTCCTTTTTTATTTATTTACTAATATGTTGTCATAACAGTTTTCTTTGTCTCTTTTTTCTGTATGCAGGATGGAATGGTTTAATTTTTTATCCCCACAAATAATGCTGTTACTTAATCATCATGCTATATGATCATCCCATTTAGTACATATTCCCAGACCAATTATTTAACATTTTCCTACGCTGAACTACATTTGCCATCTGCTGGCCTAATTACCTAGATGATCCAAATCCTTTTGAATCTGATTGTATTATTCCTCATTATTTGCACTGACTCCAAATTTAGCATCGTTTGAAAATCTGGAGATCTCACTATGAATGCTATTCTGTAAACCAGTGGCATAAATAATGATTTAAAAAATACTAATAAGTATATATAACACTTCCATTTTAAGTGTTAAGGGTGAATTTTACCCTCAAATAGACTACATTTGGTCACCGTGCATTTGATTTTTGTAGAGCTGTATGGTTAGTTTGATTCTGCAAGGCACTAAAATGTATTGTAAGGTGCTGAATGTCTTCCATTTACATTGACACTAGTTTATAAGAGGCTTATAAACCATTTCAGTTTCCCAGCACTTCATGAGGTGAGTGGGTATTTCTTATTTCTCTTCTGGGGACACTGAGGGCTGAAAGATGAGATACATCACAGGATGTGGCGGAAAGCAGTATCACAGGTAGAGCTCATGTCTAGAGCTTGATTTGCCAGTCAAAATCATCTGCCACAGTATTAGCCATGAAATCTTGTAACAATGTTTTCCCTCTGACTTGTCAATATTCATAGGAAAGGCACATGCCAGCTATCAGTCTAAGGAATATAAATGTCAAGTAGGTTAACTTCTATATTGATGACCGTGTAATTTTATCCATAGTTCATTATTGATTTGATTTTGAAAATTAATTTTGTGATAGGCCTTACTGCACTTGGCAGTTTTGTGAGTTAAATTAACTGAGGACACCATGTATAGCACTAAGATATCTTACAGGTTAAGTAATTAATTTCCTAACATGCTCAAGATATTTGCTGCCAATCAAAAACTGTGCTTGCAGAGAAAAAATAAAACAAAACACCTCTCAAAGCAAACAAAATAAAGTAAAAGCCCTCAACCCATAACAGAAAGGCTGGATTTTGACTTTTTAAAAATGTCCAGCTCCATAATATGTATATTAGACTTACTCTCAGCATTTTTCAGCTCCGCGTTTTTGGTATTTAGTGTGAAACGTGAATGTTGTACCTGTAAGGAGCTCTTCTGACTAGTGCAGTGTTCCGCACAGGATGTGCGTTCAGCCTGGTTCAATGAGGGAAAAATGGTTGCCTCCCTGTTTGTTCCAGCATCACTGCTGAAATGTAGAAGTACTGGCAAATGTTTATATAGGTGTAGCTTATCCAGATTCCCCAAAGATCCAAAGCTATTATGCCAAAATGTTCTTTTTTTTTTTTTTTTTTTTCCTCTGATAAAACTGAGTTATTTTACACTTCTGTGTTAAAATACCTTGGTTATGCGTTGTTTAAGTCATGCTCCCAACTCACTGACAGTCTTTAACACTGTAGTCTCTGTGCTGAAGTCTCTCCACTGATTCCTCATGGTTTTCCTGTGTATGTGTACATATGTGTTTGTAAGAGTGTGTGTGTGAATATGCAGCTACGTTAATGTGTTAACATGCATACACAGTGTTCAAATTGACATGTATCTGCTTGCTTACATAATTGGCAAAGGAAACCACATGTATCTTGCATAGTCCATCAAAGACTATTGACAAAGAGTAGCTGTAAATGACAGCTGAAGCTCAACTGAAATTAAGCTGATACGTCTGGCTAGAACAACTCGCTTCTCCTTCTCTCTGTTGTTCACTCTTGACTGATACTGCCCATTTTTGAAGAGGTACTTACAGGGGGAATTCCCTTAGAAAAGTGCACTCCATCCCCTAGAGTAAAAAATGATGGACTCAGAGGGCAGAAGCCGTTGTCACGTAGACCTTAATACAGCTCTTACCTTTTAAACGTTGTCTTGCCAGGTTTGGGGAGGCTGAGTGATACCTGGCATTTTCCACTGTTGCAGTAGTTGTTTGCTTTTTCCTTTTACTTACCATGAAAAATAGAATTTAAACTCTCTACCCAGTATATTGCAGTCTTTTTCACGTAACAGCTCTATCAGGCTGAACAGCAGAAAAGTTAGCTGTTCTCACCAGATGCCAGTTTCAAAAGGATGGCTGTGGGTTTTTGCAGACTGTAAACAGGGTGCCCAAGCAGGTGCAATTTTTCTCGTGGAAGCAGAAAGCACTACCATGCAGTAGAAGTGCCACTGTGTAAATGTTTCCCCTGAGCTTTGTGTTAATATAAAAAGCTTCCGAAGTTTTGTCACCTTAGCCATGTTGGGTTCCTTACGGCTGGCAACATATATATGAAACATTTTGGCTCCTGTGTTGACACCTCATGCAAGTACTTCTAGTCCCAAATCCAAGATGCTCAGACTCCACAGTTTCTCTGTCTACTGAAATACAGAGAAGCCTTTGTGCATGGGAGAGCTAGGGATTGAGGCTCATTACTTTGTGCGCTTCTCCTCTTAACAGTGATGCAGCACTCCATACCCCTCCATCTTCAGTACAAGAGCACTCTCTAGTTTCTGGGACAATCTGTAAGCACATTGTTAATGTTTTGAGAGACAAAGAAAGAAGACAGCCTAGACTGGGCTTCACATGTGTCTTTTGGGGAACTTTAAGAGGTAAAATGACTTAATTATAGAATAACTTCAACTTTATTTGGAACTTCAGCATATTCAAATGTGATTTTTTTTAAATAATGAAAGTGTGTAGGGTGAAGCACTCACCAAGTCTCCTCCTCATTTTCAAAAATTCAATAATGTGATATACATCAGCAAATAAGAAATGAAAAAGGGGTCGTGACAAAGAGAATTTGCATTGTATTTTCTTCATTCTTCTATATGAGTCATAGAGAAGACAAATAGCTTTTATTAGATGGAAATTTAATTTAAAATTACTTCTGAATGACTGTTTTTGTCATGTTTTATCTACTGATATACAGTCAACTGAAGAACTCTTGAACTGAATTTTTTTTTTCTAAAAGGAGTTTTGCATAAAGTTAGTCATTATGAGGCATCAAGTCTTCTTTCATTGTTTTGGGTTGTGGTGTTTTTCTAAATTCTTCTTGCTACCTAGAATAAAAATAAAGGAAAGAAGACATTAAACATGTGTAGGAGTTTATTTTCAGCACCATTTTCCTCGTAAATAATAATGTTCTTTTTAAACCCTGTCTATTATGCATGCCAGCTGTGATGCATAGTAGGTTTTGTTACAATCTTAAACTTTGTTTAACAGCTCAAATATGAGCTGCTGCTCACCCAAATGAGCTTTATTACACTTGTAGGTTTTTTTTTTTTTTTTTTTTTTTTTTTTTTTTTTTTAAACAAGACAGACTCAGGTCCTGTAGGGGCTGGACATAAAGAGGTAATTTGAGGACACTACACTCGCGAATATTGGGTGGACTGAAAAAGTCAGACTTACTTCACAAGTTGCTCAGCATCTGTGTCTTTGAGCGATGCTGGTTATGGGGAGGTGACATTTTTATTGTTTCCCAGTGGGGAATGAAAGCAGTGATGTTTCACAAGAATAGTTCCCTCTGCTTTTTAAATGCTTTCATTTTCTTGTCTCTCAACAGTAACGTTTTAACTCCTTAAAGAGTAATTGTGCTGTATGAATTTGAACCACTGGCTCTAAGCGAATTGAAGCTGGCATTTCAGAGGACAAGGCATTATAAACTCCTGACTGTTTCTTTCCCTACCACTGCCTGTAGCTTTTGTAGTTGAGGTCATCTAGCCAGTCAAGCAGCAAGTGCACATCACAGCTGAGGCTAACAGACAAACAAAACAAATAGGTGAAGCAGCTGATAATAGACAACTGCTGAAGAAATGAATCACTTTTCTCAAGGCTCTATTGTAATTTCATTAAGTAAACACCATTGTTTTTTTTTTGTTTGTTTGTTTTACATGTTTTCTTCAAGCATTTATTTTACAAAGAATTATGCCATTTCATCATCTCACAACCATTACCAAGAGTACTCGGATAAGTTTGGATGGATATTTTATGTATAATTTCTCTTTAGGAGATGAAAAGGTAAGCATAAGACGTGGGCACAGTATGATTCCCTCTGAGCTTAGAAGGAAAGGTCTCAGTCTCTTGTACAGGAATTAATTTAATAAAGAGAGAGATTTGTCTTGATGACATGCACTTCCTCTTAACAAACCCATTCCTCTCAGAACAGGGGTCAGATAGGATTTGACACCATAGCTACAGTACTGTGAGGGGGAGGAAAAAAACAACCTTTGCTCGATGCTCTTTCAAGCGAACACATTTCCACCCATTTCTTGATAAATGCTGACCCAATTGTCTTTTTCCTGTTCTGCTTCTGTGGGTCACTTCTCCATGGGGAACTCCATCATTCAGTTCCGTTGCATGGGATGCAGAGTGATGTCTGCATGGCTGGTCTTCATCACACATGGCTCACCCCTGGGGAAAAACAAAACAAAACAAAACCACAACTTTTTGGCAGGACTCTTTGAGCTGTGTGTTATGGTCATGTGTGCCCTCACAGGATGAGGTTGGTTTTTTTTAATCTGTATGAA
Source organism: Aythya marila (assembly GCF_965140915.1). Lineage (NCBI taxonomy): Eukaryota > Metazoa > Chordata > Aves > Anseriformes > Anatidae > Aythya > Aythya marila. The sequence continues at coordinate 32,578,906 of NC_139045.1, read as the reverse complement.
GCATTGCCAGATCCTATAAGTATTTCTTGGTGAGGGCTAGTGCAAATTTTATAATAGAAGTTTCTGGTTGTGGTGAGAATAAATGTTTGTTTGTCTGCCTGTCCCATTTGTGCTGCTTGAAATAGAGCCAATGATCAAAGTCACTGCCATCTTCCTCCCATAGCAGCTTAGTAATGTCCCTGCAAAAACAACTAGAGGCAAGTGTTGGAGTAGTTTGGTTTCTTGCCCTTGTTCATCTGGCTCTTCCCTTGGGTGAGTGGGAGCAACAAGTTGGTCACTTTACTGTTCCATGCATCCCTTCATCAAGGAACCTGGAAGAGAGATAAAGGAAACCTGTGGTCATGCTAGGTGAGGGGAGAAAAAAACAGAAGTAACATTTCCTACCCGCATCTTCCAGGATAGAAGGAACAGCAAAGGTTAAAGAAATGAACTTGTTAGAGTGTTGGGGGAAAAAGGCTATTCCATGAACTGCAAGATGATTAAAAGCTGCAAAGCAAATGCTGGAGTCTGTGTCACTTTTCAGGATGAGAGTCAAGAGAGGGATCCTCAGGAATCACTTTCTCCTCACCTGAACTCTGAGTGCAAATGTTGCTAAACAGGTTTCAGAAATCAAATGGGGTGTGTTTAGTGAATGAAGTCCACAAAAGTCTGACAAAGCTGTGTGTGTGTGTGGGGGGGAAGATGGCAGAACAAGCTTCAGAATAGATAAAAGTGAGGTAATCATCTAAATAAAAATAATCTCAACCATACCAACAAAATGCCAAACTCGGAACAAGTAATTGCAACACAAGAGGAATTATCTCAGAGTCAGTTGAGAGATTTCTGAAATTGTTGGCTGAGTATGCAGTAGCAGCAGCCAAAAGAACCAGCGGAATGTGGGGCATTATAACAAGACAGAGGCCCGCATCTTGGCGCTATATAAGGCCCTGGTATTTTACACAGCAGGCACGGAACTTCCGGAACGTGCTGTAAGGAGCTTGTGGAAGTAGACAATTTCGGCAGGTTTGAAAGGGATTACATTAAATCATGTACAACAGGTCAATAAATAGATACTAAAGGATTAGGCAGGAATCTGTCCTCTAGCATCCATAATACAACGCTTTCTGATGCTAGGGGAATATTAGAGGAATGGATTGCAGACAACGGAAGGCTTGCTTGTTCTTTCTAAATAGCATCCCCTAATGTCACTCTCGGGGACAGGATCCTGGGCTAGATTGTCTGCAGCAAGACAAAGGGACATTAGGCAGCTAGAACAAGCAGATGTGCCACTGAGAGCTGGAAAAGAGGAACAGCAAGTGGGGCTGAGGAGCACAAATGTCAGGGTGGGCAGGCTGGTGGGGAATGAGACAGGGCTGTTTTTGTAGATTCGGGGTCAGAGGGGAGGGGGAGAAGAGGTGGGACAAAGATTGGCATGTGTGTAGTGGGAATTGTGCTTGTAGCAAATGCGCCTTTCTCGGTAAGCTGGGCGTAATGAGCAGTGCTGGTTTGTTCCTCTGACACATGGATTGGGTAGGATGAGGTCCAAAACAAGAGAAGGAACAAAGTTGCAATGTAATACATGTACATCTCTAAGCAAACTTAGAACTTCTGATGGATGCAGGAGTTAATGCTTTTGGTTTGCCTAGACATAAAAACAAGTCATTTTTAGGGTTGGATCACCACTGCTAAGGTGTCAGGAACTCAGATACTGTCCAGACAGTTATTGCAGCTTAAACCATGCTCTTTGTAAGCTGCAGGAGCTGGCAGTTACTGTGCCATCTGACTAATACAAAGGTGAGGAAACACATTATGGACTTAAACTTCCAGGTAAAAGATGTAGAGGCTAATAAATACCATAAAAGCTGCCATGGCTGAACATTTATGAGAAGTCTACTAAATGCTACTAAGTGAACAAAAAAATGGGCATTTGTTAAGTTTGTTGGAGCTGACCTATATCTTGTCCAGCTTGAGACGTGGGGACAGCATTACGGCATTTGGAGAGCAGGTCCAAGAAGCAAAGGATCAGATTCCCTAGAAGCACACGGTGTAAGAAGTACCTAGTCTGTAATCTCTGCCACAGGCAGGCATCCTCAGCCTCCTGATAGCACCTGCCTGTGCTGGAGCATACCTGCTATGCCGCAAATCCACTTATGTGATGTTTGGTACCACGAGACTCTGGCAGCCCCACAAGCGTGTGTTAATGATAGCATCGTCGGTCCGCCGAGTTCCAAGGCAGAACGTTACTGACTTGGTGCTTGCTCTGCGTGCACAACCCAAGTGGGAAGGCACGCGCTTGTGTGCGGTGTTGCCCTGCTGTGTGCGTCTTACAGCTTCAGTCATGTTCTGAAGGAGTAATTCTTTTTCCCTGCCTCAGTTCACTAATGTTTTTTTCACAGCCTGTGCTCAATTTAACAGGTCATCTTTGATCACGTACGTTCCTTGTTTTATTGTAAATTGCACGTGGGACCACAGGCCATTGCTTCTCTTGGAGCCCAGAGAGGGAAGTGAGAACCCCAGAGCACTGTATATTTTCTGTGGGTCAGAGCTATTTCAGTCCGCGTGGAAATGGTGTGAACAGCTCACCACCTCTTTAGCTGGGCAGGTGGAGAGGGAACATTAATAATGTTAATAATTCTACCAGTTCTACCTCACCCTATCAACAGCTGTGACCGGCTGATTTCTCTGCCTCCCGAGAAAAAGCAGCCTCAGAAAAGGAGGCTGTACTATAGGCAAGCAGAAAACTCCTGTAGGGCCCCTGGGCTGTGGGCACAGATGGTCGAAGCAAGCGGCGCTGCAGCTGATGTCTTCCTGACCCACCTCTGCAAATGAAGTGTGAGAGTTCACGACAGTCTGTTGCCAATATTGTCAGTAGAACAGATGAAGGACTCTGACTTCCTGAAGGTTTTCGTATGAAAGCAAGTGAGGAAACCTCGCACCGTTTTCTCAAAGATAAGGTAGAATAGAAAAGATCTGTGCGTGATGTTCTCTGCCAGGGCTTTAAATTTGTGAGTGTCTGCATTAGTTTTGTATCTCTCTTCTGAGCCGTGTTGGAGACCTTTGTGGTCATGGCAGTGCTTTCCAGATGTTTGAGCACATTTCTGTGCTCGGCATCAGCACTGGGGATGAAGGAAAGTTTCTTCTGAAGTCTTGAACTGGATTCCTCATATACTTCAGAGAATTTGGAGTTTGCTGTTCCACATAAACTCTCAAAGCCACCTGTAACAGCACTGGAGGAGAGCTAGGACATGGCTGTGCTTTGGAGGTGTCCCAGTATCAAATTCAGTAGGACGTGCTGTGCCAGTGCCATGCTATGAGGTGCCTTGGCAGTAAAAGTATTTTCTTTTATCATTTCCCAATGGGTTTAAAGCCTCTGTGTGTTGTAGCACCTGGGGACTGCTAAGCAAAGTAGCAATTATTATTCTAGCCATTAGGGTATTGTGGAGCTTGGATTTGGTTGAATCTAGGTGGTGCAGTGGCTAAAGCCCTAAGACTCTGCCTTCACACTAATGCCAAGCTTTCTGTACGAGGAGCTTTGCTGGGGTTAGTACTGCAGTGGGAGATAAAAAAGTGAAATGCAAAGGTATTAAGGTGTAAGTAAAGCTACAGTCTAAGGCTGTGCATAAGGAAGAGACAAGAATGTTCTATCTGTGCCTTATATATGGATTTGAACTGTCACAGGAATGTGAGATGCTAATAAATGTAAATGAGTTCTATTAAAAAAAAAAAAAACAACACTAAAAATTGTCTTTACCATATAAGGTGGTATCTTTCAGCTCTTTTGAGGAAACTGTGAAGAATTATACGCTCTTGTCTCCCCTTTACCTAGTTTCCTAAATATGCTATGGAAGAGATGATGGTGTCCTATGCACTTCTTCTGTACAGCGTGGGGCCCACGTACTCCTTTTGGAACAGGGGAGGGAATCTGGAAAAGCTCCTGCGAGGGCAAAGAAAATTAGAGCTGCTAAAAGTAGGAGGCTATGTACATGGGATTTTTTCTTGGCTTTTTTTTTTTTTTCCTGCTAATAGTAGATTCTGTGGGTGTACAACTGCTGACAGCCACATATAAACACTGCTGCAGAATTCCGCTCTCCCTGCTGCAAATTTTGGGCCTGTTGTGCTGTAATTTCAGAGGTTCTGTTTTTGTACATCCAATTATAGATCTTATTTTGGTGTTGAAATTTCAGCAGGTGGCTATAGTAGGCACAGATCTAGCTGATTTTTATATATGGAATCGTAAAAGCAAGCACCAGAGACAATGCTTGGTTGTAAACCGATTGTGATTTATTCCCTTTTTCTTATTAAAGAGAAAAAGCATACAGATCCTTATAGGCCTGGACCCCTCTGAGCAGAGAAGTTAAAATGATATGCAAAGTATTAATGTTCTACACATATGCTACATAGCAGATATGTAAGAAATGGTAAACAAGAGTTAATTGCATTGTAAGTGTACATAATCTCATGAACTGTTCTCCACTGAAGTCATAATTAACCGTCTGCATGCATAGGGCTGCCCAATAATGTTTCCTAGCAGCACTTATCATCAAGGACTTGGCATTAGGTTAGAATGGTTTACACAGAGCCAGTTAGAAATTGTAATTTTCATCAAACAGTACAGTAGTTTTGTCTGTTCTGATTAAGAACCACGCTCATTTTCTAGCTTAAGATGTAGTGACAAGTGTCAAAGCACATTTTTCATTTAACAACATATTGAAGCATCAGTACTCCTGGTTAGAAACAGAAGAAAATCATAGACCTAATGAACTATTAAAAAAAAAAAAAAAAAAAAAAAAAAAAAAGGATGGCTGTAATATTGTTATGTCCGTAACCTGGGGTTTTGGGCAGCAAATCTGAAAGCTGTGTAATCTGAATCTGAATGGTTGGCTCTCTTTTGAGGGGGGGCAAAACAGAGTAGAGAAAATGTTCTCCAGTTTTGCATTATATCTTATTTAGCTAACTAGTCAACATAATTAAATGGAAAGAAATTATATTAAATTTCCCTATGCCACATGCTAATGCAGAGACAGAACAAAGAAATGGAAACAGTTTTGTAGTAGTTCAAAGGTAATCTCTCCAGTGATCATGTAAAATTTAAACTTCAACATGAGTACGCTCGTGAAATGCCTTCAGATATCAGCCCACATTACAATCTGCTATTTTGTTTTGAATGAATGTGTCGTGACTAGAAGCTGAAGTGGTAACTACAGATAAGATTGAACACAGTGCTTTAATGATATCCCTTTTCAAGTTAGCTGCTGGAAATACTTTCATTTAATTTGCTGAAGTCCATTGAGAATATAATTTTATTTTGCTTTACATAAAATTAACAAACTTGGGATGTTCAAAAGCCAGTGCCAAAATCTTAATTGAAATGGACATTTTTTACAGTCTTAAGCATGTTGCTTGGAAAAGGAGCATCTTGTCTGAAATAATTTTATCTTTGATCTTTAAATACTGAGACAAATTCAATCAGAATACTTTGCATGTGTTTCAATTGTGTAGAGCATTTGCTTTTCTGTGCCAGTGTTTCTTTTAATATGTTGTACTGTAACACTATTAGTTCAGAAATGTGCTCTTGCTGGGTTTCGTTCCAGAGCGTTCATTCTTGCTTTCCGTAGAGGGGTGGAGCTGCTCCTTGTTTGTTGTCAACAATTTTAGTAAATCTGTTTTGCAATGCAGAATTTGTGTCAGTGGCAGTGAGCTCAGTTCAGCTCAAATAACTTACCCTTCCTGAAGGGCCTCCCTAGCCTCTGGTCTGGAGGAGTGCAAAAGTCATCTGCAGTGGAATTGGTGTGGTTTTCCCATGCAGAAATGGGATGTGTAGGAGGACAGGAACTGAAAGTTAAAAATCCAGAGAGATCAGAAGGACATACATATCTTTGTTATTATGAACCGAGATCTGAAATAGCATCTTTTTGATCCTGTAAAGGGCTGGGGGAAGGCATTGAATTGAGATGGGAGGCACAGGCTGGCTGAGCTGTCAGTGCATTTCTTCTATTCCTTTCTCTGCTCTCCACTGCAATAGATGTCAAGAACAAACATATTCGGGCTTGCTCTGCTTCTCAAAGCTGCCTGCATATGAGCTTGGCCTGGTGTAAAACTTGTGCCGTGTCTCAATAAGCCTTTGAGGGTACAGTGAAAGAGCTTGCATAGTTATACATGTTCGTGTAAATGCGTCCGAAAAGGGAACCTACACATCCTGATTTTCTCCATTAATGGAGTAGCCTATATGAGCTGGACCCAGCAAAGGGATCTGAAGCTGTGAGATACATCTGGTGGCTTTCGCTCTTCACTCAGAAGTGCCACTACAGCTGAAATAAGTACTGAGGATTTTTGTGTGTGGTAATCGGATCAAACTCTTTAAAGAGAACTGTTAAATCTAAGCAGACACTACGTTGCTCCAAGCCCCTATAGCAGTGGTATTTCTCAAGTTCAGTTTCATTTGATCCTTCATACTGTGCTCCAAAGTATTTTTGAAATGAAGAATAAGGATCCACTACTTTGTAGTCCTTACTAGGATGGCTTCTTTGGGCTGTTGCTTCAAAATAATCCAAGTAGCAGTTGACACATGAACCTAGTTGGCAAGGATGCCAGTGTAGCTATTTCTTGACTGTGATACTAAGTAAGACAGTGAAAGCATTTTCTCACTGCCCAGCTTTTCATTGTTATTTGCCCTAGGGTCACACTGAAATAGCTTGGAAAGAACACAGAGTAAATCTTTTGTGCAACAAAGTTTGGAGACAGCTACTTATTTCATAGGTAGATAGGATTTGATTATAAATAGTTAACAATTTATTGGCCTTCAGTTTTTGATAGCAAATAAACAGTTTACTGCTAGAAGAAAGCTGAGCCTCTCCACCACTGAAAGCACATGCACAAAATAAGAAGAAGAAACAAGCAAAAAATAACAACAAAACAAACAAAAAACAAACCACACACCTCAAACTAAACATATTCCAAATTTCATCTCAAGGTAACTGGGCATCAGATAAAAATTCCTTTGTACTCCCATCTGCTACAGTCAGGGCAAAGCAGTTGTAGAGACTGAACACAACTTTCCCTGAATTATTATTTTTGAAAGTAGGTTCCAGATATTTTCACAATGCAAACACATTTCATGACTGAAGTTGAACCTGATCTTTCCTCTCTCCTTTCTGCCTTGTTATAGGATTCTTGAAGTGTTCAAGGCATTGGGCACAATGCTGAACATTGCCTGAAGATAAACTGCAGCACTTTTGTTTGTGAGCCTGTTTGAGCAGGAGTCCGAATTTGGAATATCAAAGCTCTGACCTTCAGCGCAGAGCAGCGCTCATGCTCCTTGCGTGTCTGTGTACATCGCTTTCTGAATGAGCTGCTCAGTGCTTAGCTCTTTGCGAAAGTGAGTGGCTTCAGAGGAAAAAACGTGGTGAAAAACCTCAGTCAAAACAAAACAACCAAACCAAACCACACCAACCAACCAACCAACAAAAAACAGCCGACCAACCAAACAAGAAAACTTTTATTAAGTCAGGGTTACATTTGCCTATCCTTAGGGTATGTCACCAAAAAGGCCATTCCAATCTGTTCCTAAAGTCATGCATACTAGAGCATGAGTTAATCAGTGTTCATCATTTGGAGTCTTCGTTTGCTAGGTTTGCTATCTCTTCTTCCTTTGAAGGGCAGCTTGGTGAAGTGTCTCAATTTATTAATGTGATTACAGCCTTTGATGTGGCATTTCTGAAGGGGACCAATGCTGTGGGAGATTATTGTCCCCACCTGGCTGTCCACTGCAAAGTTGTTCATCCAAGCTTCTAAGAAAGTTGTTGCTGTTCTTTGATTTTCTTCTCTGAAGTTTCCAAAGCTTTTGAAGACTGGAACAGGAATGGTTTAGCAAGTCTGGAAACTTGAGTTCTCCTCTTCCCACCCTTTCTGGTGAGAGGAAAAAAAAAAAAAAAAAAAAAGGTTTGTCCATCAGTTCCTCACCCTTTCTCAGCCTTTTCTTCCAGGCATGTGGAAGTAACTTCTGTAAAAGGAAGCACTTTGATGAAGCTCTCCACATGAAAACCCCAGAAGACAAAAAGACCCCCTGAAAATGATTTTCCTAGGTTTAAAGTAAGCTGAGTGCATGAAAATGGGTTCACACCAGGAACAGTGAGAGGCAGGGAAAGTGGCAGGGCTGATGTTGGCTGAGGTGGAGTTGAGTTTACGGCTAATGACACAAAACTATCGATACAAGTGCAGAATTTCTGTGGGTTTTACGTGTGCATACAGTACTGTTGAACTAGGACTGGAGCATATATTAGATTGTGACAGAGAGGCAGTAGTTGAGTTTGGGGGGAAAAACTATCAATGGCTATGTACAGTTCATACAAGTGCGTGTATGTACTTTCATCTCTGTTGGAATTCCTGTCAAGTTGTCTGCAACGAGGGCCAAAAACTTCATTATTCAGTTTATAGCTGAGAGGGTTCCACTATCACAATTGTGACACATGCTGTGGATGCGGAGGGGGGTGTTAAGAAAAATAACTTGAGTGAAACCATGAATAGAAGACATTTCTGAATGTCTTTTTTTTTTCTTTTTTTTTTTTCCTCCTAGTAATTCTGGAGAGAGAGCTCATGAGAGCACTAGTCTGTCCCCTTTGTGCTGTCCTGTGTGAAGGCAGGAAATCCTCCTAACCTGTGTGCTGGGAATTGTGTTCTGAGATGAGCATTTTCCTCATTGCTCCAGCCTGGGATGCTCTCAATCAGCAGAGTAGCAAGAGATTACTGCACATGTTGGGACTGTGGAAATGGTGAGAAAGGCCTCTCATCAATTAGACTGGAGGTGGCACATTGCCTGAATTTTGTGGGTTCTCACACTGAATCTGAGGAAGAGCTCATCATGTTGATGATATTGGTAACATAGGCTAAAGAAAAGAGCATCAGCTAAAACCAATATCTTACTACTGCAATCCTCTTCCATCTGACAAACCAATTTGTGCAGAAACAGGCTTTGATCAATGATGTCCTTACATATAATGTATACAATTCTATTTCTAGCTGTGCTATTTTCCAGAAGTATTTCTTCTAGAACTATAGCATACTGGTTTTGGCTTTAAAATTATGAGTATTCCTATTTTAAATTGTACAACTATGATTCATTTTAATAAGCTATCATATCTGTGCCAACTGATGCTCAAGTGCATATTCACGTTTATCAATAATATCTTGTTCACTGCATAGGAAATTGAGCTCTGTCTTTCTATCGAGAACGTGCAATCAAATATCTGACATTTTAGCCTGCTCGTACAGCGTGTTCATTGCTGCAGTTGCAGGTGAGACATTCTCCACTAGGGTAGTATATCTTGGTACATGCTGGGTACATGGGGGCAGGAGTGCCAGCAGCTCTTGGCCTGCAGAATATGCTACTGAGCTGTATTGATTCCTCATTCAGCTATATTGGGTGTTCACCTGGAAACCTAGCTGGGTTTCTAGTTGCTCGTGAGAAGGCTGATTAGTATTATGTTAGCTAACAAATGCACATAGGCACTGAGGTCTTATGCATCTTTTATGCACCTTATGAACAAACCAGAGAAGATATCTATATGAATTAATGAATTTTGCAGTGAGTCAATCATGCGGTTTTTTAAGCTGCACAATTAAGCTATTTCTGCCTTCCAAAAATTGAAAAAAAAAATAAATAAACAATGGATTAGTAGTTTGTTTATTTGTTGATTTGTATTTTAAGCCAGCTGTGTACTTCAAGATTGTCCAGTGCAAGTTGAAACAGAAGAAAAGCTATGGTTCAGAAACCTGATGGAATCAGGTTAAGCATATGTGGCTGGCACCTTCAGCTCCATTTGATTTGGCCTCTAGTTTGTCACTGTATGAGCATCCAGGAGTTCCAGATTTCTGCTGAGCATTTTTTACATTGCATGTAGCTTTTCCAAATATGTCTTGAAGTCAGTGTTGGCACAGCTTCTTAGGAATGCTCCATTACCCTGGCTCCTCTGGCTGTGAGACGGGGTCTGTAGGCCAGTACCCTTGCTTGTCTCCATTTCGGGTGATGTAGATCTCACTGGTTGGTGTGTGGAGACTACTTTTAAGGAAGGTCAGACAGCTAGTGATAAGTTAAAGCTAGACCAAGTAGTTTTTCTAAAACCAAACCAACAATTCCCTTCTGGATCACAGAAGGTCAAAGTTGTTTGTTCTGAGAGCCCAAATAAAGTCCTTTCAGAAAGAGGGTAATGGAGCACTCCTGTTGCTCTCTGAAATCCACAAAGAATATCTCCCATTCCATCTTCTGCATTTTTCTTCACATGGTTCCTTTGATCCTTGTTGCAGGGAGTGTTCCTGAGTTTGAAAGCTAATGTCCAGTTGTGCATGTGTGGGAAGCGGGGAATGTTTCATTCATTGCCAAGATCGGCTTTTATGAGTGGGAGAGTTTCGTTCTAAGAGCTGATGGCGCATCACATCAAACAGGACATGCAAATGTCCACCTTTATCTTAATTTTAATAAAGGAATTTTGACTCAGTCATTTGTCTTAGAAATGCTACCAAAAATAACAGGAAAAACTGAGGCGTGTGCCTTAATTATAACAGCATAGCAAAATGTGCTCACATTCTTTCTTCATGAAGTACTCTGAGGAGATTTTGATGAGGAGCAGCAGCAGTCTAGCCTACCGTTGTGGTGTTAGGCATGTAAAGGTTATAAAAAGCAAATCCTTCAGTGGTAGTTTCTTCTAGCTTGAACTTCAACACAAATCTGGAACGAGCAAAACTGGATAATATCTGGGAATTTGTAGTATCTTGCTGATATTTTGCATTTCAGAAGTGAGCTTGAACATGGCTTTTTCCGTGTTACAGTACAAAAGATTTACTGTTTATTAAATGAGAGGATATAGAGGATTAAGAATACTTCTTGTAAGTGCTGTGTTGTCATGCCTTATCTTGAAGCAATCCAGGAGGGAAATATCAGAGGGAGATAAAGTGGTGGAGCAGAGGCAGTGATTTAGGGAGAAACTAGGGGAGCAAATTGCAGGGGCAGGGAAGAGAGGAAACAACAGGCAGTCAGAGAGATAGGTGCTGTGAAGAGAGAGACATTCTTGTTATATTCTTGTTAAGCTTCCATGTGAATAAGCTTTACTGTTGTTTTCAGATGGCCTATACTTTTTTTTTCTTTTGTTTAGTGTAGATATGAAGGTATTGCACTTATAAAATCTGCCTGCCTTGTGTCCGTGGAACTTCGCATAATTTCCCTGCCAATTGTACCTCCTGTTTAATACAGGGAAGATGGTTTAGAACACATCGTATTTGAATGCAAGCAGGCGAGGTTTGAATTTTCTGTTTAAATGACAATTGTTTACAAAGGTAATGATTTTTTTTACATGAAATTAAGCACAGCTCAGTTATATCTGTAGAGGCCAGGAGTTACTTGTTACTCCTACTTGATCACGCTCTACTGTTCTGTAGAACAGTAGAGGAAACTCTTCTGTTGGTTGCATGGGGCTTAGCATCTCATGCTAAAATTTGTATGTTATAATGGTCCCAGGTGTGATGATGGTATTGGCAGCTGATCACAGAAATAACTGCCCAGTGAAGCATAATGTAAGCACAGTGCCTGTATTGGACAAAGTTAAGCCTTAAAAACTGGGGCCTTTGTAAATTACTGCAGAGGAAATAGAAGGGTGAGAATGAGCATCAGGGCCTACCATTTACAGAGCAAATAAACTGCAAAAGGAAAAGCAGTACCTTGAGGAAAAGAAGGGATTATAGGGCACTGCTGAGAATTTTAGACAGGCGGAATTGCTGTCATATTCATTAAGCCCAGCAGTCAGAACATTCCCCAACATTAGTTGTTTTGATTTCACTTCACATAATCAAACTGAATTTTGCTTGCCTCTGATGGTGTGGCTTCAATAGCTGGACAGATGACTCTCTGTCCTGCCAAATGTGTTTTCATCTATGGTGTCACCATCTGCTACAAGAAATGGGACAAGCATTGTTAGTGTCCTTTGCCAGATGTGGTTTAAAGCTCTCTCGTTCTGTGGCAGTAACACTGCCTTCGTGGACACGTACAGGTGTGTCTCGCTGGGTTTGTATAGGCGAGCTGGAGTCTGCAAGGTGCCGCTGCTGAAAAGAAGCCATGAAAGGTGATACCTAGACATTATGTATCCCACATATTTGTAGGGGGATTATACGTCCCTAACAGGATCATAAGATGCTTGTAAAAATTAATTTCGATGCAGAAAACTTTTACATAATTGAATGGAGCTTACTGCTTTTCAAAGGTCCATTCTCAGTGTTGGTAGTTGCTTATGCTTAGACCACTCTTAATAAATAAGAAATTGTACTCTTCACTGGAATACAATTACATGAATTCTACATTTTTGCCTCTTGTGCGTTCCAGTTTGATTATTGTTTACTCTTTAACATATTCAAGGTACATCAAAATACATAATTCTTTTTCCTAACTAACTTTGGGAACAAAATCACTTTTCAGTTATTAAATAGAGTAACTTTCAGATTAAAAAGCTAGTTGATTTGGCAGGCAGTACACTCATAATCCCTAGGAAAAAAAAATCCCTTTTCCTGGGTTGTTCTTATTTTTTCTTCTGTGTCTAAATGTGATTGACACAGGGTAGTATTGATTTTGTTCATTTCACAACCATGACTTGCTGAAAGCTCTGAAAGAATAATCATGCAATGAGGAAGAAGTTTAAAGTTTAGCTGTTTTAGGTTTATCATTTTAGTTGTATGATTGTATCACAGAAGAAGAGGCATATCCCATGTGACACCTGTGATCTCTCTCCTCTGTTCCCTGGGTGGGCTCTTTCCAGCCCTGAGCTGCATTTCCCCCAGAGTAGCCTTCTACTTCAGCGTGCTCTCAATTGGATCAGTGGCTGCAGCACCACTGGCAGCATCCTTCCCTTTTCACCTAAATCCCTGCCCACCTCTGAGAAAAACATCCCCTCAACTACTGGCACAACTCTTGCTATCTTACTCCTTTCTACTTAAAAGAAGTAAGTTATGCCTGACTAGTTTGTTTATCTTGCCTCACACCATTGTAGACTAGCAAGTTAATAACAAGGAAGGAAATTTGAAAAAAGTAGTGTGCTGTATGCTTAAAATAAAACACCTCACTCTCTTCACTTTTTAGTGTGTAGGGCTTTCTCTCATTTCAGGAATCTGTTAAAATAGTACACCTGGGCAAAAAGAGAAGAAAATGTGACTGCACAACCTGAACACAGAAAGGAGGCAGGTTTGTGTTATCTACAGTGAGAGCCTAATGCTGGGTATCAGACCATAAATTAACAGTAGTTTGTTAATTCACACATTGGTTTATTGCCCTACTTAATTAGGCACGTTCCTATTCCTTTTCTTGGGGAAAAAATAATCCAATACTGTAAATTTTGAACAAATAATGCCCATGAAAACAAAACTTGTTCCATGGCTGGTGTTTATAAATCACCCTGTACATAGTTCCTCCTAGGGACTCTGAAATCATGACTGTTTTCCAAATATGCTGAGTTCAAAGGATGCTGAAGATAATTATTCAATAAACTAATTCCAGGTTCATCTCTGTTCCATTGATCATGCATTTGAGTTATGAAACTGCTTGCTTTAGTATATGTTGTCTGAATCCCAATAGCCACCATATCTAGTAGGTGTTGGTAGTCTTTTCTGGATAGTCTTCGTGATAGCTAGTATAAATTCTGTTTATTCCACAGATAACTGGACTTCTTTGCAGAAGCTTGTGTGTAGTACACACACCTAAGAGGTATTTCTGCCCATGAGGTATTTAGCTCCAGTTTACAAATAAATGCTCGACCCTTTAGGATAATGTTGAAGTGTCTCGTGCAAGGTGCTGGAGGTCTTAGCTCTATTTAACTAAGTGTGCAAGAGTGGGTTTAGATGATCCAGTTCAAGCTTTCTGAAGATTTAGTCTCCTGTGGATTAATCAGATTTATTTCAGTATAAGAGGAGTTGGGCTCATGGGCAGTGTGGGTTTACTATCCATGTTACAATTCTTAGCATTTTTGTCTGTAATTTCAAGGATTGGAGTCTCTTAAATTTGAAGAAACACAACTATGGTGACTTGAAGTGTGCTTTCCAATGTTGTTTTCATAAAGTAATGTGACTTCCCATACAATAATTATAATAGGCAATGTAAATAAACACATGCAGGAGAAAAGTTTTGTTTTTTTTTTTTTTTTTGTTTTGTTTGTTTTAATGCCAGAAGTTATTAAAATACCAGTGGCATTGCATTAGTCAGTGCAGTGTTAATGATGTTTCTTTTGGGAGAGACGCAAAGCATGCTTCAGGTGGGACTCATGCTTTACCGTCATCATTTGAACTTAGCAGGCATAGCAGTACATAGTGAAAGCAATGGTGCTGCTGATTTAAGAGATAACAGTACAGGCCTGTCCTGGCATATCATATTAAACTTTCCTGTGATGATTTGTGATACAAAAGAGAGAGGTTTATAATCTTGAAAGGTACAAAAATTACATTGGTTTGAATAGAGCTGTGAGAAACATATCCATTACATGGATCAAAAAGGGGTTTTATGGTCTGGGAGGGAAAAATAATCGCTAGGAAAATTAGTTTTTCACAGTACTTGAGAAGTTAATAGCAGGTTGGGCTATGCACTCGAGTTGTATATACACAAGGCCAGTGCTTTCCAGTAGGAAAAGCTTCAGACTTCAGGAAGTTAAAGAGCTGCACACGTAAAAGAACAAATAGCATTCAGTCATTTATTTTAGTATCAAGAGGTACCGCTTGCACTAGCAATTATTACATTCATTGAATGTAATTAAAACATTAACTTGTAATACGGAGTGCAGCATACCTACTTTCAGACTCTGGATGTTTTCTGTTCACAAAAGCTCTGTTATGTGTAAAAATAATGGATTAGAGATAGACAGCCTGCAGCAGTGTATGGCTTTGGCATACTATGGCAGGGCAAGCAAAACAGTCTTGAGTTGCAGCAATGCATTTGAAAGGTTCTGTGGGTAAAGGAATTATGATGTCTGATGTCAAAGCAATGGGCAAATGGTATTGCTCAGTGTCTGTTGCTGAGGCAGGTGACGGGACCTAGCGTAACCAAGAGCTGGAGTAGTAGAGTTGGGAAGTGTCTTTGAGGCTGCCCAGTCCTTTAACCATGTCTTTCGGTACCATGTACCAGAGGTAAATGATGCTCAGATGGATTCTAGCCAGCCCATTTCTCCTCATGTGGGAGACTCATTCTGCTGTCTTTGCAAGGCGTATGTTCATTCTTTTCAATATCCATAATGCATAAGGAGGGTCTTAATGGGATTTCTCTTAATAAGAAATAGGATTAGCCAAACCGTGAAAACTTAAAGGATTTGAATAGCACTAGGAAAGGGCACTATCAGCGATAGGAAATACTTATAGATGCACTTTCAGTTTAACTGTCTGTGGCCACGTGTACACTTGAAGAGCTCAGAGAAAATGTCCTGACTTTGTATGATAATAGTTTTCTTTTTAACCCCTTTTCACTCTTGATCATCTAGAGAAATCATTCCAGATCGTGACCTGGAGTTATTTCTTTGCCCGTTCTTTAGTCTCTGCACCTCCTGCTAATGATTGGCATGAGCTACTATTTCTGGCAACAGCAGTGGGGTACATCTTGCTTTTGTTCTCTCTGATGAAGAGAAAGCCATGTGGTAAAGGACTATCTTGCATTTCAGGAATTAGTGAGTTTAAAAGGACAATATTTTGTTTGAGATGTTCGGCTGAGATTCAGGAGAATTGCTTTCGTCCCTGACCGACAGAATTCTTGCATGAGTTTTGTCTGTCGTAATTTTTCTTGGGGGTAAATAGCAAAGGACAAGAGAGTTGCTAGTTCGTAATTCCTTATATTTGTAAAAAGTCTCATGCACTGCAGAAAAGTGAGTCCTGTAAATATATTTTGAAATGCTGATTCCTCCTGTGGTCATAGAAGTCATCCTTTTTTGTCTATGATGTCAATTCTACTTTCTGTCTCTAACAAACACGTAACAGTTGTACAGTACGGGAATGACAAATATTACATGCTGTAAATGTAAGTACAAGGACAGATGTTTTAAGGCTAGTAACTGTCCCATCTGTATTGCTCTTGTGCTTGGCAGTCTTACTAGTGGAGGTGAGGCGTCAGGCTGAATGCTCAGACCGAGTCACTTTGCTGATGTCCTCCCTAACTCCAGCCTCTGGTTCCCGCGTGAAACCAGCTACTTCCAGTAGGGTTTATCTTCAGAAACATCACTGTAATTTTGGCAGTAAATTTCAGTGTTTATAGCATTGAAATATATGTGCCTACCATATCACAGGCAGAGACGATTCCTTTAGCTCTATGATCAAAAGGCTCGGGCGCAGAAGCAAATGACAAACAGAGTCATAAACAGTATTGGTTAAGACAGTATATTGCAGAGGGAGCATACAGTACTTAGGTTCAGGACCAGATCCTGAGAATTAACCTTGTCTGTTTTGCCCGTTTGAGAATGATAAATCTCAAACTCAGCATCCGCTGAACACTAATATCATTTGTGCTGACAAATTATTGGTCTCTAAGGAAAACTTCTGAGGACTGTTGTCTTTATTTCAACTAACCTTGTGTTTTATATTGTGATGAATTACTTGGAATGCGTTACATGTAGTTCATATATTTTTCACAGAATCACAGAACTGTAGGGGTTGGAAGGGACCTCAAAAGATCATCGGGTCCAACCCCCCTGCCAAAGCAGGTTCCTTAGAGCAGGCTGCCCAGGTAGGCATCCAGACAGGCCTTGAATATATCCAGAGAAGGAGACTCCACAACCTCCCTGCGCAGCCTGTTCCAGTGCTCTGTCACCCTCACTGTGAAGAAGTTCTTTTGCATGTCAGTGCGGAACTTCCTGTGCTCTAACTTGCAGCCATTGCCCCTTGTCCTATCCCCACAAACCACTGAGAAGAGGTTGGCTACATCCTTCTGTCTCCCACACCTCAGGTATTTATACACATTGATGAGATCCCCTCTCAGTCTTCTCTTCTCCAGGCTGAACAATCCAGGTCTCTCAGCCTTTCCTCATAGGGAAGATGCTCCAGGCCCCGTATCATCTTTGTGGCCCTCCGCTGGACAATTTCCAGGAGATCCCTGTCTTTCTTGTACCGGGGAGCCCAGAACTGGACACAGTACTCCAGGTGAGGCCTGACCAGGGCAGAGTAGAGGGGGAGGATCAGCTCCCTTGACCTGCTGGCCATGCTCCTTTCAATGCACGCCAGGATCCCACTGGCCCTCTTGGCCACCAGGGCACAGTGCTGGCTCATGGTCAACCTGTCCTCCACCAGGACCCCCAGGTCCTTCTCCTCAGAGCTCCTCTCCAGCAGGACATCCCCCAGCCTGTACTGATACTTTGGGTTGTTCCACACATTACGGTTCACTATTCGTTGTACGTTAATTTCTATTTTTTCCACAGTTCTGTATTGACACTATTGTCCAAAACTTTCAGCATTGAGAGCCATTGTCTGTTCAATTGTAAAGCAAGCCAGTGAGACACTTGCCTTATAGATTTTATTTTGTGAGCTGCTTATGCTTTTTCTTTTGCTAAAACGGTTAGCTATACAATAGCAAAAGTTGTTCAGAATTGCCTTTTAAACAGCAGACCTATTGGAGAATGGGAAGAAAAGGGGGAAAACGAACAAACAAACAAGACCTCTTGTATGTGTTCATAAAGCAGCTCATGAGTAGTGAGAAGAATTGGGAAGTTCAAACAGTGCTGTAGTGGGCAGGATTTGTTTCAGTTTTGGAGGAAACAAGAAAGGTATTTCATTCCCTGAGGATGAGAGGCACAAACAACTGTGGAAAAGAAGACTTGGCTGCATTTCTTAACCAAAGAAGGGTGCGGGCTTTGTACTCTCCTCCCCTCTCCTCTCCTTTGTTTTGGACAAAGTTCCAAATGTTTCAGACTAGAAAAGACACAGAATTTTATTAATTTATTTTTTTAATGATAAATTCAGTCCTAACTTTGAGCATAAATATAAAATGAACAGTTCAGACAAACATTTTGAAGCAAAGATCTTTGAGAACCTTTTATACAAAGTTCAACACTTCAGTTGCTATTGATACTAGTAGAAAAACTTCCTTCTGCTACAGTGGGACGTGGATATGGCCCTAACTACCTGTTTCAGTGATAAAATTAATTGCTTAAGATGCTGTACAATAATAAAATAATGATGCATGTTTACTCCGCCTTATTCACTTCCACCTCAGATAAAATTCTTGCAGAAATACCATGTGCTACTATAGGCGCTATAGTCCTTAAGAGAAGGAAATTCTCTTCTCACAGCAAGGCAAATGTGTGAGAATACAGTTGAGGTACAAAGAATACTAATGATGTTGATTTCTATTTTTCAATTTGTGAGTGCTAGAAGGCAAGCCAACTGAACAGAACAGAAGATTATCTGGGTTCAAAACAAGCAAATAAAAACATTGGAAATTTAATTAGTCCCCTGCCAATTTGTCTGAAAAATACCTAAACTCGGTTAACTCTGACTCGAGAATTTTGAGAGAGATCTTTCAACTGCTGATTCAATTGAATTTAAGCAATTGAATTTTAAATTACAACTGGTTTTAGTACATCTAATTGGTAGAGTTTGGGAATATGAACAGTAATGGGAAAAACAAGAGCAAGGATGCAGTTTTTTAATGTGATGACTGAGAAATGTGTAGAAAGGCCTCTTTTGAATTCTGACATAAATTTCAGATGCGCCTTAAAATAATTCCCAATAAGTGATCTCGCTTATAGTGTGGAGTCTGCAAGGACAACAGACGTGTGTATGTGGAGCTCTCTGTACTTTAAGATGTGTAACTGCTCTGATTCAAGAGGAGTATTGAAATAAGCGTGCTCTGAGGGCACAGTATTCTGCTAGCACTGCTTGCAATGCAAAGACTGAGTGGAAGAAGAAAGTACCTCATATACTTCATAAATTATCCCCACCTTTTTGACATAGCCAAAGTTCTGGTCTCAGAAGGGAGAAAGCCTGGAACTACTACTGGGTTTATAAATCTTATTTCTATTGGTCATTCAAGAGTTAGGGTCCATGTAAGACCTTCTAAATTTTTATCCCTGGTTCTGTGCAAAGCAGAATGAATTTTAACTGAAAGCTTTGGCCGTGTAATGGCTAACACGAGGCAGTGGTGTAGGAACTTGATTTTAAGTTCCGAAGTGTTCAAGGAGGTTTTCTTTATACGAGCAAGTCATTTGGCACGATAACAATGGTAAGAATTGAAGAATTAGATGCTGAAGCCCCCACATCTGCATTGTATGGGGTCTGGAATACAGTTCCAGGCACTGAACAGTCTAGCCCCTGATTCAGACAGAGGAACCTCTCAGTTTAGCTTCTTCTGAAAGGAGTTCATGGTTTGGCTATCCCAAATCCCCACTCTATGGGCAAAACCACTGAGTGGTAAATGGGAATGACTGGGGAATTTGCTTCCAACCTGCTCCAAAGCAGTATCTGTCCAGTACAGACACAGTTCACTTTTAACGCGTTTACATCCTCACATTCAGATTAGGAACAGGCATTTCCCCTTCTTTATAAAGAGTTAGAGCCTGCTACTGAATGCCCTTCTTTTCTTCTGCAAAGACTAAATGTTGTATTTAGTGTATTTAGTGTTTATTAATGAGTTCAAACCTTTGCAATCTTCACCAGTCTCTACATGAATCTGTAGAGCATGTCTCAAAGCTCGTAGTGAGGAGGGGTCTCTCAGTTAACAAATTACTGAGCTGAGATGTGAAATCTTTTGCTTATGGTGATTTCAACTTAGAAATGAGAACGATGCACATTTTTTAAGATCTGTCAGGAAAATCAGCTCAGAAGGTTTAAATTCTACTCTGGGTATGTCAGTAGAAATAAATGAATTGTAATTATTTATTATAAACATGGATTGAATGTGTTTATAGACAGTATTGTCATATTTTTTTCCCCTTTGAAGAATAACTATACCTCACCGATCTACTAGGTATTGTGTTTTTTTAATTGTATCAATGAGCATGATTTTAGGATAACGATTTGCTTTGTGCAGCATGCTGAGCTCCTTCAAAAATCTTTTGAAAATAGCTCTTACAAACAGATCTTGAAGCCATTAAGCTTGATGAAGTAAGTAGAAAGGTCTTCCTGTGGATGAATAGTTACTTAAAGACAGAAAATGAATTTGAGGTAAAAATGGTCAGCTATGGAGAGAGGTAACTATCAGAATCTTCTAGCACTTTGACTGTGGGACTCTTACCATTTACCATGTTCATGAATGAGCTGGAAAGGGGATAAAATGAAAGCATGCTTAACAATACATAACTCTGAAAAACATACAGTAGAACTAGAACAGGTGAAGTGCCATATGGGATAGTTCTTACATGAGCAGAGACTGAAGAGAGCTTAAGGCTGCTTCGCCTAGAAATGAGGCAACTGAAGAGAATGTGAGAGGCCTGTAAGATGGTGGGAAGCATGGGAAAAGTAGCTAGGGAAAGATCACTCGCTATTTCCCTTGGCACACAAATGAGAAACTCATCAGACTGAACACTTAAACAGAAGTTATTTTTTAAGCACCACATAAGGACATTTTAGAATTCATCCATTGGCAGGGGATATTCTAAAATTCCAAAAACCTGTACATTAAAAAAACTTTAGAGAGTTTTGGAAGGACTGTCCTGTTTAACAGCACAGCTGGGTGCTATTAGGTCTAGAGGAAGTATATGACTCAAAACAGTCCTGTAACTAGCTGCTAATGATGCTAAATATTGCAGGATAGCTGCTCTTATATCCCGATTATGTTCTTCCATACTCTGCTTCTGCCTATATTTCCCCTCCAAGACAGCTTCAGAGTATCAGCAGAGCTCTGCAGCAGCGTATGGAACTTGTCAAGTTACCTTAGTTTTCCACTATTTGAAACTACTCTACAGTGCAAAGAGTATTTTTAAAAAAATGTTTAAATCTATGTACATGGTTACTGTCATTATTACTGGACGTTATTGTTGATACTTTCTCTTGCCTAGTATTTAAGTAGTTCTTCCTTATTACATAGATGCTAGACTACCCTGAAAAAACATAAATATTTAAGGGACTGGCAAAATTGTAAATCACAATAATTTCCCTTATAACACATTGATTTTTACAATTGGCTTTTCCAGACTCTGAGTCATGTAACATTTTTCAGAAAGATGAAAATGATAGTATTAAGCACCACAGGACAAACTCATACTGGCCATGCTGAGTCCTCTATCTTTTTTGTATGTCCTTTATGTACAGACTTAAGGCCTGGGCAAAACTCCTGGACTTGAAGTAACACAAGCAAGGATGTGGACTTTGTAGGGTAGAGCCTAGCCTTAGTGGAAGAAAATCAGGAGGTGCTGCATTGAACAAAACGGTATTTTTTGGTAGATTAATTAAGGAAAACCCATTTCCTTTGGCTTAGGGTAATCTCTATGTAACAAGTCAATATGCAGAATTACTCTTCTAGATCACCAGTGATCTATGTGAGTAAACATCCGCTACATTAATCCTCGCACAGTGCAGAATATTCTCTCCTGCTGTGGTCTGCTCGTTGGTCCGTAAGAGAGAAGAGGATGCTGGGCTCATATCTAAGGGATATTTATATATATATATTAAAAAAAAAAAACCATTAGGTAGTACTGAAATTTGATCTGTATCCTGCTACTGTGCACGGATGTTAAAAAAATAATAAAAATAATTAAAAAAAAATGGTGTGCCCACACCATCTCTCCCTTTTTTTTCCCACTCACATGGTTGTTATGAGCCCTTATTGAGCAAATAAGAACAGTTCCAAAAAGGGAAGCTTTACAAAATGTGATTTCAGTAGTGCAAGCTTCTGCCTAGTATTTTGACAGAATGCTGTTACTTCCGAGGGCTCCGTGGAAGCAACTGAATAAATACTAATGCCGAAATGAGTTCTGCTATTACATTAGGTGTAATCTGAATCTAAGTTAACAGACCGGTGCTGGGAGTTTTTATTAATGAGTTTCAATAAATGGAAATTAATTGTTTTATTTTATTTTCCTTGTGCAGGCAAAAGGTGAGAGCAGTTTTTCATCTTGGAAAACTGCAATTCATCACTCACAAGAACATTTAATCTGTTTTTGAATGAATAAATAAACAAATGCAGTATCAAAGTGAATGTGCTCAAGGTACGAATGTTCTGCTATGTCCTTCGGAGCACTAGCCGGAAGATACTTCTTCCCATGCATCTTTACAACATAGTTTAAGGTATTTTAGGGTACTTATGACATTTTTTCGCGGTCATGCCAGTTGTTTCTAGACTTTAGTCTAGCCATTACATTTAAAGAAAAGATGCAACTGTGGCTTTCTTACAGCGATTGCCATGTTTCCTTAGCAGGCCACTGACGTATGGAATACAGGGGATGAACCAGGGTAATGGTAGTAGGGGTGCCAAGCTCTGGCAGTCGGATGAGGGGAAGCTTAAAATGTGTCCATGAGGCTCTCCTGAAAGTTCCAGGGCTTTCAGAGTATTCAGAATTCAGGATGACTCACGTTTGTGTAAGTTCTTGAATACAGGAAAAGAAGACAGGGTAGGTAAATACTATCAAAAGCTTTTTTTTTTTTTTTTTTTTTTTTTTGTGTGTGTGTAGGAAAACCACAAAAGAAATAGAAGTACGGGGTCTGGTAAAAGACACAGGAATGTGGAGTCTTGGTTACTAGGTTTTGATCCCCTCAAATATTTCAGATCTTATGTTCCAAAATAGAATGATGAGCTCAATTTTATGCATCATTAGAAATAAGGATTATAAGGTTGAAGATTATTTTACATTGCTGACCATAAAATACCTGAAATTAAATGCTATGTTCTTGTTTTTCTATCATCTCTGACTTCTCTGAGTAAATTAAAGTAAAAGAAGTCAGAGTGGTTTACTCGATCAGTAAAGGCAGAGTATGGAAAGAGAACAGATTGCAGTGCATAAAAGTAATGCCTTCTTTTTAGCTCACTTGCTTTTGAAAATAGAGTGGCTGTTTAAAACAAGGAATACTGTATTCCTCCTCTAACAGGGTTCACTGGTTTGAAAATGATTATTGTATTCTAAAACTTCTCTAATTAATTGAAACTTAAACCTGTCACATCTCTTTTAGGGTGACATTGTATTTGTGTTAAAACATCTGTCATCTTGTCATATGTATGAATGTTTTTTCCTAATGGTCAGCTTGTCACAGTTAATTAGCCTTTAGACAGATGAACAGTCATAAAGCAATGTGACTTTGAAAATTATGTTTCTAAACACCCATAACTTTGAACAGTAAAGAGACAGGATGCTCGCTAGATATTTAGGCTACAAAGCAGGCTGTAAACCACCTTCATTCACAAGGGCTGAGGGAGTATGCAGCTTTCTGTTTGTAACATTTCTTGCATTTACTTTCAAGTTTGCTGCATGCCTGTATCCAGCTGAGAGTTCTTCACTGGCGGTTATTATTATTTTATTATTATTTGTAATAATGATACCCAATTGCACAACTTGATTTTTGGATTTTAAAGCTCTTTCCTGAGCTCCAGGAAAAAAATAATAGTACTGACTACTGTTTTTACATGCCTCAGTTTTGTATGTCCTATTTGACATACCTTGAAAGGATCCAATTTTCAGAAAGCCCCACTGTCTGAAAACAAAAACGGCATTGTATGGGTATCAGGTTACACCTCCCCCCCAAAAAAAACACATCTGTAACAATTGTGCAATATCATTACTTTACTCTAGGATGTGTTTAGATTCATTGGAAGGGGGACAATTGATACAATTTGGACTTGTATCCAGACTTGAGAGAAATCTGACATTTTTTTTTTTTTGATGAGACTTCTCTATTATTTTTAACTGTTTGATGTCTCACATAATCAGTGTGGTGATGAGAATATATGTGGGACTCATCTTGCAGGAATGCAAATGGGCTCTAAGATGTCCTGGACCTCCTGAATCATTGTTTGTTTTAGGGGAAGCTGAAGGATGTTGTTCATCCTGCAGCAGATGCATCAATTCCCATTTTGATTGGGCTCTCTGCTACAAAAGAAAATTGGAAAAGAAAATGAAGCCAATAGCAAAGTCCACTCATAAAAATGAGAGCAGATGCTGTAGAAAGTGTCTTCATTGCTTGATAGTTTTGAAAGAGGCTTTTTCAACCAAAGGTAATTCATGATGTCCTACGCCCTATTCATCCTCTTTAAGATAAGATGATTTCCATTTCACAAGAATTAATGCTTTGGCATATAGGAACCAGTTTTTATTAAAACTCTCATTATGGTGTTCTGAAGAATAGGTAATTCCAGAAAGATCAGAAGCCAGTGGTAAATGTATGTCTCTAATGAATTCTATTCAGTTTCCAAAAACATAGCAACTTATATGTTTTAAGTTATACGATGATTTTTTTTTTTTTTAATTTAATAGTCTCAGTAGACATTTAAAAATATTAAAAGGGATGGAAGAATTATGCAAAGGGAGAGAGAATGAATAGCTGATGTAAGAAGCTGACAAACTGCTTCGGCTGCATAGGTAGCGTAGCTTTTTTTTTTAAGCGTTCTAAATTCCAGTGGGAATAAGTAGCTAGTGCATCCCCAGCCCCCTTCCCTCACTTTATAATCTTGTTGCTATCTGTCTTCTGAGTTCGGGATTCTGTAGGGACACCAGGCAGAGTAGGGGATACAGATACCATTCATTAAATGCTGGTAAATGGTTGGGAAAAGGAAGAAAATCTCCAGCATTTTCCCATAAAGGGGAGGGACAATATGCTTCCAAAGATCACTGCAAACCATAGAAGTCACTGGGAGACTAGGTAGAGGGGGAGCGTATGACACAGGAGGTGGGCATCTGAGGAATCGGAGATCCTCCATGCTGACAGACCTGCAATTGCGAGTCTTTGGGAAATAAATGGGTCAAGGGCTTACCTTCGGGTCCTTTGCAGGGGGTGCTTTCAGCCTCAAGAAACTGAGAGAAAAATCCCGTATATTTATCATCTCTCAGACAACCTTTGGCATGTCTTAAGAGGAAAAGAGGTGGTCTGAGATGTGATTAGATCTTTCAGTGGTCAAATGGGGGCGTTTTCCCAAGGCCATAATTCTACGCAGAGCTGCAGTTTCCCAGCACCTGACTGGCATTTTACAATCTTTTCATGTAATACAGGTATTCTTTTCTTTGAATCAAGCATTCAGCCTGCAGTCTGACTGCTGTATAAGAGATCCATGAAAAATTTACAGAACACTCATAACTAGTTTTATGAATCAAGCTCTAGCTATCTTACAGCTCCACGTACACCCTAACAAGCAGTAACACTAAATGTCTTGGACGTGTAAGCAGTTTGCCAAATGCTGGGGTAACAGAATAAACAAACATTAACAAAATGGTGTCCTGCTCCGATGAATACATGGTACATTACATTTTGAAAATGAGACTCTCCGGACCGGAATCTCCCCTGATTTAGACCAGTTCAGCCTCGTTAACTGGCATGAATTTGCAGGAGTTCTGTAAATTCTGAATCTAAAGTTACGGATTTCTTCCCTCCTTAGGGACAATTTGCAAACCATGTTTCTTTTATGTCATATGACGTCTTGGAATTACAGTGCAGGATTCAGGCTTGGCTTTGAGAAAAGCAAAGGTACTGCAGCTTGTCCAGATGAGTTCAGCCCTTTCTCGATTTGGTGGATGACCTGCAGTACAGGTAGGCTGTACTGCAACAAGGTTCAGAAGAAGGCAGCTACTTCATGAATGGCTAGGAGTCCCTCAGGCTGCCTTTTGGGCACTGATTCTGAATGGGCACATCATAAGTGCTGTTTTCCATTCCCTATAGGTTGTATAGGTAGGGACTTCTTGTTGGTATGCCTTCTTGAGATTAAGGATAGTTCTTATCTTCCGTTTAAACCTGAATATTGTAGGACATCCAGGTGCTTCTGTATGTACTGGCACCAACTGATCTATGGCTTCAGAGGTTTTGTAGGTCTGCGCTTACAACAGTTTACTTTTGGGCTCAGAAAGGAATTTGCAAGACTAAATTATTTTGGTTTGGTTTTAGTCAACATGGAGAGATTGTGGGGGAAAAAAACAACCAACACATTTATTTAGCAAAAATGATAAGGTAACTAAAGCAGAGGTGACTTTAGGACAGATCACTTTGTTCTGCATCCGCTTGAACTTACCATCTTAGTCCTCAGCTGAGCTTTCTTGAAACATAGCTTGCAATTAAGGAAGAGAAGGTAAATCTAATATAGTGTGTGCAGTTTTACCTTGTGGCAGTGTTATGTCAGCTTGGTGTGGTTAAACCATTTTGTGCTGCAAATACATTGTGCAGTATATTGCGTACTGCAATACATTGTGAGATCTTAAAAGGAGGTGACACACAGCTAAGAGAAAAGACTTAACAGCAGTCCTCACATTTTTGTCTTTGCACCTGATATAGAGGAAATAGAGCTATGATTTAATCAGCTGCTGATCTGAGCAGTTGAAAAGGATAAATTCTTATGAAAGGAATGGTTTCTCTTGCTAAAAGAATGTTTCCGTGTTTCAGTGCACTTCTAAGTGGTAGGGACATAACTCAGCACCTTGAATGTTTCTTTCCAGGAGAAGTGTGGGAGTGCTTGTGTTGCACCAGTTTTTCCCAGGGGCATTTAGGTTTCCAGGTTCATCTTGCATTTGGATGGTCTGCGATTTGGAGGTCTTCATTTCATTAACTGGCCTCAGGTTCCTGGGCACATTCTGCGGGCTCATCTTGCTCTCAGTGCTGGAAATTCATTTGGGGATATTACCTGATTATGTGCTCTGGACTGCTCTTTTGGAACTTTGTATGCTACCAACTGCTACCACGTTTTCCTATAGTAGCCAGCAGTTCCCTCTGTGCAAGCAGGTCTTCATTAGACTGGCTGCAGTTCAACGCAAATTCAGATCCTGACACATTCTTCCATTCTTGCTACTGAAGGGCACTGGTATCTCATGCAGAAATAAAAAGGAGAACTTCATCACTTGTATTCATCAGAACTAAATACAAATGCTTGGGACACAGAGGCCTTTTACCCCTGTCCCTTTTCCCTGAGGGGGGAAAATAAAAGTGCTTCCTGAGTGTACAAATCTCCTGAGCTCTATGCAAATCTCAGGAAATTACTTAAAAGAGGTTAATACAGAGGAAGCATTGTATGTCTGCATTAGATCTACCTCCTCTCTTCTGTCCTTCTCTCTAGTTCTCTGGACAGTACATCCTACAGAAGTTAACGTGATAGAATAGCTCAAGTCTCTGCACTATGAAACAGCACCATCTTGGGAAATTAACATTGAGCAGCTGATCTAATGGAATCTGGTATGTCCTCAGATGAATTCTCCTTACTTCTAGTAATCTTGAATAAAGAACTAAAACCAGAAAAGATCAACTCCATCTTGATTGTTTCATAAACACTTGGAATTTCAATTTAAGGAAGAGCTCCACTAAACATGCTTCTTTCATGTGAAAATTCTATAATAGGTTCAAATAATCCAGTATTCTGTAGACTGCACTGCAGAAATTTCCCCCAAAATGCACCATTTGAACATACCACTGCTTGCTGTTTTGTTTTTTTTTTTTGCCTCCAGATCCCTGCAATAAATTTTTAAAGCATCTGCATTTTTCTTTTTAAAGCATTTGCCTCTCTCTCTGTTTCTTTCTCTCACAAAGAATTGCAGAAATTGAATCTTGGATTCAGCTCCAGTTTCAAACAAAATAACCAACAAGAACAAAAACAAACAAAAAAGCTCAGTTCCAGAGCAAACAGGTTAGGTTTTAACAAAGCAGAGATTCTCTCACAATTGGCTTAGCAAATTGTTGACAACTGAAGCTTGGATCCGAGGTTATTGTAAAACCTGAAGCTGTGCAAGTTTTGACAAGGTTTGATAGTTGGATAAGAACATTCTCAGCGCTTCTGAAGATACCCACACTTTGTATATTTGACACAAAAGAGTTTCTATATAAGCAGTCTTTTCTAAGTCTCAACTTTGTGTTGAAGGAGTAATGAGAATTTTCACCTCTGCTGCTGTCATATTTGTTTGCAAGAAGCAAATTGATTTTCCTTCTTAACAGCACATTAATGGTACCCTTACTTAAGGAAAAAAATGGTATGTGGAAGTACAGAAGAGTAAATGTGGGTAACAATAGGCTGATGCTGTCCTTTTGTCTTCCTCCTGATTGCATATGGAGGGAAAACCCCCTTAGTTAGCCTGAAAAGTTCCCCCTCAGTGCGCTCTTTTCCTGGTGTTTGTGGGGAAATAGAGCATATTGGGAATGCAGCGGAAGCACCACATTGTGTGCAGTGGAGGTGTTTCCTGGGTGCCACATGTGACAGAAAACTTTGCAGTTCTAAAACTCTGAGTCTTTAAAACTTTAAGAGTTTTAAAACTCTAAGCAGCTGTCACCGCCTCTCCAGTTCTCGCCATGCCAAGCTTCTGCTTTCCGTGTGAACTCTGAACAATTTTCATTCTCAGACACAAATTTCCGTGGAGATTTCCAATGTTTGGTAATTTAGCAATTCATTTGTGGATGTAGCTATAAACTCTCATGCACCTTTCTGAATCCAAGGGATTTAAATTTAAGATTAAATGAATGTTCCTTCAAACGCCTGCCATTCACAGGGATGCGCCACTGTGGCCTTCTAGCTGGCTGTTCAGTGACTGCTGTAATTTTTGCTTTCTGTTCCTTTGCTATTAAATTGCAGTTGCGCCATTCTTGGATCAATGTATTTTAAAAACATGCCTAAAAGTTTTAAAAGGCTGTTTTGAGGAACATCTCTCTTGGTATGGGGAAGAGAAACTATTCTATTCAGTGGCAACGTGGATTTCTGCTCCTTCCTCCTCACTCCGTCCCTGCTCCATGTGGGGCCCTTCCCACGGGATGTTGTCTTCCCCAAACTGACCCTGTGGGGATCCTTCCAGTGAGGACTCCAGCAAGGCTGCGTTTATGAAACCCCGAGTGAGGCTCGAGGCCAGCACAGCATTTTTGGTGAAGGCACGCCCTGAGCACCGTAACAGGATAGTGCAGGCACAACTTGTTAGAATACTCAAAAGGTGGGAGGAGGACTCAATGGGAGGAAAATGCAAATCTGGAAGCGTTTTGGAAGTCAGCTTGAGCCTGGTAGACCAGTTTTCTCTGTAATTTTCAGTGTCAGTGAAGCTTCTGAAGTGTGTTCAGAAGTTCAGTTCCCTGCCTCATAGTTGGTCCTGATCTCTACATCCTCACAAAAACATTCAGGGAAATTTTGCTTAGAGATGGAGAAGTCATTTTTGAGTTAAGGTGACAGAATCTTGTTTGAACAAACCCTGAAGGAACAACTTTTTCTTTCCAAGCTTCCTAGTTTAGAAATCTTGTATCAGAATAATCTAAAATTTGGATAGAAACTAGTCTCCAGGATGGTCACGGTGCTGTTAATATAATATCCAAATTTACTGTAGTGAGGGGAGAATTAAGTATAGAAAATTACTTAATTTATTACGTATTTTTCCAGTTTGTTTTTTTCTGCATAACTTGGGTTGGCTACTTTTTTGTGGTTTGGTTTTGGTTTGATTTTGTTTTATTTCTTACTCCATTCAGGTCTGCAGTCAGAAGCTTTCTGACCAAATGCATCACAGGAAGGACAACTTTTTTTTTTTTTTTTTTTTTTTTTTTTTTTCCCATCAAAACTAGTGTGGTGGTTCCCAGTGAGTTTGAAAGAGAAAAGATTGTGACTGCAAAGGTCACATAAATTAGCTGAAGGACTCTGGGAGCTGTCAGAATACTTTCAAGGCAAGCTTTGAGTAGATAACAAATCTGCTTGTGCTCCTTTCTAGCTCCAGAGGCAGCTGAACTTCCCTGTAACGAGCCCTAGGGGAAGGTTGCCTGAGAGCCTGCTTCTCCCTACCACAACACTTGCGTGATGCAAATTAAGATACATAATTGCAATCTCCAGTTGTGACAGGATTCCTATGTTTTTGCTTTAATGAAGCTACATGAGAGTTACTTGGCAATATTAGGACTCATTTAAAAAACTGTATTGATGATTAAGTGGCAAATACCACTGTATCATTGGGAAATCTGTCAGCAATAGTTGCTGTTTCCATTGCCTTTAGCACATTCATCAAAGGGATAACAAACAGATACTTTTTTGAATTTTAATGGAAAATTGTAGTGCAGTCATGTGGCTTTAAAATTCAAAGGTCTATAAATAATGAATTATTTCCGTGATGGTTACTGTTTCCCTATCGCTAGGAAAAAAATAGCATCTATATGTTGTAGTTTGTTGCTAACAGCATACTTTAATATTTATGAACTGCCAGTATTCTATAAACATAGAAATTTGGTCGTTGTCACTGTAATGGTTTGTTATTTATATGCTTCTAAATTTTACAGAAGCAGAATCCTATCAGTATATTGAATTTGCACAACGGCAAGCATCCTCTTTGCCCGTCACATTGAAGCAGTCATTCGAAAGGTGTGGCAGTGAGCCTCGGAGAGGGGTCAGTGGGATGGTGGCCGTCTGCGAGAGCTCAGCCGTCAGCCGGGACACGTGGTGAAGGAGCAAGGCTTCCTGCTCCACTTGAGTTCTTGCCTCAGGATAAAGAGAGTCATTGTGGCGAGGATGAGATTACTTGCTCGGGAGGTGGATCTTGCTGCACTTGTGTTTTCCCCTTTTTCTAAGAGGAGTTAATGTGACTTGGATGGAAAGGACGTGGTTCACTGGGTGACATAGATAGGAGGGTGATAGTTGGACCAGATGATGTTGGAGGGCTTTTCCAACCTTAGCGATTCTAGGGTTCTGATGTTACGTGTACTGCTGGCATTCTGAGAAGCCTTTTAGACTGGCATTTTGAGAAGTCTTTTAGAAGGGCACGTTATGAAAAGGCTTTGATTCACTTTCTCCCTTGCTCGGTTTGTTTGGATACTGCAACTCTAATACATCGAGGCATTTATGATTTTCTAAACCACTCTAAAACATTTTAAATCTAAGAAAGTTGCAAGCACATGCATTTGTTCTCAATTTTCAGTTCACCTCTGAGACTTAAGATTTATTTGATTCAGCAAAATGACACCTCAGCGGTGTATGGTGAACCTTCCACATTTGTAGAGAGAGTATTTTAGCTGTCGCAAGGTGTTTTTGCTATACCTTGTTGAATTAGTAAAGGACTTGTGGAAGTTCTTCATTGTTTGACAGCGGTAGCTGTATGTGTTGCTGCATGCCCTTTCTGGAACTTGGCTGACTCATAATAAATACATATGCTCCCTACGTGAACATCATTTCACTCCACAAGTGTCCAGCTTAATGTTTTAATCATTTTAGCCTGTGGACAAATAGCTAAATAATTGACTCTGTTCTTTTTGTAAATGAAGAAAGATGTAGTGTCACTTCTAATGTGCAGAGTGTTGACATGCTCTGTCTGCTTTGTTACTGAATCTTTTTCCTCCCTTCCTCTCCACCTTTCTAAATATAGCTCTTCTCTGCCACTTAACAGGGTGTTTTTACAAAATGTGAATTATTTGATAAGAGCTTCTGAGTTATGTTCTGCAGGGCCTAATTTTCAGGCATGGAGAACGGAACCTGGAATGTAGAAGGAGCTGCTTAAGTCACCTTAAACAGAGAGCAGGGAGGAACAAGGCCTCTGAAAGGCAAAGCAAGGAAACTCAAATGCTGCCCAAGGAGCCATCTAGAGCAAAGAACAGAAACCACTGTGGTGGCTCCCATCTTTGTCTTAATCTCAGCTCTCCTCTAGAGCCTAGCTGCCTGCCAGAAGCTCCAAGAAAGATATTTTGCTCTTATCTACACACTAGAGTAATATTTTATGGATGGGTGCCTGTCAGTCACTTGGTTTTATTTTACTTCAAAGAGTTGAGAAGGCCTGACATCTTTTGACTTTTATTTTATTTATTTTAAAAACAGGAATTGAAAATCTGCACATAGGTACCTGGCGGTGTTTTTAGATAACTAAAAAGCTTTGTATTTCAAAAAATGAGCATTTCTGTATAGAGATAAATAAGGGTTCACAAGGTCTGAAAGGTAGATATTTTAAAAAGAAAACCACTTGAAGCTGACAAGACAATAGGTTTGATATTCATTTTTGCTCTATTTACATGTTTAGCAAAAATACATTTACCTTAAAAATCTCTGAAAACCATTTCATATCACGCAGTTTTATTCTCTCTGACTGAAATGTTTATTTCCTTCTACTTTCTCTATAGTTGCATGACCTTTATCTGTTCTGTAAATTAGTTTTCATACTAGTTTACAATGCATTCAAATATGAATAATGTGAATTATGATGTGCAGACTCCACTCCAGTGTACTTGGATATTGCGTGATTCATGCCAAAATTTCATTTCCAAGGCTTTGGCCATCAAGATACAATGTCTGGCTCCATTGTGGATCTTGCAGAGCACAGATTTTTAAATGTTGATGCCCATACAT
Source organism: Aythya marila (assembly GCF_965140915.1). Lineage (NCBI taxonomy): Eukaryota > Metazoa > Chordata > Aves > Anseriformes > Anatidae > Aythya > Aythya marila. The sequence goes on along the minus strand of NC_139045.1, from coordinate 32,546,541 downwards.
GCTCAGTGATCCTTTCTCCAAATACTGCTCTTGATTAGAGGCAGAAAAAATAACCAAGAGTGGGACGGGAGGAAAAAAATCAGACAAATGCAGAGCCTCAGCAGAAGGAATATATATGCGATGAAAGTCTGGATCATCACAGGCAGACCCAGTGAGACTGCATCTGTGTAAAGCGTAATGTTGCTGTGTGGTCTGCACTTAGTACTTGGTTTTGGTGCAGTTCTGCCCTTTATTTATATACAAGCTCCTACTCAGATGTGGGTACCTCATCCACAGCTCTCAGCGCGTTCAGTCTGAGGGTGACGATCAGCAGCTTTCAGAAGTTTTGCATGAGCTCCAGTGAGTCAAGGCAGAGACAATAGTTGTTCACACACTGAATGCAGTCATTCTTGTGATGCATTTCCAAAAAGGAAGGCTTGGTGAATGACAAGCATTCAGTGCACTCTGGGAGACAATTTCTACGAGAGGTGCTAACGCAGAGTGAGAGGCAAGGGTAGGTGGTTTGGTATTGCTAGCAGTAAACACTGCAATCAGCTTTAGTGGCATTCATTACGAGAATTATATTTTCTCCTCCCCTAGCGTAGAATCCCTGTCAGGTTTCTGCACTGCTTTGCTCTGCTGGGGGCTGCTGTTGGTCATGACTTTGGTACAGACTATTAACCGAGTGGTTCTTAATCCTTCCGTCGAGCAGCAGTGACTGTAATGCCTTCAAATCAAGGTGACTTTCCTGTATGAGGATGAAGGATTGTCCGCATGTCGTTATGTGATCTCCTGTACTTTGTACTTGGCTCTGGATAAAGAAATTAGCTCTGGCTGAAATTGCACTCTGTATTTTTTATTAGAGTAAAAACGGTGAAATGAGATATTTCACACAAGTGTCTGGATACTGATGGATCATTATTTTTTCACTTCAGCAGATATTTTAAGTATCAGGATCTGAGACACAAGGTGCAGTCCTTGGGGTCTCGTCAGGGCCGCTAGTTCTCCTGTATCCACCCTCCTCTGTGGGCTGGGGCTGTATCTCTTACCAATAGCAGCCAGGCTGGGGATTCCCACAAACACCCCCAGAGGGATGACGAGCAGGAGGATGCTGTGTTAGCACACAGGACATGTTTTCACATACGAAGGAATGGAGTTTTTCCTTGTAATCAAAATGCATCTTTTTAATAAAATCTTTCCAGTGAAGACAATTCTCAAACTGTTTTTCAGAGTTGATCACGATGTTTTATCCTTAAATACTTCATACATAATTCTCTTGGTCTCTCTTAAAACAAAGGCTGAAACAAAATATTTTTTCCTTTTTTTTACTTAAGAAAAAAAAAAAGTCAATTACAACCAATTTCCCTTCCCACTAATCATGTTTTCTGACAGCAAAATGTTCAGCCGGATAAATTCTAATCAGTCTAGCAATGCAATCTCGGTATCCCAGGCTGTAATGGAGAGTTCCCAAACTGAAGTCTCTAGAGACACGGGTGTTAGAGTCGTATTTCTTTCCTTTCATAATCCAAATGTTCAGTAGAAATTAGTTTTAATCTTTTTTATTATTATTATTATTTCCCTGTGATCAGCCGTTTTCTTTATGATCATCTTCTACCTAGCCGTATACATAGAGACAGATTTGTACATCAGCTTTTAAACACCTGCAGCCTATGAACCTGAGTTTTGCCAGGCTGCAGACGTAAGCAGGCAGACAGGGATCTACATTATTTCAGTCAGGGTATTTGGTTTTGGTAACAGGAACACATTTCAGAGTTGGGATGTTTTGATTTATTTCAGTAGCCTACGATTGAACAGCCACTCAAGACGTTTTCACGCAAAAGTTGCGGAAGAGAAAGGAAGAAGCAGAAGTTACTGTTGAGAGGAAAACCAGACACCAAACTTCCTGGGTCTTAAAGGGAATGAATCCAAACTTTTCAGAAATTCTGTTTTGTAATAGCAGTAAGGGCTTCTGTATCAATCCTTTTTAAAGCTGGATGGGGACAGACTGCACCATCAGCTTTGCCAGAGGCCCTTAACTAGCCTTGATCTTTATTTGCCAGAGGCTCTTAACTCTCCTTGATCTTTATTTGACAGATAAATGGCTCGTACCTTGGTTCTTAATGCTTTGTTTCAAACTTTGAGAGAAGGTGGGAAAGTACAGCATGCTCTCTACTTTGCCTAACATACCTAGGAGATAGCTTTGATCTGATGAAAATATGTGGTGTCAAACAAATCTCTGGAGGACCTTAATAAAGAGAGCTGACATGACCGTATGCATTATCCTAAATTCCAGAGCCCCAGTAAAAAAAGGGCCGTGTAATGACAGCGAGCCATGCTGGCAGCTGGGCTGAGCCCGGCCTCCCTGGAGTGGCAACACTGAACCTGGGAGACGTGGCTCCTCCGCGCTTGCTTCGGCGTCTGCGAGGTGCCTCAATTTCGGCTACGTCTAATCAACTGACTACTTCTGTGATTTGCATCAGCACATAGTTAGAGGTACCTGTCGGTCAGCGTATCTGCTTGGATGCTAGCACCACAGATCATCTTTTTTGTTGTTTTGTTTTGTTTTTTCTAGGCTTGTTCTTAGGTGTCATTCCCTACTTCACCTTCTGCTTGGAAAGGTGCAGCCAGCACACCTCTGACACTCACTCAGCTCTCTGTACGTGTAACCTGTTCTGGTGTGCGTGAGTGTTTGTGCTTTAAAGGGCAACGAAATATTACGGCTCACTTTCCACACTTAGGTCTTTTAAAATATGGAAATTCCTTTCAGCTCAGCTTGATGGATCTGACAGTGTCTTGCTGAGAAGGCCGGAGCTGGCTGTGAGGCTTCCACAAGGAACAATGACTTCTTTGAGTTTCCTGGTACTGTAATTCTTGCAGGTTTGTTGTTACTCTGCTTTGTGTAGCTGGAACAGAGTTTAAATATTAGGCACAGAAACAATGCTGTCTAGCTGGTGGTTTGTTTTCTGCCAGCTCCTGTTTATTTTCCTTTTTTTTTTTCTTGTAGTGTTGATCTTTTATGTGATCATTTTCTTAAAGGCCCAGCTCCTTTTGAAAGCTGATGATGATGATTTTATAAAAATATTGTTTTTACACTTTAAAAACACAGGGGAAGAGAAAAGGGGGAAGAAAATGAAAATTTCAGACTTATTGACTGCAGAGGAAGGCAAGGCTTACCAAGTGCGAAAGCTTAAGTCCTCCTCTTTGGAGGAAGCAAGTCTGAGTCACGGCTGACATTATTCAGTAGAGCATCTATTAGTGCTAGTAAAAAGCTGCAGTGTTTGCTTTGAGTGGGAGACAATTTTCTTCCTTGCAGTTTGTACCAAGAAATAAATTCTAAAAACTTGTTAAGATTGTATTTGGTTGAAAATACAGATTTAATAACTATTTTTTTTTTTTTTTTTTTTTTTTTTTTACCATTGCACTGCTGTCATGCACACACAATTGTTGCCTGAGAAAAGATGATGCCTTACTTAGAAACCTTTTTGCTGTGTAAGAAATAACATCTATTTCTGTAAAGCCAGTTTGTTGTAAAAATTGGATGAATAAGCTTTGTTTTAATTGTGGTTTACCAGTACAGAAGGAGTATTGTATTTTAGGGATTTGTGTATTTTTAATGCTACCTTAAGGAGCCCTATAATGGGAGCTTTTCCTGATGTAGTGGTAGAGCATGAAAATGCCTGAGATTGTTTGTACATCTTGTACCATGGTAGAATAGAAGAGAGGCTCCTCTTCTGAATGCATTGCAGTCCATTGTGGATCGGGAGTACTAAGATGCATGAGATTCAGACCGAAATCCTCTCAGGACTTGATAGGAGCATTTCACTTGCCTCCCTTTACACACCCTAGAGTGATTATCCTCTGCATTTTAAGTCTTGCTCTGATGGGATTTCCTACTCTGAGCCATGTTACCATTATTTCTGTTTGGAAGAGACAGACCTTTGTTTCCCTAATAAAAAGGGGCCATCAAACCTCTGGATCTGAAGACCAAGGATTTCCTTTTCAAGTAAGCACTCCTGCAGGTGGTATCTAGCACTGAAAGAGGAAGAAAGCCAAATGTCCACAGAACATGTTCAACGCATACATAACAGCTGCTCACAGATGAGTGGTCACAGGTTTGCTGTGATTTATGGCAGAAGGTGCACGGAGCCTGGATCCATCTGGGGACTTTTCCCCACACATTTGGAAAGAGATTTCTGGACTTGTTTGTGCAAAGTGAATTAAACTTTATTTTATTGCCTACAATTAGAACATATTTATCAGATAATTAAACACTTCTTAGAGAGAGAGGTATTAAGGGAAAGCCTTGTGCATTCTCTCAGTGGTTGCTGGCGGATTCCAGTGGCAAGGCCTTCTGTTCATCGTAAGTTACAATAGAGTCATCTTTAACTTCAGGAACAAATTTATGGCCATTTATGCCTCTCTATCTGATATGCTCCATTATACAGTGGAAAATATAAAAGCATTTAAGAACTCTGGGGATTTTATTCTGCTGCACCAATTTAGGTTTTGTGAGTGTTTGGTTTTGTACACTGTGTAGCTATTTGAAATATTTGAATAAGTAACCTAATCTGATTTTGTTGTCTTTTCTGAGAAGATGCTTAGCCTCTGGTTTGATCACATAACCAAACCTATATACATATATATAACTGAATTTTTAAATGTAGTGGTATTAAAAAGTATTGCTCAATGGGCATGTTACACTTGAGATGAAAATTCAATCTCTAGGAATATTCTTGAAATTCTGAGAACTGGTTTTCTCCTCTAAAGTCTGGTCACCTTTTCTCTGTAAAATTGGAAGTGTCAAACCTTTGAAAATCAGATCTTTAAGATCTCTATGTGTGATAAAAATAGAAACGTCTGAAAAGCCTTTGATTAACAGAGAAAACAGATTTCAGTTGGAGTTTAGGTGTACTTTTCGTACATCACTTAGGCTTTGGCCTTTCATATTGCTGTGCTAATACAAAGCCATTGGTAATAACTATATTAATGCAAAAGCAGGCAAGGAGAGCTTCCTAGTTATGATTATTTCATCCTTCAAATGGAGTAAATTCAATTACTTCAATCAGAAGTTATCAATAATGAATAGATGCAAATTTGCCATTGCAGACTGACTTCATGCTAATCCACACCAAAAATAAATGAAGAAAAAAAAAGTTTTAGAATAAATGCCCCAGCAAGTAGAAGCACTGCAAAGAAGGCCAGTGGTACATATTAGGGATATGGTTTAGTGGGGACTGTTAGTGTTAGGTCAGAGGTTGGACTCGATGATCTTGAGGTCTCTTCCAACCTAGAAATTCTGTGATAATATTACCCTGGGCTGCATTAAGCAAAGTCTTGCCAGCAGGCACAGGGAGGTGACACTTCCCCTCTGCTCAGCACTGGTGAGGACACGCCTGGACTCCCCAGTTCTGGACTCCCCAGTGTAAGAGAGGCACGGACATACTGGAGGAGGTCCAGCAAAGGGCCAACAAGACAATTAAGGGACTGAAGCATCTCTCATGCGAGGAGAGGCTGGCAGAGCTGGGACTGTTCAGCCAGGAGAAGAGGAGGCTCAGGGAGGATCCCCTCCATGTGTACCTATACCTGAAGGGAGGATGCGGAGAGGACAGAGCCAGGCTCTTCTCAGTGGCACCCTGAGAAGATTGTGATCCCAGGTTTGTGATTCTGTGATACAGACGTAGTTGCAGACTAAGCAAACAGCCACTAAACAGTCCAATCTTATGTCCAAGTATCACTAGTCCAAACCTTTTTACTCTGAAGAAGGAGGTTTCGAATCTCCTGATATATATATATTTTCTTTTAGTCTGGTTATTTTTTGGTGTCTTACAGATCTTGATTCTTGGCTTTTCATTCCCTCTACAAGCTGACGTGCACTGACGCTGCACTAGAAGGAGCTGCACACTGCCTCCCCTCTGTGCATAACAAAATGTTTGTGTGGCTATGCAATGGATGAGAACTGGGAGTTGATCAGGGTTTAAAACTAACCTAGCAAATATCCCCGCGTGTTTACAGTACCTCAGAGGAGCTCCTGAATCCTGCTCACTGCACGAGCCAGAAGACGAGAGGGAGCCGTGCAGGGAGGGACGCAGAAGACAGGGGCAGTCCGATTGCCGATAGTGTTAACTTAGGCACTTTATAGCTGACATGAGCCCGAAGTGCACAGTGAGCTGGAAATTACCTTCCTGGAAGGAAATGGAAGAATTATAGTTATCTGAAATCATGAGGGGTCTAGAATCAGTGAAGTTCAAATCATTCAGGCTAAAGGTTTTCTCCAGCCAAGAAAGCTGAAAAGGTCGCATGGGAGAGCAAGTTGAGTTTTAAAAGGCTGCTTTTTGTGAATCCCAGATGTTTTGAATGTTACAGTCGCATTTAGATCAGTCCCTGGGTTTTTCTGAGTGCTTATCCTAGTAGAAAATGTTTCCTTTTGAGATGGAGTTGGTGTCAATATTTTGAGAACGGTGCTGTTGTCTGTGACAGGCCTGCTGCTAAGCATATAATTGGCAAACCATTTCCTCTCTCTCATCATAAGTAGCTCCCTTTTTATGGAATGGAGTTAACAATATCCTTTTTATAAGCTTCCTGAAATTGCCTGTATAACAAAGCTTATAAGCTTTCTGTAGAAGGTTTCATGTGCAGAGAATTATAAAAGGCCTGGTGTACACAGAGTTTACTTCTCTTGGACAGTAGATTTGCCTAAAATATGGTTTGGAGTTATAGCAGCACGATGAATTTGAACTGGATTTGTCAAATTTTGCAATTTTCTGTAAGAGAGGAAAACACTGAGGTGTTTCCATGCTAATATTAGGCAGAGTGCTCTGAGTACTCCCTCACTGATGCTGGAGAAGAGATGCCAGTTGCTGGTGACTGTGGAAGTACGTCAGGGGTGGGTGTGGTGGAAGCAGGAGTTTTACTGGCCTGTGCAGTTGTGGAGATCAAGTACCCAGATCGTCTCTGACTGCATGATTTTAATACCTTCTATATTCATTTTTTCCCTCTTTTTTCCCCTCACAATTTCTTTCCCTTTAACAGCCTCATCCCTTCCAAAATAAACACTTGGTCTTTCCAACTGGCCCTCATTTTGTTAGCTTCATGCCTTATTTGAGCTATCATCGCTCAGGGAACTTCTACCGTAATCAACAGTGCCATTGAGCTAATCTCTCTGTTCTGGTATTGTCTGATGTTTCTCATTTCTGCCATTTCTCATGTTGCTCTCATGTTAGTGTATCCTTGGGCCAGCGTTAAATTCTGCATGCGTGTTATTTTCTCTTTGCTTATGAGGAAGCTTTGGTAAATTTTTATGTTGCTGACTCATTCTTTTAGCTGTGTGTCAGAATAGGCATACCTCAACGGCTCGAGCAGACAGGCTTTGGAGAGAGTCCCCAGTGACAATGCTGCCCTTTGCGTATCTGGCTGGTATAACATGCAGCGAGAAAAGAAGATCAGTTCTGCCTTGAGAGAGCCTGTACTTGTATCTCTTCCTGCTGTGGAAGATGCCCTATCCCCAGGCAATAAGGTATTTGGAGCCAGTGGAGGCACCTGTGTTGTTCTTCACAGATATAAGCGCTCAGTGGAACCCCGCTGGAGTCTAGAAGAATGAAATATGTAGATAACTGCTTTATGTATTTTTCCACACTCTGTGAAAGGGAAAATCCGTTACACGCACAATCCTAGGTGTTTACTGCCAGCAGTAATTTTCTACTGCTGGAAAGATTCTCCCTACAAAAGAGAAAATTCCAGGGGGCCAGATACCAGGAGCTGCAAGTTACAAAAATGCAAAGCAGCTGGAACGTGTCCAAGAATCTGGACCCGAAGTATTTGGTGGTTACGCAGTGTTTGGTAATTCATAAATTCAAAACTGCTGAGATTGGAAAATGGAGACAGCAAAGAGATTTGAAACTCAACAGCGTGCATTTCAGAACGGTGCAGAAGTGGCAAAAAACTGCGTAAAGAAGTGCACAAGGATGAACATGCTTTCACCTTCATATTTTGAGTGATAAAAGTGTGTCAACAAAGCTGTGAATCAATCTCTGTGTAGTTCTGGTTTATTCTATGTATCTGAAGATAATCACTTCCAGCGTAGATATAAGGTGAATTTAGACTCTCTCATTAGTCCAAATTATTTTTATTCACAGAAGCATATCTTCAACGTAGAAATAGGGAAATGTGAATATCAGTCTCGCAGTGCCTCTGGCTCAGGAATTACACATGTCAAAATCGGCACAGTTGGGATTGTTCACCTACCCCACTCTGTAGGCATCTGTAATCGGTATTAAGGAGAAGGAGGCTGTTCCAGAGGGCAGTTTAGTGCTCTCTCAGGTGTTTGGGATTATTCCCTAAACTCTTAGCTAGCTAAACCCTTGAGGGTGAGTGCTTTCCAAAAGACCCCTTTCTCCCTTTTGCTCTTTCCACTGCAAGATACGGTTGTTAATGTCATTTGTTCTGGTCTTATTTTCTTATCTCTGCAAATACACTGAAAGGTAATTTCTGTCCAGAACTTCACTGCAGGAAAACCCAGAAGTAATCTGAGCAATGCATCTTTGCAGCTGTGGAATCTAGAGGATAAGCGGTGGTTTTCATTGGTTTTTAAATGTTCTTCCTTGGGGTGAATTTCTCGGGAAGTAGGCACAGACTTCCATGCCTCATGATGTGATTGTAAATGTATTCCGTGCCCTCTGTCCCTTCTTCTGGATCAGGGTTGTCTGTCATTGGTACCTTGAGTACTACTTCTCCATAAAGCCCAGGAAAAACGAAATGTAAGAGCAGTCATGGCCACAAATTAAAGCAGTAGCTTTGATTATTTTAAATGACGTGTGTGTGTGTGTGTATCAATACAACAAAAAAGAAGACAAAACAATTATAATAATAAACCAACCAACCAAAAACCCCACAACTTTTCCCCAAGTCCTAACTAAGCACATTGATTATTTCAGTGTAATTAATTGACACGTTGGAAAGATCAGAGTGCTAGATACTATCCCACGGTAGGCTGAGACTGTTAACTTAGTTGGAATTTGGGTAAGATCAGTGGTCAGTTCTCCTCTCGGAGCATTTCCATTGTAAGGGTGTCTTTGCCACATGTTTTTTGCTCAAGTCCCTCACTCAAGCAGACCATGCTGCAATGCCACACAGGCATTTTCTGCTGCAACTGGTGGTTGTTCTTGCAATAGAAGTGCTACAGGAATGAAAGCTGTGGTTATTGCTGTTGTCTGGGCTTTCAGCCACTACAGAACTTTGGAGGATTTAATGTCTCACTAAATGTTTCACTTTTTAGGAAAACAAAAATCCCATATCCTTTAAAACCAGGAGAGTACAGAAGTGCATTTTGGAGGCTGCTGCTCCTTGTACTGCTCAAGGGTCCTAACTGGTGTCATTAGAGGCAGGAAGAGAAATCTTTCTTTTCTACCTTCCTCCATTTATCTCTCTCTTAGATCATAAAGATTTGAGTCTGATAAAGACAGTGACTGACTCATGACTCTCTCCCCTTTCGCAGCCTTTTAAAGAGAGATGTGTGAAGGGAAAAACTACATGATACTTGGGTGGAATGTTGTATAGCTGAAATGGTAATTTCTTGAAAAGTAACACTTCATTTTCGTGGTAAAACCAACCTTCTTGCATCCCTTTCCTGATTCTCTGCCCCAACTGATTTCTACTGCGTGCAAGTTGGTTGTCACTTGTAAGGCCTTCAGGGCTATCCACTTTGTTACCTACTCTGTCACTTGGTCTTGAAGCACCCCTTGGCTTGTGCTGCTGTCTCTGATTGCACTTGTTCATTTCTACACATGTTCCTCTTGTCCAAGTTGTCTCTGATGCTTGGAATATACTTCCTATAATTATGCACAAAGTTACCTCCTCATCACACTTCAAATCCTGTCTTAAGTTCTCTGTCAGGATGTTTACAAAAGAAAAATGTTTACCATTTTCTTAGTGAACTGAGACCACTGCTTCTTATACCAATCATTCACTTCTCTTACTGATCTTTGAACTCCCCTGGTCATCTGCTTCTCCTATTGTCTTATTCTTCCTAGACAAGGAAGTTCTGTGCAATATGTAGCACATTTGGTTCTTTGTCCATTAACGGAATTTTATAACAGTATGAGAATACAACAGATTAAAAACAGTCCAAATTTCTTATAGTATTCCTTGCTTTGGGTTGTATGTCAAATCCACGACTCCTCCTTGGGAAGTGCCATGCTGTATAGTTAGTTTGTTAAGGATGGGACATCACATCTACCATTTGTAGAGTCATAAAAGTTTGGATTTAATGGATGTTGCATTCCCAGTCACTTTGTGGATGATGCTGTTGGTGGTGTGTCTTTATATGCCTATTTTTGATTTTCTTGCCACTTCTGATCTGAATATATGTGTTGCCAGTTCTCTATATTGATGAATTCTGACCTCTTGTTCAGCCCTGCTTTTATGAATTAGGACTCAAAATATGTCATTGCTTTTAAGAATCGTTATCCTTTCACAGCTAAGACTTTATTTCTTCTATGTAGGACTATTTTAGTTTAGAATTAGGTAACTATGTTTGAAATCATAGAAAATACAATTTTACTGATGAAACTGTTTTGCTGACTTTGCATGGCAAGATTGCCTTGAGATACAAAGTAGGCACCAAATTTGTATTTCTCTGTCGCTGACCTCAATATAGATAATATCCATATAGCTCCTTTAGAAGCTGAGATGCATTCAATTCTTAAAATACTTATGAAAGATCACAGACCATAGCTGATGCATAATAAAAGCAAACAAGGTGGAAAAAAGATGCTGTAGCAGTGCTATCTTCTTCCATTGCTAAGGCTTGTTCTTGTTTTTGGTATGATTATGAGGGAGAATTGATAGCAATCTGTCTGAAGTGTCTCAGAATGCGCTTTTGCCTCTGCCTGCAATGCACACCTTTCAGCACAGTGCTTGATGGTTTTGAGCTTGTGAGAGCTTGAAAAATGACATATCATGGCAAGTGATAGAACATCACAAATCTTTGGTCTCAGCTGTGTTAATTTGCTTAGCATAACTGATGCAAATTGCCTAACAGTGTGAGGGTGCTACTGTTTTATTACACTTCTAATAAATTAGTGTGTATGCTTTCCTCAGAATTTAGCTGAAATTTGGATGTGAATTAAAGTCATTTTATTTCTGAATGAGAGAGTCCATGCAGTAGCTTATCATTCCAAAAAAAAAAAAAAAAAAAGGCCAAAAGAAAACTACAAACTAGTTTGCATTCACTTCTTTAGTTAATATTTATTAATTTTCTGCAAATTCTGCCTCCCTGCATAATGCAAATTCTGCTTTTAATTTCTGCATCCCTAAGTGGAGGACCATTAAGAACTGTTCCTAAAGAACATGGTGGAGATGTAGGCAGTCAACTAAATACTCAGCAAATAAGGAAGTGAAGAACTTTTTATTTCTGACACTCATGAAATTAACGTGTTTTAATTCTTGCATTTCTCTTCAAGTTTCATGTTTTCCATGGTAGTGTGTAGCCACTTTAACCTCTTGTGCCAAAGTCTTAGACTCATGGTAATCAAGCGCAAAGTAATGTGTGGCTAGCTTGCTGCAGACTGCCTCTTAAACCTCTCTGTATTAGAAACAGCCATGGGAAAATTCCTGAGCACAGGAATTCCAGCTAACTGACATACCAGGACCAGTAATTTTGTCTTTAGGCAGTAGTAAACAGGATATATGATATGATTCTATGCTACACTATCCTTAGCTATTTAGCCAAAACATCCATCAATGCAGCATTCGATGTTTGGATAATCTTTCATCAGCTTACAAATGAATAGGACAGCTAAATATATGGTGAACTGAAAGATCAATTACATCAGATTAGTTCAATTTCCATGTATTACTAAATAGTGTAATAAATGAATTCCTTGTGTTTATGTGTCACCATAAAAAATGTCCAAGAAAAATACCATTATTTCAATAGTTATTTTTAAATTTGATAAAACTCTTCCTTGCTTAGATTACAACTAAGAAAAAGAAATGTTTCTACTTGTAGATCACGTCACCTGAAATATAAGGACTCCAACTTCCCATTAGTTAAAGTTTATTAACAACTTCAGAAATAGTTAATGGTTGTGGTCAAATGAAGTAATTATTAGTGCTGGGATGGCACGGTTTGGCACATGTCAGATGCTGATTGACGTGATCATGTGTTTGTGTAGAGCGGCACATTCTACAGGTGCAGAGTTCATTCAGTGGTAGGGTAACTGAGTCCCAATAATATTCAGAGAGCCTGTAGAATTAAAGAAGCCATAAAATTTGCATGGTTGCTCAGTAGCACTTTTTCTGATGTGTGTTTGGTATCCTGTCTCATGGCTTTCATTGCCAGGAAAAAAGAAAAAAAGCATGGCATGGATTTCACTCTCTGTTGCACGTGATCAACTGAATATTTACAAGGCTCACCAGGATTGCCAATGCATGCAGCCAGGTTTCCAGGTGACAGCTAGCCCTACTTCGGGCACCTTATTTTGTGATTCACATGCCTTTATTTCCAAATCTTAGGCTGAATGTGTAGGTCTGGTGGTAAGTAAAAGACATTTAGTATACCTTGAGATATAATGAAGGTAGAAACTCACGAAAATATAGGCAGAATGGGGCTGTATTTTACGTACCAGCAGAGGCATTTTTCTGCAGTCCCTGGTGGTGTGCTGTGCAGCTGGTGCTCAACACCTGCAGCCTTCTGGGACGGACTGAGGAGCTGCCCACTAGATGCGGCTCTCTGGACTGGGCTGTTTAAATCTTGGCCTGTAAATAGCTGAGATTTCCCAGGATACGGCTGTGTAATTTCCTACTTCTTCCATGATAGATGCTGTATCATCTGGCACAGAGCTCATGTGCTGTGTGGTACAGAAAGGAGCGAACTAGTGGGAAAAGCTTGAAGGGGGTATGCTGCAAGGAATACCTGTGTTAAGTGACTCAGTCAAGTTCTGCAGCAGAATCGATAATCTCGTACAATTTTCTTAGGGATTCCTGGGTGCGTTTTTAGGCCAGCGCTTAGCAGCACTGCAGGCTGACGTAAGTGGCAGGAGTTTTAGAGAGAAGCACAGATGAAGCCAGTGTGATGCAGACCCACCTGCGGCTAACCTGTTACAAGTTTGTCCCTACCAATTCCACTTCCTGCCAGGCCAGGAGCAGAGAATGCATCATGTCTTAGCTCTGGCTGAGATTTGGAAGCGCTCCTTCGGTTGTGCGCTGGAGGAACCCATATGTCTGCATAAAAACAATTCGAAGGGAAAAATTGTCATGTCAAACCCAGTACTAAAAGTACAGTGAGGAATCACTGTAAGAGAGATCAAACTCACCTTAATGATTGGGAAATACACGCTGAGATTATGGACAATTGGACAGTAGCAGAGTTTATCTAATGCCATACTGTGGCAAGCTCAGCTCTATGAAAATATAATATGGGAAGTGTTATGCTTATGAGGTTTGAGTCCCTGAGGTCTGACTCAGAGGTTGTATTAGATAATTCAAAAGATCCCTTCTTTAGGTTAGTTGTCTCTTTGATAAAGCAGTAGCAGCATCATGCTTGTTATATCTTAATTTAAATGCAATTTCTGTAAAGGGCCACATCTTAAAATCTCGTTAGTAGATCCGGTCTTGGCGAGGTATTTTACAAGAGAATATGACAAACAGACCTATTTTTGAAGTATAAATATCTCTTAGTTTAGTAATGAAGTGGCTAAGCTCAGTCGGAAGGCACTCAGTATTAAATTGGTGTCACTGCTTGAATTACATTCTGTCTAAAAGATACCTAACCACCCAAATATTTGCTTTGCCTATGCTTGGAGAATGGTAAAACACTGTAAAGGTATGACTTGTGTCAGTGAATAATGAAAGCGTGTTACAGAAGCACCCTGTGTTCTTTCCCCCAGCATAACACTAATAACTTTTTAGCACTGCTTGATAAGAGTGGAGTGGGTTTGATACACATCAGCTAATGTTGCTTTTCATCTCTTTTACATCCTGTTGGATCTAAGGTTTCCTTGTAATCAAATAAATTTAGCGGAAAAGAGAGTAGCTTGCATTAGGAGAGATTTAATTTTGTCATCCTCTAAGAGAGAAAGCCAAGGGGTAATTTAACAGTATCTCCTGAATTGAAGAAATGTTTGCCTTTTAAAAATGAAGGTACGCTAGCCCAGAACAACTCATAACTGTAAGCAGAGACTGTAAGTGGTGCAGGTCAGTATGAAAACTCCAGGCATTTTCTTTTAGCAGTGTAATGGCTTACTGCTCTTACTGAAACTGGTGACACAAAAATGTTACTCATTTGGAAACTGAGCAGGGCCAGGGTTTTCAAGGAAAAATATTTAAGTAATATTTAAGTTCTTTTTTATCCTGACGTACATTTAAAGAGTCATTGAATCATTTTCTTACATCAAAGAAATACAAATTTCAAGACAAAATGTTGTAGTTTGAAAACTGGCTTTGTTATAAAACTCATTCTGTTACACATTCGCTATAAATACTAGAGCCTTTTGGAGCAATTTGTCTAGTTTCAGCCATTCGTTATATATTTTTTTCCCCATCTTCATGGCCTCTGAATTGTGAAGTATAGCTGCTAACATCTTTATACTCCCAAATGGAAACGTACACGTTGTTATTTTATATTTGAGAAGAGAAAAGCCAAGGCTGAAATTCCACAGTGTGTCCAAAATGAGGTGATCTTGGAAAGGTGTGTGTCAGACATTAGGTACCCCATAGAAAGGAGAGGTCTGCAATTCACTGACTCCTATGATGCCACTACCACAAAGCTACCTGTGTAAGAGGAAGAGATTGATTTTAAATTAAAAAAGAAGTACAGGAACGCTGTGAGGAAGGATATTTTCCATTATATATTTTTAACCATTTTCTTTTGGTTTCAGAAAATATTTCTATAGCGTCTGAGCTGTGTAGGACCGCGGCACTCACTGTTACACAGTTTCAGTATTGTGCTTATCATGTTGAAAATCAGATTATCAGATAGTAGTTGAGTGTGGCGCATGGCATTGTAGCAGGTACTTCTGGCTGGCATTACCGTCCTGAATTCTTAAAACTACCGACTCTGGCCCCGTGTAATACACTGGTGTCTAATTATGCCAGTAATGTTCTCACTTTTACAATGTCTCTCAGAATGAATCATGAGTAAGGAAACTTAAAGACTGTATGCTTTGCATGGAGTTGAAGCAGCGACATGTGGCTGTAAATAAACAAAGGAGTTTGATTGCTTCTGTTCAAGATAACTAGCTCTTTTTTAGTGCTCCTTTCTTTCTAAAAAACAGCTTAAGACCTTTAGACAAGGAGAACAACAAAACACAACCCACCTAGAGCCAAGCTGGGTGCTGGAGTGCGCACACACACACACACACACAGTTTCTTGAAACAAAGTGGCAATGAAATATTTTCCAGGCTATGAGCCTTCCTTGGCAGTAACAGTTTAGCATACCGAAAACAAAAAGCTCAGCCCTACACAGATTGAGAGATGATTGTTTGCTGGGGCTGATTATGATAATCCTCTTCCATAATAAATGCCAGTGTCAGTATTCTCATCCCACCTACCTTTTAGTTTTGAGTCATGATGAATTTTCCCATCTTGTTTTTCTGTACTGGGTGACAGATTTGGGGGCAGATTTAATTAGACTTGCACAGGCTGTTTGAACTGTTCTAAAATGTCTGGTGGTTAATGTTCTGATACCTTTTGATATTTTAACTGGTGACAAGGGTCACAGGCTGGATTAATATCCAAAGATTTTAATACCCATTCTTTTTAAGGGTTGCTCTGCACATAACCTTTGACCCTCTTAGCACTCTCTTCATTCTCATTATCTCTCTTCAATAAATTCTGCTCTTTCCTATTATTGGACTTTTTTCTTATTCACACCCTTCAGGGAACAGAGGGAAGGCATGGATTTATTTATTTATTTTTTGGATGAGGAAAAGGATGCCTTTTCCTTTTCCTCACCTTTTACAGAGGTTACAAATGTAAGCCTTCCAGGGTAGGAAAATACCATGGAAAAAAAAACGATCTCCTGTTTTTGGCATCCTTCTAATGTGTTATGTCTCAGGTATAAGACAGGATGTTGTACCACAAAATACTGGGACAATCTCAAAGATTTTTCTAAGCATAAGTTTAACCCCGATTACAGTACTGATACAAACGAACAAATCAGTCATCATGGCTGTTAGTACACTGTAGCTGATGGCCAGAAAAAAATCTGGTGGAAGATTGTGTAGTCTGCAGTCAGAACTAGGACTCTTAAAAAAAAAAAAAAAAAAAAAAAAAAAAAAAAAAAAAAGTGATACCATGTGTGTTTTAATGCAGGCATTGTAATAGCAGCACTCTGCAATTGTCATCACTGAGCTATAGAGGAAAAGGAACTGTCTATTACAAAGGTATTAAATCAGGTGTAAGGCCTGGGCACACCACAGCTACAAAGACAGTCTGTGCTGCTCAATCCGTTGTCCTTGCTCCTTTCCCACACTGCTGACATGCACCGTCCCTTTGTGTCTCAGCCACGGTCTTTCTCGTTTTGGTTCCCCTTCTCCCTCTCTCCATGACGTTTCTCTTCTATACTTCTACCCGTTTTCCTGAACAGTGTTGGTACCCACCAGTGAGTCAGTGTAATATAATCTTGTTTCTTTTATTATTTCCTTCCCTTCTGTTGTACTGACATGCCTAAAGCTTTGGCGAAGGCTCAGTTAAATATTATGGAACAAGCAGACTGTTTTTCTGAGAATATTTTCTGAGAGACCTATGAATGAAAATAAAGTTAACCTGTGTGTCTGCCTCTTTTCTATTGATTGTTTCTCAATGTTTTTTATGATGTAGCTTTTAAAGAATGTGTAAGCTTGCTATCAAGCCTCTTACAATTATCTGTGCAGCTTTTATCTGCACCAGCAGACCTGATCAGCTGGACCTGATACTTTCAAACGTGAAAGAACTGATCGGGGGTGTGAAAGTTGGGGGCTGCCTTGGCTGTAGTGACCATCAGCTGGAGTTCAGTATCCTGAGAGGGAGCAGGGCAAAAAGCAGAAGCACAACCGTGGATTTCAGGAGAGCAACCTTAAGCCACTTCAGAGATTTGCTTGGAAGAATCCCTTGGGATATGACTGTGGAGAGGAGAGGAGTCGGTTGATATTGATCACCTCCTTCAAGCTCAAGAAAGCTTGTCCTGAGAAGCAGAAAAACAAGCAGAAGTGACAGAAGGTCTGCATGGATGAACAAGAAAATCCCAACTGAGCTCAAGCATACAGAAAAGGTAGTGTACGAGGGGTAGAAGCAAGGATAGATGACTCAGGAGGAGTATAAAGTTGTTATTTGTGCTGAGATAGCCTTAGGAAAGCTAAGGCTGACCCAGGGTTGAATCTGGCAAGGGGAAGTGAACAAGAAAGGATTCAAGTACATAGGCAGCAGAAGGAACACTAGGAAAAATGTGGGCTCACTGCTGAATGGGGCAGGAGACCTTGTGCCATATTACAGACAAAAGGCTGAGGTACTTGATGCCTTCTTTGGCTCAGTCTTTGCCAGCAGCACCAGCCTTTGGTAGATCCAGGTCCCTGAGACACCAGCAGGGAAGTACAGAACAAGGTAGACTTGCTCGTGGTGGAGGAGGACCAGGTTAGGGAACGCTTCAGCAAACCCAGCACCTGTGAGCTGGGGCCTGATGGGTTGAACGCCCGAGTGCAGAGAGAGCTGACTGTCACTAACAGGCCACTCGCTGTTACCTTAGCAAGCTCATAGTGACTGGCAGAGGTTCCTCAGGGCTGAAAGACAGCAAATGTTGCTACTGAAGGGCAAGAGAGAAGATTCAGGGAACTGCAGGCTGGTCAGCCTCACCGCAGTTCCTGGAAAGGTGATGGAACAACTAATCCTGGAAACCATTTCCAAGTACCTGAAGGACAAGATGACTGGGAGTAGTCAGCAAGGATTTCTGGTGGGGAGATCATGCCTCGCTGACCTGATAGCTTTCTGCAGCGAGATGACTAGCTTGGATGACGAGGCGAGAGAGAGCAGTGGTAGTTGTTTCCCATGACTTTAGTAAGGCTTTTGACACCATGTCTCCTAACAAAATCACAGACAAGCTGACAAAGTGCAGCTTTTATAAATGGACCTGAGAGCTGGTTGAACAGCCAGGCCCGGAGGACTGCAATCAGCAGCACAAAGCTCAGTTTGAGGCAGGTCAATAGCTGTGTACTCCGCAAGTCGATACGGGGGCCAGTGCTGTTTAACATCTCTGGTGGTGACCCAGCTGATGGGACAGAGTGCGCCCTTTGCAAGTTCACAGCTGCTGCCAAACCAGGAGGAGTGGTTGATACAGAGATGGCTGTGCTGCCATTCAGATGAGCTTCTGCAGGATGGACAAATGGGCTGAGAGGAATCACATGAAATTGAGTAAAGGGAAATCCCAAGTCCTACATTTGGGAAGGAATAACCCCAGATATCAGGACGTGCTGGGGTCCGACTGGCTGCAAAGCAGCTCTACAGAGAAGGACCTTTGAGCACTGATAGATAGCAGGCTGACCATGAGCCAGGAGTTTGCCTGTGCTGCAAAGGTCAGGGCTGCGTGAGGAAGAGCATTGCCAGCAGCTCAGGGGAGGTGGTCCTTCCTCGCTGCATTGCACTGGTGAGGCCGCTCCTGGGATACTCTGTCTTGTTCTGCATTTTGAGCCCAAGAAAATACGGATTTACTGGAGTGAATCCAGCAAAGAGCCATGAAGATGATGAATGGGCCAGTGCATCTCTCCTGTGAGGAGAGCCTGAGAAAGCTGGAGCTCTCTAGCGTGGAGAAGGCTTGTGTGGATTTTATCAATATATATAAATAACTGATGGGAGGGAATGCAGGCAAGGGAGATGGACTCTTCTGAGGACAAGTGGCAATCAGCACAAGAAAATACCTGTACGGGTGCTCAAACACTGGACCAGTTTGCCCAGAGAGGCTGGGGGGTCTCCAGCCTTGTTGATGTTCAAAACTCAGCTGGCCCCTTTCCTGAGCAACCTGCTCTAACCAACCCGCTTGGGTAGTGGGGTTGGACCAGGTGATCTCAAGAGATCCCTTCCAACCAGAACTGTTCTGTGCTTCTGTGAACACAAATACAGGCAATCATTAGCTGAACTCTGGGAGAGAATTTTTGGGTTAGGATGACATAGGGGCTTACGGCAGAGTAGGTCAAAACATATCTTTGAACAACCAGTTTTGTCTCTCTTTCACTCTTTATACAGTCAATTTAGTAGTCAGTCTTATTTCTTTTATCCTCATCCCTTATGTCTTTGCTGCATTCTGATTTTTGTGCCAGGAGGAAAAAAAAAAAAAAAAAAGTATGAAAAAATAGCGCTAGAACTGAACTCCTGCAGTATAAGAAGGGAAAAAAGTGAATGGGGGAGGGGGAGGAAGGTCTGGCACATCTGTTCCCAAGAGCTTTTGCTCACCTTGAGCAGAGCTAATAAATATGACAAGCATTAAAGTATTATTCATCTTCTGGTTTTAATGTAAGGTTAAATGTATCTAAATGCAAATGTTTTTATCCAAAGACTTTTATGTTTTGGGATAATTCACTGAACTGTGAATTACAGAAGGTTTTAAGACTCTGGATCTTAGGCAAAATGCAGAAAATCTTCTAATACCTTTCATAGAGTTTTTAATCTGTACATCTTGAATCATTTTGTTAAGTATCATCTTTTTGTAAAGACTGGGGAAAACAGAAGCAAATTCACAGAAGTTGCCCAGATTCCCAGGATGCACGAATAGTAGAGACAAAACCAGAAAACTGATTTCCTAACTCCATAGTGGCGTATTCCAGTTGATGAAAAGGTTTTCCTGTACTTTATCATACTTTTTTTTTTTTTTTTTTTTTTTTTTTTTTTTCCTGAAGTGAACTTGAATTCTCTCTGTCCTCACAAGCTAAACTCTCAGAGCTAATATTTCTCATAGGATTCGGTGTCTCTAACGTAAAAGATATTTCTGTTTCTGTGCTTCCAGTTGAGGACCAACCACCGTTCTGCTAACACGATTTAGAGGTGAATGTTCCTAGGAGTCCTTCTGCTGTAAGAAAGTAGAAGAAAGTTATGTTAGTGCTGGAGCTGGGCTAATGATGAATTTTTAATCTGTTTGACAATTTTGGAATTCATCTCACTTAGTGGGGGGTTTAAGTGAGACTTTTGCTGTATTGTTTTTACTTATCCTTTGGCCAATTTTTAATATTTTGAGGTCTTCCTTAATAAAGCTGAAGAAAAAATTCAAAATAAGTCAATCATAATGATAATAAAGAATGCATTTAGCAAATGTTAATAGAAACACTTGGGATTTTATGTTTTGTAAGGTGTTTTTCCCCCCTAAGCAATTTGATGAAATTGAGATTAAATTGAAAAATGCCTCTGTTCCTAGATATCACCTTATGTGTGTGTGTTTTTTGTTATTGTTGTTTTCCCTTTCTCTCTCTCTCGCAAGCTTGTGAAAAAACAAATTCACACAATTCTACTTCATGTCCTGGCAAGATTCCTGGTGGACTGGGTACTCAGAGAGTGGCAGTCCTGCTGCGTTGCCTACTTGTTGTTGTAGATTTTGACTTCTGCAGAGGTATTGTGACACCAAGAAGCAGCCCTGTTAGTTTATCTACGGAGGTGGAAAGAATCAGTGACTTTTTTCCTTCCCTTTTTGCCTTTTGGAACAGGATGTGCTTGGCTTCTGCCTTGCCCCTTTTGTGGTTGACTCCTTTCTACCACCTGTCTTTTTCTTTGAAGAACAAGAGTGTTGATGCCTGTGCTGTGACAGTTATATACTACAAACACAATACCTTTCTGTGGAGAGGGGAAGTGTCAGTAGCAGTAGCATTGTTTTGCTACTGAGTGAAGAAACTTGCAGGGCTTGTGACTCTCATGTTCGGGAGTCCTGTTTAGAGCAGGCTGGCAGGTTTCCCCTTTCTCTCTGCAGGTTATGTCAGCCTCCTGTTCCTTTTGCAGAAGATGGGAACAGTATTGATTTACTGTTCCAAGTGTCTGGGTGTGATTTATGACAACGAACATACTGCACTGTGTTCAAGATGGTTTGTGATATCATAGGCAAGACAAAATAAGAGGAACCTGTGCAGGGGTAGAGCAATTTCATTGAATGCTCCCTGTATTCATCCAAAAGCTGCTCCTTGCACTAATTCAGAACTCAAAGAGTGCAAACAAATATGAAAATCCAGCTTAATAACAGAATATCACCTTTATTAAAAATGCAGAAAAGGAAGTTCCATGCCTTTTCCTGCTTGATTCCTCATTGGTGTGGTTTTGTATGGTACAGCTGGTTGCAGTCCCACTTCTGCTTCCACCTGGACTGTGTGTTCCCAGCCTTCTCCCTTCTTTGGCACGTGTCTGATCAAACAGTGCAGAATACCGTTCGTTAAAGCTTTTTCTTTTATTTATTTATTTATTTATTGCTATATTTCAGCTCAGATCATGCAATGCTTGTGCTGACTGCAAGGGTGGGGGCAGAATGGAGTCTGAAACAGGTAGCTGAAGATGGAGGAGAGAGAAGGAAATATTTAATCCTTTGCTTTCTGGGAGCCATCCCATTTTATTCTATGTAGTGTATGTAGCACCGTACTGCCTGAGAGTCCAGATCTTCTTCAGGGAAAGCTACACTGATGTGAAAGAGTGATAAATATTACTATTGTAGTACAAGATTGAGGCCTACAGAGCCTGGTTCTGGGAACCACACATCATTATTTAATATGGAGTTGGGGAATGTGGGACCTTTTTGTGTTTGATATACATGAACAATTTCTCTCTAACTGACTTGAACGTGAAATGATGGTCAAGGAACTGTCTTGCACATTATAGAAAATAACTTTTTAGCACAGAAATGGGAGTGGGAGAAATAAAACTGGCTTTAACTGATCTGTCTGCAGAATCATAGGATGGCTTAGGTTGGACGGGACCTCTGGAGGTCACCTGATCCAATGGGCAGGCAGGGCCACCTCCAGGTTACCCAGGCTCATGTCCAGGTGACTTCTGAATCTCTCCAGTGAGAGAGACTCCACCACCTCTCTGAGCAGCCTGTGCCAGTGCTCCATCACCCGCACAGCACAGGTGTGCTTCCAGATGTTCAGAGGGAACCACCTGTGTAACAGTGTGTGCCCAGTGCCTCTTGTCCTGTCCCTGGGCACTCTGAAAAGAGCCTGGCTCTGTCCTCATTGCACCCTCCCTTCAGGTATTTACGTAAATTGACAAGATCCACCCCCCAGTCCTTCTCTTCTGGCTGAACAGTCCCGGCTTTCTCAGCCTCTTCTCATAGGAGAGATGCTCCAGTCCCTTGGTCATCTTGGTGGCTCTAAGCTGGACTCTCTCCAGCATGTCCAAGTACTGGGGGCCCCAGAACTAAGGAGGCAGTCTCACCAGTGCTGAGTGGAGGGGAAGGATCACCTCTTGACCTGCAGGCCATACTTTGCCTAATGCAGCCAAGAACACAGTTATCCCTCTTAACGGCCAGGGCACGCTGCTGGCTCATGTTCAACTTGGTGTCCAGCAAGTTCCCAGGTCCTTTTCTGCCCAGCTGCTTTCCAGCTGGGTGACCCCATCATGTGCATCATGGGGGTTGTTCTTCCCCAGGTGCAGAACTTTGTGCTTCTCCTTGTTGAATTACCTAATGAGATTCTTGTCAGCCCACCTCTCCAGCCTGTCGGTGTCCCTCCGGATGGCAGCATGGCACTCTGGTGTGTCAGGCACTGCCCCCAGTTTTGTGTCATCTGGAAATTTACTGAGGGTGCACTCTACTCCATCATCCAGGTAAATCCTACCAAAGCTGATACCTGAGCTTTCTTATTTCGCCTCTTTTTCTCTCCTGTGCTTCCTCACTCTGTATTGAATTAGTATTCAAAACCTTACTAAATGTTAGTCTCCATGTGCCAAGACAGTAAATTAAAATCTGGGGGATAATGCTTTGTCTCATAACTTTTATTTCTAAGGCTGATGCTGACAGGATATGGGATTGGAAGGGTGAAAAAACAGGCATGCATGGTCAGCCTAAACATATGTTATGCATCGTATCACATTATCTTGGAACATCTTTAAACTCTCGTTTTTTTAAATTTTTATTTTAGTAGACTATAAGTGAAATTATCCCCAGCACCCCTTGCGAAACTATGGAGGGAGAAGTTTATATACCCCGCACCCCTGATATTTGTTTATTTTGTTCCTTTTTTCATTTGAGCTAGCTGAAGTGTTACAACCTATTTTTCCTCTGTAACAATTTGTGAGAGAGTAGTTGAAAAGCAAGAAATTGTTTTTTTGCAGATTTTCCAGCTCGTGTTACTATTTACTCAGTTATCATCTTCCTACTGACAGCCTACTGGCAATGCTCCTTCCCCAGCTGCCCTTCCAAGCCAGGGCTCTTTCCTTGATGCTCTTTTTGGCATATCTGATCCCTCATACAAGCCTCTAAAGGTATTATCTGTGCTTTCTAATTGTACACATGACTTGATCTGGAATAGTAATACTGAAATTGCATTTCATGTGTAACTGGTACCATCAAGTGAAACACATCATGCTCTAGTGAGAAAACTTCGGTTAACAGACCTCTGAAAGACTTTGTCTTGATAACTTCAAAATCAAATCTGTGGTCTTACGTCCTGACAGTAAATGCCAGCTCTGTGTATGTATTAATTCTGGCAAATGATAAGTCTAAGCACATATATATTATTAAAGTATATACATAAATATATATATAAAAGAAGTTCCTAAAGAATTACCATGTCATTGCAGCATGATCAAAAATGTCGTATTTGGTAGTGTCACGTACCTGAATACTGGAACAATATGATGAACCCCATCAGTTTGTACCTTCAAAAAAAATCACAGGATTAAATCATACCAGATGGCTTGAGAAGTATTTGTCATAGCCATAGCTAAGCGATTAAGAAAAAAAAAAAAAAAAAAAGACGATGTAGTAGTAGTTTGTTTAACTACAGTATTGAATTCCTGATACATTCAAGTAATGGTAGAAATAATGCTTGCTATGGGGCATAGAATGAAAAATGGGAAGAAGTCACAGGGACCAAAGGTGACTTTATCATTGTTGATCACCAAAGAGGTATGAACAGGTTGTTCGTGGTGTGGGAGCTAAACAGAGAGGGGAATAGAGGAAACAGTTAGAGAAGAGTATTTAGAAGCGCACTCTTCGTTTCCAGAGATAAAATTAGAAGTGCCAGACAGTTCAAATTTTACCTCTGCTTGTCAACTTTCTATGAGGACCACATTTCAGAGGGTCATTTTAATCAAAATGAAAGACAGATCCTATTAGGGCAGCTTTGCTGACAAATAATTAAGATAAATTACTGGCATACGCTTGTCCCAGATGCCTTGTTGATGTCGGTTTGTAGGAGGCACGGGAGGGGTTACGGTATATGCTCTGCTCTTTAAAAGCAATTTACAATTGAAGTTAGCCAGTCTAACTATCTGAAAAGAGCTTAATCCTAGAGCTGTCACGAGAAATTATTTTCACAGATTCCTGATGCTTCTACATTAACACAGTTTATATGTAAAAGTTAATAGGATCTAGAAGCGAAGAGCAGCATTTCATTATGTGAAACAATCAACTATTTTTGCCAGAGCAGCCACATTTTCTTCATTTGGAACTGTCAGTAGCATAAAAAAATAGAACTTTTGAGTTGGCTCCATTGATAGGTTTTTATCATACTTACCAAAAATAGGTCTGAGTGTGATTATTTTTTTGGACAACAGCAAGCAGAACTTCATAGTGTGTAGATTTTGATGGCTAATGACCATGCGTGCTGTTTCTCTCCCCCAGCCATCCAATTCAAATTTATGTCGACTATTTTTTTTTTTTCTCTGAAGGCGGTGAATATTGTATTGTAATTAACTGTGGAAGCTGGGATATTTGGCAGGTATTAGATGACAAGTTTGTCACTTTCAAATATGATCAGCATGCTGCCACGCCTGAGTAAAGACCTCATTGCATCTCCATTTAAGAACAACAAAAAAAAGGTCATCTGCCTTGTGAAGTCTCTGGTGTCTCAACCACTTCACTTTTTCACCAGCCAGATACCTTCAGATTTATTCAGTAGATTAGTTATCTGTTGGTACTAGAAATCTCTGCTTTAAAGAAAAAGACAATCTGAAGTCTTCCTCTATTTTTTTTATTTCCACTGAAAGTAATACAGAAGAAGAGCAAATATTTCATTCAGGACCCAAGAACACTGTGGTTCTCCTCCATTTTAAAATTGGCCATGTTAAACTTTTCCTCTCTGAGATGTGGGGAAAACAAAAGATCTGTAAAATCCAAACAGAGTTGCTATGAGTGCTGGTAGAATAAGATTTATTATTATTATTTTTTAATATAATAGAGTTTCTAGGAGTGCGTGAAGGCAAGAAGTTCTGTGTGGGGATGTGTGCTGTGCAGTGCCATAATCTTTATCTTGTGTTTCGCGTCTGCAGGTGTATTTTCCAGTGGTATCCCAAGGTTTGTCTGTTAACTTGTTGGCAATGTTGCTGCATCCCTTGGTAGTAATGCTGGCTGATCCTTGCTGTTTGCCTTCAAAGCAGGGAGTGAAGGCAGGCTGAGAGAGCACAGCTCCCAGAGAAACGGCGATGCTGCCTGGGCTGGAAGCAGGGGGCTCAGGGCTCACCACGGTTATTAGGAGTTCTGTGGAGGTGCGTCTGCAGATCAGGGACCGAGGGAAACATTTGACAGATAGGACCCTCCCTTGGAGGATCTCTCCTCCTTTCACCTGGTATATGTCTGATTTCCCTCCTAAATGGAAATAAATAAATAAATGGGATAGCAAACGGGAAGTAGTCTGTCAGGAGCTGCTCAGTTGTTTCTGATAACTCCAACACTCTGCTAATCACAACGCTGGCACAGCGTTCCTCCATCTGTGGGGAAGGAAAGAGAATGGGAGGGGGCAGTGGCGGCGATGCTAACGTTACTGCTACGGCGTTCACCAAAAGCAAAATGCTGTTGACATACATGCGACTACATGCAACAACGCTGACAACATGCAAGTTGTTGGTGTGCTGAATTGCCATACCATAGCACGTTGGTGGTGGGATGAATTGGTACCCACAGAGGTGCCGCATGGCTGGTCGTCCAGAGGGAAGCAGCGATCGGATGACAGACAGTACTTACCTTGCCATGCCTTACCGGTGTACCTGAGCCCCTCCGGCCCTCTTATTGCTGTGCTGCCTGTGTATTGGGTAGATTTGTTCCTAGCATATTTTTTCCCTACAGGGGGGCAAACTTTTGTCTTCCCCAGAGATGCACGGGGGACCGTGCTTCACACAGAAGCTTTTAGCTTTTGTTTTGTTGCCTGTTTCCATCACAGTTGGGGCTCCTATTTTTTGTTGCTGCTTTGATGATCACCCTTGGAGAAATTGAAGCCCAACAGCAGATAGGAAAAAGCAACACAAAGGGTAATAAATTCGGTTACATTGTCTTGTTTCATGGTAAACAGAACTTGACTGTTTTATGCCCCTTGTTCACGGAGGCTGAGTAGAGGACCTCTCTTCTGTTGTGCGGAAAGGAAAGTACACCTTGGACAAAGGAGATCGTGGGGGAAGCATTCAGCGTGGTGAGAGAGTGATGCTTATACTGTGGTTGAGATGGAACGGAACACAAAGACCAAACATTTGATGATGTGAAAGGCTATGTATGAAGTGCTATTACTGTCACGATGATGACTGAATGCATGTTGAAATTACCTTCACAGGAATAGCAACAGATGGTCTCTGTATCTTCCCCTCCTACTCATCCAGAGCTCTCAAGGCTGCATTCCTAATCAACCAAAAGCAGGCATCCCACACGCGTGCCGAGAGGAATAACCTGAGCGTGCAAACTCTGCTTTGAATCAAATGTTACAGGCATGTGCCCCATACTGTCAGGTAATAAGGGATGAAAAATCGAACAACTAATTCAGTTATAATTCTGTCCGTCTCCCCTAATGCCCCGTTACTCGGGTTCCAAAACCGAAAACCAAATTCTCGTTAAGCGCTAATGATGACGATCATAGTTCTTAACTCTTTACAGCATGTTGTTGTCAACAGTTGCAGACAGCCTGAAGTTGGGATCTTTATTTATTAAAAATACGTTCCCTTTTATGGGCGCCGGTTACTCGAGTGTGGAGTGAAAGCAAATGAGGCTGTAGCAGGCACTGCAGCTAGAGTTACTCCTTCTCCCATTATTGCAAGTTATTATAAGCTTGTATGATTGAAACTGCTCTAGATAAGCACGCAATAATATTTTCTCTGTCACCATGATCACTGGCTGAGATAAGGGCTCGACGGTCTATTTTCGTGCGGGATGGAGAAAAACAAGGAGGGGAGAACTGGGGGGGAAAGGGCTCCATGTCGTGCAACGAGACGCAAGGGGGGGGAAAAAAACTTCCCCGCCGAAAGCGGGCCCACACGTACGTCAACAATGACACGCCGCGCTGAGAGGATTTAGTGTTAAAGGGACGCCTGCTAATTTTATTTGCAACGCAGCCGAGGAAGCATGCCCGCTCGAGATCCTTGTTGTATCATTTTGAAATCAAGGCCATCTTTTTCTCGGTGGTAAACGTGCAATGTTTTTAAAGGCCAGACTTAGCATAAAATCTATCGGTTGCCATGGCGACCACTTACCACACAGGACTGCACTCTGTGTTCGACTCTGTGATTTTCTCTATTCAAAGGTTCAGCATTGTCAAAAACCAAATTAGTTTTCCAGTTGTTTATCGCGAAGTTCATTATGGAAAAGGTAATAAATAATAAGGTATTTCAGTCGTGTGTGGATAGGTGCCACCCGTGAATTAACTGGGGCACTATTCCTGAAATCTGCTATTTTAAAATAATTATAGCAAAATTGGCCATTGTTAGGAAATAAAACAGATTTTGATCGCTCTGTGTATATGAATATGAAGCAAAGCAGGTAGTTGCAAGTCTGATCCCAACAAAATTACATGGTAATAAGGCTTTTCACACCTACACAGCACTTAGTAACAAAGCTCTGAAAAGGAAAGAAAGATTAAGCCCTGCTAGAGTAAAACTTTGTACCTGAGGTGCATTGCTTCTCCCTTCCTGAAAGGAAAGGTGGGTTCAGGACCCGGCGCTCACTGCATTATTCATGCTGGCTTTTGCATCGCACGCTCAGGGCTGAGCGCTGCTGGGGGGTTGTTATTAGCAGCAGCACAAACCGAACTGGGTGCAGCAGTTCAGTGGAAACCTGTTCAGCTGCTCCTCCCGAAGTGTTTGCCTAATTACAGCAAACACTTGCTGCCAAGCTGCGAGCGCACCCACCCCACGGTGAACCCATCCAGGGCGGCAGCGCACAGCTTCTCCCCTGGAGTTTGTTTGAAGCCCAGGCTAGTCAACACCTCCCTGGATCTGGGTGAGAGTGACAATTTATAGAAGTAGCTAGGGAAGCCTTTTACATCACCTAAGGGTATTTCAAAGACAAATTGGTGTCAGCAAGTTCTTCCTCACTTCTTTTTTTTTTTTTTTTTTTTCCTTTAATAACATTTTAGTCTAATTTCCAATTACTTGAGGAATGTGAGAGTCCCTCACCTTCAGCACTTCAGATTTGCTCTTGTCACCTCCTCGGTGCATGCTGGGTTCTAGCGAGCCAAATTTTGAGCTGCTGGAGGTGGTGCAGCTTCCATGGCTCCGGAGAAATTGTGCTGCTGCTTCCAGTGTGTGGTCTCACCCCCGCTCTAGGTCAGCGACAGGACACTAACACAGCACAGGGAGAGCGCCTCTGCTGAGCTCGGGGTTTTGTGTGCAGTTTGTGTGTTAAGCCATTCATTGGGGTCTGACGTAATGGGTAGTTTTTCTGTAGCAGAGATTTTTTTAGTGTTTTTGTTAATCCTGCTAGATAAAGGAAAGGTTGCTGGAGACGTGGAGGTTTGTGGTGGTCATTTTCAGAAATTCTGGGTTGGTGGGTAAGGCAGTAAAGTTTGCTTATTTGCAAATCTAATTTGTTGCCAAACATTTGTGTGCATGTAAGTTATTTAGAAGATTTCACTTTCGTAGCCAAATCACTCTTCTACTCAATACCAACTCTACAATGTCAAGCCCTGGTAATTAACATGTTGCAAACATGCAATTAAGACGAATCAGATTAAAACATAAGAAAAATGAAAGCATAATTTAACTCCAGCTATTGTCAGTCTCTTCAAGAATTATTATGCAGTCGGCCTCCTCCTGTGCAGCTCTGTTTTAGCAGAGCGTGCACTGTTTCGCACTGCATGCAAAGTAACTAAAAAAGAAATGAGACTTTACAAAGGAATGCTCCAGTTTAAACAAGCCGGTGGGGGCTACTTAGGCAAAACTAACTGGTGACAGTGTGTTTATAGTAATAGACAATGGTAGCTGGCTCAAAACACTGCAGAAAAAGCATGCTTGATAAGCCTACACTGAAAAGTGTCCTATTATTATTAATAATAGAATACGTCTCCCCCTTAGAATAAGCTTTTCATTTTTCTTTGTAGTCAGGTTTTTGCCCGAGCTCTCCTGTTAACATCTTGCCTGTGTTTTTCTTTGGTCCCCTCTGGCTCCTCCAGACAACTCAGTAGGGATCTGCTTTTCCTTCTGTGTTCTGCCAGAGTTCATTAGGGTGCCATAGACTGTTAATAAAGCAGAATTTTCTGCCTACAGTATAGAATGGAATAATATTGTCTTTAATCAAAAGTAAATGTACTAGGAAGCTATACCTATCTGTTTCAGCTCTCTCCCTCTACTTCTAAAGCAATGTGACAAGGGACAGAGTCCTATATAAGACGTTGTTTCCAGAACTATGTTTTCAAGTGAATGAAATGTTCCTCAAGAGCACCATATGTACAGCATGAAAGAAGTAATCCCTCTGCTCACAGAAGAGGGAGAGGCCATTCAAGAATCCCATACAAAATTACTAACCTCCTAACATGACCCGAATCAAATAGAAAGCGTAATAGATTTTTGTCCATTTATATCTGGCATGCTATCAAAACTTTTACGGGAATATTTGCAGAGAGTAATCTGTTTCATGCCCATTCTCTGAAGTTCTTAATCTCTCTGCTTAAATTGAGAGATATCTTTGAAAAAAGTGCGGGCTTGGGTCAATACCACTACCCATGTTCTCAGAGCTGCTTGATTCTGGAGAGCGTCAGTGATGCAACAGCACAGAGATCTCAGAGAGTGGCAGGATGATCTTTTCACTACTGTGAAAAATTAAAAATCAGTGCGCAGTTCAATTTGGAAGTTTCATTTGGCTTTTACTGCATCCGTACTGCATTTGCACTGG
The DNA here is from genome assembly GCF_965140915.1 of Aythya marila. NCBI lineage: Eukaryota > Metazoa > Chordata > Aves > Anseriformes > Anatidae > Aythya > Aythya marila. The sequence goes on along the minus strand of NC_139045.1, from coordinate 32,516,326 downwards.
ATTCTGTTTGCAGTAGATATTAGCAATAAATTTTGGTCAGGGGAGCAGTGTATGCATCAAAAGTGAAGTTATGTATGTTTTTTTGTTTGTTTGTTTGTTTGTTTTTTTCCAGCTAAAAACTAGACCACCCCAAATCACATTCTTTTTTTAAAGTTCTCTAATTTGAAGGGTCAGGGCAGATGCTACGTGCATGGGCTTAAGGTATCTGTGGAAAGTAGTCCTCAAGTGATGACCTAAAATGCAGTCAGAAAGAACGAGTCTGTAAAGCTTTGTTCTGTTATTACGGACCTCGCTGCTGCTTTCTTATATGAGAAATTGCAGTGATAGAGAAGAAAAGGTTGAGAAATGGGAGTTGGAAATTTAATGACAGGAAAAAATCCTCAAAGAATTATTTGATGGAAAAGTAATATACCAGCCCAAGTAGTTGAACTGTCCAGCCCACGCTCAAAAAGACAAATAAAAGAAACTATTCTACAGTCCTCTACTAAATACTCAATTTATGTGAACCAGTTGATCTTTTTTGTTCTAATTTTTCAAATTGTTTGATATTTTGCAAGTAAACTGGTCTATCAGTGCAAAATAGTTACGTTTTTGAGTCTGTAAGAGCATAACACTTGCTAAACTATTTCCCTAATAATTTTTCAGTGTAGCTTTGGACAGTTAGATTATTATCAGACAGTACCTTGTTCTGATATGACAATCATACCTCTATCTACTTGTCATGGTTGGTTAGTAAGGCAGTGGTAGTATCCTTGAGACTTTATAGGCAGCCTTGTGTCTATCTTTGTGCTGCCGTGCAAACATTTCAATTACGTGATGTTTTCAATAAAAGCTGCATACAGGCACGTTTATTTGACCCAACATTGACTGAGCAAAGCCCTGGCATTGCTTATATAGTGCATCATCTACCTAGAAAAGATGAATCACAGAAAATGTATGTGTAACACAACTGCCCTAAGCCTCCACAGGAAGATCCTTCTTAACAGGAGGGGTGCTGTTTCCCTTTCTCAGCCCCTTGTGCTGACCTTGTGCCCATTGCACATGGAAGAAGGCAGTGTTTGTAGCCAGCTTTTTAAGGACTATGCCTATGTTTTTTAGAATACAAGCCTAGGTGGGGATTTTGCTAACTGAATAACAACACGCACAGTCTTGGGGTGTTCTCCTGTCTGTGGTGTCTCTGACTATCCTTACAGTCAGGACCTTCCTGTCTCTAGTTATCACAAGCAATGTTTATTCTAATTAGGACCCAAAGGTTGTATGGAAAATGCTGGCTGACGCTCTTCTGTGAGCAACCTGGATTGTGTGGGACTTCTACCCAAGAAGGTATTAATAGTGGAATGGTGGCAAACATTAACAAGTCAGAGAGAAGGAGTGGTGTGAAGGAAAGAGATTGAAATAACCAGAGTTACTTCTCTGAGACTCATGCAAGATTTTTGCTATTTTGGATCTGAATTTATATGCAGGCAACCCTTGGGAACTGCGATTCAGGCATCAAATATCAGTGGCATTTAGGATTAGTCTGTAGAGCAGGTAGGAAAAGAGCCAAAGCCACATGGCAGTGAGAGAGGATGGGAGTGGAACTGATAAAAGCATGCAAGTGGCCAGCTCCAACTTATGAAAACACAAGCCCGATTGTATGTATTTGCAATGCCTCTTGCAATGTGCAGTGCTTTCTGTGTAGTCACTCTTTTGCTGCCATTTTTCCTTCCGTCATTTGGGATTTGCCTGAGGAATTCTTTCCCCCAACCTATGGACCAGTAGTGAGTTCTGGATACAGACGCTTCTCTGCTTTAAAACAAGTGTTAGAGCAAAATTCATCATGTAAGTTTAAAGAAAAAAAGGGGGGAGTCTCACTTGGAGACTGAGTAGGATTCTGTCTTTTCTAATTTAAAGTGGGAAATACTTTTCATACACTCTGGTCCCACGATACTTTAATGTTATATTGTATCTTTGTACACACATACACAAAATAGTTTTCATCCCAAACTTCCGGGGCAAGGAAGTCTTTTGAAATGCCTTAGGAACCATACAAGCTGTATATGCAAAATTATCCCAATGTCTAGTGGCCTCTATTCCTGCACTAATTTATGGAACATTGAGATGTTCCATAAATTAAAAATGCTAATTTAATTTATGGAACATCAAAGTCAAAACAGAAGTACTTTGTTGTTGTTGTTGTTTCATTTTGGAGAGCAATGGGGATACCAAGGTAGGGATGCACTGTCTTGTGTTTTTCTAGTTGCAAGATGCACCTGTTTCTAGATCGACACACTCATTTTTCAGTAGTCAGTTTGACTTAATAAAGAGAAAAAACAAATATATGTAATCAAAACAATTCATTTAAAGTAAAAACAGAAATTAAAGTTTATCAAGGGTACTCAAAAGGGACAGGGCAAATTTACCAGCTCCTGTGAGCTGTAATTATTGAAATTGTTTTGCTTCACTTCAAGAGAAATTGTTTATCATTGATCTGAATTCATGCGGTCTCTGACCTCACAACGCCAAAAGACTGAAGAAGGATTTAGCGATTTAGCTAGATTTACTGCTAGCACTATGGGCACCTAAAGTACAGGAGCAGGAAGTACTGAAAGTACGTTAAAGCATGTATGTTAAAATTCACATAAATTTACATTAAAACCGTGGCTAATCAGGAAAGTCACTATGCTGTAACCAGCTGGTATTCAGCTGCAGCGTGCTGAGCTTCGTGCGGTGGGCTCTCTAACACAGGTGTACGTGCGCCGATCGGGTCCCAGAGCACTGTAAGGTACAAGTATGTGTTCCCTATCCAAGGCAGAAGATTTTTTCATTTGCGTGTCTTGGATCCCTTTTTCTGTCAAATGACAGCACTGACTTCAGTTGTTACCAGATCTCTAAGCAACTCACTGATGAGAATAATTTTCCCTAACTGCGAAACGAGTAGGCTTGTAAGCTCTGTTTTGTGTCGTGACACATTGAGAAATTATTTGGATTTGAAATAACTGATGAATATGATATAATAAATACAAAGGTGGATTATTTCGGGTAGATGTGTTGCTATTGTTGACAACATCTATTACCTTCTTTGTGCCAGTACATTTGTAAGTTGAATACTGCATGACCTTGAAAGTTGCAGGCTAAAGAGTACTGCTGGCTGCAGTAAAGAAAAGCTGACACTAGCAAGCACTGGTTGGCACCAAAGTGAAGAGGATTTAATTGCCTGAAATGCTTTTCAATGAATAAAAAAAATATATTTTTTTTCTTGACTGACAAGACAGATTCTAGGTGATAGGTGCTGTGTCCTCTCGCTACTTCTGGTGCCCTTCTTTAGTTTGGGGGAAGTTATCTGTCTATTGAAGTGCTTGCCGCTTTCCAGCAACTGCACACTGAATAATTCCTCGGCTGTGGCAGAGCCAGCTGATTTGTAATGCTGTCTCTTCATACTCATTTCAAGTGCCTGTTAAAACAGAGCCCTGCACACCTACATCTCGACCATATTCCTTCAGCAGCATTTAACAAACACATTCCCCAGAAACCAACGTTCGCTTCACTGGAGAATTGCTGCTCTGGCGCAGACAGGGAAGTCAGCCCTGTGCCACAGCAATACCTGGGATACCGGCCTTCACTTCAGCAAAGCCCGCTTATAACTGGGTGTGTTACACTGGCCACGGCCTGGAGCTCGACTGGCCATCTCTGCTGGCAGAGTTGTCATCGCTTCTTTCCACAACAAAGAGCAGCACCGAGCAAGGTTCTGCATATGGCCATGCATATGTACACGGTGTTGCACTTGTCTCCACTTAAAAACGAGTACGAGGGTGGAGGAACATTTTTCCACACACCTGTAAATGTAAATCCTCCCACTGCTACTGTTGCTCTCTTAGAAACTGTATCTAAAGTACCGTGCCAGAAAACCTCAATCAATTTATACAAATGAAACCCAGCAAACACTCTACTACCCTGTGCTATGTATGCCTAAAAGAAGACTAAATGATTTCACTGTGTGAGGAGACGCAATCATACAACTAGATCTTAAAATAGCAGCAGCTCTAGCTCTAGAAGGAGCCGGTAACTGTGATCAATGTACTGCTCTATAAAAAGGAGCGTTTGAGTTATGAGAAACTGCGTGTGCCACTGCAGGTACGAGTTGTAGCCCCAGCCCTCCTGTTTGCAGGCCAGAGCACGTGTCTGGGGGTAGGTTCCCTATCTGCAAAGGAATAACCGCTCTGTCTGGAAGCTGGTGGGGCTGGGCAAGGGGAAAGCAAGCTCACTGTGCGACAAGAAAGATTTAGCCTCTGCAGAAACGCTGGATTCTACCAGACAGTGTAATCAATGGAAGGATTTAGGAGAAAGAACCTATGGAGCTCTTTAAAGCACAAAAAAGGGACATTTATCTGCATTATGTCCCTTGCTGCAGTTCACATTTTCAGCTGGCTCAGTGTCAATAGCAGCTTATGATTCTGTTAGCTTTACGCAGGGAGAAATCATACCTAGATGATAGATGTTACTTGGGGCTTTTTCTTTGTCTTTTTTCACGTGCACTCAGTGCACTGGATTAGCAGGTTGTTCTCCTACGGCACAGAAAGATGCAAGGCAAACGTTACGCAGGTAGTTGATAAGTAGGTAGATTGGCAATTTGCAAACAGCGCTGAGTAGTTGAGCTAAACTACTTAGGGCATTAAATTGAGGTGAGCAAATGCATGGCGTGAGCTCAGTGAAACAAAAAATTGCCTGATGTTAATGACTGAGGGACAGTGGGATGTGTCAGTCTGCTAACTCATAAAATAATGGGTCACACTGTTCTGTCAAAGAATGGTGTAATTTCAGAAATGGCCTTAAGTGGGGAGGTATTTGGTGTTCTCTGTTTTAGCAGGCTGGTCTGTCCTGTAGATGCCTGCACTAAGTAGATAAGCGTGGAAAACGTTTGATTCAAATGATGTTTTCGCTGTTTACCTGTGGAAAACAACCCTTCCTACTCTCATGCCCCTCAGCCCCAGTTCTTGCTGAGCAGAGGAACCTGAGAGGAAATTATGCCAAACACACTTGCTGTGTCAGTCATTTACATGCCTGTAACACAAATACAGACAGGCGAGTTAGGAAAGATGAGATGGGGAAGGGTTTGTGTGTGACAGGTACTGCACCCAGCAAGGTATGCGTGGGCTTTGCCTATTCTGGGCCCACTTGGTGCACCTGCTTGTTAGCAGCGCAGTGGACGTAATTGTCTCGTCAGCTTTCCGTGTGCTATCTGAAATCAAGTCTGTCCTCTGATGTGACTTATATCAGAGAAACATATAGATAGATGGTCATTTTATTACATAAACATAGGCTGCTGTATTGTCACTAGAAGGTGACGATAGAAGGGAATAGAAAGTGACCTTATGGTGTTCCTCCCGGTGTCGTGAAAAACACTGGGTGATTCAGAAGAGTGTTCATTGCTTCCATCTACAGCCAATAAATTGCTTCAGACATCCAACAACATGTAGGAAATTGGCATTTTTTTTAGACTAACAATATGTAAGAAATGTCTGCTCTTGGACTGGTAGAAGTGTGGCGTCTTCTGTCACCCATCCTCATAGCAACAGGAGTGTTTGTGGAGCAGTGGCATGCAGAAGGAGAGTGCTGGCTTGTAGCGTGCTTGAGAAATACCCCACGAGTTAAGTGTTCAGTGCTGATTACATGTTCTTGCTCAGTGTGATTTTAACAATCTCTGTTTTCACACGTTTCAGCAACAGTGTGAGAATATTCTAGTGGCAGGGACTTCTGCAAAGGATTTTGGAAAAAAAAAAATATCTTCAATATGTCTTAGGGACTTGTTTCAAAATATAAATCACGTTGTGTCCTCTTGTAGGCATGCCCCTCATGTTGCTTATCTAAATTCTGGGGACCAGAACTTATTCCTGCAAGTAGTAATTTCTTTCATTTCCTACCAAATTTGCTTCTCAAAGGCTGAGGTGATCAATTTAAGGAAGGTCTCTGTGTAATTTTGGTCTTGTCTTTATGTACACGAATTGTAAAGACCATGGCTGGACAACTTCTGTGTATTTTCTCAGCATGCACTGGGAATGCTGGAGCTTCTCTTTGTTCTGTATGCCATTCCTCAGACTCCAGCTTCTTGCAGCAATGACTGGCTTCGTTGCTGATTCATACGGAGATATAGCAGTCTGTTTTGTGATGATGATTGGAAATAGAACTAAAATAAAGACCAAACAGTTTCCATAAGAAAAATAAATAAAACACTTTTTTTTTCTTTCCAGGCACTATAACAATTAAAACAAAAATCAGTGTAGCTCTCTATAAAGTTATTATATGATCCATTAACAAAAACAGCTTTTCTTGCAATGACTGTAGTGCGTCTTCATTAGCTTTGCGATCTGTTGTTCTCAGGTGTGGCTTTGTTTTCCAGCAGAAGTCCTGAGGTTAATGACAAGTTAGAAAATAATTTGTACTTGAGAGTTTGGTTTGTCAGGGTTCAAGGTGTTTAGAGTCATATCACAGAACTGGAAAACAAAGACAGCACACACCTACTGAGTAGCTGCAGAGACCTGCACCGAGTCCAGGTCCATCTTTAGGCTTGGTGAGCTGGAAGCTTTCCCCCACACCCTGCAGAACATGTTGGTTCTGCTCCATATCCAAGCACCAAGTCTGAGACAACACTGTGGCAAGCATCCAGAGAAATTTGGAAGAGCAGCTTTTCCCTCGCTGGAGCTCCGAACCCAGCTGTTCTTTGCGGGCTGCTGTTGTGCTCCTGCTGGCCTTCTTGTCTCTACCTTAAGGTGGGAACGAGCACAGGATGCGTGAGCCACTGTGACAGTGGGGTTTGAGATGCTGTGGCATCACCACTGTGGAGTCTGGAGCCTTGACAGGACACACACGCCTAAGCGTGCTCACCTCCATTTCTGCAAAGCCATAAAGATTTTTATATCTTAAGCATAATGTCAGCAGGAGCTGGTCTGTGCTCAGTGCCTTACTGAAAATATTAACACGGTGATTCATGGTCTGTTCTACCAGTCAGTGCTCAGGGCTCTGGGGACTTAGCAAAGAAACAGGTTTGCTTCTTAGTATGTTTAGGTACACTGTGCAATGGAGTCTAATTAATCAATTTCCTGATTAATCTCCTTGAATAATATGTTGAAAACCCTACTTTTAGAAGTACCTGTAATATTAATGACTTGTGAATTCTCTACTGGGAAGGGGAAGGGGTACAAGAAACAGGTCACTTTATCAGGCTGGTGTTATGCTTGTCTTTTCACCAAAATTTAAGTTATGTGTCTTGAGTTGACCTGCCATGGGTTGTGAGGGACTGCAGGGTGGTGGACAGCTCTTCCACGTGAGTCTTCTAGACGGCAAGTTTTGACATTGTGTTAACTATAGAGCAACATCTGGAATCTGAGGACGGGTGTGATAAGCCTTTGGAAGGTGGTTGAACTTCCCCTTTAATCTGCACAGGACTTGAGAATGGGGAAATTGGCCTGATTCCCGGAGTCCCCGGGGAAGGCAGTGTGTCAGTGGGTTATTTGTGTGTTTGGCCTTGCACAGGAGCTGTGCCCGAGTGCGCACATACCTCGAATGAACAGAGGCACGTCGCCTGCCCGGTTCAGCGTGAGAGGCCTTCGTGTTTTCCAGTTATGTCTTCTCAGCACCATTGCTTCTCCCTCTTTTTCCAGTGATATCTCTTAGTTTCTGACATCCCCTCTGCATAGATTACTGGGTACATTTATGGATTTAGTTGTTTCCATGCTGAATTTGGTGGATCTTCCTGGACTATAGAGAGAAGACACCTGCAAAGATATTCACTATCTGAACTTATTAGTGCCTCTGTCGTTATGCCAGTTTGTCTCCCATTGTGTCTACGTTTTTTCATTTGTAATGATAAAGAGCTTCAGTTCAAGGCTTCGGCTGGTTCCTTTTGTCAGGCTCGTGGCATCGGCAATGCACTTAACTCAGCCATTCGACTATTTGAAAACAGTTCTGATGAATTAAACACCAGCAACGCTTCAACCCTTGATTAGGCCGGTATGTTGTAATGTTGCTGCTAATCAGGCTGGTTCCTAGCAGGCTCCCTTGGGCCAGCCTCACCGTGTTTTTTGTCTTTTATGTTAAATCTAGGGCGCAATGTGGTGGTGAGCTCACTATAGTTAGGCTTTATCAGGTTTAAGATGTCTCTGTCTTGGTGGTTACAGAAATATGTGACCAGGGAGAAGCACGTGGAGATTGGTCGCGATCCCCACAGATAAATAAGGCAGACAGCAGCTGCTGCTCTGGGTCTGTGTGTCATGGCTGAGGTGTTTCTTCAGCATCTGCTATCGAGTCTGGTTTAATCGTTGTCCCAGCTCATGTGTTTGAAATGGTAAACTGGAGCTCGCAGCAATTTGATCCCAGTAAACGATAAAGCTTGTCCATGGGTTTTGCTGTGGAACTACCCCCTTCCTTGTCTGCCTTTCTTCTTGGAAGTTGCCAACTGGAAAAAAATGTTTTTGTCAGCGATTACCTTGGCATTAATGGGACGTAAGGATGTGGCCTCGGTGTAATGAGAGATGCCGTTTATTATTGTACGGGGAGTCTGATATTCTGCTAAGTTCTTCTTGAACAGCCTAATTGTATCCAAGCTGATTTTCCCCAAGGGAATGAGAATGATAAGTGGGATTAGAGGGATTCAGGGAACTTTTCTAGCTAGCCATTGGCAGTTGAGGCTGTACAGGGAGAAACTCTATCTGCCCTTGTAAAACGCTATACTGTTGAAGTGGATGCGGCTTGTTTCATCCCCTGGCCTTGGCAGTGTAAATGCTGTAATCTTTCCATGTGTTCCTGTGATTCCTTGGATCTGAGGAGCACTGGCTTTTGGATCCTTTTTTGGCTGTCACCAGGAAGTCAGAACTAACGACCTGCCCATTCGTTGCCCTTATTTTCTTCACTGCTCTGGAAGTTTGCTCGAGTGTGGAGTTTCTAGTGCTCAGCCTGTAGGTGCAGAGGAAGGTCCCACTGGATTAATACTGACTGCGATAGGGTTTCCTTATCTTCCTTCTGCCCGAGGCCTTATATCTGCTATGAAGTGCTTTAGGATCTTGTCCCTGGCAACCTTATCACTAGCTTCTTCATCTACTGTGACTGGGGAGTTTTTTTGCTTGTGTTATAAGCATCTGTAAGATTCATGTCACAAAGGCTCAGGGCCAAACCCAGGCACAGGGGATTGCAGCAGAAGCCTCCCAAGAAGTGGCTTTTATGGCATGCTGCTTGTAATTGCCAGTCAGGAGGATGCTGACCCATGCCAGGACTCTGCCTAGTCCAGAAGTCTGATGATGGGATCTCCTCGTCCATCAGAGGATTATGATCAATCACAGCCTCTTACTTTGTACTCGCTTTTGCAAGTATGGTCATAAGAAAAGCAAATAAAAGTGTTTTTTTTTTAATTATTTTTTTTTATTATTTTTTTTAGAAAACTCAGAAGAGCACAATGGTAAAGCTGGGGGAGGTTGACTAAGCAGAAAAGCAATGAAAGATGTCCCCATGTTTGACTCATGTTTTGAATGCCACTGTCCTTTTATAGCACAGAGCCATTTATCAAAGCTGTTTAGATTTACTGGCTCATCACTATCAGAGGAATGTTTTTTACCTTTCTGCTATGTTATGTTCCTAAGTCTTGGAAATATTCACGTCCCTTGCCCAGATGCAGTTAATAGTTGTCTTCAGGTAAAGAGGGTCAGTTTATCAATAGTCCACCACTGGTCTAAACCCTCAGGTAAGCATGAGGTATAAAGCTCCTGTTGGCATTCTGCAGTTTGATGGTCTTTGAAGGATGTTTGCCCAGTGAGAGCACACGGAGCAATCCTGCGGATGAGTTAATTTTCTTTTTGTGTCTGCTTCTCAGTTGAGGAAAAATGTTTCATCTCTTGAACTGTTGCAGAGTTCTGCATGTTTGTAGTTTGACCTGTTTTTAAAAGGAAAATCTGCAGGGAGAATCTAGCTTGATGACTAATTATTTGTTTGCTAATAATCTTTTAATTTTCTTTCATTGGTTAATTCCCTCCTGGTTAAATTTTCAAAGCCTCATGCACTAGGATCTTCTAGAAAACCCACTATCTCTTAATTACAGTTTATCTTTGAATCCCTACAAAACAGCTTTAAAACTAACTTCTATCAAATATCTTGATGTTTTGTTCGGGTGATTTGTTCTGTTGTTGTTGTATCTTTTTTCCTTCGCTGAATTTATGTATGTGTGCTGCTGGTTCCTCCTAGATTTATTTCTGATGCGGAATGTTAGCTTCAGGTCTTCTATGAAATTTACCATCGCAGCCATCTGAAGAGACAAGGTATCTTACTGTAACTTCAGGAAGATATCATTTAAGATCTTTTGAGACCATAGTATCAATTTCACTTGCAGTCTTTTCAGACTCCCCAGTAAAGCTGCTTATTTTTGTTAGGTTTGATGTTGTCATCAGGAATGGAAGCCTTTCACACCGATGTGGCTTTGCTAACATTGTGGTGTTCCTGCTAGTGCTTTTTCCTCGTTTACATATTTATAAATATCCTGTGAATGTCCTTAACTACATGCCATGAATTCAAGTAGTTGCACATCATGCGTGGTCATCACCTGGGAGCAGAGCCTTTCTCCAGGGAAGTCTGATGGTGCTACCAAAGAAACCCAGCCCCAAATGGGGCTTTTTGTGTGTTCAGTCACTTTACTTTGCGATTTGTTGTCCCAAGCAAACATCCCCAGACCCATGGTTATGCTGTGGAAAGCTTGCCCAGTACCCACACCCAGTCACCACTACTGGTGTATATGGCATTAATTTCCCCCGAACAGTCACTGCCTCGTTATTTCTGTGCAGATGGGAAGCGTTGACAGTAGTGCATCAACCTCTTTCAGGGGCTTAGGGGTTAATACAGGCACTTCTACCAGAGGCTGCTGTTTACTAAAGCATGACCTAGCTAACTCCAGGGGATTCAGGAAAAAGCAGCTCTCCCTACTGGGAGAAGCTAGTTCATTTAAATCTGATTTGGTTTTATCATTTCTTGCTCCTGTTCTGTTTTAAAACTTTCTGGAAATAAACCCAAAAAAAGCCCCCTCCGTGCAAGTTTCCACTACTGTGTTCCTAGCAATTTTGTAAATTATCTATCACACAGATTTTTATACCATCCTCGTCACCATAGTATCCCTGAGTGCTTTCCACAGTATGCTAAGTGATGTACATAACATCTGACACATGTGGCTTGGCGTCTTTCTGATCTTCTTCCTGGAGGGAAAATTGGGAGTGCAGTGGTGGGGTTCGTTTTGGAGGAGTTTGGGGATAGGAGAGAAGTTTGTTTAGCCTCTGATTGAAGCTCCTAGTACTTTACTGACCCCTCAGCAATTCTTCCTGAGTTACTGGGCAGTTGATGGCTGCTGCCTTTTGCTGTTAATCCTAGCAACAGGCAGAAGGTAACAGCATTCAGCATTTATTCCTCTTCCTTTGAAGAGCCTTAAATGACAACCAGCTTCTGTTTACTGAGGAGCAGTAAACGAAACCAGGGAGATGATAAAACCCAGCTTTCCAATGTTAAATAATTCACCCTAAGATACTTGCTGCTTATATGGACTCGGAGCCTCCACTAGATTTATAGTCGCACTGTGTTGACAGTGCCACAGCCACCTTGCTTCTGTTGTATGTGCAAAGTCCCCAGTCCCAGGTGAGCAGAATCCTGAGGCAGGCAAGTTGTTGGCAGGACGAGCTCCACGCTTGTGTTCCTCACCCTTTTCCTTAGCAAAGACTGTCAAACTTACCAGTGCTGAGCCCTTGCATTCCAAATCTTTTCTTGCATTTGGAAGTCTGAGTCATTGCTTTCGGTAATGGTCTGTCTGGGCGTACGGAGCTGTGTCTGTTAACATGATGAATACTCAGCTATTCCTGTTCTGGCACCGCGATGGCATTTCTTGTTGATGACAACCTGGCTCTCCCTTCCCACACAAACTGACCCCATCATGGAGCTCTCCTATGGACCCACCTTTCAGAAAGGCAGGTACAAAAGTAAGACTCAGAGTAAAGGTTAGCACGTTATTTCTTATTCTGTTTGTAGGTTTTCTTTGGTGTCTGTGTACGTTGACTTTCAGTCCTGTTAATATTCTTACACAGTGCTTCAATCCTTTTGCCTTTCTCAGTTTTACTTTTATACACAAAGCCTCTGGTATTCATTATTGTATGGTTTGGTGCAGAGCCAGGCTCTGGAGTCCAAGAAGGCCATTTTGCAAAGTATTAAAGTAAAAATTAATCTAGTGTCTTACAAAACAGATGCATTCCCCCCCCCCCCCCCCCCCCTTTTTTCATTTCATTTCCTAAATTAGCCTTCCAAATGGAGCATTGGGACTGTAATTGCCAAGGTTTCTTCCTCCACACCTACTCCAAAGGTCAAAGATGAATTGTAGTCTTTACCAGAGCAGCTGGGGACCATGGCAAACCTGGTGATTTGAAGAGAGGCCTGGGAGTTATGCCCTTGCTAGAAGTACCTTGCGCTGAGGTGGAGGCTTAGAGTTTTAAAGGCAGATGAAAGGAGGCACTTATAGGGTAAGGAAGGGAGATGTCATAGGATGGCAGTATTAGGCAGAAAAGGGAAGAAGAAATGGTTTGCACAATCAGGAGGAGGAAGACAGATGACAGAATTGGGTATAAGTAGAATGGTATGTTGAACTCTGGAAATAGGTTAAGTGCAAAATCTGACTTCTATTACAAGTGTATTAGGCAAAACATGTTGGAATTAATTCCTGAGGTACGGATTGAAATATATTTGTAATTGTAGCAGATGGGTCTGGTTTTATTTTATTATTTTATTTATCTTATCCTTGGAAGGGAATTGTGGTAATGTACTGCTTATGGATGAAATGCCCTTCAGTCTTTACAGGTGTCTTCTATCATGAGATGCTTTGGACTAGAGGGACTGGGCAGATAATCTTTATTACTTCAGGTAAACATTTATTATGCCTTTCTTTTCAAAGAACAAGAGAGTACTTTTGGCCCCAGTACATTCTGGCTGGATTTATTCCACTCACACTCTACGGTGAAATGTCCAATGTCCTAACTTATTCATCTCATGACTGAATTATATACCCTTTTTATTAAAGTTCATCTGCAGTCCACTGAATTAGGGGACTGACAGTGCTGAATAGCTTATTGTTAGAAATGGAGTATTTCCTGATTTAAAGCTGATAATTATCTAAGCTCCTACAAAATAGTTCTAGGTTCCTCTTTTTTAATGCTGCATGCTTATCCCATTGCCACATGTATGTAGAGCTCAATACAAAGTGGTATTTTTTTCTTTAAGAGTTTCATCTGACATACCAATTTGTAGCAAGGAATGCCTTACTGACAATTGATACCATATAGAAGGTTGCCAGACTGGGTTTTAAATTAACATTAGGACAAGAAAAGATTGCAGAATAGAAGGCAGAATGTTTTTTTTTTTTTTTTTTTTTTTTTAAAAAAAAGCAAGAACCAAAGAATTAGAACTTAAAATCACACCGTCATTTGGGATTTCAGTCACTTTGAGTTACAAAATGTTCTTTTATTCATACTGTTTTAATTGGCGTGTTAAATGCTTTAACAAGAACAGTTCATGCATGAGTCTTTTTAAAGAAATGAGTTTTGAAAGGGTGTGTAATGAAAGAGACTGTTGTGAGAATGCAAAATAAACTTTATTAACATGGCACGATGGGAAGCATTGTGAGACATACAAGTCACTATCTAAAGGTCTAGGCAGTGGATTTTCTTTTCTTTTTTTTTTTTTTTATTTAAAGTTTTTAAAATTCATTTTGCTTGCTTAGTCATCGCCGTTCAGCTTGCTGTGTGCAATTTCAGACTTCAGCTCCAAGATCCAACTGTGCTGATTTCCTATCATCCAAAAAATGTTTTCAAATCAGTTAATTCATTTCTGGTATTTGTATCCTAACGGATATGAGTATGTGACTCTTACACATTACTGTCACTTAGCACTGAAAGGCCTCAACGCATCAGCCCTAAGGCTAGGCGTTCTTCTGTGTGCCAGCACTTGTGGGAATCACTGCTCATTTTGTCACTGTGCTATATGCTAGAAATACTAACATAATCCACCTGGGTGGTTTTGATAGGAATGCTGTTTCTTGCATGTCAATTCAATTTACAAGTTAAAATCTGTATTTCAAACTGGGAAAAAAAAATCTTGTACATATTATATTCACTCTTTACCACTTTCATACCCTTCTCTTCCTGATTCTGCTTTCATGTGTATGAATTGCAGGTATTTCTAATATTTCTGTAGACAAATCTTCACCTGAAAAGCTCTGCGCTCCAGCCGTCCCTTGTGTTTCACAGTTGGCATACTTGAGTCATTGCTTGCTTCTTGCCTGTTTAATTATTTAAAGTTCTGAAATATTTCTAATTGTTTGTCTTAAGGGAATTGATGCCAACCCATTATCTAGTATCGCTGCAGAAAAGCTTTTGCAAAGCGGAGGCCTCGTGTTTTCCTTGGTGAATGAGCTCTGATTCTGTAGCCAAGAGAGTTCTGCAGTTGAAGACTAAATTTAATGGCCTATCCCCAACCCAATTAGCTCTACCTCAAATTTAGCCTGTTCCAGCAACCTGTGGGTCACGACACCTAAAAGTACATGTTTGTTTACCTAAAGAACTGCGAAGGTTTATCAGAGCAGACCAGAGAGCTCTGTTCAAAACATGGTCAGACACACTTAGGCAAATTAATCCCAGGTGTAATTTCACTGACTCATCCGGAATTGCAACAGAAGTTAATGTAGGCATTTTTTGCTTCCTTTAAAAAAAAGTAAACAGAGCAGGACAGAAGCAAAAAGAGCCCACAAATAGCTCCATAAATAGAAATTTTCATAAATTTTCCAATCTTTACACACTTAAAAGAAGAGGTAGATGGGGCAATGGGACAGACGGAGCACTGGAATCAGCTGCCCAGAGAGGCTGGGGAGTCTCCTTTTGGAGTCTCAAAGCCTGCCTGGACGCCATCCTGTGTGACATGCTCTGGGTGACCCTGCTTGAGCTGGGGGGTTGGATTAGATGATCTCTGGAGGTCCCTTCCAACCTCAACTATTCTGTGATTCTCTAATATTCCCTCTGCACCTTCTCTCTGTGTACAGTTGTGGAGTTCAGAAATTTGACTTCTCTTATAATTTTTATCATCTTCCTTCATTTTGGCCAGAACACGGTCACTGACCATTTGTAATTTTACCGTGTATGGTTAACATTTAAATTACCTACTTGCTCAATGCTGACTGGCATGTATTCTCACCTACTATGCTCTTAGCAAGAAAGAGATACTTAAGCCAAACACATATAGACCATTTTTACAAGAACTTGGATAAATTGATGTGATTTCTAAGAGGAAGTTTTTGTTTGTTTGTTTGTTTGTTTGTTTTGTTCGTTTTTTGTTTTTTTTTCCCCCCTTGTCTTACATGATATCTGAATGAAATAAGATGAAAATAAGAGGATGAATGTAGCTTCTAGTATTCCAAGTGGTCACAATAGCATTTTTTTCCTGGTAAGATGCTGGTCTTGATAATAGTGAAGAAAGGAATTTAAGTAAGTCAATACAGTGTTTTCATGGGTTGATTTGCAGAGACTGGGAATCTGATAGTAAACGAAGGGTGATCAATTTGTGGGACATAGAAACCGTCACATTGCTTCGGGATCCCTTTAATCTTGCATTTTTGACCTTGACAGTAACTGGAATCAGCTGCTTTGAAGAAGAGAAATGCTCTCCTTGTTAGATAAGCAATTGAAATGAAATACTTCATGGTAGATGAGCAGTAATCACAACTAGAGAAATGTTTCCCAACCGTAGGTAAAGGCAAACTGTTTATAAAAGCTTCTTTGGCCACAATACTGTAAAATTCTTTCAGTTTGTTTGCGGATGCTGCAACTACCATCATGCACAGAGTGACCTTCACAGTGAGCAAGGTAGCCCAGTATTGCAGCAGCGAATATGGTCAGAGCACCCCTTGTAAGTACACGTCTGTAATCTGACATGTAAGAGTCCTGTCATTTAAGAATGAGGGCAGGTTTTAATGGTGAAATTAGAAAGGCTTGTGGGGGAGGATGGGACGGCCCATCCTCTGAATGCCTGTGTCTGGTCCTTCATGCAGCTGTGAGACTCTCAGGTCTCTCTTCTTGGTGCAAAGCAGAATGGTTCATTGGTCCTGAAACCTGACCTTATTACAGCTGTTTTTGCCCTGATACAAGTTTCCTCAACCATGTTGCATACTCTTGTTTCATCAGAGACTAATTGCTCTGCTATGGGTTGGGTTTGGATTTTTTCTCCCTTCTCAGCTGGTTTTCAGCCAGTTCAGTTCTCCAATCCAGATGCCCAAGTAACCGTGCTATTGCCAGTGGTAGGGAGACAGTGGGAACATGCAGGCAGGGCAGCTAAAGGCTTCTCTTTTCAACAGCAGCATTAATATTGATTAATTTTGACCTATTTTGATGCTATATGTTAAATTACACCAAAACAGATATTTATATATCCGCCTAATGCAACCCATGAAGTCAGGAGTATCATTATTTTGGCATTTGTCACTACTGCACACAAACCCGACCGTAGCTGATTTTTCATTAATTCGTACAGTTGTGTATACCACATATCTGTGATGTATGGTTAGACAAATCTGTTTACTTTACATATTTCAAGAAATTAAAATCAATATGCTATATTCCGTGCTAATGTGGCTGTGTGCAGTGACATCAATACTTTTTGTTCTGTCTGCAAGGACATAAGGAATTTTCAGGAACTCTTTTTTTTTTTTTTTTAACGGGGAATAATATATGAGCTGTAGGGAGCTGTAATGACAGAGTTTCATCTGAAGATTCAGCAGTCTTTGGTTTGTTTTGCTACCAGAGTCCCAAGATGGAATTAATTTCGTCTAAGTTGCGCTAGTCCATTTTATTGCTTCCCTGAGCTTTTGCAAATGGAATTGAGACAGATTTCAAGTTCCAAGGCACTTAAAACTGGTAAAATATTTATTAGCAAAACAAACATCTAAAATGATTATAATTGTAACGATTTGGGACAAAATCCAGAAAACTATTGGAAAAAACATGGCTTGGAGCCAATTGAGAGTGGCCTTCGGAATAGTCCAGGGAAGACGAGTGTTTTAAATGCGCTTTGATCATCTTATGGAAATTCAGGTGTGGAACTGGAAGAGAAGGTATCCGACATAAGACATTTAGTCTGTCTTATGGGTCCCTGGTCATTCCACACACACACACACACACGGCTATATCAAAGGAAAGGTTATCTTCCTTGAAAGGAGTCTGGATAACTGTTTTGTTGTTGTTTGTTGTTTTTTTATTTTGTGAATTTATGCCATATTACTCTGATGCATGGGGGCTTCATGACTTTTTTTTTTGTGCATCAGGAGGGATTTTTCCTGCCCCTTTCCCTTCTTGCCCCGTGATGCACAGTAAGGTTGCAGTTGGTGGCTGATGAGGCTGATTTGTTTGTTGTTGTTTTTTCTGTTTCCTCCCCAGTGAATCAGCGAGACTGGTTGCAGTGAGAGGAGCTAGAACCAGGGTATGTGTGTGATCGCCATGCCACCAAATCCTCAAGTACCTGCTTGGTGTACTTCTATCTTGCTTTTGTTTAGACTGATTGTTGTTGTCTTATTTAGGCTCAGCAGGAAATTTGCTTTGAGAATGGGACTGCTGGTTTTGGAGGTGTTTTTGGCTGATTGGCTTGATTTTTGCAGTGCTTTGTGGTATGAGTCATAAGCCTCTTTGGATCACTTGAAGTGTTATCTAAATAATCCAGTGTCATCTCAGGGACCTTGATCTCCTCTCTCTTCCTATGGCACATAACATTTTGGTGATTGTTGTGTGCATGTTTTACCGAAAGAGGTGATTTGCGGTGCTGTGTGTAACAGATGTTGGGAATGTGACATCTGTCGTAGTACTGCCTGTGATGGTGGGAACCCAGCCTCAGTGGCCTCGGGGCTCATTCCCATCCCATGTTACACGAGACTTGGCTGAGTTAAATTGACATGCTACAGACAGTGACCACTACCGCTTATCCTCACCCCTATCCCAGAAAGAAAGCTGAGCCTCTCCTGCATGGGTTTTGGAGATCAAAATACCTTTCTTTTTGCCTTTGCCTTTGTCCACCTCCTCTGTTAGTCCCTCCAACAGGAGTACATGTTTCTGGAGTCTGTGGGGAAAAACAGGTAGAAACCAGGTGGTTCAGTAACAAAGATAGGGTCACGCTTTCCCTGCCTCTCCTCTTTGATTTGTACGTGCAGAGAATCACTGAAGAAAGCTGTGCAGAGCCACGCTACGTTAATTTGTGGGGGTTCCCATCAGGGCCAGCAAGCATCAGAAGCAATGGGGGAACTTGGCTGGCGCTCCCTTCTGAGCTGGGGGTTACCTGGTCGCCCTGCGTGACGCTTTGGGGAAGGCACAGAGAAATGAAGCTACAGAAGAATTTTTGCAAACAGCTTCCAGCAGGTTTAACTGTGATAGGGGATAATCAGCGGCTGTTAAAGTCTGAGTGCAGAAAAACTCCGGCTGAGATTTGACATCTTCTTTCTGAATGGGGGCTAAACGGAGAATACCAGCTTTGATCTTACAAAAATATGGAGGCTAGAGGCTGGCTTTTAACTGAAGGCATTCAAACTGTATAATTCCCCAAATACTTGTGTAGCTGACGCTTGTCACTTTATAAAAGTGGTAAATAATCCTATTATGTGCTATAGCTGAATTTATAAAGGCTGAGTTAGGGACCTAATTCAAACCTGTTTATTCAGAAAAGCACAAGCGATATTTTGAATTGAACTCTGCACAAACTGAAATCTGAATCCATAGAAACAGATACTGGATACTGGAGTGAGCACAGCTTCTGTTGAATCATACTATATATATCGCATGCTGAACTGAATGCGTTGCACACGGATGGATATATTCGGTGCTTATCAGTCAACGTGTAGCCCCATTAGGGGCTTCCTAGGGTAAATACATTAACCTTATTTGAGATGCTTGTCTCTTCTTAGATACGAACTACAGCAAGAATATGAAATTATATGGTGGCATAAAATGCTTTAAAGGTTGCAAAACATCCTCTTCCTTCTTAAAATTTCTAAGCCATCCTTGCTTTGTATTCTGTTTTCAGGTGATTGATGGCAGGCAGCGCGGGGCTATTGCTGATGGAGTCCTTAAATAGAACACCAGACAACTTTGGATATACCTGACATCGGGAGGTAGGGCTTATCAGCAACTCTGTCTTGTTTTCTGGGAAAAGGGCATAGAAAGTTATGGTATAGGAAGTACAGACATCAGGAAGTCTCATTTTTCACCTGTGTACCTGTCAGACCTGAACAAAGTTTGAACACAGATGAGAGTCCAGTCCCAATGTTTAAACCAAGACAGGCTGTAGTCTCAAATCATGTGTATATATATATATTTTCTTTTAAATGTCCTGATAATCGAAGTTCTCCAAACTGCCACTGATTTAGGAACTTAATAATGAAATTAAAACACTTTGTTTTGCTGAACTTCCTTTTGGGCCATTCTTTGTGCCTTTTTGATGAGTCAGGCTTTTTTTTCCTTAGTCATGCTCTCTTGTTTTATTTTAATTTTTATATTTGGGTGGACCTTCATGATTTGTGGCTTTTTCATGTCCTGGTAGGGTAACGTAGCTCCATGATTTTCTCTGTTTTCGCCTGCTGTCTGCCTTTGCAGCCACCATCATCTATTCGTCTTCTTTTGTTGTTGTTCTGATTCTTTGTCATGCCATGAGTGACAGTTTTGATGCAGTATGGACTAAAATAGCAACAATGGACAAACAATAACTTGGTTTTTATATCCAAAGCAAACAACAGTTTCTTCTAGTCACCCATAACACTTGAGATCACTGTTTGGCTGAATAAAACCAGACTGACAGTCAATTCCAATCAAAGAAAAGTTAAGCGGACAATGGAGTAGAAAGGAAGACAGCACCAGTTAGCAGCATTTCAAAGCTTTCTACTTTGAGTATGAAGACAATATGGTTAACTATTTTTACTTGGGTTTACTGATTTTAGATTCTGTTTTTTAATTTTATGGGAAATAATCTTCTCTACAAGTTGCACTTCCTTTTATCAATTTAATCATAAGAATTTTCATATTCATGACCAGGGCCCTTAAAGCTTTCAGAAGGTATGGGAAGTCCAAAATGCCATGCGCCACCTTTTCCATGATGCAAGTTGCCAAAATCCCATGCTGCTTTAGATTCTCTCCCAGTGCTGCTTCTATTGAGGTATAGGTTAAATTGAAGGTTTTGACCATGCATTTAGTTTAAAATGAGTTGAATTAATATGGAGTGTTGTGAGCAGTATCACCAAGTCAACTGTGTTCCATGTGAAAAATGGAATTGATGAATTTAGAAGTGAAAAAAGTATTTGTAGAAGATGGGTGAAGTCCTTTTGGTGGGATCAGAGTGCTTACAAACCTTTGTGTTTAAAAGCAAAATTCAGGAAACCTGCATCGGTGATAGCAGCGCCTTTCCTGCGATACCAGCCTGGACTATTTAGCAGCAGCGATAATCCTTCACTTACTCCTTGGCCTAGTCCATGCCAGTCCAGTATCCTGCCTGTGGCCAGTTCCTTTTACACATTATATTTCTCCATGGATGGTACTTCTATTAATAAATACATTGCTAGTTGGGTTAGATTTTTGAGCAAAACTGCTGTGAAGTCTTCTGCTGTGCTGTACAAAGGTGAACAGGTTTCAGTGGTGGAGCAGCCCCTATGGTAGAGCTGCTTTCTGCATTGTTGTAGCAGAACAGAGCAGTCATTGCTGGGGAGGATCCTTTTTGTCTGCTTTCTGCAGTCGGTTGAACAGAGGTCAGATTTGTTGGAAGCTGCTTAATTGTACAGGCAGCACTGCTCAGGCCATGGAGCACAGCTTCACGCTGTTCTCTCAGCTGTCTGCTCCTTCTGCAATCATTGGCTTTGCTTCTTTTCAACCGCTAACATCTCACTACAGGCCTTCCTGTGAACATGCTGCCTTATGGCTTGAGACCAATGTGTGGGCACTAATCACCATCTGGAGAGAGAATGAGACTCCGGGCCAGCTGAACTTGGCTGCAAGTAGGATTTGAAGTGGGGCATGGGAAGCTGTGCACCAGGCCACCGCTCTTTTATCCTGAAAGGCTTCGTTCCACCATGGTTCCCTGGCAGGAGGTGGCTCTTGAGGGCCTGCAGGAGCCACAGGAGCTGCTGGCTGTACTGATCAGCTGCTCAGAGTGGGGCAGCCCTTCCTGCTTCCGTGGGCTCCTGGGGGCTATGGGGCAAACTGGTGTGGGGAGGCAGCAGCCCCGTGCAGAGGAGCAAGACGCCCTAAGGCAGCAACGAGCCCTTGCCTCCATGGGAGAGCTGATGGGCTGCATTCTGTCTCTGCAGGAGACACATTTCCTGCCAAGTTCGGGACTGTGGCCCCATCCAAAACACACACATCTGCAGAATACGGGTTTCAAGGAACATATTGGTGTATGGCAGCGTGTCTTTGTGAGTGCCTTTGAGTGGAATGGTTGATTTACCCATTGCTGTCAGATGGGGATGAGGGCTGGTATCACATGCCTGTGAATTTTTTATCCTACTCTGGATGTTTCCATAGCTTAGAAAGGAAAATAAAATTGTATCCAGTATCACACCACTAGTTTCCATTTGTTAAAGGCATACTTCCACATCAAGAATAACTTTCTGCCCCATGGCTTGTCTTACAATCTGTCTCTGTTTTCTTTTGCTTAACTGGGTCCAAGAGTATTTGCAGGGGAGAGGCAGGGAAGGAATGTAACTGATAAGCTCCTTATAGCCCAGATCACTGCCTGGCAGCATTCTCCAGCTGTTAAGATGGATGTTTTATGTACACGGAAGTAGAGGTGGGTTGTTTTCTCTGGGAGATGTATGCTTTTATTAGAAAATGCATGCGTCTCATTATGTGAAGCTGTGTGCATTTCTGAACAGAAGCACTTGAATTATGTCCTAACAACCCATCATATATCCTGTTCTGATTTCAGTTAAATTGTGATAATCTAATAGGACGTTTTTCTGAGTACCAAAGTTATTGGCACCATCCGTATTTTTCATTCAGCTTAGATATATACCTGGAGAGTCATTTGTTTATGAGAGTAAGAACGTCTTTACCCTTGATGAATTTATCATGAACAGCAGTGAGTGAACTGCAAAGGGTTTGAACTGATTCTGATATGGATGTTTTATCAGAGACAGGGACAAGCCTTTATTTTTATTATTTATTATTACTATTTTAATTCTTTCTGCAAGGTGCTTCATTATTGCTGCCCAGATTCTGTTCTAAGGTATAACATGCAGCACTGCTCCAGAAACAGACTGAATCACTGGATGGAAAACAAATGTGCCTTATGTCACCTCTGGTGGAATCCCAGAGAAACAAAGTTTGGGATACATTGAAACACACCCCTCTGCTTTCCTAGATTTGATTTCTTAATTTTTGTAGATTAGGTGATATGTTTAATTTGTTATAGGGTAGTACTGCTGGCAAAAATCTATGATTATTATGTAGCATAATGTCCATAGCACCCCTGTGTAGACTGAATACATGCAGTCCAACAAGTGCACCGGTTGATCAGAATTTCTCCTGCGTTTGTTCCTTCCACATGCCAGGAATCAGAGAAGAAAACATAAAAGGTATGGAAGAAAACATAAAAGGTATGGAAGTCATACTTGAGGGCATATTTCCTCCAAATCTTGAGGCATCTGGAAAACGCCAAAGAGAATTCTTAGTTTTAACATCCTTTACTACCATCAAACCTACTTTGAAGCTCTGTTTCAAACACCCTAGCTACTTGGTCATCCTGTGGAATAATGGCCCACTGTCAGGGTGGCTTCGTTAATTCAAGTGGTAGAAGCTTGTACTAAAATGCATCTAGAGCTCTCACTGTTACGTATCATTCTTCCTAACAAAATTTGTATTAAAAGCCTAGACACTTTTAACTGCAATTTCCTACATTAAAACAATGCTAATGTTGCAAAAATCAGGCAGTCAAAAGTTAAGAAATACTGCAGTCAAAGTTTTCTCTGCACTCTTAAATTGATATTCATGTGCATAAACACTATAATGCACTCTTTTATTACATGCTTTTTTCCTCAAAGAGGCTCCAGCCTCATTAAGTACATGAAATGGGAGTTGTATAGTTCATTGTTGCAGAAATGAGGAGCTGTGTGGTGAAGGGCTGAGGGGATTGTTAGGAGAAAAGAATAATGCCAAGGACAAAGCAAATAGATGCCATTCTTATCCCTTGTAGTCTGTTCCTGCATCTGCCACAGAATAACCCGGAGAAGTTCCTTAAGTTTTGATAAGCAGTCACTTATTGTAGGCCTTATTTTCTACGAAAAGTAGAAAACTGCTTAGTGCTGTAAATGTGCTGAGCTCTCACAGCCACAGCTGATGTCTAGTGGGGCTTCACTCTGAAATACAAAGTGCTTTAAAATGCTATATAATCTGATAAACGAAGCCTTGTGTTTCAGTTTAGGCCATGGAATCTTGTATTTTTCTTTTCTACTTTGTCTCAGTTGCTTTGTCTGAAAAATGGGGCCAGTGAACAAAATTGACTGCAATAGCTGAGATGATCAGGGGTCAACACTATAGAAACAACCAGGAGACAAAGAGTAACTCTGTAGTCAGCATAGGAAATCCTAAATAAGTCTGGGTATTACTGAATAAGGCCAAGGGCCAAAATTTGAGAGAGCATGATTAAAAGGTTATAATAACGTGCTCTCTGAGCTCTGTATGTCCTGAGTGCTGAATGAGGCAGGAGGCTGGCTAGGAAATAGTGTGTGTGTATAATTAAGGACAATTCATAACCTCTCTGTCCAGTGGAGCTGAATTAAAACTTCTGTTATCACCTGTTCTGACTCTTGACTTTTCAACCTGATGGCCTTTTTCACCTTACATGTTTTATTTAATATAACAAAAACATCGTACGTATAAGCGATGAGAATGAATGAGTATGCATCTGCATATAAACTCCTTCACATTTGTGTGGGTACCTTTTACACGTACAGAATATGCAGTGCAGACATATAGAAGGCCTTTCTTCCAAAGGAAGTCCCCATTTGATAGCTTTGTTACTGTTAATAACCAGGTTGCATCCGTGCTGAATGAGCAGCTGCAAAGAATCAGGATATTGGAGATGATGCTTCCCTCTGGGTTGCTACAATAAACCCTTGTTGTGGCGCTTTGATTTAAAGCACTGAAAATCTCCGAAGGAATGTGTCAGATACGCTAGGGTATTCTTTTCCATTTGCAGTACAATGGAGAAAATATTCTCTGGCTCTCCGGAGAGATAAATATGTGATTGCAATACGTTTGACTGTATTTAAAATGAAAGCGTTTTGAAAGCACTCTATTGAATATTAAGCAGATCCTATTATAATATACCTCAGATCAGAGTATAGGATTTTCCCCTAATACTTTGCAAACTACTGCTTATCTTAACTACAGAAGACACTCTGCAGTAAGGCTCATTTTAGCTATAGATTCAAGGATCCTATGTCTAATACGGCCTGTAGGATGACTGAGCTGCAGGAGTGCTTGCTGAATGATACATTGAGCTGCGTTCACATCAGCTTCGAAGAAAAATACTTTCTGCTCATGGAAAAGAAGGTGCTGCAGTGAATATGGATATCGACACGAGGCTAAAGGAATCAAACAGATAATGTGTAAAGGGAAGGGAAAACACATCCGTCATGCTCATGTAGTAAGCAGTAAGTAATTTTGCTGTAATACTTGCTTTTCCAAGTTACAATGGTTTACATTTATATACATCTCATACCCAGACTGAGCCCCAAATACCTTTATAATTCATAGATAATATAGGAACTGTATGTGTAGCAGGGAAAACTTATACAGCAAAGTCAGGAGTTTGGGAAGCTGAAATGCCAGAAATGGACTATGCAAATGTGTGCATCACATACCAACCAAATGAAGCACTATTCAAATAATTCAATAAATACTGTTTTAGTGAACCATTATGACATGCTGCATCCTAAGTAGGGTTTGAATCCGAAGCATCGGTGCTACGTTTGCAGCCTTTGTTATTTTGTGTTGATGCAGTTACTGTCACGCTGCAACTGGTATTGCTTTCCCTGACAGAAGCAGCAGCAAACCATTATTCTGCATGGCAGGTCAGGATGGAGAGCCATACAGCACTGCAGCAGGGAAACGTGTGCTGCAGGTAGTGTGTGGAAGCTTTTGAATTTGGGACCTGCAAAGTACAGCAACTTGGATTTGGAGCTGATATGTTGGTATCAGTAGAGGTGGGAGATGTGCAATGTAAATGGACTGAAAAACAAAAAAAAAAAAAAAAAAAAAAAAAAAACACCTTAGTAAGTAGGACATGGATATATTAGAATGAGTCCAGAGGAGGGCCATGAAGATGATCAGAGGGTGGGAGCACCTCTCCTGTCAGGACAGGCTGAGAGACCTGGGTCTCTGGGGAGACCTTATAGTGGCCCTCCAGTACCTGAAGGGGGCCTACAGGAAAGACTCTTTGTCAGGGTGTGTGGTGATAGGAGAACGGGTAATAGCTTTAAACTAAAAACAAACAAACAAATAAATAAATAAATAAATTAGATTTACATGACATATTTGGAAGAAATTCATCACTCAGGGTGGTGAGGCAGTGGCACAGGCTGCCCAGATGAGCTGTGGATGTCCCATCCCTGGAGGTGTTCAAGGCCAGGCTGGATGGGGCTTTGGGCAACCTGGTCTGGTGGGAGGTGTCCCTGCCCATGGCAGGGGGTTGGAACTGGATGACCTTTAAGGTCCCTTCCAACCCAACCTATTCTGTGATTTTATGATTCTAAGTATATCAGCATATCTAAACTTGGGCATTTGTGTGTTAGAATTGGGCCAAATTTGGGCACATTCGGGGACCAGAAGATACACATCTTCTTTTCAGAGTTGCTGAATGTTAAGGTTGTCCTCTGCCAACATTTCCAGAAAGACCAAGTCACTGCTATATGGGTCATCTTCTAGGCTTGAACATCTCCCAGGTATATTCATTAGGCCAGGCAGCTCCTGCCTGCAACATAGAAGAGAGCTGATGTCATGACATCAGTTAGAAATAATTAAGCAATATTACATTTCTATTATGTTTTTGTTGGCTCTTGGCTCTTTTATTCTACTAAGTGGAGGTGGGAAAGTTGCAGCTCGTATGGCCCCACTGCTGCCACCAGCACACAGCTGTAAAAGTACCAGACTTTTATCCAGGCAGCTCAGTGTTTTAGGGCTCCACAACTCCGTCTTTTCTAGATGAGACTTTCGCAACAGAGCTGACTGTGTTATTCACTAGCCTCCTCTCAGACACACTAATTTTCATCCTTTATATCAAGCCTTAGTGACCCACTCTGTGGAAGCTCATCCACTTTATACAGTCTTCCAGTCATTATGCCTGAGGCCAGCAAAGTCAAATGATGTATGTCTGAGGCAGGCATCTAATCAGAGTGATTTGTAGGCACTAGGAGAGGGACCAAAGTCCAACTGGTGCCCCAGTGATAAAAACCCACTGATTAATCCCAAGACTACACTTTGCTCTGATTCACCATTTGTGGAGAATAAATAAAACATGATCTGATCCATTTCATGATCAACTGCTGGAAAACAGTTGCTAGTTACATTCTCTCACTCACAGAAATGAGAGAAAGAGCCCTTCTCTGGGATTCTCCCCTAGCCTTTTTGCCAAACTAGGAACGTTAGTGGGTAGGTTTGGTGTTCCAGAAGTGTTCCCTAATGAGTAAATGATTGAATGTAGTAGACGCTGGTGGATTTGTTTATTTTTTTATATTGATTTTGCCAGGACTGTATGCCTGTCCATAAATAATTTGAAATGCACGATGAGCATATCAAAGCCTGGCTGTCAAAGAGAGAGCAGTCTTTCTGGGGGCCTAAAAACCAAAAAAACTAGCATGTGACCTGCTGCACAAGCAACTGCTCTGTGTCTCTGTATGTCTGACTGTTATGGGGCCTTTTTTTTTTTTCCTTGAGCTCTTTTGCTAAAGGAGAAGCAAAATATTTATTCACGTACATTCAAATTAATATTTTTCTTGCTGTTTCATTTACAACCTTGTTGTAATATCAATAGGGCTTATATATTCCCAAGATGCAATTTTTGCTTTTCCTTGCATAGTCCCCCTTGTATTGCATAGCATAGTTGTGGTCCTTTGACCTAAGAATCAAATTGATTTTCTCTACCATAACCACTGATGAAATTGAAGATAGAGGGTAATTTACATGGGTAATTTGAGAAAGAAACTAGTTTGCATCACTTTTCCTAATCATTGTGCCTGAATAAAGCAGCAAATACTGCATCCTGAGTGAGAAATAGATTCTAGATGAAAAGCAGTCCTTCACTTCAGCTGGGGTTTGTTTGTTTTGGTTTTGTACCTTTTTTTTTTTTTTCCATGCAAACAAATTTTTGCAGAATCTAGATTGCAATTAAGCTGCCTTCATGGTTCAGTGAGAATTGACATCCTGCATCTGGGACGCTGGTGAGAGATTATCAGGCTCTCTTAGGATACTTTTAGAGCTGACTATGAAATCTTTCAAGGCAGAGGGAAGCGGCTTTTCAAGAATGGTAGGAGTAGGGCTGCAGAAAGGACTTCCGTGCTGGGCAACCACATGACTGGGTGACATGAAAGGCAGTGTTATGGTTGGAGGAAAGGGTGCAGAAACAGCTTTGTGGCCTGAAGCTAGCAAGAGGCTTTGTCACAGGAGGCAGGTAATATTTCCCCTACAAGCAAGAGCGAGCTGCTCCTTGGTGTCAGTGGACAAGAGAGCTCTCTGACTGGCGACTGCGAGCCATGACTGGGGTGCACAGGAAAGAAAGAAGTGAGAAATAGAAACAGATATTTTACCACTGAGTGACTTGCTAGAAAGGTAGGTAGAGAAAATAAATCAAAAGACCATTGTTCTAAGAACTGTAAGAAAACACGGTTTACTTTGTGTACTCTGGATTTGCTGTTTCTGTTTTGCTAAGCAGCGCTGTGTTTGAGAAATAAATGTCGTCTGTAACAATTAGTTATGTTTGACATTCTAGCTTAGTGCTGTAATGTGAGAGAATTGCCTTTGCAAGTGCCCAGAGCAGACTTCACTTTATTTTTCCCTCTCAGATTTCTGGTGTGAATTCAAGCTAGTTTTGTTCTCTAATTCTGCTAAGGGCACCTAGGTTTTGAATCAGTTCTTTGTTACTGCCAACAGCGTGCTACAGAAAAGTTAGAGACACAGCCTGATCTGGATGGAGTTGTTCTGAACTCTGAAGAGACACTTGCTAAAGCAACCATCTCCAGAAGGGGGGAGCACCTCAGTCTCTTAATCAGCCCAAAGGAGTTCCAGATGCTCAGGTTAAAACTGAAGACTGAAGAACTCCTAATCAATTTTCACGTCTGAAAAGACTGGCCTTCTGTGTGCCAGGGCAGACTATAGGATTGATTCAGAACTGCAGGCATCCGTTTCTCTCTCCCATTTTTCTCTCTGCTCAGTAGATAGAACAGCAGATAATATATCATTCAAAGCTAGCGCTGTTGATCCTAATGGTGGTGTGTCACTGTAGAGGAAAGGAATGTTTTCTTGACAGTCTAGCATTTTGCTTTATGTTTTTGGCATGTTATGTGCAGCAAGATGTATGCAGTGATGCCAGCTATGAAAGTATTACAAGAGCTTCACCTAGGTTTGTGACAGCTGCCAGAATTTGTCTGTCATCGGACTCATCCCCGCATATTATCTTTGTTCAGAGTGGTTCAGTCCAGTCTTTTGTAGATCTTTATGTATTTTTACCTTTTCCTGTGGTCTTTCCCATTGAGATCTTTCATGCTCCAAAATAAGATTCTTTGTACAGAGAGGATAGATACAATTTCTAGCTTTTATCGTTTAAGTTTCCACTCCTTTCATTTCCTTGCAGAGGTGTTTGTTGACTCCTGGGTTAGAATACATCAGGTTTTCTCAGACTTATCGTCTCTGTAGTTAGCAGCAGTTAAAAATCCCCTGGGAAGACTGCTCCAGCTGAGGAACAAAGGTTTACAAAATGGCACTGTTCATCCATGATGAGTCTGTATTATTAATTGAATTGCAAAAAAACAGGTTTCTCTATTAGTTTGGTAACTCATTTGGCAACTATTTCTGCCCAACATCACCGAATACATTTTTTTAAGATGTATTTCCACCTTCTACTGACGAGATGTTGAATGCTCTGGTTAGCTATTTCCTTTCCTCTCATCCCATAAGGTTCTGCACTGAAATTGAGCTTGGTATTAATATTTTTAGTGGGGACGGCCTTTGAGTCTCTAGAAACATTATCCTCTTTTGTTTGTCCATGACAATGTCTTTCTACATAGCTATTAGCTGCGAAAGTGAAAGAAATTGAGGTCCTAGGTCTTAGATCTTCTTTGAGCACAAAATCAGACTCGGAAATCATTGTGAATTCTTACTAAACGCAGTGTAAGAGTTTCTTCTGAGTGAAGATATTCATCTGCCTGTGTTTTCATTTGTTTTCTGAGTTGCACGTCTCCATTTACGGCTGCTTTGCATGCAAGGTGTGCTTTGTCTTGTTCCTACTAGCCGTGCGAGCTGCTTAAGGAAGATTCGTATTTTTGAGCTCGCTGCCAACTGGTTAGGGAACCATCTGTTCCTACGTGGAGGTTTCTCCCTGGATGACCAATTGTGTGAACAGGCATTATGAGTTAGCTGGGAAGGAGTGTCCTGCTCACTCAGCCGGAACTGAGGCCTCGCTGATGGCATCCTTGCAGAATGTGCCCGGAGCTGCCACGTGAGCCCTGCTCACACTGCCACTGCACACACTGCTCCTGCTGAACCTTCCCAGTGATGCTGCTTCTGGCAGCAGGTCTTCAGGCAATTTTTCCCAGGAGCTCTGTCCTCCTGTAAACGCTGGGGTACTGCTTGAAATCAGACGCTTGACAAAAGTACATGTAGAGAAACACTTGAAGAAGGAAGATTTATGCTGGTTTTGTTTTTGGTGGTGATGTGTCTAACTGTGTGTTCGCTTCTTAACTGCCATTCCCGTTTACAGCACCATGAACCCCGTGTTTAATGAGCCATGGCTTCAGATAAGCTACCAATACTACAAGGGGAAAAAAGGCTCTGGCTTCCAAGGTTTGCATCGGGGTGCATCCACAATGTGAACAGACATCAAAGAACAAGGGCAGAAAACACATCTTGTTTAATAACCAGCTTTGTACTGAAAGTGCTAAAACTGGAATTTCCACTCTGTAGGAAGGTTTGTCTTTAAAGTCTGTCTTGGTTCACAGCAAAACTGCGAACAAAGGATTGTGATTATTTTTTTTTTGTTAAATGCTTTCCCAAAACGTGTCATGATGGAGAAATCAATCGAGTTTTAAGGAAATGGTAATGAAATTTTAAATCTGACTTTATTTTTAATGCCTACTATGTAAATAGAGCTGTTAGTAGAATAGGCTTTTTTTTTTTTTTTTTTTTTTTTTCTCCAAAAACTGAGTGCTACTTTGAAGAGATGAAATTTCAACAAACAGGCATTTTCTAGTGGCAGAAATACTTAGCTGGGAATTTTTGAAAAGTCTCAGTTTGATCCGAGGGCCATTCTTTCTCACTAGCTATTCTTGGGTTCCTGGGCTCCACTGCATGCCGCCTGCAAAATGTCAGCAGGTACACGGGGAGCCTGGAATCCCCAGAGCCCCTGGTGGCAGGAATGCACATAAATCACACTGCTCCTAGACTGGAGAGGAGGAGAAGTGGCACCGCTGGAATTACAAATGAGAAATCTTAGCTAGGTTAAGTAAATGACATCCTAGTTTCTCCCTATCATTGTACCTGAGCAGCCAGAGACGAAAAGAAAGGTTACTTAGAGGAATTGCCCAGCAAGGTAGAATCTTCTGAAGATTTGCATTAATTCATTACTATGTTTAAGACTTCCAAATTGGGCTTTTTCTAAGAGATACCTTTTTATCTTTTTAAGCTGCTTGAGTCTATGTGGTAATTTATTTCTTAACACAAGTAGTTAGCCTTTGACCTTTGAGAAAAATCAGAGAGATTTGGAGAGCTGATTCAGAACTTAGGCTTTTGGACGCCTCATTTCCTACACAGAATTGTAGTCAGAGGCTTTTTTTTTTTTTTTTTTTTTTTTTTTAATTCTCCCCAACTCTACCTGTGTGTGTTCTAATGTCTCCTCTTATCTGCTTGACTGATCCTCTCCAGCGCTGTTTTATGCAAAGCACAGCACAGCCAAACTCTTTGCAGAGATTATGAGTGAGTGACAGTACATATTTTCAAGGTACACTAAATGAGAAATGTGCAATTTAAGCAAAGCACTCGCACATTTGAATGAAAGACCGAAACTGTTGAAAGTGCAGCTGCTGACAGGAAATTGATGTACCCGGTGCTATTTACCTAGCAGAAATTAGTTCTCTGCGACCAGTTTTATTAAACTGGACAGAGAATGTAAGCGTGCCCTCAAGAGGGCTAAAACCCTGTTCCTTTCAAAGCTAAGTGTTAAACGTGCTTCGTCCCCATGTTATTTCTGTTTTCCTGCCACGTCCTTTGTTTTTTTTTTTTCCTGAAAAATACCACTGTAAATCAAACTAATAAGCTTTCCTGGTCAGTCTGTGAGTCCATCCTAGAGCCTCCACTTGTACTTTGCAACCCGCTGGTCATCGACAGGAGCTCCACAAGTGGAGTTTCTCCAGTCGGAGCATTCTCCTGTGGGACACAGGTGAATGCACCCAGGCTCCACCTTTCATTTGCTGAGCGCATAGGCCAGCCGCTGCAGTGGAGCATAAAGTTACATCTGAATGAAAAGGTTATTTTCTATTGCAAATCACTAACTTCACTGTAAATCGGACAAGTCCCTCGGGAGCCTCACTGTCATGAAGAGGTTCAGGTGGTTTCACACTCAAGTGCTTCAGGGCTGCTCGATCTGTCAGAGTTTTCCCTGCTGTGGGGATGTAAATTAATATTTATTATTAACGTAGCGCTGCAGTGTGCAAGATGCACCACACTTGTTAAGTTTGCCATGTTAAACTGTGTCTTGAAGCGTTTGAAGTCTGTTTCTAGAAGGGTGAAGAACTGCACGTGACAGATTTTTGGAACAGGAAGGGATGAAAAAACTTCTTAAAGCTGAGGCTGGGATACGGTCTAAGAGAATATTGTAGTAGTGTGGACCTGGCATATGATCCAAGGAAGCTGCAACCTCTCCCCCAGTAGGAAGCAACCAAGGAATGGGGCTGGAACTGGTTTTGCTCACTGGGAATGTAGCGGTCGCAGCTTTTCCTAGTTGTGCCCAGCCTCCTGTACATGTGTGAGGGAAGAGGTACTCAGCTGCTCCATCCACGATATGCAAATGCTAAAAACCAGGGTGGATCTGTGTGGTTTCATGCCAAGATGACTCTGGGAGACATTCCAGAGTCGGATCTGTTTGCAGACAGCCGGCTCTTCAGTAGTTCACTAAACTGAAGTAGTTCCCTTACCTGTTGACTTTGCTAGTAAAATGTAAAGCAGATGGATTGTGTTTTTTCTCTATCTATGTTAAATCTATCTGGGAACTAACCCTGGAACTAATCACTTGTATTTTTCAAGCCTGTGTGCCTAAAATTGAACACCTGCATCCGTATCAATCGCTTCAGGCACTGGAAGCAAAAAATGGGGCTTGGTTTTCAGAGCAATTAATTCTGTGGTGGGACGTGCAAGTACCAAGGTAAAAATTAATTTTAGATGAAAGTACTCAGCACTTCCAAAATTCAGGATTCTAGGCAAACTTTCAACAGACATGTATGAACATTTGAGCCACTGGATTGTTGTACTATAAAGGTATTCTTCTACTCCCTCCTTTTCGTTTCTTTTTCCTCCACTTATTTTAGGGATTTTTAACTTTTTCTTCCTTTTTGTCTTTAAGTTATCACAAATCCAGTTCGTTGTGAGTAAATCAGAGAACAGAATAAGGGCAAAGATGGCTGGAAGGGATCTTGAGAGACTGCCTCGTCCACCAGCTCCCCCCCAGTGTGAAAGCTGAAACGTTCAGCAGAGCCCCGAGCAACAGGCTCCTCACATCCAGGATGTGCAAGCTCGTAGAGAAGGTAGAAATAATGGAGGCAGGTGGAGCAAGCTAGCAAGGAGCTGCTGGTGGTTACAAGGGAGAAAAGCTGGGAGCTGGCTGCTGGGTTAGTTTTTTCGCAGCCCATAACAGGATCAGCTTTATCTAAGTAAAGTTTACTCAGATCAGCCTGCCTGTCCACAGCCTCCCCCCTATTAGCGCTACTGCCTTCTGAAAAGAGCATTTTATTGCCCTAATGGTAGTTAGAGCACAGCACACTTTCATTTTCTTTGCAATGTTTCAGCATCTCACTCAACTCATTCTTGTCTTTGACGTGTATGGGCATGATTTTAATGGGCCCAGTTGTCTCTGGCACTGTGACAAATGAACCTATGAACCTCGTTTTTCAAGCCATTACAGGCTTTTAAAGCTGGATTAGAGGTTTTCAGGAACACCTAGGATCTTAGAACGGGCATCATTTTAGGAATTCAGAGCAATGACCAGCTGAAGAATTTTGTTTCATTTATTTATTTATTTATTTATTTGAAATATACTCTCGACAAAGTATCACTAAATAGATACGCTCCCTTTCACAGCTCATAGTGAAAAGTCTCAGGACTTTCCAGCCTTCCTTGTAACCTCATGAAATTAGAGCACGCAAATTTAAAGCCTCCTCTACTGCGTTTAAGGCAGCAACCGAGAGTGCTGCTGAGTTGCTGTTGCTACCTGTTGGCCAACAGAAGTGGTGGGCGCTCTGGTAAGTGCTTTCTTGTTAGTAACATGCTGCTCAGGTAGCTCAATTCCTTATGCTCAGCTGCACCGCCAAGCAGTGGGTCAAGGCTGATAGTGTGAGGGAGCATGTGTAAGCTTGTTTCCGAACTGCTGTGTAAACAAGCAGTGCCCTGTCTGTTTCCCAAATGGCATTTTTATTTCCTGCCCAGACCAATTATTTTAAAAGCACTTCATTTCACCCCTTCAAATAATGGTAAACACGCTGTTTTTAAGCAGGAAAACATGGTCAAAGCAAACATTGCAAACCCTACAGAAAACAACCGTGAACCCCAGCGTGTGCTGATGGTGCTGTTTGGGAAGTGCTGTGCTCGTGGGTCTGTCACTGAAGACAGAAACGTTTTCTTTTTGGTTGGGTTTTCAGAAATGCAGTGGAGAATGCCAGCAAAACATGAAGGTGTGTTTTTTGGAAAAACTTAGCGTACGTGGATGTCAGCTACCTGCAAGTGGAACAGGATAAGGCCAATTAGTCCAGGGGTGGGTGATAAAAGGCAGTGTAGACTGAGAGCCTGAGTCTAGAGACCTTCCCTAGCAGTTTCCTCTGCTTTTTAAAGGAGCCCAGAGACCCAGCCCAAATAAATTTTTCGTGGGATAGAAGTTCTGATTCATCTTCACCTGTTGAATTTCTCCCGGCTGCTTTTGTGGATAACCCGCGTGGCCAGGTCAAGGTGGGACTGGATAAGAAGAGAGCTTGAAAAATGCAGCAGCTTTTGAACTGCAGCTGTAACCTGACAGCCTCCAGACAGATAAGCCTTAGGTGAAAAGGAACAAATATTGAGAAACAGAGTTGTGCCATCAGCATGCTTTAGTCCCTCATCTTTATGAGGAGTTGTCAATTCCTATCTCTGACAGACTGCAGGCTGGTACCCCAGGCCTCAGAGCCCTCTCCAGCCGACCAGCAGGCCTGAGGCTTAGTGCGGGAGTAAGGCACTGGGGAGAGGAAGGAGATGATTCGGCTTTGTATGTCTGTCAGGCAGGGTCTGACAGCAAACCAGCTGAACGTGGCACTTGTAATTCAGAGGGGGCCAGGGAAGGTCCCTGGACAGACAGCTGATGAGAAGCCTACAGACCAGGGAGCAGCGTTAGGCAGGAAACATTCACCGGCCCCCAGCATCCTCTGGTAAGCCCAGGGGGAGTTGTTTCCTAGAGGACAAGGTGACAAGTGAACTGTGCCACCTGCTCAATAGCACCGTGAATCCGGAGCAGGGAGTTCCCCAAACAGTTTTGGGGAAGGGTGACTGTGTGGTGCAGATGCAGAGCTGTTACCTCTCAGATGTTGGTTCTGCTCCTTGTCTTCCTGCAAGCACCTTGTGGAACAGTCCTTTCAGGGCTGGGATCCCCATCCGTAACCTGAAGATTAATAGTAGTCTGTGCTTTACAAACGTCTGCAGCTACACATGAATAAAGTTCCTTAGCCATCTGTAGATTGCACGTGATCTAAAAGCATAACATTGTGTTCCATAAAGCCCGAGAAAGTTTCTTTCACAGGAACGATGTTCAAAAAAAAAAAAAAAAGGATGAAAAATAATGTTGTTTGCTAAATATGATTTCTCTGGAAGTTGCCAGCCAGGTGACATTGGAGGAGAAGGATATGACCAACCTTTTAAAAGTGTTGGAGTCAGGGATGTCATTTAGCTTTGGGATATTACCATTTCTCATCCAAATTAAATGTACTTGCTAGTATCGCCAGGAGCAGCGAGGTTATAGCCAGGTCATATGTGGTGTGCTTCCATCCAATCAGAAGCAGATCAAAAATGCATAAGTAACATTTCCATAAATATCAACAATGGAAATTAGATTTTCTTGCAATTAATTCTTTCAGGCTGTAGAGGCTACATGGACGTCTGTGCTGACTGTGTGTCAGAACTGGCAGACGACACACGAGAGGCTGGTTTCCTAGCCAACCGGTGCTTAAATGCAATCTTCCCTACAACGAAACAAAAGTAGAGTGAGTGACTCTGTGTGCGTGTTTAAAAAAAAAAAACAAAACATCACCCCCCTGGTACGAAGTGGTTGGAAACTCTTCACTATTCTTCAGTCTTTACAAAGAAATCTGAAATAAAGGGTACATTTTTTACCCAGAGCATATGCTCTTAGACTTTTCCCCAGCTATTTTATTTTGATGTCTTCCCTTGCAACGTGGAAGTGGCAAAAGGTAGGCTTGAGCTCAAGATCAGGCTGTTTCGGTTTGCAGTCTTTGCTCCTGGAGTTACAGTGTTGTATGGATCACGTGGCGGTTCTGACTTGTCTCCTGCCCAGGGGTGACCTCTCCTCTCACCCCAATTAGGAGAGGAGGGAGGAGTGCAATAAATACATCTCAGAAGCGTTCAGATGACAGGTGCTGTAGTGGCAAATGGGAATATGTATTTTCTTCGGTCGTTTACAGGTTTAACAGCTCGTATTTGCCTGTTTTTCTGTCTGCAGTAGTCCAGTCACAGAAGAAAGCCAAACAAATCGTGCACACCAGCTCATCGCGGCTGGTTCACGGCAGCTGCTGGAGGTCAGGCTTCTTTCCTCATTCCCATTTTTCTGCCATCCAGTCGAGCTCCCTGTTCCCAAATCAGCAAAACAGATAGAGATACCTCGGGTCACTCAGCTTCTGTATCATTTGGCATTCTCACAAGCTGAAGCACGAATGGAAATGTTACTCCCACGAGTAAATAAATGCTAAGTCAGTGTCTGGTGATTCCTCTGAAATCTCAAGATGTCTTGTAGCATGACTGATAGATTTGATTAAATAGCCCCCGTAAGACTGGTATTGCGGAAGAATGATTAAGCCTAAATTATCTGAAAGGCTCTGACTCAGGATATAAACAATGCAGGAGCAATTGGGAGACCCTGAATCATGAACTGCGGCATGATATATCCTGGAGTTCAATAAGCTAATGGAGCTATTAGTGACTAAGCTAAAGCAAGCGAAGGTTTTGTTTGCTTCTGGCTTCATGTCTTCCACCCTCAGTCTCTGCATGTGGCTCAACATACAAAAGTACTTACAAAAGGGAGCGGGCAGAGACGGAGGAGAAAAAGGTAGGAGCGGAGAAGCAAAGGGATTGATGTTGTTGTTTACATCAGGAAATTTCCCCGCTGTCCCTAGGGTAATGGCATTCACAGCAAGGGACAGAGGGAGGGAGGGAGGGAGGGAAGGAGGAAGGCCCCCAGGCTGCGGTGGGGGAGGAGAATAAAGGCTAGGGGGCAGATAAGGAAACAAAAAGCAGAATGTGGAATACAGCCAAGGCAAAGAGGACATTTTTTAGACAGGAGAAGGAAAAAGAAGAGATGCCCAAATGCTTGTCAGGATTCTTTATCGTCTCTCCCAGAAATACTGCTAGCAGTACTGGCAGTGGTGCACAGAGGTTCCTATAGGGGAAAAACAAGCCAGTCAGTAGGTCACTTACAAATTGTTCTCTAAAAAAAAAAATATACAAGAAAATTCATACCTGAAATTTTCACATTTGTTGGCACAAAAGTATTTATTGATCAAAAGTAGGCAATTCTCCCTCCCTTTTAGTACGTGATGATGACAGGAGAAGTTGAATAACTTGTTCCCTTGGGAAAACCATGTTATTTCATAATAAATAAACTGAAATTTTAGTGGCAGACCTGACAGAGGGTTTTTATCTTATTTTCGTTGTATCTGAAAGAGAGGAGAAGCTGAGCTAAAAGTCTCTCTTATTGTTTTCCTTAAATTAAATGAAAGGAGTAGGGATGGGGAGAGAGAGAGAGAAGAGCCCACTGCTGAGCAACTCGCTTACCCTTCGAGTCATTTCTATGGCAAATGAAAGTGCTTCTCAAGGATAAGTAACCTGATGAAACCTTCTGCAGTGGTCATGGGGAATTGCTGCCAGAACTGGAGAGGAGGGAGAACAAAGGGCTGCATATTAATGGGCAATGTCATTAGGTGTTTCAGTGCTACATGCAGCTTTTCTGCTGATGCCTAAGTGGTAATTTTGTGGAACACACAATAGTTACACGTGGTTCATCTGTCCTTAGCTCTATGTCCTTTAAACCATGGCAAAACTTAACAGGAAGGGGAGAAAAACGCTCACGAGGCTCTTCAGTGAAAAGTGGCAGTAGCCAGGTTCTTCTGTTTGCCTTCTAGTCGGCTATGAATATGTAAAAATGTTGACTATGCATGAAGTATGAGGAGATTTTCATAATGTGGAACTGTCTCTTCTTATTAGTATTTAAATAAAGATAAAACTACCATGCATGACCGTGTGCCGACAACGTGAACAGGGAGAGAGAATCTTTTTTATTCTTCCTGACATAAGATTTACCTGATTAGAAGCTGACCAGATACCAAAACCGTAAAGCACTCTCTAAAATTAAAACTCCTAATGGCTTCATTAATACTGCGAGCTGACATCCAGCTTCAGGCACATGGCTTTAGTGTACCTTGGCGTCTCAAGAGGGGCTGTGTGGAGGGCAGAAAAGCAGGGAGCGTTTGCTACAGGACTGCTGGCATCGCCGGTGTGCTTCGTGTTGTGATACAGCAGCGGAGAGAGCCCTGGCTGTGCTCGTTGCTGATGGGGGGCTGTCCCCCTTAGTGGTGGCACGCCGGGCTTCACTTTGCAGATCCTTTTCTATGTGCTCTTTCTAAGGTGCTATTTGCGGGTCCAGGAGGAAGGAGCTGTTTGGAAGTGCTAGTGGCAGCCTAAGCTCACAGACTGTTGTTGGCATGAGGAGCCCGGCTGCCCCCGCTTTTGCTGGTATAGTCAGTGCTGGAAGCCTCGTCTTCAGGAAAGCAGCTGCTCCCAGGGTGAGTCGTGGCTGTTTGCTCTTTTGGCCAAGTACAAAACAGGGAAGGCTCTTTTAATCTACCTGTGTGTGCAGCCGGGTGGGCCCTAATCTAAACTGGATCTCATGGAACAACAGCGAAAACCAAATAACATCTGAGTGCTGACAGCCTTAATGGTTACTGATAGCATCGGCATCATCAGCCGGCGGTAATGTCGCTCTGGGCATCTCGGCAGAGGAAGAACAAAAGGAAACTGAGGTTGAAAGTAGCACGGACTAAATTAGAGAAGCCGAAAAAAGGGTGCTCTCAGCATTCAGATTGCATCTTAGGAACTAATGTCTTAAATTACCATATCAATGTTGTGATAGCCACTGGAAAATTGAATTAGTACACAGGGCATTTGGAAGTCTCCATGGCTTTCAGGGGAGAGATACAAAATAAAGGAACTCCGCTGGGATGGAGCTGCGCTGGGTCAGCCAATATCCAGCAGGCTCGAGAGCCGGCTAGATCGTCCGCCCCGTGGTTTTCCTTTCAAGTGTTTTCAAGTTGAGCGTCCAGTAATCGATCTGGGGTGCCAGCTGCATCAAGGCAGAGAGCGTCAACATGCTTCAAACACAGCACACACGCAGCGCGGCAGAGTTTGTGGAAAAAAAGCAAGGGAAAGGCACAGAACGCGCACCGAAATTTGCATTGGCGAGCGGCCAAATCTGTCTTCGTCGCCCCAGTGTGAGATGCGCCGACTGGACAATGAGCTCATGGCAAGCTCTCGCCCTCAGCAGAGCTCCCGTGCCGCATTTATTGGGTAGCTAAGTGTAAAGTCTTCTGGGGTTAGATGGGTTGTGGGCATGCCTCTTTCTGCTCTCAGATAAACAGGGCTCTTTTAGGCCGGTATCATGCAGACAAAGTCCCCTCAAGGACTGCAAGCAGCTTTAATTACGTCTCTTGCTGTATTTAATTGTCTGGCTTGCTACCACCGACAAGAAGGCAGCTTTATATATATAACTGTCATTGGACTGAGCGCCCAGGGTGCGGTGTCTGGGTCTGTGTGTGGATTTGCAGCAGCTAATTATGTGTAGGCCTCCCAGACCGCTGGGCCCAGCAGCAGGCGATTTTGGGAACAGACTTTCTATCCGGGGTAGAGGAGGAGCAAGCTAGGGACTGGTCACGTCAGTAGGGTGTATATAGGCCATCGGGTAAGTCAGGTTGTGCCCGAGGATGCTGAAGGATCTGGCAAATGTCACTGTAAAGCTGAGTTCCTGTCATCTCTGGGAGGTTCCCGTTGAATGGAAAAAGGGGAATGGTGCACCCCTTTTCAAAAGAGACCCAAAAGAATATCTGACACGCTACTACTGTCTGACAAACTGAGCCCTGAAAATTACAGAACAAATTCTCCTGGACACTGTTTCCAGGCATATGAGGAAAAGGAGATAGTGAACGTTTGAGGGATAAATTGCAGGTGATCAATTTTTACACCTTCTGTGATAAAACAATTAGCTTTGTGCGGGAGGGGAGAGCCGTGGATTGATTTTAGCAAGGCTTTCAATACCGTCTTGTGTAGTACCCCCCAGTCAAGCTGAAGAAATGCAGATTAAATGGCTCGACTTGCAAAAAGGCTGAAAAACTGGCTGACCTGTCAGGCTCGGAAGGCCGGTGGTTAGTACTTTTGCTGCAGGCTTGCTCTCGGTGCTGCTCTCAGCAGGCGGTGCCGGGGCAGGCACTACCTGGTACCTGCCGGCCTTCAGAAGGAGCCGGGCAAGCTCGAGGCATGGCCTGGGGCTGGCTCCGTGGCAGCCCCACAGAGGAGGGCCTGGGTCCTGGTGGGCAAGGAGGAGGGGAACACGAACCAGGAGCCTGCCTTTGCACATCCACGGCAGGGGCGGACTCTGCAGAGATGTATGCAGCAGAAGGACAGCAGCCAACAAGTTGGAGCATGGGCAGAGCTGTCTGGGTAGAGGGAAAAATGTTTCCCAACTGGGCAGCCAAGACCGGGTTTTGGTAGTGCTGGTCATTTTTTTAATAGGGAAACCTGCAAATGTTTGTACACTTCAGCACATGGTCTGTGAATGAAGCATGCAGACAGATGCAGGCGTGAGCAAACAGATACACGTGGCAGAGCAGGGCTGCAAGTTCAGCCAGCAGCATAAATACCTGGTGTGTCCAAGCATCTGGACGTGTCTTTGATTCCTGCTATTTTCTAAACGAACTT
Source organism: Aythya marila (assembly GCF_965140915.1). Classification (NCBI taxonomy): domain Eukaryota; kingdom Metazoa; phylum Chordata; class Aves; order Anseriformes; family Anatidae; genus Aythya; species Aythya marila. The sequence goes on along the minus strand of NC_139045.1, from coordinate 32,475,578 downwards.
CCTTCCCTTTCTCAAGGCCCTCCTACTCCAGCCAAGGCTTCAGAAGCTGTCCACGTGAGGGACCACTGAGAGTCAGGGTGGTACCAGCAGCAAGGATCTGGGTAAGGGAAAATCCGTTTGCTCATCAGAATTTCTCCCTTTGGCAATGAGAAGTTTAGGTGGTCACTCGTGCAGATGTGTGTGCATACACACAGGGGCTATTTTATTTTGGCTTTAGCAAATGCTGCTGCTGTACATAAGTTATGCACACGTGTTCTTCTCAGGCTTACATATTTGATAAAATTCTTAGTAGGAATGGTCCCATTTTTAAGCTTTTGGTAACTTAAAAACCTTTTTCAGTGAAATGCAGTGAGATGCAGCGATGTTGCAGTATTTTGTATCCTTTTAATTCCTTGGACATGAATCTTTCCAATCCGTTCATCATGCTTACTCTCATTTTCCTGATTTGTTGAAAATTTTGCCTAAAGCACTGTTTATTTCCATAACCCCCAAGCAGAGCTTGCCATTTCTTTTCTGGTTTAGAGAGAAGAAGAAAAGAAAAAAGGAGGTAGTTTAAACATAACTCCATTTAAAAAAGAAAAGCAAATGCACCAGCATGCTGTAATGAAAGCTATTAAAATAATTAGTCCTTATCCTATGATGATTGCAGAAGAAAATAAGTAGTGAAAGTGAAACATATAACAACTGGATTATAAAACGAACAAGCAGCATAAAAATTGAATGAGTCAAAAGTTTAAGCCAGAATGTGGCTGAGTTTCAGGATAGCGTAGGAGGAAATGTAATTGTGTTCGTTCCATGGCAGTTTACTCGAGCTAATGACGTGTCTTTGAGAAGTGCCTCAGACTTGTGCGCAGACACCAGGCTTCCCAAAAGGTGTCACCGTGTTCGATGTCAGGGCAGGCAGTGGGTCACACCCGGCCTCAGGCACTCACAGCAGCTTTAACAATCGAGGGCAGAGTGGGACAGGACAAAATCCTACTTTTTGGCTTTGATTTGATCTCGCTCCTTATTTTATTATGGCCCGCTGGATGGCTCTGTGTTCCGGTGCCCGCTGCTGCACCACACTGAGCAGGACGGGCAAGGCAGGCTCAGCCCGAGTGCCAGCAGTTCCTTCAGCCTCGTGGGTCTCCTCAAGCACAGGCTCACGCTGGTGCTTCCAGTAAGCCTTTTGCTGTTGTTGTTGTGCATATCTCCTTGCATAATTGTCATGCTCTTGGCTTAAAACAGCATCAAACAAGAAAGATATTGTTCTGTTGATGCTGATGGCTCAATATTACCCATGTCAGAGATGTCACTTTCCTGTAGCGTGTTGTCTGATAACTGTCATGGGGTTCAGAGTTATAATGAAAAAGCTCTAATCTTGCTTTACGTGTGCTGAGAAAACATTCCCGGTAATGCAGTGTGAAGTTTCAAAGCACGTACTGATCAGATGGATATCATGTCCTTTGAAGCATTAATTGTTTAAACGAAAATATTATCGCTATTTATTAAATATAAAACAATCACTTTAGAAATTGCCATGGCTTTTGTTGTATTCCATCCAGTGCCACAGAAGCTCCTATTCAGAGACCATCTTTGCACTGCAGACTTGTAAAGGGATTTGAGGTGTGCTTGGGCTGTAATCAGCAGGTCAAAGCAAGCCAAGCCAAACCGTGAGCCCAGGATGTCCATCTGTAACTGCATTTTCCCCCAAAATATATTTGTGCACAGCATTATATTCAGTATGTAGCAGCAGAGTTAAAGTGGCTCATTTAGAAAACTCTCTATATGTGTAACTTTCCCTGCAAAGTTTTTGGGAAAAAGTGTAGGATCAGGCCAAACAGTGTTTCAAGAACCACAGATCAAAATTCTTGAGCAGCTGAGACCCCAATCTTGAAGGTCTATGGAGGGCTCTTGTAACTCAGGCCAAATTTTAAAAGAAGAGAGCTTAAGCTAATCTTAGAGAAGCAATACTAAGAACAACATTATCTGTGAGTTAAAAGAGATCCAGCACCGCCATACGCTATAAATACTAGTTCTGAAAATGTTTATTCCTGAAGATGCTATTCGTGTAACCATACACAGAGCTGTGTAGACTTGCCCTGCTTATTCGGGGGTTTCTTTGAAGTTTCTGAAAGCACCGATGAGTGTGCTTCAGTCATTTTTTACTTGCCCTATCTCGGGCAGCAAACAAACTGTGGCAGGTTTAGTCGGAACTAAACCTTGTCTGCAGGCTACAAAACCCAACGTGCCGGACAAGTTGCAGCAGAGCTGAGGCCTGTTCCTTCAGCTGTTGCAGGGCGTGGTGCTTGGGGAGGGGGAGAGTGCCTATAGACATACTTACACGGCCTGTATAAAGTATCCCTAGTGCGTAGGAGGCTGGCAGGCATCCTGTATCCACTTGTTGTCTGTGTGACCTTGCTCCCAGGGAGATCTGCTGCTGGGGATGCTCTGTTCAGCAAGGTACAGCAGGCAGCGAGAGCCCAGCAGTGGGCTGTTGCTGAGCTGGGTTGCAAGCAGTGGGCTGTGAATTAATCCAAAGGTTTTCAAGTGTCGTGAGAGGCAAAGACTCGCTGGTCTTCAGTGCCCATTGCCCGGTTGCCTGGCAGAAAGCCAGGGGATCTTACTTAGATCATGGTTTGTAAGATAAAATGAGAAGCTCTACTTAATTTAAATTGACATGTTTCTTTCAAAGTGCTGTGCTTTCCCTGTTATTTACATTCGGTCTAATCCTGTGGCAAAATCACCTCTAGGGGAGGTAGGTACAACTGCACTGACATTTACATTTGGTTTGTTTATACTGGATCTGAGGTCATGTCTGTGCATTTTACCAGTGGCTGCAGAAGATGAGAATAGCTCTAGGAAAAGAGTCTGCAGATGGATGAAAGAGTGGAATATGTGCTTTCCATAACTGTATCCCTGACTCAATATTCGCAGCAGAAAGAATCCTCTTGTGGCTTTCCATTTCTTACATGTGGTTGGCGCACCACTCCCACCTTGCAAAAGGCTCAAACATATAATTTTCTAAAGTATTGGCTGCGAAATGCAAGGTTAGATTTCAGGTCCACGAGCGAACCAAGTTACCTGGCAGGCTGAGACGAATGCACGTGTGCACAGTGGTTCAGAAAAACCTGCCTTAAAACAACTTCACAGTAAAGTTGAGATTTAAACCCATTAACAGCAGCGAATTCAGAGGCTGATCCTCTAATCCATAACTCCACCCGCTGTCCCGCAGCGCACATGTCGAATTTGTTGGGTAGTCAGGCAGCGTGCTAAAAGAAAACATTTTATTCGCCAAGATTATTTTTTCATGTCGTACTCTAGAGAATGTTGATTATCCCTGTTACCTTGTCGGTAGGACACCTCACCGGTTGGGTCTTTACATTCCTCTGGGTTTTGTCCTCATTTTATGGCTGAAGAAATAAGGCCCAGGGGTTCTGAAGGTTCGATACTCTAAGCATGGACACCTTCTGGGGTAGCTAGTTCAGCTTTTTATGGCCTAACAGGCCTTCAGTATCCTTAAGTTACACTTGAAAATACATGTAGGCTGAAGGAACCGGCCCTGAGAGCGCTGTATTGCAAGCATGAGAACAGCTCTGTGCTGCTCATTTTTTGGGAAGACATGCAGAGGATGTGCACAAGGAATGGGGCCCTATTTCAGAATGGGACCCTAGAAGAGGAGCCCCAGCCTGCTTCAGTGTCGGGGTGACGCAGGTGCGGTGAGTGCCCTCAGAGCAGCTTGCTGAGGCAGCGCGGTGGGGCGGGCAGCCCTGTCTGCTCCCGCTGGGAACAGCTGGCTGTCTGGGAAGCATTTTCGGCAGTCGCAACACAAAACAGCAAGCTGATCCAGTGACCTGCAAGCAAGAGTTAGAGTGGTCCGATCCTGTGCTAGTATGTGGGATTTGTGAATGTCTGCATGCCATTGAGATTTTTTGAATGGCAGCCTGGTGCAAAGCTGGTGGCGTTACCCAGTCGGTGGTGGCTGTTCATATAAAGCTGAATCTGATGTGCGTCTTTTAATGGAACCTCTGTATGTTTCCACTGATGTTTTAATAGCTTATCGTAAACACGTAAGTGAAATAATCCAGTAAATACAACAGAGGGACTTTGCAAAAAAAAGAAGAAAAAAAAAAAGCTAAGAAAGTGGAGGAGCCCTGAGATCTGAGTCCAACCAGGAAGTCAGCGAGGCTGCTTTGAAGGTCTCTTCAAAGCGCTGTTTTGCTGATTCCAAAATCAGGCCTGCTTTGCTGCAGAGGGGATGGAAGCATATCAGTGAGGAGCTTGATTAGTTTGGAAAAGGGCAATACTGATGTTTAGGGCCATTTGTATGTCGAGACCCTTCAAATGGCTTGTTAACTGGACCATACTGGAAATGAAGTAGAAGTACGTGGGTAATGTAGACGTGGGATCAAAACAAGTAAGCTGTAGCCTGTTATCTGTCACTAGCACCATTCTGCTTCTACTTGTATTGCAAACCAAAAGTGCTCGTGATGTTGTTTTCTCAGCGCTGTGTTGCAGCTCTTCCCCTTTTCTCAGGCTATGAATGTGCCTTGCAGGAACTGGGAGGACGTGGGCTGCCCTCCCCAGGACGGGGTGCTCGAGCAAGATGTCGATGAGCAGGTCAGAAGCCAGGTCCAGATGCTAACGAGGGGCATACGGAGACAGTGGCATCAGAGCTGCTGTGCTTGCATCCCTTCACAGCAAGAGGAGGGAGCAGATCCTGCCCGAGGACAGCCACCAGTTGCGTGTCAGACCCAAAAGCCATTTATTAGCAGTGGCCACGCACGTGGCCATGGTGGGCTTTGCGCGCCTACAGGGTATGAGCTGGAGATCAGTACCACTCTGGCTATTTTGGTTGGCATAAGAGGTCGTGACAGTCCCAGATTATCCTCAAAACCAGACTTGACTGCATCCCATAATGACAGCAAAATTAGAGGGGCCACAGCTCTGTCTGGAGCCTGCTTTCCAAAGTAGCCCAGGCCTTGTGTACTGGAGGAGAGTACAGTCAGCTAGCTTATGCTGGGAGTCTAAAGCTGCCGGAACAAAGTAGGCAGCGGAAAGGCAAACTGTGCTAACAAGCACATTCTTTAAATAAAACAGAGACATAACCAGCAGATGTTACTGGCAGCTCTCTATTGCACACTTTGCTTTTCTTCTGATTTCAGGGAGTATGCTTCAAAGTTACGAGTTGAGTTTCATGTAGACCTTGTGGCCACAACTTGTCTTGTCTTGCTCAGTGCCCTTGCCATGATCCTCTGTCTGGCCATCAGTGTGCTGCAGCTGACAAGACTACATTTCAGTGCTGCTCTGTACCCTGTACTCATTTTTTTTTTTTTGTGAGAAAACTTGTAAAGCATCTTTCTGAAAGGTAAAATGCTATATTAATGAAGGAATAATAAATGTATGTACAGATGGGAGCTATGTATCCAAAAATGTTGATGTATCTATAGATTTATTTTTGCCTGTAGGGTTTTTATTAATCCATTTATTTTAATATTGGACAGAAGTAGGAAATAAGTAGTGGCAGAAGCAAATACTTGAATCCATGGGTGGGTTTTTTTGGTAAGAGATTGATTTCTGGGCAGTGAATAAACATTTCTGACTTAAGGTGGATTTAATTAAAATATGAATTATAATCATTTTCAAAATGATGTTTAAAGTAGAAGCATCGATTGATCTTTTATACACAGAACATGCTATGAGGCATTTTATGTACGTACAGTATAATAAACATATAACATCCATCAAGTTGTAAGATGTTTAATCTCTGAAAACAGTTGTCATATTTAACATTAATGGGCACTAGGAATATTGCCCAGACTTACTTGTAATTTAGAAGGCAGATAAACCGGGTTATATGTACACATAATTCTGTATTTAAAATTAATTTTATGTTCCTGAAAGTATGTATCGATTACTACAATTTCATGGCCAAAAATGAAAAATGGCCTTAGAACACTTAGTAAAAAAAAAAAAAAAAAACAAACAAATGCATACACACAGAGATCCCAAGCTCTTCTGTTTCTGGGTCCTTGCTTTTGGAAGAGCTTTATATAGACAAAGAAGGGAGTTACTGGGACGTGTATTTCTGGTGCTCTCGTTCTCTAAGAGACCATATATGTTGCATTGCTTCCTGGTGGTGATTGGTTGCCTTCAGCCAAATGCTGCTAAGGAACTGGTGTATTTCTGTGGGTAGTCTGCAATATTGGTCTAAGAACAAGTGTGTGTATTTATTTATTTAATTAATTAATTATTTATTACTGAAGTTGCATAAAAAGGGATGTTTCTATGAGGACCTCTGAAGGAAGATCAGTGATTATGTCGTTCCTTCTCTCAATCACCTTCTCCCTTTGGTTTCCCCTGATTGTTTAGGAAAAGCTGTGGTTTTAGGTCTTCTAGCCTGTTGTTACTCAGCTGCTCTGGCTTCTTTTCTGGAAGTCAGTTAACAGACATTTAGCTAAATTACTCAACTCGCCCACTTTGGTCATTATAGTTAGTTTGGGGGTAGATGAAGCGGTAACTGTGGAACGGGAGAGGGTTTGTATACAGAGGGGTTGTCAACTAACATAAATCATCGTAGCTCTTTTAAAGTCAACAGAACTATGCCAGCTTAAAAATTGGCCTGTGAAGTCTGTAATGCATTTATTGGAAAGCCACTTTACCTGTTTTTGTGCTAATGTCACATAAAAGCCTATCAAAATGTGAAAAATGTCGCAGGTTGCTAATCTCATTTCTTTCTGCCCATCTATCTGGGTGTCTCCCAAAGCCTTGCAGTATTAAATTGCAGAATGAATATCACAGTGGCCCAATTTAACTCCAGAACAAGGAAATATTTTGAATTCTGGAGCTGCCCTTGGTCATGTGAGACAGTTGTAACAAGTAGCATCTCTTCAGCATTGCAGCGTGCACCCTGTTCACAGCTGTTGCAAGGTACAAAATGCATTGCATCCAGACTCTGCCACCTGTTGTAGGCAATTTGGGAGAGAGCAAGTTAATGGAGATACAGGAACAGGTTTTACCTACTTGCAGCGATGTTATCTGCATTTCAGTTAACAGCCGCTCACAGCCTTCCCTTCATGCCGCTGCTTTCAGAGATAAACTCTTGGTTTTGTAGCAGCGAGAGTAGGTTAGTAAATTGAAAACTAGCATGGTTTTATGGTGGGTGCTTTTTCCCCAGCCGTCTGTTCCTTTTCTTTCACAGCTGCATTAGGCCTGGCCCCACCTGAGCCTCCTTGTCTGTAAACTACCGGGGAGCTTTGTTGGTGGCATCCAAGCACTGCCCCTGCTTTCACCTCTCTGCCATAGTCAATGTCCAGCACCAAACAGCTCTAATCCACGCTGGCTTGCAGACTATCAAAGTCACAAATATATTCAGAGCATCCAACAGAAGCTATACATTGATGGGCAGATTACTAAACTGTCCCATTATCCCTAACCTTTTGTCACTGAAGCTTGTAGCCTGCAAATTGCCTCCAGCACTTTTTTTTCTTCCTTGTCCTTGCCATATAGACAGTGTCTAAATCTTAATGCATCTCCAGCACGCTACCATGAGAATCAGGCTTTTTCATTCTCTCCAGAAAGCTGCAACTTTTGTTCAAGCTCTTCTCCTTGCTTGCTTTGATTAATGAAATCCTATTTTCTTTGACCTCCTTGATTTCTTTGTAAGGCTTTCTGAGCTACAGAAAACACAGCTGCTAAAATCATCCTTCTTGACTCGCGCAGTTGGATGTGATGGAGATGGCAGTTAGAAAAAGTTGCTCTTGTCTTCTTACATATTAGACAGAAAGCTGTCTCATATATCCAGGAAGAAAATACTCATTTATCTCCTCATCCCATGAGCTTTGCAAAAGGCTTGGGAGGGAAGACCAAGGACACTAAAGCGATTTTTCCCCTCCTCGTCCTCTTCAGCTCCTCTCCATTCTCAATGTCTGTTACTCCTCTTTGAACCTGTGCTACAGCTGACACTAATGTCTAACCTGTAAAATTTCCCCTGGGCCTAAAAGCTGCTTATAACTCAGGTCAGTGGGTCATCCTTGTGGGTTCCAGGTGTTTACACGAGAGCCTGAATTAACCTTGTGGCAGAGACACACACATCAGTTTAGGGGAGACACCAGATATCTATGAGATGACAGCAATTTTAATACCTATGCAAGTAGTCTGGATTTGAATGTGAAACCTACAAAAGAAAATCTCACTGGGTTGTCTTTTCCCTTTTAAGAGCTATCATTGTAATTTCAGGAGTGGGAGGTTTGTTTTTTTTTTTATTTGGAAGATAAATTTACTAATTTGAGGTTTGACCTTTCTGCAGTTTATGCCATCAAAATCATTTACACAGTGAGCTTAAATAAATTGTACTTGGTTTTGGTGACATTTTCCTCAAAGTTATAATCGGTCTCCCAGCTGATTTTTAAAGAAACAATCTGAATTAACCAAAATGCTACAACTCGAAATGCTAAGAAAAAAAAAAAAAAAAAAAAAAGAAAGAAAAAAGCTAGAAATCAATCTCTAATGCTAAATCTAAGTCAAAAAATAAATAACTACATTTTAAAAATGCTTCCATAATGATTCATAGTTTTCACACTGCTTTGCACTCCAGCCGAAGTTGAGCTGCATTTGAATTTCTCGTGACAAACAGTTGGTACAGAAAACATGGTATGGACTCAAAGATCATCCCTTTACATTGAGCTGTGCAGCATTTCTTTGTTCTCTACAAAAAGCAAAACCCGTCTGCGCTCACGCTCTTACATCTATTATCCAGTAACGTTGCTGTTGACAATGTAAATAGCCATATAATTCATGGGGTGTGTGTGGGGGAAGTTCTCCTGATTTATAAGGTGGCTTGTTCGCACTTCCTATAGCTCAGAGGTCTTTGCGCTTAGCCGATATGAGTGCTGTGTGTGTTAACACCAAGCAGAAACCGGGAGCGTAGGGAGATGCAGCAGCTCACCCACAGCTATCAGCGCTGCTCAGCAATCCTGCAGGACAGCGGGGTTTGATACCAGTGGCTCTCACACACCTCGTGCCATGGTAGGCTTGCAGCTCCAGCATGCTCTGCGACACAGGTTTGGCTAGGTACTTGGGTACCTCGCAGGTTTACAGCTTTCACAGCACCCACAGTGTGGGAACTGTCGATCCACAGAAATGCCTTAAGGTCTCAGCAATAGACAAACACAAAGATGAGACCACACCCAGGGTCTCTTGGGCAGCCTTTGTGATCCTACAAAGGAATTATCAGTATTTAGCAAAAGTGTGGGGTCCAAAAGTGCATTCTACAAGACTGCCACTTTGCGCAGACGTGTGTGACACTGGCAGCAAATATGGTTATGACATGATACCTGCTCGGTGAGCTCTTATGAGATGAGTAGGCGTAGGATCTCAGTAACAGCATAGTTCGGCGTAATTCTCAGTAATGGTGTAATTAATTTCTGGACAGTGGATCCTGTTGTTCTTGGCTTTGTGTTTAAGAATGTGCCAGTCACCAGGAGAGGTGAATTTCAGTGGCAAAGGAATGAGTTGGTGGATGGGGGCAGGAATATGGTAACTTGGCACAAACGTGGAGTGAAGCCATTGCCTCAGGGCTGGAATACCCATGCCCTAGGTTTATAGGTTTTGTAGCTACAAAGCATGTGATGTGGCCTTGCAGATCCCAGTTGGGACCTGCAGTTTCAGAAGCCTACCATTTATCATGTTGCCTGGCACAGGACTTGATGCACCTATGCACAGCTGAGTAGGAATATGGGACCAGCAGGCAGCACCCTGGGCAACTGAATCCTCTTTCTTGCTCTGGCAGACCACCTCGCAGTAGATACTAGTTCAGAGGTATCCATACATCAGCTACTTCCCATGTCACTGAACGTTATAATTCTCAGTGCTTAAGAGAAAATTTAAGTACGTAGTAAGTCTAGAAGCTGCAACTGTAGTGTGTTGTAGGCAGAAAGCAACGAAGTGGAAGATAGCGCTACTCTTCCAGGTCTATGTGCTAGCAAAATATATGTAAAATTAACTCCTCTGTGATCCTAAGAAGCTGATCATACCCTAAATTACTGATGGGGCAAATAAAACCCCTCTGATCCCTGCTAATCTGACTTAGAGGACAGATGTCCCCCTGCTCCTAAATCTGAAGAATGGTTTAATCCTTTGTGTGCGAGCAGGACGCAGTTCAGCTGAGAATTTTACGTCACTAGAAACACAGCTGTACTCTGCCTGCATCCCGGTTTTTGTGCCGTCCAGTTTCCAGAAGCCAAGCGATAGACTAAGGAAGGAAAAGAAAATTCCTTCCTGGCCCCTGCCAGTCAGAGTTTTGAAGCACAAAGTTAGTGCAAGTATAGCGGAGACACCCAGCGCTTCAGTGTGCTCTCTTTGCATATCCTTAAAGTGTGCATTCCCTAGGACTCATGCCACAGAATTAATTTCCTGTTTTTATGAGTTCTCTTAATCTAATTTACAATCCCTTGGTTCGTACATTTCTTGCTCCCGTGACTGTATTTACAAGGCTTTTCCAAATTTCGTTCTTGAATAAGTAAAGCCTTTGCACTGTCTCGTCCAAATTTATTCGTGACCACTTCATTGCACAGATGACTCTGTCAAACCAAAGGCTGAGAACTTCGGAGCTGATACCCTAGGAGGCCAGAATAACGCTGGATCTTTTTGCATAGGTACACGCACCCAAGTTAAATGATTACTTCGCTTATGTACAATTTTACAAATATTAGTCTTTGTAATAACAAACTACCCGAAACTTTGGGAGGGAAGATTTTGAAAGGAAAGGAAGTAAAATCCTTGCAGATGTGGTCTGTGTGTTTTCCCAATTCTCTGCAAGTGCTGGTTTCCGGTAGGCTCTGTCACCTCAGCGTGCTTTCCACAGTGCCATGGCACGGATATATTATAGCATTTCCTTGGACAATATTTGCCAGAAAATGCTCTTACTTTATATTCAACTGTTTTTAACCATTTCTAATGTATTTATTAGTATTTCTTACTGCTGTAATTGTTTCTTTTGTCACTGAAATTGTCCACAGACTTTAATTAAGCCCATGAGCCTAGAGAATTTGACAATTTAATTCTTTTAAATGCAGCCTTATTGCCAAGCAGGGTTTCCCTGCAGCCCTCCCAGCTGTCGTTTTTATAGAGGGAACAGCTTTGGGTGTCATACTGTTAACTGCACTCAGGTACTTTTCTTCAATGGGCATGGCATCTACTGATCATTAAACTAAACTAATTTAAATGACCAGCTAGCGAGAAACAAATATAAACTAAACCCGTTTTAAATAAAAACACATTCTTCAGTGTAATCACTCTAAAAAAAAAAAAACAACACAACCCTAATAATTAATCAAGGTCTGTCCTACTGGAAGTAAAATGGATCTGTATGAACTGTAATTACCACACTTGAAAAGAGAGAGTTCTACAATTTGGATTCTTGACTTTCTTGTTTTTCACACAGGATAAATATTGTATCTCATGATCCAAAGCCTTTATGTTTTCCGTAGGATACTTGAAGTGAAACAATGCATCTTTTACCACTGAAAACAAGAGTAAATGGGTCCCCGAAGGATTTATTTTAAGTCAGATGCATTTGTCATTCTATATTGATAATCTTTGCACTTCATTATCATATTCAACTCACCATTTATATGCAGATGACACAATCATTTATGGTAATAGATTATACTAGAAGAAAGCTTAATATTATCTTCAAGCTGATTTAAATGAGCTTTAAGATCATCTGGCACAATCTAAATTACTATTAAATATTAATGAAACAAAGATCATATTATTTGGCTCAAAACAGAAGTTGGGTAAACTGAACAACTGGCAATCAATGCGACCTTGGAGACGGTTAGCAAATGTCAATTGTGAAGAATATGGATACATCATTTTTCATCGTATGACTAAACTATTGATTAGCTGTGAAGATTTGAGAGAAAGCCAAGAACTTTATTTGGGCTCAGAAAATATGTTGACTTAGGGGAAAAGAAAAGATTTGTTTTCCTGCATTTTCCGTTTGTATTATGTACTTTGGGTTTTGCTGATTGCTGCATAATGTTTGTTAGGAAAGATAAAGCATCTTTAACTTGGTTATCTAGGCAAATTTGCTTTGAATTATACATTTCATAAACATCACCGTCTGTCATTTTAGCATCAATTGGCAAAAAAATAGAGAACTGTCAACATTTCATTGGTACGTTATCCTTCTACTCCCTCTTTGCTCCTATCCCCTGGCTTCAGATAAGTTACAATCTTCAGTCTTCCATGTTTTCTGAAATAGAAAAATTAATAAGAAAACTAGTATCTCCGCTTCTTCATCTGGAACTATACAGCTGTGAATTCGATAAAGCGAGTCAGGAGATTCAGGTACATCCAGTATTTTGTATGTGTTTATTCTTACATAGGTCTGATCCTGTGAAGTCCTGAGCATATTCTAGGAAACACAGGTGAACTCAACGGCAGTTTATGTCAGTTCCCAAGATGACAGATAAGGGACTTAATACTTTCCAGGAGATGTTCTTATTCTTAGAGACTAAATTTTATAATCCCACAGTGAAAAGGAAAAAGGAAAATAACTGACCTCTGTGTTTTTCAGTTTATTAAAAATGCAGAAGACCTTCTGCATTTAAACACTTGAAATCCACCTCCTCTTTTATGTAGCAAGATATGTCACACTAATACATCCATTGTCCCAGAAATGCCAGCTCTTTTGACATTATAATGAATCTCGTGCTATGAGATATTGTTTGTTGTTGCCCTCTTTCTGTTCGAGGCATAATCAAGAGCAATGTGGAAATGTTTTCTGTTCAGAGCATTTCCTCTTGATGTTTGCTAGGCTGTGCTGCATCGAGATGGGCATGGTTTTCTGGGAACCTTTGCATTCAGGAAAGGGATCACAGCCATTTATTTGACCCTTGTCTGGTTCTTTGTTACCCTCTAGGTAAAGGGGCTTCCACATAGTGTCAGGAGATGGAGACCTACTCAGGCAGCAAGAAAATGTGCGGGGAAAGAGGAGAAAACAGATGTGGGAGTTGTATAGTTGGGAATGAGGCTGGTTTAGAACCAGAACAAAGCAGCTGGGGAACTGTAGGCTGGGATAGAAAAGTGACTTAAAAAGGACAGTAAGGGCTAGGATCACTTGAAGGATCTGGGAAAGTCTGTGGGAAAAATTGTACAAGTAGGAGGCAGAAGAATTTAGGTGAGTGGAGCAGTAAGTATCCTCGGAGGAGTAAGGAGTAAAGAGGAAAACAGAGAAGGAGAAGGCCATAAAGAGGAAGATTAGTGTTGGAGGAAATGAGGCATGGGGAAGATGAAATTTCTTGCCAAGATTACAAGAAATTCAGGTCTAAAGGAAAAATGTATTGGATGATGAGCTGGGGCAATGAATGCCCACTGTGACAATCTGATGTCCAGGTCATTAGCTTACCTGGAGCATAAACCCTGCAGAAGCTGTGGATGGAAGGATGAGCAGGGAAAGTGTAAAAGTTTGTGGGCATTGGGAAAAGTTCCTGGAATCTGTCAGAGCAACTGCAGGGTGGAGGAGATCTGTGCTTTATTTAAATATTTCAAGTTATTTTCTAATTCAAACTTAGTAGGTCACATATTTCCAGTATAGATGCCTTCCCGAAGAGATAACGTAATCAGGCAGACTTTTATCAAAATAACTGGTGAATCGTTTTTAGAATTAGCTGTATGCCTAATTTAAAAAAACTAATTCAATAGATTCAGTCTTTGAATTTCTTTCAAATGGCAGCACCATTTCCCAGTCTGCCTGGACCTGTCCTGGCCAGACACTCGCATCAATTTTCCTGTCCCTTCGTACCATTGACTCTCTTTGAAAGGATGGGAGAATCCCGAGAAGGAGCCCTGCTATGAACAGTAAAACCATACTTTTATATCATCAGTGAAAACCTCCTTCCACACTGTAATCACATCAGGAGGAGGCCCCTCTGAGCCTGTGCATGTTACCTAGTGATAATACAAGGTTCCCAATGAATACAGATATTCTTCAGTGTGATTAATGTTTCCACTAGCCACTTAACTCTGTAGGTAAGAGCCAGCTCCCTGTTGTAGTCACGGGTGCTCGGGAGCGCTGCTGCCAGTTTGTTAATGATGAGCTCTGGCTGTTGCTGTTGGGATTTGGCAGCGCCTTTGCTGCCGGGTGGGCATGCTTCATGTGAGTCTAGAAACCTGAGGAACTTTTGAGGGAAAGGGGGAGAGGGGCTGGGGAGAGAGACAGAGGAGGAAGGAGAGAGGGAGTGCGCGCGTGTGTCTGGATGGAGCCTAACTGGGGCTCCTGTGCCCTGTGCAAGTCATACATTTTGAGTAGACACTAATGCTGCTCATGCTTCTTGATTGTGGAAAAAATGGAAACCTTTTCAGACTGAGATGCTTAAAATAGAATCCCAAATCGATGCTTAGGCATCTAAATAGAAGCAATTTGATTTTCAGCACTACTGAGTGTTCTGGTGATGCCAGTCTGGAAGAAAATGCTTTGTGTACAGAAGTGCATTATTAGAAAATGTGGAGGTTCAGGACTTGTTGTTATTTACAGAATAACTCTATTCTGGGTCAGCTGGGTCTGGCTTATCTTTGGTCTCTATCTTTCATGTGTTTATTGATGATTTAATGTAAGAATAATATCTGTTGTATTAGGTATTTATGTCTACCCTTTGGAACAAGAAAGTGAAGGTCTTGGCAGATTCCTTAGTATCAGTGTTATATTGTGTACTTTCTAGAGATGAAAGGTCTGCTGCCATACCACACTGATCATGCAGCTGGCTCTCACAGAAGCTGTGATTCACCTGGATCCTAGTTTTTGCCACAGCAGTCCCTGCAATCCTGTCAAAAGGTGTGCAAGAGTGTAGAAGAGTGCAGCAAATATAGCTGCAAATACTGTAATTTCAGCCTATGCATATCCAGAAGAATTTTCTGTTTGGTTGTTTTTGCTTTTGTTACATGGATACTGGAGAGACCTCATAGTAGATAATTGCCTTTCCTCATTTCCTTAAGCAATGAAAAAAATACGTAGGTGTTTTGTTTGTTTTGGTTTTCTTTGTTTTATTTCCTTTGGAAAGTAGAAGCAACCTGAGGTAGGTCTTGGCAAGTATTAGTCCTTAGTTGTTTCCCTCCTGATCTTTCTGTTTGGCTCTTATTAATTCGTCTTTTAGGATCATGCAGATTATATTTCCTTTGTTTTTCCAATTCCTTCTTAGAACAGATCATTTCCTACTGCAGCCTTCACTCAACAATAGTTGAATTCATGAGGTTATTTTTATGAGTATGGCCTGTAGATTAGGGTCTCAGAACAGCATGGAATCAAATTAATCATAGTTCAAAAATTACAATTTTCATACTCTTATGATAATATTTTATAGAAAAATAATGCAAAACTACTTTAATGATGACCTGACCTCTACTGAGTAGTCTGGGTGGTGCTCTAGATTCATTCCAGATCCATTCTCATCAAATGCAAAGTTGCAAGAACTTACTCTCTTGATCATACATTGTAAGCTGTAAATATTTTCTGTGATATATGCAGTGGTAGAAATAATAGGGAAGAGTTTTCTCATATTTCATTTATGCGCCTACAGGTGTTCTTAAGCAGTAGAATTCTGGTACTATTTTGTGGTTTGTTTGGAGCCTTTTTAGTTCTTTTTCTTAAATGTTTATTGGCAGGCTGAAGATAACTTTTCAATGTTATAAAACTTGAAAAAGTGACAAGGAAATAACTTTGGAACTTCATAAAGATAGAAGGAATGTAAAATGTTGCAATGAGATTTGTAGTCATTTTTTGAAAGCATTTAATTATATTAACCCTTGTGTTAGAATGGATTTTTTATCACTAAGTGAATACATGTTTGTTTCTAATTGCTTCTTTCATGTTACATTGATTTTATGTATTGAGCTTGTAACGATTAACTTGGAAACCTTACATATCGTGTGCAGTTGAAATAAACTGAAATTCAGATGAAAGAAGGGTGAAACAGGGATGTAAACCAGATGATAGCGGTATATCGTGATATATCAGCATGTCAATGATAGATCAGTGGGTGTACAGCTAAGCTGGGAAGAGGCTGTGCTGCATGCAAGGTTTGTTCATGGCAACCTGGGCCGCAGCCCTGCTGTAAAAGCAAATGCCAGCCCCCTCACAAGAGAGTCCTGCTCCCCTTTGAGAAGCTTTATGAAGCACTGGGGGCCAGAGATGCCAAAGGTTGTTTGATGCAGAGATGCCGTGAGAGTTGTTTTCAACCTCATGGTTCTAAAATTAAGCCCTTACTTTGCCTGGTGGTTTCCTAATCTTTTTGGGTCCTGACTAGGCTTCTTCATACCTATCACCCCTTAAAACCCACTGAGACTCCCCCAAGGGGGAGAGGGGCTTACATCCCTTTGCACCTTGATGAAAAATGTGCAGAGATCGTAACACTGAGCGGTACTTGCCCTCATACGGTCCCCTCCCCACCCTCAACTATTTCCTGCTTCTGGGCTGCTTGGACCATGGCTGCTGCTGAACTCAAGCCCTCCTTTCCATACCAGCACTGTTCAGTAGAGGAGAAGCAGCTCAAGCAGCCTCTAGTGTGGTGCTGAGTTCCTGTGACAGAAGGCACTATGGAAATGCAAAAGGTGATACTGCTCGTGGACTTAAGTAACAGTCCTGTTTAAAGTCTCACGTGACGAGTTGATCTCTAATTCTTCTTTCTCTTGTTTACAAAATAATAATCTTCTGTTTCAATGGAAATATTAATTAATTTGAATTTTAAATCGCTTCTATCGGATAGTCCCATTTGCTAAATCAAAACCTTAAACAGGAGCCTTAGGAACATTCTGCAGTAACAGGCCGATACGATGTCAAAGGGAACATTACTTTCCCAGGCAGTTGTTTAGGAGTGAAGAAAAACAGCAAGAAGTTGTTTACATGCAAATGTCATCTGAATAAAAGGCAGGGAAACGCTCTAAAGAAAATATATTATTACAAAGGCATAATTTTCTGGAGGCAGAAAAAAACGTAGGAAACATTTTATGGTCATCAGCAGTCTCTCCATAAATCTGTACCATCAGGCATGCTGTGGGGTTGGCATGTGGGGTTGGTCTAAAAAAAGCCTGAGACCCTCAGCCTGGAGACTAAGAAGAAGGGGAAATGCAAGCAATGTGTCAAAGAATTTGCCGTCTGTGCTGAGCAGAAACCAGATGTTTTTGCTAGTAATTATTATTATGATAATTCATTTAAGTAGGAATAAAATAGGGCATGATTGTTTACTGCAGCCTGTTTTCCCTAGACAGACTGGGAAACGAGAAAAAAAATCTCCGAGGTTTTACTCCTGGTTAAATGAATAATTTTTTCATTTAACCAGGAGTAAATACGGCAACAAAAATAGTTTTCATACATATCGCACGGTAGCTGTGAATAGACAACATTTTTTTTTTTTTCCTTGACAGTCACCAGAGGCTGTTGAGGAATGTTAGGGAAGGTCACTTTGAATTTAGTGTTTTTAAATACATCTCGCCTCCTGCTGAAACGGGGGCTGAGCGTGGTGGCAAAACTGGAATGTCCAAAGACTGGCAAAGAATTAGGAATAATCTACCTTGGCAAGCGTAGGTAGTCGTTTCAGGTGAGAAGCACGTGCTGGGAATGGATAGTGCAGGAGAGCTTGTTGTGAGCCAGAGAAGTACTACTTCTGTAGATTACCACCGCGTATCCATTGGATTTTACTGTTGCATCTCTTACAAATTCTGATTTCATGTGTGAAATAATTTAGAATTACTCTAAATTACTCCGCTCCTGGTGTTTGATTAGGAACTCTTAGTAAGCAGAAGCTCATTCTTTTCCTCCTCTTCACTCCCACGGGATATGAATAACTATCGGTGGCTTTTTTATGGAGGTTAGAGAATGGTGTCAAGCAGTCACTCATCACATATAAATCTGGTTGATCTGTTTAGTCTGAAAAGAAAAAGTGGAGTTCTCAGCTGCTATCCCTTCTACGAGCATTAGGTTGGAAGGTTTGAGATAGTTAAATAAGTCCTATAGAAAATTAAAATCTAAACAGAGTCTGGAGGAGTTTAATCGAGCAAGTGCATTACTGGGAGTTTCTCTGACGGTGAGGGTTAATTTATCACCCTGAATCCAATCACTTTATAAAAAGCCAGCGTGGGTTTCATTTACTTTGATGAGGTTTATTGCAAGATTCCAGAAAATCAATTTTACTGTGAGCCATATTAAACCCAGGGGAATATAAACACTATATGTACTACACATAACTTTTTGTTATTGCTTACCGGATCACTGGGGAAATTATATGTTTACCATGAAGAAGGGTTATGGCTACGTTCGTTGTCTTGGGCAACTCCCAGCCTGCCCATTGTAGTGAAATAAAACAAAATGGTAGGGTTCCGAATCAGCACTTAACTTGTCTTCATATAGCCTGAGGTATAGAAACACTCAGCAGCAGTGACTTGATTTTCCAAAGGGCTTTAAATAACTGCTAGGTTATATACTCTCACTCTGTGTTCTTTCTCAAGCAGATGGTAAAAGCAGGCGCTACGTATGCCGCTGCTCGTTGGCCAGGCTCAGGTAGTTTTTGCTCCCAGAGCTTCCTGAGATTCAAAGGCAGGACTGACAGGCTTTCCTTTGAAACACTCAAGTCTGATCTGCCAGGTTAGTGACTGAAGGAAATTTGCAGTTTTTCAAAGACCAGTAATTTCTCTGGCGTGTTTACTCTCTGTCTTCCCTCCTTCTCTGTTTTGCATACTTGTTGAATTAAAAAAATAATAGGAAAGTAATTTTGCACAAGAGGATTATGTTCCCTCTAGCTATAGTGGGTCACAAACTCATTTGGGCTTGAGCTAAATATAAGGTTTCCTGCTTTACAGATTCATTCAGAGCAGTAGGGTTATAAACTTTTCAATTATTAGAAATTTTTTAGTCTTATGAGGCCTTTCAGATTATGGCCTACTACTTATGTTGAAGCTACTTAAAACAAAATTAAATGGGCATAATGGACTAAAATTGGTGGTTTTACTTGAGGAAATCTAGATTGTAAAGAAACATACAGAAGCCATTTCCCATATAAAAAGATGTTAGAATTCAAGAAAATATCTCTGAAAATCAGGTTCGTGTAGCCTGTATTTCATGACAATTTTCATCCAATTTTTCTCTAATGATGGGTTCTGTTAACAGGGAGTGATCAGTTCCCTGTGGCTTCAGTAGCTAAAGTGAAAGAGCAGACCAATACATGCATCTATGTGTATATCTTTCTCCGTGTAAGTTTTGCAAGAACTAAGAGAGGATATCTGAAAAGTGCCAGATGTAGTTAAATACTCATTTGGGTCAACTTTTCAAGGGAGATGGAGAGCCTAACTCCCTTATTAATTTTTGAGACTCCTTTGCTAAGATGCAATGTATGTTAATGTTTGTATTTTTATTTCCATATCATATTTGGTAGGGGTGTAGTCCAAAAGCTCTTGCTTGGGCCAAACTCCCTGTGAAATGTGTTTGGAATATGAGTTGCAGTGGTTATTCAAAAGCATAAAGTTGACTTTGATTTATGGATAGTTGTAAACATAATTTAACAACAAATTAGAGAAAAAAAAAAAAAAAGGAAAAAGGAAAAATATTCATCCAAAACATTTATATTAGGATTCCTCCTGATACCTGTATATCTCTATGTCATGTGTAGTTAGATGTTTCCACGATATTGCATGTATTTGAGAGTTGGAAGAACAATTAACAAAGTTTGACTCACAGTATTACTGTCAGTGAGTCTCTGTATATGAAAAAAAAAAAAAAAAAAGTGGTTCTTTTTAATGATCTAATAAATTTCCATATTAAATTAAAAAAAAAAAACAAAAACAAAACAAAAAAAAAAAAACACAGACTGTAAGTATAGCACACAAATTCAGTAAAAGAAAAATTATCATGTAGCTTACCGGTTAGCACTCTCATTGTCTTCTTGCCACTCTTCCAGTTCCCTGTCTCTTGTATTTGTAAGTGTGAGCTCTTGAAATCTTGGCCTTTCCTTTTGAAGCTATGTTGCAGTCATTTTTATTATGCAACCGAGTAAAAGTGTGAAAGCACCTAAGTGGTTTTAAAAAGGAATGAGCACTTGTTCTTGTTTTCCGTTCTTTTGAAGGTAGTCTGTGAGACTTTGGTGCAGAGTAAACTTCAGAAAAAGGATGTGGTTTTGTCGTGGGCAGCACTAGTTTGGGTTTGATTTTGCAAATCTAGGGTTGTGTGCGTGTTCTAGGCTTTGTGTTCTGAACTCGCTGAATTCATTTTAGATGAGTTTTTTTGTCAATGTAAGGGAAATCAGGCCGAGATGCCAACAGCTTTAAACGTCCGATCCAAAAGAGAGTGTTCAAGCAAGTACAACCTGCCCTAGAGCTGGTGAATGCAGCACAAGATGCTTTCCAAATCTGGAGCTTGACTATGCCCAACTCAGATGTATTTCTGAGAGTAGAGCACGTGGCTGGGGGGAAATCAGTATTTTCAGCAAATAAGCAAAAGCATGAGAGCCTGACAGCAAACACATTAAAGATGCTTTGGTACTGATACCTATACCTATCTGTTTAATATCTAAAGACTGGTTCGCGTATTTGTGCATACCATACCCGGTAGTAAAAAACCTTTCGGATTTGGAAGATACTTTCCGAAGTATTTTCCTTCATTCTTTTCTCTGTATCTGTGCACCAAGGAACTAACTTATGCTTCAGTAGCTAAACAAATTATGCAAAATTATACACCATGAATATTTTATATCCAGAACCCTGAAGCAAGGACTTTCGATGGCTTTATGTCTGCAGCAACCTGTGTCATACCCAGATGAATTCCACAACTGATAGGTTTCCCGTCTTCTTAAAACTTTACCCAGGTCTTTATTTTATTTTTTTCTTCACATCTGTCAGTGATTATTAATAAGAATGTCTCAAGGGTTTTATTGTATGTAAGAAAATGGAAGTTACTGCAGTCTGCCTTCTTTCTGCTACTGCATAAGGCAAGGAGGTTATTCCCTTTATAATTCTGAATTGATTTAAAACTTCATAGAATCCTATAAAGGGAAGTAATGTGGCAAAAACAAGAATAAATTTAAAAAACTAGCTAAACCACATTTCATCTGATGCTGGACTGCACGTACTCTGATATATCTCTGCTTCGTTTTTTATTTTTTATTTTTTTGTTTTATACCAAGGTATATTTCCTTAGAAATGCATTCTCCTTTTTCTATAAAATGTTAATTACAAAACCACATAGGCTTGAGTAGGGAAGACTGTAGCTATGGTGTACTGAAAAATGAGAGCAGTTTACAGAAAATATTTGATTTTTTTTCATTATTTAGCTAATTTTAATTAATGATCTTGCCTGCTTCCATCTAATACTAAAGAGCTGGCATCTTGAGATCACATGCATCTGCCCCTGAAGAGGTTGGCAAAACAGAAATCTTGTAATTATAACTTAACAAGGATTCTTTGGCACAGCTTACTGGTTCCTGGGATGCAGAGCCTGTGAGTTAATGCCATAATTTTGACTCCAAGTGGCACTGAATCAGGGGGTGTGGCTACATTTCAGTGTGCTCATTAATCTTCAATGTGTTCCAATAACTACACATCATACATGTATACTGGCAAATGCCAGAATACAATTGTGATTTTTTAGGTAAAGTATACTATTTACTATTCACTTAATATTGCTAACTTCTCAAGATGAGTCATACAAAGTCTCCAGAAACTCATCCAAAGAATCTCTGCTTCCTCTTGGAAACTGTTCTGGGGGTTGTCTTACCTATGCCTGTTTTCTGTCCATCCCACGCATTACATGGTTTTTGTTGATGGCAATATGGTCCAGCATAAGGTGACATTTATTAGTTACAATAAAAATTCTCAGTGCTACAGGTACTGCTAACATATTAAAACATTTATACTTCTAAGTCGTACATCCTGCTGTAGTATTCTAGCATGAATCTATTTTTCCCCTTTTACAGTTGAAAGTGAATGTGCTGTTACAGATAATACAGCTGATGACAGAGGTCCCTGTTCTGAAAGGTATTTGAGAATTTATTTGATGTAGGCATATGCTGAAACACTTTCCTTACCCCTAGCTGTAAAGGGTAAATGTATGCTGTGATGTCTCTGGTTTATACCTGCTCCTATGGGTGTTCCCCACAGGTAGGCTGCATGCAGTCAGCTAAAAATCACTTCGTAGCTGCAGTCCTCCTAGAGCTGGTCTTCTGATTTCAGCAAAACTGCCAAAGAATTCTGCTTGAGTGAAATGTGTATTATTGTTAGTGTCTCCTGGCCACCATGAACAGTACTATTTCAAAATGAGTTGGTCTCTGTGATTAGGTAAGCAGTAAACAATATACAGAACTGTCTCACACTGGCTGGCACATTGTGCATGTGTAGCAGTTTAGAATCCAGTATGTTTATACAGAGGAGGAACAACATACTTTGTTTTCATTTTGCAAAACTATGTTGATGAAAAAGTGTAACTCAGTGGTCTTTCTCTAAAAATAGTGCAATTATGCATTTTTTTTGTGTTTTGGTGATGTTATGGTTATGTTTGACTATGCTGTGTTTCGTGGAGAACGTAAAAATAGAACATATTTTTTTCATTGCTTTTACAGCTCAGTGGAAAGTGCAGATAACATTCAGAAAATGTAGATGGCCAGATAGAATTATGAAATGTTATTGATGAATTGGCCTGAGATCTTGATCAAATGAACACCGTGTTTCCGTTTTACCTATATTTTATCATACCAGAGGTTGAGAGTTTAGACTGAGAAAACACAATGCTAATATTATGATCTTCTGAGGAGTTTATGGCATTTTATGGTATGGTATTTTATGGTATTTTTCAATTTTTAATCTTTTTTTACACTGAAGTATAGAATGGTCACTAATGCTATAGCCGATGCCATATAAAAGAGACAGGACTGGAGAAATGCTACCTCTAGACCCATATAAAAAAAACACTGATGAAGAAAAATGCGATATAAACAGTTCTAAATTCGGAAGCTTTTTGAAGAGAGAAATGAAACACTTTTTAAGAGAGAGCTTCTGGTTTAGGGTGTATAACAAAAGGTTAAAGGATAGTTTTACTTAAAGTGAGAAATATTGACTGTTTAATATACTTTCTTGAAAAAGCAAATTGCAGTGTCCTGTCCTTTACCTACTTATAAAGGCAGTACTTGTTTCTGCAAATTAAATAAACATTTCAGTGGAAGGAAAAATATATGCAACTTTATTCATGAGAATTTTACAACAGAAAATTGAGATTTGGAACCACTTTTAATAGAATAGTGTATATACTGGTTACTTTTTTGATGGGCTTTTTTAATAACATTTAAGTGTGAACCAGTTAGAATAATACACACAGCTGCAGGAAAATAATGCAAATTCTGACATTTGAGGTTCAATAAGTTGAAGCTTTGTTAACTCTTATACCAAAAGCTAGTGTTTCATTGTAAGCAGACACTGGAATTGAGGGAACTATGCTCTGAGCCTTAAAGTCAAGGAAGTTGGGGGATGTTTGGTGTACTTGGAGCCTGAGCATTCAGGTGTTAAGTCACTGCCAATTACTAACCCGTTAGCTGAAGAGCCATGGTAGGAGTGTTGTGTCTATTTAATCCACTGTCTAATAATGCAACCCTAAATGGTAAAGATTTCAGGGAACTATAAAGTATGGGAAAGATGGAGAAAACGGGTTTTGAAAAAATGTCAGAGTGGCCTATCTTCTCTTTGACATTGTAGACACTTGATATGCAGAGGCACGGAAACTGAACAGAAGGCCAGCTCTTGTTGGAGTCCACTGGCAGTGCAGTATCTTCCTCCTTTGAAAATCCAAGCCTGCATGATCACCAGTTTTTGTTTTAATCTTTGGCATTTTTATTAATTGTAGCATAAAAGCTTTAACAAATAATACACCCACAGGGAATGTAACTTGGATGAGGAGGGATTTGGATATTTGAAGGAGGAAGATTAAATGGTCTGAATTAGTCTGTGAAACATATTCTGGCCGTGGGAGGATAGAATTTGGCAAGAATGAGTTGGCAGGACAGAGGAATCTGAAGCGTTATTCTGACTTGTGGTGTGATTCAACTTTAGACCAGAGTGGGGGAAAAAAACCTTGAAGAATGCCTGTGAGGGTGAGGAAAGAATACCTGTTCAAGAAAGAAAATTTCAGCTTGCCACTGCCACTCACCTTTTTGACCTCATGTGGGATCAGGTGGGTAGATAGGAAGGAAGAGTATCATCTAGACGGATTTATTAACTGCTCTAATAGAGAGGCTCTTAAGAGAAAGATTTGCTAAGATATACGTGCGCTACAATTCTTCTAGGTATCCAAGGGGAATTGAGCGCGCGATAAAATCCTTTTGAATGTAGATCATTGGAACTTGGGTTCACTGAAAAGTTACGAAGTTCAAACCAAAATCAATGTATTCAGTGATAATTATGCATTAACAATATGTTCTGGGGAACTCAGGTGCTCAAGTAGTCAATCCAAGCCTCTCTCTTTTCTCTTCTTGAGATGGCAGAACGGGTTTATCTTTCGACTGTATTCTTCATGTTAACTTGAATTTCAATGACTCCAGTCCACCCTCACATCGAAATCAACATTTATATGTATTTGATACGTGTAAGATCTCTTCTTGTATTTTGAGGTGCTGATGTGTAGTTCTTTGAAGGAGATTTTCTAGCCCTAGGGACAGCACTGTGTAAGTATTCATGGTATTTGAGATTTCCTGCTGGTACCATTTAACACTGATCCTGCATTTAAAACCAGCCAGCTTTGCCATCTTAATATTTTTATATGAGAATTTTATCTGTAGTGAGGAATCAAATGGAATTGAGTGCAATATTAGGGTTTTCTCTCTTAACTTTTTCTTCTGAAGCTCTAAGAAGGGATTGGTGCTGAGTGTGAAGAAGCGTAACAGAGGTGGAGACTTCCCTTGGTTAGGCAGACCTTCTTTGAGGAAGGTGACAACCCATATGGTACACTTGGGATAGCTAAATTCCAGCATCTGAACGTGCAGAACTGTGTGCCAAAAGCATTTAATTTCCAGTCTGTAAGGATGGAGCACCTCACAGGAGTCCCTAGGTCCGTGACTTTCCTAGGTCATCCATTTCCTACAGCTGCTTGCTATAGAACGAAAGACCTGAGCTAAAATTCTTAGTAAAAAGACTATAGATCATGCCTTTAGATCATTTTAGAAAGCTTTCTACCTCCCCTGTTCCTACAGCAGTTCAGCTCTACTACCAAGTTTAATGCTGTACCGTTTTTCTGCCCGGAGAGCTGGGAGGGCTGAGGGTGACAGATCAAGGATGTTTCAGAGAGATGAAGCGGTTGTACTCTGGGAACTCCTAAGATGGGAGTCCTGTAGTGAGACTTCACTGTCCCTCACATGACATCCTGAAGGACGATGTGTGTCCTGAAAGGTAGAAAAACTCCGTTTCATTTCCTGCTGTATACGCTCATACGTCAAAGGGCAGAAGAGTTCTGCCTTTGGGGCACAAAACTCCTACAGAATGTAAATTAGCTTCAGAATGAAGTAATTGATAGTTGTGCAGAACAATAACATAATGGTTGGTATAAGCGTGTTTGTGAAACGCGCAACTTGAACGCACCGCAATCAGCCAGAGCTGTAAGGCAGTGTAAGAGACTGCACACTTAATAGTTGTAAATGTTACATGAGTGCGAGTCGCTTGATTAAATTTATTAGAAATGTGTTACTAGCATTTTAAGAAATAAAGCATTCATCACAAAATGATGATTTCTTCACTTAAGCTCATTAGGAAATCACACATCAATTCATGCATAATTACAGGGGAATTTCTGCCACTCACTACAAATCATTACCACATTAGCTAAAGTTGACTTAATTTATCTGTGATTTTGAAAAGGTGGTATCCAAATAGGATAGAAGATACAGGGGGCGAAACTATCAACGTCATCCCAAAGGACTTAGCCTCCTCGTATTTGTCAGACAAAGATGCACCTTTAAACTCCTTTATATGTAAAGCTCATACTTCTCAGTGAGCTCTAAAGCTTTTCTTTCCATGTCAGAATCCCATATTATGGATCCAGTGCCAGGTACTTAATGAATAGTCGATAGTCTAGGCACGTTTACTTGCACCAGACATGCTCATTGTTTTTAATGATCATTGCAGTTTGAGATTGAATTGAAAGGGTTTGGGGGAGGCTGGGAGATGGGGAAGGCACCGGTTCTGCAGGCGCGGGTAAGCCAGTCCCACAGCAGCAGAGCAGAAAATGAGATTCTGCCAAGGCCAGCAGCGTTGCCATTGCAGAGCATTTACATTCCTGCGATGGTTACAGCAGGCAGAGCTCTCCTGCAGCCTGTGGCACCCTCCCGATCTCACAAACTTTGTAAAAGTTTGAGTATCGTGCCTAACTGAGAGCGTCCTGCCTCAAGGTGTGACTGTCCACCGAGTGTTCCTGCTACAGATCGCTTGCTAGTTTTCTCTTTATCGGTTCGCAGGTACTCCTGTGAACGGGTAGGTTAGGCTCTGAATTATCAGGCTGCACCATCGCCTGTCCAGGAGGCATGCAGGGACGTAGGGTCTGGGACTCGGGCCTGTAAGTGAGAGACATCGCTCTGTAACTTGCCAGCCTTTCGTTAGGGGAGGCGTGACTTGGTTCCGTCATTTTCCTGTTCTGTATTCAAGTGCTGCATCATTCCTACTGTTGGGAAGTATTTATGTCACAGTTACCGAGTCTAATTAGAAGGGGGGCTGTCTTTTCTCATCTGGGACGTTTGTGTGATGTGCCTTCCGCTCATACCTCCACTTGCTGTGTCGGCACCTGTGCGCGGAGAGGGCAAGGAGCAACCGCGGGAGGGAAGCCAGGTGCTTTTCAGGTTGGTTTTGCTGTCAGAAATAACGTACCTAGAAATACACTCCCCGTGTTCTGGTGGGGTATTTATACTTTGTTTTCTGCAGCCCTTCTGAGGGACTTTTGTGTGTCCTTTATTTTGGGTCTTTTTGTACAGGCTTGGGCTGTGCAAGCTGAAAGTTAGGCCCCTCCTTCTGGAGTAGTACCTCCCATTTGTAGGCTGAAGCATTGTTTCCTGCTTCTTTCTGAATTTATCTCCCTGGCAACACGTGAGCCACTTGTGATTCCTTTGCTAGGAACTTTTTACTTCATTTTTGGGCTCAAATGCAGCTTTAAGGGCTGTTACTTTCTAAGTAAGATGTGATGCTGTTGAATTGCATGTGGGAAGTTCAGGGTTCTCGGTGGCATTACTATGTGTACGTGTTGTTTTTCACCTTCTTTAGGAAGGTGTTATGTGAGGCTGGATGAGCCAGCTGGGCCAGCGAAATGGCTGGCTTCTGCCAAAAGGGTTAGTCCTGCTCCCTCCTCCTTTCTGGTTCCTGTCTGACCCTTTGCTGCGCTGACTCAGCATACTAAATATACAGAGAAATATTCCTTTTTAAAAAACATATATAATATACATATATATATATATTAAGAATAAGCTTTCCTGCCACTGTTAAAATTGGAAAGCTCCTTCAGAAGTCCACCCATTTCAGTGCTTTCAGTGCCTATGGATTAATGGATTGCTTCAGGTGTCTTGAGGCATATTTATGCATCTAGAGCACATATACAGTCACACCATCCTTTGAATATGTTTTGATAATCTTTTTTCTGCTGTTGTTCCTTGTTCTCTTAGGACACATAATAATTTCATATGAGAATTGATTGCCGCTGAAATGGACGAATATATATCATAACAAGTAAATTTACATTTGATATCAACTCTGAGGTAGCTAATTGCCACTTCCAGTTGTTATAAACGTGAAGCCAGATACAAAATAAAAGAGTTTCAGGACTGTTCAGTACTCTGAAAACCAGATACTTCAAAGTACTAAAGAAAGTGGATGGTGTGTAAACCAGCATCCTACATTTATAAGCAAATAATTATAGAATAGTATTTATTAATACTATAATATATAGCATTATATATTAATATATAATAATATATCATCATGTTATAATATATATTAATAGTGTTTATTAATACACATAATAACTGCAACAAAGGTTGGAGAAGGGCTTCTTAATAGCTTTTAGGTCTTAAGCTTTTAGAGAATTAATCTTGGAACAGTCACTTGTAACCAAATTTGGGATTTGATGTAATGCCTGAATTGGGTTCTTACTCCCCGCACGCACAGACCATGCTATAGCTACAACTCATGTTTGCAGCTTTCGTTGCTACTGGAATTTCAAGTTGGTTTCGCTTAATCCTGAAGTGGGCATTGCACACTAGGTAGGAGGCAGTATATTTGAAGAAGAATGCCAACTTTGGCAATGGATGAAGACATTGTAATGATAAGAAAAGAAGGGGGGAAAAAATCCAAGAAACCAATCTGAGCAGCCATTCTATCGCGGTGACAGCAGCAGTTTAGTACATTGTAGCAAAATGAATGGGCTTTGCATAATTGATTTCAACATACTAGTAGCCTGAGGTCTAAGCTGCTCAAACCCAGAACTTATTAGCCATGCTACAAAGACGGAAGAAAACTCTGCAATCTGCTACAGGGGAGGCAGAGAATAGCGTTGCTATTACAGTAAAAGCTTTAAAAGTAGGACAGAGCTACTAAGAGAAACCCCTTTTGTATATTTATTGGGGTTATTCTGTTCATCTCATTCAAATATCATAAAAAGCTATTTTAAAGTCTTTGTGCGATACCAAATACTGAGAATTAAATTCTTACTAGTCTGTAGATTTTATTACCTAATTAGAATGGCATCTCTGCACAAGTGTAATAGCTGTGCTGAGATCTCTTGTAACTGGGATGCATTTTGAATCATCTCAGCAAAAAACAGAGATGCAAAAATAAGTAAGATGCTCTTTGGGGATTTGCTTTACTTGGTTTTTTGTTGCACATTCACACACTTAATGAATACTAGTTTTATTTAATAATGTTTCGCTTTGGTGTGAATCAACAAGTGTGTTTCCTTGGAGCTTTCTGAAGAGAAGAGGATGATGTGCATCACAGCAGCATGTATAAACTGTATTCTAGAATGTGAGAACACTGATAATTTGATATAAAGTTATTGCGTTGAACAAAGAAGAAGTATATTTTTTTTACTGTTTCCTTGCAGCATTTTAGAGGTCTGTTACTACATGGTGTCTGTTTTGCTGTGCCTTTTCTGGATGTGGACTTGGGAGTGTCTGGAGAGTCTGGATTCATGTGACAGGTGCCTGAGAGTATAGTGCTATACTTGACAGAGGAAAAAATAGATTAACTTTTCTGACTTGGATCAAAGATGGGTAGTTGGAGGTGAAGGACTGGGAAACGAGATTTGAATGAGCTAATGTGTTCGGTGTCAGGATTCCCAGGCAATTAGACTTCTTTAGAAGACCATGACAAAGCTCTTCATTAGTGTTCGTTACGCTTCATCCAGCAATGTGAAATATTGACAGTGGCTCCTTTAAACACGACTATTCTGCATAGATCAGCATCAAGCACCTTCCTCATGCTTGTGCTTGTATAAGGAGCTAAACGGTATTAAGAAGAATATTGTACGTTTATCAGTAGTGGTAGTGTTTATTCTAAGTGGATCCAGCGCTGTGATTGACTGAATGAGGTTCAGTGCTCTATAATTAGCAGACTTTATAACCTATTTTTAAAAAGTTTGACTAAGGGAAGTTTGAGTAAAGAGAATTCCATGTTACTGGCAATGTTTTATTCATTTATTTTTCTATTTGCGCTACTTTCCCAGAACCTTCATAATCTTCACAGAACTGTAGGGGTGGCTGAAATATCCCATATTGTCTGAACAGAGACTATCTCAGTCAGACAATGAGATGACTCTTTGGTCAGTTTTGTTCAGATTTAGACTACTACAGTTTACTAAATCCCTCCCAACAAAGTTGTGAATAGGTTCAGATGACCCATTCTGTTGGATATATCGATCTATAGGAGCCATTTTTAAGTATCTTTTCTGTGCTGGTAAAGCCATCGCTATTCTTCAGGAGTTGAATCATGATTTTTGAGATTTATGCTGACATTTTTGAAGGGGAAGAATATAGGCCAGGTTGTAACAGCCTTAAAAATATTCAGATATTGTTCTTGAGAATGTCTGGCAGAGCCCATCAGCAAAAAGTTGTGTGGCAGTTTTGCTTTGCCTGTCACAGCAGGTTTGACTGATAGTTGGGGGAAAATCACTGTTAATAATAATAATAAATAATAATATGAAGGTCCTGAAGGCCTGGTCGGAAGCAGCAGCAGACGTGCCAACTCTTTCTTGTTTGTTTGCAGAGAAATCTAAGATAGGTTTAATACTTTTTTTTTTTTAAAACATTAAAAGAAACATTAGTGGAAAATTTGGATTGGTATAACATGTCTTTTCTGTCAAAGAAGTTTTGTCAAATGCATTTTTTTTTGGTGAAAAAACTCATAACTCCAGTAGTTCCTTAGTCCTCTAGGACAAGAGGGAATGGCCTCAAGTTGCTCCACGGTAGGTTCGGGTTGGCAATGAGGAGACATTTCTTCTCAGAAAGAGCAGTCAGGCACTGGGACGGGTTGCCCAGGGAGGTGGTGGTGTCACCGTCCCTGGGGGTGTTTAAGGAAAGGTTGGACGTGGTTCTTGGGGACATGGTTTGGTGGGTGACATTGGTGGTAGGGAGATGGTTGGACCAGGTGATCTTGGAGGTCTCTTCCAACCTTAATGATTCTGTGATACAGAATTCTTGGTCTGTGAAGTCCTGGGTGGTAAAGCTCAGTATGTGACGTACACAGATGGCTTTTTGGATTTATTTATTTTTACAACTTTTCTCTGGAGCCAATCCCTCACGAGACAGACTTAAAATAATCAGTTTCTGTTCTGAAATACGGAAGGCAGTCCTGCACTGTTCTGAGCACCGTTAAGTCATACAAACATCAGCGGGGAGCCAGGAGTCCACACAACGAGTGGCCATGGGAACATTGGACAAGAAGGAACCATCCCCTTGTGCTATTCCTTTCTGTTTCAGGTGGCTTGCGACATTTACCCACATACAGACATCTTTATCAGGTTGGTCTCGGTGACAGAGTCATCTAAATAACCCCTTTTAGATATTTTGTAGAAACGTGGGAGGAGGAAAGGAGAATCTTTGGTATGAATCACACTGTGTACCTTCTTGCAAAGCTGCCCATTGAGTCTTAACACCTAGCTGGCTGGCCTGTTTTCCCCTGGCAGAGCAAAATAGTGCTGGCTTAAGACAGTGGATAAGTTTTCAAGCAGAATGATTACAGTAGCTGTTCTTCACTTTCCTACATGTCACTAGAAAACATTTGTGAAGTGCATCTTTTGTGTGCAGAGTGTGGAGGAACTATGGTAATGGTAAGAATGTGAGGGGGAGAAAAAAGCAATTAAAAAGCTGAGTGTACCTGTGTTAATTATGGATAAAGATGGTATAATCCGGTGCTTTCTGTTATAGAGATCCCATTTTAAATTGTATACAACTTTCAGTTTATAAGTATTTGGGGTGAACTTCTTCAAGCCAAGCATCTGCCTCAGGCTGCGTTGTGGAAGAGTTTCAAGTAAGTTGGTTCGTTTCTGAGACTGAGTTTAAGGAGTAAAGATGTTTTGCCCATATTGAAATAAATGCATACCTCTTTTGTTTTTGAAGCTCTAATCTGTTTTCAAGCATAGACTTGAAATTTGTCAGGGCATCCATCCAAGTCTACAATTAGCTGTGTTAAGCTCTGCATTTTTGGTCAAGTTGTGAGCCTCTGAAAACCTGAGCTCGCTTGCTCAGCAGGCAGGCTTGTCAGAGCCTAATGGCTGAATTAAAGATTCACAAAGGTATTTAGTCTTCTGACTAGCTGTGGGTTTTGGGGGCTGGACACTTTAGGTAGGAGCTATAAGCCTCAACACATTTGTGCACATTGGTTTTAGACGGAAGATTCCATCTGCAGGCAGCATCTTCTGTCCCTTAGGGTACTTTTGATGCCCACTCAACTGCACATGCTTTATCTTAGGGCTCTGGGATCTGAGCTGGTCACTCCCTGTGCTTAATCTTTCGTATTGCAGCAGCGGGCGGTGCCAGCACTGATTTTCCCCTTGTCTTCTCAGAGCTCTTGATGTAGCAGCCTGAAGGAAAGCTGGCATGGCCAGCTTGTGGGGGGATGAAGTTGCGTGGAGGGGCCTTGGGAAGGCAGAGAGCAAAGATGGAGAGGCAGGAGCTGGAAGGAAGGATTATGTTGAAGAGAAAGTAGGAGCAGGTTTTAGGAGGAGTAGAGGCTGAGGAAAGGGGTTGGCACATGGGAGAAGGGAGGGCAGGTGGGGTGGGGACAAGCAGAGCTGAGATTAAACAGGACCAAGGAGATGGGAGGGCCGGAGTGAGCAAGATGATGGAACAGGAGAAAAGCAGCCAGAGCTGAAATGGGTGGGTGTGAATGGAAACAGAGGGAAAGAACAGGAACCGTGGCCTGGGGTACCACTTCTGTTCTCAGCAAGCAGAAATTGCAGAATGAAAGAAAATCAGAATTAAGCTTGCTTGAGTTACATCCTTCGTGTGCAGGTATTTGTCAGTATCTGCTTCTGGTAGACTTTGGAGCTCCGATCCTTTTTGATTATGGCTCCTGGAATATTATGCGTATTTTTGGCATTCTAATGTTTTTATTATTGGAGGAAAAAAATGTGGTCATTAGCCCTCCTAGTTGCATTAGAATATTACATGTTAGTAGTTTTACTGAATGTCTCTCCTGCCTATTATTTTTGGTGTGTTTTTGGAGGTGCGAGGCTCTCTGTGTAGACCTGCAACAGTGAGGCTGCATAGCTTTTTGTTTGTTTGTTTCTACTAAACACATAGCTGCAAAGGAAAGCTCTTCCTTCTATTAAATCACACTGTGATTCTTTGTTTTTCCTTACTGTACCCTAGTTGCAGAGATATCCAAGAGAGGGAAAAGAAGTGTTACAAAAACATTCACATGGACCCAGATGAAATCTTTATTTCTATTCCATGATCAGCAGTAAAGTGGAGCATTAGTAATAAAGCGTGCCTCTGCCATGGGGCAGAGCTGAACTCAGAGGCAGGCTCGTCCTCCCCCATCAGTGCCAGCATTGCTAATTAGATGGCTGCCACGGAGCTGTCTGGGGAGGGGGAGCTTGTGTGAGCAGAAGAGGGGAATAATCTTCCTGCCTGCTGAATACAAGAGTTGACCGGGTTCCCCCTCCAACTATAGTGCTGCAGTGTTTGACATTATTTGTTCTGTTAATTTCCTTCTTACCCATCGCCACCTCCCCAGGAAGGCACCTTACCTAGAGCAGGGCAGTAAAAGAGCAGGCATTCTGCCTCGTGCCACAGGTATTCTGTGCTCTGACGAGGATTAGTGTAAAAGCCACGCGCCTGGCATTCCCCTTTCCCCTCCCTTCCCCAGCCTTCCTGCTCTCACTCATAATGTAATGTTATTTCCTTAGGCAGCAAGTGGTCTGGGACCTGGAATATTGAGTTTACATCTAACCATGGGGAAGATACATGACAGTGACTGTAAAAGCAGCTTGCAGTGCGCATCTCCCCACTCAGTCACCTCTCCTTGCTTTTCTGACTAGTTTCGTATTGCTACTTCTCATTTCAGAAGGCAAAGAAGCAGCCTTCCTGCGGAATACCTGTGGCCTTCTGTTGTCTTTGGCATGATACAAATGGAATTATTTTCCCCGCAAATAAAATTGCTTGCAGCTGACATACCCTCCTTTTGCTGTGAATGTTGGAGGCAGCGTCTCCCTGGGTGTTGGATGCCGTTGTTCTTCAGGCTTGTTAGGAACTGGAGTGAAAGATTGCTTGTTGGGGCTTCTCTCAGCATAGCAGTGCGTTTGACTCTGCCAGTGAAGATTTCAACTAGAAATTGTTGATCTTTTTGTGTGCATGTATATGTTAACAACGTTTAAAGATGAATGGTTGCAGTGTGCTTACCTTGAGCTGTCTTGGCTTCAGGTTTTCATACGCAGAGCTAGCTTAAGGCATCCCAAGAAGTATGGGAAGGTTGAGATTTCCCACCCTGAGGATGAAGGCCAGGACAGAAGAGCCATTGCTGCCATAGGAAGAGGAGAAGCATTGACGTAAGCCACCCTTCCTTCCTGCCTTCTTTCCCCAGGTAGCTGCTGCCTACGTGCTCCAGCCCCTTTCTTGCTCAGTAGGGCAGGAAAAGTTGCCAGCATAGCTGTCCTTACAGAGGTGAGGTGAAGTAGGTGCTGGAATGGTGGCCCTATTGCTCCTCCTCCCAGCACTATGGTGCCCTGTGGGAACTGCTTGCTTTTCCTGTGCCTAGACACAGCCCTCCCTAAACAAACCTTCACACTGCAGTTATTAGGAAAAAAGAAGAATTTGTTTTAAAGCACTGTAATTTTTAGAGCAGTGGTTTGTCTTAGTTTTGCCTGAATTCTCCAAAGAATCAAGCTGATGGAGTCCTTCAAAGTCCTTGAAGTAATGGTTCAAAACAGCTAGTAATTGGTGAGTGGCAGGCAGGATTTCTTTTCCCTACTGAAGTCTCCCTACTAAATTTTTGTTTCTGCCTTTTGTTGTCGTCTGTATTCTGTTTCATCGGGTAGCATTTTGGGGCTAACTGAACAAGACATGCATCATAGTCTGCTAGGGAAGGTGGTTTCCTAAGTAGCTGTGAAAGTCTCTGCATAGCTGAACTGATACCTAAGCTTCTGCTCCCAAATCTGTATGCAAGATCCTGATTTTTTCGGCGTGCTGAGCAGCTGTTGATTCTAAATAATGTTGATACCCAGCCCAGCTGTATGCATGCCTAAGTAGGACCATGTTGACCTTTTGTGGCTAATGATAATACTGTTGTTTTCAGAGTGTATCTTACCTGCATATGTTCTTAGTTCTGCATATGTTGAGTTTAGGAATTGCAAAGGAGAGTGCACTTCTGGCTGCCAATCGGTTGTACTCTGAGCAATGAGGTAAAAGAAGAGTACTTAGTCCTGCTTATTTTGCATTTGTTTTTGCTAATTTAAAGGAAGGAAATCTCTGAAGAAGCTGAAGTGAGGGAGTATGAGCAATTTTCTGAGCTTCTGCATATTCAGTTACTGGTAGGTAATTCTTCTGAGAATTTCTTGGATATATATATCTGCTTGTGGATCCTTAACTCCAGATGCTAATTGAGAGGAGTACTAATTAAACAATGACTATCCTACCAAACTGCCTCTCTAGAGAGATTTCAAATCCAAATCTGCACCAAGGTGTTGATTTCCCTTACAAAAGTTCTGCGTAAAGCTACACTCTAAGCCTCCAGTCCCAACCTCCCTACCAAATGTGATTTATTTGAAAAACAGTTTTAAATCAGAGAAGATACTGAGGATTACATAATAGTTGCTTACTAATGATGCAGAATAATCTGTGTAACTTCCTAGAGGCTTGCCTTTCCTAGACAACGATTTCACATCTTGAAGTCAAGTTTATATAATCCAGCTTCCCCGTGTAATGGACGTGGTTTTGGGAAGAACACTGATAAAAGATATGGCTTGACTCAAATGGAAATTCTGAGCTACCTTCGGCAAAAGTGCAGATATAGAATGTGAAACCACCTGGTCCCCGTGGAACAGAGCAAAATGTAAGTCAACCATTAAACCATTTAGTTCATCTATTCCCTCTGCAGATTTTAAGGCTATTAAAAAGACAGTCTTTAGGGCTAAGTGCTGAAGAGACTCCTAGCCCAAGCTCTATTCAATCCTGCATATTGAGTTTGGAGATTGCAGGACGGATGGAGACCATTTATGAACCTTCGGGGAACACGTGCAGTCAGTATTCTTCCCCTCCTGCCCACCAAGAAATTTTATAAAAACCTTTCTGTAGAAAGCAGAAAAAAAAATATGAAATAAATGCCATGCTAAAATAGCAAATTTACAGATAGCCATGGCTAGTTTGTTTAAAGAAATTATCTTTTAAGGACAGGTGATGCTAAAGGATTGTGTGGTTAGATGCAGTCAGCTTGTGGCTGACTACACAGAAATATCTTCTGCTGTGATAGTTAACTGACTCTGAACAGTCCATTGCTAAATACTGGTATTTTTGAAGGACTTCATCACATTTCTTTAGTTGATGGTCTCCATTCAGCACAAACTGCTGCCTGAAGCGGGTGGGGGAGTGCAGCAGAGAATTGCCTGGGACAACCATGGGAAATAGAGGGAAGTTTCTGTTGTCAGAAGCTGCAGCAGTGGCTCAAGAGTATCCTAATACCCAACTGGAGCCTATAGAAATCACGAAGAGTGCAATGAGGAAGGAGCTGTTGCTGGAAAGGGAACTTTCACTACAGCAGTTCCTATTCCCCCTAGCAGCAGCAGTAGCAGCAGGCTGCATCTCTAGGGTGGCAGCAGCAATCCCAGCCTTTCCTAATGGGCTGAGCCAAGAAAAGACTTCCTCAAAGGTGACAGTGAATGTGTCTGATCAGTCAGAATTATTTCAGACATATTTGCTGTGAGTGCCCTGGTGTTGTATCTGGCCTTCTGAGCATTGTGCATTTCTGGGTTTAGCATCTGACATCCACTTTGTCCCTGGGTAGCAGCAAAAGTTTTGTCGTAATTCAGGTGGCTTGCAAATCCCAAACAGGAGTGTCAGGGACTGCTCGGAAGATCCCTGCAGGCTGTAAGTACCTGCTAGACAGGGTGTACAGAATAAGTGGAGCTGTGCAGGGTGTCAGCATTGTTTGTACAGCATGAGTGCTCCTATGGGGTGTTCAAATGACAGGATACACCTGACAATATTGGCAATACCAGGTGTTGTCCCAGATTTACCCCCACAGACACTCCCACTGGCAAGTAACACAGGCAGGGAACTGTTTTGGCTGCTAGGAAGCCCTCCAGGCTTTTTACAAACCCTGCCTCCTTATCTGAATCAGCTGAATAAGAAGGTATTTTTGTGCCTCTGTGCTAATGTTGCCTGCTGCTAAAATGATCATAAAGGTGCTAAGGAAACAGTCTCCACACCGGTGGTACATTAGGAAAGGGCTGGATATACTTGTTGATCAAACATCTTTTTGTAATTTTAGCAATGTGTGATATTAATATGGCTCAGCAACATTTCCAGATTGTGTGCAGATACGTCCCAGGTCAGTGATGTGTAGAGAAGAGAACTTTCTTCTGCCCAGAAAAGGATGGCTGAGTATCTGCGGGTTTATTTCTGTAACAGCTTGCTCCTGTACTGACAAGAACCTAAAAGATAAATTTTCATGCCAGGGAGAAATAATTTGGCTGCAGCTCTGTGTCAAGCCAGTTTAGGGCTGGGCCTGTAATGGCCAGTTTAGTTTTTCCATATCAGTTGACAATTTGTGTTTACAGTGAGTGTTTTGGATGAGTTCTTATAGGTGATTTCTGTCGATAAATGTTGGTAAGGACTTACCAACTATGCACAGTGGCTATTGCAAGATTGTTTCATTGATAATACATAGCCTTATCGCCAGCACCATACCTCATGTAGAAAACTCTGCGTAGTAAGGGAGCCAGCAGGCAGTCGGGTAGATACTGTAGTGAAAACAGTGGTGCTAATGTAGAAATGCTGGGTAGTTGTTGCAGGCCTACAGAGTCTCTACGTACAGAACTTGAGCTTTTGCTGTCTTGCATGTTGTTTATTTCCTGTAAAGACCGTAGTGTAACCGCTACCAAATCAGGGTGGAAGCATTTTGTACTCGGGTTCGTTCAGGTGTGAAGCAGTGCTGGAGGGATGGAGCTCTGGAGACTACAGCCATCCAATTCAATCATTATCCGTGAGAAGAACAGACGCTGCAGTCTGGAGGCAGGCAGTAGCGTGGACTGACGTGGTGCAGGTTCCTCACAGCATGCTGCTGATAGTACTTAAAATCCCCATGTAGAGGCACGCTACTCCGCAGCGCTCCTTAGCTGCGCAGAGCTGCTCAGACTGCGGTGGGCAAACATCTTCAGGTGTGGACAGGCATACTTGTGTGCTCAGCTCTCACACCTGCAGAGATTGGAACCTCACCCCTCGGGGCGAAAAATTAGTCTGTTCAGTAATTTCTCCACAGGGTACCAAGCATTTTCTAGCCATTAAAATCCTTGTGTACTGTAGCTCTTTGGCTGAGCTCCAGCTTTTACTGTCAAACAGTTCCTTCAAATTAGCTGTCTTTTAATATGTTCCTGTTTCAGGACCCCGGTGATGTAAAATTTCAGTGTAAAGGAATATGTGATGTTAGATTTTACGCTTCTTTGCTCTATGTATTGAAAATATATGCTGGACAGCCTGATTTAGCCGTAAAGAGTTGGGGGGGGAGCAATCAAATTTTGTATTTGTACAAAATAAACAATAGTATTCAGTCCTTTCTGGCACAAAGTCCTTAACCAAGTTAGCTGCTGGTACTACACTGCTATGTAGGCACCCACCCCAGTAGCCCACACAAGCAGCCTTGGGGATTGCACTGGGGTTTATGAAGAGGAGAGCAGCGCTGTGTGCTCCGTTTTTGTCTGCAGAATCTTGCAGAGATACGCTGGGAGGGTTTGAACGGCTTGTGAGCAGGGTGGCACTTGTGATACTGATCAGAGCTTATCTGTAGTGCTGCTGATTTGGAGAAATTGAGCTCAAGACGTGGTGCAGGCTGAGTTTACGGTGCAGCTAACTGAGTCTTGCTGCTGTGTTTGTCACAGAGGCCACTGAATCATATGGCAGATTTGAATTTGGTCCTTAGAACCGTACCGAAAGGTTAGAAGAACATAGCCAGTGTATGAACTAAACAGTTGCCATAGCAGAATGGCAAGATGAGCTCACCTTCCTGTCCAGCCGCGTCTTTCAGGAGCTGCATCAAATACCGGTTCACGTGTCAGATGATGGGGATCATCCTCTTGGAAGAAATTAAGGCCTTGTATAATTTCCTCGGATTAGGCATCCCAAATCAAGAATTTCAGATACCAGAGTACCTGTTTTTCACAGCTTGAGAGAGAAGGGCTAAGGTCTCCCCTTACATACATGGCTATTACCTCCGCCTCTTTGGGGTTTGCATTGCTCAGAGATTTCTTAGACAGGGCTCAGGCCTGGACAACTCTTGCCTTCCTAGTCTATTCCCCTTTTTTTTCTTCCTCTCACAAGACCACTGCCAACCCTGAAGCTCCTAATTTCCACTCCTGATTCTAGTAAGCAAACTGGGGAGAGAGGTCATAATGCAATACTTAATTCTCAATATTAGATAGAAGGGTTGTGATTGTGATGGTTTGTTCTCCTGTTTGGTAGAAACAAATTCTTGATAGTGAAGTGTGTGTCAGAACATGGATTGCTTTGAGGATTGCTGCTTGTACTCGGTATAACTAGACACT
The DNA here is from genome assembly GCF_965140915.1 of Aythya marila. Taxonomy (NCBI): domain Eukaryota; kingdom Metazoa; phylum Chordata; class Aves; order Anseriformes; family Anatidae; genus Aythya; species Aythya marila. The sequence continues at coordinate 32,436,349 of NC_139045.1, read as the reverse complement.
TGCAAAATTGTGCAATGCTGGAACTGTTCTCTACTTAGCTGAGACTAATGTCATTAAAAGGAATGGTGGATAAATAAGGAAATGAACATCCTGTTGCCAGGTCAACCACATTCCTTATTTGTAAGTATCGGTGTGTGTGTGAGGAGGATAATATGTGGTGATGACAGACAAGAGCTGCAAGCTCTCCATAGCACGGTGGGAGGGAAAGGTTGTAGAAAATAATGCCTTTAGCAACAGTGACCTAAACCCTTCGTTCTCTCATCGTTGTGTATACATGACCGTGAGGAAGAGGGAGAATTATGAAAAGGATCAAAAGATAAAATTCTCTTTCTTAATCAACTGTTTTTCAGTTTCCTGAGGGGACACACAACATATTTCTGTGTGTCTTCTCGGTTTTCACTGGTGATGGGAGACACTGGATCAAAGATACTGCCTCGCTTAAACTGCCCTCAATTTCTTTGTGTTTACTGTAGATGATTTACTGCCTTTCCAGGTTCCGACTTTAATCCTGTAAATGTTTTTTCAGGGGTTCATCGCAAACCTTCTTGTGAAATCTACTTATTATGTTAAAAATACAAAGGAAGAGAAGAGAAAGTGGATTGTGTTGTTGTTGGTTTTTTTTTGTTTTTTTTTTCCTTCAATCCTCCCCCTCTCCCCCTTTTTCTTTCATTCAGCACTGTCAGCCAGATCTGCACCATCAAGCCAAAGGTTGTGTTGTTATGATGAAAGCATGGAGTGGCCAGAGTCTTTTGCTTTTCCTAGGCTGATGGCGTTAAAGTGTAAAGAGCAGTGGCTTATCTGTGTGAAAAACAGTGACGTTTGAAAGTTTAAAGTGAGTTGCACCATTAAGCCTATAAAGTACTTATTTCCAGAGTGTGCCCTGTGTGATATTGGCACCAGTTTTCGGAAAACTGGGTATGATTCTAGCTCTTGTTCCCTGTGTGCATGTAGGATTGGAATACTGTGATGGGAAAAATGTGCTCATGCTTGAAATGGAGGCAGTGCCTGTCCCTTTTCAGCAGGTATTCTTGCAGCCTGTTAAGGGTTGCACAGGTAGACTCTAAAGGGAGTCTTTTTCAGTTCTTAAATTCTAATATACCAACTAAGATAATATTTTGGAAGTGAGGTTTAAAAGTCAGGCTTCCAAAGAAGTGTCATCTTCATTTCTGAATGGCTGGGTACCCAGCCCTTCCTGTTTTAATCTACAGAGGCCTTAATGGTGTTCTCAGCATTTTAGAAAATCAGGGCACTTACATAAGTACCTACATGCAGATAAAGTCTGACAGGCACCCAGTTTTGAAACTCTTGTCTGCTGGGTGCTGTGTGGGCGGTCAAGAAATTTTAAGTGGACTCCTTGGGAGATGGAATTGTTGATATCAAATGCTCACTTTCTAGCTGGCATTGATTTTATGAGAACTGGCTGCTCATCTTTTCTACTCCAGTGTGTTTTCTTCTCCTTCCCTTGTTTCATAAGCCAGTCTTCATTTGACTGTGGGGAAATCAAGCCTAAAGTATTGTTGTATCATGTGTTACAGCTGCTCCCATGTCGTTTTCTCTTCTATTTGCATAAGTCAGAACAGAACTGAAGTACTCTTCTTTCCGCCAAAGCTTTCTGTTTTGGTGAGGAGGAAAGGAAAACCAACAACTTGTCTCAATAGTTTAGAAACCTGTAGTTTCATCTTCACAAAAATGCTTTACAAAACAAAGGGAAACAATAGCTTTTGCAGAGACTGTACAACAGAGAACCCAGGGGGAACCCAGGGTATTTTATTATTTCTGAAATGCAAATCGCAGTGAAAAAGGGACACTTCTCTGTACATGAAAGCTCTGTCTTTTTTTACTCTTGCCCAGCTCTGAAGATAGAAATACAGTATTTGCCTTCTGTTTAGAATAAGCAAATGATTGGCATAAAGTGTTCAAGTGTGTGTTTTTCTTTTATCTCCCACAAGTACTGTTTTCCCTCTTTCCACTCAGTTAAGTCATGTTTTGTATTTTATGCAACCTAGAAAAGGCTCTGTGTTCTTAATCTTGTTATCTGCTTTCTCAGCATTTATTCATTTTTCAATTGCCTATAGAAGTAGAAAGGTTAAGATAGAGTAACCGGGCTCCGTGATGGCAGAATCTTTCTTTGTAAAGCTGCTGCTTTCATTTTCTTCTCAATTTGCCTTTTGTTTTATACGCTTCAGCTTTGTGATAATCACATGCCGTGTTAGATACAGGTCTTCTGCTCTTCCATAGGTGCACGCAGCATGTTCATGGAATGGAATATAATGGTGATGTACGTAGGCATGATCCAAGAGAAGCACTAACCTGTAAAATGTGACATAATGTTATTAATTGGAAAATATGATCCAGCACCGATTATTCAATACAAAAGTTGTCACAGAATTACCCAAATCCTCTTTACTGCATCTGTTATTGTCGTGTGTGTACACAGCAGCATGTTACTGATGCATCGAGGTCTTTGTTTTGATACCCACAAGTGTTATTTGGGCTCTGATTTGCTTCTCTGTGTTTTGTCATGCCATGTTAAAAAGCTTTGGGTAGCGAATGTTCCCTGTAAAACAAATTAAGTCTGCAGACTGTGCTTTTATTAATTATTTTCCATATTCTCTGCAAGGTGGATACTTTTCAGGTTGGTCTTACTCTTATGGAAAATTGTCTTGATAGATGAGTAGCTCAGAGCAACATCTGTAATTTATGGATATAGCAAACGCGTGCAGTCTCTCACTGTCTTTACAGATGTGCTTTAGGGCAAGTGAGATGCTCAGATAATGGAAAGGGGGAGTGTTAATAAATCTCAGTCAGGAAGACAATACTTACATCTTGTCTTTAAAACAAAGTCAAAGCCAAATTCTAAATTACTTTTTTAAGCATCATTGATGCTTTTTCTTTGTGCTATCGCTATATTGAATGCTAGATAATATGCTTGATGTGTAATTTAAAAAATACAAGTAATTAGACTGTGAGATTTGTTTTCCAAAACAAAACTAGTAAATCACTCAGACCCCATAAAATGTAGCGTAGTGCTTTTGATTAGTTGTTGGAATCATTTAAGTCGCTCTCGGTGTTTGTTTCAGAATTAGAGAAACCATTACTGTATATTGGAAGAATGACTGCTGTAGTATTAATGACATTATTGTAATATGTGAGGGCTGGGAAGAAAATGAACACAGAAACCGCTGCTCTGGAACAAACCAGTGATCCGTACAGTCTTGTATCCTGTCTCTGACAGTAGCCAATATGCGATGATTCAGAGGAAGAAATACACACAGCCAATTGTGTTATAGTGTACCACAGAGGGAAATTTCTTTCTGGCCCCAGATGGTGCTCAGTTTATGCCTTAAAGCATGAGGATTGATAGCCATTGTAAATTTTACCTTAGCTAGTGTAACCAAATTGGATTACTCCTTGTTGTCCGTAACCTGCCCTTCACCTGGCCTTCACAGAATTACAGTCCTGTCCCTTATTGCTGGATTCATAGCTGTTATGTTTGCTGTTTTAAGCAGATGCAGTATTGCAGTCCAAGGACTTGTGCTACTATTTTACATGATGTCACACACAATTGTATTTTTCACTGATAACAGCCTGGCTCGATGCTTTTGGCTAAACTGAAAATGTTATTTTCCTGTGGGACAGAGCAGTCACTGCACTCACCCTGTGTGAATTCCTGGTGCAGAAATTTCTCTGCCAGCTTGATAGCAGCTGTCCTCGTCTGAACGCAGGAGCCTCGTCATGGGGAGAGTTGAAGAGTAGAACTGATACTCCAAGACTTTTGTGTCATTGCAGTGGCCTGAAAGGATCAAAGTTGGGCTGGGAGCGTTACTGTGCTCTGCAAATCTTGACCTCAGCAGCCTCTGAAGGGAAAGTCAGTGTCAATGCCAGTGAATCTGTTCTTTCAGCATCCTGCAAAAGCGGTGTTGTATATCCTTAGATGAAAGCACTGAGGTGTAAGGTGCTGCTAGAGAAACAAATATTTTATTGCAATGCATATGTGACATTTGGACCAAAACTTATGAAAGTTCCTTGGATTCAGCTGTCACGGAAGCAGAGATCAAGGTCTTTGTGTTAAGCCTTGGTACATTTCATTTGTTACGTACCCATCTCATAAAGCCCCGTAGCCTGACAGGTGCTTTCTGACATCTGGCACTCTGCTAAAATAGTTGTTTATTGCAGACAAAAACTGACCTGATTTTAGGCTGGCATTCATATTGCAAGGTAGCGCAGGCTTTTGAAAATGCTTGCACTGATGCTATTGCCCTTCCAGGTCTTCTTGGGTACACGCTTGTGTGATGGCTAACAGCATGCGTGTCTTAGTGGTTTGTGCACTGCCATTTAGCCAGTCTTTCTCCGTGTGCGGGGTGAGGAGAATCCACAACAGACAGTACTTATGCAATTACCGTCCTCCTCGTCTCTGCCTCTGTGGGTGAAGATCAGCCTCTGACTTCACAGATAATGTTCAAAAAGCAGCAAGCAGTTATCACAGGAAGCAGATTTTGCTCAGCAGCTTACAGACTTGTCATTAGGAGCTGCCTTTCAGCCTTCCAAATGTGTGCTCCACTGTCATTTTGCTGCTCCTTGGGAGATAATTAAACAAGTCATGTCTCCTTGCCAAATGACCAGTCAAAGCCAGGGAATGTGGGTTTCCTGAATGACAGCGGAACACCAGAGCAATCTTTGGAGAAAAAAAATCCCCTTCTCGCTGAAGGAGGAGGCCCAGCTTTGTTTTAGACCCCGATGATTCTTCCGGAGGGATCATCTAAACTTTAAATTGGGGGAAGAAATGACCCTTTAGTTGGTTGGTAAGTGGCGACACGTCACGTGGCCACCTGTGGACCTCAGCTGCTCAACCCCGGCAGAAATTGTCCTTGAGTTGTCCGGCCGCAGGAGCTGGCACGTTGCCTCTTCCTTCAGAGCACAGCCCCCTTCTACCAGCGCTGCGCTACTTGGATGCTCACTCGAAGTCGTGGCACTTTGCACGTTAGGGAGGAAGCCTTTCTTTGTCTGTGACGGAAGGGACTTGTGGTGATATGCTGCTGCCGAGGCTTCGGGGAAGGCTTCTGCTGTCCCTTGCCTCCCACAGGCATTGCTGATCCTTGTGGGATTGCATTGCTGTCCCCTCACTCCATCTTCCTTTCCCCAGCTCAGAAACGGGGCTTTAGCAGGTGAGACTACCTCAGGTAGAGCTCTTTCTGAAGCAACCCGTTGGTTTTCTCCTCATCCTGCTCCTTTCCCCCAGCCCATATTGGCCCAGCACGTGGAGCCAGCTGGCTGCGGGGCTGGAAAGCCGGATGCAGCAGTCTCCGTGTACTGACAACTGTAGAGGGACAGCGTTTGTTCGCAGCCAGGCTGTCTGACAATGGGAAATTAGTGTTTTCTTGCTGAAGACAAATGAAGTTTTGAATACCAACAGATGAACTGCAAAATTCTGCCAGCTTAATCCCAAATCCCAGAATTTCTTATGCCCCTCGGGTCTTCCATAAAGGGCCGCAAAGCGTTTTGTAAGAGTGTGTAGGCATGATAATAAGGTAGTTGCACAGGCAGGGAACTGCCTACCTTGGAAAAATATTAGTTTGGTGTGGTTTAGAGATGAGGTGCGCTGATTTAAAGACAAAAAAGAAGAGGAAACCAGCTGTGTGGGTATTAATATGTTAGACTAACATTCCGCACACACAAAGAAACACTTTTAAGCCTTCAGTGTGCAAATCATTCACTGAGTAAATCCAACATTTCCATAAAGCTCTTGCTCTTTCACTTGAGCTGTGATGCACTTTACCTTGGACTTAACTATCTCACATTTCTCCTTGTTTTAATTACCTTTTTTTGTGTTCCTTTACAAGGTTCAAAATTCAGAAATCTCCAGGCCATTGTTTTAAGAAGAACACAAGCTTTTATACCTAATGATGCAGATAAGCATGGGGTGGTTGCTGTGAATCCAGGACCTTCTCCAAAGCCTCACAGTTCTACTTTGTGCCCCATGCGTGGCTGGGTTTTTGGTACGTGGATGCACAAGTGCTCAGAGCAAAAAGGAGGGGAGGCAAATTCTCTCCTCAGGGGTTGGGAAGCCTCCTGGGCCCTGGGGATTTGGGTCTGCCACGGCACCAGGTGCTGTCAGGCAGCTGCTGGGTGGCAGCTTTCAGCCATCCACAGCAGCAGCCTGGTGGCTCACCTGTTCAGCAGTGCTGCGGCAATGCCAGGGCAAGAGCAGCTCCCAGTAGGTTTTGGAAAGCTGTTTGAGCAAACCCACACATGGCTGTTTGCTTCAAAGCAAAGAGGTGAGGTGGCTTAAATGCTCCGATGCAAGCAGTGCTCAGACAGCAGGAGTGGGCCTAGTGCAGGGATGTTGAATGAAGTAACATAACATGTGCTCATGCGTGTTGGTGGGTTTTGTTTTGAAGGCAAGGTGGGCAATTTTCCTGCTAGGAAAGGTAAAGGAGCTGCCATTTTGCATAGCATCCCAGGCAGAGCTGTGAGAGAGGAAGGCATTTCCCTTCTCTCCCTGCAACTCGCGCGGTGGCAATGCCTGGATGCTGCAGATTGCCCAGGAGAGCGTGTATTGTGCAGGCATCAAGTCTCAGCAGCGCTGGGTTTTCTTTGTCGATTTTGTAACAGCCGTGTTAAATTGATTTTCATGAGCCATGGAAGCTGCTGAATGGGAGGAAGGCTAATTGTCCCTTCAGTCCGTTCTCCTGTCCCTGCATGCATCCAGGGAACCTCAGACCTCTGGGTAATCCCAGAAACACATTCACACAGGGAGGTGTGATTTGCGTTTGCTGCGCAAAGTGGTGATTCATTGTAATCTGCCTTACATGCGGGCTCAAGAGGCCAAACCTCATTTTTGTTTGGCTTGTCCCTGAATGCTAGTGAATGAACTTACTGTGTGAAATAACCATGAGTGTCAATCTCTGGTATTTCACCTCAGAAATTAATAATACTTTCTTGAGACAGTCTCCCTCAACTGTCAAAGCTGTAATGCTGCTGAGCGATGAGGCCTGGAGGGGGTTAGGGCAATGAGCTGCTCTGCATAGGTGCGATCAGGATGTCAGCCCAGACAAACCGAACTAAACATGCATTGGAATTTGCTGTCAATTTTAGGTGTCCTTTCAGGAAAACGACTTCTTTCCGAGTAATTTTCCTTCACCTTTTTTTTAATCCCGTGTGGCGAATCTACATCCCTCTGAGTAGGTTCTGGCTGCCAGAAACTCCCCTTCAGGAAAAACAGAGCAAAGCCACCCATCTCCAGCACAGTCACTTGCACACTATTAGAGTCACCCTGGATTTGATGCCGGCTGATAGGCTGTAAGAGGTGCTGCGTGACTCCTAAGTACTTCTGCTTAGCAGGGAGGCAAACGTAGCAGTGCTATTTTTAATATAGAAGTACAGACGGTGTTAAGCTATTTTCCTTAAAATTATTCAGAAAAAAATATTTAACATTAATGGCCAGATGTATGCTATTAAGACACTGATAGTTCATTTGTTTTCAGTAATGTTTTTAAGCCAGGCAACCTAATTAGATAGCTTTGTGTGTGCTGTGCCTAGTCAACTGTACTGGTAGGGGAAGGTCTCTTATACCTGGTCCCATTAATGCCTTGGTTTTTATAAGGAATAAGCAGAGTTTGGAAAAAATCACTTCAGACACTCTACGAAAAAGTCATTTAGTTCATCATCCTGGAACGCTTCTAGGGAACATCTGCATCTTTTCTGATTCCCTCCTCTGTCTTCATTTATCAGTGTCATTGCCTACGACACCACGTTGCGGTTCCTGTGAGAACGTCCTCTAATGCAGTACCAACATTAGCACCCACTGATCTCCCCTAAGTTGCTTTACTGCTTTTGATTCCTCAATGTGATAAAGTAAATAAAATTGTAGGCTTTGCTTGCTTCTCTGGTATTCCATAAATATTGTTATTATTTACTTAATTTCTAAGCAAATGCAGGCCAGCACATTTACGCACATACAATTGAGAGTGTCACCTTGAGTCCCTCGCTGTTGTAGGCTATGTTATATCAAGCATCACCATTACTGTGGTAACTCTGCTTTCTAGTGAGTGAGACACCTTGATAAGCAATTTCTTCTTTTGCTCCCTGTCACTGACAGGTATCGCTGCATAAATGCATTTTAATTTTGGGCCTCCTTGGCACTGTGGAGTGGCAGGGGTGCTGGGTCTTGTTCACAGCATAGTAGGTTGGGTTTCTTTGCTTCAGATGCTGCAATTAGCTGTTCTGCAACCAAATTGTCCTAATGCCTGAGAAACTGCTTCTAATTTTCAGCCTAATGACCAATTTATACCTCTTTTCTTCTCGCATCAGCTTTTTTCCTGGCTGTTGTTTACCCTGTTGTAATTACAGATAACATTCCAGTTAGTTGCCTCTCAAAATAAATATCTCAGCTCCTTTGGCCTTCCCTTGTAAGACAGACACATCTGGATTTATATGGCAGCGCTTGTCTGCCTGGTGTGCCCACTTGTGAGCCTCTTCCTTGAGTGCTGAAGACACTATTATCATGTGAAGACATTATTATCATCAGTGAAGACACTATTATGTGCAGTTTTTGAAAGAAAGCCCTCATACAGTGGCATTAATACTTTTCTACCTGCTGGAGATGCCTTGACTGATGCATCCTAACATCACATTTGTCTCTTTCACGGCTGAATCACACAGACCATGCTCTACCTTAGCAATTTCTTATTGATGAGCTCTCAGCTTTATTACAGAAGTTTCCGCAGTTAACTCCCAAGTGCAGAATCACATTTGTGGTTCGTATGGAACTCAGTTCACATTTCTGTTGTTCTTGCCACCAAAGAAATTGATTTATTTTGGGGTGGTTACTGCAATCCTCTTCAGTGTTGTCGGTGACACCCAACATCACTGACTCATTAGCACATTTGTTTATGCCAGGGTTATTAATGAAAATGCTAAAACCTTTAGTAGTCAAGTTCCCTGCCACTGACATTCTTCCCCTTAATACTTCCAGTTGCTATATTTCCTTCGCCAAGCTGCCTACCCAGCAGATACTGTTTTCTAAATTGACAAATGGTTTCCTCTGGAAATGCTTTACAGAAGTCCAGCCACACGAGCCTGACTGAGTATCTTGTCTTTGTCTAAAGCATTGATTATCTTACCATGTCAGCCTGGAGAACTCTTTGGATAGTATGCCACTTTGCCTTTACGTCCATGTCACGCATTAAACTTTCTTTCAAAATTTGTTCTATATTCCCCAATATTCCTAAGGTTGGACCAATATGTCGGCGCTCATTCATATTACTTTTCTGTTCTCAATACAGGCATTGCATATATTGTTATCTCGTCAAATGGCATCATTTCTACCTGGAGAGACTATTATAGAAATACTTGCCGCCAGACCATAGCAGTCTGTTCTTTCTATGAGCTATCTTTATTACAGAGCTGTGAGAAGGGAAGGCGTAGTTCTGTCTGGCTTTGTTTTCTGAAGGGAAGGCTTTGTTTTCTAACGGTGGTGAGATGAGAGAATTTAGTTGTGTTGCACAGGTGAGAAATCCTAGGCTGTTTTTTATTATTTAGCCTCTTTAATGTATGCGTTGGTTTACATTTCAGTGGCTGTTTATGAAAACATATGTTCTAGGAATAAGAATGGAAACAGAATGACAAAATGAGTAATACACTGGTTTCCTTAAAAAAAAATAAATAAATAAAATCAACTGTTATCATTGTATCTGAGAAGGGGAAATGACTTCAGAATCTCACTTCTCACCAGCTGAGTTGGTAATAGAGATTGAGAAGCACTGAAATAATTTTCTTAAAGGGCTGTTTTCATCTTGATAGGACTTTCTTTTTCTTGCATTTTAACAGTTCTTGAACAGTCACTGAATCCTTGAATGTGACATGGCACAGCAGTACGTGTTGTAATCTTTTATTTACATTGGGGTTTATGATAATAAATTATGCCAGCTATGTACGCTTTCATGAACTGTGGTCAGCAGCACGTAGTCCCCATAACAGTCTAATTTAATGACTTTGATGGGATATATATATATATATATATATATATATATTTACTTCTTTGCTTGATGAACTTAATCTCTGAAAGGCAGAATGCCATCTCCCAAACTGAGATTTGGCAAGTGTACCTGGACAAGACCTGTTCTCCTTATCAGAAAAAAATAGGTGTGAACCATGTAAAGGACACAAGTGATGGGAGGAGCTCTGCTTTACATTTAGTTGTATAATAGCACTAGTATCTTGGTGTGCCCTGGCATTATATGGGGACCCTGGTATTAGATGGGACTGCTTTTATTGCACTGATCCGAAAAGAAGAACGTGCAGTGTTGAGTCATTGGTTGTCCATCCGTGGAGGAGTTTGGTACTAAGCTGAGTCTGCTTATCACATCAGGCAGGTTGCCGCCAGATGGTCCCACTATGTTGGCTGAATTTTCACCGACAAAAGGATGCTCTCCAGTTTCACTCCATTTTCCAGTTTAGTTTGCATGTGGATTTCTACCGCATGTGGATTTTATTGCTGATAAAGATACGGGGTCTGTTAAACAGGCAGCCTGACTCATTTCAGCTGAACTATGCCTGTGAATACAGTAAGCAAAATTCGGCCCACTTGGGTTCTCATGCCAGAGAATATCCACATCTAAAAAACATATTCAGATGAGCATTTGGTTGTTCTTCAGAGGTTTGAAAAAGGAGGAAAGAAAAAAAAGAAACCTTAAATACAGTTATCACCTAGATTGCAGTGCACGATCGACTTCAGAATGATAAGAATTTCTAAGAGAAACATACAGGTTTTATTTGGAAACTCAGTGAAAAAAAAAAAAAAAGATTTATATTAACTTTTCAGCTTCCATTTTGCATTGATGGCAGATAACAAATAGGAAAAGAATGCTTCTTGGCTTAGTTGCTACCATATAATGCAGAGCGCATGCACATATTTAATATATTTTTTTAAAGAGGCGGTTTGATAAATGATTGGCCCAGTATTGCAATCACACACTGTATGGACAGCAGCACTATCATTTCTCCATCAGTACTGCAGAGCTTACATTCGCATCAGATGCTAATGTAAATGCCTTTACATTTTCCGTTTGCTTAGATATAAAATGATTTGGGTAATGGATTCTTTATTGTGCTACGCCTTGTGGCTGTGCAACTGATTTAATCTGGTTCCTTGCCTACTGCTTGCTATGGTCAGTGAGAAGATCTTATAGCATAGAAAGGTGTAATTTAATAAAATGTTCGAGACCTTGAAAAGCTGTCTTGCCTTCCAGGGGTTTCCAGCTCAGTTTAAATATTCACATGGCTTTGCAGTTAAGTGTTGTCAGGAACATATAGCTTCTTATCTATAGGGGTATTGCATTTGAGGAGGAAAAGAGTAAAAAAACGATGCCAAACATTTTTTTTTAATTATTTTTGAAAGATTTCTAATTCTTCTAAGGCAGCAGCCAAATATTCATGCTTTAATTCCCCCTTAGAGGAGTCCAGCCTTTCTGTGTTTCTTGGTCCCACAATTCATTTATGGATATTTGTAAGTTGTCTAATTACAAGCAAGATAGAGATGAATTACCTGTAGACTATGTACCCTTCGTGTAACACTTGGAAAGATTGTGAAGTGCAAGAAAGTGTTAGCACTAAGCATCCCAAAAATGTACTGTACTGTTATACTCTGGCAAGTACCTAACAGCCCAGATAAGCTTCATATTGTGATGTTAGACTTCTCGTAGTACTAAAGAGCTGTCAAGGGCTTGCAATTCCTTTAGGGACCATCATACATAGTTACAAAAAGACACCTAGTAAGTATAACTGATACACTGATATATGTTGCATGTGAGCATGAACTCTTTCTTCACATTTTCATACTAGTTATTAATGGAGGGAAGGATTTTTTTAAATGATCTAAATGCCATAAGGTCATAGGTTTCACACAAAATCGATTTGTAAGTCTTCTGTCTGAGGTTACTTCTGCTCTTTATTACTAGTATTATCTTTTTAACAAATTCCAGGTGTACTTTCATGAAACTTGTCTGAATTGCCTCTGTGTCTACATAACCTTTTAATAGCAATATAGTGAGCTGCCATTTTTCCCAAATCCCAGGTTGTTTGATTGCATACCAGCTGGCTAACAGCAGAAAATTCCATGTTTCTGACTTGTGACACCTCTCAGAGTTGCTATGCTTGCAGCTCCTCTGTGTTTCAGTTCCTACAATCCTTAGCTATAGAGTAGCCTAGCAGCATTAGCTTACTTGAAAGGAAACCCTGAAATTCCCATTCTGTAGGAAACGTGGATAATTTAAATTTTTATTCCTATATAGAACAAATATTCCTTAGCTATGTTCCAAAGGTTAGTATTGTTTGTGGAGTAGAAACACCAAAATTCCTGCCCAGCTATGCTCTGAAGTCCTTTAGATGACTTTTGGAAACCCCACGCTGAGTCTTTGGCTGCATTCAGAAAGGATCACAAGCAGAGAGCAGCTATTGCCAAGTTTTCTGTGGTAAGAATGAAAATAATGTATTGATGAGTTAAATGTGAACTTTTGCTTCATTTTGCCATTTGTGATCATTATTATTACCTCCACCACTAGAATAATTCTCAGAGTTTGGCCTACGGCTACAACTATTCTGTTCCATCTGTTGCAGAGATGCAATTTAAACAGGCAGAAAAATACCATCCCAGCTCAATCCATGTATTACTATAGCAGGCAAAATTTGACAATTTCAGTATAAATAAATGTACTTTGGACAAAAGGTTTTCTGTATCTGCTCATCTCAGGTGATTTCCTGGCTCCTTTCCGTAATACGTGCATTCACTGCTTAGGAAGAAACAACAGAGTGGCAGGAGCTGTAGTGCAGAGAAGGCTCTTGTGCCTGCTGATGCATTAGCTGTATCAAAAAAACCTTCACTGATTTTACTAATACGGTGCTATAAATGATAGAGAGTGCCCGAGGCCCTTTCTGTTCCTTTGGAGTAATGATAGCATTGGTAGGACCTTGCAGCAGTGGAGCAATATGGTGAAAATGATAGGCAGATAAGGTAGGAGCTGTTGTTTGCCAAGTGAAACAGCAAAAGACAGCGAGTGCCTTGCATTCTGCGCTTCCAGTTTAGCAACTGCAGTACTTCGAGTGGTGTGGCAGGGTGAGTAAAATGCTAGCATCAGTTTCAAAGATGTTTTGGATCATGCCCTTCAGTGTTCAGAGTAAAAGCTGAAGGGGCCGGTTCCACATCTTTTCACTTCTGCGCGCCCTTCCTTCCTCTGCTGCCCTTACTAATCATTACTCTAGCTCCCCTCCACCTCTCTCCCTTTTTCAACAACCTCTCATACCTCCATTGTTTCTTCCGTCTCTTTCTGCTAAGGATGTTGTATTCTCTTCCTACAGCTGTCAAAATGATGTACCCTAAACCTTGACATTCTTCCTCTGCCTGTTGGAAAGCAAAACATCGCATATGCATATAACGTAGTTCTGCTTAGAGCAGTAATTAAATGAAAAGCAGTGTACTGGGAGGCAGAGTAGTGAAGTGACTAAGAACAGAGTGGAAATTTTAATTTTTTCATGGATTCTGCCACAATTCACTTAAGAAAATAGAAGTAATGGGATATCTACCACAAGGATAAAAGTTCTCTACAAATTATTGGTTCCCATTCAAATTCCTTTTTGCAGACCGTTTCAAGAAGTAGAAACGTCAAAATCCCCTCTGACTTCAGTTCCCAATGAAGCCCACATGTAATTATTCCCATTCTCCGGTTTCTTTGACAGCTCCATCCTTCCTCTACCCCATGCAATTTTAAGATCATGTTCAATAAACTAGAACAAATATAAACATGGTTCTTTACTCCGCTTATCCTGACTGGGGGACTTAAAATAAAAGGTAGGGCACAACTGCATGCTCAGCGGGGAGTTTTAACAAGGCAGATCACACTCTAAATTCAGAGTGTTGCCCTAACTTTGAAATTCTTTACTCTCTGGTCTGGTCTGAGTATATCTGGGTCCTTTCCCTTCATTTTTCCCTTCCCAGTTTACATTCTCCTCCCTCCACAAGTGCTGCTGACTTTGCTCCCTCCTGTTTCTCCCTTGCCTACGCTCTCAGTATTGTTGGCTCCGTGCCTTGCTAAGCCAGGGTAGTGTCATGAATACTGCATGCTATTCAAATGTGCATATCTGACGCGCAAAGTTCTGAAGTAAATGCTGCTGCACATGGAAACTGTGAGGGAAATATCACCAGAGCTAAGAAAATTGTGTGACTTCTAAAGAGAGAAAACATACTGAAAACAGTCATTTACAAATGACAGATAAGCCCAGTGAATCATATGCAGCATTCCAAAAAGTAGGGTGTATCATAAAAAAATCATGTAAAATAGGGACCTTGGGATTATCTGTTTAGCCTCCATCTCCAGGGCAGCTGAGCTGTACCTGAAACATTGCTACTAGAGGTTTGTCTAACCTTTTCAAAGAGATTTCCATGATAGAAATTCAGCAAGAAAACCTAACCAGTGTATTTAATTCAAAGATGTTTTTCTCATACCCCTGAACCTGAACATGGAGGACATTTTACTTTTTCCTTTTTGCAGCAACGTTTCGTGCATTTTATATATGTGTTAGCTTTTTTCTTGGTCTCTGTCATCCTCAGACAGAGCACCTCTTGTTCTTCTCAGCATTAGCTCCGATGGCCTGCTGTCTAGACATCGCTCATTCTTGTCTTCTCTCCTCTAGATTCTCTCTGAGTGGTGTGCTGTCAGTGGATTTTTGGAAATGTGGAGTGTAAGCCGAGCAAGCTACTTCAGAGGAAGCTTTGTTAGCACTTAGCACTGTAACATTTAGGATTTTTATTTTCTTCCTCAGCAGTGTGACAGTGTTGATTGATGTTTGATTTCTGAGCCATTTTAACCCCCCAGGTCCTTTTCTGTCTCCTAGCCAGTGATTTTGCATCCAGTATTTGTGCAGTTGATTGTTCTGACCTTCAGCTGGCTGACAAGATCTGAAGTATTACACTTAGCGTTTGTCTTTACCAAGGTACATCCTATTTATTTCAGACCACTTTTCCATTTTCTTAGGATTGTTTGGGATTCTACTCCTGTTCTCCAGCACTTTGTGCCCTCTGCAACTTGATGTGGGCTGCAAACACAGCAAGGGTATGGCATCATCCCAGGCACTGATGAAATGGTTGTATTCCATGAGTCTCACTAAGACAAGAAGTGCTGATAGCTATCCTTCATATGCAGTTTTTCAACTAGTAGTATTCCTGCTTTATGCTACTTAGATTCCCCTTGATTCACTGTGAAAATATTGCCTGAAGTATGTTAGGGCATCATTAGTAGGTTTTCTAACAATGTTTAGATTGATGCCATTTGTGTTGACTGTTACCAATCACCTTGCTATCCAGTCCATGCCTGCAGATTAAATTTCTGTTGTTCTCTAACCTTATCAGTTACTGGTAGGTGTACTGAAATCTGATCCTCCCCGTTCTTTTTCTTGTCGGTATAACTGCTTCTTTCATGTCTTTAAGTAATGCTTTGTCTTCCACAAATTCCTGAAGACTTTTCTCTCCCACGAGGTTGTTGCCATTGCTTGTGGCAGGCTGACACTTCTTACTTATGCTTGCTTGCAATTATCCGATTGTAGGTGCCAGATAACGTGCAAGAAAAATTCAACTTTTCAATTAATGTACTATTTTTAATTACTATTACTGCCCTCCTGATCTTTAACAAAGCTGTTCTCCGACAGCTTTGTGAGATGATGGCTGTTGTCCTTTTCAGCTGTTTGCAATGTACCTTTTCTATTTTATTCCAGAGACTTGAGGCTGGGTTCTGACCTAACCTCAGTGCCTCAGTATCTTTGGCTGTCAGGAGACGTGATCTCCACTCAGAATAAGCCAAGAGCATTTAAACTGTCTTAAGGTAAATCATCATAACTGTGCCCCAGGCCACATTTAGGAGGTGAAGCCATCTTTGCTTTTTGCCCTTTAAGGCAAGCTCAGCAGATATCTAGCTCATCTGGGAAATGAGCTCACAGAGTTTACATGAAATATTTGACTTAACTTTTCTTTGCTTTGAATGCAGTACTTCTTCAAAGTGCCTGTAGAAAGTGATCTTTTCTCCTTCCCTTTACCACACATTAAGAGGTGAAAACCTTGCCCCACTGAAATCAGTAGGAGCTCCAGTTAGGTCAAGAATTTCACCTTAGAATTTAAAATAAGATTATGTTGTGCAAGCCTAAAGTAATGCTTTTCATTTTTCTAAGCTTACTTTTTCTCTCAAACCTCTCTTCAGTTGAAACCAAATAAAGACTAAGGAGATCACTGCATATAATCTTGATTTTTGCACAGACAAAACCAATGTTATATGAATTTTTATGTTTTTCCTACGTAGAGCAGGCCAAGTTCTCTGGAATCTATTTCATTACATGTTAAATAAATTTGGATAAAGAACGGATTTGTGTCTTAGTGAACAATTCCAGGAAATCTGAGTTGAGTTCATGATGCTGGGATTGGCATTACCTTATTGTGCTTTTGCTTTTCCATCTGCAAAATGAGTATAATGATACTGGTATTTCTTTAAAGCACCTGCAGATTTTGGGCTGAGAAGTTTTGGCTATGTTCTGTAAGTGACACTTCCTTACTTTCCAGAAACCTTTTCAGGCTTCCACTGAAGAAACAAAAAAAAAAGGAAAAAAAAAAAAAAAAAGGTATTCTGCTCTTTGTACAGCCTTTTAGAGCCTTCAGTGTCACTAGACCTGTGACTTCTCTTACAGAAATGACTCACAGGAGATGATGAGCTGGTCCTTTTGCAGCCCTTGGTCTTGCTGCTGAGGAAGAGAAGGTTGGGATTTTTGCCTCCCCACCAGCACTGATACTTCCAAGGAGTGAGTGCAACGTCTTGCACTTGGAAAGTGAAGTTTGTGTAGGGCTGTCCTAATAAAGTGGCTGTTCTGGAGTCCCAGTAGAGAGCGAAGTGCCACTTAGAATATGTTTAAATTAGGGAAGGGATTAAAGGATGTTGGTACATAGAATAGCAGGGAGATGTTCCTAACAGGGGTTCAGAAAGGAACAGGTCTGACTACACCATTACATAAGAAACAAAGAGAAAAGAAACCAAATGTGCTTGGAGATCAGCAGTTCTGCAGTTACAGGAGGGGAAGATAAAGAAACTGAGAAACCTTATTAAATTTTTGCAGTTTCCTGACTATCAGAGGGAAAATTTGCTAATTATCAGGAGGCTTTTGTTGCTGGTTTTTGAACAACTGAGGGTTTCAGACGAGGTTTCAGAAATTTAGCTGTTACGTAACCTGTAGCACTGAAACATCCCGAGGTGTTTGTGCGACTCCCTTGGCATGGAGTCAAGTAGGGACAAAGCAGGTTGTTTCTGAAGATGACTCCCAGCACGCTGGGCGGTTGAGGTGTCTCAGGGGTGCAGTCAGCCCAGACTGACCGTCGAGTCGCATCACAGGCTGCTGTCCCGATGGAAATGGGAATAAGCAGACAACTTCCATTAGAGGCTACCGTTGAGATTACTGCAGCATATCGGTCCTGTTCGTGCTCCAACGAGTAATTGCACATCGCCAGAACACGTCCCACTTTGCTGCATGGCGGAAATGGTCGATATTGGCTTGGGGGGCAGGGAGGAGGAAGGAAACAAATGCATGCTACAAGTGGGAAAAGCTCTAGCCCAGTATTGCTATCGCGTGGCATATTCTCTGCGAGATGGTTCCTTGCTGAGGGCTAAATCTTTAAAAGCATGTATGCTTCTTTTCTCAGTGATTTACAGCCTTACATGTTTTCCAAGTTTTAAATCTGGATTGTTATTCAGATATTTTTTTTCTGATGTGCTTTTAAAGTCGAGGTTTTTCAAACTTCGGCTTCTTGCTTTGGGAAACCATTTTGCTGCCTATTAAATTTTGCTGTGAAACATCTTTATCCTGGCGGTCTTATTTCTCTTAATTTCTTCCTGTTATGCTTAGATCTTTCTCTTCATTTGAACCCACAAAATTCCCAGCTTCACACCCTTCAAATATTTGTAGATTTTGTGTAAAGCTTTTATACATCCTTTGCATTTTAGGTCTCTTGGAGTCTTTGGGTGTCTGCCCAGTGAATCCTTGTATTGTTTTCTCACATTAAGATGATTGGCACCAAATGCATAGTTCTGAAATGCTCCTTTCCTTGTACGTGTGTGTTCGTCTTCCAATTATGCCTCTGCCTGTTCAGCCTAATCTCTCTTTTGGCAATTTGTTGCCAAAGTAGATGGCAAATTTGTTTTTCACCAATACTGTTGGTCGTTTCTGAAAGCTTTTTGCCCTGCTCTGGTGCCAAAATGTAAGTTTTAGCTAATTTAAACCCTTAAAAAAGATTAGCATAGAGAAATGATTGAAATGTTTATTGGGTAGCGGAAAGTTTTGTGGTTAATGACTGTGCATTCAAAGGCGATTGTGAGGAAGGGAAGGCAGGAAGGGTACCTGGGTAACCTCTGCACCTGAGGAAAAGCTGCAGCAGCCTGGGGCCGTTGGCAGTTGGCATCTTGTAGCTACCTCACCTTGTGCTGGAAGACTGGACCACCACGAAGCAGCTCCAGGGTAGTGGAGTGCAAAGGCTGATTTAAAACTGGAATTGTATACCACTCCCTGGCTTTGCCAAGTATTCTGTGGTGAGCTCCGCTGCCTCCCCAGGCACTCCTGCTTAGGATGGTGTCCTGCTCAAATTATCCAGATCTGGTTGTTCTTCCTGTACCTCAGCCCAGCAAGACCTGGGCTGATATTTGTTTCTCTGTGGGCACTAATGCTTAGCTCAGCTGTACAGGTTCTTGCTGCTTCTTTTGTTAGCCAAGAAGGACACTCGAGGGGAAGTGCTTACTGCACCTCATGTTTCTATCATACGCTTTTGGTTCCGAAGAATGCTGTGCATTGTATTTGCTTAGCTGGAAGAAGAAAGCATTTCATTTTTAAATTTCATTGGAGAGAGTGCATTCTGCAAAGCAAATTTCATTTACCTTGCTGTATTACTTCCCTTGGTGGCCTACCGATTCACATTGCTCAGCCAAGTCAAGCCAGAGCCAGCCTTCTGCCCAGTTATGTGTCTCAGCATCTCACAATTTCACATCTTAAACAGGACTCTGATTTTTTTTTCTGTGATGGGATCAAGCTGTGTAACTGCAGGTTCTTCCTGTGCATTTCTCTGGGGCTCATGGTAAGTGAACACGGCACAAGTATATCTGGAGGCAAAAGCAGCAAGTTTTGACCCAGGCCCTGAACACCTTCTCACCAGTGGTTGGGATTTCTGCTCCTACAGCAGCTTTCCTACATGGCTCTGGGGGGTTGGGGCGTCAGGCGAGCATGGGATGAAAGTAAAACAGGAGAAGAGAGAATTGAAGGAGACAGCTTTGAGATGTTGACCCGACTCAGTGTCTCCTGAGGTCTTAGCAGCATTCTGTGGCTGGGAGAGGCAGCCCTGCCTTGCTCCTGGCCACTTGCTTCCCTTGTGTTGGTGGCTGACTGACCCTCTTGAGCCAGCTCAGCTCACTAAACCTCCAAAGAATCAGCTGTTCATAAACACATGAGTTACCTGTCTCAGCGGGTCAGCTCAGCCCTAGTGCCCCTTCCAGAGTGCAGCAGGATGTCTCGTTTAGGAGCAAGCCACAGGCTGACTGCTCTCCTGTGAAAGAGCAACCCCTGGACCGAGGTCTTTGTCACTTGACCAGTGCCTTTAGACCTAATAAAAATTCTCTTATTTAGGCTGCACCTTGATCTCTTCTGGTGCAGACAGAGCTCCAGTGGAGTATTGCAAATAGCTGCTTTGGCACTGATGCTTCCTTTCTGAAAGCATATTTATTGTATTTTTAAGTCACATCTTATAGCTCACATGGCTGTATGATTTACAGATTGCATATTGCTAGCCCAGAATGCTAGATTTTCTACTCAGATACTGTGGTACGTTTTGTACTGCTTTGCTGGGGCACGAATTTTCGGTGTGAGAAGTGGTGATATTTTCCCAGTTTCTGTTAGTGGAGGTTGGCAATACGAGTCTGTCCTCAGCAGAAGGCAACGCTGAAGTTCATATTCGCAATTCAGCTTTTATGCGGTAATAACGAAAATAAAATAGTTTGTATTTATTTACTGGCATATTTTTGCAATGTTAAGATTGGTCTTATCTGGAAGATAAAACTAAGAGAAACGCAAAAGGAAAATTAGGTCATTAATGTACTCTTTGCTTCTAGCTTTCACTTCATTTGATTGTAAATTGTTTGCAGTAAAATTGCGAATTAGTAGCTTGGATAAAGCCCTATAAATTCCTTCAGTATCAGATTTAATTGAGGAGGATTGGGTCTCCAACCTTCATGGAGTATAACTGTAGCTGGATGCATTCCTAGGGGCTAATTATCCATTCCTCCATATCATTTGCTTGAACTCTCAATTGCTCACTGTTCGATGCACATCGGGTGGATGCTGGAAAATGTCTGAGAACATGTGAGATGGAAACTTAGGCAGGAAGATGCTCTCGCTACCAGACGCTAATCTCAAAAGGCACTCCACCTCCCACAGCAGGCTGCCGAGCTGGAGTGGCTCTCCAAAACATGCGTGGCTCCCCGAGAGCGGTGCAGTTTTACTCCCCATCTGGCAGAGAGATGAGGGTCACACCAAAAGTAGGTGTTCTGCGTTTTGTAAGGACAGGATGAAATAGCTATCTTTCCTGAAAAGTTGTTTCTAATGTGGATGCAGCAGAGGAGTCGTGAAATGCATGCCAGAGCCTAGCGTGAGGGACCGGTGCCGCCATTTCATGGCTTGTGCGACTGGGGGGACGTCGTCCTGTTTATGGCAGAGCTAAAAGGACGAATACACCTTGTGAAGGGGCGTCTTTGTCTCACCTCTTCTGCAAACCAAACCCCAATGTGACAGTAAGAGCAATGTTTAGGGGCAATAATCCAAATTTTTAGAGCAGAGCCATGGCGAAAGCCGCCCTTTGACAGGGTGTGTAGGCCCGGCAGGCAGAGGAGGCCGCAGGCCCCTCAGCGCGCGCCACCTGTGGCGAGGAGGAGGGCCCTCCTCTGGTGCAGAAAACTGGAGCTCGGGTTTCTCTGCACAAATGACTGGGTTTGGGCATTAATTAGAGAGCATAATTTGTTTGGAGAGTCAAAGATGAAAGGAACTCTTGTCTTCCTGTCAGATCAGTTTTGTCTGCGCCGCGCTGCCTGATAAATCAGGCTGCACAACGGGAGCCATGCGTGGACTACCCCAGAGCACATCGCAGTGTGCTGCTCTGAGGCCCGTGGGGTTTTCTTCTTCTCTGGTGCGCTCCTCATGTCTGTGGAAAAGCTCCTGTTCCCTTTACTGTTAGGTTTAACTGCTGCTGTGTGCTGCGTGGTGCCTCTTGTTGGCTGTACGGGGATTAGGCGGGCTGTCAGTGGGGACGGTTCTTTACCTCAGGCTTTCTAGATACAATGCTAGTCACGTGTCGTGCTTTTTGGGCTTCAAAACTCCGTCTAATTCTAATTTATTTTCTCTGATATAATCATTCTACACCCTAGAGAGGATAAGCAGCAACACCCATCTATTGCCAGCTTTGTTGAAGCCATGGGGAAATGCAATGGTTGTTGTTCTGCCTACTTGTAATACAACAAAACAAAAGCAAAATGCTTGAATAAAATGAGGAAAACAAAAACAAACAAACAAACAAACAAAAAAACAAACAAAAAACAAACAACCCACAACCAAATGTAAGGCAAATCCTATTTATCTTTCTCGTTGAGTAAATGCAGCCATAGAGCCTGTGAGTGAGGCGCACAAAGAGCTTGTGCTGGGGATGGGTGGGCACGCGTTCGCGAGGTGAGGAGGTCACCTGCACTCGGTAATGTTATTATTAAGCTGAAATGAAACATGCAGATGAAAGATGCTGGGATTTGGTTTGGAGTTTTGCTGGTTTGGTTTGTTCTTGTTGTGGTGGTTGTTTGTATTGCTTTTTGCCCTGCAGAGACCAGGTGTCTTATCTGTGGCTTTGTTGCTTTGGACAGTTTGTGTCCTTCTTAACAGTTGCTTATCTCTTTGAATAAGTCACAGTGGTTTAACACTATGCAGAAGGCAAATCTCAGAGCAGTGCAGGATGCCCCAGACTTTTTTCAGCTGGCTATATAGTGTGTCACTACAACAGTTACATTTCACCAGCACTCGGGTCGTATACCCAGTGTGCAGTCACATCATCACGCTGGCTCTGGAGCTTTTATTGCCTACGCTGTCATTGTATATTAAGAATTAGTGAGCAATGTGTAGTAGATTGCTTTAGACGTGCTTTATACGTGATTCCTAACATACCCTGACAGCCTGCCCTGCCCCAGCTGCGCTGTGGTGGTGGTACCGGAAGGAAAATCAGCCGCCGCTGTTGAGTTTGGAATAGGGGTTCATTTGCAGCCTCACATTCTTGTTTATGCATAACTCTATGAAACAAACAGGCATCTGGTGGGGTGATGGTTTCTGCGCTTGTCTTGAGACTTTTTACCAAAAGTATCTCCTGAATTCTGCCTGGATTTAGAAAAGCCTGCATCACCCATGTTTCCTAATGAGGAATACTTTCAGACTTGCCTTTACACATTAGATTTCCTAATGAGCAAGATAATACATAATTTTTAGGAAAATACTGTCTTTTGGCAGAAAGCAGTAGGGAGGATGTTTAATGAGCATTAATTAGGCAATCCTTGTTGCTCGGTTGTTTGTGAAATTGGAGATAAACTGGGCCATGGTTAGAGGGCCTGATCCTACTGCTGTCAGACCATTTGAGTCATTTGTGGACTGTGAAAAACAGGGAACATGAGTAGTAAAGCATTAAAAGAAAAGCAACAGGGACATAACAAATGAGGAAGTGAAACATGAGGAAACTGAAGTGCAAGTGTCAGAGAAAATGAAAATGAGGGAAGAAATGAGGAAAACAGGTTATTATGTCAGCAAGTTTTTTTTTTTAATATGTAAAGCAAGAAGTGTTTCAATATGTGAATGTATGTAGAAATGAATACATAGGTTGAATCTTTTTAAAATATAGGTTATAATCTTGAATTTTTGAACTAATATTGGAGAGCTGTGGCCTTAGTGGAGCCATATCCCACCTAGCTTTACTGGTTGGTGGCTGTATTAGTGGCATTCTCACTCAGAGGTGCATTCCTCCATCTTGCTGTGCCTCTGACCTGGGTTCTTCCTGTTCTGCCATGTGGCCAAAAGCGATGAACGGTGAGGTCTCAAGAGCTGGTTCTGCTGGTGAGTGGCTGCCTGTGAACAGGGGAACCCAGTCATGTCTGGATATATATCTGCTCATGAAATGTAATGGCAAATTGTGTGGGATGTGAGGCCGGGCACGAGGAACATTGCATTACTATGTTGCTTTGGATGAAATGGGATATTTGAAGTGTGGCAGTAGTCAGCAGAATGGTAAAGAGAGAATCCAGTGCATGCCTAATGCGTGGTATAAATCAGCATCAGAAACACCAGCAGAAAAAAATAAGAAACTTTTCCACAGGGGACAGCAGTATAACATGTTTCTATAAATCTTAATTATTTGGGAAAATGTGTATGCTAGTTAATAGAAACATACACTCCTGTCAGCTGAGAATTGACAGGAGGAACACCAAAGCACACAAGTAGCAGCAAACAGTCTGAAGGAAAAATGTTGGAGTCCTGTCTAGTCAGCAGCTTTTCAGTGCTTTATTTTTTCCAAACTATAATGTAAAAATTTAAAATCAGCAATGAAATGTATCAGGAAACCTAAAAGCAAATGGCAGTTTGAAAAGAGAGGGAAATGTACTACTCAGTTCTGTACACCAGGGTAAAGGAAACCTGCTTTATATTGTTTATGTATCTGCAAAGCTGTGGTATTATTAGAAATTCGTTTCAACAGTGGAGCTGAAAATAAAACTCCCATTTAGGAACAGTCGTACTGCTCAATTTACCACGTTGGTGTTTATAGCCAACTAATCTGAATGCCTCAATTCGTTAGAAATCTTCAAGCCTCTTGAAGGTGTGAGCATCTTCCCACACTGTCAGATTTGAATATGTAATCTAGAGGCTGAACTTAGTCAAAATGCAGCTCCTTTGGCAATGGCAAGCGCCTTTGAAGTTTTTGGATCTTCTGCATTCCACGTATCATGTTTAAAATTAAAAGAACAAAGCCTTCTCGAATAGCGCACCGTAAGCACCATGCAAAACCTGCATCTCAGACATCTGCCTGACTGCCGTGATGAGCCAGACAGAAGTTTGGGGCCGTTCCATTCATCTTCCCATCAAACAACCCGCCCCAGGTAAGAGAGGTTCCTGCAAGTCAGAGCCAACGTGGCTGGTTCTGTTCTCAATTACAGGCCAGGCAGACCAAAGGCTTCATAAAGAAAGTTTGCTCCTATGCTTTGTTGATGAGGATGATGAAATACCCCCAAGCAGTTGTTGTAGGACTTATATTTATTGGACAAAAAAAGCCCCACATTCATTGCACCTGCTTTCCTCTGATTTTTCACAGGCCATTTCAGATCCAGCTTACACTGACCTTGCATGCTTGTTCCCTGTCTGTAGACCGTGAGCTCGCCCAGATTCTGTGCAACCTAACTCACGATCTTGCCTCTTAGATGTGCCTGTTGTGCAGGCGTGGAGACACCCAGGCCAGATGAGGTTTGTGGCATTAAAAGCTCTGTGTCTGAAAAAAGATAGGGTATTGAAATCAACTTGAAATGTGTCTGATTGCAGCAGGTCTAGAACATTACTTTCAGTCTAGTCTCAAGGTGGAAATCGTTTTAGCAATGCTGATGACAAACATCTCGCTCCAGGCTGAATGATGCATTCTCATCTCATGGACTCCCTCGGAGCATTTCGTGTTAGGCTGAGGTCGTGTTGTCCTTGTGAAGAAAGTGGCAGAAAGCACAGAATAGATTCCAGCAGCACAGGGACATGCAGAGGACAAATAATCTTCTTTTTCTGAAGTTATTGCTGCTGTGCTGGGACAAACCAGCTTGTGAATGGGGATCGGGTAGCTGACATTGGGTCTGAGCAAGGCTGAGGTGAGGACAGAGGAGGGCTGGAGGATGCCTTTGGAGGTCTGCTCACCTTCCACTGCCCTGCACAGTGTGTGGTTTAAAAACAACTGCTGGGTTCTTCTGTGATTAATGGTTTTGGCTGGCTCTAGCTGGTGGGAGATCTGTCCTGGCCAGGTGATGCTTAGTCATGATTGTATAGGACTTTTGTGGACGTCTGGGCTGAGCAATGCAGCGTGTGCGTGGGCATGAAGCCATGGGTCTTAGGCAACTGCAGTCCCACGGAGTGCTGCAGTGTTTCGCCTCAGTAGTGCGCACTGCAGGCAGCACAATGCACCACTGCTGTCCTCTGAGGTACTCCTACAGTTGCTGGGCCACTCGGCAATTTGAACAGGGAGCAAGAGCCCATAAGGGCTGCTGAGTTTTTGGGGACGCCTAGTTTTGTCAGACTGTTGCAGGAGGGAACAGCTTTTCTGTTAAAGCAGCCATTTCGTTTGCAAACCTGCACTGATGGTTGAGGAACCATGGCACTGAAAAATGTTGGAATATATGCAATTTTTAGAAGTTTGAAAAACCTAATGTATCTCATATAGGTCGTATCCTTCATCATAAACATCATAAAATACTGAACATCTCAAACAGCATGCATTTTCAAGCAGTAACAGGGTCAAGGATCAAGGCTATAGGTAAAATGACAGGAGATGGAGAGAAAATACTCTCCCCTTTCTTTGAGATTCAGTAGTCGGTATGTTTGGATATTGCCCTTCAAGTAATTAACAGTTGTGTGGTCAGCGTGACTCAAATGATTTTTCTTTTTGACTGTAACAGTCTGGGTCTTTTGCCTATCTAATCCCAGAATTTAGTGACTCCCTTTTCTGAGTGATTCAGCTGTGGACTTGCTGGTGGAAAACTTTGGCCAGACAATGAGAGATTTGTATTTCTTTTACACTGGATTCCATAAGCAGATTAGTAAAAAACCCCAGGAAAGTGTGCTGAAAGACAGTTGAAGACATCTGTCCTGTTATTTATTTGTTTATTTTGTTTGTTTGTTTGGCAAAAACTCCCCAGTGGTATCTGGTGGATGCTGTTTTCTGCTCCCCCTGTTTGGATGGGAATTGGTTGCGCATCAGGAGCCATGTTGCTCTGGGAGAGGGTTGTCGAAGGCCTGCTTGGATAGCACCAGTGTGTTGGGCCTGAAGACCCAGTGCCCATGTGAGTGTATTTTTGAGGTGCTGGATTAGTTCTGAACCACGAACTGGTGTCGATGCAGCTGTGAAATGGCTGCGTTTAGCTCTCGAGGAGGTAAATGGGTGTGTGAGCCCACAGGAACGGGATCTTGGAGGAAGTGGCAGTGCCAGTTCTGGCTGGCTTATTGCTGGCTAGAGAGAGGCACAGCTCAAAAAGAACAACTGCACAAAAGCCTTTTAGTGTTGTTGACTTGGCTTCAGATACAGGAGAAAATTATGAAGCTCCTTCTAGAGCTAAAATAAAGGGAAATAAGGGAATCAGCAATAAGACAAGAGTCCAGAAACACTGGTGTAATTATCTCTCTAGGGTAGCTGCCGCTATTGTTTTGATATAATCTACGATGAATAAGCCACTAGATTCAACAAGTGCACGCATACTGAGAGCGTAAAGCAGTTCAGATCTTATGCTAGTATTCACAAATGTTTTTATTTTAAAAAAAGAAAAATACCCACCCTAAAAATCAAAATCTAATTACACAAAATGAAGACGAGATGATGTCTAAACAGCCTCGATTGGAGCAGGTGCTGCCAAACTAAACAAAGTGAACTGAAGGTTTCAGTGAGTATGGTAGCATGAAGGGTGCTGTAGAGAAAAGCTGTGTGAACGCTTTCTTACAAATCATGTGTTTAGTACAGGCCTATTTTTGAAATGCTGTCGCTTTAATAAATTAACAAACCTCTGCTCTTTGAGCTACATTGTTCAGGTATCTCATAAGCAATGTGAATGCCTGCAAACCTAAACGGAGTGTTTAACAAAACCAGAAGACTTTAGAATGCTAACACACCTTTACGGAGTTGTTTTATCAAAGAGGAAAAGTGCTTTAGAAAGTAAATGTTAAGTATGGTTCTGATTTTTGTAGTTAATATGTGACAGTCTATCACATCTTGACTTTGCAGGCAGTACTTTTTATCAACATCTGGGATAAAGGAAGCTAGAAATGTGGTTTGCTTAACAGGTTCAAGCTGGTCTGTATTAATTTGAACAGTTGAGATAGTGTTGGAGCTATGCTATTAACTGGAAAACTTTTGAATTCTAGTTAAGCACACTTTGATCCTGGTCATATTGGCTGCTTAAAGTGTACTTACACACAGCTTGAACCGATTTGGATGTTATTCTTCCTCTTCAGTCATTTCAGTCTTCTGCCTTGATTTGTATTCCTGCCCTCCAGCGCAATGTTACTCAGAAATCTCTCATTCTCCCGTGCAGATAGGCAAGTGCCTTTGCTCTTTGAAAACATGTTGTTGCAATTTTTACAAATCGCGGAAGAAAATTACATAATCTTAAAAGCTGTTGCTCAGGTCCCTGCATTAAATATTCATCTCGTACCATTCTATTTCCATCCCCTATCGTAAGTAGCTCAGCCCAGGCTGACGTACCTGTTTTTGGGGTGGCCGAGAGTCCTACCCGTGTTCTCAGCTGAGCAGCGTCCCCACACCAGGGCCTGGCCCCGCACTGAGCATTTCTGCTGGCCCCCAGGGGTGCGTGCCCGAGCTATGCGCTGAAGTTGTGGCAGTCGGAGGCTGTCACTTGAGATGGGAGGATTAGCTTTTTAATTGTCTTTACGTAAATACCAGGACAATCATAGCTTTATGTGTTGGGGCTTACTGCAATTTTTTTTCCTTAAACACCAACTCAATGAACAGCTTTTTACAATTTGTAGCTGCTCAGTCATTTTGTATGGCTTTTTAATCTCTAGAGGCCAGATGGAAGTGTGATCCTTCAGCATTACTCGTTTTGCATAATGTGGGAATTGGAACTATATTTGAATAAGCACGTAGTCATTGATGTATAAGTATATAAATATTTGTCTCTTCCATCCATGTAGTTTCTCTTCTAATGCTTTGGTTTGGATTTTTTATTTTTATTTTATTTTTTTTGCTGTTGTTTATTTTAATTACAGTTTTCTATAGGGAAAACTGTCACAAACAAGTAAATTGTGTGCCCTGACGGAAAAGGCACAGACAAAAACAGTAATTTTGGTCAAGGAGATTTAAGAGAGAAACAGACTCTCTCTCAGTTGGTAGGTTTCTAAGGCAGCTGATGGCTTACCTTGGTTTCTGATAGAGCTGCTGTTGGACTGATCTGGAATGTTGTGGGATTGTTTTTTTCTGTAGTCTTTATTTCAACCTGCCCCAGATCCTAACTTTGATTTTAGTTGCATTTATGGATGTACTCTCCGCTGTTAAGACTGCAATCAATTGATTGAAATCCATAAATAATAAACATCAAGTTTCAATTTAAGATGCAGTAACAAGATGCTATTGGGAGAAGTTTTTATGTACTTCAGATGCTTTTTATAGCTGACTCCCTCCAGAGTCAAATCCTGACACGTTCCTAGCGCTAGGAAGCTAATGGCTTTACCGCATGTTTGTTGAAGGCCGTGTGACAAATCCTATACGGCAACTGAAGGAGAGGACGCTCGTGCACCTGTTTGTGGAAGTGTTACATAAAAAGTCCCGAGACATATTTTAGCATCTACCAGTAAGCTGAGCAACTTGACCTGCTTTAGGCTCCATAGGATGTATAGTATTAAATTAACCCCAAGAAATAGAAAGGAAAAAAAAAAGACATACTAACATGAAAAAACACATTTTATTGCACTTAAGTTATAAGAAAATAAAATTTCTAAGTGAATCAAACCATAGACACAATCCCTTTAAAGGTTGTTTTCCTCCATCATGTCAGGTTGTTACATAACTAAAATTAACCAACTGGAATCTGATTGTTTTAAATCAGACTATAAATAAAACAAAAACAAAAAAAAAAAAAAGAGGAGGAAAAAAGATCGCCTAGGATACAGTGTTAAACCACTTTCACAGTTCAGCTTGAGTTGTGGCTCTTGGAGAATGAGGCAAACCATTTGACTCTTTCATTTCTCATTTTGTTTGCATGTGACATCTTTACAAAAACGTAAGTTTTTGCTCTGTCAGTTCCTCCCAGCAATAACTGTAACAGTTGTTTTTTTTTTCTCAAATACTGTAAAACACTAAGACTGACCAGCAACTTTATTTCATTTTTGTATTTTATAATATTTTTTAAAAATTTTGTCAGTTTTTTTTTTTTTTTTTTAATGTATGTTCATTCCATTCACCACAGCCCTCACAAAGAAAAATTTCCCCACAGAACAGGCTGCAATAGCTTTGTTCTAAGGAATGTGTTTTAATTTTTGCCCAGAAAAAAGAAAATAAGCTTTGCACACACACTCAATTCTTTATTTGCAGGCAAACTTCACTCTTAATTGTCTGAAACTCTTCCACTCTCAGCCTCTTAGAGGCACAGTTGGCTCAAGTTTCAGTGGCAAAAAGTCTTTTTCTGTAACCAAACTAGAGCAAATTTGGAATTCAGTCTGGGACTAAAACGTCACAGCAGAAAAAAAAATAAAAAAAAATAATTTGCTTTTCTTTCTTTCATTTAGCAGCATAAATAAGTTTGGCCACTGGGAATACAGTACAGGGGTGGGACAACAATCCCGTAATTGAAGACCTACTTCTAGCACCAGCATTGCGAATTAAATCCATCAGAGGACTCTCAAAACCCAGGACAACTTGCCACCTCAGAGCAACTTATGCATTGAAGAGTGTAGATGGAAGCAACAGTAAATAGATTAAACAGAGGCTAATACTGTGATTGACATTGGCAATGGTTGGCAAAAAAAAAAAAAAAAAAAAAAAAAGGAATAAAAGAAAAAAAAGAAAAAGCTCTGATAAAACTGTACAAAACAATTCACAGTAATATTTCAGCTTTTCCACACCAGGAATGGACTCCTTCTGGTTTTGCTTTTGTTTTTGTTGTCATTGCAGATGCTCTCTAGTTTTTGAAAGTCAACCAGTGACTGCTCGTAGAGGTTGGGAGGGACCTCTGGAGGTCGTCTGCTCCAACCCCTGCTCAGAGCGGGGCGAGGGGAGAGCGCGTTGCTCGGAGGGGCTGCCCGGACCCAGGGGGCCCAGGGGTGCACGAGCAGGCTTGCATGTGCAGCTTCTTTCGAGATCTTTGTGGTAAAATAACCTGTTAACAAGAACTGTAACATTATTATTTTTTCACCTCCAAATTGCTGAAGGAAGCAGTTGGAGGAAATTAAAGAAATAATTGCACCTGGTTTCATTTCAAAAGTCATATTTCTGCAAAGCTGCCCCGGTCGAAAGTGTAGCCTTTTTATGTGACGAGACAGCAAATGCCTCACTTGTCAGTTAGAGTTCATCATCTTTGTCTTCTCCTTCGTAGTCTGTAGGTCTTTAGGATCTGTTGCCCCAAGCCAACATCCTGCACCACCAAGGACAAGGGATTTTTTTTTCCTTTTTCTTTTTTTTCTTTTTTCTTTTTTTTTTTCTTTTTTTTTCAGGGGGAGGGAAAGGAGAACATCGTCTACACGTTTGGACAAATTAATCTTTCTGCCCTTCACTTCATATCCACGTCAAAGTCCAATACCAGCAGCTTTGTTTCCTCAGTCCCATTTCGGCTTCCAACCGCACACACTAGCTTTGTGTTAGAAGCTCTGATCCGCCACACGACGCCTCCACTTCCCCCACTCTCCAATGTAACTAGATTTCGGATAAATTCACCCGTTTTCAAGTCCCAAAGTTTTACAGTCCCATCATCTGAGCTGGTAATTACAAAGTTCTTGTTGAACTGTAAACAGGTCACAGCACTCTGATGCTTGTTGGGACCTAGAGGAGGAAACCAGAACATTTTTGTAATTAGAACTCAAGGACAGCCAGCGCTGCATCTAACATAAATATCCATCAATTTGCATACAGCTGTTTCTATCTATTAGATGCATTAACCCTGTTTTTCTGCTTCAAAAGGTACAGAAGCCTTGCCCCATGTTTTCAAAAAGTGAATGCAGGCATAGAAAAATTCCCCGTATTTCCTTCTTTGTTATAATGATCTTGTTTTGTTTACAGCAGGGCAAGTGTATACCTGGGAATTCATGAAAATGAGCGTAACCATCCAGAATGAGGTGGCCACTACGACTGTTTGTCTCCACGTCCCTTTGAAGTGTTATTACGGGATTACTCTACCAGTAAGTATTGATGGATATATAGATAAGACATATAAATTGTTAAAACAGCAGCCTGCTTTCCAGTGAAGCTTAATTTTCTGCTGTAGCTAGCATTGCTGGATATGATGTAAGACCTTTTTTAGGGGGGTACAAAACAATGTGTTCATGTGCACGATGCCCGAGTGGAAACTGAAATCTTCTTTATTACTGAACTAAAGAAAACATCTTCCCCTCATTTCTTTTGATTTATTGCAATAGACAGGGTACTTTACCTCCCGCTCCAATTAATCAGTAGGCTTTGAAACATCCAAGTGACCCCTAAATAAGTACGCTGACTGACTGTTTTGAGATGTCATTTCCTACATACTTCTGTGGCTTATTAGGCTAATACACCCATACCGAATTTCTATCAGTCCAGACCATCTGCCTTTCATAATAGGCAAGTGATTTGAATAGATTAGATTAAATACATTTTGTTCCTCTAAAGATCATACAGCTGTCATCAGAAAAAATTATATTTAAGTTGTAAATGGTCCGTGGTTGTTTCTTTGCATGTCATTTTTAGAAGTTTTGACATAGGATCTGCAGCACAGATTACTGCAGGCAGCTTGATTTACATGAAGGTAGTTTGAGCTCACCTTGCAATGTCTGTAAACATTGTCCTGTTTTAATGTCCCAGATTTTGACTGTAGAATCGGCATTCCCAGACACGAGTATATTGTCCTTGAGTTCCATTCCACTTGTTAAAGACTGGTGGCCCGTCAGCGTGTGAATGCAGTTTCCTGTCTCCACATCCCAGACTCGGATGGAGGTGTCAAGAGATCCACTCACCACATGGATACCATCAAACTACAAGAAAGGTAAATCTGTTGTGAGCAATTATATCAGGATCTTACAATGCTCTATATGAAGAAGGCTATTAAGCATATTTAATTCACTAAATGCGATGTTAGATACTGCATATGTATATATTTGGAAATGGCATTACAAAATAAAAGTTCAGTCTACATAGAGACTGAAGTGACTGTTCGATATTAGAGCAGGCGACTTGTGGGCAGCATAATTTCCTGTTGTAGACATGGCCTAGGAGGTACTCTGCTTGAGGAGAACAACACTGAACCATTGGTCTTTCAGATGTAATACAACCCTTTTACACAGAACAGAATCTTGGCTGTGCTGCAGGGTACAACAGTAAAAGGATGCCATTTTCATAGGAAAGAATTAAAAAAGCCAAACCTGCTTTTCAGAAGTCAGGGGGGCTTTAAGCTGGAGAAGGGCAACAACATGAATCCAGAACAAGCTATACAAAAGCCAAAACATAGGGAAATGGAGGGAATTGAAAAATGCTGGATGTAGCCATTTTATAATCATAATTGTGTGCAGTAAGGAACTCTTCCTAGTCATCGTTGGGAAAAGTATACAGGCTAACACAGATGTCCAAATTCTTAGATTTTCTGGGCGTATATACATATAAAGTAAAAATATGTTAAACGTGAACATGTAGAGGAATCAGCTACGAGATTAGATACTTTTCACCAAAAAGATCGGACATGTAGAGAATATAAAGGTGGAAAGTAACTTGAATGATAGCGACAATGACATAAGAGTCCAGGATTCTCAAAAAAGGAAGGAAAAAAGAGCAGAAGAATAAAAACAGTGGGCTTCAAGGAGGAATACTTCAATAAATTGAGACTTCCTTCCCATGTGGTTGTTATGTATCTATTCTCTGAGGGGAAGAAGAGTTCAGGAGAGTTGGCACTTTCTTAAAGACACAAACTATCCTTGTGTGAAGGAAAGATAGGAAGTGTAGTAAATTACCAAGACCCACTTGGCTGAAGTACAAGGAATCGTACAAAAAGTGGAAACTAGATCAATAGGTGCGTATAAATGGGACAAAATCAGAAAGGCAGAGCACAAAACAAGATAAAACTAGCAAGAGCTGTTAAGGACGATAAAACGCTATTATATAAAAATTATTAAAAAAAAAAAAAAAAAAAAAACATGAAGAAGGCCAAAAAATAACTAAAAAGCTCATTTATGCACAGTGGGAAGGAAACACTAAATGAGGCCAGCTATTTAACTTTTTTTGTTTCAGTCCTCAGCCATCTGAGTGTAGGCTAACAGCACTGACACCGGTGACAACTGAATACGAGCTTCTGCTAGAATAGGAAAAAAAATGCATAAGGCAAGTTGTTTGAAGACAATTCCAGAGACATCTGCTGCTATCTTTGAGAACTCATGGACGATAGACAAGACTTCAGATGGCAAATACAAGTTCTCTTTTTATTGAAGGAGATGATGATGGGAGATGGGGAATTCTGGATCAGTCAGCCTAACTTCAATTTCCAGAAGAAAGTAACAAATAATCTGTCTGGTTGTAAGCAATGTGGTAAGTAACAACAAATGTCCATTTTGGGAAAACGTGCTTAACCAATGTTTCTTCTGTGATGGTAAAAAGCCATGTGAAACGGCAGATGTCTTGGCTGTATTTTCATCAAGATGGAGGCAAATTTGGTGCAGAGATACTTTCAGTTCAGAACTTTGTTTACCATGTTATTAGACATATCACAAAGATTTCTGGGAGTTCTGGCAATTAGTATTTTCATTAAGATTTGTGCAACATTTAAAATCTAAAATTAACCCAGAGCAAAGTGTAAAAGCTGAGAGAGAACTGTGAAGATGTGAACTTGGCTTGAATGCATGCAGGTACAACTGCAGCCTGGGAAAATGATGACTTGGCAGGAGCCTTTGCTATAGGTAGGGTAAGGCGACACTGTCTGTCTGTCCGTCTGGACTGACTGGTATCCAGTAAAGGAGAACAGAGAACCCAGTTAAGAGAACTCAGCTCTCTGACTGCTGCTTTCCATAAAGGCCTCCTAGATCTTAGAACATCTGAAATCACTGCCTGCAAATATGGTTGAGCCTGGCACTTCACTTCAAAAGAACTTAGGGAGTGACTGGCACATGCAGACTGCTTACCAGCATACACTGCAGTTCTGGTAAAGAAAATATATACTACAAACAGACACTCTGGTGTCTGAAATAGACATATGCTATATAAGGCATGTAAAATAACTTTCCAATTCTAGCAAGCATTGTTAAGACTTTGACTGGAATTCTGCATCCTGCTTTGGGCACCCTACTTCCCAAGCAGGATGTGAACAATTTGAGTTTGGATAAAGGACCAGGAATGGTGAGTAGCCAGCACACTTCTTGGGTGGAAACACCATGGGATGTTTTTCTTCTAAGCTGAACTTACTCAAGGACCCTGAGAATCTGTAGATTATTTCAAAGGCAGCTAAGAAAGAGATGACTAAGAAAACGCAGTGTGGTCTGTAATCTTAAGTTGCTGCATAAGGATCTCTGGCAAATGGTAGGGGGTCCACAGAAGGGGAAATACTGAACTGTAAGAGAATCCACTGTGAAGCAGGGATGGGGAAGGCAGGCTGGTTATCAGCCTAATATTCTATTTATGGGAGCTGTGTTGTTTTGGGCTATTTCAGCAGGAGGTCACTATGCAATTTTAACAAATCTTCCTCTCCTAGAACTGTAAGCACCTGTAGCATTCTGCCCCCTAGAAAATTATTTTGATAATACCAAGTTCCATTTACAGGGTATAAATACTATCAGTGAGAGTAACATTACCCAACTACTTGATCCGTTATTAGTACAGTTTCAGAGCAAGACATGAATATTCATCAGCCAGAACAAGAGCCACTAGTGAACATAAGGCAGAATAACATACACTATTCCTCAATTGCACCAGATGAAATAAAACTGTAATATTTTTAAGAGAGAGGTGATACAGCATTTTTAACTTGTTTGCTGCTCGGTACAAGAATACTCCTCAGCATATAAATGTAAGGGAAGGGCTGGAGATATCTGATAAATTTTACTGCATATTTTTCAGAAGAAAATCAATTAGGCATCTTGTTCACATTTAATCTATTATGGTGAGAAAAACCTTATGATTAAAGAATTTAGGAAAAATGTTCTCTAGCACAGAGCTTCACTTTCTGTGCCATAATCCAGACTAGTTACATACTGAATGCTACTTCCTGGTTGTAAACTGTAATTGTTAATTTCTTTTTCAAGTTCTGACAGACTGTGGTGAGAACAGGCAGAAGCATGAAATTAATTTATTTCTCCTTTATGTGCCTGGAAGTGATACTTTGACTTTATGAATGAACAAGATGATCTCTTGGATTAGTAAAGGTAAGAAGAGTCTACGCATGTCTTTGCCAGCATAGGTCTGGTGAAAAGTCAGGTGACAGGTAAGCAATAAAACCATGCCACAGAGTAATACCAATAATAACCTGCATCTACAGTAACATGTCTCTGCTGACTAAGCCTAACAACTGTAAGCCTCGACTCTGAGAAAAGGAAGCAGAAGACTGGAGATTTATGTCAGGGCATTCAAATTTTAGGTTTAGCCTTGCTGTGAATTACAGCTTGGAACTAGAAGATGTGACTACAAAATAAGGATAAACAGATTTGTATAATTCAGAACAATAATCCAATGAGGTATCTGGCACATTTTCAAATACTCTATTATCTGATTTGTTTAAATAGTAACATTAGAGCTTCTTTTAGGGAAACTGATAACAAAGCTCCAAAATACATGGCGGGAAAAAAAAAAAAAAAGCAAAACCACTTAACTTGCTGGGACAGAGATCTGGGCTTTGTTACGTTGGGTGCTTTAAAAATGCTCCTCTAAAAAAACCTCACTCTCTAAATTAAGACAACATATAACTATAAAAATTGGAGAGGAGACTATCACAGATGATCCTATATTCCTGTGGCCTGTACAATTCCGGAGTAGGTACTCACAATTTAATAAACGAGGTGAAATACACCGACTTTAAATGCTAATTAACTAAAGCAGCAGATGCAAATCACTTACCTGTAATGAATAGACTCTGTTAGTATGCCCTTGCAGCGTGTGCAGACAGGTCTCTGTCTCTGGATCCCACACTTTGACCATAAAATCATATGCACCACTTACAACCCTTCTGCCATCATATTGAACGCACCGAACTGCAGCTACGTGGCCCATCAGAACATGTAAACACTGGCCCGTCTCTATGTCCCAAACTCTCAGTGTAGCGTCTCGAGAACCACTCACCACTCTGCAGGAACAAGAAAACCCCTCCTATACTTAGTATCGGAAATAAAAGTATTAGAACAATTAGATTGGGCTACAGATCAGTTAAAAGTTATAATTTGGGACACTAGGTAGCATTTGTCCACTGGCTACCAAGGCCTGGTTTGGTATGACGTTTCATTAGGGTTGCAAATGACTTGAGTGTTTTTCTTCATTGCTGTACTCACCTCTCCAGGACACATTTGATATAATTAGCAACCAGTACTTAAAAAGCACTTCATTCCTGAACAGCAAAATAATGCCATGGGAAACTGTGGACTATTGTGTCCACCCATGAAAGCTTATGAATATGTCAAGTTCAAGTTAGTGCTTTGAGCATCCCATTTTAATGACTGAGTTAACTAATTGTAACAATGAAACAAAGAAGATCTTTAGAAGTTATACTTTACTAAAAGAACAGTTATTCTGCTTGATTTTTTTTCAGTTTATACTTTTAAGAGCGTTTTCAGGCAAGAACAGAAATGAAAAGGAATTAATATTAAAGGAACAGGTAAAGGAAAACTTCATCGTTCTTCAAAAAAATAAGAAATACAACCAGTGGGCACTCTGTCAACTACTCCATGCCATAGCCAAGTAAGGGATCTATGCCAATGTTCCTTGACTCAAGACATGACATACTATTGCAGAAATTATGATGCAATCAATTAAAATCTTAATAAAATACTGCACCAACAATACTTAAAAAGTCATTCTGCAAAATGAGTAAAAGTTTGTAACCTTTACAAAAAGCTAAGAAGAAATTGTTCAGTGTGGGAGACTGGATCACAGCATACTAGAATTAGTTTCGAAATCAGGTAAAATGTGACTTTATAAAATCCATGACACTTCATTTTCTGTTCTTTAATTAGCACTCTTATGCTCTTGCTTCTATTAATCATCTCCTCCCTTGTGTTGATTTATGTAGTTTAGTTTGGATGCTTTGCCCGTTTTGTGTTTCGCTCAGTGTTTGATTAGGCACCCAACTTTAACAAGCATTTTCTGTAAACACGGCATAAATTACAAGCCAAACCGTGGCTGTCACTTTGGGCAAAGACTTACCTTTTCTCGTGGAGATGCATGCAACGCACCGTGGAGGTGTGGCCGTACAAGGTGTGTATGCATTCTCCAGTCTCAGCGTTCCAGACTTTCAAAGTTCGGTCTGTGGATCCACTGATGATGATGTTGTCCCTCATCTGTGATGACCAGACTCCGCCTGTGTGTCCAACTAGCGTTCTCAAACACTGAAAATAAACGTGGGGCTCAGTTACTGCTTAGGCAGAGCTGAAGGGAAATTTAAGAAAAGTAATCAAGGAGGTAACAGTAGTTTCTCATAGTGAAAGCCAGAAGACTCCTGGAGACTTCTCTGTGCTTGAACTAAAAATTCCATCTGTTAGAAAAGGCTCGTGAAATTTCTCTCTCTCTCATTGGTACTTTAAGGAATATTCCCCATAATCTTGCTTTTGATAAAGTAAACTGTCTTTCCAAATTTCTCAATACAGGCCCGAAGTCTTTTTCTCAGTATTTTTCTGAGTCACTGAAGGTTTTCCAGGATGTTTCTGAAGCATATGTATTAGAACTGGAGAGAGTATTCACTTAGTAGTTCTACCACCAACCTATAAGCCATATACTCCTATTTTATTTTTCTGTTTGTTTTTCCAGAAACATCACAGTCTGTAAGCAGCAGCTACAGCATCAATACTGTAAAATCGCGTTTCAAACCTTTCTCAGACTTCACTGTTGCCCAGGAGAGAATCCCCCATTACACACGCGCAGCCTCCCTTCTTTGATCCTAGCTGTATGACATGATTTTTCACCATGTAGAAACAGCGTTTGCTCACACCTACTTGTATAAAACCTCACCCACTCTGGAGCAGCGGCTTGTCTCTGCCTCTCGGTCTGTATTCCTGTAAGTAATGGCTGTATACGTCTTTCTTACTGAGCAGCAGTGAAGTGCTAACTAGTACAGACTAGACCACATCCTTGCAAGAACCTTCTAGAAGGATATTCCGTAAAGATTTTGCATTTACATTAACAACGTGATCTCTCTAATTACCCACGTTCTAACCCAATTAAATATGTGCCATGTTGATTTTCGCATTGCTCTATTTTCTTCTGCTGTGTCATGGGATGCAGTCTTGCACTGCACACGGCCATCTACCTCAGCGCTATTATTTTTATCAGTCAGACTCATATCTGCAGGAGAAAAGAGGTCAAGACTGTTTGATGATCTCTTTTTCTGTAATCTAATGCTAAGTGGCATTAATTTCCATGGCCTTCCTCTAACTGTTAGTTGACTCCTCTTCACGTAGTCCAATATTTTTTATCTGAGATAATGTATCCTAAACACACAGTCTTTAGTTTACTCCGTTTAAATAATGACACATTTTAGCTTTCTTCTCCTTTTGAAGAAACACAAGTAACTTCAGAAACAGATCAGAAAATACAGGCTATCTGGATCAGCTGTAATAAAGTAAGCCCTAACTTTGGTAGCTGTCGTTTAACATCCTTTCAAGTTTCTGCTGAAATGAAATGTTCTATCATCACTGCACGTTCTGTTTCCATCATATGACTTTTCTCCAAAAATAAATACTTTTTCTGCATCAGTGACCAATAGTACACTAATTTCTGTTGGTAATATCCTGTCCCTTCTAACAAACATACTTGAAAATCCCTTGCTTTTCTGCTGTACATAGATTTCTGGTTCTTTAAAATCTTTTACCAGTATTCTACAATTCCTGGCTTCTAGCTTAATTCACTGCTAACAAATCCATCTTTTTCAGTTCATAGCTTCTCTTCACTTTTACAGCTCCAAAACATTTTTTTTTTTTAATTTCAACTGATTTGTTCATATTTTAAGAAATCATCCTTCTAAAGCAGTAAGAACACAGAATCCTTATTTTGGGCTTTACATCTGTCAAGGGGATTATTTAGTCATGTTCATTTGCACAAACCAACCTTCAGGGTTCCTGTTATTAATTCTTCAGTATCAGTAAGCATAAGGGCTAATACAGCAGTCTCCCATCTTTCACATACAATACTTAGCTCTCTTTAAGGTTGGAGGTAAATAGTCACACTAGGATTTGTAATTACTTTCAAAAAAATTACTGAACATGAATTGATAAGTCCTGCTAGTATGATCAACTTTATATATTTAAAAGAACATTTTGCTTTTGAGAGGGTGGTATACAGAAAGCAAGTATTTTTCACTTGAGCTTAGCCTGCCCTTTTCAATTAAAAAATGAAAAATTTAATATGAGTTCCATCATTAGACAGATTGTTGTGGGGAAGTCAGTAGAGGCAGGGTGAAGCTGCCCATTGCTTTTAATTTTATTCTTCCCCACAGTAGTATTTACAATCCTGTTGAGGAATTTCTAGGCATGCAAAGACAAATGCTTTACACATTCAGCTTAAACATTAAAAATGGATACCTTTTACATCTTAAACATGTTATCCTCAAAAGCTGTCCTGGTGTTCAAGTAACTGTATCATTAAAACAAAACAAAGAATACACGAGACTAGTTTCGAAGGAAAATCTACTATTTCCCTGAGGTCATTTCTGTATCCATATAGAGCACGGACAGTCACCTTAAAACAAAAGCTGTGTGCTGAGTAGCTGTGATGTTCTAACATGAGTGAAATGTTCAGTACTGTCTTTTTGATTGCACATATTGTTTTGCTTCCCTAAGCCAAAATTAAATTATTGAAGCTTATTAAATTCCTGCCTGAGCTGGATCTAATTTAATAGGAAATATTTAAACCTAAAGCAAGTTACATTTTTTTTTCTGGCTCAGCAATATAGTGGCTTAGAACGAAAAACAAACTGTATTTGAAAACAGAGCCAGTAAAATCAACACACCATTTCAATAACTTAGAAACAACAGAAAGAATGATAGAAGACAAGTGAGATCTAGAGGGGTAAAAGCAGGCTAAATTAAGCTTTAAGGGAGATAAAGCAACATATCTGTCCAAATTCTTTAGAATCCATGTCACAAATGACTCCACAAGAATAGAAGAATTGCCAAGAGAACAAGGATATATGCCAACGGTAACATGAGCAGCATTGTAATTTCACATCAAGGTGACTTTTTTGAACTGGACTAGATTCTGTGTGGGGAAAGATGACCCAAATGTTTACCAGTATTTTTGCTGAATGTTGTGCCAGACAAACCAAAGACCATGCTGGGTGTGGCCTGATAAAACTGTGGTAGCTGATAAAACTATGGCTCCTACTAGCTCATTTCCTAAGCAATTCAGCAACATACTCAGCTTACCTTGCCGGTAACTGCTGACCACACTTTTAATGTGTTGTCATCAGAGCCGCTCACTATTCGGTTACCGCAGAACTGAAGGCATGTGATGACGTGATCATCATGACCTTTGAGCACCTGACAATAAAGAACATGAAAATGTACACTCACGATTTAACTCAGGAGATCAGAGATAAGCAGGGGAAACAAAGTGCTATTCTGATTCATAAATTATAAAATGGTAGAGTAACTTAAAAAATAATATGGCCCCTTAATCCTGTGTGTCAAGTCTAATTTACTGCCAGCTGAGACCAAAGAAGGTATTTTCCTTCTTCCATGGAGTAATACTGCATTGCTTGTCAAGCATACCACAGTTATTTTAAACCTCCTACAAGTACCAGGATAAATCAGTAATAAAAGTAGGATAAATTAGTAGCTGGACATTGCTTAATTCCTCTGCAGTTACTCCATCACATGTTCATAATCATTTTTTTGTATTTTTTTTCCCTTCAGACTTTTACATCTTAAGAGTCATTTCAATCTTGAACAAAAAGCAGGGCACTGTATTTTTTGCTGCGTATTTGTATTTCTATGGTCAAGGCCAACCATGTCTATTGGCCCCTTACCATTGTAATCTGTTAAATGCCAGGCAGCACCAAAGTCAAAAAACTATAAACAGTAAATTAAATGAAATACAAGAAAAAGAGAACATTTAAAGTGCTGGAAATGTGGATTGGAATCTAACTCCACAGATGTAGGATTTTCAATACTTGATTTGGGAAAAACTCCGGTGTATTTTACTGCAATACAGTAAAAGAATAGTTATCAGAACACACAGAAATGCTTTTATTCAAGATATCTGAGCACTCTTCAAGATGTTCATCGAAATGAAATGGGCATTTGGCTAATGCCTGAGGCT
The DNA here is from genome assembly GCF_965140915.1 of Aythya marila. NCBI lineage: Eukaryota > Metazoa > Chordata > Aves > Anseriformes > Anatidae > Aythya > Aythya marila. Next base: position 32,394,840 of record NC_139045.1, on the reverse strand, counting down.
GTAATTTTAATAATAATTCCAAGATAACTTGATGTGGCGTATCAAGGCAAGAAATACAGAGCCGTTGCCAGAGATGTACATAAGTCACGGCCAAATAAACAGCAGGATATATCCATAGGGTTTTCACAGGAATTTTTTTTGTTCTTACTGTTTCATTGTACAGGAATCAAGAAAACAGGGAAATTGTCTAAAAGGATATATGTTTTTTCTTCATGTTTTTTACTGCTAGTTCAATATGAGTTTGATTTGACAGTTGCTAATTTATTTTTAAAAATGTTGTAGGTATTGCTTCATATCTTTGTATTGGAAAGGACTTAATGAGAATATGAAATCAATATTGCTAAATATGTTAATATTTTAAAAAACAAAATCTTAATATGAAACACAGTTACTGCCTTGTGTTGCTCAATTTATAAGAATATCTATTAAACTAAGCATGAAATGGTCATAGAATGGTTGTAGAATGTTTTTGTGTAGGTATGTGGCCCAGCTCTACAAATACGCGTGTTTGTATGTTTAATTTTAAATAAAAGTATTCCCAATCAAGTCTCTGAGATTATCTCCCTCACAAGACTGGCATAGGCATTCACCAAATTCTGCAGATTTTTTTAAAACAGCAGTGCAACAATTTTGTTATATGAAGCATTGCATTTTGATTTCCTAACATGGTGCTCAGAAATTAATGTAAAAACATGGTAAGCTAAAATACAAATCATTTCGTTTTTGTAAAACACACTGCTTTTTGTGCATGGCTAGTCTGTAGCAAAAAGAAAAAAAAATAAATAACTGGAGCTGACCTTGCTTTGTTCATGGCACCATGTCCATAGCTCAGAAACTTACCTTAGGCGATTTAAGTTCTCCTCGCCGCCAGTTGGTATCAATCCTGTGTTGTCTAATATACGCGCTTTTCCACGGACTATGTATAAAGCCTGGTTTTATTACTTTCCTCCTTTTGATATGTAATGGTTCATCAATCCCTAAAATGGGTTAAAATAAAAAATTAAAAAACAGAAGGGGTGGGGGGGAAGAGGGAGTGATGAGTCCAATCCCAATAAAACAACTTCTCTCCCTTCCAAACCTTACCGTGAACTCTGAAGTTAAATACTGCATTGACATAACAACCTCCTGCCAGAGGGTTCTGCTCATCTTCTCCATGCCAGCATTTGCATTTTGTCAGTGACACCACCCTGCTCCTGATACTACATCTTTCCTGGTCTTCCCAGCACAATCATTACGGTAATCATGTGGCTGAAAATGCTCTTGTTCATCACTCCTTCCTAGCAATCTACTGCCTTGGTTTTGGATCCCTTTTTCTGAGGAGATGTAGCAGAATATTGCCTTTTTCAAATAAGTATCAACCAGCAAACTCCACAACCGCTCATACTCTCATTTCAAAGCCATTCAAAAAGCAATTCTTTCTTTGTGTGCACCTCCTCTCTGGTCATGTATCTTTGTTACCTTTGAGTTCACTGTGATTCTTGATATTAGTGGGCTCTTTATTTATTTTATTTTCTTTCAAAAAGCTACGCCCTTGCCTGGCTTCAATTTATGTGCAGTTGTGCCCTGGCTGAATTGGTACTTAAGAGGTAGTGCTTTGTTTCAGCCTTACTACTATAGGTTGTTGGTTTTTGTGTGTGTGTGTTCTTTTTTTTTCCCCAATTCTCTTTCTCACCCATCCATCTCTTCTACACAGCATCTCTCTCCACTGCATCTCATTACTAGCCTGAGTCTTGTCTGTTGCCACTACGTGATTTCATTCTGCTTTTAGCCCTTTTTCTAGTGTTTCTATCTGCAAGACTTGAATTAACTGTGCCTTCATATTACTGAGCACCTCACTACGTCTAAACAGGCTAAAATACTGTTTTGGCAGTGCTCTCATTCCTAGACATATTCTTACTTATTTGTACATATTTTTACTTATTATTTATTTTTTACTTCTCAGGCTCACAAATGCAGACTCATGCCTCTCAACATTTTCCTTTTTCTCATTCTGTCCTCTTAATACATTTTTCACTGAAATTGGTAAGAGGAGAATCTTAAGATTTATGAGGTTAGACACCTGATTTCCATTGCAAAAGAACAACTCATTAATTTAGGGAGCCTTTAAAAATACCCAGCTTCATGTATTCTGTCATCGTTTTTAAAGCCCTTGCATAGACCTTTCACAAGTTCTTCTCTCAGGACTCTGAGGCAGACTGGACGGTACCTGTGTTTGCCCACGTCCAGTAAGGACACTGCTCTCAGGCACGTGCTCTGCCTCCAGAAACTGACTCCTTCCTTGTTCATGTATTTCTGCTTAGAAATACAAGTTTACCTTTTTGTTGTTGTTTTCAACTAGGAGGTTGTTTCCCTGGAAGCTTTTTATTGCCCGTTCATACTGCTGCTGAACCACCACACCTTCTTGCGTTGGCATGAGCTGTCCAATCTACAGGGCTTATGGAACTGCAGCCCCTTCTCTGAGCAACCAAGTTACCACCTTCCTTCCCTACCCTATGAAATTTCTCTGCTAATTTTCCTACAACTGACATTAAATTACAGGGCCTGTTCTACCCAACCGCTGCAGTTCTTCCTCCATGTTATTTACAAGACTGTGCACCTATCATTTTTCCATCTTAGCTCGTATTTGCTTTGTTTCTGTTTTGAATAAAGCCAGTCCTGACAAAGCCAAAATAATAGTATTTTTAAAACATACCCCAAGTATACACCCTTATGAATAGGATGTTCAAACTTAAGTCTAGTTTCATTGCTAGCAGCCCACAGATTATTCCTGCTTCCTACTTCCAACACAGATATGCACCACGTAGCTCAAACGGGTAAATTTAAAGTCATCTGAATTCCCTTTGTAAAACTTTAAGCTTATTATGTAAATGAACTGCACTTTTTATGGCAGCAACACCGTTACATTCATCTTTTTGCTCAGCCTTACCCTCCTCTTTGCATTTCTCTCTCCAGAGAAGATTATCTTCAGCCAGAATCCTCCAGTAACGGCATGTCTGGGCTGCCTGCAGAAGGTCCCTGGGTTCCAGGAATGACAGCACATACAGTGCCAGCTGTGAAAAAAAAGGGAGCATATTTTCTCAATTGCTTTTGAAAGGAAAAGGGAAGTAACTCAAAGTATTATCACACATCAGAGGCTGAAATACGGAAAATTGAAACAATAAATTATTAAATGTTCTCAGAAACTTAACAGAGCTACAGTTTGTTCCAGTGCGCACATGAAAAGTATAGCAATCATCTTAGATAACTAAATCCATATGGATCACATCAAAAATGTATATTATTTGCAGGAGAATAGATGTCAGCTGAAATCACTGGCTATTATGCTTTTTTTAAATGTCATCCATATTACCACAAACCATTACCGGCTGTACCAAAATAATCATGTCTCCAATATTTTATCTAATAAATGTACCAGAAGGTTTTAACTGGAAAACACAACGCTACGTGACCAAATGAGGAATGCTGTGATGAATAACATCATGCAGGAAGCTCAAATATAGAAAACATAAATGCTATTTGTACTCAAGTTCAAAAGTACTCCGCAGCTGCAGAAGCCCAGCATACACATTGCTCAATTTCTGATTAGAATGCAAACATACAGGGATGCTACAGGGAGTTTGATGGACCTGGATGCAGAGGGCCTGAAACACATAACTTTGCTATTGCACATAGTATGTGTTACCAAAAAAAAACAACACATGGGAAATCCCAGTAAGCAGCATAAGACAAACTGAAGTTGAACTTTTCTGTGTGACAACATTAAATGTTACCGGCAGCACTCAGAGCACAGCTGACTGAGCTAAGCCATATAATGACCATGATAAAAGCCCCAAATCTCCAGAAATACCTTCAGATGTGTTGGAGTCTTAAACAGGGACTGAGGCATCTCAAACACAATCCAAAACACAGGGACTGATATCCTTAAGGGTATCATGGATGACTACAGCTTTTCTACTGAACAGCAACAACGTATTTTCGCAGTCACTGAGAATAAAAACATAAGAGGCAGCAAAGTGGCTGCCCTGGCTAAAAACTCAAGAGGAAACATTGCTGATAAAAAGTGATGCACAACAACTACTTACGTTTAGAAATAGTGGGGTCTTTGTCAGGACTAGGATGCAAAAGTTATCAGGGAAATCATATCATCCACCTTAACTGCTGCTTGACATATCTTTTTGTGCTTACAATTTTTGTATTTAATTCTTAACTGGAGTTGTGTTGTGTATAAATAGAATCTGCCCTTTAAAGAAGCATAGACTGAAATTCAGTAAGGAAGTCATAACCATAGGCCATTGACCTCAAAAGATTTTTGACCTTATTACGTGAGAAACGTTTGCTTTTAGTAATGTAGCCCCATCAGTGACTGAGCAGGAAATAAAAATTCAGTATGCCAGGACTGTTTGCATTTTGATTGCATTTACACACCTTGTTTGCAAGTCATCACCTGCAGCCTACAGCGAGCATGCAGGACTCCACATTTGCTGAATCTGTGCCCCAACTTGCACGTTAGCTCCCATGTGCATCCCAGGCCATGCAGCTGCACAACAGTCATTCTGTCCCTACTCAATTATGGAGTCAGAATTTAGGCTTTGCTGAAAGGCTCTCTGATACACAAGCAACAACTGTGCCCGTCCTTTTAGACTTTCTGACTTAATTCCTGATATGTAAAAATATTGAAGAAACCCTGTTTCCTAACGCATATCAGACAGCTGGTCACACACAGCAAGACTCAAAGCACGGAACAGAGCCTTTCTGTTTCTGCTGGATGTTCCTTAACCGAGAGAAGAGTTTGTTTAAATATCACCTGTCCTATCTATACAGGTATGAATGTTTGCTAAGGTAGCGTTAATTAAAATCTGAGCCGACTGATTTTTAAAACAGGTTACATATGGGTGACATTTATTTTAGACTATATTTGGCTAAGTAGTCATCAAGGGTCAACACAACTCACAGTTGACTTTAGGATTAGCAGCACACAAAAGCTGAAGGCCCTCTGTCACTGTTCACGGATCTAGTTATAAGAAGGCTTCAGGTAGCAAAGATCGACCTTTGACTCAGCTGTACCTAGCCCTACTCCCCTTCCCAGTGTTAATAATACCCAACACAACACGCTGCCGCTCACTTTCTCTTCCACTCATACCATGGCACCAACAAGACTTTGGCGGATTTCAACAACACTCCTCATCTGTTAATTTCCAGACCTGGTTTTCACAAACAAGTAATTTCAATAATTATTTCTAATTGCTCCGTGAGAAAACAAGTATTATTTCAGATTAATTGTTTGACTGCAGGTTTCCTCAGGAGGAAAGCAAACATTTTCTTGGTTATTCAGGTATTAAGTTACTGTCTCTCTATTGCCGAAAGCATTTCTGAAGAAGCGGCCTCCTGCTCGAATGTGCTTCCTGTCCTGGTTAGGTAATAAAATCCCCGCACTGCATACCACAACACGACGTGGGAGACACCTGGAGATGTTAATGCAGAGTGACAACTCAAGAGAGCGTGTGTTCACAGGATGCTGGCTTTGGTAGGAAAGCCTGCTTACAGAATTACTGACCCTACCAAATTATTCTTGCTTCCCCCCACTTACTCATCACCCCCTGCTGAAGCCAGCAGGGGTGGCAGGGGACAGAAGCGATCTGGGTTAATGATCTCCAACATGGAGGCGAGATGGCGTTAGCTTGATTTTTTTGTTTTGTTAACTCAGTTGATTTTGGTGACAGTAACTGGGGGCTAGGAAGCAAAAATGATTTAAGCCAGCTTCCATGGCCAAGCCAGCCTTTCATGAAACTAAACACTTGACAATCCTGGTTTCAAGAGGCAAGCACAACCACTAAAAATAAATAAAATTAAACACACACGTATCTTACGGTGGAGTTAAAGAACAAATAAGAGAGAAGAAATATTTTACAGCTAAATAGCAAAGCCTTGTAGTGAAGAAACTGCTAAAACTGAGTAGCAACATGATCATTAGTTACAATGCAACTGCATCACTGGTTGTACTTGAGTTAGTTTTGGCACTAAGTCAGGCAAAGAAAGCTAACTCAGCTGTGAGTTACTGCTATCAATTATTGAGATTTTTGATTTAATAAGAAGTGAAGTGACAAAATATCTTCTGTTTTCCCAAAATCTAAATAGCGTCTTTCTTCCTCTGCCTCTGAACTAAGGCTGCCTTGGGCAGCTTCTTCATGAAGGTGGCAACAACCCAGAGATCTTACTAGACCCTTCTCCTCCCGCTGCATCCCCTACATACATGAAGGCTACCACACAGCGCTTCTGTAAATACTTACATCATGTGCACTAAGTCAACATTCACTGCATAAACTGCTCCCGAGCCTTACAAATGCTAACCAGCAAAACCCAGGGGAAGGCTGTGACATTTCCTAATCCACAGAGATATGATAGTAGATAAACGGGAAGAAGGGTCATGTACATCCAAGTATTTCAAAAATAGAACATACACCAGAAAGAACGTCAAGAAATGGAGATGCAGAACAGCCCCCACAGTAAGTAAGGGCATATTAAACATAGCAACCATATCCTAGCACCAGAGGATCTACTAAGAACTTGTTTTCAGATGTGTTGGTAAATGAAGACTTAAAAATACCAGTTCTCATGAGAAGTTTTACATGGCAAACCCAACATGTAGTAGGTCTGGAACAAAAAATAACGCACTGCCTCCTCACTCCAGACAACAAAACAAGTTCCCATTTGATAAAATCAATTGGGGTGAGAAATATCATTTCTAAATGAGCTAACATGCATTCATTTAACAATTGTAGCAAAATGGGTTTATAATCCTTCACGTCTAACCCCCTGTTCTAATGGCGAGGACATCAGGAATTACTCTTCTGTGGATGACATTTACTTACACATGCTGCAAAGCACACACTCAAATCTAAGTCTTAGCTTCTCCTTAACCTGATACAATATGATCAGATTTGCCATACAGGATTTACTGCAGGATATCTAGTTAATTAGGGCTTGCCTTTATCCTTAGCAAGAAGGGCTTTTCTGGGTTTACTTTGGTTGTTTTTTTCAGTACAGACTTTAGGGTTTAGTTTGTTTAAAATAAATTCAAAACTAATATTCACCAAAATATAGTACTTAAAGCATTAAACGACAATGCTTATCCTTACAGAACAATGCGCAGAGAGGCCTTACATCTGGAGGAAATGTGTGTGTACATTCTATGTAAAAGAACTGGTTCTCAAAACAAAAATACAGCTGCCAGCCCAATTAAGATACAGAGATATTTGTAAAGCTACGGGGACTTTGTTGAACGGAGTCATCCATATTTCCAGGTATCTAAATGCCCATCAAAACATAAAGGTATGTTAATGTGAAACAACAGTTACTATGGTATGGCAGTGTTTCAACTTACGGACCTTTTAAACATCAGTTTACTTCATTTTGTTGGCAAAAATGAACGCCACAGTTAGCACAGAAGTATTTAAAAGGCAGCAGATGACGCACTGCCCAGTCCTGTATTACCCTGTGTTTCTCACCTCTTTTGGGAGCAAGGAAATGAAGTCTCTTTGAAACTGGGGCTCTATCACTTGCATCATGTGTTTGACTTGTGTTGGTTCACAACTGTCAATAAGTTCATCTAAAGCAAGTAATTTCTCTGGTCCACTCCAGCTCTGCAAGAAAATAAATAATATAAAAAAAAAAAAAAAGAAACATTAAGCATAGTTTATATTAGTAAGTGCTGTTGCTTTTTCCAAAAAAAAAAGACAAGTTAAGTTTCTTTGCTGACCTATATATAAGCATATAAAAAGCCAGCAAGATAAATGCTCATGTAAATTACACAAAAATGAGAAGTTAATCAACACAAAATATTCCAAATTACTACATTGATTCTTAAGCTAAGAAAGAATTTGTTATACACACACACATACAGATTAGCAATTAAATAGATAATAATATTTAATAATAATAATTAAAATAATTAAGCTTCTTTTGAAGTTGATGAAATCTATGCACATATTACTGACAATGACGGGGCTGGAACAGAACGCGCGCTCTCTCTTTCTCCGTTTTACGTTCAAGTGAGATGACAACTTTTAACCTTAGCGTTTCATCTGACAGACCAAAAATTTTCAGTGGAATGAGAGGAAAGGAAAGAAAAGAAACTTTTTCTAGTAATACATTGGCTTACTGCCTGCTTATTACTGTGGTGTGTCCCTAAGCAACAATGCTGTATTTCAGGATCCTGGCTATAAACCTACGGGTATTTGTAGGCATCAATTTACACTTGAATAAACAGAGAATTTTGACTGGAAATTTCCTTACCTCACATTTTTACTAATGGGCATCATAAAATTTGAAGATTTCAATAAGGCACTCGTCTGAGAGCATAGCAGATTAGTAGCATCATTTGTAGAAAACAATTAGAAACTGAATACACTGCACATCTGAAAAGCATGTCTTCAACTCATCTGTGCTCCTCAAAGAGTTTAGATTTGTTACGTGAAAACAATTTAAAGAAAAAATAATTTCTTCTGGAGAAAAAAAAGACAACAGCCATTGCTAACTGATTTAGCAACTGAATTAGAGCATGAATAAAGCCTTAGAGAGGATAGAAAATGAGACATCACAGTTTTTGAGAGCAAATTCACATCCACATTCTTCAATGTCTTCTGGAGTGACATTTACAAGTAAATTAGCACATACAAATTATATTACAGTTATGGTGAGAGGCTAAGAGAAATTAAATTAAAAAAAAAAGGCAAGGTACCTTAGAATTAAGATCTCTGTACTAATCTGCCATGTATCGAAGGGCCTTTACTGCTTATGCTGTACATTCCTGCTCTCTGGATGTGAGCCTGACCATTAACTCTGGTCCCTGCAACACTACAACACGGGCAATTGTGTCAAGATTCTGTACACAATGAGGCAAGGTGAGGAGAAAGGGGGATTTCTGAAGATGAACGAAAAGCAAGTAAATACCCTGCTCTGCTTGCTGTGAGAAGATCATCGTGTTGCATCATCTCCCCTGATGAAGGTTTCGAAGCATTGGGAATGCCAAGAGAAGTCCCAGTTGCCCACCTGGCTTTCAGGTGCCCCCGTGCTTGCAGAGCAGTGAGAGCGGCGTGGCGCTGCCTCAGCTGCGCAAGGAGCACGTGCCAGGAGCTACCAGCCAGCACCCAGCACGTGGCTGCTCAGCCACCCATCTGCACGTGCCTGCTCCACAGCAGGCGCGCGAGAGAGCCTGACATCTGCCACGATGGACATGGAAAAGGGGCCGAGGAAGGGAGCTGCTGTGAGCTGAGCCTCTGCACACGCTGCTGGCGACTGGAAACATGGCCTAAGCTGCCAGGAAAGCGTTCCCCATCCCCACACGTGTTTTATATCGTCACCGCGAGAGACCCGGGTTTCTGTGCCTCAGGTGTTAGTAGATCTCGGGTCGCCAACACCTCACAGTGTTAAAAAGACACAAGTCTCTCAGCATAAACTGCAGCGGTGTCGTTATAAATAGCTTTCATTATCAATTTCCGTCGATGGAAACGTCTACATCCCAGAACAGTTCTCCATCTAGCAGGCTCTGAGGAACTGTTCCTCTCTCTGCCTTTCCAATTGCTTGTTCCACTTACCCCAAGCTTTGCTGCTGTTAGGTACAAGCGGTTGCAATCTGTCATCTTAGCTGTCAGCTGCATTTGAATTTAGGAGAATTAAGAAAGGAAAACTAATACCTGTGCTACTTCCTCACGCTCTAAGTTTCCAAGGTCAGCCTACTCTTAGTCTATAAGCAGCTACACTAAATTAAAACAAATCAACCCGAACAGCGTTGCATATTGCTGTGGCAAACACTGGTGGCAATTGTGAACCCATTATTAATTAATAATTTCACTGTGCACCGTCTGCAACTCTCTTGCATTTCTATTTTTACAGAGCAATTCAGAGCTGCGCAGAGAAGAGAATGGAGACGATACAAGAATTGCAAAGAGATGCTACTGAATAAAAGCAGCACCCCTGTCACCTGTCCAGCCATCCTTATGGGATGGATACGGGCAGGTACCTTGGGCTCTTTCTAAGCCATCAGCTGCCAACACGTGTTTTTTTCTCTAGGACATTGTCCCCTCAGTCTCTCACCTAAACACAGACCCCCAGCTACAGGCAGGAAGGGTCTGTGAGGGAAGCTCTTGGCAGGAACCATTCTGATGAAGCGAGTAATCTTGCCAGATGAACACTAATGTTTCTGTTAATGAAGGCAAGACTAGGAAATTTGTGTTTCTGGACCCCAAAGATTGATCTGTTTGCACCAAATTGCATTGAGCAGAAGTAAGTTTGTGGCTTTGATGAGAAACAACAGTAAACAAGTATCAAAGATGGAAAGAAAACAGAAAAAAAGTAGTAGTAAATGGGTGCCAAACAGTTTGCAAAGTTTCAAATGTTTTAGATGACCGGAGAGGCCTGAGACACTTGGTGTAGTGTCCAGAAAACCTTGGGACTTCTACCAGGTGATCCCCTTTGAAATTGAAGATCCCTGTAAAGAACATACTTTGTCTGTAAAATGCATGTGTTTAATTCATTTTCCTTGTCTTCAAAACTTAAGCTTAATGTAAAACTGAACCAAAGCTTTTGTTCTGTGCAGGGCTTCCCCTAGGAAAGGCAGCTCCACGGTTCCTTCCCACAGCCCTGGGGAGCCCGGCAGGGACTGCTGCTGCTGCTGTGCTCCTTCAGTGATCTGAAATCCTAAGACACAGCATCTCCCTCGTCCCTGCCCAGTGCCCCAGGGAGGTCTTGCTTCGCCTTTCGTCTGGCTGATACCATCTCATCATCCAGGATGCTGCTACAGCAACCACGGCACTGCCTACCTGAGAAATACCCCTTCCTTTTCCCCTTCGCTGTTGCGCGTAAACCTCTTTCCTCACGTTTTCAGGCAAGCCAAACAGCTTTCTATCAACATAAACATCTCCGCTGCTTCTACAACTTCCACTTCATTGCTCCCGCCTGACTTGCCTCCCCTCCTTTCATCATCTCCTTCTGTTTCTGTGCCTCTGCTCTACCATCAGCTACACTCTTCTGTCACGCAGCCCCAACCTGTTAACACCAGTTTGCACAACTCCAGTTTGTAGCAAATAGATCCTTTTTCTGCTCCAGGCATCTTCAGGACAGCTATTTTGAACACGTTACGCCGTGGTACAATTTTAGGGTGCCGTCCTCTGTTGCTGCGCTCTGCTAACAGAGCTGTGCTGTTTCCCACAGAGCCCTGCAGAGAGGCTGGCGGGGGTCCTGCTGCTGCCCAGCCCCTGGTTAGGTACCGAGCACCTCGCCACCTCAGAGGGTAGCCCAGTCTGGACAGATGTAGCAAACAAGCAAAGCCCCCTGCAGGAAGTGCTGCAGTGCGGATCCTTCCCATTGAGGGTGCAAGGGCTGTGCATCAACACTGAAACCTTGACCTTACACTGCGAAGGGGGTGCTGCTGTCATGCTGCTTATGATACAACCTTGACCACCAGCTGCGTGTAAGAGCTGGACCACTCATGTGTGCATTCACAAGAGTCTTTGGAAGAGTATGACATGAAGAATGGTAAGTAATTTGAGTTAGCTCTGTGTGGCAGAAAGAAACAGTCTTCTAGCCAGCCCTCAATGGGAGGAGGATTGTGGACACTATCTTAAACCACGGAGGAAACAATCTTTCCAATCTGAGTAAAATAACAGCGTTCACTAGTTACTCAAAGCGAGTGCTGTACTTACTGCCTACGGAGCAACTTCTCAGCATCACTATGTGCACTCCAACATATTTCAAGAAAATTCCAAATTTTGTTGATCACGTTACTGAAATAAAACCCAGCAATGTAAGCAAGTGAAGTAGGAAGAATGAAAAGAGAAAAATGGAATGTAATATTTACAGCAGGACTGTCTCTGGCTGAGTTTAGCACGCAGCTGATTTTTTTCCTTATGGCAAGCAATTTGGTGACTTAAAAATATTTCTTGTTCCAAATAAAATAAAAATAGCTTCTCACAAAAGAAAAAATATTGTAAAGATACACTTGGGCACTGAGTTTTAAAAATCTTATGGTGGACATTAAAAAGACCTGAAACCAAGAGCCACTGCGAAACAGAAAAAATAAATAGGCCTTTAAGAAATTAAATGGCTTGAACCTATCAAAATACTTTTCTATTTTTGTTTCTAGACTAACATTTCATTGAAATCAATACACATCTTCATTTTTAAAGGGAAAGTGCAAATGTACTTCCAGATGTTTCTCCTTTCTGCACTAGTTTTTGTCATTTTCACAATAAAAAACCCTAGATCAGCTACAAAACACAGCAGCAGCAGTAACATACAAAAATAAGTTTAAACAAAAAACAAGACAACAAAACTCAGACACACACCCTGTTTTCTTAGTATTTGAGTGGTCTTGCATTTAAATTTGGGGGAAAAAAAAAAAAAAAAAAAAAAAAAAACAAAGGAGAGTGACTGAAGGCCAATGTACAGGTGAGGAACCTCGAAATAACCGAGTATCACTTGTTACTGCTGGCTTCTGTGCCAAAGGACAGTTCTACCTTCAAACAGAACATATGTCCAGCTAATGTGCCCCTGGAAATTTAGCTTTAAAATTAATTGGAAATATATTTTCACATAAAATCAGATAGTGCTATTAAACAGGCTTAGGAGGCGTAAAGTGCATGAAGGAGAAAGGCCTCCCATTTCTGTTTCTGTATGGGAAAATCTTCGTATTGCAAGAATGATGCTTCCTGTGCCAGTTAATTCTGCCCTCTGGGCAGAGCGAGCTCCCCTTACTTTAAGGCTGTGCTCTCAACGTTTGGCTATTGAAGCCTTGCCCCCTTCATAAAATTCACATGGAAAATAAACATGCAGAAAATGAGGGGCTTGGCATTAGCCAAGGAGGTGAAACATTGAAATGCAGCTACGTGGCTCTGAAAGCTTTGGGTTCCAAAATAAGGGACTCCCCTTTTGAGAATAAAATACAAACTACCAGTGAGGGGGGTGATCACCGAGTGCTGCTAGCTGGTCTCTGGTCCTGAAAAAGAGGCCTCTCTCTCTCTGAAGAGTCCAGATCAGAATCCAGGAATTATTGCTGCGGCTGAGTCTTTTCAAAACCTGAAAGTATCTAATTATGCAGTTAATGGAGAACATAGTTTCTCCATTAACTAAACCAGTACTTGTGACCCTAAAATAATAACAACCTAATTATAGGCAAAGTTTCCATGGGCTTGTGGACTTCTTTTCCCAATCCTGACCAAACAGCAAATAGCATTGTTGTTTTTTTTTACTGTCAAGCATGTTTGCGTCACGCTCTCAAACACTCCAGCCTTTCATAATTTTTTTGAATATGTAACTCTTGGTAACTAGTGATCTTCCATCAGAAAATACACATTATGCACTGCACAGAAAACAGCTTTTGTCAGTACAAAGGCTTTAACATTAACAAAATGTAAAAATACAACATCGCATTATATTAAGTATGATATGTACAAAGTACCATTCAAGCCTGATCCCTGAGGGTTAAAAGGACATATTTCTATGAACCCTCTTAAAAAAAGACTCACGGTACCAATTACATGTGAGCATGTTTAAGAAACTGGATGATGTGTACAAGAATATGTTAATTCCAGACTTCCACTGTTTTAAGCAGATTATAAATATGTAAAAATAAAGAGGGAATGGAGTTCTACGTTATTATTTTAATGTTCACAGCTGACAGTGATTGAGATCAATGGTACTATGTGGCAGTGTGAATCAAGCCAAAGCACGCTCCTGCCTGCAAAATCGTATGCTCGCTACTACGTCTACAATATTGCTGCTCTATCTTTGAAAATGTCTGTTATCGTAATTGAAACTATGCCTCTATTAGTTACTTATGCCTTCTGAAAACATTTTTAGAAGCAACAGTTTATTAATCAAGGGTTGAAGACATCGTATTTCCGTTTTTCAAATCAATGACTGGGACCCATCCCTACTTCTCAAAACCAGGCTGCTGGTCTGTCTGGGACACAGTTTGTGCCGCAGGAACACAGGCCTGCCCCAGAGCGTGTCTGTACTAACACACACAACATTGGCTTAGCTGCCACCAAACTGGTGTCATGCAGGCTCTGGTTTCTACCTGTGCGACTGTGTACCCCTGTGCCTCACACCATTGGGTGTTTTAGTTTTTGTTTTGTTTTTTGTCAAATAAAGTTTTAGACATCATTGAGGGCTGTTGGAAAGATACCGCAAGCCTCTTTTCCCTCTCCTTTCAATGTTACATGCGTGTGCCAGCTGACATCGTGTTCAGTACTCAAACATCAGTAAAAATACACATCGAGTTTCCGTTCAACCTATTTTTGCTAAACACTCCTCTGCCTTCTATTCTTAGAAGACACCAGACTTATGGTAAATTTAGTGCTATACCTACACTGAAGCAAACCACGTGCTCACACTTGGTAGTCTCCCAGAGAAAATGTCTCCCGTTAGCTGGAGGCCATGGAGGCAGCCGTTACATGTTGGACAGAATTTGCAGAAAATGTGAAAGCATCAAACAGTATGGGCTATTTTATTAAGAAACCAGAGAAAGTAGTAATTTTTTTGTGAGTTTCTACAGCAACTAGCTAAAACGGGCAACTGCATTTCCTTGAAGTTGCTGCCCATTTGTTTTTTCAACAGTACACAAAATCAATGACCGAGACATTCGGGGATATACAGCGAGGACTGCCTTTAGTGCAGCAGCCCGTGCTTAAATCACAGAGGTAAGCTGCTCCAGATGTCTCTTTCTCTAAGCACTGGTTACCTGAAACATTTTCAGCCATTCCTGAAGGCCTGTGGGTGGCTGCACAGATGTAATGCGGCGCCGCTGCTGTCCCTGGCCGTTGGCTGCCCTCAGGTCCCCAAAAGTAGTAGGTGTGGCAGAGCATGGCACCAGCCCCGTGGTACTAGAACACAAAGAAGAAGTGAAAGCTGCATGTAAAACATGGAGGAACAGTCACAGCCTAGGGCAGAAGAGGAAACCTAGTGCAGAAGTTGCAGCTGTTACTGGGAGTCTGAAGCTTCCTGCAAAGCCAACACTGTGGGAATGCCCCGTTGGCCGCTCACGGCGCCAGCGCCCTCAAGCTCACAAACTCACCTGTTGCTACCACTGCGGCACTGATCTTCCAGCTAGGGGCAAACTCCTCCAAGGCCAAAAAAACACTGCTCCATCAACTGGCCAGCAGGCTATCTATTGAAGTGCGTGTTCTCATATCCCTTTCCTTGGCAGAGTGCGTCCTTTTCTGCTGGGCTGCACCTGTGCCTTCTGACTGCTGGTGCCGGGAGCCCGAGCCCAGTCTCACCTGAACGTGACGTGCTATGGCTGCTTCACCCACAAACGGAGAGATAGCTATTGTTGGCTCTTAATATACTTTTGTTGACAAAGAGCTATTACTATCAAACAATCCTAGCGCCCTGGTGATTGGAATGGGACTTTGAAGTGCTCGTATGGAGCGTTTTAAAGTTTGTGTGTTGATGGAGTGACACGGGAATTAAAGGGCGGCAAAGTGAGGAGGGAAAAGGAGCCAAAGGTGCTCCCTGAATTACAGTTGGATTTTTTCACTCTGACACGTTAAAAAACAGCTCATTCGTATGGGACAGGCCTTTAAAAAAAGCCAGGATTAAGCTGCTATTGTAGGAGCCTAGAGTCATACAGCTGACTGAGTTCTCTCTTTTTTTTAAACATAATGTAAAGCACTTCGTTCACAGAATGCCAACGTTGTGTCCCCACCACAAAATCTGGAACTCTGCTGTAGTGTTTTCACAAACATCAAAATTTTAAATGCAGTCGTGGGACTCAATAAAAAAAAAAAAAAAAATCAGCAACAAAAAACAACCCAAACCCTCTGCTTTTATTTATGATAGACCCAACTTTTTAGCAGGTGTTTATTCAGGGGGTTACTGACATTTCACTGGCTAGAGGAATAGCTTTGAACGATGCCAGGCACGTCCATTTTAATACGTATCTCATCAAAATCTACAAATCTTCCACCCTTTATTCTTCCTTGTTCTGAAGGACAATCGTAGCTTGTTCTAGCATTTACCCAGGCTGGTAGAGAAAAGTAAAGAATGGCTTGAATAGACTTTCTAATGATAATTTCACCGAGCAGTAATAGAAACAGAAGGTAATACCAAAATACTGTTTCACAGATCAGGGATCCTCTTAATGACATTTGTTTACTGGCTTTACCTGTTATATGCAAACAAAGTTAATCAGAACTGTCAATTTTAAAGAGCGCCTGATCCTATGGAAAATGAACCAAGCAGACACAAGAGCCACATCGTTTGCCTAAACATTATTACAGAAAATATAATCAAACAGTTTAGGAGAGAGGATCAGATGTTATTTAAGGATTCTTTTATGTCAATAATGACTCAAAATCCAAGCAATGACAGTAGAAAGCGTTTTTTTTTTTTTTTTTTTTTTTTTTTTTTAAATCAAATCTGTATTTACAGCCTACTCATTCTCATCACCTGTACAGAGACCTTGCAGAAGGCCTCTCATTTAGGCTCCAGAATAAGGCCCTTAACTTGGCTTATACAGGGTCTGAGCAACACGTAGCCTTGAGCTTGCCTCACTACAACAGCTACACCTTAATTTCTTCTGCAGCGAACTGGTTCTCATTCAGAGGCAGCTATTCCAAATAAGATCTAAAAGTCTCTTTCCTTGACCTGAGATTAAGCCAGCAGGCTTTTGTTCCTGCTGTATTTTTCTGTTTGCTCTCATCCACCTGCAGCAGGCAGGCAGGCTGCTGCGGAAGCTGGGCAAGCACAGCGGTTCCTTTGAGTGCCACAGGTATGCTTGCCAAGAAGCGCCCCTTCCTTGCTCCGGAGCTGTTTACTTTCACCTGAGTGCAGAGAGCGGCGTGTCGCACCAGGAACCACCCGGTGGGTGAATGGGAGTGCTCCTCCACTAGAATAATGGAAAGGCCCGGAGAAACTACCAATGCACGAGACGTGGGAGCTGCAACATGTGCTCCTCGGCTGCCTCTTCTTCTCTGCTGCAGCGTTTCTGTCTGAAAAGCAACCAGGGAACCTGTTTTCCCTCACTGTCCTAACTTTTCGCTCATCACCTGCTAAGCCCCTTAAAGGAGGGGAAATAAATGCATGTTACTTTTGGGAGACCCATCGGTGGCTGAACGCTACAATGCTATTCACAGAAATAACATCCCCAGCCAGTGTTAGGCAGCAAGCACGAAGCCTGTGGGAGGGCTGATGCTTCTTACGGGGGAAAAATGCGTGATGGTGTAAGCTCCAAAATGATGGGAAGCAGTGCGGCACCAGAGCACAATCGTTATGGCAACTATGTAGTAGGACCTGCAGCTGCAAGGCGTGCACGCAGGGCCCTGCTCGGCCACCTCCCCTCGTGCTCAGGGGCGCGTTGCCCTGCGAGGCATCTGACCGCACACGTGCCGCTGCCTGCGCGACGCGGTGCCGCTCCGGCGTAGTACGGAGGCAGGGCTGGAGGAGCCCTTGGTAATTTCACGTCGTGGGTAACAAGTACGTGTGTGTTCCCGTTCGCATCAGATGGTCTGCTCTGCCTACATAAATTTCCATTCTCTCATTCCTGTTGCCATAGCGAAGTGATACATTTGATCACAGTTTGTAATAGTCTTAGGGTTTATCGTTATGCCCCTTTTTAACAATCTGATTGATTTTATTCCCAGGAATGCCTCAGCCCTCGAAAAGACTCCAAGTAAATGGGCGTGCTATATTTAGAATCAAACACAAACCTCAGCTGAAGAAATGCAAGTCTGGCTACTTCATTAAAACTCATCTTCAGTGTAGGTGATTTAAATTAGCTAAGCAGTACATGAACACTGATACCTCCCCTTCCTCCGCTTCGCAGTGCTTTAACATGGAGAGGAGCAATGAAGCAGGCTTAGCGAGACTGGAAAGACGGGATACGCACAAGAATCACAACCCAGGGGTCTGTTATTGCATTTAATTACCTTGTGTATTCTGAGACTTTGCAGGGTTTCTTTCCCAGAGAGAAAGAACGGACCTCGGAGCCATGGTCCAACTTTCTCTTCATCTGCAAGGTGAGGGAAAAGAGCAACAACATGGTTTTAGTTACATGGCCAGCCTTACTTATACATACTTCTGTAAATCAAATCCATTTTTACTTTCTGCTTTAATAGCGGATTTCAACAAAGTTAGCATTCACCAGATTATTTAAAGCAACATTGTAGTTTCCGGCTTTAACTTTAAACAATACTTGATACATGTTTTTATACGGCACATGGATACAGTAATGCTGTTTTGAGGTCCCAAACTCACTGGAATTACATTCCTTTTATTTCCAAAGGCAAATGTTTAAAAGTGCACAGAACTCGGTGCTGCTTTATTTACTGAAGTGCTCTCTCCCTGTTCTCCAGGGAGGGCAGGAAAAGAACCAAACCACCCCCTTCATTCTCCGTGTCCAGATTCACTGCTAAAAGTCTCACACAAACGGTTAAATGTCAGGTAACGTGTCTGCACTATAAAGCAAATACCATTTTATGGCCTAAAAAAATTCAAATACATCTTTTCTTTTGCCCAGCACCCTTTATTTTCGAGTTGCACACTGGAAGCATTTATAAAACTGACCGAAAGAGTAACAGACGTTTTCACAAAAAAGCTAAGGATGAAACCCGGTAAATCTCAGCCTTGAATGTCACCCACAATTAGATGTGATCAAAACCAAATAATGAGCAGGGCAGCTGCTAAAAGGGGAAGCCAGTCTGCAAAAATTACCAGCGAGATGGAAACCAGTGAAAGCCATATTTACCCAGCCAGACAAATAAAGATTACTTTCTACATATTTGGGCAATCTTTAACCACAGGCTTTTGGACTCAGTGAGACATCGTGATGCTAAATGCAGTTTCTGTGGGTTTTGTTGGTTTTCATTTTCTTTTTTTTTTTTTTTTTTTAAAAAAAAGATGTGATACACCGGAGCACTTGAGCCAGCAGAAGGATACTTACTGCTGCGTACAACTGCAAGCTGCAGAACGCAGGAACTACCTGTGTCACAACTCGGACTTTAATTTTACCATTTTCCTTTTTTTTTTTTTTTTTTTTTTTTTCCCAAAAATGTCATTTTAAGGTACACGGTTTAAAAGTTGGCATCTCACACAAACCACTGATTTGATCTTTTCTAACACCGTGCTGGAATATATTTAACCATTTATTGCATCGGTCTACCTGGCTAAAAAAAAAAAAAAAAAAATTAAACCCAAGCAAGCAGGATGATGATCCGTATCGCGTTATCCTGATTCATTTTATTTATTTATTTTTTTTTTTAACTTTTCAACCGCCTCCGTGGCTTTCCCTGCAGAAAGCCACCGCGGACCCGTGGCCGAGCGCGGCTCGGGCATGCAGCGGGGCTGAGCTTCACCCCGCGCGGTCTCGCCGCGGCTGGCGGCGGATCCCCTGCTGCGGCCGTGCCTCCCCCGGGACGCAGCGCGGCGCTTCCCCAGGCGGGCACGGCACCGGGGGCACCCCGCGGGCACCGCCTCGCCCCGGCCGCTCCCCACAGCCCGGGGCAGCCCCCGGGGCCGGGCGGTGCGGGCTGAGGCCGGCAGGCAGCGCGCTGCGGCCGGGCACCGCCGGGGCTCCCCGCAGCACACCCGCAGCGAGCCCCGGGAGCCCCCCGCCGCCTCTTTCGGGCTCGTTTCCCGCGATTTCGGGCAACTTTCTCCCCGCGCCGGCCGCGCGGCCGGCGGGAGGGGGCGAAACTTTGTCGGAGGGCAGGCGGCGGGGCGGGACGTGCCCCGGGCAGCCGGGGGGCAGCGGGGGGGCGCGGGGTGCGCAGTGCGGCCCCGCGGAGCACTCACTTTGTAGAAGATCATCTTGAGGGTGCCGTAGAAGCCCATGGCGTCGGCGCGCTTCCCCCTGCGCGCCCGGCGGCCGGGCAGGCGCTGGCAGTAGAGCCCCTTGTCCGGCAGGTAGGTCACCGCCTCCCGGCCCGACATGCTCGGCACAGGCGGCGCCGGCGGCGGGGACCCGCGGGGAGCGCGCCCGGCACGGCTCGGCCCGGCCAGGCACGGCGCGGCTCGGCTCGGCTCGGCCCTGCCCGGCTGCCTGCGCCGCGCCGAGCCCGGCTCCCTGCCCGCCGGCCTCTCCTCCTCCTCCTCCTCCTCCTCCTCCTCCTCCTCCTCCCCGCTGCCTGCCGGCCTCCAGCGCCCGCCCCGTCCCTCCTCCCTCCTCCCGCCGCCTCCGCAGCGCGCCTCGCCTCGCCTCGCCGCGGCACTGCGGCCCGGGGGGCTGGGGAGCGCCCGCCCCGCCCCGCAGCGCCCGGCACGGCCCCGGCACGGCTCGGCTCGGAGCGTATCGGCAAGGCACGGCAAGGCACGGCTCCCAGCAGCTCGGCAAAGCACCGCAGAGCAGCGCAGGGGAGCCCCGCGGCGCTGATGGGGACGCCACCGCTGCACCCCCTCCCCCCCCCCCGCTGGGGAAAGGCGCTGGGGTGGGCTGGGGGGGAATAAAAATAATGCCAGTAGTGATAATAATGACCATAATAATCATGAAGGTGGAGAATGAGGCGCTGCTTTATCATCACAGGCGTCTGGGGCTGCGGGAGTGGAGCCCCGAGGCCGGGCGTTACATAAGGGGCGCTGGGACAGGACCCCGGGGAGCGGCTGCAGCAGGCGGGGGTGGTGGAGGGGAGCCCCCGGCCCGGCCCGGCCCAGCCCCGGGACTGTGGCACCAGCACCCCCTGGGCCGGATCTCCCCGCACCTCAGCCCCAGGCCCCCCCGTGCTAAGGAGCCCTCCTGCTGCAGGGGCTTCCCCTCCTCTGCCCCCTTACCCCTACGCTTACGGCCCGGGGCGCCCCGAGCCCCCCGGTGCTGGGTTGGGGCTGGGGCAGGCCCCTGCCGCCCGCAGGCAGGCTCCGTGCGCTCCCCTACAGCCAGCGGCAGCGAGGCACGCCGGCTCCTGCCATTTTTCCTTGGGCTGGGTGCTTCTGCAAAGTTTTCTGCGTGAGTAGCAAAAATAAATAAATAAATAAACGAATAAATAAATACGGGAGGGGGGTGGGTGCAGAGCACCCCCAGAACACGGGCTGAAAACGCAGCATTGACCTGCGGCTCCCCCCCCGCAGCACAGGGGCCGGAGGTGCTCAGCAGCAGCCACGCAGCCGCTCCTGGCAGCCAGAGGGGAGCCCCCGTCCCCCTACCACACCAAGAGGTATGGAAAAGGGCAC
This sequence comes from Aythya marila, assembly GCF_965140915.1. Taxonomy (NCBI): domain Eukaryota; kingdom Metazoa; phylum Chordata; class Aves; order Anseriformes; family Anatidae; genus Aythya; species Aythya marila. Next base: position 32,373,684 of record NC_139045.1, on the reverse strand, counting down.
GCACGTAAAGGAGAGGAACTGCTTTCTGCAAGAGCCTTCAGCCTCCCCGTCAGTACGTAAAGAAACCTCATCTTTACTGATACTTCAGCGCGGGTGAGCGCAGCAGCGGGGTGTTGGCACACTGATGGGGTGAAGGCACGGCCCCACGGCACACGAGGATGGCCTCGCACAGTGCCAGCCACCTGCAGCCAGCCCCCAGCCCTCGCTTCAACATCTCCCAGTGAAATGGCTCTGCCTGTCAAACCCCGGCATTTATGCCATTACCCATTAAACTGCAGTGCTGTATATTTTATGAGAACAAAATGGTCTTGAGTTGACTCCATACCTCAGACGTGAAGAGCGCCGTACATATCCCTGGGGACTATTACTGCCTTCCTCTGCGAGCGCATCGCATGCGGAGGGGAAGGAAAAAACCCACACGGGCTGCGTGTACACATGAAATCAGCACAGGAAGCAAATTAATACCCAAAGCACCAGACACGAAGGAAGCTGAACATTGCCGCCGTGGGATGCAGGACTCGAGGTGGGGGCACACACGAGGCACCCTGCCACGTTCCCAAGGCCCGCCTGATGCGGAGGGGGCTGGCAGCAGGGGTGTCCCAGCGGGTGCTGGCAGGAGAGCCCCGGGAGCAGCCTCGCCTCTCCTCTCCTCTCCCCTGCCCACGGACAAGCGCAACCTGCCAGCGTGACTGCTTTTCTCCTTTGAACAAGATGTGCTTCAGAGTAAGCAGTCAATGAGTTGAATAATAATTAGAAATTACTATTTTCCTCTCTTTTGGAGTATTGCTATTGCTGATTCCTTCTCTTCCGATAATGACTGGCAGATAGTCTCTCACGGCTACAAGAAATCCCCGACTTCACTGCCACGCTCTGCGCCGCGGGCAGGGCCCTGCGGTAACCCCAACATCCACCTGCCAGCGGAGCAGCGCTCGGCACATCAGATATTTATGCGCACAAAAGGGTTTCGGGTTCTTCCTAATTTTAGCTGCAGATACCACTGACAGATTTTGACATTTTAATGGTGACTGTCTTTCGTCTAGCAGTCTACCTTCCCGAGAGCACAAGACAAAAGCTGCACACGGATCTCTCCCACCTGATGTTTTTCTCCTACAGCCTTACCACCTCTTCCCAAACAGGGACCCACCCTCTGTGCATCTCCAGGCAGCAGCAGGTCCCAGGGGTGTGCCTGCTCTTCCCCCAAGCCTCAGGAGAGCCCCTCTGGCTCCTGCTCCACCTCTCTCTCAAAAGGGCTTTCACCCCCTCCCTTGCCTTGGAGGCCCCCCATCCTCGGGGAAGCTCAGCTTCACGAGCACGCCACGATCCCAGTTGCAAGGAGCAGCAGGAGGAATGATTTGAGACCTTGCAGGAGCAGAGGAGAACGAACACAACCGTGGAGACCCAGCAGCGCTGCAGGTCACAGCTCCGCTCTGCGTCTTCCTGGAAAACTTAACGGGGGACAAGTCAGTCCCCGGCTCCTCCGACGCTTCTGGGAGCCCAACAGCAGGGACGATGCCTCCGTTTCTATCTTTCCTGGCATTTGCAATAATCTTTACTGCAGGAACTTAACGTGCTCCAAGCACACTTAATGGCATCAAGTGAATGCTTCTCGCAAATTAACATGCACTGGGGCAGACCATAGTTAGCACTACAACTTTAAGAGAAAAACCCAAAATTGCTGCGTTTCCCTGTTTCATATGTATTCAATTTCAAAGGTTGGCTTCATTTCGTTTCGGCTGAAGATAAGTTTTCAAGTTTTTAAAACCACAATCAGCATATAACTCATGACATTTTTTAAAAATGTCTCCACCAAAATTACATAGTTTCCAGTGGACACAAGCCCAATCTCCTCTCCCGTCAGTCCTGCCAGCTCTTAATTAATAAAAATTCGCATCATCCAATTCTTTTCCTGCTGGCACCATTTCTAGCACCTTTACCAGTTTGTCATGTGGCACGCTGTAATTAAGAGCGTCTATTACTCCTAATGAAAGGCTGGGATGAGCTGCAGCAATCACCCGCGGAGCTGCGCAAGCCCCAGAAGAACGGAGATCCCGGTGCAGCAGACCAAAGGAAACGGCATTTTGGGGGGTTTGGGCTGGAGAAACATCTCGGGGCGGGCTGGCATTTCACAGGCACATATGGGCCCTGCGAGCAGAACGTGTGCGGGAGGAGCTGCGGAGCAGTACGGTTTGGTGTCTCCATTAATATTGGTAAATGCATCACTCGAGACGCTGCCAGGAGGGATCCTGTGTACTCGGCAGGCTCAGCAGACGTGCAGCAGACTGCCTCCTTTGGAGACGCCGCGGAGGGGTTTGTGTGCAGTGTCTAATAGGATTGCTCTCCCCTCACCCCCGGAACTCAGGAAACCAAATGCCCTCATCAATTTGGGGCCAAGCCCCCGGCTGCGTGCGATTTAGCCCAGAGGCAGCAGCGAAGGCCCAGGAAGGACAGTCAGGCTTCGCTATTCTTCCCCTTCTCAAATCTGGTCCGGCCTGTGTTTTAAACACTTCCCTTCTGCTCCTAATCGAGTTAGGGCAGCTGCAGCACTCAGCGCTTTGTCTTCTCTATATGACCTCTCCCTCCGACCACAGACTTCATTTAATTTGCCAAATGCTCCCATTCAGGCAAGGCTCCGGCCCCATGGAGAGGTGCTTCTGCCATCTGCTTTTGACATTTGACTGCAGCTTCAGCTCCTAACAGAGGTGTGCTGAACCGAGCTCCCTGCTCCCCAACGAGCCAGGCAGGTGCTAGGGCCTAGCTGGTGTGAGGTCTTAGAAGAGGAGGAAAAATACACCCCATGACCAGTGCTAAATGTGTAATTCAGCCAAGTAATTCAGGGCAGGCCTTTCCCCTACCAAAGGGCACTCCTATTACTGTCAGACCTCTGGTTTTTTGAACGCATTATGAACCAAGCCGATGGGATTTTGGAAAGCCCACGTTTTCATGGTTTCCCCCAGTTTGTCTCGGGCCAGGCCATGACCTCGAGGCTGCCACCTCTGATTTATGATTTATTGGCCATCACCCTGCACATGAAGGAGGAAGGAAAGGTGCCTGGGCTCCCAGGAATGCAGTCTGGAAGGAGGAATTTGTAACCCATGTACCTGCAGCTTCAGCGGGAGGCTCAGCAGGGCCCGCGGCAGCAGGTTTGCCTCACAGAGTTACAGACAGAAACGTAAGCTTACGAGCTCACGGCGTACAAGTCAAACAACCCTGCTTCAGTGCCCTGCAACGTGCACTGCTCACCACATCACGGATCAATAACCCATTCCTGCAGCACGGAGGGACCTGAAGTTTGGGATGAAGCAAGGCAAGCAAGAGGAAGCACGGCACACAAGGAAGGAGGCACTGCACTAAGCTGCACATCGCCTTCAAAGGCTTACTTACACACAGCGGCGAAGACATTATCAAGTATGATAGGTGTTACTAAATTGTTTTACTAATTATATAATGTTTCTTGGCAAAGCATTTTGAATGCTGCTTTCAAACTGGTATTTTCCACACACTATTATTCCTTATTCCCATGCAGAGCAAGGCATTGTAGTTAGCAGAACTGTAAACAGCCTGTAAGTTATTTTCCTTCCAGGGATGGAAAAAGGCATAGATAGCACCTGAATATTACTATTAATAAATCCTGATTTTATGAGAGCAGTACGAACTTTACGAACACTGCTTTCAGAGGTATATTATCTGTAGCAGACTCCCCATAAACCTGGGGGCTGCTCTGCAGCCAGCCCAGGCTGCCCCCTCCCTGCCTGCCCAGCCACGCAGACGTTTGTGCCCCCGTAGCCAGAGGCACGGACGGCTCTCTGCTTCCCTCCCCACGGAAGAGCCACAGCAAATGCCTGCCACGCTGCAGCCTCGGGCGAACCGGCGAGGAACGCAGCTTTAGGCTTCGTCCTCCCTGCCAGGGGGCTGTATTGTTACCACGGAGAGACCCGGTTGCACTAAAAAACATACTTAAGCCGCTGTCAAACAGAAATGGACACGAAAACATTACGGTTTCACCGTAAAACGAGCACAAGGTGAACCACAGGCTGGGGGTATAATGTCAACCTCCCTTAAACACGCCACGTTACAACTCCAGGGAGCTTGTCTCATTACAACTGGGTATTATTTCTCAGCAAAAACAAGTCATTTGCTTCCCAAAGCCTCTTCTTTTTTTCCCCCTTGTTACAGAAAAAGGTAAAATGAAAACAAAAATATCAGGGGAGACGGGCTTCATGTTGCTTTTAATCCCCTGTGGCAGTAACCACACGCAACTTACCTACACAGAAGTCTTGAAGGGTTTGTTTAAGAACTAGCAATACCATCTCATAATAGAGATTTTCATAACGCACATTGTAAGGAGGAGAATTAAGGTCGCTAATGCAACCTGCACTTTCACGTATTCGACTGCTTTCAGTGCAACAGGACCATTAGGAGTTGTGTTTGGTTTCTGCAGAGCATTAGTGCAGGACTGGTGTTTCAAAGGAAGGAGGAGGTATTACACGTAATGCAAAACATCTCGCCAAACATCCGCTAATGGCAGCGGATCTTCTTAAGAAGTGCATCTTCGCTCATTGTACTCCTATTAAAGTTAACTGTCACCTGTTTATTATATCATTACACTTAATACATTGCAAGACAAGCTCTGTTTCTGGAAGCAGCTGTAGCTGTGTTAATCACTCATGTTCACGTTGCACTGGGCGCTAAGATGCTGCAGCACAGCCCCGGCTAACGCAGGCACACAGCGTGGGCAATGCCCCAGGGCAGCACAGCCCAGGCCCTGCTCTTCGTGCGCCCTTACAGCCAGCTGCTGGCACGTTTATAGCTTCGTATTCCTGCTATGACCATTTCACAGATTCTGCCTGTGCTGAGTGCTCCAGATGCGGTCCATAAAGTTAGCAAAACACGTGCTTGAGGCGTACTCAATCCTACCTCCTATGCATGAGGCACGAGCCCTTCTCGCTGACCAATGCATGACAAGCACAATACTAAAAAATAAATAAATAAATAAATAAAAAATTAAAAAAAGACAACCTTACTTTTCTTTCTCCCCCAACATTTCAGCCATAGAACAGGGCTGGATTCGCTTGTTTACCTCAACAAGGACGTTTCCAAACTAATGAAACGGGCATTTCTGTCTTTGGACACTGGCGGTCAAACTGCTTTCACCCAAGTATGAGCAGGTTGGGAAATCAGCTTGGTAGGGAAGGAGAAAGGCCTGCTCTGTCACGGAGGGATTTCCAAAGAAAGCCTGTGGTTTGCACAGAATACCAATAGAGCACTGGTATCTACTGCCTGTTGTCTGATAAGTTATTTTCTTTGGAGATAGCTTAATTTTGATTGCCAAGGGAAGCGCTTGTTTGTCTGGCATAATATAAAGAAATCTATTTACAAAACAGCTCCTGCCCCTCTGCGGTCCATGGGAACGATAAGGGCGTTAGTGGCGAGCCCTCGGGCTACAGACAGAAGAATTCCTGGAATTACAGATTATACCGGAGGGATTTAGGAAGAATTTGAAGAATAAACTGTTAAAAATGTCAAATTCATTTTCCTAACTGTATTACCTAAAGAGAGTATAAAGGTTATAAAACCAAGCTTTCAAGGGAGTTTGAGATGACAGATGCAAGATACTTTCACTGCTCGAAAGCTGCTTACCAAGACAGCCCAGCGCAGGGTGCATGCTAAATACAACAGAGGATCTGGGAAAAAGCCTCCGATTCATTCGGGACACGCTCTTGGTACCCACTTGCACTTGCCTCAAGTTTGCAAAGGCAAACCTGCAAATGTCTGTAGCATCCTGCAGGACCCTGTAACACAGCTGGGAATTTAGCTTTCCCCCATCTCACCTGGCATCAGCAACTCCCCGTTCCCCACGTGGGGCCACATCTTCCCCGGAGCAGCTGGCAGCAGCCCCTCGGGGGAGCTTTGCCCCCTTGCCTTTGGCTGTCACAGGGCTGGGCGAGTGCAGGGGAAGGGTGCAGGTGGGTCTGGTGGGACACAGGTCCCTCACAGCCCGGGGCATCCCTGGTAGGTGTGAGGGGTTGTTTATCTTCACACAGCTGCGGACGGTCACTGTGCCCCACTGGCGAGCACCAGCAGCATTTAGAAAGGGGACAAGGAACTCACTCAACCTTCCCCACAGCCCCTACAACCCGGGGAGCCCTCCCCGAGTTGGGTTCTTGCCCTGAGCGCATTCCCTGGGCTGCAGGGGGAAGGATGCCAAACCTCTGCACAACAGAAAGGCATGCCAGGCATGCCGGGGTCACACTGGGCTCTTTGAAGCCTCTCTAACCCACTGTCTTTAACCTTACGCTGTGTAATTTCGCATCAAAAGGGAGCTGGCAGGCTAGGAAACCTGCCCAATCTAAACAAACTCTTCCTTGAACAGGTGCTCCGAGTCTAGAAACCAGATAGCACGCCTGTCTGCCTCCAGAAGAAATGCAGCACTGCATAATTAGGGGTAAGCAGTCCCTCATCCAGAGCAGAGGGGGGAGAATTTAAGCACATTTTTTTCTTCACTGAATCTAGCATTATTTAAGAGATTATTTAAGATAAATACCTCTAATACAGTCAGGCCCAGAACAGGTATTGATAATGGAAACCTCTCAGAGGTGCAAAATGTATGAATTAGGTCCCAAGGTGGCAAGAACTGCAGCATACAAAGAAAAATGCCCATAGCTTGCCACTGTGGTCCAAGCTTCTTTTGGAAAACCACTTTCTTTGGTAAAAGCTTATGCTCCCTTTATCAAGACATAACATTTGTACTTGAATTTTAAAAACTGCAACTCAAAAAACTGTTTTTACCATCAAGATAAACCACATACTGCAACCTCAACAAATCTCCAGACTTTAACCCGTTCTCCAAAACCTGCCGACTTGGCAGGTCAGTGTAACGCAACCGATGAGCTCCCTAAACCGAAGCCATGCACTGGGGGATAAGCAGCAAGGCAGTTCTCTAAATTCCTGGGGTTTGAAACTTACAATTTTTTTATTTATAGACAGGATGGAGTAAATTAGAGATTTCAGGAGTATTTGGCTTTCATTTGTAACCACAAAATTAGATGGCAACCGTGGTTTTAAAATCTGTAATGTTATGTAGACTCTTGGTATTTCTTAAACCCAGTTACTGACGTGAATGTAGCCCCTCTGATGGTACTGAGTTACTAAAAAAAAAAAAAAAGAAAAAAAAAAAAAAGAAAAGAAAAGAAAAGAAAAGAAAAGAAAAGAAAAGAAAAGAAAAGAAAAGAAAAGAAAAGAAAAGAAAAGAAAAGAAAAGAAAAGAAAAGAAAAGAAAAGAAAAGAAAAGAAAAGAAAAGAAAAGAAAAGAAATGCAACTAATGAAATGCTACAAAGCAAAATCTCTAGGAACTGTCTAAGCCCCCAGTGTGGTAGGCTGTATGGGGGAAGCTTATTCTTTGCATCTTTACTATTTTAATATTCTAGAAAGATATAAAATATTACAAACTATTATTTGAAATTAGTACACAAGGAGGATTAGAGATGCTGCAGCAAAGCCTATGCAAATACACATCTTGATTCCTATTCCTTTTCTTTTACTGAAAGCAATTGCGAAAGCATGTTATGAGCTATTAGATTGCTAAAGTTATGCCAGAGATCTTCTGACCAAACTCTAGGGTGGGTTTTTTGTTTGTTTGTTTGTTTATTATTATTATTTTTAATCATATTCCATCTCTAACATTCAATCGATGCCAAATGGGTTTAGGTAAGCCAGCCTTTCTCACAGAAATGGAAAAAGAAATCCCGCTGTACACGTCATATGCCTGCTGGTGTTACAGGGAAAGACTGAATGGAAAAGGGAAGCAGGAGGGTGGAGTAGGAGAGCACCAGTCTGCAGCTTGGTATTTAGCGGGAGCTCCTGCTTTCTAAGCAGAAAGTTGGCAAAATCTCAGTGCAAAGCACCATTAGGGTCCTTGGAATTTAATGTCTTCAGCACAAGCTTTGCACATCGTGTTGTTTGATTTCCTTCATCTAATCCGTACGCAGAACAAACCAGTGCCTTGAAAACCAGCCAAATCTGAATAATCTCCATTTTACTATCTACCTCCAGCAAAATGTGCTACAGGCCACTGACCGAATCATTTGCATATCAACCTACATTTAAATCACTATGCAGCTACTTCAATGTGGTCCTGCTCCGGTTGTGAGCTGAATTCCTCCTTGGGATGAGATCTGAAAGCGTTCACTTTTGTCCCCTGTGCAGTCACAGGTGATGATTAGGAGTATTTGATGTAAAGGAAAATTCGGGGAAGAATTCATTTCCTGCTTGTAGAAATACATTTCCCCATAAAAATATTTGACAAAAACAGCCTTAACGGAATACTACAACTCATTCACATGCTCTTGAATAAAGTGATTTAAATTGGCAAGAACAAAGTTTAAATACACTTCTTCCCCGCCAGCCGTCCACGGCTTTTTACGGCCTGCAGGGACAGGTATGACTCATGCCCACGCTGTTCTTCAAACACGCTATTTTAAAATGCAGATTTTTTCCACTGGTCTATTGTGCCCTACAAGTAACTACAAACTGAAAGAGGCTAAAATTAGAAGACAGACCACTATCGCCAGAGGGATTAGAAACTCCTAGGCTGTGTTGATTCAAAAAGCCGAACTGGTTGACCGATGTGAGGGAATCTTTTATGTTTATTCCTGCTAGAATTTGTCAAACTTCATTCAAAGTCTCTCCTGGCTACAAATTATTTGCAATCCATGTGTTTCGGAACAGAGGGTGGTCTCCAGATTTGCATGCAACATTGTACTGAGTAACCCTCTCATTTTCTGGTATGTAAGACAAGGAAAAAAAAAGGTGTTCACCCTAACCTAGGTCAATCATCACAAAAACACTACCGATGGCAAGTCATCGGACCAAGATTTTGTGGTCGTTTGTTTGTTTGGTCTGTTTTGTTTTTAAACCAACAAGTACAGCAACATTCTTTTCATTTGCCTTATGAAAAGTCTGCTAATTCTCACTTATTCTGATTAACATAAAGTTTGGTAGAACGCTAATTTAAGAAGTAATCAGTCAGCCTTGAGCTTAGACTGAGCAATCAACCTGACAAGGAAACTACAGAAGACACTAACCTTCCCTGTAATTTACAGCAACATTTCAGCTACTGCAGACTACTGGGTTAAAAGCTAGAACAATAAGATAACTTTCAGCTTAAGGCACGGATGTCAGTCTCCTTATCAGTATGGTCCTTCGAAGAGCCTGCTGAAAGTCTCTTCCTTTTAGATAGACAACTCCCAAATTTGTGGCGAGATGTGTGGGCTACTTGGTAGTCAGGAGTCACCACATAGCTGCTGTAACAGCAGTATCTTGATGACCAGAAAATGGGGGGTAGGCTTTGTGTTTCCTTGCGAAAAAAATAGCAAGGAAAAAAAATGCCAAGTACTTAATTTGCCACATCACAGAGGACAGTCAAATGTCTCTTACCAGGTGAGGATACTAAGAAGCAAAAACACTTCTACTGACTGGAATTTGTTCACTTCCCTGTGGACGATAACTATTTGCATTGCTACATGACACACGCCTCGCTGAAGAACAGATTTCTTTCTCTTTCACCAGGTGGACAGCTGGCAGTTGTGTTGCACTGGAAAGAGCCAGAGAAACGTGAACAGTGAGCTGGGAGAGCTGCTCAGAATTGCACACTAAATGTGGGAAGGAGAAAAGAGGAAGAGTCAGCACTGAGTCTACATTGATCTAAAACACGGGTCGACAGTTCGAAGACACTGAAAATCCAATTCATTTCCCATTTCCCAGTTTCGGGGGACATCTGTTACAATCTAAAAAGTATCTGTTTTGAAGAGCTGCGATGCTTAAGCTGTTCTCTAAGCAGAGGCAGGGTACACCAAGGTTAAAGAGATGGCTGTAGCACAAGAAATCTCATCTCAGAAGGAAAAAAAAAAAAAGAAAGAAGAAAATCACATTACCTCCCTCCCCCCTCAAAAAAAAGAAAAAAAAAATGTATACTTTTTTATTGCAGTAGGAAGCAGAACTCTAAGTTAGAAGCTTAGCAGATGCCCAAGAAAGACACATAAAAACCAGGCTAGCAGCCTGAGGAGTAGTCATGCAGGCTGTGAGAACAACTAGCAGGTTGAATCCAAGCTCTTTGAAAGCTGTTTCCTTTATCTGCGTCTGGCAGTTAGCATTTGTCTAGTTTTCTCTCTACCTAAATAAGCAAATAAGCCAGCAAACTGTCTTCAGCTTCTGAAAACTTGCACCTCCAGGAACCCCAACGAGGGCTCAAACGAGGCTGATCTTTTCTCTCTGCTGAGGTACTACTGTGCCTGGTCCTCTCGAGCTGCATCTATCATCAGAGTCAGCAAGACAACATCCAAGGAAGACCCCGCAACGCGACCTGGCAGCCGACACGGTCAGGAAGCGCCCCGAGAGAAGCCTGAAGTCAGAGGGACAAAGGCTGCTGCAGCTGGGCCCGCCACCGATCTGTCTTAGGCTCTGCAACAGAAGCTTGAGCAGCAGCGTCTGCATCGGAACAGATCTGGTCCTGCCCAGCGAAAACCCCAGCCTGGAAGAATTTATCAACTGATTCCTTCCAGACAACACAAGAATTTCAGGAATGCAAATTAACTGCTTGCTACCTCTGACAGGTCTTTCTAAACCGTCTACCAGTTCTTCCAGCTTTTCATCTCCCCCAAACAAAATCACTGTTCTCAGAAATACTCTGGAAAAGCATATGGGGAAGAATAAATTTCCCAGCACTCAGATGCTAAGCACCAAGCGCCCCCAGCCCCCACCCCCAAAACAGCATTACAGTCTTCAAAATGTTTTTAAAGGAAAGGAGAGAGAGGAGCAGCTTGCAGTAGTTTCCATATAACGCAATTATACAACCTTTTATCTGTAAGGATGCCAGCACCGAATTGCATTATTCCTTTCAAGGTCTTTAGAACCGAGGTGAGAATATTATCTTGATCTGCATTAAACTAATAACAGAGTTGAGTATATTTGCTTCTTCGTGTTAAACTAATTTTAAGAAGCTCCTAATACATTGGTTAGCACTTTTTGGGAGCAATCTCAAAGCTGGAAAGGAAGAGACCAGACAGCTCAACGTGTATAATAAGGGCTTGTGAAATAGCATCAATATCCCCTTTAATGAGATCTCCCATTCAAAGCAAGAACGGCTCGGAGACGGGGAGCGATCCCAGCTGATGAGGGCTGAACGGAGGGAGAGGCCCACAGGCTGAGGGCTTAACTAACCTGGAGCAGCGAAGGAGTAACTGGGAATCTGACTGCTTCACGTTGCTGTTTCCACCTCTGGGTTAAGAAACCCGGGGGCAATGGCTGGGAACTGCAAGTCTAGAAGCGCGTTCTCCACGTTGATGCCGCCACACAGACCAGAAAGGATGACTTTGGACTACATCAGTATAAACTTACAGTAGATAGGGAAAGAAATCTTTTCAAAGAGGATGTTACTATGATTTATCCAGTCTAAAACCCATTTTCAACACCAAGAGACAGTGACAAGGGACAACCAAATGTGTTGTGAATCAAGAACAATCCTAGGCCAGGGGACTGCCTGCTCCAGATGCCAGCCACTATCTCCTCATGAACTACCCACTACAGATTTCCCTCGCTGTAAGGCAGGGACTGAGTGAACCTGTTGTAAATAAACTAGTCAGAGTCAACTCTTGACACAGAAAGCTGCAGGTGTGTCGTCTTGTGGAGGTGACTTCACCAGGAGAAGAGGCTAAGGTTCCCTCCTTAACCTCCTTCAGTCAGGAAGCTGCGCTGGTTTATACAACTATATATAGCAGCAGATCTTTGGCAATAAATGCATTTTTTTCCTCAAACAGGCTAGGAAGTGATGACATGAGCAGCTTAACTGGCAGATCTGAAACAGCAGCAGAAGTCTGTTGGCAGGATGCACAATACCTGGAAGTAGCCTGAAGGGTGGCAGTTTATTCAGCCAACATAGCTGGGTTGGGAGATGACAGGTTCGCAGCACCAACTGCTTGGACTCGCAGGAGCCAAAAAGTACACTTGATTCCCTATCGGTAGGATAAGTAATCTGAGTTAATTGGGAACTTGTGGTACTGCTGGATTTTAACGAAGATGTGTAAACCTATATACCTGCTGCTTTAACCTTCAAAACATTTCCTCTCCTGAATATATCTACAGAGTGACATGCTTTAAGTCACGGCTTTCTTTGAGAAAGGTCTGAAGCTAAATGACTTAATCCAACATCAAAAGATCTGTAGCAGAGACAGTTGTGGGTGCAACACGTGGCTGTAGTTATAGGACCTTCTTCTTCTGTCCTGGCAGCTCCCAGCTCATTCACACACACAGAAATCCATTGTGTGACAGGGCAGGCCAAGTCATCTGTTCTGCAAGTGCTTTGAACAGACAGATAGACAGATAGCATTCCTAAACCACATTTCATTTATTCAGTTCAAAAGGCAACTTAGCTGAGTAAACAAGGCTTTGGTCTATTTATGCTTTTCTTTCTTTCCTTTTTTTTTTTTTTTTTTTTTTTTTTATCAGGGTCCCGAATTCTGTTTCTAGTGCCACTACACATGACTTGGTGCAACGTTTCTTGTCTCTGTGAAGAGAAAAATCTAATAACCTATTCACAGGATAGGTACAAAAGGGGACTAAATTCTGTTAGGAATTACATATCAGTAAATACACACGGGGTCAGCTCCCAGGCAGCTAACAGCAACCAGCTGCAGAGAAGACTTGGACTCGTGGTCGCCTGCTTTCAATTGACGAGACAGGCTGGAGATGCGGTGAGAAACAGCAGCACGCAGTTTAACACATACTAGCAGCTGAAGTACCAACTTTTCGGAGACTCTGGATACGTGCTCTGGCTACCCATATGTTCTGAAGCCCACACCGCAATGATTTCTAAACCAAGCTTGTGCTTTCATTCCGCAGGCATAAAATGATACATCGGAGAAACAAAGTCTAGTAACTTTTTACTGATTTGTTTTGGAGGTGTTTTTGGTTTCACCAGATGGAAATGTTTTCCGTCAGGATCGAAGTCATTCTGCTCAGATATTATTCAAAACGGGCATTTGCACTGACATAAAACTTCCACAACCGACCGATTTTGATTAAGGAAGATGCGCGCTCCGAACGCCTCGATGGAATACCTACGAGCTTCAGATCACACGCAGACCTCACACTGCCACACCAACTCAGGAGGAGATTTCACTCCAGAGCCTCTTCTCCTGCTACACCGCTGCCAGCCAAGCCTGCCCAGGCCCAGGACTACCCTGGGTGCAACACGGCTGCCTTACTTCTGCAGCACCTTGCCCCAAACAAGCCCGCCTGGCAGAGCCTCACTGCTTGAAAATATCCACTTCAGTTTGACAAACAACTTTGCCAGCAGCTTTGAGAGGGCATTTCCCTTAAACAGAGGGGTTGCGCTGGGCTTAGCCAGGCAAACAACCTGCAGCCGTAGAGGCACATTCGTGAATGACTGCTGTGGTGCACACGAAGCCCCTGGATTTTGCAGAGATGTCGCTGAGGAGCATCAGCATATTCTTTCTGCCAGTTGTGCTGTGAGAGCAGAGCACCCACAAACAGCTGGGAGAAATATTATCTGAAGCTGCTGCAGCTTCTTGTTGAGATGGATCCGAGCTCTTTGCCAACAGAAGTGCTCTTCTCACAGCTTGGCTGTAGCCTAACGAAGGGGTTGGTTGGCACAGAAATAGCAGCAAGAAAGGGGACTCTAAGACATAAGCCCTTACGGCTACATCAGGAACTGTTGTGTAAATGATGGGTTCTAGGAAAAGTACTTTGGCAGAAGCGATCATACTCACAGCTTTCTTCTCTAATCAGAAAATCAGTGTGCTATCATACGGGCGTATTCGTCATCCAAGGGTTTTGCATGCAAGTGCATACGATGTCACAGATGACCTCTCAACAGACAACAAAAAAAAAATACGGTAGGCTACACCTTAGACCGTACTTTGCATGAAGTTACCAAAAAAAGATCCCAAAAACTTCAACAAAGCCCAGAACATCTACAAGCTGACTTGAAGGACACCTTTAAAGGCTGTTATCTGCAAGCTCTTTAAGAAATCCACTCATGTACAGAAATCTGCAATACAAAAAAAAATTCCTGGGAGGAAGAGTTGAAATATACAAAAAGGTACAAAGTCAAAGACGGTACAAAGAATTTATGACCTTCTCTCTCTTCCTCTTTTTAAACTCCTGTTTGAATACTTGATTTTTTTTTAAAGGTCTCTTCATAAACACTACCGGCCAATTCTTCTCCCACCTACTTAGCAAGGCCATAAAAATAAACCAGTTACGTGTTCAGCTGCAGCAGACCTGATGTGAAAGATTATTGCCTACTTCAACGCAGTAGGCTAATTTGAGTAACCCTTTCTTCAGTAAAAACACAAGTTTCTTTATATATAGTATCTTTTCTTGAGATGACAAAGCTCCTCTTACCCCATAAACAATTTCCTTCCATTTTAGCTAGGATCAGTTTCTTGCACCAAGATGTGTGCAAAAGGCAATTTATACAAACATTTTACACACAGTCCTTAAGATAATAATTGCATGAGTAGCTTTACAAAAGAAAGTGGCTTGACTGATACTCAGAGTTTACAATTTGATTAAACAATGCTTAAGAAGTTTACCACAAAGATATAACACAGCATCAACCAAAAATTGGAGACAACTAACTTTTCTCATGTTTGGAAAAGAAATTGGAAGAAAACAATGCAGAGATACTAGCTTTACATCTGAGTACCGAGAGCAAACAATTCCTATGCTCGTTGTTAACCTGTGCCATCTGAATTGAAACGTTATTATTTATAGCCTTTTAGTTCCAGAAAGGAACTGGAAACTTCTCTCATAGAACAGCAGAAGCCGTAAAGGCAAAACAAGAGCTGGGAATGCAGCAAAGCAAGTAAGAGGAGCGTGAGCCTGAAGTTCACTACGTGCTTTGTCAACACCTCATCGTTATCAGTGCATAACAATTTTCTGCTATTTTCTGCAGGCTGCATTGAACAGAACATTGAAGAGTGATTATATGTCCAAAGCTTAATAAAATGTCAAAATCCACCACTCCATTGTATCGGCAATTATGATGCTTTCCTCCTACATACGGGATAGCAAAGACTACAATTTTGTATTCACGGTGTTCCAAGTGCTATGCTTTAACTTGCAGCTTGCTCTAAGTAAGTTATTTGCCAACCAGAAAGGCATTATCCAACCTCATATTTTAATAAAAATGGCATTTTTCTTAAGAAAAATATAGCTTTGACTCAAAAACACTTCTAGAAACCGAAGATTTTTAAACAGTTAGTGACTTTCACCGCCAAACAGATACCGTGGCCAACAACTTATGTCACTTCTACAACACAGACAAAAGGCAGCAGACTGGACTCTGCAGTTGCAGCTCTGCTCAAGTTGAAACGGGAGAAGAAAAGGCCTCTGGGGAAAGAGGCTGCAAAATCTCTCTTTTGGCCTCAAAGCTTCTTCTGTCTGCCAGGGCCAAGCCTCACGCCCCCCCAGACTCTGGTGCCAATGGAGAAAGCAGCCGTACCTGAGCAGGGTGGCCTGCCTTCCTTGCAGAGGGAAGGGACCTCCACCTCCTGCCTCTTACCGTGCTTGGCATCAGCTCTGAGACAGAGGAGACAGGCAGATCCAGCCTGCCCATTGCTGGCCCCAAAGCAACACTTTCCCTGCTCTCTTAACCCCCGCCTGCCACGACACCATTTTCACAGTCGAGGTAAATTGCAAACTAAGCTGCAGACTGCAACTCCCGTGCTGATTTTCCAGGGTATAGATAACATCTTCTGACAAAACAAACCCAGCTTTCAATACCAGTTTTGGATGAACCCTCTTTTTTTCCCCCAATGTGGAGCATCACCTTAGAACTTGTTACCCAAAGGAAACAAGCTCCTCAGGTGAGATGAAGCATGCTCCCCTACTTCTTCTTTTTTAATCATGCTGCTGCCTACAGATGGTTATTATGGGATTTTTCCCTACACGCTTTGGAAAGCAGGATCACTGATTTTGAACAACCCAAAGCATTGCGCAGACAGTACACCAAGTGCACCTTGTAGGGGGAACACATCAAACAGAAAACTCCTGTCAAGAAAGCAGAAGCCACAC
Source organism: Aythya marila (assembly GCF_965140915.1). Classification (NCBI taxonomy): domain Eukaryota; kingdom Metazoa; phylum Chordata; class Aves; order Anseriformes; family Anatidae; genus Aythya; species Aythya marila. The sequence continues at coordinate 32,357,591 of NC_139045.1, read as the reverse complement.
GTTAATGGCCAATGCATGGTATGTAGCCAGCTCTGTGTGCCGACGGCTGCACAGCTGAACAGCGGGTCTTACTGCAGCCCCCTTGCCAGCAGTCAGCCCTCCTCGGAGCTGGGCTTTGATGCGTCAGAGAGGGAAGGGTAATACTGGTATTTCCTTGGGAAACAATGCAATCGTGATTGCAAGACACACTTGTCTGAATTAGATATATAATACCAGGTCTCATAAGAGACGCTCTGAACTCCTAAAGCTTGCCTGCCTGTGATAGCAGCTATTAAGGAGCCTGCTTTAATGGATAAGAAACATGACAACTCCCACAGAGAGTCAGTTGGTGCTGTGCTGGAAGGGCTGGAAGCGCAGTCCTACCATTGTGCTTGCCCCTCATGGAGGGGAGAAGCAAAACACGTTTCTCAGTAAGACTTCCAAAAATGCTTGTCCTGATCTCTGCTGAGAAATACGTGAGCGAAGATCCTTGACTTCTTATACCCCTTCTGAAAGAATGTGCTGCAATTAAATGGAGTGCTTTTCAGGGTTCATGAACAAGCTCCCAGCGTAGGTAGAAGTGCGTTTGCCATGCAAGCATTAGCTGCCATTGTGAACCTGGCTGCAGAGAGAAGATCCTTGAAATAACAGATCTTCCTGGGGAGGCTGAAGCATCAGGTGAGCTCACCTCCAAGTTACCAGCCCGAGAAGCACGGCTCCATCAGCTGGTACAGTGCTCATCTTTCCACGTTAGTAGTGCTCTGCAAAAAGACACATTGCACCAAGACTGCTGCCTGCTCTGCGAGGTGGTTTGTTCTCTCTTAACTCCTGACAGCCAGGGAGACTGAACGATAACCTTGCTGCTGTCCCTCACCCACTCCCTTGAGGTAAGAAGGTCAGCTGGCAGCCTACTGACCGGCTTACCGGGGAGCGTGGGTACCCACAGACCAGGTGTCACCCCAAAATCCAGTTTCTGCGGGGCAAACCATGCCTCCCGATGTGCAGTGTTCATCTGATTTCCAGCACATGCTGAAACATGAGGCTCCTGTAACCAAGAAAATGGTGATCCTCTTTCTCCTTTGGAAACAGCTGAACCCATGATGGCTATTACTTACAAATTCCTCATCAGATGAGGTTCTCATCTAAGCAGAATAAATCTATCAGCCAGTTTCAAGACCTCAGTGAATCACTGCACTGCAGCCCACGGAGGCTGTGCTCCTACTGTTCCTGGTGCACGCTGCTTAAACCAATATTGACCGGAGTAAGTGCTTTCCATTACTCGCAGCTGACATCTGTCATAATAATTTGTCTGTTTCACAAATGGGGGATATGTTTGTGTTTCTCATCTCGTCTTCAGATGGAACAGGGTATTTGTTTCTTTGTGCTTCCTATTTTGAATTAAGGCCATTTTCAGCTCCTTATCAGTGCTGTTCTCAGAGGAGATCTTGCTCCTGATGGTATTCTCTTTGAGCACAGGCCTTTGGCCTGACTTATCCAACACTGTGTACCACCCACCCTGTGGTTACAGTAAATCATGATATGCTGAAAATAAGTACTGCTTTAATTCAGTTTTCTCTCCATACATCTGCAAAACTAATGTGAAGTAGGATTTTATTTCCTTTCTTAAGAAAAAAAAAAAAAAAAAAAAAAAGATAATTCTGCACTAAGTATAGAGTAAAAGCTATAGGAAAATAAATTATTTAAACAGTCACTAGGCATACGCAAAATGAGAGAACACTACATGGATTGGGTTTATGCTTTAAAAAAAAAAACACCAACCAGGACAAAGCAAAGCAAAACACACACACACACACACAAAACAACTTGAAGAGACTTGATAGGAACAGGCTATAGAATTCCACTCTGAATTGTTATAAAAGACCCTTTCCATCCTGGTACTGAACTGCTCAAGACCAGAAGCAAGACAAAAATGTAATACCTGTGACTTATGCACAGCTTTACAGAATATATTTACAAGACAGCATCTAAGAATTTTATTAAACCAGATTTGTGGATAGTTGTTTGGTGAACAACAACAACAACAAAAAAATACAAGAACATGGCACCAGTGTACGAGTGGAGAAAGGCACACGTCAGCAAGGTGGACTATTGCAAGGTTAGCGAATAAGGTTCCTAGCCACTTTCCCTTCAGACTTTGATGTGGCTCCAGGTCTGTCTTGTCTAGCGCGATTGCCACCTGCTGCACCTCCGGGTATACTTCTGCTTTAACAACACACATGAAGGACCAAGGCTGTGGCAATTTCCTAATTACTTTAATTTGCCCTGTACTTTTTGGTGGAGGTTTCCTAATTAAATATTAAACATAAAGAATGATTCATCACTGAAGCAACACTGAGCTCTTCAGTTTAAAGCACAGCTGATAATACAGACCCTATGGACAGAGGACTGATGTCTCTTTTTGCTGGGCAACCACTAGGTTGGCTGATTTGTCCAAACCCCAACAAGGCTCACCAGCAGAGCTCTCTGCAGCAAAAACTTTCATGACAGGAGAACTGTTAAAAGCCTGTCTTCTACCACAGAAGTGGCCAAAGTGAAAAACTTCAGCAGTACCTGGCAGCTGTAGTTTGCCCATGGGTAGTAAGCACAACGAAGCACCCAGGGCAGGAGATCAGGGAGGACCTCAGCATACCAAGGACAAAGCCACAAGATCTCAAAACGCACTGCCAAGTTTTAGAAATTTCTCCCCTTCACTGAAAACTCTCTCGGATGTGTTCTCTTTGCCACTCAGTTGCTCCAGATTTTGATTACTCACTACACTCTGCTTTCTCCACTGTTTTTGATTTCCATAGATAACTACGCTATTGTTCTTTCCCTGAAGGTTTTAACACAGACTTCTCTGAAGCGAGCCAGTATAAAATAACATTAGTGGGACTAGATTCTGGATGGAACATCATTCTACTTGTTCTACTGCACAGTCTGTTGTCTGCCTTGCAGTTAGAAATATTCCTTTTAGTCTTTAAAGCAACATCCTTTCTTACCTTAAGGGCACTAAAGATCCTACTATAAGCTTCATTACAAAACTCACATATAAAGAAACAGAAAAAGATCTCAATCTCTTCAAATCTGTGCATCTCCTATCAATTCTGAGCATCAGACATTACCTAGGCATTAAGCACAAGTTAGCAGTCATATGCATTATTTTTAAAAATGTGCAACTGACAAGCAATACACCTAAAAGTATCAAAATAATGCACAAGTATTTTGTAAGGTTTTCAAAATATTTAAGGCAGGAACGTGCATAAGACTTTCCAAGGGCGTGGTCCTCAGACAAATTTTACAACGTAATTGGCTTGTCCTAGGTCTTAGTTACTTGTGATCCCCTATCACAAGCACAGAGATGTCATCACAGACCCAAAAGAGGTTCCAGCTTTGTGCCATGGCCACAATCGTTTTAACCTTAGCGTGAAACACTTACCTAGACATTCTGAGTTCTTCTATAGCAAACGCTGAAGTTACTTACTGGCCACTGAACTACTTTTACACATGAACAGAATTCACATTAGCATGGAAATCGCACCATGCTTATAAACATCCCGACTGAGATGAGAGGGCTCCCTGTTACCAGCTGCCCACAGCCTGCAACAAAGCACACACAGCTCTCTCTAGGCAAGAACAAACCACCAAGCTACTTCACAGTTGCCTTTCTCAGCTTACACCCAAAAGGACCCCAGAAATACACTTGTAGATTTTTTTTTTCATCTCTGCTCGTGGGAAGCCTTCACGTTTCCATGTCTGTGTATCACAGGGCTGGCCCAGGGCTCGGTAGGGCCAACAAGCCATGCGTTTGCCCCACCTGCACACCACAGAGCTGTTGCACCACCTCCTCCTCCACCTTTAGCTGCGCCAATGGAACATGTTACTGCCCCCACAAGAGAACCAAAGGATCCATAGGAGAGTTTTTACACCCACTTGAGGAGGAATTAGCTGGGTTAGCTCAAATCACCCACTTAAATTGGCTGACCACCCGAGAGCTGGAGCAGGAAGGCGCGCACCACCTGCTCTGCTGGCTCTGGTGAGGCTGCAGCCACCACCGCTGGGGCGGCAGCAAGCAGCGAGGGGGAGATGGGGGTCTCCAGAGGCAGGGACTGCTGCCAAGAGACAACCTTCAGCTGGTGAGTTTTAATCAAAGTAGTGGCACCAGCACAAACAGTCGGAGGAGGGCACTCAGAGTGACAGAAAGGCTTACATCTGCTCTACGCACACCATGCGCGGACGCCTGCGCTGAACACCCCGGGCAGCTGAAAGACCCCCAGGGGCTCTAACACCTTTCTGCAGCAGGTTACTGAGCCCACAGTTCTGCTGCTCTTTCATCTTCTGCACGCAAAAAAAAAAAAAAATTACCGTGCAGCTTAAATCACTTTTAATAGCCTTTTAAACCTAACTAACTTTGCCTAAAGCAAATTGAGCATTTACAGGACACCCATTGCCAGCAACGCTGAAGGGAGGGAAAAACTGGCAGAGGCAGAGGAGCAGCACTGGGAAAAGAGGCAGAAAGGAAGACAGTGGGTTGAAGGCATAGGTGTGCAAATAAAGCCTCCAGCCAGCAAAGAGGGTTTCTGTTCATAACCTCTTTTTTGAGGTTTTGTACTTTTGTACAACTGAATTTTGAGCCAGAGGTGCAAAACCAGAATGCTGGAGTTTATAAACTCGGGGGGTGGAGGGGAACTGCCTTCAGTCACAGAGCTATCACTCCAGGGCCTGACTTTGGCCACCACTTTCTTGCTGTACTGCAATGCACATCAAGACCTAATGAATTATATTTGATTTAAAGGACTAAAGAGCTGCAGTTAACCAGTTCTGACCTTCACTCTTGCCAAGTGCATCGTGAATGCGCTTAAAATGTGGAAGCTGACCAAAGAACAGCACTTTACTTGCAACTCAGATCACATACCAATCCCCACCTTAATCTTCAGCTTTATCAATGTAATTCTAAACATGATCACTGAATCACTAAGAGCAATGACTTTGCAACACGTTTTCTGTAAGCGTAGCTCACGCCACAAAGCAGCAAGAGCATTTTGCAGGTGAGCAGTGTTGTTCTTGAAAATCTCTGGATGCTTTGTAACTGTTCTTGAAATAAAACTCCAGGCAAACAGTTAAATAGTTACAGAGCATCTCTCAGCTTGATTTCCTCTCTCCATAACAAAAATTTGACCTACATTGTACAGACATTTGTTGGCAGGTCTGGAGTCAGAGCTGAAGGTGACTTTCAGACATGAGCTTTAAGAGCCCTGATAGCTTGCTGCGCTGCAGGACCAACACCCACAGATACAGCCTGCTTCAGTAGGACTGCCACAGCACAGCCTGAGGACAGAGGCAAGATCATTCCCTGTCCCAAGCACTGCTGTTGGGGCAGTGGGGGGAAAGCGAGAGGCTGAGCTGACAAGCTTTTACGTATGCTTCTGGGACCCTCTGATCTGCCTTCAGGTACACACAAGATGTCCCAACTCCAGACACAAACGTTGCTCAATTATCACTTTAGCTCATCCCAACCAGTGCAGCGCCACCAATGCTGCTTGTCTGTGCGTGTAATGGGTTGGCTTTTCACTGGATTCGTATAATTGCACAAAATGTAAAACCGCCTCGCAAAATGCAGATTATTTTCCCTTTCATAAAATCGGGGATTTTACTGTTTGTTCACTCATCTGTTTTGGCAGCAGCCCTGATCATGATCACTGTATACAACCCTGTGATTTAAAAAAAAAAAAAAAAAAAAAGACCAGGAGATGCTAAAGGAAACGAACCACAAAGTGGGGGCAGCGGGATAGCACAGAACATTTCTGCAAAAGGAAAGCAACAATGAGGTGGGGGCGGCAGGACAGTATATAACATTTTTGCAAACAATCCATTTGTCACTTCGATGTCCCAGGGTTAATTAATATTCTATAAAGGTCTTCCAAACGCTGAATACCTCTCAAGTTCTGAATTCATGGGGCTGACCTTAGACTTTCTCAGAATGATTTTTAATGCAGTCTGTTATCAGCAAAACCCGTTTAAACACATGTCCCATCTGCCAGCACCCCATTTGCAAAAGAGCTTCTTATACTTGCAGACAGGAAAGCTTCTGCCTGCCTCCCTCTCTCCTCTAAATACCAGCTGTATGGTAATGAGCACAAACAGCTGAAAAATACTGCACAGTAACAAAGCTGGTACGAAACGGGCAGAACAACGCTTCCACTCAATGAAGCAGTTGTAGCATGAATTTAGCAGATTAGCTATTGAGCAGAGGTGGGGGGAGGCCTGGAAAAAATGTAAAGGGTCTGCACAGATAGCAAGAAAATGAAAAGAGACCAGAGGGGCACAAGCTACCAAAGGAAAGCCTAATTTCTAAAGTACTTTTGTTGAACCTTACGAACCAATTCTCCCAATTTTCTAAGGCTTATTCCTTGCGTACTAATGATATGCCAAATGCTATTCTGATTATTTGCAAGTTCAGTTCGTTTTTAAGGGAGGCAACTTGTTAATGAAAGTTTTCCATTCATTAACAAATCTCTTCATCGGCTGGGGGCGGGGGAAGCCCTTAGGAACAGAAACACGCTCTCCTCCTGCAGTTTCTGGTACTTGCAGCATGTGTGACCAACAAGCACCATATTATCTATTAACTTTTCGCATAATAGCCCTCTCAGCCTAACCATTTTTGAAAAGCGATTTTTTTTAAATGCTGACAACATCCACGCCATCCTCCAGACGCTGACAAGCTCTTCGCTGGATGAGAGGAAAGGATACTTGCTTTAAGAAAATTTGTGGGGAGCCGCATTCATCTGAGCAGCCCATGCGCGTACGAGGCACGCAGCTGAGTAGCTGTTTATGCGAGCAGCTAATTAGATACACGCTGTTTGCATCAAGTCTAAAAATTGCGCATGCACTTTTGCACTTGAAATTGCATGCATCTACTTGGCAGGCCCAGAAGAAGTAGGCAGTTTTGATGCATAAAGCCGACAAGAAAACACGCTTGTTTTTCTTGTTTGTGATTGCCCAATGGTGAGTGTTACAGGGGCTTTTCAAGAACCGCAGCCAATGCTTTCTAGGAAACAACATGGAAAAAGATGGGGCATGGACACTGCTCAGACAAGCGCTTCATCAGAAGTTTAATATGTGTGGCTTTTTTATCTATTTATTTTAATTCCGACTCTAAAAGCCTTAATATTTCAAGCCCTCAGCTTCCTGACATTTGTCTTTTGTGGCAGTAAGGCTAGTGAGGTAGTTTTCAAATATTCATCTAGTAAGACAGACTAAAAGAAAAATACAGTGTTGTTTCCGAAAGTGGTGAAGAGCGAAACTTAGCATCTGAGGGAGAAAAAAGATATTACCTCTACAGTCATCATGCAATTATGCATCATAATGCTCCCCAAAAAGCACATATAATCTTTTAACCTTTACACATCACACCTCGGGAGTTAAGCACACATACAAAATTGGCTGTGTTACTGGCTTCTTATAACTGGTGATCTTAGAATAAACAAAAAAAGAGAAAGCAATTTTCTCAGGGCATCAAAGAGCTTGTCATGCAGCTATACAATGGCATACCCAAATGACATTTTTATTGCTCGTGTCTATCATAACCCCATAACAAATCGAAGGAAAAATCACTATTGAAGTTCACTGGAAGTCTCCACCTAATTTCAAAATTTAATGCAGGTCAAATCAATTGAATTTCAGTAAAAGAATGTGTACTTTGATCTTTCCCGGAGAATTCTAGCACACCTTACAAAATATTTTTCATATTTCAAGCATCTTAAGGACATAAGAAATAGTTTATCAAATGACAAAACAGGTAGCATTTCACAGTTTTGTACACTCAGAGAAGAATAAAAACAATAACTCATGATTAGTTAACCTTAAAAACACTTAGCAGCTGAAAAAATTGTTACTTTTCAGCCTATATATTAGCAGTCATTATAATGACTCCTGTAATTTTCTCTACTTAAAAATTGTCATAAATATCACTTAGTTCATATTTCTGAATCTGATCTCTGAACTGTTTAATATGCACCAGGATAAAAACAGCTTGCTTTAACACATTACGTAACTGAAAGCATTTGGTACAAAGCAAAAGTAAAACACTTTTTCTATGGAAATGTGATCTGCCCAAGCGACTTTGGTTCCTTCCAGATATACAAGTTTTTTCAGCTCGCCAGGAGGAAGGCCCCTGGTACAACATATCTAAGTGCCGTATCTAGATAGCATTTGCTATGCTACTAACTTGCTTATCATCTTCAAGTTTACCTTGCTTATCATCTTCAAAGGAGCCTGAGCTCCTCAATATCATTTTTTAATCTTTCCAGGCTCAGGTCCTGACCTACAGACTGGGATGCAAACACAGAGTCAATAAAGGAGGAAAGCCCCACTTATTCTGGAGGACTTTCACTTGAGAAATGCAAGATTTCTGCATGTCCCATATGACTCACATGAAATATTCTAAGATTCAGTGTTTTACTACTTTGAAACAAAATTAAGTATTCACAGCGACATAATCAAAGTTGCCTACAAAAACCCTAAAAAATTCTGTCACAGTATTAAAGAGAAAGCTTGCTACTGCAACTGGCAGAGCTAAGCTTCACTCTCCCCAAAAGTTTAACCTCAAAATCTTCCTTGTTGTATCACTGGGACAGAATAGCAACTACACTAACTGGAACTCTGTAGTAAGAAGAGGCTGGAGTGAATGTTGTCTCTGTTAACTAAACCATGACATCAGAAATAATCATTGTTTCAGACCATACATCCCAGAATGATGACCCTTCCTTGTGCGATGGCAGTTTCAAGTGTGAGCCGGCGCCTGCTTTGGATACCAACTTCTTCTGCTTAAGCAAATACACCAAACACCTCTAGCAGTTCAGCTCTGCAGGGCCTCAGACAACGCACATCCAACAGTTGCCTTTAACAAAGAGGTATCCTCAAATGTACTTTAATATCTGAAGCTAAAAACAAACAAAAGTCGAAGTTGTTCTGTCAATGTCCTTTTTGTTTAAAGCATAACTACAGTTTGCCAGCACTTGCAAATAAGCTCCATGTGCTTCTAGCGCATGGAAACCTTTAAACACCAACAGTCCCGAAAAAATACCGATTATCTATATTCATGAATATAAACAATATTCAGGAGAAAACAGTGACTCACTATAAACAAGAATGATCTCAACTGTATTGACATTTCTGGGATATTTCTTTAACTTGAAAGAATTCACATATTTCCCTTAAAAGGAAGCAAGTACACAACAGATGAAGTAATATTTCAGCTTGTGATCTTCGAGAACAGGTTGAAGAGATGAAAATACAGAAAGATTTATAGATAGCACCACACTGCCCCTACACGTCCACTACAGGAACACCACCACAAGCTGCAAAATGCAAAAGAATTTACTGAAAGTGAACCAAGGTAACCATGTGAAACTCTGTTCTTATTCTTATTTTTGTATTTAACAGTCCGCCCCACAATAAATAAATAAACAAACACAGATAAAGGAAGAGAATTGGAGTATCACTACAGTGGATGTTATATTTTAAAGGACCTTGAAGTACACGTTTAGTCCATTCTCTTAAAACAAACAAAAAAAAAAAAACTACCTTGATTACACAGTTTATTACAATAACACAAACAATTCAGTTAAATATAACTTTTTCTCTGAAAGAAAAAAGTACATACTAAAATGGATATCCTATCAAAGTTTTAAGTTAAGAACGGAACAATAAAACTTCCATTATCAAAAACACTTACTGGCATGGGAATTCATTTATGAATGTCTGTTTGTGAAAAGCTATTTCACACTTGTTTATTCCCTTAACTTTTAAAATAATACATTTTTTCCTCAAGCATCCTGTTTCTTCTGACTTAAAATTCAATTGATACTTTGCATGCAGTTTAACATTAAAACTTGTTGTTCTCATTGGTGTATGGCTTTTGCTTTGGGTAACATTAAGTTGCACTTCAGCCAGAGACTTCAGATTGGATAAAAAAATAAAAAGATGTCCCATATTTCAACGAGTCAAATTCACCAGATTAACATCAACAAAAACACCGGCCAGACAAGCCCATTCTGTTTGAATGGGGATGACTTTCCAGAGCATGACTGCATAGCTGATCTATAAAGATCATTTCCCCCAACTTTAGGATGTACTAGTCCAGGGTATACTCCCACAGAAGTTTAGACATACGACAGTCCTAAATTCCCACTTTCTACGCTTCTTCATACCATGTATAACAGCATTAAGCGAGACTTTTATCAAGTCAGGCTAAATATTTTCCAAAGGGTATTCTAATAGTTTCTTCTGCTACGTTTGCTGCTTTGTTGGCTTAACCTTCTCATAGAGACAACACTTTGAGAGCTGTATAAAAAAAATCAGTACATGTTTGTATCTTGTAGTCAAGACGCATGTAGAGTCACAGTTCATTTCTGAACTTCTTGGTAGGATGACATTAAGATGTTTTCTGTGAAAACTATAAAATTTTGATTACTACCTTAGTTTTGGGTAACCTTCTTGCTGATTTAATCTCACAGACTTTTCAAAAGTCAGAACTTAAACCAAATACAAGAACAAAAGCAAGAAATGCATTATATGCTGGTGCAAGTAAATCCATAGTTTTCTACCCGCTTGATGCAGCAGAGCTATTCAGTTGCAAACTGAATACTAATCTTCAGAAATCACTAGGACTGCCAACCCAATCTTCGTCCTGTTCTTAAACTACATATAAGATGATATTTTTGTGATGATTTTCTGAAGAATAACAATAAAATAATAGAAGGTATTACGTCTCTGAATATTCTACAGGCACGTAAGCAACACAAAAGCATAATAAGCTGTTTTGTATTTCACTACCTGTGCCTTGCTTGCACTTGAGAAAGGTTAGCATTCAAAAAAAAAAAAAAAAAAAAAAGGAGGAAAGCATGCTAAGTCAATGTATTCAATAAACACATTTCTTAAACTTTTTAAAAATTAATATTGTCTGGTTGTGTGTAGTACCTTTATGTTACAGTTAACAATTTCTATCCAGACCTGACACAAGTCTTTTCCTATTTTTCTTCATCCATGCTAATAGTATATAACAGTATACGCTATAGAATCATTATATATATTTATATACAAGTTGTTTGGAAAAGCTACCTAACATTTTCATGTCCTCAAATTCAGGGATCACTTTTCTGCAGGAAATCCATGAAACAGAGAAATAAATTGCAAAAATTAATTTCTAGCTCTTTTCAATTAAGATTTCAATGTTAGAAAAATGGTCTCTGCAGAAAAGATTACTACAGCAACTTGGGGATTTCCCCCATATTATGAAATCCCTCCCTAGCCCGGACAAAGACTTGCTGTGCCTCTTAGCTCCGTCAGTGATAAACCAGCATAAAAGGGATGCCAGGGGGCTTATGTAACATTGGGAGCCGCCGTTATATTTTCCATTATGAAAACAAAATGCCTATACATTGAGGCCATAAAGCAAACCACTGTATTGCACAGAAGCAAGTATTTTTTAAAACAACTAGAATGGCAAAATTTGCAATTTTTAAAATTTATGCTTAAAACATGTCATGTTCTACAAATGTTCATATGGTATTTAAGATAAGCATACCCTTAAGTAGAAAAAGTGCCTTAGAAAATCTCTTTTGCATATAAAATACCCTAAATCTATTCTGTCCATTACACTCACATGGTAGCTGTTTAAATAAATGGTACACCAGAGCTCTTCCTTCTATGTGCACTTTATTAAATCCATGGGACATTTTAGATATGCTATGGTTTGCAGGAACATCACAAATGTCTCCCTGGGTCAGGCCAACAATCCATCTAAGCTTAGCAGAGTCTGGTGATAATTTAATTTTCATCACAGACTAATGCCATGTCTATTAGACTGTTCAAGTCACCTGCATATAAGCACAACGTTTTCAAGGAGGAAGAGGAAAAAATCAAGTTTGGATTATCAACAGTCACAAAAAAGAGTAGGAAACAGCTCTCAGAGTGATGTATTTCAGAAATTCTTGCACTTAGAGATGTCAAACCACTGTGCAATTTGCACTCATCACAATAATGGTATAAAAAGGACACGTAAGTGTGAGCTCACATTGTTTTTAGTATTTGTGTGGGGCCATCGATTGAGATTTTACTATGTTCCTGTAATTGTAACACTGTATGTTGCACCATGTCTGTAACAATACACCATGTATTTAACAATCCAGCCTACAATGACTTCTTGCACAGCTTCTTCACCCAGATCAGGGTAGTACATCCCCTTACTAACCAAGTGTTGCAAGGAAGTTTCTAAGCAAAAAAGATCATAAATAATAGCATGGTAGGTATAGTAAAAATCCATTTTCCATAACCATAAAGACAATATCCAAAGGATTCTCAACTAACAATAGAAAAACTAAATTCAAGCGTTCTCTTCTGACTACATGTTGGTAGAAACAAGGACTTAAAAGACAAGCCAGATGTTTTCTAAAAAAAAACTTTGAAAAACAGTTATTTCAGTGACAATTTATGGACCATCATGTATTTTATTCTCTCTTCTGGCTAGTCATATAGGTTTATTGAGTTATTACGTAAGTGCCACTCACCACCCTATTAGGGATCTTTCCCTTACAAGAAGCATTCGGAGCTTTCACAGACTATCCCAAGTTGGAAGGGACCCACAAGGACCATGAGCCCAACTCCTGGAAGGGAAGGGAAGCTTGCACTCAGAGGAATGACCACGTCCTCTTCAGAGGTTGCTTCTCTAAGAGGTTGCTACTCAGAACTTGGGTCAGGTTAATCGAAAGGCTTAAAAAAAATTGAAAGGTTAAGAGCAGGGGGTTGTATTTCTATCATACTGGTGGCACCTAGAGGTAAGCTCTCTGTAACTGCAACCAATCCAGCTTTGACTCAGCAAGCAAGGCATCAAACAACATTAAAATAGGAATGAGTGCATAGGTCCAGTGTCCAACACATGGCATCAGGCCTTTTTACGAAATAATGAATTCTCAAACAAGTCGTGATGTATTCTCTGAAGAATATATCCCTGTTTGAGAGACTTCACTGCCGAATCTACGGTAGCACTTTTTAAGATGATATAAATTTCTTGTCAGCTGGGATGGCCAACCAGGGAGTACTACATAAATAACTTCTACGACCACAAAAAAAAAAAAATTTTTTTTGCTGACATACCTACACAGAAACAGCCCCATTTCCAGCAATATAGCTCTGGCTGCTTGGTACTATAGCCACTCATTTTTCTGCCCTGTCTTTTGTCAGTCTCACCTCCCATATCTCATTTCATTTGCAGCCAACAAAGCAATGCTGTATCTATGACACAAGCCTGGGATTGGTGTGGCAGTGCCTACTGCTCCCAACCCCTGTAATGTCACTAAATGTCCTCTGAATCTGAAGCATCCACTGGAGAAGGAGAAGTGCTATTTCCCTCCAAGCAACCACTGTAAAGGAACAAATCACACCTAAATACTGCACAAAGATCAAGCTGCGTGTAGATGTGCTGAATCTCTCAAAACTTTCATTTACATTAGCCTACCTAATGCTCCTGTCCACTTCTAATTTTGGTTTTAGGCGAGAAACACCTTTACAGATTTTTCTATTTTTATGAAAATAAACACAACTGTTAATCAGAGCTCAAATATTCTATTTCTTAAATGAAGATAAACTAATTTTGCACTTTAAATGTAGTGCAAAGTAGTAGATTTTTCAACACCTAATGAACTTTGTTTTACGAAGTAGTGCCCTCAAATTCTCCTTACAGATAACTTCTACGCATCAGTATTTCAAATTCCTGCCTATACCTTCCATTATGCCTGCATGGAAATGCTGTCTTTTCCCAAATCTTGATCCAATTAATACTATCTGGACTCAAGAGACAAGAGCATTTTCAAAAGCAAAAGTACATTTAAAAAAAAAAAAAAGTGCCTATATCCTACATAATTTCTTTCCTCATTCCAACTAAGGATACATATATAATCATGCAACATAGGCTAATTTCAGTTATCTCCAGTTCCATTTATATATAAAAATTGTATCTAATAAATATATACAATTGTACTTTGGACAGCAAAAGCTAAGGATTTTGAAATCCTCAGATTTGAAAACCTCAGTTTGAAACCATTTATTAATGAGATAGCCACACTGGAAAACAACTGAATTTCACTTGGACAAGAACAAATGCATTCCTAAAGGCTCACTGGTAAGGAAGGTCTCAAGGGGGTAGTGCTGTTCCTAAAGGAATTAGAAAAACAAGGAGTTGTCTTTGACTTTGTGCTAGATGCCTTCTAGAACAGGGACTAGCCACAATATTCTAAGTGTTCAGCTCCTGAAACATTTTTTCTTTAGTACTCCACAGACCTCCAACTGTAAGTTGTTGCAGCTTGAACCATGGACAGCATTCAATGCTAGTTTTTATTATTATTATTATTTTCCATTTATTTTGACAGTACACAAACAACTTCTGGTTTTCCAAGTCAAACAAGAAAAGAAGGAAATTTGTAGCAGCAGCTGTTTACAGGATTGGAGAATATGACAGCAGACATCCAAGAGGTGAAAGGAACAAGACAAGGAAAGAAATGAGGTACAATTATTTTTGTTTCCAGATTTGCTTGTAAAACTACTACGTAAAACCAAACCTTGGCTCTTGTCTTCACTCTTGTCAGAGGAAGAACAGAAACTGTGTGCTGAAGGTAAGCTGGGGAAGTTTATGCTTCTGTTATTTTTAGGGTCAGGAAGCGAAGGACGGGAGAAAACACATTTATAATACACTAGAAGACGTATCCAGTGTTTCTGCTATTTAATATTTTTTTCTATTGAAAACTAAGATTTCATATAGACTGAAAAGCTCTGATTTATTTGAAGCTAGAGAAAAATAATATAATGGGAAAGAAAAAGGAAAAGGTAGAAAACTTCAGGTTTGCTCTGCTAGGATAATATTACTAAATTTACTAATTTGTCCATTTATAAAGTAGTCGCCAAGTTGCACTTAACACGGTCCAGATAAAGCCTCTGTGTTTGACAGTTTTTGATGTCTATAATAGACACAAATAACCAAGGGCAGACTCTTTCAAAGCAACAATGCTGCAACTTATTGGCAAGGAGCTAGAAGGAAATCTTAAACTCACACTGAAGAACAGCTCCGGAAGAAAAAAAAAACAGCATCTATATCTGTGTATGTATGCTGAGCATTATTATTAAGTAGTATTAGATAACAAGATGCTATGACTCCCCAGTTCCGAATGCAAGAAAGGAAGCAATTACCTACTAGCTTTAATATTGCACACTACTGAATGAAAATTATATATTGTATTTTTAAAATAGACCATGAAGTTCACAAGTACTGTCAAAGGAATTCAGAAGTTCAGAAAGGTTTTTAGCATATTTATAAGTAGCAACTGACATTCTTTTAGAAATACAAAGATGGTTGCATATATTAGGCTTTTAATAGGGCAACAGCTTTGTGATCCGTGTCATTACATGCTTTGGAATGCCACATCCAATATCTGACACTCTTATTCTTCAAAGACAACATACATTTGTATGTCCTCTCCATGGAATGCATACTGATTCTTTTTTTGTTGTTGTTCTTTGAGAGAAAATAAAAAAGCCTATTGATAATGCTGAGACAATTTGAAGATAGGAAAAAAGTAGTTCAACAGTATACTCCTAAGGTACCTACAATATGGAGGGGCAACGTATAGGAAAAAAAAAAAAAGTGATTTGTTCTTTTGCTTTCATTTTGCAGAAGTAATTTTTCCCCCTTAGTTTCAACATTTGTTTTAGAAAAAGAACTTAGGAACATCTATAAAGCAATACAGTCTCTTCCAAGTCCCAGTGTTTGAATTTAATTCCCTTTCTCCACCACCTCCTTTCTCTCCTCCCCCAAAGAAGTTTCCTTGTAAGCTAAAAAAAGGCAACACCTCAGGTTCTCAACTCTTTAGTCTGAGTTCTCCACAGAATACTCGTTCACCATATGTCCATATACCATCAAAACACAAAATATTTTTTAAAACTCTGAAAAGTTAAAACTAATAAAGAGATCAAAGCTTCAAATTTATGCCAAATCAGAAGAACATGAGGAAAACTGATCAAGAACAAAGTTGGTGTTGTATGCCGCCTCGCAGCAAGGCATGAAAATGCACAAATAGGTGCCCAAGCTTTGTGGTTCTGAAGGCTCAGAGATACAAACAAGCTGAAATTAAGTGTAGAGAAACAGTGGAAAAGAGTTTAAAATGCATTTTAAACTACTGTTTAGAACTCTACTTACTATATTTCTCAATAGTTGTCGCACATTTCACCCCAGTGAGGTTTGACCTGTGTCAACATAAACCTTTGTGAAAAGGACCATATTTACCTTCTTCCATATACATAAGCGTACAAATAAAAATACCATACACTATGTATAGACAGTCACTTGTTAAAATATGTGAAAAGACTGCACATTCTGGTGTTTATATCATGAAGATTAGAGTTCTCTCTTCACAGAGAAGACAGTTCAATTTAAAGATTTTTTTTTGTTCAGTAATACTGTTCACGCTTAAGTAGTGCAAATCTGAATTACAAATCTTAAGATCACCAAGAAAATACAATGCCTGAGGGCCAATTATTAAATAACATCTCAATTTTTATATCAACATATATACACAGAAGACAGACAACGCTAAGAGCAAATAAACACAGATGTCTCTTGAAAGATTAGTTTTATTAGGCTTGCAGTACCTATTATGACTGGGTAACTATGTCTGAATAACCTCAGGGGACGTAAATTGTCTGCTGAAGCCCAAAGAATATGCTGAAAATTTTCAGCAATTATGAACTCGTCCGTTCTACATGTCCACTGCCAGAAGCTGCCAATGCTACCTGTTTCTATAAATTAGGTCCCCAAAGTCATAAAGGCACTTCAAATTAACAGAGAGGCGCGAGTTATGGTTTTTAATACTCCAGCACTTCAGCGACCAGTTTGAATTTTTACAGCGTGTTTCCCTCTGCGTCAGGAAGAGGAAAAGACAGAAACCACGGCATGTGTGCTGGTGGAGGGGGGCAAAAAGCAGATTTCCACACCTGCCTCTCCCTGCTGTCATGTTTGCAGAAATGGATTAGTTCCCTGAGGATGTCTTAGATATCTTCTACGATTTACTTTCACCACGAAGCAGGAAGAAGAGTCACTTCTGATGCAAGCTCTACCTAACTCAACAGAAGTAAGGCTGGACCTGCTAAACACGGCCATAAACAGACAAATATGCAGTATTTCTGGACATCTAAGACATTCACTTCTGCCCCCAAATTAAAATGGGCCAGCACTTCAGAACAGGAAACTATTTCCTCTTGACCCTCTCAGAAGTTTGGATGCCTTCCCAGAAATCTCAAGACCGGCGTGGGGCTTAGTGCTGCGTCTGCAAGACAGCTGCATTCATTTTATATCGGGCACTAAAACGAGAAGACATCTGGATGCAGCCCCTCATGGGAATGCGCAGAACAAACCAAGGGAGACAGGTTGAGCAGACGCAATACGCTGAGGAGGCGCCAGGTCCAGAAAGTGATCTACATCAATCCACTGCTCCGAGCAGATTTGACTCAGTAAGGCGGCAGGATATTCAGACTGTTTGGAAAGCCGACTTCAGTTACCAACAGGAGATCCACAATCACTAGCACAGCTTGGAGAAAGGCTGCTCAAGCTGTCTCCTCTGCTTTTGGGAGGTAATGGCTACGGCTCGCTGAAGTTTGCCCCCCACGATGACCAGCTCTTTATGCAGCAAGAAAATGGGAACAGAGAAGAAGCTAAAAGAAATTTACAGTAATTTCTCTGACATTTAAAATGGAACATTGCCAATAAAATTATAAAAAGCTTTCTCTAACACATGGGGCTGGGGAGGCTGTTTCTTAAAAACATCAACAAACCAACCATAAAACTAATCTACTTCTGCAATTTTAATCCACATATTCCATATGAGCTAGGCACCGACCAAAAAAGCTGCTATTACTATAATCCATTTTCTTTCTAAAGCGAAGAAGTACTGCTATGGACATATGTCCTTAATAAATCTGGAAATTAGTTTCAGCCCCCGCATTAATTGCAATTAATGTCAAATTTTTATAGTGCAAAGTGACCTCAACACATAATGATATTTTAAACATGATGAGAAAACTAACAATTTCTACCAGAAGCAATTTTATACCATTAGATAAATCTCAGCCAGCAACAGCACTGACACAATAGACCCTGCCATAGGCTAAAGGGATGATGTAGCCCCACTTTCTCTAATTTGTATAATTATTTTTTAGCCATGTGCAGCATCTGTTAGGTAATCTTACTTATTTCTAGTGTCAATGGGAGTGGAAACTGCAAGGAAGGGGCAAACAGATGTCAATCACATGAAACAAATAGAAGATTAGTATTCTTTAAAACACATTCCTCCTAAAAAAAAAAAAAAAAAAAAATAGAAAGGTTCACAAGCATCTATTCTGAATGCTATTCAAGGAAAAGAAATTGTTACCAACTGTGAGAGTTTACTATCTGCCTGGTGATGACAAAGCAAGGGTAAGGAGTGAAAATTGATTTACATGTAGTATTTTAATACTTAAATTATTATATTTAAGCCTAAATGCTTGTGCTTTAAAATTAATTACTGGCTGCTACAGCAGCCGTATTTTTATATTTCTTCAACCTGATGGTTTATCTGGCCTAATTAAGAAATATTAGACTAGCCAGCTACAGATAATTCCTCGTTTCATTAAAGGAGGTGCGTGGGCAGGAAGGGTTTTACCAGAACAGCGTGCAGCATACACAGAGAGACAAAGAAGAGGAATACTGTGGGCGTAGAAAGGCAGGACAGTAAAGAGAGATGCTTTAGAAAAGCTATGTGGACAGAACAGGCACTAGACAGCAGCAGACTTGGTTGACAGCTTGGTATCTAGATGGGATTTGAAGGTGGCAAGGCAGAAGAGGGGAGAGACACTGAGGCCATGAAAAAATTCATGGTAGGAATCCTGTCTGAAATTTCACTGACAACGAACCACAGGAGAAATGCAAGACGGAATGTAGTGGTGCTGCAAATATGTTAAAATTGCAAACATTCTTGCCAGCTGCTGTGGTTATCATGAGAAGTAATCTTGTGTTAGGGTTTATTAATAGCAACATGCTTTGGAAGAGACTGCCATTTGTACTTACAGAACACCGTATCGTGCAGATTCATTTAGAGCAAGAAAATCTTAACCATTTAAGTATAGTAGTAAGCCTACCTAAGCACAGAGTAAGCAGAAAGAATGGGGCTAAAAACATACCAAAAATACCTTTGCAGCATCTGCTCTACTTTCTTTTTTCTACCTAAAAAGTAAAATTCCACTGGGAGAGGACCTTCAGAAAAGGAATGGCACTGTATCACCTACATACTACTGGCCGGTGATCCTAGAAACAATTTTCTCTTTCTAGCAGCTAGCACACCTCTATTTCTACTTTGTCTTCTGTCTTTCATCTCTACAAGCAGTAAGCATTCTGTGCAGAGGCAAGGTTGCATACAGCTTTAAGGATAATACCAATAGTAAAATCTGTAAATAAACTTATCTTTTTCAAGACTGTTATTGTGTATGCAGAGAGAGAGATTGGGGCTTCTAAACCATACAGTGCCTTGTGAGACCTTTCCTCATGAGAGCAGCATGTTGTGATCAGTTCCCTTTATTACATACTAACTACGTTATAGGCTGAAATATATGCTGACTACTAAGACTGGAGTCAAATGTAATCTTAGAAATTCCACAGAAAGGTACATGTGTTGAAATATCTGGTCTCAAATTTGCATATATTTACACACTGGATTCCTAAAATAAGTCTTTTACCTTCCTGAGTCTTCCACACACAAGTTGCCTCCTATTTTTCAACTTTCAAATAAAATTCTATCTTGTATATGAAAAGCAATGCAGCTTATACAAGCTTAATAAATGATCTGAAATGCAGCGTGGATTACAAATTACAACACAAAACACTTGCCGTCTTTGCCATATTGTTACACCATTCCCTGAAAAAACATTTCCTTATCTCACAAAGAACTTTAACAGATAAGCATTTATCAAGTATTTGTTCCATTCATAGTAAGTATAAAATCAGTTGGGTTAATAAAGCTTTGCTAAACTCAGTTTATAAGGAAAGATAATACACAGAAATATGTATTTAGACTTTCAGTAACACTTATGCGTTTTAACTCAATCTTCTTCTTTCCTCCCTTTATCAATCAGTTTAGAGCCTATGGATTTGGTGATTTTGGAATACCCTAGAATATGATCTACAAAAGAAATGAAAAACAAAAGAATTTTTCAATGATTTGCCTATTAATTTGAAATGTTACAGTGTCACAATGTTATTAAAAAACATATTTTGTGCATCATCTTGCACAGCATCAAATTTCTTACGACATACACAGCCAGCACTTGCATTCCGCAAATCCACATTAAAAACGTTGTACATGGTTTGCAATTCCCATCTGAATTTTTAAGATTTATCACCCTACCTCATAGACTGCATGTTCTACTACCAAAATCACATCCACTTGACAGGTAACTAGAAGTTTTTCCGAAGTGTGATCAAACCACACGTGTTCTACAGCCACCTCAATCCTCTTACCAAGAAGCCTTGTAATCCAACCAGTTACTCAGAAAATATTTTCAGGACACGATAGATCAAAAGTACAGACTTCTTTGACTAAAAGTCAAAGGGAAAAGTCACATCAGCTGCAGGGCTGCTTTACTGCTTTTTCAAGCAACTGAGTAACCTTAAAAAATCCCTGAATACAGTTTTGAAAGGTGCTACTCTTGCCCCTTTTCAGCATTATCCCTATGCAAAATTACACACAATGATTTTAACATGAAACGAAGACTAATAAGGGTACCAGGAGTGCAGATGGAGTGAAAATTGAAGAGGAAAAAAGGGCCTGCTTTTAACAGAGGACAGATACCAATGAGAAGCTGTGGGGGGAAAAGCAGAATTAGGTCTAAAACTGGGAGGAGGAGGATTGAGATAGAGCAAACCAAGGTGTAAAGCAGAGTTTTGAAGAAAAACACAAGCTGAGCAATGAAACTATGAAGGGGGTAGGCTCCTCGGTCTGATGAGTGGAACTACTATAAGCGTCAAAACCATCGCTCTCTGACAGTGACAGTCTGTCACATAAGAAGCGATAACCAATTGGTGTGCTAGGCAGCAGAGACCTGTGAGGGAGATGCTAATGCTACAGCCCGGCCTCTGCCTCGCCTGGGTGTCATTCCCATTCGGTTTGGCTGGACTTCCACTCAACAGCTGGGAAATACCAGAACCAAGAAGGCCGGTTAAAATTCATTTGCCTTCTTTCTGTTTCTGCATAAGGAATCAGTCCTGCACAATGACCCTTTCCCATACCTGCATAGCTATGTTCAGGAAATTACAAGGGCTTCGCTTGCTGTAGGAGGACAAGAAGTGTTTACTTAGAAATATAAGGGAGTGAATAAAAAGAAAATGGAGATTCATGGTTAAGGTGATTAGGTTTCAAAGCAATAAATGAAGTATTTAATTATACATTTCGTAACTTTCCCTCAGGTATATCAATCAACGAAGAGGCAGCTGGGTCAGTTTATGGCATCGCTGCTGTCTCCTGTTCCTTTTTTTCTTCTGCTGGCTGTGGTAGCCTCCATAGCTTGAGACCATAAAACAGACCGACTTTAAGAAGGTAAAGAGCTTTCACAAAGGCAATCCAGCATGTTTCAATAGCTCAGCTTTAATAACAATAAAGCTTTTTAAAGACATCTAAACAACTGGGCACAAAAGAATAAAATTGCCCAGTCAAGCCTCATTCTGACACCTCCTGAATTTAAGTGACATACTTCATCATCTCCCTAACACGCTTTTAGCATAGGCACCTGCACATCAGTCTAAGTAACATTGCTCACTGCACGAAAAATAGAAGTTTTAAACACATCAAAACCACACCAAAAAAAAAAAAAAAAAAAACACCACTTTTTCTTTATGTTAAATACAAATGAGTTTCTTACTGCTGCTTTTATCTTGGCCAGAAATAAGTAGTACAATTTAAATATAAAAGCATTTCTCAGAGACAGTACGGTGACAGAGGATCACTGAATATTCTGAAAAAAACAGTCTCTGGGAGTGTTGCAGTGAAGATTAAAAAAATAAGAACAGGCAAGTTTTCAGAGATTGCCCAGGTATTTTTGACCCAGTACAGCAGGTTAAACTAGATGTGCGCATTCTAGCTAGCAATTTACTTTTTTCCCCCCATGAGACAGGAGGAACAGCTGTTTGAACAGCAAACTAAATGCTCCCTCCTACAAATGGCTATCTTAAGCCCAGAGCTTCTGTAGCACCCCACAGAGGTAGACGGGAGCATGCTTCTGCACGCACGTAGTTCTGGCAGAGCCATAAACACTGGCTACCAGCTGACTGCATCCGTAGATAAAAAAGGAAAAAAATGGACCGTGGGGTGGCTTAGTGCACCTCCCGTAAGCACAACCTGGGAGTCCCTGGGGAGCCTCAGCTAAGCCTGGCCAAACCACCCCAAATTAACCACGGCTACCTTGAGTTAGCCAGGGAATCGAGGACCTGCCTAGTGTTTTTCCACTTCTGTGATTCCTGTTTTGTTCCCTCTCAAGTACAGAACTAAGTTAACTGTTTAGCAAGCCCAATGAAGGAGATAATTGAAGAAAGAACAAAAAAAAAGGGGGTGGCAGGGGGGAAGAAGACAACTTCAGCCTGCCAATGCTCCACATTGAGCAAATAAGCAACAGACTGCTTCTCCTCAGGGCTAGCACCTCACTCAGGAAGTACTTCAATTCCCCTTGTGAAAAGGGATGAAAGGCATAGGAAAAGAAGTTTCAGAGTGAAGATACTGGATTTTTTTTATTTTTTAAATAGGAAGTAGTTCATTATTCAAGATTATTAACATTCTAAAGTAAGTTTCCCTGTAGGCAGTGTTAAACAAGACTTAGGTTTGCCCCTTTCTCTAACTTTTCAGCATTCCTTTCTTTCCACTAAAACAATCTAAGTTATACTTTTAACAGAATGAGAAATAAAAGCTCTGTATGGATAGCTTTTCTGGGAATATTTTACTTACAGAGCAATGGACATCCTCCCTTATGAGAAACAAGCTTAGGGGACAAGAACAAACTTCTCATAGATACCAGCTGATCAGTCCATGATCCGTGCTTCCATCAGAGTGACAAATTCTGACACAAACACAGAGAGTGAAGTAAAGGCTAAACCGGCTTTGAGAGAATAACTTGTGACAGCCACTTAAAAAAAACTTCTTGCCACCAGCAGCCACAATGCTGGTTACCTGCCACAAAGCCCAGAAGCAAGGAGTCTCCTGTAGAAGGCACAGGCACGTGGGAATGCTCTTATTTGTCCAGTAGCAGACACATACTCATTTCTCCTTTATGCTCTTCTGATGGTCTCTTCTTAACAAATGGTAAGGAATTACAGGGAGGGAACACTTTGTTCACTTGGGCTTAAAGAGAAAAATAGTTTAGTTGGTTTTCATTTTATTCAGGACCTGATCCGAAGCCAGCTGAAATGCAGAGAAGTACTTTCCCTAGTTAAGACGGGAGGACACAGCATTTCCCAGAAGACTAGATAGTTTTTGGTTCATTAAGTAACTTCTTGCTGTGATCTATGAAATAACATGCTTTACCCCAGCAAGAAATACAATTTGTTGCAGAAAATGTCGGGATTAGATTTTCCTGAAACACTGAAAGGACTATGTGGCTGAAGTGCTGGCACAAGCAGTTACTTTGATTTGACTAACAACAAAAAGGGTGGTTTTGGTTGTTTTAATACAGAAATGAAGGGATAAATCACCAAGTCCAAATGAGTGAAGATGTTTGCACATAAGGCACATCAGTGTTTGAAACAACTACGTGCATACTAATCAAGCAGAGGCAGGAAAATGAAGTGGCATCTCACTCCAAGTGCTCTACTGCAGTAACAAGTCGACCCGTAGTGTGCCATGCATAAAACCAGTCGATGCTTTTACATATAAAACTGTCTACAAGCTGGCAAATAAATCAATCTTCAAATGCTTTATCTTTGTTCACCTCATGTACAAGTACATCTGACAAAGGGAAGCATTTCACTAATGAACTGAGTTGATGAATTGCCTGAATTTTGTCAGATACATTTTAAGGGTGAAACAGAAAAACTATTCTCACGAAATGGCACAGTATAAATGAATCTCTGCTGTTTCCGAGAGCAGGGCCCTTGGAAATGGATACATTTATTACCTCAGCTTTTCCAGTTTAGAATACCGCAGGGTGCACACTGAAACTCCTTTGCAACAATTCAGCTCTACTTTAAGCCGCTTGAAATAGAGGAATGCTGAAAGTGCAAAAGGCATTTTCACAAATTCTTCGGCTTATTACTGCTGCTCAAAAATGTATATTCAATATGGTGAAATTGTTATATAGCAAGTTTTAACAGTAACAAGTACTGGAATTTTCAGGAGGAAACGTGGAAATTAAAGAGGGAAGCAATCTGTTTTTAAAGTACAGCTTCTGAAACTGGTAAGAATTAGAACAGTTAGAAAGGAGAAATACTTCCATCGTTAGTGGTTTAAGAACAGCCTATGGAGAAAAATCATACAGTTAATTTACAGACCAATTCATAACAAACTGAAAGCATTTACTATGACAGAGAAAATAGAGCACTTGCTTTTGAACATACGTGACATGCATGACTGTCTCCTAAGTATGTTCAGTGATCAGCTGCAGTTCGAGCTAAGTGACATATGATACCTGAAGTGTGCACTAGTTAAAGGGCTTCATTGCTCCTTCACAATATACAGCAAAATCCACTTCAGTGCCTATAAGAGATACGTTAACAGCTAAAGAGGACCATAGCTGTGTTTATGTTTGACAATCCAGCATCAATGCTTTCAGCAACATTTTGAAGGCATGCACGCGTTTATCATGCGAGTACAGTGCTTCTAGAGCTCTGCACAAAGCTATTCTCAAGAGCTACACAAAGAATGCTAAGTAATACTATTTTTAACCGGATTCCGATTAGGGGTATTGCAGGCAAGTGTTTTAACTCCATGAGCAAACTGACAAAATGCATAGGGGCAAACTGTTAAGTCCTGTGACCATTTATAGTACCCTTCTTGACAGAAGCCCAATAGAACTAATGCAGAGGATGCAGAAGCTATGGGTTGTCAGCTCCCCTAACGGAAGCAGTTTTATTTCCAGGGATCACAGTACACATTTTAAAGATGTTTTGCTCGGTTTAACGCACGATGAAGTAGGAGAAGGAATGAGTTCAAACAAGGAGAAGGTCGATAATCTTTAAGCCCTGTCAGTGTTTGAACAGCCCAGTCATACACTTAGCAGAGAGCAGTCAGTATTGGTATTGACACATTGCCTGCTCATAACTTAGAAGCAAACCCTAGCCAATGTTTTAAAGTATATCAACTTGGGGTCTGAACATTCAATACTGAATAATTCAATCCACCACTTCTTAAATGAAGAGTATAAATTAAAGAAAAGAGTTGCACACCAGAGGAGTTCTGACACAATCTTCAATTTTACTTGAAAATACTTTTTTGGTTTTAGCAACATTTAATAAAATGATATATTTGTGTAACAAAAGTATCGATCCTCCCATCTGTTGATACCAAAGTGGGTTTTATTTTTGGATATGTAGAAATGAAAACGCAGACCTTTTATGCAGCCAACGCATGCTACCATGGAAGGAACCCAATATGGTGATCGCTGAGAGCTCTACGCAGGCTTTGAATACGTTGCAAGGCATGAGAGTAATGGTGGAGCCTCTCATCTTTTCCACTACCAGCTGCCATCAGACTGAGAACTAGTAGTTTCAGAGGACAAGTAAAACTTAAATTGAAGGTAAAATACATGCTTGCAGCATTTATTAATTTCCAGCTTAGTCCTAAAGATAAAAGTAGATGCTGAACAACTTCTTAGGACTCTTATAAACCTAAAACATCCAAACTCATGAAACTGACTGCTCAAACATGATTTAGGACAGGACAACTGAGAGACCGTGATCATTTTAGAACAATGGAATTTCTTCAGAGAACTGATTTTTAAATCGTCTTTTCATATTTGCAATAAGCTAACGCGTAGCCACACTGCTCACTACAGAAAATACATATGCAAGATTAGCATTTCCATGCTGACAGCATAACTTTTTAATATTCCCATTACTTCTTTAAAATAAGACTTGTGTGGAACATCTACTAAACTCATGGAAAATTTTTTATTCTATGTTGCTTCTATGCTTTATCAAAGACAAAGGAACTAGAACTAGCAAAATGTATTCCGAATGCTTAGTTTCAGGCAAACCGTTCTCAAAGCACACCAAAAATTTGAAAACGCCTATTAAGAGATGATTACTTTATCAATTTCAACCTTGTGAAATGTTCCTATTCGCCATCCAGTGAACACACAAGTAGTATCTTTTACATACAAGAAATGTTCTCAGATACTCAAAGCAACACAGTAAGGAGAAATCAACCTTTCAAGGGCAATCTTGTCAAATTTAAATGTCATCTATGATTTAACTACGTAAATTCACTAAAAAGGGGTATTTAGACATTCAAGGGAAGTCAGCACATTTGCAAAAGCTGAACCAGAATTTTAAAACTTGGCATCAATAAATGGAGTTAATATTTACTCAGTAGCAACAGAAAACTTCATAGTGTGGGGAATATTCATTACGATGAATAAATTTATTTATAGTTCTATTGAAAAAAGTTCCAAAAAGTAATAAAGACAAAAAATTAATTTGACTTTAGAGAGCATGAGCTCAGCAATATGTAAATCACGTAACAGAATCATGATATAAGTTGATTTGCAGCTTTTTTAAGGAATTTTATATTAGGTACTGGAGAGAACAAAACTTAAAATACTTTTTTCTCCCCCTCATATTTTGTGTTTTAAGAGCCACATTATCCATATAGTTCCTGAAGCTGTAGCATAAGACCCGTGATAGTCTGTCAGGCTGGGATTGTCTATATATAAACTATATCGCAACCTCCACATAGTAACATGCTATTTTTATTTTCTGTAACAGCAAAAAATTTTTATCTCCACTACTGAGTTACTACAGTATTAAAACTGTATTTTAAGAATTATTACTAAAAACATTTAAATATTAAATGAGTTTAAGATCTCTGAATTCTCTACTTTAGTACCCAACTGTGCCAGTGCAATTCAGAACTGCACTCAGTGATTGCCTGCAACTAAAATCCTACAGCACCTAAAACAGCAAATAAGAGTGAAGTACAAATTTAAGAATGCACTTCTTTTTATATTTTATTTTTTTCATCTACATGGTTTGCACCTATAAAATAATCTCCGACGTGTCCCTGTAAATGAGTAATATCTACGACAAACAACACGTGGATTTTAATTAAAATGAAGCAGGAAAAAAAATATTGAGATAAGTGACCCAAGGGCTCTTCTGTGGCACCCCGAGACAATACGCTGTACAGATAACTATTTCCTCATGGGACGAATGCACCATGACAAAGCACTAAACCACAAGCAAAGTGATCAAAATTCAGGTTTTAAAGAATTTTACACTTACCCGCCTACGGCAGAAGGGCAAGCCCTGGGCAATGATGCTGATGCTAAATATCTTCATCACAGTTTGGTGTGGTAGAGGCTCTTTGGTACTTTTAAGATCAACAGGTACCAAGCCATGGTTTATGGCAGTTTTCCCAGGTTTGGACATTTTACTGTTCTTACTCTGTCAAGTCTACTAATAATGCATGAGCATTGCTAAAAAACCTTTGCTCCTAAAGTTGCATGTTTTCCTTCAAAAACGGGTTTCAAAGTGGCGATCCAGCTCCCCACAGCCTTCTGCCTTTGTCTCTCAACCTTCTCCTGCCAAGTGTCCTGACCTGTCTGCTGCTCAGTGAAGTGCGAGCTATCCTAGTATAGACAGGAATTGCACGACGGAGGGGCAGGCAGACTGCTCCTGCCAGTCACACAGCTGGTGGACCTCCCCTGCCATGTCAGGAGAACCCTTCTCTGAAAAGGGATCCGGAGATTAAAAACCAAGGAGAAAATCATGTAACTGCCACGAGCTTTCAGTGCCACAGACGTTAACGCATGTGCTTTAAAGGAAGAATTTTTACTTTATTTTAAATTGGTTTATTTTATGAGCTGGTGATGTCCTTTCAGAGCAAGAATTTAAGGAGACTCCAGCCTTCAGACCCTAACGGTGTTACCCCAGGATCAGCCACACCGCTTTCCAGGCACGCTTCTTCTGGAGGCTTTCAATAAAAACTTGACAGCTAGTGACTCAAAAAAGTTACCCAGGCTTTGCTGTTTCTCACCTCCGCAATCACAATGTATTGCTAAGACTGGAAGTTTAAAAATGAAATGAAAGAAAAAGTAGGAAGAAATTGGAGTCCCCCAAAGTGAAGATATTGGCTTGAAATGTGGTGGGTTTTGTTGTTGTTTTTTGGAAATCAGAAGTAAGACTACAGTTTTCTTCCTAGCCCTCCTTACCGACATACAGGCAGCCCAGCCTGCACCCCCCTGCTCCCTGCTGCTGTGGGGGCTTTGGCTCTAGGCACCGGTGGCATTGAGGTATTCTCCCCTTTTCTGGCGGGTTTGCATGCAGGCCCCTTCCATCACACTGGTGGAAAGGAGAAGGGCACAGCCCCTCCTCCGTGAGGAGTGTGGGAAGAGTCACCTTGAGTTTCCCAGCTAGTTTTCCTTCGCCCCCCTTCCTGCAGGAAGGCTGTCCCCCGAAGGAGATGGGGAGAGGCTGCTCTCAGCAACAACCCCAGCTGAGTGCCATTTTCTGGAATAAGTTGTTATTCCACCAAAGCACGCTAAAACAGCCATGTCTTATTACTCAGATTACCTGCAATTAGTTTACTTCAATTTTAAATCATTTTTTGGTTCAAATTAGCTTCCCTACAATGCTGTTAGGTTCCCACAACCCTATTCAACCCCTGTACTTAAACACGGTTCTTAAAAATATATTCAAATTTTGAAAACCTTTTTGAGCAAAACTAAGTAGAAAGAGACAAAAGCCTGTGAAAATGTCTTATGAAATTACTGATAAAAGATGCAGAAAGCCGTCAAAGCCCTTGTACGAACCGAGCCAGTATAGCCCAAAACAGAGTGAATAAATGACCATTAAGAAATCTTGCGTGTCCCTTTATGCACAATCCGGCAAAGATAATTAACTGTATAATTATGTAAGGGCAAAAGAGGGAGTGTAGTAATGCTTTAATGCTTGAAGCACAACACTGTAACTTGACAAAAGACAGCATTAAAATATGCCTGTATTAGCATCTCCACTTAGCTCTTTGTTTCCCCTTCAAAAAAGCCAACCTGTCATCATGTTTCACTCGCAAATAAAGGGCCTCCCCAACTACACATTTACTTGTTGAATACTTCTTTTTTTTTTTTTTTGTAAAAACATAAAAACCCAAAATGTTTCACTCAGTATATATACATTTCAGCAACTATTTACTTATAAGAAAATGCCTCTTAGAGAACTTTACATTTCTTTACAGATGCTGCATGTGGAAATGCTGGGATAGGTGGATGAAAACACTGTGCCAATCCAGCATTCTATTTTTCTTTACTACTATTCCATTCAAACACCATTCCAAAGTAAGCTTTAGATGTAGATTTTCTTCTAAAAGACCTCCTATGTTTCCTTCTTTACACTTCATCCTATAAACACCAAAAAGCAGTTTATCATTAGCTTACATGTAGCAGTGGAATTATCAGATCATACTTCATAGCTTCATTCTGAAGGACTTGGTATTTTATACAAGTATTAGACTTAACTTGGCTAGAAGACTTTGGAAAGGTGTCTTAGGATTTCATTTTCACTCAGACAAGGAAGCCTTACTAAAACACTCCAAAGAGGGAGCAAACGTGCCATTTTATTTCTACCTTAAAAGACTGAACGGAGGAAAAACAAGCAACTCACAGTTCTCTATTGAAGTATCTTTCAAAATAAAGCAATAAATCAAAGTTTTCCATTTCTGAGGTACCAGTTACTGTCTCAATTGTTCCAGCAAAGTGGGAAGTTTACCAAAATGTATTTCTATTGATGTAATTTAATATTTAAATAGTGGGTATGTAATGTGACAAGATGAGACCCAGTATTTATCAAACAAAGCAACCCTCAGATTCTAGTTTAAGGAATACGCTGTATTTCATTTAATCACATACAGAAATACATGCATGTGTGCTGTGAGAAACTGCTGAAAAATTGTTTTAAGAGACTATCTCATTGCGCAATTGCTGAGAGGAAGATCAGACAGCGTGGCAGATCGTTCTATTTTAATACCCGCCGCTATCAGTTGGTATCAGAGCCTAGTAGCATACCAGTGTACAGACAGTCTTACTCCTCCTTTTACATCAGCTCATAACCAATGTGGAGAACAGGGACACGACTCAGTCCGTTTACAGTTCTGCATGCAGTCGGGGAGCCAGGCATTCTCCCAGCCCCACTCGTGGTGCAAGGCTCCTGTCACAGATTATTCTCGTACCTCTCCCAACAGAGCTCTGATTATCAGACCTCACTTTGCTGTGTGGTTTGAGGTAAGAGTGCCAGCATATGTCAGTTTTTCCTCAGTAACTTCCAAACATTCACAAACAGATATTCTAAAGTAAATCCACGGGGACGCACTTCTAGCTGAAAAAAAAAGTATCATGTTCACTTTGAGTTGCCTACTTACTAAGTGGATAAAGCCAAAGCAGAATAAGGATTACTTTCTTGTCATATGCGAAGTGACTACACTAAATTTTACACTCTACCACACTAAAAGGAACAGCTTCAGTTTTTGTCTCTGCCCACTCCACTTACCCCCTCTTTTTTTGGCATCATCAAAATGCAGACCAGATATTGTCAGCCCATTTTTGCTCCCATGCATCATCATTCCTTTTCAGCCTTAAATGCATGACACATTACTGATTGTAGGTATTAATTGTCTTACAGTAATGTTCTAGGGCCCCAAGCTATGCTGGACAACTATAAACATTTAATCAGTGAGAGTTCTTAGCCTGAAAATACAACACAGCCTAATTTAAGCAGTAAGAGGAAGACAAAAATGGAGAGGGCTGGCTATTTGGAAGTGTCAGGAATATATCGCACATATTATGTATAATTTATTTTTGTATTCATTACACATATACTTCTCATTTAAGCTCTAACTGTAAATTTTAAAGAATAGCTCTGTTGCTTTTATCTTTAAAAGCTTTTTCTTTAAATATTATACAGAGAGAATGTATAAACTTGACAAATGTGAAACTACAGAAATTTGAGCCTCACTGCTTTTAATACATTTTTCTAGCATCCTATTTCTGAGCAATTTGGGACTGATTTCCAATGATGCTCTTTTTAAGTGTTTACCCATTGTCGTGTTAGAAAACAGATCACTTTATGCATAGAAGTGCCTGAAAACTTGTGTTTGAAAATATTAGTTTGAGATTGCTATTGACAGTTAACTATAAGCTTAATAAGGCAGAAGACTTTTCTTTCTTTTCTGAGGGTCCAGTGAGGGGACACCTCTGTAAAGCAAAAGCATGCAGTAAACACCAGTAACTTCTGAAGTAATTAAACATGAACCTTTAGCAGAGTTTTTTTAGGAACTGTTTACCAGAAATAAAACGTTATGAAACTCCCTTGCTTGTTCAGAATACTTGACTGCAGAAGGCTTTAAGGCATAGCTGTAAAAATTTATCACAGCAACAAAAAGCAGCTTACTCACAAACTTCACAAAATCTTCTCCTAGAGCCCACAATTGTTTTGGATACTAATCCTGCTGAAAGACTACATGAACTTATGACATTTTAATGTGGTGATGCAACAATTCAAGACCTACAGAGGCCTAAATTAAATATTTCCAAGTATAGAAAGACTGAAATGCAGAAAGCAGAACCCGAGGCACTCTTTCAACAGTTCTTAACATTGGTGAACAGCTGCCCTCAAATGGATAAAGCAGAGCACTGCAACATTTCTAAAGTCACCTTCTCAAAATGTGCAGATATTGAAAAACGCGCTAGAACTTAGATTATACACATGCCTTATTGCTTTCCTAACGTTCATGCCTGTCCCTATGCATGTGTAGAAAGAGTACCAACCCTTTTGTGAGCGAAGTGAACTACACTAGTAACTATTCTTGAACAGTGACTGTGGTCCCAAGCTTCTTTCTGTGAAGGACTTCTAATACCAGTACACAAATAGTTCCCAGTTGATATACTGCATGAGCCTGCTTTGTGCAGGCAAATGAATAAGCTGCATAGAAACACGGCACTGCTGTACCAAACCAGACCAAATATACTAGTGGCACTGCACCAAAAAAAAATTCGCTCTCAAGAGTCTCTCTATCATGTCCCAATTTACTCGGTACAAAACTCTGTGTGTGTAAAAATATAATGACCCAGAACCCTGAAGAGAGTATGCAGGGAATCAATGGAGGGATCATTTTGATCTCTCAAGATCAGAATTGACTAAAAAATATAGAGAAGAGAAAGAGGTCAGCTGGAGAATCCAGCAGCAAAAGGAGAAGAGCAGCATTCCCTGCTTGCAGCTGGAAAGCAGAGATCACCAAACTGCCTAGTTCCTCACCAACCAGATTATCAGTCCCTTGCAGTAACTCATTTTGCATATTAACTTACGCCCCGCTGAAATACAGATTCATCCTCCTTTACCAGCAAGGACATTCCCCCTGCCCTCTAAAGTAGAGACTCAGATCCACTGTGAACTGATACTAAATTAACGCATTACCACAGATCATCTGAGAAGAGATTATCCATGCATGAGTGTGAACCCTTTCAAACATGATAAAAATGTACTAGCTGCGAACTGAAGCTTGGAATTAAAGTGAATTTAATGTACTATTTTAATTCTACATTTGCTGCAAACAAATGAAAACTGTGACTGGCAGCTGCAGTTCACCTGATGCGCAAGCACAGTGCATCAAGCTGAAGAAACTCGAGAATACCTCTGAGTCCTGCGGGCAGCTACTAATGAGAAAAAACACAACACAAGCAAACTGGCAAGAGACCCAGAGTCAAAAGCAAATCTACTATTCCCCTTTTTCAAACTTTTTAAGTTGAAGAAATAAAGCACTGGAACAATGAAGTGGTCAAATGTTCCAACAGAACATCACACAAATCTCCAGCCCTGTTCAATTACTCTGCTCCAGGCTCTCCTTCAGTTTCTGGTTTGCTGTTTTTCTACTTTTTCTTTTTGTCCTTTTATTCCTGTTCCTCAGCTACTGATTCTAGCCCAGCAGTGTCCATGAGCTATGCAATATCTTCTCTCCTTTGCCTTTTACACCTAATGAAAGAGTAAGAGCCCTTATCACCTGCATTTTTTCAGGCTGAACTATGACGTTGTGTACTGACACCTAGATGGATAGTACTTTGCAGAAGGCTGAAAAGAAAGCACAGGAATGGAGAAACTTGGTTCCTATGTTCCCTTTTATACAATGTCCAACTATTACAAAAAGCTGTTTTGAAAACTCTTACAGGAAAAAAAGCATTTCATGAACTTAAATCTCTTAACTTTCTCTCAAGAGACCGACGACATCAGCATCCCCATTTCAGCTACAGGTTATTCAACACACTAGAAGTCAGTGAAGAAAGAAGTGATACAACCTGTAAATTAGTTGACTTCACACTGACAAAGTCACTAGCACTTAGGTGCAGTGTTAGTTTAACAGCTATTTTCTTTAAGAAGTGGTTTTCACCTCCCTCCCTTGCTCTGGCCACTTGATTCCAAACTTCCTTAAGCTGGCTGCAGCACTTCTCACACTTTGCTCTGAAATGACTTCAGTAAGCAGGGTGCCAGAAAACCCTCAGCTTTCATTGTCACTTAGTAAATTTTACATTAGCTTGGCAAATGTAAGCAGCTCATAAAGTAGCCAGATGCATGATAATGCAAACACAAACAGCAAAAGTGTGTGGAAGTGGTGAGCAAGTAGACAAGACATGAACCCTTCAGCAACATCAAGCTATCAGGTCCCCTCTCCTTTCTCTTGGATCCCTGAGCATGAAACACTGGCCCTGAATAGCCATCACCAATAAAAAGCTTCCTGAGCATCTCAACAAACAAAATTTATTATCAAGAGAAAGGGAAGGGAACACGCTGCTATAGGTCTGCCCTCAGTCCACACGTTGTTAGTGCAGAAGAGGATTTGACAGAAGTAGGAGGAGACCATTTGCACAAGGAAGCTTTTTGTCAGGTCACATTAAGAATTTATGAGAAAGATAGAGACTTTCTAGGAAATTGCAGATTGGCATGACAATATGTCAATACTAATGATACTACCGTGTCATTAAGACATATACTTAACCACATACATTTTTAAATAGTTACTACCATATTTAAGCATCCTGTAAGTGTACATATTTATAATCATAAAACTATCATTTGCCTCTGCTCCACAAACTTCCTAACTTTATTTACTGTACTATGGGGTCTTGTTGTCATTATCTTTTTTTTTTTTTTTTTTTTTAAACCATCTTAGAAGCACATGTCTTTCTTTCCTCATTAAAAATTTCAGGTATGTAACAGAAATCCAGCTTCATCATCTTGCACTTTCCAAGTATTCCAGAAATGTCTGCCCAGTCCTCATTGGCTATAAAACAATTTGGTGGTTAAGTACATTTAAGTCTAGCCAGAGTTGCACCAGCTGTTAAGAAGAACTGCTACAGCTGCTATGCAGGAATTCATTTGCTGACCACTTATTTATGCTGTTGTTGCACCTTTAAATAAAGCTGAGGCAAGAATTAAGACTACAACAACAGGTAGAGAAGTCATGCAATATTTAACACTGGATTAAAATGCAAGTCAAATTCCCAGGCTGAGGACAAGCTGGGGTGGGGGGGAAGGGGAAGCAGGTGGTTTTGTTAGCAAGAAGGCTGCTTTACAAAGCAGGAAACTGAAAAATTAACTTCATACAGAATAATTCAACTTCTCTTAGGAACTTTCCTAGTACTTTCATGTAAAATGCAAGACTATAAATGAGAAATTATCTACTTGTGTATACACACATACAAAATATATACAAAGCCAGTACCAAAATATTTTAAATCACAAGTACTAGTTTTTTAATAGCATCTAGAAACCATTACTAAAAATTAAATTTGGACTTGTAATTCTCCCTTTCTGCATATTAAATGGAAAAGTTACATTCCCCAAAAAAACATAAAGCTCTTAAAAATATTTTGGCTACTAATGCATTCAGATTTTCTTTCTTACTAGGAAGAAAAAATGTCCAGATACTATTTAGCATTAAAAAAATCCTCTTGTATACCCTGACATCAAAATAAGACTCTTATATCCAGCTATTTTATTTAAATAAAATGAAAATATGCCAGAAATAGAAGTTTGAACAATGCAAAGTATTACATTTTGAAATGAAAGAACGTAGGCAGCCAGGTCTATTTTTTAGAAGATTATTTTTTTCTCACTAGAACTGTAAAATTCAAATAAATGCAACAAATGCAACCAATTGTTATACTGGCATTCATTTGATAGCAATGAATTAAGCTACCTAATCCTTTTCAGCTGGTTAACAGCATACTGCAAAGGGCTGTGAAGCTATTTATAAAGCTCAAGATATGTGAAGTAAAGGATGCCTAAATCACAGAAAAGAGCAGGTAGTCTATGGAAGACATGGCACTTGGCTGATATGGATGTCATCTTCACCTTTTATTTGCCTCTTTTACTTCCCTCCTTTTTTCTTCCCCTCTGAGTGGGTAAGGAGGAGATGGGACAATTCTTGCCTGTATTCTTATTTAACAGGCACTGGCTTCCCCTGGTTTGTTCAGACATTGCCCATTATCTAAAATACTTATGAGTATTTAATAAATATATATAAACATATTTATATGGACACCTAGATCCAGCTTTGAGCTGAATTGTCTGCCTGATGTTTGTACTTCAAACTCTGTCAACAAAGAAATAGAGGGCAGCAATACCAAAGTGTTCTCACTGGCAAAGCATCAGAAAAGTTTCAATAGTCTGTTGTGTTGCGTTTTTTTTCCTCCAGAACAGATAAGCATGAATGCATATAAAACAGAGCTTGGAATACTTACTTAAAGGACATGCAACACTAGGGGTTTCCACCAAAGCCAAAAATTGTGCAGATGGGTAATTGCCTCGGGGTAACAATATCCTTGCTGAAATATCCTTGGCTTTGGGTAATGTCCAACTTAAAGATAAGGAACAACACTACATCTAGCAGGAACAAGGGATCCATAATGAATTACACAAAGCTTGATTTCTTCCATATAGCTGTGTCACTTCCAGTTTTACTTGCTCATTTTAATACAGTGATTTATTTTCTGTGGTTTAGAATATCTGACTAAGGGATCAGAACTGAAGGACTTAACACTGGCAAAAAAAAAAAAAAAAGGTATGTGTTATTTGTTGTTTATTAGTATTTTTAGTATTCAATATATTTGCTTAATAATGATTGCAAAAGCTGCCATCCTTTAGAAAGGCTCCATAACTTAAGTACGAACAACAAAGGGTCTCCTGCCTCTGCCAAACACAGATAACCAGCAGCTGAGTAACACACAATGAGAAAGTGCTTTGCACTTACAGGAAACATTGCTCATACTTCACTTAAAAGTAATAATGACTTCTGATGGTGAATAAGGTGGAACTTATCCCTGCTGGCAATCTGTGGTGGCTGCAGGTACATTTTCCACTTCAGCAGAGGCACCAGGGATTGAACAAATACATTAAAATTTAATAAGCGTCAACAGAGTCTTATTTCATGACACAGCTGAAAAGCACAGCCACTGTCTCCCAAGATTGAATTTCACTGAATAGTACTAAAATTCTCAATTTGCCCATTTCATATTATGTAATATTCGGTCAGGTAGTCACATCAGTAGAAAACATCAGCTTTTGGTAAAAAAAAAAAAAAAAAAAAAAAAAAAAAAAGCATAAAAAGAAGTAAGATTCTCTACAGAGAAATAGTTAGTTTAGTTCCAGCTTGACTTAGGAGAGAAATCTCTGCATTTCCTTCTTATACTCAAGAATTTGTAAGGGTATGTAAATTATTTCCTTATGTAAAATTTCCTGAATACCAAGATGTTGTGCAGATAACAAAGACTCTACAGAAGTAAAGGATATACTGCTAGTTTGCAGACTGCAATGACAAATGAGTCACGAAAAAATGTTAGTCCTGCAGCAGCTGTTAAACATAGTTCTGGTCCTCAGATCAACTTCTATTCCTCCACCTTTCTGAACTAATTTCATATCTCAATTTTTTTTTTTTTTTTTTTTAAGTATAAGACATCAACGAACAAAATAATTGTACTGATCATAACATTTTAAACATAAACTTGCAGCCAGATTAGTATTAAAAGACCATCCTTAAAAAGAAAAATAAAATAATGAACAGAACCAAAAACTAACTCACCAGTAAGTTTTATTTCCTTCACACTTCGATTCACCATTGCATCAAGTTTCATAACCACTAATAACAACTTCAGCTAAGCTCCAAAAGGTGAAGCAGCTTAAAATCAACACTGAGAGCAGCAGCATCCACTGATAAAATGCTCAGTAAATACAGCTGTATCACTGCAGACTAGGGATATTTGGGCTAACGATCACATCAGGCAACAGCACCTGCCACATAATCAAGAACAACATAATGAACAAATGGCATATTTAAGTGGGGCAGAGCTCCCGCATGTATTTCTTAGACAAGCAATGCATCCCCCACAGAGTAAGCATACTGAAAGTATTCTTGAGCATGTTTTCGTGATTTCTACTTCATCATGGCATGGCCATATAATTCACAAGCTGAAATGGTGTTACCGACATTCTTAAAAAATGCAACGTATATTTTAAAAGGCTAATTTTCATCTTGAGTACCAAGATCCTGAGCAAAATTTGGGTGGTTAATTGATGCTGATTTCAAAACCTACAAAAAAAGTGTGCAACTAAAGACACCGCCTCGAGTAGTTATTCTGAAAGGATCAGTTTGGTGTGTTCTATGCAAAGCCATCTAGGAATCTGATATGGCAGTCGGAGTCACACCGACAAACTCCTCTCCAATATTTATCTTTAAGGAGCTCTGCAGAGGCCAAGAAACTAGAAGACAATTCAAGTTAATACAGCCTCATACCAACACATCAATTCTGAGCAAGTCTAAGAGACTGCTTCCCTGCCAGAGAGGTGGCTGGCTTTTTCCCTGCAGCAGGGGAGGGCTGGAAATATGCCTGCATGTCAACAAACATACAGCTCCAAAAGAATTGCACGTATGTTGAGACAGAGCTACCAAATGTGCCTGTAAGGACGATCAGGAACTAAGGAAGGTACGTGTTCTGAGAGGCAGGCCGCATCCTCACTGCACAACGGCTGCGATTGGACGTTTGAGTCAGGTATCTGTACAGACTAATCTGGCACAAGCAAGAGCTCTGTTGTTTTATTTTCCAGTGTGACTAGTTGAGGTAAATTCCTAGACTGGAACTGAAAGACTGACCTCAATTATTGGTAATGTAGAAGAAAATTGCTTGTGCCTTACTCAGCTAGGTCTTTAGTCCAGTAAGTGATCACTGTAACAGGAAAAGAGAGGACTAAATCAGCACTGTGTCTTTTCCACATCAGGAAAACACACATCTCTCCATAACGAAGGCAAAAATCAATGAAAACCTCCTTATTAAATACCATCTTGTAATCAAAACCATGACCCAAACTGCCAGCATCAATGTTTTCTGTTAAACGTCTCTTCCTTCGCAGGCACTGAGATTGTTGATTCTCCTGTCTATACACAACTCTCAACAAAACAAATTACACATCAGTACTGTGCATTAAATCTGTAGTTAAAATTCTAGAAACCACGATGAAAACCAGTAAACCACCTTTCATTAAAGGAAAGAAAAGACAGTGTTTATTGTAGGAGAGATTCCTGTCCTTTGACTGCAAGGGACATTTTAACATAGCATTTAATTACTAGATACCTCAAGAATTTTGCATGAGAAAGCTGAACTAGGTAGCCAAGTTATGCCACAAACTATATCTGGGATAACTGCGTATTACAAGTAGAACCCACGTATCAATTTGAAAGCTTCATGATCTGCTTACAGACTGCAGAAAATTAGCAGAGCAGCCATTTTTTAATGCCAGCTTTACCTGCAAGTGAAAGCATAGGGACGATTCTACTCACAAAGGTAAGAATGCAGCTAAACCTCAGCAAATATCAGGCAGCAAATGATCCATTACCTAATGTCAAGTAAAAACAAAGCAAGAGAAAAGTACTTTTCAAAGGAAAGGTTGGTATTTGAAGTCAAGAAACATGCTGCCGGTTAGCACAGAAGAGGAAGAACTTTGCTGTCTACAGAGAGACTGGGAATCTGCATTCCTTCCACGGATACTTTAATATTTAACAAACTACATCTTAATGACAGTCACAGAACCTTTCCAAATGATCCTTCATGCTTGGAATCATCAGCAACTAAACTGTGCAGTATATAAATAAGAAAGAAGTCAAAGGTTGTAAGTGTTAATTGATACTAATCTCAAGAGCGTGGCTATTTCTAATGTTGTTACAGTCCAACAGAAAAATAAGGTTCGGTACTGGAAGGGTCAAAAATCTTATTTTTAAAAAACACAAAACTTGCTCCAAAATAATTAAACTGTCACAGTAACATACAAGTAGTTCTGCCTTGCAGTTGTAAAGACCATTAATTGTTTATTTATCTTAAGCCATTTACTCATCTTATCCCATTGTATTTTAATGCCGTGGTTCACAAAAACCAAAGGGGGAGAACAGCAGGAAAAAATGTGCATGTCGCTAATCTTTTCAAGACAGTGATATGAAAGCAGCTTTAATTAGGAAGGAGAATCTGAGGGAGAAGCGAGAACAAAAAATTCTATTGCCAACTTTTTTTTTCTTACAGTCAGAGCACTTCCTAACATGTACCCATTTTGACACAACTAAATGAATTATTACTTGGTTTAAAAACTCTTTAAAGCATTGTGATAATTGTTAGACATCTCAGGAGATGAAAGGCATGAAGAATCTACATAACCTATGCATGATCCCTGCACACAAAAAAAGGGGAAAAAAGCAATCTCTCTTTACAGTATAAACTTCTTAAATTCCATTGTATTTATTTTGCAGATTAAAAAACACACTAAGTTTTTAGCTGCAGGAGGGAAATCCTTTGCAAAGCAATGCAGCACAACAGCACAACTCTCCATAAGACTGCAGCAAAGCAATAGCAGCACCCTCTGCTGCTGAAAAAGAGGTAAAAATGTTAACACACATTGCTGCAAGACAACCACCCCACCTACACACAGTATTCCAACCTTCCCTAAACAGAGGGAAGTAAACTGACCCAAAGGTCAGCATTGCTCTAGTTATCCTTTCTTTCCATGTATTTCTAAAAAAGCTTTGTTTGCTACTGACCTTCTGACAATAAATTTACACTTGCACAAAAGAGGAGCCACTTTTCAGTTTTCACAGGCATGAACTGCCCTGTGCAATCTTCCTTACAATAGCCACTTAATTTCCTTTAGTTTTAAAAATTGATACTATCCTTCCACACAAAACTGAAATTACCAAAAAATACATCTTTTATATCCTTGTGCTCTATGCACCAGCTCAGAACAAGCACCAGAGAGTAAAAAATTCTCTCCCAGTCTGCACGATTTGGGAGCTCAAACTAAGTATTTGAGCTTTAGGTTTGCTCCAGACCTTTAAGTCTGGAAATGTAAGCTCCCAGGAACGAGCCTGTGGTACGCGCTGACCTAGCTCCACTGCAGCCAAGCCAGCTTAGTTGGTCTCCCCGCCATTCCCCAGGGTCGACGGACAAAAAGAGCAAGGAGTGTAATGCTCACACTCACACACTCGCACCTCCCAGTGACTTTGTGGTCAAACAGGCACGGTGGATACGGAACCTGGAATCAGAGGTCACTGCAACCAAAGTGCACCAGTTTTACCAGAAAAATAAGCTGCTTCTCAACCCTTACCATTGCTGTATGTTATATATGAGAGGAATCAAATTATTAACTTTAAATAATGCAGTAAATGCTCAAATACAGCAACTGCTGAAGGGGTATCAATGTGGTTTTTGTGGTTACAGATCCAACTCTATACACCTCAAGAAGTTATTATTAGACATAATAATTTGGATCTTTTAGGTTCTGTATAATCTTCAGATTGTTCTCCTCAATCTGCCAAAGACCAGCTTCAGACACGCAAGCAGGAGTAAGAAAGGAAACATACCTTGATACCACAACTTGACCTACAGCACCTAACTGCTTTTGGTACTCTGGTATGAAGTACTTTTTTGTCTTAATCATAAAAAACTGTAACAATATTCACTGGAACACAACTAACCATTATCAGGAATATTTATTTTTATTTTTTAAAGTGACTGTTTCCTAACTGAGGTAGCTTCAACATAGGACATAACATAAATTTTAAATAAAGGAAAAACTAATAGATCAGTTAAAATTTTGTGGTAGCTTTGGTGTAAGTGATCATGACTTCTTTTTTCACCATTCTGCAATAAATTTCAAGTCCATCCCAAAGCCAAATAAATCTGTAACTTATTTAAACTGTATGGGAACATTTTCTAAGATAATCAAGATGTCATTACTCCTCTAAGAAAACATCAAAGCAACTAAACAAAAACAACTCATCTTGATGGAAACAAAGCAATTAAAAACAACAGATTTAAGTATACCGAGGATGACAGCTGTTAATATTAAAGTTAACATTAAAAACTAGAAGTTGTAGAAATAGTTAAGCAAACAACATCTAAAACAAGCAAGGATGTTAATTTATGTAAGCTATTTCCCAGTGCCAGTAACTACCAGCTATGTTTTCCTGTCCTTGCAGTGTTACAGAATACCACAATTACTGTGGGATAAAAGCATTTAAGGGCAGTTGCTACGAAGTATCTGATGTATTGGAAGTTTCTGTTTGCTCCTGTTGTGGTTTAACTGTAGCAGAATCATTCCTAAGGAACTCAAGTGATACAAAGTCATCAAAGGGAACTGGCAATGGATGCTGTGCATACCATGCAACCAGCAAACAATCAGCATCGAGAGCACGTTCCTGAAAGCCTTGCATGTATTACTTATTTTACCCTACCGTGCTGTTTTGTATTTTTATGTAACAGATATGACAAACAACATTTGACAGGAGATAGATTGAGGGGAATGAAAATTAACTGTTAAGAATCTAATGGGGGTACACTGGGTACAAGAAAACTATTCACTTGAACACACCCAAGCATCAATTCAATTTTCTAGTTGCAAAGAACACAGATCATACTTACAGAACAGAAAGCTCTCTGAAAAAGTCTTGCATCATGTTGGGCAGAGCAGCCGGACATGAAATCCCAATGCATTGCTGTGGTCAAAGGTGTTAATGTGATTGTTTGTTACGTGATCAGGTAATACATAGTATGAATAATTTTTAATTAGCCTCCTTGCAACAACTGAGGTGCTGGCATCTACAGTTCAGATCAATGCTCAAAAATCAGTGTTAAGGGAAATACCATAATGAGGACAAGAATAGGAAAATACGTCTGCTGGACACAGTGTCCTAAGTACCTACATGTAGGAGACCTTTCAGGAGTGAACTCGATCACTTTATCACAGAATCACAGAATTTCTAGGTTGGAAGAGACCTCAAGATCATTGAGTCAATGTACACAACATAAAGACACAAACAAAATAAAGACAAGTTAAACAGCTCTTCAGTTCAGCAGGAAAACAATAGAATACAATGGTCAAAACAGACACAGTAAAAAGGCAGAATAGAATAAAAGTACAGAAATTTAAACACAATTCACTGAAACGACCAAGAGTTCTGACAGATCTGCCTTGCTGGACTGTTTTCTTTTATAAAAAGCAAAAACATTTGAACAATCTGCTTTAGCTTGCACAGAAGTCAACACAGATCAGCCTAACATTTCAAGCAGGGGACTGTAACATAATCACAATGACCCTTCCAGATTCCTAAGGCACTCCTGGTGAATGCAACAAAGACACTCCTGTATCCTCTCATTTTAAGGGCACACACCCTTCAGTCATAATATTTTCAGTACATTATGGAAACAATTACTGCAATTGCTTCCATGGAACAGTAATATCAAGCAAATATTTACATATTTTATTTATATATAATCCTACATATTGTGTAAGCATACATTATAAATATATAAAAACATTTTCATATAAATGTTTTAGCAATTTTGATTGAGTTTATCAGCTAGAACAGTCAGCTTGCTGCTGCCAGGTGGACATCTAAGATGATGGGTGCCCAACACAACTGGCATATACTGTGTTACTTGGGAACCTTGCCACATCCTTAACATCACATGATTCCACAGGCCAATAAACAAAACGTAAAAAAAAAAAAAAAAAAAAAAAAAAACATTACAAAGAGACTTTATTCAGTAGTTTATAAGGAAAAGAAAAACAGAAAGACAAAGAACAGATATCCAAAAGTTCATATGAGTGCACAGAAACAGTTCACAACTGTAGCAGTTGCTGTTTTACTCAGTCACGCTCCTATCCCCTGATAGTTGGTACTGATGAAAACACCCTGTATGTTGCCAGCATTGCTCCATACAGCTACATCAAGCTAGCAACTGCGTTGGATCAGCAACGTATGCCTCTGAGCAGCAGGGTTTACATCTGACATAGAAACAGCAGAGCGGCAGATTCAGTCCCCACAGCTGATACTGGTGGCGCAAAGCAAGCTTCACAGGAATACAGAATACAGCAAGGGAGCCCATAACTCAGCCAGAGCGACAAGAAGCAGAACTGTACTAGACTACAAATGCTGAGAAGCATATCTGAAACACTAAAAGTCAGTCTACGAGGTTTGAGTCTCCTGGGATGAGTCCATCTCCAACAAGTACAAAAAGAAATACTGCCGATGAACCTACAAATACCCCTTTTTCTTCCCAAAAGCAGCATATTCATTAGTCATGAATGAATTACCAGAGTAGAAATAAACATGCTCTGGCACAGCTGTATTTCTACAATATTTCCTAACACAGAATGCGTTCCTATAGTTAGATTTTGTTTTATTAAGGAATTGATAGGAATTAATGAAGCATTACTGCATAACCATGACCTCGAGCAGTGCCAGCTCAAGCAGCTTTCTACCTGTGCTGCTCCTTCAGGTATACAGTTAAAACTATCAAAAATAAAGTCACACCATGAATCAGAAACAATTCCCAAAGATGATTTCCACTACCTAGCTCCCCAAACAGTTCTTGCAGGAGCACAGCCTGAGGGCGCAGCACAGATGAAAATGGCCAGCACTGCATGGAAACAAAATGCAAAGCAACTATCAGACAACACAGAAATTGTGTATCTATACGAAAATCTCTGAGACAAGCTCCTTTAGGCAGAACTTCCTTGGAATATTGATTCATATTGAATGTGCCATAAAAAAAATTTTGAAAATTGCATTCATTACTAGAGATGATTAAAAAAAGCTTCAGAACTGATCATGTTCTGCTCAGTTCATACGTATTTTGAGTACGGTTAGTTACAAAGAAAAACAAAGCTTTTGAGTCAGAGACTTTACATGTATTTCTGAGTGTAAATATATCTTACATTATGTATCAAGTCCAAACTGGATGGGTGCTAATTGTTACACAATCATCAACAAGTAACACTGAACTTTGGAAAACCAAATCATCAGATTAAAAACAGCACGTAGAAAGCTAACTGAATGACATGAAATTTGACTGCATCACAGCATTTCATTCCAAGTTAGAAAGCGTACACTTCAGAAGCTTGAACAGTAGAATTATAAAGTTGTATCATTTCCTAAAAAAACACATGAAAACATTATGACTTTTCTAAACAAACTAATCAGCA
Organism: Aythya marila; assembly: GCF_965140915.1. Lineage (NCBI taxonomy): Eukaryota > Metazoa > Chordata > Aves > Anseriformes > Anatidae > Aythya > Aythya marila. The sequence continues at coordinate 32,312,782 of NC_139045.1, read as the reverse complement.
ATACCAAAAACGTATTGCTGCAGCTTCAAGCAAATATTCATCCTATTTACCTGTTCTGGTGCATCTTCAAGTCTGATTATCAATACATTTATATTCATAGTCATACAAATAGGGAGCACTGTTAATTGCTTCTGTGTTTGTTTTTTTTTTTTTTTTTTTTTTTTTTTTTTTTTTTTTACATCAGTTTTCAGAAAACCGAGTATATTATAAGAATTTGAGGGGTTTCTGTTTTATTTTGAAAGGTGGAAGGAAACAAAGTGTTTTATTACCAATTTATGATGATTACAAAATTAGCACATAGGCTTAAGAACAATGCTCTTCCACAACGCCACTTCCCTGCTCCTCCCTTTCATTAGGCAGTATCACCGCTATCATTATTCTTTCAGATTTTGCTGCTGCTAAAAGCTAAGATAATTCTTTCTTCTTGAGGTATTCGGAAAACATGGTGAACTCCTAACAAACAATGGATCTTAAATGTTGGGTGATACTTGTAACAATAAAAATGCTATTATTTATTTTCAAATTGTTGTTGCAAACTGGAAATTTTCAATCATTTAACACAATTTACAAGCTCCTTTCAAGTAGCATGTCATACAGCATTATGCAATGACTATAAATGAATGATTCACTATTACGTTCTTTTAAATCCATATGTTGTCAATGAAATCACCGTGACCTGTCTAGAAGGGAGAACGTTGAGTTCCTGTAATATTTCACACTAACTTTTCATGACCAACACTTTGAACTAGATCTCACAGACCACCACATACACACAATTGCTTACCTTCTTTCTTGCCTGCTTTGAAAAAGAAAACATAAATAACCCCTGGAGAGTCTTATTAAGGGTATGAGTCAGCATATGAAATACTTTTTAAAACAACCCTGTTCTTTTTAAAATAGTCTTTGAGAGCTCTAGTCCCTTAAAACAAGTACTTATTCATGTCAAATGCCTGCAGATTTTCTGATTATTAACAGTGAAAACAATACAGTTTAAGAATTTATGTAGTCCACAAACTAAGTTCTTTAGGAAACAAAGTCTTGGCCTCAGTTTAAAACCTCAGTTTAAGTTTATATATAGATATTATTTTCCAAAATCCAGAGTTAACCAAGATTAATAATAAAAAAAAAAAAAATCAGTTTCTCACCTTTGTCTTTGTGTAGAATGGTGATGACTGGTGAATGGGCAAGTCCATGAGGCTATTGGAATTTGTGACACTGTTACTGTTCGCATGTTCATCTTCTCTACTGCTGTCATCAGACTGATCAAAATCATCACTCTCCTGGTCCATTTCCTCCTCCTCTTCCACCTCCTCCTCTTGATCACCAGCATGTTCATCATCATCTTCCTCTTGGTTACAAGTGGATTCTTCATCCACTGTAATAAGTCTATTGTTATTTTCTTCTAACTGTTCCTGCTGGGATTCATGTCTGTCATCAAATCCAGGTTCTTCTCCTCCTATCTCCCCATTCCTCCCAATGTGCTGCTCCTCTTGTTGTCGTCTTTGCTGCTGCTCCTCCTCTTCTACAACCCGATTCATCTGCTCCTCATCTACTTGGCTTGAGGAAGCATTACCTCGAAGAGATCCACCAGTTCGTCGCCTCTTGCTGCCCACAGAGAGCAGTTCCTGATTCATTTCCAAAAGCCAGCTTGCTACTTCTTGGACCTTGGCTAGGCTATCTGAAGATGCAAATGCTTTCACATTCTAAGGAGACAAAAAAAAAAAAAGTGGAAAATTACAAGCTATATTTTTGATTAGATGATGCATAAAATATCACTGCATTGTACTACTCCCAACAACTTGAAATTCCACGCAACAAGGAGCAGTTTCAACTTCAGACTCAATTTTTTCAGTTCATTGTCAAGCTTTTAACAAGAGAGTCATTTCTACTATCATATAGTCTGAACATGATCTCTGTAAAAACTAGATTCTGCAAAATTCCTAAGTTTTTCAGAACTACCTGCACGTGAGTATACATGCCAAGAGAAAACAACCAGCTTCTTAGCTGTGCATGGCACCCCGTGCTCAGGTATACACACAGCACACCTCTTACTCAGCATGTTAAGCTACACAAGGGATTCAGAAAGCACAACGACAGCATTGGAAAGGAGCACGAGTGCCCCATATCACAGTAGGAGCAGTAAAGGACTTCGTTTCCACAAGTCCTTCAGTAGAGGAAGACATTCTTCAACCCACTCTTCTCCCACCCACACATGCACAAAAGAACAACTCCGTATCTTCAGAAAGTCTACCACCTGTCAGTTTGTTCCTTTGTTTTGTTTGTTTTTAAAATCAGACCAGAAAACTTTAGAGGCTTGGATGACAGAGGTCTGAATAGATAAACCCCATCTTTGCTCTATGATATTTTTAAAAATACTAAATTTATTGCTGAGGTGACTGGAAGGTCCCAGAAACCATAGCTCAAGTCATTTCATTGTGTCTTAATGTAAAAGCCACAGAAACACATTTACAGATGGTTTTAAAGTCTTGCTTTGAGAGGAACTCATAGATGGGATTCTGAACACCTGCCTCCTCTTCAGCACGGAAGCAATACTTAAATCCCAAAGACATGGTTCTCAGGTTTCCACATATCTAACCACATGACAGTCACCCCCAAATAAACCCTCAAAGCTGAGAAGCTGAAATGTGTTCCAAGCAAGTGTCCACTAGCAATTAGTTCCACTCCATGAACTAGCAGCTCACAATAAAAGACAATTAAGCTATACACATCAAGGCAAGGACATGAAGGAAACAGCAGAGACTGTGCTGACTTCTGCTTTTACCAGGGGAAAAACCCAGCAGGGCACTGGGTTGCACGTGACCCAAACCAGAAGCTAACAACTCCAACCTTGAGTGCAATGGGCATCGGAAATAAACATGTTTAATTTTCTATACATACTAAGTAGTACTTGAGAAAGATGCCATTAAGAGAGCACTCTAAGAGATGCATTTTCACTTTTTTTTTTTTTTTTCTTAGCATATTTGAGTGATGTTTATCTCCATTTCATCATGCAATTCAAATGTGGTTGTGAATACCACCTGACGCTAGCACAAGTTATTTATCAGGCTTGCTACATAGTTTAGGCATTATGAATGTGACAACAGGACATCTTACTTTCTCAGAAAAAGTGAGAAGATCTTGATTTTTTGAAGTACTTAAGTCACTTAAAAACCAATACTTAAAAGGACTATATAAGAATCATAGAATCATAGAATCATAGAATCATAGAATATCCTGAGTTGGAAGGGACCCTTAAGGATCATCAAGTCCAACTCTCGACACCGCACGGGTCTACCCAAAAGTTCAGACCATGTGCCTAAGTTCACAGTCCAATCTCTTCTTAAATTCAGACAGGCTCGGTGCAGTGACCACTTCCCTGGGGAGCCTGTTCCAGTGTGCGACCACCCTCTCTGTGAAGAACCCCCTCCTGACGTCCAGCCTAAATTTCCCCTGCCTCAGCTTAACCCCGTTCCCGCGGGTCCTGTCACTGGTGTTAATGGAGAAAAGGTCTCCTGCCTCTTGACAACCCCTTACGAGGAAGTTGTAGACTGCGATGAGGTCTCCCCTCAGCCTCCTCTTCTCCAGGCTGAACAGGCCCAGTGACCTCAGCCGTTCCTCGTACGTCTTCCCCTCAAGGCCTTTCACCATCTTCGTAGCCCTCCTCTGGACACTTTCCAACAGTTTCATGTCCTTTTTATACTGTGGTGCCCAGAACTGCACACAGTACTCGAGGTGAGGCCGCACCAGCGCAGAGTAGAGCGGGACAATCACCTCCCTTGACCTACTAGCGATGCCGTTCTTGATGCACCCCAGGATACGATTGGCCCTCCTGGCTGCCAGGGCACACTGCTGGCTCATATTCAACTTGCTGTCTATCACGACCCCCAGATCCCTCTCTTCTAGGCTGCTCTCCAGCGTCTCATCGCCCAGTCTGTACATGCAGCCAGGGTTTCCCCGTCCCAGGTGCAGGACCCGGCACTTGCTCTTATTGAACTTCATGCGGTTGGTGATCGCCCAGCTCTCCAACCTGTCCAGATCCCTCTGCAAGGCCTTTACGCCCTCATTTGAGTCCACAACTCCTCCAAGTTTGGTGTCATCAGCAAACTTGCTCAAAATACCCTCTATTCCTACATCCAGATCATTTATAAAAATATTGAAAAGTACCGGTCCTAAAATGGAGCCTTGAGGGACCCCACTGGTGACCGCAAGAAATCTACACCTTCACTGTCTAACAGTTTTAATTTCCACTGCAATTCTCTAGTCACAAATGAAGCTTAAGAGTTTTAAACATTCTTCAGTATCACCAGCTTTATTTTAAATATATGCAACTACCTGTTTAGGACGTACTTGCTGAAGTTGTAAATGCTCTACTTGTTCCTAGAATTTCAAACATACTTTCAATTTTACCTATAAGCAACTAACATGAAAGGTTAGCATTAAAATAACAAATCAGATGACAATAATAATTATAAAATGCATCAGATTCTGCTAACTGCTTAAATAACAAAAATACTCTACTGTTACTGTTAATAACAGGCCTAAATGAAATTCCAGCCAATCAAAAAGACAATATGCTAGTTTTATTATGGATTTTTAATTATTCCTCCATTTTTGCAGTGACCATCAATTCACAATGTTAGCCTCAAACACAACTTCCGTTTCGCTCTGTATCTAAACAAACTCAGCTTGTTTTTTTCCAGAAGCCTATAAAATGCATTATCAAAATTTAATTACAAGCAGTGCTACATCAGAAAGCATCAATATGCAAAGAGGTGATACATTTGCTGAAGCACAGATGGATGTACGTTATCTGAGAGATGTGAAACATTAAAGCTGCCTTCTGTCACGCAAGTGCTTGCAGAATTAACTGCTGCCAGCTAATACACAAGATGTAACCATTTCCATACATAAGGTAGATATGGAACAGTAAGGGGTTATTATTTTGCAGGGTGAAGACTGCCAGAGAACTAAGATGCTGTGTTTTCATCTAGCACCGGGCCTCCTTCACATGTACTCTGAGCCCCATACTTCTATCACATAATGATTGAATATCCCAAGTTGGAAGGGACCCCACAAGGAGCATGGAGTCCAACATATCCTCAGATTGGTACCGGGAAGCTCTTGCTTTTCCTGCCCACCTCAGACTTGAGTGAGAAATTCGGACAGCCACCGAAGCGTGACAGGGCTGCAGCAATGCCTGCATATGCATTTATCATGCAAACCTCACTGAGCTGGGCCAGCAACTCTGGCAGGCAAGGCTCAGGGAAGTTTCCTAACACTTTCAGCAGGTCACTGTATGGAAATACAGGGAATCCCTCAGGAAAACGTAAATCCTGGAAGGGAGCCAACAGTGAACACCGAGCCTCAGAACACACCTCCATCTACATTCAACATTAAGTGCTGCTCACACTGAATTCTTCAGCTTTATCCAGAAAATATGCACAGAAAATAGATTGAAGAAGTAACCCAGAAAAACAGTAGCTCAAAACCAGCTGTAAGAAGTGCTGAGGATCACCAGGGAAGTACAGGGAAATTCCTCAGGACCGACAGCCGCAGCAGGCTCCGCTCCGTGAGGCGAGCGCCCCGCGGCCTGCTTTCCCGCCAAAACCTCTCCGTCCCCTCAGCAGATCTGAGAACCACTGCACATTTTTAAACTTATAAAAACATAACTATGGGAATACCTGGAAATCTCCATATGTACGGCTGGCTCTTCATTATGCCCTTTTATCACTTAAAACTGTAAATTAGGGGAAAAAAAAAAGGAGAGGAGGTCAGAGGCAGAGAGGGCAGGGTGGGGGTAGTGAGCCTGTTTTGTGTGGCAAAACTTGAAAAGGTTATCAAGACTTAACTTCCAAGTGAGAGATGCAAACCCCCTTCTAGGCAAAAAAAAAAAAAAAATACTTGGACTTTACACGATAGCTGACACTAGGCAGCACTATGCACAGGCAGCCTACACGCTGTAAAAATAACATTTGATGTAATGATTGTACTACTAGCCCCAAAGTTCGCATATGGGAAAGGCTTCCAACAGCAAAGTAACAAACCCAAACAGAACCATAACAGTGCAATAACTGGAAACAAACTGTACAAAGTCAAAGGGGAAAAAAAGCACTTCTGTGGGTTACAGTACTGGACAATTATCCTCATGCAAGGCATTAATGAAGACAAGACGTTTCAGACATAGCCACACCTTAAACTACATTCATGGGCTTTAAACAGAAATTGTAGGAGATGAACTTTGCTGCATTACACAGGGTGGGAACCTAGATCATAGCAATGGCCTCCTCTAGTCATAAAATTATGAGTTTAATATATTGTGGAGAACTGGAAAATAAACAAACCTTCTATATTTCCATTATCTGAAAATGTAGATCTGAGCAAAATGAACATTAAACTTTTTTTAAATTTCAGTAGCTTTGAAGCAAAATACATCATTCTCAGTGCAACTCATTCTACAGCAAGACAAGTAGGCACGCATTTTCCAAGAATAAAGCCACTTCTTCCAAAGGTATACACACCTCAATTTGCTCATCCGGCCAATTCACAGCCCCAGGCTCCACACAAATCAGCTGCTAAAAAGTTTCTCTGCTCCTGCTCTACCATCGTCTTGCCCAGCATGTCTCCGGCTACTGCTTTTTTTTCTTTACTCGAGACTGATCAGCAGACAAGATAGAGTAGAGCAGCACACGCAGCCTCTGTTGGATAAGAAATCATCCTGCTCCCTTATGCAATCTCTTTAAGATCCTTTACCACCGATTCATGTTGTTTATTTAGTGCAAAATGGTCAGAGTAACCAACATGAAAATTAAAGTGCTCCTTTAATGACTTATGTCAAACATAAACCTGACAGCAAGCAAAAAACTAGACTAAGCATTCAGTAAATTAAAAAAAAAAAAAAAAAAAGAAACAAAACAAACACAGTTAAGGTTTCCCTGTGCAAATTTAATTAAGTCCAGCTGCCTCTAATCTTCTTGTGTGGCCAGTTTTAATTACCTCTCCTCCCTACTATAATCTGGTCCCAACTTTTTATCTGCCTTCTCAGGCTTTTCATCAAGTCTCCATGCCCCAGCCAAAAAGACCTACATCTTTTTGAACAAAGACAATTCCACTTTTCCCACAACATGGGGTCTACTGTAAGATGTCTCTCCCCTCTGTTCACCTGCTTCTCTTAGCCCAACAATCTTATTTCACCAGACTTCACCCATTTTCTCCCTGCTTCATCATCCAAATTTACCATCTCCTAGGACTGCCTCTTAAGACAGCCCCCTCTCTAATCCTCTGCCTCTGTCTCCCAAACCCTTTTAGCCTTGAGTGCTACTTTTCAGTCCCATATTTTGCCCTGTTCTGATCAATTCCCTGCAAAACAAATTTAGATGAGACACAATAGCTGATGTAGGTATTAAAGAGTACAAGAGAGCAACATCCCTTGCTATCAATTACAGGGACAAACACAGGAAAGCAATTAAAAGAAAATTTAGCTCTGAGTTGGAAAGACAATGGGGATATGGAAGATCTATCAGGTAATCCTAATTCCTCTTAGTAAACACAGGTAAAGTATGAAATACAAGATAAAACATGAAATAGCTTACAAGACCCAGCAGACAATAAGATTACAGAAAAAATAGTTGAGGAAACATGAGAAATTACTATGGGAATTTACATATATTTAGCAGTGCTTCAGCTGAGTGGCATGAAAAAATATCAGAGGTGGAAGATAAATTAGGACCTTTATTAGGCAAAAGTTTAGAAGAAACAGCTTGAGCAACAAGCAGTCAACATACTTTTTCTTTAGATAATGATAAAGTATGATATCTAATTACTTTATACAGACTAAGGTATTTTATATGAACAAAACAAGGGCCCAGCACTCATTGCATTCTTCTGACCTCCAGCTATACTCATACAAATGTTTCAAACTGCAGATGTCCATTCCCTCCTTAGAACTCAACTGCTGAATCGAAAGTAACATCTTCTGCTCAATAGGTCTTGGTCCTGTTAGTGTAGGAGAATAAATTTTCCTTTTATGTATCTGTCCTTTCTTCCTTTTACATTATTTTTTCTGTAGTATTTCCACATGATCTTCATTTGTACACTTTGAACATCAGCACAGAACATTAACTTTTAATGTCCATTCTCTATTCAGAAACAAATAACTTCATATTGCATGTTTAAGTGGGTGAATAAAACTCTTTTAAGCCATTACGGTAAAAGCCCAGTCTCTTCAAGACAGATTCCCTTAACTCTTCAGACAGTGACTGTGGCAGAGTCAGAAAAGCTGCAAAAGGCACAATGCTCTTGCTTGCTCTGTACAGGCAGGGCACACACAGATTCATTAGCAACACAATCACCTGCGAGGTTCATGCACACACACACAGAATTTGGATTACTTATAGCTAAAATATATTCCATGATTTCTCTGTCTTCACAACATCAAGAGGAATGCTAGATCTTAACACCATAAACCAGAACCCCATTTCTTCTCTCCTCAAAAACAGGAAAAACTGTTCAGGATAAAACATTACACAGAAGAGACCTAGCCCAGAAAGACTTCTTGCTCATCTTCTTCTAACTCATCTGAGTTCAAGTTGCGGAAGTTTTTAACAACAGAATTATGATATAAAATGTATTATTGAGACACACTAACAAAATTAAAGCAGTCAACACAAAATAGGAAGAGAGGAAGACTGATCTTTTCTATAAACACTTCTCTGCAAGAAATTCATGGCCTTAGATCTTATATTTGAGATGTTAAAAATATATGCATTTTCCTCACTTCAAAAAGGAGGAACAAAATACCATAGCAAATTACAGAATAGCATGTTATACAGGGTATGTTTTTACCTTAGAACTCGATACTTAAGGAAATGAGAATTACTGCAAAATACCGTAGGGGTAAGGATAGGGTGGTAATTAGAGAAAATGGTAAAGCGATCCACTGAGGATGCTGCTGGAAGACTCCATCACCTCGTAATAAGAAAACAATATAAAATTATAATCTTAAGTCCTTTTCCCCAAAAGCCATATCACAACTGACAATTATCAACACAAATACAGAGTTATTGAAGAAATGGAGAGCTCATGACTATACACCAGGAATATTCTTACCTCTCAGCTCACAGAAAACTAAGACCAACAAAGTTACTCCTCCTTTTTAATTTTGTTTTCTTATGTTTTCATCAAGAAGAGTGAATGGATATAAATTGAGAATAAAATAATTCAAAATCCTTGAAAGATCATCATGGGAGGCAACAATCCACAATAGGAAATCAGTATTATGACCGATCTCACTGTGTTCATATAAATAATTGTGTTATTTTTAGTAGTTACATCAATAATAACTGTTATACAGAAGATGGCTGGTGTATCTTTTCAACAACTACTCTTTGAAGTAAAAAGGAATAATCTGTAAAACGTGACAAGTTAACAATCATGTGTGACTAATGACAGGCTTCTCCCCTTTCCTCAGAAAATGAAAAGCAGCAAAAAGCTTGGAGGAGTTTAAAGGGTGCCAAAATTTCCAGCAGCTACTGAAAACAACATAAGACAGGCAAGTCCTCCATACAGTCCTCCATGCTGCCACTTAATCTGTAATGTTAATCAGCGTCCTTTTTCTCACTGAAATAATCTCTGAGCTAGAAAGGTAAAGCACAATTTTCAGTTTTATTCTTATCCTTGTGCTTTGACAGTTTTACTGTGACTTGGATTCCTATATTCATTTTACCTCTCTAAACGGAAGCTTACCTTGCATAATTAATGCATACACTTTAAAAAATATATATTATTTTTTTTACAAAACAGATTACTACGTGAAGCCTGCAGTATTGCTACTACTAGTAATACAGAACTAGCATGCTCGTTTGTTCAGTTTAGAATAGCAAGTTTCTATCTTGATATTTCAGTCTCAGTTCAAGTATGCCTTCTGTGCATACTAATAAAGAGAAGTTTATTGCCAAAAACAAGCAGTAGATCATACTTAACAGCAATATAATCAGAATATCTTTAGTTACATTACTAGAGAAGCACATGGGCTGAAAAATTCTCAGATTAGATAAATAGAGCAGGCAGATAATTACAGTCTTATGATTTAAAGATGCTGTTGCATGCCTACTTAGCAAAGCCTAGAAATGTAGAAATGGGATCGTCCCAACTCTTACTTCATGCTAAATACACATGTAATAAAGATTTTCTCTCAAAACAAACAAACAACCCCAGTCATCATACAGCAAGAGTGACAACTCCTACAGTTCAGCAGGACACAACACGGTTCTTAAAATGTCATCTGTTTGGGAAATTGGGAGGTTAGTTTCACTCCTCCTACCCCTTCCCTAAACTAAGCTAAAGAGGTTTGGGGTCTGTGGTAGTTAAGACAGCTTTCCAAGCTGGCCCCTAATCTCTGCAGATCACCCTCAGACTAGTAGACCTGTATTGCCTGTATCTAAAGTCCTAGAGATCAGTCTTGATGGAGATCAGTGCTCCATCAACAGCCCTGCATACAGAGACCTTCCCAGCTGCCTGGAAGAACATCATTTTGGATGCTTTTATGCAGCTCAAGGCCTTTTATCCATAGGAAGGGAGCCATAGGAGAGAAGAGGATGACACTCCTAATCTTGCTTTCTAGTAGTAACTCCAGTTAAGCCATGCTGGAGCACTACATATCATGGAAAACTCTCCTGAGAAAATGCACAAATTAAGCTCTATGTTCCAACAGAAGGAACTGAACCCAGAGCAATCCGTCAGTACCGCACTATTTTTAAGTAAGCAGGCAATGTGATTATCATGCAGAAATGACTACTTTGTTCCTAAGTATCCAGCTGAACAGGGATTTTATCTAATAGACAAGAAGCAAGGTCCAACCACTGAATGCTGAAATTAGAAAAATCCAAATGGAATTAACTATGAGAATAATTACTCACTCTAATAGCTTACTAGGAAGATAGTAAATTCATCACGGCTAAGTCTTAAATTAGAGAAATACTCCCTCTTAGCTCAGCAGGCACATTTAAAAGCTGCAGAACATGTAGCACGAGCCCAGCTGCCCGAGCACAGTTAGCTGGCTGCCCCTGCCTGGGAGCACACAGGAGCACGAGCTGCCATGGTCACCTCCTCTCCGCTCCGACAGCGCCACAGGTTACCCAGCTGCTGATAAAAAAGTGCCTAGTTCCACTGCAGAGAGATCTCAAGGCCATAAAGCTTAACACGCACAGTAGCTGGCACAGCCAAAACAACCTTACTGTAGATTTGTCTCCAGCATCCACAACAGTGCTGGACATGGCCCCTGGGCAGGGATGCATTTCCAGCATACAAACCTACAGACCTTAGCAATACGTTATGCCGAGCTGCTTTATGAAGCCATTCACATAGCCTGGTACCTCACACGGTGCTGCTTTGCAGAACGGTATCATAAGAGCAATACATAAATAACTTCCAAGAAGAACTGCTCATTATTAATGCAAAATATCTGAAGGTAAAAGCAAAACAGCACTTGGCAGCGAGAGTGCTGCCATTAAGATGCTTGGTCTAAAAACCTCAAAGTGATTTATAGAGTACCCAAATGACTTCTCCGTCTCCGTTTCTTTCCTGTCCACTAATCATAAAAGTCATTTTGGGTACATTTCCCCAAATTATGGGTTTTACTGATAGTGAATTGCAATTTTACCAGATGGCCAGTGTCAGCTTCTGGCAAAACGGCAGCATGATTTCTTGGACAGAATCTCTAATTGAAAGGCTGCAGAAGTGCAGCACAAGGAGGCAGATGCACAGAACAAAAAAGGTGAACCTGGAACGCAGAGCAGAAGAGATGGACAGAAGAGGTGAACTTCAGCCGAGGTAGACCTTGAGGACAGAGAGCAATTGCATTTAGTTAAATTTAAACTGAATTTAGTGAAGTTTAAATGGGGGGAAGGAAGAAATTAATGCCAAGTACTAAACTCTTTCCTAACTGAGATGAACAGCTCTAGTGTGTAATGACAACGCACAACCAGATGAACGCATGCACACTCACTTTGTGCTGAAAATCTTTCCAGTGGTTAAGAAGGAAAACACCACAGGACTGAAGCTGAGAGAAGTGTAAATCGAGCAAGCACCAAGAATAATCTTCTCCTTGGCTGTCAAGAAGTTTCATGGCATAGCACAATTTTCTCAAGAAGCTGGAAATAATATCGTCTCTTTTGAGATCTACCACATAGGTATCAGAGATATATCCGATAGACATTATGGACAGAGCAGCTCTGGTGCATAAGCTGCAATGCCACTGCTTGAACATCCAGTCAAAAATATTAAGAGCTCTCCAGCTAAATAGACATAGAAGGTCCCATGGTACAATGTCTGCAAATGGGCCCAAGCACTGCTATTTAAGAAATATAGCTTCATTTCAGACTGAATTTCTAGAAAAGACTGCCAGGTCTTTGTTGTACAAATAAAGAACAGCTTACCAGACATTAAAGAACTATCTATTAATACTAATGCTACTTCTTTTCTTTTTCCACAAGGTGAAAAAAGTCCCCAAGTCTTGCCAAGCTATCACTAACAGTACTTTGCATATGAAGATCCATAGCGGTAAGGCTACTGTTTAAAATTTCTATTTTCATTTCCTGTTTTCGGTTGCCTACTCTTTAAGAAAGTTTGAAGGACTATTATCTATAACATTCAGCTGTCATGTAGTTTTAATTGCTAGGAAAAATTCCAGTAATTCTATCAGTACTGCTAATGCAGCTGGGAGTAAAAGGCTGTAATACATTACAGACTTTTTTTATTTAGGCCTAGTTCAGCAGAGCTATAAACTGAATTTCTGAGATAAGAAAAGGTAGCTGGGGATCAGGTTGGGGTAGAAAATATCCTTCATGCAAGCAACACAAGATACTATTGCTGGTGTAATCTTACCATTTGGGGGGAAAAATACAGATCAGCTCTGTTCCTGTGAGATTGCTGTAAAAGAACAAGGAGTAATATATATTTTATGAAGAATATCTATCTGTCCACTGTCTGACTTCATATCTTATGAAATGCTCTGCTATGTACATTCAATCAGATTTTGTGCAGTATCTGCTGGGCAATATTGGCTCCATTCTGAATACTGTGTTTTCAAAGCTGAACTCAAGAAACATGTACTTTCATCCAGAGCTAGTCAATGAACTCATTAAATGCCTTTGCATCAGCATCTGATAAGAAGTCTTTGACCTCCTTTTATTTTTTTCCTTTTAATAAAAGCCAGAAATACAAATAAAGAAGAATAATGGCGGCATTTACCAGACTTGCTGAAATCTGTTAATACATTGGTTTGTTTGCATTTTCACCATAAGAAAAACTTAAGTACAACAAGGTCACATACTACTGGGACACAGCAGAACCGACTCCCTTCTTAGCGTCTCACTTGAAAGCAAAGAAAAAAAAAATCAGTCTCCACACTGTATTAAAAACAGCAAATGTCTTCTCATTAACCTCACTTCTCCAGAACACCGCTTACCACACGTTGGTTCCTGAGTGTTATGTTCTCTGCATCACCGGGAAGCTTTCCGGCAGCAGATCGAAGCTCTGACCTTGCAGAACAACAAGGCGCTTGCTGACAAACAGCATGTGCAACTGCCAGGTTCGAAGGAAGATGATAACCCAACCTGTCTAAAAGAATCTGGCCTCTGCCCAGACAGACTCTTAGCAGGCTCCACTGGAGAAATGGAAATGGTTGCAATTATTGTTATTGGTTTAATGCCCTTAAGATGGCTCTCCGAGAATCTTATTTCAGTAACTGATTAAGCAGTATGTTCAGCAGCAGGCCATTTGCCTGCCAACCTAAGGAAACTTCAGTTTGCTCAGCCAAACTCTGTCTGTGGCTGGGAAAGTAATTTGGGGTGTCTGCGTGACCAGAGATGAAACTAGGTACCTGGAAATGAACATTAGATGGCCTTCAACATTAGGGACAGGGAGGCAATCAAGTGCCCTTGAAAATTCCACGAAGCAATAGACTAGGTATTCAGTGCTCCTGCTCTACAGCACCTTCCTACTACAGAAAGGTGCTGTGAGCACAAGCAGGGAGAAGAGCTGCGTCCCAGACCGGGCAGCACTGACCCCAGGAAGAGGGAACAAAAATCATGTAACTGAACTACCAACCTAAAGAGGTACTGGCAAAGCCTGCACAAATACAAATGCTCTTAAAATTTGAAATTTGGGTCATAAATCAATTGCAGAAAGTAACATGTTGTAGAGGGAGACCCTTCTCTGAGGCTAACGCCAGTGAAGATGCTGCTGCACCTCTGCCACAGGACGTGGCTGGCGAAGCTCCACCAAAAGCCAACTGCAAGAGTGCTGCCTAACCCACCCCACATCAGGGAGGTCAGCAAGCTCCCCAGTCAGAGCAAACCAGCACTGGATTAAAAGTGACTAACGTGAGCTGTTCTGAGGACAGCAGACCATACACCCTTCCAGGGCAGGGGACAGCCTGGGGCCAATTAACATCTTACACCGCTGCAGAACAAACACCTGCCCATAAACTTTATGCTATATTCTGCAATAAAAGCAAGCCGTGTTTCATTGCTAGCATTAGGGATCTAAACTTGGCTACTGAGGTTGGCAGAAGCCACATATCAAAGACCCAAATCAATGCACTTGTCCTGCAGCTTGCTGTCTTTTGAACTTGTCATGGGAAGTCCAGAAAAACAAATGGCAAAGTTATTTTGTGAGGGTCACAAAGAAGTTAGGGAGGCAGTTTTTTAACTGGAAGTTAGCTCTACCTTCTTTCTCTTTCCTCTCCACATGAATATAGATGCACTGGCACACCTAATTCATATTAGGTATATGAACAAAGCTGTACCAGTAAAATATTACTTGGTATTAACTTAGCATCCACACTGCAGAATGACAGGTCAATGACAACAAAAGGAGAAGAGTGCTACTGACCTTAAATACACTGCTGTGTTTCATTGTACAGTTCTTGTATGCAGACAAATGCTGGCTTAAAGATCACTTTAGAAAGAATTGATGCATCTGTCAGAAATTACTTCAACATAACGTGGTTCAGCTTGAACTGGCTATAACAACAAATTCTTATATAGTGCAGAAAAACTTCCTACCTTCACCCCCATCTTACACAGAGAGCAGATATAGCACAAATACTAAAAAGCTGGTGGAGAGTTTGCCCAGCACCCAAACCAATTCCAAACAGGTTCCCCCTCTGAACTGAATTTCATTTCTTCTCTCTTCAGGACCCTTTCCCAAATGCAGACAACCAAAGATTTCGGTTTTATAGTCTGATCCACCAGCTGTTAACATGACAAACACTCTTACAGATAACAACTAAGTAGGTGAATGTTTCCCGATACTTCAGAGCATTTTTTCTCCTTTTTTGACAATGTGCATGTATTGAAATAAGGTTAAGTCCCTCATTTAACCCCTACTTGATAGTAGATGCATAAAGAGCTAAAAAGGCATATTAGAATCATTTTTCAAATACAAACAGATTGCTTTAAGTCTAATATGGACGGTATTCCGAGGAAGCCTTTTCCACTCCTGTCTTACTCTTTAAATCCATGCATGCCACCTGCCTGATGGCACATAAAACAGCAGTTACCAATTCCAAATGAATGCCTTCAAATCAGCCAGTAAAAGTTTTGCTGTACGCATGTGTGCATCCCATACAGACCACTGTCTCACCAAACCACCCGTCTGCCAGAGCTGCACCTGCTTCTCATGCAGAGCTGGGACAGCTTCTTTGCAGCTGTGACCCCACCACAGTGGCAGCTGCAAGCAGGAAAAGGCACCAATGTCACTGTCTTGACCCACCTTTAGTGCAGGCCACTCCACCTTCCTGACTTTTCAAGGGTGCTGTCAGTGCAGTCATCATGAAGATGAAGAGTCATCACTGTCCTTGCAGGACAGCAGAGCCAAACAGCACCAGCTGTATCGATCAGACACAGACCGCACTGCTTCCACCCAGACCTGCTGTCCATCCTCGCTGCTGCGTCAGGTGTGTGGTGTGGCAAAGGACAGCTGCTGTACCCCACAGCTTCTGCACAGTTCTTGGAAATCAGCACAGTTCCGGAGCACGTAGGTGAAGTTACTCTGGCCCTAGTGAAAGGCGTCTTGATGTTCAAAGGGAAAGACTTGTCAGACAGTTGGTAACAGGTGGAAATGCAAGGCAGCTGGTACGGCACAGCCTGTCAGACAAGAGTCTCTCGTACGTGCCACACACAGCCCCAAAACGACAGGAAGGGAAACCCGAAGAGTCTAACACTGACAGCACAGGGGAACAGAGCTCTGGGGTGCACGGAACAGCCAGGGCACGCTTCTGAGTCAGCTGGTCATTTCTAACAGAGAAAAGTTGTTCAAAGAAAAGACTGGCAAAATAACCATAAAAAAATAAGGCCATTTTCAAATTAACTCAGAATGGGTTTTTATCACTACCACATAAAAAAGATGTGTGGGACACTCCAGCTGTTAGCAGCTGTATTTCACTACGACTGTTTCTGCTGTTCTAATGCCAAGTTGGAAGATGCTCTGAATAATACTTTGGGTGGCAGCAGCTACAGCACCACCACAAACAAGGTTTCTGCATTTGTCCTTACTGGAAAACCTGGCTGATTAGGTTACGTCCTATGGCAGGCACAGCGGGAAGCCTGTAGATTGGACCTTACAGTAATCATCTGCACTCCAACAGCCTAAAAGGGGTTTTAGTAAGCCTAAGGCATTTCTCTTGGTATACAGCTCAACTTCTCAAAAGGCCCACTCCTAAACAAAGAAAAACAGAACACGGTACAAATCATCCTGACCACGTAAAGTCCAATTCATACATGGGGCTTTCAAGTCTGTTTCTATCTTAATATTTCTCATAATCTATATGTGGACTTCCATAATCTCAGATGCAGGCAGGGCTGATTAACAGATGGCACCGATCTGTCCAAAGTTTAAAAATCACTTTCTGCTCACCAGGACATCAGAGTCATCTATTTGCTCAACAGTAGTGATGATTAGATATAAATTCCATCATGATAGAAAAAATACAATTGAACTAAGGCATTTACATTTCCATTCCTATTATCTTGACACCTGGGAAATATCTAGCAAACAAGATTTCTTTCTCCAATATAAACCCAAGAAAAAAAAAAGAAAAAAAAAAGGCTTTGAGAAATGCTTTTATTTCCTAGAGAAGATTTTATCAAAATCCACTCCCTTATTGTTCATATCCGTTCTCAAAGGTACGCAGTGAACATGGGGTAAGAGCACCAACGGGGTGCGCAGATCTGCTCTTACTGCTCCGACTAGTGAGACCAAGCACACATTTCCAAGATAACCCATCTTCAAGAGCAGACATTGACCTGAAACAGCTTTGGTTGCTTTTTACGGATTGCCCAAATACTGTCTCATATTCTTTGGGTTTTGATTCTGCATGGGAGAAAAAAAAAAAAGCCTGTGGCCCATCTGCCTGGGAGGTGGGATCTCCCAGCCCCAGCAGCACCTGCCACACTCAGCTCTGGGGCTCACCAGGCAGAAACCTTAAGTGCACACATTTGGAGCTGTTTTAAAGGACTTGTTAGAAGTGGACAGGAGACAGCTCAAAAAATCTGATCCAAAGTCTATTCAGCTCCAGACGATAAATTTAGAAGGCTGAGTGCATTCAGAAAACCTTCTCAAAAGCCATAAAATCTGGAAAAGGTTCAACTCCCAGTAGCAGGACGGCAGGCTGGACGACCCTAGGTCTTTCTGCTGCTGGTGAAGGAACAGCGAGCGGGTGATGGGTGCTCCATCATTTATACCCTAACACAGAACTATTGAGCAGCTCTGATGCAGGTACCATCCATCAACAAGAAATGGTTCACTTAGTTGAAATCACATTACCGACCTGAAGAAAGCATGAGATCTTTATGAGCTCACACAGAAATTCTCTCAGCTATGCAAGAGAGCTTGGCGACACATCTTGGAAGAGTGAGAGAGAGCTTCAGCAGATTTTCTGGCAGGACTTCTTTAAAACATAACATATCAACCTCAAAAGACTGGCAGCAGTATTTTAACAGGTATTGTGGAAAGAACATTTTAGTGTTTATTTATTTATTTATTTTCAGTTGTGTGCACTCAATTCCAGTGGGACCCGAAATATTAGCTGAACTTCTTATAGCCAGAGATAACACCAGGACAAAAACAAGCATTGCAGGGAAATCCTAGTTCACTGAATTAAGAGATAGAAGTGCACACAGAGCACTCCCATAGACAGAAGAACACTTGACAGTAGGTAACAACCAGCAGCTAACAGTAAGCAAGTGCTCTGCAAGCTCCCCTGGCACACTTACACTGTACAAGATTTTGCATTTTAATTTCAATATACACTTCCTGACACGTTAAATAAGCTATTTAAATAAACTTTTAGAAAGAAGAGGGGTACAGACACATTTGTGCACCCTTCCTGAGGTGCAGCCCAGCCCCCACGCCCCCAACCTGCTTATCGCTGCATCCAACCAGCTCCCCCGGCATACCTGCGTACATAAGCATCACTAATCTGCTTCAGTCAGAACAAGCCAGGTTAGCTTAAAAGTTTAAATTCTTAGCTAAGCAGATTTGTTTTGCCTGAAATAGATTAGGAAGCAACCGCACGAGCAGTTCCACGCACCGATGAGAGACACGGGGGGACAGGACAAGCGGCACGGGCTGCAACCCGTGAGCAGCACTGCCCAGTCTGACCTGAACGGCCACTGCAGCACAAGGGCACCCACTCGGGAAATTGGTTAAGGGCTCAATTCAAACTCACGGTCTGTTCTGTTCCACAGCTTCCCCATGTTGTAAGAACCAGTGAAAGTGAAGCAAGGATTCCCGTCCTGGTCTTACAAAGAGGCTGGCATCTACAGCTGATCACGTTCACTTACAATGAATCATGGACACAACACTTAGAGTCCAACTGCTAGTACTTCTATTTAAGCAGAGAACAAGCTCTAAATATGATGAAAGTGGCCAATGTTGGCCAAGGGACAAACTTAATTTATTGTTACTTTTGTTCATAAACGAGGAAGGGAGTATAGGTCTACTGGAAATAATAAGAATGACCGTATCTCACTATCCTCATTTAGGGGCTTCTTGCTTCTTTGGCAGTCATCTTCCTAAGTGATTGCACCCTGAGAGAGCTCATGAGGACAGCATTTCAAGGGCAAAAATAAAAGAAAGGACATGCACATACCCAGATGGCAAACACACCACACAATTTACTACTTGGCTGAAGTACTTCACTCCCAAAATAGTTTAACCTAACCTCCTTAGGTCCTTACAACAACCTCCAAAGTCTAACAAATACAAACCAAGTCTGCAAACGCACGGAAACAATAAGCAAAGGTAACACCAATCCCTTCATCAGTGGCTTCAAGGAGATGTTTCATGGACGACCATGTGGTCCACAACTTTAACTATGAAAAAGGGTCTTCCTCATGATGAAGAAATTAGCATTTTTGCTACAAGTGTGTCACACACACACGTGTCTGCTTCTGTCCTAGTACCACTTGTTCTTTTCTCTACAAAGCTCTGAGAGAAGAGTTTTGCCCTAGCATCCTTTCCCTCCGAGCGGAATGCAAAGCAATCCATTTACACACATAGAGCCCAAGATGCAGGCATATAGGTAAGACAAATAGACAATTCACATTAATAACCAAAAATAAGAAACTGAAAAGCTAAACTTTTGCCATTTATTTAAAAAATACAACCTTTTCTAAATACCTTCCAGGTTAATGAAGTTGCTGGACTAGCAAGGGAACAACCAGACGTGTGGAGGGGTGCTTTTGTACTTCACTCCCCTCGAGGAACTGATCGTCATTGAGCACTTTCACACATTTTGCTGGTTTGTTTTAAACACAGCAAGGATATGTGGGAGAGACTGCAAGGTAAAATGCTTCATGAAGATGCAATAAGTTTAGCTCAACTGAAAAACTATTAATCTCTAGCTACCAAATACAGTGCCACTGTTCAGGAGTACAGCATGCTCTTATCAAATTGTCATCAATAAGCAGCAACAGGAAAGTGACTGGCCAATGTTCAGTAATCTCAGTACATTTGTGAAAACTCCACAAAATCCATGGGAGTAGCATAACAATAAAGCTTGCTTCTTCAAGCACACGTGTCACCTCCAAACCACTTACCAATGAACTCGATCCCCAGTATGTAACTTGGAATCCAAATGCTTCAGTTGGCCCTTCCCAAAGCGTAATTGTTTCTCCAAGAACAAGTTTGGCAAATACTACCTAGGATGTATCACTGTCAATACACACACACTTTCCAGAGGTAAAGGAGCAAGTAAATCTCTCTTGCACAGCAGAGTCCATCATCTGTATTTGTAAAGGATGGTCTTGCTCAACAGAATTTGCAAATCACAGACCAAAGAAAAGAAGGAATATGTAAAATCAAGATAACACAATTAGCTGCTCACAATGGGATAGATTTGCTGCTTGCTCTTTCCTCTACTACAGAGGAAGGGAATCAGAAGTACTGACACAGGCAAGTGGGACTTGCTGATGAGATGAAAGGAAAGGTATATTTTGAATAGCAACCTGAAGGTTAAGTTAGAAGCTGTGTCAAAACGGAGAATATTCCAGGCAGATGTGGCAGCATAAAACTAGAATCGAAGTAAGTATAAGGGGATAGCAAGGCAAAAAAATATGAAGAGTGGAATAAATTATACAATATAAGGCCTCAGACGAATTATAGATAATTCATTACTAGATATAGAGTAAACAGGATCAGATCTGTTCAGTGCCTGTAGCCAAGAAAGTGCATTATTGATCTACTGTATTATGCAGAGCTTGGAAAAAGACGACGACTCAGGAGTAAGTGTTCCAGCATATCAATTTTTATATTTAGCAACAGCTGAAACAAGCAGAAATGGACACTTCATAACATTAGTACCTGATTGTTTATTTTATGCTTCAAGACAAATTGGCTTTGTGCACCCTGAAGAGGAATGCTGTCAAAAAGGCCAAAAACACAATTCCTTAATTTAATAATATTTAAAGCTTCTCTAACAATTGAGATGGACTCCAAGCAGCATTGTCCTTGCAGCATGTTATTGATACTGTTAAAACAAGACTTTCCTAATGGAAAATCTAACAAGATGCTAAGCCAGCCAAAGTAATACCGAAAATAGCTGCGGTGTTTACAAGCAAGTATCAAAGTGTTCGTGTCTCTCTGAAGTCCTTTTATTTCCAACACCTAACATATGCTTGTGTAAATCCATAAGATCCTGAAAAGTAAAGGCTGAGAAACACTGCCCAAATTTCACATTGTGGGAACGTGGCAAAATATTCAACTTTGCGTGGGACAAGAACCAAGTTATTTAGAGCCAGTGTGACAGATTTACACCAGGATCCAATGAGAGCTACTGATTAAGTAAATAAGCAAAAAGAAAATTCAAGGACTAGTAAAAACAAAAACTTGACTTTGTGACAGCAATCTGTTTGTTTTTGTGTTTTTTTTTTTTTTTTATCCATGGGCTTTTGATTCTATAAAGCCTAATGTCTTTTTTAATTCTACCCAAGGAAATGCATAGGCTGTAGTACAATCCTTGCATGAAAATGAAATCAAGTCTTCTGTTTGCAACAGATTTGCCTGATGCCAGTGGCTGTTTGCCAGCCATCAGCACTACCATTAATACAAAGACTCTTATCTGCTCTTTGGTTGGTTCATTTGTTACTCGCCTATATTTAAAGTCTTCCTGTGGAAAAGAGTGGACTTGTGGTTCTAGGGGTATCAATGCTGCTACAGTGATAGATGGCTTGTCAAGATACCATGACCATTGTGAACTTACACATTACTAAACACACCTAAATGTATACAGTGGTATTAGCTGCCTTTCTCAGCACCAAAGATAGCTTACCTGGCCAACTGAGAACTTGCCTTTTAAAACCAAAGGTGCAGCTGCGTTCAAATAACAGGAGTAAACACGTCAACACTTATTTGTGAATGGATACGGCTAAATAAAACGAAAAAAATACAAGCGTGCCCTTACTGTTTCCTCCTCAAAAACTATGCCAAATACAAATGAAGTCTGATGCCATCTGCCACCTAATTACACCTTATATAATATATGTCATCAGGACACTTACCATAGCCATCACTCTGCAAGCGATGACACAAGATTGAAGTATTCAACTATCTGAATTTTCCTGCTCAGGGAACTCGCCGAGCCTTTGCAAAGCTGTGCATGCTAATGCAAAATCTTTTCAGATGAAATAGCTAAAATAAATTGATAAGAGTTATGCAGCCAGTGAAGTGCCATCACCTTTTTATTTCCCAGCTATTCCCACAAGCAGGTACTTGTATTCATTATTTTCTATAGTCCCTACACTTAAGATTTGAATTCTGCAAGTCCAAGACCAACTACAGCCAATGGCATCCACATCATACACTATTTGGAAATGTACTCCACAGACAGATCAAATGAAATCCAGTCCTCTTTTCAGGCAAAACTGTCTGAATGACTGCCTGTTGTACTTTGTATTACACCCGTATGTTCACAGTCCACACTCTACGGTGATAAAAGATGCTACTGTGTTCATTATGTTCACAATTTAGGACAACACAAAGACAAACAAAGCCATTTTAATTACAAAACTTCTGGAGTAATGTTTCAGTAATAGAATGAATAAATTTTCCTTTCTGGATTGGCTTGCTGTGTTTCACCAACTTAGCAGTGCTTATGTTACAGTACCATATGAGCTTTGAACATCAACAGTAATTCATTATGAATCCTGCTGCAACAGGATTCAACTTGTCATCGAAAACAAGCTGATCTGAGGCAGTAACAGAAATTTTCTTCGCCAAAGTCAGGCAACATTTTTCGTGCCACTTTTTCTCCCCTATCAGTTGGCGTTACTTTGAAGTACACACACTACTTTCTTACTTAAACCTTTCCCTACTAAAATAAACATGCTCAGAAACATACAGCATGAAATACTCATCTTCCCCAAAGCAGCAGATAAGCTTCCAGGTAAAGACAAGGAATCAGTGCATTTCTGTGCTCTCAGGGTATAGAAGATCTTTAACCTTTTCAATACAGGAAGAACCAAAACCGATCAAAACAAAAATTACACTATACGTTTCCTGACACATCAAACTACCATGAAGTTTCCAGCTTAAGATAAAAGCATAGTAAGACTCTCTTGACGCCAACAAGTCATTCAGCAGTTAAACTTCAGTCTCCCCTAAAAGGCAAGTGTAGATAGGCCTGCCATATTTAATTCAGAAAATGTGGTGTGCTGGGAAATACCACAGCTAGACATCTCACTGCTACCTTGAGCTGCTGACAACTTCCAGAGAGAAGAAAAGCTTGTCTCGGCAACGTCCTGACATGGATGATTCTAGCCTCTAATAACTGAAATCTTAATTTCACCCCACATTTTGCTGTTGTTTTTTGTTTGTTTTTTAATCTTAATGAGAGCATTTCTTAACAATATATTTTTATTATCGAGAGCAAGAAATTTTTGAACTGCTCAGTAAAGTCAGTATCGATTCCCCAAATTTCTCTTCCTTTCTCTAGCGACCAGCAGCACACATCAGAAATTTTAGAAGCGTACTTCTTACATCAGCAGACATAAGACGATGCACAGTAAGGGCCTGTTTTGTAAGTCACAAGAACACGAGGCCACCAGCTTTTAGGAGTTCTGCAAGCCACTGATTACATAGACAGAAGTGACCCCATGTACTAGCACAGAGTGAAACAGCCTCATCTACTGACATCGGATCCTGCAGCCTCTTGCTGCTGCTAGCACATTCAAGTGCATCAAGGGACAGCTGAAGTGCTTGGTGCACGGTAAGACCTGGTTGTGAGAACTGCAATGTATGCTTTGTGCTCACTTGCCTGGATCGATGTGACAGACTTGGCACTCGGACTCACAGACAAAATGCCTGAAAACGTCCTGACTGAAGTCTTTGAGGAGATAAAAAGCAAGATAACTGTGCCCTCCCTTAGCACTATTCTTTACCTGTTTTACAGTCTGCTTTCATGGTTAATTTTCCCTGTAATATATTAAAAAAAAAAAAAAAAAAAAAAAAAAAAAAAAAAAAAAGCAGATCCTCTATTCCTCTATTCAAGAAGAGAAAAACCCTTGCTGCCCATAGCACCTCCTTTATTCAGATGCAGTGCAACAATGAAGGCACAAGATCTGAAGATCTGGCTTGGAATATTTAGGGAAAGCACGGTCACCACAAAATGAGCTCATGTCTGTAATGTATCAGGACACATCCTGTATATCTGCTCTCTCAGAGCACAGCTCACAGCTGGTTTTTGCTTGGATGTGGGGAAGCCTGGGGAATGCATTATTTTATGGGGAGGGTGCTTTTTCACGCTGGGGGCTGATAAAGGATCTGAAACATTCTAATAAACCCAGCCAGATTTGCTACCTTTGCCTGCCACTTAATCTAACAGCTCACTACCATTAAATGTGGTTTCCAACCAAAACAAACAAAATCATGCTTCTTTGCATAGCTTTTTCCACATATAGAAGGTTGTCATTTTACTTTATTTACAAAAATATAGGTTCACAAGGAACTTGCAAGTGGAGCACAACTGGGAAAAGTTACTTTCATATGAACAATTCACATCACAGAACAGTGAAAGATTAACAATACATGTTGTATAAAGCAGGTTTGAGGATGCCTTTAAATCAAGACTAAAATCTAAGAATCAATTCATGTTTTTCACAAAGAAAAATGTGTCTTGTGTAACTTGGTCCATAACGGAAGCTATGGGCACCAAACAGTGAGGAACTTTTCAGTCCAAGAACAATTACTCTAAGTTTCTAATAAGAACCAAATTGGGAAGTTGCAATTTATTTCTCCTGAATGACAATTATCCTCACATGCAGTATTCGCTCTCCCACTCTTCCAAACTCTTCTGGTGAAGCTCTATAAAGATGAAGTTCAGCCAAAACATTTTAATTATTCGTTCTTCTAAAGGAAGAAATATCAGGTGGGCACAGCTAAGCAAGATGCATGAAGTACTTAAAGACTAGCCTACATACAGGCATCAGTGCTCACAGGTGATCATAAGATAAATTTTTGAAGGAGGAACTGCTAGTGTACATGTATACATAAGCAAGCTTAGGAAGCCTTGATTACAAAAAAAATGAAATGAGAGAAAAGTTTAGACCCAAGATATTTGTGAAGTCTCAAAATGAGTTGGTAAGCTTGTATATACATATCCAGGGTTTGCTGCTTTCCTATGCTCCAGAACAAAAACTGACAGCAGGTCATCAGCCACAAGTACGTATACTTCTTAAAATTATTATTTTTAAAATCTCATCACAACAGACAGGTAGAAACTACCCACATTATTAACTTCAGTTAGTGGCTTGCTAATTCATGTTGTTTTAAATCCAGCTGGCACACCGCACTAATCCTGATGTCCTGCACTAACTTAGCAACTGATTTTCACATCCTAAGATCCCGAATTGCCACTGTTATGCAAGGTGTCTTTCTAGGCAGAAAGAAAGAATTAGCGACCTAGCTTTCACCAGTGAATTGCCACTCAAAATTATGGGCTGTCACAGCCTTAAGAGCAGCAAATTACAGCACTGCCTTCCTAGCTCCTGTAATACCACACTCAGTCCATGTTGGTTAGCCATTTCCTTCGTTCCTCAGTTTATGCCACCTAACCCAACCTGCTTAAGGAAAAGATTTTGTTGTCACTCAGGCTATCATGGGAAATAACCGCAGCTGTGAAAACAGATGGAAAATGCTTTTGTATACATTCAGTTATGATATGTCTATCTGACGGGAAGCGTCTTCTACTCCCCATCCTGAATTGTGACTGTAGGTGTAGGCATCTGGAGGAAGGCAAAGTGAAATTTGCATTCTTTGGGGAAACAGGTGGAGAAAAAAAGGGACAAGCTAAGCATTAGTAACAACTGTGCATCTGGGAGACAGCACAGTGGGAAAGTAGAAGACAATGAAAGCGACCAGGCAAGCAGATGGAGCCAAAAACCTTGGTGTGTGTGTTTGTGTGTTGGGGGGGATAAAAAATAAAAATCAAGTGACAGCTGCATTAGTTGGCACACAATCCCCAATGGATGGCAAAGACACTACCCCTGTATTGGTGAAGTGTCAGAAAAGACACTGAAGGAACAAGGTCCATCTTTCTATGAATTAAAGACTACAGAGACTACGTGGTTAAAACGTGCTTAAAAGATAGCAGTGAGATCTGAGTTAAGATCTAATTTTTTCCCCAGCTCCAGATGTGAGAAGCTGGGTGAGTCACTAATTCTTTCTGTATCTGCATTACAACAGCCTCAAACACCAGTTTTTGCCCCTAGGGCCTATATATGCCCACAGAGTGCAAGCAAGATGTATTTACCGAGATGTTTTTAGCACTTATTTTTCAGTGGAATTTTCTGGGGCGTATTTTATTATGCATCATATTTCCCGGGTTGCTCAATGGTATGGTATGTGCATACGCTTCATAGCTGACCACTTCATTTTAGCGACAAACATAAGGCAAAAGAGTGATTTTGCCCACCCTTTGCAGGCAGACACGTACTGATCTAGTGATGCCAGCTGCATTGAACTTAACTGTGATGCCACGTTCCTGCGAAACCAAGGCTTGTATCTTTAACAATGTTAGAGTTCAAAGAATAGCTATGGTACAACTCCACCTCTTCAACATTTTTATTTTAAACTATTTTTTATTACTACACTTTTTCACTTGCTGTGAAAATCAGTTATCTGTGCTGATTATAGTTTTTTTCCTCTTTCATTTTCCCAACTTAGGAGGGCCCAATGAGCAAGCTAACACCTGGCCCTAAAACAAACAAAACACCAGAAAAATCACAAAGATGCCACCTTGGATGATAAACAAACGCAAACACACTCAGAGCAAAATTTGGGAAGAAGAGAAAGGAAAAGAAGAGAGGAAAAAAAGAAAACCACAAAAACAAGACAGGTTCAGGAATTATTGTCGATGCTTTAGAGATGCCCAGAGAATGGTGCGATGAGATCTGCTGCTTTTACATGCTGAATGACTGTATCTCAAGAAAACAGCCTTAAAAATATATATGTTTTGAAAACAGTAGTTACAGGCACAGATAAAAATTGCATGTGTAAAAGAAGGATCTAACCTTTCATTAACTCAGACTCATCTGAATAGTTTTTAATACAGTGAACTGTTACTGACTCACTCTGAAGGCTAAGATTTTGCAATGATTTGCCTCAAAGCAATTTTTATTGTCAGTATTAAGTTGCTGATAAAAACAAGGGATTTAAAATATAAGTGCTGACACAACCCTAACTACAGTGTTCTGCACAGCATAGTGGCACAGCTATAATTAAAAAAGACAGCCTACATCAAGTAAAAAGCTTCACTGCAAACCTTTTTAATGGATCAATACAATATCATCAGTGACATCTCAGTAGGGAGGATAATGGTAAAGCAGCCTTTTTATGGAATTAAGAAAAATCATATGTATTAATAAAATAAATATATCTTTTGAAGTCTGTAGACAACAAGTTGTTAAGTTTACAATTCAATTTTATCATTATCTGCAAAGCATAACATAACCAGTATACAAGATGTTGTTTGTCTATTTTTCTTGTACAACAGTGTAAGTGCAAAGATGGTTAAGGATACAAAAAAGGTTCTAAAATCTGGAATTAAAAAGAGGTCTTGGAGAAACTTCTATTTAAAACTTCTAGAATAGAAGTTGAACAACGTACAAGGAAAAAATATTTGCAATCACTTTCTCAAAACAGTGAGCGAGCAAAGTGCAGTATTCAGATCATAAAGTTTTAAGAAACTTAAAAAACTGAACATGGTGTAAGAATGACCAGAATGGTTCATAGCAAGTCTGCCTGACTCCTCACGTATCCCCTTCTGCTAAGGCTGGAAGTCAACAAGCTAACAGTCACAGCAGGAAGTCCTGAAGGGGGAAGTCTTGTACTTATAAGGAAAATTCATTAGGAGGAATATCAGGAACATTAAGCTACCAGTAGGTAAGAAGTTGCTTGGAGGACCGTCCAGAGCAGCCAAGCCAAGGATGAAGGTTTGGTTTTGCCCCCGTGGTATTTCTGCTCAACAATCTGAAGATCTCTGTTGCTGTGATGACACGTCTCTCTAAACAGCTTGCTGTGGTCTTCTACGGCTTAATGAGTAAAAAGCAGCATTTCTGAGGGGCCGGGGAGTGGAGGAGTTATGAAAATTGTACTTGAAAAGTTGGTTTGATTAGAATAGACAAAATTTAATTTGAACCCTGGACTCTCATCGTCTTTAATGCTGTTAACAGGATCGTCTGTGTTGGAGCACTTGTAACACCATTAGTGAGATGGCAATTGTTCCCAAACGAAGACTTGGGAGGCCAGTCTGACGGGACAATTCTACCAGCCTGATAAACCATCCCAATTAGATAGTTACCTACCCTTACTTTTGGAAGATCTCATTTCATTTCCAAAATTGATTTTTTCCCCCCTAAATTCAGTTTGAGCAACAGTACATTGCTCTCTCTTGCGTTGCTGTGCTTCTGATAATGCCAATATTGATGGCAGTAATCGGATTTTACTGCCAAATGTTGCTGTTTACTGCGATGCCATCATTTTTCCTGTTTTGCAAACAATGAAAAACAGCACCAAAGAAATTTTGTGCTGCTGTTTATAAAAAGAAAAAAGAAGAGAAGCCACTTTAGCCTGACAAAGACCAAGGGAAATTGAAATACTACCACAGGAGGGAATCACCAGAGAACTGATGGCGGATGAGGGCCCCGTGGTGTACCACACAGCAGCGAGAGAACAGGGGAAGGCACCAGGCCTGCGAAGCACAGCAGCTGAAGCCAAAGACAAAGCCTGGGACTGCGGCAGGTATGGGTCTCTCCAGATAACCAGGACGGCTCCTTCAGCCCCAGGTCTGCTTGCCTGTTCTCCCCTCCTCACCACACGGCTCCTCAGTGCACCAGAGGCCTCCCATGCACAGCTCCCTCCTCGCAGCTCTGCACCCTCACCACTGTCTCCTCAACCAGAGAAGATTCAGTGCTTCCTGATTATTCAGAAGAAAAGCTCTGCTGCTATTTCAAGATAAACTTATTCCCCGGGGTATTCAGAGTCCGTATTATCCTCTGATTGCAGAGAGGCATCATTTCGGAACATACAGCACCAGGCCCCAGGACTGAGGCACCTGCTCTGCTAAACTGCTGGCAGAGCCGCCCACCTATGCTGAGAAGCACCAGCTAAAAAACACATAAACTGACACCTGCTCATAAAAATCTTAGGCCACCATTAACTTTGGGATTTAGGAAGTCTTCTCTCTCCTGTTTTTATAGTCACACTAACCGCTTAACCCAGAAAGTGGACATATGATAGCACAACCAAGGAGTTACCAGAAAGGCGCATCGGCTCACTTGGCTTAAATACTTGAAGCTGGTATCTCCACAGAAACGGACTTCAGGAACCTTTAGTTTTTAGCATTTGTACAACATAGCATGAAAACTGAAAATCCATTTACACGAAGGGATAAACTTAATTTTACTAAATGTCTTGACCTAAGAAGGTAAAATTGGGCTTTCTTGTTGTATAAACCTAGACTGGTATGCTCTTGTAATACAGCTAGTCACTCATTTCAATAAAAGAAAGTTTTGACTTTTATTTTAAGCCATTAGCCTTCCAGAGCTAAATTTAGCCCTGGAGGAGCTGCCAGGTTCCTTTTAGACACATTAGGACTGCTATCTAAAATGCAGAATTACGATCAGAAATTCTATTTCTGAGAGAACAAAGCCTGACATTCAGATCCCACAATAAGTTTCTAATGCCACCAATTTGGAGGGCAGCTGGAAGCAAACAAGCAAACAAATCGCAACTATAACTGTTTTTTCACATATATACAAATACATATTTACATATAGAAACATACACTCACATATAGGGCATGTTGTCTACAAAAGCAGAACCAAACTGATTCAGCAGCTGCGCAGGTGGTACCAGTATCATTGTAAGGCCAAGTCAGCAAAGATCTTGATTCCCTTCCATGTTTCCCGAATACAGAGAAAATATTAGAACATCTTAAAGGACTGAAATATTTGGGAAGTATTACACAGCAAGATACTCATTTTTGCAAAGATCGGTAAGCAGACTATCTGATTTCTCCCCTTAGTAACAAGCATTCACAAGCTGGTAACACTTTCAGCTCCCAAAAAGGTTGCATGGTTATACAAAACTCAAGGTAGTTTGGTGATACACCACACAGATGGATCCAGTACTATCACATTTCAGCAAAATGAGATTAAGTTAGAGTGGTTAAAGAGAAAATAAGTTTGAAGTCCTTCCAGGAAACAATTTTATCAGTATATCTCCAGGAAACATCTCTAAGAGTTCCGTTAAGGCAGGTAAAATGTACATTAGTAGCATTGATTGTTTTTGTCGTTGTGTGGTGTTTTTTTGTTTTTGTTTTTTTTTGTTTGTTTGTTTGTTTGGTTGTTTTTTTGTTTGGTTGTTTGTTTTTCTTAATAGTCAGTGCAATTCTCTTTTTTTTTTTTAATAAAGGAAATAGGTTTGCTGGAAGATCCCTTTCACTGACACTCTGGGATACTTTAAACATGAAACATTTTAAGCCTGCAAAATCATCCTACTAAATGGCATGCACAGTCAAACTAATTTTGGAAAATGTTGATGCCTAAATACCATCATTTGTTTTCAACAGTGCACATACCACCTCAAATAAGTCTGTTTCTTCCCACCTTTGATACAAGCTTACCCTAAAGTTTAGCCTGATGTTTCACACACACACAAAGCTTAGATCTCATTAGAATATCTTTTAAAAAAAGATATTCAGAGCTGTTGTAGTGGCTACCACCATAAATATCTTCTGGCTGAGTAATAAGAAGAAAACATTAGTGATGAAAACAGCTAAGTGCTGGCTGTTGCTAATTAGAGCACCACTGGGGTCCAGAATCTGAATACTACACGTACATAGTATATCAAAATGGTACGGGTACACTAATGGTGGTATTCTACCCAAACCACTCCACAAGCACACCGGAGGCACGTAACCACCTCGCAGGCAGCAGGCAACTGCATGAATGAGCAGAGGCAGGCATGAGGGCTGGGGCGTAATGGTGTTTCGCTGCCCATGCACTCCCAGAGCATTGGAAAGCCTTTAGGTGAGCCAAGGGAACACAAACCAAATGAGTCCAATTAATCATTCGGCTCTGGTAGCACAACAGTACTCCAGCAGAACACATTATTGCTCTTTACTACCATTCCCGGACAAATTCCTGTCAGCAGAAAGGACTTTTTCCCCGCCCTGGCTACAGTTTCATGGAATTGTTGTATTTTGCAGTGCAGTTTTGTACACAAAACACTATTATTTTACAAAAAGAGACTGTTTTATCTGAGAAATGCAATTCTTTCCAACTATTTTTCTCGGTGATTTACAAAGATTTTTCTTAAACTTCATGGCATAACTCACTCTATCAGTGCACTTCACTTAGTAGCAAAATACACAGTGAATCTCATCACCTTTCTAACAAATACTTTCATAAAATATATTATGGTGGCAAAATTCCTACATAGTATAGGCTAACCTTCAGAAAGATGCATCGAGAAGTATAAGCAACCTATTTACTTACTTT
This sequence comes from Aythya marila, assembly GCF_965140915.1. Classification (NCBI taxonomy): domain Eukaryota; kingdom Metazoa; phylum Chordata; class Aves; order Anseriformes; family Anatidae; genus Aythya; species Aythya marila. The sequence goes on along the minus strand of NC_139045.1, from coordinate 32,281,226 downwards.
TTATCATCGAGTTAACTCATTTAAATGGAAGTGATTTTCAATTAGCCTCTCTCAAGCCAATAGCTGCATTTCCTAATGCCTGCTAAGGCAATTTAAAGTAAAGAGCTGAAACACGGGAAGATCACTGAACACCCACCCCCTCCCAGTCAAATCCGTGAACTCAGCAGTGACTGAGTACATCCTGCACACTGAGCCCTGGGAGGTGCTACTCCACCACCGCCCACCACCTCCAAACACTAGTCTTCAGGTTCAGAAAACATGTCTGGGCTCTTTCTGCTACTTCAGTACAATGACCAGTTCTCTCAGACTCAAAAAAAAATCCACTGTGTGCTGGAGAAAGAGGAACCTTTGTTTCCTTTCACACGTCTAAATTGGTGAGATAGAAACCTATTTCTGCAAGGAGACTCATGCTCATTTCACTATGTAAAAGCACAGCTGAGAAGAAGCTGAACATCAAACTCTGCATGAGCAGACATGGAAGTAGCAGCATATTCTCTTCATTTGGAAGAAGGTGTACCAAATTATATGAAAGAATCAACTTTTAGTTATCTCTTTTCAAGTATAAATGGAAAACAAAATTAAAACCTATTGATTTAAATCATATGTTTCTTGCTCACTGATTTTAATCATGATTAGGCTTGACAATTACAGATCAAACAACCTTGATTTACTTAGGGCCACTTAAATCACTGTATATATGATCACCTTAGAAATTGTTACCTATCTGATGTTAGCTATCAGTTATTTAAATCACCCATTACACACGCACCACACTGATGTCCTGAGGCCAGAGTGACTGTCCTCTGAACTTCTGTGTACTCAACTTATCTTGGACTGTTTTTTACTACCGAGCTCACCCAAGACTCTTCTACTTCCTGATGGAGTTTTTTTCCTATCAGTTTTCACTCCAAAAAGAGGCGTAATACAATTAAAAGCAACTTTAATAATTTAAGGATTTTGCTTTTTAGCTTTCATTCTTGTATGATATGCCATGTAAAAGTGAGCACTCAAAGTGTGTTTATTCTTGCAAAATAATGGACAAAACCTAAGTATTTTTTTTAAAGGGAAAAGAATTAGGCATGAGCTATTACTAACCACTGTAAAGTGCTCTGTGCTCAAACTACTCTCCAATTAGCCTGAAGATTAATGCTGCGCTACGTTATCCTAAAAGCTGTAAGTTCAACACAACATGCTTCAGTTTTATCAGCCTAAGACAGCTTGGTCCGAAAGGTTGGCCCAATTAAGCTCCCCAGTTTCAGTCATTAGATCACAACTCCTAATGAGTTTTTCTACAGTAAAACGCATATCATTCTCATAACAAATATTTTTTTGTTTAGTTTCTAAATAGAGCCAGCTTTAAACCAAGGGACTGGAGGGGAAAAGAGAGAGGGAGTAAAGAGGAGACGGAGCACGCACTTTCAAAGCATAACATAAAACAAAACGTAACATTTAGTACCAACATGTAAGAACTGTTGCATACTGTCACCTAAGCCTTAGACTATGTTTGGCATGGACCAAATTCTCAGGAAATATATAAAAGCACATGTCAGTGTGATTTCAATTGCTATCAGTAAAGTAGAAAAGCTGACGTGTATGAAGTTGGCTAAGAGTTTCCAGTTCTCTGTTGAAATGATCACACAGAAACCCGCAATCTGAAGCATCAGTATTAAAAACGTAAATGAATTTCCCATGTTATTGGAGAAAACAGCTAGAGAAGTTTTTATTCTTACAAATGAGCTGTTACATCTTTGAACATCTAGCAGTTTCAGGGCAACTGGAGGCTGCAATCAAAACATCCATTAGAGTGCTCCACGTTTCAGAACAAGCAAGCAAGTGGTTGTCAGAGCAGCCAGTAAATCACCTGATCCTATTACAAAATCAATTACTGCAGCACATTTCTATTGCTACACAACCTGATAATGGCAAAATGATATTGGATAGCAGCTGCAAGGTCAAGAAAACTGCTAAGAACATCTGAAATTTGTCTTTTTATCATGTACGTCCAAATTATACAGCATCCTTTTAATGGCATATTTAAAATTTAAAATATAGTTACCTTCTTCGGCTGATTGAGACATCCAATGGATAGTCTCTGCAACTGCTCTGATGTATGGCTGCAAGACAGCAGATTGGAGCAGCACGTCGAACAGCCCAGCCTCTTCATTAAAGAAGAAATAATGCTGCAGCCACAGCCACACATTGACTTGCTCAGATGAGTTTATTCTTTACGAAATCAGGACCGGTACTGTCCCATACACACTCAAATCTGGCCAGCTGCCTCATTCTGCAGCCTCCTGGCTGTAGCTGCTGCTGCTGAGCAGACGAGAAGCCCGCGTTTCTCCAGGAAAAACATCAGCCAGGCTGAGCAGCAGGTAGCACCTCGCCTTGGAAAAAACGCGTGCGCTCTCCCCTCTTCGCAAAGTGTGCTGCTCCGAGGAGAAGGACAGCTGCCTAAGAGGAGAGGAGTGCATGCATGCAGGGAGGGCAGCCTCTCCCAGCCGCTTGCTGACTGCTCCTCCTGTGGCTCTCGTCACCTCGGGTCTGCCTCAGCCTCCCCGGCAGCACAGCCTCCAGCCTGGGCCCACGCCAGCAGCAGGCGGCCCCACCCCGTCAGCCCCACACGCCTGCATCCCCACAGCATCCCGGCAGCATCCCCAGCAGCGGGCTGCTGCTCACACCAGGAGCTGCAGACCTGGTGCAGCTCCTCTGCCTGATAAGGACCTCCCAGCTACACGGGGGAGCAGCGAGAACCTGGCTGGCTGCTGCTCCTGGACTGACTTCTGGCAAGGTCTGGGGGAAAAGGGAAAAAAAGAAAAAAGCAAAGGAAGCCTTCCTGAAGACTCCGAGTGCATGAGGAAAATGCTACTGGGGTCTATCAGAGCCTGAAATAAGAATGGCTGCCACAAAGCTGTGTGAGTGAGAACAGCCCTATGAGAAGTCAACAGAAATTTGAGCCTGGGAAGGAACAAACCGTGAAGGGACTTAAAGGCAAAAGGTAGCGGAACCACCTCTCCAAACAAGTTAGAGGCAGACAGTATAAGCAGCGTTAGTAGTCTTGGAGGAGACTTTGCTCTGAGAAGAAAAAAACAGAACAGAAAAAGACAGAAGTATGCCTGACTGCTCTTTTGAACTAAACAGGTCTTCTAACCTTTAAAAAGTATTCTCTGGGCAGAAATATACTTTAGTTTAACACACAAAATTACTGTTGAAAATATTTTCTCATTTGCAAGAGATACTAATGCAATAACTATATACTTCTTGGTTTTCACATAGAAATGCAAGTAAAACTGTAAAAAGCTCGTTTGAATTGGTTTAAGATATGTATGCAATACTATTGCTGAAAGTAGGAGGTCTCACATTAACACACATGCTTAACCTGATTATGGGATAATCTGACTTGAAATAATTGTCACTTACATTTAGAGAGCTATCAGTGCTCGTCTCATTCAACAGCATCCTCTTTATCAAAAGGTTAAGAAAAATGCAAGTGACAGGAAAGCAGCTTAAATGAATATATTCACAAAAAACTTCTCGTTATCACACTGCATTGAAAGCCAAATTTCTCGCCTGCTTTCCCCCCTCCCTTTCCTCTCTTCCTCCTCCCCCCTCCCTTTCCTTGGTTTAGAGCTGAACTGAGCCTCTCCCTTCACCTTGCTCTGCCCTTTTGCTATTCATGGTTGTATTAAATCAATTTCCAGTCTATGTACAAGCATGCACAACAAATTGCACAATACGAAAAACCTCTGGTAGATAAAGACTACAGATGCAAACAAGCACAATAATGCAGTAACCTTTTACTCGCCTGCTGGAGGTACTGTCTGCTGCACAGAATTTTAAATCCTCATCTGCGGATGCAATTGAGCTGGTATTGCCAAGGACTTTGCTCTTCCCGTGCTGATTCTACACAGCTATTCATTGAGAGAGCACATTATATAGAAAATTTAAAGTAATATCAGGTGAAATTACTTAAATGGCTTGAAAGGAACCAACTTCTAAAAAAATCAGCCATAGCTCTGACCAGTCACATTTCAGAGAGATGTCAGACACATTAGTGAAGAAAGTCTCATTGCTGATGCATGCTTGCCAGCAATGTGCAGGATGTGGAAGCAGAGAGCTAATGAAAAAAAATTAATACACAGATTTAAAGTGCAAGGATCGTGTTCTCATGCTCAAAATTTCACACGTCGTGCACACCACAAAAAAGTCTCTGACCACAAGCATGTATTGTTTATAAAGCTAAGGAAATGGTTGTTAAAAACAGTCCCCACATCCCCCTACTTCAAATCCTGGTCTCTCAGTAGACTGCAGATAAGTTCTAATACAAATATTCTTACTGCACCTGCATTTCTGATAAATACAAATGCTGGCTTCTTCCTTCGGCAGCACACATAGTTAAGGATTGCACAGATGCATATCTTAACGGGCAGTCTAAAGGAAAACATCAATATTTTGGATAACGGTTTTGAGTCTAATAAGGTTACAAAGTACAAGGGTGCTTCACCAGAATTTGTATTGTTCTTAGCAGAAACGAAACACCAGCACTAAAGCCTGCTATTCAGTATTTATGAATTATGCCCCTCCTCGTGCCCGTTTCCTTAATGTACTATTGATTCCAGGATGCATGCAGTGACAGACAACCCACAGTTTGATAGCATAAGTATCTGCAAAATAAATTAATATTTTCAGGAATATCAAAGTAATATCAATGAAAGATTTTTTTTCTCCTATCTAGGGACAACATAACTGAAGTCCCACTGACAGTGACAGTTAAGAGATGAACAAACTTTCTCTCCACTACAAGCATCCTATAATGTCATGTAAAAAATGGCAACAGCATTTCAGTGGTGTTACCACAATATTTTCTAAGATGTTTCTTCTACTTTCCTATTGTCTGTTATTAGCAAAACTTTCCCTACATCTTTACTCCCTAGGATCCATTTAATCTGAAAATAAAATTTTGCCCTGAGTATTTTTGTTACTTCCCTGTGCATAACAGGAAGATTAGGTGCATAACGCTCTTCTCCATAATATTGATTGAGAGGAAGAAATTATGCAGCCAACATCCTGCATAGTTACTTTTCAGAACGCCAGCTATTTTTGTTATTATATTAGGTTTCACATGTCCCACAAACTTAGCAAAATCCAAACTTAAAAACATCATAGGATTGTTTATGGTTTTAAAGAAACATTTATCAAACTAACAAAGCTTTCTTGCGACATTCCCCCTCATCAGCCACAGACTGTTTCTACAAAAGATGTAAAAGAGAAATGATTTCATGCTAAGCTAAGGCCATGCTCTCCTGTATGCAAGATCTCAGTGGGCAAACCGCCAGACACACTCTTAGTTAAAGAGCCTCAATGAAATATCACTTGGATACAGTACGTGGAAAGACCATAGGCTATGAAAAGTGTATGCACTAATAGAACAAGTTATGTGCAGAATATATACTTCACTTAATAGTTCACAGGGATATATCTATGGAAACAACATACAAGTTATGAAATATCGTAACCGAACAAATTATCAAGCATACACTATTTTAAACTGGTATAAAATTTAAGGGGGAAAGCCTTCCTACAAAAAGACTCTTGCCAAGTAATTGTGGCAGATGATTAGCAGCACACCATTAGGGCAAGAACGCTCTACTATATATAATTCATTGTCAAGTTTAAATGTCCAAGCACACCACTAAGATATCAACACGCAACATGCTTGATATACAGTACAATACTCAAAGGGAAAAAAGGCCAACAGGTTTATGTATAATATTTAGAAAATAGAAAGGGAAAGCAAGACAAGGTACATGTCTAAGGGTTTCAGAAAGATCGAAGACACCTTCTGCAATGGATGGACGTGTCCTAAGGAAACTCTTTGAAAGATGGTCAGAAATACCAGAGGCCCCTGGCTTGTCACACGGTCTGGCCAGCACCCTCAAGATGGTGTCTGCTATCTCAGAAAGTAAGTCCAACATGCACAAAAGCCACTTGCAATATACCTTCCAGAATTGCCAAGAAAATAGCTTGTTCATATACTTCCTTGTGAATTAATCGATCTTCTCAAAGTTGATTTCTGAATTCGTCATTAAAAAAAGTTTTGAATGCATACCTACCTTTAAGTATAGTCACAATGTTCATCTGTTTGTGGAAGACAAGGTGAATACAAAATAAGAATTTATACTTTTTTAAAATACTTTTCAAGCAAAGATGATAGCGGTATGAAAAAAATTCTAAATCACTTTAAAATAATCAAGGACCTTGTAGCGTCATGAACTGAACCTACACTATGTAGTTCTTCATAAGCCAAAAAAATGCTTAAGTGGCATGTAGAAAGGGCTAAGTGCCCTTTCATATACCACTATAATAGGCAAACAGGTAAAAACAAATAGCTTCTAATTGAAGGCTTACTACCTGCAATAAAAACATTAAGCCTGCACTGGGAGAAGCACCAAATTGCTTGAAGAACTACATCATCTCATGCACTCGAGAAATCTGAGAATATTCCTACTTAAAAATATTAAAGTGTTCTTTGGATGTTTAGATTCTCACATCAAAGAGAAAACAAAGACTTTAAAAAAAATCACATCATACAAGTACACTGTCCCAGCAACAGGCAGGTTTCAAAGAAATACAGAAAGGACATAAGGAGTCTGCATTTTCAGCAGCGTGACCCAAGGCAATGCAGCAAAAGTGGTTTTCCACTTCATCACCTTCTCTCAAGGCCCCTTCTATCTAGTCTGGGGAGAGGTGAGAAGCAGGTGAACGGGTCATCAGACTCAGGCTCTTTTTTCCCCCCCTCTCACAAAAGAGAAACTACAACAAAGGGTTGAAAGTGGGAGACACCATTTCTGTTTCAGAACTGTGCAACTGGTACATGCTTGTACAGCGCAAACACCACTTGCACCTAGGAAGACCCCCATCTCATACCTGACCTCCTTTTGTTGATGACAACTTCTCTAATTTGAGAAACAAAACACAAAACCCTGCATCTCTTTTCAAAACCCAGTGCTCTTCCCAATCTCACCCATAAAGAGAAAAGGAAAATGCACTTGCAATGCCTGGAAGTGCTGCTTTGGCCTCCCTGGACGCCAGCAGACATGCCATCTTTCCCTGTGCAGCACAGACACATTACCCAAGCCCTGGCTTCCAGGAGCACACTGGCACTGTAGTGGTGGCAAGCCTGGGGTCTGTTTTCCATCCACACCACCACCATTCCAATCCCTTAACAAGGCTTGCTGCAGGAAACACAGTGGCACATGTAACTGAATGGACAAACATTTCCAACCCAAGCCACTCTGTGACTGAAGGTACCTTAAAGATCCCCTAGTTCCAGCCCCTGCCACAGGCAGGGGCACCACACTGTAGACACGTGATTGTCGTTAGCCACCTGAATTAGAGGCTCCCTTTGCCTACATGTACGTGCACACAGCCTTCTGATCAACTCCATACTGTGTTCGTATTTGCAGTATTCATCCTGCATACTGTCCATCTACCCAGACTCTCTCTGCTGGAGAGCAGAAAAATCAACAGGATCATTTTGTAAGAACCACTGCAACACCTATCGGACTTGAGATGTTTGTTCATTCTGCTTGAGACTCATATACCAATTGCATTTCTTTGCCTCAGCTTTGCTACACTATTCCTCCCAGCTGCAACATAATTTGTTATTTATTGCATGTTGGTGCACCAAAGAAGAAAAGTTGTTCCTGTATATGATTAAAGTAAGTATACCCAACAATTATTCCAATGTACTTGTACACAGCCTAGAAAAAACTAAGGTGGGAAAAAAATTAACATATCCTTCACAAAGGCAAGGCATTTTGCACTCTAAAAATTAATCACTCCAATCCACAGGATTTCCATACTATGGAAAGCTGTAGAAAACTTTTAAAAACCCTCTCTGCCCTTACTTAAAAAGCAGAATACATAGGCTAGTCTCCCTGCTCTCCTGGCCATGCAATACCCCCACTAAAATCCTTCTTGCTCCACATGCTCAGTTGGCATTACTTCAGGCAAGCAAAGAAACCAGCAGCCAAAAAGTAAAAAAGGATAAACTACTTTTATTGTTTTCAGTGAGGGCTGAGCAAGTCCCACAGCCAGAGGTCATGTTCCCCTAGCAAACTTCCCTACACTTCACAGGACTAAGTTAAAATCATGTACCTTGAACAATTCCCAGCATCTGCTAAGACAGAAGGAAGTCTTTTCTACCATCTTCCACCTAAATGAGAGAAAACTCACTGAGAGTAGTCTGATGAGGGTAATCAGTGCCGGGCTTGTGAGGGTGTTTCCTGTGAGAGCAGGAGACAAGCCAGCATCAGATTTCTGGATGTCTATCCTAGCAGGCTTAAGGAGAAAAGATTTCATAATTTGGCTTGGGAGCTAAGTCACTTAGCTTAAGTAGTGCTGTTGATAGACAGTGTGGTTCCTGGCATTAGATAGCAAGCCTACATTTGAGTCATGAGCACAGGCCGCAGCAGCCATCACACCAAATTAGGCCTGGTGCTGCTACAGCCAGACACGGGGACATCTGCCCAGGAGCTGCTCCTCTCTGCCCATCCTCCCAAACGCACTTAGGGGTTTACTGAGTAGTTGCCACTTCCCCTTCTCTTCTCGCCTCTTCCCTCCTCCCTGAAAACCATCTGGACAGGACTTATTTATTTTTTTTAGATACATAGCCCAGAAAAACAGCTGGAGATTATACAACAATTGAATACAAGAAGTCAGTAATCCTTCAAGTGGATTATAAAATAAATTCACATTACTGTATATTACCTACTCGCTTTCAGTATGCTAACATGTTACCTCATAAGCACTGAGAGCTTTCCAAGATACCACAGTGGTCTGTTAACAGCAAGTGGTCTTTCTCCTCTGGAGCTTCGGGAAGCAAGTTGGGATAAACAGCTGGCTGCCAACAGCACAGAAACAGTTAACATTTTCCTCAGGTAACTCAATATTTCTCTTTCAGAGGTCTTGTTTCAGGGCGTCTGCTGCTTTAAGAAGGAAATGCTATCAATTTATGCTTGGTGCTTTTTTCTAAAGGTGACTTCATTATGGAGTTGCCGCTCTTCTCCAAACAAAGACAATTGACAAAAATCCTGAAACAGTGTAACAAGAGCACTGATGCTTTATGGAAAGAGGGATGCTGCTACGAAGCCTTGCCCTCTGACAGCACAGAAGCAGCACACAGCTAATCATGGTGCTGCCAATTTCAGAGCCACCCATTTCCATTAGCACTGAGGGAGGAGAGGACAGGGACAGCCTAGCTCTCTGAGCTGTCACGCCGTAGCCGCCGAGAGGGTGGTCATTTTTCCACAAGTACAGGATAATAGCCAGACAGTTCCTGCGGCACTTCAGACTTGGCAAGGCCACAACATAACTCCTAAGTGCTAGTTTTTAACCCTTTTATGTGGGATCAACACAAGCAACCTTGCCAAAACTCCCCATCTGATCCCAGTCCCCTCACACAGTGCACAGGGGAGGCTGTGGCCCCTTCCCTCCCTGCTGCCAAGAAAAGCTCCATCTCATCTCGTCCACCTAGATGCATGGCTGTCACCGCAGGGCAGGGTGATATGGTCAGTTCTTCAACACCAAAATCATCATGCACACAAGTCACAAATCACACCATAACACCAGACCTGTCATCCTTTTTGGTCTGAATAATGCTTAAGTCAGAGCGAATCCCTAAACTCTTTCTAAAGCTTGCTTAATCTCATTAATAAATTTAATCTAGGCCTTCACAGAGCGGCAGACAGAAGCCAGTTTTAGGAAACTCAGTTTCTCAGCAATATTTTTTTGAAAATACCTGAAATTGCCAGAAGCAAAGCAGACCACCACACCGAAACACACACAAGAACTCATGCACAAGGAAAGCAGTCCTTCACTTCCCGATCTGAGCATTTCAAATAAGAAACCTTGCAGACCAATTTCAAAGTTGAAGAGAGAAGGACAAGAAGAGCCTTATAAAGATCAACATTCCCACTGTGTTTCGTGTTAACTCAAGAGCCGCAACAATGAAGCTATTCTAATCCTTGCTGCTCTCCAGGCTGCAGGAAACAAGTGGATCGGCCTTCATTATGTTTAAGACACAGAAAACACAGATGACTGGCCACTTCAAATGAAAGCTTACAATGTTAGCATAGCCATTATCAAATAACACACATTTTTTGCCCTGGTTCTCCACTCAAGCCTCACCCTCCATCTAGAGGCTTATATTAAGACCAAGTATTTACTACCAATATTACCTTTTGAAATATTCTGAAGTCCTTATCCGCTGCCAAATGCATTTTTATTACCCCATTGGAGGTCACGGTCCAGATCTCCCTGCACAATCTGACCCACATCTACAGTTAAAACAGTCTGTGTGAGTGAGTCATGGGGAAAAATGCTAGCTTAACACCAAAAGGTTATGAAAGTTTAAGAAGCTATTTTTAATTTACATAGAAGCTCATAACAACACACAATTATGTTCCATGAGCCTGTTACCTTTCTGGTGAAGAAATAGAGTAGAATAGAAATAGAATAGAGTAGAATGAGAGAAGCGTCTTGCCTGTTCACTTTTTTTCATATGAGATCATCAATCTGGTAATCCTAGAAGGAAATCTATGCCCTCCAGCAAAAAAGAAAAAAAAAAAAAAAGTAATCCACAGCTGTCAGCCGGTGAGCATTTTGCAAGTTGCACTTCCTACAGAGTACTTCACATTTCCTTAAACAGCAGAGCAACCAAGATTAAGTGAACATCAACTCTAAAAACAAAACAAAAATCCAAAGCTGAACTTAACTCAATGCAAATAAGTCAAATTTTCATCAGCCTCCTAACAAAAAAAAAGAGGTAGTAAAAAAATCCACATAAAGATGCATCGCAAAATCCATTCACAAAAATATACAACATGTCAGTTCTTAAATGGGGTTTAATAGCAAGAAACAACCTACAAAGCCACTCTGTATTTATATACCAAATTCCTTAACATGTCTTCTAGTACTTTCTTCCATGCCTCCTTGGCCACACTGGGCATTTAAATCCATTCCTCTCACTTGTTCAAATATCCAAAAACCAGGCAGATACAGGAAGAATTTAGCTCTTTAGAACTGCCTATAGTCAAAAACGATAGCCTAACATTAGCGTCACTCTGAGAAGCAGTGCTGCTTATGCCAGGATACATGTTTCAAACCCCACACCTCCCATACAGAGGAGAATAGAGGTGTAATTGTTCACATAGTCGCACTGGGAAGAACAGGAAAACTGATTTGGCTGGAAAATAACCCAGGAAAAGAAAGAAGGCCACATATAAGATCACCAACCTTTATCACAGTGCTATTTCAATATGACTTTGTCAACAAAACAAAGGTGGACAAGGGATAGAGGGAAAAGAAGGTTTTGACACTAAGGAGCCAGACTGACAAAAAAAAAAAAAAAAAAAAAGTGCTCAGAACTGAGCAGAGACCTGCAGCAATAAGTGTGCTGAGGGAGCTTGAGATGGATGCTCTCTAAGATGCTGCCTGAAAACCTTCAGAGCACTCCACCTGTTGAATCACCTACAGTTGCCTTTGCATTTGATCTGCAAGCAGACCCAGATGCTACAGGGCAGAAGAGGTGACTTTGAACCCATGACTTAAAAGTAAAGGACAATGAGCTGTCAGTGTAATATCCCAAACACACTTCATTTATATATTAACAAAACAGATTTTTAGTACTGAATGATGACTAGTTCTCATGTTTTAAGGCGCGTATTTTTTCAGATGTTAAGAAACTTTAATTGACATCAGGATGTGCAAGAGCAGCTAAGTGTCGAGGTCACAAGCTCGGAGCCCAGTTCTGCATACGTGTCTTTCCATGGCCCCTGAAGCAGCTGGTGCAGATGAAGCAAGCTGCACAAAGTCACGTAAGTTAAAACGATTACATGGGAACAGAAATATGTATACAAGGATGTTGTGAAATTCATGATACGTGCCTTTAAACAGCTTTTCTAGTTAGGAGAAAGTATTCAGTTCCTCTCCAGTCCTGAACATTCTTGATCCCAGAATATTCAATTCACAAAGCATAACTTTACAATACATAGAATTTAATTGTTTTTGACTTCAGGAAGTACTTCTTCCTCCCTACAGCAACACCAAGATGAACTTACTCCTATACAGGTATACATGAGAGCCCTCAGTGACAACCACTGCCTGTCCTAGATCGAAGAGCAAAAGAACCAGTAAAAGATGCCTGATACTTGGGCATGGATGAGAAGGAGACAGAACTAACACTTTTTTTTTTGATATAAAATAGTAGAGAACCCTTCATTTTCTTCCCTTTTGTGTAGTCTCCATTCAAACACAAACCTCTTCTTACTTCATTTGCAGTATTATCATTAATAGGATGCTTAAGGACACAGGCAAGGTTAATTCCATGTTTGCTCATGCTTTTTTTTGTTTGTCATACCACAACCATATCAGCTTCATTTAAATTAAATGCTGCAGTTGATTAATCAGTGTAATTAATTTACCATTCACTATTTACACTTAAGAATTCATGTACTAGGAAGCATTTTTTCCCTTTTGTCAGCTGGTGCAATAAGGGATATTAGCCTTCATCCCGCTCCTACACCTCACACTCTCATTCTTCTATACCATCACAGCTGCTATCACAACACACTGCATCCGCTCCTCAGGAGCCCTAGTATATCCCATGTCTCTCTCACATCACAGCATGAATGTTTTAAATAAATAATTGTAAGCCTCTGAGGCACCAAGCTTTTAAACTGGCAGAAAAAACATACAGTCTTGGCACACGGCAGTGAATTTCTCAGTCACAAAGTTCTAAATCAACAAGACACCAGTACAAGTTCTCCCACGTTGTTTTCTGGAGTTGTTTTGGTTTCTAATTGAAATATCTTCAGTGTTTCCATTGTACATAAGCATACACTGATAAGTTCTTCAGCAACTCTTCATGCCATCTTCCGGATTTCCAAATCATATTTTGTTAGCTCTCTCTTTTCTGCAAATACAGGTTATATTCTTATCCACTTTTTATTACTGACTATTTAAATCCCTGCATATTCAATATAAATAAGACATCTGACAAGCCTAACTTGTCAACCAGTCACATGCTGAAGCCATTATCCAAAATATTAGTGTCAGTGAGGAGCAGAAAGCATTGTGTTAGCAGTTCTAGATATAAACAATGTCTGTAATTCTATTTTTTAAAGTTTAATTGTAAGATTTTACTTTTATTCTACAATTTCACACAAGCAAAAAAAGTTCACCCAAGTTTAAGGAATCAATTCCCTTATTTTTTTTTCCCTAAAGACTCATTTTCTACTAAAGCTTGTATTCAGCTAAATATTTCATAATCCTCCAGTAGCTGGCAAACCAGCATATACACTTAAATTCTGTTTACGGGACAACTTAAGTTAGGTTTGTAAGTATTCCTGTGTTTTGTGCACAGAAACCAAATTACTTCAGAAATGCCTGACTCTAAACTGCAACGGTTGAGGAGCTGCTTCATCAGTAGCTCAGTCCGCGACACAGACAGCTATGTTCTGTAATATCATTACGTGCCTCATTTAAGGCCATCCCAGCAGCCAGTCTCACACAAGTTTAATGCATAAGCTATCCTGTGAAAGGCCTTCTTTTGTCATCCCTGCAAGCAGACAGCCGTGGCCATTGTAAAGATGGCTCTGTTCTTTCATGTTGGGGCAATGACAACTGCTCCTCAGCTTTATCTCACGGAAGGCAAGCCATCCTCCTTGGTCAGGCAGAAACAGAAGAACTCTTTGCAGAGATCGATGGCAACACATTAAAGAAGGAAAGGAAGGCTATTACATTCAGCCACTAGCCACTGAGTTTTCTTACAGAAAGATTTTGACAGCTAAGGAACATTTTGCCTGATATCCAACTCTGGAACAAAATGGAACAGGCACAAATTATCCTTGGAAATGTGCTTGGAGTTCCCCAAGGATAAAAGGAAAACAAAGAACATGGAGTTACAAATTAAGGTTCCTATAGGGGAAGGATAACTATAGGATCCCTATAGGGATCTTAAAGGCTATCCATGGGCAGGGACACCTCCCACCAGACCAGGCTGCCCGAAGCCCCATCCAGCCTGCCCTTGAACACCTCCAGGGATGGGGCTTCCACAGCTTCTCTGGGCAACCTGTGCCAGGGCCTCACCACCCCCACTGTAAAGAACTTCTTCCTAGTATCTCAGTCTCCCCTCTTTTAGATTTGAACTCCTACCCCTTGTATTATCACTACACTCCCTGATGTGTCCCTCGCCATCTGTCCTGTAGGTCCTCAGTAAGTAATTTGTGTTAAGTGTTAAAGGAACAAAATTCTAATTTGCAACTGCTACCTAATTCATTTGCTAGGGAAAAAAAAAGAAAAAAAAGAAAAAAGAAAAAGAAAAACACAGATCCTTCTGTGGATAATAGGTTAGAAAAAGTAGTTTCATTTAATTGCTTAAAATGCACCCAGCCCAAGATTTGAATAGGGAAGGTTACTCAGGAAGGTAATTTAACATGGCATTCCAGAGAAAAATAATCTGATTAATCAAGAATTGCTTGAACTACCTAAAGCAGCCATCAGAAACAAATTTAAAAAATCATTTTTAGAATGACTGTCCCAGATCTATTCTGCCTCACCCCCCCCAAAAAAAAAAAAAAAAAAAAAAAAAGACTTCTTCCTCTTCTAATACTGAGAAAAAATGGTGTTAAACACTTGAAAGATAGATACTTTACAAGCGAAACCAGAGACAATGGAGCAGAAAAGGTTTTGCTTTGCCACTTGATCTTTGCACCTCCTAGTTGAGGTTTAAACATGTCAGCTCGTCATAAATTGATTAATATGAAATATCTCTCGGAAGTAATCGACACACTCTGAAGTTACCTTCATTTTGCTGCAAAGTTTTTTGCTGACAAAGTTTACAATGCACACAGCCCACATACCAAACAAAGCAGGCGCACAAAAAGGTCCAAGCATAGATCAGAGTGGACGGACACACGAAGGCACATGGGCTGCAAGGGGATCGTGCAAGAAGGGAACACGATCCATGGCCGAACCGTCCCTCCAGAAGCTCATTCATTAACTACCAGAGGCTAATGATTCAGGCATCTTCCAGGAGGGCAGCTAAGCATTGTGCAAGTAACTCCTGCCTGGCAGCTTAGGAAAGGATGGGAGGCGTCTGTGCTCCCTTCCACAACTTAGATCTTCTGCAGAACCAAAATCCCAAAGTTTTTGGAGTTCAGCCTCCTTTGTATTAGGTAGCATAGACATAGTAAATATCTCATATAGATTCAGAAATAATGAACGACTAGCTCCAACAGCAGACAGAGGAAAGACCATTTCACCATAATTTTACCCTGCTTCAGCTTTACTTAAGACAAACATCTCTCCATATATCACAAATCCCAAATAAGTGTACCTTAGAAAGGCACCTGCTGTACAGATAAACATCTTCCTACAGTAATTTGCACCGAAACAGATTATATTGTACCAGTGCTCAAATTTATATCATTTGTTACAGGAGGCCCAATGTATTAATTTTCATGTCTTAAAAGGAATTGACTAGGAACATTTTCAGGTACTTTCATATGTCCAGGACCTTGTACTGTCAGGGAAGAGCAGAGAGACTTGAACTCTGTGTAACAAAGCGACAATTTATGCCACAGATATGGTCTTTCAGCAGATTCCTCTTGGAGGCACATAGCGATGGGCTATGGACAAAGCCTACAACAAATTCTGACTTCTCACCCTGGTAATCAAGTTTCCTATCACAGGCAGTCAAATACTGAAGCAGAACCATCTAGTGGCATGTCTATCATTGGAGATGCTCAAAACTTTTCACTCCATCTAAGCTGGTCCTGCTGTGAGTGTGGGTCCAGGCTAGATGAACTCCAAAATCCCTCCTAATTCAAGTCACCTGATGACTCCATGAAACTCAAAGGAGGATCAGAAAAAGAGTGTCAATTATCCCACACAGTGAAACAACATATTAACATATATGCACTGGTATACAGACTGATGTTTGATTTTTCACCTGTGAAAATGAGGAAATCACTATAGAAATAAATACTACTTTCTCTAAATGTCAGTTGATAATATCTCATTAACTAAAATCCTAATACCACATACTGAAGCGTCACCGCTTTTTTACCACAGACAAATGAAAGACCTTTTAAAAATCTTATCAAGTGAACTACACTGGTCTTAATATTTTAATAACAACTGATAGTGACTGCCAAAATAGAAAGACAAAATTTCTAATAAAGCATACAGAGCATTTGTTCCATGTAGTTAAGCAGCTACGTAAAGATGAAGCCAGTATGATTTAAGAGGCTATCAATGTGTTGTACACATCACTAATGATGCTCAAGCCACAAAGTTGTATAGACTCCACAGAGTATGGGCTATGTACATACTCACAAAGCCAGAGGACGTCTCCTGCTGCTTTGCACGTGCACTGAAGCACATCCTAGCACTTGACACCAAGCTAAAAACAGGAAGACACAGGATGTTTCTGATACACTTGTTTGGCACTCCAGCACACTGACAGGAGTCAGTGGAAGCTGGGCACTCGACTCTCCATTTGATTACTCCTCCAGCATTTGGCCTTTACTGCTGACTATTGAGCCAGATTTTCATTCTGCCCACCAAAAAAGAAGAAAAAACAGGTTAGTTCAGACTTAAGGGATCGCAGGAAATCTCTAATGCAACCTTCTACTCAAATGACAGTCAATAGTGAATTCCAATCAGGTCACTCAGGATTTTGTCCAGTCAGGTCTTGAGAACCTCCAAGGATGTGGTAGAGGTTTGCACTTTGCATTGCAGGTCTGTCAACCCACCTAGATGCTTACCAGTTAAGGACATCAGAAAGAGGGATACCATAAGCAGAACTGGAATAGCATTCAACAAATTCAACTATGTAATTAGAAATGCAAGAGAAGGTCTTGTGAGTAAATGATTTCCAAAATTTCTGTGCAATTTTTACCAGTATAAAGCACTGCATGTTCATACCATGTCACACATAAGCATTATAAATACACAACCAACAGCACAGAAAATATTTCAAAGTTACATAGATCATCGTAGAGCCAAGAAGAGTTGGTACCAACAGGCATGGTGTCTCCTACACTGATGCCTGAAAGCATTGCCTTAACTTTTAGGAAATGCCTTGATATACACGGAAAAGAAAATCAGCATGCAGCAATAGCCTGACTTAACAGCAAGAGCAAGACTGCATCTGTAAAGGCCTGATAAAAGGCTGCTGCAGCAATCACAATGCCAGATGATGAGAGCTCGGATGAGAGGTTTAACTATGTGGATAGAATACGAATCTCAGATTTTCTGCAGGAGGAATCAGGGTGACTGCTTGTGCTAGACAACAACAGTAGTTTCTCTATTTGTGGAGACACACTATTTTTCAAGCCTGTACTGAGACAGCATGAAGTGATGTTGAACAAGGGAGCACATTATTGGTGTTTCTGGCAGTCTCTCTGTCCAGTGGGCTGCTACAGATGCACAGTCAGGCCCTTATTACCGATCCTACCACTCAGGCATTAAGTGTCCCCTTCCCACCTCTAAAAATGCGGGCAGTAGGGATGCAGTGGGGATGCGGGTGTTTCTCAGAGCACCACTCGGTCTGGCATCCTTATCAGCTAATAGTAACAGTGAAAGACCTGCCACTGGGAGGAGCTGCAGTCATACACGATTTCAAATCCTCACCCTTCGCTCTGGAGAAGGCAAACCTGACAATGCTTAGTCCTCGTTTCTTCCCTACAACTCTCCTCCTGCCTTCCTGCCCTCAACGACATCTCAGAATGGAGCCATTAGACTTGGATGTAAAATCTTGTTCAGCAAAGACAGAGGCAGTGGCTGCTCCCCGACTTCTAGAAGCTGAGATCAACCACACTCTTTAAAGAAGCAAAGGATTGTAAAACTTTATAGAAGTTGCCAAGTTCAGAGCAATGGTCTCCTGAAACAAAATAAACATATTTTTATGTTCCAAAGATCTAATTTGAATAATCACAGCTCAGTGGAAACATCAATTCAAACCTGAAGAGAGAAAAGCAGACTAAATGACAACGCTGCTGACAGAGTTTAAAAAAATAAAGTGAGCCTAAGATCTCAGCTGCATACTTTTCGGATCATCTGACCCCAAAATCCAAACACACTGTAAAATCTTAATGATATGCCAGAAGTATTTTCGCAACAGTACCGTTATACATCCAAGGTGACAAGAACAGAAGGAACTGTTCGATAGTAGTGTCTGTCAAGATGACCTTGGATTCAGCTGGAGATTCGGAGCCAAATTTTTCAACTATTAGTTTTGTCTTTATTTTGAAGGAGGAAACGAGACTGCTGAATATTCCTCTTGCTTTTCAGGAATTTTGGATCAAAGTGGATGTTAATAATTAGAGCTGGTAACAAAGACTGGAATGGGAACATCGACAGTCTTTTCCGATTTCATATGAAGTGCTGTTTTCTCTCAGGCTCAAGGAGAACTACTGCATTGGCCAAACCTTATTACTAAGTCCACAGCCAGCAAAGAGAGGAATGAAGAGCTGCAGGCCAGAACACAGGATTTGCCCTCGCTGACCTGGAGGGATGCATCAAGCTCCCTGTGCCTTTTACTACTACCTAAAACACAAACTCCAACTAAGATATGATTGCTAGAGAAGTTTTCTGCCTCTCCTCCTCACCTTGGTTCAAGATCTCCTGGATGCTCACAGCAGCTTTTCCTGTCTCCTGTTGCCAGCTGCAGACAGGCAACAACCAGTTCACAGGTTACACTCTCGTGATGCTCACAGACTTCTCTGCAGCCCACAGGCTAGGGCATTTTGTAGACAAATTAAGGCTTCCATTGTATCCCATGACGGCAGATGCCTAAGCTTAGGCCTATAATTCACATGTCTTAGTTTAATCCTGTTCAGTAATTCTTCCCAATTAATTTGCCCCACAGGAACATATGTATGTATCTGAGAGCCAAATTATTCCTAGACTTCTATATCTGCCCTCAAGAGCACAGTATCATTATTCATCTCCAAACTGTACACTGGAAATCAGAGTAAAACACGAGCTCATTAAATGGTAATTCTCACACGACAAATTTTCAAGCTTTAAAAATTAGTATGCAATCTTGTCTGTTTTCTGAAACTAATTTCAGACATGGGAAATGAGCGACATTTTCAAATCAAGGGTGAATAGTCTCCTACAGACAGTGATTTACAAGATCCAGACAGGGCATTTAGCAGCTCTTAGAAGTCAACCCATCTTCAAAAGAAAGGTAAGCACTAACATTATCTTTTCTCAAAAGGCTGAGCATTTGGAGAAAGTTTCTTCAGAGCTCTTTGCAAGCTGCTTACAAATTATAGGCAAAGCCTTCACATCAGAAGAGAGAGAAAGGAATAAAAGGTGCTGTACCTGACATTTAGATTCAGAAATTCCAAACAGCTCACTTTCCAGAGATTGAGTCACGTAATTGTACCTTTCAAGCCCCAGCAACAACAACTAACGCTGTTTGAAGATCCTGCATTTGGTTTCTACGAAGCACCAACACTCTCAGAAGCAGCTACATCGAGGTCTCAGTTTACTTTGAGGGAAAAAGTGGGCAATTCTAGCAATAACGTAACAGCACGAAAACTTGTAGTGACGCACGTCAGCATAGCCTTGGAGGAACCAGACTGCCACTGAGCTTTCAGTAAATATTTATCAATGTCAGTAAGTATCAATGCATTCCTCTTTCTAGTTTTGGCTTTCAAGATATGAAAATCCACATGCAGAGTCTGCCATCCCTTCAGCTACAGGTACAAGCCATTCGTGTGAGCTCTCTACAGACAGGAGCAGCTTTAATTCAAGCATTTTACTACATACGAGTTAAGCAGGAGCTTCAATATGAGACATACGCATACAATGGGTAATTTCAGAAGAGCCCTGAAGCTATACATTTGCATGTGTTATTAGAGGAGTGATAGCTATAGTGCAGTAGAGCTGTATGCTGGAACTGACGTTGTTCTTACCAAAGCTGAAGGGTCAGCATTCATTTAGCATGTGATATTTAATGCAGCATGCAGACCAGTTGTATAGATTGAAGTAGTGCCCTGGTTATCCCTGTACTTGTGGCAGCTGAACTTGTTAGTTCAGCTAGGAAGAACAGCCTGGGAGGGACAGGGGAGACTGCTGGGGTTCTTGATGTGGTCTTTCCCTTGAGGAGCAAGGGAAGGGATGTATTTGCACCTCAAAATGCTGCTGTGAAACTAAGTGTGCAAGTCTTTCACGAGGAAACACGTGGAGAAAGGCAAACATGGAGCAACTCAAAGGCTCTATCTTATTTTTACCCTAACTATTGCTCACAGTGCACTATAAAGACATTCCTTTTCTTCTCTCTGCCTTCAACCCCTCCAATAAATCCCCTTTATTGGATTATGGATTAATGCAGCAACTATAGCAGTAAGCCGTTTCCATGAGAGTGAAAAAACGTAAGTTGTGAACCATTAAGCAGAGTAGCTTTCCACTTGGAGCTGTGGGTCTGCCTCAGATACTCTGTCCTTCACAGGAAAACACTGTGTTTCTTCACTAAGAGGGCTTTCAACAAGGCAAACAGGACAAAAGTTTGGTACCTGCTAAAACACTCCCACAAACTTTAAAGCAATTAATGTAACCACCGTTTTCATCAAAACATCTCATGTCCAGCAAAACTAGCCGCAACTTACTTCAAGTCACAGCTCCCACTAAACAATGAATAGCTGTACACGTATTATTGGCCACATTACCTTCATAACGTTATACAAGTTACAGACTGCCATTTGAATCCCATGTGCTGAACTTGTGCTGTTGCTTCTTTTCCACAGAGAAATAAAACCATGTTGTTATTAAATTATCATCATGGGCTGCAAAACCCTGCAACAAACGTGAATACTCAGAGCAGCATTTACCCGACGACCTGTAAGTATTTTACAGATGTGGCTACATACTCCTACTTTACAGAAGATAATGCACACCAAAAAAAAAGGGGGCAATATGCTCTTAAGTAAGACAAGCTCAGAGAAGTCAATGGCAGAAGCTAGGAACAAAAAATCCAGTTCTCCCAGCTATCATGGCACTGCTCTGTGCATATCTCCACTCCCAAAGGACTGACAGGAAAAAAAAAGGCAGCTACATGAGTTAAAAATAACTTGTGATTAGTGAGGACAACTCTAGGAAAACTGAATGAGCCAGAGATTCATTTAACACAGAACTAAACTCTCAGCTAGGGAACACGAACATTGCAAGGGCAGGTTAACATCCTTCTCAAATTAAATAAAATTGAGCTTTCTAAGGCAAAAACCTCAGTCAGGAGAACAGTATTCAAAACACTATGAAGAAAAAAAAAATAAACTTCAGTAGTCAAATTGATAATAGCTCAAGCAATCAAGCATAGAAAACCTCCCGAACTCAAGAAGTGAAAAACAACCTTCAGAACTAACTTCAAGATGAGAACATACGCTCTGTTTGCATCTGGGCTATGCTAATGAGAATGAGGTAGTTGATAACCGACAGAGTTAAGGGATTTTTTTTTAAGGAAAATGGGAAAAACTGAAATGCCTTTCTTGTTAAAGGAGGGCAAAGAAAGCAATTAATATTTACCTGAAATGTACCAGGAGTTAGAGGAGTGGAAGAGTACATGACATGTCACAAAAACACTCCTGAGCCCATGACAGCAGAACTCTGTATTTTAAATAAATATGACTTCTCAAATGTGTCTTCTGAAGGCTTCTTTAGGCTGACCTTGGTTAAACTGACTATGCAGTTAGTTCATCTTGATGCACTGCTTGCCTGCAAGAACAGGGTTATTAGGTCTCTTCCCATTTGTAGACATGAATTCAGTCTGGTGCTTAGCAGTTATTTGCTTCCCCTCCCTTTACTTCCACAAGAAGTGCACTGTATCGAGTACATTACATTCTGGTGTGTGAATATGTAAGACCCACACATTTTGTTGATTTTAGTGGGGAGGAGAGTAAATATTTACCACAGGATGGTGAAGATTCACTGGCAAGCTTTGCATCTGTTGCTCTGCAGGGCCCACTACTACTTGATGCAAGGTTGCCTGCAAAAATTTTGGCTCTGATAATGAACTTGAAAGTAGATGATTATTAAAAAGCTAGGGGAGAGAGTCAGAGCTAAGTTTCTTCAACATACATTTTCCAGTATGGCTGCTAATACTTAATCATTTTCCGTATAAATTCCAAGGTAGAATGATTACAGGGACTTCTCTCACAGCAAGTTTTTACATAACATTCAAAGACGTCAGCTTATTCCTCCAAAGGAGCAGTCGTTGCAGCTATAGGTCTTTCTGTTGCGCAAGATGAATAACAACTGCGCTCCCACCCCTTCTTGCACACGGTCTAGTAGCTAAGGGCCAAACCGCACACGTTTTATTGTATGTTGTTTTAAAACCAGCAGCCACCTACATGTGTTAGTTGTCTTCTTTCTTCAATATGTGTAGTTTCCAGGCTGCCGTTTGTCATTTGAGATGGGTGTTTAGCAGGTTGATGCCAATGAAGAAATATATAATTATTAAGCTAACTGCAGTAAAGTTCTGTACAGCCAAAACTCTGCAAATAGGGTTTGTTTCTTTATTTCTACTTAAACTATCTTTCCAGTGAAAACTGCATCAGAAGTACCACTTTGCTTTGACATACACAGCTAGCATCAGTTGCAATCACATACTCAAGTTACAAATTGTCCACAGGCATCATAAGATCAACACAACCTCAAAACCAGTTCCCGACAGCAACCTATTCAAAAACAAGCTTCCATGCAGTAGGAGGAAGGATTAAAAGGCATTATTCAAAGCCACACAACCTCTTCCATTCCATTACTCACAATGATACTTGGACATTTAAGAACTGATGAATATGAATCATGTTTAGCCAACTGCAGCCTCCAAACTCAATTTGGAGTTGACTAATTCTACAGAATTCTTCTAGTACCCATTATAGTAAGAAAAAACTCATATACCTTAATTTATTCTAAACAATTCTTTGGCCATGTAACCTTTCAACTGTGTACATTGGGGGGAGCTGAGGTAGAGATCCAGTGGCAAGCCGAGCTGCCGAGGACCATCAGTGAGTATCTGCCAGATGGAGGTGCTAACACAGCCTCTGAAGAGGTAGCTCCTTCAAAAATCAGGGCTCACTAAAGTGAATTTTTAGGATCACAGAGAAAACACAAGTGTTTTGAAAATACATAAAACTACTGAAACATTAAAATGTAAAACAAGTGTGGGAGGGCAGAGCTGGGTAAGCAGAGGCAAAGAGAAAAGAGATGCAACCAGGAGATAGGGAGATTGCACTGAGAAAAGAATACACGAAACGCACTAGAGAGCAAAACAAACCTCCTTTTCTGCATGCAGAACAACAGCAAAGACGAAAACTGAAGAAGGCAGTAAACAAAATACTTAGGAAAGGAGGCACTACATGCTAGTAACAGTGAAAAAATCCACTTGTTTTCCTCATGGAAAGCAGAAGCAAAGTGTTTTTTCCTGCTTAACGTTACCTTCCTGCAAAAACATGCAAGTTTTACATTAATAACCTTTTCACACTACAAGATTCAGCAGAAAACACACAGCCAGAAGTTACTTCCTCTAAACAGCACCAAGCTAACCAGAGCATGGCAAGCCAGCTCCTCTCCAAGCAGTCAGTGGTGCACAGGCTGAACACACTCACTGTGCTTCTTCCTCAGTCTCCTTCCTAACTTCAATAACAAGCTCACTGGGAACAAACTGCCTCAAAAATGACATCTAGATACATTTACACAAGGACAACTTCACTGCTTGACACATTCTTTCTCAAAGAAATGGCCTTAGGGAAAACTTCCTTCCCTGATGAATTAAGAATGGATTAGGACATGAAACTGCTCTGTAAGAAAAACAGTAATTCAACCTGTGTATTGTAATACAAACAGGGACACCACTACGGACAGGTCATAACCACCAACCATACAACAGGATCCCTACAACAAAACTCAAAGCAGAACGATACCATAAAATGCATCCCAGCAGCTGCTCCCAAACAGCAAGTGCCCCAGAGCAAACCTGCATGCCAGAAACCACTCGGTTACAGCATCTCTCATCTGCACTGTACTTTCCCACCCCAAAGAAATATATGTATTGCAGAGAGCAATAAACAACCCTTGTAAAGTTGCATTTATTAGGAAAGTTCCTAATGCTTTAACCATTCTAACTTCACGTGTGACATAATGTAAATATATATGGCAAATCTACCTGAATCCCCAGATTCAATGAGAACAATATTGTTCAAGATACAGAAAGATGATCATGTTTTACAAGTAAAATGTTTCTAAAGCAATCTGATAGCTTTGTAGTCCCCGAGCTCATTCTTAATGTCATCCCACCTGATTTAGCAGCCTTTCAGTACACAGACATCAACTTCAAGAAATAATTGCCTTTAACACAAGCTCTAAGAACCTAACAAATCTCATCTTTGTCTCATCCATGCAGCCAGGAAAAATACTATTTGCTCATTTAACCAAATTCTTAGAAAATAATTCAAGAAATAAAGTATGGTCACTTAATTCAATCAAAGGCTATGGTTAAGTCATGCGTGTTAACTACTTATTGAAACAAACCAGGCAATCAATATTTAAAAAGAAAGGTTTTTTCAAAGTCAACACACATTCTATTCTGGACTAAGCAAATATCTACTCCATATGCTTCCTTACAGCTACAATACAAGTACCTTCCTACTTTACACACAGGTTCCAAGAAAAGCAGTCTTCAGAAAATCGGTCTCATGTTTTCTTGTTTCAGGTGGCTCACTGTACTGAGCCACCTAGCAAGAAAAAGCACAGGAGGGGTACACTGTCTCTTGGTTTTTACGTTGCTCAACTGAAGTCAGAGAACTGCTTTCTTATTTTTCCCTGCACACTTTCCTTCTTCACAAAAAACTTTTTATTGTGCTTTAACAGAAGGTCAATGGCTATCACTTCTCTACTCCAGCACAATGGTGAATTGAAACAAGAACCCATAGCTGTTAGGACCGACAAAGCAACCAGTATGTCTAAGCCAATAAAGCGATTTGTTCATTAAAGCTACTAATAAAGCAACCTTTTGTTAGTCTATGAAACATCAGAAACCTCATAGAATGCATTTAACTATGCTTTTTCTTATAAAAAGAAAAAAAAAATCACGAACTCAGAAATTCTAAAATCTGTTAACTTCTCCACTTCCTCGAGCTGCTGATAAAAAACCCCTCAGCGCTAACTTTTGAAAAGACAGGAATTGCAGTGCAAAGTTTCATGCCTTTTCACAAACAAACAAGTTTAGGGTTCTTGGTCAATGTACAACACCAAAACCTCCAAATTTCTCATATTAATGATTTATTTAAAGCTGCCTGCTAATACTGACAACCTACTCTAAGTCAACAAGAGTGCAGTAATTCTGGAGTGAAAGAAGAATCAGACAAGGGATGCGCTCAGTTTGGGATCCGAGGATTTATTTGGATTTCACGAACAGCAGACATGGGAAAAGCTGCAGCGAGCAAAGACCAAAATGCTGCAAACACTTGTGCTCCTCGCTTTCAATTAAACCGAAGCCAAGTTTGAACTTTCTTCCCTGGTGCTCAGAGATTTTTACTGTTCTCCAGAGCCAGCTGTAGCATGACTATGGCAACAAACTTTCCAAGCAAGATCAGTGTTTTGCCCTAATAAACTCAGCAGCACAATATCAGCAATCCTTGAGAGAATGAAAGTGAAGCGTCCCCCATTACTCACAATTTCTAAACTTGCTTCATTAACAAGTCAGCTCCATTGTTCTCTAATCAGAGCCTGGGCCAAAAAAGCAACTTTCCATCTAGTCACCATCAGCTAAGCAAAAAGCAGGACAGATAATTCTTCAAAACCACTATATTTAGTATCAGTGAAACACATTTTACCAGCAGTGAAATGCAAGTATTGCAGCAGTATAGAACAATAATGCAGATAATAAAGCAAAACAAGATATGGCATGGGAAAAAGTCCCTATATACACCATATTACTCATATAGAAAACAACACAATCCCCACTGTCCTAGTGGCAAGTCAGTGTAGAAGCAAATTCAAGTCATTCTTCTACCATCATTTCTCACCTACTTCTTTTTGTCAGGCATAACGCTAAACTACCAGTTTTAGTACACAGGTCTATCCAAGTGAAAATTTCACCCTTCAGTTTCACCCTTGCTGCTGCAATTTCTCAGGGACAAGATTCCCAATTGTTTCCCTGAATGTAGCATTTGAATTCTCAGCTAAAGTTCTTGTAACAGAATGACAGTAAAATATTTGTCCACACAGAGATACTTACAATTCACCAAGGTTCTGTCCTCTGCTATTCAGAAAAAAAAAAAAAATAGTCTGTATTTATAAAACAAACGACTGATATCTAGAACAGCGATAGCATCCCTCCCCCTACACTGTGAGTCTCCATAGCAAGCCATGAGATTATACCCTCCTTCTGGAATTAAGTGCTTATTCTAACAATAACACTTCAATAGCCTGTAAAACTTTTCAATTAAACAGTCGTCAAGCAGCCTGATAAGGCACAAAGACAACTGATAGCTGGAACAAGAGCGAAACAACAAGTTTTGCAGCCCTCCTAGCTACTGCCAAACAAAACATTAATCAATGAGTAGTCAAGAAGCAAACAAACTACCATTACCTTTCTTTGCAAAACTGGACAGGTAATTTTACTTAATTGTAAAATTTCAGCCATCTTCAAAGTCCAAGAAGAGCTTTAAGTGAAAAACTTAGGAGTCTTTTGAGTGCTATTGCACCACTATGGAGTATCAGCAAAGAAAACAGCAGCACAGTAACTACTGCAAAGGCAGACTCTAGAAAGAGTTGCACAAGGGTTATCGTATATTGTCCTGACAAGTAAACAAACATGACTTCTCTAAGTTATTAAAAATAATTATAATGTTTTCCTAATTAAGTTATCAATCCTCGTTTTGCTAATTGCCCCTGACCAAGTCTTTCAAGAGAATTTTCCGGTCAGATGTTCATTTAAGCTTCAAAAGATTCACACAAAAATGAGGCTTCCTCCACAACACAATACGCTGCCTGGTATTTGTGATCAACTGCACTTTTTGGTTTGCTTAAGTTTCAAAATTAATCCCCTGTTTCATTTCAGTTCCAGTCCCCCAACAGTAGGAAGTCAATGGAATTTGTGCTCTTAAGTGACCTAAGAGTACTTGAAAATCCTGCTCTTCAGAAATCAAATTTGTGCTCCTCCAAATAAATAAATGCAAGCTTAGACTAATAAAAAGCTCCCGGTACTTTTTTATTAACAATGAAAAACTGACAATCATTTTTGTTCTGAGGCAACAGAATTATGTCACTAAGAAGTTCAACAAACATTTGTAGCTATCGATACAGCAAACATTTATGCACACACTCAGCCTCCCACAGCTAGACTTACGACCGATTTTAAGTCTATAGGTCAATGACTGAAGGATCAGGACTGAATTTAATTAATCTATCCTTACCATGTGTTTAATAAAAATTGATACTATAACCTATCAGTCGTGATAAAAGCAATTTAACCAGAGTTAAAACGCATCATAAGTGTCTTCAAATTGTGATAGCAATTGTGACAAAAAAAAAAAAAGTAAGATTATTTCAAATCTTGAAAAACTGACACCCAGAAAAATAAAGACTTTAGAGGTTTGCAGAAAACCACCAAGCATTAAACTTACCTTTCTTCACAAGGGTACTCCTTTCCAGAGCCACAATCAATAAATGCAAGTTGACAAGGCACTATCAACAGTGCTGAGCAAGAGGCAGCTTCAATTACAAGGGCTGAATTTTTGTTTACTTTGCCTGCTTGCAACAGTTGAAATGCTAACATAGGAAATGAGCTATTTATTATTTCAGAAAGATCCTGTTTTGTTTTAATTATTATTTTTAATAATCTATATCATCAAGACACAATCTTGAGAGTTTCTGTGCTGATGTTCTTAACACAGGAACAGCTATACAGGAATTGCCACTTCCTGAAGACACAGACGAAAATTCCTCCTCCTTACTTGAATACCCTTCATTTCCACAGGGTCAAGCAGTTCTTCAGTAAACATCCCCCCACAGCCTATGCTTCAGCTCAGCCTGCCATCCCTAGGATTGACTTCAGCCTTGAAATGCTAGTAAGCAGTGGTCCCCAATAGCACTTCCCCTTTTCAATGAAAAAATCAAGCAGTTAATGTAGAAATATCTGTCTTTTATGGATGTGCACTATTTTATCAAAAATGACTTGAATATAGAAGAATTAGCACCTGAAGAACGGTCTCTTCCAGACCAAAGAGACCAACTTCAAGGGACTATGACAAAGGCAAGTGACAAGAAGAGCAAACGATAGTAATTGACTGTCACTGCTCCTTCCAACACAGACACTAGACAGCAATATAGACATATAATATAGACAGAAATATATACATGTAATACAGGAACTAGACAGATACATTCAAAGGAAGAGCAGTTCTTCATGCCCTAGCATGATGAAAAGATGAAAATTTTACATGGATTCAAGGAAATACTGGAGAAGTTCAAAGAAGAGAAATTGTTCACCAGTTTCTGAAGAAACAGAAACAATCTCTGGCTCAGAGGTTCCCCAAACCGCCTGCAGCTCTGTATGGAGAAGTGTCAACCATTTATCTCGTTATCAATTTTCCCTATGCATCCACTTAGGGATGTTTTTGGGATGGGCTGTGTGACAAATCTGGGAACTGCAGAGTTCCTATATACCATTTTCACTTTTATGACTGGCATCAGACATGGGGAAAGAAAGAACTTTGGTGTGATCTAGTATGGCAATTTTTGTTTTAAAGCTATTTAATAAATATGTTTTAAAATAGATCATTTCAGTTAAAATATGGAACCAAGTATTTTAATGTTTGGATTTCTCTCCCCCCAAACCTGACAAGCTTGATAAAATACATTAAATCAAGACATTTTACTGAATTTGACCTTTCATTCAAAAATATTAAAAGTTCACGACACCTCTAATGAAATATTTTTATTCTCCACCACAATAGCTAAAGCAGTTTCACAACTTTGTGCAAGCTCGCAATAGGCGGCACAGTGACCTGCTACCCAGCAGTCCTGGCTGGCATTTTTCTCCTGAGAAAAGCTACAGGAATAACTCCAGGTTGGGTTTGTGGTAGTTGGTGGGTTGTTTTTATCCCTGCCTGAAAGACAGATACAAGCAATAGATGGAAAGGCACATGACACACCTGTCCATTACCTGGAGAGCCCTTCTCTGCTCCTGCTTGCTCCCTCTCCACTGCAACACAGCTTGCAGGCTCTCTGTCAGCTGAAGCCAAGGCCTCCTAGACCCCAAGTTCAACATCTACCTGAGCAGACATGTTTCAACACTCAATTGCACGATTTAGGCGAGTGGAAGAGAGCTAACCACCTTCCCATTAACACCTTGTTCAGAGGAAATCCGCTACACTGGGCATTTTGCCATTTTATGAGCAAAAATCAGAACTGGGTTATGTGAGAGGAGTGAGAAAAAGTAACCTACAAATATTAAAGATTATATCAACTTCCTAAAAACATCCAGTATTCTAGTGTTCAAAAAAAAAAAAAAAAAAGTTCTTTCTACATTTAAAAGAGCCAGTAAATACGATGTAGAGAGTTAGACAAACAAACCTTTCATCTATCAGCAAGCTAGCTGAAAAAATTGCTTAAAGAAAATTATTTTTAAACCTATGCAGGTGGGTATCGGAGAACATACACAACATAGTTTCTGTTCAGGAAGCTTTTTTTTTTTTTTTTTTTTAATCAGTAAGATTAATCTTGGTGTTGGGGGAAAAATACTGTTTTTGTTTAGACAGCAGCAAAAAAAAAAAAAAAGCATCAAAAGGAAAAGCAATAAATGACCGACTACTTTACAGAAAAGGGTTAATAGCAGAAGGCCCGCATTCTGTATTAAAACTCCTTCACATATTCACTAGTGATCCAGCAACTAACAAGTGGTGAAGTGACAAAACTGACTCATGCCAAAATTATTGAGGTTAAGAGAAGGAACTGTAAGGATCTTGGATAATGTGACCAAGCTAAAAGAGTGATGATACATGACAGACAACGACATGCACTGCTTTGTCTGTGCTTTTAGGCGCATATACTACTCCCTGACTTTCTGGATTTCAGCAACAAACTCAGGGAAACAACAGGTTTGCTCTGGGCAGCCCACTAAAGAATGATGCTCAGTTAAATGCCAGGATGTGGCTGAATACCGCATTTCAAGGAGAAACTTCCTAACATAACAGCACAATGTCAAAAACAGTTTGAAATGCTAATTAAACTAAAGCAGTTTTTAAAAAAAAGGTGAAAGTTGACCAAAGACATCTTAAATCCCATGCCAAAACACATGAAAAAAAATCAGGTGCGTTAACATTAGAGATGCAACAAAATAACACACAGGAAAGGGTACAGAGAAAGAAATTCAGAATGTGGGAGCTACACCTCGAGTTTTGTAACAAAAACTTAAGTTACAGGGTTAAAGCCTCACATATAAAATAACGCCGTAAAATCCTGATTAATACAAGGCATAAAACAATTGGTTAGACCCCAAGATTTTGTTCAATTGAAAAAAAAAAAAAAAGAAAATCCTATGGGATTTTTAAAAGGATTACATTTTAGTAAGCAGCATAATAATCTTTAATAACAATTTTAAGACTGATCTTGAAGAACAACAAACTAACCACAGTTTTACACATGAAAACTATTTGATGGCACTCCAACACCCTTTCAAAAAGCGGTCCGGAAGAGAAAGGATTGAAAGACAAAAAAGATCAATAAATTCCATAATGAGATCCCGACCCTTTTCTGGAGGTGGCAACTACAGGATGGTGAGAGCAGCAGAGAAGTTAACTCTACCATCAGCAGAATTCTTGAATGTGACTTTTTCCCCTCTTTGGCAGCAGGCACAGTAGCTGTGCTCTGCTCACAGCACACGCTGCCTCCAGCCCAGCTAGCAAGCTGCACAAAGAGCAGGTCACACGTGGAGCAGGGCAGTGCTCGGCTGCGAGACCAACAAATCCGTGATGGGGAAGGGCACAGAAGGCATCAGGACAGCAGTGAGAGCTGTTACTGCAGTGCAGGGCTACAGCAGCAGACAGGATACAAATCCATAGGAAACAGCATTTTATTAGCTCTGCTGCTCGTAGTGCTATTTGTTTCCCTTGTGTTTTACAGATTTGAATACTAATATTCCTACTCGCTGTAGCTTTGATCGCTGTGTCAAGTGTCATCTTACTGAATAAAAGGATTAGTTTGTCCAGGTTGGCAATGCTGTGATTGTGATATGAAGAGAACTGCAGGGAAAACCCTTTGAAGATCCAGTGCACGCTCATTTTTCTAGGTTGAGTTGGAGTAGTAGCTGAAGGTGGGGTTTTTGTCACGCGCATACAGCATGAAACATATGACAATACTTACGCTGTTTAGTATACAGATTGTAAGCATTTATAGATATTTTTGTTTGACTTTCTGCTAAAGAGGGGCAAACCCACTCTTCCCTTACAGAAAAGCTAGAAGCACTCATCTTGGCTCACAACCACCAGTATTTGAGAAGTGCACAGGACCGCCTCAACAGCCAGAAAGGGGCAGGGGGCAGCAAGATCGGCCCTTTCGGCTGTAGCACAGGCCCCACACCAACTTCAATAGATCAAACCACAATTGTGAGGTTTTGGGGCACAACTGAACAGATTTAGGATAGCCACTGCCCAAAGGGTCCCCCACCAGCCACACACACTCACCGCATCCCATGCCAGCTCTCGCTCATCGGTGTGACACCGAGCTGACTCCGTTTTTAGTTCCCTTCTCACTTCATCTTGAGCTGTCAGCTTTCTACCATTTTAGTGCCCTGAATTTAATTACCAAAAATTCAGATTAAACCAAAGACTAGCACAGCAAGATGGCAAGGGGTGAGAGAAACCCTTTGGGACCATCCCCTTCAGCAGCAACTGAACAGGTCAAATGCAGCACAAAAGGACAACCCCTGTAAAGGCCAAGTGAGTAACACCTCTGGAGTTCTCAATCTTCCCACAGTTGAGAAAGGTATTATGAAGGGTAAATTGTTCCAATTTCATTTTTTTTTCTGTTTTAGTCTTCACTAGGTTGCGCCTAACCTACACAATTAATTTTGTTCCCACCGCACTGCAGTGTAAACAAACAACAGGAGTGAGAGGGACCCAGAAGTTAACATTTCTTTTGTGCCACCAAACAAGCTTTTGTTCTACCAGTCATTCCCAGCACCCTTGTGAAAGGTTCCCACAGCCCGTGTAAACAACACGCGAGCTGAGCTGGATGACTGTACCTACCTCCTACACAGCCAGCCAGCAACCGCAGCATGCAGCTCCCCTACCTAGAGAGCCGCACATCCACCCCGAAACACGGGGCACCACCCGCCCCGACCCCCCGAACAGAAGATCCTGCCCATGCTCCTGAGTCATGCCGAGCATTATCTCACGCTCCTGCAAGGCACAACCAAACATCAGGAGGGCTCCAGCTGAAGTTTGACCCTCCTGTGTTATTTCAAGATCAGCCCACTTCTTTTCTACTGCGTATCAGGAATTACTTGGTTTCAGAATAGTCAGGCATAACAGTATTCAGAGGACAAGAAACAAAACAATTTGCAAGATTTACCATGGCAATAAGCTATAAAGCTAGGAATTCAACACCAAAAAAAAAAAAAAAAAAAAAAAAAAAAGGAAGAAAGAAACACAATGTCCTGAATACAAACACAACTGTGAATGTTACAGTTGTTTTGCTACAGCAAGCCCTCTCTAGAAACCACCCCAGTTTTAGTGCTCTCGGGTATGGAAGACTAAGTTAAACACCCAAACAAGCTAAGAAACTGTCACTATGGAGGTGATCAGTGTGGTTAATGCAAACACACTTCTGTGTTCCAGGTTTGAAAATGAAGAGTTCAGACACCTGCCTGTTACAGAGCCCACACAAAACACTCTCAGCAGGACCTACTTCACACGTACTGTCGCTTTCCTGTAGGGCGTAGTGTCAAAGCACAGTCAGAATTACTGAGGGGCCACCAAAGACCGTGTTCTGTTGCTGCGATGTTTTAAATGCAGTGACTTTTACCTTAGGATGACTTGGAGATGCCCTCAAGATGTCTAAGAACTGTTACTATCACATTCTGCAATAAAGAAAGAAGTTTGCTGTCATTTCAGTGATCCACCCACTCACAGAAACAGCACGGATCTGAACACACTCATCAGCTCTTGCAACAACAGAAGAAATGGCCATGGCAAAAGAAAAAAGAAAAAAATCAGGAACAGATGTTCCAAGCTACTTACACAAGGGTATCTCCAGGATCTGTTTCAGGGCCATCTCTATTGCGTGGAAACCCAAAAGATCTTTTGCTTTGAGCACCTCTGCATGAATTAAAACTAAACATAAACAGCGAGTGGAGCAGCAACACCTGGCAAACTGCACGTTTACTATCTGACCTAGCTTGGGCCACGCAACACTGCTTAGCAGAGACGCAGCATTTGCTAAAGCAAAGACGTAGGCATCAGATCTTCCACGGAGATTCAGAACTGTGCCAAGCTATGTGAGACCACACTGGCCACAAAAGATGAGTAAAATATTTTCCAGAGAGACCTGAATCCAAAGCTGTAGCTTTTGTTATCACTATTAAGCAGTTATGATCTTGAACACTGAAGAAAAAAAATCTTTTAAAAAACAGCTTTACTAGGTGATGGAGAAGTCAACAAAAGCGTGTATCCGCTATTGTCAGGTCTAGCATAGAAACGCCAGATTTTGCAGCTCCTGGAATAGCTAGTGAGAGACTTCTCAAGCATGAACTATGCCACAATGCTGAAAGGCTTGCACTCGCCAGGGAACACACTGAGCAGCTTACTTTCCTAAAAAGGGAAGCTGGAAAAAGCTTGAAACCTTTTCTTCCCCATTGGCTTCGGCTTGTGGTGTTTTGGGCTTATCACTCATTCAGTGAGACAAGTAGCTTGTCCTGAAGTAGCCTGTTCACTTCTGAAAACATTGCAACTGCTTTCATTCCTGCAGATACACAAGGATACACATTCAATCTCATAAAGCATATCGTGTATTTTACACAAAGAGAAAAATATCCTTTCAACTGAGGTTTATAATGAGGCAGACTCCCCACAAGCATAAGCAGATCCCGTATGCTACGGCAGATCTAAACGTAAAGCTCCACCTTAAAGAAAAGGTGGAAAACCTTTTCCTGCAGAACGTGTGCTCCAGAAATATTCACCACTATCTGTGAGCACACCGAGCCCACGTGTGCATTAAGGACGTTATGCCAGTCTAAGTGGGCAGCATCGAGCAGAGACTGTCAACACCACACTCCCTGGGTTTGCCGTTCCTGTCCTTCAGGAGTTCAAAGTAATTGCTACAACCTACAGCACAAAACCACAGGTAGGTAACCTTAATGCTGCATTCACAAATATTTTGTTCCAATTAAAATGGGCTCTCAGTACTCCTCGTGCACTCGGTTCTCCAACACCTCCCTTTATCTCCTTGATAGCCCCAACCAAGGGGGCACACAAGGGATGTCTCAACTTGAATGGCTTGAAGATCTCCCCCCACCTCTCCAGAGCAACGTTTCCTCTTCTACCTTCAGAGAGAGGCATCAACATCAGACCTAAAGGCTGGGGATCTGGGAAGGGGAATCTAGTAACAAGCACAACCATTATCCTAGAATGAGCATATATTTCTAATTTTCAAAGAGGATCCACACATAAAAGCAGGAGCCAGGGATGAGAAAGAATGAATCAAGTGCCTGGGATGGCCACGTAGGAGTGCAAGATTCATCAATGGAGATTTAGAAGAGTATAGGGGAAGCAACCACAACTCCTCCTTCCCCACAGCTCCACGGTACCCTTTCTGGGTGCCCTGAGGAGGCTCACCGCTCTCAGCTCCCACTCTGGCTAGGCAGCTCTCGCACCCTGGTTCAGACTGCAATGGCCACCAGTCATCATCTTGGAGGGATTTGGGGCAGGGAAGAGAGCAAATCTTGCTCTTGCAGCTGTTTGCGAGCATACACTTCCTGAAGTCATCTTGTCAGTGTTTTGCTAGCAAAACAGCACGCATGAAGACTCCTCATCCTTCAGTGCAAAGCTATCCATCTCAGCTCAAGACACAAAGATGATCTGAGCTAAACAAGCTGGTCTTGAACAACAAGGAGTATTTCACGTCTCCTCTTACCAGCCAAGCTGCAGGTGCTGTATTCTCTAGCTGATGGTAACATCTCGAACTGTCCAGTAAGTAACGGGAAAAGATACCTGCTGGTTTCTTAAAACATGATGTTATGGAAAAATACATTGTTTCCCCCTTGTGAAAATGAATGTAATTGTTTCAGAGAATACTGAGAAAACGAAGTATTGAAGAGCTTCTGCATAATCGAGACCTGTCTGTTTTGCAAAGATGAGCAGTCTTGAAGACATGTCATCAACTTTCATGTACCTTTTGTCACAGTGCACAAGTTTTCACAGTGAATAAGGTTCAACTCAGCAATTTCTTTTCATCCTGATATTCCTCATTTTTGAAGTATGTATCCTTGTAACGTAAGTTACAATATGCACGCGTTATGCTTCCAAATCTGAAACATTTTGGTCAAGCTCTGAAAAGAGCTTTATTAGGCTCTTTAGAGAGCATAAACTTCAGGGATATGGGCTGCAAGTCAAAGTGCTTACTGACACAAACCATATCCACAACATTGACAAAAACAGCAAGAATATATTAGAAAGTGCTTAGCTGTAATGCATGCATCAATACAAGATAAATGTTGGAGTGGCTGATCAGAACCACTGGTGGTAAGAACAAGGCAGGATTCACAACGCCGCGGACAAATCACTCCTGTTTCCCCTTCCTTCTCACGAAGTGTTCCCTCACGACTGAGCTGCGATGCCTCTTGCATTCATTAAAGCCAAAAAGCGTCTCAAAGTTCTCAAAGGAAGAATAACAATGACAATGATCAAACCCGTAGCTTAAAGTTCAAGTGCCTAATGGAGCCATTAGAGTTAGTTACTGATTCCTGCTGACCAGAGCGTGGAGCTAAGAAAAGACTCGTTTATTTCACCCATAGCCTAAACAAAGGTAAAGCCTGAGAGCCACGTTTCATCTTCTATTGAATATGAAGCTGTGACAGGTTCAAGTTTTCATTCTCTCTCATAAAAAAAAAAAAAAAAGGTACAGGGCATCCGTCCCAGCTGACAACCGCTACATTCACTCTAAGCGACCAAAGCAGATACCCATCCACCCTTGCCTCCAAGCCCCCAAATGCAGGCGAGGAGGCTGCTGAGGGCCACTAGACACACAGGAGCAATGTGGGCCACAGCCATGGGGTGATATGTTGGGAAGGTTGCTTTGGGGAAGAGCCCAAAGCGCACAGAGCTGCTTACAGCCGCACATCAGTGGCTGGAGCCACCACAAGATGTGGGTGATCGGGCTCAGCGGGGCTCTGGCTTAAGCCAGGTCAGCCTCCATAACAGAGGTGGCCGCAGCACCCAACGGCCAGGCCAAGAATCTTCTTAGCAATGAGGGAGCCTCCAGGATTATGCAGTTCACGTCTTTTTCAGGCCAGCATCTGAAGCCTTTGCTGCCACAGGAGCCGGTGGAAGCAATGCTGGTGAACAGGCCTGGTCCATCCGTGACTGGGGGCACATTTCGGTACAGAGCCATCCATCGCCTTCCACAAACTCACTGAGCTATAACAATACTTTCTGTCACGGAGGAGCATTTACAGGAGCGATTACAAGCAATCCTCATTATCTCTGTCAAGAATTACCTGATATACACAGGCTCTGTCAGAGGAAGCTCTGCAGATTCTGCCTTAATGGCACTTTTATTTCAAACGTAACGTAGGTAAACTCAGTTAACAAGCACACATTCTTAAGAGAAAGAGCCAAAAGATTAAACACATTTGTTAGCTACAGCCTGAATTTAGAACTGACTAAAGGACTGACTAATGCTGACTAAAAGACACTTCACTTAGTTTACTTTAAAGAGCCAGAAGAGCATTCCCCTCTGTTCAATAACACGGCCAGGCCTAAAACATCGCACCCTCCTCTCCTAATCCAGAGAGGAGAAACGCCGCTCAAGTAATTAACAGCACTTGTGCAAAGTACTGCGTGTGCACATAATGGGAGGAAGTAAAGTTAGTTTGTCAGGCTGAAGATACAAATGATTTCTCTTCCTAAGCTGGCAAGTTTCTCTAATAACCAACACAAATGAGGCTCGCATGCTCTCTGAAACACCAATGCTTTTGCTACCGGATAGATGCTATTGCAGCAGTAAAAGGTTACTCAGCTCGAACAAAGGAACTACGTGGAGTAGATCTAAGCTCTAACAGGAAAAATAAACTTAAGACTGAAAAAAATCATAACATAAGATGATATATTTTCTTGAAATATTTATCCACCCGGAACAGCAAGAGGAACGCTCAAGTGCCATCAACAGAGAGAGCGCGGCTGCCGCTAATAACAGGATGACGATGGAGTGGGAAAGGGCAAATTTAAGTCTGAAACCAGGAAGTGACACAAAAGCAAATGTAATCACTGTATCAGAAAAGAACACAACAACGCCGTGCCTTTCAGCTCCCGCAGATACTGCACACAGCAGAAGGCTGACCGACCATCCCTTCAACTCTGCGGCCTGAAGGGAGGGCAAGCTCCTGTCCCGACCTCTAGCTCCTGGAGCAAGAAAACCAAAACCTGATCCGAATGAGGAGTTCAGCCCTCCCTGCTTTGTCTTTCGGACTGCAGTGACGACAAGGAGCTAAAGATATGGAGTTACTGGGGTCTAAAGTTGAGTCTTCTTACCTGTCAGCACGTTTGGCCCCAAAAAGAAATTTAAAAGGGTCAGGTGCCCTGCCTGCCTGCCGGATTCCCTGCTGGCTGCTGTGCTGTCCCCACGTCTCCAGCAGCTGCCCCTCGCTCAGTGTGAGGGCGCAGAGCACGGCTAGGCAATGCTGCCCCTGCCCTCGGACCCGCAGCACCCAGCGTGCGGCGCCCAGGTGCAGCGTGCAGCCCTCGTACAGTACACACTGCCGCTACTTTTCACATTTTTCCTTAATCCCAACTCCACCTGGTGCAGGAGACACAGACGGGGAGGGCAGAGAGGGGCCGGGACATTGCTCTGAAGGTGTCCTCACGCCACAGCAGCTGTCCCCCAGGGCTCCCAGTTGGGGCGCTCCCCCGAACCACCCCGCAGAGGCACCGCAGCTGCTCCTCTCCCCCCACGAGGCTCCCCAGCGGCGGGCTCAGCCCCGCGCCCCCTCCCCGCCCCGGGGCGCTACGTGCGGGGAGGCGCCGCGGGGACCCGCTCGCTCCACGCCCGGGCATTTCCACCACCGCACCGAGCCCCCCCGCCCCCCTCCGCTACTCACTTGTCGGTCCCGGCCGCGCCGGGCTCCCCGTGTGCCGGCGGGGCGATGCCGGCGGTGCCCGGAGCCCCCTCCGCCGGCCGCCCCCCGCCCCGGGGCCGGGCCCCCGCTGCGGCTGGGCGCGGGTCGGCCGCTCACATGGAGCCGCCGCTGCCCCCCGGGGCGGCGGGGACGGGGGACGGGGGGCGAGGACACGGGACGGGGGCGGGGGGCGCCGCTAGGGCCGCGGCGGGGCGGCGCGGGGCGGCCGTGCGGCGGGGCTGGGCGCTCCGCTCTGCGGCATGGGGGGGGGGGGGGGCGCGGGGCGGGGCGGGGCCGGCGGTGGCGGGAGGGGGCGGCGGGAGCGCGCCCCGGGGCCGCTCCGGTGCTGGGCGGGGAGGGCGGGAGGGGAGGTGGGGGGGGGGGGGGAGCGAGCGAGCGGCGCGCCGGCGCGCCCGGATGACAGCCGTAACCAGGCAACAGGCCACGCCCACCCCGCCACGCCCCGCCTCGCGCTGGCGCGGGGCGATGACGCCGGCGGAGGGCAAGGTGGAGCCCAGCAGGTAGCGCCGCGTGGTTCAGGCCGGGACAAGGGGGCGGGGACTATGGGGAGGGGGCGGGGCATCGAGGGAGGGGGCGTGGTCTCGATGAGGGGGGCGGGCCGCGCGCAGCCGCGCTGGGCGGGAGCCCGGGCTGAGGCGGGAGGGGAGAGGGTGAAGGGGGGGGGGCGTTGGCGCTGCCATGGCGAGGGCAGCACCCGGGCAGGCTCAGAGCCCAGTGAGGCAGCAGTGTCCTCACCGTGAAACACACGCACAGAGCCAAACCCAGGAGCCCGTGTGGCTTTACAACACCCTGCCGTGCCCACCTGTGCCGCGCATCCCCAGGGAGGCAGCTCGTGGTGCTGCCTGACTCCCAGCCACCTCATGGCCAGAGGCCGTGTGGCCACGCCAAATGGCTGCTGCCATCCCCGCAGCTGCTGCCCGGTGTTTGTTCACCCCTTGCTGTAACCTTGTTTACCTGCTTTTCCTCTTCTTGCGTATTAAAAACAGATGGTTCAGCTTATCCTTGTCTCCAAACCTCCCTCTCTTCTCCCTTTTTTCCCTCCCCGCGGTAAAGCTGTTACCCGTCACGCTAGCGCTGGTCCCGTCAGCGCTACCCCCGTTGGGCGCGGTGCCAAGGCCGGCGTGCTGGCAGCATGTTAATCTGCGGAGCGGGAAGGTGGGAGCCGCAGCATCTCAAGAGCAGCTCATGTGAGAGCCAACACTCCCCAGCCCTCGTTCCCAGCACTTCAGGATCATGGGGAGGCAGGAACCACTGCTGTCAGCAGCACCGCCTGCTGCCTCGCCTCCTTGACGCCTTCAGAGCACCTGTGGTGAGCCCGATGTGTGGGGCTGATCCCGGGACAGCACGGCAGAGGTGCCCTCTCGCTCTTTCAGCTGCTGCCAGGTCCCTTCCTCGCCAGCTGATCCACCTCACCTCCCGCACTGCCTTGCTGAAGCCTTCGCTAACAAATTCGATGGGGGTGTTTGTGCAGGCAGCAGTCTCCTTCACTAGCGAACCCTGGCTCCTCACAGAACATCGCTCACCGTTCACACAGAATGAGAAGGCAGCCATCTAATAAACACATGAATAAATATTTAATCCGGTAATTAATTAAAACTTTGTTTTCCTCCAGCAGGCATTAAGTCTGAATGAGTTATTTAATATTTTCATTTAGGTAGAATTAAAGATTGATGTTATTTCAACATACGTGTCTGTGAACTGTTTCCTAAGTTTGCAAAAATGTGTGTGCAGTTATTGCCATCTACAAAGGAAATAGCAGTACTAAAATATGTATGCCTCCAATATCAATCTCTTCTACTTGAAAGGTCAAGAACAGTGCTCTCCTTCAGACCTTGTCCATGTCAAGGTGTTCGCTGGTTCTTATTTCCAGGACCTATCACTTATTCTCCTGGCTTTACACTTTGTTGTGCTGTTCTCCCTCTGCCATTCAAGAAACAGGCTTTCTCCTAGATTAAACAAACGTGGAACACTAATACCGAATACGTATTCCATGGGAGGCAAAGTGAAGGAGACTGATGGAGGGCAGTGAAGGAAAAAGTTGACCACCTAATTGACGTAGATGCCTTGCTCAAGAAAGAGAAAAACGTTACTCTGCCAGCAGTGATGACAGTGCTGAGACCGTGTGACATTTAATGAAAATGTTAGGATTTTTTATTAGTCACAGATTAAAGTGGTTCAGCGCCTAGTCTTTAATGGAAATGTTGTCATGACTGACTGTACTTCAAGAAGTAGGGATAAAAAAGCAATGTACTGCAGATCAATGTGGTGGCAGAACTAAGCAGGGAGATTAACACTGTCATATGCCAGTCTCTAGTGCCACCAAACATCCAGTTTTAATAAAATTTATTTAAAAAAATAAAATATAAAACATTTTTAAGTTTAACTGTATGATTTCCAGCATATGATCCAGTGAGAACACAAAACTTGCCCGAGTTTACCGCTTTGCATGTAGAAGGAGCTAAAGACTGTTTAAGCACTCAGTCTAGAGGCTGAACAGATACCTACTGGCCATCTGGATGTATTTTGTTCCTGTAGTGTTTTTAATCCTGATGGACTACTATCTGTACCAGAAGTTGGTATTAAGCTTAATGGCAAGACTGCAATCTATCATTTTTTAATTACACTTAAAATGCACGTGTAAGAAAAACTGCACTGAAATACATTAAAACTTCCACGTGAGCTTGGCAACTGAAAAGATTACATGTTAGAAAGCATAGAAAAATGAGATGATGGTCTGAAAACGTGAGTTAGAAGACATGTTTTGGTAACAAATCTACAAGAAAATTACGATTATAGAGGAAATCCAACCCTGTGCTATACTACGTCATCTTTAAAATGGCAAAAATAGCGAGGTGGAATAAACAAATGAAAGGAGCGTATTTAGGTACTAAAACAGCATTTTTAATCTGATTCATGTGCCCATATTTCTTTTTTTATCAGATGTCTATGGTAAATTTTGTAAGCTTGAAGTGTTGTTTGAAGATAAAGCAAAAAGGATTTCTTTGTGTGGGAAAACATGGATCCGAATGAAGCTAGTGCTGAAGGAGGCATTCTGTATAAGGTTTAGTTCATTTTGACTAATGCAATTCAAATTCACATGCTTACTCTTTTTAAGACTATTTCCCCTGATTATTTACAGATATGTATGTCCTAGAGGCTTGCAGTGCTGTGCATCACACCACCTGCAGAAATGAGAGTGGAAACTGAGTGCTGTCTCAGGCAAATGCTTCAGCTATGAATAACCTGCGAATATCTGAGGCTCCACACATGAGGTTTTGGAAGCGGAGAAGCAGACAGCCAGGTATTGGGGTAACAGGTGGTGCACATGTGTGGGGGGGGTCCTGTGGCAGGGGAGGGTTTCTGGGTAAGGGCTGCCCTCTGAGAAGCAGACCCTTTAGCAAGAGTCCTGTGAGCAGAAAGTCCCACTAGACACGAAGCCCTGGCTTGCAGCGTAGTGCTTATCCACGCTTTGGATCCCCATGCCAAACACGGGGCAGAGCTGTGGAGAAGCTGTGCTGTTGTACTGCACGAGTAGTAGGAGGAAGGCAATGGAGCCAGGGATGCCTGATCAACAGCTGCCTTGATCACACTATGTGTGAGAAAAAAATTCTTAAGATCAGACAGAAGGCAGCAAAATGGTCAAGGTAGCAAAGTGACAAGGGAGTTGAACCACACTTTTTGTTGAAATATAGATCAGTTCGTGTATCTCAAACTTTATCCCATCGGCTGGAGCGTGCGTGTTGTACATAGGCTGTCAAAACCATCACACTAAATATGCTACTTCAGACCTCCCGCTGCCACTTCCTAAATGACTTGAAACACCCTCTGTGCTTCATGTGGGGGCATGGCACAATTCAAGCTGAGCTGCAAAGAGCTCCTTGTAGAGTGAGAACCTTCCAAGCAAAGTCATGCTAGTTCTGCCTTTGACTCCCAAACCACTGCCCTGGCTGACCCTGGGGAGGCCTTTTTAAACACCCAGCATGACAGAACTGAAACCTTTTTTTTTTTTTTTTTTTTTTTTTAGAATGTAAGGCATAATTCTAATTTCTCCCCTGGTTTTACTGAGTACTATCAAACTGTGTGCAGGCTGGTTGCACCAGACTTAGCCAATAATATAGTGGAACCTATAGTACTCAGACAAAATAAATAAGATAAAACAGAAGTTACAGTAAGAAAGCAAGAATTAAATTTTTCATCTTTTTTTAATTCCTGTGGGAAAGAGGGACTCTGAGCTTAGGCAAAGCTATAATGTAAAACTTCTGTACCAGTAAAAGGAACAGCTAAAGAAAAAAAGAGCTAGCCAGGATCTCATTTTCAAGAGATGTAATAGCCTAACACTTGATGCTCCTCAGTGGCGTGTTGAAAGTCTGGGAAAGACAGAAGAAATTTCCAAGATAAATAAGGCCAATTTTCATGGATGTAGTCAAATAACAGGAGCCTATTTCCCAAGCCTCCTCCCTTCATGGGAGACAAAGGGACTAAATTCACTGCAACAAACAGCAATGAAAGTTTAGCCAGTAACTACAGCAGAACCAGGTTCAGGGTACAGTAAAGATAAAAGAAGCTGCTGCGATGGCACCAGCTCAGAAAAGCAATAGCACAGATGAACTCATCAATATGGAATTTCAATCTCAAACCATAGGTCTTGGTGACAACCCCACCCTTTGCCGTGGAGATCTACTTATACATGCCATAGTGGTAATAGCAGAGAGAGCAGCAGTGGTATCATATTGGAGAGGGTTTGTGAATTCTTACCCTGACTCAGGAAAATGGCCTCATTTTGGATACTTACAGAGTTAATACAGTGCAAGACCTTTCTTTTTCTCCCCATTCTGTGTCTCCATTTCTGCTTACCCTGTTATAGGTACTGTGATGCTTTTGGCAGAGGTAACCTATAGAATAAGCGAGGCAATGCAACCAGCGAGAAGGTTAGCTAAGGACTGCCTGTATAAATACACTGGCTTTAATGATAGGGTTAATTGCCTTTGCATGTCTGGCTATAGTTTGATGCAAATACAACTCTAGTGAAAACGGGTCTGACGTAAGTGTGCTACATACTGATATTTTGGTTTGCGTATGCTACAAGAGCATTGCTGGGATTTTTCTTTACCATATCATTGACCTCTGCATGCAAAGCTGTACTTGTAAAAGTTTACATCTTCAGTGAAAAACACTGTGTTTTGTGAAATGTTTAGAACTGAGCTCCACTTTGATTTGACCTGTGCAACGCTGCAGGCTCAGATCTCCAATCTGAGCAGCCTTATGGGCAGTACTTAACTCCTGCCCTACTGTTAATGCACCTGACGTGGCACTCAACTGAACCGATTTCCGAATGTTCTCCAAATCTGCAGCAGAACACAAAG
Organism: Aythya marila; assembly: GCF_965140915.1. Classification (NCBI taxonomy): domain Eukaryota; kingdom Metazoa; phylum Chordata; class Aves; order Anseriformes; family Anatidae; genus Aythya; species Aythya marila. The sequence continues at coordinate 32,237,438 of NC_139045.1, read as the reverse complement.
TTTGTCAGGTTCACCACAGCCACTACTACAGCAGAGGTAAAACAGCTCTAGCACTCTGTTTAAAATTAACTGTACCCTGGAGAATTCAGGGCAGAAATGGCAAGGGTATTGCAGATCAATGTGGTAGCAAAACTCCATCGGGCAGCTTGCCCAGATGCTCACGGCTAACAAGCCTCGTCTTGCTGCTATTGGACCAGAAATTAATAACAATAAAAAGAAGGTTCAGATATCTATCTAAGTGCAGCTACTTGTTTCCATAAAAGCCATAGAGGGAACACAGAAAATTCCCATGGGAGAGCATCTATTCTGTGCCTCCCTCGAGTGCTAGTTGACAAAACAGTAGCCTATTTACAGTATTTGTCTAAGTATGTGCTTGAACTTGAAAGCATTAGCACATTTCCTTTACAATCTATATTTAGCTGTGGTAGTCTAACTGTCCTGGTAAGCAAAGCAGGTTTGGTGGGAGCACATCCTAATAAGGTATTCCCCAGTACTGAAAATAATTGAATCACCGTTGTGATATTTCAACTATTCATAATACCATTAAACAACAAGTTCATAGGAAACCTCGGTGGAAACCTATTTTCATCAACAATGGTGTTTTCTGCTTAGTGTTGAATACCTCCTAGCCATAGCAGAACCAAACTTTTCAGAAACTTTATTAATTTCTTGTCTACACCTCCAGAGATAGTTCCACAACAAGAAGATTTTTCTTTAATATTTTATTTTTTGACTTAAATTTGAATACCTATTTTTCATCTTTATTTCAGACACTATCCAACACTGTCCTACTCTCCTGTATAATTAGTATTTTGTTCAGTCCTGTTACTTTGCCCATCAGCAGCCCTTACATTTTATAAAGCAGTTATTCAGCACATCAGCTCCTGAAAAGCATTTTGCACAGATGTGGAAAAGACAATCATAGGAAGAAAATGACATTAGAGTCATGGGTTCTGTTAACTAGGAGAATAACCCGCTGACCATGCAGAAGGCCTACAGCATTCTGACCAATTAAAGATTCTACTTCTGATTCTAATTATGTGGCTATAAAATGGGAAGTTTTAGGCAATCAGCACCTTGTCCTCCAAACCAGTAAAGTCAGAGGCAAAGTAAAGGCACTTTCCCAAAGCATACCAGATAGGGACAACTCTCAATTTGTCTGAATTAGGCTATCAGCACTACCACAGAGTGGTAACAGTATCTCATCAAATTCCAGGCTTCGAGGCTTTTCTGAGATTGCATTTCACAATCAAAATTACTAGCAAGTGAATATAAGCTTAGAACTTGATTTCAATTAATTTGCATGCTTTTTGGTTAGTCAATTTTTCCCTGCGTTGTTGTCTTTTATGTGACGGTACATTCTTCCTTCTCCCATGTCTATGCAAATGAAACTCTCCTGTGACTAAGTAAAATATAACCAAGTTTCTGTAGGTGTGCCCCATCATAAGCAGACTTTAATTTAACTATTTATATTTCAGTAATGATATTTATATGAGAGAGGGAGAGAGAGAGAGAGACAGCACCTTTTAGAGAACTAGGCTGTTTACTAACAAATTAAGACATAGCTGTGACATGGGTTTGTGTAATACAATCTGATAGCTATATAGATTGTAAATTAAGAATATAGATTTTGGCAAGCCTTGTGAAAAAGGAATAATCTTGCTATCTCTTAATGGTGCAATTCCAAATAATAATTTTGGTTAGACAGGCATGCTTCTACCATTTCTTGTTCAGCTGTGGTTCTGATCTCAGCAATCCAGGTCCCTGGGAACAATGCAAAGGTAGTAAAGTTCAACATTTTATTCTTAATCAGTGCTCTTTGGGAAGATTTTTCAATAAATGAACAATTACTTAATAGGCAGCTGTTAAATTATACAATGAAGAATGAATTCTGCATGGCAGGTTTGAAATGGAGCTCTATGCTCTTCGGGTTCCTTTAGAAATTTCCTTTCCTCATCAGATAAACTTGCATCATGTTAAATCCAAAAGCAGTGAGAAATAGAAACATCTAGCACATGGGAAGCACTACACATCAAAAGTATTTGTGTCCGAAAGCCCAGCTTCACAGGGAAAATTACCCAACTTGCTTTTCAAATCCAGAAAAAAGAGATGCTACCTCAGGAACCAGGCTGACTGCTGTGGGCTGGTTCTTTCTTCATAGTATACTTCTGCTGTTGGCAGGCAACATGAAATTTTCCAGAAGACAATATTGTAGAAAGCTAAATAGGATCCTGGAGAAGACCCCAGTTTTTATATATAATTATATACAAATGTATATATATAATTAAATTTTATATATAATACAAAATTATATCTGAAATTTGTGTCAAATACTCTCTTTTATTTCCTGTAAAGGAATCCCTGAAGAGAGGAGATATGACAGCCCTGACAATTGCTATGATGAGTGATCCCTTCAGACTATTATGTTCCTGAGATATAAAAGTTAACTGTGTAGCATAAAGCCTTTTCCATAAGAGAAAAGATCTCCAAGTATCAGGCAGGAAAAATAGTCTTAAACTATAAAAACAAAAAAAAAAATAAAGGAGGGGGAATGGAAAAAGAAAGTAGAAAATTTTTGATTCCTTAGTGCTTTAAGGGTTATTCTGGGTATCACCAACACTTTCTGAGATGGTGCTTTTGTTCTGTTCAGGCTATATCTAGCAACAGAAAGTGCTTTAAAAGGTTTAATTAAAGAAATCAGCCTGAAAACAGTTGCTTATTACAAGTGAGAAGCAGGCACCACTGCCTGAGAGAGAAAGCTGAAGACAGTTCCAGTATGTATGTTCAGAGGCAGTCCAAAGCAGTTTTCAGATATTTGCAGGATTCATATATATATATATATATGTATATATATATATATATATATATATATGGACCCTCTTACTGATGCTGTCATTATAAAAGAAAAATGTAATAGGAAAAAAAAAAGTTTATGGAAATCCAACTGTTAGCCAAAGTATTTTTAAATATGGTTCTCATTAGCAAGGTGTTACCACAGCTTTCGGACTAGTAGCTGCTATTCCTTTGGGTAATATTAACTGTTGTAATCAGAGACTGTTAACTGTTACCGAGATTAAATAGCTTGTCATTCAGATTTATGTAATCAGGAAAGGGAATAAGGATGAATTCCCTTCTGGCACTCATGGGTCAAATCTTTATTGTAGCTTAGCTAGTATAATGGGCTTGAACCTTGTAATAAGCTTGAAAAAAAGCGAGATAATGTAATATATCTTCTGCAGCTCTGGTCAGGTCAGCTTCTTCACTGTTTCTATTAAGCAAAGCAATGAGCCTACCCACGTTATTTTGCAAGAATTACCCCTTAGCAGAAGCAGTGCTAGGAAACAACTAAACAGACTAAAATCCCTCAGCCAGAAAGCCTCCTCAATTATCATCCTCAGCGTTACTCGGAAGGCTACCATGCCGTAAAACTTACCCTAATTCAGCAGCAAACCTCAGGACCCACATTATTTGTAGAAAAGATGACTGGGGTTATAACGCTAGATCAGCTGCATGAATATTAATAGTGCTGAGAGCCGTAAGAGCGATGGTTCTCAGACTTTGCAGGCTTGTTCAGCATTATGCTTATCAGGCCTCCCTGGAGCATGCCTAAGTGATGCAAAACTGAAAACCATTGGCAGAGCTGAAGAAGAGTTCGTACCAGTCTCTGCTGCTGCAGGCACTGCAAGTGTGCCTGCTTTAGCTGCAGAATTTGGGGGGGCTGGTGTTGAGAAAACAAGCAGCACACTCCGGCTTAGTATGCAGCCAGGTGCACCCCAGCAGGGCTGCAGCCCAGGCTCCCAGGAAGAACCCCTTCAGTGGCCGTGTTAGTGATGCTACTTGCGAAATCCTGGTGCTCCCTAGCTACTGCTGCTAGACAGGGTGTGGCCTGCTGGGGGGTTGTTACTGCCACTGCCAGTAAAAAAGCCATCTTTTTACAGCCTTGTCTGCCCAGGGAGCCCTTCTGAAAGGGTATAAACAAGCACCGGGGCTTGGCTTTTCACTCTAGAATTGACGAGTAGTCATAAAAAAAAAAAGCAATGCTTTGAAATCTCAGGTTGTGCTTGGGGTCTCTTTAGAAAAGTCAGGTATTCCCTGGTTTTGCCCTCTGACTTGGCACCAGCTTCAGAAATGCCGGGTGGGCTTTCCCCCATGCGACTGCAGAATATGGAGCACCAAGTGCGGTAGCCTCCTGCCACCCTGAGTGTGACACCAGCCTCAGTGAAAGCCAGAGCAGAAATAACCCCTTCTCAGAAGGTTTTCTTCAAAGCACAGCCAGCTCACTGCTCCTTTCTTCCTGCAGCGAGGCACTGTATGGTGTCTTGGTGTTTCTGGGGTCTGGCACGCTGAGGCCAGCCTGAGAACAAGTGGCCAAGGAAGCAGGAACCTCCCAAACCCAGCCTGCCACCACACCTAGCGCAGGGGGAAGTTGTGTTGCAGATAGTCTACCAAAGGCTTCAGTCCTTCCTGTTGAATCATTGCTAAAGCAAAAATAGAGGCTCTTGAACAGTTGGCAGCAGTCACGCTGACCTTGACAGGGCTAAGACTTCATCCATTCAAATTAAAGGGTAATCCAATATTTCTTGTGGTGTCGTCCCACTGCTGCCATAAAGCTGAACATGACCTGGTCTAATGCAAAGATGAAAGACCACATACTTCCCAACTTTTGCTTTCCAGTGGAGAGGAAGGTGTCAAACTTGGTTCATTTTCTCCTGCTGTCACTTGGATTTTAAGCACTGCTGATTGCCACGTGCACTTGATATTCAGGGCTGAGTCTCTGAGCACAGGGGAGGTCTGTGCCATGAAATTCAAATCCGTTCCATATAATTTGGATCTGAGTTTTAGTTTCAGCTCTGCTTTCCTTTCAGAGTGCATATTGCACACACAGAGTTAGTGCTTTATGTTGTTCTGCTTTCAGGGAAGTAATTGAATTTCTTTGGAAAAATGCTGAATTGCATATTTATTTAAGAAATCTGTCATCCTTTTGCTTATTTCTGAAATCTGTAACTATAGTTCCTAAAAGTTTATCTATATCAACAGAAAACAAAGCACTCACTTCCTTCATTTTATTTTTCTATATAGTAAAATTCAGCAGTCCATCCATGTGCGTAACACACTGAGGATTAAAAAGAATTTCATCAAACTGGCTGCAGAGCTCAGCTTTGGCATGCACTAGGAAAAACTTCATTTGAATTGTTACAGTAAAAATAGTCCCCTTTTAAAATCCTGTTGCATAAGAAAAACTTGTATAAAATTTACAGAATAAACATGAATTTCTAAGTAATTGCCTTAAGTTTGTAGCCAGATAATTAAATCTGATGCTTTATAACAACTACAGGAACCAAAGAGGAATATTTTTTGCTATACACCCATGGAAACTAGAATTAATGTAGGAGGTTGTGCTCTTCAGAGCAGTAGTACCAGTCATGGGCAGTGTCAGGACACTTAACGTGATGAAAAAAATGCTTAACGACATATTTTCCTGCTTTTTTTTTTTTGTTGTTTGTTTTTGTTAGATGCCAGATGCCTAATCAAGGCTTTATCTTTATTGACATCAAAGCCTGCCTTCAAACTGCCCTTCACCTGAGCGAAATAGCAGCCACCTGCACTGGCAGTATTTATATATCTGCCCTTGGCAGTAGCTTAACTTAGCCTTGGGAGTGTGTTGGGTCTCACTGGGAGCAAAGGTGTCCTGTGATTTACTTTAGTATTGGCTTCTTAAACTGCAGACTTAAGGAGTAGTGTTGCAATTTTGTGTTTCTGGCTCCTCGTGCTTGGTGACTTGGGGTAAGCATGAAGAGAAAAGAGAGGCTGATCACTTGAGGGCTCCTACAGAGGAAACCAGCAGTGGGGTGCTGGTGCCTGTGGCTATAAGGTAACACGGTGTTGGGCTGATCAGAGCCAAAGTAGTGGCTTTACATGAAGCTGTAAACACTTGTATCAAATACAAAAGCTGTGTCTGTTGACCTTCTGTGGTGCTAGGCAAATGACATCCTGTGGAGACTGCTCTTGATAAGTGCTACGTTAGGTAGTAGTCATTTCATGTCAATGTTGACAAATGTGGTAAAGGTATTGAGGAGGCCCAGTGGCTTGAGCTTTGACACCCCTAGGCTGTTTTGCTCCCCTCTAATGAAACTTTCTGTCATGTGACTGATGGAAGTGAAAAGCAATTTACTGCTTTGTTAGTCTCTTCTAAATCTGTATCTAAATTTATTTCAGCAGCTTTGTCAACTTGGAGACTCTCATTTTGGTGCTTAACTGGAATAACCTCAGAAGCAGTTCATAATTAAAAGACAACTATGGCCACACATGGCAAGGCTGTGGTGGGTCTTCACCAATTTCTCTGGAGCAAAAATTTAACTATTACTAAGACAATCTGGAATAGTCCAACAGAAATACATAGGAATTCAAAGCAGCTTTTTTTTTTTTTAATAAATTAATTCAAAGCACTTCTGTAATTTGGAGAGATTAACTTCTTGCCTATATTTTAATTTAATGATCAGAATAACATATTGATATACTACATGTCTCTGTACATCTGCTTTCATGAACTGAATAATCTCCAAGTCATCAACTAGAAAACTAGCACTTACTGACATGAGTGGATTAGTGGGGTTATAGGTAAAAAGAGAAACAGTAGGCACTAAAAACTACTATAAACCTTTATTAGAAAAAGTTGGTTTAAATCTGATACTTTTAAATACATCTAAGTGATATTATGACTTTGAAATATTTACATTACAAAATCATTCGAAACAGCTCTTTGACAAAACAATTGCACATACAGCAATTTCATACACAAAAAGTAAACAATAGCTTTTCATAGCCTTCCATTGGTTTTAGCACTGAAAAATATTAACTCTTTTGATCTCATAAATCAGTAGATACCTGGGAATGCGTGACTTATGACTACCTAGAAACCAAAAGCAACCTTCTTTTTGTGGCATTAATGGAAGGTTATGTGTTTGAGTGCAGGACTGTTGTGCTATTAACTGCTGGTGATACCAGTAACTCTGTATTTGTATTTTTATGGAGGTGTTATTTCTATGTTGTTGAAAACCTTCCTTAAGGTATTGATTTCATCGCATCTAGGAGGATGCTAGTTCTCAATTACCCTCCTTCTTATCTATATGGTTCTCAAATAAGTCTTCTTTTGGGTCTGTAGCCTTCTGTTTTCTATAGAACAAAAATTGCTTACTCTAAATTAGATATCTAATTGTCCTGAGAAATGTTGGTAACAACTGCTCAAGTGCTTGAATAAAATAAGGGAAGAGGTAACAGTTCTTCAGGGATCATCACATTTGCTGAACGTAGTGCAAGTGACTTCCTATTTGTGTGTTTTTCCTTAGTTTCTACAGAGGAAAAGTAACTTGAGCTATTGGTTGATGGCAAAAAAAAATAAATAAATAAATAAATGGTGGGATGGATTGGTTTAGACCAGGCAAGATGATTAGGATGTAACAGCAGAGGCATAGCCTGTATTATCCATGGCAATATTAAAATAATCCACTACAATACTACCTGCTGCCTGGTTGTTCTGTTCTTTGTTTTGTAGGCTAGGGGGCCTGACTGTGTGAATCATTTAGGGAAAAATTAAAACAAACAGAAGGTATAATGTTAGTACATGTAAACTAGAGTATTTTAACCCTTTGGCTGTACCAGTGTAGGACCAAAATGGTCTAAATCCCCTGTAATTTAGTCCACCTAAAAGATTAATATAGAGATCACCAGTGTATGCGAAAGAAAATGAGCAGGAACAGATAAAAAAAAAAAAAAGTATAAAACAGACTTGATTGAAGTGCAATTGGCAGGTTAGTATCAGGAGAGGGGATTATTGGATGGGAGTGAGGAAGAGAGGAATCAGGGCTGTGACCATGCTGAAGCTTCATCCATAACTGCTGGGGTCTGCGGAGATGCTTGGCTGTAACCTGAATGGATGCTGAGGGATGGCCTTAGAAAATGCTGAAGTCTACATAGAAATGAAAATAAAAGAGATACTAGAGGGGTGAAATGGGCAGCCTGGAGAGGCAGTGGGGTTATCACATCAGTCTCCAGAGTCTGTTGTTAACACTAGGAGATCAGAGGGAAAGAACAGAAAAGCCATAGAAGTCTCTGTTAAGGGAAAATAGAAATACTAAAAATCATATTTGCAGAGTACTGAGGGACCTATTAGAAGTATCCATGACTATCCTGCAATACAGATTATTCAACTCGTGGTCTCTTTTGCATCAGGAGGGCAGGATTTAATGAAGTCTTAACTTTTCAGTAGTAACTCAGCAACTTTTAGATTAGATCTGCTGCCTTTAAAAATGGCAGGTAACTTGTATCCAGAATTGGCTACAGAAGTGTCCAAGCCCTTATTTTTCACTTTGAAATGGTTAGAAAGTTCTGGAAGAAGGAAAGACATGTCCTGATGTGATTTTTTAGAAAGGGTAAATGGCATATTTTTTTTTTATTGAGCTCTCACCTCAAGATCAATTCTGGGCAAAAATGATTTTAAAGCTTGAGGTAGAAATTGCTGATGATGATCTTCAGAGTAAGGGTTAATGCTTATTAACATAAGTTGACAGAAAATGTGTTCCCTCCAGTTTTACTTAAATCTTTCAGGGAAACCAAATGTCAAAGAAAATTACTTGAAACTGTGCAGCATTCTGACCACTTGGGGATTAATAGTAAGTCAAAACCAACAGGATATATGCCTGACAGTCTGTTTTCAAGTACTGTCTCCATGCACTGTGGTTCATTATTCACTGTCCTACATCCATGGCTAGGACAGGGTGAAGGATCATCATGTCATGGTTTTGTTACTCCACAGAATGGGGTTGGTAAGTTTTTTAAGTCAATGAAAAGAACACCACAGGAAGAAGTACAGGCCCTGGTTCTTTGTCTGAGCTGGGCTTCAGCTGGCTTCTTGGAGAAGGCAGCACCTGCTGGATAGGGGGTGGTGTGGGCTGGAGTAGGGCTAGAGGTGCCATGGGATGCTGCTGTTGCAAAAGACTGCATGCCAGACACACAACCAGTAAAGAATAATGGTCTCAAAGCACATGTTTTTCCTCATGAAAAACTACAAAAAACATTCTTCTGAACATCTTCTGATTATTGCTTTGCAAGCTGTAGGAAGACTTAGCATAGCAACTTAGTTCCGTTGGGAAGAAAGTGCTAACAAAGCTGCTCCTGGAAAATATCCGCTTCCATTTTTTTTTACTTGCCTTAATTTGTCTTCCCCCTTTTCCCCTGTGATTGTATTATTGTAAATCAGTGTTCTAGAGAGTGATTTTCCTGTCAGGAACTTGTGAAAATGTTTGAAAAAAATGTTTTACATTTATCTCTTACAACATTTTTTCAAAGTTAAAAAATCATCCAAGCAAGGAAAATTAATTTAGCATCACCCATATTAAATCCAGTATGTGCAATAAATTGTCTTGGAACAATGAGGAAATATTTACTCTTTGAGGAAATTACTAGTCAATTCATATTCAGTGATGAATACATTCAGGAAAATGGTTAGCTGTAAACACTTTGCTGTTTGACACATTCTCAATTAGTCACAACGTTGACCCCTCCTCTGTATCTGTCAGATGGTAGTGAGCATTAATTGTCATCCTAGGGCTCTGGGGGTTTTGTTCATTTGCTCTCTTTAACCAAGCTAGGCACGAACATATATTAATGAAATACTTGCAAGCAAAAGAAAACTGAGCAGAATGAACAGCTGTGGAACAGGAAGTTTCTTGTTTAAATCGAATATGAGGACAGGTAGGATGTGATATGGAAGGATCTAAGGTACCATGAGATGCAAGTTTTCAATACAGTGGAGGGGAAGCTTTGCACAGACATATCCAGTTTTGTATGCTGCATACTTAAACCACATCAGTAAGACATGCCACCCAAAATCCACGGGAGTAATACAGAGTTTGTGCTCCCAACTTGAGGTATCTCAGGAGTCTGACTTTCCAGTGTCACTGAAGGAGAGCAGGCATGTTGAGAAGCCTTCCTATGTCTTTCAGATATTCCAAGCTCAGTCTTCAAAACCTGAAGCTGTAATATTCTTGCAGCAGAAGTCCTTGGCCAAGTGGTTAGGAATAATGCATGCTTATCTACCAGGTGTGTTTGGTGTGAGCACTGAATTGTTGAGTCTCCCAGCCCATTTTGATGAGGAGAAGCATTTTCAAGCTGAGTGTGCCTGAAGCAGGTTGCTGTTGGTGAGCAGTGCTGCGCAGGAAGAAGTGCTGGGTGGTGAGATCTAGCACAGTGTTGGGCTGTGGAGTGGGTTAACTCAAAGGCAATATTGAAATAATATTTTTAATTTCTATGGTGTCTTTAATTTGAAAAACAAAATGCTTGCTAGGAGGATTGTGCCCTTGCTGGGTTGTAGGCTGCCTCCTGGCAAATCCTTTGGGAGAGCTTCAGCTGCTGTCTGTCCTCACAGCTGTCTGTTAGTCCTAGTCTTTCACTGCCCTAAGCAGAAGTCCTGTGCAAATCAGTGCACCATTACCAAAAAACAAATTGAAAGTAAACATCACATCAATATGAGCTCAACAGTCTGATTCAAACACACTAAACCAGTGCAATCCAGAATTGTGGGTGCTGTTTAAATCAAAAAGAATGAATAAACAGCCCACCGAATTCAGCACATACATGCTCTTAGCTGTTGCACTATGCAGAGAAGGAGAGCGACGCAGAAACATGGACAGCTCTTTTTTGGGGTGGGGAAAATGTTTCTCTTGACTGGTCACTACAGAAGGAATTTAAGTCGACCTCCTAGTCCTACTATAGCACTTTTTTCTTTTTTTTTTTCCTCTTGATGTTTCTTCTCTGAAGATTGTAAGTAGCAGGGCACAACAAAAGCATTTGCTCCTCCAGCCTTTTGAGATGAATCATGTTTAAATCCAGTTCATCCGGGATCTGGGGTCTGTCAGCTCGTGTGCTGCTTCCCTTTAAGCAGTTCTCTGCTGCCGTGACTTCATGATTCACCATCACTGGGTGTACATGGAAGAGAAAGAAACACCGGTGTCAGGCTGCTTGTTTGCTTGTCTCTCAGCAGAAAAAAATATGCAGTAGTGTCTGTTCAACCCATGAGAAGGTGTGAACAGAAAACCAATGTCAGCCATGCAGCACACCAGGTGAGCCCATCTGTGGTGCTACAGCCTGTGAGCAAGGGATGATCCCACTTTTATTTTGGCTGGAGGCTATCCAGCACGAGCTTTCTCCTGGTCCTAGACAAGGACTGAGGAATAAAATCCCCTCTTCCCACGCCTGAGGATAACATTTTACATGGTTTTCTTACATATATATATATATATTAAACCTAGACTCATAATAGATTAATTTTCTTTTTGCCCCTCTGATTTCTGCCTAGATAGCTTGTTCCCTAGCACTTTCTTCATGTTTAGTTCACACAGACATGAAAAATGCAACTTCTGTTATCAGCTGGATGGATTTCCATCAGCACTAACAGCAGGGTTAAAAGCCACTGCTGAAGTTTAAAGGGACACAATCTTAATATTTTTCATGGCTTTTTATGATTTTCCTAAGCTGAGGTGCAGGCTGGGCAGAGAGGATTTCTTCCTGTAATGATTTGTTCTCCACCCAGACAATCCCTCTGTAGGAAAGACCCATCTTTTTTCTGGACAGAAAAAGCAGGAGGGTACCCAGAGGGTGTGATAAGGCAGGATTGCTCTGCCAATCTCAGCACCCTACGGGGGCGGGTGCTGTGCCTCTCCTTGCTGGGGGGGGGAAAAGTTCCCCAGAGAAGAGATTTGTCGTGTGCCCTCCCCTTCACCTCACCCGCTGTCCTGTTCCTGTGTGCGCAGGTATCCTGGTTGGGATTTTAGCACTAGGTTTCACGTGCAAGACATTGATATATATTTATAAAAGATCATATACATGCAAAACGTATCTGTATACACAGATGTTTTATTTAGTGAGCTTGTGTGCAGGGCAGATGAGCACCACCTCTGAGGGAGCTATGGCTGTTGCACCTTGCCTCTGATGCACAGCTCCATAGCTTTGATGCCTGTAAGAGTTTTAGCCAGAATAACAGCTTTCTTTTCACTTGCTTCATACTTTTTCACTTCTTGTTTTTCTCAAAATTGGTGCTGAAACGTGTTTATTGGCATGTATTTCTTTTCAGTACTCAGTGAAGAGCTTGGTTGGGGAAAAAGTCCTCTTTGGTTTGACAAGTTTTGATCACAGAAATGAACGGGCACCAATTTGTTTGCCAGAAAATGGCACCATTTCAAATATACTTCCACTTTGAAATGAAGCACATTCCAACATTTTGTGTAAAGTGAACTTTGAAAAAGTAGTTTTAAGATAAAGCATTAACTTACCAGTATTTCAGCACCATATTGGTCTTTTCTTAAAACCTTTTTAAAATTTTATATTAAGAAGTCACTTACTCTGCAAAGTAGTTTTGGAAAAACTTTCATTCTGGAAATGCCATTATTGTGACAGTTTGCCTCAGATGTTTTCAAAATGCTATCTTGAAATGCTACCTTATCTAAACTAGTTCATAGCTGAAAGCATTTAAGTCTTAATTGAACCCTCCAGCAACTTGTATGAAGGAGGAAAATAACACTCAGCCACTTGTGTTCAGTGAGGCACTGAGATGTTTCCCGTACTGAACTCTCAAAAATAAAATCTTAACTCTTTTTGTAACGTAATTTGAGAACAAATTTTCCTAAAGTAAGCAGTCTTCCAGTAATAATCTTGCCCTTTGTATTCAGATAATGTCCTTTGTCTGAGCAGTTCTGAATGTTGGCAAGAGAAATCTCATCTTCCTACATGGCCTTGTTTGCCTTCCTACCCTTCAGAGGCATCACAGCTGGTCCTAGGACACCAGCTATAAGAAAATAAGTTTTTACTGATGTGTACCTTCACTCAGACTGAAACACCCTGATCTGAACAGGGCTGCCATTAGGAGTCAAGGCTTATGCCTGGATGCAGTGCTTCAAAGTGGTGATATCTCCATCTTACAGGTGGGGCACCCATGGGAACACATAGCCCAAAGGCACTTGTAGCCAGCTGGGAGCTAAATCCCCACCGCTTGATGGGGTTAATGGCAGTAGAGCACAGAACCACTTTAATGAGGACTGTATTTAAAATGCCTGCTGAAGTTGGTAGTCTATGGTGTTTTTTCTCAAAATGACTCTTTCTGTTCTGGGAAGGAACTTGGCTGAGGATGTCATTGTGCCCCAAAAGCCTCTTACTCCCCAGCTGCTTGCAAGCTGACAAGCTGTCTGGATGGCTGTTCTGCATCCCTCCTGGCCCCTGAGCTGGCTGCAGGGCAGTGCTGGGAAAATCCTTCGGGAAGCTGCTCTGGGTGCTGGTGTTAATGCTTCAGGAAGCTGTGATTAAAGGCTGACCGGTGAGGAAAACTCTGTCTGTGCAATGTGGTCATCTGTCTCACACTGGTTTGCCACTGCAAGGCTAGTTAGGGGTGTGATTTATGGGCAGTGACTGGCTTAAAATTAAAGGAGTATCAAAACGTTTGAGTTGGAATCAGTCCTCATACACAAGAACTTTAAAACCTAAATAGGCCCCAGAACCAGTCTTTTATAATTATGTATATAAAAAAATGAGACTATTTTGGAATGACTGACATCGATCATGTTTCTTCAAATAACATAATGAATTAAAAGTACCTCGGGTTGGCCATTGATTCTTTTTCTTCTTCTCTTACAGTAGGCAAACATTCACAATCAGCTGAAACAGGATGAGAAACAAGGTGATAGTTACTCTTGGCAGTTACTCTGCTTTATTTCAAAATCACATCAAACTTTTTTTGTGCAGCCACTCTAGTACATAAACCTGCTCTTCTGCATCGTTTTATCTATTAAAATCTGCATGTTCCAAGCAGTGTAAATATTTTGTGTTTGAAATCCTCCTTCCCTTTGATAGGTACTGTGGTAACTTCTCTGTTAGATACGTTTCAGTTGTTTGTGTACACATAGGCAAGCACACTACCTTTGAGGACTGTTTCCCACGAGCTACCTTGGGAGGATCATTTGTTAGCCCTCCACAGCTTACAGCTGCACCTATGCTTCATCACCCAGTGCCGAATTTAGGGGTGAGGTTTAGGGAACATTACTGAAAAAAACATACTGCAAAATGTTTGCTCCCTTCTGTCCACAGAAATTAAAAACTCAGTGTTTCCCTACGTATTGTACTTGATGCCTTAATTTCATGACTGACCCTTAGAACTTGTTTTCAGCTGGAGATTATAGACCGAGAAGGTCAAAACCCCGTCATCTGGAGAGTTTTGCTAATGGGAAGAGATGCTCCAAAGGGTTTTATGTCCTAAAAAACAAAACATCTCTAGGAGGTCAGACAGATGGGCTGTTTGAATGGAAGGCAAGGGACCAGGAATTTAAAAATGAGGCTTCAGCATTTCCAAGCCAGTGAGAAGCTGTTAGCATGGCTTGTTACATATCAGTTCGTGATCAGGTCCCAGCTAATTCGCCCCAGCTAATTCACACAGAAGACCTGTGCTTGGGTAGGAGAACCTTGAAAGAGGATGCAGATCAGAGATTCTCAGCTGGGAGAAAACTAGGGAAAAATAGAAGATGCTTGAAAAAGAAATAGCTAAGAGGGAGTTGAAGATGCTTCTGGTGGTAGGCACAGCGGGTACCAAGTGCTGGCAGACTCAGTGGGGAGGATGTAGTCAGGGATCAGCAGCAAAGAGCAGCTTGTGCTTCATGCAGCAGAGATGGCAAGTCAGGGAAAGGAAACAAGAAGAGGAGGGGGGCAGTGATAAGATCTTGGCAGTGATTTTATGTAAACAGTGGTCTGAGCTACGAGTAAATACTTGTTTCTTCTACAACAGCACAATGCGAACCACAGAACTGTAGAAACTCTCAAGACTGAAAGGACTGGATTCCTCATAGAAACTAGGATCCAGCATTAAAATGTGCATTTAAAAATATAAATTCTGTTCACAGCTATACTTGTTTTTAACAAGTGCCTACTGGAAACTCAAAACATTTATGATATTCCCTCATATGTTAAAAATAAGCTCCCACACAAACTAAAATACTCCTCTGAACAATCCTACCCCTGACATTCGTGCTGCTATTTCTGTAGTAAAGAGTAAAGAACACAACTAAAAATGTTTTAGGAAAATCAGTGACACAAATACAAAATGCCTTACATTGGTTTTCTACGCGTGGGATCTACGTCAGCTAGAAAGAGAGGGATGATGGAGTAGAGGGGTTACCGTGTACCATTTTTGTTCATGCTGTTCATCCACTTATCAAGCTCTTCCATTTCTATCTCCATAACAGAGGGGGTGTCTTCTTCAAAAATAGGACTTGAGAAAAAGACATTACACAAAGGCTTAAATCAGAAAACATTTAAGGCAGTAGTTGTGCATGATTCCCTCATAATTCCAGGCATTTGTGGCCGCTCTGGAAAGCTGCCCCAGCCTAGACACTTAAAAAGGCATCGTCATAGCTATCCAAACTCTGTATGTATTTGAATATCACCATTTATTCTTCTCTTTACCAATCATTCCTGTAGTCACATGGTAGAAAAATTGTTTTTAGCACCCCCCCAAAACTAATTTAATATCATTATGTTGATTATCGGCAAGATGGAGCTCTGTAGAAGTTATAGGAGCTCAATAGTAATAGGAGCTCAATAGAAGTTTCACTGGGAGAAGAGCTGCGCAGATCTCAGCAGGTTCCTGCAGCAGCCAGAGGATTACTTCCAGGGCAGCTGCCTCACATAGGGCAGCCTTGAAAGATGGGGAAGCTGGACACGAAGCTTATTCTGAACAGCAAGAGGCTGTGGTGAGCCCAGGGACCGACCTCTGCTCGTGGCATGGCCATATCTCGTGGTGGCTGGTGGGGCCAGGGGCAGATGCTGCATGGGTCCCCGTGGGGCAGCTCTCGCCCGCCCCATCCCGCTGCCTCTCCTCTGCCTGTTGCCTGAAAGATACACCCCGAAGTTGCACGTTAGCCACCTCTAGAGGGTGTTCACTGCAACGATTAGGGGAAAATTTAGCAGTGTTTGGTGCGTGCTTAAATGAAACCAGACAGTGCAGGGGGCAAAAACCAGCAAGCCTGTTAGAGTTAGAGAAATTAAAAAAAAAAAAAAAAAAAAAAAAAAAAAAGATATAAACTTTACCTTTTTACGTTTTCACTTCCCAGCTCATCTGGAAAAGAAAACAAAAGTTGCTGTTCACAGTTATGCTGTTTGTATATACACTCTCTATATTATGGGCAAATCCTGCACTAGGGTCACTTCAAACAGGTTCTGTTTTCACAGGGCGTAACCATCCACTTCTAGATGACAGGCAGCACATCCCGCCCTGCTTGCCTGCCATTTCCAGAGCAGCCCGTTATGTTTAATCCTCAGCACACTAAATGAAGCTCGCCGTGAGCTCAGCCTGCCAGGGGTTGAGTGGATATCAGTGCCACAGTGGACAGGAAGACAAGCAATTTCCCCTCCAGGGGTTCTTGAAGTGACTGAAAAGCCTCGGCCCGCAAAAACTCATGTTCTATTGCAGCCTCACCCTGTAGGGTGAGCACTGAAGTCACCTTGCATGGGGTTACCAAGCACAAGGACAGCATGGCACAGCCACATCCCTCATCCATATGGGAACTGCGAGGAGCCAGGGCAGCAGCACCAGCTCTCGCTGAGGGACTGCTGTGTGAGTCTCCTCGCTCCTTTTCTGCTTGGGAGACATGGAGCTAAAACCAGAGATGAGCACCCTAAATGGGGCATCCCGGTCCTTGAAATAGCATTTTGTGAATGATGTTGAGCATGTGCTAAAGATATCCTCCTGATGCAGGAGAAGAGAAATTTACCTTGCTTAGACTTTTTCCTTTTATGGACTGCTATAAAAGCTATAACCAGAAAAATCAGCAGGGCCAGCAGCACAGCGGGGACAGCGTACACCAAGACAGATGGCTCCTCCGTCTCTAGGCTCTCGTTATTGCTCTTGTCATGCAGTTCAGTGGTTGGAATGCTTTCCGCTTCAGAGCTGCCTTCAGTAGGCCTTGTAGAGACCAGGACTGGCTGGGTGCTGCCCACGGTTGTATAGGACATAGGAGTCACAGCAGGAGAAGGTATCACTGTGGCGGTGGGTAATGTTGGTGATCCATAGCCAGAACCATCCTCGCTGTTTTCGGAGCCTGCCAAACATAGGAGGACAGCTTAACATTGTGTGGGTTTTACTGGTGCTATCAGAGAGTCAAAGCATGCAGTTTTAGTATTCGTTTTTTACTTGATGTCTTAAAAAAAAGACAATTAGCAAATGCACACACACACATGCGTGAAGTCTGGGCCACCAGATGCCAAATTACACGTGGAGTTTGTGACAAAACCTTACTGTGGCAGGGCTCTTCAGCTGCCTTGCACAGGGACATGTCAGCCCCTGTGGTCTGCCTGCCCACAGCTGCCGTGTTTGCCCTGCAGGCTGACATCAGCTCTTGTGCTCTCCTAAAAGCCTTCTGCTGCCCTGCCCAGCATGCTGTCCCTCTCCACGCTCAGCCTGTGCCTGGGGAGACCCTGCTCCCAGGCTCACCAGCCCCTCCAGCTCACTCATTTCACCCTGTTGTGCCCTCCTCCAATTCTTTAACCCTGTCTGGCCGTGCAGCAAGGAGGAACGGGTCTAAAAGGAAGCACAAAGCCTGCGGGCGCTGCTGACTTTCACTTCTGCATTGGCTGGAGGAGGTAGCAGCACAGGGACGGTACCAGCTGCACACGCAGTTCACAGTGGTAAAGACACAACGCTGCTTCTTTGTCATAACTGTGAAGGTTGCAGGTTTTGAATCTGGATCCAGGTTTTGGTTTAATTTAGCGTACATTTTGCAAGGCAATTGGCCAAAATTGGCTGTATTGTTGATACTGAAACAAGACTTTTTGATGCCGATTAAAAGTCCTTGTTGACGGTCATGGGATTTAAAGCTTGATGGCAGCACAGTAAATTGCGGCCTGTGCTGGATTCCATGCTATTGCCAAAAACCCTGTGGTAGCCAGGGGCGTGGGAATCAGTCCCTCAATAAATTACACCTACAGGTTTCCAAATGCAAATTAACTGCTTGAAGTGAACTGGTGACTTTTTATGTCACCTGCCCTTTCAGACAGGGCGCCGCTGTGGCACAGCATTTATGCCGTAACACAGGACAGGACAACATGACTTCTGCAGCGACATGGTGCTCCCTGCTCTCGTCAGGCGCTGGGCAGCCGCGGTTTCCACTCGAGCTAGCAAGAGCTTCAGGTTTTCAGCACCTCAGCGCTGGCATTTCAAATCTCACAGGACTGGATCTGAAAGTACTTAGCATTTTAAATGCTTTAGTAAACACATTAATCTTCATAATGGCCCTGAGAGATGAGCAGTTATCATCTCCATTTTACAAATGAGGAATCAGAAGGACAGGAATCTGTCCTTCCCAGGGACACCGAGCAAGAGAGGAAAACTGGGGTGAGAGCGCTATCTCTTGCTTAACCCACTCTGCAGCACCTCCTCGCCACCCAGGTCTGCCTCAGGAAGGAGGTGAGCATCTCACAAGACACGAACCCCAATTTCAAATGAATGCAATGCTTCGAGTGTGGCAGCAGTGATTTATCTGGATCTTTGTGCCACGCTTATCACACAGGCACCTGATTGTTTCACCCTCTCCTGAAAGCTAGGAAAGAATGTTAATGCTTCATAAATAATTTTAATACTCAGTAAATAATGCCTAATACTTTAATAAAATATTTGATACTGCAAAGGTCACCAGCCTCTTCCACTGCAGTAAGACAACAAAAATGTTAGCTCTTCAATGGCAAAATGCTTCACGTCAGTAATGTCTGTCACTTTCTTCCCTGCCTAGTATTTCAGTGCCTTTACAGGCAGTGACCCCTTACGTGTGTGCTCCTCAACCTGCTCGCGTGAGCTGCTGGCTCTCATTAATCCCAGCAAAGAGGATGGGAGGGAAAGCACCTCTCCATTATTATTTTTTGGCCATATATATTTGCACCGCAGTGCCACAGGACCATTCCTGTGACCTTGCTTCCTCTTTCTCCTCTAGCCATCCTCCTTGAAACCTGTCAGCTGCCTTATTTGATATGTTTGCAATGACAAGCCCAGTGCTAAAAATAGCACAAAGGGTGTGGGGGAAATAGTTTATTTTCCATTTACTATTAGAGATAAAATGGATTTTCCAAATGTCTGAAGCATGATGTGACTCTAAAGCAAAAGCAAGCGGTCACATCTCATTAAATGCAGTACTAGGCTTTCAGCTACAGCGCACATTGTGTTTGATTTCCAAGAGAGACGTTTCCAATGTCTCTGTTACTTTTTATTTGCCTGTTTTTGAGCTGTAAAGCAGATTTCAAATCTGTTATCTCTGTGTGAAATAGAACTATCTTTTCTAGTCTCCAGACAAAGAAAGTGGCAAATCACAAGGAGTGACCTTGTTGCCTCGTAATTTTGTTCGCTTTACATAATTCCAGGGCCAAAACACCATCTCTTCTTTGGGCAGTATTTCCTCTTACTAAGGCCTTTTCTTTGAGAGATTTGAATGTGTCTTTCAGCAGCCGGGCAGACAATTGCACAAGGCTCTTGCAAAGATATTGCTCCAATATCCCGTGTTTCACCTGCTGTCTTGGCACATCCCAGTGAGGTGAATGAAAGGTGGATGTTGCAAGGTTTGGAGCATGGTCAGAGAGTGCCTGAAAGCTGGAGAGTTTGTGGGATGTTATTCAAGCACTTTCTCCATGCTTGGAGAGAGACAGATCTGCTGATCTCCATGTAGATACCTCCTCGATTTTGCAGAGCACTTCTTGCTGGGCTCAGCCTTGTGCTTTTGGCCAGGTTCTGACACACGCACCCAGTGCCTTCTGCACGTCATCTTGAAGGAAGCTGATGAGGGCACAACACAGCTTTTTCCCAGCCCACATCACCACTTTTTGCCCTTGTAAGAAGGATGAGGGGCTGGCATGTGGCTGGGCCCCATCCTGATGGGGAGCTGGGCATTGCGTGAGCACCTGACTGAAGCAAGAAGCCAAGGTGTTCCCACCACCAAGAGGATCTGGGCACCAGGGGGCCCGAATGCTTGAGCAAGCAGCAGCAGTGGCTCAAAAAAGGTTCCACTACAGTTGGTATGAATGACAAAAGGGCTCTGTCCCTCTATGCAGGTATCGTGGTATGAGGCATTGTTCAGAATTTTCTCCTTAAAAAATACACTCGAGTGACTGATGGGTTTTGCAGGTGCCTCCAAGCCTGCCTTTCAAGGGAAGTAAAGGGGGCTGAACATCCTGAGTGGCTTTGCAGGCCGGGATCAGCAGCTGTGCAGCAAACAAACAAACAAACAAACAAGCAGCATTTCTGCTGTAGCTGCCCTTCTTCCCCTGCGGTTTGTGTTGCGGCACTCCGAGGAGGTGATAGGAGCTGCTGGATGCAGCAAGCAGGCAAACAGGTTTCTGGCTTCGGCTGGATGGGAGGCAAAGGCAAATGGCACGCAGTCAGCACGCCGCGTTCTGCTGGCAAGGCCCTGGCCTCCCTCCTGGGCTCGCACTGAACTCAGACGGAGTCTCCGAAGGGAGCTTTTCAGCTTGCACAACAGCTCCTACGTGCCGAGCAGAAGGCTCGGGAGAAGGCGACAGAAGAAGCCGAGCCTCCGAGGCCACGCAGAGCAGGCCAATGTGCCTCCTCCCGGCCCTGCCGCGCACCACACACACTCCTACGGCTCCTCTCCGCCCTGGGGCTCGCCTCGGCGGCTGCCTGGCACACCCCTGCCTCTCGCCCCGCCAGCGGCGCCCATGGTGGAGGTGCCGTGCCCGCCGCGGTCGGCCGGGGCCTGCCCGGGCCGCGTGCTGCTGCAGGCCCCGCGGGCTGGCTGCCGGGCCCACGCGCCGCCCGACGGGCTGAGCCAGCGTCTTGGGGCGGCTCATCCGCAGAGAGGATCCTGTTACAGAGGGGTGTTAGGGAGTGCTGTCTGGGTATTACCCCGAGCGGGGAGAGAGGGTTTGGGGTGCACTTCTTGGCCAAGGAAATGGCTTTCTCCTTGCTGCGTGCCCATTCCGCCCCAAGTGCTTTTTAAACAGCAGATGTGGTCCTGCGTTTAGAGCCAGACTGTGAGCCTGCAGCCTCATCTGTCACCTGAGAGCTAAACGTTTTCCATACAGAGTCATGTTTCTTTTTTTTCCTTCTGTTTGATCCTGTGCCGTTCCAGCTCCACATCAGTGGCACCTGTGCAACTCCACCACATCCAGAAACTCATGGTGCAAACCTCTCAGTGTTCCCTACTCTCAGCAGTACCCCAAAATTAAAAGTTCAGCAGCTCTGAAGGCTCAGCTGCAGTCATAGAGGTCTCTTGAGGGACAACAGGCAGGAGTCACTGACTGAAATTTAGCATAAAATCTTGCTGACGTAAAAGGGAGATTTTCTGAAATGCCCCTGAAGCACTTAAATAAATGCAGTAGAGGTTAGTGTGTCTGGTTGGAAAGGAGGAGGAGGAGGAAATAAAAACAAAGATTTGTTTGTCAGAAAGGGTTCTCATCTGCTTTTAGGGGGCTGCACTTTGGAAAGAGAGAATATATAGCAAATCCTCCTTTCTTCTTGTCTTGCTCTGTGTTAGAAGCTATAGGAAGGGCCTCAATATTTGCTTCTAGGCTCGGCACACACCAGTGTAGGTGTTGTGCAAACCCCAGAGTCCCTTCCACCCAGTGCCAGTGCTGGGACCTCAGGCACACTCACAGAGCTGCCGCCCCAGAGTAATTGCAGTGCAGCTGGGACAAAACCGTCTGTTCATCATAATCCAAATGGCGAGGTGAGGATTTTACAAGGCTCCAGCAAGGTATGGGAACACGGTTTATAAAGGCTTCCATCTGCCTTTAGATCTGCTGCTAGATCTAATCTTACTCCTATCACCTACGTTTTTCAAAGCTCTTTCTAGACAGCAGAGGTGAGACCGTGGCGATCCCAGAGCTTCTGCCCCCTTTCCCAGCACACTGCTCTGAGGGAGGCAACAGTGTCTGGGACTGGAGGAGAAAAGAAGAAAGCTCCCCTAAAGCTCCTGTCCTGTTGATCTGTAAGCAAAAGCAGTCAGCAAGAAGGATGCACCTGGGAGGCCAGCCACAGCAAAGGTGCTCCTGGCCCACCTGCAGCCTATAGGAATCTCAGTAGAAATTTTAACCCCTCCAGTTCAGTTTCCCCAGAAGACCAAGTGAAAAACTGCCCTCAGCACCAGCCTCGGTTGTGTTCCGGGGCTGCTTGCACACCTTTGTGGGGGGGAGAGCAGGGATCCCCCCTCTTCTCCATCACCTTTCTCCAGCAGCGCAGGGCTTGCTCAGGCAGCAGGGGCTGACACCGGCCAGGCTCCTGCCCAGCTGCACTTTGTGCAGGGAATGGCAGCCCTTGGGGGGCCGGGGCTCAGGCAGCCCCCAGCACATGGAGGTGATGGAAGCACAAGTCTGACCTCAACGCATTGCGCAAGTGATTTCTGGCAGCTCCCCTTCTCCTCTTCACACTGCACGGCGGGGATCTTGCCTCTCTGCTTCTCTGGCACCTCCATTTTGCTCCGTTCGTGACAGGATTTTTCTTCTCCCGGTCACTTTGATCAGGAGGCACGTGCAAAGCTTGGAACGCATTTCCCTAGCACGCCCGTAGCACAGCAGGGCTGCATTAGCACAGGCAAGACCAAACCATGCCGTAACAGCTCGCCTAACTCATTCTTACAGCTAAGCACGATTGCTAACCGCGATAAGCTCCGCAGCATGCCTGGAGCCTGCAGCCTGGTTTTACAGCCTGGAATAGTGCTGGTTTTCAGGAAAAAAACAACAACAGCAGCACAGTGCCACCACCTATTTCCCCAGTGCCTTTTCAAGTTTCCATAGAAGCTCAGTGGTAGCGGCGAGCGGCAGTGCCTCTCCCTGCTGCGCGGAGGGCTCTCCCTTCCCTCCCAGCAGCTGTGACGTGCTTCTGTCCCTATCGAGGCACTTGGGCAGGGATTTGCATGACGCCAGGGGGGCATGTCAGCCCCACCAAGGCAGGGTTTTCCCCAAGCAGCCGCCTGCATCAGGCAGTCCCGGCATGATGAAGGGCAAGCGGCACAACCCACCCTCTGCAGGGGGCTGTAGCAAGTGCCTCCAGCACTCGGTCATAAGCAGCTGTCCCACCTCGTGGTCCTTCCCTTCAAAACACCTAGATCCCGGGTGCCGAAGGCTCGGCAAGACAGATTTCCAAATATTTGTCTCCAGAACTGTGTTTTCTTTCATTGAGCAGGTTTCGGGTCATCAGCACCGCGGAAATCAGCAGCTGGCTTTTGGGTGGAGGGCGAGCTGGGTCTTGAGCTTTGCTATGACATAGCATATGGCTGATAGCATGGGTGTGGGGTTAACAAGGTACAAGAAACGATTAAAATTAGACCCCAAACACCTGGTGAGCCGGAACAGAGACACCAGTTCCCTGCACAACTCAATGTAAGATCCACTGTGCAGGCTTACATCCGAGGAGAAGAGAAGAGAAAAGGGCAAGCCGCGACTGGGAAGAGGCGCAGCCACAGGCAGCAGCGAGCGAGTTCCCGCAGGTCCCCTCTCCCCGAGGGCAGCTGTGGGTGTCACCCCTGGGCCAGCCCTGCCAGCAGCATGCCCGGGGCCCCCACAGTAAGTGAGGTTTGCTTGGCCACTCACCGTTGCCCTCCTGGGCGAGGAGCAGGGCGCTCAGCAGCGGGACCCAGCCGGGTGGCTGCATGCTGCCTCGGCCTCCGCGGCTCTCTCTGGGCTTCTGCGGAGCATTTACATTTCCTGTTTCCTGCCCCGGTGCCTCTGAGTTGTATTTCTCCAGGAGATGGGCTCCGTTTGATTGTTTTTAGGAAGTGATGTAATGCCGTCCGGGCCTGTCAAGCAGGCAGGGATTGCAAAAGAGAGAGGAGGTAGCTCTTCAAGCACCGCTCCAGCACCTGTGGGCTTCCCGCCCTCCTCTCCACTCCTGGCTGCCGTGCACCACCTAATTGCCAAAAACATTTCCAGTAATAAGCTGAGGATGAGGAGATGAGTGCTGCCTGTGTAAGCAGCTTCATGGTGTCTCCCCTAGACATCAGTGTGTGTCAAAACCCAGATCCTGGCGAGTTACTGGTAGCTGGCAATGGTGAATATTTCTCTTCAGGCTGGTGGAAGCTGCCAAAGTGACTAACTGCTGCGCTGCTTGTGCAGCTAATAATTTTTCTTATCCCATTGATATTTTCATAGGTCATCAGGTAGTTTCTTAGCTAGAGTAGTGAAGAAATAGGTCAGCAATTCATTTAATGACCAGCTTGTTAATAGATTTAACATGCTCGAATGACTGAGCTAGCTAAGTTGGAACTGGTTGCTTAATATTGGCAGTGTACGTTCACCCACTGCTTAAAACAGGGGGGAAAAGAGCAAAGTCACTACACTGCACCTACAAGAGGATAAAGAGGAGCTTGGCAGCAGTGATAGGGTATTTTGGGGAGGCACTCTTTAGTATGGTGCCATAGCCATAGACGATCATTCTTACCAGACAGACGCATTAGAGGTGAGGCTCGTACATGTGTTTAAGATTTTCCCATTGAAAGGTTACACAAGTTCCAAGTATTAGTAACAGTGTGTAACCGATAGAGCTGCTTTCCATTGTTATTCATCCATGTTGCGGCAGTGCCTAGCATTCCCAGTCCGGGGCCAGATCTCCTTCACGCCCAAAGTATCAGCAGACAAAACCTGTTCCCGAAGAGCTGACAATTTAATTTAGCAGGGTAGGCACTGCTTGGTCGGCTTAAACGTGGTGTGGATACTGCAGCGCTGGGAGAAGTGGGAGCATCTGGTTGGACATGATGGGTTTTGCAGAGTGATTCCTGCCCCACTTTCAGCACTGTGCTCACTGTTGCTGCTTCTGTAGTGCCAGGAGAAGCACTTCTTTCTGTTTTAATGAGTATGTGATTGGGTCCCAGCACTATTGCTGTTGTCCAGCCTAAGTTTTTCTTTAGCCCTACTCAGCAGTAAGTGAAGTCATAGTTTGTAACAGGATTTTTATCTATGACATTGATTTAATGTATAAAGGATGTTACCTTCCCTTCCATTTCTTCCCCATCTCTTTCCCAAGTTTGCCACTCTCAGTCTTCCTAATGCCATGTGGACTGCAAACGAAGCGTTTCTCTCCATTTACCATGCTCAGCGTATTTGGCTATTTTGCCCCCATTCTGTAAAATCAGCCCAACTCACTCAACGCTTCCCTTACAAAAATATAAGGTAGAGTGGAGGTAAAAAGAGGATTTATTTGTTGTTGTTGCCATTTATCTCATATTTTTAATGCACAAGACAACATCCTTTCTTCTTTTCCCTTCCAGTCTTTCAACACTGGATGTAGCGTTTCCCGCTTGGGTCCCCAAAAGCTATTTTGACATAAGTTCAGCTAATAACTCATCGTTACCCCTCGAGAACAAGATAACCGCCCAGTGGTGTGTATCCAATTAATGATTTCTGAGGCAAATTGAAGTTCAGGAAAGGTGACTTAGTGCTATGTAACATTTTAATTAAGACTTTAAAGCAATACAAAGGTAGTTTGGCACACATTTGGCTAGTTCACTGCTCAAAATGTATCTGCCCCTGCAAAGTCAACCAAAAGCAGGTATGCTCCTAGCAGACAATTTGGGCATGTGTTTTTTTTTTTGTCCTTTTGTACCTTTTGAGCATGTTTTCTCAGTTGCATCAGTGACAACAAAAGGAGGGAGTCCAAATTCAGCCTGCATTGAAAACGAGCATCTCACTACCTGCAACTGCACAACGATAGTGATCGCCTCGTTGTAAAACAAACTTGTGCATTTGGAAACCAGGACAGCCACAGGCACAGAGGGTCTTTGTGAGATGGATGGATGGTATCTGGTAATTTCATAGCCCTTTGGGTACTTACTGTGATCCACAACGCACCTTAGCAAAAAGAAATGTCTTTTCTCAGGTGAGAGAAATGTGAGTCCTGTGTGTTTTCAGTGGGTGTTACCCAGCTGGAAGTGTCTGTGCATGTTTTAGGTACCGTTTCCTTGATTTTTTATGTTGTAAAGGGCATTTCTGAGTACCCAGCCAGGCTGTTTGCTAATGCCCTGTTTTAATCACAGAAACGTTTGCATCACTGAGGCTCCAGGATGTCATCAGTGCCACATCTTCAGAAAAACAGAAAAGTTTTGTAACGCTGCGGCCACTTGACTCATGCTCTTCTTGTTCCTTTTTCCTATGTGAACTCCAACAACAACAACAACACAGCAGATAAACCTTAGAGAGTGGTGGAGCACATTGCTGGCTTGTGATAGGGCTTACATTAAAAACTGGTGCCAGTGCAGCTTGTCTGCTGCAGGAGTCAGCAGCCGATGGGACTGCCCTGAAGTGCAGAGAGGGACCTGTGCCTGTCAAGTTCTGCTGGTCCTTTCATGTCTTATTCCTGCTCCTGACAGATGTTGGGAACGGACAGGTACAATTTTCCCACAGATTGCTGTGAAAGAAGGGGAAATCGCCCTGCAATGCAATTTGCTGCAGCGTTACAAGACATGTGAAGAGTCCCCAGGTGAAAGGACGGTGGACAAAGCCCATGGGCAGCTCCAGAGGGCAGCTCCCAAAGCCAGCCCGAGTGCTGAATGTGCTGGTGCTTCTGCTGGCTGCAGAGGTAGGTTTGAGCTGCTGAGTCAGGGCTGAAACACGCAGCACGCACGTACAGGCACCCGCACGGATCTGCGAGCGCATGCCCCCTTGCACATGTTTCAGAGCAAGCTCTGCCCGTGTGAGTTGCTGCAAATAAAGCTCTCTCTCCAGAAAGCTCTCTCAACTCTGGGCTATGTAAAAATGCAAGTTGTGTTTTATTTCAGACACAGAAATGCTCAAGGAAAAGATTTACACCTTTCCGTGACCGATGCCACCAGTACAAACTAGAACAATGCTTAAAACAGTGAGATATTGGTCCAAAGTGGGTATCGTAAAATAGCCCGGCTGACATTAGGGGGATAATAAAAGTATAAAACCAAGTACCTGCCATTTTTATGACCTCTCTGATTAACTGAGCTTGTAAATTTCTGCCTTTTTATTGCCTTGTTCCTTATTTCCAACTTGCATGTAACACAGACAATAAAATCATGGCTAAAATATTTTCAAAACTTCAATAGGAACAGAAAGAAAATATGAAACTACTCTAAAATATCCAGATGGGTTTTTTTCCTTTCAACAAAATGAAAAATTCAAAGAAAGACTTAGAGCATCTAAAAGCTCACCCGAAAGGAAAAAGAAAAGGCCACAAATAGTGGACGTGAATGAGGAAGACGCTTAAATACCCTGCGGTCACTCATACAGAAAAATCAGCTGAGGAGATAACACCACATAAACTGTAGCAAGCTTAACTCTCTGGTTTCATTTTGAGAAATGCAATGCCATTCATTAAATCAACATTTCTCCTGTAGTTCCTGCTGGATGGTCACTGAATAAACGCAGACAATTGCTTAAGTAGCCAAATGCTTAACAATTAAGAATTTAGACCTTAGAAAGCCTCCTCTTATCCCAGGCAGCCAAGCAGTGAGGGATGCCCCGGGCTTCTCCAGCATGGGGAAGGCTTGGCACAAGAGGTTGGGCCCATCTCTGTCCCTGTCCCTGTCCCTGTCCCTGTCCCTGTCCCTGTCCCTGTCCCTGTCCCCAGCCAGAGGGAAGCACTGCTCCACTTGGGTGGTGTTTGAAAATGATGCAAAGCTCCCTGGCAGACATTAATCCATTAACACCTCAGACAAGCAACCCTGGGCATCAGTTTTCAGGCACTTGTGTGAATTCCAGCAGTGCAGCTATTGTGACAGGAATGTACAGGCTATCAATCTCTTGCATTTGGATCCTCTCAGGCCATTGATAGGGCGAAACTCAAAGAGAGTGCACGAGTTTAAAAAAGAGGCTGGGTCAGTTTCCTGATATTTTCCGTATGAATAATGGTTTTGCTTATTTGCAGAGCAGCACAGTGGATTGTTAGTCAAAGGCTTGCCCCGTTCTTTGAAAACAGTTGTGTGAGTGACATATTGCAATGCTCAAGGTCTGAGCTGCAATTAGAGACCGAATGGCTTAAATACAAATTTTCTGCAGGGTTGCCATGTATCTTAAACTTGTACTGTGAGTGCACATGGTGTAAACAATCCAAGATTAATGTAAGCAACAGGCGGATCACCAGGGCATGGCAGTTGTGTTGGCAGGAGAGGTCCCACCCTGCTCCCCACGAGAGGGCTGGGAGGATGTCCACCCAGAAGGGGACCCTTGAGCGAGCTGTCACCCATGTCTGGGCGCAGTGAGCTAGGGAAACAAGCTGGTTCGGGTACTTCATCAAAGGACAGGGACATTGCTTGGATGTCTCTTTAGCAGGGGAGCTGGCTGTAGTCTGCTGGCTGGGGAATAAGGTCTTTCTGTAAGAAAATGAGTGTTACAGGCACAGGAGGGAAGCAGAGCTCACGGTATGGAGAGAGGTGCTACAGGAGGAACAGAAAGTGTAACGCTGAAAAGAATGCCTGTGCAATTCGGAAAAGCACTTTGGAAAATGGAAATTCTGCATGACTGCTCCTGGGAGCAAGAGAAGAAATATTGCCAGGGCATCCAGCACGGGGATCATAGGCCTGTCTGGTCACAGGCACTTAATTTGCCAGCTCAGCTGACAGATGCGCATTCAGCAACTTAAAGAGGGGAAAAGCAGTAAGGCAGTGAATTATCTTCACATGACACTTGACTACTGTGTGTCTTATGTGGAGGTGCCTATTAATTAGCTGTCACTTTCAAGCCAATATTTGCTTAAGATTTGTCTTGAACAAAAATACAGTGCTCTGTACAAACAGAAACATTTCTTTTAAAGAGACAATGAAAAGTGAAGTTGATGAAGGAGAAGATTGAAAAACATAAATCTGCCTTGGGTGTAGTCCTTGGTGCACTTAGTAAAATGAAGGGTAGAGAAATAAGGTTCTTGAGAAAAAGCAAAGTACATTTTTAAACCCTTCTTATTTTGTATTTTGTATATTGGGTGCTTCAACTAACTGTTTGAATGTATTTTCTCAGCTGTGAACAATGCATAAGGAAAGAATAAAATCTGAAAATCCCATTCGTGCAGTAGTACTCTACCATTAAAAAAAAAAAAAAAGCACATACAAACAGTAATGCGAGCCATAAGATTTTTCCAGCCACACCTCAAATCTGAAGATGAACTTTGATGTC
Source organism: Aythya marila (assembly GCF_965140915.1). Taxonomy (NCBI): domain Eukaryota; kingdom Metazoa; phylum Chordata; class Aves; order Anseriformes; family Anatidae; genus Aythya; species Aythya marila. The sequence continues at coordinate 32,208,284 of NC_139045.1, read as the reverse complement.
CTAAAATAATGCAGCTTAAATGTTCCTTGATACTTTGTAGGCTGGGGCAGCTCTCATTTGATCCTCCCATCCAAGTCCCTTTCTGTATCCGTGAATTAAAATATTCTCTACTTTTTCCTTTGCATATTTTCACTGTAATTACTGAACTTCACTTCACAAATTACTAATATAGAGTCCAGACTATAAAGAAACATTAAAGACTAGCTTTCTTACAGGTGCTTAGATACATAAAGATGCAAATAAACACTGACACTTTTAAGAGTATGGGTATCTGATCTGGGACAAGTTTGGTTCCTAGAGACTTTGAGAAAGTGTGCTTTCTTAGCTGGTCATTTAAATGCCTTTAAAGCATTTAGCTCCATAAGCCCAGATCTATCCCAGTGTTATGAGCAGTCTTTTTAAATGTTCTACACACAGATTGCATTTATACTGTATATACAAACCAGAGGCTAAATGAAGGCTCTTGGGCTGTCAGTCTGCACTTTAAGCGTGTCAGTTTTTAACTTTAGGCCCCCCCTCAGAAAAGTGTCAGGATTTCTAAAGGCACTTTTGCACAGAAACTGAGACCGAAGCAGTGGAAGCACGGATATTATTTTAAAGTGGACCTCAGCATATTTTTGAAACATTATTTTAAAAATATACATAAATAAGCTATCATTCATGATATATCATCATATATATGATATATCATCATATATATCATATCATTCATTCATATATCATTCAGTACAGCGAATACTGGTTTGATCATCACAGATGCTATGTGATACAACCCCTTGTCAGTACTGTAGCATTAAGCACACAGATCACCAACTCTACAAGCTTTCTGGTCTTTGCAATGCCAATGACACCATGTCAGCAATTTGTGAACCTTTATATGGTATCTGAAATCATTCAGATGCCACTCTGAAACCTGTTCTTGGACCTGTTCTGTCATTTTTAATAGGCAATGCAAACAGTAGCTTGCCCACAATCTCTCTGAAAACAAGGTCCTGTCCCTGCACATGTTATATTTAAATGCTGAGCAGGTTTTCATGCAGGTGATAAAATTTTTGTGCTACTCTTCCAAAATGCTATCAGTCATGATCCAGGGAGGGATGTGCAGTTATGGCAGAAAGTACCACTTCTCAGCACCCTGTGTTTAAACCTATCTTATGGATCAATATAATTGACTGTAGCACTGCAAGACTACCTGAAAAAAAAAAAAAAAATCTGCCTTTTGTCTTCTCTGTTACTTTATTTTTATTTTTGTTTCTTTCTCTTTGAGAAACACCTTTTTTAGTTTTCTTTGAGAAACTCTGTCTGTTTATTACATTTTTAAAGTAAGTTTATGTAGCTCATTCATTTCATTTTGTCTGACGATACAGAACAGTTTCATATGCAACTTTTTATATAGCTGCCACTGAGCAAAACCTTACAATTTGATGATGATGTGCAAGTGCTGAGCTTCCCAAATGTCCTTTTTGGAGACTGTAATAAAATGTATAAAAAGCACTGAGTTTACCAAACTACAAGCAGCTGCTTATGTCCACTTCCTCCTGCTTGAGGTCGGTATGGGGAGAAATCCCTTGCGAAGCGCTGGGTTAGCTGTGATGTGTACGTGCACCCTTCCTTCCTATTGCTCCTCTTTTGAACATGTGTCCCCATCCCTGCTGTAACCACACCTCCCTGGCAAAGCATAGGGGCATCAAGTGTGGTGTGAAGGGGGAATTTCCTGGGTCTCGTTTTCATAGGGCAACAGAATGGTTTGGGTTGGAAGGGACCTTAAAGACCACCCAGTTCCAACCCCCTGGTATCTGCAGGGACACCTCCCAGCAGACCAGGTTGCTCAAATCCATTGCCTGTGTGCATTTCTCTGAAGATTGATGTACTGTCAGAACTGCAATTGTTATACTTACGTGCACCCTGCATATGAGGGAAGCAGGGTTATAATTCTGCAGGAAGGGGCATTCATCCAGACACAGGCAGAGGCATCAAGAGGTCAATGCTAATGCCTGTTAATGGAAACCATGGTGGAAAGAATTATAGATATGATCATATAGGAAATAAAGGCTTCCTGGAAGCGAACATGTAATTCCTCTGTTAATCTATTTTCAGGGTGCTTAATTGTGCAGCTTCATTTCTCCTACCACGTCTACATAAGTCAATCCACACGTAGCCTGTGTCTCAGAGAAGCTGAGGGCCTGCGAACCGGTGAAGGACAGGACAGGAAGATCTCGAAGATCTCTGCTTGGCATCAGTCCTTTTAACTTTATATCCATGTAGCAAGAGGAGCGCGGAGTTCATTTGAGGTATACAGCTCAAATTTGGAGAATATTTGGCACTCACAAAAAAAAAAAAATAATTTAAAAAAATCATGCCAAATAGAGGAGGTGTATTTAAAGCCTGTAAATCATTAGGGTGGATGGCACAGAGCTACCTCAGGTTTCCAAGCTGGGGCACTGCTCTGATCGGGCAAGCAGCTGAGGTGGAATTTTTCACCTCAGAGGAGCTGGAACGACAGACGCAGGAAAGAAAGCGCAGGATGAATGCTTAAGAGCAAACCGGTACATGCACTTCTGCTTTTTGAAGATATAATCTCAGAAATATGTGCCTTGCCTGAGGAGTCAGCATCCGAGCGAGAGGCTGGCTCAGCCCAGCTGGGAGGCAGCGCAGCGGCTGCACCTCCCTCTGGCTGGGGCGTGTGGCTGCTTTCCACACCGTGTGCCATCGCCTCCGACGCTTGCAGGCTAATACACGGGCAGACACGAGCAGAGCTCCCCACAGAGAAGGCAGATCGAAATGATCATGCCACCTCCTGCAATGACTGCACCACTGCAAGCCACTGAGATGAGGTGAGAGGATGAAGAGGTCCTAAGGAAGTTTTAAACTCATAAAGCTCCCTAATCCTTGTTCTGAATAATCCCTTAGGAAGCTTACATTCATTTAAATTTCATATAATCTCATTGCCCAAGATGATATCTGTCACCCCAGTATTAGCACTGGAGAGATCAATGCTGGGAATGCCGGCATTTAATTAGGAAAGCAGGTTTGGAGCTGCGTGTGTGAGTCATGGCTGGGTGCAGATCACGGTGTAGGAACTGCTGGGTGATGACTGAACTCTGTCACTTCCCTGAAGCCCCTTGGTTGTGATTTAACCATGTACATTAAGACACAACTACAAGCTGGTTTCTGACCACCCAAGCAGTCAGCTTGCCCAGCAGTGCTGGAAGCAGGGCAGCCAAGTTGCTTTAGGCCTCGGGGTTTCAGCCCCTTGTGGTAACGCTCCTCACTCCACCGGGGTTGAGGAACGGCCAGGTGAGGAGGTGGCATGGAAAACACAACCCTCCTCATCCGCTTGTGTCAGCTCTGCCTTCTGCAGATCTGCTGTGTCGGGTCTCCGCTGCCTGCTTCTACTTGCCACGAGGCTGTGAAGCACCACGCGGCCAAACTAGCAAGGGATTATCGCCCAGATGGCCAGCACTGCCCAGCTCTGTCATTTCTGTCTGCGCCAGGCAGTCAGCCTACACGTAACGCTCTGCCCCTTTTTCTGAGAGCTGTAAAATTGATACCCATCAAGCCAGCTTTTCAGAAATAGTCCAGTTGTTGGGAACAGCACTTGGTAAGTATCTCCTTACCTAGTATACCTCAAATCTGTACTACAAAGAGCCTCTCAGTAACAGCTGAAGTGCCATGCCAATTTCCAAGCCCATCTGACTTCCAGGCTACACAGAAATCCTACTCTTACACAGAAATCCTGCTTCACTTGCTTTGTGTCTAGGCAAATTTCTATTTGCTTACTGAACATAGATGAGCCCTGGGCAGTGCTGTGACATACGGTTTACACAGACCTTGTCTCATTAGCTCTGGGAAAAAACCTTGTGTCAGTTAATTTTGAGGTGGACCTGAGGCATGGGTGGCCATTTCTTGCCATCCTAAATCCAGACTTCCCATGGTTTTATCTGTTTTATCTTTTTATCTTTTTTTTTTTTTTTTTTTTTTTTTTTTTTTTTGTGGCTTATTTGTGTATGGATGTGGACTTTCAGAGGACTCTGAATATTAATTTGAATAAAAGGTTCTGCTCAGCTGGAGTTATAAGTTGTCTTTGATTCCCTGCAGGGGAATCGTAGTGGACCAAGGCGTCTCATTTTGGCTCCTTCTTTTTGTGATCTACCTGCTTTCCTTCTAGATTTGCAGGCCACGTGGGCTGACTACAAAGCCAAACAGCACAAGTATCTGGAAACTCACAAGCGAGTACTGGAATAGAAAAAAAATGTAAGAGTAAAGAAAAACAAAAATATAAATTCAGTTAAAAACCCTGACAGAAACTAGCCAATGTCTGAGCTGTCTTTCAATCTGATTTTTTTTTTCCAGAATTGTAACACTGCAAACTATGTAAACAAATAGTCACAAACTCATTCTTTGTGCAGGTTTTGTTCATGGGCTTAACTTACAAGTGTAAAAAATGAATCATATTCATGCTGATGATTTGGAGCACAAGAAATAAAAATAGGCTTAAACAAAGGGAAGACTTGAAAGTGTGTTAGGAATACACTAGGCATGTGTGTTCTCCCACACGCATAGTTCTGCCACACTAAGAATGTGAGAAAACAAAATGAAAAAAAAAAAAAAGTAAATTTTGGGAAAATAACGTACTTCTGATTAATGCATAACCTTTGATCTAAGTATCATGAAGACACACCAAGTAAAATAGAAAGTCAATGACTGAGTGTCTCCATAAAGAATTAGATATTGTTTTTAGAGAAAAGAAATGGACACCAAATCACTGAAAAGAGGAAAAGGGGGTTTTAAATATAGTGTTAACCATAGATGAGGCCAATAAAAGAGAAGCGGAGAAAGGTCCAAAGAACTGAGGTTAGAAGGGTGATATTTAGAAATGGAAATATAAAAGTGAATGATGGCAAGAGTGTTATACAAGTCTATAAGGGTTAGAGATGAAAGAGAAAAGGGAAGGGTTTAGATGAAGATTATTAAATGTCAAATTGAGAATCTGAAAAGCATAGATCAGAAGGGAGCACTAATAGAAGGACAAAAATGGAGACACGTGAAAAGGGAGAAAGATCACACGTTTTATTATCAATTCTCTCAGATGTCCTGGGAGACTTCTGGGAATATCGCAGCCTCTATTACTTGGTCTGTAAAATGAAGGTAAATTTATCTAATTTACAGAATTTTTGACTGGATTAATTTAGACCTATTTTAAACCATTTAACAAAGTTAGAAAGGAAATTATAGATGGGCAAAATCAGTGAATGAGGAGGTAAAAATAAATACGGACATAGTGGATGTTCTGGTCTAAATGAAGCAAGGATTTGGGAAGACCACTAAGTACAGCAATGCAGAACTTAGGGCCTGAGATCATGAGCGCATGTACCGAGAGGGTGATACCTCCTGATACTTGAGCTGTTTCAGAAATATCACCGCAAGAGACAGCGTTACAAATGTGCTCTGAGGTGATGTTTCCCCTTAGCGTCCTTCAGGCACAAGACTGAGCAGCTGAGTGGGAGGTGGGATGGTGTGAAAGCCTAGGAAGAGGTGGCTTTCAGCTGAACTATTGTAAAATACAGTAAGGCATTTTAAAAACTGTTGGAAATGGGGCATCTTCTCACTGAACCAGTCTGAGTGGTATTCTTTCACTTGGCTGACCACAGCAATTTGTAATTTGTGCTCTTCCATTACACTCAGGGAGCAAAGGAGGCAGCATTACGAAAAAGCTAGCAAGGCACTGCTTGTTCCACCACCCCGCCTGAACCCAAAGGCTGTGTGGCTTTAGCTCGACCAACACAGTTTGACAGCTGCACTTGTAAGAGAGAAAACACATCTCCAGAGGAGGAACTGGAGTAGCAAGAAAGGCAACAAGCTGCATGAAAAGTATAATCTTGTACAAAAGTAATGTAACTTTACCCAGGTGGAAGTGTATCAGTATGAGGGAACCACATCTCTGCACAGGACTGCTGCAGCTGGACAAAAGCAGCATACAAAACCACGCTGTCAGACACTGAGCTGTTCTCTTCTCATCTGGTGCAATGATTTTTTCTATTGTTTCTGGAGGTATCAATAAAAAGAAGGCTGTCACTCCTCGCATGGCAAGCATTTCAATTAGAAGAGATTTGTTTGCTTATGAATTGACTGATTTGGGTTCTGATTTTCAAGAAAGGAAATTGCAATATAGGCATATTAAGGCATCTAGATGCAAATATTGACTTCCTTGTTTAAATATAAAAACTCTTCTCTGACAGCAGCACCATGCCGTTCCCCATGAGAACTTTTCAAAGTCCTTCTTTAATGATTGCTTCCTAAAAATTGTAAGAAACAGCTTTTATTGATATTAAAAGAAGAAAACAATATGAAACGCTGTTATTGTATGCCACGGTTGCCCAACTACCACACATTTTATTTAATTGTTGAGTAGGCTGATATTTATTCTTCCATTTCAATGAACACAACCACTTAGAAATCTTGAAGGTATTTTACTAATATTTTAATGTTGCAATTTAGTTTACATCTGTGAAAATATTATGGTTAAATTTGACTAACTTGCTACCTACTGTTCATTAAAATATTGGCTGGCTCCCTGAGCCAACATACTTCCCAGGTTGTTAGAGAGAACAAAGGAAAATCATCTGAAATTAATGCCTGCGTATATGATTGGTATTTTCCACTGTAAGCATACAAGCTAACAAAGCCATACGGCAATTTTAAAATCTGAAATAACTAAAGACTCTGCATGACTGAGAAATCATCCTCTAGGTTTGCATAATAAATAATGAAAAAACACCTATTTATGTATTCTTTCAGATTGCTTATCTAGCAAAATCACTGATCTTGGTTATACATGTGGATTGCTCTCTTATAAATCACTTACTTCCCCCCTCTTCAGTTTTTGCCTGTTTTGTTAAAGTAATTTCCTTTTACCATGAGGGGTGACTAATTTTCTTTTGAGAAACAATTTTAAAAGAAGGTAAAGTTTTAGAGATCTGTAAAGTGTCCAGAACCACACACAACAGCAATATACACATACAAAAATCAGAAATAGTGAAATATTTATTAACAGTTTCAAAAACATACCTAATTTTGCACATTAAAAGAATGACCCTGAGGAAGCTTTTGATTTTATCAAACATCCTTTTTTCCTCTTTCTCCCCCTCCCCCCTCCCTTATCTATATTGGCCTTGTTTGGAAGTTGTTAATACTCTTAAGACTTCATATTTTCTGTTCATACTGCAAGAAGCAGCTTTGGGTTACTGCAAGCAACCTCACCGACTTGACATCTAAGCACATCACTATTATCTAACTAAGCAAAAAGTAGAAAAGCACAGAGGAAAAAGCCCATAGTTGTCCAAAATAACTTCTGAGGTCGTAAAGAAAATGGCTACCTTAGTAACCTGTCTTTTGTAAGAACGGTTCTTATTTTTAAACATGGTGCAGTCTAAAGCAACGTTCTTCCTTCCCCTCTAATAAATACCACCACAGCCATAAAAAGCTGTGAAGGTTTACCTAGACAATGTAAAAAAACCTCTAGCTCAGACTGTGTGCACAGGCTAAAATTATAAAGATTTGCATAGCTTACCACTTCCCTTTTTCACTGTGAGCATTTAGGATGCAAGGAGTCTGCATTTCCCCTGTGAACAAATACCTGAAATACCAACGAGCTTCAAACTGGCTTTGCGTTCTCTGTTCAACAATAAATGTGATCACAACCCAAGTGAAAAGGAATATTTGGTCTCCTAAATAATTTTGAAAGCTGCAGTGTTAGAATAAAAAGCGGCTGACCTAAAGAAATAATTTTAGTGTCTGCATTTTAGCTTGCCTTCTCAGAGTGAAAAAGGAGTCTAGAAAAAAATCATATGCTCTCTTGACGATTTGAGATATTCATGGATTAGCCATTTTTTAATGCAAGCTCTACGATTTACCTTCAAAGTTCAGACCATATTACTAATTTCTTCCTGTTGTTTTCAAGAGTGTATAGCACTCAGTGATTAACTTCCTTCGTTGTCAGCTAATGACGGTATTTCACATCTCCCGATCCTCACCTTGCAAAGACTGCAGTTCTTGTAGATCGAACCTGTGTCTAACCAAGATTTGCTGCTGACTCCCACCAGTCTTTCTCATGCAGGTCAACACCTCACGCTCCGAATTCTCTTAGAAGGAAACAGAGAGCCTCCTTATCTGCATCCAGGGCCCATGAGGTCTGCATAGACGTGAATCTTAAAGAATATACAGATTTACTGTATGGCAGGTAGAAACTTCTCCCTAAACTTGCCTTTAGCAAGAGAAATTGTTACATAGAAAACCATGAAATTTAAATAATAAGATTACCATAGAAAAATTATCTATAGGGGTCAATGGGATTTACATGAATTTAAAATAAGCTTAGCCAAAATAGAAAGTGCTTTTCATAAGCTTGTTCAAATGTATTTAAGCAAGCAACATTTATTGATTTATTTGACACAGCTTCTGAATTTAAAATATTTTGCATCCATACTTTAAAATTTTAAAATAAATAGTTAGAAGAGAATGCAGGGAGATGCCTCTTTCACGGAATCTGTAAATTTCTGTGTAGGACTTTATTTATTGGAAATTTTGAAAGGATTTTCTTATTTCATCAGCACCTCCTTTGGATGAAATTCACATCAGATTTTTTATAACAAGAAAACACTTTTTTTTTTTTATTTATTTTTAGGTATTCTAGTAAAACATTCATAGAGTTTAGCAATAGGAATTTTCTCACCTCCCCACAAAAAGAGCCCCCCAAAAAACCAAACAAACAAAAACATATTTTCACTGTCACATTTGGATACAGAGTTTTCCAAAATGGTTTTACAAATTGATACCATCCTCCACCAGAAAAGTAAGCAAAGCTTTGCCAAAATATTTATTGAAAATTGAAGTTTTAAATAAACAAGCAATTGTTTCTTACGGTTTAATTTTAAGCACCATAATAAATTGTACAGGTTTCCTAAAGGACACCATGTCTCATATAAATTGAGATTTTTGACTATGGTATGATTACATTGTTTGAAATGCATACTGGAAGAGGTGTAAATATACTGTGGTTTACTTAACTTCAAAATGCATTAATGCCAACAGAACCACAGTTAATGGTACCTGTAACAGTAAACTGCATTGGTGCATGGAAGCCCACAGCAAAGCCTATACAGGACTGCATGATGATGAAGACAAGATGAGGCACTTTGTTTTATTACCAAGTATAGTAAATATAGCAACAGTTTAATACGTTTTGGAGTGCAGATACTGCATAAGCTGATTGTGTCCCCTTTATTAACTGTAGCAACACACAGAATTGTACAGAAGGGCCTAGACCAAATCCAAATATCAAAAAGGCTAGGAGGGAGAAGCATGACCTTCCTTTTTTGATCCCTTCAAAGAACAAGTAAAGGTTTATTTGTCTTTTGACTATTTGATAAATGCTTATGCCACTTGTGCTTATCTCCACGTGAGCAGCTTTAAGAAAATGAAAGCTGCTTTCTGCTGTTCATCACCTAAGAATAAACTGTGGTTAGAACTTGAACAAGGACAAGAAAATATCATTAAAAAAAAAAAAAAGTCATTTAAAAAAATAGTGAAATTACTGAGGTGAAGTAGCACTAATCTCTTCCTGAAGAAAGTATTCCAGGTGGGTACCAGGTCATTCAGTGCAGCAAGGAACTCAAAGAATTGGTTCTGCCTCCTACTACAGTACCTACTACAGTCACTATATTAAATGTTCAAGTTATTTCTTCTCTTTGTCCCAAAGTTTACGGTTTTTCCTCCTACTGTTGTGGAACACTCATCTTGCAGCCCTTTGTCATTATTTCAAATTTCTTTTGCTATACACATTTATGCACCTGAGCAAGACACACGAGAAAAGATTGCTGCAGCACTTGTTATTGAGCTGCCATAGTTTTGTTTACTTTTATAACTCCCTTTTTCAATTACACGCCTTCACAGTTTGCTAAAAATATTTATTTACATATTATATTCTGAATATAATTCTCCAGGTCAGCTAGGGAATAGGGAAAAGAATCATTTGTGTCTTGGCTTCTGGGAAATCTCTGAAGGGTATCTAAAGCACTGAGTCGCTTTTTTGACAGTAAAGGCTGTTCAGCTCCCTGAAGTTGATCACCTTCATCCTCATCTTCATCATCAACAAATGCCCCAGCTTCATCTGATGTTCTTCCTTCGGCACACACTTTTTTATTATTTGGGGGCATTTCACAAGTTCCCAAGCCATCACACAACTGTATATTCCCCCAAGGGCAAACCCTATGGAAACCCTACTCGTGCTGCCTGTGCAAAATCACTTCGGGCCTCTGTGCCCTCACCATTTCCTTTGTTTTCTCGTTTGCATACTGCTTCGTTGTAACTTTTCGCAGCAGTCTCTGGTGTCACTTCCCCCTGACACCGCTGCAGCACCTCGACTGCAGCCAGCAGTCGGTGTCACCCCTTTATTATTTGTGCAACCTATGGGACAGACAGCGCCAGTGTTTAACTTTCAGACTTCTGATGACCCTTTACACGCGAGGCAGAGGCTGGAGGAGCGAGCACCAGCTGGAAGGAGCTCAGATTTTTTACTTTTTGAGGGTGCTGAGAGGGAAACCCCAGCGGCGGCCCTCGGGCCCCAAGCCTGGGCCGCGCCGTTGCCATGGCGACGCCCGGGCGGCGGAGCGACCATAGAGAGGCGCGCCCTCCGCCGCCTAGAGCGGCGCCTGTCCCCCGCCGGGTCGCCGCCCGCCGCCCTTCCGGCCAGGCGCTTCCGGCTGCCGGTGGCGGCGGCGGAGGAGAAGCGAGGAGGGGCCCGCGCCCCCTGCCCCCCCCCGGCCCCTCCCCGCCGCCAGGTGAGGCACCGGGACGGGCCCCGGGACCGGCAGGGGCGGGGGGGGACGGGGGGAACAGGGGAGAGGCCGCGGGGTGGCGGCGGGGGGCGCTGAGGCGCTGAGGCCCTGCCACGGGGTGCCCCCAGGCTGGGGGCGGCCTGGGCTGGGCTGGGCTGCGCTGGGCTGGGAGGGGGGCTCAGGGCCGGGCTGGGGGCGGCCGGGGGGGGCCGGGGGCAAGGGGTTGGTGTTTGCAGTCGGCTCTGCCTGCTGGTGCCCTAAGAGGGTACCCGAGGGCTCTTCAGGTGCCTTACAGGAGGCTGTAGCCAGGTGGGGGTTGGTCTGTGCTCTCACGTGCCTGGGGGCAGGACGAGGGGGACGGGCTAAAGGGGCACCAGGGGATTTTTAGGCTGGATGTTAGGAAGAACTTCTTTACTGAAAGGGTTGTGAGGCATTGGAACAGGCTGCCCAGGGAAGTGGTGGAGTCACCACCCCTGGAAGTCTTTAAAAGACGTTTAGATGTAGAGCTTAGGGATATGGTTTAGTGGGGACTGCTAGCGTTAGGTCAGAGGTTGGACCAAGTGATCTTGGAGGTCTCTTCCAACCTAGATAACTATGTGATTCTGCAGGGCTGGAAGAGTGTGTCTGGTGATCAGAGCAACTCCAGCTAAACGGTTGTCTCAGTCATTTATATTTATCTGCTTATGTGTGTGCACCTGCGTGGTTAAAATGTAGGGAAAGGATCATACAGAAGAGCATTAGGGTGGAAAAAATGGAATTTGTGGTACTGTCTCAGTCAGAAGGTTCTTTCTGTTTTGGTAGAAGTTACAATCCCAATAGGAACCTGTGCCTTTGACAGTCCAGAGAGGAGAAGAGCAGCTGGGAGCAGCCTGACCTGGAGGACGTGGGGTGTAAGCTAGTTGCAGCCCTATTCCCCACTCTTCATCTCCTCAGTGTCTTGTGATTTTCACATATAACTTGGTCTTGTAAGAGAACAGCATAAAGGGGAAACGATGGTGTGACTGCAGCAGAAAGTGCTGACTGCTTTCCCAATTCTTTAAAAAAAAAAAAAAATCTTGACAAGAATTAGCGGTGCTGTTACTATTTGTAAGTCAAAAATAACTAACTATGCATCGATTCATTGTTTTCCATCAACACTGAAATTTTCTGCAATGTTACAAGAGCTTCTGCTGGTTCTGCGTGCCGTGGAGTAGCAAGACAGTAAATGCAGCACGCTTTGTTTGGACGGAAGATGCGATGCTTTCATCTTAAAGGCAGCTCGTTAATTAATAGAACAACTTCAGGAGCCAGAGCATCCTGCTTAGAAAAGCAGATGTAATTGTTGAGAATCCCCTGGTGCTCTTTTCTGAGACCGCAGGAGTCATTTGCTTAATAACTGCATTAAGAATAAACCCTTTATTCAAAATGGCTTTACTCTTGATAACGTGTTTAGTGCGTGTTTGCAGGTAGCCTGTAAGTATGCTCTTGTATTGCTAACTGTAACTCCTGAAGTGTCAAGGAAAGGCTCGCCCTGAGGGACGTTTAGGATGCTGTTCCAAAGGTTTTGATTTGTTTACTTTGCCGGTTGAAGACAAGGTGTGTAAATCTCCAGGGCTCTAAAAACGGTCTGGTTTTAGTTATGGTCAGCAAGTTTGGAATTACAGAGGTGGTAATCTGATAAGCCTGTAAGCTGGCCCTGCCGTGGAGGGGAGAATCCCGGTCTGTTTGGTCTCCCCTCTTCTTCTCCGGCACACATTTGTATGGATTGAGCTGTGAAAAGATGGTGAAAGAAAGTGTAAAACTTGTGTAGGAAACAGGGTGAAATACCTTCAGACTCCGTAAAAATCCATCTGCCCACCCATCGGTTTTCCAGTCCTGGATGCTCCGCATGGCTGCTGGAATTCAGAGTACTTGCTTCATGCTCTTTTTGTGCCTGCATCTTGGGCTTGGTGCTGCTGGCTGGTGCCTTCCAAGGCTAAAGATGGCTGGCTTAGGATGCTCTTGGTGGTCACTAGGAAACCTTCCATCGGCGTGAAGAAGAGGAGGTTATTTTCTACGTTTGGTTTGGACAGGCTCATTAATTGAATTCAAAGTAGATTATTTGCTTCTTGCAAAGCAGGGGGCTTGTTTCTCATGATTTTTTGACACAAACATTTAAAATTTCAACCTGTTTCATCTGTGTAGTCCTGGAATGCAGTGGGTATTGGGAATATTGGGGTTTTAAACTTTCTTTTCCCTACTGTTCTGCTTCCCTGTGAGTATTTGCAGAACAGCTCTCAGCATTTGGCTGCTTTTACAGCAGGGATGAGGTGAGGAACTCGATGCCACTTGCAGCATCATTTGGATGTGACTGGAATCTCACAGGGATGAGTATCGTGGTTCTGTGATGTGGTCAGCTCATCAGAGGGGTTCAGAGTGGTTCTGGGCATGCTTAAATGCTTCAGCTGCTTCCCTGACTAGATGGTCGTATTTGGGCAAAACAGAAAGCTGTGAATATGCATTAACTGCAGGGCAGGGAAGGAACCATGCAGGCAGATCGGATGGCTGCTTCAGAGCGTGTTCCTGTCTGCTGAGACCAAGTCTGGCACACCTGATGGTTAAGTGGTCCCAGTTCTTGTTCCTGCCTTAGCAGTGGGATAGAGGTTGCTTTCTGGGCTCCTTTGGCTGTGGTAGTAAGGGACTTTCCCACCAAGCATCCAGTGCAATTAAAGCTTTGGTGAAGACGTGTAAAATAAAGGGCCAAAGTACCCCAGTGAGAATTGGGAATCGGTGCCTGGAAACCAGTGCTTCTGGACAGTGGGGTTGCAGGTGATGGCGAAGGATGTTGTGGTATGCTAAAGAGTCATCTGCAGAGCTGTGGTGCACGTGTTCATCTTGCTTTCAAGAAAACAACATGATATAAGCAGCTCCGTGTGTGTGTGGGGGGGGGTATAACAGCAAATGTCATGGAAATTTTCCGAATTATTTTTGTTTTTACACAGTATCTCTACATGGGTTTGTGAGATCGTACATGTGCCTCTATATTACATTATTAAGAATTCTTGAGTTGATCAGAAAAACATTTTTGTGCTGCTTCTAGCATTTAATAGTTTTAAATAGCACTGTGATGGTATGTGAGGCTTTATGTGAGGTAAAACTCTTGGATCCCTGAAACTGAGGTACAGATTGTCGCAGCCAAGGCTGCGCTGAAGGATGAACTCAGCTTGCTGTTTAGCCAGCAAGGTGAAGAAATGACACTTATTCTGGTCCTTAATGGAAATTGTATATCTACTCAGAAGGCAGCTGTTAGACATGAAGATGTTTGGTTGTTTTCAGCTGGAAGCAAGGGTCTGGAGAGGGCTGCGTGGGGAAGCAGCGGTTCTGCTATGTGGTCCTTCACATGAATTAAAAGAAAAAGGCATAATCTGCCAATCAGTTTGAAAAGAATTTAGTATTAGTGGGTAGGAGGAAAATCCCCATGTCACTCAGTGATAGCCCTGAAGGAATTGCCATCTTTCCTGAGGAGTTCTCTAATTTTATGCCTTGGCTTCTACGCTGCAAGTAACAGGTTATCCCATGTAACGTGAGCTAGATGGTTCTGTTTCTCAGCCTTTGTGTCCTTGTTTTAGTTCCCCTGTCATGCGAGCTGCTTACCTTATTAATTATTTGCTTTGTTTAGAATGCTTTATACCGTGGGAAATTGAAATGCAATTTAGGTGGTGATTGCTTTTTTTCAAATCTCCGATGTGACTGCGTCTGTATACAGTGGGGCAAGGCTAACGAACTCCAGTCAGGTATGATTATGCTCAGTGCTGACAGTCTGTTTAATTTTTAATGACTGCTGTTTCCTCCTTGCAAACCCCTGGGTGAGTTGCAGTATCACCTGTACTTACCAGCTGTTTGAAGTCAATTCAGGTTGCGTGCCTAATACAGCTTAAGTAAGGAAAGCAGCTGGCTTTCACGATCACTCAAATCACAATTTCTTGCACATGTTCCATGTTAGTGACTGTCTTTGCCTCTATAGGTGAGATGTTTATTATTTTTTTAACCATCTGTTGAAATAATGAAATGGACAGACTTCCGTTCCTGGTTGGGCATAACAGACTGAACAGCTTGCTGGGATCCAGTGAATTAGTATCAATATGAACTCGTATAACGTGGGTAAACCTGATTTCTGAACAGAATCCTGTCCTTTGCAGTGGTAGGGTGTAACTGTTGTGTTGGTGCTGCAGAACCTTGTTTGGCTGCCCAGGTTTGATGTCGCAAGCTGAGCGTTCTGTGCAGGGAAGGTTGTTCTGCCAACAGGAGCTTCTGCTAGGCTGGATTCCTAGTCCTCATTTCAGAGAGCTAAATCCTGGTCCTCATCACAACAGGGAGGTTTCTCTTTGCTTTAACAGATTTTTTTTTAAATAATCTTTTTCTGAACCTCTGCTTGAACTTCTGCAAGGTGCAGCATCCAGCTCCTCTCACGCCAATTAATGCATGCCAACCCTATTTTGTTTTCAGGTATGTCAGAACACAGGAATGAATCCGCAACACTTGATGAATTTCCCCCAGCTGGAGAAGAGGTGCAGTCTGACTCCGAGGTGATTGGGTGGTAGCCGTATTTGTGTGAGATCAGCCAATCCCAGCGAGGTTTCAGACTGACAAAAAGGATGATTCACATAGCACAGGGAAGTTGTTTTGGGGGTAGGAGTTTATGCATATTGTCTGGAGTTGGGTGGGTTTGGTTTTGGGACATTTAAGAACAATCCAGTTCATGAGAAATGAGTACCTGAACCAGTAGTCCGCTGCTGGGTGTTTGCTTTGTGAGCCGAACAGATTTGGGCAGGGCAGAGTCAGGCGTGTACAGCAGGAGGAAAGGATTGGTGCTTGGAAGGTAGCAATTCTTGTGCAGCCTGACTATAACAAGGCATGGTGCATCAGTCTTTTTTGTTGGCTTTTGGGGTGGTTAGTTTGTGTTCTTGGGCGCAGCTACAGCTTGCATCTTCAGAAGTCTGATCGTCCTAAAATTATGAAGGAACTGTGAAGGTTCCCACTAACAGCTAGCCACTCAGAGAAATGTTTCTTCGAGTGCTCTAGAGTGAAAAAGACAAATACTTGTTTTCTGTGCTGTTTATTTCATTCATTCCTTTACTAATCACTTTCATTTCAATTTCAAATTCGGGAACTTGGATTTCCTTTACTCTTCATGCATATGATAGGTTTTCTTCTGCGGATGCAGTTTCATTGTGTGCTCAATTTAAATGAGCTGTGGGCTGTGCTTGCTGAAGGGACGCCCTGTTCAGCAATCATCCTCCTTGCTTTAACAGAAACACCGTTAGATTTAATAGGTTAGTTTTCCCTCAGAGCAGTAAGCGTACAGTGAGTGAAGTTGCAGGAAGCTGCTTTCAGAAGCAAAGAGCTTCTGGTTTTGGCAATAGCCTACACTTGTAATCAGCATTTTGAAATACTGCACTACTGAGACTTACCTGGTGCTGTGGCCAAAAGCAGTTCTTAACTCCCAATACTTTCTTATTCCATCGTCACCCCCTCTAGTTGGTAGGTAGGAATGCTGGAGCAGTGTGATGAACTGTTGTGGAGAACTGATTGCGTAGAAATACTCCCCATCCCCTTTTTGGGCATAGGTCACTTCCTTTTAACCTGCGTTGTTCCTGCAGTTCTGTTTGCTGTGCAAATACGCGTGTGCTGGCCCAGGGAAGAGGTGGGGGAATAGGCAACATTGATCTTGAGGGAAAGAGGTAGGGGTGAAGGGCAGAAAAAAGGGCAAGGATTTGCTGTTTGTGACAGCAGTGCTAGCTTTGACTGATAAAAATACAGGCTGTAGTTTCTTGTTGAGATGAGCTAACAGTTCATCCTACTTCCTTTTTGATGCTGCTCACTTTGTGTCTCTAGTGTTGTCTGACTTAATTGTAAACTAATTCAACTTACTGAAACTGCAGAAAGGTCTTCCTGCAGGGTTAGTGAGTGGGGTCTGGTCACCGTGCAGTCCAGTGAGCGGCTGGCCTGTGGGGCGGGGAGGTGTGACCCTGTGGCTCATGGCAGGGACCGGGGAGGGGGAGTAGTGAAACTTCCTCCTTTCAGCAACCAAGGACGGTGTTTTCGTTCAGACGTGTCAGGAAGCTGAAGTTAGAAAGTTATTTTTTGCTTTTCTCTGAACGTGACGCCAAGGTTTGCCTCAAGTGGAAATATCTATAAACATCTGAGCTGCTTCTAGGCCTTCCTGGGTTTCATAAATTGCCCAGAGAAGCTGGTGAATGTTGTTTTTTTAATGTAAGCATTGACATAGAGGTGTGTATGCATGAGCCTGTATGTCTGTGAATAATTGCCATGGTTGAAAACTGGTCTCTGCAGAGAACTTGGTCTGCTAGGCTGATGTGACCATGCAACGTGAGTTGTTCCTTCCTAGGGCTGAAAGAAGGCACTCACTGAATGCTAATGGGAGCAGCCGATAGGGCAAGGTAGGGTCTTGTAAAGTCACTTTTCCTTGAGTGCGTAGCACGCTGACTTTTCCTGACATGATTTTGAACTCTGTGTTTTTAGAACTTCTAAAATATTTTGACTTGTTTTTTGTTTTGTTTTTTTTTTTTCAGAAGCTGTGCCTGAATATTTTGCTTCTCATTTTATGTTTAATAAAGCAGTTTTTGAAAGAGTAGGTTTCAATTCAGTGTTTCTAACTTAGTCTTGATTTTCAAAAAGGAAGGTGCATCACCTCAGAGTTAATTTTTGTGGGATATATTCAAAGACTGGTGTTCTTATGTGTGTGGTTCTCATAGGCTGGCTTGCCCTTGGCCTTTTTCTTTTTCTTCTCTGTGTAGAAGGTAACATTTACTCAGAACTAGACGGACTTGGGTCTCCTTGCCATTTTCTTTGTGTTGTTGTTCTATGCTGCAAAATTCAAGAAGCTTATTACAAATTTCAGAAATGTAAATCAGGTTTTAAAGCTACCAAATGATGTATGAATAGTGAGCTGTGCTTCAAAAGATAAAATGAGGTGAAATCTCTGTAAATTGCAGTCTTTGGAAGAAGATACATGTATGTTAACATGGCTTTGAAAGCTATTTAGAATTAGAGGAGGATGTGTGTTGGAGCCTGTAGACAGTGCCTAGTTAGAAGAAAGCTTGGGAGGCCTCAGAGCATAATGAGCAGGTGTTATGTGTTGAACTCCCAAAATCTGCACGTAAATCAAGAGAGGATAGGAGGGAGTAAGGGGAATACTAGCAGTGGGCTGTGACAGAGGGTGTTGCCAATGAAGAACGATGCAGGTGATCCTGAGGAAGTCGTTACATGGAGATGTCCTGTAAAAGCTTCATGTGCTCTTGGAGCAGCTGCTGGTACTTCAGCCTGATGGGCCTGGGTCTGTTCCTGAGCCTCTGACTGGAAAGCAGCTGGCTCAGTTTGATGGCTTCTGAGCTCTAAGTGAAGAAAGAAATCATGCTCACATACGTGTTGATGGTGTGCCTTTTCTTCGGAGTCTGGCAAAGGTGCACGAGCATGTTTGAAGGCTTCAGACAACTTTCACATGAGTAGTTGAACAAACACTGGCTTGGATATGTTCTGATTATTTTTGTCCTGTTTACACTTCAGTTAACTAATGAAGCTGTCCTGAAGAGTTAAGGGTAGCTTTTTGAGAGAGCCAACTTCCGTATTTCTTGGGGAACGGTACATTTAGGCAGCCGTGGCTTGATAAATTTTTAGCATCTCTGCCTTCATTTTGAGAATGATAGGGTGCTGCTGCTTGCTTTTCAGGTGCTTGTACGTGGGGTCCATCTCCTCTGAGAATCTCTTCTAGGTTTTACCATTGATCATTCATTGAAAGCAGTGGTTACACAACTGCTTCTGCTGTCCATGAAACAGCAACATCTCAAAACTAACTCTGAATCTTGAATTGCGTTGATGCTTTTAAGTTCTTGTTTCCACATTTCGCTTGAGGTTTTATGCTGTTGTTTGAGTCAGAGCTGAATACCAACAGTTCAGTCAGAAGGTGGCACTATATTATGGTAAAATAAAAAGCAAGTTAAACAGTTTTAAAGCTCGGAATCATCACTTTTTTGGTAATATGTGATTAAACTTGTTGCTCTTTTCTTATATTTCTTGTTTTTCATTAGCGAGTACAATTTGCTTTAGCAAACAACAAACTTGACCTTTGTTGTAATTTGAGATGCATTAACTACTCCAAGGATCAAGTACATGTATGTATATAGAAAATACTTGAGCTTGGCCCCATGTCTAATTTTTCTGGCACCCCTCTGCCATATGATACATCAGTTAACTTTGGTTGTTTCTTTTCTTCAATCTTGAAGCTTTTAGTTACTTCTGAGATGCGCTAGCTTATTAATGTGTCAGGGTACATGATGAAATGCATCTTTGCAGACCAAGTATATCAGAATATTACCAAAAAGGAGTTTGAAATAAAATCGGCTATTAGAAGACTTAAAACATTAAATATATCAATACAGATCACTTCTTGTAAATTTAAGACAAATACTAACCTGTTTCTTGTACAATAGGGAGGTGCAATGGCTCAAGAGTCTCCCAAAAATTCAGCAGCAGAAATTCCTGTGACTAGCAATGGACAGCTGGAAGATTCCCATGAGCACAGCTTTAATAGGGTAAGAATTGTCTTTGGTGTATAACAATGTACTGTTACCAGAAATGCTGAAGTTACAATGCAACACAGAGGACTTCAGTCAAGATAGCTCTGTAAAGCTTTTGGAAGTTTAGATTGTTAAATATGTTAATCTTGTTTGCAAGAATAGCGAGGAAATTCTGCATAAGGGTACGTACAAATCACACTACACAATCTTGTTTTCTGATGGATCTCAAATTTTACAGTACACTTTATTAAATGCTCTAGCAGACTACAGTTGGCTCTTGCTAAAATTGTTTAAGTAGTTTGCTATACCTTACTGATTCTAATAATTAAGCTGCAGTTTTAAATTCATTTAGTGTGTATGTATGTGACACATGTGATGTACATATACTGTACTGTAAATGGTGACAATAAGCTTGGAGACATAAACATGATAGAGTTTATGTAAGCTGTAGGTCTCTGGTTACAACTGTTGATGTAAGGTTTTTATTTTCTCTTATTTTAAGAGGAAAAAGAAATTCTTGGGGTACTTAGATTACTTGTACTCTTTCTTTCTATTTAACCTAGTTCTAAACAAACTGGAGGATTGATTTACAGGGATTGCCTGACAGCCTGCCAGAACAAAAGGAAAATATTTTGGTAAAATAAGCATATGCCTAATTCTGGCTGTCTTCTGATTTTAGCTTCAGTGGAAAACCTCTTTTGAAACTGATAAATTATTGTTAAAGTTGACTGGGGAAAAAATGAAGCAGAGATTACACATTGCAATAGCTTTTTTTTTTTTCTTTCTTAATATAGAAAAGGGTATATTAGCAATAGCAGTCTTTTCTTAGTTTGAAATCTGGCTCTGTAATGCACAATTGCATGTATACACTTCAATATTATTAACTCTAACCTTGAGCGACCTGATTTTTAATCGCACAATTTTATTCATTAAACAGGAAAATAAGCACTTTTAAAATATGAGAATTACCAGCTCCTGTGAATTCAGGCAACCAAGTCCTAAACTAATATACATGAAAAAGTATTGAGTAGTCTAAGGCAAGCTACTTCTAATGCGCCTGGAAGTAAAGATGGTCGCATTCTGATTTGAAGCTGTAAACACGGCAGAAGTAACTTTTCTTGTACTGAAGCTAAAAGAGTACTACTGTATGAGCTGTATCAGAATGCAATGTGTTTGTAGCATTTTGAAAAGAAGCTATACTTCCATAAAGATCTGTCTGTGGTTCTTTTTTTATCCTTGCTTTACTTTATTATCATTTCTTCTTGTCTTTGACTGTCCAGCAGAGGGTACTATGGTACAGTTTATGGAATTTGGGATTGGTTTTCTTTATTCTTACTTTGCTTTACGGTTGGAGTTACGAAAATGAGCTAATTATTCACACCTACTTGATATCTGACAAGATTTAGATTTTAAGGAAGCTTTGACAGTTCCATGGTGACTTGCAATGCAGAATTATTTCTAAAAGAAATACTGAGCTGAACATCGATGTTTTGTTCTGTCCTATTAAAATGCTGATTATTGGGTGGTAGGAAACAATTCTGCAAGTTTAAAAACAAATTACACATATACCATGAATATATTTCCTGGTTATTGGTAAAATAAGTGTAGGCATAATTTTGACTTCAGTCTGGCTTTAGCTTTAATGGGGAAGATCTTCTGAAGCTAGTAAATGACAAACCATGAAGCAGATACTGCACATTGCAATAGTTTTTTCTATAAAAGGTCTATTAGTAGAGGATTTTTTTCTAAATATTAATAGTGTAATATATGGTTACATATTATACTAATTTATTATTGTAAATAAAATATACATACAGCAAAGTTTAATAGATAGTTAAAAAAAAAAATCCTTGAAACAACATCCATTTGACTTCAATTGTGGTGTAGTTGTATAATGAGCGTGACTGTAAAAAGGTATAAAACTTCATGAGATGTTATTACATCCATGTTGGAGCTCCATATTAAAAATACTGCACTTGGTACTATTTTTTTTTTCTAATTCTGCTGAAAGAGTTGTTTTTTGGTTTTGGGGTTGTTTTCCAAACCAACCCTGCCCCCTACCCCCCAAATGTATGGCAGTAAGGGATGGCACGTGATTGCTAAGATTTGTTGCTCAACCAAAATCTACCAGTAACATAATGTAAATCCTAGTTTTAACTTCACTTCATTACACATCATCCAAGTTTTGATAAAGATATGTTTATATCTAAATGGGACAACTGAAATCTACCTTTAAGTGACAGTAAATTTGGTTTCAGCTGGAAATTGAGAAGCAAATTTACTATTTTTAAGGCTGATGACCTTGATGCTGCTGTGACTCGACTGCTGCTTCAGAGGTATCTTTCTTTGGCCTAAGAATTGCTTCTTCACTCTAGTGTGTTCAATACTTCTTCGGTAGTTACAGTAAATGGAAATTGCACTTAGTGACTGGGTCAGAGCCCTTGTTTATTCAAAGTATAACTACCATGTTCTGTGGAAAATTGAGATGTTAAATAAGTATTTGTCTGTGGCCAAATATAAAATTTGAGGTAGGTTTTTGCTGGCATGCTACATGCTTTTGTGGCTTGAAGTTTACTCTTTTAAAACTTCCACTAAACCCCAAAATGGGTCAAATGCTTGCATAAATTGCAGAAAATTTATACTTTGCAAACGTAGTTGTATTTACTGCTGTAATTTCTTTCACAGTAATTATTCTGGGATCAGTGAAGATGAATTTTTTTGAACTGCCTTGTACAGGTTAAGACGTGCATGTGTGACCTAAACTCAGAATATGTGATAACCAGGGCTGCTTATAAACAAAACAAAGAAAACAATCTTCTTGGAATTAACATCTAGATCTGTTTACTAATCTGTTAGTCTCAAATTCTAATATTAAGCTTCTATTTATCTTTGTGTTTGTTATTTCTAATGCTTAATGCTCTCCTCTTTCTTTTTTTTCGTGCCAATATTTTCAGTAATTTTTTTGTTCTAACCTAAAGCGATACACATTGCACCGCAGAACTTATGTGCCAAGTTCTCAGGGGTCTTTTTTTCCTATCAACTTATGGAAATGACAAGCTAAGCACTGTTTTTTAGGAGGGCGCTTAAGTAATGGCTTGTTGCTCCTTTCTGAAGTTGCACTGTTACCACAGTGTTCAGTAAGAATTTTTGACCACACTGGAGTTCAGTCCAATCAAACTCCAATCTACATTTCAATTACAGCTTGCCGGATGGCTGGGGAGTAAGGTTACTTTAGTTTCTTTTTTTTTTTTTTACTTGCTGTAATCAGGGAGCTGTTCGTCTAGACATTGTACAATTCAGATGTAAATGGAAAAAAATGTGACTTACCCTGTGTTTTTATTTGCTCTTCTACTGTTATTTTGCCACAAGTACTTTAGCAGCTTTGATTGCATGGTTTTGGTAGACTGAGTAAATATGTAGTTAGGGTCTTCAGGGTTCTTTAGTTACAAAACTAAGCTTTAGTCTAGACTCGCAGCCTTAGCACTCTGATCAGACCTCATCCATAAGTTGCACAGACACGAAATTTTTCACTGAGTGTGGTGTTTGTATGTACTCAAGCGTGGCAAGTATTTCATTTTGCAAGACAATATTGTACAAATGTATTTACCTGGAAGTGGCAAGCAGCGTTGCTCATTGTTTGAAGGAAAATGCATTTAGCTGTGCAGAACATCAGACAGAATGGATTGCCATAACCTAATTGCAGGAGAAGCATATTGGTTCCAGCCTTGTGGACATAGGCTAGAGCACTGCTTGATGGATCTTCAGTAAATTGTTGGTTCCCTATGTCTAAGAAAAAAGATTCAAAAGAATATTTATGAGGTAACTTAAGTGTTTGCTTAGCTGTAAAGTTTCATTCAGAAATATGCTGGGACATACTCAGTCTCTCGTTTGTAATAATAAGAGATGCCTAAGGAATTCTGACAAGTTTTGTCCTGTCTGTATGGTAGATGGAATTTTTTTTTTTTAACTAATAAAGCCTGTGGCTTCAATCATCATTGGATGAAATGTCTAATGTCGCCTTATTACAGGAAACCTTGATGCAGTGCTTTCAGCTCTCCAAGCTCTGTTGAAACTCAGTTATGCTTTAAAGACTTGATGTTTAGAAGAGTTTGCCAATGTTTGGATGTTTGTTACTCTATGCTAATAATAGAGGACTTCAGCAATTACTAAGGAAACATATTTTTCTTACTGCTTTGTACAAGAAGACTGAAACAGAAAACCTTGTTGGTTATTATTTTATACTGGTTTATTTCACTTATCCCTGACTTAGAGAGGATTTTTACAGGGGATTTTGCTCCCACAGTTTTCTTCCCATGCTATTATCATTTTGATTAGAATAGTGGTTGCTTTAATGTCCCTGAAGGGTTGTGGAGCTGAGGACTGTGCAGAGGAGTGTATTATATGGCTCCTTATTGAAAAAAGGCATAATGTGGAAGCTGCACAGGAATAATTAAAATAGTTTTTAAAAATGTTCGTGTCTGTGAAGGCATTCAGGCAGTTGTAAGCTACTTGTTATGTTGAAACTATTGTTCCAAATCTGTGTTGAGTTCTTAACAGTCTGCATCTCCAAAATTCGTGTTCCAATTGTTTCCTTTCATTTTCAGTATAGATTCCTTTCTGCCTCTTTTTGCACTCCTGTGGGGACAAAAACGTTATTAAATATTGTATGTAATACTAGTAATAAGCTCTTGTCTTTGCCTTTCCAAAACTCCCCCAGTCTCATCACTCAAGTTCTCCCTGAAACATCTGAGTTCCTGTTTCTTAGATTTTGCTGTGTTAACTGGCATAGCTAGACCTTAATTTGGGCAATTATATTTTAATTACTGTAGATTGATTTAAAACTTCTTTCTGCACATCAACTGTAGAAAACTGTTTTTATGAGATGAAACAAAGAGCAGTCTGCCTGTTTGCCAAGTGGTCTGCTTCATGCGATCTTGAAGAGTGAAAATTATGGATGTGAACGATGAGAGTAGAAGGGAAACTGATGTAAAAGCAGATTTTTAGTACGACATTAGGTAAATCTGAAGGTGTGGAGTAACAAGAAAGGATCTTCTGTGTAAAGAGCAACATGTTGGGGAATATAAGAGATGTGTCAGTCCATTTGCTGCTTCACCATAGAGCAAAGCTTTAAGCATAGAAATAAATGAGAGCTGGAATTTATCCTGAAGTGAGGATCTGGCGGATTATTTCATGGAAGGTGAGAGTTAAGTCATGTAGTAGGGCAAGGAGAAGAGAAAAATGCAGGATGAGGAGCTCCACTAACATATTACATAGAGCAAGAAGTGGAAGTTCAGAGCCTTATATCTTACTGAATAGATGTTAGATCTACTCATTAAAGAGTACTTTAATCTTTAAAATGTTAAACTGAACTTTACAAGAAGGCATGTTACAATTTTCTTCCCAGATGTAAGTTGAATAGTTTGTTAACAATGTTATCCGTCATTTAAAAAATGTGTATGTTGCTTCTAGTTTTAGTTGCTCAACTTTTAACAGACTCACTCCATGAGTTAGCTAGTGACATGTTGTTTTTTAAAGAGATTTTTTGAAAGTAGTAAAGGCAACTAAACCCATATCTTTTAAAAGTGTTTAGTAGTAGCAAATGATGATACTTGGTGATACGTTAATAATGGACTGACACTGTGAAATCAGTACAGCCTTGTTTGCTGTAGGTGCTCCATGACTTCTACCTGTAGGAGAGACAACAGTTTTGATATTTTCCCTCTTCATTTCAGATGAGTATAGGGAGCATGGATAGGAATTATCTTTTTGAAAACAGCCTTGTAACTCAGCCAAAATTCCTTCATGTACACCCATTCTGCATGACTTCTTTGCTGTATCTACCATGTCAACAGGATTGGTACATCAAAAATTCATACTGGTTCATCTACATGACCTGTATAATTAACTGATGATTACCCCTGTTGGAGGCACTTAAATAAGGTTAACCTTACTAAAATATCTCTAGCTTAATACAATGATTTAAACTGAAAATGGAATTCAAGCAAAGGTTGGCTAATGTAGTTTGAATGCTCTCTACTATGTAGGTTTGCACTGATTTGACTAGGCCAAATTAAACTGGTGCAGCTGTCTTGTGTACCTGTACTTCATGCTTTTAGTTCTTTGCACCTTTATCATCCTAGATGGCAGAGATTGGAATAGGCAAGTTGACATTTTCACTTCATGGGAATATTCTAAATTGCAGTTCTTACAGCTCTAGTCTTGGGTCTCAGTCAAGTTACAGTGTTAAAGTACTTTGAGATGGTAACTGCATAAACCAATGCTATGCTTTTAAGCATCATACAATTGAAAATAATGAATGAAGCATCTCTTTTTATGGTGATGATGTTACAGAGTTAAACTTTTGAGATGTGTCGGTGATTCTGGAATTCTAATGACATGACTACGAAGAAGATGGGAAATCACAAATTTGAAAGCAGCTCTTGGGATCATCAAAATATTCCCACTAGTTAGAAGACCAATAACTGGTCAAAATATAATTACTGTCGTCTTGTAGGAGAATCTGACTTCACTTCCTGTTAAAACATGGGAAGTGTTGATGGGAACAAAAAAGAAAGCGATTTACATAACTTCCTTACCATTCAAAAATCTCCAATTACTGTCACAGCTTCTTGTAAACATGTAGTTTTGTGCGTGTCATCTTTGCCTTACTCTAAGGCTGTTTCTAAATCGTCCCTTGTAAGTTATCAAAGTGATAAATTGCTTCGTCAGAATGATCACAGATTTTTGGCTAGCCTTTTTTTAATGCATGTAAAGTAGCACTACCATTTGCAAGAATGACGTGTTAAAATCTCAAGTTTGCATACAGAAACATGTCTCCACTGAACAGTAGCTTGCATGTTTATATACAATATAGAGGTGGTGGATTGATGATCACTGACTTTTTGATGACAATTCTCATCATGTATAAATGTCTGTCTTCAGGAAGGTATATTTCAGCTAGTTAGTAAGAGTATTAAAAACAGGCATGAATGCAGCTCTTTACACTGAACTTCACCCTTTTTTTTGCCATTAAAAGGAAAGATACCTTTGAATAAATGTTTGTGCCTGTCTGTGTAGTTACATATGTCTACAAAAATACTATGTATATACCCAATTGTAGATTTGAATATATTTTCTTGACCTGAATATCATATTTTTTTGTTTTGGAGAAGGGTGTGTTATAATAATGTAAGTGATTTATTTACCTGTAGTTTGTTCAGCCTGTGTTTAGCTTCAAATTAGAGTTAAGTTGAATGTATAAAAGCAGTACAGTTGCTTAAGTTTAGATATGAACTTTTCTATTTGCAAAATAGATGTTCTGCATTTTAACGCAAAATACAGATGATTGCTTAGATTCCTGTTTCAAACATGCTTAAGCAAGTTAGCTGTCTACATTTCTTTGGCTTCATATTTAAATATTTCTGAAAACTATACAACGTGCCAGGGTGCCCTTGGGGAAAATGTTTGATGCCGTGTCATTTTTGTTAAATTGGTGCATCTTCTCCTCTGCCATCCAGTTACCCTTTTGCAAGCTTTTCTGCTTTTTCATCTCCTACTGACTTGCTTCAGAGTTAAATGGACTCTGTCTGCCAGCTACACTAAGTTGAGAAGCAAAAGCCTCCCATCCCACCACTAACTACAAGTACTTAAATGGAAGTACCAGAATTAAGTTGTGAAGGCTGGAAGCAGTACGTATCAGATGGTGTGGTATGCTTTATTTGTGAGGTCAGGTTCTGTGTGTGACTACTGTAGTTCATACTACTTATTTTTTCCATTTTTCTTTTTGGTATAATGCTTCAAATACACAAATATAGCATAATGTATTAATAAATAGCTGGTTTGTATGAGTGAAAGTACAGCTACAGGAATTGGTTACTCCGATTGCAGTAGTATCCTGTGTTCTCCACATCAACAGGATTTCTGTGATGTTGGAGTTCATGTTTGTAGCTTTTCCTTTTTCCCTCCTCTCAGGAGTTTGTCTTAAACTGAAGACAACTGACTAAGTCTGTGGGGACGTGATGCAAAGCCACTTGGGGATGTTCTGAACCTCTGGGCAGTGTCATTCTTAGGCACTAGCTCGCTTCTGGGTTGTGGACTGGATGGCTGCAGTATTATGCATGGATTGGATTGTAAAGGTTTTACTTTGTATGTGATGCTTTTAATTACATCAGAAATAGTTTGTGTCCCTGTCCAGACAGAGGCATTTCAAAGCTATGTATAGTTTTTCTGTGCATATTTCACTATTGCTCCTCTGTAGTATTACCTTTTCTTGCCTCTGTATAGAAGCAGAGGGCATGTAAAACAGTACTCGACTCCATAAAATGCCAGTTTTCCAATTTCGTAATGCTTAGTTTTTTGTGAGGGTGACAGAGCGCTGGAACAGGTTGTCCAGAGGGGTTGTAGAGTCTCCTTCCCTGGGTATATTCAAAACCCGCCTGGGTGTGATCCAGTGCAGTGTGCTCCAGGCGACCCTGCTCGGCCAGGGTGTGGGACTAGACGACCTCCAGAGGTCCCTTCGGACCTCAACTGTTCTGCGATTCCCTGATTTGTTTTGGGTTCCACAACATAAGAAACATGTTACGGCCCTTGGAAATGTCCAGAGGAGGGCAACCAAGCAGGTGAAGGGGCTGGAAGGCATGTCCTGTGGGGAGAGGCTGAGGATGCCTGGGTTGTCTCACCTGGAGAGCAGGAGGCCGAGAGGTGGACTCCCTGTACTCTGCAGCTCCCTGGGCAGGGGAGGTGGGGACGGAGGTGCTGGTCTCTGCTCCCTGGTCACAAAGGAATGGGACAAAGTTGTGACGGGGAGGTTCAGACTGGACATTAGGAAACATTTCTTTACCTTGAGGGTGGCCAAACACTGGAACAGGCTTCCTAGAGAGGTGGTTGATGCCCCGTGCCTGTCAGTGTTTGAGAGGTGTCTGGATAATGCCCTCAATAGCATACTTCAACATCTGGTTAGCCCTGAAGTGGTCAGGCAGGTAGGCTGGAGGATTTTGCAGGCTTCTTGCTCCCTGAAGGGATCACTTGTGACACTGAGTAGGTGCTCGGGGGAAACTCTTGAAGTGGATGTTTTTACAGTGTCAGATTGTGTAGAGACTTCACGTACTGTTCATAGAGTTAATGGATGCTGCAAATTTTAAAGATATTTCTTGCCTGGAGTGAAATAGTGTTTCATCTTTAACATTGTGATAGTTGCTGCCATGTTTCCTGCTTGTAAAATGTTGTCTGCCCTTAGTGTGAGATCATTGTGCACTCCGATCTGCCTTTAGCTGAAGGCATGAGTACGTGGCTCTGGGTGCTTGGACCAGCTTCGGACCCCTTGACGTGGTGATGGGGGACACGCTTCTGGGAACTGCTGCTGTAAGAGGTGGCATTCTTGTTGTGCCTCCCTTTTAAACCTGAACAGCTCTGTGGGTTTTGTAACTTTTTCTTTCCTCGGAAATGGCAGAAGGGAAACATAGAATTAACACACCAATATATTTAACTAAATACACAAGCTATACTTGGTGCTTCTTGTTCCTTTGTTTTATTTGTGCATCACAATAGAGTGCTGTGACACCAGAGAAGACATTCCAGGCTAGAGGCAAAACTGTCTGTCTGAGAGCTGCTGAGATTACATTATAATACCTTGGAGTCACTTTTATGTTTTTTTAACATCAATTTTCCATTTTATTCAAATATTTTAAGGACTTGAAACGTTCATTACCAGTTGGACTTGGACTCTCTGAAACCAAAATAACATCTCATGGCTTTGACAGCACCAAAGAGGGAGTCGTTGAGGCAGGACCATTTCCAGGTAAAGGTAAATTGCTTTTTTTAACCTCAATTTTTCTATTTAAAGTCTTGAGGCATATTTTTAATATGGTCAGAAATAATAATGTTCTGTAGCTGCTTGGAGCATTTGGGTGTAGATATATTGATTGATGTACGTTTGTGACAACCTGCGGTGTTAAAATAGAGCTACATGCTGCACTGTTATAATCTGTCACAGAGCTCATGCAAGCTGAGGGGAAAATTGGCCTGCAGTTATAGGAAGTATTTCACTTGAAAACTTTGTAACTGTGTCAAACTGAAAGGTATAACACTTACATTGCATTGAAAGTCTGTTAAAATGTGGATAAATACATTGCAAGTGTTGTTCCAATGTGAAATGTAACATATTTATGTCTGGATACACAGTTCACTTAGCGGAAACAGACAAACTAGTGAAATTCTTCTTTGCTCTTGAGACATCTCTCCTTTTTTGTTATAATGCATACTTTATTTTAATGTATTGTCAGGAGCAATAACGCTTTGGATCTTTTTTTCCAAGTATTACATAATGAAAAAGTTTCCTCATATCTTCTAAACACAGAGTCACCGTTGTTTATAGCAGGAGGATTTTAGTTAATAATTTATTCTCAATACTAGTCTTAATATGTTTAAAAGAGTATAAACTGGTATTAAACAGTGAGAAACAGTGGTAAACAAACCAGTAATGTCAGTGTTTCCCATCTGTCTAAAAACAGTCATACAACGATATAGTATGTGAAAGGGATATTTTAATGAATTATGTAGCTTAGACGATGTCTAAATTTGAAAGGTTGGAAGTGATCTCAAATGAGCAGCTGTGAAAATAAGTCTCTTTGTAGTCGTAGATTTAATTTACATTTTGCTTCATTTCCTGTTTTGTGAAATGTGCTTATGAAAACAGTGATTTACATGCTGTACTTTACATATATTACTAAGTGAATGCTGTGGTTTCTTTAAGGCTGGAATTAGCAAAATATCTAGGTAAAAACTGAGCAGATGGCAAACTGCTCATCATCCTTGCCTTTTTGTATTCTGTTTGCAGCATAACTGTTGCAGCTGTTACGTGCCGTAGTCTATAAGGAAAACGGTGTCTAAGATGCATTTCAAGCTATGCTAATATGTTTGAAATCTAAATGTTCTGCAGTAAGTTTTGTATACAAATTATGAGCTTTGAACGTGTTTTTAACACTTCAGATACAACAGCTTTCTTCCAAGGATATTTTTTTTCAGGTTTTTCCAGATGTTCATACAGAAATGGTAGAAGTGGTAGTGGTAGAGGCTTAGGCTCTTGATAAAACTGGAGAGAAAAATAGAAATGATAACCGTGTTTTTAAATGTTCTTTATTCCCTTTGTGTCCTTATTCAGGCTTCCTTTTTGAATGCAAAATAAGTGATGCTGGAGGAGCAGAGCTTTTAGGATTTATGGGAGGAGGGGGGATGGCAAAACATGCATAAGGCTGCATTAATACTATTGAGTGCTAGGATTTTCTTCATTATTATTATTTAACCACTTGTCTTAGCTCACTTGCTGAACTGATTTGGTCTTTAGGACTTCAGTAGGATCTTGCAATCAAACTTTTATGCCTAGATAAATCTACTTGCAGCCCATATGTGATGTACCACCACAGAAGATCACAGCAAATGAGATACCTTTCAATCTTTTAATGTCTGTGTGATATTAAAGTGTTTTATTGTTGTATTTGTATACCCCTTGTTGCTAGTAGGATTCCAGAATATATTTAAAAGGCAAAACGTGTTTGTTGATTTGGTTAATTCAACTGATATTTTTGGTGTTACTGATAAGTTTTAGCCCAAACTATGAAGCCTGGGCTTTTTTTAATTCCTTTACCCCCATCTTGCAATGGGCACACTGTCAGCCCGATGAAGTATCTCAGAATCTCTCAGCAGAAGCAATGAAAGCTCCCCCCCAATATGCTGATGACTCATTACTGCAGAGAAAAAGCTAACTTGCTTTTTTTTTTTTTTTTTTAAGTCCTGAAAATTCTGTAAGATTGTCACTTTGCATTTGTCATATGGAACAGTTGCAAAGCACTGAAAAACATAATCCTAAAACCGTTTAGGGAGCGCACACAGTACAGATCACTGAAAGGTATGTCTTGTCCAAAAGATACCAAGCTAGTGCTGTAAAACCTTTCTCTTGAGAAGGAAGTTACACACCTTAACAGCTAATGGCTCCTATGATCTTTTTAGGACAGGTTATTGCTGAGGTGTTTTTTTTGTCATAGATTTAGGCACAGATGGTAATCAAGTTTAATTGAAATTGGTCCAGATTTTCAGAGCCTGCTTCATTCCTTAATGCCATGAATATCATTCAGCATCAGTGCGGAGTAAAATCTACCTAACCCCAAACCAGTGGTTTCAACTGCAGCAGCCGCGTGTTCTAACAGTGTCTCCTGGAACCTTCTGTTGGCAGTGTAAACTTCACTGGTGAACCTGTCAGTTCTATTTTGACTATTCTTTAAGAAGAAAGCAAAGTTTGGCATCATGACTTAGGAAAAAAAAGATTAAATCACAAAAACTTGGAGTAGTTCATATGAACATCTGCACCTTTTCAAAAGTGTTTCCACCGGAGATTCCAGTAACTTTCCTGTGAATACTTCTACTTAGTGTGTTGCTGAAACAAATACTTCTTTGCTTTGAAAACATGTCTGTGTAAAAGTGCGTATAGGCTCCGAAGGGAAGATGGTGGATTTTCATGTTAAATGTGTCCACTTTTCAGGTTCCTCAGCATCACCCAAACCATCTGTTATATCTCCTAGCAGTGCAGCAGCTAGCAGACTGGCTGGACAAGGTTGTGATTTAATTATTCCCACAGGTATCATAGCACTGAACGGATAACGCCCTTGTGTCTGCTGACGCTGTACTAACTCCTCCATGTCTCTAATAATTTGACTTACTGTTATTTAGAAATGCAATTTCTGGGGTCTTTTGGTGGTTCTCATTTCTGGATTTTAACGGCTGACAAAATATCCTTTACTTTCCTTTCTGTATGCTGCTTTTTGCTCTATAATGCGAAAAACAATTAATTACCGAATCTTCATACTAACGAACAGTAGCAAAATGTGAGTAACCAGGATCTTTTATTTAGGTTAAAGCTGAAACTTTGGGCTTTCTTTTTGCCAAAATGTTCACATGTTCCAGTAGGATTGAGTATGAGGTGGCAATTAGGAATTCATAACACCCAAACTAGGCTTTGCCACTTGACTCATTTTGTGCCTATGGGCAAATTACTTAACATCTTTGTCTGTTTCCTTCTATGTAAAAGGAGAGAACTTATTCAGTTACCTCATAAGGGTGTTGAGAGGATTAATTACTTAATGTTTGCACAGCATTTTGAAGACGTAAAGGACAGTGGTGCTTGATGCTAAAGGAGTATCTTGAGGCATCTGGATAGACTCTTTTTCCAAGCTCTTACTTACGCAAATAACCTAGCAGGGCTAAGGTGATTCTAAGTAGCATTCAGGATTATTCGAATGATATAGAAGCAGCAATAGTCAAAACTGCACATGAATAAATAAATAAAGTTGCTTAAATTGGTAGAGCTTTGCAGTTCTTACTGTTTAGGACACCATAATGAGTTTTTCCAAATTAAAACTTAGAATCTGTGATATCCCGTACTAGTTTGAGAATGCTCAGTATTCAACCATGAATATGTGCCAACTGGCTGTAGATATTTTGATGTGTTGCTTGCAGTTGTATCTTCATTGCTCTTTTACCCTGGCTGTTTGTAGAGTTGTTACTAAACCAAGAGCTAAAAAGCTGAGATATATTTAAAGAGTGATTCTTTTTGTGGCTGAAAATGTCTTTTAGAAAGGCTAACATTCATTGGAGGAGAAGTCTGTCTGTTTGGAGATTTCTTTACTGGTTTTACTGGATGTACTCTGTTACAGCAGTTGTTATATGTCAATCGTTTCCATTGAGTGATCTGCAGGGTGTAAACCAACTTTTAGACTGGCTAAATCCAAGATGATGATCAACTACTGGAATTTTAAATCACAGATTAAGTAATAAATGTGTATCTAAAGCTACTGTAAGGTTGGTTAGCGAAATTCCTTGCATTCGGGTAAGCTTTGTTCAGCCTATTGCTACGTAAAATTACTGATATTATATATATGCTTCCTATCAGTTATAAAATAGCTTCTGAATCGATTTTGAAAATTTGCCTGTTCATTAAAGCTGTTACTCTTACCTTATTCTGCTTTTGCATGTGCAATTGCAGAAATCTTCCTTACTCGCTGTAGATCCCTTAAACAAAACAAAAAGGCCTTAAAGACTTGCTTTGTTTCTGATACAGGGGGCAGAGCTCAGCAGAAGAGTGGACCTGTTGTGTTAGCAGATGAAGTAAAGAATCCAGCAATGGAGAAATTGGAATTGGTGAGAAAGTGGAGCCTAAACACCTACAAGGTACGCAGTCCTACATTTGTGTGTGCATATATATTCTAGAAATGAGTTTGTGACTAGATCAGATTAAAGCTTTCGAAGTATTGCGCTGCGGTATGAGAGGAAGTAATCTGTTGTTTCAGTAAGCATAAGCAAGAATGTGTGTGGAAGGCTTAGTTTTCTTCCAGGTGTAACCTTTGTAAGCCTTTTTAAATCCATGGTGTTAAGTGGGAAATTTTTTAAAGGCATTGATTTAACAAGGAGAAAATGTTATGTCTCAGTCCCCTTCAGAAGAACACACAGGCTTCAACTCTTGAGTCTTTTTGCTGAGCTGATAACAGATACAATAGAATTTTAGCTGATAGGCCCACCTACAAGTTCCAAACTTGTTAACTGCTGTTCTGATGTTTTTGTTACGTCTTGGCTGATTTTTTTCTTAGTGTTGGAATTGTTGCTTTCAACTCATATATGTTATTTTCCAATGGCAATTTTTTGAGATCAACTGGTAATTGATGAAATTAAGGTAATAACAAAAGAAAAAGAAAAGGTTCTTAAAGCGCCAATTTGCCAGCTGTGACTCTCATTAAAAAGCCACAAAGTAAGGAACGAGTGTCATGGAATATATTTTAATCAGGAGCTTTAAACAAAGACTGGTTTTGAAAAACAGCTTTCCATTAAAACTCAAATGGCAGAGGTGTGGACAGGTAGGGGTGTGCATCAGTAGGACCTGCATCAAACCATAAAGCAATGAGGAATTTGTTTTAAATTTTTTTCCCGTGTAAAACAGAGGTCTGAAACCCTCCAGTATTCTCGAATCCAGGTAAGGGCATTCGCCCAAGTAAGGATGGGAACCAAGGGGGTAGAGACATTCTACCCACTAGAAAATGTTTGTGCTGGTCTTTGTGTTAGAATCAGAAGTTTGATCCATTTTTTTTTGTCTAACTAAATTGCTTTTAGAATTTCTACTTTTCATGTAACCTAAATTTTGTGGCAACTGCAGGAGTCTGTCAGCCATTCTTGCAGCCTGCTGTGGTCCAGTCAGAGTACATGCTAATTAGCTGAAGTTGTTCTCTAAAATTCTATGTCCATTTAAGAAACACTGACTCTTGAGACTTAATCTGCTATACCACAAATTTAAATCACAAATAAATAAGAGGACATGATCTTACTCTCTCTTTCTGGTGCTTTGATTTTAAAAGAACAAAATCAAGAAAACCCTATATCACAATTGCAGAAGGATTATAAACCTTTTTATGCACACCAATAACCAGAGGATTAGTGAAAAGTGCTGGAATGGTGTTCTCAGATCCCTCTTTAGAAAATTATTTCTTTGGCAGTCTATTTTGCTATGTCTTGGTTTAAAAAAAAAAATGTATATACATGTATTTCTTGGTTTAAACCTCTCCCTCCCTGAAACCTAGGATTTCATCAGTTGTGGAATAGCAAAGACTAGCACTTCCAGAAAATCAAATGAATCTGTCTTCTTGGAATCTGGAGACTTGAGGTTGTCTCTCAAATATGCCTGAGGAGGTGAATCAATTAAGATGGGACTCCTGAAACATCGTGACTTTTATTTTAGAGCTGTCTTAGATCGTATGACTTTATCTGATTAGGGGTAGCATTATATAAATGTCCCTGGAGATGCCACTTTAAAATACTTTCTATACAGTCTATACAAAAAAAAAAAAAAATCATGTGTCATTTGTTAGGGACAGTATTTCAATTTGTGGACATAGTGGCATTGGTTTCTTTTCAGGAAGGTCATGGGAAGAAACCTCCTCTTTATCTTGTAATAGCTAACTGATTATATGTTAGATGTGGAAATAAAGGGCAGCAATAAATGGTTAGGGAAGTTGGCAGTTGAACCCCTCGGAGCTGAAACGATGTCATTCTACGTACTAGGCATTAATCTGCAAGTGGAGTTAGTGGTGAAGCTGTTACCAAGTTATTTAGGGAACTGGCAGGAATAGTATCCCAGCACTGTGTCAGGGATTATGAGATGGAAATTACTGGATTCTGGGGACCGAATTTAGAAGAAATTTTTTCTGTGTGCTGGCACGCGGTCTTTTTAAGGCCTCTTTTGGCCACTGAGGGTCAGGGTGCTGAGTGAGGGGAAATTCAGTGTATCCCAGTAAGGCCTCACATCCTGAAATGTATGCAGGGACTTTGTGTGGGCATTTATATGAAGAAAGTGACTATTGGATCAATACAACTTTTCAAATCACTAGTTGCTTTTTTTAAACTTCAGAAAAGTTATTTTTTAAGCTTTGACTTTACAGACTTCAACAGTTGACGCATGAGTCACACAACTCCTGTGTTACGGCTGCAGTGCCTTGATAGAATGTATATCAACAATGAGATGTAGTAGATCAGTCTTTAGGCCTTCCTTTTTCTGCAGGCTACTTGCCGGGAACCACTTCGAATTAAGAAATGTGTAACTGGAACTAAAATTCTGAAGCTTTGTGAAGTCAGTTGGTTTTCTTTTGTAAATCTTCCTCATTGATCAAATGTGTGAAATCTTCAGGAAGATAGATCGTCAGTGTCTAAATGATGATTTCTTTAAAGTGTGCTCCAGAGACCTTCCACCTTTTTCCTAGCGTCTTCAGCATCTGTCACTTTGTTTTTCGCTTTCCATTCCAGTTGTCCTCTTTGTCAGCCAGCTCTTACTTGCAGATACCACTCCTTAGCAACTTTCTCTGTTACGTCCAGAGATCATACCCATCTGTGAAGTGATGATTAAGTATGCCTGTATGTATTTTGTATACCCTGTTTTTTGTCCCCTATGCGTTTCTGTGAATGGGACACATTTGCTTTTGTTATCTCCTGCTTCTGTGTCTGTTTAAGCAACTGTTTACCATTGATAATTACAGGGGGTTGATGTTGCTCTTCTGCCTAAGCTAATCATGAATTTTCATAGACCACTTAACCTTCTCCCCAAACTCATGATGTAATAAGATTATTCTGTTGCTTTTGCAACTAGTGGCCCTCTTCATTCCCTCCAGCCTTCTGTTCCTTAGTAATCATGAGTTAGCCTCAAAAGTTGTTCTCTTTTCTTCTCCCATGATCTAATGGCCAGAGCATTTTTTGTTCTTTCCCTTCCCCAGACTCCCCCTTTGGATGACAGAGGTTTTTTCATTCTAGTAGTAAGACAGACCCAAGGAATTTGTGACTCTTCTTTGCTTTCAACGATTCTAATAAAGCAGCTTATCTTCTTGTTTTTCATCACAGAATGAATCATAGAATGGTTTGGGTTGGAAGGGACCTTGCAGATCATTGAGTTCCAAATTCCCCTGGGCAGGGAAACCTCCCACCAGACCAGGTTGCTCAAAGCCCCATCTAACCTGGCCTCGAGCACCTCCAGGGATGGGGCAGCCACAGTCTCTCTGGGGAGCCTGTGCCAGTGCCTCACCACCCTCATAGTAGAGAATTTCTTCCAAATACCTAATCTAAATCTCCCTTCTTTCAGTGTCTATTTCCTCTTGTCCTATCACAAAATGCTCTGGCAAAGAGTCCCCCTCCACCTTTCCTGTAGGCTTCCTGTAGGTACTGGAAGGCCACAATGAGGTCTTCTTGGAGCCTTATCTTCTCAAGACTGAAAAACCCCAATGTCCTCAGCCTGTCTTCACAGGAGAGGTGCTCAAGCACTTTGGTCATCTTTGTGGCCCTCTGGACCTGCTCTAACAGGTCTGTATCTGTCTTAGGTTGGGGGCCTCAGAGCTGAGCAGTGCTCCAGGTGGGCTCTCAAGAGAGCAGACTAGAGGGGGAGAATCACCTCCCTTGACCTGCTGGTCACACTTCTTTTAATGCAGTCTGGGTTACAACAGCTTAAACTTTGAGGAAAAAACACTGTATCTGTTTCACAAGCCTCTACTGGGCTACTAGTAGAACTTGTATTTCTGAGACGTTTCCCTTAAATCTATTTCTGTTGTTTTTTGCTTTGAGAATTATTTTTCTTAAAATTTGTCTTTTCACTTCTTGAGAAGTGTGGTATTATTATGCAGGAAAATGTTCTTTATAGGTTTCTTTTTAAAACAATGCCAAACCATTTGCGTGTGGAATATTCTCTCTGTTTGCTAGTGAGAAAACAGAGCAACCTGTCTTTATACTAGTTCAGTTAGAACCAGAGTAAATGAAAATAGTAGGTAGGTGCATCCCCTTTGTTACTCTTGTTCAGTGTTCAGCTTCAACTACATCTCACTTTAATGAAGCATACGGAATAAGTATTTCAAGTGACTCATTTCTCATTTTCTCATTTGCCAGTACTGTTTTCTTCATGTATTTTGTCGTAACTTCTGAGGCAAGTACTCCTTGGGTGAAAGTAACTTCTTCCTGTGTGAAAATTTTTTTGCTTCCAAAAATTTTAACTTTCATGACGTTTCCTTTCATTTCAATAGGTATGTGTCTGAGCATTTTCTTGGAAAATAGCCAGCATTTCTCCTTTAATTCCATGCTTGCTTTTATGTCTTGTCAAATGCTTATTTATACTCCTAGCATACTCTTTGCTAAGACTTTTTTTTTTTTTTTTTTTTTTTTTTTTTTTTTTTTTTACAGTTTCAGTTGCAGGCCTTAGTATTAAAGGTCAATTCTGTGATGATATGACCTGGTGTGCTCTCCAAAATTTCAGATTCTTGACAGAAAAATTTCTACTAGGTTAGCTATGCTCTTTCTTGTTAACTTGTTGAATCTAATGAGGTAGCCCAAATCCTGGCTTCCAGTCTAAAGCTTATCACTTATGACCATCTTGTTCTACTTGCTTCTTTTTTTGAGTCTTTCTTGTTTTTATCTATTCAATTTAGAAATTATTGAGAAGTTCTAGAAGGTTAAAAGAGTATCTCCTTTGGAAGTAAGTAAAGACCGGACTAATCCAAATTCCTTGAATTTGGAAATCCTGGAAAATCTAGTGT
This sequence comes from Aythya marila, assembly GCF_965140915.1. Lineage (NCBI taxonomy): Eukaryota > Metazoa > Chordata > Aves > Anseriformes > Anatidae > Aythya > Aythya marila. The sequence goes on along the minus strand of NC_139045.1, from coordinate 32,169,797 downwards.
TGTAATGTACCCTTGGAATATGTTTTAAGATAGAGTTGGGCTCTATCTCTCCTAATGAAACTTAAATTTTGCGCTTAGTTTGTGTTTTTTTTTTGTGGATGTAGTTGCCTTGTAATTCTGTTTCTAACAGTTCTCCTTCATATGTGTAACTTAATTTTGTCTTCACCTCTTGGGACCACGGATTAACTTAAAATTAATCATAACTAGAGCAGCAAATAATTGCTCCTTTACATAGAGAAGTTGCATGACTTTGCCACATCTGCTTGGCAATTGGCTTCTCCGATGCATCACCCAAGGGGAAGCCCCAGTGATGTGTCTTGGGAGGCTCACTGTTGAGTCGGGTTCAAACCTCTGGCAAGGAGATGTCGCAGGTAACTGGAATGTGGCAGCTGCTGAAGCTGTCATACCCTTTGGCTGGCCTAGTAAGAGCAGGTTTTGCTGCTCACTATGTTAGTGAACTGCAGAGCTGCCTCAGAAAGACTTTTTTGGTTACAAGTAGTACTCTTAACAATTAGCTCCGTTTTATAGCTGTGTGAATAATGAGAAATGCATTTTAATAATTTTATATGTTTCTTAGTGAAAGTTGTGAGTCAGCTTTAAAAGCATAGTAAAGATTACCCTCCCATCCATCATCTTCTATCTCCAAAAAATGAAAGTAAAAACTTAGAGCTGTTCAGGGTCTCACTGGAAACTTTAAAAAAAAAAAAAATAAATAAATAAAAAAGCAGCCATGCGTCGTTTGGAATTGGATGGTTGGTAGACAAAGCCTGAAAGATGACTGAGTAGAAATTTTTATGCAAAACTGGTAGTACTTCCATTAATGGACTTTAATATAGAGAGCTAAATAATTGCTTCTTTTAACTTAATAAGATTCACCAAATGTAAAAGAGATAAGCATTCTTTTACTTGAGAAGCAATTAGTTATGCTCTTGATTTGCTAACTTGAATATTCATATTAGTAAGAGTTGAGACTTGTCCAACTGTTCTTGCTGAGTCCTGATGAACTTCTAAAGAGTGTGTTGTTTTTTCAGTTTGTTGTGCAAACTTATATTGGGAGGGGTGATTGTGAAAGAATTGTGTGTAATTATCTGTCCCTTGAAGCTGAAAATGGGTGTATGCTGTGTTGTCTTGGATATATTTGATTCTTTATAATTTAAATTTTTTTCCAGTGTACACGTCAGATCATCTCTGAAAAACTGGGTCGTGGCTCGAGAACAGTAGATCTGGAACTAGAAGCTCAAATAGATATATTGAGAGATAACAAAAAAAAATACGAAAATATCTTGAAACTGGCACAGACGCTGTCCACACAACTCTTCCAGATGGTGCACACCCAGAGGCAACTTGGAGATGCTTTTGCTGACCTGAGTTTGAAATCATTGGAACTTCATGTAAGACTTTTATAGTGTTTAAAAAAAAAAAAAAAAAGGGCAGAGATGAAGATAAGCCTAATTGACTTGTGCAGGGTGTATAGTATCTAGCAGCTATTTCTATAAGCGTTGTTGGTAACAACATGATGTTCTTTTTGTTAAAAATTTATGTAATTAATTTAAAACTATAGGATATCACTGCAGTTACTGGAGTTCTTAATTGTTTCTAAATGTTTGCCTTTAGCTGATAATTGGACTCAAGAGCTGACAACTTTGCTTTGTTTATAGAAAATGCATTTTACTACGCCTTTTGCTTCTAATGAAATGTCAGTGTTCCAGAGCATTACTTCATGCCAATTACAGGATGTCTTTGGGGAATATGCCTGGGAGTAAGTAGAGTAGGGCACATTACTTCACTTCTTCATGTGAAATGTGAGCAAATGATTTTTCTGTAGTAAACTGAAGCACTGAGACTTCATCTCAGAGTCCATTTTTTAATCAGAATTTTGCTACTAACAGGACTAATCTATATTCTTTGGAGTTTCTGAGTGAGAGAGACAATTTCAGATAACTGCATTTGTATTGTTCTTAGAAGTTTAGAAGCTTATGTAACACTGTCATTTTCTTACTGATCATAAAGCTGTGTGCTGTAAAGAAAGAAGGTAAATGTTGCATATCAAAAAATAGCTGGTTTGCTTCTACATTGATTTTAACTCTGGGATTACAGAATAATCAGTTTGATACTGATACTGATCCTTTGGAAAACCAGGGTTTTAATGATTTCCTAAGACACAGGTGCCAAAACAGCCCCAATTAACGTTGTTATTAAAGGTGGAACTTGTGTTTATTACTCCCTTTTCATGATTCCCTACTCCTGCTGAGTTTCAGGGGAGGAGATGGAGTTAATGTTTATAAATAGGAGTCTTAACTGATAGCTAGTTTTTTTTGTTGTTGTTGTTGTTGTTGTTTTTTAAAAAAAAAGAAAAAAAAAGAAAAGAATCTACTGCAGTGCAAGTCCTAGTATTATAGCCTGACAGATGAAAATCTGAAAATATAGCACTTCTAGCAGCTAAGAAATTAAATCTGCTAAAAGTAGTAGTTCTGAGTAATCAGTTGACTCTTGACACAAATGTGGGTATGTGGTTTGTGGCAGGACTTAGTGATTGTTATGAAGTATGTGCTGAAGCTGGATGTTTCTTCTGAAACTTGGATTAAATCTGGCATTGTGCTCTTGTTTAATGAATGCTTTTTCCATGAATAGCTTGTATTTCTAATGGGAATACTGTTCCTCCAGGTTCTTTCAGCATCTTGTACTGGTCTTGGAATTTGTTTCAGTCATTCATCTCTTATGTAGATTATTGAATGGGGCTGTTCATAAAAATCAAATAAAGGTTTCTGCTGCTGTAATAAAAGTTATCTAACCTTTGCCTCTTGGAGACTTGCCTGATGTTTGTCTCTTTCCTCTTTGTGTTTTCCCTTTGTTTAATCTGTACTGTATTACTGTCTGTAGCCTGGCCTGTTCTTGAATGTTTGGATAGCATTGTTGTCTCTGAAACTTGTGCGAGACTGCAAGTGGAATTTCTGAGCAGTTAGTCTTTAATGTTTAATTTGATAGCAGCATGTAAGGGGGAAAAAATCACTTCTTAAAGGTAATATTGTTTGGTTTATGCATGTTAACAAAATGAGATTTTAATGTGGTATCTACAGAGGCATTACTTAGGATGAATGTTTTACAGTTTCTCTTTTGGATACAAAGATAACTCCTGGTTCCAGGCTCATGTGCCTCTAATTATACAGACTGATGCCTTCCAATTTTAATTGACCTGTGCATGGAGCACGAACTCTTGATACAGAAAGGATTTCCTGTCTTTCATAAGTGTTATCTGCAAAGGCTGCAGACAAAACTCACTTTTTTTCCTGTGAAATTATGAACCAGTAGCAAGACAGCTTTGGTGGTTTGCATGTCTGTCTCTCAGTACTGCAGACCACGATGGTCTCATATTGCTCATTTGGGTCTGCACTGATCGGGGTCAGAGGACCAGCTGGAGAACTAATTGTGGTCTTGTCTGTAGGAGGGAAAGTTCAGACTAAGTCCTGCTAGAGGAGCAGTCTGACTTCTGCTGTTGCCTTTGCCTGGATGCTCCTGCTTCTTCCCTGTGCTAGTGCTTGTGTTGCTGTGTAGTTAGCAATGTCAGAGGAGAACCAGCTGGAAAATGCTTTTACTTGATTTCAGCAGGATCTGTGGTGATCTGAGGGAATACTTCTGCCATACGAACAGCTGTGCAAAATGAAGGAGACGAAGTTACCTTTTAGCAGGATTTTTTAGATCTTAGCTCATGAAAAGGTGCCCTAGGTTGTCTTCCTATTTTCTCCCTTAAATTGTTCATTTCCACTGCACCTCCTTTCCTAGAAACTCCTTCCCTTACCACTGCCCATTAGCCTTACCCACATGAAGTCATTAAGTTAACATGAAATATCATTTGGCTTCGGTTGTTTGTTTTAGATGAAAGGAAACTGGGAGAATACAGTGCTTCTGAGTCAGTTATTGGCAGACCAAGTTCCAAATATGTTCCTAGTGTGTTTTATAGCCATTGCAACCAGAAATTATACTCTTTTATGAGAACTCCCATCTGCAGAGTATGAAGATGCCATATGGATGACATAAATGTAATAATTGGACTTGTTTGGCATCCGTGCATTAGGAAAATCTTTGCAGCCTTGGTCAGTGCTTATGCTGCTGTCAGAAAAGGGAGGAAAAATAAAGGCAGTAAGTCATATATCCAAATGTGACTGGAATGCCTTGGAGATAATTTCTCCCTTATTCATTTAAAACTTATATCTGATCTACGTTATTGCTTTTATTTGCTATCCGTTGTGATGCTCTGCCTTTTTTGGTTATTTACAGCCTAATAAAATATTATAGATCTTTAATATTTTTTTTCAGTCCTCCTTTCCAGAATGTGTAAGAACAAAAGTTAGTAGCTAATTAATGCTGTGTGCCCTTGTGAATTTAGTTATATTACTGTATTTAATGTAGCGGTGTCTCTGTTGGCGTTAAGGCATTACCTAGACAACCACATGAGAGATGCTGGATTAAACCAGTGCTGAATGACAACGTAATGATTGTTAGCGCTTCTAAGTAGCATTCATATTTTTCAAGTTCAGAAAAAAAAAAATTATGAAATAAAGTTTAACATCACATGGTTTCAAAATTGTAAACAGTGCTTTACTAATGTTAGAGGAATTTCATAAAAGCTGTGAACTGACTATTGTATTGAAATCATACGTGTTTAATCATAACTGTGTCCAAACAGAAGTGACAGAACTTCCATGTCTGTGTTTTTGTATGTTTTTTTTATAGCTGCTGATGAATGTTATGATTTGAGATGATCTACAGTTCTTTTCTCTGCTCTGTTTACAGGAGGAGTTTGGCTACAATGCAGATACGCAGAAACTTCTAGCTAAAAATGGAGAGACTCTTCTTGGGGCTATTAACTTCTTTATTGCCAATGTGAACACATTGGTGAATAAAACAATTGAGGATACGTTATTGACTGTGAAACAATATGAAAGTGCCAGGTATGGTTATTCTATGTCTAGCTATTTTAATTACCAATTAATCTTGAGGAAACAAACCTTATATCAGTTTAGCCCTTGCATTTGAGTTACTAACCTGCTATCTAAAACCTTGTCAGTATAACACAACTCTCATATAATGAGAATTTACAGTTATCCGTCTCATTGTACATATCTTCAAATGTTTTGTAAATGTTCTGTTGTAGACTTCATTTTATTTTATCTTTGTTTCTGAAAAAGAGTAGCTTTTTTTTTTTTTCCTGCTAGCAAGCTTAAGGTGGCTTTCTAAGCAGAGGAACAGTGCAAGATTAACCCGTTGATCTAGCGATGCTGTAGTTAATGAAATAATCTTTGCCTGAAAGGCAGTTCATCCTGTGCTTCTGTTGATGCACAATACTTGTAGTTCACACTTCAATTTTTATATAGAAGTTGCAGGTTTGGTCTAGAAAGGGAAAAAACAAAAATGCTTCATAATGGGTGAATAATATCTAGCAGAAGATAATGGATTTCCTGACCTGGAGATTACTTTACTCCAGATACAGCACAGCACTGAGGACAAATTTTCTTCTGGTAGTGGCTAGAGTTGTGGCTCTTCATGCTTCATTCTTTTCCTCTTTCAGTTTCATTAAAGAGGATAGCATTTTTCTTCTAATTTGCTGAAAGATGCAGTTAATGCACTTCTTTTTTATTTTTAGGTCAAAAACTGCAAATGGCTTTCTCCTTTTTTTTTTTTTTTAATGGTTCTCTTCTAATGCTTTAAGTGTACTTATAAGCAAAGTACTAAGTTGTTGTTTTGATATTCAGGTAAACTTTCAAAAGGCACGAAAAGCATAACTAACCTAACAGTTACGTTGTGTTTTATTTTTTTAATCCTTTACCTTAAAAAAATAAAGCCAGTTCATACACTTTTCAGGCATCCTCTTGAAGCTTTATACGTCTGCTAAGATTGTTCTTGCCAATCCTTCTGAATGTCTGGTTCTTTCCTCCTGAAGTACTTCGGAGTTTCCCTTTCTTTTCCTCAAAGAAATACTTTCCTTTTTTCCATTTTAATAAAGCAAATAAATTATGAAGGTTCTTCACTTACGTAGCCAGTCTGTCACTTTGCAATCGAAAATGGCTCACTTTTATTTTTGATCTTTCTCTTCCCTTTCCATGGTTGTACTTTAGCATTCATCTGTTTCTCCCTCTTCTATCAGCTCTTTATTATTTTCCTTTTGGAACTAAGTCATAAATTCATTAAATAAAGCCTGAATCATAGTGGCAATGAAAGTCAGGATGAGACCAGTGAATACTGTAATCACTTTTCCTCAGAATACATCATATTATCCTTTGGAGTGCTTATGCCACTAGCTGACAAGTTGGTTTTTAACTAGCTTTTAGTTTTGATGCTTCCAGTTTTATAAATGTCTATACTTGACAAAGTAAGACAGAAATAGGTTGGTTTGTTCCATTGAAATCGGTATCCATCACATGATACACTGATACACTAGGTTCCACTACTTTAAGACCAAAACCAAATGAGTAGTGAGTGAGGCTTGGGCAGGGGTGCTTGTGACCCTAGGCTGATCTCTGGGTATTGTTGGTTGCTGTACCTGGCCAAGTGCTAGATGGTACTGAACAAAGGAGCCCATATTGCATAGGAGGAGGGGAAAAAATTTAAAGGCTGTCACTGTTTGTCTCATCCATTTGCAGTAATGTTTTAAAATATAAAAATAGTTTATCTGGCAAGGATCCAGTGTTCAGTAGGCTTTTATGTAACGCTGGAAAGCAGAAGATGAATTTCATGATATCTTTAATAATAATCTGTAGGTGCTTTTCCACACACAAATGTTACATGTTGATGAACAGAAAGCTGAACTTCATGTAATTTTGTTAACAAAAATTTGCTTGATGTTTTTGATGACAATGTTGAATAGAAGTTTATTGTTCTTGAATACAGAAGTATTTTGATTTTTTTTTTCTCATTAAAATGAGAGAAGGTATGACTGCATCTTGATTTGTGTAATAAAAAGTACATTCTAACATGGAAGAGTATCAGGAGGCTTTCTTTTTTAAATAGTGATATGTGAAGACTAGATTAGTTAATTTAAGTATTATCAGGTAAGAGCCAATACCATAACTTCAGTTCAATTTTTGCTAGCAGCATCTATAACAGAATTTCGTATTTTTTTGCAGTGTTGGCTTCTCTTTACTTGCTAATTACTGCTGACTTTGCTAGGAAAAAAAAGTAGATTAGAAAACCTTTTTCATCTGGTTTTATTTAGAAGTGGAATATATGCCTTCACTGCAGGATTAGCTGAAGTACTTATTCTCTTGTTAGACTTAACTTTCTCTCTTAGCTTGCTCAGTGGTGGTGATCCAGGGTATCTGACTTCCCTAGGTACATAGGATGAGCCCTTGGCAGGGTATAAATACCATCAGCCTCTGTAGCCACAGGACAGATTGTTCCCATCCAGTTTTGGGATAGCAACTAAATAAGAACATGTTGTAAAAGCCTTGGGACATTTTGGTAATTTTGGTAAAGTAAGCCATTACTCACTTCTGCTTAAGGGGATGCCCTGCCTGTAGTGCTTCTCATGCTCTTGATGCAAACTGTTCACTATGATAATTCAGCAATAGGAAAATGACACATGGGAATGCACTCTGTGGCTAGATAAACTGTCTTAATAAGCTCAGATGTCTCAGGAAAGGACCTGACCACTGAAGCCTGCACAAAGCAGAGGGTTGGAAGCATGTTTGAGACAGCAACAGAACGCTGCGGAAGCAGCTTTTATACTATGTACATAGAGGTGTTTTTTTTCTCCCTCCTATTAATCAAGATAACTTGCCTGTTTTTTCTTTTTTTCCCCCTACTAGACTGTTTGCTTTACTTTCTATTGTAATTGGCACTTATGTGAAGTCTGTTTTAAGACACATTGCCTTTACATTTTTTTCCTCCTCTTTCTCAGGATTGAATACGATGCCTATCGAACAGACCTAGAAGAGCTGAATCTTGGCCCTCGTGATGCAAACACTCTACCAAAGATTGAGCAATCACAGCAGTTGTTTCAAGTGCATAAAGAGAAGTATGACAAGATGCGTAATGATGTATCTATCAAATTGAAATTTTTGGAAGAAAATAAGGTAAGTAACAGCTTCTGCTTTTGTGCTTAGATATTTTGTCCTGTATGTTCCTGCTTTGTTAGAAATACTTTTAGTTATTTGATCTTAAAATATATCCTAATTTAAAAGTAGAGCAAGCAAAAAGAAGAGAAAACAACCCTTTTCAATTCCAAAAGAATATATAATGGAAACATAGCTTCTGCGCACTGTTGCTTTATACCAGCGTTTGCATTAGGACTAGGGGTTTGGAACCACGTAGCCCAGATAGTGTGTTAAGAGTTAGTGAACCAGGTCATCAGGTGATTTTAAAGCCAGTATTGTCCTGAGTTTCATTCATTGTTATGCTGAACTTGTAGCCCATTAACTTGCAAATGGAAAAATTCTTATTAAAACTCACTGTCCTAAACAAGGTGAAGTCTAATCCAAATGCTGATAATTATGTTCTTATGAGGATTTACTAATTTAAGTTTTAAAACTAAACTAGGTTGAAAATGGGTATCCTGAAGGTGTTGGGTATTTTTGTTTACATCATTTTCTTCTTTTAGTATGTTGTTTAATATTAATATAATATATTACAGGCTTGTGGTGAAACTGTTTCTTCTAGCTCATATCTGTATGGGAATTTTGATGCTTGAATTCAATTTAGTCAAAATAACACTTACCATACTTCTTGGTTTGCATTAACTGTATAGTGCAATGATCACTTTATACAGGTACGAAAGCTTCAGAGTGAAAACATTTTAGTTCCATCTTGCTTCACAAAAAAGCCTTTATTTCAAAAAAAAAAAAAAAAATATATATATATATATATATATGGAACACTAGTGAAGTTGTTTTCCTACTGACAGACAGTCCTGGATTAGGTCAAACATCCTGTTAGCAGTCACAGCCTACAAATTTAGTTTCTGGAAGATAGTTTTTTCCTTCCGTTTTTTTAGGAAGAGGGGACTTTAACATGCTTAAAACATTTTATCACTGGTTGATACTTCCAAGTTCTGACAGTAGAGATGTCAAAATATTTTCTAAAGGGAGACTGGAACTTTGTTCCCAATTAAACCACAGAAAGGATTTCCTGTACAGTCAAATAATGGGCTTAAATATAATTCTGTACTGAGAGGCCTGCTCACATAAATTCCCTGTTGGTGTTTTTGATTTTTTTTATGTACAATTCTCCAAAATATACTTGACATTATCTTAATCCTAAATTTGTGAAGAGCTTTTTTCTCCAGGTTGCAGCTGTCTATTTGGGTTTTTGTTCTTCTGTTGCCCAGAGCGTTTCCTGATACGCAGTCAGAGGCAGTGGTTATCTGAGAGATTCCTCTTACCGACCTGACATCTTTATTCCTTTCTCTGGTGTCAACCATCTTTTGTCAACATCAACATAGGAGAGCTCATGTGAGACCTCATACTTGTCCTGCAGCTATTATTAAAAAATCGGAATGCACAACTGATCAGCCAGACGACTATATAACCATTACAAGCATTAATTTTATTTTTTAGGTTCATATAAAGTATATGCAACTGCTCTTAAGTCAATTGTATTTTATACTTTAAAGGATTATTAACTGTATGATCAATAAGTGTTAAATTTAATTGAAATTAAAATCTAATTTCTACAATCCCAGATGCTCTACTTCTTCCAAAGGTACCTGAGAACAATTGCTTACTCAATCAGCAAATGTTTGTGTGTGTCTGTAATATTGCTGCTTCAGCTGATGGAGTGGTGCACTCTTCAGGAGATGGTTTAAACTGAAGACCATATATGATGTTGAACTGGCAAAGGGAAAAGCGTTTTTGACATTGCTAAGGTGTTACAGTAGTTCTAGGGAGGGCATAATAGTGGCTATACTGCTACTATATCCTTAGGAGGAGCAGGAACTTGCTGTTTATTTTAGTGTGCCCATTCATGGGACCAAATTGTCTTGGTGCCCATTTAATAGAATGGGAGGTCAAAATAAAGGAAGATCAGTCAGACAAAATACATGTAGTGTTTTACTTGGGTTCTCACAAAGGGCTGCATTTGTAGGCTATTCTGGAAAGCCTTTTTTTTTTTTTTTTTAGGCTTATTGTGTGCAAGGCAAATGAAGGTTAGTATTTGAGTAGCTTTATTGAACAAGGAATGGCCTTGCCAGACGTGTGTTACAACATGCTAGAACATGCAAATCTCTGATCATCGGTGTTACTAATACACATCGTCATGATTCTGAGTCCAGAGGTGCATCGATCCAGAGGTGATAGTTCAGAGATTAATTAGGGAAGTCTTTAGGTAAGAATGGCGCAGTAGCCAGACAGCTTTCCTGCTGTTGATTGTGAACCCTTGGGGCTTGGGGTCTTCTATATTCTGATACAGGATATAGTACAGTGTAGTCTCAAGCTTAGTTATTGTTTGCTTGTGTCTTGAATGCAGAATTGTGTAATGAAACTTGGCTATAGCAAAGCAATTAAGTATTTTAGGATTTAATTTTCAGTTAGATATATCAGTTCATGGTTACCTCCTAATAAATACGTATTTTTTTTAGTCTGGGCAATACAAAAAAAAATAAAAAATCATATACACACAAAGGAAGCATGAGGAAATGTGGGGAAAAAAAACAGGAAACGTGGGGACTGAGTTCCAACCTACAGTATCTTGTGTGTGAAATAGGAAACTCGCATCTTCTCTCTAGGCCATGTCCATTTTTTGTTTATGTAGAAAGTTCAGTTTTGTTTTGAGACTAAAGTTTGCCAAGTCTATTATGGAATGCTTACTCATCTCGTAATGAGGAACAGATATGCATATAGTTAATTAACAAGGGGCAATAATTTAAAATGATGTTCAACTTGAAAAAACACGATGGCTTTTTGACAGGCATGCTAGTTGCACTTTGGAACCCGTATTTTAGCAACTTAGAATTATGTTATTTTATTGATAGGCAAATCTTCAAATGGTTATTTGCTGGAGTGGGTGCTGCAGTTCAGTGCTTAAGATTTGGCCTTTAGCTCTGTAATCTGACAGTCACATCACATCAAGGCTTTGGTGTAGAAGGAGGTGGTCCCGTTCTCTTGTATCCCCCTTCCCCCACATTGCCTTCTCTGTTGTGCTTACAGAAGTGTTTTTGCAGCTGTGCAGAGAATCAGACTGGGGAACGGATCCAGGCTAAGGCAAATATGTTGTTGTCTGGTTAGTTTTAATCTAGATCTGTTCCCTGATCCAACTGACTGCATAACTGCGTGTTTTGCCAACACAGGCCTAAGGTGAAACACTATGGCAGTGGGGATCAATGGTTGGATACGGGAGTGGGCAAGGCTGAGCTTTCTTCAGGGGAAAGCTGGTTCACTTTGAACTTGGTTTTAAATGAATGCTTGTAGTCAAGATTTCAGCTGTTTTGGGGGGTTTTGTTGCAGTGGACATCAGGTGATTTGAGATATTGGATTACTCTCTTGTCTCACCTGGCTGCTGCTTCATCGTTGAGCTTACAGGAGGAGTTGAGTATATGCTTTTATTGAATGTTTAATAGAGCTGAGGACAATGAGTTCCCCCAGTCATTTTGGGGATTGGCTTAGGAACTGTCTCCGGAAGGAGGAGAGCAGAAGTAGTAACATCTGGCACCTCAGCTACCAGTTTGGTAACTATCCCCAAACTTATATCACAATGATCTGGCTCTGGGATAGAACTTCATAAAATGAGTTAGCTTTGGTAGTTCAAAAACAAACAAGCAAAGCGTTTTTCAATTTGAATCATTTGACTTTGTTGTCAATTCTTGGTTGTGCGTGCATACATGTGTATATATACTGAAGCCTAGGCCTGACTGAATACGTACAACTATCAGATGATTTCAGAGAAGTTCACAGAAGTTTTGTGATAAAAGCTACCCAAGCAAAGTACCTATAGAGAAATCTAAACCTGCTGCCTGCCACATCATCCCTTTGGGCTCAGTCAGCCACTCTGTTTCTCTGTTCTCTTCCATGTTGGCTAAGTGGGCTTGAGGTCCTGTAGGCTGGAAACAGGCACAGGGCCACCTCTTCGGTAGTCAGGCTTTGTGGCACAAGAGTAGGGTTGTGCTGGGCTGAGAGTACACTCAGGAACAAAAAGGACAAGTTTCTGGTTATGGGTAACACTGGACGGATGCCTTTTCATCACACTACTACGCATTCATGACTTCAGGTTTCCTGGTGTGCTACAGTGAAAATGTAAATGTTTACTTGACTTTGCTTAGACTTCATCAGCACTATAGTCTGTCATCAGGGACTAGACCAGAAGGGAACAGTGATGCCCTCCGGCTGCTTTCGTGCCCTTCTCCCCAAGTTTTGATTGCTGCGATGAGTTGTGTTTCACAACTACTCTGCACGTTTTATAATCAAGATATTGACTAAGCGCTGTAAATAATCCTGCATTACAGGAGGCGGGCAAGAAATATTGCTGGGAAAAGAGCATCAGTTTTTCTTGACTTGAGTATGCAAGAGCTAGAGAACAGCACCTCTTTGCAGGAGGGGACAAATAAATGAACTGTATACTTAAAGCATTTGTCATGTAGTGTCTTAGGGAAATGCATTTGGCTTGCAGGTAGGTATACTGCACAGAGGTATGGCATCTAATTTCAAGTAATCAAGTATTTGTAATTTGCTAACATTATGCTGTTCAGTGAATTGCTTGCGGTCTGAGCATATTGAGTTGGTGTTGCTAGTTAAGCTTACTTTATGAAAATACTAAATCACTTTAATAATAAGGAATTTAATATTTGCATTTTGTATTTGTAAACTTTCATTAAATAACCTCGTGTGACGTCTGAGCATCTCAGATATGCCTGTTTTTGTTATAATGGATGTGTGACATTTGCATCTGCCTGTTCATCTGAACCAATCTCTGTCCTTGCCTGCAGGTTAAGGTGTTGCACAATCAGCTCGTTCTGTTCCACAATGCCATTGCAGCGTACTTTGCTGGGAATCAAAAGCAGCTTGAACAGACACTTAAACAGTTCCACATCAAGTTGAAAACTCCTGGAGCAGATGCTCCATCCTGGCTTGAAGAACAGTAATCAGAGAAGAGGAGCTGATGCTAACCTAAAATCAATAAATCTAATAAGAATTAAGGGTTGGGGTTGAAGGACTGTTGTAGTGATTCTTGCACAGACAGCTTTAATTTTGTTTCCCTTTTATAATACTGTAAAACTGAATTTGGTGGGAAAGTGGGTAACTTTAAGGTAACCAAACATAATTTCTATCATTTCAAATATAGAGCACTCCTTTTGTATGTGAAGGTTGGTGGTTATTTCTGTAGCTGGGATGGGGGAGGGAGGGAGGGGAAAGAAAACTATATAGATTTGCACTGACAAATTATGTTTGTGATCTCTGGTCATTTTGGTGGCTGGTCAAAATATTTCCAAATGGAGGTTTACATGATTTGTACCAACATCTGGTATTTTATAGATGAATATAGAAAACATCTTTAATGATTTTCGTATGACTTTTAAAAAGGAGAGAGTTAAAAGAATATTTTGCAGATTAATAATATAAGGTCTGTATGCAGTACCTGCGTATAAGACAGCAGTATCAGAACACTCATTGACTAGTGGAATTAGAGCAAATGCCTTTTAAAAAGATGTACATTTCCATCATAGAATTAAAGGAAAAAAACACTAAAGCAAGAATCACTCTCAGTCTGAGGCTTCTAAGCACACATTTTTGCTTTGCACCAAATGGTTTGCTGAGTGAGGCTGACCATACAATGTACTAATTTCATTTAAAATTTTACTTTCTCTATGGAAAAAAACAAAAAAAAAAAAAAAAAAAAAAAAACAACCGTACTAGCCTTAAATCACAGGTATGTGCCTTTTTACAAGATAATGTTTTCAACCAGTGTACATAATCCAAGAACCCTTTCACATAATGGTTTGTCAGTTCCCATCGTGGGAAAGTAGACTGTGTAAATGCTGTTTCTTTGTACACTTAGAGTGAGTTGAAGCTTTAGTTAATCTTCATGGACAGAAGCGATTTTGAGAAAGGAAATTGGGCCAGTATGATTTTTCTATTTAATTGAAAAGCATACGTCAGTAAGGGGAGTAATGAGGAAGATATTTCTTTTTTTTAATTTCTCCATCAATAGCATAGTCCTTCTTTAAATGTAAAATTCTGTCAATTTTATCATATACATTTTAAATTGAGTGTATTGAAGTCCTCATTTGCACATGTTACATTGCTTTGTGTTCTATTAAGTAAAATGAAATACTTCAAATATGTTATTTACAACTGTGTGGATTGTATGATTTATGTACTGTATGTTCAAATGCCTTTCAGCTGACATTCTTAAAGTTTTCAGTGCTTAACACAACTGTATTGTAACTGTAAATCAAACTTTTTAATCATTCCTCATTAAATTCTTGGCCTGACAGAGCCTTCCTTATGTTTTTGTTCTGTCAGAATCTCTTGTTATCGTTCATTTACATTCCCCAGAATGTATATCCTCTGTGAATTTTGTATTCATATTAAAGGTGTTTGCAGTCTAACTTCCTTGACTTGTGATGGTTAAGAGTACAACCCAGCTTCTGCAGTGGAAGTTTCATTTTGTATTTGAGTTGTTCCCCTACCTATGAATTTCTGGGAAATCCGTAGGTTATAACACTGCTGTTACTTTTTCAGGGTGATTTAATAATGTGCAAGTTCAAGTTGAATGTAGGCTTAAAGTGAAACAAATCCTTTAGTATGTGTATTTTCTTAATTTTAAACTTCTATAGCTAACTTCATATTTAAGAACTTCTATGAAGCTGTTGTCTTCCACTGTCTGCAAATCTTGATGTGTGTATGATATGATGGTGCAGGTAGCAAGTTAGCTGTAGACTGTGTGGTTGAGGTAGGATGTACAGGCAGCATCATAGCAGGGGTAGAGAATGCAAACCTATTGATTGCAATTGCAATACCTACTCTCAGAATACTCTACAGGAAATATGTAATTTTGGTTTCAGTGCAAGATTCATGCTCTTCCTGCTGAATATAGTCCATGCGCAGAAGGAAGTGATCTGTCAGAAATGGTAAGAGTGAACTCAGGTCTGAAACTGTTTTGTGCAGGGAGGAGACTTATGGCATTGTGCAAACCTCAAACTTTTGTGGTGGCTTCAAACTGATGGAGTGTCTTCAACTGGAAGGAAAGGTTGGACAAAACAGATTACTTGCTGAAGTCTCAGTGTAGAACTTAAGACCAGAGAGAAGGAAGAATGATTTCCATTTTGCTCACCAAAGCAATTGTTCTAACTGATAGCCTCAGAGAGGAGGATTCTGCGTTTAGCTGATTGATGGGATATTGAAGTGATTTCCTTTTGTGGCACGTGGATGGTGGCAAAAGAATGTGAAATATATGCTCATGAAAGAATTCAAATTCATGCCTGATATTCAAAGCTAACTTCAAATCTAGCCAACTTTAGAAGCTTTTTCTTCTGGAGATCGTGTGCGGAAGTTTCCAGTTGGAAATAATTATGGTTGTTTTTCTAATACAGAAAAAAGAGAAAATATCTGTATATTGAGCTTCTAATGCTGACACTCATCTAGATGGACAATTGTTTCACAGTGGTGGTGGTTTTTTATTTCGGCAAGGGAGGGGGCATCATACCCCCATCTACTGGAGTCTTGTCTGTGTAAGATTTTCTCTGTTACAAGTTACTGCATTAGTGCTCTTAGTGTTGCCTGAGGTTCATCAAGAAGAAGGATTTCAAGTAGTTAACAGCACTTCAGACATGTTGCCGTAGCTGACTTACCAAGAAGGGACCTACAGAGCTGTTTCTCTCAGTGACCATACTGTAAGTTTCCTACGCTCCTGGCTTGTTTGCAACTTGTGGCTTCTGTTATTTTGTATGAATTCTACAGCAGCTCTTCTACTCTAACACGTAAGGAAAATGCTCTTTGGCATACTTCATGCTTTACCAAGCCCTTACAAAGCCTTCTCTGGTTATGAAGTGTATCTGTAGCTACATTTGAAGAGAGGTCTGTGCAAGTAGAGTACAGTAATAATGCACTGGTATCATTAAAGTAGCAGCTTGATTTCAATCTTTTTAACACATTCTCCCAACCTTATCTCTATCCCTCTCTGCTTAAAAAAATGATCAAAGTAATTAAAAGAAAAGCTAATCATTCCTCTCAACTTTGCTGTTTTGAACTGAAGTGAAGGCATGTTCAGTTTGTCTTCTCTGCTTATCTGTTTTTGTTCCTTATTGTGGTGTTACAACAAGAATATCATCATTATTCAGCATTCCTCCTCTGCAATTATCTTTTTTTGGTCTGGTTATCTTTTCCATGCTTCACTCTTGATGTAGAGCTTGTGCTAGTCACTGGCTTTCTCATGTTTATATTGTGATCACCCCTAACCCAAATTTATCCAGCTACTGGGAGCTCAGCTTTGTCAAATTTAATTATTTTTTTTTTTGAGATGCACAGAGGTGACTTGCTGTGTTTACATTTCTGTATATTGTTTTTGTTACTTCACATTGTTTGTGGATCTCTGACCCATTTCTGTTGTTATGGCAGGAGTTTGAAGTGAAGTAAGGAAGTACCTTACCCTGTAGCTTAAAAATGGCAAGTAGGATAGCTTGTGCCTGTCTGGGAGAAGAATGGCTTAAATTGGTAGAGAAGCAGTGGAAATAAAAATACTGTGTGTTGCTACTTCATCAGTATCACAGTATGGAAATCCAGGGAAGCATATGAACCTTGCAAAGCAATGGCCTTGGACATAAAAGCGCAGTCAATGGCTTGCTAATACTTGATTTCCTATGACTGAGGAACCAAAAGTATTACTACTTACACCTGAGTTGCCTTTCAAAAAAAAAAAAAAAAAAAAAGGTAGGAGCAGCAACTACTCTGTGTTGCTGACTGTTGTACTACGTTGAAATAGTGTATTTCTATTAAGTACTTACACTGTACATTGTACAGCCACTCAGCAAAATGTGGCTTCTTTAGTTACTGAAAAACACTTCCTGAGCAAATGTATTCTGCCTCTTTTCTTTGTGAGAACCCGTTTTCGAGATAACTCTTGGAGGAATGGAAATACTTGATCTTCCAGGAGGAGCAAAAAAAGAGATCAAGAGCATCATGGGGTGGTAGGATTCAGATGGGTACTACTATGGATGTGCGATAACATTTCTTAATTAAGTGCTGAGATAAGATACAGAACAGAATCGGCCTGAAACAAATGTTTAGTTTGGGTTTGTCCTGTTATTACTGTTTATGCCAGCATAAATGCATTGGCTTATTTGGGAACAGTTCGGCTATCAGCAGTGTGTTCCTAGTTAATGGTACTTAACAAATGGTGTGTCCAACTGTGCTAATTAGAATAATAATTATACACCTTGCTACCTTTTCAAGAGTATTGAAGGCTGTAAATTCAAGCACTTCAGAGTTAAATAAGGCTAAAAATTAGTGCTGCTTGTTCAGTCTTGATCTGCCTTTCTTACATATGCGTATGCATCATGGTAGTTTTATATGATAGTGGTTAATAATTGCAGGGTTTTGCTTCAAGAGAAGGTCAACTATCATAGTCCTTCATTTTGAAACCAAATAGCCCTTGGTTTTAATGTGTCTAAAGTGTTGCAATAAACTTTCTCCCTTGCCTCTCCAAACACTGTAGAGTTGAGGGCCTGCGACAGGGGTAACTATGCCATTTGTTCAAGTGGTATAAATTCTGTTCTTACAATTAGATTGGTTTAATCATTACTTTCATATTCAACCTAGGCATTAGAAGCTCCTTCTGCTTCCAAAGAAGTGCAGATCTTCCAAAATAATTTTCCCCCTCTTAAAAAAAAAAAAAAAAGTAATGTGTTAAAATTAGTCATCTTGGAGACTGTCTTGAGAATTCCTTTTAACTAGAAATCTTAAAATACAGTGGGATTTATTTTCAGAGTATGCCAACCCATCTAAATGCTATCTGTTCTAGGGAGGTGCATTTGGTGCTTATTATAGGTGGGGCTGCTTGGTCTACCTGTTATTAAAGTTGCTTAATACTTCCTACTGTGAAGACCTGTTTTCAGTTGCTTGTGCCTCTGAATTTTAGCCATGCGGGCAAAATCGTTGTATGCCGAGTGTTTACACTGTTAGGGGGGTAAAAACAGCTGAAAATTTAAATGTAATTTGCTGACATGATGCTTTAGAAATGCTCTGGTATAAATCTCACAGGATGAGGACAAGTTAAGAATTTATCTTCACATCTGGACAGGCTCCCAGGTCCTTTGCTACCCTGTTCATTTTTTATTTTTTTTTAATATGACATTGTGTAAGCCTCGTTTGGCTTGTACTTTTAGTCTTGCAGGGTGAGCATTTGCGCTCATGGCTGGCAGCAGCGACAACGAGTCCCTTTGGTTCCAACACAAGCAGCCACAGTCCAGGCAGCGCTGCCCTTCCTTGCCCGTGCCCTGCGTGGTGACCTCGCACTCTCGAGGAATGTCCGTGCTGGCTGTGATCTGAGCCTGTCCTCTCCAGCTGCTGCTGGCCCTGCCAAGCCGAGATGCGTGGTAGGGCATGGATCGCCCTTGCTGCAGCTCAACGGGTTCTGCTCAGTGGATTTAAGGCTTCAGTGACCGATTCCTAATATCACATTTCTTAAATTTTGCTTTTGTTCTGAGAGTTTCAGAAAGGGAGTGAATTGAACGGGCTGCCTGGCTGGGTCAGCGAGAGGGATGGGGTTTGGTGCCTGGGCATGGTGAGGGGACGGTTGTGGGTGCCCTGCTGTGAGGGGCTGGGTGCTCTTTGCTTCCACACTGTGCCATGAGACCGGGCACGGGCCCTTCTGCATCGCTCCAGGCCTTCGTGCCCTCGAGCTGCGCGCACACCGCTTTATCTCCGAGGCCTTGGGGTCTCTCAGCCCCGTGTCCCCGAGGATCCCCCCTCAGCGCCGGGGCCGCCCCCGCTGCCACCTGCCGGGCCCCGCCCGCCCCGCGCCTGCGCGCAGCCCCGCCCCCGGCCGCGGGCGGCCCGGCCCGGCCCGGCTCAGCCGCGCCGCGATGCGAGGAGGAGGCGGCGGCGGCGGCACCGCCACGGGACCCGCGCCGGGACCCGC
Organism: Aythya marila; assembly: GCF_965140915.1. Taxonomy (NCBI): domain Eukaryota; kingdom Metazoa; phylum Chordata; class Aves; order Anseriformes; family Anatidae; genus Aythya; species Aythya marila. Next base: position 32,150,738 of record NC_139045.1, on the reverse strand, counting down.
GCCCGGGGCTGCTGCGAGACCGGGCCCAGGTGAGCGCGGCGGGGGCACGGCGACGGGGACGGGGCCGGGAGCCGGGAGCCTCACCTGCTGCCGGGCTGGGGGCACAGCTGCCTGCACGGGCGAGGCGATGGCGAGGAGAGGCAGCGCTGGGTGGCTGGAGGGGAGCCGCGGGGCTGTGCCCGCCGCCCGGCCGGGCTGCGCTGTCCCCCTCGCCTCCTCCTCCTCCTCCTCCTCCTGCTGCTGCTGCTGCTGCTGCTGCACTCCCCGCGCCTCTCACTAGGAGTGTCCCTGCCTCGCACAGCAGCGCCCAGCTCCCCGACCCGTCCCTCTGTCCGTCTGTCCCCTCTGTCCGTCCGTGTGAGCGCTGGGACCCGGGTGCCTCCCCGCCGCCCTCTCCCCAGCGTTTCACCCCGCTTTGCCCACATTTTGCGGGGAGTTTCAAAACCAGGCGCTTACGCCTTGCCCAGGGGCACGGTAGGTCGGTCAGTCTGTCTGTCTGTCTGTCTCTTTTTTTTCTTTTTCTCCTTTTTTTTTTTTTTTTTTTTTTTTTTTTTTTTAAATCTGTGGGAACCCGAGTCGGAAAATAATAGCTGCCGAGAGCTGCTTTGTGTTGGTGGCAGGCGGGCTAATGCATATTTCCCTCTGAAGTACGTGCTAGGGAGGCAAGATTTTATTTTATTTTTTTTTTTTTTTCCAAGTTGAGTGTTTCTTTAAATTAATGCAGCGGTTAATTGCTCTGAGTGGTTAATTTCTTTCCACCGCCTTGCACCTGCTTTTTCATGCCTCTGTGCATCTCTGATCATGAACTTGGGAGGAGAGGAATGAGCGTAGCGCTCTGTAATAGCAACTGGGTATTAATGCTAATTTGAATTTGAAACCCTTTATCCTGATCTACTTTCTTTGTAGCTCTTCCCCTTTTTACCCTGCCATTAAAATACTTTCCGTCATTCCTATGGTTTAAACCTCACACAAGCTTTTATAAGCATGGTCTGTTCTCATGAGCACCTCCGTAACACCTTCTGGTGTGAGACCAGAAAATCTGAAGTGAGAAAGGGGAGGTCATTGCTACCTGTGCAAGTTTTTGGGAAGACCAGGTGAAGCGGATGGTTCTGTGTCAATTTCCATTGACTTCAGAGAAGCTGTGAGTAGCCGAGTCCTTACGGGAGCAAGAGAGAATTTGCCCTAAGGCTTCTTTCTGTACTTGGATCTGTTTGTTCATGAATGCTCTAATGATGGATCTCTGGCAAAAATAGCAAAGGTTTTTCATCACCATTATACAATGTCAAATCGATCTGGATTGCTATTAGCTCTATGTGAACCCTGCAGAACAGACGTACGGCTAAATCTGTGCCAAACTTTTGATTTGATGCTGTTCTCATGCCAGCGCATTGCTTCAGCTTGAGTTTTCCTGCGACTGATTTGTGCTCGGTGGCTGTCTTTATTCTACATAATTTTTTCTTGTGCGGTATCCTTTTTTTTAGTTTGTTTTTGGTTGGTTGGAGGTTTTTTTGTTTGGTTGGTTTTGGTTTTCGTGAATTCCCCAAATGGTTTTGAGATAATGAGCGTGTTTTCATGAAGCCACGGAATTCTTCATTAGTCTATACCTGAAATATTTTAACTTATCTTATCTGAGAAATACAAGGAAAGTAAAGCCAACAGGTGTGGCTTGTCAAAATCGTGCTTTCTACAGAAGTCGTTCTTGAAGGTTTGCCGTCAATGTCAGTATCTGCTTTTCGTAGGTGGCAGTATAAGAGAGCTTGCTCAAAACTGTTGTGATTCCTGTTAAGCTACCTCGTGAGGTAATCTGGGCAGACAGAAGAGCTTTCCGAACTACGTAAAGCTCTGTGTGCTGAGTGCTTAGGATGTGTCGGTTCCTGTTCCTGGGGGTTCCTCTGCCCTTTCTCTGCTTATTGAACTTGCCGTGGTAACCTAGATACTGAAGTAAATTATAAGGGACAGCTTCATCAAACTGCAGTCTGTCTTCTTGTAGCGCATTTTGGCAGGCAGCGTAGCCTGACAAGTAATGGTAAAATGCAAATACTGCAGGTGGGTGCTCCGCGGACACAGGGAGCCGAGGGGCGGTGCGATGTCCTTCCCTTATGGGCGGTCACATCATAGGAAGGCCAAAAAGCAGGATGTTAGGGCAGGCTGCTAGATTTTCACACACATCACTTGTTATTTTAACACAGCTTGGGTTCACACCAAAGGATTCAGATGGGGTCTATTTGATGCCGTTAATCCGCTACTGCAGGAGTAGTAGTTAGCAGTCAGATTTTCTAACTGTGTTGTATAATCACCCAAAAAAATGTGAAATCAGGAGTCACAGAATCGTTTGGGTTGGAGGAGGCCTCTGAGATCACCTGGTCCGACCTTCTGCCTAGTGCTGGCAAGTCCACCGCTAAACCGTGCTGCTGAGTCCTACATCTGCGCCTTTCTTCAGCACCTCCAGGGGTGGTGACTCAACCACCTCCCTGGGCAAAAGAGTCGACGACTGTTTGGCTTAATAATCTGGGATACGTACCTTCTCTTACAAAACTGCACCGAGCTGAGATTAAAGCATGGGTTTGTTATCTGCTGTGTGTGATTTAGGAGAGATTCTTGTTTTTATATGTATTCTCCAAGTCTGAGTCCCCACAAATACTTGAGATATTGCATGGACAGATTTTACACGGTTGCCTCAGGAAGGATGCTTGATACCCTAAATTTTCCTTCTTGATCGCCATTACGTGTTAATCCTGGTGTCTTTTCAGCACGACACCAGCCTCCCTGACCCGAGTCTCCCCGCTGCCCTTCGTTGCAGGTTGCGAAGATGGCGCAGTCCCCTGGTGAGCCGCTGCTGCTGGCAGACTAGAGCTTGACCGGGCGCCCCGCGACGCAACGCACTGCACTGCACGCCGCTGCTGCGCTGCTCCATGCGCCAGGCAGACCCGAGGCACTGACGCTCTCCTCTTCGGAGGGGCCGTAAGATGCATGTTATGAATTGTCTCTCCTTGGTCAATGACAAAGAAAATGGGGCCATCTCGGTCGCAACGGGATTGATGGGCGAGGACCCCACGGCAGCATCGCACCTCCCCTCGCCCGCTGCGGCGCCGCCGCCCCCTGCGCCATGTCCCCTGGCCGGGGCACCCCCTGCCCCACCGCCGCCCCCGGGGCTGCCGCCGCCACCACCGCCACCCCCGCCGCTGCCAGGACCGACCCCCCCCCTGCCTCCGCCGCTGACCAACGGGCACGACAGCCACAGCAGGAAGAAGCGGATGCGGAGCTTCTTCTGGAAAACCATCCCCGAGGAGCAGGTCCGTGGCAAAACCAACATCTGGACGATCGCGGCGAGACCGCAGTATCAGATCGACACCAAGACGATCGAGGAGCTGTTTGGGCAGCAGGAAGAAACCAAGCCCCAGGACACCAGAAGTCGGTCTTTAAAGTCTTCGTTTAAGGAGACTAAAGAGGAGGTAAGAACCGAAGTTCAATCTTTCTTTTCCACCATGCTGTGGGAATTGGTATGAATCCTGTCTGGCCTTTGTTTACCTCTGTCTCTGTTGTGGTCCATTCTGACTATAAATTTGCCTTGATTTGAATGGGAGGGGAACGACAGGGAGGATAAACGACAGGGAGGATTTGTCCTTGGTGGCACAAATCTGTTTTTTAAAGAGCTAACAGTGTTTTATTATTTTTACCTGGGTAAGTGCTGTGATCTGACCACCTCTTAAAATAAATAAAAGCAAAGGGAACTGAAGACACCTGTATTTACTTTTATTGGATAGCCATTGAGTTTTTAGTGTGAAACTTCAGTGCATTGTAGCTTTTATCTTCAGCTCTTCCCCTGTGTCCATTGCACAATCAAAATGCAAATATATACTAGGCAGGAGGGAGGAGAGTCATATCTCAAGGGTTAACATGTTCTGTATGTATTTCCGATGTCTTAGAGACGTCAAAAAGGGAAGTACCGGAATGACAATGAGGCAATAAAATACAATGCATTGGTTAAGGGAATTTGTTATTCAATTGAGATAACTTTAAAGTTTCAACTTCCATAAATGTTGCTGGTGAACGCGCTTTTTTTTTTTTTTTTTTTTTTTTTTTTTTTTTTTTTGCATCTACCATGGTTGTTCTGGACACAGAAATAACCTGCTTGATTTTTCAGCTCGAACAGAAGGTTGTTACAGATCTCTGTTCTGGTGCTGAGAGGTATACTCGAAGCACTTCCAGGTGCACTCTCCAGTAAACTGAGAAGTAACTTTTCTAGTTCTTCAGTCCTGACTTAGAGGTAGCCTCTTTTTGAAGCCTGAGCTGAATTGTCTCAAGTGATCTTTCTGTGAAGTAACTGGGGGGTAGAAGTGCAGATTTAATCACAGCTGTGTGTGTTTACATGTTAGCTTGTAAACAAAACACAGAGGGCACAGGGTTAACAGATGTGATTATGTATCAGTTTTTAGTGAAAAAATAGGGACTCAAAGCTGATGGTGTTTCTCAGAAGTTGGAAGAGATCAAAATAAAATATCAGCAAGAACAAAGTGATGCGCCAATAGTGTTCATGTTGTACATAGCATAAAGAGGAATAAACCCCAGAATAAACAGGGGTTTAAAACAGGTATGAGTACTGCAGGCTCTGAAGCCCTGACATCGGGAAGAAGTAATTGAGGCCGTCATCAGAGGTAGTGATTAACCTCTGCGCTGTTTTCGGGCTATGTGCATCTTTGAATCAGAATTGCAGTGAGTAGACTTCCTGTGCTGCATGTGGATGAGCACAGCTCCTTCCTCACGTGTTTCCTACGAAGCACCTGCTCCCTTCCAGGAGTGCCATGTGGTGAAGAATTAGATGTAGCAAATGTGATGATAAATGTCATAAACTGAATGTGGCCCCTAGTGTACAGCAGTTGGGGCAGGGGAAGCCCCAGTGTGCTCCAAATGTACAGCTTGAGACTTGGGGCATCTTGGGGAGCAATGCTGGAGATTAAAAATATGGGTCTGCAAAATGAGGGAAACAAACTCCCACACTATTACAATTACTGTTCTTCTGCACACATCCAGAGCTGATACTGTGGTCCTTGGCAGCTCGATGCCTGTCCACTGCCTCTGCAGGTGGCGGGCAGCGAGGGACCAGGACCTGCCTCTGTGTGCTTATCACGCTGCTTAGGTGCCAAAACGATCAACTTCCTTGTCAAGCACGCTGCAAGAACATGTCAGACAGTGGTGAGCAATTCTTGTGTGCTAATGGGTTTTGCGGTACTGGCTGCTTAGTAAGGAGGGAAGGGGATAATGCTGCCGAGCTGAGTGTCACTGGAGGCGCGGAAGCACGGGACGCAACAGCTCACATGCTCGGCGTTACTGTAGGCATCATGCGGCAAGGGATGGAGGTCGGAGGCACAGGCAGTGTTTGTGCTCTCTATCATCAGTGCTGGCAGCTGCTGCTCACCCTAGTGTTGCGACAAATATCCTCGGTTCGCTGCAGCAGACAGGCACATGGCATCCCCGTGGCCTTGTGAAGACAGTGTTGGAGTAGGGCTGAGGGAGCTGCGGTTCTGTTCTGGCCGTGTTGTGGCTTCTGCGTCTTCCGAATTCGCGTGGTGGAATCAGTCTAGTTGTCGCCGTGTGTCAGCAGCAAATTTTCATGGTAGTTTCAAGTGCCTAAATTCAAGAATTGCTTAGTCCAAATCTGAGGAAAACAGCATCTGTCCAAAGTGACGCCCCTGTGCATGGACACAGACTGTTCTTTGGGCTCAGGTGCTCCCCTCTGCACGGTGCAGGGGCATCAGCAGGAGCTCTGAAGGTTGCCTGCAGCCGGTGTTGAGGGCACTCCCCAGAGACTGGTGGAGATGGGTGTTCATGCCTGCTGCACAGCGCGATTATGAAATCACGAGGCAGTTGGCAAAAGTTCTGTCTTGTAGGAGCTGACAGAACTGCGTTCTCTTTTAATTCCTCGCTCTGCAGTGCTATATGCATGCAATTTAGGAGCTCAGCTCAGGTTATTGAATCCCTGTTCTGGAGGCTCGGTACTAAACATCATTATTATAACTGAAGTCTCTTGAGGTTTGAGACTCACTCCTACAGCAAATGCCTTCCTTTTCATAAACAAGCCCTCACCAAACCCTTAAGGGAGATTAATTAGCATGTTTCCTTAACTAAGAGCTTAATTTGCCACTATGGTTGCGCGTAATTTGAGTCTCTTAAAAACAGGGGGTGCAGAGCAAAGTTTACACACTGACTGCAAATTACTTTCCCTGTCCTTTGGAGGTGGTGTGGCCGGCCGAGGGATCTGGCCTGGCTTCCTCCTCAGTTCCCGTCCCCCCTTCCCCTCACGTGTGCACTGGCATCATTGGGAGTGGTTTTCTGTCATTTTAGGGAGTTGGATGGCTTGTGAAAGGGTGCAGTGAATCGCAGAGCCCGTGCGAGGGCTTCGTGACAGGAGAAGGAAGGTGGAAGGGGCAAACAGCATATGTCTCTTCCCCCTCTCCTGGCTGTGCCCTCTCTCTCTTTTGCCTATACTAGCTCTAGCACTCATTCCACCTTCCTGAGAGCTGATTCAGCCTGTTAATCCAGCAGGGAACAGACCCAGCAAAAAAGCAATGAGCTGAGTGCCAGCCTTGGGGAGGGAGCAGGCGAGGAGTGTGGCAGGCGGGCAAGATGGAGGGGGCGGCCCTGCTGCCTGGCCTGCCCGGCCTGCTGAAGTGCCCCTTTCCTCAGGCACTGCGTGTGACCCAGGGAGCAGAGCCCCAAATGATGAATTCAACCCTGGTGTTCAGCAGGTTGTAAAGTGAACTGGAAGCTGAAGCAGGATGTGGTCTGTGTCCTTCCTAATCTCTGGCTCCGAGCCTGTGCTGCCAGGCTGACCGTGCTTGCCGAAATTCATGAGCTATGTCCCACTGTGTGAAAACCTGTTATTCTCATCCAGGGAATCCATGCAATGTTTTGGTTTCGCTTGTCTGTCATAAACTCACCTTGTCATGTTCCTGCTCCTCACTGACCATCTCATGGCAAGAAACTCCCGCTGCCTTCCCACAGTGACTGCAAATCTGGGGTTGAGATGAGGTCTTTTGTGTCTGCCAAAATGCTCCTCTGTATCTTTCCTGTTGGTTGAAAATTTGTCTCAGAGTTCAGGAGCAGATTTCCTCTTACCATCATCACAACTTCACAAGCTAATTTCCCCCTTCTCTTAACACAGCGGCATCTAAAACAGTGAATTAATCCAACAGTGGTGGATTAATGTTGGTTAGCTGACACTGTTCTTACCCTCCAGGGTCTGCTCCTGCTGTAGATCTCAAAAGCACACCAGCTTGCAAATGATGGTGGTGACCAGTGGGTTTGGGAGTGGACCAGCTGTCCTTCGTAAAGGATTGAACTGATTAAGAAAGGGAGATGGCAGGTGTGTGAGGCAGGGATGTTTGCATTTGCTGGCAAGCATGTCTGGCAAAGTGCAGGTGCTGAGGTGGTGCAAGGCATTTGAGCAGGTTGTAATATTTCCACGGTAAGGTAAACAGGCGTTTAATAGTGTTCTCTGTCAGGAGAGTCGAAGATGAGAGTAGAGAAAACTCTCCTGAATGGACCTGAAGTAAATCATAAGGAACCATAAGAGGTTTTCTTTGGTGTGAAAGATCCCAGTGAGCGGGGAGAGCCTGTTCTCAGTTCTTTGCTTCCCAAGTCCAGCAGTCAACCAATGTCAGTGGTACACAGCACTTCGGTGTCTTTGTAGGTGGCGAGCAGAGATCCAGGATGCGCTGCGCTGGCAGCGGTACTGAAGGTGTGCGTGAAGAGATGAGAGGAGCAGGCTTTATGAAAAGCTGGGGTAGTGCTTAAAGGGTAAAAAGCAAGCGCCTGGGAGGAAATCATGCAGATAGCTTTCTGCAAGGACCAAATTGAATGAAAGCTCAGTGGGGAAGAGGAGTAGACACTGGGAATAGATGTTAAGGCTGTTAAATCTGATATGCAGCCAGGTACTACTGAATGGGAGGTGGAAGGTACCGTACTTCTGTGCAGAGCTGGGAGGTGTGTTTATGGAGTGTCTGCCAGGTGCCCCTTTTCTCCTCCTCACACTCGCGTCTGGAAACTCCTTGAAGGTAGTTAAGTAATGACAGCTTTTTCAAACGCTTTTGATAATCTTAAAAAGGACACCAGACAAGGAATGACCAAAAACTGAGTCACGCTTTTTGATGGTGTGCTTGAACAAGAAAGTGTACAGTCAGAGCGAAAAGCATGTAAGGTCCCCGTACGTAAAAGAAGAACAACTATGATATTTGTATTATGTCATGCTGATAAGGCAAATGCAGCTTTATATGTTATCATCCCTTGTTTTTCTTCAAGTGCAGACATTAAAAAAATCTCTAGTTTTATCTGAGGTTGTAATGTACATCTGAATTGTGCCACGGAAACCAAAAGTTTACCCACGAGATGGTCAGTCTTATTGTAATAGTTACCAACTGTGACTGAAAATGAGGTGTACTGGAGATTGTCTTTGAAAATGCTTAAAAAAAAACAAACAACCCAAAAGCTAATGTCACGATGGCAGAACTTACTTGACTTAAACCAGTAGAGAGAGATCAGAGAATTCGCAGTGACCGGAGCAATTAGGGACTGGAGCTGCAGTGCGAGAGGTCAGTGAGAGGTCCCTGCATTTGAAAACAGATTAGATAGTGCAGGAGAAGAGATAGCTGAACCTGTCCTATGTTAAGGGGCTTTCCCTTAATGATCTGTTGGGGCCTCTCAACTCCTAAGATAAGGAGAGAATAAACCATGGCCTGGCCTCTTATCTTTGCATATGCTAAAAATGAAGGGTTTCAGGCTAGTAGTCATCTAATTAAACCTGATACTCTGATATTTCCTGTGTTTCCTGGTCTTTACTGGTTTCAGGAGAGAGGAGATTCCCAGATTTTGCAAAACTTTAGAATCTGATTCACTTTTTTTTCACCATATGAAGAGGCTGTCTTCTATGTGCATGCAGTAGTACGCTGCGGATAGCACGTTAGCCATACCTGTATTTTCCCTATCACCAGCTGACTGCAGGCTATCTCTTGACGGTGCCAACTTTTTATTTATATATACATACACTTCTAATTCGTACGCTGTCACAGAGGTCAAGACACCTTTCCACTTGCCAAAACCTCAAACATCATGTGAGTCCAACAGCAGTCCTGAACATCTGTGTGTACTGAGCTGATTTATTGTGGCACTATTAGCATGAAGCAATTCTCTTGTCCTTGTATACCTCCTGATTTTCTAGCTGTTGCCACCAAAGTAGCTGTGGTAAAACTTTAACCTTCAGGACAAGATTCTCTAGAACTGTGGCTAACATCTCAGGTTTGCAGTTGTACATCATTGCAGTCAGAAAAAGCAGCATGAAAAGAACTAATGTTTCTATTTAAAATTAAGCAAAAAAACCTAGGGGAAAAAGAAAAATACACCTTTTCGCTTAATCTCCAGAATTGTACATGTAAGATGACTTAGCAAATCATCTTTAAAGTACAGTGAGGGGAGGAGACCCATTTATTATGGGTTTCTGTTTTCATTCTAGACCAAGGAAACAGGTTTGAATGTCACCTGTCTCAGGTTTTGATTCAAGATTGGCTGGTTTATCTTTCCATTTGATCAGCGTGGCTGTTAGTCCACTTGAATGAAATCAGTATTGCATGTTGACCTCTGCTTATAGAAAGCCCCTCCTCATAGTTGCTGCGTAACCTCTGAAATACACTGATTTTGAAGTGTGTTGCTAACTAACTGTGGGGCCTCCAGACTCAGCACAAAGTATTACTTGAGCAACATTTTACAGATACAGTGTTGTCAAATAAGCAAGAAGAATGTTTTCATTTTGTAATGAAATAGAACTTTATTCCTTCCTTCTGTTAATGTCGCTGTGTTTTTACACTTTGAGAAAAGGGGTTGTGGGTGGTCTGTGCATTTCCCTGGTAAAAACTAGTTCTTTGATTAGAAATTATTTATTTTGCTTGTGGTTTGGTGGCAAGTGCATACAACTGTTTATAGCAGTTTAAGAATGATATCTGTAGTATGTACTATTCTCTTATGTATTAGTAGATTAATCCCTCTTGTTCTCTCTCTCAGGTTTCCATTTTGGATGCAAAGCGGAGTATGAACATTGGGATATTTCTCAAGCAATTCAAAAAGTAAGATTTGATTTTTCCACGCTGCTAGTGCAAGCTGCAGATATGTGCAATTCATAGTGAATTTCAGTTGTCATCAAATGTATGGTATATTGTGCTCTGTTCTGATGGAGTTTGCAGTCCTATACAAGCTAGTCATAAGTAACTACACTTCATAATTTGTTTAATAATGCTTAGTTTTGACAGCCAATATGACTTATCCCCAAACATTCAGATTTTGCTGCTGTTAGTTGAAGTGAGTTTTCAGGTGCGGTTCAAGGAAGCCCTTATATCTCATGTAATACTGCATGAGATCTGCTTTTCATTGGGCCCCCTTCGTTATAAAGAATTAATAGAAAGCTGAGGTGGGGGTTTGTTTGTTTTTGATTAAGCTGTTTCAATGCTATCTGTATTCACTCCTGATGTTACCTTTTAGTAAAGGCATCACTCAAACTAATGTTAGAATAACATTGCTGCAGACACAGATACGGATAACCTCATTATAATTCCTTTCAGTAACACAGGCGTGATGTTTTTTTCAATTTCTGTAACTATTCAACCTACAAGTGTTAGAAATGTGTATGCTCAATTGTTTTTTCAAGGTCTGCTGAATCCATCATTGAAGATATTTATCATGGAAGAAGTGAGCCCTATGGTTCTGAATTGCTGAATGAATTTCTTAAATTGTTGCCAGAAGCAGAGGAGGTAAATAATGGTTTTACATGGAGCTTATTTTTCTGTGGAGTTCTACTGTCTGGGATCCCAACATGAAGGGCTGTCAAAAAATAAAAATAAAAAAGGGGTGTTGGTGGGGATCCAGAACCATCCTTAGGTCAGGGGATAGGAAATCCCTGAGTGCAAAGGTTTAATCTTCATTTTACATGTGGCATTGAGATTGCAGCGATTCCCTTCTCATCAGGTAACTTCACCTACCTTTAATGTGCTTTTTAAAGAAAGTACTGCTAAGGTATTTTTGATCTCTGATGTCCCTTATGAGCTTTTGTCCCATAAACACGCTACCAAGGAAAGGAACCGTCCCATGTGCAGTGCAGAGAACTCTGCACTGCGGGTCAGGAAACTCCAAATCAAAGTATATCCTAATGCAAACAAATTATTTCACTTCTTTGGCACCTGCCTCGTACTTCCCTGTTGCAGTGCCTGGGAGCTGAGTGTCGTCAATCCTCTGGTGCTCTCTTATCCCTCACGGTTTGCTGCCTTCTTGGTGCATCTGGGATCTGCTTGCGCCTTGGCCCAGGTCATTAGGTTCCAAGAAGGGCAGAAAGGCTGCTCCTCTGTGCAGCACCCGTACAACTTGCTAAGGTTGTTCAGTTCTCCGAAGGATAATATAATCGCCAGCAGCACCTTCTGCTCCATTTCTGTGCCCATGATATGACCTATGTGCAAGTGCTGCTTTCTCCCTTCATGGTCCCACCCTTCAAACCCAATCAGGTGATTTAGGAGGTGAAGCTTCATCAACTGACCTGGAGCCCTGCTTAATGATGCACAGTTCCCTGTCTGCTCTTGTATTTGTACTGACCCATTAGTACATACTTGAGAGAAATGTGTAACACAAACTTGACAGAATTACCATTGGAATTGCTTGAGTGTTTCACATCAAGGTGATGGCTGAAACTCAGGAAATTGCTAGTTAACATCCACATAGAGATCAGCCTCACCTCACGTGCTTTACCACTTCAAGGTCATGCTGTCCAAGCACTTTGTTTCCTCTGTGCAGCAGCAGATCTCAGATCCAGTCACTAGCAAAACACATTATTTTTCTGTTGACTATTCAACCCTAAATTGAGCTTCTTTTGCAGGGAATCTTGTTTAAAAAAAGTGGTGTTAATTTATTATTATTTTTTTTAGAGTTAGATGATATCAGCAAGTTTAAATGTGTAATATGAGAAAAAGTGGTGAAAATAGTTCTGAAATAGTTCTGGCGGCTCAAACTGTTTCCCCTTCCCCCTTTTTTGAATTCCAGTGCACATTTCTATATTTAAACAAAATTTAACTTTCTGGGATTTATCTCTCTGGGCAGGCAGAGAAAACGGTGGAGTTTAAGTGACTCCTAGGTAACTGTGCATATTGAGTGCAGTAAGCTGAGAGAAAGGTATTTTTTCTTCTTTTGCTCTTTCTGGTTTAGATCTTGGTTTTTATTTTAACACAAGTTGAAAATGTTTCAAAGGGTGTACTGCTGTGTGATTTAAGTGTTGTAATTCCACTAGAAGTCTAATGTGCATTGCTGAATTTTGTCTTTTGGAGCATGACAGTAGTAAAAATGCATCCTCCTGCTAACTATTGGTAGGCAGCGCGTGGTTTCCGAATCCCCAGGAGATGGTCCTCAGTACTCAGCTAGCCACGTTGTAGATAGATCCAGTTGGTGCTGCTCAGGGTTGAGAGGTTTGTTTATTTCCAACTCGGTGATTTGACAACAGGCCTACCCATCAAGATAGCGGGACCATAACACTTAAGAAGTGCTTTTAAGGAGCCGCTTCAGAAATTAATGGAAGAGATTCTGTGATGTAGAGCACTATTAGAAATTATGGGGCATCAGATGTTAGATTTGTTGTTGTTCCCAAGGGAAGGCAGAGAAGAAGCTTGTTCTCGGTGTGAAAATACTTGTATTTTATTTAATGAATTCCATGCTTCAGAGATCTCTTTACTCATGGTCAGGAAAAGGAAAGACCCCCTCTCCCCATTGTTGTTCTCCCTGTAATTGTTTCATTTCTTGGAGCGTTCACTGCTTCCTGGGAATGGGAAGCTCTGTACAGTACCACAGCTATAGCTGGGGTGGGACAGGGAGAATATGTTAAGTGTGTGTGTTGGTGCTGCCGTAATGGAAGAGTGTTTCAGTGCCTTCACGTCCTCATTCTTCAAGTGCTCAAAGAGTGAGTGAGTCCAATAACTCGTTTGCTACTTGTGGCTCCTAGAATATTAGTGCAGTAAAGAAAATCCATCTCTTTAGAAACCTTAGAGATTTTGTTGTTTGTCTTTCTCAGCGCTTTTTTTTTTTGTTCTAAATGTATATTAATTTTTCTCTTTGTATGCCCTATTCTTTTTTGTTAGTTTATCATCTGCCTCCTAGTCTTGAATAGTTGCCTCCTGAAATACGGATTCATGGTTTACTAAGGGGAAGGCATCAGAACCATACAAACATACAAATTATCTGAAGTCACTGGAGATATCAGATGAAGGGGTGCTATTTCTTCTGGTGTTCCCTGTTTAGTTTAATAGTCCCTAATTGTTTTTTGATCTAGTGGTCATAGCACGTGACATAGCTTTGGCAAGGTGTCATCATCATGTCATCCTACTGCTGTCATGTCCCTGGAGAATGTTGCACGTGTTCTCAGCAAGCTATCTCTGGGATTACCCTTGGATACTTCCCATCCTTTTAAAGACCAGTTTTGTTGTTGTAGGGGTTGAGAATTGCCCTGAGCGGAGACCTAGGCAGTCAGCTCCTACAAAGTTAGTTGTTGTTTAGTTACGTGTTCTGTCTTGGCTGTCCTTTTGCAGTTCCCCCTTTGTATGTCCTTCATTTCAGCAGCTCAGCTATTTGCAGTTACATTTCCCAGTAGCACAGTTGTCTTGCAAGTTAGAATGAGGTCCAAGCACCCTGTGCTGGGCATATACTCCGCCCTGATAGCTGCGTGTTTGGAGATGTCTTCTTCTTTCTTTTATATGGTACCATAAACCTTTAGTCTGTCAAAATGAAAGCAGGGTGGGAGGAACACCATTACTGGTCACAGCTGTAGGAAGGGCAACTCTGGACCGCCTCACTCCTTCATTATGACCAACAACCTTTACAGTTTATCTGGTGTGGATAAACACTGGCTTTATACTCTAATCTTATCTAGAAGTGTTATGGTATATAGTCACATTACCTCAGCATTCTCCTAGTCACTGCTTTGACGTGTGCAACACATTTTACACCGTTTCAGTCCGTATTATCTCAGACATCTGAGAGGCATTCCAGCATCTTTGAGATGGAACAGCTTTTTGGGAACGGAAGCTGAAGACTCAGGCTAACAAATAATTTACCATCTGCTGTCTTTAGGATTATTCTTTTTGCGTTGCTGTATTGTGTCAACTCTACATGCAGAAATAGGTGTCAGTACTAGTAATTTTCTAGCTTTTCTTCCAGCTATGAAAGCTGTTGGGATTGTTGCGTGTAAATGGCAAGTACTGGCTCTTTGCTGGATGTTTTTTTTCCGATGTGAATAAGACCATTGTTGAAATATTGGCACTGCTGTGAAGGCTTCTTGTCACACTGAAAATGTTTAGGTATTCTCAAATGTTTAATTTGAAAAACTTGACAAGTTCTTGAAACTGGCAAACCCACAGCTTGCTGCAGTGTTTCACTCAACAGTTCAGGGCTGTGAGTGGCACCAGAGTAGCCACAGTAGCGTGGATTTAAAAAAAGAAAAAAAAGGAACAGGAGAAGGTCTAAACATTTCTAAATCCGTTAACAGGTAGGATAGGTTCTCTGACTGAATAAGCCTTATTGGAAGGTGCCTTATGGTGATTAGCAGCTCTGTAAGAGGAAGAAATGCCTATTTGGATTCTCCTTTGCTTAACCCCTCTTGCAGCTCATGTTGATTTCCAAGGAGCCTTTGTTGTGACTGAAGCAATGGCCTTCTCTGATTCATCACTTCTGAACCGATTCCTAGCTAAGTTTCTTAACTGCGTCCTGTTAAAACAGCTGACAACTGTTACTTGTTGTTCCTGTCCAAAACAGAGAAGCTTTTAGCTGCTTGTATGTGCACATCGTCGCGCTGTTCAGCAGGCCCCGACTGGTAGAAGTGGTGAGAGTCCAGTTTTTAATGAGCTAGAATAGCTAGAATTTGTTTTTTAAATATATACAGAAGAGAGCGTATCATACTACTAATCAGTGCACCCACACACATGCACGCCCAGGTTATCAACACAATGTCTTCCTTCACAATCTCTCAAGCCCGTCCTTTGCTCTTCTGCTGTTTTAAAACCCTAGTCATCTGTCACCTGCTTTACTGGAATTGTTTCTGTCTATCAGCTCTACCCTTCGCAAACCATGTTTGTATAGCAACTGTCCCCTCCTTCCTTCAGTCAGCACTCTGTACGGCTGACCATCCTTCAGGGCTTTCGTCTTCTGCTTCCTTTTTTTCACCCCTTACATTAGCTACGGGTTTTTCTCCTTTTCTGTTTACCATTAGCTGATAGAGGTTTGCCACTACCCAAGCATGTGCCCCATGGTATCTCACCACCTAATACATTAGCTGCTTTCCCATACGCCCTCGTGATTTGGTGTTTTTCAGTTGTGTTGTTCTCTAGTGCCCTGAGTGTTTCCAATGTTATGGAAATATTTAAAAACAAACAAACAAAAAACCCACCACATACACAAACAACAGAGAGATGTTTACTCCTCAGGACTGTTGCACTTGGCTTAACTTATTTATTTGTAATATGGGGAATATTTGACTTAGCTGATTGGCACGTGGGAAAGCACTTAGTTAGAGACATATATTTGAGGATGAGTGGTGTACTGATGTATACCCTTCTTCAGAGATCTTGGATTTCTATTTAGGAGTGCAGCATATCTGTTCTACGCCCCAGTAAAATCCCAGAAGTTGTAAGTAAGTACTTCTGGTAACCAAGAAATGTCTGAGAAGTTGAGTGGCAGGAATGCAGTAGCTCTCCTATCTGTGAGGAATGATATTTGCAGTAGTCATAATTAGTCCAAGTGTTCACAAATCAAATAAAAGATCAGGCTTTCCATGTTTCATAACTGAAGCAAATTATTTATGTGAGAACCTCCAGTATCTAAAATCTGATGTAGTGTGCATGGGCATGCATGGACAGTGCAAATGCATATCCCATATACAAATATGATGAAAAAATGAAATTAGTAACTCTGTGCCCAATTTGAGTGATACAGAACTGAGCATACAATACAATTCTGCTGTCTTGCGTGTATGCATTACACTGCTGTGTCTTGTTACATGCGGTTGTGGAAAAGATTTTGTTATGCTTGGAGAGAGGAGGTCAAGGCTGGAAATGTTTGAGTTATTCATTGTGATTTTAAAATAAACCACATTTTTTTAAGCTCTTTTGTGTTCTCAGACTAATTATAAACCTATCTATTGTATCTTCTCACATGATTAATAGCAACCATTGTTGACAGTGCCCGTAGTTTCTTTGCAATTCCTGGCTGCGTTGGGTGTTTTGGTTGGACTCCCACTTGTAGGAGTGCTGGAGGTTGTTGGTTCTCGTTAGCAAGACTGAGGCAACGTGGCTGTAGAGAGAAGAGGCCTCTCCCATGGGCTTCTGAGTAGCCCTGGAACACGTAGGGGCAGCCATCCAAAACTTCTGAGCTTTGGTGTATAGAAGCTGTTAGTTCAGTTTATAGGGAGTGTCAAACAAGTAACTTTTATTTCTGCTTCATGATGGGAGAAAGGGACTTTTTCAGTTGTGAATTGAGTAATAAAAAGGGAATGCACATGCAAGTGGTGTTGTAACTTCATTGAGGTGTTGTCCTTAGCCATTCCCCAGAGTATTTCCAGTTTTAAGACAGGGTTAACACGGGATTCAGCCTCCTGTCTGGAAAACTGAAATTCACAAAGGGAACCAGGCTATGAGGTGCTGAATTGTAGGACAAAAGGGACCTCGTAACTCTTCCCTGTTTGTGTTTTTGTGGAGTGGGTCACTGTCCTCTACCTTGCTTGGGTTTGGGACTTGTTAGTGAAGATTCTTTGTTATTCCTTATAAAGGTAGTTTTGGACATCTAGGGCAAAGACAGCGGGGTTTAAGATGGCTGATGTGGGATGGAAAAAGCGTAGCCATGCTGTGAGAACATCTTTATTTTAAGGATCATTACACAGACTCTCTTTTGGGCTGGCAACTGCCCCAAATTTTTGCATTGTGACATTCACACCCCATCCTACCCATCAGAAAGCAGCCAGGTGAATATCTTCTGTTTTGCTTGTACAGGAAAACTCCTCTGGGTGAATTCTGGGGTTTTGACGCCCTTGTACCACTCCAGGCATTTTTCCTGGTACAGGGTGGGAGAAAGTGGATTTCATCCAGCGTCCACAAAAAGTTTTGAAACATTCGACTCCCAGGGAAGCAAAATTCACATTGCAGCATTAACACTCCACATAAGTAACATTGATTCTGCTTACAGCACTACATTTAAATGTAGTTCAGGCAGCATAAGTTAATATTTGTGTGAGTATCTCAGGCTTTGTTCTTCACTTTTTGTGCATTTAAGTATTAAAATCGCATCTTTCTTTAAATGCCTGTGGCATCTTGGTGATTTGCGGGTGGCAGTGGTGTGCTCCTTTTGTTTTTTTGTTGTTGGTGGTTGGTTTTTTCCGCCCATGAAAATCTGAATGCCTGTGTCCTTTATAGGCAAATTGATGTTTGCAATATACTAAAACAAAGTTGGAGAATTTGCAGGTTTTGTTGCTTAGAAAGTAGACCGCTATGTTTTGGGAAGGTTAAAGAACCACCTGCAAAGACTGCCTGAGATATTTACTATCTCCCGCCCCCCACTTCATAATGTAGGGGGGAAAAAGTGTTTATTTGGGTTTTGTTTCTTGCTTGTTTTAACACCTTAGAAATATCAGGAATGTTGAGTCTGGTCTTTCCTGTTTTTTGTTGGCAGACTTCTTGAATGACTCTGTAAATTAGGAGTTTTCTCAGGCCTCAAATAAATGGTATGCAGTTTGTCTTTAGAAGGAGCTTTTGTCCGAATATCTTGAGTTAAATGGCAGGTTAGGAAATTGAGTTAGATAGCCTGAATAAAAATTGCTTTTTTGCTTGGAATTCTCTTTCTGGCAGAAGTTTTTATATTGGTCTGTTTTGTTGTTGGTTTGAAATTTGAAAAGGAAGCTTTGTTATTCTGGGTTTAATTTCCAATTTTTGTTTTCTCTTTACTAATGTGCTTTTAACACCTCTGTATTGTATGGTATGGAAAAGAAAGAATGGGAATAAAGCGGAAAAAGTGATTTAAGAATCCTTTTATTCTGCAAGTGCCGATTTTTTTTAAAATCCCTGATTTAGCATAACCTGTGTTGTCTTTCACTATAGATCAGTATTGCTCTTTTTTTTTTTTTTTTTACAATGTGAAATCAAAATAATAAAAAAAAAAAGCCACAAACAACAGCAACAATATATAAAAAAAAAAAAAATCTAGAACTCATGGATATCTTGTTAATTCCTGGCAGCCTGAAAACTGTTGATGCCCTGATGGAGTGTGTCTCTTTCCATGATATCTTAACAAGCTTCCTAAAACTGAAAAGCAGCTGTGTAAATGTGGTTATGAATGGGCCTTAAGTGTAATGTCATAAAAGGGAAGGCTGATGGGTAGTGTTTAAATCAGTGGAAGTGTACAACTGATACTGGATGTGAACTTGTTGGTTGAATGAAGCAATAGCATAATTGTGAGTGAGCTCTGCTTTTGGACACAATTGCTGTATTGGGAAATGTGGAAGAAATTCCAGTTATACTTAAGTGTATGTGCATGTATTTTCCCTTTCTTCTGTATAAACATATACTAAGTATGTGGGCAGATCAGTGGCTTGCAGATCATGCAAATATATGGATTTTGGTGGAGCTGGGAAGGAAGATTGACAAAATGAATGCAGTGATAGTTCCTTTACACGTAAACGCTGTCTCAAAATACTGACCACAAATAACTTCAAAATGCAACCTTGCATTTATCTTTAAACTATGTCATATGAATGAAAAAAAAAAAATAAACTCGAGCATTAGGTTTTACCCCTTAAGAGAGTTTTAGAGGCAACAGTTGAAGCAAGTATCTGGAAAAAAAAAGAGACTTAGGCAGTGCCAAAGAGACTTAGGCAGTCTTATGCTGAAAATGCTGAACACAGTTAACTTTAAACTACACCCAGTACTTTAGGTTATGCCCAAGTGTGTATCGTAGTTGCTGAAAAGTTGAGGATCATTTTTCAGATCATCACTTAAGCAGCTGTTTCCTGGCAGAACAAACATTTAGTTGGAGAATGGCAAATGGACCAGTGAGAAAGAGAAGAACCGATTCTCACAGGGAAACTGGAACAGTGTTATCCTAGACATAATGATGAGGCCAATTTTTTTTTTTTTAAACACCGACTGAACATGTGTGAGGGAGCAGTTGGGGACGGGGAGCGGAGGAGATACAGAGTGATGGTACCATGTTTTTTCCATTGGATTTTGTAGCTAGGCTTTGGGGAGAAGAGTGGTGTTAATGGTTTTATTTTCTGGTTGGGATGTGCCCAAATCCCAAGATCTTGGGCTCTAAAGCTGTTTAGCCACTGAGTGAACTCTTTAACTCCTGTTAAATTTACTGTTTTTCAGGGTGTTTCCTTCCAGAATCAAGTTAATCTTGATCTTCAATAAAATTCTTTGCTAGTGTTTTTTTCTCTTTTCTAGGTAAAGAAATTAAAAGCCTTTGATGGAGATGTATCAAAACTGTCTCAAGCTGATTCCTTCATGTATTTACTAATCCAGGTGCCAAAGTAAGGAGATAGTAGGTTTATTCTGTTCATGATGGTTCTCTTTGGCTGTCAGTTCTAAACCTGTTTGTTTGTCTGCTCCAGTTACGCTCTTAGGATTGAAGCCATGGTGTTAGAGAGGGAGTTCTCACCCTCCTGTGCTTCTCTGCAGGATGACATGAAAATTATAAGACGGGCAACAAAAGGTAATTAAGCATGTTGGGACATGTATAATACTCTTGTTTTTGTTAGCATGTTAATTAGTTTGCATTATGAAGACCAGAGCTTGAATTTCAGGTACCTTCACTATTAAAAGGAAGCTAACTCCCCTCTGACAAATGCCATCAGGGTGTGTCTGGTGAATCTTTGCTTCCAAAATCAAAAATCTGGAGACTTGGACACACTACCAATGAGTTCATGACCAAAGCCTACAAACAGCGTATCCTAAGCTGACGCAAGCAAAGGTGTCCATGATCAAATTAGGACACATCCTTGTCATTTGAATACAGTTCACTCTTTCATGTATCATGTGTTGCTGTGATTGAATCCCATTGTTAAACTTTTTTGCTAATTTTCAGAGAAAATCACTGTAGAGCTTTCAGATTTCCCTATGTGCAGCTGCCTTTTGAGGCGGCAGTACTGATAGGCTAAAATCTTTACTGTGGAAACGTAATTCTGTTTTATGTTCTCTACATTTCACAATCTTTGAAATACTACGACTGGCTATTCTTAAGCAAATCTGGTATCTTCTGCTCTGTGGGAAAATAACTGATGTCCTAGTTTAATTTAACATTAATGCTGACATTTTCAAATGCCTTGAGTACCTATTTGTCCTATTTCTCAGTATGAAAGTCCTGCTTCATGCTGGTAAATTTTCTGACAGACTACTGGAGCACTGTCTAGACTGCTTCTAGTGGGATAAAAAGGCACAGTAGTCAAAATATTCAAATATGAACACCAGCGCTTAGGATAGTCATTTTTAGTGAAAGGAAAGGGAGAGAAGTCTGGTGTGTTCTTCCCAAATGTGGGGATTGAACTGGTCCTTCCTGACTCAGGAAAATGCCCCTTACTTTAAGCTGAGGTTTGAGTTTGGCCTTTTATTGGGAGCTCTTTGAAATCATTGCTCTTTGTTTTGAGCAACAGACATAGGTGAGGGGAATATGTTATGTATAAAAGCAGCCGCGCCCTATTGTCCTTCATGTCCTTCACCCAGGACCTTTCTGATGAATTCTTTCCCTCCAGAGGAGACACTTTAGTCTCCAGATCCTGCACCAGGCCAGTCATGCAAATCAGGCTGAGCTTCCCTGTCTTCAGTCCAGTTGTGTCATGCGCTCCTCTCCATTTGGTCTTTTCACTTGAGGGCTTGTTGATAGCCTGAAGTTGTTTAGGAATTCTGTCTACTTTTCTATACCCATCTACTCTGTTTCTTTCCTTGTAATTAAGCTGCGAGAATATTTACTTAAATCCTAACGCTGATAACCACTAAGGCTTAGGATGGTCTAAATAGCTTGGTGGATTCTCATCTCGCCTACAAATGGATGTATCTCGTAGTGACGCTAAGCAGGCTCTTAGTATGCAAAAACTTCAGATGTTGCTTTCTCTCCTTGGCCTTATGAAATCCAGTATTCTCTTTTGTATTCCCTCCTCTTTCTTCCCCCTTACTTCCTCACCTATAGCTTGTTAGATCTCAGACTGCTTAATTAGTTCTATGATTTTATCCTGCAAACACTGAAATCCAAAGATACAAGGGCTGTCTGCTTCCAACATGATAGATTAGTGCATTGTGTTAAGCAGTTAAATGTGGGGTAAATTTCAGAATGTGAACTTTGAAACGAAATAATTTCTAAAAGCATTTATACTGCAATCGAAAGGATTCCACCTTTTATTAGTACCTTACATTAAAAACAGCTCACATCGATTTTCTTGCCTTATAGTTGACTTGCAAATTTGCAGTTACTTGGTTTACTGTGCCGTTTGTGTAATGTTGATTTATTAACTCTTAGCAATTTTGAATTCCCGTGCCTTTATTTCTAAGGTGCTATGCTCAGTTACTTTTAAACACATGTTGTTTTCTGTTCATGTGTGGGGTGGGTGAAGAGGTGTATGAACTCAGAACACTACTGTGCATTTTGCAAAAAGGGCATGTGTACAAAGCAAGCTTCCGTGATGGAAAAGCTTTAAGTGGCAGTTCTATTCCATTTGACTCTTTGCTTCACACTGAATATAACTTTGCTAATCGTCTTTGATGTCACTGAGGTAAAACAAATGCCACTCTGAGTTGGTGATTATATAGAAATAAAATAGTGATTCATAATGGGAGTGAGATAAGAATGGAAAATTAAAACATTGTCTGATGTCTTCTCAGGCCTGATGGCTAAGTCTCCCTAAAAAGAATAATTGTTCAAAAATCCAATCCTGACAGATGGCAATGGATCCTGCGAGGTGCAGAACATTTGCCTCACACTGAATTTAGTAGGTTGTGAGGACACTTGCATAAGATACTTTGCACATTGCAGGATCAGGCCCCAAATGTTTTGTGAGCTACTGGGGGTTGCCTTGGAAATACTACACTTGCAAAGCTGAAGTCTGAACATATACTTGAGGTTTGCCAACTGTGCTTTTGACTTTGAATTATATAGGACCTTTTTTTTCCCATGACCTTTCAATTCACTGTAGTTTCTTGTTAAAATAAAAATCAATATCTTTAAAAGCTTGATGTGAAGAGCAGTTTGTTAAGTGTGTGTGTATTTGTAAACAATTATTAGACAGCAATTTTCTGCTCCTTACAGAGTTAATGACTTGTGAGGAGCTGCATTCCATATTGCACTTGGTCCTCCAGGCTGGGAATATTATGAATGCGGTAAGTGACATCTAAAATGGGGACGGCTGATCGACCAAACTTCATTGTTAGTATTGCAGTCCATTTATGCCACACACCTCAGCTGTTTCCTTCTTTTTAGGGAGGTTATGCTGGCAATGCTGTTGGATTTAAACTGTCGTCGCTGCTCAAGCTGGCGGACACAAAAGCAAACAAACCTGGGATGAGCCTGCTGCATTTTGTTGCTCTGGTATATAAAAGCTATTTTGTAACTGATGCAAACCTAAAGCC
The DNA here is from genome assembly GCF_965140915.1 of Aythya marila. Classification (NCBI taxonomy): domain Eukaryota; kingdom Metazoa; phylum Chordata; class Aves; order Anseriformes; family Anatidae; genus Aythya; species Aythya marila. The sequence goes on along the minus strand of NC_139045.1, from coordinate 32,128,071 downwards.
ATAGATGATTGACAATATAAGGAGCTATGTGTCTCAGAAAAAGTGGTTTGTTTAAGGCTTTGATCCTCTTCTTTTCTCCTCCTTACACAAAGTTCACTATTTTTTCTATCTCTGGTCACCCTATCCAGAAATCCATGGAAAGCTTGATTTTTTAATCTCATGTAGGAGCTTACCTTCATCTAACTTTCTCACTGTAGCTTATCTCTTACTGTCCTGAATTCTTACAATGTAGAAGTGACTTTTTTTTTTTTTTTTGATAAGTACTCTTTTAATCATCCTACTGAATCTTTTCATCAACGGTTGTTTTTTTTCTTTTTTTCTACCTCTGGTGACTGACAAGTATTTTTAAAGCTGCAGCAGACTTTTTTTTTTTTAGTTATTTTTCTTTCCTTTCAAACTTTTTGATTTTAGAAGGGAGGGAATTTAAATGCTTCCATATGTGCCTTTGGTTATCTGTGTACAAACTGGCTTAACAGATTTCTAGTCAGCAAACAATGGGGTATTAATTGATGTTTGTGCAGGAAACATTGTATCTGCTCAAACAATAGGCATCAGTAAATTGTTCTTTCCCTAGCATTCCCTATTAATGTGACTTGGGTTCACTGGTATAAGCAGCTATAGCTGTGGACTGTGAAATGGAAGCTCTTGTTTAATGTTTCTAGTTCTCATCCCTGCTTTTCTTTTAAGTGGTGTCCTCTGCTCAACTGTGTTAGGATTGCACGGGAAGGAAAACAGTGCAGGAGACAAAACTTTAAATGCCCTCCCAGAGGCTTTAGAGCTGTTGGACTTAGGCACTTTGGCCTGGTAATGGAATGTTAATGGGTTGTGTGTGTTTTGGTTTTGTTCTGTTTGCTTCAGGAAGCCCAAAAGAAAGATGCTGCTCTTCTCAACTTTTCAGAAAAAATCAGGGATGTTCATGATGCTGCCAGGTAAGCCAAAAGAAAACTGAAAACTTAGGGTTAGACTGTGACTTGGAACTTTTTTATTTGTGCAGCAATGAGGCTCATTCAGAGAAGTCTTGGCACAAAACCTGAGATCTTTACAAATGTTTACTATAGCTTTGAGGGCTGCATTTCCATTTGCTAGCAGAAATATGCCTGCAATGTGCCTTCAGGTGTAAGGTTTTTTATGACACAATCTCCAGAAGTGTTTTGTAGTTTCATCTCTGTCAAATACCATGCTCATGGATGCTACTTTTAAGAGATCATGCTAAAGCACATTCATGTTTTTCTTTAAACCAATTTTCATCTGTCTCTGAGCGGGGTTCAGTGCTCTTCCAAGTGTGGTTCCAGATACAAGTGCTGGCCATGGCTTCTCTTAGATGTGTTTTGATACTTGGTTTGCTTCTCCATTTCTGTCAGGTGGAAAATCTGAAGGATTTGGGGCTCTGTGTTTTCATCTCAACATCTCTAGCTGCATAATTTTAAACCGAACCTGATTCATACCTTGATAACTGTACCTGCCTTTGTGAGATGTTGCGATCTAAAGCACAAACCTGGAAGCTAGTGATCTTGGAGTTCTACTCCCAGTTTTGCTACTTCCTTGCTCCTTGAGCTTTGGGCAATCTATTTACATTATTTTCCCAGCTGTAAAATGGATCCAAGCTCTGCTCTTATATCTGATGCAGAATTAAGTCATGTCTGCAAAGGACTCTGAAATCTTCTGAAGAAAGGAGTGGCCATGGAGTTAATCAGAAAATTTTTGATGGACCACCTGTGTGGCTCTCTGCCATCCAACCCACACACCTTCTTGGCAGTCTGCCTCGTGGCCTGCTGGGGAATGTAGCTTCCCTCGTCATCCAAGCCCCCTGGCAAACTATGGGGGAACAGGCAGAATCTGAAAACTGGTGATATTTTTCAAGCCGTTTGGTACTTTGATCACATTTGTTAATGCTGAAAATCTTCTGTTATAACTCTTGCTGAAATCTATTTGTGGAATGCACTCTACAGGAAAATGAAACAAAATGAAATACATGTCCTACCACTGGGCGTGAGGAAGATCATTATTAGAGACAACTGTCATGTACAAGTTGCTCATAAATCCTTCCAATTAGAGCATGTTAAAACAACTGCCATTATGTACTCTATTTTTTATTATCTCACCTTCTTTCCTTGTAGTCCTTCATCCTCCTCTTTCACAGGCAGAAAAACATAGCCTGTATCATGTACACCTCTTCTCATTTGCAAAAACACCCATCATCTTCCCAGAGCAGGGAGCTAACCTTTGGAGATTAAGTAAGCAGAGAAAACACAACACATATTATATTCATTTATACGTGCTGTCACCATGTTCTGCCATGTGTACTGAGTCAGTCTGCCACACGTCTTCAGCCTTACTGTGTTGAAGTCTCTCTGCTGGTGAATTAAGGGTAGTTTAGGAGCATATGTGCAAAAATTGTTAAGTTTTACCGTTTTGGAAATAGTGGTGCTTCAACTCCAGACAGAGCTCAGTTTCCTTGTGAAGGAAATGTCGTGGCTTTAGGAGTGTTTACCCTCAAAGTGACTGAGGGATTTGAGTGGAAGCTCCCATCGTATGGAAAGTGCCTCTCCCAGGATGAGACTTAGATTACATCAGATGAGAGCTCCTTCCTGTGATCGTACATTTGTTGAGTTCCTTTTGCCTAAAAACAGGAGCAGCTCTGCTGCTGGTATGTGGTAGAAGGATGAAATGTTACAACTGCTGTGTCGAGACTGTGTGGGCTACATTGCTGTGACAATTTAGAAGAACATAACATGCAATTTCATGATGCCTCATGTTATTGCCAAAATGGGCAGTCCTGGCTGACAGTCCCTTCTGACCCCTTTTTGTGCCAGCTTTGGCACTTAAACAGTAATGTAAAAAGATGGACCAAGGAAATGATCCATCTGGAAGCAAATTGTTTTACCTTTCTTTGGGTTAATTTTCAGTTCGCAGATATGGCTGTATTTAGAAGATGAGTGCTAGCACAGGCCACAGGGAGAAAAAAGGAGTGCTTGGGCAGGGTGGCATTGCACTTTCAGGTGGTAAGGCTGGGTAGGACTGGCTTGAGTTAATTGTGAAACCACACCCCATGGGAATCTTTTCAGTTTGCAAATAAGAAGAAATGTGCTTATCTCTCTCCTAACTTTCGATTTATACTCTGGAAGTAGTTCCTGAACAGGCAGGTCTTGTTTAAAAGCCAGCTTGCACCTCGTGTTAAACATCCATTTTTGATGCATATTGTGGCTAACCTAGGGGCAACTCTTTCTCACTGATAAGTATTCTCTGTATATGCGTTTTTTTAGGTTATCCATTGATAATTTAGAAGCAGAGCTTCAATCGCTGTCTTTCAAAGCAAGATCTGTTAAAGACAGCATTCGACGAGACCCGAAACTCTTTTACCAGATGGAAAGCTTTCTGCAGGTTTGTAGGATATCTGTGTTAATGTGTTGTTATCGCCTGAATGCAGTAGCATTCCTCAGCTCAGTGTAATTTGTGTGGACAAGTTAATAAAGTGAAGCATTGTTTCGATATGCCTACTCTGTCAGTTGTACGAAGATGTTCCAAATATATGCTGTTTGTCAAGAGTGTTGGAAAGACTGTATTTTTACCAGGAGGGATGTTGAGTGTACATTGGCTGAGGCTTGTTAGGCAAGCGTGTTTGAAGCCTGTGAAATGACTGTTGGAGATCTGTAGTTAAAATATAAAACAATTGGGACCAATCTCTGGTTTTGTACTTAACACACAGATACTACACTTCGGGCAGCTGTGACATTATATTGGATCATGTCAGTTTTTGCTGAGGTTGTGCTATGCATATTAATCCTGATTGTTAGGTGACTGGGGAGATATTGTTAGCAGCTTGCATGCTAAGGGGCTGTTTTCTGTACTAATTTGCCCTTCACACAGAGTGTATTATTCTTAAGCCATACCATTTCTTCTTGGTAGGCTCTCCTTTTCTTTTTTCCTATCGCAGTGACTTCATAAGCATGAATGTGTATAGCACTTCACTTTGAAGCAGAGCGCTTAGCTTTGATGCAAAGTTCTTGGTATTTTCCGGGTGATGCCTGGAGAAATATGTATTATACTTCAATTAAATGTTTTTTTCTGTTTCATGCTATAGATAGTTATTAAAAGTGAAAAAGCAGGCGTTGGAACTGGAACTTAACCCACGCTGATTTTCAACTTGCAAGTGTAGTTAATAGTCCTGTAGTTTTACAGGAGATGTGAAGCTGATGAAGAAAGAGGCGGGTCAAGATTGAAATAGCTGTCCTCATTCACTCTGAAATATTGGCTTTTATCCATTGCACCCAGACTCTTTAATGTTCTGTTCTGACATGTTTGGGAATTTTTTTTTAATTTAATAGATGGTTTTACGTAACACTACAACCTTGTTTAGGCCACGTTCCAAAAAAATGTTGGGAAAAAAATAATTTTACAAATACATACCTTACAGAAACGCTTCCGGTTTTTGTTTTTAAATTGCAGATGATAACCAAGCTGATTGAAAGTCAGCTTTCATTATCTCATCCTCATGAATAAATTACTGAAATATGTGGGAGGAACTAATTTTCTATGTATGCTCTTGTCAATTGTCCAGTTTATCTTCTATCCAGTTTTGTTTTTTTTTCTGAACGCTAACAAGTCAGATTTGTTCCTACCCTACTGGCATCATTTGGCAAGTAGCTTTCTGGCAGGTGGGGTTGTCTTAAATGGTCACCAGTACCTCCAGCTGCCTATTCACACTCCAGTGCTGCAGTACAAGAAGTATTTAGGTGATCATGAGGTGGACAGTGTCAGAACAGATTTGTCTGGAAATTAATTTTCTCCCCACATTACTTTGAGTCAGATGTGCTCTCAGATGTGGGACCATGCAAGGATGGGAGTGAATGGCTGGTGATGTAGATCAGAGAGACAGAGGAGCAACTTCTGAAATTCTTTTAAGTAGTTCTGCTGCTCAAAGTCTAACTACAGTCTTGCTGTCTTCCTCCTGACTTTTTTCCAACAATCTACTCCAACCAAGTCTGTATAGCTCTACACTTCTGACTCAGAGCACTACTTTACAGAGATAATTTCTGGATGTCTTAAAATACATTTATAGTATATGTGTTCCCTTACCTGTCTGGCATGAAAGGCTTTTTGGTGGTGGTCTAAGGTCAGCTCAGGAAGCAGTGGATCGTATGATGTATATCCATGAATTTATTCATGATTTTTTTGAGAAAATCAGAGAGAAAGAACTAAACCATTTCAACTGAGTTTAAAGTTGCCAGGAAAATAGGAAAATAAGGCATGAGAGCTTTGTGGGGGCTCCAAAGTGGTCCACCAATACAGTCTTTGGTTTTACTCAACTGAGAATTACGGATCTATGTCAGTTCAAGGGCTTTTGAACTTTTGCCTGGTTTGTATCCTTGTCACTAGAATTTACATTTTGATTTATGCATTTTCCTTGACCTTCCTTAATCAATTTATTGAAATGACAAGACGCTTCTTTTAGTTACTAGAAGTTTTCCCTCAAAGTCTTAATTTCTGGGGCTCTGTAACAGCTAGCTTCTAGGATGGAAAGTGATTTTCTTAAATTCTTAATATTTACATCACCTGTTGGGACTTTAATTTTTCTATCTAGTTCACCCTACTGTGTTTTTTGCTACAGTTTGCTGTAAGACATCTAAAAGAGCTTGAACACCAGAAACGGGAATTGCAAAAGGAAGGAAACGCTCTCATTGACTTCTTCTGTGAGGACAAAGAAACTATGAAGTTGGATGAATGTTTCCAGATATTTAGGGACTTCTGCATTAGATTCAACAAGGCTGTTAAGGTAAGCACCATTAAACTTGCAGTAAGGCTGGTAAGCACTGAATGCAATTCTCACTCGTTTGAAATAAATGCTGGCCCACAAGGATTAAGTTATTTGTTTTCTGCCTATGGGACACTTCCTATCTGGTGGTATTTGGTATATTTGCCAGAATGGCTACAGCAAACTGCCGTGGAAATGGTCATCCTGCCCAGCCCGGTATGCAGTCCCACTGCCAACTCATCAGCTCTTGTTCTCTTCTGCACCTTCTGCTCAGGCTGGCCAGACCATTGAGGTGTTCTGTCAGGGTAGCCTGTAGGCCTGCTTGTAGGTGGGCTTCTTCCTCCTCCTTTGGTGAGAAGGTTGATAATTGCTATATGGTATATAACTAACTGCACACCTTGAATTGGTCCCAAATAATTCAAGTATGCGAAGATAAGCATAGGCAAGGAGCAATATTAGCCCTGGTTAGAATTTTGGTTGAGAAAAGTCTGCCTGTCATTACAAATAATTTTTAGGACTTCATAAATAGCATCAATTAGATGGATCCAGAAATATATTTATTTTTTCTGCCTTATGAGACCTGCATTTGACAGCACTTTGCATAAAAGCTTTAGTTTAGAAATGAGAGAACGTTCTTGATTACAGCAAGCTAAGAGGACGTTCAGTTAACATGCTCATTACCCCATTAGCTTACCTACCGTTTACCACCCAAGGCAGCACGTAGTTATGCATGTGAATATTATACAGATATAAACGGTGGTAACTATTGCAGACATTTCAGTGAGAGATGACTTTGTGCATTCATGAAGGACGTGTTCAATTATTCAGGGCTGGGGATTTAATTCATAGTCACACATTACAAGTGGTTGATGAATAGCTATTACTTCAGGGTCCCATGGGGATCTCCCTTCCTCTCTCTGTAGTAAGTAATCACACTAAAATAATGACAAATTAGTCTTTTATTTGTGACTATTGAAAAGATTTACTTATGAGGTATTTTATGTGGATTACCTATGTCCCTACAAATTTAACGGAACAATTTAGAATAGAGACTGCAGGTCTGCTCAATGTAACATGTGGACAGCACAGCCAGCAGTGTGAAAAGATGGCTTACACACGGTAGCCAAGTGCACATATTTCAAACTGTGTGTTAACTCTTTTTTTTTTTTTTTTTCAATTTTAGAATATGGCTCTATGTGCTTAAAATAGATTTTTCTTGTGAATAAAATCTCCAGAAGCATGTTTTGGGTGAGGTTAAAATGTTCTGTGTCTAGTATGGAAGACAAAAGTAATATCTACTTACTACTATTTTTAACTATTTCTCTTTACAATGGGATATTTAAAGTTAAGCTTTAGCATTAGGCAAGAATTAATTCTGTAATTCCACGCCTGTGAAAGAAAGCTCCCTGTCACAGACATTCTTCCTGAAAAGCAAGTTTTTTCTTTTTCCTTTCTTAGCTGTTTGGGTTTCTGAGGTCTCTAATGCATCTTATCTTTCACAGCCCAGTGTCACCTCAAATCCACTTTAAGAGGTGTAGATCAACCCATTCATCAAAAGGAGTTTCAGCATTAGGCTTTTGTTTACTGAAAGCTTTCAGGCAACTGTTTATAGTTGTGCAGCTCTTCTGTTGTCACAACACTGGGAAAATCAAACTAGACAGTGCTTCAGACAAATAGAGGTGTGTTTTTTTAAACAGTGTGTCATACAGGCTTGCTGAGGGCAGACTTAACAACATGCTGGAAAATGATGTAATTTTGAATCCTCTGTCAAGACTAGCCCTTTCTCTTCTTTCTTTTGCTACAGCTGTACTGGCTCTAGAAAACCAGGTTCTCCATTTCAGAAAATAACCTGGAAAGGTCAACTGAAGTTGCACCTAGATTAAATCTGAAGTGTAGAGGTGACACTTAAAATGTTGACGGTCATAATAATCCACTGACGATGATTTTATAGCAGAAAGGTGTTCCTGTGTTGTCTTTCAAGCACAAACTGCTGCCTTCTAAACCAGAACCCAGTAGCTTCGTTAGCAAAATCCCCAGCCTGCCCCGGGCAACTTCTGAGCAGTAGTTACCAATTTTTGAAGTGAACAAGAGGTCCAAATCTGGGATGAAGCATTTATTAATGGTCCTTGAGAGGTGTCCGTTGTTGTCTAAGTAATGATAATGAGGCAGTGTATAAACTTTTTAATTTGCTTTCATGTGGAAGTAGGTAATGTCTTTTCATAAAATTCCCCTTCTGTTATGCTCAAGTTGGAGGTAAGTAGCACCCCGTAGCAACCCCACTTGCTGCTCCAATTGCAGTTGTTGTAATATGGGACAGTGGAAGGAACACACTGACTGTGTGCTCATCAGACGAGTTTGTTGTAAAATATGTAATGCTCAGGTGGAAGTTTACTCACCAGATAAGGCTGCCAACTCTAAACATACCGCGAGCAGATTTCAAGCTCTCCATATATAGCAGGGACTCTTTGAGTGCACCTGACATCTGCTTGGGTTTGACAGGTCACATTCTGTGCTGTGCAGGAGCTTGGTCAGCATAAGAAGAAAACGCACAGACTGATGTGCCTTCAGCATGAGTTATGCAGGGAACTGCTGCCTATATGGTTAATGCTTGCAGACTGTGATTGCCACAGTGAAGTCATGTGGGTTGTATGTATTGGGGGTGGAGGGAGGGTGATGGCAGAAGGAAATAACGTTGACGGGAAGAAATAAAGGGAAAGATAAAGCAGGGCAACTTGTTCTCATGTCGGGCACTGTCCTCTGTAACATGGATTTATGTCTTTCTTTATCAGGAAAACAGGGAACGAGAGATTCAGGAACTTCATCATCTGCAAAGGCGGAAGGAGCTGGAGGAGAAGCGTCGATCCTGGGCAGCTGGGGAGCTTGGGAGCTTTGGACGGAGCAGCAGTGAAAATGATGTGGAAATGCTGGCCAAAAAAGGACTTGAAGAATTTCTTCCCTTCTTGCAGCAGAGACCCCAAAGCCCTTCGTACAGAAACCCCAATTCTAGACGCTCTCGACTTTCTCTGGGGATTACTGCAGACAGGGAGCTGCAGAGTTTCCTGGAGATCTCAAAAGATGAGGATCCAAACAAGTTTAACAGCCTTCCCCGTGCAAACACCCGACAAGCAAGACCCAATGTGGCCTGGACTGAATCCAAAGAAACGAGAGATCTCAACTTAAATACCTTGCACTTGCACCAGCAGTCTGAAACCAAAGGGAAAAGCGGTGACCACTTGCAGTTGCCCCCAGCACAGTCCAGTCACTTCGGTGGGTCAGCCGGTCCTGGTGCCCGCTTCCCACCGAGAAGCACCAACTACAACACGCACACTTCTAATGCCTCCTGCGAGGAGTCCGCTGACATAAACGCTCTGGCCCTTGCAATTGAGGAGCACGAACTTGTTAAAGGATTGCGTAAGTTCGACATTCAAGGAGCAAAGCCCGGAGAAGATACACCTCTAATATACTTAGAGGATGTCGGTGGGACAGACTTGGAGACTCTAGATGACCTCAGCTTGCATTCCCTTAGCACTGCTGATGATGACTTGCCTCCAGCTTGCAGGAGCTCCAGAGAGGCCCATGACCATATAGCCAAGGCAGTGGGTGGCAAGAGCGAAGCTTCAGAGCCCAGCAGCAGCAGCCCCATGTCCCTGGATACAAGTGTTTCTGGAAGCAGGGACGACGGGCCCATGTTCTATGTGTCGGATACGACGACTGACTGCTCTTTGACGCTGGACTCTGAAGAGGGAAATGATTTCAAATCGGTGGGCAACGAAGTAAGAAGTGAGGCTGGCAAAGCACGCTCTTCGGTGAGTGGTGCTCAGTACAGGTCTAGAACGCTCTTCTCGAACCTGAATACTGCGTCTGCCAAGGATCTGTCTCCTCATGCTTCCACAAATGATAAGGATGATGCCAACAGCAAGCACATGCTTTCTAAAGAGAAGTCCGTAAAAAATAAAGACGCGATAGGACCAAAGAGAAACTCTCTTAAGGACAGATCTCCAAGTTCCTCCAAATCCAGTGGCACTCGCCCAAGCCACACAGCTTCTTCCAGACCTGTAAGAACTTTGAATGCCTCTGAGAATGAAAGTATGAGGAAAGTGGTGCCTATTTCTCGGTCTAACAAACCACCAAGCAGTGTGAAAAAGCCCGAAGCCAAGCCGGCGCTTCGTGAAACTAGTACGGTGGAGAGTCGTCTGTCTCGTCGCAGCTCTGTCCGAGGCACAACCGACACGCTGCCGAGGAGTCCTTACAGGCACAGCGTGTCAGTGGAAGAGCCAAGGTTACAGAGGGGGACTGTGACCTCAAGCAGCGCTCATTTTGAGAGGGACAGAGTCGCTCTCAAGAAGCCCGTCTCTAAACCCATTAGGAGTACTGTAAAATCGAAGACAGATGAAATAAAGATCTGTCGCTCCAGCGTGAAACCACAGACCCCTGCAGATGACACCAAAGTTGCCCCAGTCAGTGTCCCCAAGACACCATCCACTGTCCCCAGCTTCGCAAGGAATACAGTGGCTTCTTCTTCAAAGCGTGCAAAAGTGGATCTCTCCAGCTCATCCAGACCTCCAACCATCACGAGGTCTGTGTCCCAGCGGCTGCCTAAAGCAAAGCCAGCAGCAACCTCTGATGAGATGAGTCCAAAGGAGAATGGGGGCAGTACTTTAAAGAGAGCAAACAGTGCCAGAGCGGTTGGGAGAAGCCTCCTCCAGGGAGACACTGTCAGCACCAAAGTGGAGCCCTCAGCAAAGGAGCAGGGAACGGAGGAGAAGTCCTCTCTTAAACTGAAAGATGCGAACCGGACCACAATAGGTAAAATACTGAAGCCGTTGCTGAAGTAAGGGAGAGGTTTGGGGAACCTTGGAATGTGAACACTTGTTCAAGCACTGGATGTCTGCGTCGTGGGATTCCTTAAAACGGTAACATTGCTGAGAAGCAACACCATGTGCTCTTTGAAGTACCGCACACCACTGGAAAAGGGCAACTACTCGGGTTCTGGTCTAAATCCTTTTTTTTATGAATTTGAATGTATTTGAAGCTACTGTGATGGAATAAGAGCGTAACAGCAAGCCTTTGAGTATTTATCCTATAGAAGGTCACCAAAAGCCAAAAATTGTAAAGCAGTTAAACTACAAGATGAAACGCGTTGTGACAAAGCATGGATAAAGGCCAGTTTGTATGTACATAAGATTATTCCTAAGACTCAAGCGTTTGTGCTGGTCGGTTCCTTATTTGATGTTAAAGTGAATCCTGTGGAACAGTACTGAAAATGAACGTGGGTGATCGTGCTTTTCGTTGCTTCTACTGCCTCGGATTCAGGAACTCTTTTTTGCCTGTTGCAAAGTCCATTGCTGGCAATTGGACAGACTGGGAACTGCTGGCCAAAAAATAGTAAAATGGGATATTTTCTGTTTGTGGCTGTCTTTAACCTCACTGAAGAATTTCTAGCATGTTTTATGAATGTGTATGTGTGTCTGGAGAAAACTTTCTGCTGGCCAGGAGGCTTTTTCTCCAAGAATGTGGCAGCGTTGTCTTGCATGCACGAGTAGATACGGCTGGTGCTGCGCCGAGCAGCACAGCCGGAGGCTGTGCCTGTTGGAAGGGCCATCAGTAACCATTGGGATGATGCCTATTCCTCATCTGACTTGTTTTAGTCACAAGCAAACTTGCCAGCTTTGGGTCATACAGAAGTGCCATATATTTATGATACATATCAAGGATGTTTGCAGTTCAAGTCTTGAAGGCTGCGTTGTAGTGCCGAGCACTTTCGTACTATTCCATGTTTCCACTGGTTTATCTACTACCAAATTACTTGAATGTTGCAATGGCTCTGATTGAGCCATCAGTTTCCCTGCCTCCTCCTCCTCTTCTCCTTGTCAACATGAATATTTAGCATGAAACACAGAGCTTACGCATGACAATGTTTTTGTAGACTTCCTTGGTTGCTTCGAATGTGGTTTTTAATGTTTAAAGACTCCAAAGGATGACTTAAACTAGTATTTGATGAGCTTTTTACGAAATAGAAACAGCTCTTTTTTCCTGCAGATACAAATTTTAACATCTTCCCAAACTAAGGTACAGAGAATGAGGGAAAACTTGTTCAGCATGCTATGCGTCTTCCTAAGGGAAGTGTACGTAGGTGAGGAAACTGATCGCTGTTCTCCTAAGTATCTTATTTAAAGAGTTGCCTTTTTACTTGCTTACAAATGAAGCCTCATTTAAGAATAAAATAAAAAATAAAAGGAAAATCTCTTCAGACAAGTGGCATTGACTTACTAATGGTAGATCTGCTTGTCTGCTCTATCCCTTGGTGCTGGAATGAGAACAAGCCGCCAGATTGGTCACATGCTTCTCATGGGATAGTATCAGGGACAGCTACCTTTGTACTCTGAATTTGGCAAGGGGCCCTTAGTGCTTCCTTTATACCAGCAAATCTTACTGCAGACACCGTACCCAAACACCACGAAGTATTACATAGGGCTTCTTGTTTGAGTCTGTCCCACAGGGAGAATTTATATAGCCCACTTTTTGGTCAGGGTGAATTTTTGCTCGAAACCCTATAAGCTTTTTGGATGCTGCCTCCCTTGTGGGTTAGATTTAAAAGAAAAAAAAATCTCTCTTTTCCTTATTTGTATCTGTGTGTATGTATGCACATCTGCAAAAGCAGATGATTAACTCTTCTCCTTTATTAAAAAAAAAAAAAAAACTTTTATTGGTAGTAAGCTTGAAAAAAATAATTTAAATGTGTTTGGAATATGTAAATAAGTTTCTATAAATCTGTGTAAAAGAAAACTGAATGTATTTAATGGAACATTTATACATTTCGGAGTAACTTGGTAGTTTAATAAAGTTCCCATTTACTGGGCATGAGCTTTATGCTTCTTTTTCCTGTTACGCTTTTGGCTTTGGTCCTGGAGGTCTCTGGCAACTGGAATCTGAGTGTAGGTGACTGTGGGAAAATCCCAAAAGGACGGACTTCACAGCAGAAATTCTGGCTTTTACAGTGCCGGGTTTGTTTTTGTACTAAGACATGCAATTCGTCTTTAGTTTCTGAATGTTCCTGAGGCAGGGCTTTCTGCACATGTTTGGGTATAAGGTGGAAGGTATTAGATGGTAGATGCAGCACTTTGTGTATGCACTGCATGATGTGGCCAAGACAAATGTTCATGGCACTAACAAGTCTGGATCTGTCACTATCTTCATGCCTTTTAGCTTAGCACACTTTATTGAGAAATCCTGGTTTACAGCTCCCAGGGCTTTGGAAATAAAGAGTAGCCTGTTTTGCAGGAGCAGGTGGTGATTTCTACACTGCAATTCTGAATTTTCACATTCCACCCCATTCTCCCATAATTTTTCCTGCCTTGCTGCTTAAAAAAAAAAAGAACATCTATGGGTTGGAAAAAATGAAAGCCAGCCAGCCTCCTTGTCCTCAGGGAGCACTTCCTCCCCTCTGCTATGGAAATGATTTTTTGGACTGGAATTGCTGCTATTTGCAAACTCGCCTAGCCCCTGACTTTTCTCGTTTGGTGAGTGCGTCTCTCCCTGTGCGGAGCGGCGAGCACCTGCTGTCTGCCAGCGCTGAGTGATGGCTGCTGATGGAATCTACGTGGGAAAGCCCTGCACCATCAAAAGGTGTGTCTCAAAAGTTTATGTTTTTTTAAACTTCATTTTTATTTCAAAAGGGTTTAAAATTACCAATTCATTATTTAAACTACCAGCTGTCAGAGACAGCGTTGCCCCGTAGGTTTAATTTCCCATGTCATGAAATTTTCCCAAAGAAAGAGGCCGCGGGGGTAGCCGGGCTGCAGTCGGTTTTGAAGAAAGACACGAGACCTTCTCTCCAGCTTTGTTCTGCCGAGCGGCTGGTGCTTGTGATCGCGATCAGAGGCGCATCTGTCTCCTTTGATGGCTGCTGAGGTGACAGTGAAGTGGGGGAGCCCAGGGGACCGCGGGGGAATCTGGGGCTGTGGAGCTGGAAGAGATGGCGAGATAGGGGAAGGAGCTGTGGGAGTAGGAGAGAGGTGCTGATTCATACTTAAAGGAATTTAATATTCACATCTCATGTGGGAACTGCATACAAATGAGGGGCTCAGTGCATCCCTCATTACAACAGCTCATTAAATTATCAGGGAAGACAGAAACAGTTCCCATCACGCCTCCCACAGCGTGCAAGTCCGGGCTATGTCATTCAAAATAACCCCACCGCTATCTTTCTCATCTTAGGCTACGTCTGTGTGGACGGATGCAGCCCCTCACGCGTTGGCTCTGACTGAGCCAGAGAGGAGCCAGCAGCGGGCTGGGAGCGAGCACACAGCGTGTTAGCTCAGCGCTGACCCCGAGCTCGGATACGGTGACGGTGACCCCATCCTCTGCACAGCTCGCTGCCTCCAGCTCCACGCGCACCCACGGAGAGCCGAGGCCCAGGAGGATGTGCCCTTGGAAAGCTGCTGCTGCTGCTCCACGTGAGGAGGCGATCCCCGCGAGAGAGGCCCGGCTGAACACAGTTCCTTTCCGAGCTGGCTGCTCGACGTTTTCCATTAACTTGATACATGCTGTTTACATCCTCCTGCTGCCAGTGCCAGAGATAACTGCCTTGGGAACAGCTCCCTACAGGTATTGTTAGCAGCTGCTGAAAACAAAGGAGTTTGCTTTAGCCACGTCACTATCTAAATAGCCAGAAATACATTACTTCTTTATTGCTCGTAAGCCAATAAAAATCTGTCTTGTTCTCCTGGCTGAAAGATGCATTCTGGAAATCTTGCGTGCTGTTAAAGCTGGCGTCCAAGCAAATAGCCTTGCGACTGTAAAGAAGCGACACCGAGGCAAAGAATGTGAGAAGGGTTCTTGTGGCAACAAAGCGTGTTTCTCTTCCCAGTGTGCGACCACCAGCAGCAGCACCGACTACTTGCACTCGGACAAAGTTGCTCCAGCCAACGCTGTGCGGGTCCTTGCCGTGCGGCTGGCTTCTGTGTTGTTTCAGGCAGAAGGCTGAGAGTGCAGAGCGTGCGCTGTCCCAGCCAGCAACTTGCTCTGATTTTAAAACCAGACCAAAAAAAATCACTAGCCCCCAGTTGCTGATGTCTTTTCTTTATGCGCTGAACCAGTGCGGAGCATGGAGGCCACTCTAAGACATTGAATTCAGCGGCGGTGTTCAGGTTTGGAGGGGCCGAGCACATGCTCCACAAGGGTGGCCTTGTCTGGAAGGAGGGGGGAGAGTTTCAAGCGTTTCTGAGAACATTCACCCCATCTGAAGCAGGGATGCGGGACAGACTCCCTTTGAACATTGATGTGTCTCCTGCTTTTGATCATGTCTGAACAATAGCTCCTTTTTTACCCTGTTCCATCCTTATTTGTTTGGGGGGAGAAGGGGAACAACAGACTTTGATGCCTCCTCTTAGGCCAAATGGAGGAGAGAGATGAACTCTACCTACTTTTCTTTTCTTTTTTTTTTTTTTTTTTTTTCATTTTTCACAATAGGACTTTGACCATCACATAGAGCGTGTAGCTTCAAGTAACTCTCTGCTGCACAGGGGCACCAGCTATTTTCAACATTTGCAGTGATGGAGCAGCAAAATAGGCATAAAAGCAAATCTCTGTCTAGCCTCAGATCACCAAAGTTCGCATTTCCTCTTTATCCTGAAATAACAACACAAACAGTGTTTATTTGGGCAACCAAAAGGAGCTGGCTACGAAATCTTTGATTCCACTTCTGCATAATAATTTACAATCAACTTTATTTACCATTACCCTTGCATTTCTTTGTTGTTACAAGTGAAAAAGCTTCCTTCAGCAGTAAAGGAGGGTCAATGGGTGAAAAATGAATCCGCATCTGTGGTGTTGTTGCTGGTGGTTACTCCTGATCCTTTTCCATGAGTTCAGGGAAAAAAAACGAATGGACTGTCCAGTGCACTTTCAATAGTTTCTTCGAAAAAAAAAAAAAAAAAAAAAAAAAAAGAAGCTTTTGCATCTTTTTGGTGGTCCAGAACAAGCTTTGGGAAGGAACTGAGTTTGTTTCTAAGATGGACACGTGCATGATTGGCAGCTTGGAATTACTGAGGTCCAGTACTCAGCGTGCTGCCTGTGGAAATAGGGAGACGTGTATGAGGGAAAATGTGATGCTTACAAATGGACAGGCACAGCTGGAGACAAGTTTTCAGAAAGCATGTGGATCCTTTTCTCTGTATCATTAGCATCCTCACACTTCCCCGCGTGCCTGCTGTTTCTGGCTAACCCAGCTACGAAGCAGTCTCCAGGAGAAACGAGGAATCCCCTGTGACTGACTCCAATCACTGCAGAAATTACTTGAGCGAGTGCTGCTGGAGTCACTTCAGCTCTGGTGCTGAACATAGGACACGTTGTAAGCTTCACGTTTTTGTTTCTGCTCTTTCTCATGCAGCATTTAAACTGATTCAAGCGTATTCCCTATGCAAATCTCTAATCTCCCATTTTAGGATGAAAAATGGGTGTAAATGTGTTTTTGATTTTCCCCCACCCTTTTACAGCTGTATTTGCCCCTTTACATCCCATGACTGTTTCCTCCCACTCCTATTTCCTCTATTGCAGTTTTCCATCCTCCTCTATTAATTTTTCCAGCTTCCACTAATAACTCATCTCCCTTCTTTATCTCCCTTCCACGCCCCAGCATTTCTGTGCTCTTCTGCTCACTCCATCCTGCTTTCTCTTTTTGTTTCTTGACTCTTCAGTGGCTGTTCTGCTCTTTTGCTTCCTTTCCTTTTTGCCCAGGCTAGTCAGACGTCTGTCTGCAAAACCTGCAAGCTGAGACTTTTCCCTGCCAGCTTCCAGTGAGATGTGGGAATAGAGCAACAAAAATGGGATCCGTTTTTAGGGTTTACATTTATTTTTTTGTACCTCTCACCTTGTCTGTGCGAGCGGGTAGATGCTGGAGGTGGCTGTCACCAAGCAGAGGAAGAGTCAGAATTCATCTTCCCATCTCTTCTGCACTACCATCGCTCCCACCACGTCGAGCAGCCTACGGGGGGCAGGAAGGGGCACAGAGGAGAGGAGCACACGGGCTCATTTTGCAGAGGGGGAATTCTGTTCAAATAAAGGTGTGGGTGATTTAGCATTGTGGTTCAAATCTGGAAAGCTATAATGAGAGAATGTCAACAGCTCAGCTTAAAAAGTTAAGGCTAAGTGATTCCTCACCCCACCCATAATCCTGGTACCAGAAGCAAAATAGGTTTGTGCAGCCAGTTTGGTGCCGTTTCCCTGCGCATCCGAGCAAAATAATTGCATTATTGTTCTCACACTGGCACGCAGCTTTTCATGGTATGGGTTAAGACTGCAGCAGATTTTTTCTCTCACACAGTAAGGACCAAGACCTTTTGACAACAGTAGATTGCTCTCAGAAGCCCAGAGGTGCCTCTGAGAGAATATGTACTCAGCCTTCCTTCTGGTGGAAGTGACTAATGCTGCATGAAATGGAGAGCACTTTGAGTGTATGCATAGTGTATTTATGTAGTGTATGCACTGCTCATTGCTGTGAGTACTTAAACATGGTTTTGCTAAAAAAAAATAATAAAAAAATAAAATTGCGCAGCCACCTGCTCAAAAAAAGGACAAATTTCACACTCGTGTCACTTTGCTGAGGACCTCAGGGTGTTGCGGTTAGCACAGGGTGGTTAAAAGAGGGGGGCATGCGGTTCTCATGATAATAGTGGTGCTGAAACAAGGGTGTTCAAGGTGGGAAACCACTAAGCTGGTTTTCTATAGGCTAAGGCTTGAAAAGTGTTTGCCACCTTGTCCAAGGAATATATTGCAACCGTTGATGCTGCTTTGCCTTCGGTGGCTGATGGTGGTGTGAAGTTGCTAAAGCAAGTAAAGGCAGGAGTCAGGAAAGGAATTGGAGGAAAAATCCTCACCTTCCCATCTACTCTTGTTAACACCCCTGCATAACAACCCTGGCTGTACGTGCAGACTGGGTGACGAGATGCTGGAGAGCAGCCCCGCAGAGAGGGATCTGGGGGTTGTGGCTGACAGCAAGTTGAATATGAGCCAGCAGTGTGCCCTGGCAGCCAGGAGGGCCAGCCGTATCCTGGGGTGCATCAAGCACAGCACTGCTAGTCGGTTGAGGGAGGTGATTGTCCTATCTGAATTTAAGAAGCGATTGGACTGTCAGCACGGCCTAAACTTTTGGGCAGACCTGTGCAGTGCCAGGAGTTTGAGTCCTTATGGGTCCCTTCCAACTTGGGATATTCTATGACTCTATGAAAACCCTGGAAGCAGGAGGGAACCTATTGAGCCTATTGAGTGCAAGAAATAAACAAGTTTGCAACTAAAGACAAATCAATGGAAAAAAAAAAAACAAAAACAAAAACAAAACAACAACAACAAAAAAAACACTGGAAATTGCAGAGGCTTGTGGGAAAGGGTGGATGTTTGCAGTTTGGTGCAGTTTGGATGGAGAGAGAGGAGGAGATGTGAGAGATATTTGGTAACCACACCGCACATTGGTCCGGTGCTGCTCACCTGAGGGCAGGCTCACGTGGGCAGCTGACGACAGTGCCATCACAGGTCTAAGGGAAATGGAAGGAAGCAAAGTCTGTCCCCCTGCCCCACGGCAATATTAGCTATAGCTAAACCATTCCTGGCAGGTGTTTGCTTAGCCTGCTCTTAAAGGGCTTACCCGCCGAACAGCTTAGTAAGATACAATAAATATTCCCAATGACTACTTTGTCTCCTCCAGGATAGGATGTCTGTTTATAACGACACAGCTAAGCAGCAAGTCTCATGATAAATGTGACACTTCAGATGCATATCTTTGCTTGCAACGTGGCTTTTCTAATGAAATCAGCACACCCACACTTAGGATAGAACCACTGTGTTCATCCCAAGTAATACAAACGCTTATATTAAGTGTGAAGCTAACTGGTAAGCCTAGAAATTCAGCTAATATTTCTCTTTGCAGGAAAATATCTGTGCTCCTCTGGAGGGTTTGATGCAATCTGTTGCCAGAGACGTCTAACTCAACTGGATGGAGCGTGGGCTGGATTGTGTGGCAGCTCCTGCTGGTGCTTTAGCAACTGCTCCAAGATGCAACTGCTCCATGAGACCCGTTCATGCAGCAGTGGAGAGGGTGCAAGATCAGAGCTTGTGCCCCAAATGGACCTCAGACGGAATAAGACAGCAAGGAGATGGCTACAGTGAAGAGACGAATGCTCAAGCCAAATCTTAACTCCTGTCTTCTGCCTGTGCAGGAGCTTAAACAATGCTTCCTGATCACTTGGTCCCACTAAACAAAATATCCAGCCAAAACCAGACAATTTTACAGGTGAACTTCCAGCCTGTCCCAGCCTCCCAGGGGGCTGTTGTGTCCCCAGCCTGCACAAAGGTGTCTGAAAGAACGTGAAACAAGGCATAAACAACCCGTGGGAGAAGGGCATGTGGAAATACAGCAGGAGACATTTTGTAATTGCAAAATCACCCAACAGTATTATAAAGACTATGAAAGAGAAATTTGTGAGAATGCATAGCTTCAAAATTCAGCATGAATTGGCAAAGCAGGTGTGTGACTAATCACAGAGGGCCATTGTACGATTGAGGCTAACCTCCTGTTTCATTAAAATACTTCTCTTAATAAATCTCATTTAAACTACAGTAACTATCTCTGAATAAAACGTCCAGCCTTAATACACAACATTTTAAATAACAGAGAATTCACCCCAACCTTCGGTAAATAGTTCGAACAGATAATCAAGCTTTCTGTTTAAAACCGTCATAGTATTTCTAGCACAAATTAATCGGGGTGGAGTGTCTAATTGCTGGTAACTGGATCTGTTACAACGCTGTGTGCCAAACTGGCAGGCTCTTATTATCAGATCTCTGCTTCTCAGAGGCAGCCTTTGCAGGGAAGGAGCTGTGATTCCTCCTGGAGAAGACCCACACGGGCCGGGCGGTGAAGTGGCTGGCAGAGGAGGCCCCAGGAGGCCCCGGCCTGCTGCCAGGATGGCGCAGGGGCCGGGGAGACCAGCACCGGCCTTGTCCCTAGGGGCACAGTGGCCTTTGGCATGGGAGGAGGCCTTGCTGCTCGTGCTGGTGTCCTTGTGGCCCAGGGAGAGACCCAAAGCCGCTGCTTAAAGGCCTGTCCGGCAGCAGCACGCTGTGGTGTGCAGGGAGCTCCTGGAGGTTGGCCTGTCTTTATTGCCACGGCTTCCCAGGCTGCTCTCGGTGGCCAACGTTTCCTCTGTCAGAGTGTAAATGTGCCTGACAACAGAGTTTGTTTTTAACTAGGCATCTACTACATGGTCAGTTGCAGGGCCTGAAAGTTTCTGGTATCACCAGGGCTGTCCTCCGCCAGAGTTGTGTGCTTGCCCTTTCCATCTCTCTGGTGGGGATGATGTCTGTACTGACAAACCCTATCTGCTCACCCCTTTGTTGCCTCCTGCAACAAACTCCTCTCTTCCCCTTTCCTGCTGTCCCCTGAGCTAGGAATAGGCATTTTTCAGTAAGCCTCTTCCCCTCCCATGTGGGAGCATTCTGTAATTAGGGAGGCAGTGATAACATCTAATGATTATTTACTAGTGTCCTTTAAAAAGGGAGCTCTGAGACTCTTCTCCCGGGTTTCCTTTCCTCCTTGCCTTAAGCTAAAGCTAGTGAGGAGCCTGGAGCTACTCTGATGTGTGTGCAGATTAAATGCTGCTTCTCTGTTGACCTTTGTGTGTCCATGTTGACTGTTTTCTCTGTTCTGTTCTCTCCCTGAAAGGCAGCTAAGGCTGCCCTTTAGACAGAGGGGACTTCTCTGTCCCCCCTAAGCCTTCTTCCCTAATTGAGCACGTGTCCCTGCTTGCTGCGTTGGGTGCCCCAGGAGTGAGACACAACTCAACCGAGCGCAACACCTTCGCTGCGGTGCCTCGGAGGGACTATAAAACAGATGGCCTCATCCCGGGTCATTTTCCTTATTGATGTTATTGCCGAGCCCCGTGCTATGGCAACCGGAGCAGTTGCACTCCTCGGAGCAGGAGCGGGGCGGAGGGAGGAGGGCCCCGAAATGGCTGCTTTGGGCCTGGGACGCGGGTGTTGATCCAGCGCGGGGTGAGTCACGGGTGCCGTGCTCCACCAAAGCCACCTCTGGCAGCTTCGCCGTGAGTCACCGCAGCCTGAGGAGACTTGCAGCGCTTCCTGGGCCACCAGGAGGGGGATATCAGGCCGATGCCACCACCTGCTGAGGGGGGCCAGGTCACTGGAGCCCCAGTTTAGGAGCTACGTTCCAGGAAAGAGCTTGCAGATGACTCAACTGGGAACATTATTCAGCATTATGGGACCAGCAGGGCAAAATGCTTCCTTCAGGACGTGAGGAGGAGACGGCAAGGGGCATACAAGTCATTTGAGGTGGCTTTCGGAGCAAAACCTGTGAGGCCAGGAGGAAAGATGCGGTGCATGGTCCATGGAGGAGTCAGTTTTAAGAACTTCTTTGGGCAACTCTTCCTTTTGTTTACTGTCGTGGTTCTCCAAGCACTGAGTGGCTGCAATTATTGCACACCATGCCCAGCCACCCATGGACCCAAGTAACCATAATACTGATTCAAAGCAACTGGCTGAACCCAGCTGAAGGATTCACTCGAGTTTAACTCCAGCTGCAATCAAGTGCTTTTGCCTCTTCTAAAAATCAAGGCATGAGTTACACCTTCCCATGCGGTATGTCATTAATTTCAAAGAGCTTGCGCATTTCTGAGCAGGCATCAAGTGTGTTGTTCCAGTTTCAAGTGTAAGCAATAAAAACCCTGTTCTCCTCTTCCAAAGACAAATCTCAAATTGCAGAGCCCAGGAGAAGTGCTAGTTATTTATTTAAGATGTGTTTTCTTTTAAAATCAAGACAAGTGTAGAAAATTGGTAAACTATGTTTGTTTTTTTTTTTTTTTTAATATTGTCTTGAAATTGTGTAAGCCTTGCAGAAATTAAAAATCAGCCTACGTTTTGGCAAGAAAGGCTGGTGGGGTGGATTTTGCTGAAGCTGGAACTGTCTGTGACAGTGAAGCATCTCAAAGCAGCTCCTTGTCCCTGTCGTGTGGGGGTGGGCAGCCAGAGCTCAGGCTTCAGAAGAAAGAGGAGAAAGCCCCATCCCAAGGACCTGCTTTGGAGGTGCCATATCTTCAAACCAAGGAGACCCTTGGTTGACCCTTGAAACCCTTTGCTGCAGGAGGTCAGTGGGTTTGCTGCTTTCCCCTCCTTGATTCTGCTATGTGTGTAGTGGTGGCATATCACATTTAAAACATGAATTAGATAATGATGCTGTTGGGCTGAGTGTTGACGGGGCTGAAGAAACCAGCCCTGAATGGGACAGCCTCCCCAAAGGCCATCAGGCCCTTCACCACCTCCACCACCACTAAGGGCCGTTAATGTTTCCTTCTCAGGCCCAAGCTGCTGAGCCTCAGAAAAGCCTCAGGGAAATCTAAGCTGAGTGTGGTGGCTCTCAGTGGCACTGACTGTTGGCCCAGAGGTACCAAGCCCTAGATTTGCATTACTTGCGAAAGCTGGCCTGGTGAATTTTCCTCCTTCCTTTCAGCTTCCTGCTCTGGCCCTAATGTTTGCCCATCCCAGGGGCAGCCCCATCATTCAACCAGTAAAAGGGACGAGCTGATAAACGGGGGCAAAGTACCACTGAGCCTGTGCAGGATGCTCTGCCTGAGCTGGGAAGCTCAGGAACCCCAGAGGAGCAGTTCCTCGCCTTTTCCGGAGCAGCTGCTGTGCCAGTGCGCGCGTGCACTGGAGCGTGTCACCAGCTGGGTACGGCACACTGTGGGCACGCTTTTGCACAGCCCCTGCGAGCGCCTGCTGTGTCCTGGCTTGCAGGATTTGAAGGAAGTGAGCTGTAATCGCGGTGACATCAGGCAGCTAGCGCTGAATTCAGGCGGGGTGAACTCTGGGCGCGCTTGCTCCCCATAGGTGAATCCGGAGCCGCTTGAAAGGACTTTCCTCAGCCTCTGCGCACGCTGCCTTGAGTCATGACCGCACCGCTGCCCAAACGCAGGAGGTGACGCAAGGCTTGCTCTGAGAGAGGTGCCTCAACAGCTTCCCGGGCTGTTGGGCATTGGGCAATCCTGGGGATGCAAATGTTTTCCTACTGATCTGCTGGAGCGAGGATGTGGGAGAGCTGGGCATGAGGGCTGTGGGCAACGGAGCTCCAGTCTTTGAATCCTGGCTATAAATGGAAGAGGATTTTTGAGAGGTTCTCCAGTGAAGTGGCTGAAAAGCAGAGGCATTTGGAAATGCTCTGAGAGCAGTGCAAACTAGTTGTTTATTACCCTGTAGTACTCTTGTGCCCAGCTTATGTACAAATATGGCCAAAAATGACTCAGGAGAGCTATATTGTGAAGGAGAAAGAAGCAAGGAGATCTGTTGGTCAGCATGTTAGGCAATAGATTTTGCCCAGTGGGGGTTACTGGGCAGTGTTACAGCACAAAGGCATCTTCAAACACTGCTCAGCCCTGAGGGCTGATGAATGCCAGCTCATTTGCAAAGGTGAAGGTGCCTGTCGGGTGCCCTGCTCTCCGGAGGGGTGATGGAAAGGGAAAAGGGAGGGGATGCTCCTGGAGGGACTGTAGGCAGCCAGCAGCACAGTATGGCTTGTCTGTCCATAAAATTCACCATAGTAGAGCCTGAAGAGCTTGGACCTTTCTTCACTGACACCTGGATTTTGCCTGTGGCCCTGAACCTGGACAGCTGCTTGTGCAGCCAGGTGCTGGTGCGTTGGTGCTCAGCCTCCAGAAGAGGCGGCGCAGCTCAGGGCCTCCTTTTCCAGAAG
The DNA here is from genome assembly GCF_965140915.1 of Aythya marila. Taxonomy (NCBI): domain Eukaryota; kingdom Metazoa; phylum Chordata; class Aves; order Anseriformes; family Anatidae; genus Aythya; species Aythya marila. The sequence continues at coordinate 32,104,564 of NC_139045.1, read as the reverse complement.
CCATGAGCACACTGAGGGTCTCAGTCACTCCAAGGGTACTCGGCTCCTGTGCCCCCAGATCAACGCTCAACCTTGTGCACTGAGCAGCACGGGCACCTTGTTTTCATGAATGAAAAAGCTCGGCGTGCCCGTTTTTTCCACCTGTCTTTTATCAGTTTACTTTTCACAATAGGATTATGCTAATGCACACCTTGGCCCCATCCCAGTGGCGCCTCGTATCAGCTAGCAGCAACCAGCAGCGAGGGCTGCTTCCTTTTTCAGAACAGATATTTGGGTCTGTGTAAGTTGCACACCCTAAATTAACTATTTGGCTACAGGAATCCGTCCACATTGTTGATTTGATGTCTTAATGACCACCACTTCTTTACCACTTCACCACTCGGTGAAGCCGAGCACCCAAACTGAGGACTTCATTTTGGTATGCTCCCAATTATAACTATTGAAATATATCACGAGGCGTCCACAAATACAAATTAGAGGGCCATATAAAGTGTTTTACAAGGCTATCTGGACGAATGCAATGCAATGTATGTTTATGGCACATAATCATCTACTGCATGCAAATCTCTGCTGCTTCTGTGGTAAACACAAAATGGCTGAGGCGGGCAGGGCCCTCTGGGTCCGTCTGGTCCAACCCCTGCTCCAGCAGGGCCACCCACAGCATAGTGTCCAGGACCACGTCCAGGCGGCTTCTGAAGATCTCCAAAGAGGGAGCGCCCACAGCCTCTGTGGGCAGCCTGTGTCTGTTCTATAGACTTTGGGCTGTTCAGAAGTTGGACACCGATGCTCTCTAGCCAGGAATCTGGCTCTCATGCCAAGCAGTGGGAATGAACATTTCTAACTTTTTTAATTTGTCAAAGAAGGAAAGGAAAAGAGACCCAAGGAGAACGTAACGTGGTGTGGGATCGGTGAGATGAGCAGAGCCAAGGGCCTTGCAGAGCAGTGCCCGCAAGGCGTGAAGTGCCAGCAGGCAGGAGCAGGTGCCCGGCTGATGCCTTGCAGCAGAAGCTGCTCCAGGAGCAGTCGGGCTGAGACATGCACCGTGTAAGCGGTGAGCTGTTTGTCATTACTCAGGGAAGCGAGACAAATGAGAAATCAATTGAACATCAAACCATTGCTGCTGATTGTCTATGTCGAAAATAAATGATTCATCGAGTGCTTTAATTGATTCACATACGTGGCAAGGAGTTCCAGTCTTGATTTATGGACCTTTCTGCCAGTCACGCAGGAAAGTCTTGCTCCCACTCACTTTATTTGTGCAACAAACATCCTTTTCTCTTGGCATAGATTACGCCAATCCACTTGCATGCTTTTTTTTCTCCCTGATTGTTTACTTTGCCTTGAAATGATCGGTCACTCGGCTCACTCATGCGGCCCCTATGCAGCACACTGCCGCTGCCAGGGTTGGGTTACTGCTTGGATTTTACATTGGAGGAGCCCGGAAGGCACGGGGATGGCCCTGACCACAGCTTGGGCTCTGTGCTCGGCAGGGCAAGCTGCTGGCCCCTTGCACAGCGCTCCGTGGATTTAGGTCCATGCTGAATTGGTGGGAAAAGGGACGTTTGGTGAACTGAAAGCCTCTTGTAACTCGTTGTGTGATATACCATGGCCTATTCTGTGTGTTGAAGCCTGGAGGCCCACAATATATCTGAGTGGCTGCTTGCAGGGGTCGAACGAGGCCATGCTTGCTCCCACCCAAGCAGGAGGTGCTGGAGATCAGTCTCTGCCTTCCCCTTGCAGTCGGCACTGGGGTCAGAGCAAACCCAAAACAAGGGGGCCGGGGCGAGGAGGTGGGCCTGGCCTGCCTGCCCGGTGAGGGGCAGCAGGTCTTCAGCCACAATGGCGGAGGAGGAGTGGCCCAAGGAGGGCAGAAGGCCCTTGGAAGTTGTCTCAGTTTGTCAGGCAGCTGAAGGCAGTCTCTCAGAGCCATGTGTGCCAGTAGCTGGCCAGCCCCTTCACCGTCTCAGCTGTGTGGTGGTGGGGTTTGCCGTCAGGCTGTGTGATTCCCCCTGGTTTCTCTGCCTGTCCCACAGGCAGGGTGCAGAGAAGCAGCACAAGGTGTCTGAGGAGAGACGTCTCCAGGCAAATGCCACCAAGCTCCTCGGTCTGACAGAAACCACAAGAGATGCTGCAACTACTGAACAGGCTGAAACAGCAAGAGAAACAACAACAGGGAAAAAAAAAATAATTAAAAAAATGACTGCAATCTCTTGCAATGACTTGCCTTCAGCAGAGGAGTCACAACGCAGTTGCCCAGGGGCAGGCTTGGCACAGCCCACAGATGCTGGGCTGCTGGAGGATGAAATAGACTGCACAGTTTGTCTGGCTAAGAAATAATGCTTTTCACTAGCTTATTTTTCAGCTGGATTTTTTTTTTTTTTTTAACCTGGTTCTTTACAGTATAGCTTGGGCTGGCGCAGTGGGAGTGGAAGGGGCTGCTTTTTTTTCTGCATCAGTTCTACTTAACTCCACATCCTGGCTACTGAGGCTTGTACTTGCAGCAGCTCCTCCAGCCTGGTGGAAAGCATGCATAGCCTCTGTAAATGCAGGATGTCTTTGTGATTTGATCAACTTGCATTTTTACCTCAGTCTCTTTGGCGGCGAAACAGCAAACTGTGCTGCCACGTATGTTTGTCTGTTTGGGTGATGTCTTTCTGCATTGTATTGGAAACAGTTCATACCCTATATCGGTCTGCTCAATTTTTATTTAGGAGGGAGCCCTCACAAATGAGATAATTATATTAAGCTGGGAAACATCCCCAGGTCTGCTCTGGAGCTGTCTCCGGCCCCCACAAGCCTGAGCCTCCTACAGCCCAGTGGTGTAGCACAAGCAAGTTGTCCAGGTTGCTTTCTTCCTGCTGAAATCCTGGGTTTTGCAACAGAGGATTTCCAAAGCCTGTCAGGGATGGGTCTCAGGCCTTCATCCCCTGGTCAGAGAAACAGTGCAGGAACGCCTTGGAGGGAATGATCCACGCATGTCCCCTCAGCATGTGCTCGCTCTCTGATGGCAGGAGCTGAGGCGAGCACTGGCTGCATTGGAGCTGGGTCTGGTTGTTCCTTTCCTTGGCGTGCAGCTTGCCTTGCGCTGCAGGATTTCGCTGGAGATGGTGTGGGTTGGGTATGGCGAGGGGGAGTGGGGCCAAGGTTTGGGAGCTCTGGGGACTAAAGTTCAAAATAAGCAGTCTGAAAGAATGGAGAAATGGTGAAAAACAGGAAGAAGAAGACGAGGAGAAAGATGCCGAGGATGGTGCTGGGGAGATGCACCTTGTGATCTGGAAGTCGTGGACAGGCACCAAACCTTGGTGGGGAGGGCATGGCAGTACTGGTTGCTATTTCTCCTCTCTTTGCTGGTTAAAAGTCAGCAAGGAAAACCCATGGAGGATTCCTTGTACCCTGTGTGAAGGACATAGGTGAGCAGAGAAGTGCCTCTGTAAGCATTGCTTCAGTGCTGGTTCTGCAAAGAGGCTGCAGGAACTCATTATTCATGATTTTATCTTGCTACCTGAAATACATAAATAGCCTAAAGGTTCCTCTGATGGACTTTTTCCAGCTCTTTGATGTGCCAAAGATAATTTCTGTACATACTCCCTCAACCTGTCCCCACTCCCTACCTAAAGTTTAATGTTTCTACTTGTTATGTTTACCTGTCTGTACTAGACTGCAAGCTCCATAAGACTGGGGCCTTACCATCTTTCATGTCGAAGGAGTTGTAACATCAACAGCTATAAAACGGGATATAAATTATCAAAGCAACATAAACTGTCACAGCTCGACTCTTGGGCATCTTCTGCACTGAGAAGATGGCCCTGAGCCTTGTGGTGCTCTGGATTTTAAGACTGTGGGATTGCAACAGTGGGAGCAGATGGAAGCATCCCCAGACCCATGCTGGGCTCCTGTGGCTAAGGCAAGAATGGCACAGAGCTGAGTGGTGCCTGCTGCCCTGCCTCTCACAGCTGGGGCACGTCCCTGTGTGTCCCTATGGTCCAGCAGCATTTCTGTGAACCTTCAGCACGCTGGCAGCCAGGTCCTGGGAGCTGCTTCCTCCTTGCAGCCTGGGATGTGTCAGGGAGAGACCTTGTTTTTATAACCTTCTGTTATGGCTGGAGGTGATGCCTCTGCGGTGGCGGTGGCGGCTGGGGAGCAGGCTTTGATCCGGATGCATCCTTTGGAAAGCCAGGCCTCTGAGCCTTCCTTGCCTTGGGCAAGAGCCAAGAGGATTTCCCCTAAGTACAGAGCCATCAGAGCTTATCAGAGCTGTCTTGCTGTCACCACCCTGCAGGCAGCATCTGGCCTGGAGGTCGGGCAGAGGCACCTGGGGCAGGGGGAGCCCAGCAGCAGCTGGGAGCAGGATGGGATGACGAGGGGGTGCTGTGAATGAGCAAACGGCCCCATCACCTGGGGGGTGCTGTGAATGAGCCAACAGCCCCATCACCCAGCTCACCTGGGGCATTCAGCCCAGGTATCCTCTGCACACCCGGCCAGCCAGACTGCCTCGCTCGGGGCTGGCCCTTCGCTAGATCTCAGAAGTGCTCGTGTTTCTGGCTCCTTCTTTTGCCCATCTGCTCCTGCGGACTGCTCGAGGCACTTCCACACTTCATTCAAACAAAGCTATTCTTTCGCTGACCCGGGGTTGCTATTCACTGATGAATTGGATGCTGTTCATCGCAGCTTGAAATACTGTTTGCTGCTCTTAATGCTTTCCATTCATTTTCTGTGGCGATCGGATTCATAGCAGCAGATACGCAGCTTTCATTGATACTTGATGCAGCAGCCATACCCTCAGCAAAGGCTTTTTTGTGCATAGGGCTCCAAACCTTTCAAGCAGGCTGTGGTGGAAAGCCATAATGTCCCTTTTCTGCCATGCCCCGAGCCACCTGCAGCCTGTGAAAGAGCACATTGTTTCCGCAATTAAAGAAACAACACGGGCAGTGTCTGTGCTGCCTTCGAGGGAGGGCTCTGGGTAATCCCTTTTCGCTCTGCCCCCATCCTTCACCCCCCACCATCCTGTCTGAGGCCCAGTTTTAGCCCCAGTGCTGCTTAATTCCCAATGGGGAGGTATTTGCAGGGTGGGATTTTATTTCCAGCAGCTAAATGAGCCTCTCGATACTATGCTACCTGGTGGGGCTGACTCTCCTGGGTGCTACGAGCAGTTCCTGGGTGCTGGGGTTTTATGTGAACAGCCACGATTTCCTTCTTCTTGCCACCTCTGGAAAACTGTGTGCCTCTAGCTGACCAGCGTGAGGAGGGAGGGGTTGGTGTTTTTTTTTTTTTTTTTTTTTTTTTTTTCCTTTTCTTCTCTTTTCATCTTCTTTTTTCTCTTCCCCCAAAAAAGCACTTGTGTAGGGGGAAGATGCTGCACTGCTTTTTGCTCAGAGAATAGGAGCCTGACAGCTTAGCGCTGCTCAGAGACAGGAAAATTACTTTGTCTGGTGAATATTCTAAAGAGATGAAATAACAGGGCACGATCAAAATCCTCTGCTTACCAGAAGAGCTGCCTGACTCCTGCAAAGCCAACAACTGCATTGTTTTACTCAGCTTTTGCAGAGTAATGTTAGAGAAGGAGCAGTGGTGATTCCTGCGAATGCTTTCAGCCAAAAAACGGGAGGCTCGGGCTGTGATTCATGCTGGCAGCCACAGGAAAAGTCCCTGCCCCAGCAGATAAATCGGGGTTTGCTATGGGCACATCCCTGCTGGTGCTTGCCCGGTTCACCTGCCCGGGACAGGGGCCGTCACCGCCAGCTCGGCGCTGTCAGGAGCCACCCAGCCGCAAGGCTTCGGCGCAGTGCAGTGCCAGCAGCGTGTTTTCGGCACACAGAGCTGTGTCGCGAAGGCAACGGCTGTGGAAAAACAACAGCGCTTCAAGAAGGGTGGGCTACAGGCCGAGCCAGAAAAAGGCCAGCCGTAAAGGCCGGGCTGCCCGGCACGCTGGGCCTGGCAGGGCCGCAGCTTGCCTGTTTGCCTTCTGGGAGAAGTCCCCGCCGTGGCTGGCTTTGCCTATTTGATCCGGGCTGAGGTCATGTCTTTTCCTATCTGCTGCACTCCCACTGCGAGTGCCTGTAAGAGGCTAATTGCTGTAATGCTTCTAATTGCCCAGCCAACACGTTGCCTCTGTTCTTGCCGTGATCCCAGCCACAGGAGCTGGGGCAGCCACTCACTGTTTGCCGGCTCAGAGGCAGCGGTGCCGGCAAACAAAGGCTTGCTGTGGGTGTCACTGGGAGCAGCCTTGGTGCCCGGCCCGTGGCACTGAAGGGGGATTTTCAAAGGGTGCCCAAGGCCTTTGGCTCCCACTGAATGGGTTGGTGGGTGCATAGCACTGTGCTTGGCAGGGGGACAGGCAGGGAGCCTATGACAGGAACAGCATGCAACGCTGCCTCTGCGTGAGGAGACCCCGGCTGCCAGCTTCAGCCTGGAAAGGTTCAGGCTCGGGGCTACGGTAGCAGTCCCCGGCCTGCTGAGTAACAGGAGGAACAGGAGCCGTTTGCTCATAAGACTTAATGGATGTTAAATGAAATCATTGAGCAGATATTTTTTTAAGGCATGGAGGAAGTCGTCTTTTTTTTTTTTTTTTTTTTTTTTTTTTTTTTTTTTTTTCAGGCGGACGTAATTAATTGGTGGAACTCATTGCCACGGGATGCTCCAGGTGCCCAAACTGTACATTGGTTCAAAAGCAATTAGGCAAATTAATGTGACAGCAGCCTGTGGAGGCCTGGTAAAGCTGATGTTGCAGTTGCTGCCTGTGGCTCAGGAAGCCACTCTCCCCCGCGACCAGAGCTGCAGGATGGCCACAGCGTGTCTTCTCCTCCCAGGGCTCCCCATGCAGATTTGCAACGTTCCCTGTGTAGAGAACAAATGTAAAAAGAAATCAAGGGACATCTCGTTCTCACAGTGTGTTACTGGGAGGGAGAAGAGGGGGATTTGGCAACTCTTGCTTCTCTGAGGTGTGTTTCTGCAGGAGTATAAGTTGGCCTTGGATGGGGGAGCCATGTTTTTGCCTTCCTCCTCCTCTCCGACCTCTTGCTGACAATGTTTTTGCCTGACCAAGAGCAGGCTGAGCCAACAAGGAAGCCACTGGTGTGGGTGCCACGGCTTGTGCCAGGCCATGGGGGCAGCAGGACAGAGAAGGGGGGATGGGACCACGTCTGCTACCCTAGCTGCACCCTCGGCCTCGCGTCCTCACGCTTGGACACCTTGTCCTTCACCCTCCAGGTGACACCTGGGGGTGACCTGACTTCTGTATGGCTTTGGGGAAGTGCTGACCACACGTGCAGTGAGCTGCCCACGTCCCCAAGGCCCACAGCACTGCCACACACCCTGTGAGGAGCTTGCCTCCACCTAGGCCTCTCTTCTGCTGGATAGGTGATCCCCAAGGCACTTTACCAGCAGTTTACACAGCAGCAGTGCTCTGGTCAACTGTGGGATGTGCATGTGCCAGCAGGTGCAGGTGCAATGCCCAGAAGTGGCCAGGAAATAGCCCCCACGTATATGCAGGAGAGAGAGAGGGAGGTAGTCTGCAGGCTGTGATTAAAGCTCAGTGCATTTACATTTTAAATGCTTCAGTGCTCAGTCAGTTTAGATAGCTTAATCTTTGAGAATTAGATAGCTTAATCAGACAGAAATAGAAACTGCACAAAGAAGGCTCTGTAAACCCCAGGGCTCTGGGTAGGGGAGCTCCAAGCTTGACTTCATTTTTATTTAATGCAGTGGTCTACTAGGCACTTTCTAGACAAAGTGCCGGAAAGAGATTTCATGTGAGGCGATATGTAAAGCAAGACCTATGATTTGTTTATTACATGAAAGAACACAGGCAGAGCTGCAGGATAAAAGGGCATAAAATAAATGGCATGAGAACCCAAATGGTGGTGTTTTTTTTTTTTTTTTTTTTTTTTTTTTTTTTTTTTTTTCCTGGCAGAGAGCTGTGGGATGTGGATTGTGCCAGGTCACCTTTTCTGCACTGTGCTGGAGTTGAAGTGATGCTCGCATTGGGTTAGGCTTGTGAGGATGCTGCCTGGCTGCCTGTCCCAATAAGGGAACAGTCAATGGATGTGATCTACAGAAAATAAATAGATACAAACTACTACAAACTACTGCGGCTCTGCTCATTAAGGTTCACCAAACAGGCACAGTTTCTTACCAAGAAATTAAATTTTTTTTTTTTTTTTTTTTTTTTTTTTTTTTTTTTTTTCTGGAAAAGTAGCTCCTCCAAGGAGCTACTCCAAGGCTGTTTATTGCAACTGAAAAAATTACCTTTGGAAATCGGTCCTGGAAAATAGCAGAGGTGACAGCACAGGTGACACCCGTGACACAGCATTCCTGGCCTCCATGGAAATCCATGAGCTCTGCTATATAATCAAGTCTCCCACTCCCAGTTAGCCTATCTTGATCACTTGGAAAATCTGTATTCACCCATGAAAAATGTACTCACCCCAAGGTGTGCAGGCGTGGGGTTATTTACCCATGCTCAGGAAGGGCAGGAGAGCGCCCAGTCTGTGCAGGGGTGGGCAGAGCAGTGTGAGCTTTGCAGACAAGCCCTGTGCAGGCTGGAGGGAGGCTGTGTGCTGTCCGTCCACCATGGGACAGCAACAGTTTATTTGGTAGAACTGGGACCACTTCTTGTAAGCAAATACTGCAAGGTGCAGGGGCATCTTGTGCCTCTTGTTCATCTTTTGATTTATTTTGTTGAAACTCTCCATCCGGTTGCTATCATAATCCTTCCTTCATCGTGTTTTTCCTCCACTTATTCACTTATTCTCTCTCTCTCTTTTTTTTTTTTTTTCCTGTAATAATGCTTGAGAAGCACTGGAGAAACACTCATTTTGGGCAGCCTGTTCCCCCTTGCTGTTCCCCAGTTTGTCTCTGCAAACAAGCCACCCCCAGCAGGGTGATGGGAGCTCTTTGGATGCAGCAGTGCATCGCCAGCCCCCTGCCCTGTGCATGAAGCTGATGCTGTGTGAAGCGAAGCGAAAATCTGCAGTTACAATCCCCAGTCAGATAGCTCAAGGCAGCAAGGAGGGAGAGGATAATCTATTCAGGTCATTAAGATGTGGGCAGAACTCAGCCTGTCCTAATTAATCCTCTTTGAAATTCTGCATGTATATAATTCATCTTGCACGCCAGTGGGTCCTGACTGAAACTGGTATTGCAGTTCTGCTTCTAAGCGTCTGTTTTTGCATTTGGTTCTTGGAGGTAGTTTACATAAATGGGTGGCTTTAATTTGTGTTCCCATCCCGACTGCCTCGCAGCTGTGTGGGGCTGTGCCCCCCCCCCCCACATATTGGCAGGGGCAGGCTCAATGGGGGCACCAGCGGTACCATCAAGCAGGGCACTGCTCCCTGCCTGCTACCCCCCAGGCCTGGGGGGTCCCTGTGCTGTGGGGCACCAGAAGCTGCCTCGAGGAGCTCTCAGGGAGAACCGGCTCTGTTTGTACAGGGTTTGTTTGGTTTCCTGTATGAGCGATGCTGAACAATCGCATTGTTCCCAGAACGCGCTATCTAGGCTGATCTTATTCCCATTAGCCACAACCATACCTGCAGCTCCCCTGTCTTCTTACGAGTGATGGTGGGAATAGTTCGTGTCAGGGTGTGTGACCTCTGGCAGCGGCGTATCACACTGCAGCATCTACCACTGCACGCCTCTCATCTCAGTTTGGGGTCTTTGGATGTGGCCATGCAGACACCGTGGGAGATTTCCAGCCAGGAGACTTCCCACCTGCTGGGCACGTCACCGTCAAGAGGTGCCGGCTTCGTTTTGGCAAAGCAAACACAGCTTTTGCTTCTGAAGACAGGTCAGCAAGAGGCAGCAGCAAGCCCCCCTATCGGTTGTTATGTTTGGGCTTTCACTGCTGCCCTGTAAAAGGTCCTAGGAGAAAGACATCCTCCTGCTGCCTGCAGGGCGTTTCACACTGCTCCAACCAGCTTTAATTTTAGCTTCTCGGCTTAACTGGGTGTGTGGTTGCGCCTTTCATGTCTGCCTTTGCTGTCCGGCTCTGGAGGCTTTGCTGGAGCTTGTGGCCTGCAGCCTGAGTGCACGGCAGAGCAATACAAACAAATGACAGGAAGGTTGGTGATAATTGAGCACATTCTCCAACACTTCAAGCAACTGCATTGATCTCAGCTCAAAGCTGCAGCTTTCGCTGTAAACAATAAATGACAGATGCCGGACTTTAGAACAGCCTCTCTTATGTCCTGGGAGGACACAAAGCTGCTTTGTAAGTGCAGGAGCCAACCCTGGTAGTAACAAGGCAGAGGGGAAGGGAGGAAACATGGCACCACTGTGTTTAATGCTGGAACGGTGGCGAACAGTGTCAACAGGCATGCACACACAGAGATATGTAAATATCGCCTTACATTTTTCCTGGCTGGATGCTAAAGTATCTGTTTGAGCTGGCTGAAAATGTGACTTTAGGGTTTGACAGCCAAAGAAAAAGCCCAATGCACAGCACTTTGTTTCCAGCAGACCCAGAAGCAAGGGGTCCTGCTGTGCCCAGGCTAACACTTCTCATAGCAACTCCCAGGCTGGGAGGCAGAGTCGAGGCAGAGTCACTTCGGCGTTTCACCCGGGTGACTTTTCCAGCTCACTGGCAGAGGGGTGCCTCTCATCCAGCTTGCTGCCACCAGGGTACGTGCCCTGTGTCCTGCTGTGCCCTGTGGCTGGAGGCAGCGGTCTCACTGAGCATGAGGCCTTGGTGTGCTGCATGTGGGGCTTCTCACAGGCACAGCTCACAGCCCCTCAGGCCATGGCTGCTCATCCTTGTGACTCTCTCAGAGTGGCTCTGTGGGGTGCCTGGATGGGGCGTGTGGGCCTTGGTGCTGCCCATGTCTGACAGAGGTGTCAGGCTGGGCTTGCAGGAGGGTACCCGAGCTCTTCCCCTCGCGGGGTGCCCTGCGGGAGCTGGGCCTCGGCCCAGAGCAGAGGCTGGCGTTCAAGCGCCATGGGTGGCAGGCGAGTCTCAGCAGGCCTGCAGGCAAGCTGCCTCGGCGGTACAGGCAGCGGTGCGAGGCAGGATCCGGGACACGGAGCACCTCAGCGCACTTCAAAGGACAGTCCAGGAGGCCTTACTGTGGTGGTGACACCAAGGGGCTTCAATCTGCCTCAGCAGGGTAGCACAGCTGAAGCCAAAGGCTGAATTACCTTTGGCTAAGCGTGTTAAATTTGTCTAAAGCTCAGGAACACAGAAAAAAAAAAAAAAAAGTTTATTTACTTATTTTTATCCCAGCTTCCCAACAGCAAATTTAAACTATAGTAAATAATAATTTGCTTTTTGAGGATAAAGTTAATCATAAGTTACATTTTAAAAACCTATTTCTGTTCGTTACAGTGGGGTATTATATGGGCGGACTGTTGACATTTACCAAAATCTCCTCAAAATTGTTCACCAGAGAACAGCAGAGGCCCCAACTCTTCTCAGGTGATAACTGTATCCCAGGTGATAACAGCCCTGTAAATCTGCTCTTTGATGTGCCTGCAAGGCCCAGGATGGTCATGTCATGCTCCAGTAGCAAGGTTTACCAATACTTGTGTTTAGCAATGTGGCTACCAAATGTCACCTGTCCCAGGAGGCTATGCAATGTGACACTAATGACTCACCGGGGACACACCTTGACCATCGACACACTTTTGTGAGCCTACCACACCCCTTCCTGCAGGCTTTAACTCGCCTTGACTGCAAAGCATCTTAGTATTTTTGCCTGAAGAGAAGAGGTCCTCCAGCAGTTGGGCCACTTGGCTGCTCTTGTACAAACCCATGATTGTACGACCCACTTTGCATAATGCACCGTTAACACCTGTTAAGGGTGATTGCCTCTAGGTATTTGCCACTGAAAGAGCTGGCATATAGAAAACATTAATTTCATAATGATCAAAACCTGAGATCACCACACTATGAGACATGCATGGAATAAAGAGTGAGAGATGATAAATGGTATCTCTGTAGATACATCCACTTGACAAGGTAAATACGAATACAGGCTTATTTTGGATAATACTTTTAGACTTGGGCAGAAAAATGGTATTTGCAGATTTATATAATGATGTACTAAAGATTTCTTTTTCTGATGAACACAGAGTTTTTGTAAGTGCACTATAAAGTTTAAGATCTGATTCTGTTTTCACATTAGCTTCTCTGAAGTTTATATTGGACCCACATATACAGCTCTCATTGTAGTGCAGATTTAGCTAATCCCCATTCCCATTTCAACAAAGAATCTATATAGCGTTATACATTTCAAGCTGTGGTTGTATTTACATTCTGCTCCCTGCTTGCCACAGTCCATGATATTTGCTGATAAATGCAATTCAAATTTAGCCTGACAATCTGCATCCTAATGATTTTCTAGATGTTGCAATTAGTTGATTTGCTAATGACTTTTTTTTTAACCTTTCCCCCTTTCATTTCCACACTTATTTGTTTCCTCTGCTTACAGTGTCTTTATAAACAGATATTCCCACACCATGTTTAGATATGGACATGGTTGAATGTAAACTGATTTACAAAATAAACTGGATGGTTTTCACCACCTTTATGGTGGGATAATCCCTTCTGTTGTGGGCAGCTGAGCACACTTAGCTCTGCTGGCCTCCAAAGAAATGGAGACAAATCAGTGCAAAAGGTCTGAGTGAACAAGACCTGGCACTGTTTCCTTTTCCAGGCAGGGAGTTCCAGGACTGTGTGTTTGCACAGCACTAGTTTTCAGCCTCTTGTCATCACCACCCATGTAACAGCACAGTGACAGCCATTTTAATACCTGTATTTTGATCATTTTCCTGAACTTTCTGCTCTGTGTGGACCACGAGGCTGGGGTTTTATTTTACTCCCTGTATTTTTTTCATTTTCCCTGTATTTCTCCCCATTGCCGTACCCCTCACCAAAGAAAGCAGGCAGCTTCTTGTACAATTTGCAATCACTGGACCATCTGAAAGCCAGGTGTGTCCTCCTTTGACTGCCACAAAGGCTGGAGGGGCAACTGCGGGAGCATGGAGAAGCTTCTCACATGTCTGCCAGCTCCTGGGAGGCTGTAGGTGAGCAGAAGCTTTTCACTCAAGGACCAAGAGCTGCCAGACTCTCTCGTTCCCTAGATAACCAGAAGCAGCTATTACAGAGGAGGCTCTTCCACCCTGTAAGCAGAAGCCCCTCCTTTCATTTCCCAAACTCATTTCTGGCTGCCAAATCTACCCGGACTGACATCACCCTCCGCTAAGGGTGAATCAGCGCGGTTGGGGAGTAGGGTTTTGCAATCTCGTAATGACAATTCGCCACAGCCTGTCCCTGTATCAACTGGCCAGGGAAACAACATTACTGCCCGGTAAGCAAGAAACGTGTTTAAACCTGTGGTTTAGGCAATGCAGCTGATGCTGCAGCTGTGCACATGGCCAGGGAGTAACTGAGATGCTTGGCTCCACCTAGTGGCATCGCCTTTGGAGAGACGTCTGCGGCCGGGGGTGGGTGCTAGTGGGGACTGTGGGCGTCCGTCAGCCTTATTTAATTATAGCTTTGCTCCTTTTGGATGGATGCATGTGTAAGCGGGCGGATTGGTGCAGGTTACTGTGCGTTATGTGTACACAAAAGTGTGCAGAACTGATAATTCAGAAAGGCCAAAATTAGGCACAAAGCTGCTCTGTGCAGCCCCCTTGTTCTCCTGTAACCTTTGTGCTTTCCTTCAGGGGACGTTTTGCTCAGTTACTGCAGCTTGTCTCAGTCAGAACATGAGCTCCAAGACACTGTGGGGTGTCCTTTGTGAGGTAGGTCCTAAACCTGAGCTAGGCTTCTCATTGTTCCTGAAATACATTAAATGGTAGTGTGAAGCAGTGAAGTACGAGAACAGCTCAAGCAAGCATGAGCCTAAGTAGCATTTTGGGTCTGCAATCAATCCAGGGAGTGCTTGGGCTGAGTTTCACCTCAGGCCCGTGAAAGAACCCAGCCAAGAAACCTGGATGTACTCACAAAATGCTCTTTATTCCTGGTTGGGGATCTGTTTGTCTTCAGTGAGCCTTGGAATGTCAGCTTAACTGCAGGATCCAGAATGGATAAGATTCATGTCAACCTGTTGGCAGGTTGTAACTCTTTTTCTTTGAATTTTTGGATTTCCCATGGCAAATTACATAGGAGAACCAGAAAGCAAGAGTGACTCAAAGCAATGGAGAAGAGATAATGCCAAAATCAGCAGGATTGTGAAAAGCCTATTTGAATTTTTTTCCCCAGGGATGCTTGTTTTTAATATAGAGAGGTGCAAAAAGTAAGGATATTTGCTTATAGTGACATGGGCTTTATTAATGACATCCTTGAATAGGAATTTCTTGGACATAGTACTCAATCTGGAGATCAGAACGTATAACAGGGCTTCGCATTCTGCATCTCGCTGAGTAGAGGCATGTTTTGAGTGGTTTCTCGAGTCTTCAAGATCAACAAATCCATAGGAAAGTACTGCTCAGCTTTCACATGCTGCAGTACCTTTCAACTTCAAAGTGCTTTGCACACATTAACTCATCTGAGATGCGTTCTGTCATGAAACTGTTATGCCTTTGTTTTTTTGTACCACGCTATTATTATACATATTAACCTGGTGCCTAGAGGCCCAACTGAGATCAGGGCTCTGTTGTGCACAGAGAGAATAAAAAAAGCCAGCTCCTATCCAGATGAGTTCATGATCTACAAAAGTAGCAATGGGTGGGAAAGGAAAGAGAGGCATGTGGAAGTAAGTATGCCTTATGTCACTTAGCCAGCAGCTTGCAGAACGCAGGTTTTCTGCATTCGAGGCCAGCACGCAATCCTTTGGCTTCAGTGCCTCCTGTTAATGTCGAAGTTGGCAAGAAAGAATGCCAGCCATTTTGTCTCCAGCTCAGAAGAGGCCAGACAGACAAAATTGTATGTGTTGCCCTCTCACCAGTGTTTTGCTTGGGTTGTTTCCTTCTGGTCCTTTAATCCAAACTAAGGGTTATTCTCACTGAAATTATCATTGTATGTGGGAAAAAAAAAACAAACAAACAAACATCCAAACCAAAAAAACCAACCACAGTTATAGTGACCACTATCCATGACTTCATCTGGACAACTCATGAATCTAACTTACGGGCTTGTGTATGCATACACATGTGCTGAAGTGCAGATTAGGTCAGGCCTGACATCTCTCTGCTAGAGTTTACCATTGCACCTTCACTGCAATACCTTAAGAGCGTGGGCACAAAGCAAATGGATAGTTTTGTTAAATGTGAAATGCAGCTAGAAAAACATTCTGAGTAGCTTAGCTAGTTATTTTGTTCAGTGCTTCGAAGATAGAGAAAAATAGCAAAAGTTATTATTACTAGCACTACTTAGTGTAAAGAGTTTGCTTCTGCCAGTGAGGAGCAATGCCATGTATCCACAGTAGATTAGGAAATGTATAAGTGCTAGAGAGGTGTGCAACCTGGGATATCTTTGGAAAACAAAACCCAAACAACCAAATAATAAATAAATAAAAAGGAAAAGAAAACCCAAGGATGCTGCAAATACGAATGAGTTGGTTGCAACCCACGTGCTGCAAATAATATCTCAGCAGATGATATGTGCAAGAACGTATGTCTAGATATCTGGTATTAAACTGCTTGCCAGGTTTGGAGACTTGCTACCATGACCCTTGGAGCAGTGAAGTTACCATTAGCTTCCTGGCTTCCTGTGAGTTATTCTGTGGAAAACCAGCCACTGCTGTCAGGTAGGCCTGAGTAGTTTACTACAGACTGGTGGCCTTCCTGTGCAGCGTGACACCAACATCTGTTTCTGTAAATGATCTCTGGAGCATTGCTCTGAGGCAGTGCAGAAAGGCTGGCATTTCAAACTACCTAAGTGGACAGTTTCCTCTTAGAATAATTCCTAGCGTGTTTTACAGAGTAATATCTTCACTTCCACAGCTAGTTCACTCAGCTTCTCCTTTATCCTCTTCTCTCTGACCTTGTATGGGGAGAGTGTAAGCCGTTTTGGGGCAGAGACTTGTTCTGTTTTTACGTGCCTAGCATAATAAGGCCCCACCTTGAGGGGCCCTAGGCACTGTCCTACCAAATAAGCTGAATTAATTGCATGATCATCTCCTTTAACCATGTGGGAGGAATAATGCTAGTGGACCTTTTTCTCCTTTCATCAGTTTTCAAAAGTTTGCTTTGGATGTTCATGACAGTTCAGGCGTGTGCCACAGAACTTGCCCGTGCAATCTGTCCCAGTGAAGAGCTCCACTCCTATGGCTTGCATCTTTTCTGGGGCTTGATACCATTTTTCAAAAGTAATCTTCTGGTCTGGTGACTCTGTTCCCTCCAAGGGCTACATGTCCCTCTGACCAGTTTGACACTGGCTTCTCACGACAAATGGTGAATCCATGAAGAAGCGAATAAATACTTGTAAAGGTTTTGCTTCATTTGCACTTTGCCTTTGTGTAATTTATCATCTTTCAACGTCTTGCCTGCACTTTTTAATTACTGCTACCCTTCCATCATTTTTGTAATTTAAAAAAAGCCAATTATATGACAATCTTGATTGCCTAATAGTTGTAGTAAAATGTGCACATGTGTAAGTAAGGGTGATTGTTCCTTCTTGTTTGTTTTTGTTCTATGCACCTTTCAGATTTCTAAGTTATATAACTGTTCCCTTTGGCTTGCGATCAAGGTTTGAGATTAACTATGGCTCTGCTGTGGTGTGCACTGTGGAGCTGACATATGGCTAATCCACCTGACAGGCTCTGGCTCCTCATTCCTTAAAAGAGTGCGGATGGAGGATTTTGCTGTTAAAATGGCAGTGTCAGTGATGTATTAAGCAAAATCAATGTCCTGATCTCTGGCTCTAAAACCGCATCTGGAAGGACAAGTTCAGTGCTGGAATAGAGTGCTACTGCCCCTCTTGTGGATAGACTTGCAGACCTACTGGGGGGGGGGGGGGGATTATACAGGCTTAGCAGTTCCGAAAATCAGACATTTATATGACTCAGACCCACCTGTGTTTTCCCGAAAGTAATCATATCAAAAAATAAAATAAAATAAAAAAAGAACACTTTCAAACTCTTTTCTTATGTATGTAGGACATAATCTATTTTGTCTCCAACCTCAAGAGAAAACCTTACAGTGATGTTTCCATATGTCAATTTAATACTTTTTAGCACTTGTTTGTACTGCCAAAGTATCTGGCAGACCTACTGGTAGCCTGAGACACCAAAGTGGCAAGCACTGAACAAGCAGAAAAGACAAGATGGTCCATTCACTTTGAGGGGTGTAAAACTGAGACAACATTCATCTTAAATGTATGTTTATCTGATGTGTTATCTTAAGACAATACTTAAATGTAAGGCTGTGACTAGTTTGTACCCACAAGTATTTGCAGGAATGCAGGCCCAGGTCCACCCACACAGCCCACCAAGAAAGGTTTTGTGTGGGTACAAGGCATCTGTGCCCATTGATGGCGATTTCCAAGGCAGAGACCTGATAAACAGCTCCTTTGCTAGCAGTCTGTGGCAATGCATCATTGGTGCAACAAAGTGATAGAAAAATAGCTTATTAAAAATGCTTGTTAGATACCACAGGTGTTGGTGCCCTTCAGATGGAGAAGGGCACACTGTTCTAGAACATGCGTATGTGTTCCTCTTTACAGCAGCTTGCAAAATTTGAAAGACAAGTACTAAATGGCAATGGTAAGAAAAATGCCACTTGCAGGATTTGGAAAGAAGACTATAAAAAAACAATGTCTTTGAGAAGGTCTGAGGAAATCGAGAATACAATTAGATTATCAGATCACTTTGCAAACAACCAAAAAATAACCCTGTTATCATAAAAATTACAGGCTGTATGAAACAAAACAACTGGGAAACACTGTGTTGCTGTCTTCCCTGTGGATAATGATCTGTTCATTGCTATCAAAACAAGACATAAACAAAGCTACACCAAAGAGAGCCTGTAGCAAAGAAGATAGAAGTATACAGTGGTGGAAAAAAACACGGAGAGGAAGGAAGGGTTTGGACTGCTGGTGCTACAGGTGGGGAAGCAGCATGGGGACTGAGAATGCTCCAGGAAGAGATGGGGGAAGGTGTGTGCTTCTTGGATGGAAAAGAGAGAAAACCGGAGTTCGTTCAGACTAAGTTTGAAGTCTGCATATTAGCTACAATTAAGTTTTATAGCTTAGTTCCTGCAGATGTTGAGAGTCAAGATAAGTGTTTGAGACATTACATTAGAAATTGTATTAGTTCACCTACTATAGACAGCAGCTCTGTGATACAAAGCCCATATGCCTTCATTTAGCTCATTATATCAGTTAAGTGGTTGGAGGAGGTAATGCATCCAAGGACATCTGAAGAGATTATTATATCTCTTTGTTGCACCCACTTCAGTGTGGTCCTACCACTAAGCTTTGGCAGCAATTCTTGGAATAAAATTGCATTTTTTTCAATTATGTAGCAAATTTGCAGGCCTAGATCTCGCAGCTGGGGGCAGAGGAGGGGCTGCCTTTGTCTTTGTCTTTTTTTTTGGTCAAAGTTGGGTTGGGCGCTAGATCTAAAAACATTTGCCCTAAATGAATTTTCACTCTGCAGATGGATTTGACAGAAGAGGAGCATCTGTGGAAATTCTGTTTATGCTTTGCAACAGGCAAACTTTGGAACTTGCATCCTGCACAAACAGCATGAATATAAGTAGCTTTTCATATGTCAAAACAAAACAAACAAGCACAAAAACACCAGTAAACCCCAGAACTCTGTAAAAACGTGCACCGTGCATATACGATTATTTGTTCCTGGTCAGTATAGGCCCATGGAAGGTAGGAACGACCTCCAGCCCGCGCAGTGCGGGGCAGTAGAGCAGGGCTCCGCTTGGATGGAGCACGGTGTTACTTGCAGCTGGGGCTGGTGTTAATGAGAAGCCTCGTTAATGAGACAGGTCGCAGGAAGCCAAGCAAAGAGGCCGTTTCACAACACTTGGTGGTGGCAGATGGCATTGACTGAGCTTGTTGGAGAGCACCTGAGCGCTGCTTCTCTGCCTGTTAATGGGAGGGCAGAGCCTGGCCTGGGTTTAATTAACGAAGGGTGTGGGTGGCTGCTTGTGGGGCCTTGCTCTTGGGCTACAAATCCCTCTCCAAAATCAAACCTCATTCTTTTTTTTGGGAACTCCTGCAGTTTAAAACTGCACACTGCTGCCCTACAAAGGGCGCCCTGTTTCACTGGGGGCCGGCTCTGACAGGAGACTGCCATCCTCCCTTCTTCACGGGCTCTGGGAGGAGATGTGGGGCTCTCCCCCTTTCCTCCAGGGCCACCACCCTTCTCCTCGGGCACGGTGTCCCCCGGAGGTCCCCCGGGGCCGGCGGCGGTGCGAGGTGTCCGCTGGGTGGCACCAGAGGCCTCCGGCGGCCGCAGTGCTGCGGGCGTGAGGGGAGGCGGGCGCCATTTCCCGGCCGCTTGGCAGCCGCGGTGCTGTCATGTGGGGTTTACCTGGCGGTCCTGCTGCGTGACACCAGAAATAACTGATAATAGTGCTAGAAATAACAAATTTTTGAGGTTGCATCTGCAAATGGCAACTTAATACTGCGATTATTTCATGCAGGGAGAAAATCGTGGGGAAGGAGGGTGTATTTCTGCAAAGAACTGAGAGAGCGATGTTTTGGTGTGTGTCTCTAAGGGTGCTCCAGTTGCTTTGCAGAAAGCAAGCAGTCTGTGGGTTAGGGACTTGTACAGTGTTTTCCTGAAGGCTTTCTCCTCCACCGAGACAATGTCAAAGTTACAGGGGAGGATGTGATCTAATAAAAATAAATGGCTTATATTAGTGTGATCCTGAGGTTTCTGTTCAAATCAAGAAAAAAAAAAAATCATCTGTTTCAGTAACTTTTAGAAGCAGGGGTGTGGAGCATATGTATTGGCCTGGAGCAAACTGCATCTTCTAGTAGTAGAAGAAGAGATGAGGTCAGGATTGAGAGCAGCTAAGTCTTTGTTTGGAATGCATTAAAACCATTCAGCACCTGGCATGTGGAAGTGGGCAATGTGTATTTCAACAGATTTTTAGGTAACAGTTTGAAAATGTTGCTTTTTTGTTCATTACACACATTAAAAATGGTCATGCCTATTCATTAGTCCTCTTAAAGGTATGTGGAGCATGTGTAGAGAAACCTGAGAATTGGTTGGAAGAAGATGAACCTTAGCTGAGTGCAGGTGACTCATAAAAGACCTGGCTATCATCATAGTGAGAAGGATCATAAGGCCTCTGAAGTAAAGTGTGGTCGAGCACCACAGGATGAAAGCTGGTACTTTCAGCAGAATTTCAGATTTGTTTTTCCTCTTGATCTGAAGAGTCAGACTAAAGCTTCTGTTCTCCTTGAAGACTTCCAGTCTTCATTTGGAAATTGCAAGCAAAGATGAAAAATCTTCCCCCAGGTACTTTGCTCTTCTGGTTAATCACCTTGCAGAGTAGAACTTTGTCCAATGTCACAGATGAATTTGCTTGGCTTGAACCACTGGTGTTTTGCATTTGTTTTTCTGTCGTATTAAACAAATCTGGGGGGAAAAAAAGTTTTCTCCTTACAAAGGATTTATGTAATGTAATCACATAATCTATTTGTTTTCTTCTGGTAGCCCATACAGCAAAACATTTTGCTGAGCTCTCAGCTCTTCTTTGTGCCTCTTTTTGCTTCTTCCCTAGTTCTTAACCGAAGCCTGGAGAAGCAAGCTCATTTCCAATGCAGCTCCCCTCCCCTGTGCTGCAACATGGTATAAACTCAGGGATTGTACCCATTCATTCTACTTTCAGCAGAAATGTCTGTACTCTCTTAATTTTGCCTAAATCCAAAATCTTCTCAAGTTCTTTGCTTCCTAGAATATGCACTCAGCTTGTATGTGAGGCTTGTACTTGCTATTTTTACGCGTACTGTGTTTTCTTGAGAAGTGTGCATTGCTAAACTGAATTTATTGATGACCAAATTTGTTTTACCCTTCATTAATCTCAGTATGATAAACATGTAAGTGTATGTATAAGGAACAAACATTTGTTTCTTCCCTGGAGAGGAAGAAACACCTTTATGGGCTATGTACCCAGAATGAAACCCTGTAGAACTCCACTAGAAACTTCCACACCTGGTCGCGTATTTTTGTAAGCTCTGCCAGTTAATGAATTTTCAGTCCATTTATTGTGCTTTCATTGATGTAGGGTAAGAGCTGCCATTTTAAGTAGAGTGTCATACAGCACTATGTCAAGTACTCTGCTGAAGCCATTATATTTTCACGATTACTATTAGCAATCAATTCTGCGGTCTCAGAGAATGCAATCAGGTTTATGAGCCAGTGTCTGTCTTCCATGTAATTGAGTAGACCATCCCTGCTTATGTTCCCATCCTTTCATTCTTTATTGATTGCATTGCATGGATTTGTCGTTATCTTGCCATGCACTGAGGGTAATAATTACTGAAGTCAATGCATTCTCCTTTTTAGTGAGTATCAGCACGATGCTCCAGTCTTCTGGCATGTTCCCAATTTTTCTGAAGGGGAATCTCTTCTCAGCATGATCAGAAGAGGTATGAAATTGGATACTGCTGCAGCCCCTATGTCTCATGCATAGCTTGATGCCAAAAGCCTTGATAAGCAAAAAGTAATCATGACATTGATACTATTCTGTCAAATATCCTAGGGTTTGTTGATCCTAGTGCATGCCTTCTCTCCGTAAGTGTTCATTTGACTCTCATGTGTGCCTTATGCCTCTAAACTTCCGTTTGACCTTCATGTTCCTGTAAATTTTACGCCCTTTAAAACTGTATTTTAGAAGGACAAATACTGTATGCTCTAGCAGTGTGTTTTGCACAACCCCTATCTAACATGTATTGAATTTCTTTGTTGTTGTTGTTAGGAATGCATCCTAATCTCTTTACTTGGACTGTGAAGAGTGACTGAAGCACTGTCTGTATCATTTTACCTGTCTGTAATCTTTAACTGGGATTTAATCAGTTAATCTGACTAGGAGCAGACACAGTTATCAGTGCAAACAGCCATCTGTTCATATCCTTCCTTCTAGCCACTGTACAGAGTAGCCTGAAAGATACAGAGCAGGAGAGAGAGTAAGTGAATAAACTGGCCTCCAGAATCATCCTCTGAAGTACCTTATCTGCCTTTCCAGAGAGAAAGGACTGAATCCACAAGTCGCATTTGTGGAAAGGAGATTTGTAATTAATTTCTTTCTGCTTTGCCTTATTCCATGCAGTTGGAGCTGATGTATAGTGCCTTTTGCTAACTGGGGAATTTGTATTCTGATGATATGCTTTGTTTGCCATTCCCAAACCTCACAGGCAGGTGCAGGAAGCCATCCTAGGTTCCAAGATATGGTTAAGCCTTGTCCATGACTATCTCAGTTTTGGAAGACAAAGGATTCTCACTTGCAAAAATTTATTTTAAAAAAGGGACATCTTGTGCCTTTGTTTATTGGATCAATTGCATTGCTAAGCTTAGATCGACACTGAGTCTCTGGAGTTGTGCACCTGTGTGTTGTGTTTGAGGGAGTGCTTTACCCCTCATGGTTTTTAATGACAAATGACCTTGTGGGTATACCTCAGAGTCCAGAACAGCAGTTACATTTGTGGGCAGGAATTTCATTATTGACTGGAATGGGAAGTCAATTAACCATCAGTCTTCAGAATGTGCTCTGTGAACGAGAGG
This sequence comes from Aythya marila, assembly GCF_965140915.1. Lineage (NCBI taxonomy): Eukaryota > Metazoa > Chordata > Aves > Anseriformes > Anatidae > Aythya > Aythya marila. The sequence goes on along the minus strand of NC_139045.1, from coordinate 32,081,942 downwards.
AGGGGGGTCTGATTTCAATCACACTGGTCATTTTTTGCCTTTTCTATTTAATTCTGTGATACAGCGTGGGGCTTTCTCTGCTGCTCATGAAAGGAAGAAGTGTTTGTGTGACAGGTGCCATGTGAATTTAAAAGAACAAACTTGTTCTTCACTCTGTTCTGATTTTCCTGTTATTCCAGTCCTAGCTTTAAGACCTTCCACTAAGCACAGACTCAGCAGCGTTGTGCATGTAGAGTTGTGTGGTGATGTCAGGTAATTAAAAGCACATCAGAGCCATGAAATGCCATGTGAGCATGCTAAGGGAGGCTCTTGGCCAAATTTCTGGCTGCCCTTAACCTGTAGAACTGCAGCTGCTTCCTGCGGTGCTGATCTCCCTTTGGTCTTGAATCTGTACAGGCCCACTGCTGTTATCACTCGGATGTGCAGCCTGTGGTGGTGGTGGCTCTTCTCTGGCACCACGGTACAGAGCCGGGATGCTCAGACACAGAAGGCACACAATGAAGGGATGCGTGGCAGCAGTGACATGGTGCAACAAGGGAACTTCCAGTAGGACATGGAAAGGAAAAAAAAAATCTTACCCGTGGGAGTGGCAGAGCACTGGAACCAGTGCCAAAGGTATGATATGTCAATCTGTATTGAAGATCAGATAGACAAGGCCCAGGATCTCAATATCTAATGTGAAGTTAGCACTGTGTGGAAAAGTGTTTGGTCTAGGTGACCTTTGCACATTACTTTCAGACAAATCTTTTTTTTGAAATGATTCCTCTACAGTTACTAGGACCTATTCCTTGCAACACAATTTGTTCCATGTATGATGGGATTCATTTTTTTTTTACCACAAGATAGTTCAGAACCAGAAATATCCTTACGTTTGAGTCCTCAAATTTATCTTTTTTTTTTTTTTTTTTTTTTTTTTTGTCCAGTCTTTTCATTTTTGTGGCTCCATGTTACTCAGATTCTTGAAGTACCTGGATTCTTGTCCACTTTCATGGGTCTTGGGTAAGGCCGTGCTCTGGAATAGAAGATCTGGAGCACAAGAAATTAACAGCAATTATTAAGAGAGGTGATTTCAACTCATAGGGCAGTTCTTCACTAATGTAAATCTCTAATTTATTTCAATTTGCAGTACTTTGGGTTACAAACAGTAAATGTTTCTTTAAGGTAGTGAAGCAACAGCTGTATTTCTGGCTTCCTTACTGGGAGTTAGTGGCTTAGGTAATTGGGTTCGTTGCTATTTGGAGCATAATCAGCAAGTATTCATCCTCTGTACAGCCAGCATATAAAATTTGCAAGAGCTGCACACAGTGCATACTCAATCAATGTAAATCATTTAGCAGCCAGCATAATGGACGTCTGGCTATTGGACTAAAAAATCCACTTGGTAATACAGGCAGATGAGTCATGAACAAATTTTCCATTTATATATAAATGATGATATCCACAAGAGACTGAAACCTGAACAGACTAGCTTCCCGGCCAGTAGAAGGGAAAATGAAGTACTGAACACTTGAAGGTGCTTTTTTTTTTTTTTTTTTTAATATTTTCAATACCTTCCTTCAGTGCCACGATGGCATTTTGCTGCAGTTAGTAATTATGGACATGACCCAGTTCTAATTACTTGAGGGACAGGGTAATTCTTTTCCTTCCACCAAGGGCTCATGCTGGTGGTCAATGTGTGAACAAATCTCTCTTTAAGGTAAGCTTGGACTTTGGACCAGGTTTTAATGGCTGCAGAATCCTCCCTGCCGGAATCGGAAGCTGGGGAATCTTCTCTGTGCGTGAGGAGCACAGTGCAGTTGTTGTGGAAGTCAGCCTCAGCTAATAATTCAGCAGAGATTTCCTGGGATTAAGCTATCAGAGTACGGCCCTCATTTAGACCACTGACATCAGAGTAGGAGTGTGTTGGCTGAGTATCAGCAGCTGCAAGGAATGCGGATGATGAGCTTTCTCCTCACTGATGGATGTCAAATCCCTAAACTTTTTCGCTCAGTCGATATGTATTTGAAAGTCAGCAAATGCGATGTGCAGAAGTATAGATTTGAGCACAATATCTTTCCTTTCTTGAATAGCGTTTGTGAAACAGGATAGGAAATATTGCACCTCTCCATTGCATGCATCTTCATTTGTTTTTTGATCTGAAAACATCATAAATCAGCAGGAAATCTTACAGTTTCTTATTTGAAATGAGAACTAGCCCTTCTTAAGAAAAGAACTCCTTTCACTGTTAATCATCCTACATGGATTTTGATTAGATTCTCAAAAAAACTTTATTCTCTTTTTTCTTTCATCCACTTTCTTGTGCTTGTCTTGTTTGTACACTTTTGCCACAAATCAAACGGCCAGATGTTTATGAGCATGACCTCTAGGTGGCTTGTTGCAGATGGAAAAGTGCTGTGGGTCAAACTCACTGATTTTTATTGTTTGCCTGGGTTGACTCATGAAGCCGCATTTGGCCCCTCAGGTCTAAAAGAAATGGTTAATTTAGTTAATTTTGGTATGACACCTTGTTTGCATTTTTTTTTTTTTTTTTGTGTGTGTGTGTGTGTGTGTATTTACTTTCTGGCACACTGTGGTAACTTTAAAACAAAAAACATTGTGATCAGAGGTTTTGAGTTATCTTTTAAGAGCCTGGAAAAAAGTAGCTTCTGAAAGTAGATCGGTTTCATTAAGGTGAGAGAAGAGGTTCTCTTGCATTTTAAGCTGAATGGAATGGTACGTCACACTTGTTTTCAGCCCAGGATCTCCAACTGCTCTCTCATGATAGTGTTAGTGGGCAATGCTGCTTGGGGAGAGGAATCCTGCTCCCACAGAAAAATGCAGTCATGAAAAGCTGTCTGTATAATACTGCCACACATGGGTAAAGCACTTTACAGACAAAGACCTGGTTTTGCACACTCACTCACGACTCTCCCTCCAAGTAAAACGAAGGATAGCAATTCCTCATGGGTATAAGAGGAAGAGGAGGAATAAAAGGATGTGGATTATACATCAAGGCTGTAACGTTTGGTAAGTAAGAATGTGAGAACCACCTCTAGGCCACAGGTTCTTTTCATACAATTTCTTTCCTTCCTGACTTGCAGATGGATCTCTCTACACATAAATCTATTTCTTTCTTTGTCTTTCTCTTGTGCCTTGAAGCCCTTGTCACAGGTCAGGATGATGTGAAGCTACCTGCTGTAGAGAAACAGGGGAAAAGGTTTTGCCTGAAAGGGCTGACAAGTGATTTGTGTGAATGATTCTCAGTAAATTCAGTTGTTCTTCAGTGCTAGTGGAAATAATTTGCCGTTTACATGGACAGAGTTGAGGCAACAGTGAGACTAAAATCTGCACTTTGAAAATATTTAAGGCTTGTCCCTGTGACATGATGTACATCTAGATGCTAAGAAAAGTGATCCTGGTGTATTTCTGGGTACTGGCCTAGGCTGGTTGCGGAAGCAATTCATACTAAGGTGACTGATGTCTTTGCCCTGCCTTGCTTTGTGCAACAGCTTCAAAGCACTGAATGACAACAAACCTGAAAGTTGTCGTAGGGAGCTAATGAAATTAAAAAAAAAAAATTCCACTGAAAATGGATAAAAATGTCTCTGATTAGGTAATTGCTAGGTTAACAACCTGGCAATGTTTCCTCATTCCCTTTCTAGGTGTGTGCCAAGAAAAAAGGCAAACTTTTTTTTCCCAGAAGAGTAATTTTGCAGTAAAACAAACAAATGGATCTGCTCAGGAATTTCTCCCCAAACTTCAATAGTGACAGATAGCATGGAAGTGTAATTGATGAACCATTGTGCAGATGTTTACAGAGCTGTTAAGATTTACGTCTGAAGATTGCTCAACCCTGAAGCTGCAGTGCTCTTGTGAGGAAGAAGCTGACAGGTCAGTGGGAGATAACCTTCTCAATTTCTTTTCCTGTCAGTGTAAGCTGGTTTCAGACCTAAGAATAAACTACAAATTACCCAGCTGCGGTTCTTGGGTGGTACAGTATTTGATTAAAATAAACTGGGCCCTTTTTTTTTTTTTCTACATCTCATTTGTGAGAAGTAACATAGACAAGTCTGAGTGGACTGACAGAGGAACAAAAAAACATTGTGCAATAAATGACACAAATCCTGAGATATACTACTTAAATGTTCATTCAAAAGTTCTGGTGTTGAGTAATTACCATGTTCATGTTGATTAATTCAGTGTTTTGAGCCTGTGTTTGAGAATCCTGGCAGCACTGTGAGGGACTCGGGTCTCTAAAGATCAGAATGGTCAGCATGTGCTTTCAAGTATTGCATGCTACAGCTGAGGGATGTTTATAGCTTTTCTCCTCTGAAGGCAATGAAGGTTTCCAAGGAATAACTGATATGGACCATTTAAATAACATGTAATAGAGTAAAATACTGTTTTACTTCCTGTCAATGTGGGAAAAAGTAGCAGGGAAGAAATGAGAATACTGTATTTCTGTAATACTAGTGAAAGACACAGCTGAAAAGGTCTCAGTATTTTAAAGCAGTCAGCTGCTAAATATGTACTAGCTAAGTAAAGAAAAAGTCTGAGATACGATCTGTGCTGGAGAAGAAAATTAAGCAACTATTAAATTTAACTATAGTACATTTCCGCAAGGCAGGTGTCTTACCTACTAAATCACTGTAATTCTTGACATATAACGTTGTACTGAAGAAAATGATCTGTGATTATAAAGGGGTTTGGAGGCTATAAACATTGTGGGAAGCCAAACTGTTAGGATATTTTTTTTTTTTTTCACATGGCGTAACCTGCTACCCTATGGGCCTCCTGTCATTAGAGACTGAGGTAGGCCAGACTCTCACACTGAGCGGATGTCTTGTTCCACCTGAAATGTGTCCTGCTCTTATACGTTCCTCCACTAAGCTATCCTATAGCTCTTTATTTCCAGGCCTTTCCCTTCCTTGGTGAGAGCAAGTTTGTGAAGTTGCTTAAAGGTGGATGGAAAACTTCTCAATGTTATGCTGTTGCCCCAGAAGATTGTCATGACATGGCCATCTTGTAGCGTTTTGTCCCGTCTCTGCTGTTTTTAAAGGTCCTTCAGCCAATATATTAATCAAGTAAACGTTTTGACACCCGGATCAGGTTACAGGATTCATAAATTATCAGATGACAGGTCTAAAACTGTCTGAAAAGGTCACTGAGATCAGTTGTGAAAATGAAGCCAAATACATTACACAGTACAAGCCAAAACAAGATACGATGCAGAGAGACTGAGGCTCTTAATCAGTAAAGAAACTGCATGGCGCGTGTGAGAGGACTTGCTGGAAAAGCAGCAGTGTGCAAATGCTATTTTCCTTGCCTGCAGTTGGTAACTTTTGACTCAAATCTTCGGGGGCTTGGATGTCCTAGAGAAGAGAAGGTTGAAGGATCTTAATCTTTAGCTTTTTTATGATTGCTTGTAAGTGATGCGTCTCTGCAGTTCCCTCATAATAGCATGGTAGTCTTTCTTACATTGCACAGCTGGTGGGGTGTGGCCAGCTCTACTTATTTTTTGGCCAAATTTGACTAATCAGATTATCTAGGTAATGGACTACCGAATGGAGTTTGTGTTCTGTGTGAACAACAGTGGGTTGCCTTTTGGTGTTCATAACATGTTCCCTTAAATTCAAAGGCAGAGGTTAGAGAAAAATGTGGCAGAAAGCTCAGCAATGAAGCTTCACTGTTGTGGGACTCGCACAGGCAGATAGTTTTGTCTGCATGGATCGAACTACATGCATAGGTAACTTTTGGCCTTTTTATAGGCAGTGTTACCCTCTTTATCTTTTCTGTTTCTTTTATTTTGTTTATTGCCTGCTAACAATTCCCACTTGTTAAGGAATGCAGATTGCTTGAATCAAGAATTGTCTTGGCTTGTTTTTATGAGATATCTGGCATATGGACTAATTAACAATTAAACTTGTAAGTCAAATAGGAAAAATCCCTACTGCCATAAAGACACGATGCAAATACTAATCGCTCTTTTTCCAAAAGCAATGTTGTTATTGGCCCTAACAGGGAGTAGATCTCATTTGGGATAATACCAATAGGTTACTCAGGTGTGGCTTCACCAATGCTAAGCAGTGGAGAAAGATCACCTCCCTCAACTTGCTGGTAGCGCTCTTCCTAATGCAACCCAGAATACCATTGGCCTTCTTTGCTGCAAGGGTGCACCACTGGTTTATGTTCAACTTGTCCACCACGAGAAGAACAGAGCCCACCTAAACAGGATGTGTTTTGGGTTGGGAATCCCACAACAAATTCAAAAGAGCCATCAGAGCCTTCCCTTAATGCCCTTTTTGTTGTTTAGTGCTATTGCTGGCAGATCCAGTTTGGAGGATGTTAAGCTGCTGGAGACTCCAGAGAGTGAGAGCAATTTTTTCAGTTTAAATCAAGAGAGGTACACTGCCTATGCCAAGGGAGTTTAAAAAATTACTTGCAACCTCCACCTCAAGCTGACAACAAGCCAACAAGTTGTCAGGACTATTTGCAGTCAAACCGAAGGGTTAAATAAAAAACTTCGCATGTGGATGTGACTTCTAACTCAACATTGTTGTGCATCATATCTTTCCAGTTACTCTGTTACCTGATAGCTGTTGCAGGAAGGAATAACTTCAAAACCTTTGTGCCCACTCAGTGAGTATATTGGGCAAGCTTGTGATATATTTTAATCACTAATAAAATAGGCTGTTTTTCTTTTCTTTTTTTTTTTTTTTTTCTTTTTTTCTGTCCCTAGGACATGGGGGAAAACCTGCAGCTGAATTTTGTGAAAGATGTTCCTCGTGTTCTTCGTATGGATGACTGCAGCAGTGATGGTCTCATCAGTGCCACACATCTCCCTCTGATCCTTGTACTGTAGGTCAGCAAGTCTCTTTTCCTGGATGTATCATTGCAACACGCCAATAGGTGTGTATAATGGAAGTCTAAAGAATGCTGCAAATGAAAGGTTTTTGCCTGAGCTGCTAATGCAGATAGTTCAGTATGGTAAATGGCTGAATTGTAAACCTGCAGGGGCAAAGAATGTTTTCTTGTGTGAGAGGCTGCAGTAGTCAACAGGACTACAGTGCTTTGAAGAAGAGCAACATATAGCATGCAGTTTGGCTGCTCCTGCAGCAATGCCACATGTGGAATTAGGATTTGATGATAAAGGGGAAGAAGTGGAGAAAGCATTACTGGCTTACTTTGGACCTGACCTAGTTTAGCTACTGATGATGTTGATTAAATAGGAGAAAAATGCATGCAGAAATATTTCTCCCTCTGTGTCTCTCTCTGTAGGTATTGTATAAAATACTAGGTATATTTGCTTAGGCTTTTAAAGATTCTCTACAGCAGTGTCTCCTTTGTGGGCAGGTAGGATTATGCATAAAGAAAGAATTAATCCCTCATTGTGAAACACACAGGTTTAACATTTACCATGGCTTTGATTTAAGAATGGGATTCAGACTTTGTGGTCTCAGTCAATGAAAGACAGATTCTTGGCAGAACCTTCTTCCATTCGTTCCTGTGAGTGAAACAGTTAATGTATCAGCCATGCACCACTGCTGGATTAACAATCACACCCCCAAATGCTAATAAGTGTTCTCACTCTTCCTTCCTAAGATTACCCTTAAATCCTATCAAAGGACAAGATGCCTTTTGCTTTGCCTGGCATTAGCACCCTAGTGACCTACAGCCAAAGTCAATAGTCAGTAAAGTAACTGGCTGACATGCTGAAAGAACAGCGTGCCTTAATCAGACCACTGTTTCATATAATGGTTGTAGTTTCTCCTGAGGATGCTTCCACTTGTTAGTTTTTTTCCTTTTTTTTTGTTTGTCATCCACCTCAGCCAGCCTGGCCTCATGAACTGACGATGAACAGAAGGAAGTTTGCCACAATGAATCACTCAACGCTCTGTTGTGGGGTCACACAGGCTGGGGAAATTGTGCAAAGCTGAAGACTGTGGAGCAGCTGGAATCAAGAAAATGAGGAAAAGGTAAGTTCTTCACATGCTCATTTGTTCTACTAACAAGAAAGAATGAACTTATCTACCTCTTGTCTGCAGGTGAATATGGTCTGTAAAAATGCCTGCTCCTCTTGGTTTAAAAGCAGAGAAATGGCACTGGAGACAGATCATAAATTGATGAGAAAATTCATGCTCTGAGTTCTCCTTGTCTGCAATTTGACAGGACAGCTGCTTAAAGTTGGATGTTGGGTGTTCAAAATATTAAAACACTCTTTTTGGCTTTGTAGCATTCGCTGTTGAAATGGCAGCAAGGACTCCTGACTATTTTATAGCAACTTCGTTTTTTGTTTATATATTGGGGGTGTGTGTGTGTGTGTGTAAAATTACACTTCAGTAATCTTGTCTGTCTTTCAGTGAGTAGATTTTTAGAAAGAATTGTTTTAGAAGCCTACAAGATATATATATGATATATATATCTATATACTCATAAATTTTGGATAGTAAGTTACATACTTACAATTTCATTATGTTCTACTGCATAGCAGATTCACATTAATGTATCTGTGATACATTTGATTTATAATCTTACAGGTTTTTATGCTAATCTATTGTTAGATTTAAGGGATGGCATGCAGATTTGAAATCTTCTTAGTATATAGACAAAGGTAACAGAATGTAATCCAAAAGGTTTAAACAGTGTTTTAGCTTAATCTTGAACACACAACCAATGATACATAATTGTAGTAGTGGCTTTTTTATGTGCTCCCCAATGAATATGCAACCACAGTACTTTCATGGAGTACTACTTTCTAAGAGAATCATCGCAGTTACCTTTTGGAGTGAACTGTTAGAGGAATAAATGGGTAGCATTAAAATCATGGCTCTTGTGTTTAGTTCAAAGTAAGACATTGAACTGTTTCATTTAGAACTATTATTTCCTTGAATCATGGAATGAGGTCTTCACATAAATTTTGATTTATAAAGTTTCTATTTTCTAGAGACTGCAAACAAAAATGGTGGAGGGGAATGTGGGTGGGGAAAGTGAGTAAACACCAGTGGAGCTGAACAAAGAAGAGGATAGAATCAAGAAGGAGGAGGAAAAATTATTTGGGTTGAATGGAAAAATGTACATGCAGGGAGAGCTTCTCCTCAAATGTGGTTAATAAAATCTTGCTCACTTTATAAAACACATGGGGGAAAAGCAGTGCAAGTACAATTATGATTACATAGCAGCTGTTTGGGAAATGGTGTAACTATTTTAGATGAAACATGATTAACATAATGGAAGGGCCTTAGGACTTTCCATTGGTGGTTTCCAGTCCTGCACTAAAGCTACAAACCTTTGTGGTGTTCAGGGGCTTTGATGTTTTTTCCCTCAAAAGCCTAAAACTTCCTAGTATATTTTAAAACAAAAGAAGTTACAAAAAAAAAAAAAAAAATTACCTTGCAATGGCCTTTTTAAAAAGGAAAAATTACATATGTTGTCTGAACTCTTGCATCTTAACTTCTCCTAAGCATGTCAAACTAGTGTGATGTGAAGAAAAGTTGTTCAGAGAACAGTGATCTCTAAGCCTTGATGTTACTAGGAAAATCTGAGTTGTTTTTGTGCTCTACCACAGGGTTTTCTGTCACCTTGGGAAAGCTTATTCGATCAGAAGGTCTCTCGGATCCTAGGCTTCAACTTTGCACAGGGACATCACAATGAAGAGTCCATGAGGGACAGTCACATGTTTCAGTATCGCTCTTATGGGAACCATGTGAGTACCTACAATAGTTACTTCCCTTTCGCCACAACAGACCCCGCTCTGAGGAAGGTGGTTTCATATCTGAACAGATGAGTTGTATTTTGTCACTGCGGGTTGGCCCCAAGGCCGGTATTCAGTGGGCAACATGATTCCAGGTTTTCACAAAGAACCAAATGTGAAATGCTGAGCCATACTGCTAAAGTGGAGAAAGTTGCAGTGCTTCCATCTTGTGACATATGATGTGTACTCATTACTTGCCTTCATCTTCCTCAGCATAGCCTCAGGACACCAGAATCTTGAGCCATGACTAGGTTTCAGAGGTGCTGAAGTAATGCAAGCACTATTGCTACCAATAACTGGCTTGATTTTGTTTTAATAGCAGTCTTCTCTGCAAAACCACAAACCCAAGGTAATTGCACAAATCAGGGGAATATGGAATTGTTACAATAATTAGACCAGGACAGCAGCTTCGGCTCAGAAAAACAGTTTTGCATACAACTGTCCTGGAGAAAGCTCAGTCTGTTTCAATAGGACCAAATATTAATATCATAGCCAGCTCCAGAACTGGCTTTTAAAAACTTAAGTTACTGACTACTGTTGTCTAAAGAGCTGCACTGCCAGTGCTTGATATTATCTCCTTCTCTTCTCTTGGCCAACTGAGCTGAGACCAGCAGCTCCAAGCTAATTGTGACTGCCCGCTGCATCTCCCCTGGCCTGGGAAGTCAGAGGTTGAAAACCTCCTTCCATGCTCTCGAGAGAATGTCCCATCTAATGTGTGCTTGCACACTGATTTATTTGGATAATCATAGGTAAAGGAAAATGTATGCATACCTGCCAGATAAAATAGTTTGGGAATAGTAGTTACATTTTTATTAATGGCACCTTTGAGTTCTTGAAGTTCTCTGTGACTAATGGGTTTCTTATGTCCCAATAACGTGTTAGCTCTATCTGCAGAAGCTGATTTTCCAGTTTTTCTCATTCAACTCTTAGGGATACTGACCTGACAGCTTTGATCTGCCAAGTGACAGAAATGCCTGATTTTTGCACCTGCTGCTCCCTTGCCTGGTTATAAACTATGACTGCTATCACACTGCTTTAAGCCATAACTGGTGACTCCTTACAGGGCTGAGGTTAGGCTTTTGAAGCAAATAAATAAATTAGTGATCCAGGCTGCATCAGCCAGAATAGAAATCTTTAACTGCAGCTGTTTTAAAGATCAGTGCAAGATTAGTACTGATGAAATGTTTCAGTCCCCAATTTCTTAGAACTCCAAGAGCAGGTTGCATCTACACTGATGTTTTTTCTGTCTCAAATGTCAGTTGAGACAACATCAATTGTGACAACAGTTCTTGGGCCTTAATGTTAGTCAGTCCTCCCTAGGGGAGGGCAGCAACAGCCCTTGTCCTGAATAGATGCTAACTTAAGTGCTGCCCCACTGCCCACAGAAACAATTAACTAGTTTGATACTGATAGCTGCAGAGGAAGGACTGAAGAGAAAATAGACTGAGAGAAAGAGAAGCAATGACTAGTCAACGATATGAAAGGTGAGGAGGGGTGCCTGAGGGAGAGAAGTAAGCAACATGGACGTATTTCTTGTAAAATGTGATGCACTGGATTAAAGAAACCCTAAGAAAGTAATAGTGAGGAAATGTAAAACATGGTCACATGTAGTAAGTATAAGTATAGAAGAGAGAGGGCCTGAGAGGAAAAAGAGGGGAAAAAAAAAAAAAAAAAGAACATGAAATGAAAGGTCTTTCTGAGCTGACAGAAGAAAGGCCTTAGAGGAGAAAAATGCAAAACTGTAAGGAATTGAGGATTATGACAAGCCTGAGGGAAAACACAAGCCCTGGCAACAAGGGAAAGGGAGCTCTTTGGAAGAAGAAAAAAGTAGGATTTCAAATAAAATGCAAAGTACATACGCTTAGAATTAACTTTAACTCTTGTTCTTTTGAACATTGTTGATTAAGTATTGTGCTAAAATACTTGCATTTTCTTTTCCTGGGCAGAAAAATCACTGAAATTTAAAGTACTATTTTTTTAAACACCTTTTCTGCAAAAGATCTCACTTTCATTGTCACCACTGGATAGTATGCTGAATGACCCTCTTAACCTACCACCTAAGGACTTGAAATTTTAGCAGGCCTTGCTTCCTCAGTACGGATACTCTTGCAACACATCAGAGAGGAGAGATGCCTCTGATGGCTTAAGCCAGGGTGAATGTATTTCTTGTGACCTGTAGCTGCAGTAACACAAGGCTTGGTGTGACCTGCACGTCTGAGTAACGTTCAGTAGCTGCTTGTATTTCAAATTTAGATCAGTGGTGGTCAGCTGCAGTACCATGGTGCAGACGTGCTAGGATTGAACTTTACAGTACAGAGGTAGGAATGATGATGTTAAAATTTATTAAAAACAAGAAAACGAATAATCACATTTAATGTTCTCTGTAGTTGTTTCTGCTTTTCCATCTCTTGACACAGCTGTGTCTATCGCTAGTCCTGGCTACTGGTAGGAAACTATGCACTAAAAGGAAATGCCCAATTTTAGCAGGGCTGACTATTGAGGGAAACCTGAAAAACCTGAGCTCCTGAAAGACTTCATTCATTTAAATGGAAAACCTAATCAGGGCAGTGTAATTTTTGCTGGCAAAAGCAAGAATACAGTTGGATGAATGATCATTTCATCCTCCAGGACAGTGAAGGTCATAAAAGCAATCCTTTTGAAATGTTTTCCTCTGTCTCTAGCAGAAAAAATTACATTTTCTGTGGAATAGTAGTAGATGTTTTCAGTTAAATGTCCTTTGAGACCAAAATATTAATCTTCAGGTAGCTCAAACCTCTTTGTCTAATTCATTCTAAAAATATTTGTTTGCAACAAGTCTTGAAATATAAATTAGTATTATTAAAAATAAAAGCTGCAAAGCTGCATTCTAGTCCTTCATGACTTTAGTAAGCTGTATTTTACTTTTTTTAAAGTAACTTTTCAGTTGAGTATCTTATCCCAAGCTCTATAATGTATCTGATTTATGCAAAGCAGCTTACATATGTGCCAGTGGGGTAAATTCAGCTGTTAGATTCTGAGTTCTTGATCTTCTTAGTATGTGTTCATTTTTGGATGCCCTCTTACAACTTTTATCCCTGTTCTTGAAAGCAGAAAGCCATTATCCACTTTCCCCAATTATCTTGTTTTTAAATTTTTATTTTGAAACACATAAAAATGAAAAGAAACAGAAGGATGAAGGAAAAAAAAATGAAGTTGTAAGGTGATTAAAAGAATGTTCTAAGGGTAACAAAGAATGCAAATGAAATAAAATCTATTTACCAAAAATGATTTTTTTTTTTCTAGGCTTAAGATATTCCTAAAAAGTTGGAAAAATAAGAATACAACAAAGCAACTTCTATTTGTTCCTGTTCTTTGGAAAATTTTATTACCAGCTTTGAGGGTCAGAGTTGCAAGTTCAACTAAACTAGAGAAAGTGTTATTTGTTCGTATTTCTGACAAACCACATTTGACAATCTGGAGTACTGCCCTTTTAATAATCCCCTGGTGTTGTTATTCTTGTTGTATTTCTATGCAATAGCTTTTCAATTTATCGTCATGCCAACATATGCCTTTTTGCTCAGAAGTTTTCCACATACAAATTGTTCTTGTTACTTTTGTTGAAAAAAGAAGCTACATGGTATATCTTGACTCCTTTGCTCCTATTTACACTTGCTCAGAAAGAGAAACATCTTTGAGATTTACAGTGTTTGACTCTACTACTGCCTTTCTGTGCTCTGATAACATTTTCAGAAATGCTTAATGCCTGCTGTGCTGACAGGATTTTTCTCTACTCTGGGGGGGGAAGGGGGGAGGAATAAAAAATAAGGCAATTGAAGAAGGTGTTTTGGACAAAAATAAAGGGTGTCTTATTTCTCAGTTGTCTTCAGTAGTGAAGTACAGCTAGTTCTTATCAGCCACTTTTGTAAATCCTTTTAAAATAAGTAAATAAAAGTCGTTGAATAGTTGCTTTGTCTTGAACTTGATAGTGACAAATATTCATACCGTGAGACTCCTACCACTAAACCCAGTTTTAACACGTACTCTTGCTGGGGCCCGAGATCTGTAACCTACCCAAAGCTTTGTTGTAGCCAGGCACCCATCCTGCTGTGAATGACATAGGTGCTCTAAGTAAGGGGACTACACATATTACATTACACATGCCTCTGTTTGTCTATAGAGAACCTGACCAGACTGGGAGCTCAGGGCTGTAGCTCTCGGGCTGGAGTAAGGGTGGCAAGCTCCATTTTATGTGGACATAAGTTAGGATTTGTGGCTCCTGACCAACCTGTGCTGTCAGTTGTCTCTAGTTATGATAAATCATGTTCACCCTCTGTGTAGTGGAGGCCTACAGATCTTTAGTGGTTTCAGCTAAATGTTTGCTCAGCTGTGCCCGCTATCTGATGCACTCAGGTTCAAGTTCCCTCTCCTGATCCCAGGTTCAAGCCCCTCCTTTTTGATAGCACACTACCCACCACAGTGCTTAGTTCTTGGTGCTTATTCCGGTGTGTTTTTAGAACTTCCGTGGTCCTTTTGTGAGCTCAATTTTGTGTTCTGCACTCATCCTTACAGATATCTGTGCAGTATGAGGAGAGTTGGGTCATGAGTATCTTCCTGGGTATATTTAAACTCACACCAATCCCTCCTGATATTATGTCCTAAATTTCAAGTCTTCCAGCTAAAAATGTTCAGCCCTTAGGCACTTGGGAATTTTTCTTGATAAGCTGCTGACAGTTTTAGTATCCTCAAGGCCTGTTTTTTGTGGCAGTGGAAGGGGGTTGTTCTGTATAGCCAGGACCCAATAACTAGAAGTGTTTTTCTTAGAGAAAAACAAGAGCTTAAAATGTTTGTAGTTTCACCGGGTGGGAAGTCAGCAGGAACTTCACAGTAGTGGTTAATGGGCTGTCATAGCTTGCTCAGAAGGGCAGGCAAGAGGAGGAGCATGGATGTTCACTATAGGCCAAACTGGAGATACCTCAAGTCATGGGTAATGATACTCTTATCTAAAAAGCATACGATGCAGCCTCTTCACTGCATATAAGCTGCAGGTGGAAGAATTGAGCCTATTGCTCAATATTTTTCCTTCTGGCCATTAGCATGAAACTGCTGCTGTCTTTTTAGCCACCGTTGCTGTGGGAAATAGTGGTTGGAGCTGGCAATATAGGGAAAAAGAGAAATCTTGTAAATACAGTAATGAATCATTCTAATCCAACATTCTTGAAGACTATAGTGGCTATATTTTTTGTCAGTCTTTAATATTTCTACAATGGTAGAACAGTCATGGAGATATTGCACATCCCAAAAGATTCATCATGGAAATGCATTCTCTTGCTTGCTGTTATTTTCCATGAAAATTTCAGCCACTCATCAAAAAAGGCACTGGATGAAAAGCGTGCACATAGTCAATAGCTGTTTTTTTTTTTTTTTTTTTTTGTTTTGTTTTTTTGTTTTTTTTTTTTTGTTTTTCACAAGCAACTGACATTTGCAAAATGGGCCACCAAAGAGTTTGGCAAAAGCATGCAGGGATGTGTTCCTCAAAAGTGAGAAATATTTGTGAGTGGTTGTGAATTAGAGAAGAGCAAAATTAATGTCAGCTGGCAAGTAACATTCAGCCAACTCCAACACTGGCACTTAAAATTTCATAGAAGATAAATTCCAGGAAGCATAGAAAATGGTCTGTGGGAGATTTATCTGATGTAAAAGTAATGCACCTCTTTAGTCAGCCTTATGCAGACATGTTGAATAGATTCAGTTCAAACAGTCATCAAAAAATACAAAGTCTTATTTTCTGCTGCAGTGAAACCTGGCCATTTGCATGCAAAAGTTCAGTACTTCAAAGACTGGAGCATCAAAAGTCAAGCTCGTTATTACCTAAAGTAATCTAGAGCAGGGTGGTGGTGGGGAGCACAAAACCAAGGACAAAACCAAAAACATCAAAGGTAAGGTTACAGCAAGGTGCTTCTTGTCAGTTTGATGTTGAATCTGTGTAACATTGTTTGAGCAAGGGGGATGTGATGAGCTGATAAAAACAAGACTCTAACAAAGCAGTTGCTGGCAGATTAAAGGCCAGGCATGGTACTCGAAAGAGATCTGTCATATGCATCAGAAGCAGTAAGATGAACTCTCATGTAGACCACTTCAGGGCTCTTCAGACATCTAAATTCAAAGGGCTGAGGTAAAATGTCAAAAATATGTGTCAAATGTCAAAAATATGTCAAAAAAATGACAGACCCTCTGTAGCAAGGTGCCTCTCATATAATTATGAATAGCTCGATCCATAGGGATACATAGGCATCCCCTGTGAATAAAAGCCCAAATGTCTATACTGATAGAAAACTGAATAGAAAATAACTTTCTGTGGTGTTACAGCTTTTGTAATTCCTTCAGGTGTGTTACAGAGACTATAGTGAGTTAACATTTAAATAGAATAAAATAAATACACAGATCTTGGAAGCTAGAATGCTTTTACATGTATCATGCTGAATGTTCAGCACTGTGTAAGCACAGTGCAAAAATCTACATATCACAGAAAGGGCTGCTGTTTCTTCTCTGAATGTTTCATTGCTTGGTGAAGTTAATTGTATGCAAGCTCAGCATGATGTTCCTTAGCTGCTTCCTTTCAAGCTGAGGGAAAACACTTGATAAAGGACAAAAAGGGTGTTTTTCAGTGGATCAGTCAAAGTGAAACTGATTTTAATTGGAAAATGCAGATGCATTACTTCTTATTTAGTCATCTTGCCTGCCAAATTTGCACCTTCTGTCTCCAGCCATTTCAGCACAAGTATATTTTATGTTCTTTGTGTGTGTGTATTTAGAAATGGTAAAGTTTCTGAATTGCTCTTGCTTACATCTTATTTTTGTCTTTTTTAAGACCAGATGGAAATGGACATTGTGAAATGTGAGTTTCAAAACTCCGTATAACTGATCCTGTGGTATTATCAGAAGATAAGGAGAGATATAAGGAACTTTGAGTAGAACTTTTTACGTTGCATCATAGTTAATGAAATTGCTACCTTTCAGTGTTATTCATCTACAGGGAGAACTCTTTCTGTTAGGAATTTTGGCTGGATTTTTGGACATCCAGGCTGTTATCCCAGGGTAGTATTCTGTTAGTAGCTTCCAGTGGCTCATTTTTCTTTATTTTCTGGAAGCTACCTTACCCTCACTTGTGCTACTGTGTCTGGCTTCAAACCTAGAACTGGTAAATTGTCCATTTAAAAATTGGACATTGGACAAAATTTTAATTTAAAAATTAAAATATGTTGACTTTCAGTAGTGCCAATTCACTTTGCAGCTCTGTTTCGGAGTGCAGTCACACAACTAGTTGGATTGTGCAGGGTATTAACCAGCCAGGGGACTGCTTGTGAGGAGCAGAGCTAGAAACCTATGAAACGAGGTACCCTTTTGAAGGAACAATGACAAGGAATGACAGCCTGAAAATAGAGAATCTCTTTAGAATTAAAAGAGCAGTATTCTTGCAGTTTTTGCAGACTTCTCCAAGTGTTTTCTATCACTGCAATGAAGGAGCTAGCCTGTGTTATAAATACTTCCAAGGTCCAGTTTTTCCTAGAAGTATGCTTCAGATGTATGCATTTTCATGCTCTGCGTGTCATGAAGGAGTTGATCAGGTTATATACCATGCGCTTTTTCTTTATTTAAAAAAAAACAAAACAAAACAAAAAAAAAAACCAAAAACCCCCCTTTTTTTTGTTTTTGTTAGGCACAGCAGAAGAAAAGATACAGAAATAGATTGGTTTTATTATTTTAGCATTTGGTCCAAAGACCTTTTAAAGGTAGTAAAAAGTTACAACTTTTTTTGAACGTTGAATTAAGCCCTAAAGCGGGAACTCGTGTTCAGTGGTACAGTCATTGAAATACTCTAATGGAGTTGATAGAAAAGCTTTTGCAAAGGGTTCCCAATCATCATATGGCTCGACCTGGTTCCTTATTCTAGGTCCCTTAGCAGCATGAATGCTTTCATCTCTCTGCTTAGCTTTGCAATAGCCTGAAGCATCATAAATTCCCTCACCCCTGTGTGCTTTGTAGTGTATATTTTTTGACAAACTGCCTGGAAGAGACATACTTCAGCTAGCACTGAAGTCTATCTAAATAGGAATGTTTTGTGGTTCTTTTGTTGCTGTTGTTCTTGTTTTGTGTGGGAGGATGATATGTTTTGTTGATTTAATACATTTCTGCAATTTTAGAGACTTCTTAGTGGTGCATTTGGTGTTTGAAAACAGCTGGATTCTTTTATCTCAAAAGTTTCCAAATGGGATTTATTCCACAAACCCTTTGGCATTTTCCAGAATATGCTGCCAACCCTGATTTTTTTTTTTTTTTAAATATCTCTGTAGTTCTTTTCTTGTGCTGTCATCTTGTTTTCCAGGTAATTTTGGTATAGAATAAAAACTTGAAAGCATATGCACAAAGCGAACAGTTTTAAGTTTTATCGCATTTCAGAAAGAAGCTCATCGTTTTGAAGAAAAATGGGGTAAGAGACAAAGGCATATCAAGACTCAGACCTGCCAGGAATTTAGGATCAAATATAGATCATCAGTTTCATGCTGTGGCATGCAGAGAAATCTCAGAATTTGCTTGTAGCCTGTAATCGAGCACATGGAAATAATTTCTGTGAAAATGAAAAATCATGAAATATTGCATTGCCCATGCAGTGAACAATGCCATTCTGTGGATCAGTTTTCTATGCAAATGGTTTTTATTTTGTTTGGATTCATCTTTTCAGTAGGGGTCTAATTCCTACTTCCCTGTGAATAGGAATCCTCACTCTGAGCACTTGGAATGTCACTACAAATATTCCCTTTCAGTACTGTAAATGTACTGGAAAAAAAAATAACTACAGCACATGAATCCCATGTATAACCTTTCAGATCTTTGCTTTTTTCTTTGGATGTTTGTGTCAGGAAAGAATAGTGATGATAAAGAAGCTAACAACGCTCCCTAAAGAGGGGAAGCACAGGAAACTGCTGCTTGCATTGCAGTCTTGTCATATACTGGACTTGTGGTTGATGACTGCTTTTTCAGAGATAGAAGGGTATCTTGTCAGTGCCTTACTGCTGGGCAAGAAACAGAAGCTTTCAATACTGCTTTTCTCTTCTGATGGGGTTTAGGAATATATGTGTATGTATCAGGGTCTCACTTTGTCCTGCCTGGCCTAGATGGAGTAGTGTGATGTGAATCACTGAAGATGTCTGGGTGATAACCAAGGTCCTGGTGTTTTCCCCATAGTTACCATGTGTGCTGGGGTATCTCCAGCTGCTGGTAATCAGTGGTGATGACTTTTCATCCACAGTGACACTCTGCACTGCCAGCTTCCCAGTCAGGCAAAGCAGCTTAGAAAAAGGAGGCCCTTCTCACTTTTTCTTTATTCTGTATGATGCCTTATGATGGGGCATCTGAACCCTGAAAAGTGGTCCAATCCCCATGTCTTAATGATCATCCACACCCACCACAGCAAAACGTTTTATTTATTGCCAGCTAACCTAAAATCCCCTATAAGATAAAAGTAGAGGAATAATTTACTTAGTAAGACAAATATAGACAATGAACTTAGTAGGTGCAGAGGCAAGCCAAAAGAAATAAAAGCAACCCTTTATATCTACCTATTTTAGCTTAGTTTCAGCTAGTAAGCAGTTAGAGTATTTTGGTTCTTTGTGGTTGGGATCCAGTTCATAAACAAAAAAGCACTGCTCTGGATTTAAATATCACTGAAGACAATGTTAAGGGCTTATCTGTATCTGATAGCTACCTAAATTCTTCTTGGAATTCTGTTCAGACTCAGGCACTCCCTCTTTCTTTGTCTTCATGTTTCCATTTAATTCAACAGTTTCTCAGAGGTCAATTTTAATATTTCTCATACAAGACTAGTGACATCTCACCTTACTGTAAAAATGCTGGTGTATTTCAGGTGTTAGCTAGAGTCATCTCCTTCCCAGAGAGCACACAGGCTAGTTGCTTTACGTGACTACAAACGAATCATTAGTCCAATGCAAGCTAAACGTTCTTTCAGCTGATTGATTCTCAAATCTCAGTAACATAGCTTTTCATAAAGGCATATCCTTATAAACTAATGCTGTGAATACTGGGTACAGACATGTAAAAGATCAGAAGTTCAGTGCATCACCAGTTCTTGGGGCTTATCATGCCAATAACCGGTGTCTTTGGTGAGACACTGGATTTGAGATCAGAGATCCCCAGGCCTTGAGAGACACCATCACAAGTTATTTTCTGAACAGTAGACAAAAAGGGATGGAGAGAATTCACTTCTTTGATCAAATTTTAGGTGCTGTGTATAAACACAGAAGCACTGTTATTAATACCAGAGTTATTGCTTTATTTAGACATACCTGGGATAAAAGTAGGTTGTACATAGTCAAGGGAGTTGGGGCATTGCTTTCATTGCTGCTAAGGAGTAGGGATTATAAAAAGCTCTTCTGATAAAACATGATTTTTTTTTAATTTACACAGCAGTCAAGTGTTCTGTCCATCTAGCTGGTATAAAAGTTAAACCCCTGGTTGTGTCCAGTGTGAAGGGGTTGGCTACCACAGTATGGTATGTGATGGTCCTTTACAAAGAGGATGTAGATGAGAGGTCAAAATGAAATGTGCCTGTCAAGGCTGTTGATTTTTCCTTTGTAATAGCTTGCTTAATATTACAAGTGAGCGCTAAAAATTTATTTGAATTAATGGCTTTACTCTATCATCATATATAATTTCAGTTACACCAGAGGAACTGCAAGTTAGTGGAACTGTGCTAATGGGAGAAGAAAATGAAAGATAACACCTATCTTTAGCCTGTCTGTATACATATGCTGTTTCCCAATTTCTTTGCATATGTACATACATAAATTGAGAGATTCTTAAAAACTGTATACAGCAAAGTATAATTAATAGGGAAAAGAGTCATAAGAAAAAACTTGAACTTTACCAATTAGTCATTGTTTATATATTTTTTTTCTGTTTGCAGAGGAAAAATAACTTTTTTTTTTTTTTTTAATATTATCCTCCAGACTGTAGACCCAGTTCTCAGATATTGTGGATGAAAGCCTAGCTCCACTGAGGCCTGCAGCAAATTAACTTCAATGAAACCAAGATTTTGCCCTGAATTTATAAAGTGGTGAAGTACTACTAAACCACACATGCCATAATGCACACCCTAAATGCCAGTGGTTTCTTTTCAGAGATTGGCAAGAATGCTGTTGCCAGATCATGGCATACTCAAACAATGTTTCTGTTGTCAGATATCCAACAGAACCTTTGTTGGCACGCAGAAAAATGTTTTTAAATGCTCCACCCCCAAAATGGTTCTTAATATCATATGGATGGTGTACGTTTTTACATGTTACTTTGGGGTTTAGATATATGTGCCTGTTTGCAATGCTTTGGAATTTGTCTTTTGTGAATACTTGAAATTCATCTGCAATTGCCTAAAAATGTCATCTTCGTGTGTTAGCATGGTTTCAAAATACCATTATTTTGTGTATGAGCATAGTGTGGGATAACCAACCTCAGAAGACCTGTTATGAGCTTTTCCAATGTGTTTTTGGCTTGTTGCAGAACTTCATCTAGGCTTAAAAGTGGAAGAATTCTTGGTGCTAAAACTTCGACATTTTCTTATAATTCTGTATGACACCTCCCAAAGAACTGTGTTTTATATAGATTACTATGCATTTCAGAAAGTGGTACCGTCCATCACTTATGAACTGATCTCGATATAAACTACTCACTGAAGATTAAGGAGTCTGTAGCCAATACCAGCTTTGATCTGTACTGATTTGCCTGAGAACTGAGCACTATTGCAGTTGTACAGACTGGAAATGATACATGTAGAGGAGACATGGAGCTGTGATACTGGAGCTGCTTCCAAACACTTTAGTAAGACATAAGGAGTAAATGTATTGAAGTAAAACATATGGAGTACAGTACTGTAGCTGACACGCTTAAGACTTCTTTTTTTTTTTTTTTCTTGAGTATAATGTAATTGTCCAAAATTACAGGACTTCTTATGGGTATGTTGAAATCAAATTGCTTTTTGTAAAGGACTCAGTTCATTGACTACACTGGACATCTTGTGCTTCCATGTTTAAATGGATTTTTGTTTCATTCACTGAATTAAAGAAGGTTGCTTAACTGCAGTGACTTAATACAGAAGGGAGACACTTTAAAGGTGTAGTTCTCCTTACAGTCAAAAGATGGTAGTACAATTTCTATTCCAAGCAGCCCAGCAACAGAGAGCAATTGCTACGCATCCATTGTCTGCATTTATAGAAAGGGCTTTGGCAACAAAAGAAGGGTGAAAATCCATAGTTGGGATCACAACAACCAATTGTTTGGCAGGCAGTGGTTATGACCTTGATCTTCTTTGTTAGTCAGTAATTCTGAATGTGGTCATGATTGCCAGATTTCATTGGCTCTAGCACAGTTTTGGAGTTGTTCAGAATGGACGTGTGTAGTAAATGCTTTAATGAAGGATTTAGGGGGCTGAGAGAGTTTGAAATGAAAATGTCCTTCTCACCATCTCTGATGCTTTCAGTGAAGTCTAAAATCAGCAACTGATGTAATTAAAGCAGTAAGTTTAATTAACTACTAATACTAACTACTGACTAGTATAATGTTAATATCAAATTATTTTATGGTGTGGTGCAAGTTGTTCATTGCAAGAAAATGATGCTTTTGTGGAAAACAGTGCTAGAGTTTCCTTAAATAAAATAGGAGAGAAATCACTATGCATGAACTGCCCAAACAGATTCAAGACAGGCTGTTAACTGAGATCTGTGGGCTCTTGCTGTTTCATTTGTTTCGTGGGAATAAAACCAAATAAGATGCTGATACTAAAGAAAAGGAACTATTTATCTGCTTTACTTGGTAGTCAACAATGAGATTAAAATCCCATTTTCTCTATAATGAGTCTTGTTAAAGCAATTAGTTGCTTGAGTATACTGCTGATTGTAGCAGTACCTGGAAAATTTATTTCACACAAAGGATGCATGATGTTCTTCAGCAAAGTAGAATCATCTAGGATCTGATGTTCCTAGCACAGTTACTGAAATGCCTGTGACACTGCATCTGAGCTGAGAAAGCAGGAACATGGCTGTACTCCATGAGTGCAAGAATTGTGGTTGAACGCTTGCGTCCTTGAATCATATAGAATGCCTCTGTACACCCTGAGATGCTATTGTGAATCGGCTTAGAAATAAGACTAATAACTTGAGATCCTGAATTACAGGTGCAATGCTTTTAGATGCTCGGTATCTACTTGAAGAATCCCAGTTCTACACTGCGGTGCCTCTAAAGATTGTGCTTAGTTCTAACAGGCTAAGCCTGCGAACGAGAATTAGGCACCCTGTGGGGTCAGTAAAGAGCTTTTAGGCTCAGCAGAGAAATACCCAATAGAAAACAGTGAGCACAGGGCTTTGTCCACATTTTCTTGCTTTCAGGATCAAAGGTGTGATTAAAAGCCACCCATTAACACATTTTTTCTACCCAGGATTTCCTTGTGGATGTCATCTATTGCAGCAGGACTGTATTCAGAGGAGGCAAAGCAAGTAGTGGTATTTTCTCAATTCTTAGGCTTCAGATTGAAGGGTACAATGAGTTATACTGCTGAAAAAGCTGTGATGGGTATGAGAGCATTATTCTGTAAAACCATGAGTTGTTTTCTCTTCTGTGATTTCAGTCTCAGCCTGGGAGCAGAAGGGAGTCTGCAACTCCTAGAGTTAAAGGATTACTTCCAGGCACTGGGATTATCTGAGATCTGTGTAAATCAATCTGGTATCTATGGAAAATGATAGCAGGAAGAGACTCACTTTTGATTCTTTCTCACCAAGCCAGAGTGCTCTCACTTCCAGAAACTAAGGAACTCTCTGTGCATAGAGAAAAACTACTGAAAAATCTAAAGGAGAGAAACAATACTGCTAACACATCACTGCAGCTTTTTGCTCCCTCTTCCAACAATCTTCATCTGAATCTGCCGTGATTTCTGCAGCATTCTAGGTCTCTCTAGGAATTCATTTTTGCAAGCATGACATAGTGTGTGCTTCATAAATTATAAGTAATCCCCTCAAATAGCTGATTTGGACTGGAGTGCTGGAAAAGGTTACTAACCAGTGTTTTGAATAAATGCTTTCATCATTTCCATTCCACTTGGAACCCCACACACCCAGAAAGCTACTCAATTCATTTTAAATTTGAGGTAAAGCCATAAAGAGGTTTAAATAGCTGAATGTGTTAGTCACATTGGAATATAATTTTCCCAGAGGGTAATTTTGGTTTGTGTGTTTCAACTTATTTCCTTGTATTTAACAAACATAAAGACGTTCCAAGTAAGCAGTGCAGTTTGTGGAAAGCTGCCTTTGGATGTCCCTGGAGTCTAGAGGCATCCATTTCAGGTCAGAACTACTAGGGCACAAATGGGCACAGCAAGCAACAAAGTGTCTCCGTGCTGACTTGAAGCAGAAGAGCTTGTCCTGGTTTCAGTTAGCACAGAATTAATTTTCTTCCTAGTAGCTGGTGGAATGCTGTGTTTTGGCTTAGAATGAGAAGAGTGCTGATAACACCCCGATGCTTTAATTGTTGCAGAGCAGTGCTTATACTAAGCCAAGGACATCTCAGCCTTTGCTCTGTCCTGCCAACGGGCAGGCTGGGGGGTGCAGTAAGAACTGGGAGGGGACAGACCCAGGACAGGTGACCCAAACTAGCCAAAGGGGTATTCCATACCATCTGACGTCATGCTAAACAATATATAGGGGTGGCTAGCCGGGGGGGAGGGGGCCGGACTGCTCGGGGTTAGGCTGGGCATCGGTCAGCGGGTGGTGAGCAATTGCATTGTGCATCACTTGTTTGTACATACTATTATTACTTTCGTATTATCACCATTGTATCATCATTATTATTATTGTTATTATTATTTTTGTTATTTTTTTTTCCTGTCTTATTAAACTGTCTTTATCTCAACTCACGGGCTTCACTTTCCATTTCTCTCCCCCGTCCCAGAGAGGGAGGGGGGAGGGTGAGCGAACGGCTGCGTGGTGTTTAGCTGCCGGTCGGGTTAAACCACGACAGTCTTTTTGGCGCCCAACGTGGGGCCCGAAAGGTTGAGATAACGGCAGATCTGATCAGAGTGTGTTAAACTAAAATTGGTGGAAGGATTAGACCTGCTTAATAGTCACTTGTCATGATGCTGATTGCTTTAATCACAACTCTGCTGCGCCTGTTTTCCAAATTGAGTATTATAGTACATTATTTTCCGTATTTGCTCTCTGTAGTGTTGTTTCTCCTCTCCGGGCCCTGGTTTCAGACCATTATGGTACTAAGTGTTATAGCAATGGCTTATGAGACGATAAGATATCTGGTCATGACTCTAACTTGGTATTTATACTCAGTAACATCGTGGACTCTGTACTTTGGAAACAGCATCTTGGGAACTATTAGCAATTATACCTATTGTTTTTCTCCATTAGAGAGTCAATCTGTGGAGGGGAAAGGGGAGGATATTTTTCCTTACTTGCTTACTCTCCCTTTCTCCTTCACCACCCCTGTATCCTCCTGGGTCACTCTGTCTTCCTCCTTCACCACCCTCTTATCCCCTGAGCTTGTCACAATAGCTCTCCAAGATATTGAATATTTCTGGAATACTCAGAATACCATAGTCTTGTTGTTCTGCCTCATGAATGCACTTCAGATTCTGCTTAAAGTTAAACAACTACTTATGAAGCTCATCCGGAGATCTGCCCGGAGGCAGTATAGTTGTGGGTGGCAGGGAGTATGGGTGGATATGGGCAGGCATCTAGAGCAGTTGGCACCCCCAGTGTGTTGGAAATTCACCCCTGAACAATGGCAAAATCCTCAAAAACTGGCAGAATGCTTGAAAAAAAGGGATTCTCCGAAAAGTTTGCTGCTCCAACTTCCAGCAGACAGTCCTTCAAACACAGAAACGAGGAAGATTCTGACCAGGATTAGGGGGGCCCTGCCTCCAGCCAGGGGGAGGAAAGGGACAATCGAGTTTATTGGACTGTGTGGATTCGATGGCCTGGCACATCACGCGCACAGAAGTATAAGGCTTTAGTAGACACCGGTGCACAATGTACTATAATGCCATCGAGCTATAAAGGACCAGAGCCCATCTATATTTGTGGAGTGACAGGGGGATCTCAGCAGTTGACTGTATTGGAGGCTGAAGTGAGTCTGACTGGGAATGAGTGGGAAAAGCACCGCATTGTGACTGGTCCGGATGCTCCATGTATCCTTGGCATAGACTATCTTAGAAGAGGATACTGCAAGGACCCAAAAGGGTTCCGGTGGGCTTTTGGTATTGCTGCCTTAGAGACAGAGGGCATTAAACAATTATCTACCTTGCCTGGTCTCTCAGAGGACCCCTCTGTTGTGGGGTTGCTGAGGGTCGAAGAACAGCAAGTGCCAATTGCTACCACAACTGTGCACCGGCGGCAATATCGCACCAACCGAGACTCCCTGATTCCCATCCATAAGCTAATTCGTCAATTGGAGAGCCAAGGAGTGATCAGCAAGACTCATTCACCTTTCAATAGTCCCATATGGCCAGTGCGAAAGTCTAATGGCGAGTGGAGACTAACAGTGGACTATCGCGGCCTGAACGAAGTCACGCCACCACTGAGTGCTGCAGTGCCGGACATGCTGGAACTTCAGTATGAACTTGAATCGAAGGCAGCCAAGTGGTACGCCACAATTGATATCGCTAATGCATTTTTCTCCATCCCTCTAGCAGCAGAGTGCAGGCCACAATTTGCCTTCACTTGGAGGGGAGTCCAATATACTTGGAATAGGCTGCCCCAGGGGTGGAAACACAGCCCTACCATTTGCCATGGGCTGATCCAGTCTGCACTAGAGCAGGGGGAAGCTCCCGAACACCTGCAGTACATCGATGACATTATTGTGTGGGGTGACACAGCAGAGGAAGTTTTCGAGAAAGGGAAGAAAATAGTCCAAATCCTTCTGAAAGCCGGTTTTGCCATAAAACAAAATAAAGTCAAAGGACCTGCACGGGAGATCCAGTTTTTAGGAATAAAATGGCAAGATGGACGTCGTCAAATCCCAATGGATGTGATCAACAAAATAACAGCTATGTCTCCACCAACTAACAAAAAAGAAACACAGACTTTCCTAGGTGTTGTGGGGTTTTGGAGAATGCACATCCCAAATTACAGTCTGATTGTAAACCCACTCTACCAAGTAACTCGTAAGAAGAATGAGTTTGAATGGGGCCCTGAACAACGACAAGCCTTTGAACAAATCAAGCAGGAAATAGTCCATGCAGTAGCCCTTGGGCCAGTTCGAACAGGACCAGATGTAAAGAATGTGCTCTACACTGCAGCCGGGGAGAACGGCCCCACCTGGAGCCTCTGGCAGAAAGAACCTGGGGAAACTCGAGGTCGGCCTCTGGGGTTTTGGAGTCGGGGATACAGAGGATCTGAGGCCCGCTATACTCCAACTGAAAAGGAGATATTGGCAGCATATGAAGGAGTTCGATCTGCTTCGGAGGTGGTCGGTACTGAAGCGCAGCTCCTCCTAGCACCCCGATTACCGGTACTAGGCTGGATGTTCAAGGGAAGGGTCCCCTCTACGCATCATGCAACTGATGCTACATGGAGCAAGTGGGTTGCACTGATTACTCAGCGGGCTCGAATAGGAAACCCCAGTCGCCCAGGAATATTGGAAGTGATCATGGACTGGCCAGAAGGCAAATACTTTGGGATATCATCAGAGGAGGAGGTGGGTCGTGCTGAAGAAGCCCCACTGTACAACCAGTTGCCAGAGAATGAAAAGAAATATGCCCTGTTCACTGATGGGTCCTGTCGTATTGTGGGGAAGCATCGGAGATGGAAGGCTGCTGTATGGAGTCCTACGCGACGAGTTGCAGAAGCTGCTGAGGGAGAAGGTGAATCGAGTCAGTTTGCAGAAGTGAAAGCCATTCAGCTGGCTTTAGACATTGCTGAACGAGAAAAATGGCCAGTTCTCTATCTCTACACCGATTCATGGATGGTAGCAAATGCCCTGTGGGGATGGTTACAGCAATGGAAGCAAAACAACTGGCAGCGTAGGGGCAAACCTATCTGGGCTGCTGCATTGTGGCAAGATATTGCTGCTCGGGTAGAGAACCTGGCTGTGAAAGTACGCCACGTAGATGCTCATGTGCCCAAGAATCGGGCTACTGAAGAACATCAAAACAACCAGCAGGTGGATCAGGCTGCTAAGATTGAAGTAGCTCAGGTGGACCTGGATTGGCAGCATAAAGGTGAATTATTTATAGCCCGATGGGCCCATGACACCTCAGGCCATCAAGGTAGAGATGCAACATACAGATGGGCTCGTGATCGAGGGGTGGACTTGACCATGGACGCTATAGCACAGGTTATTCATGACTGTGAAACATGTGCTGCAATCAAGCAAGCCAAACGGTCAAAGCCTCTTTGGTATGGAGGACGATGGCTGAAATATAAATATGGAGAGGCCTGGCAGATTGATTACATCACACTCCCTCAAACTCGCAATGGCAAGCGCCACGTACTTACAATGGTGGAAGCAACCACCGGATGGCTGGAAACATATCCTGTGCCTCATGCTACCGCCCGGAACACCATCCTGGGCCTTGAAAAGCAAGTCCTATGGCGACATGGCACCCCAGAAAGAATAGAATCAGACAATGGGACTCACTTCCGAAACAACCTTATAGACACTTGGGCCAAAGAACATGGTATTGAATGGGTGTATCACATCCCCTATCATGCACCAGCCTCCGGGAAAGTTGAACGATACAATGGCCTGTTAAAGACTACCTTGAAAGCAATGGGCGCTGGGACGTTCAAAAACTGGGATACGCATTTGGCAAAGGCCACCTGGTTAGTCAATACTAGGGGATCTACCAACCGAGCTGGACCTGCCCAATCAAACCTGTTACGTACTGTAGATGGGGATAAAGTTCCTGTAGTGCATGTAAAAAATATGCTGGGTAAAACAGTCTGGGCTACTCCTGCCTCAGGAAAAGGCAAACCTATTCGTGGAATTGTTTTCGCTCAGGGACCTGGATATACTTGGTGGGTGATGCAAAAGAACGGAGAGGTCCGGTGTGTACCTCAAGGAGATTTAATACTGGGTGAGAATAGCCCATGAACTGAATTGCACCATGTTAAATAGTATATTATACTGTATGTTATCACTACCATGATTACTATAGGTGACTAATTAGAATGTATGGAAAAGAGTGTAACCTGAGCATGACATAAATGGTATGGAATAAGGGGTGGATAGATGTCCTGGTTTCAGTTAGCACAGAATTAATTTTCTTCCTAGTAGCTGGTGGAATGCTGTGTTTTGGCTTAGAATGAGAAGAGTGCTGATAACACCCCGATGCTTTAATTGTTGCAGAGCAGTGCTTATACTAAGCCAAGGACATCTCAGCCTTTGCTCTGTCCTGCCAACGGGCAGGCTGGGGGGTGCAGTAAGAGCTGGGAGGGGACAGACCCAGGACAGGTGACCCAAACTAGCCAAAGGGGTATTCCATACCATCTGACATCATGCTAAACAATATATAGGGGTGGCTAGCCGGGGGGAGGGGGCCGGACTGCTCGGGGTTAGGCTGGGCATCGGTCAGCGGGTGGTGAGCAATTGCATTGTGCATCACTTGTTTGTACATACTATTATTACTTTCGTATTATCACCATTGTATCATCATTATTATTATTGTTATTATTATTTTTGTTATTTTTTTTTCCTGTCTTATTAAACTGTCTTTATCTCAACTCACGGGCTTCACTTTCCATTTCTCTCCCCCGTCCCAGAGAGGGAGGGGGGAGGGTGAGCGAACGGCTGCGTGGTGTTTAGCTGCCGGTCGGGTTAAACCACGACAGAGCTAAAGGTAATTTTTTTTTTTTTTTTTTTAATTATTCTTTGTTTAGTTCCCTGGGCTGAAAGGGCTAAGCAGAGAGATCATAAGTGCTGATTATGGTGATGGCATAGAGTAATTCCTGTGTTTTACAGTTAGAGTTACTAAAATGCAGGGAGAATGTGGAAGGTGGACAAGGAAAAGACCAAATTGTGACACCAATGGCTCATTTGTTTTCCAAATAACTGTTTGACTTCCTTTTTACAGATATATATTCCCCTGTGTATACCAATACCTCAGTTCCACCTGCTGTCTTGTAGTAGCAGTAAGCAAACCAAACAATCTAATGATAAAGGCATCCTGCAAACAGGATGCTGCGTGTACGGTGTTCAAGAAGCTTTTGGTAGATATAACCTCATTAAAACACATCCAGATGTGTTTGAAATTATGAATAGCTGTTAAAGACAGAACCTGCTGCTTTGGAAAAGAATCATATGAGCAACTCAAAACCTGTGAGACAGCTAAGAAGTTGTGCTCTGCTTTTTGGATGCATTACTCTCTAGGTATGTGACAACTTCAACAGCCCTTTTTCCTCTTCTGAACTTATGCTGATAGATGCAATCCAGGAGGAAACACATTTTTTTTTGACTGAATTCAGAACACTGTTCTATGGAAGTTTGTAGGATTGTTTCCCACTTTTTAATTATAACGTTAATTATTATGTATCTGTTTTTCCTGCATTTTTAGCTAAGGTACTGAGGCATGGATAAGGCCTTCACCTTCACTTCTACACCACTAGAACTCTAAAACTTCATAGTGTAAATAGCAAATTTTACTCTCCTGTTTGTTACCTTAAAGTACCCTCCTCTGCTGTAGCTGTATAGACCCGATGGAGCTTCTTTCTGCTGTATCTGTTCTGCGTGTACAAATAAGATCACAATGGCTAAAATTCTTCTTTCTATGTTGTGGGGCCTTTTAAAAATTTGTGTGAATGCATTTGATTCCGTATCCATTTTATTTGGATAGTATGAGTACAGAAAGAGTCACGTAAAACAGAACGTTAAGCGGCAGCATTTTGGATTGGAACTTTTAATTTCATCTAGTGATATAAGGGAAAACTTGGAAGCATTTGAGGTATTCTGGACTGAAAAGGGAAATCTTATCCTACAGTCTGTGATTAGAAACTTGTGGATCCATCACTCTGTAAAGCAAGGAAAATCATTAGGTTACAAGTAGATAGGAGATCTAGGAGGCAGTTTTAGGTCCGAGACAACCTTGCCACAAGCACAGAGAACTCTGAGAACCTTAGTTATTGACATTCTGGTATAATAATACTTGACCATTCTCAAATATTTATTGGGGAAAAAAAAATCTGAAATGACAGGAACTGTTAACTTTGCATAGGGAAAAAAGACAAAACATTCTGAGTTCGGGGCTGAACTATTGAGTTCCCACTTCAACATTTTATAAGTCTCTTGATTTTTCTACATCATTCAGTCCCCTTAGGAATAAACACACTTCTGTTTAGCAATACACGGAGTTTGTCTGAGGTGAAGAACCTTGTTTAGGGATGGCACCTTGCATGTTACATCATCATAACATGTAATTTTACAGAGCAGT
Source organism: Aythya marila (assembly GCF_965140915.1). Taxonomy (NCBI): domain Eukaryota; kingdom Metazoa; phylum Chordata; class Aves; order Anseriformes; family Anatidae; genus Aythya; species Aythya marila. The sequence goes on along the minus strand of NC_139045.1, from coordinate 32,050,743 downwards.
CTATATTCCACTCTCCAGGCAGTTGAACATCATCTCTGCATCTCACCCTAGGGAGTGAGTAGTTCATTGGCCATGTCATGCAATCATATCACAAAAACCTTGGGGACTGTCAGCGTTTAATCTGCCCTTAATGAAGCCTGCCAGATCAGCTTACACTGTTTGTCACTATTTTCTGGCGTGGTTGCTGGAGCCTTGGCAATGATTTCTGCTTCTAAAACAGGGGAAGAAATAGGCAGGAAGGCCTGCAGCTGGGAGCATTAACTGAAACTGAAATCCATGAGAAACCCAAGCAGAAATCCACCTTTGATCTGTTTCCTGTGTGTTCGAAGATAGATGAAATCAGATTAGTTTTAATCCCCATAATGACTGTTTCCTTGGCTGAACTCAGGCAAAATTCAAGCAGGGACTGAGGTCGGAGGTAGGGCCTGCCCGCTCTCTGGGGTAGACTGAGATTCAGGAACCACTGGTCTGGAAAGGTCCCCCAGGAGAGTGCAGCTTTGTGCACAGCACTATGGCTTGTTGGTGACCATGCACAGGGCCGGATCGTCTCTGTTCCTGCACAGAGCTCCCCAGCATTTCTGGGCTATGAGTCGGAATGCAGATCCCTGCCAGCTCAGGTGCCCCTGTTCCTGCATTGTAGATGGCCTCAAGTACCTAATAGCCACCTTAAACACTTCAGGCAGAAATGTAGGTCTTCAAAACCTGCCACGTAACCCAGGTGTCTGGAGATGCTAAACAGCAGAAACTGGGCATCTCCCTCATACCTACACGTGTCAGGGCCGTCACAGAAGACACTCCGTGCCTGTCCTCTCTGAAAGCAGTTTGTCTGACAGAGCTCTGAAAGCACTTGTTGAACCCCAGCGAAACAGCTCCTACCATCAGGGACCCAGAAACCTGGTACTACTGATGAGCAGCCAATAACCGAAGCAGATACTGGACTTGCCAGGTTAGTGCCTTAACCAACAGCCTGACTACTAGGTTACACGGTGGTCTTTGTTCCCTCCTTCATTCCTTTAATTGTTTACTGTAGCAGGACAGCTGTTTCAGGAAGATTCCTACCTTAGAATAACCTAAAATATATTGTTAAAGAAAGGGAATGTTGGTTAAACTTTCATCTGGATGCTAGTGGAGTTGAGCCACATGCTCTCATCTTGGAGTATGGTAATTGCCTCCCATCTCTTTGCCAGTCAACTTTTGTGAGAAAGGGTACGGGTAGGCACTTAATTCCGGGTAGTGGCTGTGTATGAATCCCAGCCAGAGATGGGCATTTTCCTGCAACCCTGATGAGGATACCAAGTTCATGGATAGAGTGTAAGGTCTCTTTTTTGGCTTTCCCCATTAGCTATCTTAGACAGCTCTGTGCTAGTGTGCTGGCTTTTGTGGGTGTCATTCCTGTGGACTGCTTAAGCTAAGAACTCTTGGCAGGGGAAATCTGCAACCTATAAGGCACCTTGCAGTTAGGATCTGGCAACCCTGCCTGTGTCTCTTTGTAAATCTGTCTCCCCCTTTATTTATTTCTATCAAGTAGATAGAAAGAAGGACCTTTCTCCGTAATACGGGAGATGATTTCCATAGCAGGAAAGAGACTGCTGTATCAAAAGCAATATAAATCTGATGTAATTCCAGGGTATCGACTGTTGAAGTAGTTTGTCTATGTAAAAGCGTAGCATGGAGCTAATTAAGGTGATATGTGGACTAGAAATTTCTTTGGAATAAGTAACGTAATATTGTACAAAGATTTCTATTGATGCTTCTCTCTACCTTTGAGGAAGGCCGTATGTAATATTGTGTTACTAATACAGGGTTTTCTTAAGCTTGATGTAATGAGATAGGAAAAGATGTTGGAAACATAATAAATACTGCTGGAATGGGTAGATAGCATTTTAGATATAACCACTGAAAGTCAGCATTTCTCAGCTGTGTGTTAGGCTGTAGGATTGCTATCATGTTCAGTGACAGGCGCCAAACAGTGTCCATGTTGTAATAGCTCAATTACATGTTTTCTGAGTCTCTTTGTGAAGAGACAATTATTGCAGATCCAGAGCTGTCAAGAGAAGTTTGTAGTCCCGGAGTGAGCTAACTCTGTGCTGGAAGGAAACTAACAGCAAGTTCATGAGTTACAGCTGCATCTCTGTGTGCCTGCGTCCTGCTGTGAACGTAAATCTTTCTTTTGTCAGTCTAACTGCCTTCTCAGCAGTACCTCAGCCAGGTCACTTAGTGTGATCAGAAATCTGTGCAGTTTGAGATCCCCACGTAGCTAAAGAAGGAATTTAGAGGAAGAAATATAAGTGCTGCAATGTTCCTTCTTAGGTTAATTTACTGGGAGTACACTGGTAGTAGTGAGATGCCTGTTTCTGAGTTTGATGCCCAAACACCCCATCCTATGCATGAGGAAGCAGCAGGTGTCTATGAATTGGTTATTTGCATAGGTAAATGGTGGTGGATCTAAGTTCATGCTACCTCTGTGCTGAGCTGACCAGTTAAATAATAACTTGGTATAGAAGCCACGTAACCAATCATAACAATTGGATATTATTCTGTGATGGAAGAATTGGTACAGCTATGAGAATTAGTTGAGTTTTCTCATTCTATGTCAGATGTTTGCTTTTTTTTCTTCATTTCTTTACCCTCTTTGGTTATAATATTAATTTCTCAATTTGCCCCTCTTGCAGTCTTTGTGCAACATACTCTTAGAAGTTCAAGATTTTACATAGCAAAATGTCAGAATGACGTGAATTTAAGTGACAGTTTAGCTCTTTCTAATTTGCTCACAGAGTATTTTCACTATTATTGCTTTTCTTTTGAGTATATTTTCTTTCCTAGGGCACTAAATATGTGTTTCATTAGACATTGTCTAATTATTATGTGATTTTGTATGTAGGATTAATTTGGAAAGATGATGAAAATGTTTTCTAATTTCCTGTTTTTTTTTTTTTTTTTTTTTTTTTTTTTTTTTTCAGTTTTGCAAGGCAAAGGGTTGTTTGTAATACAATGGTTGTTGTGTCCTGTGGATAGAACATGAGATCAGAGGTTCAAAGATCAACTGTCAGAGAGGCCTGACTCCTGTGTAATATTTGACTAAGTATGAAACTTTTATGATTTATCCAATATCACAGTCACATAAGGCGCAGAGAATGTTCTGGTGGTGGTGACCTTTGTCAAATCCATTTGAAATTAACACCACGCACCAAATTTCCTTTGTTTTTCTCTGTAAAAGAGAGATAACGTTTAATACTTTCACATCTTCATAAAACACTTGAGTTTTAGAAGAAAAAGAAAAAAATATCAGCCAATCTGCCAGTATGATTGTCAAAGTAGGTGTATATTGTGTAAGTCAGTTTGGGTATTCAATGCAATTAATGGAGCAGTTTTCTTCTTTAGTTTAAAAGTCAAACTTTTCACAGTCAGGGAAATCCCTTCGCTTGGGTTTGTCTTATTGGATGTCCCAATCACTTCTGTCACCAGCTGCTTTTTAGTGAAACCTTGCTCTTGGTTCTTGAACACCTGCTTGGAGAAGTAACATCCCAATCAGCACCTTGCCTTCAGGCAGCACAGGTCATCTCAACCTCATGAGATTGTAGGCTGTGGGGCTTTAATCAATGCTTCCTGCTTGCCTTGTCCCATCTGGAGAACCCCTTTGCACAGTGCAGCGCAGGAGGACCTTGCTTAAATTTGGGGGAAATACTCTGTAGGCTGTGTGTTCTCTCTTGTTCATCTTCTGAGTAGACATAAAGGAAAATAATCAGTCCCCATGTATATTAGTGTATTTTATGCTAATAAATTTGCTAGATTGACAGGTAAAGAGAGATTGTGATCCACTGAGTCACAACCCTGATACCTCAAAGATAGGCTTTTACTCATGTCTCCCCAACAAGATTCTTCAAACTGAGATCTCTTATTTTGTGTAAATGTATAGCTCTGACTTTAATCATTTGACTTGTGTTTTTTCTTAATAATAAAAGGGCTATCCGCAGGTGTGGCTGGAGGGGAGACAACACCTACCTGCCTTACAGAAGTCACTAAACATCTGTTACATGACCACCACTTCATGTCATTTCCAACATAGGCAGGTCTTCAGCTGCTGAATTAGAAGCCTGCACAGCCCCATTACCAGGGCCCTCATCTTCCCATCTCCCAAATAGGATCGGATAATCTGCCCTCCCTGCCATGGCTGTGGACAGGTTCATCTCCTCCCAGCTGAGAGGAAAGCCATGTAAACAGCAATTTGCCTGTTCGCTTTCTGCTCCACTGCACACTATGCCTCACTGACTCATACAGCTCCTTCCAGCCACTTCCTCGAGTTTTAATGTAGCACCATCTCATAATGTCTAATGAGTGATTCTGAAGCTGATATTTCCGTTTTGAATGTAGTAGATGTAGTGAGATCTCCATTGCTGGAAGAATAAACAGGAAAAAAAAAAGCCTCTACACTTCAATGTGCAGTATCGATTGCTACGTTGAGCCATAATGTCAACTAAATGCCTCCCTTTCTCCTCGCTTCCCACAAATGCACAATAATAGACCTTGCTTACTGGAATTTAGAAATTATTTTCTTTGTGAGTGGTGCTGTGACAATGCCCGCTACGTTCTCATTTAATTTGTAATATCATTTGTATATTTTGTATTTCGGATACAATTTTTAGATAACTATATTTCTTGCCCCCAAAACTAATCAGCACTAATTTTGTAATGAGAATTTCAGTGTTACCTTATTATTAGGAAGAATCTAGGCCATATGCATTATGTAAGGTTGCCATAGGAACAGTTTCTCTGAGGGGAAAACCGACTGTCCGTAGTTTCCACAGAAACCACTCCCTGCTGAGACAGGTGCCTCCAAGGGAAGTGAAGGGAATATAAATGAGAGAGAAAGAGACGCACACAGCTGTCATACAATCTCTGCAGCATCCCCACATTGCTGCAAATTCATTTCTGGGTTTATTTTTAGCCTGTAGTTTTTGTCTGTATGTCTGGCACCTTCTCTTGGCATGTAAACTCTGCCCATCCCTCCCTCACCTGGAGCTGGTTTTGCAGATGGAGGTCCGGAAATGCTCCACCTTGGCAGTGAACCGACCACATCTGATAAGAGAGTCCAGTGCTCTGGGAACCACAGTGCATGGGAGGATTTAAATGGTAAATGAGAACTTTCCCCCTTTTATTAATTCCGTTTTTCTGAAAGAAGTCAGCAAAGGCAGATTTGGAAGTAATTCCTTCTGGAGAGGAGTTGGCTATCTCGACTAATTTGTCAGTTAATGGTTTTATTATTTTTGGGTACCAGCAGTTGCTGCTAGGAAAAATGTGTGATGAAAGATCAGGAGTTAATTCCTTTTTGCAACATCAATTCCTAGGATTTGTTAACTGAGGAAAAAAAGCCATTTCTTTTAATATGCTTAAATGTCACTGAAGGCAAGTATGGATTCACATTTCTGAAATCCTTTGGCACATTTCTCCACAAATAATGTTGATCTGATTTATTTTTTTTTTCTTCAAGGGAAATAAAACCATGACATTCATTCAAGGCTTAGTGCGGCCATAGCTACAGATTAACACGCTGGCTACTTCATCTTCATCCTGTCATCTCTGCTGCTTTATGGGGAAAGCAGGCTGACATGGTTATTAAATCTGGCAGCTGTGTTGTATGCACATGGGAAGAAAGTAGAGCACAGCATATAGAAAATGAGTAGCTTTCAGATAACTGCCTTCTTTACACTGCTACAAGGCTTGAAACGCAGCCTAAAAAGCTCCTTCTCCTCTTTGTAATCAGCAGTCGTTGGATCAGTGCGCAAATATTGCAAATACAGTTGCAAATGTAAGTATTCCTTGCCTGTGTGCTGCTTTCAGATTGCTAATTAGGGTTTCTACCTTGGTGTTCTGCTTGAAAAAGCAGAGAGATGAAAGCTGAAAACATCCTGACAGGGAAGGCTTCTATGCAGTATTGTTTCAGCTTTCAGTGGAAGAGCTGCTAAGGGAATGGGATGCATGAAAGCTTTCCAGAACAAATAGTTTGCAGTTATGTTTGTTGATTTTGAGGATATCTGCTTGCCACTTTGTCTCTGAGGGAAGAACCCAAGCAAATGCAGGGGGTGCTTCTAGATAGATAGTTTTGTTAGATAAAATTAGATATGCAGTGGGAAAGATACTTCAGTATTAATAGGCTGCTTGTGAACACATAGGAGGGAAATCTGCCGTGATATTTTTCACCTCGAATCTTTTCTTTGAAAATCCAAAAATGCAGAACTGGACATCTCATTAAGAAACTCAGCAGTACCTTATTATCGGAAGCACAAATAGTCATCATAAGGGGCACCAGTAAGTCTGCATCTGACCTGATAAGAACAATGAACGTAGCACGGTGAGCGATGCATGTTTTTCACCAATCTCACTCTATTTGTACGTGAAGAGGATCTTTATCTGCTTTGTGGCATGAAGGCAGGATGGTAAGGTTGTTGGGAAGTAGCGGAGTTGCAGGTTTCTTGGTGTCACGGTAATACTGTAAAGAAGAGAATTGGTATTTGTTGAGTGTTTTTTTTTTTTTTGATCTCTTACCACTGAAGAAACAGCATCCTGTTTTTATAGCTTCCCTTCTAGTTCAAAGCTTCTGTAGTACCATTGTTCTATTGAGTTCATGGCTAGTGAATTCATAGTATTCTGTGAACAAAATCTGTTTATTGGAAACAGCCTGCAACCAGTGACAAGTATAAATGTCAGATAATTGCATGAGAAATGCAGGCTATAGCCAGTTTGTCTGAGATGCCATGTCATGTTTCTTGCTTTATTTACGCAAGTTTTTGTTTCCTAGGGACTGCTTCGGTACTGTAAGCTTTTTATGAACCTCGTGAAAAAGTCATGATAACAGTTAAGAAGTGACTGCTGTGAAGTGACTAGAGAGACAGTATGTTGTATTGTTTGGTGCAAGAACTAAATGTATTCATAGTATTACTGTCTCTATAATGCTGTTATAAGACAAGTTATGTGCTTGGTCCATCTGCTGTTTAGAAGCTGTTTTTTCAGTATTTCAGCTTCATCTTACAGATGTATACATAGAAATGCCTGTCTTCGTTGTAGGAACTGAAAGGTGATTTTGGAGCTTCTCTTCATCTTGTCCTCAGTTGCGTACCCTACTCCCACCCTCCCCATACACAGAAATTAATAGCTTCTCTGAAACTTAGCTCTGAAAACTGTCATTTTCGATGACAGCCGTGGAGCTAATCTTCCCAAGCTTGAGTGGCAGCAAGCCAACTGCTGAGACAAGTGGTGACCTTTTAGGACAATGTCTCTCACAAAAATGTCAAAATGTTAAAATGGCAGACATCAAATGCCATGTGTGCAGGGAAGGGGTGTCAGCTGGCAGGCTTTCGGCTGAAGGCAGTTAATCCACTGCTTGCCTGGATTAAATACGGAAAGCTCCTGCTTAAGTCTATAAAATGTAGAGAAATAATTCATATGTGTCCTGAATCATTTCAGATTTGGGACATGGATGAAAAATCTCAGGTGTTTTACTTAAAATCTGCTCTGGCATTTTCCTGACAGATATCCAAAAAAACATCCTTGGTACACTGCACTTTGAACCATATACCAGTTTTTCCCCCAGATCTCATCCACAATGTAAATTGATCTTGATGAAACCTAAGCAATGTTCATTGATGTGCATGCAGCTGGATGCTGAAATTCGGAAAGTGTGTGCACTGACTTTTAGGCATATGCTCACTGAATGTTAAACAATCCCCTGCAGTTCTTGGTGCTGCAGCCCCGAGCTGTAACCTCATTTGTAATTATGTACACTGATGCTTTGTAGCTTTCTTTGAAAGCAGTGAAGTCTGACCATTCCCATGCCTTCTGCTGTGTCAGCCTCTTGCAGATACCTTTACCCCTGGTAAACAGCACAGGACCAGATCAGTGATGCTGATTGCCAGCACTGTAGGTGTGTCATCCCCCCCCACATATTTCAGGGAGGTGTGGGAGGTGAGAAACCACCCAATCCTGTACCTTGGCCTGTAGGAAAGCAGTATGGGTGGTTGGAAACTAACCAACTATCCTGTTCGCCTTTTGGTTGACCTCACTTGGAGAATTAGAAAGGTTAAACCAGTGTCTGTATCAGGCCAGTCTTGTCTGGCCAGGTTGCAACTGGCCATAGTTGAAGAGAACTTTCAGCGTTCTCTATGCAAAATACAGGGTGCACTGCCAATGCAGGTAACCCCTGCAAAGCAGTCAATGACCAGAGTTTTTCTTTCCAGTCATTATTGTGATCACTCCTGTTTCCTAATTCCCTACATGAAGAATTGTGAAGCACACGAGGTAGGTAAGGACAAATTTCCTTAAATGTATTTCCTCTCTCCTTTCTGTTTCTCCCTCCCACCTGTCTTCTAATTTCTATCTGCTTTTCCACAAGCACTTCCATGATTTGTGATTTACCAAGACTTAGAAATGTCTGGAAGAAGAGCATTATGCTTATCTAGTTGAGGAATAAAAAGGAAACTGATGTACTGCTTAACGTAACCAATTACAACAAAGCTACCTACGAGGAATTCTGGATTTTGATTTTCAAACAGCAAGCCACATGTAGTTACAGTCTGTTTAGTCATCCATGATAATTAAAAAAAACAAACAAACAAGATGCTACTGTTTTTCTGTGGACTTTGCACGAAGACGAAATCTGAAGAAAGTAATTGGGTCTATTCATTCAGTTATAAATTGTTTTTAATCCAATTATACAGGGCTTGTTTGTTTCCTAAAAACCCATGCAGAGTCAGATCAATTTGTTAAACATTATCAGTCATTACACCTGATATGAAATTCTGATCCCAGCAATGGCATTTTCACTTTATTCTGCATATTAGATTATTACTCTTCTATTTCTGTATCATCCAGGAACTCTCTTATTGGAATATCACTGAGCTAGATACTGTATAGAAACAGAAGGTAATCCTTGGACCTAGATTACTTACAAGCTGTTGTAAAAATAAAGTGAAAGCTTAGCCATGAAGGAAAGAAGAACCAAATATTTTAATTATATGTGATCCACATGTAAAATCTTATCATACAACCTGTTTTTGTGTTTGTATTTTTATCTGAAGTCAGAATACTGATGTCAGTGGTATGTTGAAACTGAATTGGTCATGAGGATGCCAGAGTTTTGCCTAGATATGAGTTGAAATTGCATGTAATTAAAATAAGAAAATGTATACTTACTGTGACCTTATTTCAAAACTGTCATACTGATTCACATGGAATGGAATATCTCCCTTAGGCTGTTAGAGTTTAGCTATGAAGTTAATGAAGTATATTAATTGAAATTAACTCTACTGACCAAAGCATGGCTACAATTACAAGTAGTTGTAGACCAGTAATGAAGATTTCCCTTAAAATCATTAAGACACTATTTTATTATTGACTTTAGTAATTACTAAGTTAATAATGTTGACGATAACCTTAATTACCAGGGCAATAATATTCATTATTAAGTTTAATGAAGCATGTTTACCTGCAGTTACTTATAGGATCTAAATTTCAATGTTAATTATTGGAATGAAACAGCAGCAACATGACACTTGGCCGTCAGATGGTAATCACCATGATAGACTCATCATGGATCGTGTACTGTGAACAGTGGGGCTCATAATATCCGTGTTTTCTGTAAAGCCAATTTTTCCCGTCTTTCTGCTCCTCACCCATTTTACAAGTAGATTTCAGGATAAGTCACACATCTGTTAACATCACTATTTCTGCTATGTTTTGTTTGAAAGGCATGGTGTAAGGTAGGCAGTGTTTTTTTTATACCCATAAACTAGAACTGAATCTGCCATGTGAAATAAGTCAGAAATACCCATATTATAATATGCTATTCCATTGATATGGTATTTCATTTATTCAGTTTGTACAATCTTCAGATCATCCTTCATGAAGCAAGGCTGGAGCACATGAATGCAAGCTACAGCTTAACTGAGCAATGTGTAACTGACATATCTGAGCAAAATTGTGTAATTATTCTTTCTGGACATTTATATTGTGCATATGACTTCTAGTTGCCATTTTTAGTATGAGGGCATGAACCTAGCTGTATATGCAGCACTAAAAATTCTAAAGAATCCCAGAGGGTCAAATTGCAGTTGGAAAACTGCAATACCTTGAATTTGATTTTTATTTTATTTTTTTATAAATTTATTTCAGGTTGAAACTACTTTGCAATTATATCTCCTTCTGTATTGACACTGTAACTTGTATAACTATATTACTATGTTATATAATTATGTTATCATAAACATACACAAAGCTAACAGTGGGCATTAGTAATGGGCCTAAATTTAAATATATTCTGACAGTGGTACTGTTGTCCTTTTCAGAAAGCAGTTGCAAGAATCTAAATGAATGGAAGCTGCTGAACGTGAAAGGTTATTGTACTCATCAAATGTCTTTTTTTTTCCTTGAATGCAGGGAACAATGAGTAAAACAATTCTGAAAGATTATCTGCAAGCATGCAATTATCTAGTTTGATCTGAATGGATAAAGTAGTATCTTATCAGTCTGGTTTGCGAGTACTTTGAAAGGATTTTGCAGAACTCATTAGTTCAGGAGTATTAGGACAGGTGCCTTTTTTTTTTTTTTTTTTTTTTTTTGGAGGCAATGCTATGATTCCCAAATGGATAAGCTAGAATGGCCAAGGCAAAATAATTTATCCCCAGGAGGAGTATGGATTACTGTTAAGGAGTTTCTGAAATCCTGTCCTATCATTCACATATTTCAAAGCATTACTAAAAGTAATGACCTGATTTTAAAGATGGTAGATGAGAAATAACCACTGCAGCTTGATTGTCATTTAGAAAGATGATTAGTATTAATTTTTAAAGGCTTCAGTTCTTTTTAGTTGTCTTTACAAAGACATTCCAAAATGTTAAATACTCACTGGTCTGAGTTTTTTTTTTTTTCCCGGATTCAGTGGGAATTCAATCAAGGGGCCTTTCTTTAGAACTGAGAGAGTCTGTAGACTAAAAGTGAGCTTCCTCTGCATTGTTACAAACCTACTTCCATTCTTTGCTGGATGGAAATAAGTTCATTAAAATATAGCTCTGGTTCTGCCTCAGCGGAGTGTAGAAAAATAATTCCTCCTGCATACCAAGGCTAGGTTTTCTTTTGTTTTTGAAAGAGGAGGTTGGTATTGACTCCCTTGACACTGAGTTCTTTCCTGCTGACATATCTGAATCCATAGGCTGTTACAAGAATCCATAGGCTGTTACAACTTTCTTATAGTATGTGTAGCCCTCAAACGGATTTTAAATTAGCCATTAGTTTATGCTGAGGCATTAGGTAAGTCCTATGTAAAAGCGAACCAATGAGTCTGAAAACTGATTAAAGAATTAAATCATCTAACACCCAAATCATTTTAATGTGCTGGAGTTCCTAGGGCAACACGTATATTAACCTTGTGCCAAGACGTAGCCATCCTACAGGTGAATGTAACTCAATACTGAATATTCTCATGGCAAAATTTTACCCTGAAGGGGCTTCCAACCATCATACCATTCCACCCAGCAGGATGGCCAAAGTACTCTTTTATTTGATTCTGCGATTCACAAAATGATGGCTGTGCAATTTAAGATGTAAAACAATGAACTTGTTCAGCTTATTTTGTTTTTAAGAGCATGCTGAGAGTTAACAGCGGGGCTTATAACATGGATGGCTTTGTATGGTGCTAATAATAAACACCGTAGTATGGACATCAAAGACATAGAAATCAATAATTATTGATGAGAAAAGTAATCGTTCTCATGGTAATTACTAGGAGACTCGTGATTGTTTGCTTTGATTCTGACCTTGGTTCTTCATGCACTGAAATAATTTCAGCTAATTCATTTTTTCCAGAATGTTAATTTCTTGTTCCATGTCAGACAGTATAGGCAAGGGAGGACCACAATGTAAAACACCGTTATTCTTATATTTTGGGAATTATCAGTTTGGTCTCTTGGGGCAACAAAAAGTCACATCATTGTTTTCAGGTAATGTTTTTAAAAAACAGGTCTGTCCTTAAAAAGTTTTCTGAAGAAAGCACAAAAGTTTTTTTGGTGTTGCTTGCTTTGAAGATATGAGGGCAGTCAGATGCAGAGGGGACCTCACCTGACTGTACGTCCTGTGGAGGGCTAAAAGAAGAGAGTTCTCTGACACTCCTTGATCCTCAGCTAGCTAGTCCTTGGAAAAACAGGGCTGGGCGTTAAGCAACCCTGATTTATTGAGCTGGGAAAAGGTTGCTTAGATCTTTCAGCAGCAGAAACCCCCCACTAGTCTGACCCTATCTTCTGAAAAGCTTTTTCCTTTAAATATAATTCCCTTCTGTTGCTGAGGAAAGTTTGAGTATGGCCAGAGCAAGAAGTGGCACAACATCGCCGTGTTGTCAGCTGTACTTCTGGTGAGCTATCCAAATAAAGCTATTTGCTATTACTAAGGAGAACTCAAGAGAGCTCTTCAACTGATTGCTTCAATCAGGTGTGGAGATTAAAAGTAGGTGCAGGGGTGTCTGTCACACTGTAATTCTCTAGGTCAGTGGGGTGTTGTCTCTGTCTGTGAATGGATGCGTGTACAAAGAAGTCCATAGTAGTTTGTTTATCTACTGATTCAGAGCAGATGCTCAAATAGCACAACTTTTATGAAGGAGGAATTGATAAAGAGTGCAGCTGGGATGTGGTTGGTACAAGAAACTCCATCCATCATTTTCCGAAAGGCACAATGAATGGCTTAATTGTTGCTGCTAACAATTGTTGGCCATTTTATTTGCTATAGACAACGTATGATCCCACTAAGAGCCAACTCAGAGAAATACAGTGACAGAGGAGTCTTTTTTCCATTCATTTGACTTCATTCACTGCACAGATTCCCTCTGGACCCTGACCTTTGAATACTGCTTACCTGCAGAGGAGACAGCCAGCAGCTCACATCTTGTCCACCGTGAGGTCCTGAGCTGCCTAACATAGCTCTAAATGGGGAAAGAACAGCCCTGACAGTAAGGAAATAGTGTTAGTAAAACATGCAAGAAAAAAAAAGCCAACATTGTTTCATGCTGGGAAATCTGTGTACAGCAATATGTAAAGTTACTACCTTCTGAGAGAGCCACCCATGGGAATACTTCTCCTCATATCAAAGAGTTTCCTTCAGAGTCTTGCAAATGTAATCTGGCCTCTTCTGTGTAACTGGGTTCAGTGTGTCTTGTTTCATATCTTCCTCAGTTGCAAGGCTTATATAAAAAAGGCTATCTCTGGTGCAAGCTTAATTTTACTGGAGTATTGACATCTCTAGAGGACTTCACAAAATATTTGATGTTAACAAAATGCCTATCTGAATGTGTTTTTGTTTGTTTTTGTTTTGTTTTTAATTTTTATGTTTACATGTTAACAGTCTCCTGTTCCTTTCTGGCTGACTTGTGCTTTTTTGATATCTTTAACCTGTCTTTAAAATGGCCAAGAAATATAGCTTTAAAATAAGTCAATTAATTAAACAATTGCTTAATTTTAGCGATTATCAATACCTCCTTCTATGAGATCTCTTTCAGCTTGAGTCAGAAAGCAACCAAGAGCAAACAATCAGTTCTAAGCAAGAAACCTCTTTCAAGCATGCCACATGGCTCATCTTGACAAACATGCAGAGAAGCACAAGTGAATACACAGAAATTCTCAAGGCCTGCTGTTCATCCAGACTCTGGGTACTGTGCAGTATCGCCTCACAACACATTTTGTTCCTTGCATGCAAATGGACGGCAGTGTGCAAACTGTAATTTAATCCATGCCATAGACAAGGTCAACACAAAGGCCCTGGTAGGGCACTGGGTTGTAGTCAGGCAGCTGTGACTGCTTTAACAGAAATCAGGGAGTCCTTGCTCAAGGAATGAGGCAACATACTCAGTACTTTTAGAGCAAGAATAGCACTAAGACCAATTGCTGAAAGAAACACTTATATATATATATAAATTATTTTAATGGCAGTTAAAAATAATAAAAAAAAAAAAATTGAGGTGGAACTGATTTCCTGTAACTGTAAAAAACATAGTGCTGCTGGATCTAAGTTATAGATACTTCAATTTTTTTCTCATTCTGCATATCTTCAGAAAGTCTTTGCTAATGTAGATAGCATTGGAATTGCTTTTACACGTATTTTTCTTTACTTATTTGCTTAAGATAGACTATACAATATCCCCAGTCTTCTTAGTTGGCTGGCTAATATTTCAAACACTTTGTTCTTGCCCCAATGTAATATTAGCAAGAAATCTTTCTGGACGTATCTAGACACTATTGGTGGTAAATAAAAAGCTACCTAGTTGATTTTAGAATCACACTGAATAAAAAATTAAGTATGTTTAAATTCTCAGACATGTTCTTTGTACTTCATATTGGTTATAAGTATGTTCTTATATGGATTTTCCTCCATAACTTACAGTTGCTGTATCAAAATACACTCTCATACAACCATTTTCTTATGAAGAATGTTTTAAATGCTTGCAGATCTCTAACAGAATATATATTTCTGGAGCATTTTATCATTTCATGAATTTCATGTCTTGTCAAAACAGTGAGACTGTACCAAATGGGACTACATTCTTTCAGTGTGCATTAGTTTAGTAGTTTTGCTTGAGTTTTATCAACCCTTTAGGAATTTGTGATAGCATTGCTGCTTTCACTCTGCAGTTATCCATTTGTCTATGGACTTGTTTGTTGTTTTTGCCTTTAACATGAATCTTAGTATGCTCAGTCTGCTAGCATTGTCTTTTATACATTTTTATCCTGGTTCTTGTATGCGTGATTGACAGAAGAAAGCTCTGGGAGTATTTTGACTCCCAGTTCAGTTTTCTTAGGCTGCTATAAAACGATATGACTTAACACCATGCATGGGAGCAGTTTGGTCCTGCTCACACGACAGCTTTAGCCATGTGCTGCTTGGATCAGGGGACTCTTATGTTCTAAATGAGTTCTTCGTGGCTAAAGTTTGTGATGTCTTATGATATTAAGCTCTTCCCCTCTCCTGCAGTTCAGAATACCTCTGTAACAGAGGTTTGATTGCAAACTAGCATGGCCCTGTTTTTATAGGGAACTGGGTGACCACAAGGAGCCAGACTTGAGAACACCTGGAAGTCATCAAAAGTTCCCTTTTATGTGACCCAGTTACATGAGGATGCTGAACACTTAGACTGTAGTGTTTGCTTGCTTTCAGGCTTCTGTGAGTACACACTACCATCTTTTAAAACTATCTTTAAAAGCATTTGTTCATTCAAGTGAATGATTCTGACCTTTTTTGTGCCTCTACAGTTTCCTTTCAACTGTTTGAATTATTTAAGTGCTTCCATATGCTAGGTAACTAACATGCTCTCTAGGTTTGCTAGATAGAAAAGGGGTTGTAGAAATAAACTGGGTGTAGCATTTTCTTGGTATCCCCCTCACCCAGATTCAATATGTAGACAGCCAACATAAAACAGCTGGGTAGTCTCACTCAGGAAGAGGTAAGCTGCTGATCTTTATTGGGAGTGGGAAGGGATGAAGGGAGTGAGCCTCATCTGCACTGTGAGGTGCAGACCACTCTGGCCGTTACTCAGTGTGTGTGTGTGAGGAGAGTTAATTCCTTTTAGTTCCTGGCTAAATCCATGGCTGACCTCATTGATGTGAGAGTGAAATCAGCAGGAGTTCTCATATGCTTGAAAGGAAGGCACGTATTAAAGTGCTTTCTTTGAAACAAGGTCACTGCATTGCTAATTGAGCATTTTTCCTCTGATGGGCAAACACCTCCTCTTCTCTGAGCATCCTTTGCTCTTGTTTGCAGAGGTTTGGTGCTGTGCCAAACAAGTGAGTGTGATATTTATGTCTAAGTTCAAGATAAATAGGTTTTATGATGGGAACAGGAGCCACTGCTATCTTGAAGGCAGTCTTCTAATTATTCACATCTATTTGTTGCTTAACAGCAAGGTCTTCACAAAGAGTTCTTTTCAATATTTTCCCCGAGTTCATATGTGTGACCAGGGACATCTCAACCCAGAGAAGTGTGAAGAAAAAGCCTGTGTTACAAAGGCCATATCTAAAAAGGGAGATGGCATGTTTTTTCATATCAGTTTTTCTGTTCCAAATATACTGCTTGAAATATTTATACTGTTATCTGGAAAAGCATTCCTTGGAGGTGAATCATTTTGTGTTGTTTGAAATGTATTGATGTTGCTGGTGTCGGTGGCTCTCTTTGGAAGTACCTGCCACTGAACGTAGGCCTCTTCCAAAAGCAAAACATTTGTCCTTCTGGAGTATATAGTGAACTCCAAAGCTAATCATAGCTAAGGGGTGTTTCAGCATTGTTTGAAAAATCCCACTACAAGTAGATGAATCACCACTGAACACCAGTGGAATTTAAATATCATACCTAGATTCACTCAGAGAATTTAGCAGGGGAGTGACTATAATGTAGTACAGCATAGATCAAAGTAGCTTACAGCCAGCTGGGGTATCGGAGAAATTTATTTAGGGCAACATAGTGTCCAGCTACTTCGCTTTGTTGCTGGACAGAGTTTTCTAGTATTTTGGCAGCGTATATAGCAGACAGCTATCTTAGAGCTAGGTTTGGTATTTTTTGCTACTCTTGACGCAGTGCAGTCTGGTCAAACCTTGAGGCTCAAAAAGTCTCTGGTGAGATGGGAAACTGAGGAACTTAGTCTTTAAGTAGGATAGAGCATATGCAGAGAGTAGTTTGTACATGAAACATCTCCTCCAAGCTCTGTGAACCACCTCTTACAAGGACAAGGAACCCAATGAAAACAGGGAGAAAACTTGCACAGAGGGAGTATTAGCCTGAAGATTTACAGTGCCCTGTGACACCAAGGTTAATCATTATCCACAGCGCATGTGTTTTTGGAGGTGCTTCTGTTTTTATTAGTATATTTGTATTATGTTTGGAATGAGTGACCTTAGAGGTGTCAAAGTTGAAACAAAACTTACAGAAAGACCACATCAGTTGAACTGGATGAAGAAAAATGTTTGGCCTATTCTTTTTCATTCTCTATGCACTGATGTTCTCTAACAGTATTTAATTGGTACTGTGATCAACCAGAGAAGGTCAAAATTAGAAGCATTACATTATCCAGCAAACTCCTGTTGGAAATAAAATTCTGCCAAACTAGTTATCCTGTATTTATTGGTTCTGGAAAGTTGTCTTTCCTAAATCAATAATGAAAGCAGTAAGAGTCTGCGTGTCCAGAATTTCTTCAATGAGAGCTTCAAGGTGCTGTAAATGTATCCACACAGTAGTTCTATGAAATAGATGAGACATAAGATTGATATTTTACAGCGGAATATAAAGGATTAAATCACTAATCCACATCTAACTAGAATGTCAGTGATAGTCAGATAGAATAGGAATTATCACAGCTGTTGATGTACATCAGCTATGTAACCTTATTTCTTTCAATACAGTTTCTACCATGATAAATGTTATTTGTATTTTTGCTTACAGTTTTATTGTGTTATGCTGCTTTTCCGCTCCTGTGCTGTAGAGAAACAAGTCTCTGTGTGCAATTTGGCATTATTTCCAGTATTAAGTTCCAGGTGGATATCTCTGCTTTGATCAGATCCCTGGTGTGGCATTACAGATGGGGAGCTGGCAGAATAGGGGACATCCCAGCAAGCCTTCAGCGATGCAGGAAGGAGGAGTTGTGAGCTTCATCTTTCTGTGTAGCGAGCCATGAACAGTGATGTGCTGACAGCTGTTGTTTCACTAAACCATTTGGAGCAGAGGGATGTTTCTTGTAGTCAGATGTGACCTCCAGGGGCTAGATATATCCCCAGTGTCTTTTCTGGCATTTGCTTGACCTTGTGAGGCACCACAAAAGGGTTAAATAGTTCCACAGTGTGCCCCTTGCTCTCTAATTAGGAAATGGTCCAAGAGCTCAAAGTTCAAAATGCACATGGTCTGAGCTGGGACTAAGCCCAAGTTCCCATTGATTGCAGCCTCATGTGTTAGTGTGCTACATCTGCACATGATCTCTTCTCCTTGCCATTTCTGTGATTTCTTTTCCTTTTTTAAAGAAAAGTGGAACAATTCACGTACAGAGTTTCACTTTTGTCACCATCCAAAGTCTTTTGTTGCCTGAGCTTGTGTGCTTTCTGGGAACAACTTGTGACCCACTTTCTAATTGAAACCAGGCCAGTAAAACATGACAAAAATCTTCCTGCTTAACTCCCTTCTGCAGTGTCTATGGCTACTGCTGGGGAAGCAGGAGAGGACTACTCCTAGTGGAGGCACAGATACAAATTGGTCAGGCTGAGCCCCAGGGTCTGAAGCTCCCTGGTGGCCTCCTAAGGGGTGAAGGTGACAGGCAAAACAGCATGCAGCTGGGATTGTGTTTTGAGAAGAAAGGGCAGGCTGAAGATAGGCTGAGGCCACAAAAAGGGAAAGGGAGAATAACAGTTTTACCGAGCAAAGAATAAATGATATAAACCGGATGCATGGATGGAAGTAGGGAAGGAGACAGACTCTAAATGTTACCCCATGGAGAAGCCTGCAACCTAGGGAGTAGGCAAGGTTAAATTGTGGTGATTCATATTCCAAATGCTTTCTGTTTTCAGATGCAAAATACTTAATTGCTTCTTTTTTTTTTTTTTTTTTAATTTTTTTTTTTTTTCCCCCCCATAAGAATCTATCCCCTATCCATTTTTTTTTTTCCCCCTGGTAAACCAAATTATTACTGTTTTCAGAAACCTGCATTTAATGAATATAGTACTGCACTTTCACTTTGACAACATTTTATTAAAACATGTTAGTGCTTGCTGGAAATCAAGCAAGGGGGGGTGTTAGGTGCTTTTAGGATCTTGTGCTTAAGATTGCCATGGTTTGGGACCTCATAGTTTTAGGTCCTACCCCAGAAGGGATGGTGGTTTCTGGGGATGACAGCCAACTTTCTGCTTATAAAAAAAAGAAGACAGATCCCAGTCTCCACCTCTCTACCTCTCCTGCTTCCAGCCACATGTGATCACTGCTTTCCTTTGCTGCCTCTTGCGCTGTTTGACGTGACAGGGAGATGAGTCAGATCATTAACCTGTCTGAAAAACATACCCAGTGAGTAGAATTGGCTCCGTGAGCCATCGCACGGCTCCTTGAGCACGTGTGAGGGAGGGGGCAGGCCTGTGCAGCTGGCAGTCATGATGAAGAAAGGGGCTGGATGGCCCCTTTGGTAAAACTGAGCTGTTAAATGAGCTTGGCTGTCTTCAGATTAGCTGGCACTTGGGTTTGTACCCTTGGCAGTGCTGGTGACAGTTTTCCTGCGTCATACAAGGCTTAAGGACAAAGAGGCAGCTTCATCCTTGGCATAATTCTGTGAGTGGAGTCACTGGAGTTATACCCAGAGTGACTTTGTCTAAAGTCTGCCTTTTCAACATAGTTCACTAAATCAGCTCATTCTTGTTCTCTCTTTTGTTTCTGTATTTGTGGTTACACTGAATTAGCATCTTAAATAAATTGCCATGGGAATCGGAGATGCAATTGCTAGCTTTCTTTCTCTTGTGCATCTACAAACAGTCTTTTCATAGCAGTCTTTTCACAATCTCATGTACAGTGTTTGAGCACTTGATCCATGTCCATCAAGGGCTTTTGATACCTATCCTTTCCATTAAAAATCTAGCACCAAAAGGTGCATTAAATATGGCATATGGTTGATAGAAAAATTTGAGCACATAAAATTTATATTGTGTATGGAGCATCTCTCTTTCTGGAGTTACTTGTAGTCTACTTATTGCTCCCGAGACTCATTCTGATATATTATTTCAATGTTTTGTGTTGTGTGGGTTGTAGAAAAGAAAGGGAAATAGATACTTTGATTTGATCAAGCCGGGCATTCTCTGCATAGAGGACAAGGTGGAAAGAAAAGAGCTTTGTAGGAAGAAAGAATGCTGAAAAGACAGGCCTTGTGGTGAAGACAGCTGTGGGAGTGGATCAGTAAGAAAGGAGAAACTCTGAAAAGGTCTTGAAGCTCAGGACAAGAAAGCTTGGCTTGCATGGAGATGTGTAGGCAGTGTGGCTGGACTATGAAACAAAAGATGACCTTAGATGCTGAATTTTCTAGGGAGAACAATGCAGGTGCATTGGGAATGAGATCCAGGCTCAGTAATCAAAATGACTGAAGTAATCAAATCTTGTGATCACACAGTAAATATCAATACTGAAAACATTAAAGAAGAGATCTCTAATAAAATATTGCCAATGTGCCTAGTTTAGGGTTAACTAAGCAGCAGACTTGGATAAAGGTATAGGCGCTGTAGATTGTATGCTTGGATGGCAGCTGATGGAGCCGTGCGGTTGCACTAGCATCTCAGCTATCATTAAGAAACGTGCCCAGTATGCCTCACTGTGAAGAGAAACTTGCAGACGTGACCCAGGCACGTTGTGATGCAGCGCAGTGTGCCAGAACTCACGCGCAGCCTGTCAGCAGGAGCCTGGGAGCTGCGATATGCCTGCCCACCCCAACGAGGTGCTAACTTCAGCATCTGCTTTTGCAGGGGGCTCAGCTCCTTCACCAAAGCAGGGGGACGGGAAACGGCTTGTGCCAAGGCTGTAAAGGCAGTAATGAATGGAGTGTGATCGGCTGGCTGTAATCTGCTCCCAGAAAAGGATCTGAGAACTAGGAGCTGTCAAGGCATTTAATGCAGTATTCTTAAAACACTGGGTAACATGTAGGACCAGAAAGAAGCAGAAGGCTGAAAAATAGAAATGCACGCTTACAAAAGTGAAACAGGAGACTGCACCAGCAAACAGTAAAACCTGTATGAAGTATAACAAGAAGTAGGATGCCTCGGGAGCGAGCGAGGAAGATGCTGAGAGAAGAATTAATTGGAAAGGTCAGAGAAAAAATAGCGAAAGCCAAAAAGATAGCATGGCATTTAAGAAGCATTTTAATTATTTCTGAAGCAGGGAAATTGCTCAGAGAGACTGAAGTACAAAGCATGATATTCATCCAGGGAGTTGGTGTAAGAGACTTGATGAGATTGATTTCAGCGGCAGACGGGCCTCACAGCCAAACTAGAGGCAAAAAAAGTAGGACAGAGCAGGGATGAAACAGGATCAGCAGCTGTAAGCAGGATATTCAATTAAATAGGAACAGTTCAATTCAAACAATGAAGGAGATAAGAACTTGGAGAAACAGGTGTGATCATAGACGGCTGAGGCAAGATCAGGAGGAGAAATTTCAGGGAGTACTTGCTGCATGAAGCAGCTCTTCTGTCTCGCTGTTAGAATCACTAAACTGACCTAGATGTATTTGCTTCTGGGCTACCCTGCTTTTTCTTGGAAGGATGGGGGGGGTGGGAGGGTGAACAGAAGGGAGGCTCGGCATCTCCACTTTCACCAGCAGTATGTTGCTAGATTAGTTTGATCATCTCACAAAACCTCACCTTGGGGGTGCTGGGGTTGTGACTCTGCCCCAAAGGGAAGATGATGACCAAAGGAACAAGCAGTGACGATGGAGGTGAAGAGAAGCAATGAAGAGGATCGGTAAAGGCTGGGAGGTCAGGGCCAAAGATGTTTGTGACTGACAAGTGAGAAGCCACGGTGTCAGCAAATGAAACATGTTAGGAAGGATGAGAATGTGAAAAAGAGTGGAGAGAAGAAAAATCAGAGACTTTGCAAGTGAAACTTCTCTATAGCAAATATGGACTGGACTCAGTTTGCAGTGTTTGTTTGATTGACCTAAAAGAAATGATGCACTGGGGACGCCTGTGGGTTTTCTAAGAGCAATCGCAGCAAGTATGTGTTTTTCCCGAAGTGACTTATTGATTCTTTTTCCTTCTGCCTTAAGCATTTTACTGCCCAGCAGTAAACTGTCAAGCACTAGTCCTTCCCAGCCAGCCCCTGCTGAAGAATGAAACACAATATCTCGAACACCCAGAACGCCAAGCAGCTAATCATTGGCTTGCATTGTGGCCGGCAGGGCCGGCCCGCCTCTTTGGCTTGTGCTGACAAGCTGTTTGTGTTTGTGCAAGGCCACCCTTCAACGCAGCCGCCTGATGGCCAGAGTGGGACCAACTGTCTGAGTGCTGCAGGGAGCCGGCTCCTCTGGTCGGAGGCAGAGTGAGTTTCAGCCTCTCGTACTCCTGCCCGGACTCTATGGAACGGCAGTAAGTAGCCTTCTGCCTCATCGTGGCTTTTCTCCTAAGATTAAGGGCAGATGTTTTAGCAAGGCAGGTAGGCACTGCCATTCACAGAGGCAGCTGTTAGAGTATTTTCCTCTGTCTGATGTAAAAAAGCAGCTACTTTGTATGCAGTGTCATGACTACTAGGATTACGCTCTTTCAGTCTCAGATAAGACCTTCCTGGGAGGGCAGAAGTTAACGGGGGCACGACCCATTTAAACTTGCATTTTTAAAACTAAATAAATAAATTGGTAAATAATTAATCAGTATCTAGTTCTTTTTAGCTGCGTTTCCCGTACTTGATCATTCAGTTGTGTTTCAAAGCGTAACATTTTTTGCAATGTCATGAATGGCATTGTGTGAAGTGGCTAGATATGGGGTACTGTTAAATGAATGCTTCCTGAAATGCTGATAGGTGCTGTCATATTCTAAGATATATACCTAGCCATAGGAAAAACAAAGTCACGTTCAGAGATTTCTGTCCTCTTTGCTGGCTGCTATTAGGAAAAATTCACAGTTCCACAGAGCAAAAGACTGTAGAGATGGATTGAGCTTTACTTTTTTGTTTGTTTGTTTTGTTTTTAATATAATTTTTTAATGTTCAGAATTTTAAATACAATAGTCCATTTGGGCAGTATTCTTAAACTTAATCCTGCAATGCAAATATTGATGGACTTTTCAGATTCTTTCACCCTTCCCACCTACCAAGAAAATCATAGTGACCCTATCAGCTGGACACCATGCAGAATCTCAGACTCACTCTGCCATTGAAGTTTTGTCCAGTCTGTCTAGATTTCATGTGGTAGCTGAGCTCATCGTCATTCACATTTTATAAATGAAGAAAATTGAGATATAACAGATTAAGTGACTTTGCTATGACCATAGAGCAAAGTATCTATCGCTCAGCAGCATATGTTATATTTTTTTCTTCCTTTCATTTATTTTACAAGATTCTGTTGGATAATGCTAATGATAATTCCTAGGGATGCCTGTGTATATCTCCCGGGGTTCAGATTGGCCAAGCAGATTGGCTGCTTATCCAAAGTGCTCTGAGCTCAAAACTGAGTGGGAAGCCTCAAGCAGATGAGGCTGCAACAGTATTTTCAGTGTTTCCTTCTTCTGGAGTAGCTGGAAATGTCCCATATGGCACTACGACAGCACTTCAGTAGTGCCAGGATGGCAGGGATGGTCCGTTCTCCAGGGTGCTGCTTCAGATGCTGCCAGAACCAGAAGTGCTTGGATCTGCAGAAATTTCAGCTCACGCTTGGAGTTCAGAGTACCTGGGGAGGGGGGGGGGGAGAAGCTGTTACTGTACATAAGCATATTCACTGTGCCTATTTTTAAAGTCACAGAACTAATCTTACGTTGAAGTTTCAATTGGATCCTGGTTAGCCTTGAGTCATGACAAAAAATTAAAATCTTAAGAGACCTGTTGCCATATAATTGTGCCCCTGTGTCTGCCCTGCTGCTTGCGTTTTGGGGTAGTGCACCGCTTCTGCAGACAGCCCTAATGCAGTTGTAGACCCTTGGCTTAATGCTCATATCCCCCATAATGCTTCTAAGGACTGCTTCATTTAGTGAATGTTGAGTTGCAGAGGGTTAATCAAGCAATATTATCTGTGCAAAACACTGGTTAAGAGATATTTAGAGAGGAACCTGCAAATAAAACCAGCCAAACTGTGGGCAGCTATTGTACTTTGTACATTCTAACTAGAGGGGTCTTGATGCTCACAGAAATTGAGGTTTATTGTTAAAACACTAGAAAGAACAGTTCAGTTCTGAGACCGAACCTCCTCCAAAGCAATACAGTGTGTGAATAAAAGGTAATTACAGAAATAGGCTGCTTCTGTGTCAGGCTATGAACACAGACCGGAGGTTTTCAGTTACTCTAAGTAGTAGATAGATACTAAGCCTTGAGAAATAAAGATGAAATTGTTTTTTTGTCTATAGATTAAGAGACCTGGATCTCAGTACTTAAATAAAAATGAAAGCAGAATGGGATACATCAGGCATAAATGCACACCTAAGAGTTTTTGCTGTGCTCTCATCGTACACAGTTAGGAATAATCAATATGCTTACCACACTGTCTGTCTCCCGTCTAAAGAAAGAACTCCCTTGTGCATCACGAGCTCAGCACAACATGGCTTGCTCTGTAGAGGCAGACTGTGCCTGTTTGATTTACATCAGAGTAAACAGGCAGCAGATTAAAATTGATTTGTCTTCCTCCCAGAGAGATAATTTTCAAGATGTATTCACAGAGGTTGCTAAAACAGGGCACTGAATCAACATCCTTCATTAAAAAAAATAAAGAAACTGACTACTGCGAACCGCATACACTATAATTGTACTTTCTGATTCTGAGATGATAGGCAGTGTGTGGAAACAAAATGATTTACTAATACTCATTAACTCAGCTTTCAGATAACTAAGGAAGCAGATTAGCATATCATCTTCAATCTACAAGAGGGGGAAATGAAGTCTGCAAAAAGTTGGAAATAGAACTAAGATCTGCTTCCCAGGGCTGTGTTTTCAGGGCAATTCATTTTCTTCCTATGTCTCTGTAGGTGCACTGCATGTTGACTGTGGGATCACTTGCCAACGTTTCCCTGTGGCTGGCATGTTCTGCTGGCACATGCAATACAGCTGCACTCATGTTATCGTTCAGTAATATGGCAGTTAATAGAGGGAATTAATTAGGGGTTGACCAAAACCCTGACCTGTTAATGAAAATTGTAATCTGCTAACAATATTTGGCAAAGACTGTCAAGTTGAATCTGATCTACTAGATTTCCTCTTCTTTGTCCTTGACAATGTCAGGTGAGCTCCCAAATGTGATCTTGAGGTCTCTTCCAACCTAGAAATTCTGTGATTCTGTGATCTCTCGGGAAAGAATGGCTACCTAGATTAATAAGTTTTGTGTTACTGGAGCTGTAATTTATGACACTGAGCATTCAAATTCTCAGTGAAAACAGGAGGCTTTGAGGGCACTGTTCCTCTCAGGGATTCAGCTTATTTGCAGGTGCTCTGTTGATGTGTCCTATCTGCCTGACATTTATCAGCTAAGGCTATGATAAGAGAAAGAGACATCAGCTGTTTGAGTCTGAACAGAAAACTGAGCTGTCAGGTAACAGAAAAAACATCTGAGTGCATGAAAGAAGCTGTGGGAGCCTGCTGTCAGGTGTGGGTAGATTTCCTTGTAAAACTCCTCACTCGGGTCTCTGCTGGAATAGAGACTGAGGTTTGCAAACAAACCATCCTCAGCCTCCCTGTGTAAGGTTGTCCCCTCTCTTAAATCTGAACCCTCTAATATTCTCCATGTTATTATCCTCAACCTTCACCCACACCTGGGAAAGCTTTTAAAATCTTTAACTGTATTTTTTCAGGTCCCTTTTCCTAAGTATTAGATCCTTTTCTAGGTAAGGGATATTGTTGCCAGTGAAGTGCAACATGCTGCTTCATTCTAAAAAATGAAAAGAAAAAACTAGAAGGGTTTTAGTATTCAGATCTTACTTGGATATCAAAAGCAGAGGGTCTGCACCTGCTGTCAGTTTTATTTTGGTGGCGTTACTCAGAGAAAGCACTGCACCTAGGAAAGAAAAGGATTGCAAGGCAGGGTATACATGCAAAATTCACCCCAAAACAGTGGCAGAAGTTTCTCAATTGAGAATTTGCTACAGAGACAGTCCCGTAGAGTGCTCTGCATGCAATATAGTTGGAAACAGGTCAAGGAAGAAAGAACAGGGACCTTCTTTGCCTGTGGTGGAGGGAACTGCAGTGGCTAAGTGGCCTTCAGACCTGTGCTGCCTTAAATCTGTGTTTACCAGAATCCACTGGTCTTTTTGACTTCTCTCCCTCCTGTTCCGTGTACCTGGCCTTTCAGCTGGCCTGAAATGCTGAAGGAAACAGGAATCAGCAACGCACGGTACTTGTACCGGCTGTGCTCTGTTCCCGTGCTGGGAAGATGCTCCCTTGGCCTCCACAAGCAAGCCCAAAGCTTTCTTCTTACAGGAATCACTGGCTTACAGAACTAGGCTATCTGCATAACTGCATTGGTTTGATAGTGTAGGAAAACAGAGTCTGGCTAACCACCTTCTTTTAGGATATGTACAGAAACGGTATAAAATTAATTGCAGCCTCCAGGTGGCCCACCCAGATTCCTCTCTCTACCCTACGTCTCCTGGGCCCAGAAAGTAAGCTGTGTCCCAGTATGTGCTCAGGTAGTCGGGAAATGTTATAAATGCCACTGCTCTTTCATCCATAAAGGAGCTTTTCAATTTTTCAGTTTCCTTCCTTTTTGCCTGCGTAGCTAGGTTGAAGGTCTGAGAAAGCAGCAATTTAAGCATAAAAGGGCCTTTAATTGAGTGGGCAGCTTGCTGTGTTCTGTCCTGGTTGGTGTTGTCTAAAAAAAATATCGCCTGCCATCAGCCTTTTCCTCTTACCACTGCTGCTTCACAGCATGTGAAACCGAGAAGCGTAGTACCCATTAAGCTTCAAGGCTAGTACTGTAGTTTATCTCATGTAATCAATTCATACTGGGGCTCATGTTCTTCCTGACTTCTTTCTCATTACATGGTGTCTTCAGCGGGCATTTTACCTCATGCTCCCTGAGTATAATGCCCTAATCTACTGTAAGACAGATGTTAATGTTTGTTGCAGTAATATCCTGGCATACAATTCTGCATATATACATTCTCGCATATGTTGTGGGAGCCAGAGCTGCATCAAAACTTTTTTTAAAACTTTTTTTTTGGTTCTCAGTAGCTATGGAAAATGTAATGCTTCAATGCACAGATGGGAACATGTGAGCTAGAACTTATGTGGCTCTGACAGGGAAAAAAAAAAAAAAGAGGATATAGGAGTGGGAAGAGATGATCATGTAGGTAGGAAGAGCAGGGGAAACATTCTTGTATGTGTGCTTAAGTACCTAAATTAGGGTATCCTCAGTAGAGATTCCTTGTATTTACATCTGCCCCAAAGCCCTGCATAGCCAGGAGCCCCTCAGGCTTTCACTCTGGCTTTTACTGTCTCCTAGCCTAAGGCCCCTCACCCTTTGTCCCAGTCTCCAGCTCAAGCCAGTGCAGAGCATCTAGCTCCTCACTCCCTACAGCCCATGTCCCTGTACCTCAACCACATGGTTCACAACCTCTCCAGAAGAGCTGCCTTCTTCCCAGGAGTCCTCCTTAATCTCTTCATTCCATACCATTTAAGATGCTTATTCTGCTTTCCTCACAGCCCTTACAAGCTCCCCCAAAGCCCTCCACCCGCTGACATTCTCCTCCTGCCCTCTTCTTGTAGTCTTTCCCACTACAGTCCCATGCTTGCAGTCACAAACAGGCTGTTTTTTCTCCCCCTGAGTTCCATGTTCCTCAGTGCAAAGGTCTCAACATACTTTCTTTTTCCTTTCTCCTTGTACTTGAGGGCAGAAAAGTAGGGTAAACCAGGCATATACTGGCCCTTTATGCTGTAAGAATGGATGGCTCCGGGCAAGGTCAGAGAAGAACTAAGTCAATAAATATTTAAGCTTGGTATGCTTTTTAGAAAATGTAGCCCTTCCTGTTTCTTTTGCCAAACAAACTGCACAGTATTCAATACACATCTTGTGAACCAACTTCAGCCCCACAAGGGCTTTTGAACTGCTTGCTGTGGTTATCCATGTGCTCTTTTCTTTGTGTTACTGGTCACATGGTAACACTTCTGATTCTTGGATGAACAACATTTTATTTATTTTTTTTAAAAGGAGGGTTTGGACACATTACTTTTGGTTCTGAACTTCTCATGAATGTAGCCATATGAAAATGTATTACATCAGTGTTTCCTGGACACTTGCTTCTGAAAGAAAATGTGCTTATGTGAATGAAAGCTCCTGAAAAACAGTAATGCTGAGACACCATGATTTAATGGGAGCCTGGACTGGTGGTTAATTTTTGAGGATAGCAAACTATGTATGATTCAGGGCAGTACAGAGTAGAACTGTGGGCCTGCCGCAAACTGAGGGTATGCCAGAATTTAAGGGTCAAGATTGCCATGGAAGTGGGGCTTTGAGCTTCAGCAGGCAGAAGTGGTGTGGTGCTAACCTGCCTGTGTCATGGTATATTTTCATGAGCAACTTGAGAAAATGGCTCACAGTCTTCATTCTTCCCCTGCTCTGGTGCGTAATGCTCAATCTCTTCATCACCTGTGGCACTTGCCAGACCTGTGAGCTAATTCATCTCACTCTCCTTGCAGAAAATTGATGCATTTTGCTGTGTGTTAATTTTCTCTCAGGTAATGAACTGCATCCATTCAGTGGAGGTCCCAAAATTGCCACAGTCAGAGTAAGAAAACATAGCCACACAGTGCAAGGTAAGAAATAGGAGTGTGCAGCTGGGGCTTGGGGAAGGGAAACAGGAACCTTTGAAAACAGCCTAATGTATGTCTTTTGGAATCACATCCTTCCAATCTGTGACCTTTATGAACGCCACTGGCAGAAATACATTGCATGCTCTTTGTTGGCTTATTTGTAAGCTTGAAGAAGACAAAGCAGTATCCAGCCATTAGATTCTGCACTGTGGGCTTCAGAGTGTGAAAAAAGGGCTTACCATTGCAGCTCTCTTAGAAGGGACAAGGCTGAATGTCACCAGAGCTCTCAGAATCAGATTATGTGTTCCAGGAAAGCCCAGATCCCTGCAGTCACAGACGTTAAGTGAGAGTTGATGTGAAAAAGTGGCTTAGTGCTATGCATGTTCTTGCTTTTTCTTGGGGACAGCCAGGGGCTACTCCAGGCTGTAGTGAAAATATCAGCAGCCTTGGGGCTACTACAGCTATGGCATCAATATTATAATGTAATATTTTTTGTCTGAGCTGTGTATTTGCTTTCTGTGGAAGAGGAGTGTTACTGCATTATAAAGCAAAATACCAACAGCTTTGAAGCAGCCCAGTCCTGATCTAACAGTAGGAGTAGACTGCAGAGAATTATCACAGTATTATCTCTTCAGATCATCAGCAACTTGCAGGGGAACAGACTTTTGCCAAACTTAAGTCTCTGGACAACAATCTGAAATACTGAAATGAAACACACAGTAAGAGAGCAAATTCACAGTAAGGAATACAAGCTCAGCATCTGAACCCCAATCCGAGATACTCCGTGTGCTGGTTTTAAATGTTTTAAATCACAACTAATTCTTCTTTAAAAAAAAAAAAAAAATCCAAAAAAATGGGTCATGGTCAGTGCCAAAATCTACATTATTATATTTCATCAACGGTAGGAGAACTGAAGCTTTACCTTGAACTCCTCCTCCAAGGGTAGATTTGTCTGTTTATCTGACTTGGGGTTTTACAGTCTGTACAAAGCATGACAGCTTGTTTGCATCAGGAGATTCATATAGGACTTGAACTACGACCAACCTGGAATGTATTTAAAATCCTACACCAAGTAGTTTACTGTGTGAATGAAAGGTGAACACAGAGCTGTGGTGCATCCCTGGTTTGTTAATCTGCCATTCTGAGCTTCCATCATTCTGCAGTTTCATAGGTTCAAATTAAATGGTAAGGTGTGGTCTCCAACAAACCCAGACCTTTCACCTACCACTTTCTCAGTATTTAAACTACAAAGCAACAGGATAGAAAATAAATTGCTTCCATCTATACCTTTACGATATAGAAGTTCCAAAAAAAACCCACTAGGCTCAATGGGAGCAGAATCCAATCCAAGAGAGAAACAATTTCTGCCAACTACTGTGCATCAAAACCTGTCACTGACTGAGGAGGGGCAAATTTCTTTGCTTTAACAAAGATACAGTGCAGTTAAAAAATATATTTCAAGAATCTAAACATGAAGTTGCACATGATCAGTATTACCAAGATCTAAGCTGCATCCTTCTCCTAGTCCTTGTCCTGCTAACACTGCTGATATGTTGATCTTGGTGAGAAGTCAGGGTTGCTTTCTATTTGCATGGAAAATAACAAGGTTATTTTGTAGCTGGCATTTGAAAACATCCCTAATGGAAGCTGCTATTTTTCTGAGAAAGAAAATTGTTCTTAGCGGATTGTTCTCCTGAACTGATCTGGTCTTTGTTGCAGTTGTTCTTGTTTAAAACCTTCTACTGTAAATTTTCTCTCATCAGCAAACTGACGAATATCTTTCAGT
Source organism: Aythya marila (assembly GCF_965140915.1). Taxonomy (NCBI): domain Eukaryota; kingdom Metazoa; phylum Chordata; class Aves; order Anseriformes; family Anatidae; genus Aythya; species Aythya marila. Next base: position 32,020,493 of record NC_139045.1, on the reverse strand, counting down.
TTCTCAAGGAAAACTAACACCCCTGTGCTAGATAGGAATGTGATGCTTGTCTGCCTAGAAGTTTGTGGAGATGGTGTGTGATAAACTGGGTATCAAATGATGTCTTACTATTATCCAGGGGAAAGCAGTGCATGCTACAGTGAGGGGACACACAGCCAGCCTGCCTCAGAGCGGGAGGTGTCTGTGGCAGTAGGATGCTTCTACTCACACAGGTGGTACTAAGGAGGAAATGAAGAAGAGGAAAGGAAGGGGAAACAGTTGAAGAATAAGAATGATCCCCAAAGCCTGGAAAATGAAAGATCATTTAAAATCAGTCCTCTGTTTCTGAATCTTGAATTTTATTTTTTTACGTAGCAGTTATTTGTGAAAAAAACTCTTGATGTAAGTGGACTGCAGTATTTTTCTGAGAGAACAAATAAATTGAAGGGTACCTGAGAGATTAGTGTAAGTAATGCCTTTGCTCCTCAAGGCAAAAAAACATTGTCTGCACCATCATCACAAACTGAAAGTGGTAATTTCCACCTACTCTTCACTTTAACACCATGTCTCACTAGAAAATGAATTCTTATTCCAAAGATAATGCTCATTCAACTTGTCCTGTGCTATATCAGTATGGATGGGAGGAGAGCCTGCACATCCAGAAAGCCACACAAGGGCTATTCTGCTGTACCCTTGTGAAACAATTTCTGTCCCCAAATCTGAACTCTGAACCAGGATTAAGTCCTTTGATTTCATGGAAAATATCAGTCCTGATAAAAGTAAGATGTAGTCAATTGACCCCAAGCGTTTACTAAGAAAAATAATAACTCAACTGTTAACCAACCCTGTTTACTGCTATATCAGAAAGATACCTTTGCTTAAGCTGATGCCTGTGCATTTCAAGGGTTTTGCTGTTAACCTTCTTAGGGGAGCAGAACAAAAGGAAAAATGCTAGCCTGCAGGCCAAAGATGTACAACTGTGGTAGCAGTCAACTGGTAGGACACAGGAAATCTGTTCTCATGTACCTCTTGTTTGTGTGGGGTGCTCTGGTGTCTAATAATATGCCTGAGCTCATGTGTAGCCCTTTACATTGGATCGCTAGATTGTATTTCACTCTTCTGGAGGGCTGCCTGTTTTCACAAAAGCTGTAGGAATGTAATACAAAAATAGAGAGCTTTAGCCCTCTACCAGATTTGATCAAAATTATGCAGTGGCTTCTACAACTATTGGAAGGAACTGTGACAGCACAGGCAAAAGTACGTGTACAGAAAATTAGTTCATAATTTTCTCCTTTGTATCTATTAATTAGAATCTTTTTTTTTTTTTTTTTTTTTTTAATAACAATCCAGTCATATCAATCCTGAATCCAAGTAGAGGATCATAATCATGCAAAGATGAGAAGTGGAGCAAGTGACAAGGCTCAGGATTTTCAGGCAGACTGTTTACAATGGTGTTTTTATTTTGTTAATGACTCACTGCACTGATTCATGCTTTGGTGAAAGCTGCCTCATTTACAGATTCTCAGTGTCCAAACAGAGTAAGCTTATTCCCAGCAGAAAAGCTTGCAAAAGTTTGCTGGCAAAACTGAAGAGTAAATCAAACTTGATATTTTGAAGTAAATAACAGCAACAACTTTTTGCCTCGAGCAACAGCAGAACTTCTTTATCATCTGTAAAGAAGAGAAAATTCGTTTTTGCAATTTTTTGTTGGAAAAGACACATAATTTTGTTCTGACTCAAAACCTTGAGCTACCCAGAAATGTAGGTGAGCACTCAGGCCTCTTGCATCTGAATGTAATCAGGGCAGTAGATCTTTAAACAGCTGAAACTAGGGTGTGAAAGTGACTTGGGAGCTTCAAGTCAGGGACTTTCACTGGGTGCTTTTAGAAGTTTTATTTGTGATACTTTTGGTGTAGTGCTCATTGTAATTATGGACAGGATCACCCCAGAGGCTCTCTATCAAGCAGCCATCCACTGATTGTGAGTTGCCTTACTAGAGGAAGAAACAGCAAATGAAAAGAAAAAAAAAAAAAAAAGAGAGAGAGAGACCCCAGTGGGTTTGTTTCCCACCTGGAAGCATTTAAAGGATGTAAGTGGATCAGCATTCACTTCCCTGTTTATAAAAACCAGGTTGTTCTAACTGAGTTGCTAAACTGTTGAACTAAGCAATGCACTTTTTTTTTTTTTTTTTTAATTCCCGTTCCGGAGAGGCTGTTTGTGCTGGGAGGGAGGGCTGCAAGCTTGCTTTGTTCCCCTGGGGGGGGGGGGGGGGAAGTGTCTGCCACCTCCCTGAGCCGTGGGGTGCTCTCAGGGACTGGGGGCTGCTGGGGGGCAGCGAGGCGGCCAGCTGCACGCACGCAAGAGTGCATGCAGTCAGTCTGGCATGGGGCTGCCTGTTTATTTTCAAAGCCTTTGTACCTCAGGTTACTTGTAAGGCTGGTGCTCGGGGAGTTCAGCTAAAGCTGGGCTGTGTATATTCCCCGCTTTGCTCGTAATTTGCAGTTTATGAAAACCAGATGGATGACTCCATGCTCTGCAAATTAGCGCAGGGATGGGAGCTCCTGACATGAGAGCAGCTTTTACAGAAAACACTGAGTTAAGAAGATTCAGGCTCAAGCTAGATCGCTTCTTCCCTCCCCCCCTTTTGTCTATTTTTACTGCATCATTGGTATGTGTCCAAGGAGAGTCGGCCATATCATTCGGAAATACGAGGGGATAAACTTTTGACTGTTGGATCTCGTCAGGCTGAGAGGCTCTAGAGTAAATGAACTGGGAGAGAGAGAATTAAAGAGGGATTTCTGTAGGTGAACTTCTGTGGTTGTCTGCTCTGCCAACAGCAGTGTAAAATAACGAAGAAACCGCAGCAGTCCTTTCCCACTGTCTCTCTAAACAATGTAAGTTATCCTTTCGCACTCGTCTCTAACTATCCTTGTGCTTTTTCTTGCTCTCGAGTGTTTTGGGAGAGTAGCGGCTGAGCAGTGGGCGAGCTCTAGCCAGGAGCTGAGCTGTGTGCGTGAGCGAGGGCTTTGTCTTCGTTTCTCTTCCTAAAGTCAGGGTGGCAGTGGCGGAGTTGGAGCAGTTTGACAGCACCTTTCTCTGACAGTCGTGCCGGCTCAGCTTTAGGTGGCTGTCGAAACCTTTAAACCTTTTCAGTGCTTGTGCAGAAATCCGTTTGTGGCTGGCATGAGACAATAGGAAATGTTTTGATTGAACCGTGTGTGTGTCGAGCTTGCTGTAAGAGCAAGCGTTTCAAAGGGGATTGATGGTGTGATGCTGTGTAAACAGGACAGGATGTGACGGGGAAACAAATGCCTTCTGCTCTTTAATATTTGAAAGCAATAATTGAAACAAAGCCAAGCAGTTTGCCAAGGAAAGGCACAGTGATGTTTATTCAAAGCAAAATAAATCCCTGTAAATCTGAGAGGTTGATGTCAAGGTATTATTAGGAGGGAGACTTTTGCTTCTCACAGGTGTCAGGTTTTTTGAAGTTGGCATTAATGTTCTGACAACCATATTCTGTTGTTCTGCTTTTGAGAAAATTAACTTGAGCCAATACCTGATGCACAGCTCCCCTGCTAAGCATGAATCCCCTTTCCGTCCCCCCAGCGCTTTTTTTTTTTACTTTATTTTACTGTTTTCAAAAAGCATTGTAGGCAGACTGTCAGGCAGATTGATAGGGGTAAGAAAGAACAAGGAAATATAATGTATCAGGTAATATACCAAGAATAAGACGATAATCACCCTGAAGTCAAATATTCGTCAAGCCGGAACAATGACATAAATGTCCATTTGTATGTATATAAGAAAAACGTGGTGACAGTGCGGTGACTAAATAAGTATTTATTAGGTAAGGACATGGTATAAGAAAAGCCACTGTCTGTTCCAGCCTCAGATTATTTGTCTTTGAGGGCAATGGATTTATTACCTGGATAACAGCTATTGTGATGTACTATATAGTGATATAGTGACCAACTATTGTGATATAACCATCAGAAGTTTTCTTTCTTAAAGTTCCACATATCCATTTGTGCAAGAACTGAACAGAAATTGACCAGTGATGCTAATGAGAGCTTCTAGGCAATGTAAAATACTTGGAATAAGTGTAGGAATATAAACTGTAGGGCTTGAAAAGTGTACTAAAAGGCTTGGTTTGTTAAAATCTATATAAACTTGTTTATTTTAAAGCTAGCCCCATGACTTTCTGGAAGATGGACTCATGAAATCTAAAGCCTGGAGCGGTTATAGAGAGAAGGTACCAGGAAGCTACTGTACCTGGTCTTGAGACAGCAACGTCTTGCTAGAAAACAAAGAAAGCAGAAAGCTGAGGTTAGTCCCTATTTCCAGAGAGTTTTTTTGTTTTGTTTTGTTTTGTTTTGTTTTTTGGGGGGGGGGGGGGGAGAGAGGGTTGTTCTATTGGCTGTTGACAAATGAAACAAAGCTTCTGTGCTTTATTTACCCTTGTCCAAGATTGTTTATGGCAAGCCACAGGTTTCCTTAAACTTCTCAGCAAAGCATTTGACAAACTTGTGAAGAAACTCACATCTCTGATCTGGTCCTGTAGTGCCCGCAGTTTGGCTGTAAAGAACAGCTTGGTGTTCAGCGAGGGCTTCGTCATTTTTTATGAGAAATGGCTTTGGTACACCAAGGTTTTCCTGAGAGGGAAGGTTAAACAGAATCTCTTTGTTACTCCAAGGAGCATCACTAATGCATGCTGCTTGAGGGCCAAAAGGAAACATGCAGTGGATTTTATGACAGAACAAATTCTAGATGGAAACATCTATTTCAGCCAACTGGGGAAAATTTTCTGTTTTGTGTATTGAATTTTAAAAGGTAGACAGCAAATGTATTATGCCAGATACAGAATAAAAACTAGAAGACTATGTTTAATGCCTTTATTTAGGGTGGGGGAGAGGGGGGAAATACAGGTCTTAAATGTTTTTTTTGGAAGTTGTTTTCTGTCTATGAATTCAGTGGAGTCTTGGCTCTGAGGTCAGGTATGAGATAAGCGGTGTCCATGTCCTGAGAGTACACAAGTGCTATCTGAATTCTGCTATGTCCAGCAGCATGCACAGTGGTTGGAAATTCAGATCTTACCTGGACAAAGATGGCAGTGCAGCTGGGGGATTTCCTAAGCCCATGATAGTATTTTTCTCTGGCAATCCCAGCTTGAAGGTCAGGTTGTTTACTGGAAAATCCCAGATAATTGCTGCTTGAAGCCATCTCAAAAACATGTTGGGCCTGTCTTTGCCTGATAATGGAATTTAATTAATTCATAACAAAACTAGGATTTGAACAGCTTATATAAACACAGTGAGGCTCCTGATTCCTTTGAGGAAAATTGGGGAATTAAATGCACTGAAAAGGTTTGGGTGTTCTAATTCAGAGAACAAAGTGTTGTACATTACTATAGTAAAGCTGAAATTTAATCATCTGCATAAAATATTTCTGCATAGTTTTGCAGAAATGTGTAAGATTGTGTCTAGACACATAAAGTATTTATACAAAAACAAAGGCAGGATGTATGATAAGGTAGGAGAGATTCTTGGGCCAAGTGTAAATGAATTGGATTTGATCAGTTGGCAGGCATGTTGTCTCATCAAAATTAAACATGCCCAAGGGTACAAGTGTAGCTGGTTTGAACTATTTGTTCATATACAGCAGCAAACACATCTTTACTCCAAATAATTCAGTTTATAAAGAATGATCCTCAATAGAACTGTACTATAGAAGAGAAAAACACCACAAATTTAAATATTTTGTATGGACAATGCAGTATTATAAAAATCCATTAATTCTTAAGAATCTACAAATGGTTTGAAAACTCAAAGACAATGTTTTTCAACTTTTTTCTTTTCTTCCTTTTTTATTTTTCATTTTTATTTTTTAATTTTTGGAGCCCTGAAAACTTTCTCCTGGACACCTGCCCATCTCTACTTTGCAGGATAACATATATGAACTTGCTTTTTTTTAGTCAGGCTTCAGGGACCACACTGAAGAAATCTTATGACTGTCAGAATAAAATCCACAATTGCTGATCCTATGCTTGGCTGACACCTTGAACCAAAATTAGATATGCTATTTCTAGAGAGTGCAGGTTGTGATTTAAGAAAAAATGAAACAAAAAACTTGACCATGTGGAAGTGTGTGACATGAGCTGCAATTAAAGAAAAAAAAAAAAAAAAAAAAAAAAAGGAGAGAAGACTCCAAAACAAAACCAGTACTTATTGAAGGGAATAAAAGTTGGAAAGGAAATAATCATTGTTTGGAGGTTACTAAAATACTGAAGGGAAAAGAACATGGCTTATCAGTCATATAAATAGACTTCACCTCTTTGTGCCTCTGTTTTTGATGGGTTATTGCTTATGACGTGCTTCTTCTGTTAGAATTGGGCTTGCTCTTGTATTTGTTATATGACATTACTGTATTGTAGACAGTCTGTTGGCGTGTTGTAAGGTTCATGTTGACATGTGCCTGTAATGGCAGGAGCTTCTTGGTTGCAAACATTGAGCTAATGCAATTTGGAAAAAAAATCTTATTTTGTGAGAAATTGTGTGAACCTTTCCCTTGCTTTTGATCAACTGGAATTAAGCCCACCACCCTCTGAGCAAAATTCATTTTGACCTTTGGAGAGATGCAGGTGGCATTTCTTATCAACCTTTCTGATTTGTTTCATTTCTATAAAGACCGAGTTTTATTTCTATGATTGAAATAATTAAATATTTGTTGTATAAATTGCAATATTAAAGACATTTGTCTACTATTTTCTACAATAAACTCTCTGGATATTTTCAGTCACAGAATCTATAGACTTATCCTGGCATTGCTTGTCATTCCTTCTAATATTTGGGGTGTTTTGCTATATTTGGATTGGACATTGCTTATTTTAAAAGCTGGAATTAGTAGTTTAGTTTGAAACTGGACTAGTATGAAGTGAAATAAATGACATAACATACCATTCTAATGTACTCTATGGGGAGAGCCAAGGATCTAGTCAGTTGAGAAGTCTGTTGGCCACCAGGCAGCTTTCCCACTTGCCAGCTGGACGTCAGGTAAGAGCTCAAAAGCAGATACCATTCAAAAGGAAGAACTGAAATAGCAATTGTAATATACTACTTGAGGCAGTGAACAGCTACTGTGGCAGGTAGATGTGGTCTGGCTCCATCCACCTTGCTGCCAGTTCATGCAGTAAGGTTAAAAAAAGGCATAGCTAAATTAAGAAGGAGGCTAATCATAGACATGCAAAAAATGTTAACAGCATGTATTCTGGCACCTCTTACGTTACATGGTGATCTGCTTGACACAAGCATCAAAATATATCCTGTATAGCTGGACTGCTACCATAGCTGTTTTGGCAGCAGTTTGTCTGTAAACCATAACACTTTACTGTTAGATATTGGATCTTTAAGGTAATAGATTAACTTCAAGAATATACCCTGCCCCTAGGAGAAGGCAAATGACTGTAATAACTGCAGATATCATCTATAATCTGAAAGTTCCCCTGAAAGGACTGGACAGGTTGGCTTTTTATGATCAGCATTTTGGTCATGTGTAAAAGTATTATGCATTCTCTCTCCCTTTGAAACCTTCTGAATATTTGCAGTCTTGGGTGGATGTTAGTAGCAATGAATTAGGTGGATCTTCAGCTCTTAAGTCAGGGTGGATGCCCACTGCAGAAGAGATACAAAAATTGGAGTAGCTGCAGTTGCTTCTGGACAGTTTTTAAATGCATGAGATGAATGTTCAGCAATCTGCTGGTTCCTAATCCAGTATGGATTTATTTATTTGTGTTAGTATTATTTGTCTGTCTAAACGTGTATGATCAGTTTATTTCTGGGTGACTTTTTATTTGTTTGTTTTTGTTTTGGTTATGTAAAGCTATTTGCTCTGTGTAACCATGAGCTTCTGTTCTTGACTTCTCCCATCCCCATTCTGGAAATGTAGATTGAGAATTCCCTCTTTTTCTGTTGATTTATTTTTAATCAGTATTGAATGCTAGGCTTAATGAATAATGTCCTTTCATTGAATTTGTCATTTGAAAAACTGTCACATGGAATGATGGCTACAAGGAAAAGAGTAAATTTTAGTCTCTGCAAAGATTTGTATTGTGCTTGACTCCTATGCCCAAGCTTAGTTGAACTGGGTTATTTTTTATCTTGAAGGTTTGTGGTATCTTGCAGTGTGCTTTGTGTAGTGCTTATGAGTTGATTTAGCAAGGAAAGAGCAGTGGTTATATTATGTTGAACTTTTGACTGATATGAAGACACTCCTACAGCTTGTGCAGATCAATAAACCATCCAAAGCAGTGATGGAATATTGAACAAATGCACTTGACATAATTACTTACAGACGAAAAAAAAAAAAAAAAAAGATTGCACTCAGAAGATTTTGCTGAACTTGGAAAATACTCTTGAAAAGATCCCAACAATATGTTGAGCTCAGCAAGTTTGCCGATGACACCAAGCTGTATGGCGTGGCTGACACGCAGGAGGGAAGGGATGCTGTACAGAGGGGCCTGGACAGGCCTGAGAGGTGGGCCTGTGCGAATCTCTTGAGGTTCAGCAAGGCCAAGTGCGAGGTCCTGCATCTGGGTTGGGGCGCTCCCAAGTGCAAATACAGGATGAGTGGAGAATGGCTTGAGAGCAGTCCTGAGGAGGATTTGGGGGTGTTGGCTGATGAGAAGCTCAACACGAGCCAGCAATATGTACTTGCAGCCCAAAAGCCAAACATATCCTAGGCTGCACCAAAAGCAGCATGGCCAGCAGCGCAAGGGAGGTGATTCTCCCCCTCTGCTCTGCTCTTGTGAGACCCCACCTGGAGTGCTGCATTCAGCTCTGGGATCCCCAGCACAAGAAGGATATGGACAAATTAGAATGAGTCCAGAGGAGGGCTGCGAGGATGGTCAGAGGGCTGGAGCACCTCTGCTGTGAAGACAGGCTGAGGGAGTTGGGGTTGCCCAGCTGGAGAAGAGAAGGCTCTGGGGAAACCTCATTGCAGCCTTCCAGTACCTAAAGGGGGCCTGCAGGAAACCTGGGGAGGGACTCTGTCAGGGGGTGCAGTGATAGGACAAGGGGTAATGGCTTTAAACTAAAAGAGAATAGATTTAGATGAGATGTTAGGAAGAAATTTACTGTGGTGTTGGTGAGGCACTGGCACAGGTTGCCCAGAGAAGCTGTGGATGCCCCATCCCTGGAGGTGTTCAAGGGCATGCTGGAGGGGGCTTTGGGCATCCTAGTTTAGTGGGAGATATCCCTGCCCATGGCAGGGGGTTGGAATTAGATGGTATTTAAGGACAGCAATAAAGGCCTATTTTCCCCAAGCTCTATGGCATTACATTTAGGAAAATAGAGAGTAAGTACTTCTGCAGGGAAGCAAGGTAAACACATCAGTCTAAAGGAAATATCACTAGAAGTATTTTTTTTTTTTTCCTGGAGGATAAACTATGTTGGAAAAGGAAGGAGGATGTGGAGAAATGGTAGGTTAATATTGTAATCACTACGAAGAGGTTCCCTGCTTGAGGCAATGACCAGTCAGTCTCCATTGTTGCATGTCTTGTTTGTATGATGTAGAAGTGAGCATACATGCTAAAGATGCTCTGTGGCTCTCAGTGGCATTCTTCATACAGCAGGTTGTGCATTAAGGCAGCAGTCTGATGGATTCATTTCACCTGGCATCCCTAAATAGCTCTGCTAAGTAATAAAAACAGCCCTGTGGTGCCATTATTGTCCATTAACTATGCAAAAAGGGAGTGGCTACTATGACAGCTCCTGTGATGTCTACACTGAGTATTTTGAAGGTGAGACTGGGTCAAAACAAAAGTAAATCTAGCTCAGCCTTATAATCTGGATGGTGGCTGACAGTGGGTGCCTACAGAGAAGCATAAAAATAGATCAGACGTATAATAGTATGCCCCTGAATACTCTTTCATCTTCAGGGATTTGTGCTTCCAGCTCTGCTTCTGGTAGAGGAGGTGTCTTTATATTTAAAAATCTTGAGTCGGTTTACCCTCTGTGAATTTGTCATTCTGTCCTGGAATGCCCGTAAATTATTAACAGCTGTAGCGCCCTGGGGCAATGAGTTTCATAGCTCATGGAATGAAGTAGCCAGGACATGGCTGATAGCCTCAAAAGGGGTTTCTCATCTGTGGCCATTAAAAAGAAAGATTAAAATGCAGTGGATATAAATTGTGAGTAAAATTTAACTCAGACTTACAGGTTCATCAGCATTCCAGAAGCATTTATCTGAAGTGTGTCCTAACAGCCCCTGACTATGCTAACTGAGCCAGAGAAGAAGTTCAGCACCCAAAATAGTGCAGAGCATGTATGTTGTATCTGTAACTGGTTTTCCACTAGGATTTCTCAATTCCTCTTAACAGCAGTGCCTACAGCTGGTTACTTCACATACTTTTCTAACAGGTGTTGTTGTTTCGATGATACTGCATATAACCTATATCAAGAACAGCATGTTTTGTCTTGTCACAGTCATCACAAGGACTGCTGCTAAATTCTCAGGCAGCTCTTACATCGCTTCACAGAACTTGCAGAAAGAAGAAGCTGGCAAAATCTAATCCCGATGTCTGACTGCAAAAAATTTGGTCTTTTATATGCTACGATCTTGCACTTCTTTCATTATAAAAATAGCCCTCATCCAAACTAAAGGCTTTCTATGAAAACTTATTTCATAGCATAGAAAGTGTTTTGTGTTAGATTGTGTCATTGTGGTTAAATTGCAGTAGCTGACTTGTGAGACCTTAGGGCGCTCCCAGTATTTGCAGACGCACTGGCTTTCCCATAAGGTAAACGAGATGTATTTTTGTAGAGAAATGAAGGTACTGTGTTTCCCAGTTCAGTTTGGGAGCATTAAAATTTGTACCATATGAGCGGTACTACTTTTCTCATCTTTCATTAGCTATTACTTCATAAGTTGTGATGTCAATTTGGAAAGACAGGATGATACGTATGAGGGTCTTTGGAGCATGTAATTTTTGCAGCAGGCTGGCATGTTGTCAGTGATGGGCATCTGCTCACGGTCAGGCTGCCAGCGCCCTCTAGGAGCCTTGGGCATCTGGCCTGAACCTGCCCTGTGTGTTTGCTAGCATGTGGGAACCTGGACGGGACATCCAAGGGAAAGCTTAGGAGAGTTACTCTTGGAGAAGGATTCAGGTGGGCACCTCTTCCTGCTGCTCCTCCGTGCAGCTTGTGTCTGCTCTAAAAGCTTGTGCCTCATGGAAAAGGCCTGAGGAAAGGCCAGGCTGAGGCAGTGCAGCTGCTTGGTGGGACCTGAGGGAGGACCATGAGGACTGCCTGGAGGCCCGGCCTGCTTGGGGGCACGGGGGGCCCGTCCGGAGGCCCCATCTTACTGTGGCTGCAGTGAAACCCTGCTGTGGAAATGCACATTGGGAATTGTTGCATTTCTGCAGACAAGGCACAAGACATGGGGAACGCATCGTCTATGCTGCAGAAAGGTTTCGGCTTTTTCCCACAACAACAGTTCTTTAAATAGGAGCACTGGAGTGCAATCAGCAAGCGAGTGTCCTTGCTGCGGTCTGGAAAGGCGTGTTTACCCACTGAAGCGCAGCCATTGGGTGCTCCCAAGCTCCGAGGTGCTGGGGCTGAGTAATGCTAACTCAAATGGAGCGACCCTGTGAGTGTGGAGGAGGAGAAGGCAGCGCTGCAGCCAGCGGGCTCTGGCTGTGTGCGCTTGGAGCTCCCCACAAGAGCTGCAGATGGCTTTGTGTTATTGTTTTTTGGTCGGTTTAACTCCTGTGCGTGCAACTATTGTTATAACCCACAGAGCTGCTCTTGCCAAGGTTATTCTGACACTGTCTCGCTGTTTCTGGTGCCAGAGTACCTGCCGTATGCGGCTACGTGTTTACCTACTTGCTGTGAAAGCGCAGTGTCGCGTTATTGCCAACGTAAAGAGCCTGCCTGGGTAAACCTCTGCCTGCTGCTTAACGCTTGGTTGAGGTCTTCTCTGAGACCGAGGGTGATATATAGATGCTTAGACATACATTTGTGTGTTTGAAAGGCATTTCAGTTCAGAAGAAGGCAGCAGACATAGAAGGTAACGTCGCTGTAGGCTCCAAGCGAGAAAATGAGGCGGATACTGTACAAAAGCTCAGGTAAATGCAGAGAAGCAGCAAGCAGTATTTCATCCTTTAAACAGTGTAAGTGCTGCAGGTTATGTGAAACTGAATTCAGCATGCTCACGGGCTGGGGAGGGTCTCTTCTTCCTCTTGTCCTTCAGTCTCTCTCCCGTATGTGTTTTTGGCAGAAATCCCACCTGCTCAGGCACCCTATCTACACAGCCCATGTGCTACGGAGACATGAATTCCTGTGCCTCTGTTGTTTGCTTTTTTTTAATGCTTATACTCTGTCTGACATTTCTTGCTGTGAAACATCTGTATTTTTTCTCCCAGTTTATTTTTCTTATGCTGTTTCTGTTGAGAAGTGGGATTTTGAAGGTTGAAAAAAAAAAAAAGAGGAAGAAAGAAGCCTGAAGGGCTGGCAGTCTCTAGGTTAATTTTGCATAGAAGTTGCATGTCATGTGGTGATAGCTGGGTGCTGTCTTGTCCCTTGCTGCTTTGAACTTTGTGCTAATTCAACACGATCCAAGTGAAGTAAATGGAAGCAGAAGCAGAGGAGAGGCCAGTGGGGAATATATGACTAAACTCAAGGCTATCATCTCTCCTAAAGGGAGAGCTGCAGAACTGTAAGATCAAGCAGAAATGCAGCATGGGGCAGGTTGATGTTTCAGGAGGGAGTGGAGGGGATGATCTCTGAGCAGTTCAACCTTCACTGCTCACCTCAGGACCAAGCATTTGCATCTACCTTTTACTTTTCTTGCCATTGCTCAGCAGCTCTAAAGAAAATGCCTAGAGCAGTTCTTAATGTACCTTATATCTAACAGTATGTAGAAGAGGCCAGGGACCTCTTCCCAAACAGATTCCTGCTCAGCCTCCTGCTTTTTGTACTACCTGATGTCCTGCGCCTGGAGGGTTTAGCAGTGATTAGTGTGGAGTCTCCATGGAGCACTTTGATTTCAAGTAGCATTTCAGAGCAGCTGTTTATGGAAGCTGCAGTGATTTAAGGCACAGTTTTAATTATTTGCCAGCTTAGCTTCTTTTTTTTTTTTTTTTTTTTTTTTTTTTTTTTTTTTTTGAGCTCAAGTACCTAAAAAGGCTGAACAGAAACCTGTTATTGTTCATAAAATAGATAGGCCTAGAGTCAAAAATGTGTAAGTATGAGGATCAGGTTAGTGGCACTTGGTAGTTAATCAGAAGAGGTTTTTTTTGTTTTTTTTTTTTTTTTTGTTTTGTTTTTTTATTTATTTATTTTATGGATGCTCTGACTAGCAGCTTTGGATGAAAAGTGTAGAATTTAAAATCCTTTTATTTAGCCCTGCACAACACCTAGCCCATAAAATAATTATTTGGATCTGCCTCGCTGTGGATTTTTTTCTTTAAAATAGCTCACCTGAGAAAATGTCTTATTAAACACGGAAAGGGCTATGGTCCTGAAATGAGGTCCTGAAAACCTCAGACAGACAAATAGCCTTAAAGTAAGTATCACATCTCGGGTGTGTGATTACTGGGTGATAATATGAGCTCTAACCTGCCAGCCTTATCCCTTGGTGTGTGCAGGGCAGCCAGCAGAAAGGCTCCCCTTTGTCTGAGGGCGAGACTGGGGGAACATGGGGTCTGTAAGGATGGAAGCAGGACCACCAAAAGGTCCTGCTTTGCGTTGGGGTACTGCAGAGGGAGGCAGAGGTTGCGGGGATGTGCAGAGAAAAGGAAAGGGGGGGAGGGTTAGGTATCAGCTGTAACCCTTTTCTCTTCTCCAACTTGGAGTATAAAGCATAAGTATGTTGGTGTCTCAAGAGGCCCACCCACTTATTTCAGACACACGTATTGTTATAGGTTTTGATTACAAACTGAGGAAAGGGGAAAGAACATGAAGCAAGTAAAATGATTTAGTTTTCATTTATAGCAGTGGCTTCTATCCTTGTTATTCCTGTCTTCAGCAGGTGAGAGCCTGTAAAAGAAATCTAATTCATGACCTTGACATCTGACAGTCGAACTGGGGGTGATCCCATTGCTGTGCCGAAGAGATGTCAGGATACAGAGCTGTTTTCTGGTGGCTGCAGTGCCACCTCAATGGCAAATGCCTTCTTCAGGCTTGCTACAAAAGCCACAGCCTGGGCAAGCAGAGCTAGGTGTAAGCAGGAGGTAGAAAGAAACAGAATAAGGTGGTAAAGGCAGAGGAGGATGGGCGCTGTGGGGGCTGTGAAGGTCTCAGCAGCCCAGTGTTAGATCCCAGGCAAACCTTTCAAGTTCTTTGCCTCCCCCGGCTGTGACAAGCCATGTGTAGGGTCACAAGCTTAGGGGAAGAGCATCTGCCCCACTGGATCACAAGATGGGCGAGTGATCATGGCTCTAGGCTGTGGCACGGGGAGAGGAGCCAGCACCTGACAGAGCTCCTTTCAGGGCAGAGGCGTTGTGGCTGCGAGCCTGGCTGCAGTGCAAGCAGCCCTGGCTTTTCCCTGCCCGTCTGAGCTACTGCCTGGGCTGCTGGAGCACGCCGGGTCAGGCTGCAGGTTGCACTTGTTAATGGTGGGGAAAGGTAAAGGAGCCTCCACCAGCACCGTCCCATCCAGATGACTAAGGGCCCGTGATCCTGGTGTGGGCACGGTCCCACAATGACAGAGCCTGCTTGTTTCACCCCACCTGATTTCCTGGTGCCAGCATCAAATTAACAGTGTGGAGCCAGGGGGTGGCTGAACAGCCCATCCTGGCCTGTGTTTGTGTTCCCTCATTCCCAGCATCATGGCTTCAGGGAACTGATTTCTGGTCGCTCCCACCTCTTATTTTCCAGACAGCCTTATTTCCTGCAACTGTATTATTTAGCCATTTAGTTAGGACTAACCCAATATTTTTTTTTTTCTGCTGACCTTAAAATCTTCTGTAGAGCAGGCTGAGTTAGATTACTCTCCCTTCAGTCAATTTATGGCAGAGACTTCAGTGCAGGCCATTAATCTTAACCTGGAGTGTTTGAATGACTCATTTAATATTAGGGGAAGGATGTAGCAATATCCAGCTATGGTCTGTAAATTAGCTACAGGTTTGGGGTTGGTTTTGATTTTTGTTGTTGTAACTTACCATTTATGGACTCCCTCAGAATGCTAATTCAGGCTGTGTTAGAAAAAGGAGAAGAAATTATTTGAAAATTGTAACAATTACAGGGGATGATAGCAGGGGCTAGACCACTCCTTTCTGTGGTGCTATGAAGATGGCATGAGCTATATATTTTCCACAGAACTTACTTCCAATGGGCGCAGCAAACTTCTGTGGGAGATTAGTGGTTTTTTTTCTTTTTTTTTTTTTTTTTTTTTTTAAAAAGAAAAATAAACAACAACAAACCCCATGCCCTTCCCCCAGCTCAGAACAGACATACAATAAACCTGGTTGAAATGGGCTGGCAATAACTGGTATGGGGTAAAGTGCAAGATTGCTCACTGAGCTACAAATCCATTTCCTCTTCACAAGGGAGAAGGAGCCCATGTGTCAACATTAAACATGCAAGAACCAAAATCTCAAGGGAAATGAGATTTTCTGTTGTCTCATTTTTCGGTTGTCTCCTCTTCCTTGCCACAGTACCACGGCTTTGTTTTGTTTAAGAAGCAGAATCATTTCCAGAACATAAGAGCATTGTCAGAAGGCAGCTTCTTGGAGTTAATTGCATGAGAACGGCATTTTGAAGCAATCTCTCATTTGGAGTTGTAGTTCCCGGTGAGAGAGTGGCTGTAGCTGTGACTCCTGCGGTCTCCTTTGGCCATGAGGTATGTTACGGGAGCGGTTCTGAATCAAGGGGTTTGTAGTCCGTGCTACTGACTGTGAGTGGAAATAGCAATTTGAGAGATCCTTGTTGTTCTGTTTTAGTGTGTGTAAACTTGATGCTGGAAATGAGCAAGGAAAAGCAAGCAGCTAAGTGATGCCTGTGTGCTTCTGTCTGAGCCCTCCGCCTCAGGTCTGGGGGTGCACTCCAGAGTTTTCAGTCCTGATTTTTGTTTTAAATGTGCCTTTGTTCAAGTGGCAAAAACAAAAGACTTTGGATCTCCTAGCTGTGGGAGTTAAAAATTTTTGCTTGTTCTTTGTAATGGAGTTCTCTGTACAGTTGAAAAAGAAAAGCAAGAACCCAAAGAAAGAATAGCAATACCCCACCCCCATCCCTCCAAAAATATGCCTGAAACTCTGGCCTTTTTTTAAGCTGTGAATTGTGCCGTGCAGATCCCTGCTTTTTCTGACCTGCTGAGTGTGGAGCTAAAATGAAACAGACTTTGTTCTCTTTGACAGAGTTGGGCACATGTCGAGGGAATCAGAGGAGCAGCGTTTTGGCATGGGCACCCAGACTCCTAACACATGCACGCATGCTGCCTGATGTTTCATTTCAGGTTATAAACTGGATTACAACATGCTTTTGCCCACTGGGCATTACCCAGGGAAACCAGGCTGGATCTGCACGATGTATAAAACCAATCTGGCTTAGTGATTGCCAAGCGGGAGATATATGATGGGTAGAGATTCTATGTTTTTAACAGGAATTTAGATTAAATGTCAGTCATGATAATGATTATTAATCCTATTTACCTGGTCAGTCCAAGAATAGAATAAGTATATTCTGGAAACTGTTTAAAGAGTGTAGGGCAACTTTTTAAGCTGTGAGGTCTAAACTAACCCTACCTCTTCTAATTAAGTCCAAGTAGCACAGACAGTATTTAAAGCCAACAGTTTTTATTCCTGATGCAAATGGCCTTTTTTGTCCTTTTATTTGTGGGAAGCTTTGTTAGCCTCAGTGAGCTGTAATACTTGCATATGATTGGAGTTTTTTTGTTGTCGTTTTGTTTTTTTTTGTTTTTTTTTTTTTTTTTTCAAAAGAAAAGATTCACTGTATTTAGGGATGCAAATACTACCTTGTCTGCAAAGCCCACCAGCTGTTGTACTGGAGGACAAAGCTAATTCTATGTTGCTTAGCTTCAGTAGTGTCTGTGTATTCACAAGCATATTTTGAGCAACTTTCTCTGTATAACTGAGAAATTCCACTGACACCAACTTTATTTCCTTTGGTAACAGCCTGGTAAAATCTGGACTGATCTGTGAGTTAGTTAGTTAGTTTAAATAAGTTATTAGATTCACTAAGGGAATGCAACTTCGCATTAATGCTTGTGCAGAAGTTCAGCAGACTGCTGGCTCTGAGTCTCTTGGTCCTTGAATGTGAGGTTACGAATCACAGCTGTGAGTGTTTGAGCTGACTCGAGTCAGGTTAAACTCGTGGCTTTGCAGTGCAAGAAGCTGCTGCTGGTTTGTGTGTCAGTGGCACAGCTCTCGGAAGAGGTTCCTTGGTGCTGCTTTAAACATCTGGAGGGACAAAGGGCGTTTGTGGGGTCTTTTGTTGGTGCTGGAAGCTGGAGCAGGGGAGAACCAAGTCAAGAAATACTCTGAATCCTGGACAAATCTGAATGCAATCACTGAGCACTAAGCTTTATCTCCCTTTCTAAATGAAAGTGCTTTCGTTTCATCTGCGGCGACCGCCCTGATAACCAACGTTGCGTAATAGCGGCTCTCCCCCGGGGACTCAAATCCCTTTTCCGATTTGCGAGTAATATTTGCATATGTGTTTCGGGGCTGCATTGACATGCCAGCTGCACACTGGTGGCTGTCTCCGCCTGCTAATCCTGTAATAACATTCTGGTGCCCAAATTCAATGGCCCTGCGCGGAGCCTCCGAACAGCTGATTGCTGAGTAGGGAGGGAAAAAAAAATAACCCAGCGAATCTCCTTGCAGCTCTCTGCTGCATCCCTATCCCACAATGCCCCGCACGCTTTGCTGCAGTCTTTCTACACGGGCTGAGTGAGAAAAAGATGTGCTAAATAAAGATTGATTGGTTTGCATCCTGAAGGGGTCTCCCACTTGTAAATGACCCGGGGGGGGGGGAAAAAAAAATTCATGACGACTTCACTTGGCCTCCTCCCGTTCTTCCATTTTTCTTTCCACCTGTCCTCTTCGTGGAATGGAGCATCACTCCTTAGAGCACAAAATGCGCTGTGCCTCTAAGGGTGACCGTGCTCCGATAGGGATCCTTAACCGGTTTTACGCGTGAGGCTTGAAATATTGACAGATGATGTTTTGTTCGTTTGGATTACTGCGGAACTGCAGCTCCGACCCTGCAAGGATTTGGTCCTCAGCACTGCACTGATTAAGCTATTTTTCTACAAAGATGGGTAGGTCAAAAATGCTCGAGTTTTGCTCAGTGTTGTTCCCGGTGGCTGCTGTTTCAGCCCCGATTGTTCATTATGCTTCTGCATGCTGTAAGAATGAAGAGGGTTGCTGTGTTTTAAACAACAAGGCACCAAACTGATTGCAAGAGTGGGAGAGAAAGGAATGCAAATGTAGCTTGTCGAGCCTTCTACCCAAGCGGGCTGTGTGGCGGTGATGATTATTGATGTACTTGCTGTGTCCTGTATTGGCTCATTTCGGGGCTGCTGCTGTAAATGTCTCGAATCTGTCCTTTATTCCCAAAAAGCATGGACAGATGGCATGTCTGTTTTAAGGAGTTTTAAAGCCCAGCTCCCCCAGTCTTTGGAGCAACATTGTTGAGGTTCCCCACCCTTTCTTACCGCTCTCAAGGCCTGGCTGTTCCTTTGCAAACGTTGCCATTGGAAACCTAGTCATTCATCAGACATGAATAGACCCTCGGGTTGTGAATGCCATTGATAAGAAGAGGATGAACAAGCTGCATGCAATTTGTTCTCCCCAGGCTGTACTTTCAGGCTAGTTGCATTTCTGGCTGGGTGGAGTTCGGTGATAGCAGCATCTCAGCGAGAGGGAGTTCTGAGCTTTTAGGGATAAACCCTGGGAAACGGACAGTTGCAAGTTTTCCCCCTGTCTCTTTCTCAGCTGGGCCATGGAAACTAACAGAGAATTCGGTAACGGTTGAAGAGCTGAGTTAAACAGGCTTGCAGAAAGGGTGCACTTCGCTATTGCGTGACTATTTGTCGGAAACAGCTCTTCTGGAACTGTTATTTGCTGTACCCTAACATTTTCTCCCCTTTTTTAATAGTAAGGGAAGTTCTTTTTCATATGGGTGAGGCCACACCCTGACTTTGGTTCCTGGAGGCATGCATGTGTAGCAGGGCAAGGCTTTACACCAGCTTAGAGAGCCATTGTTTCCTCCTTTCTTTGCTCTATAGTGCATCTTGAATTCAAATCAATAGTCCTATCTCCAA
This sequence comes from Aythya marila, assembly GCF_965140915.1. Taxonomy (NCBI): domain Eukaryota; kingdom Metazoa; phylum Chordata; class Aves; order Anseriformes; family Anatidae; genus Aythya; species Aythya marila. Next base: position 32,001,236 of record NC_139045.1, on the reverse strand, counting down.
GTAGGAGGAAAAATAATTAATGTAATTTTGGGGATGGCTGAAAACAATCATCCTTAAGCCTCAAATGGGTGACAAAGGGTGTACATTTTCCAACCATTTTTTGCACTTAATTTGGCAAACCTGACCCAGGCTTCCACTCTGTGTGTGCCTCTTAGAGATAAATGGGTGGGGTTTTAGGTCTTGTTTGGTGCAGTGTTTCAAAAACCTTTAGCTTTGCCTGTTTAAATTATAAAGTGTAAATATATGGAGAAGTGATTCAGTGATTCTCAGACTTATTTTCAAATGTCGTACTTCAGCTGCTCTTTGTCTCTGTCTTCTGAGACAAAAATGAACCTCTGAAAAGAACCCTAGCAGTTCCCAGAAGATGCTACTATTAAAATGATGGGTTTTCTGTTTAAAAAAAAAACTCTTACTTTGCACAATCTCCCGCTGCCAATACATCTGAAACTTATGTTGCTGTTTTTGAGGAATTGCTGATAGTGCTGCAGAAAATTAGAATAAATGCTGTCTTTGGCCATATTTAAAGGGATCATCTAAAATTTGCAACTTTTCCTCAGATAGTCTTTGGTTACACAGTTGCTTTCATTGAGACAAAATAGTCATTTCCATAGCCATACCACATTTAGCAAAATTACATCAAAGGTGAAGTTGGCTGAGGGAGGCTGTGGAATCAGATGCTTAGTCCTGGAAATAACATACTTGACAAACTTTTAACATGAATAATTTGTGTAAGAATTTAATGTACCATGTAGTGGCCACAGCTTGAACTGTGCTGATGAAATTCTGTTTTCAGGTGCATGTTTTAAGCCTGATTTATGTGAGCACAGGAAATAAATGATAATCATGGCCTGCTGTGCTCCAGACAAAACAACAAATATTAAAGGCACTTATTTCTGATCTCTCATTAATCCTTCCTTTGACTGACAAAACTGAAAGTGTGAATATTTGAAAGTTAAAGCAGCTGGCATGAGACCTATGTATGAAATGCTAGGAATCAACTGTTTTTGCAATGAGATGGGGAGTTCAGAAAATGAGGATGAGGATCAGATGAAATGCACATGAAATTTTTCAGGCTATGTGAGTTGTCCATGTATAAACAGCATTTGCTGGTGTACTTGATGGCTGAAAAAGAAATTGCAGTAAATCATGTTTGGTTGCTAGAGAGCTTTCTTCTATTAAATGGCAGGCAGCATTATTAGAGACCTACTCTTTTGTATCTTAAGTACATTTTTTAATAAAAATAGTCTATGCTTAGTCTATAACAAAAAAAAAAAAAAAGTTGCACTGTTCATAATGCATTGGTGTCCAGTTTGGAAACTGTGCTTTTGATAAGACATCCTCCTACTTCTGATTATCTTCCTTGTTTTGTTTGGGTTTCCACCCCCCTAATTTTCGGGTTGGGAGAGTGGGAGGCAAATGCAGCTGCATCGATGGTGAAATGATTGTCTTTTGAAGCACACAGCTGAAGAGCAGCATGTTATACAGCCGAATGCACCAATGTGTTAATGCATGTTTGATAGCCTGCTCCTTCTACTCCCATGTGTGAAAGCTGAATGTTTTTGTTCCACTTCTTGTGAAGCCATTTTTTAACTCTAGCTTTTAAAAAGAGACGTGGGTTCATAACTGATCCCTCAACATTTACTGTGTGTGATCTATGGCGCTTAAATAGACGCAGTTTGTGTTTTTCTAATATTGACATTGTATTTTAAGGTAGGGAAAGAAATGGAAAAAAGTGAAACAAATGATCAATTCTGAAATCACACATTTTTGGATCATGAGCAAACATTGAGTTGCATGAATATTATAACAATTTTTAACCTTACAGATTCCCCTTTTTAGGGGGGTAAAAGGAAACCAAAGGGCACACCATAAATGTTGTACCTCAAGTTGCAGGTCAGTTACCGCTGTTGGGGATTTTAACTGGGAATTACTTTCTGCTGCTGTACTTGTTAGCAGAGGAGGCAAATCCCCAGGGACCTGTTACAGGGGAGGTCAGTGCACCCTGTTCCATAGGCACCATCATTATCCTAGAGGTAGCCACTTGTCCACCGTAGTAAGCCAGCCATACCTGCACAGCTTAATACACAGCTCAGGAAGATCAGGATGTGTTGCTGCTGGTAAAATGCCATGGGCCACAGCATTCATTATGGAAGTGAGTGACCTTGAAGGGAGCGTGATCAGCACCTGTGGCAGGGGGTCTTGGAAAGCCTCATCTGCCTGTAAGCCAAATATCGAGCTGTCTGGATGACTACAAGCTGGGGTAGAAAGTGCTTAGGGAAGAAGGAACCACCTCAGGAGTGTGCCTGTGGTGGAAGCACCCAGCTGGGCTGGCTGCTCACACAGAAAAGGAGCCCCTGCTCCTCCGTGGAGGCAGGAGGACTGGCAGGCCTCAGGGCTAGGACAGCGGCTGCGGTCGGCTCCTCGGGGAGGGAGCCTGCACCTCTCAGTGCTGGGGGAGAGGAGCTGTGCTGGCCACCCTGCCAGGAGCTCTGCTTGTCAGGTTTTTCTAACCTATTTTAACCAGCAGTTAACTTTTTCCTGAGGTTGGTCCCTTCCCTTTCCTCCTGTTTTCTCTTTCTTCTCATTAATTCTGTTGCTGTAATCTGTGCCTCCAGTTGAAAAATTTTTCTCTTCCAGCACCTTGCTTGCAGGACAGGAGGAGTTCCAAATCTGCTGGGGGTCCTTTAACCTGTGATTTTAATTCTGCCAGTCAATAGCTCTGCTTCTTTCCATTTTATTTCATGCTTTTTATGCCAGTGTTATGGAGACATTTCAGTGACTACTCTTCCTGCCTGGAATGCCATTTTCCTTGCATTCATTATCCGGATTTGCTTCCTGTATCCCTCAGCCCTACCTTTGCCGACTCTCAGCAGCTATCAGCTGGCTCTTCTTTGCTTAGGCTCTGTTACTGTGAGGATTTCCTCCTCACCTACCCCACCTCTGCTGCTGATACAGAATTTGAGCACTGTCTTCCCAGGGACTGGCTGGCTCTGGAGGTTCCTTCACAGGAGTTCCTGAAATCCAAGCCTACCATATCTTTGGCACCATCAGCACCGATAAGGGGAAGAAATGTTAAGTTGAACCATTCTTAAACTCTGTGACACAGTCATTTGGTTGGTGCAGTTCCAGTTTAAGCATTTTGCCAGTGGTGCTCTAGATGTAAGAAATCCAATGTTTATTAGAAGTGGCTTAGCCTACTGGCACAAGAACACTTTTATCGTGGATGTCTTCAGAACCAAACAGCCCTGTAACTCATATTTCAGAGGCAACATGCCTTTCTGAAATGCGTGCTCACACAGAGGTGTTATGTATGTTGGGGTAGACTGTTTCCCAATCTCTCATCACCAACACGACGTTTTAGAAGTTTAATTCTCCGTTGGTTTTGCTTTATATGGAAATATGAATTCCCGTATCAGGATGAAATATGGGTGAATTGGTTGTTGATTTTGTAATTTCATGGAGTTTATAAGCCTTTTTTCTTTTTTTCTTTTTTTCTTTTTTTTCCCTCTCAACCAACTCCAGCAGTGTGCAGGGTAGAAGGGAACAGGATCCATATGTCAGTGGTCTAGGATGGCCAGTGAAGGCTCTAACATCCCAAGTCCTGTGGTCCGTCAGATTGACAAGCAGTTTCTGATTTGCAGCATATGCCTGGACCGTTACAAGAACCCCAAAGTACTTCCCTGTCTGCACACTTTTTGTGAAAGGTAAGTCCTTTCTTTCTTTGTGCTTGTAACTTGACATTTGTCTTGGAATGAGCACAGAAGCCTGTGTCCTTTATGGGACGCTGACTTTTCTCTTTACTTGTAAAGGTCATGTTAAGGGACAATAAATTGTGGGAAAGCTGGAGAAGTAGGGAGGTAAAAACTGTTATATGTGTTGGGCAGGCAGAAGAGGCAGCTACAGAATATTTCAAATGCTTTCCCTTTATGCAAAAGTAAGTAAATATATTTCATGGAAGTAATGAATAGAGTTACACCAATGAATAAGGTCACAGTCAGAATTTGGTCTTCAAATTAATAGCCTCAAATTTATACTGATTATCCTTTAATTAGAAACAATAAAAACCTTTCTTTGTTGGTTTACTAAGTAGCAAAATAATTATCCCATCCTTTAATGTCCAAGGTTTAGACACAATATATACATTATTAATAACCGGTGATTAAGTGTCCTCGTTATTCTGCAGCTTGGTTGACTGAAGTAGAAAAACTCTCTGAAAAGAGATGGAGAAAACCCAGCAATTTGCCTTCTACTGTATTCATCTGAATTAAATATACATACCTAGGGATACTTTAATGTTGTATTATCCATTCAAACGGTGGCAGGAATACAGCATCTGCAAAAAAGTTAACTGAAGAATTACTGATTAGAAGTCTTGATCTGATGACGGGATGCACCTCTTTGGGTTATATATTGAATGGCAGGAGAATAATAATAAATGACGCTTCATGTGAACACAGTTAAGGAGATTTCCACCTCTTAGAACTGTGATGCGCGTATTTAATTTTACGGGGTCCAAGAAAAAATGTGGATCTCTGAGTGTGCCAGATTAAATAGTTTTTCCTAAAGGAGTAGGAAACTCTGTCTTTACCAAATTCAGCAGTGAAACTCTCACTGAAGTTAGTGAAGTCAAGATTTTCACCATTGTGTCTTAAGTTTCTTGACTTCAGTTCATGTGTAAATCCTAAAGTCAGCTTCTGGTTTTCACTGTAATCCTCTTATGCTGATCTGGTTATGGAGAGAGGTTGGAAGAACTCCTCCAGTGTACAGCTGATGAACAAAACCTAAGCTCTCCTTTCACAGAGCCCTTACTGGGGGGTCAGGAGGAGGGCTGCCAAGGGAGGATGAAGAGTGGTGCAAGCAAAGTGCTTGGAAGTGGATGAGAGACACATAGCTGTGCAAGGTCACCCTCCTTGATTGGCATCACATGAACAACTCGGTGTAGCACTGCTCGCCTTTCAGACTCCTGAAGAACTGCATTCTGCAGAGCTTCCCGTCTTTACAGGGCTATATTGAATTGCAGTCAAATGTTGTATGCTCAGCAGTTGTTAACTTGGATTTCAAGGCCAGAAGAAGCACTAACTACTGCATATTCTTGATAACAGAAGCTTTGTGTTGGATTTGTATTCTATGAAATTTAGTATCTCTAAAACAAGCGAACTAATCAAAATGAAAAATAAAACACAAAAATCCCCCCAAAACTTGTCTTAACATAAACTATGATAACTTAGGATATGCTTCTCTATGTAGTAAGAACAAAGCAGAGTGAGCTGCGTTGATTTTGGCCAACTGCCAAATAACTTTCCTAATTGAAATAAATGGAAAATTTTCCATTGGTTTCATTGGGACCAGGTTTTAGGTCTGAAACACTAAACCCAGAGATACAAGTTAATAAAGGAGATTCATTTGGAAAGACAAAGGTCAACCATCGGTTACTCGGTTAAAGACGTACGCTTAATGCAATAACTTGATGTCTGTCAAACTTTATCGGATAGTTTATCATTTTTACTATCCTAAGAGCAGGATGCAGTAGATGTCTCAAAGAATAGATCAACTCAGCATGAATGGCACAAAGAGGGGCCCATAACTCTCACAGTGATGTCAGCTTATTGAACATTTTTTGATGTGGCAGGGGAAAAAAAAGTCCCCATAATACTTCACTTCTGAAGCCTGGAATATGATTTACCTTTTCTCCCGTAAGTAGGGGTAGTGCTATTTCAAGCCAGTTCTTAAATGAAGGGAGTTTTTTTTCCTCTTTGATGATACTTTCCCTCTCTTTCTCCCCCTCCACCTCCCTTCCCCACAGGTGCTTACAGAATTACATTCCAGCCCATAGCTTAACCCTTTCTTGCCCCGTGTGCCGCCAGACCTCCATTCTGCCAGAGAAAGGGGTTTCTGCACTCCAGAACAACTTCTTTATTACCAACCTGATGGATGTCCTGCAACGAACGCCAGACAACAGCATTGAAGAGTCCTCCATCTTGGAGACTGTCACCGCTGTTGCTGCGGGCAAACCGCTCTCCTGCCCCAATCATGACGGAAATGTAAGTGAGATGAGCTCCCATGATATGCACAGGTACTGATGTGTGCTGACTGGTCTGGTTATTTAACATGGACAGGTCATTTTAAATAGGTAGTGGGGGAATTGGAATGACACAATTGCTTTGATTTTTATTTTAGCTCAGCAAAGACAAGTGACTTCTTAAAACCAGCAGTACTCAAACACATTCAGAGGAGCATCTTAAAGTAGTGTTATTTCATCTTAACAACTGCTTTTGGTGATACCTCCTCTTAGTACATTTGGTCACAATTGCTCCCCTGCAAGCCCTGGACCTTGTGCCTTTGGCTCTTTGGGATGGCTTTCCACAACTGCCTTACTCATAGGCTCAAATATTGTGGTGAGAACCTGTGGGCTTGTTTAGGCAGTATGAGGCAGGTACCTTATGAGCATAACCTACCCGCATACTGACCCTGAGAGATTGGAGGCAGTCCCAGAAGCTATGTGAGCATGTTAACATAGTGCCAAGTAAAAGGCCATCCTAACTCAGGATGCGCTGGGTCAGCACAGGCTTAAAACAGAGAGCTACTGTTTATCTGCAGTGCTTTGTGCCTCCTGTGTTATCAGTCCTCGGAGGCTGCTTTTTTTTTTTTTTTTTTTTTTTTTTCCCCACCTACTCTTTTTGTCCAGCATCCTCTCCCATACGCCCTCAAATGGTATCACTGTATTCATTGGCAAGTACCCCCAAAGTGAGTAAGTATTCCAATATTATTACAAGAACAACTCCAACTCTGCAGCTTTCAGCATTTTCAACAGTAACCTGTGTGGTTTCATGGTAGGCAGATCAGCTTCTGTCTCAAAGCTAGGCTTTGCAAGAGTGTACGTAGACCATATTGAAAAACTGAGCCATGTAGTGTTGTAAACTTCTGTGCAAACCAAGAAATGTATGCCAGGATTTTAAGACAACTTTCTGTGAACTGTTTTATTCAATGCTCAGTTTAGGTGTATGGGTTGTATAAAAGTAATTCAGTTGATAGGTGTTCATTGCTCTTACAGAAAAACAGCTCAGTTCCCTCTCCTTTACTAACCTGCTGCAATTAGATTGGCTTGTAGAACTGATTTGCTTCACAATCTGATTAATGAGTAACTTGCGTAACTTTTTTTAGTGTGTGCTATACCTGTATGTGTGTAGTGGTTACTCATTAATGTATTCCTATTTTTTTTTATTTACATTTTGTTGGATCTCCTTAACATGAATCACAGTTCTTTTCTGATAGAGGAATTGTGATGGGAGCCATTTCATATTTCTTTGTGAAATGCAGAAAAAAAAAACAACAAAAAAAACAACAACCAAAAAAAAAAAAACAAAAAAAACAAGAAACAGACGTCAAAATGAAGATGTTACTTGTTTTGCAGTTTACATTATCAACTGATGAGTCTTTGGGTATATGTAGAAAAAAATGTCTACATTAAAGTTGGGCCACCTTATAGTTCTCTGAAAATTCCTTTCTATGGAAAGATGTGTTTGTAAGTCCTCTAAAATAAACTTAGTTGGCTTGCCTTGAAGCATAGCTTGCCTTTTAAGATGCAGAGTAGGGTGTGATGGGAATATCTTCTTGTTCCAGTAGGAACTGGGAGGGTGGGGTGGTGGTGGGGTGGGGGAGAGGCTGAAAATAGCACCAGTTTAAAGCTTTGTGAACTAGGAAATTAAAAGGTAAAGTGCACATTAATCACCATAAAGGGGGGAACTGAGGTAAGTTTGGGGGAGAACTGACCAAGGCTGGCTGGGCAGGCCTGGCCAAAGGGCAAGGTGTGCAGGGCAGGGTGCCGGGCACCCTGGGCATGACTGAGGAAATGGACTGTTGCTGGCTTCATGGGTATACAGCATGACAGGGTGCTGCATGGCAAGGAGCAATATCGGAGTGAGCGAGGGGGGACTGAGGTGGTGGCTGGAGGAGGCCTGCAAAGAACGGGCAGTCATTCTGCACTGAATCCTCTCCTCATTCACTTGTGTATATGGGCTTGGGTATAATCATATGTATTGTCAGATCCATTGTATTTTTGCTCTTGAGGGAAAATTTTGCATCAAGTTGGTTTGATTTAAATATTTCCAGATTTTCTTTGTATTAGCTTGGAAACAAGTTTCTGTTTAAACAAGCTTTTTCAGCCTCTCCAGTGATGCTGGCTTTAAACCTCCGTGATTAAAATCAGATAGAAACTGCTGTTTTTTTCTTACTGAGTTTCCTGTCTGCTTCTATCTTAGCTTTCCTCAGGCCCTGTAGGTTAAGTGCTTTCCTTTCCAGTTGGTCTCATTGCCACCACTCATACTTTCCATACGTTTGTGTATATCCTAGTTCTTCTGCACACATCCTCTCATCCTCTGTTGTGGCATCTTTGTTGTGTGCGTGCTTATGAAAAATGAAACTCAGCTTGTAGTATCTTAACGTAAGAGATTTCCTGTGCTGGAACTATAAACTAATGCTTCCTTATTCACCAAGCACAGAGCACAACAATGTCCTTGTGAAACTGGGATAGTAGGGCCCATATGCTATGGAACTTCTGAACCTGAGAGAAGGTTCTAATCTTGTATCTGCACATGCAAATAAGATTGGCTTTATTCTCAGCTGCTAAACTCCTGTAACTCCTGCTGGGCATAAGCATGCTAGTTTGGAAATGTTGGTTTACAATCATTTAGGTATAGCCTGGACAGGGAATAATGTGTAACTCTAGGTCCATTACTATATAATATGGATTTTTTTCTTTTCTGAGTTTGAAGTGAAAGCCAGCTTAGAGCCTAGGATCCTCAATTTTACAAGTGCAGTTTATTTTCTGCCTGTAGAGTGCAACAAGAGAACACACCAAATACTAGATTAAACACTTGAAACAAGAGAGCATGTCTCATCTCTGGCTAGGTTTTTCTTGAAAGTTGGTAGAATAGCTTGGGAACTTGACAGGTAAAAGATTGTGTTTAGAAAAACATTTCCTGAACGTGTGCAACTTTTGCTTACAGCCTATGTGCTTCTCATAGAAAAATAAGAAAGCCTCTATCCTTGATGTTCTGATGAAATGGCTTCATAAAATACCTTTTAAACCCTTTTTTCTCCTCACTTCTATACTTCCCACTGTGTCACTTGTGTATCCCATTAAACTGTAATCTATTTTTTCTGTACTCTGCAATATTCAGTGTGTCACTGAGGCTAAATGAAAAATTCAGAATGTCAGAACTTACCTTTAATGAGCATTAGCACTAATGAACTGAGATCACTGCTAGCAAAATATCGTCCTCCCTCACCAGAAACACTTAATACAGTTAGGGAGCAGTAGTCTGACTCTGATATAATCATATTTGAATAAATACAAGGGATTTAAGTGGTTTACTTGTATGTAAGTATGTTGTTTAAGTCATAACAGTTTTGTAAACTTTTATTTTAAATTTGATTAAAGCTTTCAGGTTTACTGCATCAGTAGGCAAAAGCTAAGACTTGGGAGAACAGGAGTTTGTTTCTAAGTTTTGCCACATAGTCTGGGAGGGCTGCTCAGGTAATCCAAACTTGTATTCTTCTAAAAGCCCAAACATACAAATCTCAGGTACACACTAGCTCTGGGACAGAGGAACTGAACATGGGTGAGAGATGGGGAAGAGGGCTGGCAAAGAGCAAACACTTCCTTTTCTCTGGACTGGTGTTTTAATTCAAACAAATAGAAAGCAGAGGATGAACAATATGATTATTTGGATGTAGTTTTGGATAAATGAGGCTTGTCATTGCTGAGAGCTTTTTTCTTGAGACCTGAACTTTGAAGGGCTGGAATCCACGTGTTTCGGCTTTGTGAAATCTATTTCAGAAGTACATGTAGACCTGATTATGCAAATGGAAAAAAAATCTGTAACTCAGTTAAATTACAGTGGTGAAGACGTGTGGATCTCTAGTTAGATCACTGTGCTGAAATATCCTGGTCTGGTTTAAGGCAGAGTCAGTGGGGAGGATTTCAGAACCAGTGAGTATTAACTCACATTTCATTACAGCTGATAGGGCTGTTTTCATTGCCTGATTTTGTGACTTCAGTGGAAACATAGCAGAAGGCAATGCTGGATGCCACAGTCTATCCTGCACAAGAGGACATTTGGAAAAAAGGGTTTCAGGCAATTTTTTAAATTTTTTTTCTTCTGAAATATTCTGTGAAACAAACCTGAATCATGAAAAGTTTTCTGGGAATGTTACATAATGTGATGCTCATGTTGGGAATGGAGAGGGGAGAGGAAAAGCCAGTAGTACGTGTCTGCCTCTACTTAGAAATTAAGAAAAAAATAAATATATGGAATCTTAGATGATTAGGAAGTGCTAGATAAAATCTTAGGAAATCAGCTCATGGAAGCACTTGAGGCCTGAATTGTGTTAATATTAGCTTTTCTTTCTTCTTCAGCCATGGCACAATCCAAAGATTTTCATGGGAAATGAAAGATGTTTCACTCAACACATTTTGAATGTGACTGAGGCAAAGAAGACAATTTCTATGCAGACATATATTTTAGCTCTTTATGGTCTGCTTGCTATTACCATTTTGGCTTATATGTTTCTCTGGCACTTGAATAAAGAGGAAGAAAGTCAATTAGGCTAAAATTTAATTTGCCAATGAGATGTTTTCTCTCATGTATATTGTTGTAAATATGATGGTATTGTTATGAAGTATTCAATAGGAAACAGAAATATTACATTATTCTATCGTATCCAAAGATAAAAAATATAGAACAAGTAAAAAAGCTTGTTAAAATCTCTTGAACATGAGCATTAAATTATGAAGAGACAGAAAGATGAACTTTTGACACTGATTCAAAATAAGTGAACGTTTATGACCATATAAAAAGGCTTATAGTTTCCTAATAAAATGTTGTTCATTTTGGTTGGTTCTGGTTGCAAATTTTTGAAGCCTTTGTAAATAATTGAATCCTAAGTGCTATTTAACTGACTTCCTCTATGCTTGTGAGACTGCCCCACATGTTAGAGATCACGAAAATAACTGCCAGGCCTCAGAGGACCCACTACTGTCTAAGTTCAGGATTACTGGAGTGGTGTTAATGGGAGTTGCCATTATTTAGGTCTACGTGTGCTTTCCTTACCCTGTTAATTTGGGGGCAGCTTTTACTTTGTTTCTAAAGTGGCTTACACAAATGGCCAGCAAACAACTGAACCCTCACTACGTGTGAATCTCATGTCTTGTGAATTGAGATAAGAAGGAAAGGAGCTTATCACAGGAAAATCCCTATTAATGCTAATAGTACTTCTAATAATAATAATACTTCTCCCTCCTAATTCTCAAGACTTGGAACAGCCAGCTCCTTTGGAGCTGTTACAGGTCCCTCTGCTCAGGTACCTGAAAACAGCTGGTTCTACTCTACCCACACAACCACCTAATGTCAACCCACATCTCCAGCACACTCCTCTGTGTGAGGTCTGCGTGCCAAAAGCATCAACCGAGTTATTCAAGATTCTGATGCTATGTGCTGAACGCAAGAAAGCTGCCAATGGTTTGCTTTGAAGCATATGTACTGTGAGCTTTCTTACACACTCAGTAATAAGCCTAAAATTATTTGCGCTGAAAAACTTTCGAGCTGTAAAAGAATGTCTCATGCTGAATTTGCATGTATGTGTGCTATTTTGACTATTATATGATTTTGTACACAGCACTTTTCTTTACCATCATGAGTATATTCAGATTTGGGGGTATTTATTACACAATGAAGGTCTTATTTTTTAATCACCAGACAGCATTTGACTGGGTATTTAACAGGTTGAAACAATCTTCTGCTCTTTTAAGTGTAGATGAGCACTCTTATTATAGTCTCAGATATGGGGTTTTGATGGTTTTAAGGGATTAGCAGTGGGATATAGAGCTTTTGCCCTGCAGCACATTTGTTCATTGAGGGTGTTTTTCTGTAGCAAATAAACATGGCGTTTGGTGATCTCAGTTGAGTTTGTGTTGCACAAGTGGCCCTGCTAAGAAAAACAGCCTAAACTTACACTTTCTGTGGCAGCCCCTTAAGGGAGACAAAGGATTAAGTTAGTGAGGTGATCAGAATGCCCTGATTTTTTTTGTTTGTTTGTTTTGTTTTGTTTTGTTTTCATGGAGTAGTAGAGAAACACCAAAGTTTACTATTCCACAGTATAAAGATGGTATTAGGGCTAGCATTGGGGTCCATCGTTGAATTTTCCAGATTGCTGTTTTGATGATTCCTGATAGAATAAAATGCATTTGGTAGGAGATATGTAAGAATAACAGACAACTGTTAAGCAGTATATTGTTGGTGTCTTTGTTTCACGTTGAACTGCAATCTGCAAGCTTGGTTAATAGCATGAGTTTAAGGCACAGAAAGATGTGCTTAGAGCTGATGGTACTGCTGCTGTGTCTGAATCTAGAGCTGTGCACTTTTTCAGGTGATGGAATTTTACTGCCAGTCCTGCGAGACAGCCATGTGCCGGGAGTGTACAGAGGGAGAACATGCAGAACATCCCACAGTACCACTCAAGGATGTGGTGGAGCAACACAAGGCTTCCCTCCAAGTCCAGCTGGATGCTGTCAATAAACGGTACAGAGTCTCCATGGATTATTTTTCAGTTTTAGCACTGCCTTCCTGTGTTACCTTGGGTAATTGTTTTAATGTGCTTGTGCCATGGGCCTTTACCCATAAAATAGGGATTGCAAAGAGGACAGCATAAGGGAAAAAAAATCCAGTGAGTTTGATGTACTGAGGGATTAAAGAAAAGAGTAAAAGATACCTATTAGTCTTTTGCAAAACAGAAGCTGTTGGAAATACAAGTGTTCTCCAAAGAAGGAGCGTAAAATATTATGGAGAAAAGTACTAGCCAGCCATGAATTTAATAATAAATAAATAATACTGTATGCTTAGACTAGCACAAACTTTACTGTGGCAGAAAAGCTTAAGAAAACAAAACCAAAACCAAACTGGGGTAAATCTGGTTCCCTCTTCCCTAGTAGATACATCTGCATAAAGGACAGAGAATCCAACGCCTCCCTGTTGGAACTGCCTGAAGTGTAATGAATTTCCACAAGGGAAAGCCCTGGCTTAGCCTTGTTTTATCAGACCCAAACCATTATGTGGTTATAAAAAGAATGAACTTACTTCTGGGAAATGACCGAGTTTAAAGACAGCCTGGTGATGAGATTGTTTCATCAAAAAATGTCAGGGCAAGGGCCAATGTTTAATAACTTTTGAAACAGCAATCTTTGTAATTTAATCCCTCCCTCAGGCTTCCAGAGATCGACTCAGCACTTCATTTTATATCTGAAATCATACACCAGTTAACCAACCAAAAGGCTAGCATTGTAGATGACATTCATTCCACTTTTGATGAACTCCAGAAGACTTTAAATGTGCGAAAGAGTGTGCTGCTTATGGAACTGGAAGTGAATTATGGCCTTAAACACAAAGTAAGATGCATGTTTTGTTTCAATGAAAAGCTATTAATTTAACAGCCAGTTTTTATAAATGATGCAGGACGCCACTTTGACAAATTGTGTCTGAAATCCAGAGGACAACTTAGTCTTCCTGAAATCAAGTACTTCACAGCCTTGCTTGTGGCTGCACACACTCGAAAATGGAATCCAGATCCTGTATGGGTAGCTAGCCCCATGCATGTGGTGTGAGGAGATCTAAAACAGCAAGCACAATGAGCAGGTATCTGCTTAAAGCGCACGTGTTTCATGTACAGATGCCAATAAGGGAATACCAAACTAAAGTCTGAAATCCTTGGGCTGCAATTCCATGAATCCTCTCATGAAGATACAAGCCAAACAATTTCTCCCGAAGAACTGAGCAAGGCTTACCATTTGGCTTTAAAGCACTGTTTTCCTTTCAAATGCCTGGTAACATATTTCGTCCTAGAAGTCATAGGTTGAGGATTAATAGGTCTGAATTCAGATTCTCAATTCTGTTCATCTAAACATATCCAAGATGTCCCAAAACTGTATTTGCTTAGCAAGAAAATATACTCAGTTTGTGTATGAAGTTCACACAAGATGGAATATGATGTTAAATTATCTTACTGTTGTTTAAAGGGGCATGTTCAACTATTTCACAGAATCACAGAACTGTAGGTGTTGGAAGGGACCTCGAAAGATCATCGGGTCCAACCCCCCTGCCAAAGCAGGTTCCTCAGAGCAGGCTGCCCAGGTAGGCGTCCAGACAGGCCTTGAATATCTCCAGAGAAGGAGACTCCACAACCTCCCTAGGCAGCCTGTTCCGATGCTTTATGATTTAGAGAACCAAAGTTTATGAAGCTGCATATAAGCAATAAAAGAGGTATTTCCTGTTTGTATAGCAAGAGTGATTAGAAACAAATTTTGTTTTGGACTGAACAGTAGGCCTGCAAAATAATTCAAATCCAAATATTTCATCATTCTCACCTTGCAAAAAAAAAAAAAAAAAATTAAAAAAGGAAGAGCTATTCTTTACTAAAAGAAATTTAGCCAGTCAGTTTTGGTTGTCCAGTGGACTGAGAGGCCTCATGTAAAATGCTCTAAACACATCTGAAATGCTAGTTACGATAGGACTTAATATTTTCCATGTCTATAATGAAAGAAAGCTACATTGAGAGTATAACGGTTTTAAAATATAGCTGCAAATTGTCTTCCTCCACAGTCTGTGGTTTATCCTGAGTGTAGGGGTTTTTGTCATCCTGGGACTTTACTAGCTATGCTGTCTGTTTAACTGTTTATGGCCTGGAATAAAGGCATGGCAGATCAAAAATGCCTAGCACTGAATCCTGGGAGGTTTTTAGATGCCTCTCTAGGCATCTAAACAGATAACAGTTAACAGTTTTTTTCCCAGTGAGTGGAGAGAAAGAGATAGCTACATAAAAATCAGAAAAAAAATGCCCTTAGTATCATTACATAGTGTTTATCAGCATGGGAAGAGTATCTCATAGCAATAGACACAGAGTCTCTAAGTTTAATTTAAAATCAACTGAAGTGTTTCAAAAATACTAATTTTGCAGTGACAGTCAACAAATAACCTCTCTGATCCACTGTAATGCCTGTGCCCTAGTTCTTTTCTGTAGGAAAAACATACCACATGTGTGACTGAGTCCTTTGGTTTGGGGATTTTGTCAGTGGAGATTGTGCGGGATAACTGGAATGTTTGTGTTTTCCAGACTCCCATGAATTTCTCTGTTAGGTTTTTATAATTCAGGGATTTTTTTTCTAATTCATTACAAAACTGTTTTAAAAAAAAAAGTTAGCCTTGTTCCCAGCCCACACTTAACAATTTTGAGGTCAATACTGTTTTAAGGATTTTAGACTGAGGGCCAGAACTGAGCCTATAATAAAAGCTCCTTTTCAGTCTTAAATACAGAGTAGCTACTTGCTGCCCACTAAAATTTCAGGCTACTCAGCCCAACTCTTTCCAGTATCCCCGGTCCATCCTTTACGTTTTCCTCTCCTGACTGCTGAAACTGGGGAATCATCTTGCCCAACTTCTGCTGGGGAGACTTTTACTTTCTTCAGTTATTTAGGTCAAGAATTTTTCCTCAGGATGGATGACACTTTTCCTCAGGGTGCATGTAGATTCCTTCTTGTCCCTCTCCATAGAGGAAGGAGTAACACAAAGTTTCCTCTGGCCCTGAAGAAATCATTTTACGAAGTCCTTGCAGCCTTCCTTGTTCATGGGCCTGGTGATTCTTAAAATCTCTCTCTCTCTCTCTCTGTGCAGACAACTTGCTTCCCATTAACTATCTCATTAACTGTAACTGAGAATTAGATGGAAAGGTGCTTAAAATTCCACATTTTTAAATATTTAAAAATAAATAAATAAATAAAGGCAGGTAAAGGGAGTAATTCAAACTAGTGACAGTGGATCTTTGAAGCCCTGGAGACCCAAAACGGGGTACATTTTTTGTCTCAGTGTGGTATTCTGAGAACGTGCAGGGAATCAGTGCAGTACATTTTCTAAAAGAAAACTGTAAAATAAACTGTAAAGTAAAGCACGGTAAATTGTGTTTCTTCAAATGCCTTCAGGCAGAAAGCATGCAGCATCTTGCTAGCACAGATCTTGCAACGTGATGCTAATCTGGTGTTTGGCAATGCACACAGGTCCTCCAAACGCAGCTGGATACCTTACTGGAAGGACAAGAGAGCATTAAAAGCTGCAGCAACTTTACGGCCCAAGCCCTCAACCATGGCACTGAAACTGAAGTGCTGCTGGTGAAGAAGCAGATGAGCGACAAGCTGAACGAGCTGGCCGAGCGGGATTTCCCATTGCAGCCCCGTGAAAACGACCAGTTGGACTTCATAGTGGAAACGGAAGGCCTGAAGAAGTCCATTCACAATCTGGGTACCATTTTAACCACCAATGCTGTTGCCTCTGAAACAGTCGCCACAGGTGAGGGGTTGAGGCAGACCGTGATCGGACAGCCCATGTCTGTTACCATCACAACGAAGGACAAAGATGGGGAGCTCTGTAAATCTGGGAACGCTTACCTCACTGCTGAACTGAGCACGCCTGATGGGAGCGTAGCAGATGGGGAAATACTTGACAATAAAAACGGCACTTACGAATTTTTGTATACTGTTCAGAAAGAAGGGGACTTCACTTTGTCACTGAGACTTTATGATCAGCATATCAAGGGCAGCCCATTTAAACTTAAAGTGGTCAGGTCAGCAGATGTGTCACCTACCACTGAAGGGGTTAAGAGGCGTGTTAAATCTCCTGGCAGTGGTCACGTGAAACAGAAAGCTGTGAAAAGACCTGCGAGCATGTACAGCACTGGAAAAAGAAAAGAAAATCCCATTGAAGATGATTTGATCTTCAGAGTAGGTAGGTGACTTGTGCTGACTACTGACGTTATTAAAAATAGCTCGGTGAAACTGGATGAAAAGTGGCAATATAAAAAGATTAATGCTGCAGATTTAGATTAAATTACTTCTTTAAAAAGCTGCATGGCAAGAAGCAAAGTTGGAGGACTCCCTCTCTAAAATGATTATGTTAAAGGTTAATCTAATTAATTAACTAGGATCTATACATGCTAAAATTTGGGACAAATATAGTTATTTCTTGATGTCAGCATTGGACAAAATTAGGATTTCCCTTATTTGTGTTCTCTCTCCCCCCAGTCTAAATATGTTCGGTTCTTTATATAGTGTTTGGTTCTTTATATCTCTAAATTTGTGCATTTTTAATGCTCGGTAAACACAACATCTAGGTGTCATTGTGATTTTCTTTCAGCTCTTCTGATGCAATCTGTTTTAAAGCTAAAGCTAACAAAGTTAACTCCTAATAGGTGCAAGCCAGGATTTCAGCAGCGTGTTTACCAGGCTTGACCACTGGTTAGCAAGGTAGCTTTCCTTCTTGTAGTGGAGAATGGGTGGTGGTTAATCCTGCAGGGATTTTCAGTAGTTCTGCTGAAAACTTATCTGGATACCACTTGTCAGTCAGTTAGCCCTGTCTACCTGATTTCTCGTCTGTTAGTATTTCTTTAGGAATCTTTACTGTGACAGACAGTCTGTGCAATAACCTAAGTTTTGTATCAGAAAATGCATTCAGCATGCATGCTTTGCTTACTGACAGGACAGCACAGTGCAACCTTTGGATGGAGCAACTCAAAATGTCTGGCCTTTCCCAGATGGCCAGTGCATTTCCTTGTAAGATAAACAACCCCCTATATATAGCAACTCCAAGCATTTATACAGAGTCAATGGCATCCTGTTCTACTGTTAGTAAGGCTAAGTTTTATGGTGATTCAGACCTGGTCTGAAAGAAAGTGTCTCTCTGAACTCTTCTAGGAGTGCTTGTGATATGTTTTATGAAAAACAGAGAAGGGGCTCGATGGGCAGGTTCAGACTGAAAGGGTCTCCCTAGGTCTGTAGCAGACAGGAGCAGGACAGAAAAGCCTGCACAGACACAGCATGCCTGGGAATGGCAGGGGGCCATTGTGGCTGATCCTTCTCACAGTGCTGGCCCTTTTGGTCACATACATCAAGCGCTAATTTGTCTGTTTGTGGAAATTGCATGTCTAAATGGAGACAAGGTTGACCCAGACTTCAAAATTCCTCTTAGAGTCAAATAGAAAAACACACGTGTTTAATAGTAAATACTTAAGAAAAAATATCCTGAAATTATTTTGAAACTTTAATATTTTTGTTATAAACCTTTCGGTATGGACTAACAGGATTTCAGATTACAATTTTCACTTCTGTATCCCTTGTTTCTAGTGACCGATTTCTAACCTAACTACCAAACAGTAGTATGGCTGCAGTTTTTTTTTTCCTTTTGTCCAAATGGTTCTCTCCAATACACCATAATCTCTAAAACAATCTTGAATGTTGTTTGAAAAGTTCAGTGCCCTTTTTTGTTGTTGTGATGAAATAGATTACGTTCTTTATTTCAGAGTTTTTCCTCCTCCCTGTTTGCTGTCTTCCTTGCTCTGTGTCCCCTATCTCCCCCCAAAAAATAAAAAACAAAAACAAAAAAAAGGAAATGCATAGCTCTAGTTCTAGAGCTTTAGCTTGTTGAAACCCTTCATGAGTTTCCACATTTGGGATATAAGGATTGCTGTTTTATTAAAAAAACTGAACCGAGGGTAATGCTTCATCCCATTCCACGTTCCATTCTCAGCCACTCATTTGACAGACTGATCCTGCATAGGGATGTCCCTGTGGGGTTATGTATCATCTGAAAAGTCTCTTAAGTATTTGCAGCTGCAATGCTCTAGCTTTCTACACGCTTCCAACATATGTGTAATTAATAAACACAGGTAAAACTTCCGACGTTTTCACAGGGATAGCCTTCAGGGATTTAAGATTTTGTCCAGTTCCAGTTTCAACGCACTTGGAAAAGTTGAGTTTCGGTTCATTTGTTGATGAAGTCATGCAAAATAAAGTTTATTGCTGCTTTCCAACACAACTGTGTATTTTTATTTTGAGCTCTGATAGCCTGGCCAAATCTGGATTTTTGTTCTAAACTGGGCAAGATAAAGCCTGTAGTTGGGCTGCCAGAAGCTTGTACAGCTGTGTTGGAGAATCATACTGTAATATTCCTCTGGGCATCTGGATATATGGAGCATGCCCTTGTATCTATGCTGATATATGGACTTGTATGCACAAGTAAATCACTCAGCTCCTAGCAGGAGATAGTTCTTGTGTCGGTATTAAAAAATAATATTAATACAACATTAGTGCAGGTAAGTGCTTTCATTCATGGGGAATTGGGCATTGCATCCGTTGCCAATTCCGTCATATTCATGGCTTTTAAAAAGGCTTGTGGTTCTATCTAGACACTTTAGGGTCACGCTATTGACTGCATGTTCATACAGTTATATAATTCATTATTTAAAAGACCAGAGTATTTCTTGCTTCCTCTTCTTCTCTCTCAATAATTTATGACCTCAACATTTTTTTTTTATTATTTTTTTTTTTAAGCAGGCATGAGCTGTAAGAGTGTGTCCATGCAGTTCTCATGTTCTAAATGTTACAGCCTGCTAAACTTGCTACAGGAATGAAAAGAAACAAGTAAATCCATAGTTTAACAAAAATCCATCTCTGTGGCATGTACCTAGTTTGTACATACACGAGCAAGACGTTGTTTGTGATATCCAGAACATAATTGTTGTACGATGGTTTTCTCTACTGCTGCAAGTGGTAGGAAGCATTACTGTGAGAGGAAAAGCTCTTTTGTTACCCAGCTTTTGTGCCTTAAACCCACGCTGAGTGGAGGAATGTGGAGGTGAGGGAAGTGTCAGCCACTTCCACCTTCCCTGGTAAGCCTCTTCCAGGTCCCCCAAAGGAGGGTTAAGAGCCATGGGTGGCATCAGATAGCTCCTCCTCTGCCCAGGACCCTGTCTTGTGCTCCAGCTCTGCCATACCAGGCTGTATGCCTTGGTACTCCTTTTTTTTTTTTTTTCTTTCTTTTTTCTTTCTGGCACTTTTCATGACTGGGTTCTTTGACGGTATTTAGCAGTAGTGGTGCCATTTCCCACTTCAACTGCTTTTTCTCTTTTTCTCTTCGTTTATTTGTGCTTGGACTTGGCATCAGGCACAGCCAGATGGAGAGTTGGCTCTCTGCTAGAAAGCTCAATTTTCCTTTTCCTCAGACTGTGTTTAGCTCTCTGTTCAACCATGTAACTGAGCGGCTAAGTTTAGCTGGTAAGTTTAATGGGTGTAAATTGCTCTGCATTTTTTTTTTTAATTTTTTATTTTTTAGAAGAAAAAAAAAGACTGAAAATAAGCCGTTAACAGTGCTTCTGTCAGCTTCCTTACTAGGTGTGGATGTCATCATCTGGGCTGTTATCAGTGCTGAAACCAAATAGGAGCCTTACTGTGAATTTACTCCACATATGAGCTCATGAAGAAGGCCTGTGTAATAATAGCTGGTAGCCTGATAAAGAGTGCAGTTTCAAAGCAGGCTCAGGGGGAGCAGAAGGGTTAGATTTACATTTGACAAATAATGAATGGGGAGCTGTGAGTTGGTTTTAGGGAAATGTTTAAATTTTTAGGGGACTTGTTCTTAGTCTGGTATTTAAATTTTCTCTGAAGGCCTCAGCCTGACATTCTGTATTGGATTGTCCAATTTGAAAGAAAGAGGGCTGCCTATAGGTATAAACTTCTTAAGCAATTACAAAAATAAAAGTGAGCTCTCTGCATGGATATCTTGAAAATATGTCTGTTTTTCTAACTGACATAGAGAAATATGTCTATTTCTCTAACTGAGCCTCCTTGTATGCCTGGCTCAGAGGAATCCCAGCTCCCCCATAGCAAGCAGCACTTGCTCATCCATTCCCCTGTCCCAACCTTTGCAGGGAGGTCCAACCCTATCCACGTTACGGCCAGGCTAAGGGCACTGGGGAAGGAAGAGATGTGCAGAGGCTCCTGACACGCTTTCATCAGTTGTTTTCTATCCTCCATTTCAGAAACTAGGAACACACCAATTAAGAAGCAGTAGGATATATTTTCTATACAGAATTTATACTTCTGTAGAAATAGGAAAGCCTTGTAATGGGCAAATAGAATTTCATTTTCCAGTTTATGAGCTCAAATCCCTCTGAGGCCAGTCATGAACTCTTTATAGGCTTGTGACTGCCAGTGTGAAATTTGGCCAGACCTACGCCGTGTAGATTTGCAGCCATACCTGTATCGGACTGGGGCCGAAGAACTCTGATGCCTCAGACTGAGGCAATGACCTATGATGACAGAGGTTTGCCTGCTGTGGTCTGGGATGTTGCTGCTGTCCCAGCAGCTCTGTAGCTGTGGCATACGGTGCACCTACCCCTAGGACCCATGTACACCTCGCTGCGGTGGGGCTCTGTCGCACAAGCAAGGCTTGGCAGAGCTCTTTGCCAAGCTTTTAGGGGCAGATGTTCCATCAAGCAAATGAATACAAATTAGCTCGAACTCCACTACTAACAGTATGTGTGTCTGCCAGAGTTCCTACTGAATTCCTCTTTACAGGTTACAAACACTGTGTGCCTTCATGCAACAGACTGGTTTTAAAACTTAGATAACTTGGATTAGTAACACTGATGTTTATTCTACGATAAGTATGTAGTTTATTAAATCTGATTTAGTACAATTTTGCTACAAAGCCTTTTGTGTTTCAGTTTTATCTATTACAGGAGAGGCATATCCTAATAATGTGTAGGGTTTGACTAAATATCTTTTGGCCCTCTAAGAGAAGAAAGAAATGAAGCTAAGGAACAAAGAAACAAGAAAGCAATTCCTTCATATTTGTCTGTGCTTTCCATGCTGGCTTTCCATGCTGTTCAGTTTTACCTTTTCCTTTTTTTTTTTTTTTTTTTTTTTTTTCTTTTCTCAATACCATGTAGAGTACAGTCCCAGAAGAAGTATTTGGTGTTGTAGGCAGGAAAGTAATGGTAGTTAAACAACATGCTCTTGGTACTGCATCCTCAGTCTCCCATTTAATCTCTAATCTTTCTGCAGGGATCTTGTCTCTTTGAATACATTCCCTTTCTGCTGGGGGGAGTGGTATGTATTTTCCTTCTGTTTTAGGAAGCTGGTAAATCTAGGTTAGCAATCAGGGAGGTTATTATTCACATCAGTAAAACACAGCAAAATGAAAACAAAAAAACTTCTGTTTTTATGAGTATCAAAAATGAACATTGTTCAGCAGGTTTGTCCAGATGCCCTGCGCTTACACCGCAGACTTAGGTACGTGATGTAATTTTTAACAACCCCTGTGATTTTTATAGGTTTCTAGTTTTTTTTCTTCTTTTTGGTGAGATTCAACTTGGCCTGTACTGTGCAAGAACAAAAGACTGAAATGTTGCAGCATTTTGGGTGTGCTGCATTGTCTTGAGCTGAAAAATGGCTACTCAGTTGTTGAACGCATGTCTTCAAAGCTAAATTAATTGGTTTGTGCAGGGTACAATGATTAATGTCAGCCGGGATTAGACAGGGCTAAATCCAATCTGATTGTTTATTTGGAGAACTGTATACAGCGATGGTTTGAAAGGAGCTGTTCCGTGGATCTGATTCCTAATGGCTCTGTTCAGCCCGCCCTCCCAGTCCCAAGCAACTTGCTGCAGAAATTGCAGTAAAATGTCTTTTTCCTCCGTTGTGCCCCTCAGTAGCTCAGAGCCAGAAGGGAAGCAAGGCTGGGCAACAAGAAATATGAAAGATGCAGGTTTTTATCTCCAAGCCAAGCTGTGTGGGAAACCCTGCAACAAGGATCCACAAGTGCATCCTTTAGCCCCAGCCCTGGGCTGGGGTCAGTCAGACTGACTGACTGCCCGGAGAACAGAAGACAAAGCATTGGTTGCCTTCGTGTAGAGAGGTGATACCTCGCAGTAAAAGATTTGCTGAAGTTTCTCTCTCAGGCAGGTGTTTGTAAGGCAGGAATATGCTTAACAGGGAGGAGCCGTCATCCTTTGGTATTACAGGGCTGCAGGATCCTGCTTTCCCAGAGTGTGGACATACTCTACTATGAGCTTTCCTCTCAACCGAGCTGCTGCCACTGCCTGTGCTTGGCTACACATCTTTGCTGGCATAGTGAATTACTCAAAGTAGGAAGTTCAAGGTTATCTGTTTTCTTCCTGAACATAATTTAAGAAATAAGGTGTGTGTTTCACTAGCCTCAGCTGAACTCTTCCGAGAAATTTGCCCCGTTGCAGAGGAGACTGTAGAGGAGCCTGTGTGCAAATTAGGACCTGTGTCCTGGGTTTAATAAATGCAAAGTGCTATTAACAAGAATGTTTCATGGAGCTTAATTTCATCTGCACACTGTGCTAGTAAAATACGGTATCTAACACTTACTGTGAAATGTGACAGTGGCATTCCTGGGTAATTTCTTTTCTTTTCCTTCCTCCTGCCCCCTCCTTTGATGCATATGTGAAGAAAACTGAGTAACTCTTTATATAGATCTCACTTATCTTTAAAAATGAACATTTTTCTAAGGGGAAAGCGCATACATTCCACAACGGTTGTGCTAGTTGGTTCCAGATGCTCTAGCTTGCACCTCCTCTTTTCTAACAAATGTTTTTCCTCTTCTCTCGGTATTAAAAGGAACGCTTCTTACTTTTCATCCACTCTCTTTGGCTAAAAGGCAAAAAGGAAACTTAACATTAACATATGGTGGAAAAAAATTACTGCAGGCATCCCTCAGGCACTGCTCAGTAAAAGAATATGCAGAAATGGCTCAAGTGTGGGCAACATAATTGGTGCATAACTCACTATTCCCTTACCACGTAGTTTCCTCTTGGACTACAGAAATTGAGGAGCATTTGCCTTGTTGAGAAGATGTAAGCATACAGAGATAAGAAAACAAGCCTTGGAACAAAGGGACTTGTTGTCAGCACCAGGTGACGAGGAGTTGAATGTTGCTTGTTGGCCAGTGACAGGAAATATGCATCCCACATCCATCACCACAGCTGAAGGAACGGGTTTTAAGAGTGTGCACATCCCTAATGAAAGCTAAATACAAATTAGAGCTAATATGGATGCCTTCTATTGGGGGTCACAGTCAGAACAGTTTTAATCGTTGAGCTCCAGGATATTTGGACTGACTACAGTAAAATACAAGTTCTTCAGTTGAAACCAATTAATGTTTGATAGGCAGCCAGTGAATGCTTGTGAAAATACTTTACTGGGGAAAAATAGCTCTGCATCCAAGTCTCAGAAAGAACAGCTTATAGAATTGTTTTTTGTTGTTTTGAAATTCATTCAATCATTATGAATAACCTTGTGGTTCAAGATCATAACTTCAGCTTGTCTAGAGACCCCTGAGCCTTCTTTACAAACACAGCAGAATTTGGATACTGTTACTGTATTCCAGGTGTAGTTTGGACCAGACACTTCAGTGCTGACCTTTTAAAGACACCAGTTTGCTTTGCAGTTCTCCTCATAACGTCTCAGAACAAGCATCTACGTGATGAGGCACCTAAACTTAATGAACTTTTGTGAAAACCTTACTTTTTATTGCTCTTTATCTCATTAGACCCTCTGGGGAAAAGACTTACGGTTCTGTGTAAATCGCTATTGCATTTGTCCTGGATAAAAATGGGACCCGTGTGTGTGTGTGTGTGTTGCTTTATAAGGATTATCAAAGGTCTTTGCAGAAAGATTCGGTCTCCAGGTATTGGTCTTCATTGGTCCACAAGTCCCAGTCATTCAAAAACAGTTCTTCATCACAGTTTCCTATCTAAGGGAACTTCTATATCCTGTGAATGAAAACTGTATGAGTGAATGGCGAACTTCCCTGTTTTGAAAAGGCCACATCCAAAGAAACGACCGGTATGTTTCTTCCTTGACTTTATAACTTGACTGAGGAGATTTAGCTAATTATACTAAACGCCTGCCATCCATCCAGGTTCTTATCTTAGACTATCTGTATACTCCCCCAGTACTGCCTCTTTCATTGCCTTCTCAGATGAATAAAAATCCATATTTAAAAAAAAAAAGTCAAACATATGAAAAATATGTTACTTGTAACCTCTCGCAAGAGGCAAATTGTGAAATTGTGAAGACACCTTAATCCACAAAAGCCAGAGGTAATTCCTCTGATAAGAATAAGGACAATCTCTTCTTGTACCTAACTGGGATCTGTTACTGAGATGGTTCTTTGAAGTTGTACCAGCGATAAGAACTCTTCAATATAGGCATCCATACATCAAGGATGTAATAAATGCATGTATTGGCATTTAAGTCCTAACTGATTAGTCCTGTCTAACCTAATTTGTTATGTGTTTTGTGTTCAATTTTAGGCACCAAAGGAAGAAACAAAGGGGAATTTACAAATCTTCAAGGTGTAGCTGCATCTA
The DNA here is from genome assembly GCF_965140915.1 of Aythya marila. Taxonomy (NCBI): domain Eukaryota; kingdom Metazoa; phylum Chordata; class Aves; order Anseriformes; family Anatidae; genus Aythya; species Aythya marila. The sequence continues at coordinate 31,975,964 of NC_139045.1, read as the reverse complement.
CAAATGGAAAAATATTAATAGCAGACAGCAACAACCAGTGTGTGCAGGTATGAGGATATGCCACTTTCAGTATTCTTCTGTTTCTCCCCCCTACCTTTGCCTTATTTGTATTCCAGGAAAGACAGATTTTGTACAATTCAAGGACATGTAAATTCAGAGAAATCTCAACATCACTCATTATCATCCCATCTTCTTGACCTGCAGCTATCTTTTTCATATCTGCACTGTATCTAATATGTATATCAGAGTATATTCCTTCCTTATTATGTTTGGCATTGATTGAAGAAAGCAAACAGTGCAATAATCTGGAAAAAATGCCCTTTTGTAAATATGATTTTACATTGTAAATTTATCACCCTGTGTTTCAAAATAAATATAGGACAAGGTGCCACAAGTATCATTTCCTAAGTGAGCACAAATACAAAAAAAAAAAAAGGTAAATGTAATTTTAAAGTGACATTTAGTCTGCCTAATGGATTTTTCTGTCTGGTATCATGATAAAATATTTTGTGCAAGCATCCCTGACACCCGTGATTTCTTGGCTCCTGTAACCTGTGTGAAAATCAAGCTGTGCTTTCTATTTTGCCTGCCATGTTTTTTTTTTTTTTTTTTTTTTTTTTTTTTTTTTTTTTGTTGTTGTTTTGTTGTTTTTTTGTGTGTGTGTGTGTCCTTTAAACCATTTACAATTTGTCATCGCTCTTCAGGCTGCTCATGTGGTAGCAATGAACAAGGCAGAAGTGAGTGGCTCGTTCTTAGTATATCAGAACCAGAAAGCCACATGCAGTAACAACTTGTTTTCAGGCCTCTTCAAAGAGACAGAGTCAAATATTCATCAGTACCCTCCCACTTGGTAATTTGCAGCCTTTAATTTAACAGATCTCCCAGAAAGTGGCCCAGTACTTATTCCGAAGTTAAATGATTACATACTGAAATTCTCTTTCAGCTTCTGCTCCTATCTCTTCTAGAGTCTAAGTGTTTGACTGTGGCTGAGACACTTGTTTTCCTCATTTCTGTTATGGGAATAACACCACTTCTTTCCAACTGCCTGAGAGGGACATTGTGAAGTATAATTCACTAATGTTTGTAAATTACTCTGAGATCTCTGAAACAGTGCAATGTAAGTGCTGAGAAAATCTTTATTAGGAAATCAGGATCCAGGTTGAGGCCTCTTCTTAAATTAGGCTTACTACTTTCAAATATGGATTTTTTAAAGTGTTTCACGTGCCTAACTCTTTCCTTACTACAGTGTTCAGACTTAATGTAAGCTCCAAGAAATAGATGATGTTCTTATGCTGACTTAGTTTTAAAATTAATGTTTTCTGTTACAGATATTTTCCAACGATGGCCAGTTCAAAAGTCGCTTTGGCATAAGAGGAAGGTCTCCTGGCCAGTTGCAACGGCCAACAGGAGTGGCTGTGCATCCCAGTGGTGACATCATTATTGCAGATTATGATAACAAATGGGTTAGCATATTCTCATCAGATGGAAAATTTAAGGTATGAGTTACCATGTGAGCTCTGCTGAGCTTTTTCCTTATTTTTTCCTTATTAAAAAGGAATGCAAAGGAATTTTTTTTTTTTTTTTGGTGTGTGTGTGTTTGTGTGAAGAAACTACATAGTTTGTAACTTAGTCCAAGTTTTGTTGTTGTAATGTGGGAACAGCCACGTTGTATAATAAATAGGAAGAGGTCACAGCTGTGATGCCAATGTAATAACAGACAGAGTTGATACATTCCATTCTACAGTTCTTCCCACTGGGTGCTTGGATGCCTTTCTGCAACTCACAGTTGAGAATAGCTCATGTAATCAAGTGTAGTTGGACTAGCTTCACAACATCATATCATTAGTATTTTGATTATACAAAAAGGCGTGTGTATATATGTATTTACACACAAGACAGACATAAAAACTTATGGGAAGTCTTCAGTAACATATGGAAGGGAAACATAAGGTAGCAGACTGATGGTGACTTCCTCTATTTACTCCATATGTATCAACAAATCAGGTGCATAATTCACGTATGGTCCTGCTGGTAATAAATGCGAGGAAAGGCATCCCAGGAGGTTGTTCCAGTGCTATAGCATGGTCAGGAGTATTTTATCTGGGGTGATGTGCAGTGGAAAAACTGCAGGAAATAATGTCAGGCTTCCGAAATAAGAATTTCTGAGAAGAGTGTACTTCTTATTTTCATAGCAGCTCTAGTGATTCTCATAGGAGTAAAATAAAGAGGCAGCTACTGTACTCCACTAAGGCTTGCAAACCTGCAGTATTTTTCATGTTTGGGAGCCAGCTGCAATTCCAGAGGGAATTAAAAGTTGCCTTCATTTGGTGCTGTTCTCTGAATGCGTGTTACAAAGACTGGCAATGCATGCTAGAAATAGCCATCTCTAGCAGAAATTAGCAGCACATTGTTTGGTGAGATAAAAAACCTGCAGGGAAATTTCTACCACACTTACTTAGTTCTAGAGCCTTCTATTGGAGATAAGTCACCTGTTTGGCATTTTCTGACAGCCTAATGACCAAAAAGCTCAGGTCCTGACATGATCATGTGGCTGCCAAGAAATGGCCTTCCTTTATTAGACTTTCCAAAGTGACAAATGGTATAGCAAATAGCTAGTTCTGCTTGCAGGGTCCTCAGTGATCCCTTTCTGAGAAGCAGACACCTGTATGCTTTTAAAAGTATCCAGATCTTATGTAGACTCCAAGCTAAAGTAAAACAGCACTAATATGTAATGCAGCTGTTAAAAAATATTTGCATTTGCAGAGAATGTATGATCTTTCTTGACTAGTTTCCAAACTGTACACAGGAACGCTTTGGCTGAAGGCCTTGAATGAAATGAAGACACCAGAAGGAAACAAAGATGTAGTTAAGAATCCAAATACTCTGAGTAACTTAAGTGTGGTATAAATAATTTTTAACATCTTCAGTGTGAGCTGGCTTGATCTGGAAACGGAGGGTGGAGGGTTCATTTTCCTTCCTTCTGCAGACAGGCTGTAAATCCAGCATTTTGGATGGTGTCAGCTCTGGAGGAAAAAGCCATGGCTCTGGAGGAGCCATGATCCTGCATACTGTAATCTACCTGCAGCGCGACAAGTATTGAACAAACTGAATTAAGGTAGTTCCTCAGACACGGAGCCTGGCTTCACTTTTAGTTAATGTTTTTGCTGGACTGCAGAAGCTACATGAAGTCAGCAATGTTTGTGTGGGTTATGCTAGTTAGTGCATTGGACTTCATAGTTCCTGGGACTAGGCTGATTAAACGAAAGATGAAACATTATCAATATACAATAGTACTTTTAGATTTCACGCAACAAAATATATTTGTGAGAGAAAAACACGGGGTTATTTGTGGAAGCATGCTATATACGGATGGAAGGCATAGTCACACAGTTGAAGCACAGGACACAGCTTTACCAGGTCTAGCCTGTGGCAATCTGGGAAGAGCTGCATGAATTCTTAGGTGTTCATAGTATTAATGGCATTCTTATGGGGGCTCTGTCAGATTAAGCTGGGCAATGCTGGCAAAGATACACAGATAAATAAAGGGATAATGGTGTTTCACCTCTAAGGATTGTGCCTGCAAGACACTGTATCATCTGTGATACAGGGGTCTGCTAGCTGTTAACTCAGCATTATCAGGGGCCTGTTTTGTACTTGATCTGTTATTTCTGTATTCACTCTCCTTTAGTTTAGCAGCATTTAATAGAGGTGTGAGCCAGGAGGCGGATTTCTCCTGGAGCCAGGCCCAGGCACCTCCCTGATTACAGAAGGGGGCTGACTCACCCCAGCAGGCTCTGCCAGGCAGAGAAGTGTCACCTTCCTCAGTCGCTGCTGGCAACACAGACAGCGCTCCGTTTTCTCAAGGCTGGGAAGCTGGCATAATGCAGAGCTTGGCAAACCCTCAGCTAAAGTTACACCAAAACATGAGTCTCTTAAAATGAAAGGCTACCTTATCCTTCGAACAATGAACCATCTGATAGGGTCTTAGAAATTGGGGCTTTTGTTTCTGGCTATGTCATGGGTCTCACAGGTGACTACTGATCTTCCATTTCATTTCCTAGTGCTTTATTTTGCTCATGTATAAAAACCGGGTAACAAGGCTGGCTTCCTCTGTAAATTACTTTCAGATTGCTTAAGAAAAGTGTTATAAAAGATGTCTTAATTGCTAGGCTGAGAGAGAACGCATGCTGAAGCAGATGTTTCAGCCTCTGTGCCAGGAGTGGTGTTCATACCTAGTGAAGGAACTGGAGGCTAGGACCACAAGAAGGATTTGTGGTTCTCTGAGGACAAGATTTATTTCTTTCTAGTCTTGAAGGGTCACATCTAAGACAGCCTGTTGTCAGCCTACCAGGGCTGTAAATCAAGTTAAGACATCATGTTAAGATGGGTGGGAAAAGATGGAAGGAAACACCTGATCTGTCAGACTTTTATTTCTTCTTGTCTCATTAGAGGGACTAAGAAGGGAGCTGCTTGAAGCTGGCTGCAAGTTCAGATAGGAATAGTTCTGTGGAGTGTGGCGTGTGGTCATGGTTCTATTAAGACAGTCAAGTGAATGATAAATCCATTTATCGTGTGAAGTTGCAATATGTGGTGATGATGCATCTCCATGTTAGCGAAGTTCTGGAACAGGAAGAGGTGTATTTTAAGTCTGTAAATTAATTCCTGACAGTCATGAACAATTGTGAACCTTTCTGACAGAAACAAGATTGGTGGAAATGAACTTAAAGCCCCAACACACCTACTACTTCAGTGAAAAAGTCTGTATAATTTTATATATATACATATATATATATAGAGAGAGAGAGAGTGTCTAGCTCATTTTTTATATAGCCTAGCTGTCTCTTTAAAAAAAAAAAAAAAATAAAATAAAAAAAACACCTCTATGAATATCCCAGAGTGGAATATTTTTCCATTCTGGTAGAGTGGCTTTATAAACACATATTTGAAAACCAATCTAAATTTATAAGTGCCTATAAAATAAGGGACATAATGTCCTTGACTGAATTCAATTAAACACAGTATTTGTATTAAGGATTCAGATGATTCATTATACTTTATTCATTTCTAATGGCAGAGAAGTCTGAAAATACTTCCATTCATAAACTTAACAGGAGTGACTGGGTTTCATAATACTCTGTTTTAAATAATCAAACCTATAATTCTAAGAAACCTTCTGAAATAAAAATACACAAAGCATATGTTCAGCCAGACCCAGTGACGTGTCATTAATGTATTTTGATCTAAACTGGAAACAGAGATTCTTAGTATAAAGAACTTCAGGCTCTAGCTGGACATAATTTATTGCTGCCTGCAAATTGTGTTTTAAATCCTGGCCCAAGGATAGTGATTTTTGTTCCTTTTCTCAGCAGTGAGTGCCCGTTATTGTAGTACGTGATTTATTCCTGATTTTTTTTTTTTTATTATTTCTTATGTATTCATATGGTCAGGAAGACACTGTACTCATGAGTCTGAGTCATTTTTCCATAGGAATCCTGGAAAGATGGTAAGGAGGTGGTACAGTGCACAGGCAGACAAACAGCCAGGCATCCCAGAAGAAAAAAGGGAGTATGATTTAATCACCCCAGAGGAAATAAATCTACTGATTTGCATTTGGTTTATGTTGTTGCTTTGTTGTTACGCAAACCTGAGTACGTTTTGTAGGTGTGTTCATGTCTTTCCCTTGGTGATCACAGTCTTTTTTAATAGTTTTTCCTGGGGATGTTTTAGCATGATTTAATTAGGTGTTTTTTGTCTAAATATTGAGCAATTTCTAAGAGCATATGTATCTGAACATAAACCAGACACATGATCCTTGCATGCTAGCTAAGTGTAGTCTTTTAAGCTGCAAGATTTATTCCCTGAGGTTTTCTTTATTTGAGACTGAAAGAGGTTGTGCAGTAATGCTTTTGACTTCATACTAGACAGCTTCAGGGAATCTGGATTCCTTTATTTTGGGATGGCTCCTACTTCTACCTGCAACCCCACCCATGAGAATGCACGGTCGAGTAGGAACATGGGGTTTCCTAAGGACAGCTGAGCTCCTTCATATCTTAATTTGGTTGTTTGCTTAAAAAACATCTGGGAACTGAGCAAAATGAGTTAGGCGATGGATCTTCTCCATGCCCTGTAATCTGTCCTGCCTTGTCAGTCATGGACTAAGAGACCTTCAGCCACTCACAGAATCACAGGGTGGTTAAGGTGGGAGGGGACCTCTGGGTCCACCTGCCCCAACTCCTGCTCCAGCAGGGCCACGCAGAGCAGGATGACCAGGACACATCCAAGTGACTTCTGAAGATCTTCAAGGAGGAGACCCCACAGCCTCTCTGAGCAGCCTGTGCCAGAGCTCCGTCACCTGTACGGGTGTGCTCCCTGCTGTTCAGAGGGACCCTCCTGTGTAACAGTGTGCACCCAGTGCCTCTTGTCCTGTCCCTGGGTGCCACTGAGAAGAGCCTGGCTCTGTCTTCTCCTCGTCCTCCCTCCAGGTATTGGTACACATGGAGGAGATCCCCTCTGAGCCTCCTCTTCTCCTGGCTGAACAGTCCCAGCTCTGCCAGCCTCTCCTCACATGAGAGATGCTTCAGTCCCTAGATCATCTTGGTGGCCCTAAGCTGGACTCTTTCTAATATGTCCACACCTCTCTTCTACTGGGGGGCTCAGAACCGGACACGGTAGTGCAAGTGTGGCCTCACCAGTGCTGAGCAGAGGGGAAAATTCCTCACCACTTGCAGCAGGGCAGGGAGACGGACACAGAAGGCAGATGCATCACTTGTTCTAAGTGGTGATCTGTTCCTTCTGCAAAGGCAGCGCAGTGAAAAATGGTCTTTTCATAAAGAATATGAATCTCTTCCTATCTATTTCATTTAAATTCAGTTGGAAACATAAAATTATGTTTATAGAACATCTCTGACAAATTACTACAGGGACTGGAAGCTCTGGGATTCATAATTCCAGCACAGCCAGGATTGCCTGTCCAGAACGGTAAAAAGGCCAGCAGGAGCCTAGACTTTTGGAGCCAATCTGGGAAACTGCTTCCAAACCTGCCCATCATTTAAGCTGCCCATCTCCTCCCAGCCCCTCCCAAACCAGCAAGCAAGTTGCTGCATTCCAACAACAAAACCTCCAAACAATTTGGTGGTATTTTTATAACGTGTTTTTTTATTTTATTTTTTCTCTTTTTAATTGAAAGGTCAAAACTTGACTGATTGTATGCAGTTTAAACCAGCTTCTAGAATCTGCTTGGGGAAAAAGATAAAAAAAGAAGAATGGTGAAAAATGTGAAATGGTCTGGGAGGTGATCACAGCATCTTCTTGGGTATACGCCTGGGTAGCTCAAGGGTTCTGTGAAGGCTTTGCCTGAATTTCTGCTTGCCCTGGGCTAGGTGGGATGCTGTTGCCTAGAGCCACCCACTATGTAGATCCTGTACGTAGTCCCCATTAGCTTCACCCTGCTTTTTGAGAGGCAGTCAAAGCATATGTCTAGGCCAGTGGTGGCTACCTGTGTGCTTCTCCTGGAAGGAGAGGTGCTGGCTGTAGCTTCTGTTGGCTTTTCCTGGGGTCTGGGAGAGGAATCTAACATTCACCAGTTCTGGTGTAGGTACCTGCATCTTTCAGCCAGGAGGCCTGCCTGTGCTAACAGGACAATCTGGAATATTCCGAGCTGCTGAGGGGCAGCTTGGAGCTTCCCACAGCTCCTCGCCCTGAGGATGAGCTGTAATTGGTGACAAGAATAGAAAGCAGGTCTGACCAAACACAGAACACAAGGCTGAGCTCAACAGTTGCCTCTCTAGTTATTATTCCTCTTCCTTTCTTTTTAAACCTAAAGGAATAACTAAGAGGAATAATAACTAAAAAAAAGAGAATAGGAAGGCTAAGCTACAGTCTGACCTGCCATTAATCCATTGTAATGCACAAAACCCAATAAAAGGCAATTGCAGTCAGTTGTGTAAATACCCATGTATACGTCTAGCCTACTTAAAGAAGTATTTTCATACATATGTATGTAAAATTATATTGTAATATCTATTATAATAGTGTATATAAAAACATACATATGCATGTTATGAACATATAACAAGGTGTATAAGTTGCCCATTCCTTCTAACGTGTTCTGGTTGGAGAGCTCTCCAGCCTTTCTAAATAACTCACTGTGTGAGATCCACATTATCTCCACTGAAGTTTTTTTTTTTTTTTCCCTTGGTACAATATTGCATACAGTTCCCTTCCTGGTGCTGATTATACTGGCAGATGTTTTTGGTAGACACAAGTACTATTTAAAATTATGAAGTATTTTTATTTCACCAAAGATAGGACCAAACTCTGATTTCTTTAGTGTTTCAGAAATTACTCCATTTGCAGTTTGGCAGCATGATCCTAACTCCTTTGCAGGTTTCAGCTGACACTTTAAGTGTCTAAGCAGTCCCAGGTAGATCTGGTGGAAGACGACACGGAGATTAATGAGGTAGCAGATCTTCCACCCCAGAAAGAACATACAGAAAACAATCTTTCTGTTTGGCTGAAGATATAATGAAGAAATACACGATCTGAGTTGATAAAGCAATCACTTTCCTCTGGCAAACTTTTGCCAACAAAAATTTCTCTCCGTGCTACTGTGTGTCTGTAATACAGGACATCTTTGAACAGTACTAACTTATTTCTATCACGTTAATGTATTTTCCTGTTCTGTGTTTTCCCTTTTAGGCCAAAATTGGGTCTGGAAAGCTCATGGGCCCTAAAGGCGTTTCTGTGGATCGTAATGGACACATCATTGTGGTGGACAATAAAGCTTGCTGTGTGTTCATCTTCCAGGCAAATGGGAAAATAGTCACCCGGTTCGGCAGCCGAGGAAATGGTGACAAGCAGTTTGCAGGTACACTTGATGGTAATATGTAAATCCCCTTTTCTTGCCTCTTCTGCTCACATTTGCATGATGTTTGAGCATGTTGAAGAAGCTCTATCCTACTCATTTTTTTCCTGAGGGGGGAAAGGTTCTACTAAACACACAGCTTCTGTTCACTTCACCATTTGTTTATCTGGCCGGGAAGACTGCAACATCTGTTCTGCAAATGTAGCTGTAACTGGGCTGTTTCATCTACCTTTCTGTGCCTGGAAGCATTTCAGATCACTGACCCGAGAAAGACTGATCTTAACCAGCATTTTATAAATGCTTTGCAATGCCCACGCTAAGCCGTTCATGATAATCAACTCAGACATCATGCTTTGTATTTCCCGTGGTCAGATACACATTAACCCGTGCCCTAAGTAGTATCTTCCCATTAGAAAACAGGCATAATGGAACAGTGTTAAGATTGAGATCAGGGAGACACAGTTATGCAAATGGGAAACGCCAGTCTGGGGAAATTGCCACTTATATATTCAACTGACTACTTGCACATGGTGTCTCTCAATGAGAACATGCAATTAGGTTTAAAGAAAAACAACAAAACTGATACATATTTTGACTGAAAAGCTCTTTCAGAATTTGAAATGAAGACACCAAATTATATATGCAGGTCATTTTGCAGGTGTTTGGTCACTTACAGTAAGTAGTTATAGACTAGTCTGATGTTTTGACAAGCTCACAGCATAAGAGAGAAATAGCTTAAATGATATAACAGCTCTCATCTTTCTTGAGATCTCTTTCAGTATCTCATGGCAAAAGTAAAACTATATGAGTAAAATAATTTTATAAAGTGAAACTATATAATTTATGAAAGCTTTGGCTGTAACACAGCCAAGTGTCACCAACATTTTCTGGGTACGTCCAATTTCTTTCATCTTAAAATTTGTAAGAATACATCCCGATAATAGGTGTGCAAGTACTCTGTAACAGTGCATTTGCGCAATGTATCATCTATTCTTGGTGGTAGGCGACACAGAACAGGTGAATTGTCACTACTGGAATGTTTTCACTGTAGAGGTCTTCACCTGTTTTATACTGTATACTGACGAACTGTGAAAATTGCAACCGAGTTCCAGTTTAATAACACAAAATAGCACCAAGTGTTTTGATTCAGGTGATTTCCTGTTTTCAAGTTATCGTTTCTTAGTAAGTTTGTGCACATAGTTTAATAAACTAGAAAACAAAAATGTATTTTTTTTTCCCTAGCAATATTATTCTAGTTAACTTTTGTATTTGTCCTAAAACTTGCTTCCTTGAGAGCTTGTAAGAAGCAAGCAAACAAATGATGGAAGATTTCATTTAAAGCTGCTGTACTTTTTTGAGTACTATTTTCATTTTATATATACAACTTTATCCCTAAGCACTGCGCTGTCTTAATAAGCATATTAGTATCTATGTAGTCATCCGTATATAGAGGAAGAGGAAGGAACAAACAGTGCTAATTGGTATGATAGCACTAGCTGACATGGTTGAAGAATAAATGATTTGTTTACAAAAAGGCACGCTGAGCTTTTTTAAACATGAAATGTAATTTCATGTTTCATTTGTTCTTTCAAATTGAGTAATTTGATTTATTCTTTCAAATATGAGTAATTTGAAATGGATTGTCCTGTTTAACTGTTTGTTGTTCAGAAAGCAAACATAGTGATATTTTGATGTATTTATTTTAAAAATTATTTTAATGGTATAATTTTTAGTTTTTTTTTTTCCTTCTGTATTGCAGGTCCTCATTTTGCAGCTGTAAACAGCAACAATGAAATTATCGTTACAGATTTTCATAACCATTCTGTCAAGGTACTGTGAATTAATAGCAGTTTGGAAAGCCTTTTATTATATCATGTTACTTTCCTGGGGAAAATAAAGTATCTTTAAAAACAAAGAGATGATGCTCGCTATGTATGAGGCCTGTTGAGAGGACTGCACATTTGGAGACCTTTGCATGCAGTGCATTGCTTAATGGAGATACAATCAGTTGCCTTTGGTTTCACTGTCATGTTCTTTAATTCAATTGCTTAAACATAAGTTATACCTGAGATAAATTATATCACTGTGGTTATTTTTGATTAGCTGTCTGCCAAGCCAGTTATTTATTGTTCTTTGCTATTTTAGGTAACTGATAACTGCTTTTGAATACCCCAGTAAAATCTTCCCACTTTTCTAGTAGAATACAGGTATAACAAAGTGAAGATACCTGACAGCCTTTAATTCCATATTTGTAAGCTTTGTTATTCTGGATCCATTTATCACATGATAGTCTTAACAACTGTGTGATAGACCATCAGTTTTTATCCAGTACATCCTGCACAAGGCAGAAGTGTCCGCCAGTCTTTACTCACAGGGGAAGTCCCAACTCATGGCCTGTTAAACAGTCATGGTAAGATTGGGTGGTATATGTGTTTGTCCCAGTAATAAACCAGAACAAGGGTAAATGTTGAGATGTGATGGAAATTTTATGTTAAGGAGTTACAGGCCATTTCAGAAATTAGTCACCTGTGTTTGTTTTCAGGACATGACAAACCCTTTCAGGCACTTTCTGCACTCTGCACAGATGCAGCCTCAGTCGAGTTCATCAGTGTTACTAAAATGATAAATTGTGTATGTTTACGTGGAATATGAAATTTCTGTCTGCCTACTACTAAGCATATACAGCTTGATGTCCATAGTGGTGCTGAATCACCTAGCATTTGAGCAGTGATCTTGCTTTTGTATGCTCTTGGAACATGAGAAGAAACAGCGACTCATGTGGTTTGGATTACGACAGTAAAGCCAAGGCTGTGGCAGGAGCCCTGTCGCAGAGTGTTTACGTGATTTAGCAGCAGGAGGCCTGTGGCTCCATAAATTACCTCTCCACCAGCAGGGCTTACTGTGGTAACAAGGATGCCTGGAGAGAGTTAACAACAAGGGCCAACTAAAACGAACAAAAGCAAGTGAAGAGATGTAAGAAATGAGGCGTTTTAGTGAATTAAAATAAATTGCGTCGCTAATGAGAACAGAGCGTCCTGTCTGTGTCTGGTGTGACTCAGGGGGATAAAAATGTTATTTGTTGCAATTTGGTACTAACTGGCAAGGATTCTTATTTTTGTAGCGTTCTCTAAATCAATGCAGATAGTTGTTGACACTTTGAGTGTTATTTATAAACTGAATCATGCTGTTATCTTTTGTTAGATGGTGAGGAAAAGAGCAAAGAGTAAACTTTGTTTTAAATAGTAAATACATTTGTACAGAAACAATTTTCATTCTTATAGCTCCCAAATCCTTCCTGCCACCAGTGTCTTGAATTACACATCCTCACTCTGCAAAGCATTATCTTCCTTCTGCCATTAAGCTTCAAGCTTTTTCCTCATTTCAGGCATCTTCTGTGCAAAATCCTCCTCAATATAGGCTTCTCTCGTGTTCTGTCACTGACACCCCATTTTAATCCGGGCAGAGAGCAAATTATCTTTGCCTGTTTTTTCTTATTAGCTGACTTTTTTCCTATTGTTTTTCATCATCTGAGGCACCACCCTGGGGCTTCATTCATTTCCGCCCCCAAAGGCTTTCTCTCTGTCCGTTGTGGGTGTTGGAAGAGGCTGATGTCCTCTCACCTCCCCCCTTCTTAGCACCTCGGTGTGTGTTTGGCACTTGTCAGGTCTTTGCTTTTTCTTGTTTGGGTCACAGCTGGTCCTTAAGAACACTGCTGGACCTCGTGGCACAGCTGGGCCTGGGTCCAAGATGGATGAAAATAAATGGAGATAGTTATGATGTTACGTAAATGAAACATCCTGAATCTCACTTTCTAAATATTTTGGCTTTTTTAATTATGGGAATGCTTCTTATTTTGCTTAGCTTGTTTTCAGGATGTAGGCTGGTGCTGGCATTGTCAGTGAGTTCTTTTTTCTTTTATCATATTTCTAAATATTTCTAAAATAAGAGCAAAATAGGAGAACTATAAATGTCCATGCTGAGAAAGGATGGGGAGGGAGAGAGAGGGGGAGTGAGTGATTGAGGCAGAGAATATTGCTTGGAATTCTTCAATTCCCAATTTTGTTAGTAAGTGAACTGGTAGTAGTAGATCAGTAATATTTGATGTGATGTCATGCTTTTTCCTTTTCTTATTTAAAACCATACAGGTATTTAACCAAGAGGGAGAATTCATACTGAAGTTTGGATCAAATGGAGAAGGCAATGGACAGTTTAATGCACCAACTGGAGTAGCTGTAGACTCTAATGGAAATATTATTGTAGCAGATTGGGGAAACAGCCGAATACAGGTAGAGATTTATGTATTTCAAAGGTGCTCAATTAGGAAAACTAATGGATTGATAACTCTGGTCACTAAAGTCTTCAGACATCCCAAGAAGCAGGACAGCAACAGTGATGTGGTTTCTAACACAGCGTTTTTTCTTCGATGCCTCATTCTTGGTCTGTCCACTTTTAGAAGTGGTAGTGTCAGGCTATGGACTTCCCAGTGTGACTGCTGGCAAGTCTGACGGTTACTTAGGCTCTTGTCTCCAAGTAGTTCCCCAGAAGCTATTTGATGAGTTCAGGCTTACAAGCTTTACTGAGATTACAGTAATTTATAATAATCATCATAACAGAAGATTGGAGACATGGTAGAAAATACAAAGAAAACAAATGATCTGTATAGACCCTGAGGCAAATACAGCAGATTTTTATCAACTTTTTAAAATGTTGGAAAAATATTCTGCTTTTAGGTTAATAGAGTTGCACTCTTTTTATTATTAAAGTGCTAATCACAAAATTCTTAGCTTTTTTGCCAAAGAATATCTAATAAATAACTAAATGTAGACATTAGGTTCACTGAATATGAAAATAAGGGAGCTGCTCGTGAGCTGTTCTCAGGAAGCACTGTCAACAGTGTAAACAAATTCCTGGTTTTCTCTGTGTGGGAACCTAAGATTCATGCTAGCCACAACAGTAAGATTTGTTAGGAAAACAAGGTGTTGGTTGAGTCCCTGATTGAATTTGTTTTATTCTAGCTGGTTATTTTTAGAGCAAGGAACAGCCAAGATGCTTTTTTTTATTATTACTTTGTTGCATGCTTAATTCTTGCCAAAGATCCTGGTAGCCTTAATTAGTTCTTTTTAATAAGGAAATATATTTGTATATAAACTTGCATATTATGAGACTAACAGATCAGATTCTGTGTATATTTATTCTAGGGTATGTATGTATGTATGCCAACAGTTTCAAAAATAAGAATAGTGGTATAACTGAAAGCAGATTTTTGTCTGCTAGTTTTCTTTTTTATTCATAACTTTTCATATGTGCTTTATCACCCCAAAGGTCTTTGATGGAAGCGGATCGTTTTTATCCTACATTAACACATCTGCTGACCCACTTTATGGCCCCCAAGGTCTGTCCCTTACTTCAGATGGCCACGTTGTAGTTGCAGACTCTGGAAATCACTGCTTCAAGGTCTATCGATACTTACAGTAACAACGAGCTCTGGAGATGGATAATCCTCCACCCGTAAGCAAAGACTGGTCCCAGAGACCCAAGGCAGGATGTCTCCTACTTTGAGTTCATTTTTAATTATGAAGGAGTCTCTTATGGACTTCTCATGTTAATTTCCAAACTTAATCTTGTTTACATAGAACTTGCACCTCTTACGTTCCTCACTCAACTTTTTGTTGTAAGGGTTAATACACAGAATCCTCTATAACTGAATTCATAGAGACAATGTGATATTAAACACAAACTGCAACTTACGGAACTGGAATTAACTAGTTAGGCAAAAATGAGAAAATTTGGGGGAAAAATCCCCAAAGCTATTTGAAGACTGCGAAAGGTAGCTCCTGTTCAGAGCTTCCAAATTTGAAAAAGTGTCATTGTTATGCATTATTTCACCCAAAGGTGATCCTGGGAATCTTCTAGATGTCATTATCATGGTAGGTATTACACTTTTAACATTCTTAAGTCTTACTATCTATAACAAGTAGGTCCTTTTAGTATAAAGTTAAGTCACACAAAATCAGTCTAGTTCTAACTGTCAGACCTAACGCAGCTCAACATTTAGCACTATGAGAATCAATGCAAGTTCCCAGCTCCTGTGGGATTAATGAAGGATTGTTTCATGTGCTTGTTCTTCACTCTTCCTCTTGCTCAGTGTGCTGGAAGGACTTTGCAGAGACCTGACATTTCTAAAGCTCTGGAAAAGCTTAATTGTAGTGATACATTAGTGAGAGCTGAATTTCTGTATAACGACAGACCTTTTGACACCAAACTAGTTCATTAGGATCAGGGTTATTACAATGTCAACTCAATTAACCTCATGTGTGCCACTCTTTCGTATGTGTTCATTGCCATGTTTCCTTAAGGCAACTCATTGTATTAACAAATAAAAGAAATGCAGCATCACACAGGACAGAAAGCCAGAGAAGGTACCCCTATGGAGGACCTACATTATACAACCAAAGGAACTGTGGTAAACAGAGGTTGTATAGGAAAGCCAAGGGTTACCAAAGCTATTTCTTTTTACATGAGGAAAAAACACATTACAAATAAGAATGAATTTGAACCAATTCCTGAAGTCCTTCATCAAAGGGAATTTTGTTAGAGGATAAAATAAGGACTGTGAGATTTGTTCTGATTTGTTTGTATGTATGTATGTATGACTGACTGACAGAAAACAATTTAAAAAGTAAATGTATGTTATTTCAGCAAACTGGAACATATGTGTGCCATTTGACAATGGCAGTACTCTGAAAAATGTCCCTCCTCCTTCCTGCCAGATCTTTCTACTGTGTTCGTTGTTGAAGTATTATTTTAATTGGAAATGCTTACAATCACATGACTTGGTTCTGTTTTTAAAGTTTTTTGTTTTTTTTTTTTTTTTAAAGTGTGTACTTGTCCTTTTTAAAGGAGTATTGGCATTACTCTTAATTCTAAATCCAGTGCTCAAAAGATGAATTGCTACCATAGCCTAACGTAGAAACAGTGGTGCTCACTCTTAAACCTCATTCGAGGAGCTGGTGAGCGTGCTGCCAATGCTTAAAACAGTGTGACAAGTAGCATTTTTCTCTTCTAATTTTTAGGGCCTTGAAACAAAAGGGCATTGGGTCAGGAACAGGGGAACGTTTTAAGCATATTTGCAAAATTGAAAGAAACCTTTGTTAAATGACTTGTTACAGGTGTTTGTCTTATTTCTAAAAGGTTAAAGTTGTTTCAATCAATTTGTGAAAAAAAAGAAATGAATGGTTTTTCAGAAAGATATGTTTGACTTGTAAAAATGCAGACCCACAAATTCTTATATGTAGTATTGTCTATTTCTTTTAATTACTGTTTTTTCTCTTTCCCTTGTTTATTTTTTTTTGCACATAGAGTCAATTTACAAACTCTCATGCAAAGACAAGTTTCCTTATTTCATTGGAATAAATATTTGTGTATAAGGCATAAGCTTTGGACTATATAATGCAGCTAAGAAACTGGTAGTAACATTTTTGAAATGTTAAAAATCAAGTCTGTTATTACCAAAAGAAAAAAATAGCCTCTGCTTGAACTGAGTTTGTCCTAAAATTCCTAAGATGATAGTTACCTCAGATATTAGACAATAAGCTGTCCTATCAAAATTTAACAAAGTTTTAAATCAAATGTTATGATGATCAAGTAATTTTCTTCTAAGTGTCCTTATAAGAAGCCTTCTGACAATTTCTAACATTGGAATACCCTTAGATGGCTAATTATCAATGAACAAAGGTACATAGTGTTTTAACTATATTGCTTAACAAAAAAAAAAAAAAAAAAAAAAAAAAAAAAGAGAGAACACGAAAACTGTATTGTTGCTGTCAGTTATGGATACTACTGATTGAATCTATTTCCAAATTTGAATTTTCTTAATAACATTTTACTAAAACTTGCGTGGCTTCCTCTAAAGAAATATTGCCAAATCCTCCATTGCCAGGAACTCTGAGAACCACAGCAATCAGACCCTAACCCATATATCAAAACGTATACTTAGGACTGTACTGTTCCGTGCATCTACTTTACTTGGAGATTTTCAGTTCATTTGACACCGTGCTGCTCATCAGGATTTTACGTAGCCTCTGTCAACCCTTGGCATCCTGATGAAATGTGGAATTCGGCACACAACCCCCTTGCTACCGAGCTAGCAGTATTAGGGGTGATGTGGGTTTTTTTCTTAAGATTGAATAGTGGTTTGGGTTTTCCATTTTATTGATATTTCGGACATCATTAGAACAGCACTTAGGGCACTTGAAAAATAGCACTGATTTGGATTTCCTCCTGATAGATAGCAAATGCTACAAATTACAGTTTCAAATTCAGTGGTATAGGCTATTTCCTTCCAAAGGCTTACCTTATCTCCCTGGCACAGGAAAACTGAGGAACATGTTGCTTTTGCAGTGTGCTTTTCAAGTCAACTTAGCTAAAATGCTTGGCTTACTAACCTTACAAAGAACAACCAAAGCAGAAATTCTGTTCTAAAAAACCTGGCAGATTGTTTTCTCATTCAATTAAGTGAACGTCAAAATTGCACTACTTGATTTACTGAGTTGTTAGCATTTATTAAAGGCTTTACAGGCATTCTGCTGCCAGATTTCAGGTATAACCAAATGTTCCCTTGACTTCCCTGGAATGCTAATTGACTAGCAGCGCAGCATGAATGGTGAAAGTATGTGCTTCGTTTAACTAATCTTCCACTCAAAAGTAATCGCAAAAGGTTATCAGATCTTGTGTAATTTGGAGTATTTTAGGACAAACTAGCCAACTGTATTTTCATTATTTGGTGAACAGAATAAAAGGATCTGTTCAGGTAGATCCACTACAAATAGTAGAGGATTTTTACCTAGCTTAAAACAGCAGCAACGTAGCTGAATAGGAAAAGGAAAATGGCTTAAGGCAAAGCATTTGTCTAATGTAGACGGAGAGTTATTTATTAGTAAATGCTCTTCTGTTCTGTAAAAGCTAGAGGGTTTTCAATTTTACGTCACTATTTTTTATAATTAAGGATCTAGTGTTGCCATAATGAGAACTATAAGTGCCCAATATGTTGTGTTTGTTATAAAGAAATGACTTCCAGCTGTGGGTGACAGCTAGTTATGAAACCATGGTGTACATCGAGACTTTTCTTGAAGAACTGTGAGCAGTGATTGTTTTGGTCTGTTTGTGGAGAGTGCACGGAAGGTATCTGTGCTCCGCAGTAGGAAGGTTCCTAACTGGTTGCGTTATTTCCGATGAATGTACAGCACTTCAGTGATGTTTGTGAGCAACACGGCCTTAACCCGGACAATTTTGCTTTGGCTTTATGACATGGGAATGTTCCCTGAGCTGCACAGTGTACAGCAGTACCCCCATTAGAAATCTCTACCAGTTGATACGCTGCAGCTTTCCGGTTCCAAGAGTCTGTCTTTTCTCTTGATTTTTTTTAAAGCTTTTTGTACATTCCACCTTTGTAAGTCCATTTCATATGTTTTGTGTACATGTAAGTCTTATGTAAGTCTTGCGCTCTGTTGAAACTCATGATGAATTTTTTTTTGTTGGTGATGGTGGCATTTTTTTTGTTTGTCAGTTTTGTTTTGTTTTTGTTTTGTTTTTGAATCCCTATGAGGCTAAACACAAACTTTGTCTCCTTAAGGTCGAGGATGAAAGATGCGCATCAAAGTGTTTGTGTGTGTGTGTGTGTGTGTGTGTGTAGTTTTAGCTTCCTGTGTGCCACGGTATTATTGATGCTTTAGCCGACAATAAAAATAAAAATTACTCTGTCTTGGAAATGTAGGAAAATCAGAGTCAAATGTGTACCTTTACCACGCACAAAAATTTCAAATAATAAAAATAAAGCTTGTTTCCTCTGTTATTCTCGTTGAGATTTTATTTTTCATGTGTTTCGTACTCATTGTCCCTAAATATATCTCCATAATGCAGCAAGATGGGTAAGTTTTTTTTGAAAAGGAAGCTCTGATACCACAGGTCACAAGCCAAGAAAACTGTAATTAGTTCACAGGTGTTCAGCTTTTATCTAAAAAAAAAAAAAAAAAAAAAAGTGGGCTTCCTTGTCCTCCATGTTCTATTTCAGTAATCAAAAGTTCAGTGATCAAAATTAACATTTTCATTGGAGAATACTGCTCTTTACCAGGAAATTTCTGCAGCAAATGGCCAACTTCCTCTTTGGTTTTGTTGTGGTACTTGCTTGAATTCTGTGCAGAGATAAGCGTGTGATCTTTTAGAAATCCTGTGAAGAAGAATATGGAATTCTGTTTTCACAAATAAGAAATAATGTCAGGGAAAGCAGGGCCAAAATAATTTAAAAGGGTACATATATTCTGGGCACCCATCTTGAGATACCCAGAATCTCTCTTTTTAAGGACTGCTAACTGCTTATAAATAATTACACGATCAAAACTGTTTCATTGTTCCTTAGGCTAAAATTCTCTTTCACAAGCAGCTGCACTGCTCCGCAGTTACCTATCCCCATAGTTTTGCTGACAGTTCATGTGAATGCTCCCTAGTTTGCACCAGACAAAAATAACTCCCCAAACTGGAACAGTCAATACAGTCAATGCAATTTCTGCGGACAGATGCTCTCCCCAGGCACCAGCTGTGTTGGTGGAAGAGTGACCCACTGTCTGCTGCTCCTCGCTACCATTCTACCATTCATACAGTTGAAGTTTCTTGACCCTCTCGTGTGTCAGATGAATGTGAAATGCCACATTACCAAAAAACTAGTAGTTAAGCTACTCATTTAATCGAGTTGATAAGTGGTTACTTCAGAGGTCTGCTAGCAAAGCTGTGGCAGCAGTGATCACTGCCGTAGGGCCAGCTAGCATCTCCCACCGGGCCAGATGTTTGCAGAGAGAATGCCTGTTTGCAGGCTGGGAGCCCAAACACTTGCTTGAGGCAGCAGATGCTGTAGACACTGCACCGCATGGATTACTTGTGGGTTACGTTGCCTCCCGATGCCCAGCCATGTCCCAGTGCTGTCTGCTGGGCCCGCAGAGGAGTTGGTATCACCACTGATGAGCAAGTGGCTCCGAGAGCTCCCCTTCTCTTCCAGCCTCCAGCTCCACCGCAGCACCTTCTTGTGTCAGTCATATGGATGTTGTAGAAGGTAGCCCACAGGACCCAGAAGGTTTGCTATTAATTTCTGGAAATGAATTCATCCGCTAGTCAACTTGAATTCCTTCCTTCTGTTGAAAAAATTAGCTTGTGAAGACTGCCCAAAAGGAACAAACCCGAAGTAGAACAGACAATTGTTGTTCTTCTATGTAACCTTCCTGCCTTCCAACACCACTGTAATGCCTTTTCAAACAGTATTTGTGAATGTAATTCAGTTACAGAATTTTAAGAGCAAAATGAAGGAGTACAAGGTCTATCTATCTCATGTAAGCATATTTTAACACTGACAAAGCAATGGTCTTTTTCTCTGCC
The DNA here is from genome assembly GCF_965140915.1 of Aythya marila. Lineage (NCBI taxonomy): Eukaryota > Metazoa > Chordata > Aves > Anseriformes > Anatidae > Aythya > Aythya marila. Next base: position 31,955,680 of record NC_139045.1, on the reverse strand, counting down.
TCAGATCTCAGAAACAGCAAAACTGTTGCAGCTAGTGCTTAGACATCTCCCTCAGACACCAAGCACAGAAAATTTCTGCCCGAACTGTTAGAACTTGAGAAAATCACACAGAAATTACGACAAATTTCTAATAGAAAAGCAGTTATGTGTCAGCCTTCCACAGTTTTTCCATCCATTATCATTTTATATTTAAACAATTACATCTAAACATTCTGAAGCCCATAAAAATGTCAGACCTTTCTGTATTTTAAGAGTGGTTCTTTCAGACTTTATCCAGTAATGTAAAACAATAATCACTGAACAGAGCAGGAGATATTCCTGTGTACTTTCTCTTTGTTTGGGACCTCTCCCACCTGGTCATCTTTCAAATTAGTTAGTTTCAATTAGAAGACACTGAGGCCTGTGCCCCAAACCAATTCAGAGTGAGTGCCCTCTGAAATGCCCTCCTCTCACGCTTTTCCTCATCTCCCTGTGGCATTTTTAGCTCCAACACCCACTCTGCTACTGGCATGTGTTGCTTAGAGAAAATCCACGCTGCAGCAGGTGCTTTGCAAGTGCCACAGCAACCTTTTGAGAGGAGCGGAGCTGGGTTTCATTTCAGGCTGTGAAGGATGTCCTGGGGGAGAGAAGGGTGCAGAGACAGGAGGGAAGAAGCTGCTGCTGGGAGCCCCAGGAAGGGAACCAACCCTTTGAGAGCTGGCTAGAGGAACTGGGAAGCACCCAGACAGAGCAGGAGCCATCAAAAACAGTTGAAGGGAAGCGTCAGCTTTCACAGCAGGTTAACAAGCTGAAAATGTGATGCACAAGGAAGAACAAGAAAACAAGCAGCTTTGTATTTAGTATAAATATTACACTTCATATTAATAATGCCCTTTTAAACTTGCATTTCATTTTTAGCAATACACCGGTGCACACATTGAAAAATGGGATCATTGCTAGGTCTGTGTGGAAGAGAGCTTCAGGTTTCAGGAAAGGGAACACTTCATAAAAGTGCTGAAAAATATTTATGGGACTACCTGAATGTTTCAGTTGGCATGTTTTTATTTGCCTGAACTTAAACTCTACAATTAGAGTTTACAATTAGTATGGTAGATAGAAACCCCTTGCTGTTACTATGCTGAGCAATTTCTCAAGACCGCTGTAGCTGAAGGAAGGCAATTTACAGCACAACTAATAATTACAATGAACTGTGAGTAATTAAAGTTGTTAGAACAGTCATCGCGACGAACAACTGTTTCAGCAACACCAGATGTGCCCAAGATCCTTGCTTCCATATGTCGAGAGGGGTTTTGCTTCCCCACATCCTCCCTCACCAGGCTATGTGTGCGATAGCACTGTTAGTGTAGCTGTATTTTACGTTTGCTGTTGGGCCTGGGAGAAGAAGTAAGACATAGTGTGTATGTGGGGCTGCATAGTGCATAGGCCACAACGCCTCGTCGCGGGGGTGTCGCTATCTGGAGGCACACAGCACGTGTCCTGCAGGTTCTCAAACCCATGGCTGTAAACAGAGACTCAAAAACAAGGCTGGAGCCAGCGGTGGTGGGATCTGAAGTATTTTTTAGGCTCTGTATTGTGGAAGTGAATAAATTTCAGCATTGCAAAGATATATCAAAGATACGGCAATTATATCTGTCAAGAAGATTGCACTTTCCACACAAAATATAAAATGGATGCGTACTGAGAAGTGTGGGCAGGGTGAATGTAGTTTGTCGGCAAAGCCTGGGCAATGCCACCTGAGGAACTCCAGCAGGGCCCCTGCGCCTTAACGGGCTGCGTGACCTGCACCCGCTGCGACCGGCAGCCAGCCAGGGGCGAAACCTGCTTCACCTGCCTACGAGGGCATACGATTTCAGGTTTAAAAAAAATAATAATTGAAAAAAAAAAAAAAAGAAAAAATGTGGTATTTTAAATATTTGAGGTGATGAACTGCTTCGTGGTATTCAAATAGAGGTGGGTTTGTTGTATGGAAACTGCTTTATTCAAACGCGAGGCTCTGTTTCTCGGCTGACTCCACAAGGTGCAGAAACCAGGATGTAATTTTACACTTTTTTTTTTTTTTTTTTTTTTTTTTTTTTCCTTCCCCCCCCCCCGCGGTTTCATCCAGCCCCGGGCGCTGCTGCTGACAGGAGCCGGCGGGCGGCGGGGTGCGGGCGGCAGGCGGCGCTGCGGGCTGACAGGCGGCTTCCCGGCGGCCCTTGCCCTGGCGCCCAAATCAAACACAGCCCGGAGGCGGCCATGGTAAGCGGGGGCCGCCTTCCTCCTCCTCCTCCTCCTCCTCACCCCGCGGCGCCGTTAGCGGGGCGGGGGCCGCTGAGGGGCGCGGGGCGGGCAGGGGCCGTTCCGTTGCGGCGGGTAACGGCCGCTGCCTGCCGGAGGGCGGCCGTGCGGAGGGGGGGCTCGGGGAAACACGAATAATGCGTTGTAAAACTATAGAAAATGCAGCTAGTGAAAGCAAATCCTGGCTGTCTGTGGGAGGCTGTATGCCAGCGTTACCATGTCCTAGTGTTTCTGCCCTTTGGTTGTACTTCAGTCCGTGTTCTATACAGCTGGGTCGCACAGCTACAGAGAGAAGAAGTGAAAGAAAAACAGCTTTCAAAGCGTGACCTTGAAATTAGGAAGCTGAGTGGGAAATCTGAAGGCCTAGTACCTGAAAATGCACTTTATCCCTTTTCACATTAGTGTTTACATTGCTCAAGATTAAATATTATAAACACAAAAAGCAAGAGACAATCATTCTTATATTTTTAAGAGCTATTAAACGTTTGGGGAAGTTACTGAGAATAGACATAAATACACGTTTAATCACATTCAAAGAAAATAACAAACTGTTTGGCTATGCCAGGAAACCTCGAGGCTTGAGCTTGAGTAGGTTGCATGAAAGGTGAGCTCCTAACTCACAGTACAGCTCCAGCACTTTAATACATTGCAGGTGGGTCAGCTTGGTGTAACGATTCCTTGTGAAAGGTTAGTGGTAAGGTATTTAAAAGGATGGCAAATATACCTTAGAGGTACATAGGTAGGAATTCTGAGCAAATGTTATTTATGCAGATGGAAGAATGTTTCTTTTTTTTTTTTTTTTTTCTCTCCCGCTTTAGTCCAAGAAAAAAGGGCTGAGTGTTGAGGAGAAGAGAGCTCGCATGATGGAGATCTTTTTTGAAACAGTAAGTCACTTTCTTGTAATTGTCCTGCATTTACATTCAGTGGGAAGATAGGCCCTAAAAGGAGGTTAATTGTAGATGAATTGTGTGTATACATCTGCTTTTCATTGATGCCCTGTGTTGTTGTATAAATTACTGGGATGGAGCTGGATCTGTGTAACTTTGGATCAGGTGGCTGGTCTCCTGACGGAGCAGTGGTATTAAGATACACAGGTGTTGTTAAATGCTCAACGTGCTCATCTTTCTTGGGGCCAAATCTTCTTGTGTTTTGTCTGTTACCATAAGAACAACAGTGAGAGATTAGGAAGGATCTTGCTGATTTTGAGAGGCGAGAGAAATCTCAGTGTTATAAGAGATCAGAGCAGGCCTGAAAGGTCACTGGGGAGAAGAAACCTGGAGATCCGAAAAGCAGACCTATGGGTATACTGGTGGGATATGTACAGCATGATGTTATTAAAACATTTACTGTCACCTTTGAGTACTTCAGCAATGCAGTGCAGTGCATCTGGTACAGATAGACTAAACCTGACTCTGTGCCCTCAAAGGGGTTTTCACTCTAATTTTAGGCAAAATTTGGTGACTCTTTTGGAACAAAGAAAAAAAATCTCGTTCTTTTCTTTTTCTTTTTTTTTTCTTTTTGTTTCTTTCATTTTTTCTTTTTTTCTTTTTTTTTTTTTGTTACTCTAGAGACAGCAATAGTCTTTTTTTTTTTTTTTTTTTTTTTTGTTTAAATTTCTCAGAATGCCTTAATTCTATTGAGGGATATACATCACATTTCCCTAGCAAAAGATAAACATTCAGTGTATTTCCTGCTTGCTTTTGTTGGCATTGATTTAGTGTAAAAACCATACAGGCTTAGATGGTGCTGTCATTTGTAGCTGAAGTATCTTTTGTGTTTTGCACAGAAAGATGTGTTCCAGTTGAAGGATATAGAGAAGATTGCTCCAAAAGAAAAAGGGATTAGTAAGTATTTACAAAGGTTTTTTCTCTCGAGCCATTGATTATTTTTGGGACAGGTCAAATAGTGTAATTTTTCCTGATTCTGGTCGTAGGCTTGTTATTTTAATAACAATGGGAAAAATATCTGGAAAAGCAGACAGTGGTCAATGGCAGGGCTGCAGGAGTAACATCAACAGAATTTTCCTGTCATTATTTGCTAATGTTTGCGTCACTTATATTGGATGATAGTGCCAAAATTAGAGATTACTGAGATGCCACAGCTACCTCCAAACAAACCAAAACAAAACCTTAGTCCATTGAAAGTCCCTGTTAGACTTGAAACTGAAAGTCAGACGCTGAAAACCACGAATTAGCTTGAAGTATTTGCAGCACTTGTGGATGATGGTAACTAGTTCCCTAGAATAATTCTTAAATTGGTGAGTTGTACCCCACATTTGCTACAGAATGAACAATTCCTGCACGTATATAACGTTACAACAACTTTCTGTATTGGAACTGATTAAAATCAAATGCAAAATCTGTCACTCCTGAGCCTGTATGCAGGTGGGTTTAGTGCCTCTACTGCTGTTTAATGCTTTGGTAAGCATTTTAAAGTGAAATGTAATCACGGTCCTAATCAAGAAATTATAAATTAATCCATGTTATAATTAAGATTGCAAGACAACTTTTCAAATGCCCCCTCACGCGTTTGTCACGCTATTGTACTGCAATAAGGATGTATATTTTGTGATAGCTGTGAGCAGTTTACAAACATCTGGTAGCAGACTGCATTGAATAGCAGCCTTTATGTTGAAACCGCTGATTTCAAAGGGATTCGTTCTTTGAAGTGAAGCATCAAGCATGGTGTCCTCTTGGAACCTTCCAGCTAGCTGACATTATAGTAAATTATTCATACAGATGACTGTAGATGGTGTCTAACTGTATTAATAATTCTCCGTGGTTCTGTGGCGGTGCTATGCAGTTCTAATGTGATATTTTTGTTTTTCTTAGCTTCAATGTCAGTGAAAGAGATTCTGCAAAGCCTAGTTGACGATGGCATGGTGGACACTGACAGAATTGGAACTTCCAATTATTTTTGGGCTTTTCCAAGTAAAGCTCTTCATGCCAGGAAGCGCAAGTTAGAAGAACTGCAGTCTCAGGTAAATCGGTTTTAAGGAAAGTACCTGGTAACCAGAATTTATTCTTACACCCTCTTGATCCTCTCACTTGCTCTCATGCACACACACCCCCACACACATACCCCTAGTTTCCTGTGGGAATCATTTGGCAGTCAGGATAGGAGATTCTTTCTCGTTATCTTGACAGCGCCCCCAGAAAAGTCTTGGAAGCCAATCTTGCTGGAGCTTGAGAAGACTTTTTGCCACTTGCTGGTGAAAACATGTTATTTGTGATGGAAAACATCATTTAAGGACTTCCTTTAAATAATTAGGCAACATATGCTTTTATGTGTCTTATATAGCACAGGCCACCATGTGGTAATGTTCTGAAAGCCAGGAGAGGTCTGAAATGGATATCCCAAATCCATGTGGTTTCTACTTAGGGCCGTTGTTCATTCACATCTGTTCTTATTGATAGCTTAATTAGTGTGCACTTTTATAATCCAGTACTGCACTTTTATTAGGAGAGAAGAACAAATTGCTCACTCGTGATCTCCTGCAGAAGAGCAAGGCATCTTTTGTTGCAACGCTGCTGTTCTTTTGATCTGGCTTTACTAGTTTTTAGGAAGTGTCTTTCTTGCTTCTCCTAATTGGAGCGGGAAAGCATCTATTCATCAGTTTGTTTGCAACTGGAGTAAATGATAACAAGTTCAATAAACTAGTTTTATGGTCTTTATTGTCTGCACAACAACCCTGCCAGCTTTTCCCATGCTTATATAGGGTTATGTTCATTCATCAAAGAATTAGCTGAATTAATAGAAAATTATTTGTAGCATCTGGAAATTTTTACACACACTTTTCTTCAGGCATAGCTCTGGTGTCATCATTGCTATTGTATGTAACTTCAGCTATTTTGTTAGTGCTGCAAATTAAATGTATAAAAACATGCTTTTTTCCCCAACATGAATTGAAAAAGTATTTTGTGAATCTGAAGTCTTTTCACCAAGATAAAAGTAAAAAGTCTGATCAACGCAGTTATTTGGTAGCTGAAGTTCCTTCTTTATGCACAGAGTGTAGTAAGAACAGCTGAGAGGTAACCTTGTCAGCTGTCCCTGGCGATGCTGTCACTGTTTGTAAATCTTTCATGATTTAACTGGAAGAGTCCATTCCACTGCTCTCTTTTAACCAACATAAGGTCATTTCCACTTGCCCTGGGGAAAGGGTAGATTAATTACTGGCCTGGATGCTCTAGGCAGGCATCCCAAGGTGTTTTGTGTGTCTGCTTGTGTGGATTTGGCAGAGGGAGGGGAGTACCCGTACTCTGTCACATGCCTGGTGCATCTACTCCAGTTTTTAAGGTTAAAAATGAGACTTGCCAGAACTTTTGGCTCCTTTTACCACATTCACAGATCTGTGTTGCTTTTGTGAGCTGGTGATGTCTTCAGGGCTCTGAAAGAGGAAGCACTGTGGAAGGCTGCACTCCTGATCATCACTAACTGGAACTGCGTGGTGACAGCCTTCCAGGCAGGTGCTTTGGATGAGTTGAAGAGTGCTGCTTGAGATAGCTGCTGTGGTACTGTTTGGGTCACTGGAATTGATACTTTAATTTCAGGGTCTGCCACTGACTTGCTCTATTTTGGGTACCTTTCTTAGCATCACAGATGACCTGTTAGCATCATGGATATAAACTTCTGTGTACTTGTTCACCAAACACCCTAGTCTTGTTGAATGCCAATGGTTTGCTCACGGATTCTTTTGGGTTTTGATTGTGTGACACACTGTAGCCAAGTAGCTGAATGATGGAACTGGCATTTGTCTTTGCCCTTGGGCCCAGTCCCTTCGTGAATTTTCAAGATAATTGATCAAGAAAGCCTCTAGCATACCATGATCAGTATCTTCCTTTGAATGCCTTGCAGAATGAACATAAAGTGTTCCACTGAAAGTATCCAGGGGTTGTCTACGAACACGTTTTGCCGCCTTAAATGTACTATTACGTTATTAAGCATAGTACCATCTATTGTTATGGTATTATAATAGTCATGCAGTTAGTGTAATGTTATTTTGTGGTTATTTCTGTTTATAAATAACTGTGCTGATATAAACAGTTTCATAATACTAAAACTGTTGCAGTTGAAAGAAGACGTTTTGTTACCAGACCCTATTTGCAAACCCAAGTCCTACTTTTAATATATAGGCTTCCTGAATTTTCTTTAAAACATGTTGTAAGTCCTTAAAAATATTTTTATTCATTACCTTGCTTTTTTGATGAGAATGGAAACGTTTCAGTGTTTCAGGGGAAACAATTTCCAGTAGCCAAACCTTTCCCTGTTGACACAGTGGAGGGGTGGCACTTTCAAATGAATAGCTCTCAGAACATTTTTACAAGATGATAACAGATACTGGCTGTGGGCTTAACTCGGCTGTATTTAGTGTTTGTGTTATTCTTCATGTGAACACACACACGTTTCCTGAAGGGGTTTCAAAATCCAGTCACCAGGTATCACAAAACGTCCTGTCGGAACATGTGAAGCAGAGGGAAGGAGTAAGCTGTTGTACAGTTTCTGCTGCACGTTGCCTGTCTTTGATCATTCCCATGCACAGCTTGTGGCGTGCTGTGAGACGTGTTTTCTTTCTGCCTCTTGTCCAGATCACTTGTTTAACTGCTTCAGTTGGTCTCTTTCTTCAGCAGTTAAAAGCTGGGATTGGAGTGCTTTACTTAAAGCAGAAGTTTAAAAATCCAGCAGTCTAGTTCATCCACAGTTAAGGCTTTAAACCTAGAGGCAGTACCTTTGTTTGCTGAGGGCATGGGTAAATAGCTGAGGGAAAAGGGTGATTCCACATGCTGAACCAAGACATTTGAAAATAATGTGGAGGAATGGAACAGAACAAGCTACTTCATAATGCAAATTCTCCTGTTAATTTGTGGAGCCCGGGCCTATGTTTGACTAGTCGGGCCTGCTACAGCATCTTTTGACTGCAGACATAGTTATTGTATAACGATTTAACAAAGCTAAAGCTCATAGCGTACTGCATCTGACAGAGTACGTGATTGTGGGGAGTCTTGAAAAAGAATTTTGGTTCAGTTTTTTTAGTGATGATTGAGCCACACCTCAACAGAGAGACAGTAGCAGAGAGGTCTGACTCACTACTCCTAACAAAGAGTATGCCATGTTTGCCTGGGTGTTAAAAGTTACACCTCATGGTTGTTGTGTATATCCTTGGTTTTGTTATGTTTTGTTTTGTTTTTCTTTCCAGGAAGGATTTGTTACGTCTTTGGTGTGATCTCCTTGTGCAGAGATATGGCATTCAAAAACAATGGTTGAATTAAAGTTGTTTCTGTTGGCATAGCTCTTTTTTCCTTGTTTTTCAGCATGCTTTTCTAGGGCATGTGTTTGAATAAGGCTGCAAACCTCTGAATGGGACATAGATGGCAAATCCTGTGCTGATTTCATTAGGATTACAATCTTAGTGCTGTTCTCCAAACCAGAGTTACTCTTTGGGCTTCTTCCTGTTTTTCTGAAAAGCAATTACCACAAATACCTTTGCTTTGTGTAGCTTCTGCTGATTTTTTTTTTTTTTCTGCAGTAGGTCAGAGTAAGAATTGCTTGGTAGGTCCCTATGGATTTTGGATTGATTTGCTGTGCAGTGGCATGGCTGCTCTTAAAGGTTTATGCCTTCCACCAGATGCTTGTTCTTCACCTCTCAGTTATGCTTATGCAGTTGGGAATTGAACCGTTGAAAAAGACAGTGGAATCTGCATTTTGGTTAAATCAGATTGTTCTGCAGGTCTGGTTTATTATGGCATCAGTACAGCTATGAGATTGTGAAACCAGAGTGAGGGTGTGGATTGAGAAGTATTGTTTAAACAAGGTTTATAAGTGGAGAAATCTTTAATGGAACTCTACCTCTGTTGAGAGAACTGTGGAAGCTTTACTCAAGGGGTTGGTTCTTTTCCTCCCGTAAAAAAAGGTGGAAGGATGCAGTTTTATTCTTTACCAATATTCTCCTGGCAGTCAGTTTCTGAAGTTTTGTATTACTTATGTTCAATTATGTTTTGACAAAATGAGTTGTTTTTTCTTGGCTTAGCAATACTGGAAGCTCAGGGGTTTTATTAAGCTAGCAAAGAATGTGACCTGTGCAGTGTAAGCAGGAAGATCATCTTCTGGTGAGGATTCTTCTGCCTTTTGTTGATTTCATTGCATGCATAAAATGAGGAGATTGGAGATGAGTAGCTCTGGCATGTTACTCACAGTCACGTTCCATCTCAGTCGAGAGTTGGTAATATATCGCATACACACTGCATCTTGGGTTTGTGTGTTGTTCTGCTGGATGTGTTGCCTACCGAATGGATATGACTGCGAAGGATTCATTACCTGCTGAAGATGAGAAGGCACATATGCAGCAAAACCCTAACAGCACTTTTACTGGGAAGGAAACAGCATATCAGTGAGTGAGGCAAACAGAGACCTTTCTGATGTAACCTTAGTATAAAGAGATTCAGCTTAGATTTTGTTTCATTTCTTCTTCTTTCATTATCTATGTGTTTTTTAATACCTGTGCAATTTTATTGTCTGTTTTAGATAAAGTGAATTAATTCCTGCTTGCATTTTGCTTTATAGTGGCTTGAGTTAAGCCTTAATTAAAGTAACTGCTAACACTGAGGTCTTTTTTCACCTGAGGGTGGACCAGGCTGTGAACCACAACCCTCAGAAGCTGTAAGGAGCATCCTATCTCTCCAGCATGTTGTCTACAATAGACAAAGTGAGGAATTCTCTACTTGAGCTGCCCAGGACAGGTTTAGTACTTACTGCTGGGCTTAAGGGACCAAGTTCTTCAACAGAGATCTTTCTGTTGTTAGTGTTAACTATTGGCAGTACTGGAAATACCGTAACTTAGTAGTTTGGGGAAACAAGAAGTTTACTTCCTTTCCCCAGTCTGGTTTTATGATGGTTCGTTTCTCTCTTCAGTTCAAAACAGTTTATTTCACCATTTTATTGTCAATCATTGCAATTTATTTCTCATAATGTTGCTTTCTTGTGGGTTCTTCTTTTATGTTCTTAGGTTTTGCAAGGGCAAAATGCAACATGACTGTGTTATTGCTCCTGTTTTTTCTGAGGCAGAGACTAGGATGGTATCACATTTTACTGTAACAAAGATTAATGAAAATCTTTTCAGAGGGGAATATTGGATGGACTTTCTATGCTGGTCCATGACCTTGGTTCAAGACACACATGATCAACACAGACTTGGGGAGAGTTTCTGGCAATTTCTCTTTTTCTTCCCACTAAATACTGCATTGGGCAAGTGTTAGTTAAGATGGAAGAGATTAGTTGATGTTTCATTCCTCAAATCCCTGCCCTAGGGTTGGTAAGAGGAGGGATTTTCACTTCCCATGACTCATTTATTGAGCCTGGGGAAGAATTTAGAAGTCAGTATATCCTAACTCACTTTTGGCAGTTAGTTAAAAAAAAAAAAAAAAAGTTCTTCAGGAATGAACATGTTGAAACAGTGACTTCACATGTACTAAATTGTTTGTATTTAGGAACATTGAAATATGAAAATAGGGGATTTAATGCATTTTAAAAAATGCTTGGGGAATGCTATATTAGGAAGTGCTTTTGTTAGGAATGCACATTGTTTGAAAATAGTTAATGGAAAAAAATAATCATATTGGTGAGTAATCTGGCTTGAGGCCTCCTGGATTATGTTTGGCAATTTAGCTAAAAGGAGAGAACCTTATTTGTTCAGAATGCACACAGAAAAATTGGGGTTTGAACCACCAGCTAGTTTGGTTTGTATCTATCCTTTTTAGCCAGATACCTTTTTCCTCCTCAAATATTGTGACTGGGTTCCTGCATGGAAGCTTTGCTGGATTGTGACTGCCTGAGGCCACTGGCTGAAGTGAAAGAAACCTCTGCTGTCCACCTTGTTTTGGGCTGAGCAACCTCCTCCTTCCCCAGCCAAGCGATGGGGATGTCAGCGTGCCGCCACGCAGCTCTGGCTTTGTGTAGCTGCAGGCGCTCAGCGCTGGCTGACCTGAGGTGATGCCCCGGCGGGCATGGCGGACGCCCCGTGAGGGGGAAGGAATGGCCTTGTGGTGCTCAGGTCATGCTGCTGACAACCAGGCCCCGTGTACCGTGGCTGGCATTTTGGCTTGGCCCGTCAGACCTAGAAGAAAGCTTTTTGCATCACTTCTCAGTGGTATCCTCAGTACACGCTATATCGGCCTTCAGCAGAGCCCCTTGGATCTCTCGTTCGGTTTTCAGTCTCTGTCAGCGGCTTTGAATGCAGGGTCTCCCTAGATGTACATGTGCAACACCTCTGGAATCCATGGCCCACTGCCCTTTGTAGGGCTGTTCATTTTGTTTATCAGTTTGTCATGTTACTTGAATAGCTGTAATAAAATAAATAAGATAAATAGCTTTACCTTGAAGTTTGGTGAAATACCTTCTGGAAAAGCTTGGGTCTGTACTTTTAGTATGATTTTTATGAATGTTAGGATAGCATACTGAGGAATTGTCCTTTAAAACCAGAGATTTACGTCAGTAGTTTTGCAACTAATGTGTGCAAGTTATATTAGGAATGATTCATTTAGACATCTTTCTCTTATATGTGTGCTTATAATTTTGTTTTATTCAGTTGTGGAAAGCATACTAATTTGTCCCTTTCCAGGAAAAATTAAAGTCTAATTGTTAAAGAGTTCTCTATTTAATGCCCATTATAAAACATACGCAGGATCCCAATGTGTCGATTAAGCAGTTATGGTAGTCTTTCAATATCCATGCTGGGCTTCCCTTTTTCCCCTTGTATTTGAGGGGATTTAGGATTCTACTTGCTAATTTATTGTTCTTTTTGTATTGGCCTGGCCATTTTGACAATCATCAGTCCCAGCCATCGGGACTCTTTTTTTTTTTTTGTCCTTCTGGTTTTTTTTTTTTTTTTTTTTTTTTTTTTTTTATGGGTAGTGATGATCCTCCCAACAGAGGCAATTAGTGATTTTTCCCTATTTTCAGCCTTCAGGCTTTTACAGACCTATACATTTCCTTTGAAATAAAGGACTAGATACATAAAGAAACGTACAGCTGTGGAGCTGGTATGGTGTCTGTCTTGCTTCTTTGTACTATCCAGTGGGCGTTGTAGCAGTAAGAAGTATCCTAAAAGCAAGTGCCTGAGAATCTGCGTCATCTAAACAGATAATATGTTGATTGCATTATGCTCATTCATCTGCTGATCCTGTAAAGCTTCTTTCCTGAATCAGTCTTCTGGAAGATGCTAATAAATTTTTCTTTGAAGCAGTTCAGGTTTTTTTCTCACCTATTTGCATCTTGCATTTTAAAAAATGTTGATGCCTTGAAATGATTCTGAATTTAGTAAGTCCTAAAATGTCTAGCAGAGAATACTCTTCTAATGCTGTAACTCATTAGAGCCTTCTGGATTATGTTTAATGGCATGCTACAAAGCCCTGGAGGGTATGCTTAGTTACTGCTGTCATGGCAGACTTCTAAAAATATGGTGCTCTGGAGGCTTCTGTTAGAATTAAGCAACCTCATAATTTGGTGTTCATTAGCAGAATTTCATGCTTTTCCTTTTACTAGCTGTTAATATGTAACTAGATTGATGGCAACTGTGCAGTGTAGGTTTTCCTTTCCTGCCTCCTTGGTGAGCATAAGCTAAAACTGGCATGATTTAAGAGCATTTTTTTATTTTTTTTTTTCTGAGCTGGCTCTGTAGTACCTGTAAAGACTATAAAGTAGGCTTAGAGGAGGAATCCTATTCTATTAAAAGGGATGTCTTGTTACTGTGTCCTGGTAGTGTATGCTATATATTCATTCTGCTCTAATGGAGTAAAAAATACTAGTATTTTTTGACTGTGTGTTCTGTGAAACTGTGTTTTTTTCACGTTATGTCTTCACATGGTTTACCTTTCCTATTTGAAGAGGTTTGCACACAAGCTGCTGGCTCAAATATATTCCTGATCCTGACGTTGCGGTGAAACTGTTGATCTGAAATGCAAAGAAATTGGGAATAAACATAGAGCGCTCTCAAAAGCCTTATCAAATCTGGCACAGATGCACCCCTGTGCCTTGCATATCTTGAGTGACAGCTCAGCACATTAGCTGAAACCCAGCATCCTGAGAAAGTTTAAGGGCTTAGATGTTGTGTGCTGTGTGGCAAGCGTGAAAGTTTGCCTCTGCTGTAAGGCCAGGAGCATCCAGCCTGGGGATAAGGCAGATGCAGTACTGCCTTTCAAAGCTGGGTTTGATGGAGGTGGTGAGTTGTAATCTTATTTAATCTGAACTTTCACCTTCAAGTTTTGTCATTTGATTAATATAGCGTATTTTAACCCAGAAAATGAGCACACATGCAGAAATAAAAATCCTGTCATGCACTTATATTTTAAGTTTCACTTCATAGCATTTTTCTCTTCTGGAGGGGATGAAATAGAAACAATTTATTCACTGGAGTGTAAAACCAAATGTGTGAAGTCAGTTTGAAGCTGGGGGACTTTGCGGGAAAAGTCTTTCCTGACACAGACATGCAGCAAATTGTTGTTGAACACATTGTATTTCCATCAAAGACGATTCCTTGTATCTGGAATTTGAGATGACTTGGTTATCTGTTTGAGCATTGCTTAAAAGCTGTAAAATTGGAATAAAAAGTGAATATGCAAGGGTGCTGTCAAAACTCGGATATTTGATAATGTATTTTACAGAGGCTTTTTATTTACTGTTAATACCTTGAAGTAGAATTTCAGCTTTTCTAAAGTTTCTGGAATAAAGTTTTGAACTGTATCTTGTAATCTTTAGGCAGGACTTGAGCTGAGGGAGTATCAGATGGATATTGTGTTTTGACTCGGGGCTCTGTGCTGAGTCCCTGAAGGCATTGTCAGCTGGTTAGGATAGCAATTTTTAAACGCCCTTTGGGGATAAAATAAAACTTTTTTCTTTTCTTACCCTTTGTTTCTATTTTCCTTTGAACAGACCTGCTAACAATCACTTTGCACTTTTTGGTTAAGTAAATGCACTAAAGCACAGTTACAAGCATCCTTCATGTCCAGATTTAGTGTTTTCTCTGTTTCTGTCAGTTGTGTTGGGTGCCTTTTGGTTCTTTCAGCATGTCTTATTAGATTGCTTGCGTTTGTAAGGCAGGGTTGAAGACTGAGGCATTTCTCCTTGTTCTTTTCTTTCTTTTTTTTCCCCCTTTTTTCCAGGTTGATTTGGCATACTTGGTATCTGTATCTGAGAGGACAGCCATCTGCCCCTCAGCTCATTCCAATTATGCCAGCTCTGAAAGCAGCCAGTGAAATTCAGTTCTTTCATTCAGCCTGCACAACTGTCTCCTTCACTTCTTGTGCATTAAAGGGGTTGGCCTGGAGTTTTTTTTGTTTTCGTTGCATAACCAGTACTTACCAAATGGTGTTGCAAATGAATAATGCAAAAACCAAAAACTCGTGGCAAGACATCTTCTCTGAGTAAACTGTAGCTTAACCTTTAAGGCAAATCTAAGTGGATTTTCCATCTAAATGGATAGAAAATAACTGAATTAAAAAACACTTAAATGTACAGTGTTTTACTTTATATGAATGATCTTTAAAAGAACTGCAATTAGCAATGTACTATTTGTATGTGGATGGGTGAAGGTTCCATTGGAGGCAGAATGTGTCGTTGCTTTCTTCCACGTTTGAGGCCCGTTCAATTTTCTTTATCCGAAAGCGATTGCAGGCAGGACTCATCGTATACTCCACGGTACCTTCTGAGAACACAGCCATACCTTATTTACTGTGGGATATATCAGTTTTTATTAGCATGCCAAATAAATCAGGATTATAGGCCTAAATTTAATCTTGGAACACAAAATGGATTATGTTTGTGGGAGGGATAAGTACATCAGTATTACCCACATCAATACTAGTGCAAAACATAAATACGGCTTATGAGTGCTCAGACCTAACTTTAGAGTTTTTATTTATTTATTTTTAGGATCTTAACAGTGCTTCATCAGACAATTATACATGTATGGAGTCAGATATCTCTTCAGTTAGGTTCCCCCAAAAAACTTCACTTAGCTTGAGTTTCTTAAACTTAAATCTCTGCCATAAGTTATAATCCAAAGTTTAGAAAAATACTCACTGATTACCTATATGTTAATTATTTTGAAAGATATAACTTGCAGAAATAATAACATAATATTTTAGAAAAAGTATTATTCACTTAAAAGTATCGGTGCACCAGCCTTTCATTTTGAATAGCAAATATAACTTCTCCTGGGGTTTTGGGTCTCCTTTTTCTCCAGAAATTTGTATTTATTCTCAATCTTCTGGAGGTTTTTGAACCGATTCTTTCAAAAGTTGTATTAAAGTTGAGGTAATCTTTTATGGTAAAATTTTCAGCATGCATAAACAGAAGAGAATTCTTGTACTGAATGTTTCTCCAGTATACCCATAATTCAGTGTTTAAGAAAAAAAGAAATGTTTAAGTACAGAAATATGGTGGGCTGTGATTTACCTTTTTTTTTTTTTTTCTAAAATATGCTGCTAATCTCTTTTATGGTGTTCTCTTCCTGTAAAAATCTTACTGTCTATTCTTTGATTTCTGGATTAAGTCTTATTCTGTGTTGCTTTCATCTCTATGCTTACTCTTGCCTGTATTTCTTTAACTATTGCTGTCTCCCAGGTGCTTCTCATAGCCTCCAAGTCCAGCAACCATAGTTCCCTACTTCATATTGCTCAAGTGACTTGTAATGACCTTGGTTAAGACACTACATGTTCCTTTTCTCTTCCTTTCATAATCATATTTAAAAAGAAAAAAAAAATAAAAGTAATTTAGTTGTATTTATGTTTCAAGTATATGCTTTCTGTCTATGCTTCACTAGAAGTGTGTAACATCCCTGACACAAGACCCAGCGGACCTGGGGCCTGCCCCATCTTCACTCGTGTATGTGCAAAATGGCATTTCAACAGCGGTGTGCCTGCGGCCTGGGAGCAGGGCAGGAGTGGCAGGGCTGCAGGTCGTGGTGGATGCTCTCTCTACTCCAATGGGAGCGTGCTAGTAGCATGATTGGCGAGCCTGATGTTTACTTCTGTGTGTTTGGAGGCCCTGGCAAGAATTGATGTAAAAAGTAGTTGTATGTTTATTTTGTGCAGTACTTTAGAAAACAATTCTGCATGTCGATGTGCCTTTCTGTTTTTTAAGTTTTATTGTTTTAGTCAACAGCAATTGCTGAGCGGTTGCTTTTAGTGGAGTGCTGTGCCTTTGTTTTAACACAAGGCGTCTGTTTTCAATATTTTCAGATTGTGCTTTGGCTGTTAATCTTTGCATTTTTACTCTCTCTATGCTATCAGTCTTTTTTTTTTAATCTTTCTTTAAAATCTAGAGGAATGCTTTGAAGTACTTTGTCTCCATGCCTTCTGTCAATTCCACTTACTTTTTCAGTGGTGAATTAGATTTAACGTAGGACAGAAATATACTGCTCTGCTGCAAATGTCACCCCAAAACTCTCGGACCACATTTCTTTAAGTTAAAAGCAAAGAGTGCTTGCCTCTGGCCTGAAACAAAGCATAGAGAACTTCAAAACTCAAGTAAATAGTTTAGCAAAGTTATGAACAATTAAAAAATGGATGTCTTGAATTCTTCTGTAGTGCCACAGTTGAGTGGTGCACACAATAGCAGTAGTTTTTTTAATACCATTTTGGGTTGAGTATTTTGGCCAGGAGAAAACTAAGCGTCTGATATTTCTCCCTAAGACCATAATGATAGTGGGATAACATCTGTGAACACTCTTGGTGGTTAGCATGCGAGACCTTGGTTTGATCCACATCCAGTGTACATACGAGGGCCTGCGTTTGCATGGCTGACACCAGGTTTGTAGATACTTTAAAACGCTAGGAAGACAGGCTACGTGCTTGGTGGGACACCGGTGGTTGCAGTGGTTGAGAAATGAGAAACCAGAAGGAATACGACCAACAAAAACATTTTCTGGAGAATAAAATACCAATAGTGTGGAGCTAGAGCCCTATCAGGCAAATTTGGAGGAGAGAGAGGATTGAAACCTGCTGCTGTTGTGTGTCAGGGTTACACGTTCCTCTTCCGAATGTACATCACTGACTTGCTACAGTGCAACCCTAGCAATGGTGCGTGCATAATGTATTATAAATCGCCTGTGCACATCTAATCTGTATCCCTTGACACAAACCAGACCCCCAGGCCTCTGATGGGGGTGATGGTTATCATCAGCATGTAGCACTTAACATGTGCAAACTGCTGCACAAATGTATAGCTAAATGCTCTGAGTCCCTTGCAAAGCAAGAACGAGCATCCTTCTGGGGGACTTGGGATTGAATTAATGTCAGGGCTAGGCCAGTGGTCAGTCAATTGACCACAGAGGTCTGTAAAATTAAAGGAATTGCTTCCCAACTCTCCTCTATTATAGATGTTAATTACCTCATTTATCTGCCTTCTTGCAGGTTCCCACCATGTCTTGCAAACACTGAAAATACTCTTGTGGAGATTTTTTTTTCCCCTTGACTTTTTACTTTCATTATTTAGTCTTGTTCTCCCCACACACTTGTTTAAACAGCTTTGTGTGAGCTGACAGTTTTTCCTGCTTTCTTGTACCTTGCTTAATCGTGTGCTGGTTCTGAGGAGGTCTTTGTGAACAGACAGGCTGGAGACATGACACTTTACAGTATAGCAGAAAATCTTTCTGCACTTATTTCCACATCTGATGAGTTACACTTGTGGCAGAAGGTTGTTCTTGTGTCAGACCTGACACATGTAGAGGGAGGTAATAAGTAGCTTTTCCTCCAGATCAATCCCACAGCTATTGGCAGGAGTAAGACTTCTCTCAGGGTGGTTAATGTTCTTTGAGAAATTATTTGTCAGTTCACTTGAAAAACGTCTCATGACTACTCCAAGGATTGAAATCTTCCATCTGCTACTGTGCTCCTTTACAATCAGACCTTTCTACAGCTGGTGAGTGGGAAGGTGAGTTGCTTTATTTGGCCAGATGTGATCCTCTGCTAACATACATACACAGCATTTGCAAATTCTGCATGTTTTTTTCTTTCCATTTAATGCCCTGTAACCTGTCATATACCATTTGCCCTTACCTGTCAGTTAAGTATTGTATCATCTGTCTTCATCCTTCCTCCATCTGACTCCTTTATCCTTAACTATCTTTTTTCCTTTCATGTGCAGTTATTTTCAGCTGTGTTCTTGCCTTTTTATCCAAGCCTTCCTGTTTCTTCCATCCTCACAGATTCCTCACACAGACCCTGGCCATCTGTTCTTCGCCCTTTGCATTCTCATCCTATGTTTGTTTTTTTTCAATCTCTCTTCTCCTTCTGCAGTTCTTTCCCTTATCTTTTATTGTCATAGGAACACCCACTATGACTTCTGAATAACCCATAGAGACCAGGGGGTTCATTTTATTTTGTAAGAAGAGAACTTCTAGAATTATTGATAGTGATATATATATATATATATATATATATATATAAATCCCACAAGATATTAAAATCCATGAGAGAAGAAAGCAAAAATCTTCAATAAAATTGTATAAAAATTATCATTGCTTTTAGGCTGAGGAAGATCTTCTAGTCTTGCAGCATGGTAACCTTGCACATTATGTAGGTCAGAATCTAGTCCTGGCAAAGAAATTTCTGTACATCTCAGTGCTTATCATTACTGTCTCTTTCATAATTAAATGTTCTGGAATATGGAGGACCAAGAAAATAATGAGATGCCATAGTGAGGAACATGCTTTCAAGCTGGTAATCAGATT
Organism: Aythya marila; assembly: GCF_965140915.1. Taxonomy (NCBI): domain Eukaryota; kingdom Metazoa; phylum Chordata; class Aves; order Anseriformes; family Anatidae; genus Aythya; species Aythya marila. The sequence continues at coordinate 31,936,683 of NC_139045.1, read as the reverse complement.
GTATTATTTTATTGCACCTCTCTGAAAAGTTTTCCTGTGCTTCCATCTTAGAGAATGCAGATTTGTTTTTAAAGAACCTTATGAATATGAAATCAGAGGAATTAGCTTTATGGCTTTCATGTTCCAGAGAGCACTGTCTTTTTCTTTGCACATGCACTTATATAGACCTAGATAAGCTCTTTGGCATTTCTGCTTCCTCTGTGAGTTTAGTTCCAGACAAATTCTTTGTTCAGAGATGCTGAATGATGTGTGTTTTGGTATTTTTCTTCCTTGGGCTTCATAAACTGAAAACTATACCTAAGTGCTTGTCCTGTGCTGAACTGTGTACTTCTGCCTGGTAAGACTTAATGTGGGCACTAACACATTTAATTTTATATGAATTTTGTGGAAACCCCAGAAAGAGTACTGTTTAGCTCCCCACCAAAATTAAGATGTTGGTGTACTTCAAGCCACAGACTGAAACCCACACCACCTAGGTGGTTACTTTCAGTGGTGCAATGAATAAACAGCTGGATGTATTTTTCCCCAAATCATATATGCATTGCCATTCATCTTATAACACATGCATGAACATACTTATCCAGAAAGAGGAGGTAGTTTTGAAAAATTGAGGTACAGAAGAAACACACAGACCCTTCCCCAAACCAAGTGAACTGCATTTGGTCTGGGGCTTAATCCACAGAGCCCACCAGTATGGGATTTCTTTTTACCTTTATGTCCGATATCTAAGATTTGACAATAAGGTCTGCCTCATACTTTTCATGCATTTATATATAACACGTATTTCTGAAAATGCATACTGGACATAAGTTTAAATAGAAATCGAATCGTGGCTATAGCTCCAAAGCAGCTCTGTTTGCATTGTACGAACAAGTTGAATTCTTGTAAGCAATGTGATAACATGTCGTCCACCCAGAGAGGAGCATGCTGCAGAAACGCTTCTTCATGTAAAGACTAACATGGTCTTGGCATTCCAGTTGCATGAGAATATAAATATGATTAAATCTTAAGGCAAGGGATTGCAGGAAATGTTTGGGAATGCCCTTCCACCAAGCGCGATCCTCAGTGAGAAAGGGAATGTAGAAGTGGAGGCCTCGTGAGAGTTTGGGAGGAAGGCATTGCCATTGGAATTATTTCTATTTCTATTTTTTTTCTTTTAAGAATGAAACATGGGATCTCAGAGCCACCTCCATCTTCCTTGCAATTAACCTGGTATACCAGTTTTCTTCCTGACTGATACGCAGAACATCTCAAAGTTAAGCTGAAGAGTTAGTTCTTACAAAGAATCCCAGTGTTTCCTTTTTGTGTGTGTGTGAGAGGGGGTTTCAAATTAAGGAATTGCTTTCCAAACTACATATTTGTTAGAACTTTTTTGCATTCTTCTTCATCTTGTGTGGTATTTCAAGAAGCTCTGGCTAATGCTGAGTACTGCGTCCCCGAGGAGCAGCGGGTGAGTCACGCATCCGGCTCAGCTTCCAAAGTGTCCTTGGAAAACGTCCAACTAAACTTGTTGGACGTGGCGCAGGATGGGCGGCAGGTTAATTGAGAGAGATCTCTCCATAACTGCTGTGTCCTGGAGTGACAGGACTGTGCAGGGAGCACTGTACTGGCCTTGGAGATGGGGTCTTCCCTGAAAGGTGCCCCTGCCTCACTTGGGAAGGAGGGCAACTCAGAAATCAAGCCATAGGAAAAAGGGCCATGGTTTTACATGCCTTAGAGCTATGGAGACTTCTATTCACCAGTATGCAAAAAGGATTGGGGCAATGCCAATGGCGTAGCAAAGTTGGGGAAGGCTGCTATCAGCAGCTGAGCAGGTGGATTTGCTACAGCTATTGTCACCCTGTCTAGGGAATAAGGGAGTGGCTATGGGAGAGATTAAAGGGCTGGAAATGGATGAAAAGAAATTATCTAGTCCAAAGCCTCCATGTCATGGAGGCCTTTGCATAGGGATCCCAGACTACAGCATGAAACAGGATTTTGGTCCCATGCTGAACATGCAGCACGTAACAAGATTTCGTGGTGTGGGAGTAAAAAACTTGCTTCCTGTTATTGTTTTCTGTGGATCAGAGCCCCAGACTTATATTTGTGTGGTTTTGTATTTATTTTGAGTTTATTTTTATTACATGTATTATAAATATATATATATATATATAAATTTATGTACTTGAAGTGTATGTTCTATTTGTTTTAATATTTTCTCTATATACACACTTTCATAAGTATGCTTAATATATGTCACTGAAATAGGTTGATTTTATTCTGTTTTTTTTATCAGCTTGCTGAAAGCAGTCAGAAAAAAGAGGCTCTACAGAAAAGCATTGAGAAATCAAAAATTGGACGTGAAGATACTGTAAGTTGCTTTGGGGGTGGAGGCGATCCTATTAGGGAACAGGATACAAGTATTCCCAGTTTGCAAATAGTATGAGTTGTTGGAAATCCATTAAGATTTTGAAGTACTGAAGATGAGGAAGGGAGAAAAAAAATAGGATGTTCCTAAATGTTAAATTCTTCCTTATTTGGTCTTATTTTGTACTACTGAGGAAAATATTGACAACTCCAAGATGCTTGAAGTCTGGTAGTTTTCCAGCTTTTTTCAGATTTAAAGATATTGTTAAACTTGACCTACCCACAGTTATATGCCAAAGTTGCCAATGGTTGCTGAACTGCCAAATCTAGTAACTGTGAATTTAGGTGTTGGGGATCTACTTTTTTTTTTTTTTTTTTTTTTTTTTTACATTTTACTTGTAATCTGGATTTCTAATTTATTATTCTGAGAAGTCAGTTAAGCTTGGTGCTCTTTGCATGCTGAAGCTGTTTAAAATACGTTGTAAAATAATATGTAGGCTTCACATCTAACATGCATATGAAGTAGTATGTTAGAAGAAAATCATATGGTATTCTAGCTGCTGATTTGTTTTGAGATGCTCATTGTAGACTAGTTTAAACCTCCAATATGTAAATGCATAAACAGGGACGGACAGAAGTTTTCATATAGGATGGAATTTTGCAAGAAAGAGCCGTATCTTAGAATCCAGAATGCTTTGTAGAAGCACTCTGAGCTTGACCATAATCAGTGAAACACAGGCAGGTTTCTCATACAGCTGTGCTTGTCAGGTTTCCAGATGGACTTAGAGGCTTGGGCTTCTCCACCATGCCGCCTGACCTTGTCACAGGAAGCGATTGGTCCTGGAAATCCTGTTTTGCCTGATGCTTCCAACACCTCAGTTCCAGATTAAACATTCGGAAAAAGTCCTGAGAAATCTAGATCAGGATGTATGTCTGAGCAGCTGGCCTCCATACCCCAGTGTCTGGAAGCCTTTGATTTCCGTATTGCGTTTTCAGAATAGGCTGAATCCAGGCAGAAGCTTTGCAAATGTGGAAGTTCAAAAATGCTTCAGACTGCCAGGCTGCTGTGGAGATTGTCACTGGATAAAAACCTGACAGTTTACAAACTTGTGTTACCTGTCTGTCTGAGGCTGCCTGGTGCACTGGCATGAGATCTTTGAATATCCCAGTCTTCAGCCAGGTCCAGAGGTTGACTGTAAGTACAGGATGAATTTGAAATATGTGCTGAGTTGGCTACGGGAGTGCTCATGCTGAGTCAGGTGTCTGCAGATATTATTAATCAGTAGAACATTTGAGGTAGATAGGGTATGCTCTCCCAGGAAAGACTACCGTGTCATAAATATTTGAATTTATTTTTGAGACTACTACAATTGGACACTGTGGAACAAACACGAAGAAAAATACATTACCACGGCATTCATACATAATATCCAGATACGTGGAAGTGCAGTCTTTAATGACAAGACCAGTAATCTTAAATGTTCTTTAACCTGAGTTTGTTAAACCATTCTGAGTTCAAAGATTGTAGGAATTTGTTCTTTTGCTTATCCATTTTAACCTTATTGATACTGAATACAAACAGGAAGGAAGAAAGTTGAGTGTCACTAAGAGTTGTGTGTGCATAAAATGCTCAGTTGGTTCGTTGATGGAAAGCAGTAGTGAAAACAGCTTTCAAATTTATATCTTTTTATTTTTGAAAAATGTTCTCTGCAATAATTTGATTTTTATTCTTCTTTTTTTTTTTTTTTTTTTATCTCCCAACATGCTTTGAATCCTCAGGCAGAACGTGCAGCGCTGACAGAGGAACTTGCAGCCCTTCGGAAGAAAAAAGAGCAGCTAAAGGCAGAAATAGACAAATACAGAGAATGTGATCCAGACGTTGTTGAAGAAATGCGTAAGTCAATATTGTTTGAAGTGAACTTTTGCATGGAAAATGTCTGCACTTTTTTAGCTTAAAAGCTGGTGTGCAGAGATAAGCCAATGAATAGCTGCTTTTTTTTTTTTTAATTTGTAAGCAATAAAATACAGGTACACTGACCATTTCTTTTCGCGTTCTGTCATACTATATAGGGTGATTTATTTTAAATTGGTATTTACGCTGCCAACAACTGAGCCGTTAACAAACAATCCTAAAATAGAAATAATTCTGATAATTATGATTAATGCCAGGACCATTCTTTCTGGTGCCATAATAATTCTGTAACTGAATCTTAACGTGTGTGGCAAGTATTCACTGGTTCCCATTTACCTTCAATCCTATACTGATACAATAAGATGCCACTTTGTCTTTTCTATTTAAAACATAAGCATTTCATTAGAGACACTTAATTTGTATTTATATTTAAGTATGTCTTTACACTGTTGACTTAATGTTTGTACTTTCTGAAATTGTGGGGTTTGGTTGAAGTTTCTAACTCAAATAGAATACAAGGAATAATGAGTGACTGTAATATTTAATACAGAACTGACCAGTGAAATGTACTTAATATTCTGATCCTTAACATGAAAAATGAAAAGCATGCATGAAATTTTATTGAATTTTCTCTACTTTCATGTTTTATTTATTAGGCTCTTAGGTTGCTACCCAAACACCACTGCATATTCAATTGCTCTAATGCCAAAATGCCAGTACAGAGTGATGAGAAGCCAGCACAGACCTTTTTTGAGGAAAATACTTGACTAAATCTTTTGCTTTCCTTATTCTTCCTCCTCCTTAAAGTCCAGCTTTAGAAACGTGCTGAGAGAAAGCCAGGAACATAAACAATTGGCAGCACACCCTCCAATTGGACAGATATTCTTTCTTTAGAGAGGCTGTGACATTTTTCATCAGCTGCATTATCTTTCCCTGAGGATGTAATGGTATGAAAGGGAATAAGCAAACTTGAGACCTGAGATTACAGTACTGTAAATCCTTTGCTGTGTGCTCTCCTGAGGAGAAATAACAGACACATTCCAGCTGTGGAAATGAGTAAATTTAGACAGATACCAACACCAGAGGATTCGTAGTTCCAGGTATTGAAAGAGCTGAGGTATCCTTACAGTAAGCATTGCACTGAAGGTGTTGAGGAGCCTCTTTTGAAGCAGTTGCCACAAGCACGTGCATAAATACTAGGCATAAGGGAACAAATCACAGCCTGAATGGCAGGACACAAGTGCATTAGCTGGCAACATGGGGACTAATATCTGAAGAGAGAGGAAGAAATGTAATCGTTAATTACTCCAGGCACATCCTTCTCTTCTTTGAATCGTGTGTAAGGTTCACACAAGCATCTGCAATGGAGGGATGAACGTCTAAGGGAGCTGGTGATGTGAGCCTTGTAGGGCTACCCAGGGGAACAGCATTCCCAGAGGAATGTACAGTAGTGTTCTGAAAATAATTTGTCCCTGACCTTAAATTAAAAAGCTGGTGCTTTATTATATGTTTTATCAGTCATTGTTGCACTGTCTAAATTTGCTAGCAGTGTATAAATGGCTAAGTGTCAGTTTGGGGGAATTAATGTGTTTGTCAAAGCTGAATGGAATTTCACAGGATTTAAATAATAATGGTAATGGTGGGTGGGGGATGGGGATGCGACTTCTCTCATTCCAGAGTGAGGGGAAGTGCAAAGGCAATAAAAGATGCAGGAAGTTATAGTTTTTAGTGTAAGAAGATGTAAAGAATTTCAGGCAATTGAAGGTATTCATTTAGACATAAAAGTTACCACTGCTGTTTCCCCGAACAACCTTATAATCACAGTTATTTGTTCAGAGATTTTTAAAGCTTTTTTCAAATTGCACGAGTGATATGTATTTTTCCACTAGCTATACAATTGCAGTAACTTAATCCTTATGATTATTTTCGGTTGGATCAATGAGTGGATTCCTAAATCTAAATTAATTTATTTTCATTTTAAGTCAGAAATCAGAAATGGCTGTTAGGTTACATAATGCACTTTTTAAGAGTTGGATTGTTCAGTATAATATGTTTTGTAATGGGCTGTTGGCATATTCTACATTTAGGTTTTCTCTTTCCTTCCTTAAATGGCTTTAACCTCTAAGGAAATTTTTCTGATATTTAGTATAAAATTTCATACTTGTAACTTCCAATCCTGTATCACAGAGCAGCCTTGATTTTCTTGTGATATTTTAGGGGTATGTCAAATTATCTTCTGATTTCAGTGGCCTTCTAATTTGGTGAATACTTTGCTGTGCCTTTTTAATTGCTCTTTCCCTCATAAAAAAATATTGCAGAAGCAAACCTAGTGGTGTGTGTTAGGTTTACATACTACAGCAATAAGCCTCATTAAAACACGCACCAGCACGTGTATGTGCACAGTAATTCCAAGGTTAAAATGAAATTTGGATGATTTGTAGTAAATATCTAAAGGCAATGAAAGCCGAACATCTGTCTTGCTTCCTCAGTCTTGGGATGAGAAAGTCGTGCTTGATGATGTAACTAAATATACTAGAATTCACCAGGGAGCAAACTAGAGAACTAAATAATAACTCAATTTTTTGCTGGCTTTACCACTTGTCCTTTTAATATAAATAGCAAATGGTTTGTTATATGCTTTACCTTAATTTCCTTGGCTTTTGTACTGGAGAGCTAAAATATAAACTCTAATGCCTACCCAAGGTTACAGTGCTTGAACACAGAACGTCAGCATTTGTGTTTAAACAACTGCAGTAAATGGCAGCAGAAGCAAGGTTTAGGGACTGGCCACTAGAGGAAGCTACATAATAGTCTGGTCTTGTAGATGCATGGGTAATTCCATTTTACAGGTAGGGTATTGTAAAACTACATCTAAATTTGCAAAAATACAGGGATTTCTTTCTTTTTTTTTTTTTTTAATGACTTTTGTAGTTCATTGCTGGAAGCTTGTGTTTGATCCTCGGAAATGTTGTTTAAGCCACCTAGTGTAATTTAGGATTGAGCTACAGATCTTTCCTCATTACAGGCAGTAAAACTGACAACAGTCATCGGCAGTAAAAACAGAAGTTCTGGGATTTTATTTTTCTGTGTTGGACATGTAATCCTGCTTCAGTTGGCACAGGACTGTGCCGTTGTTTCTTAACCTAGAGGCAGATTTTTGTAGGCTAGAGGATATTCTCATGGGGAAGCAGACATTGTGGAGAAGAGTTTCCCTATTCCTCCAGCAGAAGGACTATATGTATATAGTCCTATATATGCGTATGTATACAGATTGCATGTGTACAGATGTGATGCTGGTAGATTCCCTAAAGCCGATGGTAGAGAACAGAGGCATGGAGAATGCAAGCTGTCAGTAGTTCATTATTTATCTAAATTTGCATAAGGCTGACAAGCCTCCATGTAACAGCAAGATTAACCTGCTACACAAGTTTAATTCTTTCTGCCCACCAGAGAGAGGTTAGGGAGCTAAAATAAATAAATAAAATTCTGACAATTAATTTTACAGAGTGGTTTGTCTGGCAGCTGAAGTATATAAATTATACTGATTTTGCTCTTAGTTGTCAACCAGTTTACAAGCAGAAACAGACAAACACTTCCAGTATTCACTGTACTATGAAAAACGTTTCTAGAATTTAAAAATTCTTCTACTTTGATGAAAGGAATGTTAATTTATATTATGTTAAAACATAGCTGGGTCTAAACAAAACTTTGTTATTTTTTTCACAGTAGCTGTGCCTTGCTTGCTTTGGGTAGGACAGTAAGCTCAGAAATAGTTATGCACCGAGTGAAGTGAGTGTGTCCACTGGGGTATGAGTGCCATTATTTATGTGGCTGGCTTCTAGATGTTGCTTGTCAGCATTCCTGGTTTATTTAGCATGTTTTTAGAATGCCCAGTTACTGATAATTTTTATGTCTTACGCTTTTAACTTTAAAAAAGTGTTTGGACAAACTGTATTCTCACAAAGCAGCAAACTACCGAGCACAGCACACGTAATGCATCATTTCTGATGTCAAACTTCTCTCTTTGTTTATTTTTATCTTGTAGCAAGGGGCATCAATGGATTGAAATGGACTGCATTTCTAACCACAAATATCCACATAGTTATCTTCTTGAATCTCCGAAAGTGTAATCGCAGAGGCACCACTATCAGCCCATTTGAGGTCTAGATTATTTTCTAAGACTAATGCTTATATGGCTGTATAAAAATAAATGTCAGGAGAATAACTAGAGTTTACTGAATACCAAAAAATATCACGCTTTACTTATTTGAAAGTGCTGTTTTTTTCATTGTTGATAGATGTTGATGTTGATTGCACTGTTGATAGCAAACTGTAGATGCTTCAAAAGTTTCTAATTCTGATTTGTTTAGACATGGAAAAAAATCAGATTTGTGGGGTGAGTGGTTTAGGGTTTTGTTTGTTTGTTTGTTTTGGATTTTCATTGTTGATACACCCAGGTATTATTTTGTAATTGTTGCATTCAGATTGTTTTGAAAACATGTTATGCACGCAGATGTATTTGACATTACAGAAACTTACTATCAATTACTAGATTCTTTTAGGGATTGCTTCATATTAAAGTCCCTGTTCCCAGGGGGATAACAGTACTGAAGAAAATGAAGAAAAGACTGTCCTGGCTAATGGAGAGGCTTTAAAATTATCTGCATTGGTTTTACTCAAAATTCTCCAAAACACCAATTACTTACAAAATGGTTTAATGGGCAATTTTATGGTAAAGTCTTTCTATTGTTTGGAAAAAGGTATCGGAAAGATTATTTAAACTAGAGGATTACCAGTGCTTTCTGTTTACAAACTGTTACTTAAATAGCTGTGTTTATAAATGCAATGATTCACATAGGAAAGTGAATGTCTCCAAATAATTCTAATCACAGTCTAGATTCCACCAAGGTCAATAGGATCAAGCCTATAGAGAGAGTGTTTTTTCAATCACCTCTAGATCCAATATGTTCAGTTTTCAATTAAGAAGATGTTTTCTAGCTACTGACCCTGAAATATGCACCTGGCATCTGAGAGGCAAGCTGTGCTTTTTATGGTTTATGCATCAATACCATTAACAAAGAGCCTGCAATTAGAAATTAGTCATTCTGTTGAAGTTAGATTAGAGTCTCCACCCACACTTATGTTAGCCTTAGAGGGTTAAATTGATCTTTATTTGGAGTGAACCATGCACTTAAAAGCATGTAGAAAAATAATAGATTTAACATCAGCCCCCCTCCCCCAATATATATACACATGTATATATATATTTTAGTTAGTCTCAATTTTCGTAGAATTACATATTCAGTGCATTCATCTCCTAAAGATCTGGATGAGTATATTACAGGAAATAGACAATACCTACTTTTATACCTATCTGGCAGCTATTTGCTACTAATAGAAGCAAACCCTAAAAGACCCTTTTCCCCCTCTTTTTTTTTTCCTTTTTCTTCCTTCACCATGGCGTACAAGAATGCATATAGATATGTACCAGTAATGTAAGAACACATTTACTTCACTAACTGCATCAAGCTAAGATTTTTTTTTTTAATGTTTACCCCACTCCCTATCCTATTCAGTTGGAAGGCTGAAAAACTAGTTTACCCATTCTAGAGCTGCATTAAACGACAGAGCGAAATCAAAACTAAAGGTATCTTTATTCTTGATTTTTTTCTACAAATGATAAAAGTACTTGTGTGTAATCATAATTATACACAGTACCAATAAAAATAGACCTTAAATGCTAAGTAAAGTTAAAAAAGGAACAAGGTACTAATGAGTGGAATTGCAAATGTATATTTGATCACAAATGCTCAAAGCTCCTCAAGCAATCATCGCAAGCAAGAAGGCATTGCAGGCTTCTGCAGTACTTCCGCTCCTTTATCTTCATCCCTTCAACTTTTCTTTCTCTCTTGAAAATTAAGGGAGTCTGCAGTTCTCTTATTGAAAGTGCCGTTCCTTTGACAGAGCAACCAGTTGCACAGCAGAATCTGGTTGGGATTGCTGGAGGCTGTAAAGTGCTTCTTTAGGGACCTTCCCAACAGAAGTAGATTAAAAAGTTCCCACCTTGGCCCTTCATTCCTGCCTTGCAGTTTGCCAGTGGTAACAGCAAGTGAGTCAGACTTGTCAGTTTGAGTTAGGAACTGATGGTATATGCAAATATCCTTGTCCTGTGGTAGAGTCTCGTGAAGTCTTTGAAACCTCCTTTTCCACCGACCAGCCAGCCTGCTGAGCACTTACGCCTGCTTCTTCTGAAGGCTTTCATACATATGGTAATTTGTCAGGTGTTTCCCAGAATTGTCGTTCTCTTGGTAAACGTCCTGAAGAGCGATCCGGTATCCTCTGATTAGCTAGGTAACATCAGGTAAAAATTTTTCAAAGGGCATTTTCCTGAACTCTTGGTGAGTTGAACAGTGTAGAGAATTGATTTGGGAAGGACTAAATGACAGAGGATCAGGAGGAGGTAAATGAGCAGCTACTGGCACTTAGAAGGAAAGGCGAATATAACAGCCAGGAAGAATCTGGGGCCTTGGCCAACCTGGGCTAGTGGGTGGCATCCCTGCCTATGGCAGGGGGGGTGGATTTAGATAACCTTTAAGGCCCCTTCCAACACAAACCATTCTATGGTTCTATGAATTACGAGCATGGGACCACCAGGACAGACTGCTGAGGCTTTCGATGCATCTGCACATATATTTCAAAGGTGCAAATCTTGAGGTGACGTGGGGCTTTTCACTGAATCTGGGAAACTGAAGTGCAGAAGGGCCATCTGGCTTTCAGCAAAAGGCCCTAATTTTCAGTATTTCAGAGTAACTCTGGATACTCTGCATTTGACCTAAAGTTTGGACTCCAGCTGAGGTTACTCTGCCGTGAAAAAAATGTCCTAGATGTACAGACACAGGCATATTTATGGTTTTATACCTCAAACACATTCTGGCAAGATTATTATTCTTGCAGAGCTTGAACTTCTGCTGCTTTGCTTTAAAATGGAGCTGCAGCTTATCTGGTTAAGCCAAAATAAAACATCCAACCAACCAAAACAAACCCCAAACCACCAACAAACAAACAAAGAAAAAAAATACACAAAACAAAGCAAACTTTTTTTTTTTTTTTTTTTTTTTTGGTCAGTGGAGTTTTACTTACAGATTCAGAAAAGAGGCAATTGGAAGATCAAATCTTTAGCTAGCATTTGTAACACCCTGCTGAAATAAACTGGCTACTCTGGCAAGTTCCATGCTCTATAAATTAAATTAGAAAGCTCACAAGGTTTATTTTTGTTCTTTCTGTTTGTTTTCTTTCTTTTTTTGTTTGTATGGGAATGGCAGAAAAAAACATGTTGTGTGAGGGGCAGACAGGTGAAATATATGGGAATGATTTTAATGTCTGAGCTAGTAAATCTTTATGGCAAAATTTGTTAGGCTCCTTAAGTATGGTAGACACTTGATAAAATTTGTGATGTAGAAAATGGCTGCTTATGACTACATTTATGATCTTCATTGATTTAGAAATGGATTGGCAGCAATCCATTTGCCTGTGTTTTAAAACCATGAAGACAGCTTCAAATGGCAGTCGTCTATAGATCATTCATAAGAAACCAGAAAAGCTTTTGTGGAGAGATTATTTTGCTTGTCTCCCAGCGTTTGATGTTGGAGGTTAGTTTTATATGGTACCGTTTATTCAGTCTGTTCTGATAAACTTATGATGATATTAAAAGGAATTATAAATAAATACTTATATCTTTTCAAGGTTTCCATTGGTAAAATGAAATCAGGAAAGGTATTTTTGATTTTTAAATTGTTGTCTTCAGTGCAAAGTCAAAGGTCCTTGTTTAAAGGAAAAAAAAAGTGTTGCCAATCCCACATGTTGAAAAATCTCTTGTCCCAGTCAATTAACCTGATTGGGACTGCATATTAGGAGTGTATATTTCTCACGTAGGTACCTCATTCAGTGCTATTTAACTGCAGACATTTTGCAAGGCAGGTTGTATCAGTGTAAAATTAATTATAGTATTGGTGGTGTATTTGAGAGTATTGCTGTTTCTTTTTCTCTTCCTCATTTGAGCATTTTGTGAACTAATTTCAGTGGAAAAAATAGGAAAAAAAAAAGAAAAAAAAATGGAAAAGAGAAACAATTTGGGAATACATAGAAGAAAACAGATTTTATCTTTGGTAGTCTAAGAGACCTTTGTGGCATGGGAGAAGTTGCTTTGTTGTTTTGCATGATGTTGTTATAAGAAAAGAAGGGAAACACAGTCGTGATGAAACTGGAATACTTTGTTATTACACTCAGGGTTTACTCACTAGTAATATAAACATCAGAATCTGAGGTTCATTCAAAGAACTTCTAATAGGGTCTGTTTCTGCTCAGTATTGTTATTAATGATCTGGATAATAGAACAGAAGATTTGCTTTTGTTACATTAGCAGATGAGGTGAGACCAGGACAGCCTGTGTGGACAGAGGACAACATGAGTGTGACAAATTCCCAAAACAGAGAAACACTGGATAAAATTCAGTAGTGACCAAGTGCAAGGACATGCATGCATTCGAGGTTACTGTGTTGCACACAATCTGGAGCAATTAGCAAAGGGGGGAGGGCTTGAAAAAGATGTCAGGATTACAGTAGTTTACACATCAAGTGTAAGATCCTCATATTGTGAAGCAAAATTGCCTTACAATGATACAGGAACAGAAGTGTAGCCAGCAATAAGATACATGAAATAATCTTTCTACTCATGTTGGCATTAGTGAGGCTTCAGCTGGAACACTGTGTTCAGTTTTGGATATCTTACTTTAAAATGTATGACTAACTGGAGAGAATTCAGAGTACAGCAAAAAGACTGGAGGTCTGGCAACCACAGTATAGGGGAAAAGATTAAAAAAAAAAAAAAAGGCTTGAAAGAAGATACATATTTCTGCTTCAGAAAAGGAAAGGAACAGCCCATTGCTCAGGTTCATGGAGAACTGAGCAATAAGTAATTAGCTTTAAATAGCAGGAAAAAGAAGGATGAAAAACTATTCTAATGGTAGCAATGATCAAGCACAGAACTAGATTGCCTGAGGAGGTCATAAAAGCCCTAATACTGGAAAACTTCAAAACAGGCTACCAACAGCTCTGAAATGGCATAGGTAAGGCTGGACACGTGTCAAGTCATGTGTGCAGAGAGTAGAGGCTCTCCTGAGACACCTTGCAGACATTTCTCTACAACTCTTGTGGCACAGGAGGTGTGCAGCTGTGACAAAAAGCCAAGTGCTCTGGGATGGGCCTTTGTGTGCAATGCAGTTCAGCAGCACAGCTCAACCAGTAAGTAAAGAGAGGAAAAGGAGCCCTGAATCAGAAGGCGGCTGTGCTTGTTTCCCGTGTCTAAGAACAGTACTTCTGCTCTGTTAATTGGATAAGAACAGATGCATTTTAGTTATACACTAGGATTTCAGCATGGGCTTTCAGGTAGCGTACTTGAAAGGTAAGTGAGCTTTTTCTGTGGGTCCGTGAATACAGTAAACTTCAGCACGAGCACATCTATTTCGCACACAGGAATCTTTTGGTAGCGATTCTGACAAATTCTGTTGGACGTTTTTCAAAGAGACACTGTGTACTTACTGATGAAATTTGACAGTGTGACCTTTTCATATAGGACAGAGGGAGCTCTTGCTGATGAGGCTTGACACTTTTTTTCCAACAAAGATTGCAGACCCTTTAAAAGCATATTCTCATAGATGTGGATCAGCATATTGGTAGCATTACTGTGCGCTGGTGCGTCTCACCGTAAAAATGAGTGGCTTTATCTTATGCACGTGCTCAGATTTATTTTTAAGCATATATATATATATATGTACATACAGCTGTTGAAACAGAATTGTTAATTTAATTCATTCGTGTGTTAAAATTCCTTGAATGCTTTTCCATCACAAGAGGCTTATTGTGTTGTGTTCCATGCTTTTAAAAATAATCGTAGATCCATAGGTGGCAATCATAATAATCGACACTTGTTTTCCTGTAGTTCTGATTTTTTTTTCAGAGTCTACATGTAAGAAAGAGATACTCCTCAATATTATTTAGTAATATGTCAGTATAAATAGTTCTATTGAATTTGTGATGTTGCTTAAATGAGAAGTTGTATCTTTTCATTGACTTGAATTCAGTTGTTATGAATTCTGAAGCCTTGTGATTTGTTGCTTAATATCCTGGGGATAAGTGTTATGTGGCATGCTGAAGTATGGGGGAAAAGTATGGGGGAAGAATGATGTGTTATTTTGGATTCAAAGAAGCTGACAAAATTCTGATGTGCTCTCATTCTTCTAAAGAACAGCACTTTATTCTCCTTATAGGTGGAAACTCCTCTTTGGGAAGCATGGGGGAAGGTGAAAATTGCACATAGCATTAAACAAGGATCTCTGCCTAACACTTCGTTACAAAACATCCTTCTAAAACCATTCTTGCTATGTTTTGAGTTACCCTATTGACAGCGTTGCAAGCTACTTCCTCTCAAGGATGCTTAGTTTCAGGTGTTTGAAGAAGCCACTTGATCACATCATCGTGTGATCAGGGGCTCTGGTGTTGGTTTGTGGATGGATGTGTGGGTACGAGCTGCTAGGTAGTTAGCTTTTGTACTCGGTGGGTGACTGGTGTGTAATTCTTCACTCAGGGGTGGCAAGGCACTGGAACAGGTCGCCTATAGTACGGGGGGGTGTTCGAGGCCAGGCTGGATGGGGCTTTGGGCAGCCTGGTCTGGTGGGAGGTGTCCCTGCCCGTGGCAGGGGGTTGGCACTCCATCATCTTTAAGGTCACTTCCAACCCAAGCAATTCGATGTTTCTGTGAATTTCTATGTTCATATTCTACCCTGGGCTTTAGAGATGGGATCTTTATTTGCATGAGACATTTTCTTTTATGGGAAAGGTTTTTGCAATTGTGCATCACGAGGTGTTAAAAAGATGCTTCTCCAAGGGGCAGAGAAACATAAATCTGTTCCAGTGTGATAGCAAAGTAAACAACATTTCTGGAAAGTAAGGGTGGCCCGAAAGCATGAGAATGAATAACTGCAGAATGCGATAAATAATCAGTCATTGGAGAGTCACATTCATAGACTTTTCTTCCATTTGTTGCAGTTTTTCATATTTAAATTTGGTGTGAGTGGATGCAGAGTTATTACTGGAATTCAAATCCCCATAATGCAACTTATTTACCCTGACCAGTTTCATGAAAGAGGCTGGCAATCTTTGGGCTAATAATCCTCACTGGCCTGTGTGAACAGTTGCAGCTGTTCTCTGCATTTCATACACAAGAATTGCAATTCATGCTGTGAAATTGCTCCCTCAGCCACGTGCAAAATACAACCTCAGACTTCAGCAAGTATCTGCGTAACAGTCCCACAGCTTGATGGGTGGCTGTCTCCTTGAAAGGGAGAGAGCTAGCCTTGCTAGCTCTCTTCCAGGCATCTTCCAGGTGGGAAATCCACTCAATCCTCTTGTGGTGTTAGTTCTGGTAGGTGAAACCACCACCGACTTGTGCTAGTTTTATAAATATAGATAGCTTTTGTTATTCTGTAGACATCGAGGTTCCTGGCTGGTCCTGGAAATTTTGTTTACGCATAAAAGCATTGCTTTCAATAACCTTTAAAGTTATCTTAAAAATGTCAGAGTAGAAGTGAGGAAGAAGAGAAGAGGAAAAGAAGGCTACAGCTTTCTTCTTTTCCAGGTCTATAGCTGGCTGTGAGCTGGCTGAGGCTGTTGAGAGCTTTTTCACTATAGCTGTTGGAGCTAGAATATGTTACCTTTACAGTCTTATTTCTGAACACTCTTCAGTGACTGCTTCAATGGTGTTACTTTAGTGATAGATGCAGGACTTAAAAAAAGCTTTTGGGAAGAACCTGAGAGTAGGTTTGGAAATATTTATGATGTGGTTGTTATTGTAACTGTGTTTCAGCCATGGAAGTATCACAAGTCTGACAGAAGGAGTAACCAAGTCTCCTGGAGCATATTGTGTAGACGAGGCATTTAGTGGATTTCCCCTCCTGTGGAAATATTTGGGGGTTTTAGAAAACCTCAAGTGGCTCTTTCACTTTGGAACACAAGTAGGACCTTCAGTTCCCACCACCATCCCCTCCAGGGAAAAAGTGGGTGAATGTGGGGGCAGGAGCAGGGCTGAGAGGGAAGAGGAGGCTGTGGTTCTGCAGTATGCAGAGAGCGGCTTTGGGGCTTCCAGAGCTGAATCAAAACCAGCATGGCCTGACCACGCTGCTGCTGAGCCAGTACATGCTGCCAGCGCAGATTTGTTTAGAAACACTGCTGCACTAACATTTTGTGCCACTGGACGTCACTCCTGGTTGGGTGCTGTCCTTTTGCCTCAGGAGGCTTTTTGCTGCACCTCCTGCCGCTGTTCCACGTGTCCTTTCTTCAGGGCAGTCTCCTGCTCTGCTCCTTTATCCCTGTGGTCACCATCTGGCTGTCACTTGCCTGCATTAAAGAGCGTGTTTCCAGCCCTCCTCCACTTTCTCTTTAAACATTCAGGCCTTCCTTTCCCTGTCTTTTCTTTCTGTTAAGGGGATTCAGAGGCTTGTCCCTGTGGTAAGGAAACTGCTTGGAAAATAGTTCATTTCCCAGAATGTGGGCCTCCTGAGTTCCCTGCAGGTTTGCAGGGACACGTAGGGTTGAGGGAAGAAGAGACTTCCAGAAGGACTGCTTAGTACTAACTCTTTGACCCATAGCCTTTCACTATTTAAGGCATATTTCCAGGTGCGTCTTGCTAATGTAACAGCCTAGTGTTGCAAGAATCATAGAGTCATCGAATCATTTAGGCTAAAAAGCCATGCAAGCTGTGCTGCCCCTTGGTCCTGCACTGATGGCTTTCGTTTGGTTCAGGAGAGAGAATCTATTTACCTGCTTAGAAAATGCTGAGAGTGCCCGAAACTGGTCAGCCCAGGACACAGGTGTGTGCCTCAGCCAAGCAAACGCCTTGTGTCCTGCAGGCAGGGAGCAGGCAAGTCGATCGATGAGTTGTCACAGGAACTGAAGTAAATACGTACTTCACCCCGCTGTGTGGGAGGCCGATGGCTGTACGATCCCGTGGAGCTGGAGAACAGGCAGTCCGAAGCAGCATGGCTTTGAATTGCAGCAGCACGTGAGGTAGGTGGCAGGGATGGCTGTTCTGCTCCTCCTCCAATCCCTCACCCTTCGTACACACACGTGTGCAGATAATGCAACCACTGAAGGTCCCACCAAGCAACTACAAGAGGTTTCCATAAAGCAGTCCAGGTGCAGATTCCTTTGTGCCTCTCAGTTCTTGTGATGGCATCGGGGCCTCTGGAAGATGCTGGTGGTAATGCAGATGCAGCTGGTGTCTTCGGGTGATGCAGGTCCGTGACTCCCAATATCTTGTTCCTCTTTCAGGCAGACGAGGTTCTGCAGAGGAATCATAGGCAGGAATTGCACCATGTCCCAAGGCATTTTAGTCTTGACTTCAAATAGCTAAATGCTCACCCAGCCCATAGCTATGGTGAATAATGCGGTGGTTTCTGGAGATGGATGAGGTGTGTTTTCCCCCACACCAAATGAAAAATAGAAATGTAAAGGGAAAGTGAAGGAATTAGTGGTTGAGCAGACTGCAGCGCCATCCTGCAGCAGTGGCAGCGCCCGTCTCACTTGAGGACACGAGGCGGTGCAAGCTGTCTTGTTTGCATCAGCTTGGTCAGGCTGGACGTGAGGAGCACGTGGCTGCCTTGCAGGTTGTCAAAGTAGCTGACGTTGCTGCTGATACAATATGGCTGTTGGCTTAAGCAACTTCAGGCGTGGCAGAATAAACCCGCATCTGCCTCCGTGTGATGCTCTTGCATGCCAGCCAGTGTAAATGCAACGAGAATTGCCCCAGCCTCTAGTGGATGCGTTTTCTGGAGATGTCCTGTGCCTGAGGAAGTAAGTGGCTCTGGTTTCCCCAGCCCTAAGCTCACTGTCAATAATGTGGGGGATGCGTGTTGGCAGCTTCCAGAGGACTGGGGCAGCCTTTTCTTTGGTATTCAGCCAGATTGTTTGAATGTCACCTTCCTCGTCCTGAAGTTCTGCCTCCACTTGTCATCTTTCCACTCTCACAGCATGACGCTTTGCTGTCAGTCTGTAATCAGTCCCAGGTGGTGCATGGCAAGAATGATGTGGTTAAAATCTTTCACCATTTTGTTTGTATACTTTCAATCTCCACTTTCTTTTGTTGTTTTTGTTATTTCCTGTTCTTTGAGTCATTGAAGGTGCTGCCCACTGTGGGCTTCCCCGCATAGCTTCCTGCCCATGCTACCATGATGTTATTTCTAGCCACAGCTCTGTTACAGGCAGCCACCACCATCCTAGCCACACTGTTGCCCAACCTGCATCTGTTGGTCACCTCGGCCTTTTTAGTCAGAGGTAAAAGTCACATTTGAAACACGATTGCACCTGTGTATTTTAACACGCATAAGCAGTGTTTGAAGGGTGATGGAGCACCATGCTGCTGCTGTTCTTCAAATCTGCTGTACCAGTACAGCCACTGTGCTTTATGCGCAGGGCCGTGTGCTGAAAGCTGCAGGAGCGTAGAGCTGCTGTGCGATGCAGAAGCGCAGGAACTGGCTGCTTAGCTGCTTCCAGCAAAGCAGAGCTTTCTGCAGAGCCCTAGTAGGCACCGTGAAGGTGGTCGCCACATCCCAGCCTTGGGTATTGTTACCTTGCAGCTCTGGATCCAGCAAGTTTGATGCCATCCTAGCTTTTGCCACTCAAACTTTGACTTGGAGTCAAATACAACCTTAGGTTGTACTCAAGCATTAAAAAAAATAAAAATAAAAATGAGTTAAGTATCATTGCTAATGCATTTAAAGTCTTGACCAGTAAAAGCCCTTATCCTGCAAACTTGCTCTGTGTAGCATCAGGTAAAGCACAGTTCAAAACGTCCTTGGCTGCCAGTGTGATGGCAGTGCTGCCATTCATGGAACTGAAAAAGCGGAGGTGGCAACAAGAAGTCAGCAAAGAAAATAAGGAGTATATCTGCTCAGCAAGGAATAACTTGAACTTCTGATGTATGCAAATGATCCAAAATGCCATCTTCCCACCCACTCCCTTTTCTGCCCGTCTTTCTTACTTTTTCTTTATGGTATGTCCAAGCTTTCTAATTGTATACCATCCTCAGAAGCTGCAGTTATTAAAACTGTATTTTACTGTCATTTAAACATTTTCCACATCGCTTACTGAGGTACACCGAAGGGTAGAATAATGAGTGCTTACTTTCTTGCGTGCTAACAGATGATTTTTCAAGATAATTTAACTTTGCCTGAAGTATAATCTTTATAACAATGGATACCTGATCATATATTCACTTCTCAGTACCCCTGGAGACAAATTTCATGCTGACCATTCAAATGAATATTATCATGCAAGTACTAACAAGACTGACTGGGACTAACTGAGTTCTGTGTAGGCGTGAGAACCATGATGATTCTGATAAATTCCCACGTTACAAACCAACCTGTTTGATCTGATTCAGTACTTACTTTTAATGGGAGCAAGGTGATCTAAGAGGATTTTTTTTCTTAATACAGTTTTGCCTCATGGAAGCTATATAAAAGCCATTTGTAGTAATGGCAATTTACTATTAGGTCTTTGAATCTGCAGTTGTGCTAAGCGAGGGAAGCCAAGGCTAATAACCAGGAGCATTATTTTGCCTTCATTTCATAGAGGGGGTTCTCAAAGCTCAGGGGACTTTCCAGAGCTATGTGATATGTTTGCAAATTCCTGTGATAGACCGTTACTCTTGTCATTTTCCTTATCTGTATAGAGTCGTACATACCTATGTGACAGATAGTTTACATGCTGAGAGGATTATAAAATATTTTCAGTCTCATTTGCCTCTAGTACCTTTAGGCCATGTATCTAGTTCCAATCTGGATACAGACAATTAAGTCCCCAGGCAAACCAAACTAGGATTTTATTTTAAAATACACTTTTAAAACTCATAATTGTTCATATAGTGTCTTTTATGCTCCCTTGCTCCTGATTTTCTTTAATTTAGCTTCATGCTTGATGGAACCTTAAAACTGTAAAACAGGAGAAGGCTTTGGAAGCAATAGAGTAACTTCCTTATATTTTGTGGTTCCCTAAAAATGGCATCAATAAAAATGTAATAATCTCCTTATCTTGAAACTATTGTATGATTTCACTCTGATTTATGTTTTTTTTTCTTTTTTTTTCTTTTTTTTTTTTTTCTTTTATTCCAGGCCAAACAAACAAAATAGCCAAGGAGGCAGCCAACAGATGGACTGGTGTGTATGCATTTATCTTGCCTAGCTTCACACTAGAGCAATTTGAGTAAAAGACCTACTTGATGTTAAGAATTTTACATTTTATTAGGCTTGATGCAGGATAGTGCTCACTTCTAAAAAGCATACAGAAATATATTTGGGTATAAATCATGGTTCAAAAAAGAATAAATTTTATCAGTTTAATTACTAGATGTATTTAATGTCACTTTAATAAATCTTTTCTTCTGGTGCTGTCTTCCATGCTATGTTAAAGCCTACAGCTCATTTTTTTTGGTTGAGTTAAAATCTCTTAAGATGAGAAAACTTTAATAGAAAGAGACCAGAAATGGCAGTGTTTAGTTTGGCACTGTCATAATTCCAGGTATCCAAAAAGTTTAATTCTTCTTCTCTGAATTTTCATCTGTTTCTGAAGAGTAGAATGCTTTGTGGAACGTTATTGCTGCTACCATATGATGGATGCTAATATAAAGCAGGGATTTTTTAACCTAATTTATCAGCTTTGACGTGCAGGAGAAATGCTGCATAGTTTTATAGAAATTTACTGCGGTAACATTTGTATGGAAGTTTAACTCAATTTTCTGCTGTTGCTTAGCTTAGCTATGTTGCTTCATATTTCCATTTTGCAGAGCAAGCAATATGTACATCCATTCTTTTTTCTTTAATTATTTGAAATATGGTTTGTAATTTTTTGTTTAGAATTCATCTACTACTGCTGGACTGCTCGCTATTATCTGTTATGCCAAGTGCAGCTGACTATAGTAGTCATAGGCTTCTGGCTATTACTATTCTCTATCTTCATTTTCATTGTTTTTTTTACTGTTTGTGAAGAGACAAAGTTATGTATTTTGAAAATAACTTTGGGGGTGCAGTTGTCACGGCTTTGTATTGTTGATGACAGGCTGTTATCAAGATGTTTAGAGAAGTGAGGCTCCTGTTTTCTGTTCCAAATCTACTTAATAGTGATGTTCTTGACCATGTACCTTTCTCTAGAGCTGGTGCAAATGGATTTGGTGTATGCAAGACCACAAGTCACACTTCCTTAAACATTCAAAACTGTATGTTTTCCATCCTGTTTACAGATAACATCTTTGCAATAAAGTCCTGGGCCAAGCGTAAATTCGGATTTGAAGAGAGCAGAATTGATAAAAGTTTTGGAATTCCAGAAGATTTTGATTACATTGACTAGTTGCTCGGCAGTTGATAGCTGACATAATTGTACATAGTTTGTTAAATATCTCTCAGCTGGCATTTAAATGTGTGCTTGAATCCTCGCCAAAATGACTGATCACCCTTTAATTTGTAGTTTTTTGTTAAAGTTAATAAAATACTAAAAATATTTGTTGCATTTCATTTTTTTGCTCCTGTCCTCTGGACAATAAATCACTTGGTTACTCATGTGAGACAGACTAAGAATGGAGAGAGGTTATTGAGGATAATTATCACAAAGTCCTGAGACTATTTTTTTTTGCTTAACTGAGAGCTCTAAGTACTAAGAGCTAGAAGACTGAGAGATTTATGTTTAAACAGGATGAAATGGAATGGAAAACACTGGGAAATGTGGAATAGAGTGAATATTTCCTCATCTAGAAAATGAAATACAAAAGAGGCAAAACCCATTAATGGCAAGCACTGAGACAGTAGCAGTGTGAATTGAAAAGATGTTTAATTTCAAGTTGTTCTTTATTGCATTGCTAGAGCTGCTTGGGAGTTTAACAACAAACTTTTGTTTGTTGTTGGAAAAGACTAGCTCATTGGAATTAAGTCGTCTCCAGTAAATGTACTGGATTAGACAACAGTCATGCTGAGAAAACTTCTCTGGTCAAGGCCTTTACTGAGTAGAAGAAGAAGGTGAGAGAATCTGTGCGTCCATTCACACCACATTGCAATGAGATTTTGGATGTTAAACTGGGATGTGAGAGACAAATTCAATTTGCTGTTCAAAACTGAGCATGGTAGGGCTATTTGGGTTTACAGGCTTTTTTCAATTTTAAACTAAAAAAGCAGCCCACCAAAATAATATCAAGTTTCAGGTTGTCTCATTTTTGTTTGGTGAACTTTCACAAGTTCATAATCTGCTTCTGGTTTCTAGCTCTCATCAGTGCATGGCTACAAAAAGAAGGTTTGAGAGTACAGACTGGGCTTGTACCTCCCGAAGCTATGGATTGTGAGACCACATTTCTGCTGTGCAACTCCGGAGGATATAAGCTACACCTGTCAGAAGGCAGGTATGCCTGCTGCAAGGGAGATGCATGTATCACTAGAAAGGGTCTGCCTTTTTTGTAACCACTGATGAGAGCATTGCTGGAAAGGTGACATGTAGCGAGAGAGATGCTCAGAAGCTTGTCTCTTGTGATTTTTCCAGTTAAAGAGCTTCCGTTTCAGTGTATGTTTAGATCCAAGGATTTCAGGTGTGCCCCTGGCTATTGTCATCTTACTTCTATGAAGTTATTGGGAAGATACCAAGTGGAAAATTTTTCTCATATAGAGGTAGCATGGTAAGGTATCTGTTGCCTAAGGAAAATGTGTGTGATGCCTGGCACGTAGTAAAATGTCAGTGTGCTTACAACACTGTTGCAATGGAGACATTTCGGTCTCTGCATGTGGAAGGATTTTATTACTAATGTATCAGTGTGTGCACACCTGCCTTTGAGAGCATGGATCTGCCACACACAAGGTGGTGATGACCCAAAAAGCTTACTTGTGTTAAGGAATGCAGAGCACATGAACTCTTTGATGGTGCTTACCTTATAGAATCGCTCTGACATGGATGAGCTTCTGTTCACCAAGGAGTCTCAAGTAACTTATGGTCTGGAGCTGTTGGTGCACGAAGACTTCCTATGGTACCTGGAACAGCTGGCTTACATTGCAGGAAAAAGGGTTTCTTAAGGAGTTCTACTGTTTTGGCTGCTTTCCAAATTCAAGAAGGAAATGAAGATGACCAGCTATGTAAGTTTAGCTGCAATATTGTGGCTTCCTGTCTGTAGGGTGAAAGCGCTGTGAACTGCAATAAAGAATATAATAACAAATATAATGGATAAATAAATGTGATTGGCTGCAGCATCTCTAAGCAAGTCTACCTCAGCCAGCATGAACAATACTTCTAAAACATCAAATGCAGCTCTAATGCTTTGGATGCAAAACTTTAGTAGAAGCACAAAGAATTTTTAGAAATATATTTTTGTAGAGTTTTTGTTTCGTTTTGCAGGTACAGAACAGAACACAGAAGTGCAGTCATTCTCCTGTCTTCTACTTCTGATGCTGGTTAGTAAGCATGTAGGTGAGAATGTATCTCGTCCTGTAAGAATACCATTTTGGAACAACCAAGGCAGAAATTTCTCAGCTAAAAAGAGGCAGTGAAGAAGAGTTACGTTATCAGAAACTGATGCTTTTTCCTGTAGTGGAAATGACTTACTTTATGTTACCTTTCTCATGATTCTACGTTTTTCATGCAGGTGACTTTCAGTGGGAAAAGCAAATGAAGTTCCCTTCTGAGACAAATTGATAATTTTTATGATTTGAATATTCCAAGACACATTGCTGCATCACGTTTAGAAGCTTTTCTTCGTCAAATGATAAGGCTTCTAAACCCCATAGTATGGAACCATGTGTGATTACATTATGTGGAGATATATTTGTTCACTTGGAGTTTTTAGAGAAGCAGAGAATTGTTTTCTGATGAGTTAAAAGTTACCAACAGTTAAAATGATAATCCTTCTGAGATGTTTTTTGCTATTAGCCTGTTATAAAAAATGTAAACAATCAATCTAATCTTGTGCCCTGGTTTGTTTCTTCGGAGTTTTCCTTGCATAGAATCTGGGATATTTCTAAAGAGTCTAACATGAAAGTGGTGGTTTTAAAATGCTCAATTCTGCTGTCACTCTTGTGGTTATGTCACTGCTATATTATGTATATGTCTTCCTCTTTTTTTTTTTCCTGCCTTGTAGGTTTTTTGCCCATGTAAGGTAGATATTTTCAACTGTTACAGCTAAGTCAGGAGGTCAGGCCCTTACTAAAATTCAGGCTTATAACTGAAACAGCTACTAATGCAAAGTGTGCAGATCAAAGGCAGCTGTTTCTATCAGTCCCCAGCTCTTACAGGAGGACTATCAGGTTCAGCTTTTTCAAAGTATTATCATGATAAGTTTATTGATACAGTAATAGGCTGAAGTGATGGGTAAACCTACTGTTTGGGACTGGTGTTGATTAGTCACAGTGAGGCAAACCTAGACCTGGGATAAAATATTTGTTTGCATCCACTCTACCTGCAAATCTCATCTGTATAAAGAAAGCTTGCTGATTTATACCTGCCCTGATAAAAACCTGTTCTTCTTCAGCTTTCTTTCACCTAGCCACGTGCATGCTCTGTACACCACCACGCATGAACCCTAGAGCTTCTCTTGTGGTGCTCGCTTCTACAGCGTGAAAATGTCAGCAGTCAAAAGGGTCTGTCCTCTGACGTAATTCAGCTGCTAAATCTTTCATTAATGCGCCCTCTGAAATGTCATTACTTTCGCTTTCTTAAGCTTGGAGTGCAGTAAGCTATGTGTTTTAGATGGGAAAATCCAGGCTGTGAGGCAAATGGCATGGTGATGCTGTGACTAAGCAGCAAAGCTGGAAGTGAAACTTTCCCAAAGAGCAATGGGAAAAGAAACCCGACCTGTCATGGTGGCTGAGGTGCTGGATGCAAGAGCTCCTTCAAGCAGAGCCCTTCTGTCACCCGAAATGTTCCCAGCAGCTGGATGATCTGGCTGGTACTTGTCTTTACCTTGTTTCTTGCAGAGCTGAGGTCTGTATGATTACATCTGTCATTTCTCTTTCTTTTCCCTACAGCGTTCTTAAACTTTGCACTGGATTTCAGCCAAATACAGCTGGAGGGGCTGCAGTGCGAGCTCGCAGTTTAACTGTTCTGCTTGGCCGGCCGCCTGATAAATAGAGGCTTTCCTTTTCCCACCCGCTAGTTCAGGGACTTGTGAAGGGACAGAGCATGCCAGAGGTGGGAGGAAGAAGGGAAAATGTTGGTGATAGCTGTGTAAGACCTAGAAGCTTTTGGTGCCAGGTGGTGACTGAGTTCATGGTGAGGGTCTGGCAGTGCTGCCAGGGATGAGGTTGGACATGGTACGTGCATCATTTTGGGGGAAGGAACGGGGATCTAGGAAACCGGTCTCTTGGCAGACAGACTTTGTTACTTCTGCTGCTCATGGAGCTGTGGTTACTGGGCTGGGCTTCTGTGGCACTGTAAGTTTGCAGGAGGTTTTACTGAGATAGTGATGGGATGTCTTGCCTGCTCTAGAAAATTGGTGTGCCCCAGAAGTGTGCATGTCCGGTGGCCTGAAGAGCCGGGTCCTAGGCTAGCGCTCAGTGTCATGCAGGTGCTAATAAGATACAACATTTGTGTAAGCACTCATCTGCTCCAGGGATGTACCTTTGCAGCAGCAGCAGCCTTACTCTTCAGTGTCCTTTTTCCATGTTCCTTTTGCTTTTACTCTTCCATTCCTCCACTGTCATTTCCCTTTCAAATGTGCTCACAGAAACGACGTAGGCTGGACGAGCAAGGTGCTGCAGTCTGCACATACAGATGGCTCTCTTACTCCTCTCGCTAACATGCACGTCAGCACACACACCTTCCCCTACACAGCCACACAGGAAAGCAGGCACCTGCAAGTTAGACTTGCCTCTTCAAGCTGTATTTGCAGAAAGCTGTGTCTCAAGAAGAGTAGAGGGCAGAAACATCTGTGAACACCACCACAAGAACTTCTGAACCTTTCAGGGTCACTTCAGAAGCATTACAGTGCCTCAGAAATACCAAAACAGTCTTCACCCTGTGGATAGTTCAGCTATCAGTTGTTACTTCTTCACCCTACCTAGTCAATAACATTTTCCTTTTGGAAAAAAAAAAAATCATTCCCAGTCAAATGTTTACAACCAACAGCTTTCAACCAAAACCTGCTGGGCAATTTCCTGTCTCATTTTTTTTTTCTTCTGAAAACCGAAGTAATTCTGAGAAAAGAAGAACCTTTCCACATGAGAGACTTCATTTAAAGAAAAATCCAGCCTTCAGTTTCTAAAAATCTTACTGGTATATTAGCAACCAGCTCTAAAGCAAGTCCTCCAGTCTGAGGGGCACCTTTGTCAGGTCAGGCGGTGAAAGTGGACTGTGCTGGTGAGGAAGTGCAAAAGGGATGCTGTTAAAAACGGAGGCCCCTACAGAAAGCCAGCAGAGGAAGGAGGTGTGTTAGAAGTGAGAATGGGCTGAGCTACCACCTGCATGTCGAGTCAGGGTCCTGCAGGGATTCACCTGCAACTGGGCTGCCTTGGCCCTCACAACTGTCTTCAGGCCGAATGTCTGTGGGGCTCTGAAGACAAGATTTTTATGCTGAGGTGTAGAAAGTCTTATTTCTTTTCTAAAGCCTACAGTGGAGAAAAAATGTTTTTTTCTTCTTCTGTCCATTTAAGAAGAAAAATGGGGGGGGAGGCAGGAAAGAAGGCAATTGCATCGTTTTCTCAAATTACCACTACTAGCCATGCAAAATAATGCCTCTGCCTGATTCTAGCAATCTGGAGGATTTTTGAAGGAAGCTAAAAGTCAGATTTCCATATCTTGTTCTCCATTTCATAGAAAATTTAATTGGCTATTGAGTCAGATTTTTTTTTTTTGCCTGCTGTACTCGATAAAAACATAATCCCAGTGGCAAAAATGCTTTTGATTATTTTTTTTTTTTGCATGGACATCAATTAATCATCATAATAAACTGTATTCCTCTGTAGGCTTTTTTTCCTCCTAAAATATGTTCTAGGGAATATACTTTTCAATGTTTTTAAAAAGCCAGTCAGTTCCTGAGATCAGTAAATAAAACAACAAAAGTCAAGGCTCTGTAGCAGACCTGTTTGTTATTCCATGGCCATTAATATTGTATCTGTGTGAGACGGATATATAAGAAACAATACAGAAAAAAGTGTTACCAAGAACTACAAATCAAAGATTTAATCTGGTGAAAGGCAAGTCCCTACAATTAAAGGTGTTATAGCAATACTGGTTTACTGTTCTGTCCTTGGGTTGGAAGAGGTAAAAATGAAAAGAGTTAAGCAATTCAAAATCAAAGTTTCAAATCAAAATGTTCTATTAAAATTTGGTTATTACAGCTTTGTGGCTGTCTATTTTTATTTATTTTTAAGAGAAAAGAGCCCTTTCCTTATTATTGAATCCCTAAATGATAAGAAGATTGTCTAAACTTAGGACAAAACATGCATAGGCCATACGTCCTCATTCTGAGAAAACATGATATAAAATTGAGTCTGAAATACAGATTCACATACAGGTCTAAAATATGGACCACCCTCTCATCCCACAGCTTCCAAAGCTCTAGGAGAAGCAATAAAAATAGAAAGCAAATACAAAACAGAGCTGAAGACTAAAATGAGGGGGCGAAAAAAGCCCTGCTGACATCTACCCAAAGTCAGCATTTTAATGTTGTGTGTAGGAGAGAGACCCTAGAAATGCCTTTTCTTATCTCGAACTGGTGCTCGAATCCCAGATCAGTGTAAAGCAGGCTTTCTACTCTCAGAGGATATGAGTGTTATCACTTGCAGCCTCACATGGCTACTCCCAGGACAGGAAACCTGGGGACGATGTATATAAGTTACTTTTATTTGCTCACATTTCCGTGTAACAGGAGTGTAAACTTTAGGTGCTGGTGGCTTCACGCTTGCGATGACCATGGCTGTGGGCCTGCATGCAGCGGGCCTCACGGTCATCCTTGGGGCGGCCAGCACCTCTCAGCCTCCCTCGTCCCTGTGGCAGAGAGAGGAAGTGAAACAGGAAAATATGACCATAACAGTATATTCTTAGCTAGCTTCAGCCTGCCAAGCGTGCCCTTTTGTTCAGCCATACTGAATTTTCAGTCAGTAAAAGTGAATGAAATGAGAGAAATTGGCAGGCTAATCGAGCTGGGGCAGAGCATTGCTCAACTTGCTCACAGGCGTGGTGTGCAGCCAGGCTGCCAGGCAGCTGCTGTGGCCTGGGAGAAACCTCCTTTCGAGTTGTCCACCTGTAGTTTCAGAGGGCATGCAGGCAGTGACAGGGTTCTGCTGCGGGTCTATATAGCGTTGCTGCTCCACAGCACTTTGAAATGGATTATTGTAGTTCTGTGGGCCCTCTGACCAAGTCATCAGTCTGGTTAGGGAATGAGATGCTACGGGTTTGCTCTTCTTTACAATAAGGTTTCTATGATAAATGCCTTCTTGTTATTCTTAAAATCAGTTTCCATGGTAATGCTGTTACTGGAAAAATCTTTTTTGTCGATGAAAAGGATGAAAATAATTTCCTTTAGCAATCCTATGCTTAGCCAAGTAAAACTCCCTTTTCATTTGAAACTTATCTATGTCTGGAGGACCCGGACTTTTCCCTCCACTCCCTTTTACCGTCTGTGTCCTGGGGTTCACCACCATTCCCGTGATGTCCCTCTTCCACTCCATTCCCACGCAGGTACTGAATGACTCCTTGACGTGTCTCCACTCTCCTCCATCTGACCTCTTGGCTAACGCTGCTATGCTTGAGTCTCATTTTGATCTCAAAAACACAATTTTGCAGAAGGTCTGGGATGTTCCAACACATTCCCTCCTGGCCCCTCGGAAGGCTGCTGGGTGTGCTCAGCATTCGCACTGGGGTCATGCTCGGGCTGTGCACCTTGCTGGTGGACCTGCCTGTCTTCAGGTCGGCTGAGATCTCTGGCAGCATAGAAACCTTTCTGAATTAGTCTTGGGCCACTACCCCAGACTGCTAGATGAATTTAAATCAATGAGAGCGATTTTGTGAATCTTTCATTCACCTCAGCTTCCCGTTGTCAATGGCTGCAGGACAGTGAATCACCCTTTTACTGCAGGAGCAACTGAGCCCAGTTATGGGTACAGGAGGATTACGCAGTCTAGAAGAAAGCCATTTTGCCTACTACTTGCTTGCAGAGCCCAAATACCTTTGATAGGATGAAGAATCTTAACAAAGATGGGCAGGAAAGTAGATTTCTGAATAAGTATTCTTGGAATTGACAGAAATCTCATCCCTCTACAGTTTGAGAATCATCTTCAGCTCTCAGTGCTTTTTAAGGACAGATGTATTACCTTAGACTACTTAAAATAGATACTGAAACAAACCAAGTTTCAAGTTTAGTTCATTTTTCTTTGTTTGCTTTGGGATGGTAACATTTACCATTAGGTTTAGATGTTCTCCTTTTCCCTGAGCAAGTCACATCAAGCAACCTCTGTTTTCTTTGCATGTGTTGGTCATGCTAAATAAAGTCTCTTCTGATTTTTTTTTTTTCCAAACAGATATCCCTTATGTGTTTATATCTGTATGAAGCAAGATAACCTAGCTCTTCTGC
Organism: Aythya marila; assembly: GCF_965140915.1. NCBI lineage: Eukaryota > Metazoa > Chordata > Aves > Anseriformes > Anatidae > Aythya > Aythya marila. The sequence goes on along the minus strand of NC_139045.1, from coordinate 31,906,784 downwards.
TGAGGATGCACAAGACAGCATAAAACCTAGATGTAACCTCAGATTAAAAGTTAGGGTATGTGCATGCCAACTTTCTACCTCTGGCTTCTGGGACTATGGATCGTGGAATACGTGGTTCCCTTATTTCCACTGCTGGTTACTTTTACACACACAAACACACAAAAAAGACGTTAGAAATATCATCTTCTCCCCTTGCTATTATACATCGTATTAGAATATAAATGCATAAATAATTTTAGAACATGTTCTCCTCTGACTCTTTTAACTTTTTAGCATCATATATTTTGTGTCGGTGAGATCATTACTTAAAGGCATGTAATTGTTTTTGATCGTGCACAATTACATGGCCATAGATAAATCCACATAATGAGGTGCCGATTCACAATCGCACTGAGCAGTGATCTACTTCTTTATATGCTCAGTTAAGAGAAAATAAAATATTGTGCCATCAGAAAATATAATTCCTTTAAAGAGTGCTTCTAGCTTGAGTGGTAACATGCTTTTACATCCATATGATTTACTGGCCTTTTCTGTCTAGTCCTCTAGTTCATGCTCTTCATGCACGGCAATTACCAAGTCACAAATATATTTTCCAGCTGAGACTTTCATCATTTTCTCCCGGAAAAAGAGCAGTTACAGCCCCCCTCTTTGTATTTCAGGGAATTACAATAGTGATAAATCGCTGCTCAAGTGTTCTGTACTAGCAGTGTCTAGCACATCTGTAAGAGAATGTTATTAGCATCAACTCCACTTAATGATTCAATGTATTTAACCTGATTGAAGACAAATGAAAAAAAGAAAAGGTCAATAATATTTTTCTTGTTAATAATGATGAGTGCACACTTGTGCAGGACAGTAAGCCAAGCAAACCTGCTAACCTGCTCCTGGAGCGTTTGGAGACTGAGAACAGGACGATCAGTGGCTCCCACGTGTGCACTCTTTCTCCTGGGCAGAATTTGTTCAAAATCAGCAGGCAGCTTCTGTGAGAGGAGCTTGCGGGGGCAGTTCAGATTGGGAAATCAAGGCGGGCGTGAGGTGTGTTGGCCTGAGGGCAGGGGCTGGGGGAACCAGCCCCCTGCTCCATGGGGGCAGGAAGGGGAGATGCTGGCTTGGCCTTCTCCTCTGGTGAAATGAAGAGCCTTGAGGCATTCAGGGAGTAGCACAGGAGGATGCTCGAGGGGAGCCAAGCTTACCCCGCTGGATGTCATGCTGATTTTTATTTCTTCCAGGATGTAGATGAAACTGCTGAACTGAGCCACTGCAGTGGCAGCCAAGGAACAGGCAGATGGAAGCTCACCACCCTGCAGAACTCGGCAGCTTTAAGCGAGCCTGCACCATATTTCTGGTGGGTTTTTCTTTTTCCCTCAAGCTTGCTGCCTGACTGTAACAACGCATCTCAGATCTGGAACAAACCCAAGCGAGGGGGTCCCCGATGCCCCCCAGAGCTGGTCTTCGGCTGACCTCCTGCAAAACAAACTTGCTGAAAAAATGCTTTAGCCTCAGGGATATGCTGTAAATTTCCTTCGTTAAAAATGAGCTGGCGCTTCGGTGACTTGCAGGGACTGTATCCCTAGCTGGGGTGAAACAGGGTTTGCGTTGTTGCCTGTGCTTTTATAGCTGGGAGTAAGCTTGTGGCTTGTAAACAGTACCTAGCAAGTGGGAGAAGAAAAGTGGCATTAAACCCAGCTCTGGTAAGGAGAAAATCGAATGGAAAAATATGCATTTTTAATATGCCACTGGGTAAGTGTATAAGAGCAGAACAACATTCGCTGTAACCTGATATCCCTCAGGAATGAGGGAAAAGCTGACTGCTTGCTCCAGTGAGCCAAAAAATAAGAAAACATGTAAGTGCAAGTGTGCATATGGAATAATGCTTCTGAAAGCCACATGCAAAGCTGAATGTTAAAAAGCGAACAGTTTTGCACTGAAATTCGACCTATTATTATTTGTATGATGGGCTTCAGTATCCTAAAGAAAGCCCCAGTCCTTCTGCATTTGCACAATTGACAGATGGCTGTTTTGGCAGGTTCTAAAGGAAATTTTATACGTTAGAGACCTTCTAATTTCTTGTTGGAACCTAAACAGATTTTGGATATAAACACATAATGTATTAGAGCAACCACCACGTATTTCCTAGGCTGGATGCATTGTTTTCAGAGGTTTTCTTGTTTGGAAAAGCAGCCCCGCACGGCCATCGGGCATGCTGCAGAGCACATTTCCAGCACAGTGTGTGGAGAAGGAGGCAGGAGGCCGCTGCAGCCGATAGGAGCTGGGCTGTGTGCTGGCCTGCAGCACCTCCTGCCCAGCTGCTGCTGCTGGACAATTCCTGTAGGGAACTGCAAGTACACACAATCATTTGGAAGGATGCTGTGTAAGTGACAGTGGCATTTTCAGAAGAAAATGACAGCACTTAAGGCTGCAGGGAATTGCAGATGTTCTTTGAGAAACCACCACCAAGTCTAAAATTGCTCTCTGGGAAGTAAGATCTTCAACGTGTCCAAGTTGTCTGATTTTTCTAGAGCGCTTCTCTATGTAACATCTGAAAGGTGATTAAGATGTCTTAATTACCTAGGCTGCTGTAGGAATAAGACAAAAAAGCTGCTCTTTTGGTGTTCCTTTGGGTGGCTAGGACCTCCCTGCAGCCCCACCATGCTGCAAGAGTTCTGGCGAAGACTCCTGAGGAAAGAAAATGACATCAAACCAGCGGGGCTGGCTGCAGGTGCTCTGCCTGGTGCGTGCGAATAGAGCCGGTCTCGAGCCTGTGGCATGAAAAACCCCTGGTACTTCACAAACCTGGCTCCTTACGGTGTTTTTCGAAGATTCCTAAATTCCCCCCTCAGTTTCAAGTGGAAGTGAAACCCAGCCTGCTGCCTAAGCTGGGGGGTTGCAGCTTTGCACAGCGGCACCTTTTCATCGCAGCAGTTGCTCAGTCACGTAACTGCAGGTTGCAGCTTTGCAGTTTCTCCTCTGTTACCCCATGAAGAAATGAACACGTTTGGCTCCTTAACAGAAGCACGTCTGGGACCCATCCTGGCTTGCGGGGCCAGCTTGGGCAAATCCTTCGCACACTTACATGGAAGCCTGGCAGTGCTGTTCTGCAGTGTCATGTCTGGGATAGCAGCAGCACCTCAGGATTTCAAACAAGTGCTTCAGAATAGTTTTTCTATATCAAAGTAGTCTTTTTAACAGTAGTCTTTCCAATTTGAATGCATTTTGAAATTATTCTTAGTTTTGTGCTGTGTATTTCCATGTGACCAGCGTATCTTCCTCCCTCAAATGCACCTACATGGCACTGCTGGCACCCTGGACAGCCAAGCTTTTCCCTGACATCCTGCAGCATTGACTGCTTCCAGTTGCTTTATGCCTCTATCAGGGTATAACACTTTGAGCTAACGCTTCCCATGCCCCTTGTTTTTCCCCAGCTGGTTTGTTTTATTAATTTTTGGTTGCAGTGAAAAATAGTCCAGCTGGGCTGACATTAAGTAGAAATGCATTTCGCCCATATTAAAACCATCTGAAGCTGAAAATTAAACCACATGGCAACTCCGCTGTGGTTCGCGCTGGCTCCTTTTCTGCTCCATCGAGCGTTTCGCCTGCAGCTGAGCCCCGAGGAAGGACAGTGATCCTGGGGAAGCGAAGGCAGCCTGCTGGCGGCGATGGTCCTCCTTGTGAGGGCACGCTGCTTTCAGTGGCAGGACTCGGTGTGTAGCAGAGAGGCACTTACTTATTTCCAAACCCACGTGCATGGACTTGGTGCCACCGCAGGTTGAGGACTGGCTACTGTTTGTTTTTGGAGGAATGTTTTCCTCTCGGCTCAAGCTATGGTCAGCATGGTTAGACCGAGGGCAAGCCCTCTTCGCGAGGGGTGTGCATGGCACCCACACAAACCCAGTGTCACGGGGCTGAGGAGGATTCAAAGTCGGACAAATCCTCAGGTTTCAGCAGCTCCCGGGCACGGCTGCTGCATCTCGGGCAGTTTCTATCATGCAAGCTCCAGGGGTTGTCGTCTGTTATCCTTTACAACATAGAAATGTACATAGCAATGGCTTGGAAATTGTTACAGACCCAGAGAATAAATATGTATGTCTGCTGATCTTGAGGGCAGGAACAGTTCAGGATTAAAGACACTTTGCACAGACCCGTAGCTGCATAAACGCAGCGTGCAGTCCACATTTTCTGTTCGCTGCTCTCTCCTTCCTCGGTACCGCAGGGCTCCGAGCCCCGCGTGCAATGCTTGCTACATGATGCCATCTCTTCAAAACGTGTCCCGAGCTCGTGGGCTTCGGCAGCCCAGCGTCATTGTCTCTGAAGCTTTCAAAGCTTCGCTTTAGTTTTAAATGCCTCTTTAAGCACAGACAATGCTCTGACAGGCTTTCTGAAACTAAATGAAGCTTATAAAGCTTTGAACGCTATTGTAACGCGGCGGGTCCCGCAGGAGGCTGCAAATCCTGCTGTGTGCAAGGATCCACCACGCTTTCAAGTGGATGCAGTGTATGTGCTAAAAAATGTAGGCAGAGCAGGGCAAGGAGAGGACAGAGTGTGTCAGCATATTTTTTGAATTACCTAGCATGTGGTGGATACTGCAACAGTAACATTGCCTTTTAAAATAAATAAATAGAAAGTTAGCTGTCCTTGCTGCCTTTTTTTTTTTTTTTTTTTTTTTGGGTACTCAGGGAAGTTTGGGAGTTGCTTACTTGAGATGTTGGAGGAAGTGCCTCTTTTTGAATGGTTTGCCTAGCCATAAAAATTAAAGGTTTTTGTTTGTTTGTTTTTTTCTCAATCACTGATGGGCTCTACTATGGGAATAACTCAGTGTTGTCCTGTACTGATCGAGTCCTTTGTGCGATTGTACAGGTGTGTTTTGCTGGGCAGCCTCCCATGAAAAATGCACAAGGGGGGGAAATGGCAAAGTAGGGCAGGTGAGTATGTGGGTCCCCTAGCTGTATTTAATGAGGCTGGGGAGGCAGGGGGAGCCGGTGGTGACTCTGTTCAGAAACAGGAGCGCGATGTTGGTCAACTGTGGCACGAAGTGGGCTGCCAGGAGCCGCAAGCTGACGATGGCCGTGCTGCCAGCCCAGCCAGCACCCAGGGGCGTGCGCGGCGCCTCGCCAACAAGCCCCAGCAGTGGCTGCGGGTCATTGTCTGTGAGGCTGGGACTGGGACAGAGCCTGCTGGTGCCCTTGGGGCCGTGATGGAGCCTGCTGGCTGCCCCAAACGGCGGGGGACCAAGATGGCGGCGGCGCCTCTCGCCATGCTGGGGAGGGGGCGCGGCCTCTGCGGCGCTGGGCGAGCCCTGCCCGGCGCGGCACCGCCCCCCGCCCCCCGCCCCCGCCCAGCCGCAGCACGGCGCGGCGCGGCTCGGCATGGCGGGGCTGCGCTACCCGCAGCACGGCGGGCACTGCCGCGCGGCCGCGGCCATGAACCTCCTGCTGGGCGTCTTCCACGTCCTGCTGCCCTGCTTCCGACCCGGCGAGGCGCAGGGGCAAGGTGAGCGCCGGGGGGGCGCCCCCGCTGCTGCTGCTGCTGCAGCTGCTGCTGGTGTTATTGCTGCTGCTGCTGCAGGGGGGAGAGCGGGGCCGCCGCCCCCGTCCCCGGGGCGCTGCCGCGGTGGCAGCCCGGGGACACAAAGGCGGGCGGCGGCGGCTGGCCCCGTGCCCCCCGGCGGTGGGTACATGTGCGGTTTCTCTCTCTGCCCGCAGCCATCGAGCCCATCCCCGGCGTGGTGGAGCTGTGGCAGGCCGAGGAGGGCGAGCTCCTGCTGCCCGCGCAGGTGAGGAGGGTCGGGGGGCGCTTATGGGGTCGGGAGGGCGCTTATAGGGCCGGGGGGGGGGGGGGGGGGTATGGGGTCGGGGTGTGGGCTGGGGGACTGGCCGGGGCTGTGCTGTCAGGCGGCGCCCATGTTCCCGGGGGCTGCTTCCCCTGCACGCCTTCCGCCCCTGCCCCCGGGGGGGGGGGGGGGCAGCTTCATAAGCTTCATTTTCTCCACTTTCCCTTTTTTTTGTGTTGTTCTTTTTCCCTTTATTTTTTAAAGGCCGAGCGTGCCTGCCTGCCTGCGCCTTTGCGTGGCAAGCGCCAGATGCGCACGCAGTAACCCTGCATATATTTATATTTCGCAGCAGCGCTCAGGTGAAGCCATTTTTATTCCTTTTTTTCCCCCCCCCCTCCAATGACACCTCATTTAGGATGTCACTCCCCCCGTCGTGGCACATTTTGTTTTTTTTTTTTTTGCTCAGCTCCTTTTGTGGAGCGGTGGCGAAAGCTGCAGCGATCTGCATGGGGCGAGGAGCTGGAAGGGTGCAAATGCGCGGCGCAGCCTGTGCGGGAGGAGCAGAGCTGGCAGCGGTGGCCTGGAGTTTATGGCATTTCAGGCAGGCATTTAACTCGCGGTGACGGACTCAGCCATATGTCGAGCCGTGCCTTCCTAGACTGCGAGGCACCAGGCGTATAACTGGGGAGAATCAGGCCCTTAGGGACGCCGTCTTGTGCGAGAGCACTTCCTTTCTCCCGAGCCATTACACCCTTCTGCATTTGGTGCCCGACTGCCGATACCCACCAACGGGGGGGAAAAACAGCACAAGTGTTATTTCTCACCGCAGCTAGCTTCCTGGGGCCCAGCTTCCTCCATTCCAGCATTATGGAAGCATTTTCTCTTGTATGTTTCATATTCCCACTCCTCCCCCCCCCTTTTTTTTATTTTATCTCTTACGCTGTTCTGAATTTGCCTGCTGCTATTTGGAAGTGTAGATGCGGTAACAGCTGGGGGAAGGTGCAGAGTCTCCGTGGCCAGAGGTGCTCAGGGAAGTCTGCCTCCTGCTTGTTCGCCTTTACCTTGAAGACGTTAAGATGCGTTAGATGTAGGACCACGTAATGCAGTTGTTTATAGTTGCTCCTCATAGCAGAGAGGTGATTACGTAATGTTTACTTCCCGAGGAGATTGGGTCCTCTTGGAAAACACTTTGTTCTCGAGCATCCTCAAAAAACGAGCTCCGGCGTGGCTGCAGCTAAAACCAGTCGTGAATGGCCCTGGAACTTGTCGCCTTTAGTGCATGGGCTTGCTGAACCCTTGCAGCAGTAAAAAGGATGAGGCTGTTCTTTCATTTCTGTAGATGCAGCATTGGGCATGCAGGAAAGCAAACAGACCTAATTCCAGTTGCAACAGAGTGAGAAGAAATCACCTATAGGCTCGCTGAAATAAGACAATGTTAAGAGACAGATGAACCAGTGTCTGTGAGCACTGGTGGTGCAAAGACTGCTTTACGTAGCTTTCTCTTTGGAGCGTGGAGGTGCAAGCAGCATCTGCCTAGTAGGACACTGCTCAAGCAGAAACAGGAGGTTCCGCAGTCAGGTTTTAAAACCAAAGCGTGGTTCCAGGCCCAGCCCTGGTGCTCAAATTTCTATTCCCCTGTGGGCTTTGGCTTTACTTAGCTCTTTTCAGGCTTGTGGCTGGATGACCCATTTGAAGCTGCCTTTCCCAGTCAGCAGGAAGAGGAAAGGAGACCTCTCTGTGTGCCTGTGGATGTGTTGATGGGCCATCTCCTTAGTGATGGACTCCTCTAGTGAGGAGCAATGCCACTGGCCTGCTATTGCTGTTTGTAGCTTTTCTCTGAGCTCCTGAGGGACCAAGCGTTGCCCTGTTTCGATCACCTTTGGTACGTACTTATTTCACTATGTCTGAGCTAGTGAAAACAATTCAGTGTTGTTGCCCTTCTGGGTCAGCGAGGAGCTTGGCAGGGGTGTTAGCATTAGCTCTCGAGATTCAGAAAACCTCTTCACCTGTTAATGTTTGATTTCCCTTCCTTTGTTGGAGGGATGGTTAAACTCACAAGAGATTTACTGCTTGTTGGTGGCCACGCTCCACAAAAAGAAGAGGATCTGACTTGCTGCTGCAAGGAGGTTGCCCATGTTCTCTTCCTTGCGAGAGCAGCCATTGCCATGTGGACACCCAGGCAGTTACTGCCAGTGTCACTGGACCAGAGCAGTGGTGATGTGATGGTAAGGATCCAGTAGGATGAATAACTTCCTGGCTCTTGAGTGGGTGAGAAGTGTTTTTTGATGGTGAATACTCAGGAGTAGCCTCATCCATGTATTGAAAGATGGGTGCAGGGGAAGGCGTTGGGCATGGGAAGCATCCTGGTTCCTCGATCGGCTTCTTTCTCTTCTCTTGAGGAGAGAGGGAAGGAAGGACAGACGGACAGGAAGGCGTGCAGCACAAGAGCAAGGACTTCCCATGCAGAAAGGAAGAATCCCAGGAAGGAGCCATGCGTGCCACTCTCCCAGTGTGCCTCCACCCTGCCTGCATGTCGCGAGCTCTGGACAGGGTAGAGATGAGCTTGTCCTGTCTGTCCAGTCCTTTTGCCTGGCTTTGGCAGGCTACCAGCACTGTCTGAACGATGCTTTTCCCTTTCTGTAGTGGCTTTGCACTATTATCTTATTTTCCATGCATCATCAACTGTCTGTGACATAGCAGTTTTGAGCATTTCTTGCTGCATGCAGCATTTGAGAATGGGAATGAGATCGGCCAGTCGCCCAGTCAGCTGCCAAGTTGCCTATGCCTGCTTTTGTTTTCAAGATCACAAGCGGAATAAAGAAATCATGTTACAAGGAAGGGGGAGGTGTTTCCATCTTTGTAGTCGTTCCACAGGCCTCTCGTAGCATCACTCCGTCTGCGTGCGCTCTGCGAATGCGCCCGCTGGAGCGGAGCCGCCGGCGGCCTACACGCCTCCACCCTCGTCACTCTACCTTCTGTTTCCTCTTGCTTCCCTCTCATTGTTTGCAGGCCCCCTCCCAACTTCCCTCCTGTGTGTCGCTTCACGCCTTTTTTTTTTTTTTTTTTCCTTCCCCTCTCCTTGGGAGCGTTTCTCCTGCTTTTGGCTCCCTCTGAAAACGCCCTGACTGCAGGGGGTGGTGGCTCACCTGCAGCTGCTGGCCCATGGCCGAGCCTGAAGGGTGGCTGGGCATGCGTCGGCCCCTGAACTCAGGGAGGATAGTGTGCTTCCATATGTCTTCCCCCAATGTTAGTATTTCTTCCTGGGTCCCCTTTTTGCTTGGAAATGGGCTCAGTTTTCCAGCCTGAAGTAGTGTCGGTATTCCCTTTGGGCTGAGTTCCTCTTTCTTTGCAAAGGTAGTGTGGCCAAAGGGGCTCCTGTGTTCTCCTCTTCCTCCTTTTCCTCGACCTCCTTTTTATAGCATCATGACACAAAACGTCTCCAGGGTGACTGGATTTTTGTTTTGCTTCCTGGGACTTGTCACAGATGCTGAAGAATATGAAGTCTTGCCTGCCTTGATGGTTGGGAGATGAATGGAAAGCCAGTGGGTTTTTGACATGGAAGATATCAATTGGGAGAGCCTTGATTAAAGCAGTTGTGTTTTTTATTCAAACTCGTTGCTATTTTATGGGCTTGGTTGTATGTAACTTGTTAATACTTCTGTAACTAAAATGCTCAGAAGAGATCTTTGGGTAGGACTTGACACTCAAGCCCTTCACCATTAAAGGCTGAAAGAGCTCCAAATATGAAGTCAAACAGTGCAAAACTGCAGTGTAGTTAGTCACATGTGGTTTTTGCTTTTTGTTTTCCTCTAAAGAGGAGAGAGAAGAACTCCAGGAGAAGCATGGTAAGGGGATCTGGTCTTCTGTATCCACAGCCACAAAAAAATGAAAGGAGAGACACAAATGCCATCTGCTATTTACGATGGACACCACTTAAAAGAGGTTCTGGGGAGCTGATGTAGTGTGATTATCTCCATCAGAGGCTGCTGTGGTAATTATCCTGAGAATCTGAGGGCAGGGCCAAGCCAATTAGGTATATATGGAGGAGGACATTCAGTGCTTTCCTTTTAGCCCCTTCAATTTAAAGTGAAATAATGAAGGCTAAATTTGAGGTCTTATGATTGAAAATGACAGCAAGGCATCAAAGGTAATACATAGCAGCCTTTTTTTTCCTGGTGTCTGTGTCTATCTGATGTAATGGGTGTTCTCCCATCCATGCATGTGGTGTGTAGGACATGAGCAAGATGTTTCATTAGAGGAACGCCTTGAGTACATTTGAATTTCTTTGCAGGCATGTAGGAAGTTAGAGTGACTGCTGATTTTAAGATTATCATGATAATGTTTCAGGTACTGAATTTTGGAGAGAAAGGAAGATGCCACTATTTGCTGTATTATAGTCAGTGATAGGCACGGGGCAGATACCGAGCTGTGTGGGCTTTCACCATAAAGATTCTGCCTAGGTCTGAAGGATACATACTTTTTTCTTTTCCTTTTGGCCCATGTAGTAGAGCCTTGTCTTCAGTTCCTGTTCTTCAGTGCTGCTCAGGGGCTAATCAGGTTAATTAGTCTGCCAGTTGCGAAAGCTGATGACGACCTTGATCTTGCATATGTATCTGAGATATGTGGCACTGCAGTGTGTCATTAAGAGAGGCATATCCTATCAGCCATGCACAAATTGAATATACAGAGTCACCTACTTCAAAGCAGGGCTTGTCTGAAGGCACACAAATTGTGTGAAAGCCTGAGACAGACTTAGGGTGGGATTATGTTCTTCTTTGGGCTGTTAAAAGGCTCTTCCAGCCTCCCAGTTGAGCTTCTGGATGGTGCTGATATGACTTGAGACTGGCTGGCCATGCAGATTATGCAGAAACTGTCAGACCAGGCTCTCATGCCTTGTGTGACATGAGGGAGGCTCTTTTGGGGCACAAGATAAGCACCTGCCTGTATTCAGGATGAGGTTTGGTGAAAGGGGATTTTTTTTTTTTTTCTTTCCTGTCATGGATAGGCTGCTGTGGCCTGCGTTTTGGCCTCAGGAGCTGTTTCCTTCAGCCCCTTGTACTCGTATGGGAAAATTGTAGCTGGATAAAGCTTCCTGGCTTTGCTTTCTTTTTGTTTTTTAAATCCTCAGTCTGTGTGTAGCATAACATATATGTGACATATACAGAGAGGGAAGAAGGTAGGAGAAGGCTGGAAATGGAGCTCTGCATGCATGCTCCCAAGTCAAGCGTGGTTTTATTTATATATATATTTTTTTTTGCACAGTTGAGTTTTCATGCTGTGGCTGTGCCGTAGATTGGGAACGTTTTTCTTCGTCGTTGCTTAACAAAACGTGAAGAAGAGAAGTAGTCAATACTAAGATAATGAGTGTTGAGAGTGAGCACTGTGTAATGACAGTCCCAGGTTTCTAATGCCTGGCAGATGTTAAACCATTTAAAGGAAGAGTTAAGCCATTTAAAATGAGGATAGGTTGCCAGCCTGTGTGGCAGAAGAGCTGTTCTTGGGAGAGGTGGATGAGGTGTTATGGTACCAAGGTCCTGGAAATGTGACAAAATGTTGGAGAAACTGGAAAATGGGTGATGCTTTTGTGTTGTGCTTTTCAGGTAGGGTCTAGCAAACCTTTGCCTGCTTGGGCTTTGCAGGAGGTTGCCAGGCCTCCTTGAACGCTGGCCGCAGGACCTCCAGGTGTGTCTGTGCTGCAGAACCATGCAATGGACCTGGACAACAAAGTGATTTATTTTTTCTCTCCCCATTGTGTAATGAAAACAGAAGCTGGTGAAAGCTAGTGTCTTGTGGCCTGTGAGTGATGCACTTCAATGGAAAGTGTGTGGGAGGAGTGGTGGAAGGTGCTCTCTTAATTTTAAAGTTGTTTTTTCATGTTTTTTTCCTACCTTTTCATTGCTACAGTCTTTATCTGGTGTCTTGTGGAACTGTCACCTGCTTCTGCAGCGGCTGGGGAAGCTTACCAGCTGTGCTTGGCAGGAGAGCCCTGACCTCGTCTCGAAAATGTTAATCTCCCTGAAGTTGTGCCTCATTTCATCAGAGCAGATTGGGCTGTTGTAACACGCTCCGCTTTGAATTATACCTACAGCTCTCCTGGAAATTTCAGCCAGTCCAGAACACAGCTACCTGCTTGTTTTAAATGGATTTCCTGCAGGGAGCTCATTGAACCAACGCTTGAGTTCATTTCTGTAGGCAGTTCAAAGTGTTTAGTGGTCAGCTGCAAGCTGCCATGGTTTGTTTCCTGCACGTCTTGAAAATTACCTTTGTCCAGCAGTTGAGCTGAGCTGCTGTGCTTACAGCACAGCTTAAGCTCTGCATGGTTTTTGGACGTTTTGCTGATGGTTGTTAAGATCTGGGCTTGGGATCTTGCTGCCTTAGTTGGAACTTGCTGCCTTGCCTTCGCTTTCGGCGTTACTGTGTGACCTGAATTTCAAGGTTTTACACATCATCCTTGCTTGGATACTGGTGAATGACATTTACTTACACAGGGCACGTAATTTGAAGGTGGAAATAATCAGCCTTCCTGTAGCTTGAGGGCAATTGATGTTTTCAGATTGAAATTGTATGTATGAACAGAATCCTAGATGCCTTTGTATAAATGGAAAATAAGTCTGTTAAACCAACATTTGAAAAAATAATGGAATAGCCACGATAAAACACCATTTATGTGGCAAAATGAGCTGTAACCGCAATTGGGGTGGCCAACATCCACCTTACTGGGACCATGAAGGAATCATTGGAGGAATTTTAGATTTTTGATTTTTTTTTTCCAGACAAGTTATAATGGAGTCCAGCTTCAGAGGGGTTAGAAATGGTGCGTATGTCCGGTGCATGCTGTTGCAATTCTGAGATGCTTACGTGGTATTTTCTGTCTTTGTTAGGCTGATTCTGAGGAGGATGTGGAAGAACATCCACAAGAGCAAAGGTAAGCAGAACTTAAATGGAAACAAGTGTTGAAGATTTTTTTCTTTTTTTTACTTTAGGAAATACTGAAGTGTAATTAGGCGGATTACTAAAAATTATGTTTTTCTGCTGTGTATTAAATACATTTTCAGTACATGTGACTTACTAGTTTCTCAACAAATGTTAATATTAATTTGTTAGCAGAGCCAGAAAACAGCGTACAACGTATGCAAGACCTAAATGCCCTCTTGCATCTGTTTCTCTTTATTCCGTCTCTAAGCTGCGTTTACTTTTCATTGCTCTTACGCAGAAAAAATACTGTGTTCACCAGTTCTGCTTTATAGTATATTTTGTAAGTCATTTCTTTAAACAAGAGGATGATTTTCAGTTCCAAAACTTGCAAACGTAAGTAGTCTTGGAGTGTTAATGTGTACTGTGGGGATAAGGAAGATTTAAAGCCAAAGACCTATTAATGTGTTGCTGTGGAACAATAAATAGCCTGCTTTATTTCTTATTTTTTTTTAAATCAGATAAGTAATAAAGCTGTTAAACGTAGCGTTCAACTCTGCTCTTTCCTTTAATACCAGGCCTCCTCTGTTTTGGAGGGTTGGGTAAATAGTGTCGCAGATTTTATATTTTGAACACACATTTTGTTTCCTCTAAGTGTCCAGATTAAAATGCTTGGACATCTACCAGTGAAACACTTCCTTCCTTTGGTATGTGTTAATGTGGGTACAGCTTTCCATGCCATGCCAGTCACAAAGATCACAAGACTTAAAATAAACACGTGTAACACCACCGTGTTCTGACGGCTGTAGTTAGCCTGAAATGCTTTTCTCATTTATCTCCTGTCTTTGCCCTTAGCTAGGGTTTGAGAGTGAGTAGATCTGATAAAAACGCAAGCAGTGCTGGGAATTGGCAGCAGGGCTAAGCATGGGAGTAAAAAGAGGATGGTTTTCATCTGCTGGTCCTGCGCTGCAGTACTTCTTCACAGAGCTTTTTTTCTCCCTCTCACTGCCCCATCAGGAACACCATCTCCTGGACCCAGCATCAGCTTAGGGCTCTCTCTACATGAAAATGAGAAAGGTGGTATAGAAGTAGGATGGCAGCGTTATTGCTGCCTCTAACAGGTGTCACTGACAGTTTGTGCTTACCTACATCCTCTGATTCATATCTGCACAGAGAACAAAAATAACAAATCTTTTTTTTTTTTTTTTTTTTTTTTTCTTTGGGGAAAGGATTGGGAGGGGGTAAACTGTTGAAAGCTGGCATTTTACCTGCACAAATACAGAACCTTCTGTCTTTCAGCTGGGGATTACTACGGTTTTGGTGCAAAATTTTCACTGCATGCCTAAGCATGCTCTCTTTCTTGAGACATAGTCAGAAGACAACAGCCTCAAATGCTGTGCTTAATGTGGTTACTGAGACTTTTGTTAGTAGCAAGAGATGCGTTTTAGGGGAAAGTAACCCCTACACCTGCCTCTCTCAGGAGGTGGATGGAGTGATTGGCTAATACGGCAATAATAAAAACACAGTTGAGAGATAAATAGTTCTTGATCCTCAGATAGGAAAAAGTGGTTTGTTTTTTTTTGTCATTCAGGTGCTTAAAGATTTTCTAGTAATTACTCATTTCCATTAGTGACCTTGTTTTCTGAAAGTAAGGCTTCCAAGGCTCACTGTTACATGGATGGAAACATCCTTCTATTGTCATACACTCAGATGCTTCAGGAAACTCGCCTAAACACATGCTGATTTCTGTATGTCTTTTAAATGGCTGGAGTATGTAAACACTGATCTATGTGTATCAAAGGAATGTTAGAGTGTAGCCCGTATGTAGCAAAGATCTGTTAGAAGGGTAAGAGCTTCTTTCCAGATGAGTTTTCAGTCCCTTGTTTTATGTTACTTTGTGCTGAAATGATGGGCATTTCCTTTTCCTAAAGCAGCAGAACCTGAGAGGTTGCATTATCTCCATCTCCTTGTCTGCCAGCATGCTCTAGGGAAATCAGCCGAAGATACTGAGGCTTGATGTGGAGCCCCTGGAGCACCAGAAGCAAAGCACCTTAGAGCAGTGGTGTGAACAAACGTTAATGGAGACAGAGAAATCAAAATTTTCCCCAGAGCCTAAGAAAGCAGAGAGAGTTCAGCATCTTGGGGCATAAAGGAGAAAGTCTCTTCCCAAAACATTGTTTTATTCAATTTTTAATTCTAAGTTAATGGGCTCTCTTGGGAGCTTGTTAACCTACTTTAAAAAAAATAGTAAAGCTTTAACAGCCTGTTAACTGGCTTCCTGAGTATTGCACGTGCATCACAGGATCTTCCGTGTGGCGTGGTGGTCTTCTGCTGTTGTTTCTGTGATGAGTGCTCTGGAGGGATGGTTGTTGTCTCATCATTTCTGTCTTAGTTGAACTTGATTAAATAGAGAAGTTTGTGTGGAAGTGATGAGCCATTTGCCAAAACACCATTTTTTTGTAAAGAGCTGGTTCAGAGGTGAATGGGAAGTGGTTGATACAGAGATCCATAGGTTTCCTGGTGCCTTGAGTGAAAAAGGGTAATTGGCAACTCCTTAATTTCCTGTCTGCAATTCCTGCCTTTCTGATTGCTTGTCTGCTGCCACAGGTTGCTTTCTGTCTCTCTGGATCAGACTCTAAAATAAGAAATGATGGATAGTAGATAGATGCTGGATGTACTGCTTCAGGCCACAGTCTTTAATATTCACTTGCTGCAGCTGGAAGTTAACAAATTTTGAAGATTTAAGTGCTTACTACTTCATTATGCTTTTGCTAAAGCAGCAGAGTAAGTCAAAAGGCACAGTTAAAGGTACAATGCTATTCAGTGATACATACAATGTTTTTGAATTGTCTAACTTTCTGCATCCAAGAAATACATTGGACTGTCAAAAGCAAAGAGGAAATATGTTTTAATACATCTGACATTCTTAATCTGTGGTTTTGAGGACTTCAAGGGTGGGGGGATGGCTTTGAGAATCCAGTTTCCAAGCTGACGTGTTAAATAACAGTTGTACCGGGTTTCACTCAGTAAAACACATGGAGCAAATGCTGTTGTGTACTCCGATTGTGGCATGTGAAGAAAGAGAAAGCAGAGAGAGACAGTAAGAGTATGGTGCGTAATTAGTAAGAGGACATTCTGCAGCCTTTACCTGAAGCATGTTTTGCTTTCAGTAGATAGGTATCAACTAATAGGAGAATTACAAGTGTGATCCAGTAAGTTAAGTCATGCATTGCTGCTTGACTTAGATTTCCAAGAATCTGACCAGGGGACTGCAGCTGCTCACTGGCGATACTGGGCTCAGGTGGGTCCCTGCTGCTGGGATGCTCCAGCCACTGGAGTCACAGCTGGTGCCCAGCACTCTCACCTTTCCTGATTGTGCAGTGGCATTGCTCCTCAACCCACATTTCTTGCTGTCTGTGGAACCAGTGCCTCAGACATGGAGGAAAAATGGGAAGGTAAAGATAGGACCCACTGCCTTTTCCTGGTGTCGATCAGTGAAACGTTTAACATTGCTGAGGAGGAATAAAGTTGGTGATCTGGACAGGTTTGAACTAACATTTGGGAAGTCCAGGGTTTACCATGAGACAGAAATGCAGACGTGGTGAACAAACTGCAAAATTACTCAGGTGGTCAACACTCCTGCAGATACCTAAGAGATGTAGTGATAATTTTTTTCTGCAGCAATTAGCCAAGCTTTACCCTACAAGCTTGTATGTGGCAATTTCTCACTGGCCACAACTTCATCCCTTCTGCAGTCGAGAGGCACAGATGAGTCTGGCACTGACGGCTGTCTGTTAAGTCACTTTGGAGAGCCAAAAACTTGTGTGTGACTCATCCTTCAAAAAAGCCTGTGATCTTAGTGCCATAATATGACAGTCCGGTTCTTGGAAAGTAATGGCATGGGGCTGGTATTAAGTTTGTGAGCCAGATAACTAGCTTTGGTGGTGGCTAACTCGGGAAAACAAAGTTTGAAAAATAGCTTAGGATCAACCCTATTTTTCTGTTCTACTTCTTACTGAAAAGGGGAAAAAAAAAAAAAGCTTTTGAATCAAAACAAATGTCGAGATGTAAACAAAACATTATTTTGTGTGGCACTTGCTTTTTAAACATTTTTTTATTAAAATTAGTATCCATTCAGAAATTGTTTCAGAAGGAAAAACTGAAAAGTCATTTGGGAATGTCATTGTATGATCCTAAACTGTTCAAAAGGCACCATCCTAAAGCAGTGTTTTCAACCTAAGCTTGTACCAAGTACCACTAATCATTTAGATTGCCATTAAATTTACCCCTTCAACTAATTTTTCAAATACTTTGTGTAGGGGAAGACTTCCTGGCATACATGCTTGGTCCTAACTCGTAATACTGAGCATTGCTTTTATTACATTTTAAATTATTTTGAACTTTTTAGAAAGAATCAGGCATCTGTGCATGTGTATATACATACATATCCGTGTCTATTCATGTACATGTCTGTATATATTTATATGTATAAAGATAAGTCTTCTTGGGAAAAGGCTTTTTAGTTGCCATCGCGTAAAATAACACACTTGTACAGTATGCATAGCATGGGTGTTCTCACTGAATTGCACCAAAAATACTTTTGGTATTTGCTAACTTTTGTGTTTAATTGATATGTCACTACTGTTGTATCTTACAACTTCACCAAATCACCAAGAGACCATCATCTTTTAAGTTTTATTGGATAAAACTTAAAACTTATTCTTTTATAAAGAAATGAACGTGGAAGTCAGGGAGTGGAAATGAGATGCATGCACCTACCTCTGAAGTTTGGGTTCCCTGTAGGGACTGAGGAGGATCACTTGAAGCTGGAATAAAAAAGGCTTGTTGGGGAAACTTGTTGGAAGGTTGACAAAGTTAAGGGATCTCTTGTAGATGAAGAAACAAAGGGTTTTGGAAGGAGCTATCAGCATATTCCTACTCTGTTAGACTTCTACCAGGCATGGCCAGGGTGGCATACTGAACTCTTGTTTCTTTAATCTTTTTATCTCTGATTTATGTGTTGTAATTCATTCACTGATGAACTTTGCCTTGATGAACTTTGCATTATGTGCTGTTAGGGACAGCTGCATTCCTTATGTGCATTGCTTCTTCCAAAATGTCTCTCCTTTTGCAATTGTGTTGCTTGTCTGCTGACACAGGGAGTAAAAGACCTGCTTTTTTTCCCCCACTTCATTGCATGCCAGTGCTGTGTGCTAGCAAATGAGTCAGCTACCCATTTATTTATTTACTTCAGAGTCACTTTCAACCATTTCTGAAATGAGAGCAGCAACCGGGCAGCTGCGCTGTTTCAGACCAGGCTGAAGAGCTGATGCCACGGCTGCTTTGGAGCTGGAGCTAGAGGCAGATGAGGCACTCCTGCTGCATCTTGCAAAGATCTGTCAAACTCCTGTCTGCGGCACGGCTCCTATTTGACCCTCACTGGAGTATTTTAAAGGTGATGCATCACCAGGTTCAATTTGTCTTTGACACACTGCGGCAGTACACTGCCATACATCTCAAACGTGCATTGTCTCTTTGAACTTAAACCAAAAACAACTGGTGGGGTATGAATTTGAGCCCACTGTTGTGAGCCCTCGTGGCCCGAAAGATGCCCGTCATCAGGACAGTGAGAGCTTGACCTATACATTAGGTTGTACACTGACCTAGAGGGGACTTCCCTATCTACGGGTGGCAATTTGACTTTGAGAAATGAAGGCAGTCTTGGTTTAGCAATTGAGAATTAACACTTGTGCTTTCATATGGTTTATGCTGCTTTGAGAAGCCATGCAGGCTGTCTCTCTCCCCGTTTCTGCTCTGGCAGTGATGGTCTCCTCCCAGCTGGGGCTGTGAGGTTATTGTTTGCACAGAGATCAGTATTTCTGAAGAAGCTGTATTTGTGCTGCTGGAGGAAACTTTCTCGCCTGTAATGACCCATTTGAAACGGAGAAATGAACCGGGTTTCACATTGTGGTGACCCATCTCTTTCTTTCTTTCTTTCTCTCGTTCTCTTAATTTCTTCCTCATTTTCTCTTCCCACTTTCTGGCTTTTTGTCTCTTCCACAGATCTTTTGCGTATCTTACTATGACAGCGTTTCTTGCTTCTCTTAGTTCCTGTCCAGCCCATGCCTGAAATGGTTGCAGTCTCAAGCCTGCACAGCAAGAGAAAGAGGCTGTCTTGCCCTCTCTGTTTTCCCTGTACTGTCCCCTACCTTGTGCAGCTCTACATGTCGGATCACAAGACACCTCTGGATTCAAAGCAGTTCTTTGCTTTAGCTTTTGCAAGGTTAACATCAGCCTGGGATTGTTCTCTGCTTTCCTTTGCAGCCGTGGCAGAAGGGTGTGTATGGTGTGGGGGCTGCTGGGGGCTGTTCTTCCTGCAGCAGTGTCAGCTGCAAACACGCACAACGCTCCTTGCTTGGGCTCTTCCTCTGGCTGTGCTGGACCTCTGAACCAGAGCTGTGTGTGGAGGCTGTGCTCCCCCAGGGGACAGCATCACCACTGCGCTCCTCCCAAGGAGAGCGGGTTTTTTGGCAAGCCCATTCCTCATCCAGGCTCTGGACCTGACCTCTTGGCTTGCTTCTGCGGTCTCCTCTGTCCTGTCTTCCTCTTTCTTCCTGCTGCCTGGACGGGTGGTTTTAATTTTATTTTATTTTTTATTTTTTTTGCTAAGCTATGCATAGCCTGTATGTTGGGACAAGAGTCTGCCCCCAAATGTGCGATCTTTGTGAGCACTCCATAAGTCAGCCTGGTACCCAGATGTCCTTCTTGTCCAGCTTAACCTGCCTGCTTTTGGAGAAAGGGACGTAAGGGCACCGTGTGTTTAGAGGGGGGGGGGGGAAAATAGCAAAAGCAAACAGCTGCTGTGGCACGTTTGTCATTGTCTCAATCGTAATCTCGGTGTCACCTTCGCCCAAGCATGCTACTTCTGTAATACACCTACTTCAGGGTAGGAACTCTCTTCTTATCCTTTTGCTTTTACATTTTAATACACTAATAATGAACTTCACATGAGTGTTAATCTCAAGATAATCCTTGTGATTTGTGGGCAGTGGGCCACAAAAGATTTAGCTTTATATCTATACATTTATTATTACTAAATAAGGTTTGCTTCCCTAATAGCTGCTGTTCAGTTCTCCTTAAGAGGGCTTAATTCTGAGTAATTTTAATCTTAGCATTATGCAGTTAAAAGATGGACATCTGGAATAATAGCCCATTGTCAGCAATCTGAAAATTGACACCCTATAAGCATGTGGAGTCTTATTTTTCCTGCTGTTACAGATTTGGCAAATCATTCCAGAGTAGAAAAAATAAAGCAGCTTGTTGGCTTTTGGGAGTTTGCAAACAATCTACTCGTGAATCATCAGCGCCAGCACGTGGGCTTGATTTCAGTAAGTTGAATATGGGGTTACCTGGAGTGTCTCCGAAGCAGTGTGGTGAAGTGTTAACGGGCAGTGCTGTTACCTTCCTCCCATCTTCCTAGAGAGTCAGAGGTGATACAGCCCAGCTTGTAACACTGACGTATTTCAATTTGAATAGGAAATGTGCCCTGGGAAAGCGGAGTTCCCACCCTGGCTCTGGGTCCAGGTGGTGACTTGGAAGCAATCGGGTGAAGGAGCCTTTCCGGTCATTGCGGTGTTTGCCACGCTAATGTAGGTAGAAACATGGACAGGAAATCAAAACAAATGTCATCACTACTGCTTTTGGTTCAGTCTTGGTTATAAATTCAGGCCTGAGTTCTGAACTGTTTCGGTTGTGTTGTCTTCATGTTAGTTTTGATCCACTTTCTTTGGCAGCTGTTTAGGGCAGAGACTTCTTCTGTTGTGGTGGCTGTTGAGGGATGGCCAGCTCCCCTTTCCTGATGGGACAAAGCAGTCCTCTCCGTGTCAGGGGCAGGACAAGTCTATCAGATACAGTATTTGCATGTGGCGGTGATATGTGTTGGTGCTTTTGCAGGACTCTGAGTACTCACTGCAAATACTTGCTTTGTGTGCAAGAGCGTGCTTTCATCAGGTAAGCCAAGGAGAAGTGTGGGGGCAGCGTGATTAATTTAGCTGCCTGTCTTGTCCCCTGAGGGGCTCACAATTTAGATATGTCCAGCCTGCTGCCTGAGGTGTGGAAGCTGGAGAGGAAAACCACGCTGTGTCAATGGTCACCACTTCTCTCTCTCTCCTCCAAAGCGATGTATAAATAATGCTGCATTTTTTTCGTCCTGATAAGTTGTAGAAGGTACAATGGAAATGCAATTAGACAAGGCCAACCATTTTTTTGTACACTCTGCAGAGCTTGTTTTCTGTGGAACAAATGGGCTTTATATAAGCTTTAAACACAATAATTTCTCAGTGAGAACCTATTGCCTTGAAGTTTTGTGCTGAGAATTCAAAATAGAGCAGTGCTCTCCAAGAGGATAGCGAGAGCCCTCGTTTTTTTTTTGTTGTTGTTGTTGTTTGCAAACCTCTTGACTTCTGACAGCTCCCTGTCTAGTACAAGGCATCTTCTGCAGTACCCTGTGAACCAGTAGTCAGCAGTTTCCTATCTAACCCGCCCGTATACCTGAAATCCACAGACATCAAAATTAAGAAATTTGAAGTGCAAAATAATGGGTTTTGTTACTGCCTGTAAAAGCTGACTTTTACAGTAAAAAAAAAAAAAAAAAAAAAAAAAAAAAAAAAAACAACCCTGTGAAGACACATGAAGAAGCTGTAAGGGCTTGGACATAGAAAGGAGAAAGTGAAAATAATGCAAACCATTCAGTGCAGTTGAAAGCTCAGGGTGTCTTTCCCCTGGTTCTTGATTTTCTTGTGTTTGGGTTAGAGGTCAAACTTTGCGAGTAAGAAAAAGTTATGTTAAATACTTGTTCACAACAGCATTGCTGCTTCAGGAAACATGAGAAATAAAGAAAACAGCTCTAGTTTGTAAGCCTAGCTTATTTAGAAACTGTTCCTTCAGATGATGGGATGGTGGCTGATGATGACACTTGCAATCATGTAGCTGAGCCTTCTTTGTGCATGATGTCAGTTCATTTGCATTCCTAAAATTTGAAGCTGATCTGGACTTTGGAGAGGCTTGTACGTCGATGGAATGGTAATTTCACCAACTTCACTCTACTTGGGAAGACTTTCAGAAACCAAGTGGTATATGTAAAGAAGGAAAATTGACCTTAAGTTAAAACTGATCTGACATGCATTCTTGGTATTTCTTCTGTGTATGTAAAGCATTATTTATTTCATATATTGCTGTCCATTGGTTTAGTATTTCTCTCTGGCACCTAGTTATTTTCTTTGAGAGACTGAAGGGTAATCCCTTTGTCAGGTATCTCAGCAATGATGAAAGTAAGTTACCTTTAAATTAGAATGGATAGGCAGCCTCAGCTTCACAAAGTGGATAAAACAAAGTAAAAAGTGAGCAGTTTCTATTCTGCTTATCTGAGTCTCTGCTACTATCTGTCTTGTTGGTAGCACATGTATATTTATCTTCTGAGTGGGACTTTCCCAGCTTTTTTTAAGTCATGCGTGAATGCTGATATGTAATCTAGTGGAAAGTTAAGTCTTATTTTACTGCTCTTTATTCCTCTCTGTGTACTCTGAATGCTGTCATGTTTTTACACTGCAGTTTTCCCCCCTCCCCCCCCCCCCCCTCCCCCACCGATTTACTGAGGGTCTTCTCCCTCTTGCAAGACAAGAGGGTTTGAAGTGGAGTTGTTTTTAATAAAGAGCCTTAGATTTCTAGTAGCTTTCGGGACCAGGTTTGAGCCACTTGGAACATCTGCTGTCAACTCCTGCAGGATTTGTTCAGAGCTGACAGTGTTTGGCAAGCAGAGGATCCAAATGTTAGTGCCTGATGTCTTTAAAGTTTGTTGGTGCGTTGAGGTCTCGACCTTCCTTGTGAAGCTGCTTCAATTGTTTCTGCAACTTCTGCTTCTCAGAATTAAGCCATAAATTTGCCACCTGGCATATTACTTCCGCCGGTGCCTCCTGCCCTGGTGAGCACTTCTGAAGAGCTCCTCCACAGGCAATACATGGGTTTGGTGGGGTCGGGCAACTCCTTGCAGTCCTAGAGCTGTAGGTGTTTGCTTCGTACTAGCGAGAATGAAAACAGGTTTGGCAGTCACGTATCAAAGCAAACTTTAGGCCATATGCACACAAGTGTATGGGCTTGAACACCGTCCCTAGGCATTTGGGACGTGGGTCCACGTTTGCCTGAGCAGCGTGGTGCTTTGCCGTGGGGAATACCCCTGGAACAATGAGCAGCTGTGGAGACTTCCTTGACTCCGAGCCAGTGGTCTCAGTGCGATGTGTTTAGCACTGCAGAGAGAGAAAAAACAGATGTGCTCTTGTTTTTGTACTATATGTGAGGAGGATCCTCTGTGTGGTGTCCAAGGTCTTGAGGTTCCACCGTTTTAACTCCATAGCCGTGGTGCTCTTGGACAAAAGGTGCAGTATCCCCAACCAGCTGACAATGTGCTTGTGCATGCTTCTCAAGGCTCGGACCTGCTGTCTGTTCTGTGTCCAGCCCGCTATACTCAGAGCAACGAAGTGCACCACGTCCTCGACAACTTCCTTGTAGAAGCTGCCAATCCCTCATCTGTCTCAGACAGGGCGTCCTACAGACAGGTGGGGTCTGCGTGCACGTCTTGCTCGGTTTGGAGGCCATCCTCGCATACGCTGTGGTGTTATCAGCTGTCGTTGCACAAGGGGGCTGAAGCCTGAGAGAGCTGCAGGATAAAAGGCAAAACTGGTCGGGTTCTGTTAGGCAATTATTTGACGTGATACGACAGTTTTATTCAAGGGTAAATTGCTGTAATTCATTAAAAAATGGTTATGTATGGCAGAAGATAAAAGCAGTAATTCTAAAGTTTAAAGTAATTATACTTGCCTGAGTGTTGCTGCTGAGGCAGTGCTTAAGCTGTGAAGATGTACTTTGGAGGAATTCTGGAGCTGTGGACGTTGTTGTGGATGTTCTGAAGGGCTGGCTTGTCTTTTCTGGGATTAACTCAGAAATTGCCATGTGAAGCTGTTTGCTCCCTGCTTGAGAAGTAGAACAGTCCACAAAGACTATGTATTACAAACATCTGAAATGTAAAAGGTTTGTGTTTTCACCCAGAGTGAAATTAGGGTCCTGCTGAAGCTGTGGCCCAGCGGCAGGGACATTTTTGGTGCAGCCGGGCATCAGCCCTAGCCCCTGGGCCTGAAGCAGCAGTGGCTGGAGCAGGGCCTTAGCAGCTCGCTTCCTGCAGTGCCACAGATCCCCAGTGTTTTGGAGCAGCAGTGCTATCGGTGTTAATAAATACCACTCAGCATCGTGAATGACCCAGGAGGTGCAAACCCTGAGGTGCAGCAGCCCTGTCCCTCTCCAGGGAGTTGCTGGAGGGGAGCCGGTGCCGGAGTCTGTGGGGCTGCAAGGAGGTGACAGCCAAGTAGTGGCTGATGTGGGAAATCTGCTGTGTTACAGGGGCCCCAGGACACCGTGGTATTGCTGCCACTGATTATAGTGTGGTGTCCCATACACTTATAGTGCTGTTGTGGCATTGCCCATCTGCTGCTTGAGAGCAGGTCAGTGTAGAAGGTGTTACAGTAACCAGGTTGCACCCGTCAGGATAAAAAAAAATAAAATCAAAACAATGCAAGAACAGGCAAGGTTCACCCCCCACATGACCTGGAGCTGACACTGAGGAAGAGGCAGGACCTGTCCACACCATGGGTAGGTGATCTCAGCAGTGGTGAAATGCCCGCCTTGGGCACTGACTGGGGACAAAGCTTGAGGTGGTGGAAGGCTGGTCTCCTCTGGCTCCTTCTGTAGTGTGTGTGGGGGAAGAGGTTTAATTCAGCTTCTCTGAGGTGCCTGTGGAGAGGCCTGTTTTTCCCATGCCCGCGGAGGGAGGTGGGAGGGACAGGTTTCCCAATTTCAGAGCCCGAGGCGAGGGAGTGCTCTGCTCCCATCCTGGTGGAGCCTGCCTGCCTGCCACTGTCCCGTGTGGTTTCCCCTTGCAGGACAGGACAAGAAGCCAGGTGAGGTTACAGCAATTTTTCCGAACCCTCAGCATTTCTGACTGGCCCAGCGAGCCTGTCCTGCCCACTTGGCTCCTTCTTTCTGCAGAAGCTCCTTGTCCCACAGCCTCCGGCTGGGGCTCGGAGCAGCAAGCTCGCTGGCTGAGGCAGAACCGTGCAGAAGCAGGAGGCTGCCGTCCACGCATGGCTGCACAGCTCAGGAAGGGCTGGGCCACGAGCAGATCGCACGTGGTACTGGTGAGATGTCCTGCTTCTAGTGCACCTCCGGAAGCTGCTCAGATGTGATGGTGAGCCTGGAGTTCAGCAGTGGGGGAAGCATTGGGGGGTGACTGCTGGAAAGACGGGAGTGAAGAGCGTTGTGACAGAAGAAACGGTGGCGAAGGTTGCGTAGGGGAAAAAGACCCTGCAGAAGCAGAACAGAACAACAACAAATCACAAAAACACCAAGAAAAGAAAAAAGAAAATTATTGAAAAAATGTCTAGTGAATGAAGATACTGGTAGGAAGGGGAAAGATGAAGGTTAGCTTATCTGAAGTGATAGACAAAATGATAAGGCACAACAACAGCAGATAGCAATCTGACGATTAAAGGAAAGGTAGACAACAGCAAAGGGGAAGTGAAATGAAAAAAAAAAAAAGGGAGTGACTGATTCATAACTGTTTGTACCGTGTGTAACCACTGCTGTTCACATACAACGAGTGTGAGTCCATGCAAAGCTGAAAAGAGCCTCCCCTCTCTGGCAGTCAAAAGTGTGCAACTTCCCTGCTGTGTGTGCCCTCCGTGTAGGTTACTACACAAGGTACAAGTTGGACCTCATGAGCAACATCATAAGTCACCTCTTACCTTGTGTCTACAGATGTTTTTTATGTTGAATTGCATTGTCTCACTGACTGAAGCTGTGGCGTGGCATTTTACAATTAAGGTCTCTGCAATAAACATAGCACCAATAAATGGTGCTATGACCTAAACACAGAGATAATGAATGCGTTAACCTTATAAGCATAAATGTGTAATTCCTGTTGTTTTTTTTTTTTTTTCTGGGGTTGGAACAATGAAAAGCATTGCACTGCCCTTAGGAAATGAGTAGTCATGTAATAGTCATGTAGACCACGTTTTGCAGCTCCTTTTCATTTTGTGGCTTTACTGAGCCCTTTCTGGTTTTGTGCCTGCTTGCCTGCTAGTGCTGTGTGCCATGTGCATCGCTGTTTTGTGTCTAAATCTTGATTCCTGGCAACTGGAGGAGGGTGGGGAGTTGAAGGGCCTGTACTTGACCGACTCCTTGACCCGTGCTTTACGTGCTTTGTTGCTATTAACTGCCTTTCTTCAATAGCTATTGTCCCATTTCTGTCTTGGTGTGCTCTCTTTCATTCAAGTCCTTTGCTGCAAGCCTGCTGCCTGCAACCCATGAGATGCCTGCTGCCTGCTTAGGTATTTCTTTGGCCTATTGGTGACCTACTTTCTGGAGCATTTAAACTCTTCTTTTGAAAAGGAGGCATTTCTGCCCTTTGTCAGTGGTCCCAGTGTTGCTGGGATAACGTGCCTGATCCTGCAGATGCTTGTAGCCACTTTAAAACAAACACCACCACCCCCCACTGCCATCCCCATGCTTTCAGTCTTGCACAGATTTTTTTTTTCCTCCCCCTTCTTGTACACGGTGAATGCTTTCTGGTCACTGAAGCGGCAGGCTGCGTTTTGGTGGGTGAGTTGTGAACAAAACCAAACTTTTTTAGCATACAGTATCACTGCTGAGTGACAGGAAGAAGCCTGTTAGAGGTTGAGAAGAGAACGAAAGCAAATGCATTCAAAGTGGTCATAATAATGGGTCAAATGCTACGGGTCCCTTGGACTTCCAGGCCCCCTGCATCGAGCCCTGCTGCCTGCAGTGGGCATGTGCTCAGGTGTGGGTTCCCAGCTGGGCCAGGGATGTTCACATCCCTGCAACCTTGTAGAGAAAGGAGCAGTGAGAGGAGCACAGCCGAGCATGTTAAATACATCTTCACGCCGCAGGGAAGGCCATGGTCTGTCAGATAGCAGCTTTTCCTGACGCAGGGAGCTTGAGAAGCTCCATATTAAATAGATTAATTTGTGGAGCGTGCAGCAGCGAAGCACATCCTTTCTTTCACTTGAAGCAAATTTCTGGTTTTTGAGGATCATTTGACGTTAAGAATAGCTTTACTGATTCTTTGTCCTTAGAGACAAAAAAAAAAAAAAAAAAGCTGTGCTTTCTGAGGCTTGCTCCTTTTCCCTTTCTTCTTGCTGACCATAAGGAGTTAAAAGCGATGGGCTGACATTTGAACTCTCTGAACTCTGATTAGCTTCTTGGCTTTGAAATAAAGGAGGAAATACTAGAATCTGGGGTGGGGGGGGGGTGAGGTCTTAATATAGTACTTGATTGCAATATATATTTTTTTGAACTGATACAAAGTACCAAAAGCTGACTTCCTGCTGTTTTTTTTCCCAGCTCATTTTTCTCCTCTTCCCTCCCATACTAATTTGTACTGTAGGAAACGAATGTTAGCTTAAAGGCTCAAGGTGCCCATTGCTGGACAGCAGAGCTCCAGAGGTTGATGTGCCAGCTATACCATAGCTGAGATTTCTGGTGGTAGATGTTTCATTAATAAACCTGTGAAACGGGGTGCATTTCGTATAGTTCTGCTTTCCTTCTTAGTAGAGTGTTGCATCATTTTATACATCAGAAGAAGCTGGCCCAGAGTACGTGCTGTGCATTGACTTCAACGCATCCCAGATGTTTTGTAAGGACCTGATAATTCCTGCAATAAACATTGTAATTACTGATTCTAGTAGTGACCATTTTTTTTTTTTTTTGCTAATTTGGATTTTCTGGTATAATTTTTTTTCATATTGTATGTTTTTTTAACAACATAATCTAATAAAGTATAAATATTTGTTAGTACTTAGGAGTAGGTCACAAATATGCTGTTGAGAGTGCTTCCTTTTATTAATAGCACTAAATCACGCCACTGTCTTTCCATTTTCTATGCCATGACCGCGAGCGCTGAGTGACACAAGACAGACCAGCAAGCTGGGTATTTCAAAAGGTTGCATCTAGGGGAATTCTGCAGGCTGTCTGTGTGGTGCCCTGCCGCTGCAGTGGCTTCTTTGCTTTAGGTCAAAATGTGGAAATGATCTGACGCTGCGGAGGATTCCCCCTCTTTCTGTCCGCAGAAGGGGGTGTATGTACTTGGAAGCGTAATTGGAGTCTTATACGGGGAGCTGGAAAGCAGAAGCTTTTAATTTGATGGTAGGTATAGATGACTGGAGCATTGAAGCGTACGGATGAAGATGAAATTGCATAGTGCAATCAGTTAATAAAATATGAATGAACATTAAAAGTAGTCTGCATTTTTTTTCACTATTGAAATTTTAAAAGGTACTTCATGAGAAGAAAATCAGTGTACTTCATGAGAAGAAAATAAGTGTTGCTGGAGAAAATACATATCAAGCATGATAAATAATATCATGCAGTGCTTCTGTCAGATGCTGTAGAATCCGGTAGGTTGCTGCACCAGAACAAAAAGCTTTGTCAAGTGGCACCAGAAGAAGGAGAGAGAAGCAAAGATTTAACGCGTCACAAGAACAGAATGATGCTCTGGGAGATGGAGAGGTGGTGATTTTGGGATGAAGCTACTTTTTCCATGTTGCGGTCTGGTTACTGGCTCATGCTTATCTTTTACTTTTCTCCCCAGTGAGGTTTTGTAGTGGCCCATGGGGTGGGGGAGCGGCATTTTCAGCTGCTGCTAGAGCCTGCTGTGAGTGGAGGAGGATTGTGTAATCGCAATTTGACTCTGCGGCACCGTGCTTAAAGTACCTTTAAGAATAGTGTAGCCTTGCTCTTTTAATTTCTTTCTCTTTTAAATTGTATTTCCACAGTCATATAATACAGCTTGTGAAAATGCTATTTGGTGACAAAAAATCAGATATTCTTAGGGAACTAGCATGTGTTGTTGAAATTCTGGATAGCTTGCACATGCCTGAGGAAGTCTTGCATGAAGTTTCCTCTGCTGGCAGAGAAAATTAAGATTTTAATAAGCCAGGCAATCACTAGCAGCTATAACTTTTCCCTTATGAAATTGAAATTAACATAGCACAGAGAGCTGGGCTTGGTGCGTTACTGTAGCAAAAGCTTGGTGAAAGGGTTTTGAAAGAGGTGCCTGTATTTGTTTTCTACGAGGACTGCCCAGTGTCCTAGGAGTTTGTAAATGTTTGCTGCCTAATCCATCTAAACGGTGTAGTGTTTGTTTTTTCCTCAGTAGTAGCATTTGAAGCTATCTGGCTTAAAGTTTATACTTTTTGCTTAAATATTTGGGCTGTAATTCATGAAAGATAGGAGACGTGCAGTCCAGGCTGATGTTTTACACTTGGGTGTCAAAGCTGGATTTTGCAGCTTTATATGGCATCTCAGCCTGCTGACTTTTCCATGGCTTCTTTTCAGGGGCAGGTGGTATCAGTTGCATTGTCCAGACCAAAGGCAATAAATCAAACCCAGATTTTTTAGAAATTATGTTTATTTCTTAAATCTTGGGTCCGAGCTTGCTTGTAGTTGCTTAGTTTCCCTTTTTAGCTGATGTTCTTTTTCTGCTTCATGGGGAGAAAAAAGGGGAGGGGATTTTTAGTGCTTACCAGATGCAGCGTGAAAGTTTCTTATGCGCCTTAAGGTCTACCATGCAAACCTTAGCTGTCTTAAGGGTTTGTGCTCATTCATTATGAGAAGAAACTAAAATGCTCGAATTAATGAAGAAACAGCAAGAGACGGCTACTGCAGGAAGATTATCACTCTTAAATATTAAGCAGGTCAAGCTTATCAGATACCACAGAGCTCTTTCATGCATTTTGCTGAACTATTCTAACTTGAAATGGTTTCTGTCAAGATGGAAATTTTTGGCTGCAGCTGTAAATAGAAAAAGGAAATGGTTGGGTGCAATGATATTTAACAAGAATGTAACTTCCTATTACTCTGAGCTTTGCAGCCCCATTGTATTTCCTGTCAATAACCTCCCCCATTCTCTCAGACCAGAGAGAGATGTGCTGCTACATGGGATAAATACTGCAGCGCCCTTACACATGAAAGTGAAACGCTTTAAGTGGCGTTGCTGCTGAATTGACAGAAATTGGCCCTTTGCTGTTGCACCTAGGGAGATTTTTGAGTGAGATTATGTGCTTGATAAAATTAATTACTCAGTAAAATTGGAATTGCAGTTGATGCATTCAAAGGCTGGACTGGGACCTCTTCCTTCTGTACTGTTCATGGTCCCTCCTTAATTTTCATTTTTGAATTTCAGCATCTTTTCTCCCCTCATAGACACTCTCTGCAGGAAGAGAAAATGAGTTTATTGGTATTTTAAAGTGAATTAATTAAGGCAGGTGTCATAGAATCAGTACTTTCTTTTTCTTGATTCTCTGTCTTCATTAGATGCCTAATTACATTTGTACAGGATGATGCTTAAAAGCAGTGTTTGCCACTAAAATCTGCCATGGTTTCAGTGTTGCAAGGGCAGAATTCAATATTTAGCCTACCTGGTGCGCAGAAGTGTGCGGGAAGAAATATGCTGCCCTTAGGTACAAGGTAGGTGAGCATGTGGTCGACCTTTTGCCTTTTTTGAGAATCTTTTGTTCTACCTCCTTCACAGGGGTGTGCTGTGTAGTTTGCTTCCAGTGAAATGCTTTGAAAACTGGGTAGGGAGCAGCCATTTAAATGTCACGCTATTTCCAGTGCAAGACTTGCAGCTAGAGTGGCTCAGCTTTTAGCCTGAGAAGGTGCTGTGCTGGTATTGTACAAGCCTTCTCTTTTTGCTAGGTTCTTCTGTGTACTCTTTCACTCTTGAGCTGTGTTTTCAGATGTCTGAAAAAGACTGTGAGCAACACATCTCGGCTTTAAAATGTTTCTTTTTCAGTTTAGAGACTCTAGGTAGGAGCTGGGATAATCCGTGTTTTTTCAGAGGCACAGAGTCCTGTAGCTTCTGTTGAAACGGTTTTGGGTTGCGAATGATCAGCCTTCTTCAGAAAGACATTTATTTACGCCTCTAAAGTAGACCAGGGTGATTTCAGGTTTGATTCCTTAATAGTTCTTCACTAAGTCAGATGAACACAAGTTAGCATCTTAGAAATGGTTTGTGAGCTCAGTGTCAGGCTCTGAAGAACAAACCAGGGTTGTGCAGGCAGTTCTACATTTTTGGAGGATTTGGCAACTGCAGGGTAAGCAAATTACATGGGGGGGGGGGGGGGGGGGGAAGAGAAGGAGAGTGGATATGGCTGAAAAGCTCTGAGGTTTAAAAAAAAAAAAACAAAACACACACATATGAACTGCTTTTGTGCCTTTGGGATTTGTGTTTTTATTTCACATACTCATGGGCTATAGAAGCATTCTTTAAACGGAACTGAAATACAGCATTTTCTCATAACCCCTGAATTCCAGGACCTGGTAATTCAGGATGAAACGTCAAGAATGCCTGGGCTTCTAAGGGAGCTTAAGTTTTTGTTTCATTAGGCAAGTGACTCTTTTTTGTTGTTGTTTTCTTAAGAACTTAAGAAAATGTGGAAAGAAGGTAAATTAAAGGCTTTATTTCAGAGCAGTTACCATCCTCTTAGGTACTTAAAGATCGCTTTCTGAAGTATTGCAAAATGAACAAGCAATTATTTCATTGTAAGAAGAAAAAGGGAGGATGAAGGTAGGCCTTCTGCCTGCCAGGATGCTCAGACTTTGCTGGTGGTAACGGAGGTGCTTCAGAGGAAAGTGTTTGATGTGCGTTTTGAACAAGTGGGCCCAGTCTGCTCATCCAAAACAAATAACTTCAGATAGTTCTTGGCCTGGCTGAAACAAAACATCTTTGTGTGTGTGTGTCCACGAGTAGTTTCAGGTTCTATTTAGGCCCCGCAGGTACATGAATACCTGATTTTTATGCCTGATTCCCTGACTACATGCTGGAGTGACCCGTGTTGTTCAGGAACCTACGTGGTGGTCTCCGTGAGCTGAGCTTGGGGCTTTCAGGATTTTGTGCCCTTTGTTTTTAAAAGCAATTGGAAAGCCAAGCTTAATGAAGTAGCTCTGAAGCATTGCTAATGCTCTCGGCAGCACCACTTTGCCTTTTCCAGAATCTCTGCTCTTATTTAGTTGTTGAAGCAACTGTCCAAGATGCCTGAAAGACACAAGCTCCCTCTGGACCATCTCTAGAGAGCTTCGGTTGTTGCTTGAAATCTGGGTGGCTGAAGGATTTTGAAAGAGGTTTCAGAAAACAATTTCAAATGAACTGAAGTCATTGTAAACTCATTTCTTAATTTAGTACAGGTTTCATTTATTTCTGAAGTTGAGGGTTGATTTATGGGAGAGAATAATTCCATTCTGTTGTTAAACACGCTTTATTGTGCTGCTGCTGCTAAAATATAAACCGCACAGACATCTGGAGAAGAAAGCCTTTTCTTTTCACCAAGATATTCATTATAAGATTTCATGTCTAACTGCTCATCTTCTCTGTTAAAATTCTTCACGGGTCTTATTCTGATTTTTATCATGGCCTGCCTTTAACATTTTTGGGCGTTTTTCAAGGAGTCTGTTTGGGTGTGAGGACAGGGAGAAAAAACAGATTTGTGTCCTTACATTCGCATCCTGTTGAGAAATGAGACTTTGTA
The DNA here is from genome assembly GCF_965140915.1 of Aythya marila. Lineage (NCBI taxonomy): Eukaryota > Metazoa > Chordata > Aves > Anseriformes > Anatidae > Aythya > Aythya marila. Next base: position 31,874,456 of record NC_139045.1, on the reverse strand, counting down.
AGCTCTTTACCGTCAGATCCTATGAGCTTGATCTTTATGAATTTGATACAGTTGTGGTTTTGTAATAAGTGAAAATAAAGCAGCGCTGGCTTGGCTAGCTGTTCTGCTAAGAGCTTCTATAAACATTATTGCAGGATTTCACAGGAAGGTGAGCAAAGGTTACCCAGAAGAACCACGAATGGCAGTGGGAACCGGAGGCTGGAGGAGAAGAGGCTGCGCGCAGGGGCTGCTTGGAAGTAGTGAGGAGCGGCTGGTGTCTCTCATGTTTCTCTAGGCTTACCTACCTCTTTTACCTCAGCACCTTCTAAAATAAGCCAGATTGCAACTTTCTGGCTCTATGCTGTTTTGCCAACTTTAGAAAAACACCAAGAAAAAGTTGTTTGACCTGTCTGTCCCCTTAAGTCGTGACTTGTGGCTGTAAATCATGGAGTTTGTTTTTGGAGAGAAGTTGTCTTGTCCATCCCACTGATTTATTTTGGTTTAGCTCCCCTTTCCTATTTTTAGCCAAAATGGGTGAAATAGCAGGCCTGCACGCAGTGTTTTTTGATGGGTGATGCCATTTTGGCCCTTCCTGCCTTCCACGCTCTGAAATCAGTCTCTGATGTCCGTGGGGTAGCTCAGAGAACAACAAGACCACCACCCGTCTTGCAGAGACAGCACAGCGCTCTTGTAAAGCATATATAAAGGAATCCTGACGACAAATTGCCTGTCCCCAAGCATTCAGAAGCAGTGAGTCAGTCCTCCCCCTCTTCCCTAAACAATGCAGCACTAAGAATAGCGGAGGCTATTTCGCCTTCTAGGTTCTCAGTGCTTAAAACTCACATGTTTGTTCTTTTACCTGCTAGGCATTATTTCATTTACAAAAATAAATAACCCATGATTTTTGGGGTGCTGAGAAGAGCATGTGGTGGTGAGGACATGGGGAGCCAGGCGGGAGCAGTGCTGCTCCAGGTGCCGCAGCCTGCAGAGGACTTTGCCCGTGAGCCTGGTAGGGTTGTAGCAGGGCAGATGGGTTTTCTGGTGGTTCTTTCTGCCATTAGGAAAGATGTTAAGTTTGGTGGTTGCAAAAAAAAAAAAAAAAAAAAAAAAAAAATGCAACCACCCCGTAGTTAGAAATGTTCCAGGTGCTTTTTTTTTTTTTTTTTTTTTTTTTTTAAGAGCGTTGGCTTGATGATAAATGTAAAAGAGAAGAGAAGAGCTAGGTGACCTGACAGACAAAGTCTTTGCAGAAGACTTTGGTTCAGTGGCTGCTGGGATCTGTTTCTGTATCTGTGTTAATTCTCCCTTAACAATTTATTCATTTGTCAACACAATCTCTTCCCATCAGCTGTAGTCAGCACTACTGAAAGTATTTGGGCTCGGTTGTTTCTGTATGTGTCAATCTCCTTAGTCTTTTTGTTTATCAGGTGTAGTCTGGAGGAATGAATCTAAAATCAGTCAGTGAATGAGATTTTTGAATTTTGTTTCTTTGCTTCAGTTTACATATAAAAATTGTGCTTTCATATACAGCATGTATATGCTTTTGTATCTCAAAGCCTCACTCTGTGGGTTCATTAGTATTCATACATTGAACACACGAAGTGCCAAAATGCCAAACATAAAAAGTTGGATTTTATTTTTATCAATAAAAAACAGCATAATTCTACCTTAGCAGAGTCACTTAAAAGGACCTCTTGCATGTTAAAAATCCAGTCCCTTTTGCCTGCTGTTCCCAAGAAAACCACAAAGGAAAAAAAAAACAACAATAAAATGCCCTGCCTTTGTTTTTTCTCCATATGCTGTCAACAAAGGGCACAAAAAGGAAGGATGGGGAAAGTTCACTAAGTAACGGTTATGATTATTCCATCTACAGATGTTGCTTTATGAATCATCAGATAATGTGGTTCCTAAGGTAATCTGAAGTAATCAAAGAAATAAGGGTACAAGGAAGGTTTGGAGGAGCTGATGAAAGAAAATGAGACATTGGGGTAAAATTCTCTGCACTTCTGCTTAGCTGCTGTTTATTCTGTGGATTGCTGGGTCGTTGTATACGTATGTATATGTAGTCAGAAGGATTAACTCGGTTTTTGAAGTTTTCTAAAAAGATACAACTTGTTCAGAGTAGGTTTGGGCTTTTGTTTGCATTTTTAGGGGGTAAGCACTTTTCTTCTGTTTTTGGCCTGTGAAGTGTGAGTAATGCTGCTATAAAGAGGTGCACCTCTCGGGTCCACCCTCTTCTTCCGCCGAGGAGAGTGTCTGCCTCTTCCCGTCTGCCCTGGGTGACTGTGCTGGTCCCTTGCCCACCTCCCCATCCCTTCAGCTCTTCTTCTTTCCTTTGGAGATTGATGATTCAGGCAGTCGGCGTTTTAATTCGTATGGTGAGGTTGGGCTAGCCAGAGAAGGAGGAAGGATATTGAATTGTCAGTGGTGATGGAGGCAACTAAACTACTTCTTTGATACAAAGATGAGTGCAAACCTAGCTGAAACTGCTCAGGTGCCAAGGCAGTTGCCAGAAATTCCCTTTCCCTCTTTTATTTTCCTCCTGTTTTTCTCCAGTTCTGTTCACTTGAGCTTAAAAATGTCCCCTGAAACTTTGGAATTGGCCTGTTTTGTCAAAATGTATCATGTGGAAGTTGGTGTTAAGGTGGTGAGCCTGAAAAAAACTGAGAGATGCCCCGAAGTGGAGCGTGGAGCTGAGCTGTGCTAGACAGACTGCTCGGCGTGGTGCTGGCTGCTTGGAGAGGGCAATGGAGGAGATGGAAACCAGGCTTTCTCCTCTGCAAAGGGGACTGTTTCTCCACATTTGTTGTTTCAAGACTTCCATTCCTAGGCTGATATTTGTGGGCCTTTCCCAGGGCTGTAACGTTCTCGTGAAATGTCCCGTGTACTTTTTTGGGCATGTAGTCTGCAGCCAAAAGAGAGCTTTTTTGGCATAACTTGAGGTGAATCCATTTGTGAGATGAGGTTCTTTAAATGTTCTATTTTAAAAGTGACTTCAACTTTTAAGCATCTTAATAAATTGCCTTTGAAACTCAGCTTCTGTGTGAGTTCCCCTGCAGAGGTCTGGATGCATTGCATTGAGCTGGAAAGGCGGGGATGCAGAAGGGTGTTGTGCCAGCCTCTAGCTGGCTTTGAGAGACCACTAACACGTTGGAGAACCTCACTCCTGTCCCTTTCAAGGGACAAGAACTCCTGTCCCTTTCTCTTCATTGCAGTGGGCTTTTTAAAATGTATAGTGGTGGCTTGGGTGTGGAGGGCAGAATGGCCCCCTGCCCATTCCTCCTATTCCAATCTGTTGTTTTCTCCCTTGGGGAGGGAAAAAAAAAATAAATCGGAGCTGGAGAACAGTAGATTTCTCTTTCTGTGAGTCCTGCCGTCGAATAAACTCAGCTCTCGAGTTAGGTTCTGGCACAGCTTCCAGCTGCTGATAAGCGCTGCAGACGCCCTGGAGCTGGCCACTGGGCAGGGTTATGAGCGCAGTGCCGCAGGAATGTGGCTGTTCTGCTTTCGGGGCCAGGCTGGGGCTTGGAGCACTTCAGCAGCTCTCGTGGGGTGCAGAGCAGAAGCTGGCTGTCGTGCAGCCAGGGTCCCATCCCCGGGGCTGCTGGGGAGCAGTGCATGGAGATGCTCGGTAGCTCCATGTAGGGGTGTCTCTCTTCTGTGAGAAGAGTGCTCGTCCGCTTGGAGCTGAGCTGTTCCCTGCAGAGACACTGTGTGGTAGGGGTGAGGCTGGATCCAGGACTGCTCCCAGCTTTTGTGGAAGAAATTACCTCCATGGTGATGTGCAGAAGCCGGCTCAGAGCCTGTGGAGTTTGTTAGCTGGACCTCCTGGGGTCCAGGCTGCCTTCTCCAGAATGAATGGGGTGCCGGCACTGGGATCTCTGCTGCTGCTCTCATGGGGCTTTTCCTGTTTTGTGGCTAGAGGGCTGGCTGTGGTTGTTGGCTGAACAGCAACCTAGTGCATTTTGAAGAACCACTGCTATGTCACGTCCTTGTTCTCCCGAACTCAGTGAAATGCAGTCTCCTGCATCCCCAAAGCGCTGGGTGCCTGTTGCATAGATGGAGAGGCAGAGAAAGGCTGTTGCTGCCTGAATTCCCCAGAAGATAGATTAGTAAGTCTTAGAGAGCTGCTGATGATTACACAAATTGGCACAGAGGAGTATTCGGCTTCTTGTCCTTCTTAGCAGAGGTTTTTCAGGTGTGAAAAGATATCTCAGTAGTATCTTCAGGGTGCTAAAAACCTAAGAAAAGTGATGAGGTGGTTCAAGGTGATACTATATACATATGCTGTATGGCTTAACTTTTATTTTGATATATATATGCATTTAAATATATATATTTAAGTACTTGTAAGAAACGTGCTTTCTCTCACATGTCAGGGACTTTTTATTTTAGTGACAATTTTTATTTACTTATGTTTACAGCAGTGCTCAGACTTTCCTTCTGGGTATGTCCAGGAGGATGACTTTTGGAGGCCTGGAAGGTGCTAGATGCTGTGGGAGCAGGACAGGAGCTGGCTGGGGGTGGTTGGAAGGAGACTCAGTCATTCACTCGGACTTCATAGTTCTGCATAATTTGCTCTTACATTATTTTCCAGCAAAACACTACCTGGATGTATCACATTTCTCCTGCTACAATGGCAAGGGAGTTGACTCCCTCCTCTGAGAAATATTGTCATAAAAGTTGTGGGTTTCATAGTAATAAACCTGATTGGTAATAAATTATGATGGCTGTATTGGTTTGGGCTATAACAACAGAATTATGTAGGTGCTTTAATATATAAAAGGTGTAATGTTACAGAACTGCATTTTTAAATTGGGAACCAATTAACTGCACTACCGCATGTTATGCAAAGCAGCTGGATAACAAATGAGAGCACAATCCTTCCCTCCCGCCTCAGACTCGCCCTTGCTAGGATGCTTGTTGGCATCGCCCAGCAGCGATGAGCCTGGTTCCGACTGCTGCTGGGGAGGTTTTCAACAGCATGGTGTGCTGGGTATGTAGCTGTAACGAGCAAGTGCTGGGCTTGTTTTTCCACCACTACGGCTGTTTAGACTTGTGGAGAACACGTTTTAATTGAGAAAGTGGTGAAGGTGCCCTGGGATTTCTGTCTACGTTAAGGGTATCTCGGCTCATGTTGAAATAAGCTAAAAATGTGCTAAAACCGATGGGAACTTCATTGTAAATGTTCCTAGGGCAAAGGAAAGATGATGATGTGTATGTTTCCATGCTCTTTCTTATTCTGTTCTGCTTATAAGGAATGAGTTGGCTTTTGTGTTAAAGCCAGCTAGGCAAGCACTTCCTTTGATGTCAGTTTTTCACAAGCTGCTATTTGCTCTTCTACCTTTGCATCTCTCAGCTCTGCTAGTACAAGTGCTTGTCTGAATGCCAGGTAGACTAGACTGGGGATCTGCTCCGTGCTGACATAATTTTCATTCCTCAGGACTCTCTTAGGACTCTCTTAAATGACTTCTCCATGGCTCCCTACACACCCTTGTAACCAGGTGAATCAGTATGACTGAGGGGACACCTTCAAGGAAGGGAGGTTGTTCAAGACAGCATTGCATCTCGAGTGAAATGCTTATCAAGCTGTGCTTTTATTAGCATGAGCTTTCCAACATGTGCTATTGTACAGAAACCTTCTTCAAAGGTCATTGTTAAGACAGAGAGAAGAATGTATGAAAAGGTTTGGAAACAGCATATTTAGGAATACAAGGACCTACAGCCTGTAATGTCTTCTTTCCCTGCTGTGTATAGTATCATGTGCACTAAATATTAATTGTCTTCTTTTCTTATTTTTTCAGCTTCTCAGCAAAGATGCCTCCAAATGGGAAGGCCTTACATTTTCACCCGTCAGTCCTGCATTTTGGAATGCAGTAAGTGTCTTGTGTTATTGTTACTTCAATTAATAATTAAGTGGGGAGGAACAACTCTGTTGGGCTGTGTTTGGGTGAAGATTATTAGCTGAGATCATTCCATCCTCTGAAAAAAAGAGAAATAGTAAGTAACTGCCACGGAGTTGGAATCGTTTTGTACCTTGAGGCACTTGGTAAATGAAAATTAATGTAGTTTTAGAAAGGAGGAAAAAAGAACTGGGAACTGTAACGCATTCTGGGTAGATACTGAAGAGAAGGGCCTTCTCAGGTGATTCTGCATGTGTGTTAAATCAGTTCCTCATGCTGGTTGTTCCTTTCTTGAAAAGTTGCCTTTCTAGAGGGGGAAGAGCTTTTTGCTACCTTTAGCTTTCAAAAGTAAAATCCAGAATACCCGAGGCAAAACATACTGGTAGATTACTTGAGATTTTTAGTTTTCTTCTAAGAAAAAAAAAACAAAAACAAAACAAAAAACACAAGCAAAACAAAAACCCCAACATTTTAAAACGATGATTTGTCTTCCATCAATAACCAAAACAGAAACACCGTACCCTTGTGAGTTAAAGGAATGTTTCAGAAGATGTATATGTAAGCTGCTGGTTTTAAGATACATTAGCTAACTCACAAGCCATAAGAGATCATTGTTTTAGCTGACAAAACAAAACAAGACTTCGGTTATTTGAACTTTCTTATTGAAAGCTTTGTGCTTAGTAAAGGTTACATTAAAAAAAAAAAAAAAAAAAAAAGAACAAAACAAAAAACAACAAGAACAAACTAACTCTGAGTGACCCAAGTAAGCTTTGGCTATGTGCACCTCTTGTATTGCAGTGTTATATATTTGTCTTTGTAAGTTAAAGGGCAAAACTTGTTTGGTATTTTTCCAAAGAATAATCGTATCTGGGAAATTTTCATATCGACATGTTTTGGTGTGATTTGTTTGGATGCTTTTTGTACATTGCCTGTTCTTATAAAGTGAATAATTTCTTTCTCTTTTTTCCCCCCTTTAGATTACTGGGGTTACCCAGAGCTAAAATGCTGCATGCCTACAACCCTAGTAGAGATAGAGAAGTTGTGGTGAATTCAGTGTTTACAGCTACTAGACAGTTTCATGTGTCTCCTGTTCATAACCGGGTGAGTGTTGATGTACTTTTGGAAACTATGTAATGGCCAAGTGCCAAGCCTTCATGCTTCCTTTGGCCTAAACTTTTCATTCTGTGTTTTCTCTTCGTGCTTTTTCTTAGGACCTCCAACTTCTTTCTGTTTTTGCTAGCACTTTTTGCTCGTTTTTACTTAGATTGGTAAGGGAGAAGACATCCAAAACCTACAGTAGGAAATGTGTTTTACAGTAACTCAGAAAGAAAAGATTTTTTCAGTGTTAAATTGGCTGTTTAAATCTCATTCTCTTATATGCAGCATTATGCAGTCATCCACAGGCATGTGGGTGTTTACAGCCTTGAATTTTCAGTCTTTTCAATGGTCTTGCATATTCAACCAAAAAAAAAATAAATACTGAAATGTTTTATGCATTTTTTGTTGCAATTATGAGCATAATTGCCATAGGATCTAAGACCATTATTTTAACTCATATTTTTTAATGATGTATAACAATATAACACATGTTAAGAATGAGTCACTGGGATCTGAGTTTGATGAAGCCCAGATTTTACCCTCTGCTGATGTGCAAAGCATTTTATTATGCTTTTGTCTGGTGTTGTATTTTTATTTTTTTTCCCCACCATGCCTGAATGGATATTACTGTGCAGACAAACTTTATTGCTCTCTTGGTTAGACGGGCCTGTTTGGTTAGAATTGTTTTGCCCAAGTTTGGCTTTGACTCATGTAGCAATGTGTCACAGAGGTGATTGACTTGCTTTGTGGTAAGTATCTATGTGCGGGGAAGAGTTTTAAAGGATGTGGAGGCAGTTAGTTCTGCACGATGAACTTGTGCAAAAAGGAACATTGATGAGGCCTGAGCTAGCTGAGAAATTCCAGCCATAATACAGCAAGTTGCTGCATGCTCTGTTCTTCTGCATTCCAAGAGATAAGAGTTATGGACAGGTGAAACTTCGTAGGGCTGAGTTTTTGCTAGTGGGATCTGTGGATACAGAAGTACACGTGGAAGTGTCTGTGGGTGAATGGTGGGTGTTGTGATTAACTGCACTGAGCAAGCAAGCTTCTTTGTGGTCTCTGTAGGTGATTCCAGCGATGGGAAAAATTTCATTCAGAGTGCTTTTTCTGCCAACAGAAGAAGGCAATATTGAAAGCTCATTATTTATAAATACCTCATCTCATGGAGTACTTTCATATCAGGTAAGTTTGCTTATTTTTGGTTTGCGTTTTGGATTTGTGTTTTTTAAAAGTGAAATTCATGCATTTCGAACGTAATGTTCATTGAATTCCTGATACAAGTCAAGTGGAGTAACATTGTACAGTTCATCCCTATTACCAGATTTTGCTGATCTCATGATCCCTCGTACTTGTATACCATTAAAATAACTACTGCTAGGGGGACTACTTGTGGTAGTTAAAGTAAGTGTGTGTTTGTACATAGCATATCGATCATGGTCCTGTCAGTACTGGGTGGCTCTATGTAATATTGTTGTCTAGAATGCACTGTGCTGGAATTTGTTTGTCGTGAAAAACATATGTGAAACGTGAAAGTGGAAGTTATAGGTTTTACATTGAAGCCATCTGTTGTCTGATTACCTAGGGAATTCAAGCGAGTCTTAAGTTATTTGATTTTTATAAGGAATGTTACGCGTTTCAAGTTCTTCACTTTCATTAAGTTGTAGAAGAAAAATCGAAACCTGAATTTAGTGATTTAAAAACAATGTCAGCTTTAATCAACCGTCCAGCTCCTTCATTCTCATACTTTGATGCTGTGCTGGAAAACAGACCTTGAAATGAAGCATAGTTAACTTCAGTGAAATACAGGTTTTGGAATACAAATATTGCCATTGTCTACCACGTACTAGGGGTAATGCCAAATTTTGTGGGAACTTTTCATCAAAGATAGGGGAACACGGCATTATAGAGTGTTTGACCTTTTCTTTTTGCATCTATCCCCTCTTTGCATTCACTCCTGACCCCTTGCTTTTTGTTACCCAGTCAGCTCAACCAGGGCCTTTTGTGAACAGGTTGCAGGGAAGCAGTTGTCAGTGTCACCAGAAAATTGGTTTGTCTTCTGTTGGACTGCTGCTGGAATTGGTAGCACACTGTTACTCACGGACAGTTTACCAGGCATCTGTAACAGAGGAAGTGACTGTCCATGATTTCAGCCTGCATTAGGTTTAAGAGCTTCAAAATTGGGCATAACTGTAGTGGCTGATGCACAGCTACAGCGCTCTTGAGAGCCCAAAAGCCTTGAAATACGCTTGTTTCTAATGTGTTTATGCGAGGAGTATGTATGGCAGATCCTCCCAAATGGAGGATTACCACTGTTACAGGAAAATGTATTTGTAACAGTCTCCATTTAAAAAATAAATAAAAATTCCCCATATTCCCTTTGATTGGATATTTTCTATCCAATGCCTGAGGGTCTGCAGTGAATACTGTGTTATTCTATTAATTTAAAACATGTTTTTTCTTCTGTTTTAAAGATCTATTTTCATACAAGTAAGTGAAAAACCCCAATGGGTTTTTCTTGAGAGAAAGAATAAAATCATCAGAGGTTATCTTGCATCTCATTGTCTTTAATCTTGGCAGAGTGGAAAATATAAATGCAGTAAAAAAAAAACAACAAAACTTGCAAATCTTGAGTGCTCTGAAAATTGCAGGCTTTAAAAACCGAAGTGATCAAAAATATTTTATTTAATTTTGAAGTCAAAGCCATTGATTTCAGTATGCCCTCAGGCTAGAAATATAGTTTTCCAGAGATTACCGCACAGTCAAATGGTGACCGTAACGCTGTGATGTGGCCATTAGCCTCCTGTTTTACTTAGTAGCCTGTTGACAACAAAGACTACATGGTATGTGTAAGTACTGCATGTAGTTTTTTAAAAACAGTTCTGCTTTACTCCATCATTTGTGAAGACAATTTGAAAGATAATGCCTCTTGTTCACTTGCATTAAGAAAAGGTTTAATAACTAGCTTAGTTAAAAGGTTAAAAATGGTTAAAATATGGATTATTGCGAGCTTCCAAATATTTAGTATATCCAGATACTTCTATTGTAATTGCCTGAAGAACAGCAAGAGTTTAAATGCTTTTTAATGAGAGACCCTGATACTCTGCTGATAAGTAAATGTGATAGTGAATGAGTGAAGATGCTAACATGCTACTTTTGTGTATATTTACTCTGCTCAGTGGAACTCATTTTAATATGTATATTATCTTTGAAATAATTTTTAAAAAACAGTCTGTTCCTTGGGATTCTTATTAGTAAAATATTTTTCTGTATTACTCTGATAACTGATATATTGTATGTTGATATAATGACTTTATTTTTTTTAACAAAAGGTTTTTGGAGTGGGAACTTTGACATCTGCTCCAGAAGAACCTAGAATGCAGCTAGCAAACGCCTATTTACTGCTTCCGCATATTCAAAACATCCAGGCATCGCAAACACTGGTACAGTATGCATTTCAAACAGTAGTGAGACATGAATCTGCTTAGACATAAAAGATTTTTGTCCTCAGGTTGTTGGGATACAAGGAATGTTAACAGAAAATCCAAGTACCAGTGACTGCAGGAGAGGGGTTACCAGATACAGGGGTATCGTGATGAGCTGGTGTCCTGGCTTTAATGAGACAAAAGCCTTTGGCCTTAAGGCTACTTCCACTTGTTCTTGAGTGTTGCTTCTGTGCTGTGCTGTTCTCAGTTGTGCCAACAAAACTATCTGTGTGCCCTTGCTCTGAACCAGAGTGGAGAACTGATATGTCTTGAAAATAAATGAATCCACTTACAGGGTCGGGGGGGGGGGGGGGGGGGGGGAGAGTGGCTTTAGAGGGGCTGTGTGTGTTTTTGTTTGTTTTTCCCCACCCATTTTATTTCAAACTTGTTCCCCATGCCAGGTCAGAGCTGTGATACATACAGTTTGTCACTGAATTATAAAGTGCGGCGTGCTGCATGGGTGAGAAGTGCTGAGAGTCAGGCTGGTGTATCCCCTTCTACCTCTGTCAATGCTGAAGACATCAGCTTTGTTTACCTCAGCTTGACTAAAGTAGGGAACTGTGAAGGATACAGCAAGGTGGATTTGCAAGGCATAACTATTTAAATTGGAAGAGAAGCTTTAACAGTTTCTTAGGTTTAGGTGCAGTTGCAGGTATTTTCATAGTCATCCAGGCTGTGTAGTACTGGAAAATCGATCTTTTATTATTTCCTTCATATTTTTTATGGATAAAACCTTTTGTGTAATACATGTATTTAGTTTTGTTAAATGTATTTTAGAATATTATACCACATAACAATTTAATCTTGTATCTAAACATAACCTGCAATGATTGCCTTCATGATGCCTTCTTCTGTTTCTTCTACCTGAGAGAAATTCTCACCTTAGATCTCTCTTTTTAAGTCTGCTTTCTGTATGTTAGATGTCTTACCTCTCCCCAAGGATATCTCACAATTTCCTTGTCTTTCCTTCTTTTCCTCAGTAACAGTCTTTCCTGTATACATACTTGCATGTATGCTTGTGGGTGTGTGTAGGCAGACAATTGTGAAGCAACCAAAAATCTTTAGGTTTAGTAATTTGTGGTGGAGGGAAGGAAGATGCTATTTATGACGTGTTGTTCTGCATCTTCTCAACTAGCTTGATGGATTATCATCAGGTACCATGTGAGGATTGAAAGGAGACTCTGCTGTTCATTCAGTTCTATCTGAATGCCTGAGTTAGACAAGTTGTGGGGAGTGTTTGATGTCTGTGTTATTATATGGTGAGGAACATTTTCCTCTGCTTTATTTCTCTACAGTACAAGCTTGAGGTGGTTTGGCAGTGGAGGATGGTACCACCTGGCACCCTTCTTCTCTCAGTACATGAGATGTGAGAGGGTATTGGCTCAGTTCTCCTAGCTCTGGGTGTAATTTTTCAGTGCCTGGCTATAACTGGGGAATTAGTCTCCAGTTCACTGTGTTACCAGTCTGGACGCAAGTGCTGCAGCAATGGCGCAGTCTCCTCGGCTGTTGAAGGTGGTAGGTGAGATCTGAGGACTGAAGTGGAGCTTGTGGCTCAAGTTTGGGTCCCTTCTTGCTGTTTTAAAGATAGCTATCTGCTCCAGTAGTGTCTCTTTTAGTTTACCCCACTAATGGTCTGATCTGGATCCCAAAGAAGCTGGTGTGATTCTTTGTCCAGTTTATATCATAGGCTTAGAAGCTATGTGAGGAAGAGGTCTATGACGTTTGAGTGACTACATACACACAAACTTAAGGACACATAAACACTAAACAATGGAGTTTTTTAGTGAAAAAACATTCAAAACAAACCACCCATACCTACCTAATCACTCATTTACTTCTGAAGTTTGTTTTTAACTGAAGTGAAATACTAATCTAAGTTCAGGGTAGCATAAGCCTCACTTGGATATGCTAAAGATATCCTTGCCTTTAAAGTCTATTGACACTGCTTGGAAACCTGTGAGAAAGGTCAGTGAGGTGTCCATGGCTTGTGTCTTTTCCCCCCATCTACTAGATCTTCTTTTAAAGATGGATGTGTTTAAGCTGCTTGCTAATACTGAAAGTGGCATCATCCATCGTTGTCAAGGCTGGAAAGGTAAAATCTTCATCTAATCCAGTGGTGATGAGTAAAAAGGCTTCCCATGACTGCTGGATGTATTGTCACCATAACTCAAACACCTGTTCTTACTACTCTGCAGTCAAAACCTACATCTGACTTCCAGTCTGAATATTTCTGTGTTGCCAGTTTCTATTTGTTTGTTATGATGCACACTCAGTTTAGGAAACTGCTCATGCTTCTGACACTTAAACCCAGAATGATTTGTAGGTGGCATCACATTTTTCAGCCTCCTTTTTGCTAAGCTGAGCAATCCAAGCTCTTTAGTATCCTTTCCACTGATGGGCTGGCCATTTCTTAACCAAGCTGACAATGCCTTTCTGCAGCTTTTCCAGTTAGTAACAACTTCTTTTGAAGATGAGTGGTCAGAATTGTGCATAGGGGTATGGATTAAGTTTCCCCTCTTTCGAGGGAAGACGAGCCTCCATGCTGCACTGAGTTTGTGGGTTTTAATTGTTCTGAACTCAGCGAAGATACCCAGGCTTTTCTGTTATTCCCCCATATTTTTAACCAGAAGCTCTTGTGGTTAATTAGGATGAAAAAGAAAGACAAAGTTGCTGCGTCTGCTGTTGAATTTCACCTTCTTTCAGCTGCTTCTTTCAAAGTTTCAGCTTGTGGAGGGTTCATAATCAGCACGCTCTGGCTATGGTCCTGGATCCTGGTATTTCTGGCTCAGGAGTTGGGAGGAAGCGAGCTGTATCCAACGCTGAATTCATAGTGTGTCCACATGGCCGTTCAGCAGCAACTAGTTACCGCTAAGCCGTGGCAGATGGCGGAGCACATGTAGGTCATCTTTGTTTATCCAGCTTCTGGATACAGCCTCTGCTCCAGTTGCCTGTTGTGGGGCGTTGGTTAATATTTGCGTGGCACTTAGCAGGCAGCTACATCGGTGCCTCATTGTGTTCAAAATGCTGTGCAAACAGGCTGGAAATGTCAATGGAGGAGTGAGCTGCAGGGAGGGATGTGTTATCACAGGAGACACAGGCATCGCTTTCCTGGCTTCCCAAGACTCCTTAAGTTATGTTCTGTGCAGGTGAACAGAAGCGACAGAAGCAAATTTGTGCAGTGTGTTGTTAGGGTGTGGAGCGGGACTGTGGTAGGATAGTAGAGTTTTCTCAGTGTGCCATCCTGATAACTGCCTGCAGAAAGCTGATGAAACTCTGCTGAATCATTGTTACAAGAGCAGCTTATTAACAGTTCTTCACTTATAACAGAGGCATGGCTCTTCAGGACTGTCCTGGAAGGAAACTTTAATGTATCAACGTTCAGAAAGAAGGGGAAGCTGGTTCTGTGTTTGTTCGTTTCAGATTATAATACGGTCAGGCTCCAGGAAGTGGTTTGAACTCTACAGGTCCTGATATTAATGCAAGAATATCTCTGAAGATCTTGTGTAGAGCCGTGTCTGGCTGACAGGGTATCTGGGGCAGAATGAGGAATCCTTCCCCTAAAAGCAGCCTCAGTTCGGCAGTTGTGTGGTGGTTGTTGAGGTGGCCTGTGCCAGCGGGCCTGTTGAGGCTCTCTCTCTTTTGATGGGTTAATTATTTCCTGAGTCATTGCCAACTGTTCTGTCCCCCAACAAGAATCCTTGACCTTCTCCAGCTGAATGGCACTCCTGGCACATCAGATGGTTGAATGTATTTATTTTTCTAAAGAGGCATCTGTCCCTCTCTGGTTTTTAATTGAAGAACATGCCAAAATTTCACCTGAGTGGCGTCCATCAGAGTTGTCCATACAGTTCCTGCAGGGTTTGTGGGTGCTGTGTGTGTGCAGGTATGTATGCATATCTAATACAAGACAGAGGCACCATCTAACTTTCTGGTGACCAGAGGAGCAGCAGTGGTTGTGTTTGTTATGCAGTGCTTTTTCTAACTTTTCCCATTGTAATTTGCCTCTGGTGTGAACGTGCACTGTGAAATTCAGCACTCTGCTGATTCCTGTGTGGTGTTGCTCACAGTATAAATGAGATGCTTCCACCCCTGGAAGAGTGAACGTGGTCATGGGCTTGTTGTCTGGGAAACTCAGCTTGACATCTTCTTCCCAGATTCTTTATTTGTCTTTATGGTTTATGGTTAATACCAGTGTTTTGAGACAGTAGGCACAATAGTTGTGCATCTGTCTGGCTCAGATAAATGAAAACCCTTTTCCTTTTCTGAAGATAACCTTTACAAAGAGAAATAAAGAATTGCAATAGAAAGCAGGTCAACACTGAATACACCCCAGTAATGTGTCTCTCACTGTGCGTTATATTAGCAGCTTCAGTCTTTAAGGTAATAGCAGATTCTTGTGTAGGCCTACTACAGGTCAAGAAGAGAAGTTCAAATAAAACTTTGGAAAAACATGATTTAACTGAATTTTTATGGGGCTAGGGGTCTGCCATGGCATTGAATAAGTGTTAACACCTCTTTGTTTATCGCCATGAAAATTATAGTGTTTTTTCTGAAACCACTGAGAAGGGAATTTTAAGTAACAAGGTTTATTTGATAAAAAAGCGATCCCCAAAGTTGCTGTTCATCTCTGACTGCCATGTTAAAACTCCATTAGCAATTGTGGCTGTGAGATGTCGGTAAGCGGTGCATGTTTTGGAGCCAAATGGTTTTTACTGCTTGCAAAACTGATGAGGACAACAGAATTTGCAGGAAGAAGAGAGCTGGTTGGGGTTTGTACACCTCCAGCAAGCTGTGCTGGAAGCATGTGCCTGTGTTTTGGTGCTGCTAATATAACCTTTGCAGAGGTTGGATCGCCCCCTTGTGTGAAGCCGAAGTCATTTCAGTATGAAATCCAATTGGACTAAGACTGCTGACTTTGCATTGGCTTCCTTTGGGCTGTACTTTTCTAAAACCATACCCCAGCATATAAATGAAATGTGATAAACCTCTCTGTTCAGATGCACCCTGCTCCCTTCTGTCTGTCCCATGGATATATGAAGTAGGCTGTTAGATACTTTAAAACCTTTTACTCAGTTCTGCCTCCCAGCATCAAATTATTTAAATTCTTTAAAAGAAATTGCATTGACACCTTCAGAAACTTGCACCTGCAGACACCCTGTTCTGATTTAGTTGGGTATCAAAAGACAAACTGAGTGGGGTTCCACATCAGCCTCAAAGTCATCAGGTAATTTTGCTGTAGTTAAGTTACAAGTAGAGTGACAGAACTCTCATAATTTTTTTTTTTTTTTTTTTTTTTAATAATTATTACCTAGAATTAACATATACTGGTTAAGCAGTATGTGCAGTTAAGTTGGCAGTCCAGATTCCCAAACAGCTTTCATGAACTATGCTTGGCTTTGGTGCTGTAGCCCCACTAGGTTTATGAATGATTTACAAGCTGGCACAATCACCGCCTTTTCCCTTTCCAATCAATAAAAAGGTGAAGCAAGCATTTTCTGTCTGTCCATTTTGGCATGAAACCTACATATAAGACCATATCCAAGAGGTATTACATTCTTGGCTTAGTAACTGTATTTCAGTATACAACTGACAGAGGAAATATACAGAAAATAAGAAAAGAAGCTTTTGTATTAAGCAAAAAGGCTGTGTTGGGTACAGTTTATTGTCTTATGAAAGTTTATAAGGTTTTCTTGTGTTGATACTGTATAAATATTTAGTAATCATGTATAATAATAGTTTGATAAGTAGATAATAATGGAGTTCATTTCTTGAGAACTGGAGTTTGCTGACCTACAGTACAGAATATATATATATTTTTTTACAACTTTCTTACATTGCTGTGTCATGTATGTGTGGAGACAGTCTTACTATCTATAAACTGTGGTGTGTGAATCAGATTTCTATGGTAACATCTTTTGAAGCAATCTGCTTGACATTTTCTTCATTTTTCTTTCTTACAGGCAGAAACTATGAATGCCAGTCTCTTACGTGTTCACCTTGAATGCAGTTTACCTAATGATGCATATCAGCAAATTAAGGTATGTTTTATTATGTGATGTCTATTTAAGTTGTCTAATTTTAATTCATGTTTAGAGGGATGCTTTCCAGAGTTTTACAATCTTTAGCAACATTGCAGTTTCAGATGTCTCAGTTTAAAAAAAGAGTTATGATTTTTAACTGCAATTCTATAAAACTGTAGCTTATGGTATAAATGAAATGTTACACACACCACACTATTACCATTAGGAGAAGGTGAAATGGTAAAAATAAATAAATAAATAAATAAATAAATAAATAAATAAATACCCTTCCCTTCCTCCAAAACTCCTATCCAGCTATGCATTGTAATGCATGTTATATCATTTAAATAAAGTATTAGAACAATATATTAGTAATAGTTTAGATTCTTGGAATTTTCTTTCTCCAGAAACGTTTTCACAAATTTTTGGTTCGTACTGGCGAAAGAGCAATGAAATGAGAGTCTGAAGTCTGGACTGCCTGAGCTGTGTTGCCAAAAGGCTTTGAAACAGGGCTTTGATGTTCAGCGGAGCTGATGAGGGGCGAATCCTTTTGCAGAAAAGCCCCCTCCAAAGTGCTGAGCAAGCACTTAAAGCACTAGATTTCCTACTCCTGGGCAGTGCCAGCAGAATATCATCTTCTCCTTTGTCTTCAAAAGAGTTTACGCAGTAAATAAGTAATGGTTCACAGTGATGCTGGCACTCAATCAGGTATTTTGTTGGATCAGATCTATAGGTTGGAGCTGTGGTCTGCAGCATCTTTCTTTCATCAAGTATGACTAGGTCAAAACTTCATAGCTATTTTTCTGTACGTTACAGATCATAGTGATCCCGTACCGTTTTATTCCCATATTTGACTCTTGCATTGCATGGTAAACAAGGCTAGGCTTGAGATGCATCTGGAAGTTTAAGATCACATGTAGTATAGCTGCCCACTCACTGATACAAGCTTCCCAAAAGCACATCACCCCTATGCTTGAGTCTCTACAGCAGCATCCTTTGTGCTTCTGGTAGCTTATTGCAAGTACTGAGCGTTTCTTTGATGCAGTAGGAGGGAACCAACATCCACAGATGCTTCCCCTCCTGTTACATCTCATTGTGGAGCTTCAGGGTAACTGAAGGTGTTTGCTGCCCCTTCACTAGAGCACTTCTTATGTGTCAGGTGTGGAAGTCTTCTCTTCTGCCTCCAAAGTAGTCCCTGTGGTAAAGCAGCAGAGTCTGAGTTTAGTGACCTTTCACTGTGTGATGCAGGACAAATTTGTTACTCGTTGTTGATTGTCTAGTTTTGTTTTGCTTGTTGCGTTTAATTTTTTGCAAAATGGTGTCTGTGTCTTTGTAGTTGCTAAGACTCAGCTGTCTTAACAGCAGCCACTACTTAGCAAGGAAATAAAATCCTATTTGTATTTATCTGAAGTATTCTAGCCAGACGACAGTGTTTTCTATTAAGAATTGTACATGTATGTTTGTTTTTTTAAAATTACTTCAGTGAGAAATGGAGACAAAAAACACAGGATTTGGAAAAATTAACTATAAACAGACCAGTGAACATGAACTGTCTTCCTACCATTAAGACACATGCATCAGTCTGTTTATGGCACATTTTATTGAAGGCAGAGGATTTAACAAAGGAAACTGTTTTGCAGTCCCTGAGGTGAGACTGACTGAGACAGTTTATAAATTTGC
This sequence comes from Aythya marila, assembly GCF_965140915.1. NCBI lineage: Eukaryota > Metazoa > Chordata > Aves > Anseriformes > Anatidae > Aythya > Aythya marila. Next base: position 31,856,294 of record NC_139045.1, on the reverse strand, counting down.
ATTCTTTCAAGGTTCAGTGTCCTTTTTAGTTGTTTTTCGTCTTTGTTTCTGCTGTGCTGTCTGTATCTGCACTGTCTTTGGTTTCTGCTGAGAATTTTAGCAGAGGTCCTAATTACTCCTGTTTATCAGCACTTGCGTGCTGAAGACCTTGTCTGTTAGATAATGCCTTTGATTAACTTCTCAAGATACCTTACTGTAATGATTTTTTTTTCCATTTCCTCCCCCACCACACACACACTGTATCCCCTTGTCTCGCTCCAGAGTTGCTGTTTTATGTCCGATGACCCAATGCTGCTAGAAATGAGCTTAACGGTAAGAATGGAAAATGCCCAACAAGATTTTGTGGAGCACAGACAATACTTACTGGAGAATCTTTTTGTAGTTTATGTAGCAATGGAAAAAACGAAGACCTCAGGTAAGTCCTAAATACCACTGTTAATTGTAATAGAAATTGGTTTTATACATATGTTATAATTTGGTGTGCTAAGTTGAATCAATTTCAGTGACACTATAAAGTTTTTGCAAATAAGGAAGAACAATCAGTTAAATACAGCTTGTCAGCCAATCGCTTATGGCAGAGCTGCTCTAAGTGCAGTCCTCTTTATAAAGGTAACAATTGGTAACTAAGTCTTCATAAGCTTCATTGCTGTTTTCCCTGTGCTAACATATCTGCTTAAATGGTATGAAAAGATATCGTAGTCCTTTGATTTCTACAACTGTGTGCCTAGTTTCCCAGGAATTAAATTAGTCATAATAGGACTGTGAAGGCAGAATGGTTTGTACAGTACTCAGAATAGTGGATATTGTGGAAAGTGGGGTAATGAGGTAATACAGATGTGTGCATCATTTGTTCTTCTAAGCTAAAATGCCACAGGCAAAACAATCAACTCCTTACAGTTTCTTTATGCTACGTTTATTGGGTGAACAAATCTTCTAAATCCAAGGGGTTTTAAATTATTTATAGAGCTTTGCGGTCTGTTTGGTTAGGTTTTTTAGACATTTCTGCCAGTTCTACTTTCTGAAGAAGAAAGGACTTCCTAAGAGTCCACATTCAAATAGTAATTTTTATTGCTAATAAAAAGAGCATGATTGTTTTGTCTTTTGAGAAGTTCAGGTAAAGGTCCAGTCACAAAACACTATATGCCATTCCCCTGTGCCTGTCCTATGATGTGATATTTACTCAATTGAAACTGAAATACCCACTGTAAACCTATTTTCCCTGCCCATGGGATGCCGATACTTGGTGTTGAATTGTGGATGTACATTTATTCTGGTGCTGGCAGAGAATTGTTCACATCTGTCATGTCAAGGGTGTTCGCTGTTGACACTTTTGATGGGTAAAGTGCTGGAGGTATGTTTTTAAGGCTGTTCTCTGCTAAATGTAATGCAGTTATGAATGTTCATTGGATTAAAGGTTGATCATGTAATCCCTTTGGACTTGCTCACAGTGGGAAGTTCCACTTCTTGCTCCATGAGTACCAGTTCTGTGCCATATCAAAACAGCAGCGTTTGCTTGCTTGCCTTCCATTTGTGTAATTAAGCACGGTCTTGAGGGGAAGGTGTAACAAAATGGAATGTGATGCTGTGTTAATCTCTTTGCTCAACACGCATTAGAGTGGGACAAGCAAGTAGGAAGGGACTGCATGGGGGAACTTGCCAGCTGGAAAGGTAGTAGAGTGTGGGCTTTAAATCTCACAGCTGTGGGTATATGGAGCATCTGCATCAACATCTTGAACCCTCTTTGGGAAGGTGGCATCTCTAGTCGTGCTCTCGGGCAGCTGAGCAAAGCACACTCATTCACAGAAATTTTACCTGGTAAACTGGGAGAATGATGCACTGTTAGCCTCTACTTACTTACTTCAGGTACAAGCAAGGGCAAGAGCTCAGGTCTCCTTCCTTCACTGAAGTGTTACGACCACCCTGATGTAATAGCCATGTCTTGTCTGTCCCGTGGCTCTTCTTTTGGTCCTCCAGATCTTTGTAGTGTCCAGTGACTGGGAGTGTAGCTTCAGCAGGGACAAAGGGTGGTAATCAAATCCACCTTATCTGCAGGTGAAAGCTGGCTTATATCCATGTCTTGTTGCTAAGGTCAGAAAATTACTACGATAGTTGGTGATTAAGCACCAAAGGTGTAAGGCACCAAGTCTAGCTTTGCGTTGTCTCCTGAGAATGCCTGTGGTTCAGAGCAGGTGATCAAGGCTCTTCTATAGCTGTGTGCTTACACAGGCTTTTTTTTTTTTTTTTTTTTTTTTTTGTATTTAACTGGACTGTCACGTGCTATTGATGCTTTGGCCCCTTAAAAATTTGTAGCAACATCAGCCACCCATCCTTCCTTCAGCCGAGCTTCTTGTCTCCCTGCCTGTAGGAAAGAGGAGTTGTTCCATCCTGGATTTAGGAGATAATGAAGGAAGATATCTTGTTGATGCTTGCCTTCATACTTAAGGCCAAAAATCTTAAGTGGATTTCTGCTCCTTTATGAAGTGGTTTGAGAGGATTTCCAGCCTCAGATGCGCATATCTCCTCATTTTTACAAGGGCAGCTGTTGCACAGAAAGCTTTTTAAATTTAAATTTTGATTGTTTCTCATATGAGTGTCTGGCTCAGCAAGAGTGCTTCAATCCTTGGTGAGCTTACCTCGATTTTCATTCTTTTGAACAGGTGATTCCACGGTAGATATGTACATCTTGCATTCTGGGAACAGCCACGTGCATATACAGGTAAGTATGGGCTTATAGGAAGCCATATTTTAGGCTGTTGAATTTGATTAGGGAACTAACTAACCCACTGGCTTACTCTCTAATTTCAGATGGGATTTTGCTGGTGGCAAATGTTACATGTCTGTACTTCTACATTGTACCCAGACATCTTAATATATCTTTTAGAGTTGTACTTCCATCGATGGATTTTTTTTAAGACGTAGGAGCTACTATCTTTGAATAAAAAATCCATGGGTTTATTTAGAAGTTGTGAGAAAATTGCAGATATTGGCTTGCAAATGTGACGAGAAGATACACTAATATGAGAGGTACAATAATAATGATGGTAGTGCTACAAGGATCATCTTTTCTTGTCTTCATGCAGGAAATACGACAGTTGTCTCAAAATGGCAGATCACCTGTGGAGTTTGAGCCAGTACTGCTGTCTTCATCATCTACTAACTTTACAAAAGTTGCTTCTATTTCTTGTAAAGGTACAGCATGCATATACTTATTATAATCAAACCCTGTCTAATCATCTATACAATGGTAGCTTTTTTCAGCAAACAGATCTTGAAAAATCTCAGAAAAAAAATAGGAATTTTTTGAAGAGGAGGATGAATTCTTTCTGTTAATTATTTCCATCATTTTTGTGTATATATGCTTCTTTTTACGCTGATCTAAGGCTCTAAGCCATATATTTTTCTAAAAGAAGAAAGCATATACTGAAATTGTTAGCTGATTTTAAAATAAGCATAATTATTGAATATGCTTTTTCAACATCCTTTTATAATTTGTGGTTATTTTTCTGTTTCCAATATATTTTCTGAAAGGCTATTGTGCTTGGGTGGTCATTTTCTATGACATTTCTTGGCAAGATCATTGAAGAGGCTTGCCCGAGACCAGGCATGTTTGTGGAAGAGCAAAGATTAAAATTTAGGCATTGCTGACTCCAGCTTGTTTCCTGTTCTGTCCACTAGACTGCAGTGCATAGTCTTAAATGTTTCTGAAACAGGCTGCTTTCATAATGACATGGGCACTTGTTTTTCCTCAAAAAGGCAAGTAAGGAGAAAGAAAGGAACTATGTTAAGTGGTGTATTTTTTCAGAACGCTTTCTTTTATTGAAAGGAGGCAGCATCTTCTGATAAATAAGAATGCTGTGTCGATGACACGTGGTTAAAGTTGGTGACGTTGCTCTCAGCAGCCTTGTGTGTGGTGTGTACTATGAAAATGTTTAGCATTCATAAATTCTTCTTAAATCAAGGTTTCAAACCTCTGAAAATTAGGACACTAGCAATAGATGCTTTCTTTGTGCACCTGTGTGAGAAGTGGAACACAAATGTTCCCCATAGTAGCATTATTTGGGATCCTCACATGGAAATCATTGCTTTTGTTCTTCTGGCTAATGATGTATTCTCCTCTGTGTCTGGTCTTATCCAGCTGCATCCTGTGACAGTGAAAGCCCTTACTCTGATGACAAGAACAACAACCTACTGGAAGGCACTACAACACTAAAAGCCTGTCTTTCTTGTCCTGTGATGGAAGGGTATGTTAATGGTAGATTTTTATTTAACATTTGTTGATACTACAAGAATATTGTAACCTACTCAAAGAAACAAAGTTAGCTTGCTTCATCATGGAGCAATTCTAAGGATGGTGAAGAGGCTTCTTCCTGTTGTTGTGTCATTTGCCAAAGCAGACCTTTGACATTTCAAGTAACAATCCTGTATTTTATACAGTAAGAATTTCAGGAGTCAGGAAAAAACATATGCAGCTTACATCATATAAACATTGCTTAGAGGCTGTGATAAAATTTCTACCATCCTTGCTCCTCCAGTGTGGAAGCAGGGTAGTGATAGAAAAATCACAAACATTTTTTCAGCTTTCTTTTGCCAATTTAATCCAACCTACCTTATCACAAAGCAGTAGGAAGTGTACTGTGGCATAGCGAGAGGGTGGAATGATTACCTGCCTACCTCTTTCACATTGTTCTTGTCAAGTTTTACTCTGGTATTATATGTAAGTATTTTAAAGGAAATTATTTTCCTTTCTCCTTAAAACCTTAGGAGACTTCATTGTATTAGAATGCCACAGTTATCTGTGGACTGCTCGTGCATGCTCAAAAGCAATTACAGTTGTATTTATTTTCATTCTGTTTTTACTTATAGGTATTTTGATGTCAATCCTTCTGCAGCAATGTTTCATATAGAACCACACCATAATACTTCAGGATTTTGGTCCATATGGTTTACAAACAACTTTGACTTTAGCATTGAACTGAATGAAGTCTACATTGCTAGAGAAACAAAGAACATTTTAAAAGTAAGGTTTATTTTGGCTTCTTACAGTGTCTTGTCCTTGATATAGGGATTTGCTCCTTTGACATACAAATAGATTCTTTCACAGACCTTGCTCTCAGTACTGATTGAAATCAATTAAAAAATAAATGTAGCTGTGCACCTGTAACTTAAGTACTGAGAAGCTTGGGATCTCTGTAGGCATTATTTACTGTCTGGCTTGTTTTTATATCGCTTTATTAGCAACTGTGGTTTTTTTTCATTTCAGTTGCAGCTACAGATGCATCAAATTATAGAACATTGCTCAGTTCTCAGAATTGTTGTGTGTATTGTTTGTGCTCCATAGGATTGAGTGTTTCTTCATTGGCTATAATGGAAGTCTTCAGTACATAGATGAGTTTTGAAATTTGGAAGACGAAGTCAACAGTTTACTTGCACATTGGCTTGATTCAAACCAGGCAATTCAATTTTATGAATAAGCACATAATGTAAGCATCTAGTTGGCCATTCATGTATTTAGATAGGAGATTTCTATGTGCACACTATGGATCAGTTATGGGCACGTGTATGTGTGCAATAACAGCAAAACCACAAAGAAATGGAAAGTTTATGCTCTTCAAGGTACAGCTTGCGCTAAAAATGCCATTCCAGATTTAATTCAGGTGTCATTTGATTCTTTCTAGATTCTGAACTTTGCTGAACCTTTGACTCTACCTCCAGGCTGCTGGAATGTATTTTCTCTGAAACTCAGTATGAAAGACACTGTAACAAATGTGCTTTCTAGTATTTGTTTGGCCACCAATGTGGGAGTGATGTTTGAAATACCTCTGCAGATATATTCAACTGTGTCCAAGGTATTGTATTAAGTTGTGCTGAATGATTATTATGTACCGCCAACCAAACTGCAGCAGCTTCCTTTTTTGGTCAGAAATTTGTCCCTTAGTCCTGGAAAATGCTCAATACCGGACCATTCTTTAGCTCAAAAAGTTAAGCACTCAGAGTTAAACAGTGATGGAATTACAGATCTCTAGGCAACCTTAGTTCTCTTCCTTGACTTGTCCAATTTATGCACTGAAAAACTGGAATTTTTCCTGTTCTTTTGTCACATGGAAAGTGATTTTTTTTTTTGTTTTCTTTTCCAGCAAGGAGATCTTCATTTTGAAGCTATTGCCCATTGTGATATTCAGTGCTACTTGGGAAAATCTGATTCAGGTGGGCGTTTTTAGGCATCTAATGACAGTATTGTAGAAAAATCTATGTAACGGGACATGTAATGAGAATATTGAGATTGTCAATACAACTATTTAATTTTGTCTTTTAAAAACATAAGCTTTTCTGAGACCATTACTGACATAAATGGCTTCGTACTGAGTATAAGGTGCAGTATTTCAGACCTCTAATTCTGTATCACTTGCTAAATGTTGTTCTGTCTTGTAATACAATTTTGGACAAAAACATGTTGACCAATATCCGACCATTAGCCAGAGTTAATTTTGAACTTGTTCTCTCTATCTGTTCCCCACAGCAGTAATTTCACAGATTTCTGCAAAAGACCATTTATCAGGCTTATAAAACAGCTCTGAAAGCTGTGTCATGTAAAACAAAGTGCTGTTGTTCTTTCTGGAACTGCAGGATTTGTCTAGATTCCCTAATGCTAGGAGATGTTTTAAGTACCTAGCTAACATTTACAGAAACACAATGTTAGATGCTATACATTCCTGAGGCAGTATTGTGTCCTTATAATTTGAGGAAGGCTGATTCAGAATAGTGTTTTTAATTAATAACAATAATTAAAAAAATCTCTGCTTAAGAAGGAATTTCACTAGACAGCTGGGTACCGTAGGCTCTAAATATTTGTTCTCTTGAATGTGTTTTCAAGATGATGCTTTCTTAAAATGTACTTTTGTATGAGGATATGAAGAAGGCAATAGTAGTCAGTCAAAGATAAAAAGGATATTTGAGGTGACAGAGAAACACAGGGTTTGAAGAATTATTAATACATAGGCACGTTTAGGTAAATATCTTAAAAGCAAGATATATTTTAAAACCTTATAAAAGAGTATTGCTGATATAAGTAAATACTTATTGATTGCTTACTTTCTATTCTAATAATACAATCAGATTTTTGTATATAGGTATATAATTTCGGATACTGGTACTTAAATAGGAAAGTCTGAAAATACTGGCCTTGAACAACTTGTAGCTGGATTGTTCAAGTTGTCATTAGTCTAGATTGATTACTTTAAACTCGAAGGATAATACAATAAATGGCATTTTGTATTTTCAAAATAATCTGGCTTTGTTTTCTTTAAAAAGAAATTTGCTTATTTAACTCAATTCTGCTGTGTGAAAATGTTTAAAGCAGCATGAATCTAACTTTCTAAAAAGATTTTAATATTTGGACTGATATAAAGCCTGGAAGCTTAGCTTATGTAGAATTTGAGAAAATAGTCAGCACCTGGAAAAGAGAAGGTGAAATAGAAACACCATTTCTGCAAAATGGAGATTTGTTTTGCTGCCTGCTGTGCTGTAATATTACAATTTTGTACTGCTGCACAGAGAAGAGTGTATGATCTTGATACTTCATTGATATCAGTGGATAGTTCTGTGTAAAGACTACTGATAATCTGATGACTTCTCAATAGCATCCTTGAGAAACAGCAACAGTAAAAAGGGCTTACCAGAGCATATGAAATCTATGCAATTCCCATATTGCTCTTTACATGTAGAATTACTGCAGTTTTGTGAATGTATGTCTTTATTGTCCCCATCTGATTTGCTTAGTATGTGTACCTTCACACGTTTGCTTGGAAGGGAAAATTTGGTTTGCCTTACTTCTTTTTGTGTTGGGACCCTTTGCAGATACTGATTGCTCACATTCAGAAGTAGATTGATGAAAGGAGCAAATGTTGCCTCCTTAAAATATGAAAAATCTGTTATCGTTTTAGCAAATCTGCTTTGGCAGAAGAGTCTCTCTCTGGACCGTTCTGCTTGGGATGTGGATTCTGAGCTTGCAAGTGAACTTTATGAGAGATGGCAAAAAATAAGACGTGGGGAAGCCTGCAGGTCTGTACAGAATCCGTTGAGGTTCTTAATACAAGCCAGTACAATGTTGTAAGGGGGAATATTTCTGTTCTGAAGTATTCTTAATTAGAACAAACATTTTTGACCTTGCTGCATGTAAGTTGGTTATCTTGAAGCATCTGGAATTTCAGAGCATCCCAAACACTTTTAACTTCCATTTCAAGGCACTGCCAGCAATAAGTAAACATTTGAGATGCCTGAATTCTAGAATGTAAATAATGTTTTGACTGAGCCCCACCACGGCTACCCAGTTTGAAAGCAGTCAAAGCACATTTTACCAGATCAGTTATGGAGCTGCACAAATCCTTTGCCAACAGGTCCCATAGCAGTCTTTTTAGGATCAGGAGCTCTGAATAGCTTTCAAGGTTTTTACTCCCTGACCTAATGGATGCTATGTACTTGGGACATGGGGAGGGAAGCAGTCACTGTGCCTGAGTAATTGTAGAGAGAGTGCATCAGTGATATCACCCAATTTCCAGAACAGAGAAGTATGGCTGCAAAAAATAGTCACTGTGTTGCAGGTGGAAAAGTGGGAGATTGAATTATTCTCTATGACTAGATTACATGTTTGTGGGCTTTGTGTTGTGAAGAACATTTCCAAGGAAGAATTAGTTGATATAATTGATAGGTCCTCGCAAATCATCATCTTTTGTTCTTAGATTTCAAAGAAAAAAAAAAAAGAGAGAAAAACAAATCTTTCTGTTTTTTTGCCAATAAAGCAGAAGAAGTATTTTAGGATCAGCTCGCATTATTCACCAGAAGCCTGAAGAGGAGTCCCTTGCCTTTTTCTTGCCACGATTAACTGCAGAGCCTGGCCTTACACTCAACTTCAGTGCCACAGCAGTTAAAAGTAGTATGGTAAGGATGGTTTTCTTACACTTCTGAGTTGATACATGTTTAGCTTCTTTAAAGAACAGAATCTGCAGTTAGTATTTGGTGATGTTTTCATATGGCTTTTAGATTGGTATTTTGAAACCTTCATACAAGTCTAATATAAGACACCAAATTTGTTTATCCCTTTGGCTCTTCGATAAATTCTCTAGCTATCAAATTGTAGTATTTTTAGTACAAGGAGAGGAATAAAGCAGTGTAGGTATTAACTAACAACTCTTCGTGCTTATTAAAACTTTCCTCACATTGTGATCTGTTACATGCTTGTGGTAAAATAATTGAACAAGGGACTTGGGATAGAATGTGCTGTCATTAATGATGCATTGTGCATACAGGATATGTGGCCTTGCTTCTGCCACAGCCTTACATAACAGAAGTGTATAAAATGTTGAAGATAGAAAACTGAGAGATCAGCAGTGCAGTGTGTCTTGCAACTATGCTGACAGTTACTTCTTCATTTGTCAGACTTTGGTACTAACCTGGTCTGGCACAGACCAGTCATACCGAGATGCTTCTCATATGCACATGTTGTGAATTACCTTGATATTCCATTTATGCCATTTGATTGTCATAGTAATGTACATAACCTACTTGGACTCAAACTTCTATACGAAAAGGTGGCACCTTACTAACTTACCTTCTTTTGCGGAAGAGCTTTGTTTATGTCTGCATGTGCAAATCAAAATACAAATGAAATGTGTATTTTGAGGGGGGAAAGACTATACTTTTGCACATGCAAAATCACTCCTCATGCTCTTAGCTGTTTCTGCAAATGATGGCATTGTGATGACATGTCCTGCTGTTCCATGCAGTTTTGTATGCATGTGATTATATTGCATTAAGACTGATGAAGCCAGGCTGAATTTCCTTGAAAATGCAGTTCATATTATTATCAAGTATGTAGTCTAACTTTTCTTTTCTCCTCCAAACTATTTAGGTGAAGTATTTCATACTAAGAAACCCGTCATCCTTCCCAGTTGCGTTGCAGCTTGTGCCACTCTCTTACTACCCTGATCCCCAAGCTTCACTGAGTCTGCTCAGCAAATGGTAATTAGTATAACTGTCTCAGAATATTGTCTTCCCTTTAAAAAGTTGTATTTGCTATGCCTTATGAATGCTGCTTATTGTTTGTTCCAATTTCTCAAAGCATAACTGAAGTGGGGGCAACATTCTGCTCGTTTTGGAAGATAGTCTGATATTCAGGGCAGCTCTCTGTGTGACACCTGACTGTGTAATGCACCTGATCTATGATAAAAAACTATCTGAACATATTTGCAGCAAGTTTATGTATGCCAGCCACAAACTATGTAATCTTTTAAGATCTGAGGCCTACTGCAATCTTGTGCAGGCTATGCAATTGTGGGCAGCAACTCACACAAGTGGGGATGTGCTGCTCCCAGCAAAGCGGGTTGGGAAATACCCAGTCTGTAGGCTGCAGTCTGTGAGGAGGAAGGTAACTGAACCTAATTTAAGGAAAAGGTTGTTTGTTTTTTTCTTAGCTTTTTCTTAGGTAAAAGCCCTGTCTCTAAGAAGAGGAAACAGGAGCTGGAAAGAAAAATTCAGCGGGTCTAGAGCCAGGAACCCCATCATAAACATTTTAGGGGCAGCTAAACAAATATTTTAACGTTGTTTTGAACTTTCTGTGTTACAAATGAGAAGATCTAATGAGAAATCTAGATAGAGTTAGATGGAGAGTGTAAAGGGATATGGAGTTCACCAAAATAAGCCCCAACTGTCACGCTTAACTTTGGAAAAACTGCAATACATGTGCAGTTGGTAGTAATTATTGGCTTGCTTGGAGTCTGTGGGACTACTTACATGCTTAAGTGTACCTTGCTTATTTGAGGTACCAGTCCCTGTATAGCTGTTTCCTTAACATTATATCTTGGTGTGTGTGTGTGTATATGCAAAGATGGGCACATTAGTAATTACATATGTTTGCATACTAAATATCATTTCCATGTAGATTCTTTCTAGTGGTTTGAAATTACATTTTCTCCTTGTTTTCGCATTTGTTTCTGCAGATCTAGGTTTACCAGCAGTCATGTTCACTGACTGGTTCTTTTCAAGCTAATATAAAAAGTTTGTGACAAGTGAATTTCCAATTCCAGGGCTGAAGGTCCATTAATCCTCTATGACCTAAATTCTACATATTGTTTTTCTTCTGTCCATTCCTAATGCCTTTAGTATCACATGCTTAAAATTTGCTTTTAGACAAATTATCAGTTTCTGTAAAGGATTTTGATTTGCAAAGTATGTGAAAGAGAATATGAATTTGTCCCAAACAAATTGTGAGCAGAAAGAGGGACATATGAGTAAATTATTGAGATATGGTAATGATTGTTTCTCAACAGGCATGTTTCAGAAAAAGCTGTGGGACATTTCTGTTTATATACAACTTAGAAATATTTCTTGATTGTTATCTTTCTCAATATTGCATACTGAGAGATTTGAAATGCCTAGGCATTTTTCTGTTTTCCAAATGCATGGAATCCACATTAAACAGATTTGTAGTATATTTTGTTAAAATGCAGATCTGCATTTCCCCAGTATTTCACATCTGCCAAAGTGCAATTGTGAAAATATAATTCATTGAAGAATAAATGCCGCTATGTAAAAATAAGTCAGTCTAGTTCTGACAGACTAGGTTTGCAATGCTTTTTTTTTTTGTTTGTTTTGGTTTATTTAGGTTTGGCGTAAATGTCCAAGCTATTAATTTCACCACCACTGAGTTCAGGCTCATGGATGAATGTTCTCACAGGGTAAGATGTTTAATTTTGATTAAAAAAAATGACACCCTAGAAAAATTCTTTTTTAGCTACATTACATCTGAGTTTTTACTAAGTACTATTTAAAACAACGTGTGTTTTCTTGATTCTCTGTCAAGCTTGTATTTTTGCAGTTAATTTCTTTCCAGAGTTTGCTGTTTTCCAAATTGAAAACAACTGCAGAGTGTGTGTGCATGCCTGTATGTGTCAAAAAGGCTACAGTTTGCTTTCTGTTTTGGGACTTCAGTTTAGCCCTATGTTGTCCACAAGGTGTAAGACTTTTGTTGGTGACCTCAGAAGTTAACAGATAATATTTTCAGCAGAAAGAAGTGCTGGGCAGTAGTTCAAAGGAGAAAGCTGGATTTCTATGTTTCACCTCAGTTTCACTGCAACTCTCAGATTCAGGTTGGAATGTCACAGCTGTCTGTGGTTTCCATTACCTCATTTTTAACATGAGTGTGATGACACTTAATTGTGCCATATGCCAGCGCTGAGCTGAGATTATACCTTCAGGTGTTCTGTCGTGGATAATAGAAAGAGAGAAGATGTGCTTCCAGGGATGTTGGCACAGTCTGCTGGTACCCTGGACAGTACTCTGATTGTCAGAGTTCATTCTTATATTTCTAGTTTGTGTGAAAGCCTGGAATTGACAAATTTTCTTTGCTGCTTGTACATGCTGCAGCTGCATCTTTAATGCTCTGTACAAGAACGTGTTTCTAAAAACACTCCTCAAGATCCTATTGAAAGACTGGTACTTTATAAAACCAAAAGAATACATTTGCTAAACTTATCAAAGCTGACCTTTGTTTTTTGTCGACAGTGAAGGGTGGTTGTAAAATAGTGGTGGATCTTTACACCAGTGTGTGTATTGCCTCTATTTCATGTAGAGACTTGAAGACCTATGGGAGCATCTATGGTTACGTAGACGTTTAGTATATCTGTATATGAGACCGACCTTGGCTTGTTGTTGGCCAAATCACTATTTACACTTTTGAATGTCATTTTTGTAGTCACTTTATATGCATGTGTAGTGAGTGGTTAGTCTCACGTTTGTGCATGTGCACCTTTGTAGAGAGTGACCCGGTGAAGTTTGTAAATCCATACGTGTTTTGCTTTTAACGAATATTGACTGTTGAGTGAAGGTTCTGAAACTTTTTTGTATGTTTTTTTTTTTTTTCATAAAATAGACTAAAAACACTTTGGTCTAGAAAAGATCAGAAAAAACACTAGGACAACAGCTGTGAAAAAAACAACCTTTTAAAAGCTTTTAAAAACAACCAAGAAAGAACCCTTTTTGTGATGTTTGTGGTTATTTTGACTGCTATGGGTGTTCAATCATGATTTTCTAAGAGGAGATCCCCCAATTCTGATAGAGAAACTTTTAGGATTGTTTGCTTTCTCTTTGTCTTTTTTTTTTTTTATGTTAATGGGGGGAAAATATAAACAGCAGTATTGAAATTTTTAAGAAACATATATATTTTACATAATTTCTAGACTCACTTAGCTTCTGGTAGTGCTGGTCTTCAGTTAATATGGTAGGGAGTTCACTTTGGCTTGTTTCCAGTGACTCAAAATGATCAACATATTTGCCAACAGTCCCTTTCTCACTGAAATCAAGTTGCAAGTCTTACACTGATGGTATAATGGTTGCCACATTTCCCCGTGCAATCAGTATACTGTCAGTTCTAGTTGTGTTGTGAAGTGTTTCATCATTTCTTGAATATGAAGGACACAGTGTAATTTCTTTTCCATCTGAACAAATAAAATCTGTTTTAAAAAATGAAGTAATACATTTCTCATAATAATAAGTGCAGTAATATGAACACTTGCTCAAATAAACAACCTTATCTGATGTTTTATGTTGTCAGATTGAAAGACTTTAGTGTAACAAGTTAGTTAGGAGTCATTGCACCTTGCCAAAAATATCATACGTGGTGCTAAGAAAAGATGTAGTGCCTTCTTTTATTAAGATCTTTAAACACACATTTTCTGTGAGTAAATAAGTGCGTTTTTGTTTAACAGAATGCACGTCAAGAGGATCTTATCAACAAGAAATGCAGTTCTGAGCTGCTTCGGTTAAATTTGCAACCGCTGGAAACCAGAAAAGTTGCTGTAATTTTTACTCCAGTTGACTACAAAAGAGTATCCTCACTTATTTTAATCAGGTAACCCAGGTTTCAGTTGTGAGAAGCAACCAAGAAAATGTGAAAATGAATTTGCCCAATCTTGGAGCAAAGTCAAATAGTCAAAATTTACAAGTCAGAATACCTTCAGTTTAATAAAAGTTGCTTGAAGGGTATTTGTACTTCATGCCTACCTAGGTCATTAAATATGGAACTTCAGATTTTTTTTTCCCTTGTGGTTTGGATTAGTGGGTTAGAAAATGCATATGAATATATACTGTATGTATGATCGAGGCCCTTCTTCAGTCAGCACGTCAACAGCCTTTTCCTGCTGGGTGGCTTTGCTATTTTAAACTGAATTCCATAGTGATAGCATTTAAGAGACCAGTGAGTCATATTTCTAATTGGAAGGAACAACTACTTTTACCAGGTGGCACTATTATCCAGTGGCAATGGTAACAAAACTTGCCCTTTCACTGTGTGAAGTGCAGCAGTGAAGGGTTCACAGGTGATCCTACCTGTGTTTAGGGGAGGCCTTTCCAGATGTGGCTAGTGATTCTGTTACTGACACACTGTTGTCTTGATTTGGCACCTAGATAGCAAAGCCACGATGTTGCAAACTTCATTTGTGTTTTAATGGCTGATGATTTGATTTTTATGTTGTGGCAGAAACAACTTGACTGTTCTGGATGTGGTCAATGTAGAAGGCTATGGAGCCAGAGAATTACTTAAAGTAGGGGGAAGACTGCCAGGTACAGGAGGATCTCTTAGATTCAAGGTGCCAGAAGCTACACTAATGGACTGCAGACGACGTGAGTAAGAAGAAACAGGTCTCTGATTTTGTAGCTGGCTGCATTACTCCGTAGTGGTAATGATAATGTGCAATAATGTTAAGTAAACAGAATATTGAAGTAAAGAAACTAAAGAACTTGGTAGTAAGAGTTGTAGGTTCTGATGTCTCATAATACTGGCTGATAAGAGTTACAGATTTTGGAAATACAGTGCTGCAAAATAGTCTGTATTAAAATTTTGGTTGCTTCTGAGTATTTAATTGATTTGAAAGTAAAAGCAGTATTTCCTTCTAAACATTAGTCTTTTTAAGCACTAAAATAATTGTTCTTCTTTTTTCCTTTTAAGAACTGAAAGACAGCAAGCAAATTTTGTCCATCACAAAGAACTTCAAAGTAGAGAATATTGGGCCTCTCCCTATAACAATTTCATCAATGAAAATCAATGGTTACAGTTGCCAAGGATATGGATTTGAAGTGTTAGACTGTCAGGAATTCTTCCTGGCTCAGAACTCATCACGGGAGATCAGCATTGTGTAAGCACTAATAAATCTGATGACAAGTTAACTTAAGTGGAAATTTGAAATAATTAGTTGCAGTAACAGACACTCCAGTAACACACATGCATGCAAAATTTGGTGAGCTTTGAAAATAAGCTTCAGTACGCTTTTCAGTAAGTTACAATAATGTGTTGTGTGTATGCGTACACGCATCTTACTGCTTGAGGATGACCTCAAAGTCTTAACCTCTTAAACAGGTGCTAATGCACCTGCGTAGTCTTAAGCATACAGTGATAGCTTATTTCATTGTCTTTTTCCATACTATTAAATCAGAAGTCATGCTGTATGTTTTTTTTGGTATCAGTATGAGTTCAGAAAATGAAATTAAGCCTAGCAAATGGGAAAAATAACACTAGTTCTGTCTGCTTGCATGACAGATTCACTCCTGATTTTACATCTTCGTGGGTAATCCGGGAGCTAACCCTGGTGACTGCTGCGGATCTGGAGTTCCACTTCACCCTCAACGTGACTCTTCCTCACCATTTGTTACCCCTGTGTGCAGATGTGGTGCCAGGACCCAGCTGGGAGGAGTCTTTCTGGCGGCTCACTGTCCTCTTTGTAAGGTAATGTGTTCAGAGCTTCTGGTGACCCACTGGTGAGAGATCAGCATGCACTTCTGGCTTGTGGTAGATGTGATGATAGGGCCTAAATGTCTGCTGCGTCTAAGTCTTTTGGGAGTACTGCCAGCTGTCTGCAGGACCTTGTGTGATCCAGTTGCCTGTGGTAGAATTGAGAAGCATTTCATGCTTCTCCTGCTGATAAACTCCCATGTTAGGCTTGGAAAGAAGACGGGTTAGGTATTCCCACAGGAAGAGCCAGAGGGTACCCCTCTTGCTAGAAGATTTACTTCCCCATCCATAGAGATGCATGTGGAACCTGTTAGTCCCTGCATGTCATCAGTAGAATGGAGCGGACTGATGGCTTATCTTAAAGTATTTCTGGAAAATTAACATATTTATGGGATTTCAGACACCTGAGTAAGGACCTGCTTTTCCTTTTGCTTCCTCCTTTCATGTATTAAAAAATATGTATCTCTTATTGTTGGCTCTTGTTACGAACACTGATAAAGATGCTACCCCAGAAAGAGTTGTCTTACATTAGCTAACTCATTGCTTGTACACGGTAAACTGTTTTAGGAGGCCTGTACTTTGTACAACAGTTCAGGGTTCTGCTCTTAATTAGGTTTTTGTTGTCTTCCTTACTAACCTTTCATACTGTGAGTGTGAGTTGAATGCTGTTTGTGGCAAATGATTTCTGATGTCTTCATTGCACTGAACCCTGAATTCCTGCCATCAGGACCAGCAAGGAGTGAACACAAATGTCATGGTGATCTATATACATACCAGTGCATGTATAATTGAGATCATTATGCACACTTGTTCGGCTTGCATTGTTGTTTTGATGCTGGAAACAGAGCACAATTGAACAGTAAGAGTAACCATGTAACGTGGCTCTAGATGCAACAGAAGGATACCACAGGGATTTGAAAAATCAGGAGTTTCTCATTCTGTTTTCCAGCTGACAAATTTTATCCTATATGAGAAGATGATTTGATGAATTACAGAGCTTTTCATTCTGATTGATTTATGTTTGGTGTAATTAATGTGCTAGAGATAAAGAGAAGGCATTTCGCAGCTTCAGTTTTACCTCAGAAGAACAATGCCATTTGTAGCCCATTTTATGTCAGGATTTTCTCTAGGTAGCAGAAGAGACAATTGTAAATAAATAACAAACTAGTGATATAACTGACATGTACTCTGTAGATGTGTCATGCTATGGTATGTTGTCATTGTGTTGAGTGAGATTTCTTTCTAACTAATTTTTAAACCAAGTGTTGGTTTTCTTTTCTATTTTTTTTTTCTTTTAGATTTTTCATTATGAAGCTCAAGGCTGAGTTACTTTTTGCCACGCTACAACTAGCTAGGGCCATGATGTTTAATAAAAAGGGGGAGGGGAACCATTGGAACTGTTACTTATTTTGTGTTTTCCTATCAGCTGTTTTCTTTAAAATTACTAACAAAATATTTGAAAAGTGCATCTTGTTACGAGATTTGTAACTTTCATTGAACATTCCTGAAAATTGTAGACACCAGTGTTTGTTGTTTTTCTTTGACAGTTTGTCCCTGCTTGGTGTGATCCTGATAGCCTTCCAGCAAGCCCAGTATATTCTAGCAGAGTTCATGAAATCAAGACAGAGGCCAAATCCTAGTTCTTCATCCCAGCAGAACAGCAACTCTGTTGATGTCATCAGCTCTGATTCCTACAAGTAAAAACACTTTCCTCTTCTTTTGATTTGCATTTTTTGCACCTGTTTAATATGCAGTAGTTCTTTCTGTCTGTTGGTACTTTGACATTGCTGTGGAGTCATTTAGGTCTTGTTCAAAGCAACCTCCTTCAGAGAGCTTCAGTGTTGCAGCATGTATTTATCCCTTCAGAAGAGAAATGGAAGAACTCAAGGGTTTATTCATCTTGTAAATTGTCAGTAGTACACAAGATAGAAGTTGTGCAATAGCATTAATGGATACACCATACGCAGCAGCCTTACAAAATTAAGAATGGCAAATGATGTTAATGGCCCTCAAACCTGACCTCCTGGTTGGTCAGTTAAGCATTTGTTCAAGCATGTAAGTGTCTTTGAAGTATGAGCACATACTTAGTCTTTCTCAACTTCCACTGAAATCAGAATGTGAGTAGCTGGTATGATACATTGAAGACCTAACAAAATCTCAGCTTGTGAATATGCCCCCTTTCATTTTATTACAAAAATATCCCATAAAACAACTTATGATAGTCTCATAGATGTTTAAAAAACAAAAAGGCAACTCAATTTGTCTTTTTTTTTTTTTTCCCCAGGGGAAGCTGTAAGACATTTATGGATTCCTATAGTTCATCAGATAAAGGCAAAGGGAAGGGCTTCCTGTCTGTAGGCACTTCGTCCAGCCGAAGTCAAAATGCAGCCAAAAGAAGTCCGGCGACCTACAGCCACTCTCAGAAGAAACACAAATGTTCAGTTTACTACAGTAAGCAAAAGCCAAACACAGCAGCTGGCAATGCCATTGCAGCTACTGATGAGAAGCAAAATCAGATTGCGGAGAACCAAATCTCAGCACCAAAAGAGGACATTTGCACTGATGTTGTCAGTGAGAACTGGGTAACTCTAAAATATGCAAATGGCATAAATGTTAACAAGAATTTAACTCTTCCAGAAAACTTTCTGGGCAAAGAAGAAACTGCACTGAAAAATACAGTTCTCATTAAAAATACTTCTTCAGAGTGTGATCTGAAGGAAGATCTTCAAACATGTATGTTTCCTAAGGAAACTAACCTTAAAGCTCCAGAAAATCTAGTTGAGCTCAAAGAACAGGAGTTCTGTCCTGTGAAGATGTCTAAGAAGCTACCTGAAAGTCACTTGTCAAGAAGTTCACCTCTGCAACAGCCAGAACTGCAAGAAATTTCTAGGAAAAATAATGGTATCTTTCTTATTTTTAATTTCTATCTTAGCTTCACAGCTAAAAATTTTAAGACAATCACAAGAATACTTTGAGTGGAAAGTAGATCAGGAAGATGTTTCTTCTGCAATTTTGTTTTGACTTAGGAGCTCAGCAAAGTAGTTATATTTTGAAAACTGACGTTTTCTGAAGCTATGTTGTCTCTGGTCTATGGCAGTTTATTTTGTGAATGAACTGTATGTAACACAGGGATTTGGGGCCCTGCTGTAGTGTATTTCTGTTGGCTTCACTGGTTGCTTACCCTTTGTGTCCTTACCTGTTAGATATGGCAGGTACCAGTGTGCTGTCTCAGGAGTGAAAGCAGGGTAATTTTATTCTTACTTACAAAATTTTTTTGAGATTCTTCATCCATTCCTAAACTGCAAAAACTTACTCCTTCTTTGCTTTGAATTAAAAAAAAATCAGTAATTACATCTTACCTGTTTTTATGTACATAGCAAGGTAACTTTGAGTACAGACTGCAGATACCATGTTCATACATAAACCAGTTGGGAGATACTACAATTATTTTCATTAGCACAAATTCCACCTTGAGAAAGCAGTACTGACAAATACTTTGTAATCAGTGGTAAAGCACTAAAGGTAACCTGCTGAAGGGTCTGTTGGCAGTTCTATTTATGTATTTGCACTGTCAGGGTTTTGATTATTTCCTTTGGTAGGGTCAATGAAGCCTAAAAAGGATCCCAGCAGAGGATAGTGGCTCAGCTGGGCAGCTCAGCCAGCTGTTGAGAATGGCCTCCTTATT
This sequence comes from Aythya marila, assembly GCF_965140915.1. NCBI lineage: Eukaryota > Metazoa > Chordata > Aves > Anseriformes > Anatidae > Aythya > Aythya marila. The sequence goes on along the minus strand of NC_139045.1, from coordinate 31,836,834 downwards.
TTTTCTTCACCTCTTTGCTTTCGTTACACAAGAGTACTTCCTCATAAGCACCTCAAGAAGAGAAACTTCTAGTGCTGCAACTATCCTAAAGAAAGTGTGGTTTCCCTTTGTCTTCACAGTGGATGCCGAGGACACTTTGGAGTCTTGAAGATCCAAATAAAGGCTGGCCTTACTTTGATTTACCCTCTTTTTAGAAGTTTTCTTCACAAGATTGCAGGGTTTTTCTGATTGTTTTTAAGCCCAAAGTTCTCTGGCTTCCAGTTCTACCCTCCAAAGTCCATGGCTGGGACCCGAGTAGCTCAAACTTGGATGAGATGAGTAGGGATGGGGTAATTTGTGTGTGTAAGAGTAGTGTGCCCATAAGCATGAATTGATACAGAGGTACTTTTTGTAGCTGCTATCAGAATACTTACACAGCATTAGCTGTTGATTTTGAAATTTTCAGCATCATCAGCCTAGGTGCTAGTCCCCTAGTGTTTCGGAAAACAACTCAAATCATGCTTTTTAGTTTGCTCCCTTTGTGTTTTTTTTTTTTTTTTTTTTTTTTCCTTTTTTAAGGAGGTAGGCCACAGTGAAAGTAGAAACTAATGTAGTTATGATTGGGAGCCCATTCAGTTCCCAAGCAAACTTGTGTTACTTTTTAATTGTAGGGAATAACCAGCAAGTGCCTCTCAGGAATGAAACTGAAAACTGTGAGACCTTAAAAAAGCAGATCAACCTAAAGCCTTCCACTGAGAAAAAGATTAATAAGGGACCTAAGGAAGAGACTCTGTGCTGTGCAAAAGAGGAGATTACTTCTTCTGAGGTTTGTATTGCTGTCTTTCTGCTTTTTAAATTTAAAATAATCTCCTTGTTACTTATTTGCACGTATAGGTATGTTTGTATGTATATGTGGGGACTGTTATGTACGGGGAGACATGTCTAAAACCCTGCAAATCAGATGAATGAGGAAGTAATGCAGTTGTACTGTCCCACATCCCATGCATATTAATGATGAGCCATTTGGGTAAAAGTTAAAATAGCCCCTATATTGTGATACTGGCTGTATCACAGCCAGACATGTTCTTCCTTACCAGAGCAGGCACAGAAGGGCTGGGATCTAATGCCAGTTGTTAGCCATGATAATGAAGTGGGAGCAAACCCTAGAGAGGAAGTGGTCTAGATGGGTGTATTTCCCTTCGTTCAGACACCTAATCTGCAAATATAGGACTTTGTGTAAGAAATTTGCATTTAGGAACAGAGCAAGCAGAAGCCCCATGACAGATTGTGAAGCTGCTGAGAAGGATCATTCTCCATCCTTGTTTTTGGAGCACGTGATAAACAATATGCATTGCATGTGTTATGGGCAGTGTAAAACACTTAAAAAAATTTCATCTGGTAATTAAAAATTAATAAGAAGAATCCAAGAATTTGGTTTGTGTGTGTTTTGTCTACTGGATAGGAGCTGCATGACAATAAAGTGTAATGATGATTAGTGCTCGAGGAATATGTACGAGAAAAGATGGGATACAGTCTTGTTTTGGGAATTGTTACAGACTCCTTGTGTGTGGCTGATGGTGCTCATTTTTTGTTTCCCGAATTTCTTAGTCACTGTTCTTTGTTGGTTAAGTTACCCCATAATTTCTTCAGTTGTAATTCAAATGAATGCCCCCCCCCCAGCTGCTGAGGAAAGGGAGGATTTATTGCTGCTGAACTTGCACACAAACTGATCATAAATTTGGCAGATGTTTTTTGTTTTTAGCACGTTGGGGATTTTATTGACTGCCTTCCTTTTTCTCCCTGTATTTTTTTTTCCCCTGGAAGTCAGGGCTAGATGGTGTGAGGGGTGAAATGCTAACATTGGGAATTCAAAAATTTCTCTCTCATCATCTGTTGGTGTCTTGAAGGACAGAGTCTTGGAAAGACTGATCAAGTGGATGGTGTTGGAAAGAGGAAGTGCTGTGGAGAGATACTAAATCATATAGTAACTATGCAATTGGGGTTGAGTTGTTTTGTCCAGTGAAATTTAGCAAGAAAATCTGATAGAGTTCATTTTACCGTATAAAATGAAGTTACCTCGGTATGTATTCTCAGCTTTTTCTCTTTTTTAAACCTTCAGCAAGAAGATGCATTTAGGAAGAAGAAACCTCAGGAGAAGAAGGAAGGAAATGTGTCAAACATAAATTGGAATAGAAATAGAACATCTAGAAAGAATAAGAAAAAGAATGTTAATATATCTACAAGGTATGTGTTGCCTCACCAAGTCATGAAGAAATCCAGAGCTGCTGTAATGTTTCCGCAAGCTTTTGCTGAGTTTTGCATAGTACATTAGGCAGATCGCTTTATCTTGTTAAATAAACACTCTGTAGTCCTGGCTTGAGGCTTTATTGTTAAGAATGTGCACTACTAAATATCGCCAGCAAAAGAAATATTTATCCATTTGTAAATCTGTATATATATAGACGCACCCCATTCTGCGTAGCAGTGGTTGCTCTCTGGTACAGTCTGGAATTTGCTGTCTCTGAGGTTTGGATGGTTAACTTCCTTTCCATTATTGTGTTGTGTGGATAAGATCCAGTCGTGTTTTCTGTTCAGTGGAAAAAGGAAGACTAAATTGTTAAAACTATTCCACTGTCAGGAGAATCATCTGCTGTATTGAGTAACTTAGGGAATATTGTCTTCTGGTAGTTTTGAAAGAGGAAGACAAGATAAAGTTACTTTCATTTTTGCCATAATGATTAAGAAGTATCTACCTCAGGGAAGCAGATGTGTAGTATCACCGGGGCTTCGTAGATAAGCATTAACAAGTTAGAGCAGCACTAAATTCAAAAGTATTTCGAGATCGCCTTGGGAAGTTGCTTTTTTTTTCCCCCCGAGATTCATTTAAATGCATTTCTGAAGTCAACTGTAAACTACTATATTAAATGTTTTTTCATATTTTTATAAGTTTAAGCTATTTTGAGTGTTGTTAAAAATACAAATAGTAAATTAGTGCTAGGACAGAAAAGCTTACTAGGAGAAAATCCTTTTCTTCCTCCCACAGTCCTTTGAATTAAGGTCACAATCCTACAAAGCCTTCACTGACTTCATTTTTATTGTGAGTGGTCCTGTTGAGGTCAGTGGACTTAACAAGGAGATTGCAAAATCTGAAGAGGTTGTTATAACCCAATTAATATTCATTGGGGGAAGTCTGCTTATGTGTAATTCCTTGCAGTATGCAGACATTTGCAGGTAGGAAGGATAAAACATGAAATCACTGAAATTTTGTGATTGTTCCTTCATCTGATTCAGTAGTTGCCCCTTTCTGAGTTAAGATGTAGCCATATCCTTCCTGTAGAAACTTGACAGCTGGATTTTATTCCTTCTCCCTTAATACTCTGATTGGATCCAGATATTTCAATTTTACTAGCACAACCTTGAGATTACTTCAGATCTTACAACCAGATTATTCTGGTTATAATTATGCCAATGAAATAGATGTCAGGCACATTTTTCCTGTGAACCTAGATCTCCATACGGTGCTAGACTGTGTTTATTACTGTAACGTATGAATGCCTTCTGCAAGTGCATTAGAGAACGGAGTTAAACATACACATGCAGTCTTGCTCCTCCTGCTGAGAAGTAGCAGTCCATATGAGGGATATAGCATTTTGGGAAAGCCTTAACAGATGTTTTTTTAAGTTTCTGTAAAGTTGGGGAATAAAACTCCTTGTCCTTTTCCTTGCCCCGCATTCTGACTTGGTAGCCTTTTGAGTTAAAGTGTTTAATACCTGAAAAAGTGCGATTGAAATGTGATGTGCAAATGTGTTTCTTTGGGTGTGGTTGTATTAGGGTCCCCGAGCAGAGTGAGTTGAAGCACATGTGCAGCGAATATGAAAGACCGGATCTGAGAGCTAATATTGGAATAAGAGCCTGGTGTCCTCAGGGTGATGGGGAAAATTGCAAAGCAGACCAGAAATCTGGGAGCTTGTCTATACAGGGAGAAACAGGTATGCAATCTTAATTGTCAGACTGAAGAAATGTGAGATATTTTTGTGGCAATAGAATAGTTTTCCTTTCCTAAGACCTTTTTGCCCCTCTTGGCTTCACACCCTTACACTGAGATGGCAGGGCTGGCAGGGGGACCAATGCCAGCAGTGATAATACCTGCTCGTTTCTGAAGGGCACCGTGTGCTTCCTCCATGGGGTGGTTCTCAGCACAAATCAGCAGATGTCGGTCTGAAGCCATAGCAGATTGTTCTTGGGCAAAGGACTGATGGTTGGCTTGTGCGTCCAGGTTCTGCTGGTGCTAACTGAGGCAGCTGTATTGCTGAGGCCACCTCTGGAATAAGCAGGCTGAAGGAGGTGTAAGGCTCCCTAAGGCCTGTGAGATTGTCTCCCTGATGAGATGCTAAGGAAGGAGAATCTATCACTTATGGATTCATTGCTTGTAACTTCTGTTGCTTTTAGTGTGCATGTTCCCAGAGTCAGAATGTTTCCTGTTTCAGATAATAACAGTGTATTTCAATGAGCAGTATTGCTTCCTATTTCATAACTATTGCCTGTAACTGCACAGTGCCCTGACTTGTGTTCATTGTGCTGGGGATCTCAGTCAGGTCATAAGCTCCTCGTGCTGTAGGGCCTGGTGTGTTTATCTTGGTGAGGCTATCAGTAGATACTGATTTCTGTCCTGCTATCAGGAAATTTAGAAAAATCACGTCTCAGTAGCTTTTCACTTCAACTGAAAGACTCTTTTTTTCCAAAACCTCTTTAGAAAGCTTTTATCAACGGTCCAAAAAGAAGTGTTTGGAGAAGTTTTGTTCTGATTCAAGCTCAGATTGTGGAAGTTCATCAGGAAGTGTTCGTGCCAGTCGTGGGAGCTGGGGTAGCTGGAGCAGTACCAGCAGTTCTGACGGAGATAAAAAGCCCATGATTACTGCCAGGCATTTTCTTCCATCCAGTAAGTTCTGCAAACATCACCTCTGCACAATAGTGGGGAGAGTTTGTCTTCCTTCTGAATGGGAAGGGCTGCCACAGCATGGAGTATGTAGCTTGCCTTTTATAGGAGAAAATATCTCTCAGAAACAGTAGGACAGATGCTTGGTATTGGGGGAGGGAAGTATCACAGGTTTTGTGGAGATGAGGATGAGCTGTCCAGGCTACAGAGAGTATCAGAACAATACAGAGGAGGTGTCCTCTGCACTGAGGAGCTGCCCAATTAGTTTCCATGGAACTGAGAGTGACTAGTCAAAGCAATTTATGTCTTTGACTTCGTTACATCACATCAATCTCATAAAAATGCAATCTTCTTGTTAGAGCTATTTAAGAAAGTTCACAAATGAGAAACGTGTGAAAGCAGTTCAGAACGAATCTCAGGGTGCTGGGATTGGATAGGCATATTTGAAGTAGAAGTAGCCAGGAGGCCTGAGCCACTTCATGGGGCGTGAGAAGTGGCAACTATGGTTCATCACTGCATCTTTTTGAACGCCTGAATACCATTTACGTAGTTGGAAGTCCAAAATTCTGTCACTGCCATTGCTAGCCAGATTGCTGTAGTGATAGAAGTAGATTTAAAATGCTGAAGTGACACAAGTAAAAATCACTTCGAGTACCTGAAAGAAGTTATTTTGAATAATCTTAAAAATGAGCATACATTTTTATGTATATTTGTGTGTGTAGAAAATTTCAAAACCTGACGTTATGAAGTTTCTATTTGATGGGTCTCAACCTGTGATGCAATGGATAATGATTTGTGGGCAATACTTTCAAATTGTATTGCCTCTTAAAAGTCATTCCAAATACAAAATGAATATGATAGTAACAAGGAATCTATCCATTAAAATTAAGTGTGATAATCACTTATAAGTCACAAAATACGCTTAAGACCCTGGGGAAATAGCACATTTTGCAGCTAGTGATACTCCAGTCTGAAAGAAAAACTGGTTAAAACCATTGAGTTCATCTGTGTGAATGAATATTCTGTGCATACTTCTTTTTTTTAGGATCTTTGATTTTTCACAGTCATTCTTTTCTTTAGGAGAGAATATTTCACAAAATGATTTTCCATCTGAAACTCCTATCACTTTAAATCTGTCTCATAACATCTGCAATACCAGGTAAAAAATAAATAAATTTGAATCTACACCTGTAAGACATTAAAGAAACTCCATCAACTTGAAAACTTGTCTCATTTTGATGAATCATACCTATCTGTTGTCTTACTATATTTTGTGATCCTCTAATTGGACTTTCTATTTGAAAAAGAAGAATCTTCTTCAGTATGTGAGAAGATCTATACAATTGTGACAGAAAATGGATTGTGCTGGGGTAATATGATAAATACTTCCAAATGTAAAATGAAATTGGGGGAAAAAAGGAAGTGATTTTTTCCCCTCTAATTTATTCCAGATCTTAGCAACTTACTGCATTTCCTTTGGCACTTAGTTTTATTAAAGTAATAATCGTTTTAAAAAAAAATGGAAGTGAGACTTTCAAGTTGATGTTATTCTTTTAATGAAAATAATGTTCTAGGATATACAGCATGAAAATTGATTTCCCCCTACCCCACATTCCTTTCTACTTCTTTGCTGTTGTAGAGATAGCATCTACAGTTTTTATTACTATGAATCCTCGCTTCACTTCTCATTCATGACTGTCTGTTTTCACTAGCAGAAATAATTTAATCCTTTTCCTCTGGGATTCTGGTTCTTAAAAATGCCTTTCCACTCACATTAACTAGTTTCTTTGGCATTCAGTGAATACAAAATCGGTGTTCATATGTGTCTGTGTGTCTTCATGCACATAAAAGTAAACTTGTCTGAAAGTTGTTGGGAGCATTGAAACATCATGTGAGATCCTACTCATCTTAATGGAATATAGCTTTGTTTCGGATTTCAAGAGGAGAGGTGTTGAATTAAGTTGCAATAGGTTGGATAACAAACCTGGGATAATTAAGATGTATTTGTTTTGCGTGTGTAATTAGTAGATGGCTTTCAATTTTGAAAAATTGCTCAGTGGTAATTTAAGGAAAATCAGGAAAGAAGTTGGGAAAGCAATAGCAGCTATGATATTCACCAGAATATTTTTACATTTTTGTATCTTTCCTGTGAAGTACTTTGGATTATTAAACATGAGTGCCTTGATTTAAGAAATGAAATTTTCTTTTCATTTAGCAGAGACATGAACAGCATTCCCCAGTATCCTGAAACCTTATGTCCCAATTTCACTGACATAGCTGCAGATCCTGACAAGAACAAAGGTCAGTTACTTAATTAGCAACTTAAGCTGGCTTTGCACACTATTTGTCAAGCAGTTTCAATGATGTTGCTAATAACCCATGTAAACACAAAATTCATAGAGATGTTGTTAGAATTTGAATGACTTCTAAGCAAGTTAAGATCAAAGTTAGCAAACAGTCTTACAGCTTTGATGTTCTTTTGAATCTTCTCTGTGTTAAGACAGCATTTAGCTTTCAGCTTATGTTTTAGGTATTCTTTGTTTTTTCTTCTCTTGCTTTGCATAGGTTTATGTCTAAAAGTAATGTGGTTGGGAGATAACACTGATCCTTACGTTAAAATGAAGTTCAGCATCAAAGCGAATTTGACCATTTTTCTCTCCAAATGTCCACAATAAGGACTTGCCCTTTTTGAAAGGAATAACGAAGAAGGACTGGATCAGGCTTTTAAAACTCTGAGTTTTTATTGTTTCTGTTTTATTTGTATTCAGTTCTGACCTGTTCACTGGAGTTCATAACAGCAAAAGGCTCTACATGGTGAGGTGGAGTTTGAAAACTGTTTAAAACACACAGCTCTTTAAGCAGCAGAGCCGTCTGCCTGCAGCTGTGCCTTTTGCTGTAGGATTAACATGTCTGGCAAGGTACAAAGGCTGATTAAGCTTCTGTGGTGTAGATATTACGAATTGCTGTCATGTGAAATAATGAAATTGAGCTAACTTTGCAACCATTGTCTCATAAAGACTGTTAATTTGGATCTTTTTCCTTTATCCAGCTATGTTTTCATAGTTGATAGGAACAACATGTCTTTGGGCAGTTAGGTGTTCAGACTGTAGAGAGCACCACGGTGAATATGTGCTCTACAGGCTAAATGCAGCCATAGCAAGTTCACCTAATGTTCGTTCATGGATAGCTCTGGCAGCACTGCCCATACATTAAAAACCTGAATGTTCCTGCTGCATTTATGTGGCTGTACTTCAGACCTGGTTACCGAATGAAGGGTGGGGGCAAAAGAGAGGCTGGTGGGGATCATGTCCCCAGATCATGTGGAAGGGCGCTGTGTTGCCACCGATGATCAATGAGTTGAGAATTCTTCACAGGAGTTTCTTGCCCTGCTTTGTGGAATTTCAAATTCTTGGTTCAGGTCCTTTTTTTTTTTTTTTTTTTTTTTTTTTTTTTTTTTTAACAAATAGAAATTTTGAGCTTTGTTTAAAAATTGGCCTTTTCACATAAATAGGTTCATTGGCATCGCTGGATTATCTTTCACATGGATCTGAATATCACGAATGACATTTGATTCTCAGAGCTTATGCAAGCTTCCTTCCTGTTTTCCATTTCGTTCCTGTTCCCCTGTTTAGGTCTTTACCCAGCAGGAGACTTGTGGCCTGCCCAGCCAGTCTGCCTGACAAACAGCCTAAACTACAACCTTGAGAATAATATACCGTGTATGATCCAAGAAACGCCCTCGGTCCACAACAGGCAAGTTATGTCTCATGTCAACAGTATGGCTAACACTTTGTTCAGGTTTCTGTGATACAGAGCACTGCACTTAAGCCTACTTCATAATATTTGTAAGGCAGATGATAGAAGCAACAGCACAAATTTGATTTTAACTATCTCCTGTTTTTTTATACTTTCCATTAGTACATCATGATTAATTTTGCTCAGACAAATTCACTGGTGTTCCTATTCGTGTGTAGATATTCCAGAACTTCTATTCAAATTTAATTAAATACTTGCTGGAAAATTTTTAATTTCTTCCAGTTCTTTTGCATGACCAGGCAGAGGGCCTGCCTTTTAGGTTTGCTTTCCTCTTGCTAAACACATGGCTTCTGTATATCAGAGGGAATGTTATGCAGTATGTACTTGTGTTATATGGCATAAACGGACATTGTTAAATAAAATAAAATAGCCCAGTGTGAAGATGGTATATGAAAAAAAGTTGGTTGGGCTATTTGATCAGGCTCTGTGTAGATTTGAGTCAATTTTCGTACAGCAGTGAACTTGAGTCCTTCTTGTACTAGAGACTTTCTGCACTGTAAATTTTACTAATGCGAAATTCACGACAAACTAGGGAGAAGAAATACTCTGGCAGTGCAGTGCTGTCAGTTCTTCAGGTCATGTCCTGTCATCCAAAACGACAGAGTGGTAACACAGAAATCCCCAAGTGACGATCTTGTGTTTCTAACCAGGCTGCTAACCTCAACTGTAAACTGGTGTGTCAACAAACCGCAGTCCTGATGATTTGGAATAATGGCCAGCAGTCTGTCTGGCTCTAAGTCAGATCTTTAAGAATTGCTCTTGAAAGACTTATTGAAATACTTGAATTATTTTAATGAAAATAAGTATAATCCTTTCACTAAGCATGTGTAGTTTAGAAAACGTTGCTGAACAGGGCTCTCATGCTTGTGGTGGGGACAGGAGAAATGCCCATATTGAGTGCTATTCATAGAAATGCTAGAGAATGCATTACGTTTCCTCTTATTTCAAATCACTTCACTTTCTATCTACTACTCTTGTGGTTGTTGAAAAGAAATAGAATTACTTTCTTTTTCTGGAGGAAGAAGTTGAGCCCCACTAGGTGTTGCAGAACTCTGGTAGCTGTCATTGCAAATTGTTCATCCTCCTGGGAGGGAAAAAGAGCTCAGCAAGATAATCGCTCTGATTACATACTGGCAGAGAGTGGTTACTGGCAGGATTTGTATGGCAAGTGGAATGTGAAAAGCCTAATCATGAGTTACAGGCATTTTACACCCAACAGCTTTACAGTAAATAAGTATGTCTAAATAATTTTCAGAAGTTCTGCAAACTGCTTCTAACAGCAGGTTTTTCCTTTTTCTCGGGACAGCTTCATTGACTGGAACGCAACTTGTGACAGCCAGTTTTCCAACATGTATTGTCCATTAGAGATGAACGAATATGGTGCTTTCCCAGAAGGTGAGATGAAGTAAAACTGAAGTTATCACTGAGCATATTTTCTCTCTGTTCTTTGAAACAAAAAAGAGTTTGTCTATAAGCATTTGGACATTCATTGCTTGACCAAACGTTGCACTTTCCAGCTGACCGGGTGCTCTATCGAAAAAAAAGCACAATCTGTGTGTGGTAGATGAGAACATTGATCTTTGTATAGACATTTTAAGCCTGAAAATCCAGCATACAGTCCTTACTCTGAGACAGAATAGAGAGAAGTGCTTGTGACCGCAATATTACACAATTCTTTTTGCACAATTTTCTTTGTTTCTCTTCTGGCAGGCTTCTGCCTTCCAGTGTGTGAAACAGAAGGCCTCTTGTGACCAATTACCTTTCCAGGCTAGAGTTTCTTGGCTTGGGACGCATACTGGCAAGAACCTAAAATTCTTTAGCATTACCTAAGCAATAATTAAAAGTCAAGCTACAGTATCACAGGCAGCACGGTGTTCCCTCGGGTGCTTAGCACTGAGGCCTGTTGGCAGTGAAGCCAGGGTAGGCTCTGCCATGCACGTTCTGCAGCTAATAAAGGCTCCTTTCTCCATTAAAGAGATTGCCTACTCTTTACCCCGTCCTCCTGATAGCAATTTGTTAGTGGGTGCCTGGTACAAAATGGTAGCCTTGTTAACAGAAGTTGTTACGCTTCGCTGCTGCATTGCCTGGAAGCTGCCTTAAGTCACCAAAAGCTTAGGTTGGTTCCAGCATGTCTCGCTCCAAGAAGATTCAGCATTCCTCCACAGAAACGTTAGCAGTGTTTACATTGCAAAAGCCTTATTTTGTCTTCCTCGTTTTTATAAACTGTAGAAAACATGAACTACCCCAGTGGCTTCCCAGGTACGGCCGCAGTGCAGAACACAGCCTTCATTGACCAGAGCTGCCCCTCCACCTGGAATGCGCCTCCCAACATGCCGCCCGCCTGGGAGCCCGCCAGTTATGTCAACTCCACGGTGAGTATTGTCACTGCCAGGCTGTCTCTGTGTGCACCTCTTCAAAAACCTTCTCAGTGCATGCCCGTCTGTCCCTTACCTATCGCTTGCATGTTCCTCGTGATTCCTTCAAGTAGCCTGATGTACGTGTTTGGTGCTGGTGTTGGTAGCACGGCTTTTTCCCACTTGCTGGTCAGGGTTGTTACTCAGCTTTGTCTATTAAATGGCAAGATAGATCACTTTTTTTTTGCCTGAAAATTGATGCAAATCATTTTACATATGGAAAAACATTTTGGACTTATGTAGTCTACCGAGACTTTTCCCTATCAAAATCAACCTTTCCAGATGAGGATAAAATACAAAAAGTGCTGACAGCAAAACCCAGAGAGATTTGAAAATGGTGGGGCTGAATGGACAGCTGCTCTCAGTGACTTTGACAGTCTTTTTTTGCTAGGAAATCCAAGTGATTTAAGCTGGATTTGTGCAGATTTCTGAATGCTGACTTTGACCTGTTACGCTCTGGACTAGCCATGCTTATGTCATCCCATAGTGCAATGTATGGCTGACTTCAGTTCAAGGTGGTCTTTAATTGCAACCACCTTCTCTTCTGCTCATATTTCTTATATATTAGAAGAAAAAACTGTACTTACAGTATGCTTGTTTTGAAGAAAACTAAGCAAATAAAGCAAGAAATATTTCTAACTGCAAAAATGAAAATTCACCTATATTTAAAAAGTGGCAAAACTGGTAGAATTCTGTTTCCTGAAATAAATGTAACTTTATGCCATATTTTATTCAAGAATGCCAGGAAATACAGAAGGTAGAGATTGGAAAATACATTAGATAATTCAGCTCATTTCCCTGTTGAGCTTTTCCCCACAATACTTTTCAGTGTTTCATTCAGTTTTAAAAGTCCCAAGACTTCCATGACCTTCTCCAAGAGACTTCCTCACAGGCTAACACATCTTGCTCTCCAGGAGGTTCTTTATAAGCTTTCGAATTTTTTCTGACTGAATTCCCTGGCTCCCAGTTATATTCTCTTTTCCATGCTGAATATCCCTTTTTGCTTCTGGTGTGCATAATCTTTCAGTACTGACACATACTTCAACCCTTTAACTTTCTTTCCTTAGTTGTCCTTCTCTTTTAATTTTAACTCCTGAACCCATGCATGGCGCTCTTCACGTGTCGTCTGTTTATTCCTTGTATTTCTTAACAACCCAACCAGAACTGAGCATTGTATTCCTGTTACAATGATATTGGTGCCATGTAGAGAGCAGCTCATGCGGATTCATTTCATGAAGTGCCTTTCCATATGCACGCTAATGCTGCTGCAGTCTTTTGGGCAACCATATTGCTTTGCAAACTTGTGTAATTTTCTGCTTGTGTGTTTCCCAAGTTCTCTGCCTAAGTGCTGATTCCTCCCATTCAGTACATTTCCATCCATTCTTTGGCAAACAGGCCATTTTGCAGTTTCCCATGATGATTTTATCTTTCTCTACAGCCCTACCTCTCGAGCACCCGAAGCTTGTCTCCAATGTCTGGACTTTTTGGTTCCATCTGGGCACCTCAGAGCGATGTTTATGAAAGCTGCTGTCCTGTTAGTGCCACAACCCAGCACTCAACCCATGTTGAGAACCAGGCAGTTATGTGTAAGCAGGAATACTATCCAAGGTTTAACCCGTTCCGTGCCTACATGAACTTGGACATATGGACTACAGCAGCCAACCGAAATGCAAATTTCCCACTTTCAAGGGACTCGGGTTACTGTGGAAATGTGTGAAAGGAATTTGATTTCAAAATGTGAATAAAGATGCTTGCAATTTTGATTACTAGAGTAAGCTGGTTGTTGAATAGATTACAATGTTGGTGGATATTTTGGCACTTTTATATTGAAAATAAATTTTTTTTACTGAAGTCTGAGCATTCAGTGCATTTTGAGAAGCAAAACATTCAGGACACTGTTATTGTCAGGTGAAGGCTATAAATTTAAACCCCAAAATTTTTCAAGAAAAAAGTGTTAGGTTCTTAGAAGTATCCATGACCACATACTGCACATGTTTCTTCTGGAGTTTGCATTTTGTGGTATAAACTAGGTGTGTTTTAGCATTTGTAGGTGCATAATTACACCTGTAAATAATTGCATCTATGCCAAACTAACACTAGGGACCTGTTGATGCAAATCAGATATTTTCCATGTGGTGCCACTCTTATTGCTGACATAATTCTTTGTAGGTGTAAACTTCTGGCAGTAAAAAAGAAAAATAATGGCTGAACTGTGGCTTGCTTATCTGGCTTCAAAATGCAAACCATCAGTCGGACGATATTACACTTGTGCAGTGTGGGTGGGTGGGCACTTCTTTCAGGAGCTTTCCTTGCTAGTGACTCCTGATACCTTGCGTTTGGATTTCTAGCCTTCATGTTGCAATAGCGTTTCCAGTGCACTTAATTGCCCTTGTTTAAAATGCTTGTGCTTGAATTGGAACAAACCTTCCGTTGAGGGTGGAGTTCACACCACTCTCCAAACCAGAACAGCATTGTGTTAATTCATATTATGGGACCAAATCTTTGGGAAAGGCAACCAAGGAAGGGCTGTGACCCTGTTCAGGGCTGAATCTTTCCATCGTGCAAACTGTCTCTGCTGCCCATCCCCACAGAGCTTTTTGTTTTGGCATTGCAGGCTGTGGCTGGGTGTCTTCACTCTTCAGGTGTCAAAGAAAGGGGACAGCAGGGGGATTGTGGCATGTCCTCTGCAAGAGGGCTTGTCAAGTCTGGAGAAAGAGAGACCAAAGGGGCATCCAGCAGCAGCCTCTCCCCGCTGCTTGAAGGAGAGTTAGGAAGAGGACAGAAGCAGAGCCTGTGTGGTGGCTGCAGGCTTGGCAGCAACAGTCAAAGATTGCAGCTTGGGAGGCTCAGGTGGAGCAGGAAGAGGACGGGTTGTCCCGAGGAGTGAGTACATCTCAGAGGTGGTCGCAGCATTGCCTGCTCTAGTGGCAGTGACAGTCCTGTTCCATGTGGGAGGTGAGACCACCGGGGTCTGACAGCTGTTCTGAGGAGTTTGACAACTTCAGCAAGTTCTTGACTCTTCGCTGTTTCACCTGTTTTCCTCTTGCCCTTTGAACTCAGCCTGACAGGCAGACAAGCGTTATTAGACAACAAAATGCTGAAGTGCTCATGTTTGTTTTTATTTGAAGGTAGAGCAGCCAAGGCACTGTGAAATAGCTGATAAACCTGCATGCAAGGCTCCTCAGCAACCTGAGAGCCCACACGGTTCTGGCTCTGCCAGTCACATCATGTTGCTGAGCTATCGGAGCAGCTCCTCTGACATGCTGATGTTGGTCAGAAGATTTTGAAAGGGTGGTTGGGTGGCTTTTTAGGAAGCTGCTGCATTTAACTGCTCTGGCTGCTTATGTGGAAGGAGCTTCTAAGCCTTTCTTTGGTTTCAGTGTCAGAAAAGTGAGATCCTCACTGAATGCTTTTCAAAACTGTGGGTGTTTTAATGACTTTATCAGGAAATAGCACTAAGAGTCTTTGGCCACTTTCCATGATGTGTCTTGCTGGATGGGACTCTGTGACTATGGAGTTTAATAGTAATTGCTTGCGATTCTGAAGGAAAGTTCACATATTCATACGAACTTTGATGCTCCTGAACCAGTGCAAAGCCATGAGAAGGAGGCATAACCACAGATATGTTTTCTCTGCACCTATTGCCCATGGCAGGAGACTTCGGGAGGAATTGAGCGGGAGTGCATACACAATAAACATGGGGAAAAAAAATCAATTGATCATTTGGTTTGAAATGCAATGAAGTTCTTTATTCCCTGGATAATGTTGCTCATTTTATTGTATGCCCATTGAGTTTTGGAGGTGCAAAAGCAATGGAAAGAACACAGGATGCTCAGAGCTGCCATTGGTTAGCATACCCAATTTGTTCTGTTAGCTTCATCACTTTAATGGCATCTGTATGTTGCCTGCACTGAAGTGAAGCTTTTTTCCTCAAGCACCAGTACAAGGAGATGCTTTTCTTAGATTTGCAACAAACTGTAACACCAACAAAACCCCCCCACAGAGTTCTGATCAGCACCGAGTTCTTGTTCTAAGCAGCGTGTTATGTTCCAGGCTGAATAAATTGCTGAGAGAGAGAACAAACACAATAATCCAAGCAAAGACACTGGAGAGTTCAGGGAGAACAACAAAAATTAGAAATGTTTGGAAAAGAGCTCTATGAAAAACTCTGTTAGAGTGGTTAAAGTGCCAGCAACAGACAAGGGAAATGAGCCACAAACAACTTGAGAAATACTGCTGAGAAAGAAAACAATCATTCTCTTTAATCAAACCAGAACAGATCAAGAAGTAATTCCCCCAGGAGCTGGGTAGTATTAGGCAAAGTATCTCATATAACTTTTCATAACAATAACAAAGGAATGTAACAGGCTCATTAAGGTTACCAGGAATAATTGCTGCCATCAGGAGACATCTATAGCTTAATGAGTAATCCACGGCATACAAGCGGATTTGGGCTCAATTAAAAATCATCTTTCCCCTACAGTAAAGGGGAAGATGAAATAATAAATTCCACTACAAATTTCTTTGTACCAAAATTACTGTAATTCTACTAGAGTAGAACTGGAGAGGCTGCTTAAATGGATAGCTATAAAGACATCTAATTGTCTTGAGCAAAATAATTTCTAATTTATTGCCTTGTGCCAGGAATTCTTTTTAGCAGGGTCTTGAGTTTTGCCAATGTCTGTGAAACTGTTACCATTTTTCTGAGACTCTTCTGTGAAAGTTCTCAGTAAACTGAAGAAACACTTCAGTTTGCAAAGGGAAAAACAAGAATCATGGTATAAAAGAGTATCTTGCACAGTTCACTAGTGTGCTTGGTTATGGAGGGAGGGGGGAAATCAGGGGCAGTTACAAGCTTTCAGTGTGGATTTCTATCCTGCTGTGAATGCTACATAAACTCAGGATGTTCATCGTTTTCCCAAGAAGAGACTTGGAGAAGCACCAGCCACACCTGCTCCCTCTCCAGGCAGCCTTGTGGCTTCATGGACGCGCACTGGGGACTGGAGGTACTGAGGCTGAAGTTACTGCTGGCCTTGATTTGTGCCAGGCGTCTTGGCCAAGTCTGCCTCGTTTGTCCCTGGTTTCCATCCTGGATCCAGGGAATACTCTTGGCGCATTTCGTGAAGGTTTATAGGTACTGTGAGAGACGGTGAGTGTCTGTTCAGCTGTCCTAGCCCGTCCTGCAGGATTGGTGAGACCTGCACAGCGTTGGGCTGGAGAGCTGAGGGAAGAGGAGCATGCAGTGCTCCCCAGGACCCTGCCGGTAAGTGGGGCTGGCCCCACCGGGCTTGCCTCCTGCGGGGAGGGACCTGGACGGGCCAGGCTGGTCTTTGCGGTGGCGGATGGGGTGTTGCTTTCCAGCATTTGCTCTTTTCACTTCCAGTTTCGGGCAACGCCCGTTGCTTGTGCTTGTCCCTGAGTCACCCTGTTTGCCCTCTCCACATGCTTTCTTTGCTGTAAGCTCTTTGTGGGACAGGTGCAGGGTGGCATGTCCTCGTCACCACAGCCACGTTCTGGTAGCACCTTTGCTTCTTCTGCCCCATCCCGTTGTTGGGTCAGCCTCCCTGCATTTGGCAAGGCTTACTGTGTGCTCTCCACAGCACCTTTGGTGGGCTGAGCGTCCCCAGGGCTGCTGGGCTGGTGTCACCAGCAGCTCTGCCCACTCAGCATGGCTGCAGGGGGCTGGGCTTGCTCGCCTGACCTGGTGGAGGTGGGTGTCCCAGCAGGCCCGAGCGTTTCTGGCAGCAGTTGCCCATTTCTGCTGTGGTGGGCGAGAGGCCTGGCACTGTTCCCCATCTCCTCGAGCTGGGGGATGTGGAGTAGCACGGGGGAGGATTTCTTGTCCCAGCCCTACAAAGAGGTGTTGCAACTGAGGTCCTGGGAGCTTGCACCCACTGCTGTGGTCGTCACTAGAGGCACTGACCCAGGCGCTCCCCTGCTGATGCTCATCCCTTCATCCCTGGGGTGGCTTTCCCTGCAGAAGTCTCCTCTCTCTCCGTGCCTCCCCAACAAAAAAGCCTCCCTTGTCACTGTGCCTCACACACCATGTGGCTCACTTTTTCCACGGCCTCTGCTTTGCTTCATTTCTTTCCGGTCACTTAAACCGCAGCGGCCCAAGCCCTCAAACCCTTTTGAATTTTGGGGTGGCTGTGGAGGGTGGCAACAGTACCAGGGTGGTACTGCTGGGCTGCGTGCCTCTGGAGCTTTTGTTCGGGACTGCTGCTCGCAGGCTGGTGGTGGCCTGGGTGAGCAGGGACTGTGCCAACCCCAGCCACAGCGCTCCCCAGCCCACAAACCAGTGCTGGGTGAGCCAGTGACCAAGCTGCTTGTCCAGCACAAGCCGGACATTTAATTGCCTCCAGCCACTCTACCAGGAGGCAGGCCTGGCTCGCAGCCGAGCCTGTACACGTGTGTATGCACCTCCTGAGGTGCCTTGTCTCGGGGAGTGACCGCAGAGCTGCTCCTCAGCAAACCCAGCACCCATGCGGTGGTTTCGGGACGGCGCTGCTCCATCCCCCAGACCCGGTCTGTGGTGTGACGGGCTCAGCCAGACCTTGCTCCTCAAACCGCGCTGGCAAAATGCTTGGTTTGCTGGGAGCGGGTTGTTTGGTTTTAATTTTGACTGAATGTACAGTTTGTGGAGATAAGTCAGCGCTTTCACACGTCCTCCGTAGCACAGATGTGCGGGAAGCCTGTGCGCTGGACTCGCTACGGCTTCCAGAAGCGGCTACGTGGAAGGGAGGTGGTTGCCTCCGCGGCATCCGGGGGAAGCAGGATGCGCTGGGTTGGGGCTGTCTCGAAACTAGAAACACAACTTTCTTCTCGTGCAGGACGGTGGGTTGGGTGTTGTAGCGAGGCCATCAACACCCCACGAGGCCTGCTGGGGTTTCTGGTTCTGATTTTAGTGAGAGGCGGGTTTCACTTCATTCATACGGCATGGCCTTGTTAAAGTCAAGGTGTTGTGCAGTGCCACACGTGCAACACCAGAGCATGCAAGCCAGATGTCAAAATTGATAAAGAAACCCCGCAGAAGCAACAGAAAACACGGTAACCTTTCCATCACACTCCTCAGATGACACTGAGAGCGTGGCCGTGGGAGCATATTGCTCATTTCTTGGCTGCGCTTGCAGGGACAAAGCAGGGTGATGGCAGCGCCTGTGAGCAAATGGAAAATGATCTCATTGCTGCCCTGTGCACCCTGCAGCAGGGAAGCCCTTATCTCCTCTCTGCTCTCCTCAGGGCTGTGACCCATGGTGTGCTGCACCTGTAACCCCTTCTCATCAGCTAAGGACATTACGCCTACACCTGCCTTTGGGCTCCCACTGCTAGTACTGCATTGAGGTCACGCACTCTCCAAATGACTCTGAATGCCAAGTTTCAGCGTTTTCTGGTCCGTATATCCTCATCATGCAATGAATGCTCTTTCTGGGGCTGAAAGAAACCAGACCATAGGCATCTTCTGCTTAACCAAGGCCCAATTGCCCAGCTCGGGCACTTCCCCAGCACCCTGCTGCACCGTCACTCTGGTGAGCACAAACATCGTTCAGTCACCTTCTCCTAGTATGTTGCTGTCACTTTCTTCCTCATAGCTGTCTTCCTCTTTGTAAGCTTGCAGAGCTTGCTTGCAGTTGTAGCCTTGAACATCACATGTCTGCGTGGCCTGAACTTCCCATGGCTTTTGGGCTGGGGTGCTTCTGATGGCAATAGCAGTTTGGGACATGAATAAAGGACATGATGGTGGGCAGCCTGAACTAGCAGGGGCACGAGCCTTTCCTGCCTTCCCAAGCCTGAGGGATTTCTGCCTTCGGAGAGGTATTCGTAGGCAAAGTCCTGGGTTTCCTTTGTAATAGCTGAACTTCGTGATTCAGGTTGATACCCTACAGCAACATGCAACTTGCAGCAGTTGCTGTGCTGTCGCAATTAGTAGTGTGCCAAGCCCTCAGCTCACACTGTCGCTAAGGAAAGGTATCTGTGTACCTGTGAGAGATGCCCTGAATGTTTGTTGGTTGAGAGGTTGTTGGTTTAATGGTGTTATTTCTTTTATTCCTGAGAAATGAAGCTTTATTTCCACTTGAAACATTTTTGATAATTTGTTGGTTTAATGACTAAAACTTGTTGCAAGTAACTGTTTATAAAAACATTTCAAAATTCATAAGGGAGAGGTACCAATATAACAAATCTGTTAATTCCTACGTACTGGTTTTCTCAGTGGAGTATAAATCTGTTTGCATCGCTGAGAGGGACTTGCACAAAGCTCAGTAAGCTGCAGGTTTGGGTTGGGTTGGAAGGATCTCATATGCCGTTTGCTCTAATAGAGGAGCCTGAAGCCTAACCAAGGTAGTGTTCTTGCTGATGAGCTGACTTGAGGGATGAGTGAAAGGCTCTTAGATGGCTTGCTGTCTGACTTTCTCCTTGCCTTCTCATTTTTGCAGTCCTTTGTTTGGATGGCCAGCCCCATCCACAAACCCGTCGGGCAGGAGCTCAGCTGTCTTGGCCAAAACATCACTGGTATTTCGTATGAGAGGGCTTGTTAGAGAAGTCCTTAGAGGCAGAGTATTTTATTCTATAAATAAAAATAGGAAA
Organism: Aythya marila; assembly: GCF_965140915.1. Lineage (NCBI taxonomy): Eukaryota > Metazoa > Chordata > Aves > Anseriformes > Anatidae > Aythya > Aythya marila. The sequence goes on along the minus strand of NC_139045.1, from coordinate 31,817,106 downwards.
CAGATGGCACCAGTTTCAAAAGTTAAGTGGTTTTTAACTAGTCCAGTAACTAATGTTCTTATATACCTACAAAAATATTACAGTTTTATCTTTGTAAAGATCAAAAGAAAAACTTTGAAGCACTTGCCAGGCACATACAGTCATGCATTTTAATAGATGACAGACCAAATGTATACATACAGTAATGGGACTGACATGGTGATTTCAAATTCCCCCATCTATTCCTGCAGTGAATAAAGCATAATGACTGCTCTGTTTTTTGTTTGTTTGCTTGTTGTTTGTTTGTTTGGTTGGTTTTTGTTTAATTACAACTACTGTGGACTCAGTGTTGCCTCAAAACATACTGAAGATATGAAAAGAAGAGAGGAAAAATCTGAAAGTTAGAGGTCTGAGAGAGCCTGATAATGATGTATTTCATGGTAGGAAGAGGGAGAGCCTGTAGATCTGTGTGTAGATCTACAGATATCAATCTGTAGATATCCTAGATATCTTAATTATATCACCATCCCTGTGTGTTTAGGGCAATCCACTTTATCACAGATATCTGTTTTAACTTCCAGAAGGTGATGGGGAGAAGTAAGACCTCAGGACGCCTGGCTTAGTTTGGTACAAGTTGGCTCAGAGCTCGGCGTGGTCTCTTGGACAGGTTGTATTTATCATGTCTAAAGCTATCAAACCCACAGGAACTGCAGTGCTGCCCAGCAGTGGGTAGAAATGCTGTGTACCAGCTTCAGTAAACTCAGAAAGCGGCTTTCCAGCTGTACAACTTATTTTGAAAACAGTTTTTTGATTGTTCAACCCATTCTGAAGGCAGAAGAGGCTGTTTTTCCAAAGCATTTTGGAGCGCAGATATTTTAGAGCTATAGTTGAGCTAAATCTTGTTCTTACGAGCGATGCCGACTTTTATTAGTTTGTCTGCAAAACAGCTGCTTCTGTTTTCCACAAACATGTAACGTTAGTTTAAAGTCTGTCTCTTTCTGCAGACGGAGCCTCGTTGCTCTGCTCTCGAGGCCAAAGCCCACAATATCACAGGGGAATGCCGCTACATGCGCGATGACTCTTAACTCCAGCCATCTCACTGAAATACGGCCTTTCAGGACATGGGCTTCTGTTTGCCTGGTTTGTACATTGTGTGCGCGCTTGTTTGTTTATAAGGAGGCTAACCTTGTAGTTGGCTTGACTGAAATGCACATCTTTGGCAGTAGTTACATATACAGAGCATGGTTATGAAATCCCTGGACCTGCTGCTGGTGGTACCCTTCCTCTGCATTACCCCTTCTGAGGATGCTCAGGATACCTCAATGCTACTGGTGCCAGCCACCCCTGCCTGTGCCCTGTGGTTAAGCTTTCCCTTGTATCCATCTCCTCTACTCATCTTTTCTGCAAGGCTTACTCCAGTTCCCAGATCATGCCTTTTTGCCCTTCAGTAAACAGCCACAAGATGGGAAAGACTTTGGTGCTCTGAAGTTGCTCTATTTCATGCCAAGAATTGCAGGGAAAAGCCAGGATCAGAGGAGCAAGAAATCCCCAGGGATTTGGAAATCCCCGTGGGGTGGCTGGGCACCCTAGCGCTGCTGCAGGTCTCTGAGGAGGCCCTGCTCTGCTCCAGATGGTGTGTGCTGGCCTGGGTAAAGCTGGTTCCTGGAAGGACAAAGAAAGATCTATTACTAGTTTTGATTCCTTTTTTTTTTTTTTCCCTTAAAAAAAATAATTTTTATTTCCTGGTTTTGGTGTTTCGCGATGTTTACCAAAGACGCTTAGCCAAAGCAAACCACCCGAATGAAAAATTGTGAGCAGAGAGGTCAGCCGCCCAGAAAGCTGGCACCTTGCCCTCAGGCGCTTTAGTCACGTCAGATTAGGTGCTCGCTCTCCTCTTTCCTGCAGATAGGCTCTGACTCAAGCCTGCCTCTGTGTGCAGCCACCAGAAGAAAGCTCAGGCAGGTCTGGAAAGGCTCTCTAGCAAGAGGCGGGATTGCCATGCCTGCTTGTTAATTTTGGCAGCGCTCGTATTCATTCTTGTGCCAGCAGCGTCACGGAAAGCAAACGGAGAGGGATTATTTTATGATCAGTTGCCTTTCTGGGGGATGGGGGTTTCTTCTGGGGACTTCCTATGGGAAAGAGAAGGCAGAGCAGGGCACAAAGTGTTTTCTTCTCCACCGGGAGGCTTTTTGTGCAGGAGGAGGTGCACAGAGCCAGGACGGGTGACCGCACTCCCTCCTCCCTTAATCCTTGCAGCAGTTGCAGACCTGACCTACCCACAGTGAGTCAGTGGTATCAAAGTTGTCCTGTTACTTGATGAGACGTTACGAGCTCACAGCTTTTTGCCTAGTCGGCCAGCTCTCCAGCTCCTTGCAGAGTTCCCCGTGAAAGAGAAGGGGCTGCCTGGCCTGGGGACAGGATTTCCAAAGCCTCAGCCTGCAGAAAGTGAGCAAAAGTCATTCAAAGGCTGTGCTTTGTGCTGGTAAGTGTAAGGAAAACTGATTTTACAGGAAAGTTGAGAACTGTGAACAGTAGGGGAGAAGAGTCCAGCCAGCCTTTGCACTATCCATCCCATCTTCCACTGTTTTTTTTTTTTGTTAGTGGCTGTTAGAAGACAGCATTCAGCTGGCAGGCAGTGCAGACAGCAGAGAAGGCACTATCACAGATGGAGACGTGGAGGCACCAGAGAGAGGACCGAGAGGGAATCCTCTCAGCAGAGGGTCACGCACCTCAATGCACTTTGCTTGGCCTTTTGGTCCTAGAAGTGAGCCAGGAACAAAGAGCTCAAGGAACCAACCCCAGAGAAATAAGGTGCTCCGAAGTACTGATTCCAGAGGCAATTTGCTGAGACTATTAATCATGTAACAGACAGGAAATTAATTTAAAATGATGTCATAATAACAGCACATGAAAGAAACACAAATGTAGCATAACCTCTGTAAATAGAAAAAGAATCTGTACGCTGACACTTGGGTAAGTGCTAAGCTGAAAGCCAACCAGGTGGCCGGCATGCTGGGTGAGAGTTGTTAAGTGCTGGATGCTGGGACCCAGAGAAACAAAGCCCTTCTTGTGCCTGCAGGTGCAAACCTCATCACGGGTTCAGGGTCGGAGGAGTATCCCCTGCGTTGAGACAAGGTGAGAGAGATGCTCTTTCCCACAGCTGAGTGGATTAAAGATTTTGTTATCCTATGGTTACCCGTGAACCAACTTAGCCTTGCCCTATAATTCTAGCTGTTGTCATGAAGGTTGATTTTTTTACCACGTTTTTTGCCTATAGTTCCTGCAATTCCTCTTCCTTTGATATCTCTTCCATCCAAAAGCTGCAAATTAGGGATCAGATTACCCAAAAGAATGTGCTACCATGTGTCCCACACGTCCTTATTAAAGACCTGCAAAAGTCTTCAGCATCACTACAGCCCCTGTTGTCTACTTGATTTCAAGTTAAGAGCAGGGGGGTTGGTTTTCTTTTCTTTTATTCTGTGCTTGTAACCATCTACCACACCAGGGCTTTGGTCTCTGCCACAGGTCTGATGTCCTGCTAAAAGGTCTGAAGGGTCAGCAGTGCTTCTGGACCATCGCTCCTGGGGAAATGGGACATCGCTGAGATAGGACCATTCCTTCACAAGCCCATGCTGCCGCTGCCCAGCCTGTGGAAGTGGTCTGGGTAACTGGCTGTTAGAGCTGAATTCGACAAAATTTGTTCAGGTGGGTACTTCACAGTATTAGACAGCACTTTGTTTTGGGATTTCTCTTCTAGCACAGGGCGTTTTTTGCTTTGTGGAAACTGGGATAAAGGCAAAGAGGCACAATGGGTACAGGAACTACAGCTACAGGGCGAGTTGTGACTGCCGTATTACCAGGCTGGTATTGCTACGCTCACACTTAGGGTACTGCAAGAAATGCAATCTGAGGATAATTTAGGAGGAATGATTAAAATAGCTGAGTGCGTACTTGAAAATCAGCTTGGGATGTCTGTTTTCAATCATATTCAAGTCTGGAAAGTCAGGGAATGGTCAGATAGTGGAAATATCTAATTATTTGAAGATGTTCTGGTGGCTCTATCAGATTCGACACACAATTTTCAAGTAATTATTAACATCATCTTATGATCAAGATTTTCATTTTAAGTAAATTTATTTTTCATGGCTGATTAAAACTTTGCTGTATTCAAGCTCCTAAAAAAGTTGGTTAAAAATAATATAGAAATGCAAAAGAACACAATAGAATTAATTCTTGCAAGAAACTCATGAAAGATGTCATTTTTTTCCAGTACACACAAACTTGGGAAGAGCTATTTAGATTTTGCCTAATTTTTAAAAATCTGGTGCTTTGACTGCAGATAAAGCAAGAAAGGTGCCTGCACCAAAGAAAGAGTTTCTGAGGTTTTAAAAGCTGAAAACAAGGATTTGGGATGGGCTGGCTTTCTCTTTCTGAAACGCACTGTCACATCTGAAATACTTCATAGCATCAGAGACAGAGGGAGGCAGCAACTGAATGCAAAGCCTGAGCTACCTGTGTAAAATATATCCTGGCATTGTCTCATTTGGAAAAAAATACAAAAATCTCGATATTTTTATGGTATATGATAATGACCTGATTCATTTCCTGCTCAGGTTGTTGCCTGACTGTTAAGCAGAATTTTATTTTATTTTATTTTTGTGTAACAAGCACTTAAAAATGTATCTCTGCATCCCAGCACCGCGTTTTCCATCTCCGTGCAGGAAACAAACTCTGGCTGCATATGTGGTGACTTGGTCCCATTCCCAAGTATGTTTCTCTTCCACGTAAAAAAAAATAAATAAAATAAGGGAGGGGGGGAAGAGGGCACTTTTTTTTGGTGTATCAGGGCAGGGCTAGGCAGAAAACACGTGTCCATGCACCCGTCTCCACTCAGCAAGGCAGGTCACAGTTTGTTGGACATTTCCCAAAGTGACATTTCCCGGCATGCGTGTCCCTTTGCCCAGCATGTTTGGAAAAGCTTTTCCTTGGAGTGGAGGAAAGCCTTTTTTCCCCTTCACGGGAAATTCCAACGCTGGGATGTTAAACCCTCACTTCCTAACGACAGCCTGCTGGTGATGGCTCGCACCTGGCGGACTGTGACAGCATATTTTCCCTCCTGGTGAGCTGAAATGAAGCAGAAGCTGCCCAACAGCAAGCGTAAGAGATGCGATTCCTCTCTCCTTCGTGTCCCCCGTGTTGCAGCTTGTTGCTTGCAGGGTACCTAAGGGGGAGCCCAGCCCTCAGGCTGTGTTCCCACAGGCTGTTTAGGCTCCCTGTGGAGCACATGTGGGGATCTTGGGTTATGGATATGGGAAATATAAGTAAGGGTTGATGCAGCCAAGCTAGCCTGTAGGAAAAGCTGTCGTCTTGGCTCTCGGGCGCCTGCCTGTGCATGCAGTCCCTATCCCTGCATCTTCCCTGGGCACCAGGCCCCTTTCTCAGGGGTGCAGGGCGTCCCAGGCAGTGCTCAGATGTGGTCATACGTAACCTGATGTACCTGCACACACACCAAGGGAGCCTCCTGGCTGGTGGCACCTGCTTTATACCTTGCCTGGCTCCCTGCAGCATGCCAGGTGAGCTGTCTCGTTTTGGAGTAACAAATTTGTGTGACACTGGTAACAGGGTTTTATGCATTTGTCGAGGTGTTCTGTAAGGGAAGGGCATCAAAATTTGCCGTAGTATTTGCTGCTTTAAAGCTGTGTATCAACTGCAAATCTTAACATACCTGTCAGGGAAAAAAAATATATATATGTTTTAATCCTACATATTAAAATGCAAAGCAAGAAAGGAGCTGAGTCATTTAGCGGTGCCTCACATGCAGTTGCTTTGTGTTGGTGCATATTCTTTGGGAGTCAAAAAATCAACAGGACTATTTTCAGAGAAATTCGGATGTTTCCCCTGTTGAGTCACACTGTTGCAGCTATTCCATAAAGGCAGAACTTTCTGTGTTATTAGCGTAAACCTTTGTGTCACAGCCTGCAAATCCTCCCTGGTAGCTGCTCCTCTTCTAGGCAGCAAATCAGCTTCGTTTCTGACTGAGAGCTTTCAGAAAGGATATGAGCAAGAGGAGGAGAAAGAAAAACAAAACAAAACAAAACAAAAAACAACACAAACCTGCTTCCTTGGCAAAGAATTTCCAAAAGGCTGGTTGTTGTATGTGCAGTCAGTTCCACAACACTGTCTCACACTCTGCCACAACAAGAAGATGAATGAGGATGTTGCAGAAGAAAAGTAAGGGGAATCTGTTCTTCTACATTTAAGCTGCATCTGCAGATCTAACCACGGGATTTGGCTGCTGTCAATGTAAGCCCGATAGGGAACATGGTGGAGTTAAAATTGCTTTTTCATAATTTTTCATTATAATGCTTTTTTATTATTATTATTTTTTAGTTTGAAGATGAATACCTGAAGTGCTGCAAGTCAGATTAAAGCATAGGCACCAGCAGTGCATGCCAAGGCTCTGTTTGCAGAACCGTGAAGCAATGCCAAACCTCCTGCTTCCAATTACACAAGCCTCATACCTCCTGCTCCAGAGACTGCAGGCACAGATTTGACCACCTTTCCTCACCAGCCATTTCCGAGGAGGGGTCAGGAGAAGAGCGCTGCGGGTTCAGCCCAGCTTGCGCTGCTGCAGACAAGCTGGCGTGTCCTGGTCACCGGGGTGAGTATCAGGCAGGAGCTCTGCACTGCTTGTAAAAATTCACAGAATCACAGAATTTCCTAGGTTGGAAGAGACCTCAAGGTCATCGAGTCCAACCTCCAACCTAACGCTAACAGCCCTCCACTAAACCATATCCCTAAGCTCTACAAGGCACTTCTGCTAATATTGCTGCTGGACAGTGGATTCATGAACTCCCTCCCTGCCCTGCTATTTCTGTGTTTTCTTCGAGGCAGAGGCTTGGGGAGGGAGTCACCTGCCCTTGGTGAGGCCCCCCCCATGCTGCTCGCTTGTCATTTCTCAATCTCCGAAGCGGAAGAGCAAAACAAGAGCAGTTGGGAGTGTGGATGCAGGAGGACAGAGAGGAAGGGAGGGGACCAGCCACAGGATCCTCTCCCATGGGACTGTGAAGAGGAAATGACTTTAAAAGAGAGAGACGTGCCTGTGGGGGGTGGCACCAGGGCTGGCAGGAGGAGAGGGCTGCAGGACTCTGGCAGCCGGAGCCTGGTCTCGAGGCCAAGCTCCCCCGCGGTCTGGTGTTGCTTGGTTCATGGTGTTTGACCAGCACACCTACTTCCGTAGGGTTCTGTCCAACAAAAAAGCATAAACATTTTTTTGTCTGTTTTGGTCCACACCCATCTAATATGTCCTCCCCTCCGTGTGTGGCTGCCCTGCCCAGCAGCAGCGATTTAATCCTGGAGGTGGGACAAGGCAGGAGCCTGTCCCTGCGGCTGGAGCAGCGATGCAGAGCCCAGGGCTGGGGCTGGGTGCCAGGGCATAGCCACCTGAGGGAAATGGGTGCTGCATCAGATACAGATCAGATATCTGCTGCCATCAGATACACAGTGACATTTCAAGCTTGAGAAAGGATCTGCACAGCTCTCCCTCAGCCCTACATATATTCTGGCAAGGGCCAGTGTGGGGTCTCTGCTTGGAACAGCCGCAGCTACAAGAGCACAGGCTTCTTGCAGCTCTGCACCGTTCTGCTGGGAAAATGTAGTGTGCTGGTCGGTGGAGGCACGTACCCTTGTGAAGCACTGCAAAAGAGGAAGCAGAATCACAGTCTCAAGTCGGACATGGAGGAAGAGAGAAAGCACTCACCAGACGCAGCTTTGTTCAATGCAGAACATGTGATTGCTCTAGAGAAAAAGCAGATGAGATGAAATTTATTCTTGCCTTAAAAAGCGGGACTTTTTTCCTACTTTGACTTTGAAAGAAGTTATTCTGAGCCCAGTCTCCAGTATTTCTGGCCACACTGTGAACTGTCAGACCTTCCTGACTCCAGGTAACCTGAGAAATCCCGAAAATTTGACCTGGAATGAGAGTGAGAGAAGTTGTGTAGATTATTTTTCTTTCCCCTACAGATGGAAACAAGCAGAACACCCATCCTGACTTCTCAGTTTTTTAAGCAGTTTGCTGATCCAAGCTGTTTTGGGAAAGGTCCCCAAGGTAGAGGGGCAGAGTCTCTCCAGTCTTCTCTTTCTGGAAGAAACCAGAAACCACATCCCTATGCCTCATTTAAACTCTTGCGTGCAAGCTCAGGGTCTGTATTATCATCCTATGCTTTCTGAACAAGTGAAACACCCCCAAGATCTAGTTTAGAAGTGTGATGAGAGCAGGCTGAGCCTGAATGTTGGGAGACAAGGTGGTGCTTCAGAAAAAAAAAAAAAAAAAAGCTGACACCTACCTAAAGTCTAAAGTCTCCACAAATGCATGATAGTGATTCCATAAGACATAAGGAAGAGTGCTTGTTAGGCACTAAATGAAGCACATAGCCTCTTGTGTATCTTGAAAGCTCTTCGCAAATGTAACTTCTTTAACTTTTTTGAAGAGTTGCAATTTTGATGATGAAAACCCAGGAATGAGTCATGCCAAACTCAGAATTAACATTTTGGAAAGTTTTGAAAACCAAAAGTTCCCCCTGTTTAAAAACAAGAGCTATTCCACATGAGAGGCGCAAGAGGGAAGAGACAGCTGTAGGGAACTTTCAGCAATTTTTTAACCTTATGTGCAATGCTAATTTTAAGGTAGCAGGACTGAAGCATGCTCTCAGATGCACTTGAGCTTCTGCCTGGGCTTCGTCAGCCTTGAGCAGTCAGATGCTGCTGGGCCCCTGACGTGTGGCTGGGCAGGTGGCCGCAGTCACTGTGTCTGTCTGCTTTCAGGCAGGTACCTCTTGCAACAAGTGGGCAGCAGACTGTGGCAATTTCTGTGCTCAGAAAAAAAAAAAAAAAAAAAAAAAAAGATAGAAATTGCTGTCAGAAGGTTTGGAGTTTGAATTTAATGGATTTCCCTCTCAGTGCTGGTAAGAAGGCTTCCTACCCCTTCATGGGTGCAGCCTGCTTGGCCATTTGACCAGATGTGAGTTTCCATTCAGTCAGGCAAAAATAAATGTCATCAAGCCTTCCCTTTCAAAGTTGTTGTACTGGGTCTGGCTGGAATGTTAACTTTCCCGGCAGCAGCCCATACAGTGCCGTACTCTGTACTTGTAGCTGGAACAGCAGTGTTATCACACCAGTGTTGTGTCTACTGCTGAGCAGCAGTGGCACAGCATTGGGCCTTTCTCTAACCCTCCTAGGGGGTGGGCAAAAAGTGAGGAGAGAAACATCACTAGGGCAGCTGACCTAAACCAATCAAAGGGATATTCCATACTATGTGGGGTCACACTCAGCAATAAAAGGTGGAAACAGGAAGAAGAGGGGAGGGGTGGGCTCTCGTTGAGAAGACGTCGGTCCTCCTCCCAAACACCGGCTACGTGCGTTGAGGCCTTGCTTCAAGGACGTGGTCAATCATCGCTCATTTGTGGGAAGTAGAGAGTAATTTCTTTCCTCTGCACTTCCATATAGCTTTCATTTATTTTGTTTGTTTGTTTTCCTCCCTTTTTCCCCTTTTCCCTTTTACTTCCCCTTAGTTAAATTGTTTAGTTCATGGTAGTCTTTATTTAATTATTATAATTATTTCCCTTTAATTAAATTATCCTTATCTCAACCCGTGAGTTGTTCTTTGCTTTACTTCTCCCCCTCCTCATCTAAAGGAGGGGGAGTGAGAGAGCGGTTGTGGGGTTTAGCTGCCCAGCACGGTAAAACCACCACAGTTGTCTTGGATGTTTACAGCAGGATACTATCTTTCAAGCTATGTCTTCTTTCTGAGACCAAGTATTGTTCCAATTGTATGCATTTTGTAGTTGTTGATAACTTATGACCGCAGCATCCTAGGAAATGAAATGATGCTGAGTGTTTCTCCATTATTCTTTTTGACTAAACAGCTTGACTCCAAATTATTTATAAATATATATTTAAACAATTTATGGAACCCACACAACAGAACATCTTGGCTGTGCTGAGATCTTCCATTGCTCAGTCCAGTTAACAGCCCCCAGCACATACCAAGCAATAAATACCAAAAGTAGAGAGGTAGGGAGCAGAATGTTGTTCTGCCTTGAAACTATTTCTGCACTTTTTTCCTCAGGAAGTGATTGGGAAAGAGTGACTTGCGCTAAATGGTTGCATCACCTTCTGAGCAATGGGAGCTGCCTGTCAGAAGGAGAGGGATCTGATGCTGAATTTCAGCTTGCGGAGCGGAGGGTACAAAAATGTATTATGCTGCTAGACTGTGAGTCTGAAGGTCAGTGTCACGCGTGGTGGACCATCCTGAACTCTTCAGAAGCCGTGATTTCCTTCGGAGAGGAGCCACTAAAGAATAGCCATGCACAGCAGTATGCTTCATTGGCTGAGTAGTTAGTGGAGATTGGGAAGATGTCAATAAGATTTTGTCTGAGGAGCACAGGCTGAAATATTTTCTAGCTCCAGACCTGCCACAGGGTTTCAAGCTTTTGTTGCAATTACAGGTATGAGGTGACTACTTGGACTGTACAATATCGGCACACGAAGAGAGAAGTGCGATGCGCAGTACCCGAGGTAAGTATTGACTCTCTGTGTATTCAGCATTGGGCGATGCTGTTTGTCAGTACTGAAACCATTTAGAGCAGCTTGTGAGCTTTAATAAGTGACTTATTTGCTGGTGTAGCTAATGGTGAAATGTTCTTTGGCACCGATGGCAGGAAACACAGCCCTTCTGTAAATTAAAATCAGTATTGTTCTAATTACGTTCACTGTTTATAGGGTGACGGTAATGTCTAATTCTCATCTATTCCCAGCACTGATTTACAGAAAAGGGTGATAGTTTTGTTGGGTTGGATATCAGCTTGTTCAGCCTTTCTGATAAAGAATGTAAATTGCTTGCAGAGTGTTTAAAAGGGCGTGCCAAAAGTATACTCGGCTTTGCTTTTTAGAAGCCCTGAGGCTCCGCTGTGGGAGACCTCAGGGTCTCTTCTGCAGAGGTTTGCAGTGTAGGAAGCCACAGCCTGCTCTTTGGGCCAAGAGGGCCAGTGTGTACCGCTCAGATGGTCATAAGCCTTTTCTGTTTTTTGGCTTCTGACTTCCTGGTAGCTGTACTCGATGGACGGTTTAATGCTGCGAAGGGTGTGTTTCTAACAGCCTTCCCCTTCTTAGGTTGAAACATCCAGTCGTAGCTTCATCCCAAAGAGGAGGAATAATGCTGAAGATGTAGGAGACGAGCTGAAGCAGGTGGGTGTATGAGAAGGCAGGACTTTAAGAGTCATCCTTTATGGCTGTTGAGACACTATATGGCTGTACCTCAGAGATAAGTATGCCGTGTTTCAAGGTTTCAGCAGCTCAAATAGGACTGATGTTGCATGGTATCTCATACAAGATAAAATTTGAATATGGACTTGCTAATAAAACTGCACAGGATTCTAATTGTTGCCAGTTGCTGTCCAAACCCCAAATCAATACTGTCTTATCTCCTGTTTCCTACAGCAAAATGTTCAACCAACCAAAACAGAAATCAACAGCTACACATACCTGGCAAGTGTGGGCCATGTACGTGGTCTTGGCTGTCAGTCTCTCTGAGGAACAAGCCCTGAAGCAGGCCTGTCCTTCATGCGATGCCACTCAGTCTTGCAACTGCTCTTCCATGGGCTTGGACTTCATTCCCTCGGGGCTCACGGACAAAATCACGCTGTTAGACTTGGCCCGCAACAGGATAAAGCACATCCGAGCGCATGATCTGCAGCAGGCTGTGAACCTGAGGACCCTGCTGCTGCAGTCCAACAAAATCAGCTCCATAGACGAGGACTCATTTGTCTCCCTGGGGAAGCTGGAGCTCTTGGACTTGTCAAATAACCGCCTGGCTCACTTGTCCCCAGGGTGGTTTGATCACCTTGTTTCGCTCCAGCACCTCCACATTCACGGCAATTGCTATAGCGACCTGGGGGAAAGTTCTCCCTTTTCTAGCCTGAGAAACTTGAGCTCTCTCCACCTGGGCAACCCGCAGTTCTCCACAATAAGGCAAGGAAACTTTGATGGCATTACGCTTCTCGACCAGTTGTGGATCGAGGGCAGCAATCTCAGTGTGTATGAGCCTGGAAGTCTGAAGTCAATTAAGAAGATAAATCACATGATCATAAGCATAAGAAGGGTAGATCTGTTCTCAGCAATTGTTCGTGATCTTCTGCACTCTGCCATTTGGTTAGAAATTAGAGAAATTAAATTGGACATTGAAAATGAAAAACTGGTGCAGAACTCTACACTTCCTTTAACAATACAAAAAATGACTTTTACCAGAGCTTCATTCTCAGATAAATATGCTAGCCAAATAATGGTGTTATTGAAAGAAATCACATCTTTGCGAGAGTTAGAGTCAATAGATAGTGTGCTTGAGGGGAATGGAAATTGGAATACTAAATTAATTGAAGTAAGTGGACAAAGTTCTGTTGAAATAGTATCAGTAACTAATATGACTATTCTGCATTTTTATATGTTTTTAGACCTGGAAGGTTTGGAGTCACAAATAAGTAAACTGAAAAGACTCAGCATTGCAAGCTCTAAAGTTTTCATGGTACCATGCAGACTTGCAAGAAATTTTTTATCACTTGTGTATCTTGACTTTCATGATAATTTGCTTGTAAATAATCGGTTAAGTGAGACAATCTGTAAAGGTGCTTGGCCTTCATTGCAAACTTTAAATCTAAGTAAAAACTCTTTAAAATCTCTAAACCAGACTGCAAAATATGTAACTAATCTACCCAAACTGAATAATCTTGACATTAGCCAAAACAATTTTGGTGAGATTCCAGATGTGTGTGAGTGGCCAGCAAATTTGAAATATTTGAATCTCTCCAGGACTCGTATTTCCAAATTAACGGCTTGCATTCCCTCAACTCTCGAAGTGTTGGACATCAGTGCAAACAACCTGAAGGAGTTTAATCTGCATCTGCCATTTCTCAAAGAGCTGTACCTTGCAAAAAACCAGCTGAAGGCCTTGCCTGACGCAACAAGCATTCCTAACTTGGTGGCCCTGTCAATCAGAGGAAACAAGCTCAACAGCTTCTCCAAGGAAGAGTTGGAGTCCTTCAAGAAAATGGAGCTGCTGGATGCCAGCGCCAATAACTTTATCTGCTCCTGTGAATTCCTCTCCTTCATTCAGCACCAGGCAGGGATAGGACAGATGCTTGTGGGGTGGCCAGAAGGCTACATCTGTGACTCTCCCCTGGCAGTGAGAGGGGCTCAGGTTGGAGCCATTCATCTCTCACTGATGGAGTGTCACCGGTCCCTGGTGGTGTCCTTGATCTGCGCTGTGGTTTTCCTGGCCATCCTCATCCTGGTGGCCATTGGGTACAAGTACCACGCAGTCTGGTACATGAGAATGACGTGGGCATGGCTCCGAGCCAAGCGGAAGCCCAAGAGAGCCCCCCCCAAGGACATCTGCTACGATGCTTTTGTCTCCTACAGCGAGAACGACTCCAACTGGGTGGAAAACGTCATGGTGCAGGAGCTGGAGCAGGCATGTCCCCCCTTTCGGCTGTGCCTCCATAAGCGGGACTTTGTGCCCGGGAAGTGGATTGTGGATAACATCATCGACTCCATCGAGAAGAGCCACAAAACGCTCTTCGTGCTGTCGGAGCACTTTGTGCAGAGCGAGTGGTGCAAGTACGAGCTGGACTTCTCGCACTTCCGTCTGTTTGACGAGAACAACGATGCGGCCATTCTCATCCTCCTGGAGCCCATCCAGAGCCAAGCTATTCCCAAGAGGTTCTGCAAACTGCGGAAGATAATGAACACAAAGACCTACCTGGAGTGGCCTCGTGAAGAAGAGCAGCAGGAGATGTTTTGGGAAAACTTGAAAGCAGCTTTGAAATCATAGGAGAAGATAGTAGCTCTTGTTTCAGTGTATTTACCCAAAGGATATAGGTCAGTGTTTCTTCCTGCTAAGACATTTATCTGTCTTATTTTTCTGCCTAACAAAAACTGGCTTTCCTGTGGATGGTCATGTTAATAAGTTAAAAAGAGCCACAAAAGGCTTTCCAGTGATTTGATATTCTGATCTTCCATGCTAGTAATGGTGATATTTGGAAGTCTTGCGTGATTTTAAATATTTTCTAAATACATTTATCTGAATTTAGTGTTTTTCTGTACTCTTTCTTCCTATCACCATATCACTGATTAGTTCCTGACAATCCTTTTGTGGTTTACAATTGGAAATAAATCGAAGTGCTTCAATACTCCTGTGTCAGTTGTTCTTTCATTTATTTTTTTTTTTCAGCATCACCATTCATAGAACGCTCTTAAAATTTAATTCTGAGAAAAAAAAAAAAGCAAATTTACATGAAAATATGCTTTCTGGAGCCCTACCATTGCCATAGAATGTGAAACAGACAGTACTGAATATGTACGTCTCTGTTTGTAAGACTGGTTTTCTGGCTACTCATGCCAGAATCCATACCACCATGCACAGGTTGGGTTTTGCTCAATAGTAGTCAAGGACATATTCTGGCACCATGTACAATAACTTGAAAATCAGAGGCATTAAATCAACGTATATTTGTTTTTTATTTTTCTTAGTCTTCTTTCTCCCTGTGGATTCTTGTTTCCTCCTTTGTGGTTACCACGTGTCCTTACCTACCCATAGAAATAGTTGCTTTCTTTTTGTGGGGTGCAAGCTTGTGCTTCTAATGAGTGGGGTGGATGGTACTGTAGACTGGTTTCTGTTCTTCTATTTTGCACAGCACATTTAATTAAGCATTGGGCCAAGCACCCCTACACGCTTACCTCTGTAACCAGTGCAGAAAGCCTGCACTGGTAGGAGGGAATTCATCTTTTGTACTTCATTGTGAAATATGTCCTGGTTATACTGCATTGCTCTTCAACAGCTGTAAAGGGAATAGTGACAAGCAGGTAGATATAGATGTTTATGTTTTGATAGCTAGTCTCACCCTGAGTACCTGCAGTTGGATTTATTGTGGGTTTCTTGTGTTTAGAGCTGCTTGTGGAAAGCTGAATTGTCTCTGGAGGGATAAATTTATATGTGGTTTGGATAACTCAGCATTTCCATGCTCCACTTTTCTTGTGTTGCTGGAGTGTAAGCACAGAAGAGCATAGATGAATCTTGATTAAACTTCATACATGCAATTATTTTGTGGTGAAATGCAAGTCTTGATGTATGTACTGAGAGTCCAAGTAAGTGGCTGAAAAATGAGGAAATTTGCTTATACGTGTGTCTCTGCAGGCATATGCATACACACACACATATATATATATTTGTGTATGTGTATGTTAATATGTACATATTAACACTTCTGTGTGCGTGTGTACGCATAGATACACAAGATTGCAGCTTCTGGGGGTTAGCATGCAAACTCCACTTTCGGTTCTACTTTCCTGTTATAATGACATCTCTAGAGTTAGTCCGAAGTCTACAATGGAACTTTTCTGGTCACCCTCTTGGATCAGAATAGCTCAAGGGCTAATCAAATCTGAGTTCCAGGTAAGTGATGGGTGGATCATCTGACAGCAAACACTGAGCACAGATAAGATTGGTTAGGAGGCTGCATGCCTAGAGGTAAGGAGGGAAATGTTTCAGAGAAGGTCAGGCAGAGGTAAGAAAAGCCTTGACTTTTATGTGGTATGCTCTCACCATAGACACAGAATTTTATGGGCTCAGACATTTAAAGAAGACCGACGGCGTTACTGATCTTATGCCAATCAGATCTTCTAGGTGGGAATTCCCCTGCTTGAATAGCCCAAGTTGAGAAGTGAAGTGGGAAGGAGACAGCAGCACGAGAGGTAGCTGAGTGAAGAGTGATCACCAAGAGAGAGATGAAACATGAAATAAGTTAACCGGCACGCAGGCACCAGAGCTGGAGCACCAGGGAATGTTTTCTACATGGAGGTAAGTCTGCAGGCGGGTGGAGGCTGGAGACGCAGGGAGGGAGTGAGGCTGCAATGCCATAGTGAGAAGTGGGGATGGAGCACTCGGGCTATCTAATCTCTGCCACCATGTCATCCTTCTCTGCATGGGAGATTTGGGATGCTTGGGGCTGCTGGGCGTGGGCTGGTTCCTGTGGGAGAGCAGGACGGGGGGAGGATTTCTGACTCCTGTCAGGAGCAATCACAGGCAGCTGGTGGGGCTGCATGGCAGGCAGTGAGAGGGAAGGCTCCCTGGGAGAGCTGGGACATGCCGATGGGAGCAACGTCCTTCAGGAAAGGGCGACAGAAGAAAGCAGCACATGAAAAAAAAGACAAGTTGGGTCAGGCTGTGTCATTTCGTCTCAGTTTCCTCTTGGGAGGGTGCCCTGTGTGTGTTTTGTCCTATTCATTGTTTTGCACCATTTGTACGTCACTACCACCTGCTCGGGGAAGGCTAGGTGTGAATATGGGCTGCTTTTGTTTTAGGAATACAACCAGGAAGGAGCTCAGTAAGCACTGGTCTTGGGGCTGTGTGATCAGCTAGCTACTTATGTCACTCCACCCTGTTGCACAGCCATGTGTGAGTACATGCATGTATGTATATACGCATATATACTTTTAAGGAAATGCTGGTGGGCAATACCCAGGACGTAAGCAATCCACACACAACCAAGTGGGAAGTAACAACTTCCCCAGTCTACTTGTGGATTGATCCTTTCACAAACCAGTGGCCCCTCAGACTGCAGCTCTGCTAGATGTTAGTAGCTCTCTTTTAGCTTGGTACTCTTTCCCAAATCAGAAACAATTTGCATGCTGTTGGCATGCAGTTAAATTCACCTTTATCAGTGTTTAACACAGTTGCTCTGTTGATACTTGTTTTCTTTAAGAATATGTGCATATACTTCTACTGGCCTGGACCAGGAAAGATAACCCTGAGCACATCTAATGGCTTGGATCCTTTGTCCATAAACCAGAAACACTTGGAAAATTTAGTTCATCACTGTGCCTTACAGTACAACCATATCTGTGCAAGTTTCCGCATATTAGCTGTGTTTCAGTTTCTATGTGGCAATTTTTTTTTTTTTTTCTGTCCAGTGCAATGGGGAACAAGTGATTATTTGATAGGGTGATGATATGGAGTGGGGCTGTATTCATGAGCAGATGTGGAGAGGCCTGAAAGGACCCTGGAAGTCAGGAAACTGCATTATTAGACAGGAATGGGAAGGGGAAAAGAATGTCTGAAAATGAATGAGAGTAGGAATGGAATTTCCCCAGGGATCTGTCCCATGTGACAAACGAGCAAAACAACCTTAAACAGATGCTCAGGGAAGTGACAACAAAGAAAAATCTCTTCCTGTACCACCAAACTGGGGTCATTACTTCAGTTCCTGCTGGTAAGGAGGAGAGTTGTTGGGCTCAGCTGGTGTTTCCAATGTAGTTAGTACCTGCCCAGTTACTTTCTGCTCTGCCAGTTTTCCATCTGTAAATAACCTACCTATAGATAGATTTTGATGGACTGTGTTGCCTGGTGGTTTCTGTTTGTTTGCTTGTTTTCTAACTGTGGGAGGTTTGATGGCAACTTGGGCTTGCTATTCATTTTAGAAATTCCACTTCATTGTGTTGCTTGTGAAACCAATCTTAACCACAGCTTTTCTCCTATGGCTTACAGCACTGTGTTATCCAGGCAGCCTCGTGTGACCAAAGAAGCCCTGTAAAAGAACCTCAGCTGGATAGCAGGTGACTGTGACTACAGATCGTAACTCTTTGGGTGGGATTCACCTGCTTAAATATCTAGATACCTAAACCATTTTAAGCTGGTGGTGTAATTTCTCTTGGAGGCATCAGATCTTAATGTGGGTGTCTAAGAGACATGACGTGAATTGCCCCTAAAAGTTGTTATTTATCTTGATTGACTTTGGAGGACAGAGTGAAAGACCACCTCAGCTGAGGGCATCTGAAGTCCGGGGAGATGAATGTGTCCTTCAGGACCCAAAGCTCCACATCAGAGAAAGAGAGAGATTAAAGGAAATAGCAGAAGAGGTCAAAATGCTTGTAGTCTTTTAGGTGGGAAAAGATGGAAGGACTGAAAAAAAATATCCAGATCCTTTTCTCCTCTTCCCATATGCTTAAATTCTGCCCCTTTTGAAAGATTTTAAGCAACTCTGGCTAAAAATAATGCAACTAGAAATGGTAGGACTTGTCTGCCTAAATCTTCCTATTGTGGGTCAGCTATTCTAAAACAAACGAGAGTATGAATTCAAACTGAAGTAGATCTTCTGCACAGAGTCTCAGTGGGATGACTGAAGGAGAAAATTCTCCTCAGTGAGTACATCTAACCCAGTTAACCTGATGTAGACCTCATGATGACCTTTGGGAACATGTTCTCTGGTCATTTTTGGAGTTAGTTCATTTTTTTCACCCTTGGTAAAATACCTACATCCCAGGGGTTTGGGACACACTGAGGAATGTTGTCTCATGCTTTAAAAGTGCTCTTTGATCCTTGCCAAGAAAGCATAAACAAAAAAGATTTATAACTCAATATGTAATAAGTGTTTTGAAAGGAAAACAGCCCTCCCAGGCTTTAAGAATCGTTTTTCCAACTCCTCAAAGGGAGAGAAGATCTAACGTCTCTGTTGGAAGGGAAGCCAGGCTAGATTTTATGGCAAGCTCTGTAACACAAAAAGTCATTTCAAATCAGTATTATAAAAGGCGTGAATGTGAGGGAAAAGAGAAGTGAGACAGAATTTACAACTGTGTGGATTTTTTTGAATCATTTTGGTTTAGAAGATGAGGAACAGGCTATGAGGGTGGAGAAAAAATTGATCTAGCCCAGCCAAGTGATCTGGCTGCAAGAAGCTCCAAGAGCCGCTGGATCTTCCTTCCATCTAGGCCTGACCAGCCAGATCTGCCACACAGACCTAAAGCAGAAAAAGCCCCTAGCAGAGGAGGAAGATGTAGCAGTAAAAAGGAAGAACTAAGAGTCAGTTGTTTACAGTGGTCAGTTTTCCCAGTTTAAGTTTCAGTGTCAAGGTCAGACTGATCACAGCATGGTAATGATGGCCTACAAAGACATCTAGGCAAATATGTAGCTCCCAACTCCTAGCACAGGTACACCCAGAATAGCCTATGGTAGAAGAAAGAGACAGAAACATATTAAATCAGCTTCTCCTTATTGCCAGAAGTCAGATTAGACACATGCTGGTATGAATATTAAATGTGAAAGTTACTATTTCTGACAAGACGCTAACTCTTGATGTGACCAGGATTTGAATCACATACTGGAAGCAGGACTTGAAATGAAGTTTGCAGATGATAGTAAATTTGTAGGAGCCATGGACTCTCTCAAGGGTAGAGAGGCCTTGCAGAGAGATCTTGACAGACTAGAGGGCTGGGCAATCACAAACCACATGAAGTGTAACAAGAGCAAGTGCTGGATTCTGCACTTGGGACAGGGCAACCCTGGCTGTATGTGCAGACTGGGGGAGGAGAGGCAGCCCTGTGGAAAGGGATCTGGGAGTTCTGGTTGATGGAAAGTTGAATATGAGTCAGCAGCATGCCCTGGCAGCCAAAAGGGCAGACCACTATACCCTGGGTGCATCAGGCACCATATGGCTAGCTGGGCAAGGGAAATGATTTGTCTCGCTCTGCTCTGTGCTGGTGTGGCTTTACCTTGAGCACTGTGTGCAGTTTTGGATGCCACAATGTAAGAGCCACAATATAAGAAGGACATAAAACTATCAAAGAGCCTCCAAAGGAGGGCTACAAATCTGGCAAAGGAACTAGAGCAGAAGATATATGAAGAGCAGCTGAGGTCCCTTGGTTTGCTCAGCCCCAAGCAGAGCAGGCTGAGGGGAGGCGGCCTGCAGCTCCCTCAGGAGGGGAGCGGAGGGGCAGGCGCTGAGCTCTGCTCTCTGGGGACAACGACAGGACCTGAGGGAACGGCATGGAGCTGGGACAGGGGAGGGTCAGGCTGGGGGTTAGGGAAAGGTGCTGCACCCAGAGGTGGTCGGGCACTGAGACAGGCTCCCCAGGGCAGTGGTCATGGCCTGCTGGAGTTCAAAGCATTTGGACAACGCTCTCAGACACAGGGTCTGATTTTTGGATGGTCCTGTGTGGAGCCAGGAGCTGGACTTGGTGATCCCTCTGGGTCCCTTCCAACTCAGGATACTCTGATTCTGTTTCCCACAAGACACTGGCTCTTCTTAATGTGACCAGGATTTGAATCACATATGCAAGACTTCATAGTAAAAAATGAATATACAAAGTAATATTCACAGCTCCAGGGGAAAACTACTTAAGACAGGATTTGGGGTGCTGGTGGGGTGGGATATATGGGGACTATTTTCTAAACAGGCAAAGGATCATATTAGTAAGAATGTTGTGATTATTCAGATATTTAACTAAATCTTTCAAAAATATGTACAACTATTAATTAACTTGATAGTCCTAATTCCAAAACTAGAACCCTTAGGAGAAGAAAAAAAGAATTCAATATACTTAGCCTTTAGCAAATGATTGTGGGATATGTATATAGAGTCCCATTTTTGACTAAGCTATGTAATCTCTGAAATGCATTAAAAACTGATATAGTGTCTTTAAAAGGAACAGTAAGGGTTATATTATAGCTATTATCCAAAACGTAGCTACTTCAGAACTAAGTAATCATCTTGTACTTTCTCTATTTCATATTTTAGGCAAAAAAATGTTGACACATACCTGGCAAGTGTGGGCCACGTATGTGGTCTTGGCTGTCAGGCTCTCTGAGGAACAAGCCCTGAAGCAGGCCTGTCCTTCATGCGATGCCACTCAGTCTTGCAACTGCTCTTCCATGGGCTTGGACTTCATTCCCTCGGGGCTCACGGACAAAATCACGCTGTTAGACTTGGCCCGCAACAGGATAAAGCACATCCGAGCGCATGATCTGCAGCAGGCTGTGAACCTGAGGACCCTGCTGCTGCAGTCCAACAAAATCAGCTCCATAGACGAGGACTCATTTGTCTCCCTGGGGAAGCTGGAGCTCTTGGACTTGTCAAATAACCGCCTGGCTCACTTGTCCCCAGGGTGGTTTGATCACCTTGTTTCGCTCCAGCACCTCCACATTCACGGCAATTGCTATAGCGACCTGGGGGAAAGTTCTCCCTTTTCTAGCCTGAGAAACTTGAGCTCTCTCCACCTGGGCAACCCGCAGTTCTCCACAATAAGGCAAGGAAACTTTGATGGCATTACGCTTCTCGACCAGTTGTGGATCGAGGGCAGCAATCTCAGTGTGTATGAGCCTGGAAGTCTGAAGTCAATTAAGAAGATAAATCACATGATCATAAGCATAAGAAGGGTAGATCTGTTCTCAGCAATTGTTCGTGATCTTCTGCACTCTGCTATTTGGTTAGAAATTAGAGAAATAGCATTCAATATAGCTGAAGAAATACAACTTTTGAGCGTTTTATCTTTGTCTTTTGCAAAGAAAATTTCTTTTAAACAGGTCTTACTCACAGATGCTACTGTGCCTGGGATTGTCACTATTTTAGAAAAGATGCCAAGATTAGTTGAGGTGGAGATGAAAGACTGTAGACTCTTGGGCACTGGACGATGGGATTTAGAAATTCAAGCAAACCAATCGCAGTCTCTGAGAGTTCTGACAATTGAGAAATTATCTATAGAGGAATTTTATTTGTTTACGGATCTTCAGGCTGTACTAGATCTACTGTCTCTCTTTACCAAAATCACAGTTGAAAATACCAAGGTCTTTTTGGTACCATGCAGTCTTTCAAAACAACTTCTGTCATTAGAATATCTTGACCTTAGTGCAAATTTGCTTGGAGATCAGAGTTTGGAACATTCAGCCTGTCCGGGTGGTTGGCCTTTACTACAAACTTTAAATTTAAGTCAGAATTCACTGAGTGACTTTAAAATGACAGCTAAAAGCTTGTCTCATCTAAGAAACTTAATTCTTTTAGACATTAGCCAAAACAATTTTGGTGAGATTCCAGATGTGTGTGAGTGGCCAGCAAATTTGAAATATTTGAATCTCTCTAGGACTCAAATTCCCAAATTAACGGCTTGCATTCCCTCAACTCTCGAAGTGTTGGACATCAGTGCAAACAACCTGAAGGAGTTTAATCTGCATCTGCCATTTCTCAAAGAGCTGTACCTTGCAAAAAACCAGCTGAAGGCCTTGCCTGACGCGACAAGCATTCCTAACTTGGTGGCCCTGTCAATCAGAGGAAACAAGCTCAACAGCTTCTCCAAGGAAGAGTTGGAGTCCTTCAAGAAAATGGAGCTGCTGGATGCCAGCGCCAATAACTTTATCTGCTCCTGTGAATTCCTCTCCTTCATTCAGCACCAGGCAGGGATAGGACAGATGCTTGTGGGGTGGCCAGAAGGCTACATCTGTGACTCTCCCCTGGCAGTGAGAGGGGCTCAGGTTGGAGCCGTTCATCTCTCACTGATGGAGTGTCACCGGTCCCTGGTGGTGTCCTTGATCTGCGCTGTGGTTTTCCTGGCCATCCTCATCCTGGTGGCCATTGGGTACAAGTACCACGCAGTCTGGTACATGAGAATGACGTGGGCATGGCTCCGAGCCAAGCGGAAGCCCAAGAGAGCCCCCCCCAAGGACATCTGCTACGATGCTTTTGTCTCCTACAGCGAGAATGACTCCAACTGGGTGGAAAACGTCATGGTGCAGGAGCTGGAGCAGGCATGTCCCCCCTTTCGGCTGTGCCTCCATAAGCGGGACTTTGTGCCCGGGAAGTGGATTGTGGATAACATCATCGACTCCATCGAGAAGAGCCACAAAACGCTCTTCGTGCTGTCGGAGCACTTTGTGCAGAGCGAGTGGTGCAAGTACGAGCTGGACTTCTCGCACTTCCGTCTGTTTGACGAGAACAACGATGCGGCCATTCTCATCCTCCTGGAGCCCATCCAGAGCCAAGCTATTCCCAAGAGGTTCTGCAAACTGCGGAAGATAATGAACACAAAGACCTACCTGGAGTGGCCTCGTGAAGAAGAGCAGCAGGAGATGTTTTGGGAAAACTTGAAAGTAGCTCTGAAATCCTAGTCAGAGACATTTAAGGCTGAGTATGTAGCAAATATCTGCTGGATTCATTTCCCTTGCCTCTTTGTCCATCATCTACCCGTGTCTGTATAACAAAGGTTTGAGCTACTGGAATTTCTTTTACTTGCTGTGAAATTGTTTTATTTTTGTCATTGTAGTCATGATTTTTCTACGTGTTTTAACCAGCATTATTAAAAAAAGCAGTTTCATTTAAATATTTAATGATGAAAAGTTATTTAGATACATGGCTATGTAGTTTATATACTTTTATCTTTGAATAGCTGTATGAAAGAGCCTGCCTAGACAAAGGTATTTCCGTATTTTTTGTATAAACTACTTCTAATCAAGTGCAATAAAGGTTCGTTTATGGAGTAGTTTATTACTGCATTTATTGAATGTAAGTTTCATCCTAGCTCTCCTAGTTAAGATGACATATTATCAACAGTATTTCACAATCACTGTACGTTAAATGTCCAAATCTTCTAAGAATCGTGGCTATAAACTTTAATCTAAAAATGCACCGTCACACTGCAGTGCTGGCTGCTGTAATGGACATGTTCTATGGCAGACAATTTTTGTGGCGATAGGCACTTGTGGATGTTTTCAGTATAGTTTCTTTGTACCATGCATGGGAACAGGTGCATTAGAGTAGGGTCCAAACACCCTTCTCACTTGCTTAAATGTAGCTCTCTGAGTGCTCACTTAGAGTGTGGGAAACACTAATATATATATAGTCTTTGAATTCAAGACCATACGCTTCTCTCTAATCAACAGCCTTGGCATCAGCATGAAAAGGGCATTTCCCACATTTGTGTTCTCTCTGTAAAGTAGCCTCACTAGCCTCATAGTAAAGAATTCTTTCCTAATGTCTAATCTAAATCTACCCTTTTTTAGTTTTAAGCCATTCACTATCACTATAAACCCTGGTAAAGAGTCTCTTCCATCTTTCTTTTAGGCTCCCTTTAAGCATCGGAAGACCTTATAGATCATGTCCATGTTATGTTTTTATTGTTGTGTTTTAGTCTCTGGCATCCTAAGTGTACAAAATCTGTGTTCAGCCACCTGAGTATTTGCATCTGACTTTAAACTCCAAAACTCTCATCTCATAGCTAGTTACCTTTTGTGTTACTTATAGGAGGTTCTCTGTGCAGACAGTATTTCAGTGAGAGCAGAAGTCCTCTTGTCCATTTCTAGCCAGACAGAAGACTGAGGACAAACATTCCTCCATTTCATCCACAATTAGGCAACTCTATCAGTGTAACACAAAAAGAAAGATTTATTTACATCCATTTTTGCATATATGAACACAGGCTTAAAGCGTTACAAAAATTACTAACCTTGCTAGTTCATCTAAGCAAAAAGCCACCTGCCTTCTATATACTTAATATTTACTCTCACTTTCATTCTTTCATTTACCTAAGGTGTTTTTTTTTTTTTTTTTTTTCAGTTGTATCATTTCCTATTTTTAGCATCTAAAACTTACCTTCACTTAGACGGCTTCGTACAATCTCTGCTTTATTCTCATATATATCAAGATGTAAGTAAAGATAACCTGCATTTGTCACTTCTAATGACAGTGTGAAGATTCTTAAAATACTGACCATATTTAATCTGAGTTCAAAAGCTACATTAGCAAGGTTGGGGAAATTAGCTCCTAAGACTACCCTCTCAGACCCCTAAGCAGAACTGGCTATTATTGCATAAACAAACTGTGTTTCAATTCCTTATGGTGTGATCAGGGTATTTTAGAAGTCAAACATTCAGCTGCTAAAGCAGGAAGACATGCATCCACTCTGATCTGTTTGCTTGTTTGTTTGTTTGTTTGTTTGTTTATTTATTTATTTTAAAAAGGCAAAAACAACAGATGTAATAGGTGATTAGATATTATAACTCCCTCCTCCTGTGTTTGAGAATCTGGTTATTGGAAGTTGGGCCTTTTGAGCATGATGACAGTAAGTCAAACAGGACTTAATCCCTTCCAAATAAAACAGCTCCTCTCTGTTGGAGAGTAAGTAGGAGGAAGTTACTTGTGATGTATTATCTGCAGCAGTTCAGAAATCGAGCGAGGAAAACACTTTGTCAGTAAGGTCAATGGCACCTGTACTATGTCTGAACACACATTAATTTAAAAAGGTGTGTGTGGGGCGGCTCAATTTTTAGAAGTTAAGCCAGTTTGTAACTGACTAACTGAAAACTTGAACAATTGTGGGCATAAAAAGGCAAAATAGAAAAATCATCTGCATCCTTTGCTGCCTTCACAGCACGAGCAATTGGAGCGTCTCCCCTGCCACCATGTATCCCCAGCTAACTCTGCAGCACAAAATATTTGCCAAAATCTCAGATGTTAGGAAGGTCTATCTGGCTACCATGCACACCGTAAACATTGCTGCTGTTGGAGCTTTCTACAGATGGCCACTGGAAGATGTAGGAATTATGACACAGCAGTTCTTGAAAGAGGTTGGGGAAAAAATATGAAAAAAACTAATGGTAATCTTATATTACCTTACATTAACTGAGTGATGAAACTGTTTGGGTGCCATGTTTCAGAATCTGCTGTATACAAAGCCATTATCAGACCTAAAATTCTCCTTGTCTGCTACACTACTTTCTGTAGTCAGAATTTCAACTAGAAGCCATTACCAATATATTTAATAATGAAACAGGCTTTAAATATTGACACTGTTTTCCTTTTTTTTTTTTTTTTTTTTTTTTTTTTTTTTTTTTTTAGGGATATACATAAGTAATTATTTTTTCTAGCATAATCTTCTCACTTCTTTTAATTCTATGAGGAAATAAACAATGCTTTAATAGCATGCTGTTTAATGAAAAAGAGGCACTATTTTGTAATAAGTGTGCATAACACATCAGAGTTCAACCAACTACTCTCTCTAGTCTTTTAAAACTAAGAACATACTATGCATATTTCTGTACACAGGTAAATATTCAATAGTGTGTGTTCTTACTAATAATCTTAGTCCTGTTCTAGACCCAGAGAGTAATTAATGTCTTGATTTTACCTACAACTACTGGTTACCAAGCCATCAGGTAGCAGAGCGAGTCCAAAAGTTGCCCATACAATACAGGTGTGCATTCCCACCTAACTTGTTAAGAAAACTGGGGATTAAATTTATCAATAGATAAATCTTGGTGCTTTTCTAGGCCAGAATCAAAGCAAAATTATTCTTTTTTTTGAGTTTACATTAACTCTTCTAGTTTGCTTCATGTATTTTTTTTTTAAACTTTATATATGTATTTTTTAGGGGTAAGGCTAAATTTGAATTTCCTCCTCACACATATTTAAAATAGGCTTCGAAGAAGTAAGCCAAACTTTGCTTCAACTCAGGCAGGTTTCTACTGATGCAACAGCAGATCTCTAATTGTTATTTCATTTGCTAGAGAAAAAAGGAAGTTTACTAACTACTAAGAGGAGGGAAAACAAAAAGATCACTTGTTCTGAAAGTGGATTATATCAATCTTGTTACTACTTTAAAGAGCAAATACCACTGCATGGTCTTTCTAAAACTATGATTTACATTCTTTAAAATGTTCCTCTCATTATATAAATGATTTCCGAATGTCTTAAAACCAAGGAGGAAAATATATATGCACTTTTCTTTTTTTAACTTGCTTGGAGTCTCAGATAAGATAAAGCCAAACAGAACTATCATCTTCCCTAAATATAATTGCTCCTTAATAATAATTGTATTTCCATTTATTTAATGTGGGCATCTCATCCCTCCACTGCAGATCAAAACAAGAATTAGCAAGTAATCAGGGTACAGTTTAGAAAATCCAAATGAAAAGCACACTTGTGAGGGAAAGGATATGGGTTACTTAACATCCTCTTCAAATCAACTTTCTCACTGCGGTATGGGGAAGCCTCTTTCTTGCCAGCAGTACACCAACCACGGATGCAGGATTCATGAAACCTGGTATCAGGTGTATTGTTAACAAATCTTTCAGATGTAAACAAGACTCAGTATATTCATCTGCAAACCTAGTCAAACCATCCACAGATAATTTTAATGACTGATTATGGATACTGCCTTGTTTTATAACCCAGCAGTTTCAAATGACTTAAAATATTTAGAATACTTAGAAATATTTTAAAGTTGAAGCCAATGGCCTGAACATCCAGACCAGTATTCATATTTTCCAGCACAGAAGAAGCCAAGATGCTTATGAACTGCAGAAGGGGGTGATTAGTAACAGCGTTCCAGCACGTATGCGGTACCTTCCTCTTCAGTTTCTGGAATACAAATTGCTGAGCTGTTTGGTACCCCTGAGTATCAGACATGGGCTCTTCAGCCAGGCTGTCGCCTATGGATGTGCCATCTTTGGAGAAGGGCTCCACAGCTGCTTTACAGGAACTCTTCAAACACAGCCCAGGCACAGGCACAGGAAATCGGCTGCAGTATATGGGATCCTGAGTTAGCAGACCTGGCTGATGGGCCAGCATGTCTGGGGTGGTCAAATGTACTGCCAGGTACAACCAAACAGCCTGTGCACAAAGTACCTGGAAGGCAGATTTTGGCATAAAACTGTAGGGTTATGGCAATTCTTGCATGGGTTTGTCTATCAGAAAGCTGCAGGAACTCAATTTGTGTCACAGAACCAAAATATATTTCAAAGAACCTATTTTTACTCCTGTGCTGTGCTGTTTCTGAATGTGCTTTTTCCTTTTTTTTTTTTTTCTTTTTTCTTTCCCTTGTTTTTTATTACTGTTATTGCTAATTTTAATGTAGCACAAAAGAGGAGAAAACAATAGTTCCAAAATTACACGGAAAGGATATAGTAGGTATCTTCAGTGATTCTTTCTTCATTTATAGCTGCAAATATTTTCTGCCTGCATACCCCACAGATGTTGTTGGACACATTTCTGGTTGGTATGCCACTAATGTTGGAAAAATGCCAAGATCAGGTTTACAGAGAGAAAAAAAAAAAAAAAAAGCTAAACAACAACAAAATCTGCTTGATTTCAAGAAATTGAGACATAAGAGCATAAGAGTACTGTGTTAAGATGGTCTCCTTATTTAGAAAGGGAAAATAGACTGTAAGAACTATATGAGAAAAACTATGCAAGAAGAAACTATAAAAAGGAAAGAACGTGTCTTTCACAGACTTTGGGGAAGAAGCTTGTCTTCCCATGGCCATTAAGGAAATTTTGTAGTCTCTTGTACATAGGGACCAGCCTGTTCGAAATCCCAGATCAGATACTGGCATATTTCACTGGCTGCTACTTCATGAAGTCTAATCTTCTAATGATAAGATCAACAAGGGAGTTCAACAGTTTGTCTGTGGCACAAAAGCTGCTCCCCTTAAGGGAAAGTGAGATTAGTTTATTGCAAGAGTATTTGGTAGACCTTTTTCTCATGAGCCCAGGTGCATAAGAGATTCCTCCTACTTTCCTCAAACTGCAGGTATTTTTATTTTATTTTGTTTTATTTTATTTTATTTCAGCAACAAACACCCTCATACTTGAAGCATCAGTATGCTTGAATGCTTGATAAGCAATGTTGAAAGTAGGTGAAGGTAAAGACCACTTTTAAAGCCACAAATACTAGACGTTGCTACAGGAAGGTCAAACCAAAACATTTTCTTAGAAAGCAAGTTTGCTGAGAGTCTTATCACACACAACAATTAAGTATATTTAATTGTTTTGCAGAAGCAACAAGACCAGCCAAATCTCAATATAGTGTAGGATGCCATTCAAAGAAATGCTAAGTTTCTTCAGCTGAAAACGACAATGACCTCCTGAATAAAATCTTTGCTAAATTGTAGAAGGATGTTTTTAATGACCCTCCTCCCCACCCAGCCCACTCCCCTCAAATAATAGTCACAGTCTGCAAAAATGCTCTCATCTATTCCCATTTATCTGAGATTTTATGTGTCCTGGCAGTCTAAAACAGGGTTACTCATAAAAGCAGATCTTCTCAATGAACATTAAAAAAGGCTTGTCTTTCCTGCTGTAGTAGGACACAAGGTAAGAACCTTTAAAACAGACCTGGCAAATGTTGCAGTTGCATTTTTAAAATATGTGGGGGAATTTAAAATAGGTGGGGGAAGCTAGGTGGTTACACAAATTACCTCAGTGGAACAAAGCCTGCAGCATTGGTAAGACAAGGCTGTTACTTCTCTGCTGGGAAAACGCTCCAACAGAGCTATGTGCTTTTGGGTGAATCAACTGTACAACGTATGGGCAATAAATCTGGCACTTAAAAGAACAGCTGATTTATGTACGTGCAGAAAGTATCTCCAATACTTCCAAGAAGTGTGGGTCTTTGAGCAGATGCATTGTGTAGTCCATCTCCGTGCTCTTGAGGAATGCCTGGAATTTCTGGTCAGGCAGCACCTCAAACAGAGCCCCGCACGGTAGCTCTGACAGGGCTGCTGCAAGGCAGGCAGAAAGCCTTGACAAACACACACACACAAATATCAAATTCTACCCAGACAAAAATTTTTGCTGGATCAAGAGGTTGGGTCTAGAACCATCTGTACATAAAGTATTGTCTTGGGAAATAGTCAAAATAAAAAGAGGAGACCCCCCTGGCAACGTTATTGCCTGGGAGGACGGGAAAGCACAATTATCAGAAAGAACTATAATGTGTTTCTGATATGAGTGTGCTGAACTATTTGTATCCTGTATGTTTTCTTTTTATGTCTCATCTTTTTCAGGTACGTAAATGAAGGACTGAGGATTTACTCAGCAGTTAAATTAAGGTATTCAGTCAGTGAACGCAATGGCTGTATGAACTTTCAGGTTTTTCCCCTCCTCTCTTCGCACCACAGACACAAATTGTAAACTGACTAAATATCAAACCTCAGACCAATTAAGTGACAATAAAATTCAAGGAGTAAGACAACCTGCTGCCATACAATGTAAAAAAGAATTTAATATATTGAGATAGGTGGTGAGAAGACCAGTTTGGAGCCATTGCACTAAAAAAAAAATAAATAATAAAATAAAAATCTATCCAAGAGGAATTCATAACAGATGCCAATCCCAATTTTACCTGAAGATGCTGACCCAAAGAATAAATTAAATCCAAACATGGTAAACATCATGGCTGAATAGCCCACAACTCTGATTGCATAACTCAGTTTATAGATTAGGATGAACCCTGTGTAGAGCAACCTATGGATAAGAGAAAGGAAATATGGTTTACTAAGACTTTGTGTGTGTAGCAGAGTGGCACAAAATGCCAAGTGTTATATTGAATATGTGACTCATACTGAAGTGTTTGTGTAAATCCATTGAAGTTTTAAACTTCTATATTTTTCCCTTACCTAAATGTGGATAAAAATGTGTAATACAGAAAAAAGTTCAGGGGGAAAGAAAAAAACAAACTAAAAAGCAAGCATGCAAACAAACAAAAAACAGAAACAATTTGTTTTGCTTCAGTTTTCACAAGAAATGGTAATGGTGAACAGATTGATAATGTAATTAAAACAGCCAGGAGCTGTGAAGGAGGAAGACATAAGCCAGAACAGGTGAAAAATAGTAGAGATAGAAAAACTAGATACAACTCCAGAAGACTGGAGAAGGAAGAATAGATCTTTCTTTAGGGAGTCAGATGAGGTTTTAAGAAATAAATTCAGACTATTTGATGTGCATTCCTCTCCAGGCTCAATAAGACCTGAGATGACTGCTGTTGGTAAAAGACTGCAGAATGAAAAAAACATGATGGGATGGATTTAATTTGAACTCTTCTTTAATATATATTCATGTGCACGGCCTATTTGATAAGCACTAGGTTAGGAGAACTTATTCATGCTCCAGTTGTAAGAAGCCTTCAAATTCAACTGCTAATGGCCCCATTTGTTATCTGTGAAGACTTGGTGCAGGGGAATTCTAATTTGATCATCTCCATCTACAGGTTTTCTTCAACTAACAAAACTGAGAGAAAATTATATAAATAAATAAATACAAATACCCCCCCCCCCCCCAAAAAAAAAAAAAAAAAAAAAAAGAGCACAAAAACCTACACAAAGACAAACCACCAAAAAAGAACAGGCCATGGAGTTTTTCCTGACAGAGGCCTGTGGGTTGCTCTGAAAATGATGTAACTGGTAAGAACTGAGAACTCCCCACGTGGGCAGAAATCTCCACCAGCAAAACCCGAGGAACAACCCCCATCTGCAGCGGTGTGACAGGCTGTGGGCAAAACTGAGACAGTCATTTCAAAGTACTGACATCCTACAGCTCCGTTTTGCATGATTAGGTTTGACTAAAAGATTGCCAAATGGCAAAATTTACACGAAAATGTGATTTGTACAGCATCCGACACAATAGGGCCTTTGGCTCTAGAACAACAATGCTAGTCTGTCTTGCACCCCATAAATAATTAGTAATCCCAGTCTAGCAAACGATTATAACACTGAGATACAACTTGCCAGACCCACACATTCTGCCCTCAAAAGCCAAAGTGTCTTTTGGACACAACCAACGCTACTGAAACAACCATTAAAGTTTATTTTCTAACTCAAGTTACACATGGTGGTGACTGCAGGGCTAAAGCTTTGGGAGCAACTTCTAAAATCAGTGCAGACAGTTTGGCCTCTGAGCCTGGAAGATGCTCCTATGCGCTGTCAGAGAAAGGCATGCTCAGCTGCATTAATTTGGGATGCAGCTCAGCTACATGACCACACTACTGATTTTTTTATTTTTTTTTTAAATCTATTTGATATCAAACTTAATAAAGTATATTTGCTCAAATTGCCTGTCATGAGGAAATATTCTAATTATTTTTCATAAGCAGGATTTGAAACCTCCTAAATAGCTAAAAGCCCCGTAATGTCAGTTTTCCCCATGACTTTTGCCCAAGCTTGATGATGAGAAAGATAAAACAAGAATGTGTTTGTAGCATTAGCTCCTGCATTTTAAATAAAAATAAAATATCTGCGGGGTGATAGTTTTAAATGTCATTTGGTGTGGGGCAGTGGGATTTTTTTTAAAGCAAACAAAAAGCATGATCTATCTAGATCATGATTTCTATGTTATTTCTGTGGAAGATAAATCTCATTTCTTAACCTGAAAAGTAGCATGCTGAAGGAACGTGTGTTTCTCCTTCTGAAACCTAAAAGAATTTTGCCAGATTCTTTTTTTTTTTTTTTTTTCTCCTATGGAAAATGAGTAACTCCCCCCAACAAAATCCTCCCCCAACCCATAAACCATGCAACTATTGAGCAGACTGGTATTCCGCAATGTAAACTTAAATAAATGAACAGAAACACCTGCAGAAGATGACTGCAGGCCCTCATTTCTTGACCCTGCAGCACTGGTGTTACAGGACCATATTCTGCTGCTCGTGTCCAGAAAAGTGTCTGAACTCTTTCTGTGTCACGCAGCCCTCCCGGCCTGCCACAGGCCAGCAGTTCCTACAGCTGACCTGAGCTCTCCTGGCCTGCACCAAGGCCACCAAAGGCTCCCTGTTGCCCACCTGCCTTGCCACTGTCTAGCACAATCCCTCTCTGGTGTGCTTTCAGACTGTGGTGTGGGTTCTTTTCCCTGCAGGCTGGCAGTGGAGTCCGAATTTCAGTGGCAGAGCCAAAACAGAATGGACATGCATCTTCTGTAAATCAGCTACTTTCTAATACAAATCTATAACAGAGCATTATTACAGCGTTAGCTCCAAAAAGGAGCCCTCGTTAATGTAAAGATGGTGTCACAACCTCAGGTGACGCTAAAAGCAGATCACTTGGTATGTATTATTTGCAATTCGTAACTGTTTCAAAATTTCTTATTGAATTTTATCTTTCATATTGTTAATTTTAATACTGTTATCCTTCACTTGAAATGCAGCAATATTTTGTCATGTAGATGAGGACAAAGATGTGGATCTAGTCCTACAGATGAAAACCCCAAGTATTGATTTATTGTTAATACTTGAAGGTCACCATCTGGACAATTCCATAAAATAATACATATGCATTGCTGCTAAATGGAAGCTTTAACATCTGGATCATATTATTCCAAATTTTCCTCATCCACCCATCATAGCAAGAGGAATTTCCTGACAAATCAGATTGCTGCCCAAAGGTAAAATGTTTTTCTCATTACCGTACTTTAAATGAGCTCAAAAAGACCTAGAAGTGAAGTCAGCATCAGCGTCATAGACAACTTTCCCATTTTCTAATTATGCAGATTAAGCAGGTCACACAAGCACCAACTGCAAAATGTCCATCTGTACTCTGCCTCCCTCGCAACATACCCCCGCCTTAACCAAGGAAGGAAGCGTATCACAAGCAAACTCAGCAGAAGAGCACTACCCTACTGTCCTTCCCATCCTATAGCACATGGGGAAAACTGCATGCATAAAGAAAATAACTGTGTAATAATTAGATTTATTGTGACAGACTGACCTCACCAGAACTCGTTAACTTGGCAACACAAGCTAACTGGCTTTCTAAAAATCTAGTTTCTTTTGATGTAGACATATTCAAATACCCAAAAACATATGCATGAGAGAAGTAATAAATCAGATGCTTGGGTTTTCCTTAGGTTTAAATTAATATGCTTATACTTGATAGCACACTAGAAATTGGCAGAGACTTCCATATCAAGCAAATCGCACAACCTTGTTTTCAAGTTTAGCCTCGTTGCTTAGGCATAGAAAGCAATGCTGTCAGAAGTAAGCTGCTTCTTTTAGGAACTGTGTTCCAAGTAAGCTCTCACGACATGATCGCCACACGATAGAAGATGTATAATCAGTAAAATGGGCAATCACCTACAGGACCAGAAGTATGTCTTTTTTTGTGTTTGAAACTGTTCTGAGACCATGACAAATCTGCCTTTCTACCTCAGATATTTTAAGATTTCTGTTATGCCAGGGGAGAACAATTTTGTTCGCATATATCACATTTATTTAATTTTAATCAATGGACAGCTTCCAACAGCATGCAAATTGCATTATAAGAATCAGCTGAGTACCTGATAGTCAGAATTTTCCTTTGGGAAAAGACGGAGTCAGAACACTAATAAGCCTTTTCCTTCCTTTCCCATTTGATATGTTAGACTCCTGCCCTTATGCTGAGCAAAATGGATAGGAGAGGCTAGGATAGGGTAGGAATGGTTTTCCAAGGATCGTAATTCTCTGAGTAGCATTTGTGGTTGCCACCCCTTGTCCCAGAGCACATAATACAGCTGCAAGCACATAATTGCCTCCACCTCAGCGTATTATAGGAACGCAAAATTTGTGAGCGAAATGGGGAAATGAGAGTGTTATCTCAGCACAGATGCAAATTATTGAAAATCGTGTTTTTACAATGTGAATTATCAGACTGCAGGCTCCATAGTTATTTTCAAAAATCTCAAACAACAATGATGAAATTCTGAAAAATAATAGAGGAATGATGATTTAACTTGCTTCCCCATCTTAGGGAAGTTAACCCCAAAATGTCACCTATCCTTTAGAAGGAAAAAAAAAGGGGGGGGGGGCACAGTTGTCAGAGTGGTCCACAAACATTTTATTCCAGGCCAAGTCTTACTAGCAAAACCTCTTGCTTATTTCCCTCCCCCTGCTTTCTGCTAGGATTACACCCATGTTACTTTATACCTAGCCATCTGGTGAGGGGCAATCTCTTCCCTCTTGCCAAAATTATCCACAGCTGAGCCTTGGTTGCTTTGCTGCAACTTTTTGCTCTTGCCTCTTTGAAATAGGAGCCTTCCCCAGCATGCCTTTTTTCATCAGGAGACATTTTACATTCTCGATAAGCCTGGATAAGGCTCTTTTGGAAGCTACAGGCTGTTGCTGTTTCTCTTGCATCTAGTAAGTAGTTGCTGCTTTTTATTTTTTTTTTTGTTCTTTTTGAGCAAGCTAATGAATGCCCTTTCCTTTTAGGGCTGTTTTTATGCTCCCCTTGGCCTTCATTTCCTTTTTCCTTTAAAAAGAAACCAAACTTTTCTTTTTTTTCACGTTTTCAAAGCACTTTGAAGGGGAGGGAGGGAGTCAATCACTGCAATCCCTTGCTTTATTTCTACTACTACCAAGACTGTGCAATTCTGTCCGAGCTCTACGTCTGTGAACAGCATGGGTATCTGGAGCAGGGACCAAGCACCCATCCGTAACTCAAAGAATTTGTCAGAAAGGTCTGCTAGCTGTTGTTGCTTTTCAAGCCTTGATGTGGAATGGAAGGCTGGCTGCTTGTTTTGTTGATGTCCTTGGGCAGCAAATCAAAATGAAAGCACTTTTTTGCTCAGAGAAAAGGAGTCTTATTTTACCACCAACAACACCCCCAATCAAAAATAACATGTTCTATGTCTTTTTGTCCAATTTCCCTTCTTTTTTGCTCCTAAAGATGCAAGCATGTTGTTACAAACACAGGAAAATGTTTGGTTATGCTGTGCATAACCCGTGTGTGAACTATACAAGCATAAACTGAGTGGCCAAAAGCTGGATGGCAAGTAAGAGAAGCTCATAAGCAAGCAAAAGTCGAGGGCTGTTTTCTCTTTAGCAAGCATGTGGTTGTTTTTCAAATTTTGACTAATTTAAATGTTTCCCACCAAATCAAACAAAAATGATATGCACATGAACGTAAGCATAATAACTGCCACCTGGAGGAACTGTGCTGCAGAAATCTAGACCTGCCTGTACTTAGCGAGGCAGTAGATTTTTGTTATTGTTGTTTATTTTAATGTCAAATGGACAATTTCCTGTCTGCATTAACCAAGTTGTTTAAATACTAAATGTGACCACCTTTACAGCTTCCCCTCCTAAGTTAGATGGTTTCATTATCAGTAACTATATTTTCATGTAACAGTGTGTACTATTTATTTTTGCACCTACCTCGACTTTGTATCTTAATGTTTGTTCTATTTGGTTAGTCTTCAAAATACAGTAGATAAGAAGATTTTAACAGTTACAGCACTGGTAAAAATCCATAATTTTAACACTGCTGACTGACATGCTTTTAGAGAAAGCAAACTAACGCAATGAGATCGATGATGTGTTCAAAAATGACGCACAAATATCCAGATATAAAGCATGAGGGCAGCTATAACTGAATACATTAGCCTGCAAGTTGCTTAGGTGAAAAACACTCTTTGGGTAACTTAAGTGGTGTAAATTCAATGAACTGTCTACTGGCAGAGACACGATCAGCAGCATTCTCTTACAAAGTAAATTCATAGATAGATGGGTAAGGTAGTAGACGTGAGAATATATTAGTTTCACAACAGAGCGTGAAGCAGAACTGCCAAAATTCAGTCCAAAATTAACTTCAGCTTCTGGTGCCACTATTTTTTACTGCAAGAGGCTCTGCTTCACTTCCTCTTTTACTGAAGGAGGCCTCACTGCTGTCACACAGCTCTACACTTAAAGCTCAAGTCCCAATGTGTTTCTGTTGCAGATGTTCAGCTTTGTTTATTTTAAAACTCACTGCAAAAACAGAAAAACCATCACAAGTCTTACTGAAGCTTTGCAACACTTGTGGTTGTACTGGAGCATTCCTAAATTAGATTAACTGCACTTAAAAGTATAGTTTTTTATTTTTATTTTCCCCTGTAAGAGTTATGTCACTCTTTAGTTCTGACTGCTCCTGTGAGCTAGTGGTTGGGAATGAAGCTTCAGTTGCTGAAGAGTAAGTTAGACAAGTAATAGGACAGGCAAGCACAGGCTGCTGGTGTTTTTGTAGGATGCTGGTGTATCCTGCTTAGACTCCCATGGGCAGCCAGAGACCTTCCTGGCTGCTCATCACTGCATGCACATTTAGACTGCAGGCGTGTTGTGGCACTGACGTGGTGCCAGTCTCATGGAAGACCATGACACGGACTGTCTGCGTGACTGCAGTCACTTTGGTATTCTGCTCCTTATTCTAGATGCCTGCTAAAATCAATAAGGCAAAACTGGAAGGAAAGAAGCAGATGAGAAGCTCTAAAGTCATTTGTCTGAGATGCTAGCATGAACATAAAATGGTTGAATGACACAGCAAAGCTGGTCTAGAAGAGAAATTAAAGAGCACATCAAAGTGAAGTCATATTGCACGTGCTTGTACTGTATGTGCTCAGGGTTAGGAGTGTGTGTGCCCCTGTAAAGGCAGAGTTAGTGACATGAACCTAAAATGATTAACATTTCACCCTGGTTCCTAACTTTGTGAAGTGCAGCTGAAGAGTCTGTTTCACAACTTCTCTGCTAGAATTTTATGCCACTGTGAAACTCCACTAACCATAAAACTGTCATATACCAGGCTGTTTTTATATCCCTTCCTAAAGCTGTTTCTGTAAATTGTATCAAGGCTTCATTCTTCTGTGTTTAACAGACCTGTCAGAAGTATGTGGGTTTGAACCTCCCAGTCTTAAAAATCCTGCAGGGTCTGAGGAGCAATTGCCAGAGGATCAAGAACTGATCGAGACAGTTATCGATGTCACTGCAACTGAAGCTCTTAACAGGAAAAAGAAATATCAACCTACAGATGGCTTAGGGTGCTCATCAGTTTATGAAGGGGGAAACGCTGA
This sequence comes from Aythya marila, assembly GCF_965140915.1. Taxonomy (NCBI): domain Eukaryota; kingdom Metazoa; phylum Chordata; class Aves; order Anseriformes; family Anatidae; genus Aythya; species Aythya marila. Next base: position 31,779,700 of record NC_139045.1, on the reverse strand, counting down.
GAAACTGCTTGCGTGCTTAAAATTCTGCCTGTCTCAAATATCTGTGCATTCCCCATTTATGCAGTAGTTTTATTCTTTTAATGCTTACTTAAAACCCACATTGCTTTCCAAGGACTGGCCCTTTCTGAGGTGCCTAACTTGTTCCAGCTATTGATTAGGGAGCTCAGGGGTGGAAATCATGTCACTCTGGCTTTCTCAGGTTTGCATAGAAATTGTGGCAGGGAAAGGAAGTGAGCTGAAGCATCATAAGCCCCAGTTTTAGCACCTCAACCACGAGACTAACTTTCCAATTTATGTTATGTGTATGAATAACTTGATGAGTAGGGGCCTCGGATTCTCACGGTAAAACTTCTGTGGCCTTACTATCAGCTAGATAAGGGTAGTGACTTTGTTTTTCTACCTGGTCCATTATTAGACAGCTGTTTGAAAACTGAAAGCTTTTTCTTTAAAAGCTGTAACCTCCTGAAGACTGACCATAGCATCAGTATGCACATACAGACAGTAAAATACAAGTTGTTTTGTACAACTATTGAAGCTATCCTCCACCTGACCGGGAATCATGGCTTACTGCTTCCCATAGAGGCTCAGTTGTTTTGCTAGATGCAGACCCTTAAGAGTAAGTCATGCCTCCAAACTGAGAAAAAATAGATGCCATAAAGCAATGCAGCTGCAAAACAGCTGTCTTTCTGACAAGCTAATTGCATAGTACGATTGACAGTGTCTTTGCTTCCACTGAACAAGTAAAATCTGGGCCACAACCAAGGTTGCAACGAGAACAAGAACTATCTCCCTGTGCATTGATTTGTGGCCATGGTACTTTGCATGCATCTTCTGATATTGCAAACGGAAAAGAAAACATGCATGCTACTATTTAAAAAGTAATCATAATTTTAAAAAGTTTAAATTGTTTTGAAAGGCTTTGTATGAGAGATAGTGTAGGAAATGTGTTCTTATGCATGAAGAGGTAAGGTAACAAGCTAGATGAGAACAGTTGGGTCTCCATAACTGGAGCAGTTATGCTGAAAAGGAAATATGCATTGACATTATGTCCACCCATTAATTTAATGGGCAAGAGCTGTCTCTTGTCTTTTTTTTTTTTTCCCTGTTAACTCAGAATATGAATATAGCCAGAAAAACAAAACAAAACAAAAAAACACACACCATAGTTCCTATGAAGTTTAAGATGACATTTTATAATCTCAGATTTGAAATCTTCCAGCCCAAGCTAAATGCAAACTCAGAAGAGGGCTTAAACCCCTGTGTTTCAGCTTCCTTCCCTGTAAAGTGAGAATTGTAACTGGTATTTATCTTCCTTCTAGGGTTAATGAGAGTTTCCCTGGAGCCATAAAGAAGGAGGGGATTGCCTTAGAGCTACAAATCAACCTCTTTCATAACTAAAGCTGAGTGAGGCTGCATCCCTGAGCCTTGCATCCCTATAGCGAGGATATTGATCTCCATCTGAGCTTGACTCAAATCCACCTGGACGCTAGTTTTCCTCTGACCTGGGGCTTTCTAGGCCTACTTTCCAGGACTCAACAGCACCTCCTGGCTTCTAGATCTATGCGTACACAGCGCTTGAATGTGGTGGCTCTTACTCATTTTTTCTTTATTTTTAAGCCACACGCGCACAGCACGTCTCTGTAACTCACAAAACAGAAGCACCACATCTTTGCCGACGGGCTGCTCACGTTAAGCATCCCGAAGCAGCTCGTCCGTGCCCTGCACCCGGTCCTCCCTCCCACCCTCCTTCCCTGCATCCCTCCCTCGGCCGCTCTTGGGGTGCCCCCTGACGGGCACGGCGCCGGGCACAGCCCTGCGAGCTCCGCACCGCTCCAGAGCCGGAGGGACGTGTGTCCTAAGGGGAAGGAATCAGGGGAAGGGGATATAATGTGCTCCCCCTGCTCCTCCACCCCCCCCGAGCAGGCATTAAGACGGTGGTTAAGGCAGTGTTTCTTGATATGGGACCTGCAAGGGGATGAAGCAGTACGTTTGTTGTACCTACAGGGAAACGTTGTGCTGCGACGGCTATAAAGCTGTTCTGTATTATTCTGCTGAGGAACTGATTAAACTGACAGAATGAGTAGTTCCCGTAAACTCTTTTCCAAAATAAAATTCTTTATTAACTATAATTCTGTGAACACAAAGGCTTCTGGTGTTGCTATAAATGTGCAATTCATCTAATAGAGCGTTTGCAAGTGGTAACTAAATCACGTTATTTCCATTGTTCTTCTGTTGATAATAAATCATTTTCCTGAAAGACATTCAAAACAAATATTATAACTTCACGGTGAACAACAGCCAGATGGGTTTCCTCATTTTAACCCTCACCACCCCTTCTGTCTTGGCAGCTGCTGCACTTGGATGCACAGGCCAGGGGTCTTCAAGTTCCCCCGTCCCTCTCCCCGAAGCTGCTCTGAAACCTGCTGCTGTGCTGAGGGTGATGGTTACGCTATTTCAGTTGCTGCAATGTAAAATGGGTGCTGCTAGTTAATCTCTTCAGGGTGACAGACCAACGGGGATGAGGATGTGCTGCGTGGACCTACGTTTATTCCATAACTTCAGTCAAAAGGGGCCTGGACAGTTACCTGCTCTGACCTCCAGTGCCAAATGCAGGGAGTGACACCAGGTTGCTCAGGGCCACATACGGCTCAGTTAGGATTATCCACATGGACAGAGACTTGACCGCCCCCCCCCCAGGCCTACTGTGGCTGTTAAGTCTCTTTCTTAACCAATACACATGGACAAAATCACTGCAACAGAATTAGCAGGGGATATATATTTTTTCCATTTATAAAAATGTTTGCTTTTTCTGGCCAAATTGTCTGTTGTTGTTCATATAACTTCAAATACTGAGATGCCACTCTATGCCTTTTTTTTTTTTTTTTTTTTTCCATGTACATCTTAGCACTATGAGGAATGTGTATTTGCATGATGCTCTGAATACTGTGGGATATGCTAAATATTTGCAGTCTGCCTTATATAAGTGAATGGCACTTTCCACTAGTCAGAGGAAGAGCCTGGGAATCCAACTCACCATTCACATAGAGAGGAGAAAAGTAAATATTTTAGAACTACTTAAGTACCAAAGGATGTAGCTGAACCTAGAAGAAACTTCAAGCATATCTAGATGCCTTGCTACTACTCTGCTTCCTCAGCTCCTGCTCTTTCTGTAAGTTTTCTTACAGAAGAAGCAAGTGACTCCTGATCTCTTATCTTTGAAGGGCATGAGGATCAAATTGAGGGAATAAAGCAAATTGGAGGGGAGCAAAAAAAGTCTTCATTATACTTTTTGTAGAGTCAAGTAAAGGCTCTGACATTCTAGTCTTAGCAGATACTGTGAAACTGAGACTTGTTGGTGGAGTTCATACGTATGCTAATGCACCTTTATAAATGTAGTGGACCATGTATCTGCAAACTCTGATCTCATTATAGGTGAATTAAACTGCAACGATTACATTACATAGCTCAGACTAGAAATGAATTGCAATTTACACTGCATTATTTATTTGTTTACCAGTTAACAAGTTGCTGAGAGTCTGAAAAAATATTTGTATCTTGATAATCAAATCTGATTTCTGCTGTCACTCTGTAATAAAACTGGAGATACACTTAGGATGCTTCATATCTCACTTTTCCCAACATTGCTCACAGTAACACTTAGCAGTGAGCTGTGCTGCACTTAAGAGGAAGGATAGTGGGACTTAAAATTAGTTTTATTTATTTATTTCAAAGATGGCAGACCATTTGCCAGTATTTCATCATACTGTATTAGCATACTTCTTTCCAACTTCTTAAAGTGGAAGAACATCCACAAAATACCGGTATATTTTTCCAAAACATGCTGATAATGGCACTTCAAGTATCAGCTTATCTGTGTTAGAATTTGTATATGGTAGCAGCTAAAAAGTGAAAACAAAATTACAGAGTAAAAAATGTTTTTAACTTCATTTTGGATAATGCCAAACAAATGGCATCTCCAGACTTCCCTTTTTAACCTCTGATCACTCTCATCCTACCCTACGCAGGTGTCAATGGCTTGGTGTTGGAGGCTGCATGTATTATGAGTGAGAATGTGCTATGTGAGGGAAACACCAGAGCAGCAGGTGAAGGCTTGTCATAGCAGAGTGACTAGGAAGGTCCAAGGTCCATAGGGTGAAGGACTGGACAGGAGGGAGTAAGAAAAGTGCCATGAAATCCTGGGTTCAGTGACTTGTGGCACAGGTGTTGGGAGAACGAACAAAATGATGTATGTGAGGAAGCACAGTGTAATATTTTGATGGTGGCCATGGAGAAGTATTATGGGTACAGGCAAATGCTACACAGCATCATGGAGCACTGAAGACAGAGTGATGCTGTGTGTGCAGTTACCCTGTCTGTGAAGGCTGGGTGTGTGCCATGGGGGTGGCTGCATGGCAAGGGAGCGTATAGTGGATGATGGCAGCTGAGAAAGGTCAGTGAAGCCCTGTTCTGGTGTACAGACAGCTGAAAGTTTTATTTGGCCCCCAGGAACAGGACAACTGAAGGTTTGTGGCCCAGATAGCAACTAAAAGGACAGGGAGGACAGAGAATCCAGTTTCTTATTATAGAGGAAATTATTACAATATTTTTAATGCCTCACATCTGGCTCTATGATGTTTGTTGTAATGCTTTCTGAACTTAGTGCTTGCAAACAGCTTCAAGGTCTTGGGACGTACTGTGATAACACAAACACACAAAACATACAAAGAGTAGGTGGATAGACTTTTTTTTTTTTCTTCCCCCTCTTTTTCTTCCAAGTTACTGGAAGTATGGAGGATCATGCCTTTATACATCGCTTTTCCCAACCTCCTCCATTACAAGATTTGTGCCTTTGGAGCAGTCCTCCTTGCTTGGCTCAGCACCACGTAGGTCCCCTCCGATGGCCTCTTCCTTTTCAGTTTGGTGGTGTGAGGTGCCTTAGGCTAGGAGGCAGGCAGCAGCAGTGTGTGGAGACTTGGGTTTGTCCTTCTCCCTTCCTGTGGAGATGTAGTGAGTTCCTGGGTGTCCCCCAAGGCCTGCATGCCCTCACAACCAGCAGTGTGACAGGGCTGAAGAGGCAGCTACTTGTCACACAGCCCACACCAACAGCACCTCTTACACACCTGTATCTATACAGTCTGTGTATGTACACACATGGCTGCAGCCAGCCGCCCCTCGCACAGCACTAGCCCCTCTCCAGCCACCTCTTCCTCCTGCCCCTGGCCCTGCTGCTGCTGAGCCTCCAGCACCCACACCATGGCCATGGCAGCGGCCATGCCCTCAGCTATGGCTGTGATGGTTGCTGTGGCCCCCCAGCAGCTGTGCTGGTGAGCAGCCATTTTGTGGTGGCACAGCAGGGGCTGTGCAGAGCCCCAAGATGGAGGCGCTGGGGGTTGGTCTTGGATGGCTGGCAAAGTTGCTGGTCAGCAGAGGCTGCTTCCCTGGCCAAGGTCTGGGCAGGACAAGGATTTGCCTCCTTCCTGCCCTCTCACCCAGGGAGTTGATGGCCTTGGAGACAAGGGGGCACCTTGCTCCATCCACCCTCACCCTTGGCTGTGTGTGTGCAGTCTAGGCCACTGCTGTGGGTCATCTCCCATGAGATGACCTTTAAATATAAGGACATGTGTCTTTTATTGTCCTTCCTATCAGACCTCCCCAAGTGGCAGGCTGCATGAAGCCTTCCTGTGGCAGACTGAGCAGGGAATGGGAGCTGCTTAGGAAAAATGCAGTGGGAGAGGGATAGATGCAATAAAGTAGACATGTATTTTTCTCCCCTACACTTGCCCCACCAAAAGTCCAAGAACCAGAATTTTGGCAAGGTTTTTTAATAGTACCTAGGTTGGTACCTCCTCAGTGGCAGCTGCCAGACCTTGGTGGTGGTCACAGCCATGGCTGGTGTGTGTTTGGCAGTGAGACTGAAAAAGACTTCTCTCTCTCATCTAAACCTTGTTGTGCCAGGTGTATTTTTAAAACACATTTTTTAAAGTTTATAATAAGATCTTTGAGCTGTTGATGTAACTGTATAGCTGTTTGGTGGTACTAGATTATTTTCTGCGACAAGAGACTCCAAAATGGAGGTCGTCTGTGGTCTCCTGGCCCTTCCTGAGTCTGGTATCAAGGATCCTATAGAGATGGATCCATGCAAGTACCGAAATGGCTGTGAAGTGTTATTGTGTATCTCTGTGATTCTGTGTGATTCTTAGCCAGAAAATTACAGGGGGCTTGCACGTGGTCCTTCCATTTTTGTGTGATGGGGGAGGAGGCTTTTTAGGACGGCTATGTTGTATGGGGAGAGAAATATGAGTAGCTATTTTGTACGTGCAGTTGACATCAGCCCTGATTTGAAGGGAAGCAGCAAGCTGAGTCTGGTCATGGGACATCCCCTGAAGACACCCAACATTTGCCCAATTATGTATTTGTACAAAGCAGTTTGGGTTTGAGCTTTCAGCTGAGCATTGTTCTGGCATGGCAGCCTAACAGATTGGTCCCTGATAGCTGGCTGCCACCCCAGCTGGAGGGTAGAGCATAACCAAAAAATTGTGTGTTTGTCTCCTTGTGTTGTGATATTGGATGGGCTAAGTGTCAGTATACTGGTGACTCTGACCTTATGTAGTCACTTTACTCTGTTTAAAACTCATGTTTCAAGTGTGCCCTCATTGTTTTCACTTCATTCCTTCTTTAGGTTTTTGACCCCAGGGGCAAGTGCTGTTTGATACCCAAACTAAATCCTGCTAGTAAGACTTGTGCAATGTTTGCCACAAACTTCTCAGTACATTGCAGAGCTGTGCACCCCCTAGTATGTAAGAGCTACAATAATAAAAGTAATATCAGCCGCTGGTGGGAGGGAAAAGCCTTATCTGGGAAAGGTGGTGGTATCTGATTTTCCTATAAGTATATACGTGCATATATATAATTTTTATATATGTAAATACAGTGAGTTGTATATTGCAATAGTATGTAATTTCCTTGTATAGTTTCCATACTGGCCATTTAACCCAGAATATGCATCGAAACCCTCACAGTCAACCTAAGTCACTAAAAATTGTTCCCTTATAATAGTAGTAGCTTTGCATTTCTAAGTGCTCTTTAAAATGCACCAGTGGCATCTCTTTTTGCAAAAGTTGGAAGCCTAATCAGCATTTATTTCTGACAAAGCAGAAATATTCACATGAAAATGTGTATATATTTTCATCCTACTTTTTCCCTTTCTTTGTTTTAACAAGTGGGGCTAAGCAGCCAGAAATAAGAGTAGGTAACAGAAGAATGTTTCTGCAGGAACTAATAGTGCCCGTGTTCAATATTCACATACTATTCCTTTATAACATTTATCAGCAAAGAGGCTCAGAGTGCTTGACAGAAATCTAATGAAAGCCAAGCAGCTGTGTAAGATAACATAAACTGAATCATAGCAATTTACGTGACACGTCCAATTAACATTTGGGGCCCTGCCTTTCAATCTCAGTCTCCTGATGACCAGACAGCACTGTTGGTTGTTAGTTTTATCATACCATTCAACAGAACACAACGAACTCTTTAAATTTTATTCTTTGAGTTCCCCCCTAAAGACTGCTTTACTGGATTCGGCTGTGTTTTCATAAACTTGATATGCTTAAAAGACTTGCTTTGGCCTTAGAAAGAAACAACTCTTTCTGGCTGACTAGGCTGGATTCTGTGACTCCCGGGAACCAAAAAATAATGGATTTTTTTTTCTTTCTTTTAACTTTTGTGGGAATGTCAGAACTGCTGAAGCTCCAGAGCAGGTCTGTCAGATAACTTTGGCAAATTCTCAATGTGATAACTACAATACAATGCTGTACTGGAAAGGAAAAACCATTAGGAAAATAATAGTAACTAGCATACTTTTTTATATCTGATGATGCACGCAATTTACCAAGAAAGTAAAATAACATAAAAATATTGGAAACATTTATGATCAAAGAATAAAGCAAGATGGACATCAGCTGGTTTCACTAGAAGCTTGAATCACTGAAAATTGTTCCCCTATACAGGCAGTAAAATTTTGTATTTCTAAATACCCTGTAAAATGCAACGATGTGAACAATTCTTCAACTTCTTGCAGAAGTTGAAAGGCTATTGCTTTTAATTGTCATTTGAACTGAATAAAATTAAAAGTGCAAATTTCTATGCACTGAAATATGCATGCACATGCTGTGCTCTGTATAGTGTCTATTTTATGTCCAGCCTCTGGATACTGTCATATAAAAGAGGAAAATTTTTATTTTTTGAGGGAGGTGCTCTTAAAAATCAGCAAAGCACAGCAGACAAGGGAGAAGTAGTAAGTTAATCTGCTGTAAAGCGAGATATGAAAATGTGTTTCTCCTCATATCTGCAAAAGTTAGTGCAGTAAACATCTTTACTTCAAATAATGGAAATTCAAGAGCTGATCCCCTACTTCTCTTAGTGACGTGACTCATTTATGAAAAGGAAATTTCAACAGTAACATTACATTTTTTCTTAGTCTCTTAATTTTTTAGCAATTAGCTTTCTCTTTTTCATTTTTTTTTTCTCAAAAAAAAAAAAAAAAGTCTAAAAACATGCATTTTACAAAATGAAAGCAGTGAGACCTTTGTAATCCCAGGACTCCAGAATTTGGGGACCAATAAAAAGTTTTGAAAGACTTGCAGTGGAATTGTGGTAAAGGCAACACATGGAACTGTCACAGCAGTGATACATGGCAGTGGTATCTAGCATTGGTTCTACTGTAGAAGTGGGAAATAATTATTACAGAGAAAACAGCATTACTTTTTCCTCTGGTGGTGTTTATCTTGTCTAAGGTGTCACTGCTTCAGAGGATAGAACAGAGTGGGAAGGCTCTAGGAAGGCTGATGGGCACCATGTCCGGTGAGAGCAGAGTGCCACATATTTACAAATTTAAAATCTGGCAACCTAAGTAGCATGGAGGTGCCTTTCAGGGAAGCTCAGAAAGAGGTAGGGTAGCTGAGGGATGGAGATGAAGCTGAAGCTGAGACACAAGGTGCTGCACTAAGAAAAGATGATAATGTGGCAGGGGGATAACTGCTGTATTCCAGTAAGAGTGCAGCAAGATATAAGTGATGTTCATATATCCTTGGTGGAGTTCCTGTATGGGGTAGGAAGTCTGTCTGTGAATGGAGCAGAGTTCACTGAAGCCAAGCTCTTTATGCCTGCTCAGCTTGCAGTTCTACATATTGTGCCTTTCACTTTGTCATCTAAAGCCTTGGTCTTGCTAAAGCTCTCTGAAATGCAGGGTGCTACTTCCACTGAAGTCAGTGGGATGGATCACCAGAGCAAAGTGGTGAGACTGCAAAAGCCCTTGCAGCACCGGCAGGGAGCAGGCGGGCCCATGGCGTATGGAGAGGCAGCTGCTGCCAGCATGGTGCGTATGCAAAGCAGCTTCTGGGGCTAAAACCTGACAACTGAATTCACTGCAGGGCCCGCAGACCGCTGCCATACATTTTACGTCCTGGATCACACGCTGACATCCATACCCCAGAGCAGTTGCGCGTGTGCTTGAGCCTTGCTGGCCAAAAGGAATTAAACGAGTCTTCAAAGTTCTTCTTGTGCTCCGGTGTTTTACTGGGCATGGGTGAGCCACTGGGCTGGTGCTGGTGTCTGGGAGGCACATGGTCTTTGTGCTGTCCAGATGCAGGGAGGTGAATTTCTGTCTCAAAAAATAGCTTTGAGACAGAAGCAATTGAGTCAAATGCTCTCAACACTTGCTTTTGCATTTCAGCTATATTCAAAAGAGAGCACATTCCAACTTGGTGCTTGCTCGGTTCTGCAGCTCTGAGCAGACTGCCCCAAAGCTCCCAAATTTTCAAAGAGTTACATGGGGATTTATCCAGCCAAATCCCATTATAATCAATGGGAGCCGGGTGAATAATTACACTGCAGTTCTTTGTAAGTGACAGGGAAGGTTGCCGGTTGTTGCTGATTATGGTGCTGGCTTTTTGTAGATATAGATACACGTGTCTCTTGGGAACCGAACTTAGACCACCAGGTTACTTCACGTATCGGTGTAGTTTCCATGTTTACTGTGCGTATCACTTCAAAGAACAGAGGGCGATGACTTCTGGTCTACTGTGTTAGCGGTCCGTCTCCTCTCCATCTCCTGTTGTTTCCTTTCACAATCCGAGTAACAAAAAATGGTGGTGTAAATAGAGCTCCAACAAAGAGGTCTGTTGAGCCTGTAATGCTCCCCTGAAAGGAGGCTGTCTAGGGGATGAATGGGGCGGCCTCAGCCAAGCAGTAGCGGGGAAATAGATGACTTGGCATTGGACAGTAGCAGCCAGCAGGGTGCATATGCCTAGTGTAGGGACAAATAATGGTTAAGCTAGTCAGTTGAAGGACTAAATGAGAGTACATTGTCTAACCCTGTAACCGTAACTAAATTGTAACCTGAAAAGAGTTTATAAACATCTGGCTGCTGGCCCATCTCTAAAGCTTAATAGCTAAATCTGAGGTGCAGATTTTTTTTTTAAGGCTGCAATTTAAATTATTACTTGGAAGTATTACAGTCTTAAGCAGATTAATTGCATTTCAGAGTTAGAATGTATTAAATTGTGGTTTGAGCACCTCTGCTGACCTTTCCTGTTAAATTAGTTTTCCTAAGATCAACATTTATGACTGACACTATTTCCATTTGGAAACAGACACTCATTTGGAAACTCGTTTTGGTTTCACAGCATCTTGCTGCTGATCTGATAGATCTGTTCATTATTTCACACAGAATTCTAGCTCAGTGATATTCCTTAACTTCACTAATTATTATATTCATGTCTTTATTCAGATGCTCACCTGTTTAAGCTCAAATGGACTGACACATCTGTACATTTTGATTTCTCACAAATTTAGCAGTGGAAGCACGCATCTCCCTGTTTGCTCGTATTTTATTTTAATCTTGTAGTTCAGTGACAATGAAAAGGATACATCAGATTAATAAGCATGTGACCTCCTCTGCAGACTAGCTTTTCAATCTTTTTATAGCTCCCATTATTAATAGGACAGCATCTATGCGCTCCGCATTTGTTTTGCAAATACTTACAATAGTTGGAATCATTTTCTAATTACTTAAACAATGCACTGTAGCAGCACCAATTGAAATTCCTGTAGGCTACAGGCTTGCTAATTGTTTCCTTTAGTAAACCTAATTTATAGGGCTGTGCAAATAGTTGCGGGGTTTAAAGTATTTTGGCAGCTGAACTGAAAAAAATTGTTATGGACTGAATGGAAACTTCATTTCTTTAGAATTGTCAGCACATCACCAAGGATTGGTTTGGGGTTATAGAAACATTTTTTAACACCTGGCAAACTGTTTCATTTGGTTTTCAGGTACGTTTAATAAAAGCAAAGGATTAGATCATAAACATGAGAGGGAAGTAGTCCCAGCTCTCCTGTTTTATCCACTAGTTGAGTGACTAAGGCAATTTACCTGGGATGTTAATAACTTAAATTTAAGACTCTGAAGCACTTCAAGATTTTAGTTAGTTTCACCTAACACTCATGTGAAGGCCTTACCACTGGAAAGGAAGTATGCTGGAACAGAGCTCTGTTTCTTTCATAGGATGCCTAGATTAAAAAATATCCCCAACAGATCAACCAAGCAAAATCAGAACACATGGATCAAGTTTCTTATGCTGAATTTCCCCTGATTATGAGTCTGACATGGGGCCGTGGCACACGTCTACAGGGTCAAGAGAGGCTGAGGATCAGAGGTGGTCTCTAACCCCCCTACTTCACGCTCTCTCACTGCTGTGCGAGTTGAGTAACCTAGTCATTAGGCCATAGGCTTATTCTTTCTCTATCTGATTTCTTCTATAATTTCATACAATTTGGAAAAGCTTCAGTACCAAAGGTCAAGAATAAAACACCCAGCATACTCTCCAGTAAAGTGTGTAGCTGGCAATTCCTCTGGTTATTGGTTGAGCTCTTGATTTAAACTGGGACGCAGAGCACAAAAGGGAGGAGAGGACAGGTCTAAACCCAGTCCTCCCACAGCCTGGACAACTGTCTGCCATCTTATCCCGCGTATCTCTTTGAGCATGTATGAGTATAGGTAATGCCAGCGATTACTGTGCAAATCTGCTACCAAAATTGGAATTTCTAATTTCAGAAATGTCAACCCACAGCCTTGGAAGTGGAAAATAAATTTATTACACAAATTTCTTGAATTTATTTGTGTCATCCAAACCAATAAACAATTTAATGAAAATAAGTTCAGCAAGCTGTGCTTGGCTAAAGGAACTTTTCATAGTGTGAAGAATGACCAAGACAGACCTTGGGTTTTCAATTTACCTGAAACCCCTATCAATGCTATAACTCTTATAACATTTTTTTTTTTTTTTCCAAGAGATTCTTGCTCTGGGAAATCTCCAAGCAATATTGTACATTTGGGGAAACTTGTTCAGAAATAGAAAGTAGTCTTTTACAAGTTTTTATTTTATTTTATTTTATTTAGAATTTTTACTGACTCTGGAGTAAAAGCAGCTGCTAACAAGGTCTCATTTTTAACTTTTTCTGAAGACTATGCATTTTTTATAGCCCCCAGGTTTTCCTCCTGCATTTTAGAAATCTCAGCTAATAACTTCTATTTTTCCCCCTCTATTTTTTCCAGGACCAGATAGGACTGATGTAAAGACATATCTGCTGTCTTTGTTGTTGTACTCAGAATGCTTTGAGAGGCAAGTAGGATACAAGAAGAGGACACTTTGTCAGGTGCAGACCTAAGCACATGCAAACTTTTTGGTCACTCAGGTTCTCAAGGCCATGCCCAGCAAATCTGACTCTTCCCAAAGATATTTTCTTCTCCCCTATCTGCAACCTCCCTGCTAGCTGTAGTATTTATATCGTAACACAGAGAATGAACACGAAACATCAAACTAACGATTCCATTCTGGGGTTAAGGTGGCAGCAGATGACTTAAGGACTGTGCAAGCCGCTGCCTCAAACTGGGGGTTCAGCGTGACCTGTTGTATCCCTATCTCTAAAGATAAATGTGAAGAACCAGCCCTCCTCTGCAGTCCCAGAGATCTGCACTCTTATCTCTAGTCGTTGCTCACCAACACTTTTATCTGTCAAAACCCTCTCCGCTGCCCTAGCAACAAGCATCCAGGCTCTTTTCCAGCTGACATAAGCTTCCTGCCACCTCCTGATGACAAGTGCTTCCAACATTTCCAGCTGTCAGACTTTCAGCATCTGCTCCACATGTCACCAGGCTGACTTTGCCGAACCTCAGGCAGCGCTGCACTCAGACATTGCCTGATGCTATATGGTGACAGTGACCGCATCCTGACCACAGCCTGTTGTCTACCTCTGTGTGCTGAAGCAGTGACAGTCAGGGTTGCTCTTTTTTCTTCCCTATAGCTTCTGTTGTTTTATTTATGTGCAGGTACATGTTTTATTCAGTCGTAGTCAGCTATGGCATCAACACTATTTTATAACAGTGGCTTCAGTAGCGATCTATTCAAAATGTTTCTCTTCTCATTGGATTTTGAGCAGGAGTGCCTCTTCTAATTTGTTAATGTTCTTAATTTGTGTATAACATGACATTTGGAAATTAAATACTGTTCCTCTTGAAGAGTCAGACTCTTCAATAGTCAATACTGGACTTTACTTCTATTACCACGTGTAGGATTTTACCGCTGATTTCCAGCTCTAGGCCATCATTTCACACTTCATAAAGTCTACCTAGAAAGTGTGTTGGTACCAAATTCCCTGGCAAATCTTGTTCTCTTTCTTTGTTTCTTTGTTCTTTAAGCTTTGTTTCTGCACTGTCCTTTCAGTCGTGTGTCAGAAATGGAATACATCAGCCAGCTGAGAATCTCCCATTGAAGTAGATTATGCCATTATGGTATTCACCAACACCTTCTTCTTATCTCTTTTTCGAGTGCTGCTGTATGTAAAGTTTTCCACAAGCTCTCCTAGATCCTTTTTCTCCTTGAGAGGATCAAAGATAGAATGAGTGTGGGAGACAGGCAAGCAGGAGGAGCCCAGTTTGCAAATGCAGCAGGCTTGGGCCTCAGCGCTCAGCCTTATCAAGATTACCATAAAGCCAAAAAGGTATATTCTTCATGTCCAAGATACAAGCATACTGAGCCCTGCCCACAGATAGTCTGATAGTAAAATGTCATCAGAAGGCCTCCTGTTGAGTCCAGTTGTTAGGATGCTCTCGGTGCGACCTACCTGCATCTCATGGTGCAACCATGGAACTGCGTGGTGGCAGCTGCTGAAATGGCCACTCACCATATTTAGTTGCATTTATTCAGGGCTGACTTGGGGTTGGGTAAAAGAGCTGAGCTGACGCACAATCTGCATTGTCTGATCACTGCATCTGCCCTGAGGAAGGTAGGTGGAGCACGCAGTGGGAGGGGAGGGCAGCGAAATGGAGCCTGTATGGAGCAGCTCACAGTTAGGTGCAATATGTGCACATTAAGTGTAGTTACTGGTAGGTGAACTTCACCCTAAGCTAGGTTGTACCAGCACAGGAGACGTGCTGCATTGCAATCCATATTCTTGATGTCTCCCCTGATCCTTTGGAGTTTCATATGGGAGAAAATGCAGTGTCTGTTCCATCTTCCATTTTGAGAAATCTCACTAAATAACAGACCTTTTATTAATCATAGTAGTATTTCTGACTTCTATATTCCTTCTTCTTGCTGTATGCTAGTTAATTGCAGCTGTTACCAAACAAATCCCATCAATGAATGTAATTTCCTACTGTGTTGTGCTGTAGGAAGCAGCTTTTCAAACAAATCTTTTCTTGAACCTCTCCTTGATGATGAGGACCCAGTATGCAGTTGAGAAGGATAATAACCTTCCGGAAAGACTTCTAAAGCTCAGTTCTGGATCAAGGGAATGACTTCAATGCAGCATTTTCTCATGTGCTAGTTTTGGAATTCTGATCTTATGAATATCTGAAGCCTGCTTCCATGGAGCAGCCAGGGCATCCTATTTCAGCTCTCCCAGGGTGTCATACATTCTAGTGAAATGATGGAGCAGAAGCATTAAGGTAATTTTAACCTTCCACACTTCTGGATCAGATTATGATACTTCTATTTGCTCACATCTCCAACAGTCTAGACCCTGTTTCCAAAAACCCTGGTTGACATATACACTAAACTCTTTGGGGACATATGTGATGCAGCCAAGTTTTTAAATATATATGTATATGTCAAGCAGTGGATAAACATCTGTAAACACCTAATGGCATTTTACATAACATTTCTTATGCTGCTTCCAACAAAATTGATTTTTGGTCCTTTCATTGTCTAACTTACTTTAAAATCAAACCTAGGAATGCTTTGGAAATGGAGCTTATGCTTCAGTTTTGTAAACTCTATTTCAAAAATCCCCATTGTATGAAAAAGCACAGTGAACACCACTGCGATGATTGCAGTGTCACAGATCACAGAATGTGAGAGTATTGAAAATCTTTCTCTATTGAAGAGTCCAGCACCTGAAGGAAACAAAGAGGCTGTGTGAGGCTATAAGATTCTCTCCAAAATCATTTGCTTCTCTTGTTCAAAGCAAATTAATACCGCTGCCACCCCCTTCTTAAATTACAGTGTGTTTTCTTCTCTTGCTGATTTTTTTTGGTTGCTCTAGTTCCTGAAACTCTGCCTCTCAAAAGTCTTTTGCTTTACCTATTACAATTAAGGTATTGTTTTGCTTAGTAAAGTGGCCTAACTTAATTCAGGTTTATGCCTCAGAGTAAACTGAAATGATTAATAGCTCAGTGTGTGCCTAATGATGTGAGCTCTACAGCCACTAAAGCACCTGTCTCAGTGTGTAACCAGCCAGGGTTCACTATTGTGCATGGCTGGAGATTCACATAACAAAAAAAGGCAATTAGACAGCGCTAGGGATTTGAAGCAAGCTAACAATGCAGGGAAACTGTCAGGGACGGATTAGTTATCTCTTGCCTAATAAAAGCAGGTATCAATGGAAAACTCTAAATTGTCCTTCCACAGTGGTTCCATATGGAAAGTTTAATGTCTAATGAAGACTGCCAGGGGTTAACCTCTGGAAACAAAGACCTGGAAAGTTGAAAGCATTTGTGCTTAAATGAGCATTTCTGCTACCTTTTCAGATCTTTCCCAAGAGTTGTTGCAAGTTTTGGTTGTGACTCTAATGGAACCCTAAAAAATGTGTCCAAACAGAAAATACGCCATGGTTTTAGCATCACCTTTGTGGATTGAAAATTATTGCAAAATGATGATCTGAGTCATTTAGGTTTTGAAAGAGCTGCATTGATATCATTGTCCTATCATGGTTTTTAATAAGCACATGTGCTCTTCCTTGAGTCTGGTCTGCAAGACACGGAGCACGCCTCCTAACCTGTGCTGGTCTTTCTTACGGGACAGCTTTTCTGTGCATGCGGTAATCGAAGTTTGCTCCATCAGCTGCGTTGCTGTGCAGCTTTCTGTGTAGGTTGGTTATTTTGATCGGCCGTGAGAACGATGGGCTGGCTGGCTGATTGCTGAGGTGTTCCTCCTGGCTGGGTGACAGCCTTGCTGGCTGACCTCCGCCAACCACCTCTTACTCGGGGGGGAGGAGAGCTGCTAATATTTTCCGAGGCATCTAGGTGATTTAGGAGCCCACAGCTCACCCTGAAGGGGGTTGATGCATTTGGAAAATGTTACCCTATTAAACTTACCCCGGAGGGATACAGCGTGGTCTAATTTATGTTTGTGAGGCAGCTTGAGGTCTTGGATTCCTATGATGTGAATGTCTTGCACTCTTCTCTTCATCCGGAGGCAAACAAGATCCATTCCTGTGGTTGTTTCATCAGACAGTCAGGCAGTACTGAATCTACATTTGCTGATAAGAAGGCAACTCATAGATAAATCATAGAGGCATATCTCTGAAGCCTAGAAATGAGAGCTTCTGGCTCCAGAACCAAAAGCTTGGGCTGCCCGACCTGAAGGAGGCCGCCTACTGCTCTGGTAGCAATCAATCCATCGCTCTTCTCTGGTGTTGCCAGCAGTGGACACGTCACAGGGGTTCACAGGGCTGCTAGTGTGGTGAGGGTGGCAGCAGAAGAAGCAACCAAAGGGCTGCCCTGCCACTTTTAAGGAGGTATCTCGTGATCTAGCAGGCACTGGGGGACGATGTGGTGGGGTCATGGTGGCTCTGCTCTTGGCCGGTGCCTTGTATGACCACAGAGAGGTAGCGAGACATCAGGAAGAGGGCTGGGATAGGTGCACCGTGGTCCCGGTGAGACAACAAGGGTTATAACAGCAGGGCTGAGGTGTGGGAGACCTGGCTGCACAAGGGGAGGTGTACTTTATCTGTATGTTCTTTATGCAGTCTATATTATTTAAAAACCTGTTGCAGAATAAGGCTAGTGGCTGTGCCTGCGGTGACTGCTACGTGTCTGTGGCGGTCCTTGTGGCATCTAACTGCCCTGCTGTCCTTGCAGAGAATCATTAATTAAATGTAAATGTCTCTTGCTGGATTTCCCACATGGGTCTTCTCATGGCTTAAGCTGGTCATTAGGATTTTTGTGGCTTGTGCGTAGTTATGCCGCATGAGTCCTTTAATAAAACATACTGGGGGAGAAAGTGTCTGCATGAAAGGGGGTGAGAGAGAGAGGCTGAGTGGCTTCTCTGTGGGTATCTGAAGTGAACGAGAAGTGGGGGAAAAAGGAAAGGACTAAAGTAATTAAAGGATAGAGAGGATGATAAATAAGGAAGAAAGGGAAAGACTGCAAGCAACATTGCTCATGGGTTTTAAATTCGGATTTAGGCAGTCATTTTTTTATACACTTGGGGGGCAGGAAGAAGTTGGAGGGAGCCTTGAATACTATTATGACTTCAAATTATGATCTTAGTGCAGCCTTGATTATATACCATTCTGATTGCTGTGGTCTAGTGATTAGAGCGTAAAACTTGGAATCAAAAAATACACTTCTTTTCATGACTGCAAAGGACTTGCTGGGTGGTTTTGAGTGAGTTGCTTCACCTCGATGTGCCTCATTTTCCTGATCTGCAAAATTGGGATATTAATGCCTATTTTTGTGAAGGCAGTCTGAGAAACTTAAATGGAAACTTCTGTATAAATGTCAAGTATCATTATTATTGTTCTTAAACTAATTCATTGTAGTCAACTGCTTTTATAGTTTTTATGAAAGCAAATACAATGGAGCTACATAATTGGCTGCCTAACAATGTTTTTTTAATTAGAGGAAGACAAAAAGTGTCTGAAAAATGCAACAGTGTGTTGCCTGTTTTCATCAATTGCAAACAAATTTCTGCTGAACCATACTGAACCATACCATACCAGGTAATGAAGCAACTCCAAAATAAGTGCCAAGCTCTGATCAGAAGTAACAGGTCCAGATAATTTTTTGTTTTGTGTTTTGTTCACTCTTTGCCTGACACAAAGATTTTCAGTTATTGTTGGGTGAATAAAAATATGAAAAATGTCTGGGTTTGTTTCTTTACCAGTAGATGTGAGATGAAGCTTCCTCAGGCTGTGACTTTGAATTTCTGATTTTTGGTTGAATAGTTTGCAGTGTCTGGTTTGTACAACTTTGGAAATGGATTGTATAACACCACCCCTGATACTCCCTCTCCTTGGCAAGGAGGAGTGTTACCCGTCTTTTACCACGATGCTGTTAGAACAACATAATGCAACTTAACTGGGAAAACGCGACTCCATTACTCCTGACATTTGCCTAAATCCTGCTTATCTGAAAGGTAATCCCACTGCTGCCAGTTCACCCTGGGGGCGGATAGTCCCAGTGAGTCAGTCCAGGGCCTCCGTGGAAGGCTTTATCAGCTGGGGTATGCTGCATGGGAGAATGCTCCTAATCCTGGACACTGATAGTACTCGTGAAATTGAACGTTTGCTGGTCTAGTGTATTCTTGTTCTCCTGAATTTGTCCTGACAGGAACAGGATTTTGCTGGTGTAGCGGTGTTTATTTTGTGGTGTAGGAAAGGGAATGTTTTTCTAAGATGGAGCGATGTTGGTCATAGATAATGTCTTTTCATACATCCAAGCCATTTGGCAAAATTCTGTTATGTAGACTTGGCCTCAGTATGACCCCAGAGTGAGTAACTTGTGACCTGTCTGTCCTCATCAGCGTCAGTACTGCTGCCTTCTAGGACAGCCCAATTAAGATAATTTTATGGTTGCTGCAGGAGGACTTAGTGCAGGGCAGGCTGAGTTGAGCAGTCCTGGTTGTTCATTTTCAGTCCCCAAAGTGTGCGTTGCAACTGCTGCCTCTTCAAAGTGCTTTCCTCTACCAGGCAGCACAATCTTATTTTCTGCAGGCTCGTCTTCAGACAGCTCCCCTTTCTCTGTGAGCTTGTTCCCTCTGAAATATCCAGGACCCATTCAGTGACAGATATTATGTGCCGAGTGAGGTGGGTAGAGCTATGTGACATCTGGATGACGATGAACATGGTACTGATATTAAAATTGTTACTCCCTGGTGTGAAAAGATTCATATCTGTTTCCCAAGAGGCCAGGTCCATTCAGAAGAAAAGTTGTAAAGACATTTCAGCAACGCACTGGCCTTTAAATAGAGATAGCGTTTCACAAAAGAATAAAGAACCACTTTGGAATGGGGCTTTTTATTATTATTATTGTTGTTGGTACTTTATTTCTGAGGACATTTGTGAGGGCTGATCTTGTCTTGCTTGTTCACAGAGCCCTACCATTGTTTGTGTTGGGTGTAGTGACTGTATGAAGACATTGTAAAAGGGAAAATGAGACTTTTTTTCTAAAACAGATTTAACATGGTGTATCTTTAGATTTTATCTTCTTGTTCTAAAAAGTGGAAAAAAAAAACAAAAAACAACACACCAAATATATGAAATTAGTATGGCATTTTACTTTTAAAAAATCTAGGGTTGGATTTGCATTCAGTCTTCAGTTAGCATAAGACATTGTTCTTGGAAATACTGAGCTTCTCATTCTCTCAGTGAGGGTAAGAGGAATTTTACATGTGTGACAGCACTGGGAAGCAAGACTTTTCTAGGGTAAATACAATAACGTTCTAGCACATAATGCTCTTCCACAGACAACATGCTGAAAGACATTGCTCTGGTTACGGTATTAGGTAGTGCAAATGATGTTTTATTTTCTAAGAATAGTGAGTGTACATACACACAAAACATGCCTTGTTCCTACCATTTAAATTATTGTGAATTGTTAGTAGCAAATGAGATTTTTCACTCTACTCCTTAACTTCTCGATATGACTATTTCAAGTGTAAGGAACAGATAAATGGATTTGATTTGTAAACAACTGATCTCATTGTCATTCCTCTTCAGCAAAGAGCAGGGTCTTCTGAGAAGATGGGATGAAACTGCAGGCAGTCAAACAAAGAAACCACAGAAAACACTTAGTGTTGAAAAGCTCAACAGAAATACATTAAGATGAGGTAACTGAACCCCAAGTCCCATGTCTCAGGGGTTGGTCTTCAGGGAAATGAGGTCCAATTTTTTTTTATTTTTTTTTTTGATTGCAGCACTAGTGGTTTCACCGTGCTTCTCTGTTGGTGATTTGGGGTGGAAGGGCAAATAGTGCTTTGCCATGACAAAGCCCAGTTGGTCAGCTTTCTCCCAAAATATATTGAAGTGAACTCATTCCAAAACAGACCAAGACAATGGGTAAACTATGATGTAAAGTTTATATACAAGAATATAACATTTATCTGGAATATTTACAAGGTTAATTAAAGCAATATTTTACAACTCTTTCAGGTTAACCACTAGGTATATTACAGTTAGGCTACAGATGGTTTAATTTGCAAATAATAAGAAAAAAAAAAGTTGCATTCAGATGAACCAGCTCCAGAACCTGTTCATTTTTTTTTCCTCTGAGAGAAGGGCTCAGATTTGTGGAAAATAAAACATGAGAATGGTTAATATACTCTTATTGATGCCTATGTATCACATGCAAGAGTCGTAACATGACCTTTATAGTGTTAATATAGATGGCAAGCCATTTCACTTCAGTGAAAGAGTCGTACCCCCTGTGACACGCCAGTTGCACACGTGACTGTCTTCTCTGCGTCTCCTACTTCTGCACAACAGATATGCTTGTATACAGAGAAGCAGCAATATAAACGAACCAGCATTACCAAAATGAAGAGGGAAAACCTCAGACCAAAGTCACATTTGCAACCATAAAAAAAAAAAGCTTTAAGTGAGATACTTTAATACTTCCCAAAAATAGTCATGATATTATTATTTTTTTTTTATTATTATTACACTTTAACCTATGTACAGAAACAGAGGGCTCCCTCCCCTCTCGGAGAACGGTCGCTGCATCTCCTGCCCAGGGCATCTCGAGGCTCAGAGGAGCCGAAGCAAGAAGGTGCGGGAGGCCCGGAGAGCTCGGGACAGAGGAGGCTGCTGGAGGCGGCCAGAGCCGAAGCCACTAACACTGCAGTTTGCGGATGCTGCGGGAGAAGCGCTTAAAAGCCCGCTGCCCTTTCTGCCACCGCTTCAGCGAGGTGATCACCAGTTCCCCAGCTTGCTTTTGCCCCATCACCAAGTAGGGGACGTTGATGTCGTTCATCTCGTCGCAGGTACACTGGAGGCCACCTTTGAGCCAGAGCACGATCTTCCTCAGATCCCTTTCCGTCAGCCCATTCAGCTTGTAGATGGTCTTGCTCTTTGTTTCGGGGGTGATCTTGGTATCCCCATTGATGTAGGCAATCTCCTTCACTTTTATCTTCAAGGCTAATGGAGTGAGGGGAGGGGGGAGTGGGATGAGGGAGAGAGATTGAGAGTTTTTTTCCCATTAGTGCACATAAAGAGGACCTGGGGAGGGAGGTGCTCTATTGCTAATTAAACTGTCAGGGCTGACAGAAGAGGCAGCAGGTGGCTCCATTTCTAAAGCCACAAAGGGCATGCAAGTCATTTCAGTTTGAATCAACCTTAGGACTGAGGGTTTTTGGGCTCCTTTTCTCCTCTTCCCCCTCCCCCTCTTTTTCCTTCCTTTCTAAATTAATATTTTCTACAGCTTTTCTCCTGTTTGCAAACAGAGAGAGGGCAGCTTTGTTACGTTGAGCAGCGCTCTGTTGTTTTTTTTTTTTTTTTTGCTGGGACGGGACCGTCTTCCTGAAACCCTAGAATATGAAGGGGAGGTGGGGAGGCGAGTACCTAAACCTAATCTGAAACCTGATCTCTGCTGTGGCTGAAAACTTCTAAACTTAATTTATTAGGTTGGAGAGGATTTTAGGCAAACCTGCAAGGAAATGATATTTCACATGCATTGTTTTTTTGAAAGAATAGATCCAGCGGAGGGCAAATTGGTCCAACAGCTGCATTCGATTTGGTGAAATAACTAGGAGGGGGATACAAGGTTCTTTAAGAATCTGTGGGGCATGTTTAGCTTTAGGAGGATTTATCTGAGTGCAATTTGCCAGGTCAAAGCTATTGGTTGTTTTAGCAATTATGTCCCACAAGCAGGGTTCCTCTTTTTTTTTTTTTTTTTTAATATTTAAGAAAATCTTTTGAGTTATTGCAGATATTTATAGTACAAGTCTGTCTCCAGGTATAAACACTGACCTCTTATAAAAGGATTCCCCTCCCTATTCCCCTTTTCTCTTGAAATGCTAATGTGTGGATAATGTGCTGTTCAGTTGTCTGCTTGAAGGGGCTTTCTTGTCCTCTTCTAACCCCAGATCTTCACATTAAGTTTATATCCCCAATTGTCTGTGCATTACCTTCTCTGTCAAATGATATATAGAGCTTCATTCTTAATCTGTGGATAAACTTTCTTTCTCGCTACACGGTGAGATTGGTCATGCAGCTCTTTCTGATGTGTCTAAGGGAAGCTTTGCTGTACCTCTCCCCAGGCAATAGTCTAGATGAAAGATTCCTTTTTTTTATTTCACTTTCTATTCGTCTTGCCTGCAACATCCACATAAAAGAGCACTGCTTCGAAGCAGCGCACAGAAA
Source organism: Aythya marila (assembly GCF_965140915.1). Taxonomy (NCBI): domain Eukaryota; kingdom Metazoa; phylum Chordata; class Aves; order Anseriformes; family Anatidae; genus Aythya; species Aythya marila. The sequence goes on along the minus strand of NC_139045.1, from coordinate 31,756,783 downwards.
AGGACTCTGACGGGGCCACTTTTATTTGGAGACGCAATTTTGCGTTTCATGACCGGAACGGTCGGACGCAACGGGACGGACGGGTCCATCTGCAGACGAGACAAAGCCCTGTCTTTATTCAGGCACTTCTCTCTGATTCAGCCGGGAGTTTTACCTGCTCCTAATCCCTCAACTTTTAACCGAGGGGCTCTGCTTCCACTTACCAAAGTCATTTTTGCAGAGGTTTTCCACGATGTCGTTATCGTCCTCGTTTTTGTTCTTGCAGGCGTCGCAGACCTTGGGTGCTGGAAACGCAAGAGACAGTGCTCGTCAGGCTCGGGGAGAAAGGAACAGCAGGTGGCGTTGGGGACCCTTGGGGGAAACCCTGGCGGCTTTTCCATCCCTCGATGGACGGACAGGCAGACAGGCTGCGCGCCTTCTCCCACCCTGCGCTGCCTTTCCACTTGGCCGCCCCTCGCCTCGGCGGCAAGCCGCTGGAGGGGGGCGCACGGGCTGCTTTTAGGGTCACACCTAACCCTAAACTTCTGTTGTTTTTTTTAAATGGGGAAAGATCCCAGCAGGGCGCTTGAGCGCCGATCTTTGCGGGAAGAGGACGCCCCCGTTACCGGCTTGGGGAGCTCGAGTGCGGGGTGCCAGAGCCGCTCCCTGGTTTGGGGGCAGGCTGGGGGCTGCGGAGCGGTGCCAGCCTCAGCCCCACAGCCCCAACTCGGGGGCTGGGGGCTCGGGCACCGCGGCGGAGCTGAGCGGGGCTCTCCCGGACCCCCGAGCGTGTGGGGCAGCGCGGGGAGGGCAGCAGGGGGCTCTTACCTTCCCTGGTGACCGGCAGGATGTGGTCGCTGCTGGCCAGTGGGATGCAGAGGTCGTTGTCCTTGGGGAAGCGGCTGCAGTCCAGCATGTCGGGCCAGGGGAAGCCGAAGGCGGACATGACCGGGGCGCAGCTCTCCTTCACCTCCTCGCAGAGCGAGTGGCACGGCTGGATGATCTCGTCCAGGTCGTCGATGCAGACGGGGGCGAAGAGGGAGCAGAGGAACTTCCTGGTGTCGGGGTGGCACTGCTTCTGCACCAGCGGGATCCAGGTGGAGGCCTGCTCCAGCACCTCCTGCACCGTCTCGTGCCCCAGCAGGTTGGGCAGCCGCATGCTCTGGTACTCGATGCCCCGGCACAGCAGCATCGGGGCGGGGATGGGCTTGCAGTTGGAGCGCTTGTAGGAGAAGTCGGGCTCCCCGAAGGGGAAGAGCCCGGCGGCCGAGCCCAGGCAGTGGGAGGCCAGCAGGAGCAGGGCGCAGAGGCGGCGCTGCATCGCGGGGCGCTGCCGGGGCTGCTCGGGGTGCTGGGGTGGCGAGGGGTCGGGGTGCCCGGGTATCGGGGTGCCGAGCGGGCCCCAGCCGGGGCTGCTGCCTGGCAGACGGGGACGGAGGCTCTGAGCGAGATGCGGGGGCAAACGGGAGTTTGCTGGATTTTTTGTATGCAAATGGCAGGGGGAGCGGGGGCTGGGAGGAGCCTGGTGACAGCCATCCAGAAAGGATTGGTCACTACTTTCTTGCTCTGCTTTTGCTCAGGGGGATTGTCTTTTGGCAGGAAATCCTTGCGAGAAACGGTGCCGGGCGCGCACGGGGAAAGGGGGGAGAGAGTCCCGCGAACAAAGAGCCACCAAAGCCCTCGGAGCCCCTCGGCCGGGCAGGGGGGCTGCTTTCGGGTGCCGGGTGCTTGGAGGTGAGCTTTGCAGTTAACCAGCCTGCCCTGCAGCCGCAGGACCCTCCTCTGCCCCCCGGCCCCCCGTGCCCACGCTTGGTCCCTTCTCCGGCGGTGATGCCGCTGGGGCCGCTTCCCCAAACCTGGGGCCGCTTCCCCAAACCTGGGGCCGCTTCCCCAAACCTGGGGCCGAGCCAGCAGCTCCCCGGACCCCCGGGGGTGCTCGCAGGGCGGGCAGCGGCTGCGGGATGCCGGCTGTCTCGGCACCCCCCCGCCGTCGCAGCGCCCCTCTCCGCAAGCTGAACCGAGCCCCGGCTCCCCCCTGCAAGGAGCAGAGGGGTGCTGCTGGCAGAGCCGGGCGATCCCTGGAGCTGCAGCCCCTGGGTGGCCTCCACCACAAAAGGAGGTTTCCCCTGGGTGTGTGTCCAAGGGCTTTTGACATCCCATCACCTGGCACGTTCTTCAGGGGCCAAGAGCGTGGGACTGGCCCCGCGCCCGCAGGCACGTCCCTGCCCCTTCGCTCCTGTCTTCACCTAGAAACTCCCTCCAAGAGTTATGTTGGTGTTGATTTGCCTAAAAGGGAGAAACAACAGGCTAGCCACTGGGATCACAAAGCAGCTCCAGCGCAGTTTGGGTATTTCTGGGATTTTTAGTAAAATTATTTATGGGATTATTATTGAAGAGAGTAGGCCTGTGTAGTATCATTTTGTGGTAAGCCACATTCATTAATCAGCTACTGAATAGATCTTCTTATAGAGATGTTTTATGGGAAGCCAGCCTTCCTGCTGTGACTTCTGTAAATTGCACAATCCCTGTACATCCAGTGTCCAGCCTGGTTTGGTCACTGCTGGCAGCACAGGAAAGGGATGGGACCCGTGGCGTCCCCAGGGAGGGCAAGGGGCAGCTGTGCTGAGTGGCCACAGCATTGCCCCAGGCTGGCTGTTGGCACACGCCAAGGCCAGTGCACGCTGTTTCGGGGAATATTTCAGCATGCTTTCCTGCAGGGTGTGCTTATGGGTGTGATCTCCCTGCAGGCCAGCCTCTCTGTTACTTGAAGTTGTTCCAAACCTGGAAAATAAATACCCTGAGTATCTAACATCCCTTGTGGAAGTGCTTCAGAGTAGTCCGTTTCCTACAGCTCCACATATTTTTGCCATTTATTGTCTGCATTCAGTTAGTTCCTTTAAACAACATACCTGTAGCTCTCAGCCTCAGTTAGCATCCACGGCACTGAGCCCTACAGATGACTTAGGGTGCCCAATTTAAGCCCATTTTGCCAAGTCCTGAATGCTGCCAGAGCTTGCATCTGTTGCCACTTGCAGGAGATGTCACCTCCAGCTCCTAGCCTTAGTCCTCAAACTCTTCTTCAGTGAAAGGAGACCTACCAGCACATTTACTTTTACCCTGAGTCGGGTCTCTGTAAATGGACTTTTTTTTTTTTTTTTTTCTCTCTCTCTCTCTCACCCTCTCACCTTTTTTTCACTGCTTCTGTCATTTTCTGGCATCCTTGACAGCTCATCAACTGGAGCTCAGCATGATCAGAAGACAGCTTGAGCCCTGCACACAACTTTGCACAGACCCAGCTGGCTGTGCAATGTGCAAGCAAGAGCCTAAGATCTGAAGAAACTGTTTAGGCTACAATAATAATAACAACTGTTTTCTATGCTGGAGGATGAGACATTTCTGACAGAAATCTGCTCACTTTATTTTCACCAGAAATGTTTGCTTTCTTGTTTGTTTCCCATCCACAGGAAATAAAGAGGAAAAAACACATTGCTTTTCCTGGATTAAGCTTTGATTTGAGATAAGGCTTTACGAGACCTTGCTATTTCCATTTTTAATCACCCTTGGCGAACTCATTGGCTATAAATCTGAAATGACCTGAGATCGTGTAAACACCACCAGCCCAAGCCTGCAGACCCAAGCCATCATTATTGCCCTTGCAGGGGAAAGCACGGGAGCAGGAGGCTGGGCTCTCCCCGCCCGAGAAACAGCCGCAGCTTGATGCTTAATTGGGAAGGAACACAAGCAGCTGCTCCACCCCAGGTGCCGCACCTCGGGGTGGGACGAGGTTCCCCTGGGACCCCCGCCCAGTGCCTGCTGAGCCCAGTTCTGTCCCGGTCCTGCCAGCAGGAGCAGGTAAGGGCATGGTGTGGTCCCGGCATCCTCCTGGGTGAAGCCCTGCAGCCCCCTGGCTTGACCCAGGAGTGGGAAACAGGGGCCAGCAAAAGAGGCATCGCTCCTGAAGCACAGCGGTATGGTAAAGCTGCCTTTTTATTGTTTTAAGTGTAAGCTTTTAAGCTCCTGCAAGTTCATCAGGTGGCATAGGTGGTTAAGCTGTGTTAAACCCTGAAAGCGGTGTAAGTGTTTAAGCCACCTTAGCTGCTTAAAGGAATGTAAGCCTTTAATCCTGAAGTGTTTAAATCACCTTAAATCTTGGGAGTGAGCTGAGAGAATAAGCTGCCCAGAAAAAGGAGATTGGGGGCCCCTGAAACTAGGTAGGGATGCTGAAGTGAGCCCCACTGAGCTGGCTGTTGTCTCCTGAGATCCCACAGGACAGGATAGAGGATGGGACTGGTGGAGGCTGTGTGTAATGACTGGGTAGCCTGGGGCCAGCACAAGGTTTCCTCCAGCCCCCTCAAAAAATCCGTAAAAATTATCTGATGGGCGATGGTGAAAATTAATCAGGTCTTTGGTGCTTGTGAGATGTAACTGCTGCCTAAGGAGCGTGCATGGTCTGTGCTATCTACATTGAAGCCATGGTGCTGCTTTCTTTTTGTCTGAAGCCTTGGTGTGAGCTCAGATCTGCTACACCTCTTCTGGCCTGTCCTGGAAGCTGAGCAGTTGGCGGGGGAGATGCATTGGTGCTTGCCTGTGTGGTAAAGAATGGCCAAGAAAGACTTGATTCAACACAGGCAGCAGTAAATACTATCAATTTGTTAATCTGTCCTTTGCATATTTTTCTGAATCTGTTGCCTTACCTGGCTGCATACGGTATGTGGGGGCCTTTGTATCTCTGGGTGCCCTACGGTTTGGCTTCCCACCAAGATGGGAGAGCAGGGTGGATGTGCACCCACGGAGGGCAGCCAAGCCCTCGCTAGCAAGAAGCACCCATGTTTGCCAAGCACCTGGGTGCTGCTTTCTCCTCCAAGGGGTGTCTGGAGCCACCATGAGCCACTGCAGCTCACTGCTGGGGTAGCTTGGTCAGGCACCTTAGCGAGATCCTGACCTCAGGGGCTCTGTAAGCACAAGGCTGGGGCTATAGCAATTACTCTTTGGTTAGCAGCGTTGTAGAGGAGTGGAAAAACTGTGGCTTTTTAGCTTGTTCTAATCAACCCATGGAATGGCAGTGGTGAGGACAAAACTGGCTTTCACTCCATGATGAAAAAAAACTGATGAAAATGTCTGCTTACCTTTAAAAATGGTCTCTAGCGTCCCACTATCAGATTATTATTATTACTTGAATCTCACAATTGTGTTGGGGGGGGGCAGGGAAATAGGATTGCACAGGTTTTGATGGGAGGCAGGTCGGCAGCAGATCCCTGCTGCCTGTTTAGGTGGCTGATAAGGTGGGATTTAACATTTTCCAGATCCAGGACTGGGCAGCGGCCTTGTTTTCTCGTACCGCAACATTTCAAAGCTCCATTGTCAAAACCTGCTTGTGCTGTAGATACATCTTCCCCTTCACACCCTGTTCTGAGAGAAACCTTAAAAAAAAAAAAAAATAATAATAATCTAGCTTGTTTTGCTTCCCATGTGCAGTGCTCCCTGAAGAGGCAGCAGCCAATGCTTGGTGTAAGTGAGCAGCTTGCCCACAGGGTGCTGGGCGTGTGCCCAAGGGGCACAGGTTGTTGTGCAAAGGGTTGCAGGGGGAAATAATATTTTGGAATATGAAAGAAGAACCTCGTGGTGGCGCTTGTGCACACCACGTAGTTTTTTCTTTGCCCGGTGACACCAGGCATCGATCTTCAGCACGCCGTGTTTCTGCCCGCCGCTCCTCTCCAGCACCGCCGTGCTTGGGGACTGAAACTCTAGACCGCGTTTAATCAGGGTTTGATGTCACGAAGGGTAAGGATCAGGCTGAGGCTGATTGCTTTCAAATGGAAACAAAACCAAGTCACGGCAAGTTTCCTAGCGTTTCTATCTTTATTTTAGTGGTCATTCCCTCAATAGTTTCCTTGCATTTATCTTAAAATCTTCGGGCAAGTTTTTCCAATTTGGAATGTTTTCCATAGGAACATTAAAAAAACAGAGGATTTGAATAATATTTGATAATGTTGCATGCTACTTTCTTCATCTTATATTAAATGGTAATTAAAGGTACTTGGATGCTGTACTACACACACACATGTATATAAATCTAGGTTTATTTGTATGCTAGTGCTGTAGCAAGTTATGATCTTTCAGATTTATCTGACATACATCTATATCTGGCTACAGTTTTTGTCATGGTGAGCATTTTTGCTCATGCAGAAGGTCTGTTTGTGATTACTGTTCCCTTTATTATCTACCTAATCTAAGTGCTGGATGACAATTAAAGATAGCGGAGACCATGCCCTGGAGGACAACAATTGCGTGGTACCTGGTGTTCCTAGTGTATTACATTTAAAAAGCTATAATGTAATATCTTTCCTTTCATCCTCCCATTGTTTTTCCACCCCCGTCCTCCTGCAGCCTGGCAGTAGCTAGCACCTTTGGCAGAGAGTGGGGCCCCGCTGCGTGAGCCATACAGAGAGAGAGACAGAGTGTGTGCCAAAGGGCTTGGGCTCCAGGTAGGGGATGGGTGCTGCAGGAGGGAAGAAGAATCATTGATTCCCCATGGGAAGGGTGGCACAGGGCAGGAATACTGCCCCTATTGTCCACAGCAGGGTTTTGCTGTCGTTGCAAGTCAAGAGGGATCTAGCTCCAAATCACACTCCCCAAATCAGGACTTAGGCAGCCTTCAGCCATCTGCACCCTATGTCGAGCAGCTCTCCACTAGGCAGGTGTTTGTCTCCATCCCCTGCTCAGGGAGCACCCATGGGTGCTGGTGTGCGGGCATTTTAACACCAGACCCATCTTCAAACTCAGTGGTGTGTGCCAGGTGCAAGTTGACTTTTGCTGATCTCTGCCTGCCCCATGGACACATACTAAGCTCTGGCTTTGGTCTGTGTGCTGGGGGCTCTCATAGTGCTGCAGGTGCATGGGGGAGAAAGCCATCTCTCTGCCAGAGAAAGCAGCTACAAATGAGTTTTGGAGTGAGGCAGGCATAGAAACTCATTTTCAGAACCAGTCCCATTTAGGGAAATGGTCAGGTTTGCAGTTAGTTTAATGGCCTCAAGGTTTGGGCATGTATTAGTTGTCCAGAGAAATAATTTTTAAATAATAACTTGCAATAAAACATTCTTAAACGAGTAAAATCAAGAGAGGCTGTTGCCCAAAGCTGTGCTGTTTAAGAATATTATTAAACCCAATTTAAAATAAAGCAATTAGATCAGTTGGACACCATGATGAAAACAACAAATTAGTCTGTGTTGAATTGTAGTTAAATTATGAGGCGATTTAAATCATCAATCCAGTAGGCACATACATTGGTAATTAAAGTATATTTGCAGACTGTAAAGTTGGTGTTTCCATATATTAAAAATAAAAATAAAAATCCAAGTCTTCGAGGCCAGTTCTGGAGAAGCTGACACGGGACCTGTTTGGGTGAAATGGCTCAAGATATCAGTAGTTTTCAGGAACTTCAGAAGTGATTGAAAAATCAACAATAGTCACTTGGCAGGTAGCCACCAGCAAGGAATACATTCAGACTTTTGGTCATCATCTCCAATTTCTTCTTTCCTCTACTATTCTCCTTGCAAAGGACAAATCTAGTTTCACCTTTCTGAACTTAATAAAGAAAAGTAAACCTGAAGGAGCTTGTAGGAAAAGCCATCTGAAATGCATTTTAAACACACTCTTCTTCCCCTTTTCTTTCTCAGTACATGCAGAGGCATACAGGTAACTTAGGTAGAAGTAAGTTTTAGAACCACCTGGTACATTCATTATTGTTTACATGTATTTATTAAATATATTTTACCTATTATTTTGTTTCTGTTGTGCTTATTTTCAATACTCTCAGCTCTAAGTTACCCATTTGATTGTTCTATATCTCATCTTTCCTCTGCCCAAATGCAGACTTACAGCCAGTAGAGTGCTGAGCCCTGATGACTGCCCAAATAGTTCATAAGCTAAAACATAAGCCACAGTGCCTGGGACCATGGCTTGGCTTTTCTGCCTGCAGAAGAGACCGCTGTCCCACCCCAAAGCTTGTCCTGGCCTTGCAGAGGTAGAAATCCTGCTCCTGGCCAAAGGGGCACATCTGCATGAGTTAGTGGGGCTGTTCACACGCAGCAATTGTGCAGCAAGGGTGGTATGAGGTAGATGTTGGGGGAAAAAGTAAAACCTTCCAAGAACTGTGCTTCCTTTCACTAAAACTAATGAGAGAATGCCCCAGGAGAGTGTTGTGCCTCCATCAGGGAGATATGGGAGAGGCTGTGTGCCCACCCTTTGCTATTCTGCAAACTGTTCCCAGCTGAGGGTTGCTTACTCATTTGGAGGTGCTGGCCTGCTCAGTGTAAGTTTTCTTTGATGATCTGTGTGTTTCCTAAGTGCTTCTCATAAACAAACATGGTACAAGTGTTGTGCTTTTCTCCGACCTCATTACCTTAATTTCCTTCTTGAGAAATTGCAGTATGCTAGAACAGCAGCTTTGCTAGACAGAAATCTCACTTGCCAGTTTTTTTTTTTTTTTTTTTTTTTTTTTTTTTTTTTTTCAAACCTTTATTCAGATATTCATGTTTTTATGTGATGTAAAAATGCTGCAGGCTGAAATTTGACAGTGAATTAAAGCTAGCCAGAGGATCTGACCTTGGGATTCAAGTTGATTCTTGGTTTTCCGGTCTGGTTGAAACCGTGCTAGTTTTGAGGGAAGCTGTGACTTGCAGCCCATGTGCCCAAAAAGTGTGTAGCTGGTTTGATTGAATGCCCCCAGGGAAAACTAAGTTTTGTGTTTGGGGAAAAAAGTGAGAATGTAATTCTCTGGTTTACTTGTTTAATATATTTTTTTTTCCCCCCATAAGGTTCCAGGGCAAACACGGTTTGTGTATTCCCTGTGAGTTGAGTTGCAACAGAGAGTATATTAGGGTCAGGTTAGAATTAATGTTTACATCTGTGAGCAAATGCTGAAATTGCCTTGTTTAGAGCAATGCTATAAACACTGAAAATACAAGTACCTTGGTTTACACACACGTATCCTTAGCTACTTAATAGTTACACTTTTGGAGCTTGAAAATGTCCTCACTGGAAAAAGGTGAATGAAGCTGAAACAAATCTACATTAATTTGGTTTGGCACAAGTTGTGTTTAAAAAGATGATTCAAATATCGGAATAAAACCATAAGAATGGTAATACTAGGTCAGGTCAGAGTTCCTCTTTACCCTGGATTTCTGCTATCTATATTTTGTTCTTTCTTTCTTTCTCTAAGGGCAATATGCCTCTGTGGTTGTGTGGGTTTCACCTGGCACTGTATTGTGTGGCCATCCAGAGTGTCTGGTTAATAAAAGCAGCTGATTTTGGGGTTGGGTCACTAGCCAAGCTGATTTAGGGCATCCTCTGTGGTGCAGACAGCTGCTGATCCTTCCTCTTAGCCCAGAGCACCAGCGCACACTGAGACCCTCCCTGCCCAGCACCCCCAGAGCATTTTCTGACACAAGTCCCTTTGCTGGCTGGGATGGCCCCAGACCCGAGGAGAGCTGTCCTTGGGTTATCAGCCTTCTCCACCACAGGGAAGGGCCGGCAGTGCCCCCAGAGCCTCCCCCCAGGGTGGTGGAGATGTCACACACAGGGGATGCAGGCCCTGTTAGCTGCGCTCCAGGCCCACATCCCATCCTAATCATTCCTGGCGGCGGGGTCAGCGGCCTTGCCCTGCTGTTACATCATCCCGCTGCCTGGCTTAATAGGGACGTTTCTCTTCTGCCTCCATCAGAAAGGACCCACTGACAGTTCCCAGGAAACCTTTGTCCCCTCCTCGGCGGCTCTTGCCCGCTGGGGGCCTCAGCTCGGCGATTCCTCCCTCTGCTTTGTGTCACTGGCTAGGCCACGGGCACTTTACAGCACCATTAACCTCCCACTGAGCATGGGCAGGAAGGTTCAAGGCAGTTTACTTTGCTTTTTGCATTATTTTATTTTATTTTTCTTTCCCCCCTTCCCCCTCCTTTTACTATAGAAATATCATCTTCCAGCCTTGGCTACTAAAAACTGGCGTGCTCCAGCCCACATGGAAAAAGTGAGGAAGGGAATCTTAGGATGAGGCGTGGTATCGGGTAATGTTAGCCTTGGCTCGGCCGCTGCACAGCGTGTGCTTCGGCCCCGAAGATTATCTCGTTGCGGTTCGCCTGAGGTGTAATTAACCCGCTAAGTGATCTGGGAGACTCCAGGAATGTGTGAGATGTGCGTATCTGCATCTGGAGCTGCAGTTCCCATGTCTGGGCTGCCCAGGTCTGGGGATTGAAACGCACTTCTATGTGGAGAGCGGGGAAGAGCCTAATTCAAACAGAACATTGCTTTTGTTCTTTGGCCACATGCTATGTACGGAGAACATTTGACCGGTATTTGGTTGTGTGTTCCTCAGAATGGCTTTTGCACTGGAGCTGTGACACGCGGTGCACTTGTGCTGGTTATTTTAATATCCTTACTCATGCTCCGGGTGGGACGGGCAAGACCGAAAGGAATCCATTTAGCTCTTCAGACTGCGAAGCCAAAATAGTTGGGCTTTAAAAAGTAATCTCATTGGACCTACTCCTCTGTGCTCTTGAACTGTTTTGACAACAGATTTCCACCCTTTGCTATCTCCCAGGGTTTCAGCCACAACTGAACTCACTTCGGCTCGCCTGAAACCAGAGCGGGGCTGCACTACATATTTCATTGGGGGGAAGTCAGGGACTAGGTAAAAAAAAAAAAAAAAAAAAAGGAGAAATAAATATGCATTTTGGTGTTCAAAGCATTCTTTTTTTTTTTTTTTTTTTTTTTTTTTTTTTCCCCTTGAAGTATTTCTTAGACCAGTTATGTGAGAAATTCATTATATGTGAGGATTTTGTAATAGCAAAGTGAATTAGCTGTTTGCAGACCTGCTCCCCTCTGTAAATGGGAACATGCCATATGACAGTGGGCCAGATTTTACTGTTCTAGGCATCACTGATATAGCTGTTTATTCTCTGGGCCTGGAAGAGATCCAGCAGGATTTAGTTTTATGAGGTTTAATGTAAAGGTGTTGTATTTCATGAGATGAAATCATAACACAGTGGGTTTGCAAGAATTCTGAAAGATTATTTTTTCAGAGTGTTGGCAAGCACGATTCTCCTGTGAATTACGTGTCTAAAAGAGAAATATAGATCTTCTTTCATTGGGTTGAAATGATAACTAATCCTTAATCCTTCCTAGATGGCCTGTGTCATTAATGGCCGTGCACTTAAATGTGTGCAGGTAACAGCTTTAATTCTGTAATGCTGTGCAACGCGCAGCTGTGCCTATAGCCATAGGAGCTATCCACATATTTGAAACGCCTGCTGTTATTTTTGGGATGTGTCTCTGAAATCAGATTTTTGCTAGACCCCTTGAGTTTGTGAAGAAGGGAGAAAAGCATCTGGCATCTCTGACCTATTTACAGTTATAGAAGACTTATTAATATTATTAACTGTATCTGCAATATGCCCGTGAATACTTATATTGTGATCAATCAGAAGATTTTCCTTTGACGATGTGATTGTGGAGAATTGAACAGTTAGTTGAGGTCTCCCTTCTTATGTTGCCTCATATATTAAGCAGATGAGATCTCACTGATTTAATGGTGGCAAATCCCAGCTACTTTTCTCTGCTTTATAGCAGGGTATGCACATGCTCCCTCTAAAACTTGCTTTGTTCTGGGAAAGTTGAAGAGTGGCTCCATGGGAGACACATGGCTGGAAAAAAATCTGGATTCTGTCTTCAACTTTGCTTAATTTAGTGTGATTTTGAAGAAATCATTGCATCTCTCTGTTTTGTTTTCTGTTAAAGGGACTTATGAAAATCTGCTTGCCCCAGAGGGGCATTGTTAGAGTCAATTCACTAATACCCATCCTCAAGGCCTTTGATTCTCCTGCAGTACTGAGCTCTGGAACTTACCTTATTATTTAGCCCAGCATGGGGACACATTCAGCACTGTTATCAGTCTAGGCAAAGCTCTGTTTTGGCTGGACAAATGATCACAGGTAAAACAAAAACCCTTAGCTGTGTTATTTTAGTACACTGTATATTCTGCCTATGAGGGAAGTTTCCACCCTGCTGCTTACAAATCACTATTTTTAATCATACTTTAGCTTTTGTATGGAGTACATATTTCATAAGGAAGGAGTGGATGCATCTCTCTACACAGGTCTGATTTTAGGAACTACTTCAGGAACATTAACACCATAACATATGTTTGATTCTAGGTCACTTACTGCAATATCATGCTGTTGGTATCACAGATGGTGAGAAGAGGCAGTGCATCAGTTATTTCCTTGATACTCATCAGTTACGTTACCCTTTTGTTCAGACTTGACTTGGAGGTGATATAAACATGTAGCTGTGTGTTCCTTTTTGGTTTAGATGTGCATAAATGAAAAAGGAGACCGACTTCTTGTGATAGAATGGCTGGGGCATTAACAAGAAACAGCTTTTTCCCATCTGTGGGCACCAGCTCCGGACTGACTTTTCACGAGTTATTCTCTTCTGTAGGTTGGTAGTTCATGATGGGTGATACCGTTATGTCATATATTATGATGATAATATAAAACCTGATGAAGGAATTAATGAGAGGAGATGCTCTGCTGGGCCTCACTCTTGCAAACATGAAGATTTTTTTAGGGATGTGAAGGTCAGAGGCAGCTTTGGCTGCGATGACTCAGAGGTGGAGGAATTCAGTATCCTGAGGAGGTAACAAAGCAAATAGCAAGAACACAATCCTGGGCTTCAGGAAAGAAGACTTTGGCCTGTTTAGGGCCTTACTTGGAAGAACCCCGTGGGAGACAGTCCTAGAAAGAAGAGGGGTCCAGGAGAGCTGGTAATTTTTTCCAAGGATCGCCTTGTCTAAGTTCAAGAATGGCTCATCCTGTTGAGTGGGATATCAAGCAAATGCTCAGTTCAGAAGCTGTCTGGACATGGTCTTGGACAACTGGCTCTAGGTGATCCCACTTGATCAGGGGTTGGACCAGGGGTCCCTCCCACCCCACCTCAGCCATTCTGTGACTCTGTGCGTTTTTAAGGCCACAAGGAGGATGGCTGAACGGGGCAGTTCCAGCCAGCAGTACCTTAGGAGAAACTGGTTCTCAGAAATCTAGAGTCACCATTCTTGAGTTTTATAATTGACTGTGGTTTTTGAGGTTTTGGAGCACCATGAATACACAGACTTGTATTCTGAGAGCACATAAAGCATAGCACTGAGCATCCCCTGGTAAAAATAAAACAATCAAACACAAAAAAGCCTGCCTGTCTCATAACAACAACATGACGAAACATGAAATGTTCTTTTTCCTTGAAATTCCAATTTTCTATGATTTATTTTGCCAGTCTGTAATCAGAAATAGCTGCTCCATCAGAGTAGGGAATGCAAATAGAGATGAGGTCAGAGTTCGACACAGAAGTGATGTATGAGCTGGAGTCAAGGAGGAATTCTGAGCTCCCAGAATAGAAAACATGCTGTAAATATTATATTTGCTTCAAGACAAGAGGAGTTGCAAATACTTCAAATTATGGGTTCTAGGGGAAAGTGAAAAGATGAATTCCAGAAGGTAGCCAGTGTCAGAGCCATCATTTATCCCTAGTGGGCATCTAGAATAGCACGTTAAAGTGGTGTCTGATTAGGTTTTTCAATTTTCCTTTTCCAGTACAAGAACAGAATTAGTAATGAAAATAAATTCAAATGAAAGGTGTTTTTTTTTTTTTTTGTTTGTTTGTTTTTCTCCAGTGGGCCTAAGAGGATAATTTGACTCTCAAAATACTGGGAGGACATAAATGTTTTCAGAAATTGGATTCCTCTCAAAAAATAATAATAGTAATAAAAAAAAATAAAAAATAACATGGCAAAACACTGCAGTTTCGTCTGCTCTGGGGATGAAATATATAGGGTTTCAGAGGAGATGAAGCCCCCTGACTGTGCTGAATCCAGTCCTTCCCCTAACAAATCTTCAGGCCATTTGTTCATACTGCATGCTCCAGCCAAATCCCCCGGCTCCCTGGGGTAATGGCACCCTTTGGACACAGTCTGCCATTGGTTAAGTGCTTTGCTGTGAGGAGCCCTTTTTTATTACACTGAATTGCTCAAGCTTTGCTGGAAAGCCAAGGTTTTGTCTGTGTGCATGTGCATGGATCTACTTGCAATAATTCCTATGTTTAACTGTTCCCCTGTGTGTGTGTGAACGTATCGGTGTATGTGTGTGCATATATGTATCCTGATTGTGTGCATGCACACACAGAGGACAGGTTGAATGCAGAAAGTGTTTTCTTCCCATTTTATGCAGCCAGAGAAACAGAGAAAAAGCATCTTGATCACAGTGTATCTCCACAATAGTTTCCCTTTTATTTGTGGAGGGGAGGCGGGGGGAAATATGTGTTTGTGCAAAAGTGCAGAGACATCTGCCTGTAAGCAGTGTAACCAACTTTCCTACCAAGCACTCTGTCTCCTGCAGCAATCCCAGGCCCTGGAATTGCTTGGTGAGGCAGGAAGGTGTGCTGGTGTAGAACGAAGCTCTACAGCTTGCATGAAATACAGAGAACAGAGCTGTGTTACTGTTTACATTTTTTTTCCCTTTTTTCCTTTTTTATTTTTTATTTTAAGACTTGTGTGTTTGTCCTTGCAATGATTCAAAGAAAATCAGGAGGTTAAATAAGTGGCATGTGTTCTTCTCCTGTAATTCATTAGTGTTTCTATTGCAAGAACATCCCATATTTTTGGAATCTATCTGTTTGGTTACTGTGAACCTGGGTTTCTCCATAACAATTCTCCCTGCGTGAGCAATACGCATTGGAGTGATTGATGAGATCTCATCTTAACCATTCTCGTTCAGCCCAGGAAGAGCACAGCGCTGGGATAATTGGCCCATCATTTCAGAGCAGTGTGTAGAATGTCCGGCAGATAAAAAGATATTTGCATCTGATTATAATCTCTTACAGCAATTTTTCTGCACTGACTGGAAGCTAGGTTTGTATGGGAATGTCTGTGAATTCAAAATCAGGCTCCTTTATTTTAGCTGACACAGAAGGAAGGGGGAAGTTGCTATAGACAGTCGACTCCTCAGTTTGGTAATGTTATCTTGAATAGTTGCTGTGGAATAAGGGAAGAGCGATAAACAATTAGATACTGAGCAGGAACCTTTATGCCCAAGGTTTAATACAGAAATCTTGTTGACTGTAGTCAATAAAATACTTAATTCCTAGTGTAATAGTCACATCAGAGAGACAGTGGCCAAAATGTGGTGTTCTGGTTATACTCTGTGTAAAAGAAGATGATGAAGAGCCAGCCCTTTGTCATCACCTACACTTTCCTGGTTGTATTATGCGAAATGTATTATCTACAGCGTTACATAAAGAAGAGCTCCCAGTCTGCTGTGATCTCAGGCCTTCATTAGGACTATCAGCTAGTCTGTTCCTCGTCATTCCTCCACAAACACCAGCTAAGAAAGCCCTGTTACTGAAAGAAGGTGTTAACACTCTGTGTAGAAGTTTGAGAGGTCCGCTTGTCTAATGTCCCAAAACTTGCATGGTGCCACAGAGGCTCCAGGTCTGCTATGTAGTCTAGGCAGTATCTGTCACAGTAGAGTGTTGGGTCCTGAATTCCAATATGTGGTTTGAAGTATTATACAAATAACCAGCTGGTGTGTGAAAATGCAATGGGAAACAAAGCATTTGTTCCCCCCCACTCCCAATTTAAACTCCAGTAGGATGTCACCAGCTACAGTACCTTAGCTAGCTCTGGCATACCCTAGATGACGACTCATTTCTAAGGATTTCAGGATGGGGCTGGCCATCATCTCCATCAGTTCTGTCTCCCACTTCCCAGGAGAAGTGGCCCTTCTGCTTGTCCAGCCCTACTGGCCATCCAAACCCATTTTAGAGCCTATGAAGGTTCATATTAGCTCTCCAAATCTGCTTGGTGAGGATCCCATACCTCTGCAGACCTGCGGTAGCAGCCAGAGGGGCTGCCTGTATTGATTTACTTGCAGGGCCGGGAGAGAGCTGCGGGAGCCGGTGAGAACCTCCGTGCAGTAATTTCTTGGACTCTGCAGGGGAATGTGAGCAAGTATCTGCCTGGAGGGAGAGGGAAAACCAGGGTTTTAAGAAAGATCACAATCTGACTTCTCTTCGATCTGTGAAACTAATACACTTCTTATGCAGAGCACCTCTAGCTGCGGGGTTTTTGCTTTCCGATTGCTTCCAGTGAAGAGATGTCTGGAGTGTTTTCTTTATGGTACAGTCTATACAAGGTTCTGTTGATGGATTAGGTAATGTTCGAATTTTATATGAAAATTTGTGCAATTATCTCTAGGAGCTAAGGGGAAGGCCAACACGTCCATCTTTGATCAAATGCACATGGTTTCATTTTCCACTCCTCTGTACGCGCAAGCTTTAGTACTTTTTAAGTTGTGCTCATGTAGAGGCTGCTGTATGTGCCATGTGAGCTTTTCAGTAAATGAAACTATGTGATCCGGTGTTAATGCGCCACTGAAAACTTCTGCAGTTCCTGATATGGAGTCCAAGTGCAGAGACTTTGGAAGCCTGGTACGGCTGCGTGATTTTAGATTATAATTTCCAGAATGTGCTAATGGAAGAAACTAGTTCTAAATATCGGAGAAAACATATTCGGCTAGCAGAAATTGTTGAAACTGATTTCCCTTTGCAAACCACACACTAGTGATTCAGACTGAAGAATGCTTTAAGTCTTTTGTCTGTAAGGTACACGTCTTATGTAGGCTTCTGTTTTAATTTACTGCACTTGTATGCAGGTTTTTCAAACTAGTCACAGTGGTCTCTTATAAATCACAAGAAATAGTCCACCCTCAATACCCTTTCCAGCCCTACACAATGAGTCAAGGCTTGTCAAAGACCATTTTAGAAATCTTGAATAAATCTGACATTATGTTGAGACAGCTGTTAAATATATTTCTTTTTTCCCCCCCAGGTTTCCTTTCCCTCACTATGAACAATGCAATTGGTTTAGTGCTATTTTTAGCCTGACTTTTCATTTCAGTCATATGTATTCCTACCTTCCATGCACACTTAAGTTAATTTATTCTAACATGAAAAATACTGGGAAAATCTCTACCCCCCACAACAAGATTTTACAAGCTGAACTGAAGGCTGGCTGTTGCGCATACACACTCCAGATGCCCAAGCCCACCATTAAAGGAGTAAAATCGGATTTCAGGGTGCAGTCTGACTTTTACTCACCTCTTCCCTCAAAACAAATGTCTCTTCTAAACAAAAATGTCAGCAGATGTGGGTAAACTAGCCCGTGTGTCTGACAGTTTGCTCCAGTGTGCGGAAGGGATGGTGAAAGTCTGCTGATTTTCCTGCTTGTTTAATAGGCTTTCATCTAGCATGAGAGGGTAGTGATGTTTTTTGTTGTTGTTTCATTTTGAGCTTGCTTTTAAAAGAAAGATAGTGAAAATCAGAGGTGTCCTTCTGTCTGTCATTGATAACCCAGGCATATCTCTGACATCAGTGGCAGCTTCGGTGTTCCTCAGTGAGAGCATGGCTGGACCATGCTTAGGTTGGCAATGAGTTTTACCTTTCCTTTTAGACGTGCTCGTTTCTTCTCCTGGTTTTCACCCGTAGGCTGGCTGTGAGGTGAGAATTTCATGTTGGCTTGGCTCAGGCTCTTCATGGGAGATCAGATCACTTCTGCTTGAGGGCAAGGATCCAGGTATCGAGCTCAGATATTTGGGCAAAACACCCAGTTCTCAAGTGATGCTCTGGGTAATGGTGGCCACTCGTGAGTCAGGAAAGGGACAAATGCGGTGGGTCAACGTAACCCATCTGTGCTAGTAGCTAAATGTATGGTACGCTCTGCTTTGTGCTTCTGAGTGAAGGAATAACATCACTAGCTTGGAAAAAAAAAAAAAAAAAAAAAAAGAAAAAAGAAAAAGAAAAAAAAAGAGAGAGAACTATAACTAAAACCTCTATTGTTGCTTTTCCAAAGGGGATTAAATGAGACAATAACTAATAAATAATATACAGAGCTTATGGGTCTGTCTTCAATTGGAGTTTAAACAAAGAGGTCTGGGCTTTTTAAGTGCCTCCTCTAATGTGCAGCTCTCTGGAAATGTTCTTTGCCAGAACTTCCCTGGCATCGCAACAGAGGGTGCTTCCTCCTGGGGCAGCGGCAGCCAGGGTGAGCGAGGCACCCTGCGGGGTGGTGGTGACCAACTGCGCCATCCCCACTGCGGCTCCGCGTGTGGCCAGCCCCGCCAGCGGGCTGCGAGTCCACGTGCCAAATCGCTGGGGCACCTGTGTGCCTTACCATCCTGCTGTGCCTGGGTGCGATAGGATGGGGGCTCAGTCTTTGTTTTTGGACACCGTAGTGGGGAGCTCATGTGCTCTGTGTTGGCCGTCACCCTGCTCTACGTGTCGCGGTGCGTGCCTTCTGCAAGACAGAAGCGAGCGTGGGAGATGCAGACATCAGTCGTGTTGTGTCTGTGGCCCTCCTGATTATAAACGTCATGAGATCAGAGGGAATGAACCCTTGCCAATTATGAGACCTTTTAATGTCAAATGGTGACTAATAAACATATGAACCGCAGATGTGGTGGTGGTGCAGTTGTACCTGTTGCCTTAAACCTTTTTTAGTATTAATTACTCTGAGAATTGCTGGTTGTGGTTGTGTGTTTTAACTATTTATGATGATAAAATAATGCACCTTCTCTTTGTTCCTTGTCCATTAACGGAGTGCAGAGATGTCAGCCCAGTTTAAAAAAAAAAAAAAAAAAAAAAAGGCAAACTTTTGCCCCATTTTAAGCCGTATGTTTACAACTGCAGACCAATGCCATTTGCCTACTGTATGCTTTTAGAGGTGTGTTTCTGCAGCCAGGAATACCAGAACCTAACATTTTGACCAAGAAAAACCTTAACGTCTGGGGAAAATGAAAAATAGAGCCCTAACAATGCACAAAACATAGCTTATACAGAACTCAGATGTTTTTGGATGCCAGTAGGTATCAAGATCAAGCATCGGTGCTCCTATAATAAAGTTCAAATTCATTATTTCTACTTCTAGAAACAGCTTTGGACACAAATAGAAACTTTGCAATCTGAGACTATCTGGCATCAGCTCAAACTTTAATGACTTGACATGTCTTTGTTCACACCAATGTCCCAGGGCAAAGCAGCCCCATATGAAGCACTTTTCACTCCAAATTCATATCTTAGTTTCATGCCTATGGTAATGACTGAAGTAGCTGATTAGTAATGGCCATCCCCTTTCTGTTTCCCCTGACCTTCATTCTCTCTTGACTATAGTTCATACATTTCCACCCCCCACCCCCCCTCCTCTGTTTGGCTTTAGAGTAGTACTGCATCAAATGTAACTCATAATCTTTTGTCCTAAGCATTTCAAATGCCTTTCATGGAGCCAGGACCTCCATGCTGTGAAACTCTGACCCCACTATGGTCTCATCTGCAATGTGGTTTGAGCTCCAGCAGCCTCTTGCTCGCATTTCCCCACTGCCCAGGTTTCAGGGGAGAGGTAGGGTGGGAGGGGTGAATAGGGATAAGAAGAATTGCTTGAAACCTGGCCTTTTCTCACTCTCTCTCTCTTTTCTCCTCATCACCTCCAAGCCCTGTTCATGCTGACTCCTTATCTGCAAAATTACCCAAAGGAATCCAGCACAGTATAACACTGCTTGTGAATTAAAAACCTCTTTATTAACATTAAGTCTTTCTCTTACTATGCTAATATCTGGAAAGTATTCTGTAGATAGGCCACAAATTGCTTTAGTATATTTTTCTTTGTGCTATTTTGCTCCCTTCCCCTGGATCAGCAAGAATATGGTTCAAATATTAATTTTATGGTGTGTCTCTCAAGAGTGGAATATAATGTTCAATTATGCATTCCATCTGCAAGGCTCTGGATGCACAATCCTGCATTAAATAAAGAAAACAATGTGTTTTAAAGAAGAAACAGAAAGAAAGGATATGGCACATAAAAGCAATGGAAGAAGAGCCTTCCATTATGCTTTGTGTAAAATCAGAGGGCGTTGTGTAAACCAGACAGAAGTCAACTGTCTTAAAAATGGAGTCAATACATGTCTTAGATTATGTCATGCTATTAAAACCTTCCCGCGAGATACAAGTTTAGAAGTAGAGCGATGCCTCAGATAGCTATAGCTGAGACCTTAATAAGCACACTTTTCATACACCCATTCCACACACCCGCATGTATATGTATGGCTGTTTGTCCTGCTTTGCTCCATAACTCCTTTAAAATCCTGCCTCTGGAGGGCATCTTCATCACAGGCCATGAGAAGTGCTCCAGTGGCTATAAGCTGTAAAGCTCCAGCTTTCTCCTGGTGCTTTTCCTCGTGGGCTGTAAGAGCCTGGTGGCTGTGGCTCTCCTTGCTGTGGGAGCACCTGGGGCCAGGACTGGGGCTTTATCTTGGGTAAAGAGGAGACCTGGTGAAAGCCCTGTGCTGAGCACTGGGGCTCTGAAATGCTGCTAATTGAGGCAAGGCAAACACAGGGCATTAATTAGCTTTAAATTCAGAGTGTGAAAATGTCTTCAAAGTGGGCCTGAGCACAAAGAGAGATGGCTGTTCTTCAAGGCAGATGCCTTGAACATTACTGAGAATGGGTGGGCAAGCTCTGGAGCAGGAGAAACCAGGAAGAGCCAGTTCCCCGTTCTCCCTTGGGAGACACCCAAGGTATTAGCAACCCTAGGTGTTTTCCTGGAGGGGCGCTTTGCCATCCAGGTTTACTAGAAGGAGCATTTCGAGTATTCCTCCCCAGCGTGTTTGCTGCTTTCAGGAAAGAGCAGTGATTCTTTCTTTGGCACCTTACCAAGTGCTCTTGGCAAAGCTGTCAAATGTGTCATTGCAATGGGAGGCCTCCTCGCCGCAGCTTCGGCAGTGGGAACTGGCTGGGAAGCGCAGGGCCAGGCCTCGGAGGACCAGTTGCAGAGTGCTCTCAGCGGAAATCCTTTGACTCTGGAGCTTGTTTGCTCTGGCAAACTCCCTGTGCCTGTCTGGACACAATGAGGGTTCAAGACACATGGCTTTTGTTTGGTTTTCCTGGAGGGAAGGCTTTGCTTTTCATTTGGCTGAATTTCTGGGTGGTAGAAAGAGCAAGAGAGCACTTCAGGCTGTGTCGGTCTTTGCCTCATGTGAGGGTGCTTTTTGGTGACCTTTCTTGGGTTGGTGACGTTTCTTTGGGCTTTCTGGGTTGGATGTTGGTACCACAGAGACAGGCTCTTCATCCTCCTTTGTAACAGGCAAATAGGGGCTTGGGTGCTTAAGGAAAATGCAGATTTTCCTCTCTCTGTGGTTGATGGGGATCAGATATTCTCACTCCTTATCTCCCAGTAGCCTCTAGTGTTTTTTCCACTACTGCTAAATATACCTCCATTTTGCGGAGGGTGGCTTTGACGTCCTTCTAGAAAGCTTGATTATTTATTGGTGAAACATTCCCACATGAGGTGGTGCTTGTGGTTGTAGAATAGTCCCGGGAAGACAAGACACAACACTTCTTTATCCATGGATCTATGAGAGATCCTATTTAGAAAAAAAAAAAAAAAAAAAAAAAAAGCCTTGAAACAACACTGTGTGAAGAATGAGAAGGTGAACAAGCCAGAATGCAGTTTAGCATCAGGTCTGATCATTTTGTCCCCTCGAATCAGGTCTGCCAGATCCCAGATCATTTCAGTATGCCTTAAAGAACACAATGCGAGGAAGATATTTAGTCATTGTAGAGGGCACAATAAAGTGATCTAGCAAGTCATCACAACCTCTACCAGCCTGGGATGTTGCAGAACATATATCACAAAGTGTGATTTCAGGAGCATTTCACATGAAAATTGGCTGAAGCTTTTCTATTCCAAGAAGGCTGCAAATGCACAGCACCTCAACACTGAGGAGAAGCAGGAGGAGTCCTAGAATTTGAGATTTATTTCCCCCCCCCAAACCACTTTTATTCTCTGGAAAATAACTTACAGGGAACATCAACCCTGAACACTGGTGGACCTCTGAAATCGGCAGGGGATCTTTCACTGATTTTGTTCTGCTTCTAGCAGCACTCCTCCAAATTCTCAAAAGTCAGATAACAGCGTGCAATAATTATAACTTCCTCCATGTGATAGCTGGAGTGATTTCTAGCAAATTGCACAAGCTGCTTTAAGCACGCTTCTGTTTCTCTGAGCTACGCTATGGTTTTATTGGAAATTTGGATGTGATATTACAGTCCCATCTGAACCAAGTGGGTGCTACCAGTATGTTAGCTCTTCATCAGAAAACACAGAAATAACAGAAAAGGAGGAAGAGATTAAATGACACCAGAGAAAGATGCAAAGGAGCACCATGCACCCTGTAAAAATCGACCCAGGGAAAAGATAACAGCCACAGTAGTGTTAATGGAAGTCAAGTCATTAAAAGGGATTGCAAGTTGGGTGGTATAATGCCTGTAATCAGGCTTTGAAAGTGTACTGAACACAACCCTCTTGACAGAAAGGAAACTATGGGAACTACGGGCATGTTTTCAAATAGGCTGTGGTTTGCTTAACTGTCTTCCCACGAATATGTGTCTGGGAAGTGCATTAGGTGTCTCCCTGCTGCTGTAATTAACTCTTTTCTCCTCTCACTGTGCTACTTTGCTCAGGTCTTCTTGGGCCAATGCCTCTTGGAAGGGCTGAGGTTCCCAGTTTGGGCACACTCAATCACTGGGTGAGCTGTAGGTGCTGCAGACTGGCTTGCCCCTGGTAAGCAGTGGGAGGTTGTCTTGACTGCTTGAAGTTTACCTCCCAGAGGCATTTTTAATTGCTACAATTAATTGTGATCTCCCCTGGACCTATGACATACTCCAGCATCCTGGCTCAGTTCAAACTCAGGTAA
Organism: Aythya marila; assembly: GCF_965140915.1. NCBI lineage: Eukaryota > Metazoa > Chordata > Aves > Anseriformes > Anatidae > Aythya > Aythya marila. The sequence continues at coordinate 31,733,963 of NC_139045.1, read as the reverse complement.
TTGCACTTGCTTTTTTGCAAGTTCATCCTGCAGAAGCATATTCCTCTTTGGGAGCATATTATTTATTTCAAACATTAAATTGATGCCTCATGTATTAGAGCAGCTGCATCATTTCAGATCATTGGAAGGAGAATGATTTTTGCACATAAAACCCACCACAACGATCCAAATTTGCAAGGCAAATGAGCGTTACTCATTCCAACAGCAGCATCTTTGTGCAGCAAGCATCTTATATCCAGGAACCTCATGAAGTTCAGAAAGAAGTGCAAAGTCCTGCACTTGGGGAGGTACAACCCCATGCAATAGTACAGGCTGGGGGCCAACCAGCTGGAAAGCACCTTGCCAGAAAAGGACCTGGGGTCCTGGTGGACACCACGTTGAACAAATGCCGTGGGTGCGCCCTTGTAGGAAAGAAGGCTAACAGTGTTCTGGGCTGCATCAGGAAGAGTGCTGCCAACAGGTCGAGGGAAGTGATCCTTCCCTTCTACTCAGCACTGGTGAGGTCACAGCTGGAGTGCTGGGTCCAGTTCTGGGATTTCCAGCATAAGAGAGACATGGAGCTACTGGAAGGAGTCCAGCGAAGGTGGAAACAAAGATGAGGGAGGGACTGGAGCATTTCTTCTGCAAGGAGAGTCTGAGAGAGCTGGGAGAAGAGAAAGCTCAGGGGATAATCTCATCAATGCGTAAAAATACCTGAAGGGAAGGTGCAAAGAAGTTGGAGCCAGGCTGTTTTCATTGGCTCATTTTTACTCTGAGCATCACAGAGCACTGACGCAGACTGCCCAGAGAGGCTGTGGGGTCTCCTCCTTGGAGATCTCCAAAAGCCCCCTGGACGTGGTCCTGGGGACCTTGCTCTGGGTGGTCCTGCAGGGGTTTGGACCAGATGGCCTCCAGAGGTCCCTTCCCACCTCAGCCGTTCTGTGGTTTAGGATAAATCCTGGTTTTTAATATTTTCCTGATGTGCTTTGAAACAAAGCCATGTGAAGAATGTATGTGAACCCAACGAGGAGAGTGGTTTGGCATCAAATCTTTTTGTCTTCCATGTTTTGCCTCCCCAGGTGAGATTTGCCAAATACACTGTTCAGTCTTGACTTTAAGATCTTCCATAGCATCAGAGCAACAAGAAAACGGGTGCCAAATAACTAAGTGTGTGAGTTTGGCTGGCCTCTCCCTGGCATACTGCATAGCGGAGGCTGCAATGGTCTGTTCAGCCTTTGATAGAAAGCTGGTGAGCCCTGCAGTCTGCCTGCTCTCTTCACATTCATCTCCTCTGCCCAAGGCTGCCTGAATGTGCTCGATGGCATGTTCAGTCACCTGAGTGTTGATTAGTACTATGTAATGCTGTTGGGTGTGCTGGATGTGTGGTGGCCTTCTTACTATTGACAGTCCCTGTTGGCTGTGCCCGGGTCTTCATTGTGGTCTATATGGACACCAGATCTGATTCGGCTGTGCCCTCAGAGCTTCTGTGAGGACATTAAGGATAGAGCCAGTGCGTCCTGCAGTCTGTCATTTGCAGGGAGTAAATAAGGAGGCAGCCGAACAACAGACCCCACTTCAGGGACCACCAGGGCTATTCCAGCCTTCTTTTGGTGTAGGGCACCTAAGCAAGGAAAATAACTTCCTTCGTAACTTGGAAGCAGTGAAGGCAAAAGCTTTCTGGTGACATGATTCTTTCCTGAAGCAAAGTGCTTTCAGAGCTGTACTGGACATATGGAGATCTGCGCACGCAGCTTTCCATGAATATTGCATTAATCCATATTCCAAGTTATGAATTGCAATCAATCCATTCTTGTGCTAACCGAGCTGCAGCTGCTCCCAGCTGAAAAGTCTTTTGAACTCTGCCAGACGAAATATTCCAAGCCTCGTTCCAAGGTGCAGTAATTGTCATTGTGGTTCTCAGTCTCTCATACATATTTAATTTAGGATACATATCGAAATGTGCATTCTGCTGATGCTGAGGCTGGTGCCAATGCTTGCAGTGATGTTGTCTGAAGACTAGGAAAAAGCCAAAATTGTTTCAATACATGGTAATACGTTGATTTCAGCTTCAGTACAGTTAATCTGTATTTGTAGTAAATCATTCAAAACCCAAAGAGAATTCACTGCATGATAAATTAAAGGAAAAGCATCAGCTGCAAAGTTTCAGGGTGAATCTGGGCTTCCTCTGGCTTTGTGGTCTCAAGAGCTAGGAGACAGCTTTCCTCTATTGTAAAGACAGGAATCGTTTGGAAGTGTGGGCACAAGAACTGGGATCCAAGTTTTTTTCTGATTCCAGTGTAGTCCAGTGGTGTCTTGGCTTGTTACAAGGAGAGAACATCCTTGCACTTTAGATGTAGGCTCCAGTGATCTCACAGACTGGAGGGAGCTTAAAACACTTATTTTAGTATGAGATCTGGCTTTTTTTTTTTTTTTTTCTTTTTCCCTATCTTTAATATTAGTGGATTATATTCCAACTCTTTAAATTAATAATAATAATAAAAAAAAGCCTATTGATGACATAATGTGGGAATTCATTTCAATGCATGCACACAGTGTTATGTTATTCATATTGAATCCTCTTTTATGTTGTCTGGGACAGAAGGACATGATTTGTTCACTTTATGAGCTAAGGACCTTCATGTTTAGTGCTAAAGGCTGAGTACCCGACCTTTCCATTTTTAGGTCACTTCCTGGCATTGTCTGAGTGCTAGTTTTTTAAAATTATTTTGAAAAGAAATTATTAATGCCTTATGGTTGGTTACTAGTGAAGTTGTTCAGATTGTATCAGGTTTGAATGCTATTAAGCCTCAGTCATGTTTTGCCAGTAGCTCTAATTTCTCAGAAAATGGGACTGCAAAACAGTTTTCTTCTTTTTAACAGAACACAATTATTTAAAAAGGAGCAAATGGTGAATTTTATAGGGATTCAAAATGGGATATTTTCTCTCTGGTTCCTTCTTGTGTTTACATCCCTGTGTAGGTAGAATTTGGGGGATGTGTACATAAAAACATAAAATCAAATGGATTTCATCCTCAAATTTACAAACTGAAAATGGCCTGACCAAGAATTTAGACGGTGTTATTTCTGCGAGGTGTTGTCCATCACTGGGGGACAGATGCTGAGCAGCTCCTGTGGCCATGCCATGGCCCTCCTCCTCGTTGTGTGCAGAGGAGATGGGAGATGAAGGATGGGCACTGAGGCAGGGCAGAGGTGTGGTTGGGCCCCTGCCCTCTTTGCTGGCCCCGTGCTTTTGTTGCTGGTGGATTAGATGCTTTGAGGTCTGGATGCCCAGAAGGAGCTGATGGAGAGGGCTACAAAGGGAGTGTGACCAGCCAAGGGATGGGCGACGGAGGAGGCTTACTGTTTATCAAAAAAAATAAGAGATGGGGTCATTGCTGCTGTGTTTGTGTGCCTTGAATTCCTGTGGCTGCTCCCAGGAAGGACAGTCCATTTGATCTGAAAGGCCGAGACAACAAGTATTTTATATTTGCACATAAAATGACATTTCTAACCATATATTTGCAATTAAACCATTGTTTTTATTAGTCACAAGGGATAATTGCATCCAGAAATTCCTGAAGAAAATGTTATATTGGGCAAACAACATTACACTGATGTTTCAATTATATGAGTAATTTTCTAGCATAGATCAGCAATAAACTTCCCTGAATGGCCTATTAAACAGGAAGCAAGAAAACAGAGATGGGGCAGTTGCCAAGTGTCTAGCACTTGTGTGTCTGGTCGTGCCCTTGCTTCTTTTGTCTTTACGCATGTCAAGCAGTCAGTGAAATCCAGCAATGCCTGCAGACAGCAGGCATGTATGGGAGGGCTTTCTTTTGGAGATGTGGGCTTCTTGAGGCTGGGGGCTGGAAGGGAAGGGTTGATGCACACCAGGCAAAACTGCTGAGGTCTCCTTGGCGTGGAAGCAAAGACATCCTGGCTTTGAAAGGGTTTTGGTCAGTGTTTGGAGGAAGACCCAAAATATCTGATTAAAATGCCACGCTGGTGGCAGACTCTGGGTGATAACAGGCAAAAGGGAAGGGATCAGATCAGCCCCACTGAACAGGGCACCCATGCTCCTGCAGACCCAAACCCTCTGACATGCTATCAGAGGAAGCAGACAGGAGCCAAGAGCTGCCTCACATACTTGTCAGGTGTAGCAAATGTGTTTTTTCCATTGTAGTTCTACTCTCAGCCACATTGCCAAACAAGCAAAAGCCCTAGCATAAATTTCCCTTATCCTGCCATAAAAGTGCTTTTATTGGTAATAGCTTATTTCACACACTGAGCTGTTATATGGTGTTCTGGCAAAATAAATAAATAAATAAATAAAAAATAAAAACCACCAACCCACTAGGAGGATTTTCTGAGGAGGTCATGCTGGAAAAAAATGTCTCCAAACAGTCCCTAATGCAGAGACCGTCTGGAAAAAGGTCCCCAGTTACCCATTCCCCATGAGGTCCTTGCTGGTGTTTTCATGTTTAAGTGTGCAGTGTCCCATCTTTGCTCTTTAGTAAAGATCAGTAGCAAACTTTTCTAAAGGGCTGTGCAAGAAATCCAGGGTTGATTTATACAGACACACTCTGATGAACTTCTAGCTCCCCTTCCACTTTCTCTTTGGTTCCTCTCAAATTAGCTTCTAATTATCTCAGTTGTAATCACCCGGTGTGATAAAGTTGAAGTAATAATGATTCTTTTTGATAGCACAATGTTTTCTCTATGACTGTTGTAGCTAATAAAGACAGAATGCCAAGCTGCTTATAGGAAACACATTTTTACAGTTCCTAAACAAATGCCCTGAATAGTTCATGTACAGATAATAAAAGAACAAAGCAATCGTTCTAAGGAAAATTTGTATCTTGATTAAAAAAAAAAACAAAATCAAAAACATAGAAGAAAACAACAAAAAAACTCTATCTGTATATTTATTTTCCAAATTATTAGTTTTAAAGGCCCAGAACCTAATGTCAGTACTCCATGTCCAGATTCCAGGGGACTGGAGATGGCTGCTCAGTGCTGTCAATCTGCTTAGGTTTCTGCACCTCTGGGCAGCTCTTGATGCCATGTCCCTTTGACGCCCAGGTAAGGTAACTTTTTTCCCTGTGGCATGGAGTCCAGCAGGTTTTAGGCATGCCTCCCACGTCACATCTTCCCAGGAGCATGGTGCTCTCAGGAGGGATAGCGATGCTCCTGTTCATGTTGGAGCCAAACTCTGTGACCACAGGGAAAAGGGCTGCCAGGGCATTGAGTGGGGAGAATTTCTGCACCCCAGGTACGCTCAGATAACATCAGCAATGTGATTTAAAAGAAAGGCTTGGGATGTCGAGCAATCAAATCTAGTGTGTAGACTCTTTTCTTGGCTTAAAGAGCACTTTCTGTGCATGAAGCATTTCATCCCTGCTGTTTTTTCATAACCCTATGTAAAGAGAGGCTGGTGAAATCTACATTAATATTTGTCAAGTGTTGCATGACCCGCTTGCTGTAACAGCGCCAGCATATTACTGGAAGTCTTTGGACAAATTCATTGTTAGCATCAATGGCTGCGATTAGTAACTGTGACTGTGTGGAAGCTTTGGGCTAGGCATGTGCTATGTATGGGTTATTTTACCTCTGCTCTACGTGGCTGTGGGGAGTTTTGAGGGCTGCAGTGAAATACCGCACCAAGAAAAATATGGAAGAGTGGACTCGGAACATTGGGGTCCATGCTATGTAATTAGTCATATCATCTTAGTGTTATTGTCTGGGGTTTCTCCTTCTAGACCTTTGAATTTCTTTAAACCAGTGGGTACAATTTTGTTTCATTTTAGAGCTCCCAGTTTTACAAATAACTATGTGATCTCTAACTAAAGTACAATCGCTGCTACTCTAATGTTACAACATCAGTGATTAGAATGAATTTGTTCCTGACCACCTTCACAAATAGAATAATAAGCACGTCTGGTATCTTTTATTCTAACTGAGAGAAAATCTTTCCAGCTTAGCATCTAGGCAGAAAAATGAACCTAAACAGACCAAGTTTTATCAAGAGCAGAGAAGAGGAAAAGAATATTCTCACTTTTTTTCTTTCTTTTTTAAAGCATACAGTAATATCAAACTTGTAAGTTTTACATAAAGCGTTTAGGAAAGAAACAGCCATTATAACAAATGTGCTATTAGTTCTGCACTAATGTAACTAATTAGGCCCTCAGTTCCATGTGAGAAAAATGAATAAAGCACTGCAGTGTGCAGCTTTGTATTAGGCAGTCTTTTTCTGCTCTTGAGCAAACTTGTTCTGCGCGCCAAAGGCAAGAGCATTAATTGAATACAGAACCTGTTTATAAATCTAGCACAGCTTGCAGCTTGACGGGTGCCACTGCTGTTCATTCTCACCTTTCTGCTGTCCGTAATTAACCTTGCATAGCTTGAAATTCTCCATGAAGTGAAGGATGGGCTCTGGTTTTGGCTGGGTTGCTGTGACCTGAATTAAAGCTGCCAAACTCCTGCTGTTTCTTGTTGGCCTTACCTGGCCATAAAGGCCAGTGGGGTGTGAGCCAAATGGTCCTTCTAGTGATGTTGAAGGCAAGTGGAAGATAAGAGTCTTGTTGGGACTCTCAGTAGTTAAGTGATGCTTTTCCTTATAACAAATGTAGTGTAAGCCTTATTTCTCCCTAACCAAGGCATACAATACACCACAAGAGAGGTGGCTGGCTGCCAGAAAGAGTTATGCACGTAGATGTGCGCCTACAAACATAGAACAAAGATGGGCAAAGATGAACGTGTTCCTCCCTTTCAATATGGGACTATTCAAGTACCCATTTTAGTTAGTGGGACCATCTCTGTTTAGCCAAATTGAACCCAGTGTCAAGCTAGGGAGCCGGAGCAGGGACCCTTTCACCAGCACCTCCTTTATGCCACTTGTACCTGGTGCTGCCTCTGGTACTCTCTGCCACTCACCAAAATTGCTAAACATAGGTAAAAGAGAAAAACAACCCCAAAGCAGCTATCTTGCATTGGTTTCTGCCTTCTAGTGAGTGGTGGTGGTGGAGGCAAGGAGCAGCAGGGCAAGGCTGGGTCTGGGGTAGCCGCAGAGAAATTGCGGGAAGGAGAGCAGCAGCCCTGCTGTGGTCAGTGAGCTTCTAGACAGCCTCAGCTGCATGGGAAACCACAGCCGAATTCCTCATGTCAATGTCTTCATTTTGGTTATTGTTTGAAGGAATCTCCTTATATCCAGTTTCCAATCAAAACATCATGTACTCCCTAAAATCTGAGCTTGACTATGAACATGTTGCACTACAGGGACTGAAGTCTACCAGTCGTGTAATGTGGATGAATGCCTTTGAAAAACAGATCCTTAATCGAAGTTACACTTCATTTGTTTTTTAAATTTCCATTTTCCATTTAAGTGGCTGTTTCATTGCTATGAGAAGCATTAAGAGCTATTCATGTTTTTCTTCTTGTGGCTCTTTTAAAACTGAACTTCCCTTGTTGTTCATGTCCTGGCAGTGGATATTCTCTCTTATCTGCTCTGTACTCATAGGTTAGGTCCAAGATTACCTGTGAAGGGTTTTAGTTTCTTCATGCAGAAATGTGTGTGTTGTTATTTTAACTATTAGAATGTTTTCATTGTAAAGCACCGTTTCTTTCTCATTATGTTGTTGTAATTGTATATTAAGTTAACTTTAGGCAGAAAAATTCTTTTTCTTCTGTTATGTCTTCTTGTCAACCTGAAGTTAATTCAATATTAGCATGTAAATATAACATGGAGGTTAAAGGAAGCAATAGATGCAGCTGTGCTGTAACTGTTTTTTACCCAGCCACTGAAAGAAAGCAAAACAAAGGTGCAAAATATAGACGGATCTAAATGGCCAATTTCAACATGAGATAGGAGAAAGAAATGCTTGTTCTAAGATACAGTGTGGATATTAATGAGCCATCAGTTTCTACACAGGTATGGTCTTCGGTCAAAAAGACTGAAGAGGGGACTTTCCTGCTCTGACTTTTTCCTTTTGAACTTTTAACCAAGGGCTCTTGGTAGGAAAACCACTGCTGCAAATTACCTCTTTATTATTATTATTAGATAGCTCTTCTGATGGAATACATCTTTCTTGCACTAAAGAATCACCATCTCAAATAAAAATGAACCCCCAGAATTGTCAGATGACTGTCTTAAAACTTTGTAAGAAAAATGTTTTCATTCCAGGATAGGCTTCTTCCAAAACAACAACAACAACAAAAAAATACTTGTGGAAAATCTAGGCTTCTTCAACACTTAAACTCCTGAAAATGTCAGTGATAGTTTGTTCTGAAATGATTATTGAAACATATTCAAAGCATGTTATCAAAATGTTTTGTCTAAAGAAAAAATCCACAGCCACTTTAGATAAAAGATTATTTCAAAGCAGGACTTCTCAAACACACAAACCTCAGACTTCAGAAAACAGGAAAAAGTTAACATTCCATTTTTTCCCAGTAAAGCCATTTAAAGAAATTTATCATCACTACCTATCAGCTCATTAATCTGGCCAACGAAGCAGGAAAAGGGCTATCTGTGGAAAGAAGTCCACCTCAACTATGTCTCTGGATTTGCTGATTACCTCTTGATATCACAAGTTTGAGGGCAACTCTGCCCGTTTCTGCTCTTCTGCAGCATTCACAGCTCCAGTGCACTCTCTGGTGTAACTTGGTTTCAGTGTCTCCAGCATTCAGGTGTGGATGTGACAAGTTCCTTGTCATCGTCATACTTCTTTCAGCAAGCCAAATATCAATCACCCAAAGTCATTTTATACACTCCTAGTCAAGTTTCTTACACAAGATTATGCTAAGTTCCCATGACAAATCGCTGTGGAAGCACGTTGAGTTATTTTGTCTCTTCCATTTTTTAAATTTTCCTTCTACACAAGCAAGAATTCACTGGTAGTCTAGCCTGTTTTTTAGAAGTTTAAAAAACAGAACTTAAAAGAAATAATGTTTCATAGTGCTCAGTCCATCCTCCCCAGAACCTGCTGGCTGCGTGGCTGTGTGCAGGACAATATTGATGCGTCTTCTCAGACAGACATTAAAGCCTGTGTGGTGTGTGAAGTAATACAGAGTTTTAATGTCTTCTGAAAAGGCCTGAAGAAAGTAAGCAGACATTCATATGTCAGGATAGCACAGAGTCATGTTGTTGGTGTTTTTTTTCCTTTTTTTTTTTTTTTTTCCAAAGAAAATGCTAATGTCTGTTTAAGCACTTCCAAGGCATCGCACAGGTCACTATTACATCATGGGTGATTTCCATTTTCTGCTCTGCATCATTTTGTTTTCCTGGTGTAGGAAAGCAAGCTAGTGCTAGATGAATGCTGTGTGTAAGTGGAGGGTGCACAGCCAGGCCCTAATAGCTTCGTGCCTGCTTTCTTGTCCATCGTTTATCATCGTTATTATGTGTCTGCTAACAAGGAACTGTTTAGCAGAGTCACACAAGGGGCTGCCTAATGTTTTACTACCAGATTTGTTAAGAACGAAAAGGATGGAAGAGAGGAATAGTTATAAGAAATGGGGAATAAACAGAGGCTTTTAAATGTAATTCCTGGCTGTCATCATCCTAATTAGCAATGGGTCTACTTGATGTCTCCGTTCAGAGGGTGTGAATAGTACTGCTTCATGTCTGTCACGGTGATTAATGTCTTTTTTAGTAATAAACCAGTAAAATATACAGTCGTATCATAAATCTATACAGTACCCTGCTCAAGAACAAATATGTGACATTACCCAATTACATCAGTGGTGATGTCCTCTGTTTGGACTGCTGAAAAGTCAGACTGATGACATGTTGGGGGTGTCTGCTGAGCCAGAATATTCAAGGGACCAGATAGAAACAATAGCCTTATAAATATACATTGAATTTAATAACAGTTGTTTCACTCTTATTCTCTACTCATTTTGAATTGTTCTCCTCATCATGGAAACCAGCTTTTGCTGCATGATCCACTACAGAAATGGAGAGACAATAGAGTTGCAGCTAAGTGAAGTGCATTCATCACGCAGTGTCCTTGATGCTCCCCTGGAACTAGTGAGAGAAATGGGTATATCCCACTGAATCCAAAATGTTGTTGTGCTCATATTACACATACAATGGCTATCAAAGGCAGCTCTTAAAGCAAACCAGTAAATTCATATTAGTTTTAGTGGGCTTTCAAACAGCCCTAAGCTGAAGCCTGTGGCTTTGAGGAATTTGATAGCTACATTTTTATTTCACTTTTAAGCAATTCCAAGACTCCCAGTGTTCATTTCTTATATTGCAGCAGCCTTTCTCAAAAGCACTTTCTCATGCCATGTAAGCTAGAAGGTGACTGGAATTGCAGAATCAGATGAAAGAGAGCATTATCTGCTGTCCTTCTTCCTAAAGGAGGTATTTCTTCAGCTGACCTAGTCTTAAGGAAACATTTGGCTCTGGATTGCAGTGTTTGTGGAGCAGTGCAATCCTAATTTACATGACAGCTGATGCTAAGATACTATGCAACATTTTAGTTTTTGCTTATTCACTAAATACTTTAATGTCAAGATAAATAAATAATCAACGCATGTTGCAAGGTCTAATAGCTAGTTCTCTGTCACACAAAATAGGATACCTTGCACTAATGAGCTGCACCTCACCAGACTTTTATGGCGTAACTTCATTTTGAGAAATGTGGTGCTCTGAAATGACTGGCAAGCAATGCTGAATATTAGTTGCAGTAAGAAGAAATGAAGAATTATCATTTATAAGAGATTCTTCTTCTTCTTCCAACAAATTCTTCTCTTTTGGCACAGCCTATAAGTTACAGAAATGTATGGTTCTTATGGGACTTTCACACCCAGACACTGACTGTAATTCCATGCCGTGCTAATGAAAGTCAGCGCTTGCAGGGAAGTGTGGTTACAGCCATGGCAATCAGTGCTTAAGGTTTGTGTTCTGCAGACAAACAGCTGTAATGCTCAGCTCCTATGCATCTCAGTGTGTAGTTTTTCAGAACCTGCAGAGAAATTGGGTACTCAAGATCACACAATCTATCTGCAGAAAAGTCAAATACAGGTTTTGAGTCAGCTGAGTCCTTGTGCGGTAACCACTGCAAAGCACTGTTTCTCATTGGGTTTAAGGAATGCATATGAACCTTATGGTTTTGCTCACTCAGGGATAATTGCTGAACTTTCTCTGCTTGGGTGAAGATGATATACATAAGAGGGAGCAGGACTGGACTCACAACGAGGATCTGTACTGTTTTCATTTACATGTACAGGAGGCATGCATAGATTTTTGTGTCCGTGCCACAGTGGTACTACTAATCCTCAGAAAAGATGCGGTATGGCTTTCTGCACAATCATTCTTAAACTCTGGTATGTGTAGTTTCACAAACTTGTGCCTAGGTGGTAGGTGAGGGTCATGATCTTTATCTGCTTTTGGCAATGGACATTCTGGAAGCTGGAGATGATGGCACTGGTGTAACAGCACTTGTTTGGGAGCAGAACTATGTCAGCTGTTAATGTTTTTCTGTGAGCCACAGGGGTGCTAGCTGTGAGATGTGTATCTCTGGTTGAAGGAGAAGAAAAGCCCCGTAATTGTCCTTTGTTTTTTGTTTGGAAATAGGGGTGCTGTGTACAGCTGTGGGTATCTTCACTGAAATGCTCTCCAGTGTATGTTCACAGAAAGGTACATTAGAGCAGTAGTTAACTCCAGAAGTTAGTAGCTGCTTATTTGAAGTCCCTGTTTTATCAGTTACTGTTCAGCAGAGCTGAGTTGGCAGACTGACCTCACACTTTTTAAGACCAATAATATGTGGTCTATCTTTTTTAATTATTTTAAAGCCCCCTCCCTCGTTACACTCCAACACTGCAAGATATTTTCTTATTGATTTTACTTGGATTTTTGCTGAATTCAGTCACCATGGCTCAGTCTCACTGTCTCTTTTCACGGGGCTGGGGCAAAGAGTCATTTGTCTGTATATCCCATACAGAGTCAAAGGAGCTAATGTGTTTTTGCATATTGTTTCACCGGTCCTATTAAGTAAATTGACTGTGATTGAAGATTCAGCAATGTGCACACAGAAAGCCTTCTCTGTGAAGTAATATAGCAAATTTGTTACTTGACATCTCACCTGATGTTAAGTTGTCTTCTTTTATCAACCAGTATTTTTTGAATATAAAGTAAATGCTGTAGACTAGGAAACCTATTTCATGTGTGCCACAGCAGCACTCTGTTTCAGACGGAGGGAATATAAAGTTCATAAAGCTTTCCATGTTCGATATGAAGGGCAGGAAGTAGCCAACATGAGTCATGAGCTGCACTACCTCAAGAATACTAGTTTTCATTTCTAAAAGTTTAACAAGAATATTAGTTTTCTGTGAATTTAGTGAATGATACAGCTTCCAGTCAGCATTCTGAACTTTTATCATGCATCTTTCTGACCTTCTTTTTGTGTATGCTAAGTTTTTATGCTAAACTCACCTGAAACTCTTGGGCTCCTAAACTCTTGGGCTCTGTACAACAATAATAATTTAACAAATCTTAGCATGTAATAAAACCAGCATATTTATTTGAAATACCTCAGTATCAACGTGTTTTACAAGGAATACTTACACAAAGTATTCCCTAAACAAGAAGTAGGGGAAATGTATAAAGATGGAAATTGTGGTGTCTTTTAAGACAGGGTAGAAAGCAGAAGGTTCTCAAGAGCTTTACCATTTCATGGGTTGTATTTTCTCTGTGAGCCAGAGGATGATCATTTGGTTTAAGGACAAAACAGTGTATAACCTCTGTTTTTGTTGGTGCTGTTTCATGGACTCGTTCCTGGATATTAATGTTTTTCCCTCATTCTGCTGGGTGCTTTTCCTAATAAATATTTATGGAACAAAACCAACAAACTGAATCTTCTTCTTGACTGCTGGTAGCCCTAAAAAGGAAGATATATTAACAAGCTGATGATATCACTGCCTTTGTGCTGATGAGTATAGCTAGCCACAGATTTTTATAGCTTGGTCGGGAACAGTTTAAAAACTGTTTTGGCAGATCTGTGGGTGCCATTATGAACTTACTTAACTCCTTTTCCCATTTCCAGACCATTTAGTTTTAAGTCTCTCATGTGATGTTTGCTAATCAGGTTATATATAGAATCAGAAGCAAATGAAAATTAGAATAACATTGAACAAAATGAGAATAGCATACAAAAATCTACAATTTTCTCTTCATACAATTTCATTTTTATTATGGTAATGAAATGCTTAAGTATGTACTCTTCAGCTAGTAAAATATATCTTGGTATGGTAGTATTAGCACATATTTTGTAAAACTCCAATGACAATAAAAGGATACATAGTTTTATGACTAGGTAGCAAATTGGCAATATCACCTGCAAGCTAAGTGAAGCTAAAATAACTCAACTAATGAGATAATAACACGTTGGACTAAAAAACAAATGGTGTTGTGTAGGTGAAGAAATGCTTTACATTAAATCCAAAATATGGGTATAGTTCAAATAACATTAAGGTTCTGACTCAGGCAAATGAAAGTATGGAAAGTGAGAGTTAAGGCTGCCTCTCTATACTTAATATGCCCTGGTGCCTTTCCAACAAATATTTTATTATGTGAGCTCTCCCAGTGATTTTGGAACATGAACAGCATTTTGGACCTCCATAGGGGTTTGACAGTGATTTTTTTTAATTTTAATTTTATTTTTTTTTCTGAAGCCATTGAGCAAAAACAAAAGTGCAGAGAAGTGGAAGGGAGAAAATCTTCAGTTCCATTTTCAGTCTGTTAAAGGTAAATATAAACCTTTCTGTGCAGACTTCCCCTCCTGTCTCATATTAAGGTACAGCTAAAATATTTTCTTAAAAGATGTGGACTGTAGTTAGAACTTGGTCAGAAGATCTTCATTTTATGCCCCCTGCAAATGTTTCAGTTGCAGAGAAAGCTGCTTTCACCCCTTTTGTACAGGTAGTTAGGCAAACCTGCAGTCAGAGCTCTGCTCTTCTTGACTCAAATCAAAAGCTTCCTCTACTGCTGGTAAAATTGGAAGATGGACTAAAGTCTTCTATGCTGTACCCTGATGCTGAGCAATTTTGGCATGATGCCATGCCAAACTTTGTTTTCCTCTCCTGTGGAACAAAAGCATCATTCCAAGCCTTGAGAGCTGGCACAAAATAAAATGGCTGGTAGGTGCTTTAGGTGGTGATGGGAACAGAAGATGAGGATTTAAGTCTAGGTATCTACGTGCTCCTCCACAGAGCAGTATCTGAATTTCCTGCACACCTCACTAACTTATATTGTAGCTGCCCGTGTTACAAGTAGGAATATGAAAGGAAGGAAATGTGTTGCAGAGCTGGGAGTTGATTCCTCTCCATGTGAGAGGAACTGGTTGAGATTCCTCAACCAGTGCAATACTTCCAGGATCTTTCTTCTGATGGCTACAGATTTTCTGCATGCAGCCAAAATGGTTACTGATTCATCTGGCATTTCCGTAGGTTGTCATTTGTCCCTGCACACTTGTGTCCAGTATTCCCATTGATATGGATGGGAATAAGATTAAAAATCCAATTGAGCTGAATGCTGAGTAAATTATATACAATATTCTCCCTGCTATTGCTGGCCATTCTGTGGAGATCAGTCGATACCTCCTTAGTTCAGCCATTAGTTGTACTCTGAAAGCAAATCCTTTTGTTTTTAATTTTCTTTTTCTTCTTCACTTGAAACAAAATAGCTTTATAGTTACCACCAATAGCTCCCAAGACTTATGGAAAATTAGCAAGGTTATAAAACCTACAGCGTGTGTGTGGTTTGCTGTTGCAGCTGCACTTTAAAAGAAAAGTAATATACTCACTTGTCCTCCTTAGAAAAGCATCTATAAATTAACACTCTTTGAAAAGTTCCTGATGCCTAGCACAGTTTTTATACATTGCAGCCAAGACGTGGCTCCTCCATTTTTAAAACTTTGGTCCATTTAAGCTGTCGTGCTGAGATCCGAGGGGTCTCTGTTCTGGTCCTTTTCTTTATAACATTATCTGGCCACATCTCTTCCTTCTAACAGGTGTGGTGTGGGACCTACACAGCAGCTCAGCACCTGACTGCCGTGTTCTGCTTCCACCCAAGCTGAGGAGCATCCTAACCACCTTGTCTGGTGGGAAAGGGGAAGAGCCAAAGCCACCGCTCTGGGGATGAAACCTGGAGGAGGGCTCAGGCAACCCTGTCTCCTAAGGTCTTAAGGGCTGCCTTGCACCTTCTGCTGTCAGAGCCCTTCCTCTTCTTCCTCACACCCTTTTGTTCCTCTCTGCTGTAGACCTGGGACTGGGGTCTCCTCTGTGTGGCAAGTGGACACACGGAGCTGCCTTCAAAAGGAGTCACCACAAGGCCTCAGTCTGGCTCGCCTCCACAAAGGTCATGCCTGAGAAGAACCATGAGGCCACCTCTCCACGTGGAAACCGTGAGTGTGACCATGGCTGGTATAGTGTCCTCCCAGCTCCCCATGGGCTGTGGGGCTGGAGACCAGTGTGCTTTCAGCAATAGCAGGGTTGTCACCTTCCGAGCACGCTGGGAGGGCTCGTGCCCACGTTGTGAGGGCCTGCTGACATCTGTGTTCCCATCCACTCAGCACTGGGGTAGCTGTTTATCCACCACCCTTCAGCAATGAGGTTGAGGGGCATACCTCAGAAAGGCAGCACATCGTGCTTTCTGCAGCACTGAGAAACTTAAAACCAATGGGAAGGATTTGCATTAGCTCTGCTGCCAAGAAGTCTTCCCTAAACTCTCTCCTTCCATAATATCTGGGTCAAAATAATACCGACTCTACTAAATCTTCAATTTTCTTGCTTTTTGTGTATCAACACTAGGACAAAGCAATTACAGCCCCCAGAGACACACACGAGCGAAGTGAGTGAGGCAGAGATATTAGTGTTGCCGTTGTCCTTCCCTGCCCTGTCCTCTGCCTTTGTTAATCTGCATGTGCAAATTAAACTGAAATGAAACTCTTAATTTATCATCTTGTTGTGGTGACAGCAGGCAGGACCAGAATGCTTTACAAACACGTAGCACCACATTAACATCAGAAACAGATTCTTCCCCCGAGAGAGGGGAAGATTTCAAAGAATGCGGAAAGATACCACAGGGCTGTAATCCCTCTTGCTGTACAGAAAACAACCAGTTGTTGTTGAAACCCTTGGAGGGGGGAGGTGGGCCCAGGGATCTGCACAACACATGTAGGCTACGGCTTTTCCACCATCGACAGTGGATATGGGAAATTTGAAATAAACAACCTTGGGGGGTGGAAGGAAAAAAAAACACACACACACACACACACACACACAAAATGCATGGCAAAAGGGAAAAGATACCGCACGGTAATAACTCAATGTGACTGCCCACAGAAGTGAACTGCTCTGAGGACCAGCCCTCTGGATGCAGACCATCTCTGCTACAGCAGGCTGCGGGCTCTGCTCACGTCACCACGCTGTCTTTACCTGCTGCCGCCCGTCGCTGTAGGGCACCGAGCTGCCCCTCTTCCCCTTGTGGGGTGCTAGCAGATAGCCCAAGATAGCCAGGGCCATCCGTGTGGATGCCCTGCGGTCCTGATTTAGCAAAGCACTTAAACACATGCTTAAGGGATTTGCTGAGTTGGATGCTGCTTTCTCCTCTGGCTCCCTCCACGTCTCCTGGCTCCCTGACCACTTGGCTCCACCACTGCTTTCTTTACCCTTTAGGATGCTCCCACCATCCAAAGCTGGACCCTTCTCCTTCTCCACGGTGCCAGAGGTGCCTCACAAGGTAGGTCCTTTTTGGTTTATTTTGCAGCAGAAGTTGCACTTGCTCTGCCCATGCAGTTAGGAGCACATCCCGTCCGGCTGACAGCCCCATGGAGTGTGGTCCCCAGCACCACCGGTGTGTCTGGGAGCTGCCCCTCCTGCCATTTGGACTGTAGGGGTTTAAGGAATTTAAGACTGTACATCTGAGGGCTTTGGTAGGAATAAGCTTCAGAGCTCATAAGCCACTTCTCTGATAAATAAAGCTCCTCCATTGAACATCTAGGATCTCTTCAAAATGTTACCATTGCTCCTGTATTCAACTTCAGCTTACAAAATCTTCAGAAGTGTTTTGATTCCCACAGAGGCAAGTTTATTTATTCAGTCCTGCTCTGCTCCATCAAAGAGACCCCAGTCGGGAGTAGTCATCATTCATCAGCTTGGGAGGGACTCCCGCCTGCAGTAGCAATACTCTGCAGGGAAATGCAAACCTGCCAAGCTTTACTTACCTTAGCCCAGCATGAGGTGATGCACAGCTCTGACACGCTTTGGAGATCAGCATGGGGGAATGCATTGCCTGGCAGGCACAGGGCTTGCGTGCCCCCACCACTGCATGTTTTTTCATGAGTCCCAAGCCCCGTGGGATGACACGAGAGTGGGAGCAAAGAAAGTGTGCAAAGCAGCCCTGGGTGAAGTATGCACAGCTGGAGGCGTCTCGCGGTGTTCTCACAGGGGAAGAAGAACAGGGGAGAGCTGTGAGCGATGATTAACTATAGCCATTAAATGCAGAAAGCAGTGACATAATTTTGGGAACATGAATGTACCATTTGAACTATCCTAGAAGAATGTCAAGTGCCGTGAAAATAACACCATATGTTTAGAGAGCCTGTTCTGGAGGTTTCCAGACCACAAAGCTGGATTTTGCTGGGCTGGAGCGCCCCGGCGGGCTCCTTTGCAGACGCGGCTCCTGGGGTGGCAGACCCTGGGAACTTGTCCTTTGCATGGGACAGCTTGCCAAAGCCTCTCCAGAGCCACCTAGACTAACAGGCAGGTGCCAGCGTGGAACTGTGTGTTCTCCATACGAGGCCATGCGGCTTGTGAATCAATGGCTGGACTGTTTTGCTGTGCTGCCACGGGTCTGGATGGGATCCCAAGGCTTCCCCCAGGAGAACCTGGATTCAGGTTCTGGAGAAGGTGAGCCAGCAGGCTGATGCTGTGCCCCCCTCCCTGTGAACCAAAAATAATAATAAGTAAAAAAAAAAAAAGAAACAACAACAAAACAAACAAACAAAAACAAAACAAAACAAAACAAAAAACACAACAATACCTCTTTAAAAATTGTATTTCAGGTCTCCATAAAGAAGCCTATGAGGAAGTCTGAATTAGCAGGATTGTTTTGTTTGGAGGTTTTCCGCTAGGACTGAGGCACTATGTATAAGGCAGACTCAAGACTTTGGCATCTCTGTCAAAAGCAGCTTGCAGTTTGGGATTTTTGATCAAGCAGTGCTGGGGGGCAGACATGCGGAGCTGGGTGGCACAGCTGGGCACCAGTTCCCTGCACGGTACTGCCATTTGGAAGTGGGGGAGCAGAGGGAAAACCATGCCTGCCACCACTGTTAAAATCAACATTTCTGCAAATTCACCTGCAAGAAGCAAACCCCTTCAAGTGCTGCATTTGAGAAATAAGTATTTTTCCCATAAGAGGCTTTAAAAGAAAGGGCCCTGTTGAAAGAAAAGAAAAGAAAAGAAAAGAAAAAAAAGAAAAAAAAGAAAAAAGAAAAAAGAAGTGAAGTTCTGGTGATTCAGCTGAGCAGAGCACAATGTACTCAGCAAAAAATAAGAAAGAAAGGAATGAAAGTGTTAGCAGAGACTTGGTTATTGGCAACAGAGGGGTATTAGCCAAGTTATAATGGATTGTCAAACTAGGTTCTTGTTTGTATAACCTCCCAAGTTCCTTGCACTGAGTCAACATCTAGCCATCTGGGATGGGGGGGAGGGAATAACTTTTTGTTAAAAAAAAAAATAAAATCATGTAAAAATCAGTTAAATTTATGTTTCTATTCTAACGGAAGACGTGTTTGAAAGGAAAACATACCTTTTGGAGTGAAGCATTTGTTTTTATTCTTTACAAGTTCTTGTTTGAGTTCATGTTTGTTAAATGGCTTGTAGTTATTAAATCACAGCAGTTTCCCCTGCTAACATAAAAATAGGTGTGATTGAAAAATTCATAGCAGGAAAATAAAACTGCCTTTCACCCACTTGGACTTCACTTGACTTGGTGAGATATTTGTAAACCCTGACTGACTTACAAGCGTATTTCTTTCAGAAAGGAGTGCAATTCAGACAGAAATTTGTCAAGAAGACCTGCAGAGGCTGCAGAAATAACATCACAAATCATGAGTCTACCCAAGGGCACGTCCGTTCCCAAGGTCTGGTGCTTCCTGACAAGGGAAACACAAAACACTTAAATAAGAAAGCAAGAAAAACTTGGTTAGCAAAAATGGATTTTCAATAGCAAATATAATTTCATTTTCCAACCAGTTTCCCTCCCATTTCAGTCCTATCTTATGGTTAAGACCCCTTGGTTTTGGTAGACACAGCAAGAGTGTCTTTAAAAGAGTTGTGACCTCTTGTCGGTGTACTGGTGTGTGAAGAATAATGGTGCTGTGTTTTGTGCTACTCTGTCTTCAGTCCCACTCAAAGGCCCAGGGAACTGAGTGGATGGATATCAGTTGGCTTGTGGTGACTTTGGGTTAGGTCCTGCTTATGTCTTGTGCTAACGAAAAACAAGGATGATATGTCTGAGAGCAACTTCCCTGACTTTGTCCTGCTCTGCTCCATAAGGGAGCATAAAAGAACAATTATTTTCCTATGCAATTATACTGATGAGTACAGAGGTGAGAGGAGGTGGCAGCCCTCTGGTCTCACCATGGTTTTCTGAGAGCCGGGGGTGACAGTGGAGTCCTCTGCAGCATGCCTGGCAGAAATCTTCCGCTGAAGGAGCATCTGGTGGTGTCTACAAATAATTGATTTATATGCTGTTGGTGTCATCCAGTTAGCCAACAAAAAATTTCCCTAGGAATCATTCTGCCATGGGATCTAAGTAATTTTGCACAAAAATCCTGGTGGTAGCAGTCCTAACACTTTGTTTTGTGGTCGTGCATGTGGGCAGATTTACTAACTTGCAAAATTCAGTACATCATAATCAGTTTCTGGGTCATTAAAGAGACTTGGCAAAATTTTACTGTACTTCGTAACAAGTTTATTATTATTATTTATTTATTTGTTTGTTTCAAGTCAAACCAGAGAGAGAGCCTTGAATTTAAGTGTTCTGAAATATTATTTATTTCTTCTGTTTTCAGAATTTATCTTTGGTTTTGCTACCCAGAAGAAAAAGAAGACCCTGGTGGCACTGTGTGCTCATAAAACAAAAGAGAAGAAATAAATTATGAAAAAGAAACTTTCAGAGACATGGTATGTCAGTCATTTATTTTCATTCATATGAAACTGCACTCAAAGAACTATATCCTATCTAATTCTGCCCTACTGATAAAAAATGTTTCCTCATCAAGAATTAACTTTCTCTTGTGCACAAGGATTTAATTCATTTAAATCCCTGTTGAGCTTTTAGCACACAAATGAAGTGTTATACAGTTCTGCTGGAGCTCTTGGCATTGGGTGAACTTTTCCCATCATAATGTTGACTTATTAGACACGTGCAAAGTCTGTCCACCTCGTGGTGGCTGTGCCTATGAGGCAGAAGGCAGCACTGTGAGGAGTCCCAACGTGGACAGGGCAGCTCGAGTCCTGCTCCAGTGGGCCTCCTGCAAGAGGTTGTGTTTGGAGGGGATAATCCCATCCCATTGGGAGGGTAGTGCACATTGCTAGGTAGTTGTCCTGCTTCAGGGCACTCTGTGCTTTCTGGACTTCACAACGAGTCTGCAGATCTTGCAGAAAACGCCCATGAAATTTAAACTAATGTGAGCCTCTTTGCACCCTGTCGGTGGGGTCTTTGGTATGTTGGTAGCTGTGGGGATGTTACGCAGTGAAGTGGTTTAGAGTTGTGACCTTGAGACGAGGCTTGCAGTTCTGGTGTAGTAATTGTGGAGATCCAGAGAGTGATACTGAGCCCAGGCCAGTTTTTAAACATACATCCCTGTAACTGAGGATGTGAGGATGATGTCTGCATGTGAGATGTTGACTCTTACCCTTGTATATGTCATAATAATAGAAATGCAAACAACTATGTAGAGAAAGGCATGCGTGTGGGCTTTGTGTTATAAAAATGTGTCTTACGGTATTATTTAGAAGCTTCATCCTGTTGACAAGAAGAAAGGAGATAGACTTCATATATAAATGCTGGGCTGCTTTTCATTTACCTGGTCTTCTTTGTACTCTTCTGGCAAAGTAAAGTGGTCTTTGTATGGATGGAAAGATAATTTGCACATCAGATTTTTAAATTCTTTGTGTTTTTTGTACAATACTAAATTACAATAAAAGAGACTTGATATAGATGAGGGTGAAACATACTGTTTGCCTTTCCTCAGCCCTTTCAGTGCTAAACCTGGTTGTTCTGAAACTTCATCTGGACTGGAATTATAATTTGTTCTGAGATATTCTTTATAGGAAGGAAATATTAATGTTTCCAGAACAGAGAGATTTTCAGGGGGTGATGGAGCAACACAATACTTGTCTTGTGTGAAGTTCTTTGTAAATATAGAACTGCATATTTATAATGGCTGTGTTTATCAAGTATCTGTGGGCAGGGAATTTTTTTTTTACTGACAAGGGCTGATTACAGGCATGGCAAGTCTTCAGAGATGATGTTAAAGTTAACGTGTCTCCTGATTTATGAAATCAATAGAAACATTTCTTTTAGACAGGTTTTAGTTTCTGAAAAACACTGATAAGAAAATGATTGCTATAAGTTACTTATTTAAGATTAAATGGACTTTTTCTTTTTCTTTTTTTTTTTTTTTTTCCTGAGATTTTTAGGGTAGGTAGGTCCCACGTTCATTACATATCATGCATTTGAATATCCAAAAAAGGTGAATTTAGTCTGAAAACCCTTCCACAAGCTTATCTGGAATTTAAGTCTCAGCAGTAACATATTATTTGCAGACAGAAAGGTAAATGCAAGGGAGTAATTTATTTTTTATTTTTTAGTAAGAGTTGCATGGGGTTTTGGCCAGACAGTCATAGGCTTACATCTAATTACCCGTCAAAACTTTGTTTTCAATTGTTTTGTCTTCAGTATTAACTTGAAAGAGTATGAATCAGCAGAGGCCAACAAGTCAGGCTGTTGTCCTGACATGGAATATTTTACTGGAGGACTTGTGAATCACTTCAGCAGTATAAAAATCTTCTCATTGCCCTTAGGTTGTTGTCTTGCCTTGTGCTGTGAATGGCTGCAATGTACCATATGCCTCCTGCTTCCTGATTTCTCTTTGCATTGGGCCATCTAAAATAACTTTCCAAAAGTCCTTGAAAATTTAGAATCTTCTCCTTTTATTGTCAGACTACTTTAGAGTCTGTCATCTGCCTCCTTAGTAAATCTGTGTTCCTCCTCCTTTATTGACAAATTATCAGTGTTTGGCATAAAAGGACAGCTTAACTCTTACCTTTAATATTAGGCTATGGGAAAGAAAAGAAGCAATGCTGTGGAGACAAAGTAAAAACTAAGGAATAGAAAATGGTTCAACTTTAGACATTAGCTATATTATATGGCAATATTCATGTATTTCAGCTGCTGGCTACACAAAGAGACCAAAGTTTCTGTTAACTTAATCAGACAAATGTTCTTGAGTTATGTAAAGTTAAAACCTTTTAGAAACAGAACTGGCAGCAAGCAGACTGACAGTAAATTATATTGTTGATGATGATGAGGAGGATGCATCTAGCTTTCCTGTTCTTGAAAACTAACTGATGCAAACTGATATTCTATTTTAGCCACCAAAGGTTTGCCTAGTCAAAGAGTTATCAGAGAATAATTTTGGTTCAAGCTCTACCTTCTTCTGAAATAACTTTTATGTATAGATGAGTCTCATTGACCAGAAGCACATATGTCCAGGTCCACCAGAGTCCTTCAAAGCTCAGCATCTCTGCTCCTGACTTGTATGCTCCTAGCTCTAGGAACAGGATAAAGAAGTCCATCTTAGAGCCATAAGTTCATTACCCAGTGAATAGGCAGAACTCAGAGTACGAGAAAGGGCTAAATTATTGCAAAATCATGTCCATAAAAACAAGTAATGAATATTGCAAAGAACTACAAAGAACTATAAATACAAAATATGTAGTAGATGTAAAACAGAGATACTGTGTAGACGTATCCAGAAGGCTTAGATTTTGGAACAGGCTTTGTTGGGAAGTAGCCGAATTGCTGTCACTGAGGTCTTTCAAGAAGAGATTAGACAGAATCTATGAAGGACATGCTGGGCACATTGGAGCTTGATTCAGAACAAGGCAGCACATACTTGGTGGGATGAAATCATAGAAATGCAGTGCTGGAAAAGATTTCAGATGATTAACTGCTTTAGGCCTGTTATGGACATATTGACAACGCAATTATAGTACAGATTGGACTGAGCCATTTTTTGAACATGATATTAGAAATGTTAGATTGATTCATAATAATTATCATGTGCATAAAGCCAGGCTTTTGTCTTTGTCTTTATTCTGAGCTAAAAGACTCATACACTGTATGTGTCATCTACACTGGGTAGATACTTTACTATACCCAGCAGTGTGGCTTCTGCTGTCTCTAAACTGGGGAAGAGAATGCTGTCTCACTGAACAAATATGTAAACAAGAAATATTAATATGCATTAAAAATTTCCCAAACTTATGTCTACAAAAAATGTAATTGCAGGCTAGACTGTCCTCTGCAAGTTGCTTATGGGCCAAATGTCACATTGCATCACTTTTGAAATTAGTGTATTTATTTTGGGGCTCTAGGCTTCAGATGAGTTCCACATGTACTCCAGATTTAACAAATTCATCATTGGTGTCTTATTATCACTTGAAATTACTTCACAACTAGGTCAGATCCAGGGTTCTCATTTGTTTTTCATAGCATGAATCACATTTTAATACAGAGTGTCTTGTGTATATCTCCTCTTCCCATTTTGCAATTGTGAAACACACTTGTGGTGTGGATAGTTATTATATACATGGAAAAGTAAAGTTAGGAAAATATTTCATGCAATTTTAGCTTCAAAACAGCTCAATAGTTGGGACTAAGGAGAGCCAGCTCTGTATGACTAGCCAGTTCCCCACCATGGGCTATTTCTGAGGACATCTGTCAGTATCATTTTGTAGTAATTCATTTCTAAGTTGCCTGTGTGGATTCATTATTTGTTTTTTCTTTTTAAAGGGTTCTATTTTTCTGTCTACTCTCTCTCTTTGCATATCTGTGTTCCCCTCTGCTGACAAGACCAAAGCTAGAAAGCAGTGTGAGAGGTGGCTCCGAATCACTAGTCTCGGGCATATGTGAGTCCAGGGGCAATGAGAGAGAGACAGGCTTTTTGAGCAGGAAATTGGAAGAAGGTCTGGTCAAATGTTCTTCACTAAAGCCCACTTTTTGAAAAAATATTGTGTTTTTGACCAAAAAAACCTGTCTGCTTGCCCTGCAAATTACCAGTTTTTCACAAAATATAGACTGCCATGCCAGAAGGGGAAAAAAATAAAAAAGGTTTTGTTTTGGGTTGTAGTACAACAACTCTTGTAGTTGCCTGGTGGCATTTGTAGTTAGGTTGCCTCACCACAGGGTTGGTGTGTCTGACTGCCATCTGGGTCTGTCCCTCTAGCTGTACTGAAGCCCTGCCTGTCCCCCCAGAGGGGTGTTGGCGAGGGGAGGTGGGGAGCACTGTGGGAGGAGAAGCCCACTGGCATCCCTTTTCCAGGATGCCTGAGGCCACTGGGGGATGGCTGTGCTTGATAATGCATGTTAGCCAGGCTTAACACATTTTAATAAGACAGTTTAGCCTATGGCTTCTGTACGCTCATTTATGACTCCTCTGTCTTTTCCTAGTGAAGAGGTGCTGCCCTACTTATTGTTTGTAATCAGGAAGCCTGTCTGAGGAGAGCTCAAGGGATTAAACTGACCCAGTTTGGTTTGTTTGGTCATTAGGATTGTATAGCTTATGATCAGAAGGTATACCTTACCAATCCAAAAAAACATGCTCTGTTGCAATGGTTTCAACAACAGGAGAGAAGCAAGCTCTGACAAATGTATTAGCGCATTCACATTTGCACATGCTTATTTACAGCTACTTTACTTCACAAATCTGTTAAGTCAGCTCCCATTTTCGCTCTGACCAAATTCCCACTTGACGCTGCATCTCAAGTAGGCTGTGTAGCTCTCATCAAAAGTACATCGTGAAGTTAGAAAAGATGCAGAGAGAGGCAATCAAAATCATTAGAGGGATGGAGCACTTGGAGGTGATTGTGCCAAGAAGGTCCTGACACAAAAGCCTGCTGCCAGCTCTGCTGTAGCATGTAGCACCTGGGAACACTGTCATGTAGCTGCCAAATTAGGCATCTGTCACGGGAATATGGCTCACAGACATAGTGATTAGTTTAAACATAAAATGTGCTGGGCACTGGCTAAAAATATGCCATTTTGACCAGTGTTACAGAGGTTGTCATGGGGACGTCTTGCTCTCTCAGTCTTTCATAAAATCCTTATGGAAGCTAAAAGCAATGGTTTCCTCAGAAGGGTGATGTGAGGAAAAAAGCATCCTGCATTTCAGCTGTTTTAAAATGAAATTTAATATATGGAAATTAGGAGCGGAGATGGTATCATAGGGCAGATGGTTCTTAGAGGGCCAAACCCACTGTGAAAATCTCTTTCAGTACTAATGCGGAGAAGTGAATCTGGTCTCTCAGTGGTTACTTGCCAGTTCTACAAAAAATAAAAATAATAATAAAAAAATATATAAGAAATTGTTTCCAGGTTCTAATTAGTCAAAACAATGTGCACTCTGTGACACACTGGACCTCAATTTAATGGCAAGAACCTCCAGTTTCTTTGGCAGTTCGGAGCTCTGCATTGCACTGAAAGCTATGTGGCAGCTTCACAAGCATTCCCAAACTTTGGAATATACTGAGTAGTGAGCTATTTGGTTACGCATATTAAGTGGATTGAAATTGCTCCTTGTATATTGCTTAAATGCAGCTTGATCTGGGGTTTTGGCATGGTGAAGATGGAAGGAGAATGAGACAGAGAAGGGAGGATCTTCCTTACACGTTCAAACAGAAAAATTTGGAAAACAGTTTTGGGGATTTAATGAATAGCTGTCTATGGCCCTTCCCATGAGAAACATAAAATGATCATTAAATTGTCTCTACTTTTCATATATTTTCAGTGTGTACTTTTCCTGTCTGCTAGGTGATGGGTGGGTTTGGGCTATACCGCTTGCACAGTGCTGTCTGCATAGGCTCCAGGTGAACTGGAAGAGGAAGAAGTGCTCTGCAGAAATACCAGGTTTGGCCCCAGGCATGTCAGCAAGCCAGGCTTTTCTACTCAGATGGAACTCTTCTGGGAATGCTACAGCAGGTTAGGTAGATAGTCACTGAAATGGTTTCTGGTCAGTCTATTGACATAAGAAGTCAAAATGACAGATATATTAATAGCTGAAATCAATGTTGGAATGGTTCTAATTTCTCTGTTGGACCAAATGTTTTTTGATTATCATTCTGGGGCAATTCTAGGGGAAAAAAAAGCTTCAGATTGGAGCTTACGTATGTAGGACCTTCCTGCCACATAATGCAATGTAGAGTATGGTCATTGCCATCAGCGGCCAATCTGAACCCTTTGAAGACATGCGTGACCATTTGTCAAGACCATTTACAAAATGAGTGTATTTCTTGAGTCTGTTTAGAAGCTGGGGCAAAAGAAATCCCTTCTTCCCTCAGTTAAAGAAATAAAGATCAATGTAGTCCAAAGTATGACCTCAAACTAAAGAATAATTTTATGATGAGGCTATATGTTATAAGGTAGACTATGGAGACAAACATAGACAGGAGTAGCTATAGAAGTACAAATGAGCATGTTTGTGGTGGAAGAGCAGCTGGCTAATGTCCATGTCATAACGGTCTGAGATCTGTCACAGGAAATTGCAGGTCTGGTAGAAAGGATTTTCAATATTCAATTAATTAAAAGGTAGCAATTTATGACTTGGGGATAGTGCCTGTAACACACTCTACTGAAGTAAGGAAAAAATCATCTGGGCAGTTTATTAGTGTGACCTCAGTAGTATGCAAGGATTTGAAAAAAATAGAAAACAGAGATAGAAAGGCAAGTAGAAAATAGACTTAAAAGAACCCAAAACACACACAAAAAAACAGGAGTTTATCAAAGATGATTTTTCCAAGGTTAACTGATACTTCTTGACAAGACAATTCCTTTTTAGAGGAAGTAAAATGTAGAGATTTAGTCTAGCAGGGCTTCAGTACCACTGAGTTGTGTGGGAGACAGAAATAATCTGAGAGAGATGGGCATTTCTACACAAACTGTGAAGTGGTAAGGAACAGGTTAAAGAAGAAGCAGCAGATCTGCCTCCAGAAAGGGCAAGGGTTGAGCAGGAGGAAGAGAGCTGTGGCATTCCTTCTGCACCATCTGGAAAGTGTTCCTGTTTAGCTGTCCCATTGATAACTTTGTCATCAGAAGTCACAGCACGCTAAAAGCATGGGATGATGAAATGAGTTTGGAGGCATTGTCTGCAGACAGAAGGACTGAAATATTTTTCCTGGGGAAAATAGGTGGACCTTCTAGGTGGACCAGCAGAAAGGGGACCAAATATAGCAACAAAAAGATCAAGATCAAGGAAGTAGGCTCGGTAAGACAAATGGTTTTGATAAGTCATCCTAGTATAACCTCCTGTGCTGAGTGAAGGTTGCTTGCATGATTATACAGTATTTAATTAGGTGATCACAAGCTATTTTTTCCATAGCATGTCAACCAGGTTCCATGTATAGATCATATGTCAGATAGAGCAACTCCAAAGGTGCTTCAGGCAATTTGTTCTGAGGGACACCTGCTTTTTCCACTGTAGAAGTCAAACATATGGACTGAATGAAGGGCAATGAAGAAAGAAAATGGTTAACGTGTACGAGGACTATTAAATATCTCCCTCAGGAGCAGGACTTTCTCTGTCTGTAATGGCAGTGTTGTTTAAACCAAACTTTTCTATTTGGGGAAAAAAAAGAAAGAAAGATCATGAGGATTTTTCAAAAATATTTATGAAATTTTGGAAAAAATGGAATCAGTATTTGAGAATGTTTTGATTGGCAAGAAAGCTTTGGCTCTTCTACCGCTTGCTAAAAAGACTGTGTTGGTTTTTTTTAAAGAAAATTTCCAGATGTTTGGAGGGCAGTTTAAAAAATGATAAAAATACTTAAATAGAGTAAAAATTTACAATATTCTAATCTATGTCCATACATGCTGGATCTATATTGTATTCTTAATATTTTTAAATTCTGAAGAGAGTGATAAAGTATGGTATGTTTTCATATTCTCTGTATTCTCAGCTCTAGCGCAGAGGGCTTTTAGAAGGTACTTGATATAAATGGTTGCTCGGGAAATATCTTTAAATCTGCTTCTTTCTCCATTATTCTGCACTATTTTTGATATAGGAGTATCACAAATATTGAGAGCTACTTTGCAGTGACTGCCACAAGTTAGCAAAGGGGGCTAGGGAATGCATTTTCAGAACTGCCACAGTTTGCTGGGGCTTCAGAGTAGGTTTTGTGTTTGGGTGTTGTTTTGTTCAGAACATAGGAGCAGGGAGATTGAAGAAATAGAACTCTCTTTTTCTTTTTCTTTTTTTTTTTTTTTTTTTTTTTTTTTTTTTTTTTCCTTTTTTCTTCCCCTGTAATCACTGGTGAATTGTTTAGTGAAAGTTTTTTAACTTGGGTCACTCAAATTAAATTCATGACTCTAAATTAATGTGTCAGACTATGTGGCATACATTTCAGAGGCCCCAAGCAGCTAGTTTATTCTGGCACCAGGAGTATACACACAAGTTTCAAAAAACGTATTTAGGTGCTTAACATCAGGCATCTTGACTCTGAAAAAAAAAATCATTTTTAATCTGTCTTGCTTTAGTTTCTTGTTCATGTGAGATCCCAAGATGCAAACGAAGATTATCTTGATGTTTTCCTTTGCCTTTATTAAGGAAAAATTCTTGCTGGCTTCTACTCAGTGGAGATTTGGATGGGACAAGTCCTGAGAATAGAATGATTAAGCCTTTGTCGAAACCCCTCTTGCTTCCTCATGACTTCCAGAGCTCTTCTAAGTCACTCAGATGCACCTCCAGCACCAGGAATTAATCATCTGCTGACAGAGAGAGAGTGAAAAGCTATTAGTTTTATAGGAGCTTTT
The DNA here is from genome assembly GCF_965140915.1 of Aythya marila. Lineage (NCBI taxonomy): Eukaryota > Metazoa > Chordata > Aves > Anseriformes > Anatidae > Aythya > Aythya marila. Next base: position 31,704,886 of record NC_139045.1, on the reverse strand, counting down.
CCCCCGTGAAATTCCATTGCTGGTTGACTCTTTCTGAGAGATGATGTTGAAACTGAGAATAAATTCAGTTTCAACATTTTCATATTCTTCGCTGTCACTGCCAGGAAAACGCTTGACTCTTATGCAATAACAGTCTGGACTCCTTTCAGTGCTCTCCGCGGTAGGAATGACACTGTAATGATCTCAGCTCCATACGTCCTGGGTTCTGGACACAATCTGCTCACTTGGGCTCCCCATAGGTCTGAAACTTCAAAAGCAGCCTCCAGGTTGTGTTCTCGGAAAATTCCTCACTGTGGCACTAGACCAGATGGATGAGGTGCTCACACATACCCTTCAGTACAGCTCTCCCTGCACTGGCTAGGCTGGGTACCAGAGACAGCCTCATGGGTTGTGAAACCTAACCAGAAAGCAGACTCAATCTTGATCGGCCAGAAAAAGCTTGTTCACGTGCCTACCCAGTTTCTCTGTAGTCGCGGTGATCGTGCTTCAAACACAGGCTCTTCAGGCCAGCTGAGCCCCTAGGCACATCCTTCATGCGTCCTTCTTTTAGAACAAGTTCTAAACACCTTATTGTTTTCATTTTAATGTAGAAATACATGTACATAGCATGTGACTCATAAGGTGAATTTCCCAATTCACGTTTTATTTCCCAGTTCTTAGGGAAGAAGGCTGTGTCGCAACTGTTTTCAAGGAGTTGCAGTGATTTTATTTTATTTTTTCCCTGCATTGGACAACCATGTTGCTGACTTTCCTTTCCAGAAGGAGGTGGTGTTGTCTAGTGGCTGGAATGCTGCAGCTGTATCAGCTTCTTTGGGGTCCCTCTCTGTTGCTGCCTGTATGACCTACAGCACGATGGCTAAGCTGTTTCTGCATCTCTTACTGAAGGTTAAAAATACCAACCGCGTGAGACATTTTAAAGCTTTCGTGGCTCAGAAGTACTTGGAAATGATTAGGTGAACGATAGCAAATAGGCAGTTATCAGGGCTTGCTAATTCCCCTCTGACGCAAGATGGCCAGTCGGTCTGAATAGTCCCATCTACCTTTCTGTGAGTAGCCAAAGTGTGCTAGTGTGGAGAAACAGGAATGGTGCATGCAGACACAAAAAACCCTGGAAATGGAAAGAAACAGTACTTACATGACACGGGAATGGAATGACTCAGTAATTAGTTCTTGGAAGGGAACGTTTTACAGGGAAAGTGGATAAATTTAAAGGGCAGTCTCAGTTACAAAATAATCCATGAATTACTTAATGTATTACCAATTTCACTGTTATTTCAGATCTCTGAGGCAAAATGCTCCGAATTACTCAGGCAGCAGAATCTTCTTTTAAGAAATCATAGCAGTCTAAAACAAAATCACTCCTTCCCCATTGAAGGCTTACCTCCTTAGACTCTCACCTCTCTCCCTGACCTCAGGGTTACTACGCAGAGATTATAATGAGGACGAGAATGAAACCTGATCTCCTCTTTGTCTTCAGACCTGTAGAATTGTGGTACCCAAAGGATTCAGTACTTTGTGATTTATGACTTCTCTACTTTATTATGAAGAAATGTTAAACATCTTTATTTAATATGTTACATATCATATTATCCAAGTTTGGCTGCTGATTGCAATACGCTCACCCTTTATTCCCTAGACGGGCAATACCTATCTGTAACTTCCTACATTGTTATCAGCTTTTCAGTGTTATGCCTTATTTGTGCAAATGCAAGTTTTTCCAGTTGTCTGGGTAATTGTACCATCTGAAGGACATTACCCTGCTTTGTAGACTGCAAATTCTTCCAAATCATTTCCTAAGTTAATAAAATATTTTATTTTTTGTTTAAAAAAACCACCCAAACCCTAATTTAGACTAACCCCTCTGTACTTCTCTTCTCAGAGGGGTCCTGTGCAGCCCTTGACTGCACTTCTATTAACACCAAGAGAAATTTCTCTTCTGGTTGAAAGGGAGTAAGTGATAAAGTGCTAAAGTGCTGTTGGGGTGTGGGTGATAGCATCAAGCTGCACAATACTTTTAACAGATAATACTGAGAAATGAGGCAAAACTACATACCCTCTCCCTCCAAAATCCAACAACATCAAAAAAAAAAATTAAACCAAAGCTTTTTTTTTTTTTTTAAGCCAATGACAGAACATCAAGCCAGGAATCAAGTAGGTCTGTGTTCTGTTCTGCCTTTTGCCTGGAAATCACATTCCACTCTGAGTCAACAGTGTAGCCAAGAAGCAAAGTGACATATTTCTTAGGAGACAGTCAATGAAGCTGTAAGTAGTGCGTCTGATTGAGTGTGAGGACTCAGACTTACTTGATTACCTCAAGGTGCAAAATTCTTAAGTGTTATCCTTACTTTATCAGCTTTAATTAATAAAGCAAAGCTCATTCCTGAAAAGATTTGCTTGTCATTTCTTTTTCCATTTCTTTTCAATTTGCGTTTGGCTATTAGAACAAATATGACTGTTTTTGAAGCTTGGGGTGAAAACAAGAAGTCACCAGGACAGTACTATGGTACTGAATCACAACTTCTTTCTTTCAGGATAGTTGATTTGACTCTTGCAATGAGGAGGGGACAAATTACTGCAGGGAGCAGTGACTGAGAGCATGGAAATGATGATCAACCACTCTGGGGCATGTGTGGTCTCTCTCTGCTCCTTCATCTCATGGAAACATGTTTCTATGTGCATGGTAGGTGTCATTTTCCACGACAGAGTAAAAAGTCACCTGACTACAGAAAAAACGCAAAGTCTGGTCTGGGAGCATATTGTCTCTGGGCATTTTCTGCATCCATACAAAGCCTTACAAACATGTAAGTTTGAGCCTTCACAGTTGATCCTTCACAAATGCAAATCCTATCAGTCTAGAAAGTCAGCTTAATTTTGCTTACTGTGTATAAAGAGGCTCTTGCTTTGCAAGAGCATGATAGCCTGTTATGCCAATATGGTAAAACATGTGGTTACTTCTCTCTAGGGGATGTAAAAAGCTCAGTGATCTTAAAGGTCAGAGAGTAACAAGCACCATGAAATGAAAGGATAAAAGCAAATGAGTATTACAAAATCACCTTTTGTCTAATTAAGAAAAACTGTTTAGGAGCCAGAAGGTGTTGCAGTAGGACTGGAGGATTAGATTTCAGGAATAGGCAGTTTTACAAATTTACAGTAAATTTCAGCATGTGCCTTTGTCCCATTGGAGCAGCAGTTGATATATGTGTGCTGTTGAACAGGGATAGGATTATACACATTCTTTAAATTAAGCACATCCTTAACTGCTTAGCTAAATCAGAGTCTTAGTGGTCTGGATACAATGAGAAGAAGTACCTCAAATCCAAGGGTGTGAAAACAAGCTGGAGATTTCTAATAAGAAATGAGAATTTAGGGTGCAACAGATTAAAATTCCTCTGAGAAAAAAAAAAAATATGCAAAGAACATGAAAAAAACCAATGTGGCTTCACAAGGGACTGCTCAAAAAATCTGAGGTTAACAAATGAACTGTTCTGGAAATGGAAAACAGAGGTGGCAGCTACACAAGAACATTCCCTAAGTTACTGCTAGCAGGAAAAAATGAGAGTTAAAAGCCATGATGAGTTAAAGCTAAGCAAGGCAAAACAATCTGGGGATGTGGAGCGGCATTTACAAGAAGATTAGTGGAATTGTGGGCAAATGTGGAATAGCCTGTTAATCACTGAGAGGATAGTAAGTTATAACCATAACCCCCAAACTCTAGATATTCAGTTGCTTTTCAAACTATGTTAACATGCACATAAGGGTTTCCGGTCATAATTATATCCAGTAAAGCATCTACTGATTAAGGCAGAAAAGATGTCTCAAAGCCAAGAGGGCTTAAAAATGTATATCTGGCAGTGTCCAGAGAGCGAACAAACAGGCAATGCAGAAAATTCAAGGTTTAAAAAAAAAAAAAAAAAAAAAAAGGACAAAGAATGATGGTACCCTCTTTAAGCTAGGGAATCCTGGCAATCTCATCCAAAAAAAAGTCACTCCTGCTACACAGTGGTCCTTACTCTGTGAGATACTTAACCCCTCACTGATGCTGCCTGAAATGCCTGAAATTGAGCTGGAGGACAACTCCCATGGCTGAGAACCTCTCTGAATGACATTCAGGCCAGTTCTTTTTTCTTACAATCACTGTTATTAATGGCTGGAGCAAAAGTGGAGTCTATAGGAGACATTAATAGGAAAGGTGACACTCACCAACCCAGAAGGCAGTGAGACTTTACATGGAATGTAGCTTATAGGTGTGGAGTAAAGTGAGACTTAGCAGCTCAGATGTCCAGAAGACACTCAGTAATTGTTATTAGAGCTTCAAAGGCCAAAAACAGCTCAGGGAGATGATGGAAACCTATCTATATGTGTTATCATACTTGGCATATATTCTTAAAGCACCAGATTTTAAAGACCTGAAATCAAAGGTAACACTGAGGAATGTATTGTATTGGGGTGTTTGTCAAAGTGTTTCTGGCTTAGTCAGTTATTTGACAGTCTGTGGTTAAAATGATCATACCCTCAAAAATGTGGCCAGTCCAATGTTATTTTCATCCTTTCCTTTTATTCATCACTTTCTCTCTCCCTTCTTGTCCTTTCATGTCACTTCTCTGGGCATGATCTATCCAGCATGGTCTATCTTATCCCTGGTAATGGCCTCTCTGCTCTCCAGCCATCCTCTCTGCACCGTGTGAGCCTTCTTGCAACATGAAAGTAGACACTCTGAACAGACCTCTACATTTTACTGGCATTTTTACCCTTACCACTAGGAAAAGAAAAAAAAGAGGATGTTTATACTATGGACAAGGGCCGAAGTTATTTAATTCCTAAAATATGTTTTGTTCTGAAGCAGTTTCACTCCCCTGCATTGCCGCAGTCCCAGGGGGCTTGTAGAGCCTTGCAAGAATGCTCTTCTGCCTACCATGGCTACAGCTAGGTAGTGAGTCACGAGCCACAATGGGGAAATCCTTTTTTGTTTCTACTTTGAATATGTTCTGGTGGACCACTTGCATTAACATTTATGGCTTTCATGACTCTGAACTCACAAAGTCTTCCAGAGTGTCCTCAAGATCCCACACTCAATTTCTATTGTGTTATATGCCTTTTTTCATGAGATGGTGCCTTCCAGATGAAATATATATATATATATATATATATATATATATATATATATATGGGAGAGTAAAACGTGGAATGTATATCCTACAGCCACCAAAGCAACAGAAAAACGTGGTTTCTTTATCTCTATCAAAGTGATGAGTATAAGAAGTATATATCTCCTAATATTTCTTCTCCATTCTACAAGAAATATTCAGCCACGGCCACACACAGAGAGCTAGGTTCCACTGGCCTAGGTAGGAGCTGGAAACTCTTGTGCAAGGAGGTGGATCAGAGGCAGGAGAGAACAGGAGTACTTGGGCAGGGAAACTGAGAGTAAGAGTAGGCTGGACAGGGGGAGAAGAGTGGAGGGTGGGTTGGTGTCCTGGTTTCAGAATTAACAGAATTAACAGAATTAATTTTCTTCCTAGTAGCTGGTGGAATGCTGTGTTTTGGCTTAGGATGAGAAGAGTGCTAACACCCCGATGTTTTAATTGTTGCAGAGCAGTGCTTATACCAAGCCAAGGACATCTCAGCTTTTTGCTCTGTCCTGCCAACGGGCAGGCTGGGGGGTGCAGTAAGAGCTGGGAGGGGACAGACCCAGGACAGGTGACCCAAACTAGCCAAAGGGGTATTCCATACCATCTGACGTCATGCTAAACAATATATAGGGGTGGCTAGCCGGGGGGAGGGGGCCGGACAGCTCGGGGTTAGGCGGGGCATCGGTCAGCGGGTGGTGAGCAATTGCATTGTGCATCACTTGTTTGTACATATTATTATTACTTTCCTATTTCACCATTGTAACATTATTATTATTATTGTTATTATTATTTTGTTATTATTATTTTCCTGTCTTATTAAACTGTCTTTATCTCAACTCACGGGCTTCACTTTCCATTTCTCTCCCCTGTCCCAGAGAGGGAGGGGGAAGGGTGAGCGAACGGCTGCGTGGTGTTTAGCTGCCAGCCGGGTTAAACCACGACAGTTGGGTGTCCAGCTCAGGCTGGGTTGGGAGCCAGGCCCCACCTGAAGGATGAGGGGCATGGCCATGGAGATGGAAGAGGCAGACTGGGATGAAAATGAGCTGAAGATCAGTGGGTATAGTCAGGACTAGGAGGAAAAACCCATAACTGCCCTGAGGATCTGCAAAACAGTGAGATTTGAGTTCAGCATTTATCCGTTGCCAGCAGATGCCTGGGGAAATGACTGTCAGTCAGCCTGTCCCTGTCCCTGAGAGTTCACATCACACAGCTCAGGAGTTGGAGGGCCAAGAGCTAATGAGTGTGGGGGCTGTCACCTGCACAGACCTCTGCTCGTGTCTCCTCATGCAGGAGCAGGAGCCCAGCAGTGCTGCCGACAGAAGAGATCAGGACATTTTGCTGTTGCTGCTCATTAAGTAGTGCCAGTCACTCTGCTCGTGGAGTCAGAGAAAAATGTGCTGTGCAGCAGTGGCATTCAAGACCATCCCTCCCTGCAAGATTTACCTGTAAGGGCTAAGTTTAAATAGCATGGATAATTTTTAATTTGACTTTCCCAGCAATGTGCCTGGGGAAACCTGAGCAGCATATTCCAGAGACTTCTGCGATGCCACCTTCTTCCCACAGGCTACTTGTCCAGAAATACCCCATCCTAGATCCCCACCTCCATCTGTGCCCTTTTGCCATCAGACCAGTGGCTGCCTCCTCCTGCCACCCCAGCCCAGCAGCACCAGCATCACGGCAGGACATGGCTCTGAGCCCAGGGACCACTGCAGGCATCACTGGGCCAGCACAAGGTGAGCCTGGGGCAGAGGCACAGGCTGGACAGGTGCATGTTCTGGCTTTATGTTTATTTAATGAAGGAAACCGTAGCATCCATTTATAGCAACACTGGGAAATTTCTGAACCGATGAGTAAGCGAGTTGCTAGCTTCAGCTGTGTACTTCTCTCTCTATTAAAACAGAAGAATCTCTTATACAAGTGAAATATTAGCAAAAACCTCAGGTCCACACTTCCCAGCCCCATGCCGCAGCATATGTCTTGTGGCCCTGTTTGCAATAATGTGTTGACATGTGGAAAGCTCTCCCTCCATCCCTTCCTCCCTCTCTCTCACATATATATGTTTTTTTTTATTATTTTTTATTTTTTCCAATTTAAAGTGATGTCTCACGGCATGAGATTAATTTTGATGTGCAAACGCAGCGCATTCCAGGTGTTGTTAAATAATCAAGGCCTTTCCAAAGCAGACAGAGGACAGAATGCTTATTGTGCCTGATTCACAAGGGCATAAGTGAAGTACCATATGGTAGCCATATTTATTTATACTTTGCCTTCTGCTATGCTTTTACGAATTGAAGCACTGGGGATGATAGCTTGTTTACAGATAGGTCCAAAATGTTGTGAAGCTGGAAAAGATTGATAATCGTTTAGCATTGTATAGCTTGTCTGTCTCTTAAGATATGAGTCAACAGTTGTGGATACATCGACTGAAGCAAACAGGCTTCCCTTGAGATGTGCCAGTAAACGAGTATATGTCATATCAAGCCTGATGTTTGCAGTGCATAGGTTAATAATGGAGAAGGGAGGCATATAAATAGCTATACACCACTAGGTATATAAATTTGGGCTCTTCTGCTCAGTGTGCTTGAAGTGTGCAGCTTCTCTGAGCTGTGGTTTCAGCATCACCCCCTGGGTCCTTGTAGGTGAGGAAATACCGATGGAGTCACTTGCTGTTGCTCTTCACTTCAGTCTCATCCTATGTCATGCACAGGAGATGGGGCATTCAGCTCATGTCCCGTAACCTTGTGGTGAATGGCCTCTGCTCCTCTGCTGCAGCACTCGGTCATGTGTGTGAAATGTGCTCCCTGGAACACTTCAAATACAACCTTAGCTTTTATACATCGCTGAGAGGTTTATGGGGCCATCTGTCTTGAGCCAGTGAGCTGGTACAAAATGTTTTCTCCAAAAATTAGACAGTATTTCCATATATATAACTTCTGGTATGGATTGCTGAGTTTTGCTATTTATCTGTTCCAGTGTACGATGGAAATGATTTGATAATGGCACTAAGGAAAAATTCAGCATAATGAATTAAGAATAACTTTGAGCCTGGTTCAGTGTGCACACTGTTAGCTGAGTTTTACAGATTATGGATTGCAATTTGGGGCTTTTAATAGTGTGTTTACATTTTATCTATCTGCCTGGCTATCTGTCTATCTATATCCAGGAGCCAAAGCAAAGCTCATCTTGCAATTGGCAATCTCTGTCACTTAATTCCTCATTTCACTTTGGTCTGTCCAGGATATCTCTGTGCTCTCTCCTTGCCATCATATCTAAAAGATTTCAGAAGTCTTATTTAAAAACTCCATCAAACAATTCCTGAGAAGCAGAGAAGTACAGTTTTCCAAATTATGATTGAGGAACTGAGACATTTATGTGGAAATAAATGGGATTCAGGTGCTAAATAGTTTGCAGAGTTGGTCTGAGGCTCTGGCCTATTGGGACTGGCTGCTAGGCGTTTTGAAAAGCACTGCAGGAAACCTGTATGAGTCTGAAGGCGCCAATGTGTTTTGAAATCTGATAGCAACAAACTCATCCAAAAGCCAAGGTTCAACACTGCAAACATTATTCCATTCTTATTTTAACATTTCAGCAGACGTTGTGATTGTATTTGGATTTTTATTTGTTTGGCTTTTTTGTTGTTTTTATCTTGCTTTGTCTTAAAAACTATCAGCTTAGTGAGTAATTAATTCACTCAGTATGAGTGGATTTTATGGTGATATAAGTATCAACAAGGACTTTTCTGCCAAGATTGTGCTGGTGCTGGTGGCTATGTTACTCTCAGGGTAAATGTTTGCGCTGTATCAAGCTTAAAAACTGGGGTCAAGAGGTAAGCTTTTAGGTTTGTAAGGAGTCATCTAGAAAGTCAATTTTTTTCCAGACTTGCTGGGTGTTTGTCAAGTATACGTCACACAGAAAGAAATATTTATCCTTTGAGAGCCACGCACATGTTTCTGAGTTTACCAGCTTACGTGGTCATGCACTTGTGAGAAGAGGTTGATCTACGGGTTAATTATTCGCAGTTTCTATACGTTCGTTGTTAGCCCCACCAAGGTGCACAGCTCTTCCTAAAAGATCAGGAGAAAGGCAAAGTCTTGTACCCTAGGACAAGAGCACAAAGTGTGCATAAGAGAATCTGGAAGAAGCAGCAGCTTAGAAATAAAAGTAATGATGATGGTGATGATGATAATAATAAATCAATGCAGTAACACCTTGTGGGCAATATTAAGAAACGATTTAAAATGAGAAAAATATATTTTTTTCTATACAAGGCAATGCACATCATGAAGTTTTTCTCCTGTAATTCATTTTTACTGAGCAATTGAATTTGTCAGAGAAGAGCATTCAGAGATTTTGACATCATTATGGCCAATTTATTTCATCGATCCAGTTGCAAGCGCAGTGTAAAGCCAAGGTAAAAATCCATGGCTGAAGTGAATCTCAGCCACCCTTTCAGGCATTTTGCTGTTTCCTAGAGAGACAGCACAAGGTACAAGTCCAAGTCTACTTCCCCAGCTGTTTGCAAAGGCTGAGGGAAGCGCTGGACCAAATTCCCAAATCTCTATGGGCATCATGTTGAGATTCCCCACACCTCTCCCTGCCTGAGGGCACCCTGATGCATGGTGCTTTTCAGATGTGTACCACCCATCCCATGCACGGGCTGTCCCTGGGAGCTTGGCAGCAGCCTGCTGGGGCTCCACATATGGTGGCTGCTTCTGGGTTTAGTGCTGCTTTTTGTCCAGGGGCTGGCTCATGGAAAATGCATGACTAGTCCCTCGAAAGGCTGCTTCTTCCCAGGCAGGACCCATGCGGCTCATAGGGATGTAAATGCGCGGCACAGAAATGTCAAAAGGTTATGGGATTCTTGACAGCAGCCCAGCTTTCAGCAATCTGGATATTTAAACAAGTAATCCAAAACTCTTGGGCTTGCAAAAGCTACTTTTTAAATTAGTCTCATTAAGTCTTTTTATTTGCATGCCTCAACAAATAGTTGTTTTACGTGAAGAAGATGTTAACAGAGGTTCTCTGCTTTGCTGATTACAGATTTATGATTTTGAATATCTGTTACAATATTTTGTGGTTTTCTATTTCTATTTATGGCTTTTTTGGCTTAACCCAGGCCAGTCAAACTCAGCCTCTTGAGTTAGTGGAGGAACTACAGAATATCGCTTAACAGCAAACAAAAGCAGCCCTGTAGAATAGCATTACGGGTGGTTTTTGCAAGTCCTGATCTCTGAGTCCATCAGACTTCTTGGAAGGAAAGCAATTTTTTCCTGAAAATAAAAGATATGTGTCCACCAAGGGCATCAAACCTTCCTAATATGGACATTTCCATGTCATTTTTATATTTTTTAATAAATGTTCACAGGGTAATAGAGAGTGAGTTCTTGGACACTCTGGCCTATAAACTTCTCAGTCAGTCATTCCCTGGCGGTGTTACAGAAGGGTTTATGTTAATTTAAAGCCATGCTGGGAAGCGTGGAGTGTTTATATGCTCTGTTCAGATGTCCTGCCCGCGAGGAGCTGCTGTATCCTCAGCATAACCTTTTGCCTCCCTGTGGCTTCCCCTCCTCAGCCCTGTGTACAGCTGCTTCTGCTGCACCCAGGTTGTTTTTGCCCTCTTGGTCCACCAATGCCATGAGTGTGGGCAAAACCCAACTGTCCCATCCCTTAAGGACAGTGTCAATTTGTCATCTCCTTTGTCCCTGTGGCAGCATGGGGAGGGGTGGGTCAGGATGGGCTCAGCATGTCTCCTGAGGGGTTTCACTTGCCTAGAAAGCTCCCGGGTTGGAAAAAAAAATCAAAGTATAGGAAGGCAAACCATGGGGGAGCAATCCTGGGGGCTTCAGGTGTGAGCAGGAGGCTGCTGAGCACTGCTGCACTGCTGAGCACTGAGCGCTGGTCCTGGGTAACACCAGCCAAAGGAAGGAAGTGGCTCTCAGATGTTCATGCCCATGTGGAAGCCCTCAGTAGGGTGTGCCACCTTGAAAGCTTGCCTGGGTTCAGGTTTTCAGCAGCAGGGAGGTTTAATAAGCATTTTGCTCTTACCTCCAGTGGCACTGTTTGCATGGTACTGTTAAGAAACAACCTACAGTGGTTACAGAGATGAAAGTTAGCATGTACAGTCAGGAAACCCAACACACCATGCAGTGAGACAGAGGTGGTGATGACCAACCTGAGCTGTAATTCAAGCTGAATTTCTATTTCACAAAGGATTTTTAAGTTATGTAATAATTTGCCAAAGTAAGCAGCAAAAAGCTATGCATATCTTCTCAAGGGAAGATAGACAAATTTATGGAAAATGAGGAAACATGAAAGAGAGCCACTGGCTGGATTTATGTGGTTGGGAGTAGATGCTGAGATATCAAATTGTCTGTATGACTTGCAGTCGCAAATGTAGGTTTAGATGGACCATTGCTTCTGGCTGTGACATACCTAGGCTTTGGTAAAAAAAAACAATTGATTCCATAATACAGGAAGAAACAAGAATGATAAAATCTAACTGTGTTGGAAACAAGCTTTCTGTATGAAACTTGTGGTTTGCTGTCCATTTTGTTAGACTTGATCTTCTCTCCACAGAGGGGCTTTTTTGGCAGCTCTGGTGATTCCACATTATGTTTGTGTATGTTTTGCCGTAGGGTATAACCTCATTTTGTTCCTAGTTTCGACACAAAGGACGGAATAAGTAAATATGAGTGTACGTGAAGTACACACACACGCACATAGACATCCCTAGCAGTAGGTATTTGCGAGATCAGGCAATAACAGACGCTTTTGAGGTGCTGTGAGCATCCTCTGGACTACCAACAGCAATTTCCCAGTGTAAATAAGTTTAAAGATTTTTAAAGGGCATTTTTTGAGACTGTAGCATGCTGTTTTCTGTTATATTAATTTTCTCGTGGGATTTCTGTGGCTTTTTGTTTGTTTTTCATGCAACCTGCCTAATTCTTTTCGTGTCAAGCTTTGCTCATGGGTGGGTATTAAGCAAGCAAGTAGGGGCTTGATTGGTCTGTACCCTCTTTGTTAGGGAAGTTCAAAGCCCTAACTTGGTTGCCCTTCAGACAAGGTCCTTCTGGTGCCAGGAGGACACGGATTATGTGGCCACTGGCCAGCAGCAAGCACCATGTGTACAAAACTCCCCCAGCAGCGCATCTAGATGTTATGCTCCAACACAGATTGCAGGGTCCATGTGGGACATCATTGTTGCGTCTTGAGAACGGAGGGGATTTGTGTTAGCAGGTCTTACTTCAGATAAAGCTGTACGCGTTCAAGATAGCCTGGAGCTCCTTGTGGAGAATCAAATACACCCACGTGTGCTCTGAGTTGTCATGCAAAATATTATGGAAATAATGGGAATTTTCTTAGGGTGATTGTGTATTAGAGTTGAAGAGTTATCCCCAAGATATTAAATCTTTCCTGCCATAGTACCCCTTAGAGGGATGCTTACATCTACTCATCAGAATACATACACATTCAACACAGACATTAATTTTGATTCTTTTCTGTTAACCTTTTATTTTTCTGCTAGGATAAAGATTATGAAATCACATCAACCGATTTCTGAAGATTGCGATACATGTCTTTTTTCCATCCAAGACAATAAAATGTATTACAAGTGCCTTTTTAATGAAAGAGAAAGCAAGGCCTTCACGTCCTGCAACATCTGCTGGGAACATAATCTAAATTGAAAACGTATGCTGTTCTTGTGGGGAGGGAGAGGTCTTCCAGTGACAGGAAGTATCCAGAAAAGTTAATGCTGAAATCAGTAAAAAAATCATGCGTGACAGGAGGAGAATGAACGCATAACCTTTCTTTTTCTTTCCTTTTTTTTTCTTCATTTTTTTTAGGGAGTGGAGATGGCCAAAGACAAGAGAAGAAAGGGGGAAGCTGGGAAGCAGATTATCTGCGTATTGACAGAACTGTTTATTTGCTCCTGGCAAAAATAAACCCCAGCGTATATTCCCTCTAGCATTTTCATATTTATAAAAATGGAAAGCCTAATCTGTCGCCAAGACCCATTATCCCCTGACTTCAGTCAGACAGTATATCTTATGGAATCAGGGAATGTAGTATTTTTTATGAGGACAGAAGGGAAAAGAGATGTTTACTATTGTACCCTTCCTCTATTTATTAGTGTCTGTAACTACCACCAACATCCAAATGAGCTATCTTGTGTTTTAGCCCTAGTGGGACTAGGCAAATAAATAGCTCAATAATATCTATTGGAAAATAATGAGATTGCCTCCCCCTCACAGGTGGTGGTGAACAGGGCATAGCTCTGTGATGCGGTGCACAGTGTTTCCAAAACGCTTCTGGTTTTGATGTGTCATGCCATTTATCTTCATGTTCCTAGGTGGGAAGCATGCCTATTAGCTTGGTTGTACCTGCACTAAGTTTTGGAAACATTTCTCATGTGTGCTTTATGCCTTGCCTGAGCTCAAGCATCCTTAAGTACTTCCAGTCTCCTCATAAATACACCTTTGTATTCTGCCTAATATATAAACATCACGACCCATGTCTGAGAATGTTGGGAATTTTATTAGGTTCATAAAGTTTTAGTTGCGGTCTAGCCCAATGGGTCCAAAATAAATAAACACAGAGAGCAAAATGAGTAACAATTTCGTACCTATTTCTTCCCCTCCCCCTGGAGAGTTTCCCCAGGACCTGTGAAGTACTTGCTCCTGCGGTTTCTGTGGCTTGCTATCAAAGTATCTGCAAGGCAGCAAGCAGGAGGCAGTTGCCGAGGCAGAGATGAAAGCTGGGAAAAGCAACTGAAAGGCAGCTACTCAGACCTTTCCACTGATTTTCTTGGTCTCCTTCTTCCTTAAGGACGAAGGAAAAATTGTAAATAATTGTGAATGATTTGTGGCAGCTCCATTCCCTTATAGTGCTGCTCTTAACAAAGCTACTTCCTGGGAAAAGCACCCCCAGCCCTCCAGATGGAACAAGTAAACAACCAGCACTGCAGATGGAGACATCTCTCTTCGAGTATTGTGAAACCTAGCTCTTGGACTGAGGTCTTCAGCCTGGAGTTGCCCTTTCCCTGGCTCTGGACACAGGGCCACTAATGCTTCTCCCTGCAGCACAGTGCTTGCTTTGCCTACGGGATTCATCACTGGCAGCTGTGGTGGAAGCAAGGGTCCAGAAAAGAAGCCTTCAACGACACCAACAGTTTCAAGGAAGCAATGTGTGAGTGTGGTCTTTGCTTCAGAAGATTATGCTCCCTAGGTATTCTAGGCATCTCTCTCAGCAGAGCCACCATGCTCAGGACATAAGCAGTACATAGGGCAGAAGCTGCTGCTCTTGATCTCCTTGTGGAAAGATGTATTATCATGAGGCAATGCCAAGTACCATGAAGCCACCATGTCCTTTAAAACAATTCTGCTGTAAGCCTCAAACCTGTCAGAAAAATACAACTGAGCAGACTTTTTAAACCAAGGGATCAGCCAGCCAAAGCTCACACGGGAATCAAAACAATGACTTACAGCAGTTACAAAGTTAAATATGAGTTGTTTTCAAATCTGTTGCAGGAGTGCCAGTGCCAGAGGTACCAATTTTGCAGGAAGAACAGTGAGGTAAAGCTTTAAAGATCAAGCCCCGAAGAGCTCTCTGTTTGTTTATGTGTGCTGCACTCATTCTGCTTCAAGGCTATAGGAAAATTATTTCTGGAATGTGGCAAATGGCATAATACATGTTACAGATCCCATTCTTAGTCAGCTGCAAAGCTTGTGCTGCCTTTGGGGAAGAGGGATTAGAGACAACTTTTTATTGTTCAAGAACTTTTAGGACAGATAAAAAACTCAGCTGCAATTACAAACCAAGCAAGACTGTACTAATTTTTCTATCACCTTCTTGACTCACAGCTGTGCATCTGCCAATTAGAGGTTGCTGGAAAATTTCCATCAAATCAAAATATTTTTGGAAACCTCTCCACAGCTTGTAGGGTCCAAGATGCTAGGGTTCCTGAAATGTCTTGGATTTGACAGACTTCAGCAAGTTCAAAGGTGAATTCCTGGGAGCATAGAAGGAGCTGTGCAGCCCTTAACCCCCTGCATCTGCAGGGATCCACAGGGACGTTTCCATTTTGGCTGAGGAGTGAGGAGCCCACTCAGGGGTAAACTCTTCTGGAAAAAAGTGGGTTGTATGAGTCCAGTGTATGGACCAGCTTCAAGAGGGGAATGGATGGACACAGATCCCAGGTGGAGGTAGGTGTTTTCTTTCATTATAGTGTAGATGTTTGTTGGACCTTAAGCATGCATCTGGTTGATTTCTGCTGTCTCCTGCTCCTTCTGCTGGTTCCTGGGATACTCGTGCTTGGGCACCTGGCTCCTCACAGGCATTAAAGAGGGAAGGCAAACTCTAAGGTCAGAGATGTGCAAACAGCACCCAAAGTGCTTCTGGTCATGTTGTCTTTGGATTTGGAGATTGTGCTGCTCGCAGCCTGGCTGGCTCCTGCCTGGCACCCAGGTTTCCACAGGAGGAAAACTGCCAGCCCCTCTTGGTGAGCCTCTGACTGTGGATCCCCACCTCTCACATAGACATTGCTAAAACCTTCTGTATCTCCCACACTTTTTTTTCCCTTTCTTTTTTTTTTTTTTTTTTAATGCAAGTGCAAAAGCCCAAAATGACTAACGTTTCTTCCAAGGCAATGACCACAAAACAGAGAATCAAAGCCACAGAAATGCTTTCTTTTAAAAATTACTCACATTTCATCAAACTTTGCTTATACCAAGGTGACAAGGCCAAACCCACTGATGGTTCAGCTATGTGGCCTGAGAAATGCAACGGCATTAACAAAGCCTACATCTACAGATGTAGAGCGACACTTTTCATCTTTGCTAAAATACCACATTGCTACTCCATTCCTAGGCTGTCAGCATCCCTTCTCACTGGCCCTTCTGCCTGTCCCACTGTAAATTAGGCACATGTTGCTGAGCTCCATACAGCTATATGAGCTAAATATTCACCCCAGAATGTCTCTGAGATGTGGGGAGAAATGCTTCTTTGCTCTTCCTTTTCCAGAAGGCTAGCTGAATTTCTCTATTGTGCAAGTCACTTTTTTCTTTCATTAATAACACCATATTTCATTTCATCTCACTGAGCAACAGTTGTAGGCAGCTTCCCAACACTTGTACTCTTAAAAAGGGAAAACAATGCAAAGAGAGGATGTCCCTGGAGGCAGACCATGCCCTGTCCCAGCTGCTCACACATGCAAGACAGATTTTTTGAGCACAACAGTCAGCCAGGATGTAGACTGCTCCTCTTTGCCTTGCAAGCATTTGGAAACTCAGCTTCTACTGCTGCAAAGGTGTTACTGGTTTTGAGCACTGGCATTTATGGACTGGGCTTTTGCCTGGATGAGTATACCAAGAGTCAGTGGTGTGACACACTCAGAGGTGTGATGCATGTCCATGCCTTCGTGGGGTAACATGGTTTGAGGAGAGAGGATGGTTTCTTTTGTCCTGTCCTGACTGGAGTTGGACAGTCTCCAGCTCGTGGAGGGGGACTAGTGCAGGGGGTGAGCAAGGTCTGGCCAGCAGTTTGTTGCTCTGATATTGGCAGTTTAGAAAACAAACAAACAAACAAAAAACCAACTCAGTAGACCAGGAAAGCTAAGCAGTTAGGTACTTGCTCAACATCTGTGTCTTCAGAGTATCCTCTGTCTGAAATGGATGACATTTCAGAACATATAGCTTGCACAACAGCTGGCAAAAGCAGCACTCAGGCTATTAGCAATGGCTGCAAGACACGAACAAAAATAATGACAGCCACAAAAAAAAACAGAAAGACATTAAACTCTGCAGAGAAGTGCAGGTCACCAGGGTGTGTGTGGTGCAGGATGTGCCCCATGGGAGGCAGAAACCAAGCAGGGAGAGGCAGAAAAGGCATGAGATGCTTGGCACAGCAGTTCAGCTCTGCCCTGGGGATGTGCCAGTGCTGAGCATCCAGAAGCACAGCGGTTGCACAGGGGGTCCTTTGGTTCTGGCACGAGCATATGTCCGATGCTGTCTGTGTTTTCAGTGTCACCCTTCTCACTAACAGGCAGGAAATCTTGGTGATATTGGCTCTTCCAGAGGCTTGTAATGAAGCAGATCTTTCTCCTTCATGTACAAAGTCTTTAAAAAGCAACAACCAGAGTAAATGCCTACAGTTGTAAGCATTTCAAAAACATACTGCAAAAAATATGAATTACACCATGAATATGGAGCAGTTTGGATGAAACTTCGGTCTTTGCCATTGAATACTTTATATCAGCCATTATATCTACAAGAGGAAGCTCTAACAGACTGAAAGATGTTGCCCATAGGGTATATACAATGACCCAAGGGTGGATTTGTGTTTAAAGCCACAGACAAAGATTCAGGAGGAAAGGTTCAGCTGCTGACCTCTCTGCAGGCTTCCTTTATGCATCTTTCTCTACCTATGCAATAAGGAAAGCAGTACCCAGGGGGGATGCAGGGGTAGGTGTAGCCTTACAACTTATTGTAAGATTTAATTTGAAGTTCTGGTCAAACAAACATTTATCAGAATCACAGTGATAAAACCTGTTCAAATAGCACACATGATAAAATGATGGAAACAGCATTTTTACAGAGTAGAAATCACATTCTGTAAGCAAAACAGAATTGATCAATAGCTGTGATGTCGTTATCTCAATGTAGTGAAAACAGAGGTGCTGCTTATCACAGAAGTATGTCAGAACTCTTTCATTTATGGAATGATTATTCTTTTATTTAGTGATTAAATTATTAAAGTAAAGAAAAACAACAACAACAACAACAGATTGGAATGGATTTCTGGATGTCATCTGGTCCAAACCCAGGCTGAAAGCCAAGCTGACTTCAGAATGAGATGAGGCTGCCCAAGGCTTTGCTTTGTTCAGCTTTGAGCACCTCTAAGCATGGGGATTCTGTAGCCTCTCTGGATGACCTCTTCTGGTGCTCAGCTACACCCATGAGAAGAATCCTTAGCCTTCCTTCTTTCAAGACACAGGTAAGACAAGACCTATTTCCCGATTTCCAGCAAAGCCCAGGTGTGAGTTGGACACTTCACTCTTCAGGCTTTTTAAAATTCAGGTTGGTGTGCACGTGCCTGGAGACAGACTTTTACTTTCTAGAGCTTGGCACGCTCTCATGTTGAGCAATTCCTGGAAAAGGCTGGGAGCAGTCTTTCTGCTCATTTTTCAAAAATGTGATGATTTTTTTCTTTCTGATTGTGTTGGTGGTTTTTTGTTTGTTTGTTTGCTGTTGTTGTTTTCCCAATAAAAATTCAATTGCAATTAGCCGCTTGGTTTGATTTGTTTGTTTGTTTGTTTATTGGTTTGTTTTTACTGTGATATTTGATCAGAAAATTTACCTGATTTTGCTTAAACGTTGGCAATAGGAAAAAATCTCTTTCACTGTAACATAAGACAAATTGTAGAGCTGTTACTCTGACAGTTGTAGGCCTGTGGATAAATTCTTCAAGTAGGAAGAACTATGAAGTGTAAGACAGTATGGGAGATCATATATAACAACCATTACAGAGTGGGTAGGGTAAGAGTAGAAGTAATACTAGTTTACTAGTTTTGAGCTGTTACTGGTATTGTGGGTCAACCTAGCTTTAGCAGGCTGAAGAGAAATTACAGGATCAGAAAATAATCAGGGATAAAGGATGCAAATGAAATGAGACCATTTATGAGCAAAACTTTAGCAGAATGGGTGTGATTGGTAAGTATCCAATAAAGATATTTTTTTATCTTTTTTTCAAGTAAGTGCAGATAGGTATGATCGTATCCAAATTCCTTCCTGTAATTAAGATATTTCATATTATCATATTATTGGTGAATATGGTAAAAGAGCATTCTGGTCCTTTGATCATGCTCCTTTGTACTGGAATCACACTTCTTTTATCTGTCTTGTAGTTTTCATCAGTCTTTCAAGGAGAGCTTTTGTGATGTGGTAAAAGAATGGTCAGAATCTGAGATGTAGTGATTGTTTTGTTTGTTTGTTTGTTTGTTCGTTTGTGTTGTGCCCTCCATCTCCCCCCCATTCAAAAGGGAACAGCATACACTATCTCTTTAAGGTCTACAGATGTAAACTCACTTTATCTTAAATACTGAGTAATCCTAGTAACTTGTTGACAAACTGCATCAATTCCTATTTTTGAGGGCATCAGTCATTAGCAAGTTTCTGGATGCTAGTCAAGCGGCAACAGCATGGGGCAAAGTAAAGTTCCTTGTGTCATTTTCATTGGCCTTCAATCACAGGTTGTGAGTGCATTACTTCTGGTCATGAATTTTGTTATGTAAAAGGTTGTCAGATATTTTGGGACTTGATGATGATTTATGTTTTCTGAAAAGCATAGAACTTTTAGACGGCTTGGTTGTTTGGGGCTAGAGGAGCTAATGGAGCAGAGAAGACACAGATTTGGGGAACAAGCTGAGAGAGATATGGTCTGCATATGAAGAGGACAACCTACTGGCACAAGAATTATAATATTATGGATAGCTATATAAAATACCAGATGTGGAGAAGTGGGATGCCAAAAAAGCCAACAAGATCTCGGTGGGAAGCTTTTGGCATGTCAATGTTAATGATCGAGCAAGACACCATGAGAAAGGGGAATTTTTTCCAGGAATAAAAAAAAACAGGGTTGTGGTTGCTGAAAGCAAGAATTCCAGGAGAGGGAAGGGGGAGAGAATATGTCAGATAAAGATGTACAATGCAATTCTGGAAAGCTTAAGCCTTAAAGCATTTGACTGAGGGTGTTCCAGTTTAGAAGTCATTGTGTTAAGGATAATACCCTAATCAAGAGAATTCTGAATAAATGGGAAGTAATTGTGTTGTCACACGGCACACTCCAATACTATTGTCATAACGCAGCAGAGTACCTTTGGTCAAGAAACTGGGTCAGGAAGTTACTTGTGAGGACGTGTGTGCCAAACTTAGAGGGGGGATACATTTATCAGCCATTAGCAGGAAATTGTGATAGTTCTTGTATTTTACAGGCAGCTACATATAGGCATAGCTAGAATAAGCAGAATGTCTTCTACCAGTAGCAAACCACTAAAAGGATATATTGGCTTATTTGTAATTTTCCCTAATGAAATACCATAGGGATATTTCTGCTGAGATAACATTGGCCCCATTGCACTCTGAAATGCTGCTTCTCTTTGGAATAAGAGTCCAGTTATTATTGGGTATGTTTCTAATGTATTTAAGCCAGTCACTCTTCCCACACTCAAGTATTGCAGCTCAACATTTTTGTTAGTAGTCAGTCAGATGTGTTATAATTATGAATCAGACATTGGTTTTAAGGCTTGCAGACCTTTCTCATAAAGCTTTAATTTCCCCAGCCATTTGCAATATTCATACATCTATCACTTTCACAAGGTATCGAGACAGGGTACCACCAACTACCAGGGCTGTGCCAGTCACAATGCAGTGCTATGTCTGTGAGCTGTACCTTATTAAACCCTAAGTAGTACTTGACAAGTCACTGGCACATGATCCAAGTCTTTCCTATTTATCAGGGGTACAAGCGGTTTGTGGTCAGTCGAAAGTTTAAATGGCTCTCTGGAAGAGCATTTTTATACATTTTTTACATGCTTCTTTTACAGTGAGACACTTCTCAGTCTGCAGAGAGTGATTTATACCATCAGCAAATGTCCAGAGTATCAGCAGTATGTAGCAGTCCCGCCAGTCAGACCTGGTTGCAATAATTCAGTAATCTTCAGCACAGTTATACATGTGCTTATGAGTGGTTACGGGAAGGGAGCATGGGTGTGCTTCAGGTAGGGCTTCCTTTCTGTTGAAAACATATTCTTGTATTATGTTCAAATATCAGGTACTTTCATTTTCCAGGAGTTCATTCCAAGGATATATTATTGCCATTCATAACCCAGCATTGATTTCACTTTGACATAGATTCAGGAGTTTGCATTAATTTATTACTTTCTTATGCCAATTTACCTTTTCTCACTCTGTCCTTATGCTTAGTTTTTTATGCACGCTGTCTCAATAGTTCAACTTCTTTTGATGTAGCCTCATGTTTATTGCATTTTAGACCTGAATACCAAGTGTCTTTAGAAATCTAGACAGGCTTTTATCATTCTTCTCTTCTTAATGGCAATATCCCAGGACTTTGTCTATACAAGCAACTATCCCTTTCCAGGTGCTGCAGTAGCCTTGTCATTTCCTTTGGAATATATTGGGTGCAGTAGTGATGCCAAAAGGAAGTCTGCGGAAAGATCACCATCCAAAAGGCATAATAAAAGTAGTTAACTTGGCGCCATCTGGGTGTAGAAGAATATGCCAAAAACCATTTGCGGCATCTAAAAGGGGAAAAAAACTCGGGCATTCATCTTGGAAAGATGTCGTCCACTGTGGATAGGATGGTGCTTCTCTCAAGCACTTTGTTTAGTTGATTTAGGTCAAAATATATGCTGACTCTTCCATTTTCGCTAAGGCCTTATAACCACTGGTAAACACCATTCAGCAGGTTTGGCTATTTCTTCTGTAACACTGACAGCCTTGGACTGCCTGCTCCTGCTCTTTGCCTAGGAAGCGCTGAACTGAACTCATTGTGACTCTCTAGGCACTGTCAGTAACTGCATAGCATTGTGTCTTTGGGAGATGAGCTTAATGGTCCTGTTTCCTGCAGCGCTTTTGTATTGTTTTCTTTTGGCTGATACAGAAATGCCATTGCTGTGTCTTATTGAACAATTAGTTTTTGAGCCCCTGGAAAGAAACACAGTGCTCTGAATGTCCTGTAACATTGGAAATTACTACAGCTCTTACTGGCACTTATATTCACCCATGAGTTCAAGTGAACCAGTCCCTCATTATTTGATTTTAACCAGTTCTTTCCCATGTCTCATTTCTAAATGCTATCACTGTGCTTCCCCTCAGGGACTTTCTTCTTGTTTCTCCATTGCCTTCAGACACTGAAGACTGCTTTCTACCTATTTATTGTCCTATTCCAATCTCTAAAAGTCTGAGAGGACATTAATCAGCTTTTACTGCCCTATCTACTTCCCTTCATTCCTGCTTTAGCAGACACCACTGGTGCTGGTCTCAAGGTCTCTGTTGACCGAAGCTCTCCTGTATCCCCCTAGGATGTCCTTCTTCTAGTAGAAATCTATTCCACCATAGCAGAAAATGGAGGCTCATGGGCCTTTCAGACAGAAGGACACAGTAGGTGTGATGTTGATTGTGTATTTTCATCTCTGTCAGATGATAGCTAACCAGGGAACAAGGTCCTCAAATATGTGTACATTTTCTCATCATTTTCCCTGGTAAAGAATTAATTCATGTTGCAAAGAATTACTCTAAAATTCCTCCCTTTCCCTCCTGTATTCCTGCTCCATCAACTCATCTGCAGTCTTTTTTGAGGAGGGTTTAGAGCAACCTCAGTAGCCAGGTGACTCTGTGCATGCACAGGCTCTTCATTCTTTGTCTCAGCTGAGCAGGTGAAAACATTTAAACAACGGCAACAAGAGAAGGGCCATGACTGGGAAATTTACCCTGCACAGGAAGGTGAGCAAATTGTCAGTGTGCATGCTTTTGGCTGAAACTTCACAGCCAATAGGACAGCCAAAAGCCAAGAGTTTTCACAGCCAAAATGTGGCGTTTTTCAAAAGTGAGAGTTGATACTGCTTGCCCAGAGCAAGGGGTTTGGTTTTAAGAAATCATCACACTCCTTTAAAAACATCAGGCCTCACTCTCATTTACAGACATTTAGAATTGAAAATCATTCTTAAAAATGCTAACTTAAACTGCTGATGTTATACAAAAGATGTAACAAATTCATTTGACTTTTGGAACTGAAATTTTCTTAAATCTCCAAGTCACAGATTCGCATTCTGCACACTTCATATACCTCTTTTAAGCACTTTCAGCTGGACATGTCAATGAGTAAGGAGAGTAAGACTTGAACCTATTTATGCACATCTATTTCCTACCCATATCCACGATTAAGAATTACATGGGCCAGTATATACAAGTATATTATTGTTAATTCTGCCTGTGTGAGCCTGCAAACTAAGATGCTACTGTAGCCAAGTAGAAAATGTAAGCACAAGAGATAAAGGAACTTCCTTGCAAGAGTAATACACATAGGAAAAAAAGGAAAACTAGGAAATCTTAGCTAACAAACATTGAGATCTTTTCCTTCTCCTCCTTCCTTCTTTTGTTACTTAAATGTGAGAAAAAGAAACAAGAAAAAGGTTTTAGTGACCTGTTTTCATTCCTGAATCTCATGCCTCTCAGTAGATCATGGGGCTCTGTACACCACAATAAGCTACTCTGAGAGCAGTGTGCTGTAAGTAATTTAATATAAAAGCTGATTTAAAGGAAGTGCATACTTTTCATGTTTTATACCTTTCCAAAAACATCAGTTGTTCATTTGTAACTATTTGCCTGCTCTGCACAATTAAAATTGCAAATGAAATGAATGGAAAGGAATAAAGTGTCCTCTCCCTCTCCCTTTCCCTCCCTCTTTCATTCTTTCTCTCTCTTTCTCTCCTCCTCAGTTTCTCTTCCTTCCTCTCTTTCCTCCTTCTTCTGCCTTTCCTGTGAATGTAAGTCATGTCACTCTTATTATGCTATCAGCTGAATCTGTGCATGTGGACACAGAGCTCAATGTTCAGACAACATGCTTGATGCACAATGAAATCTAACTGTCCAAATCCTATAAAACACATGGCTGTTAGACGCATAGCCAGAGGGTGACTTGGGCTGTCATTTGATGATATTGCCCAGGTACATCTACCTGGCCTGCCCTGCTGCTTTTCATGGGAATTGCACACGCAAAGGGCTTATCTTTGTTGGAAATCCTCTTGGTGCTCTCTCCTTCAGGACGTGGGGCTCTGAGTGCCTCTGAGACAAGGGATTGGCTAAAAAAAAAAAAAAAAAAGACCACAGGACACTATGGAATATGGTTTCATCTTGACTGAACTACTGAGTGTTAAAAATCTTTAAGTGTGTGGTAGACCCTCTTGGTAGAACCTAGCTGTATAGTGAACTTTCACATCACCAAAATGCAGTGTGTTGCTCTTAGAAACCCTCTGGGGATAGGAGATGGGATTAGTTTGCTCTCAGGTCCCCTCTGATTGATATTTATGATTCAAATGAGGAGTGCTTTTAAAGGATGTCTCTCAGATGACATTTGCTCACAGTGACAGTTAATCTTGGTATTGATAGTTGTCTAGGCATTTGTATTTGCCATCTGTTTCTCTCTTTAGCACTAATGTTAAAGTTTTGAGGGGTCACTGATTCTGGCACACATGCTTTTTCGCTTGATTATGTCTCTGACTTACAGGTTAATAAGTGTTTCTAAATCCTAAAACATTTTAAAGAGGTACAGGTAGGTTCAGATAGTTATCTGGAAGTATTGGAACAATAAGAGAACAACCAGTAAATCCTTTTTTTCTCACTATGGTTTTCCAGTTAGTGCCTGGCTTTGCAGGAGGCATCGTCTAGTCCTCACCCCTAGATAGGAGCAGCGGCGGTGTCGGTCCCATGCAGTTTGAGGTTTTCACCAAGAGGTGGTGCTAACAATTACCACATTCAAACTGAAATGCTTGTAAAATCTCTATAATCTATTTGCGACCTAAATTAAAGGTTTTATGTGGGCATGTGCACTTATGTAGTAGTATGATGTCCTTGTATTTATGAGCTGTGTAATTGTACGTTTAGTCCTTTTTAAGCATAGGAAAGCCACACTATAATGTGTAATTATAACCTTGGTAAGTATAACACCATTAAAGTCAGAGTAAGTGGAGTGCACAGCAGAGCGGTGATAGGGTGATGACAGAGTGACATGCTATAACCAGTACAGTATAATAAGAAGAATCTTGTTGTTCCTGCTATTAAACACACTGCTCTCTGTACCAGCTAGCTTTCAGTTCCACAGGAGGAGGGAAAAGACGCCTAGCCTCAGAAAAGCGCTGGCCATGTCTGTATGGGCAGCATGTGCTGGACGTTCACCCAGGTGCTGGCATGAACCAGAGGCATCAGGGTGCTGGAGGGGGCAGAGCCTCAGGAGGTCCCTGCAGCCCTTTGGACAACTGCAGTGACCAGCAGCACCACGGGGGGACCTTGCTGGGGTGCTTACCTCAGGGTGCTGCTCCAAAACAAGCCTTCCTCTGTGCGCCGAGCACCCTGCCTCGCTTCAGTGGGAAGGAGGATGTGCCAGCGGGAGGGAGCAAAGCTTTACCCTAGGGAACCCAAACGTTGCCCGACTTCTTCAATATCGCCACCAGCAGCAGATCCCAGGCTCACCTCTGTCCTGTGGAGCTTCCACTTGTCTGGTACCAGTGGGAAGCTGGTTGCTGAATGAGAAGTGAGTACCAATTAGCATCACTGAGGAAAGTAATAATCTCGGTGTGGGTACGTGGCATAAACTGCACTGCAAATTGAAATAAACCCTCAAAACAAAACAAAACAAAACAAAAAAAACAAACAAAACAAAACAAACAAACAAACAAAAAAACAAACAACAAAAACTGCCAGAGAGCTCTGGACAGCCTTTTACCAATTAAATCCCACCTTGCAAGTGCTTTTATGTAGGATCACAGAAGAAGCCTTTAAAAAGGTCCTTATGGCATTTCTGATGGAGACAAGTCCCAGGGCTGGTTTGGGGTAGCTGGTCCAGTGGTTCTGTTGTTGCTTTGGCAGGAGCACATTACTAATCTGAAAGCTGTTGACAGTTTTCTCAATGATGCTTTTTTTCCATGTTTGTGTTTTGTATTTTCTGGCTGAGTTAGCCCATATCCTGTAAACTTTCTTATTGTGCTTCATACTCATTGCAATGACATCTACTGTGGAAGGGAGAGAGAAAGCTTATTAACCACAGGCTCGCCTCCTGCTGACTGCAGTCAGTGATGGCCTGTGACAGCACTTCCAGCAGATGTTTCTGCTTTATAGATCAATGGAAACTTTACACAGATATTTCCCTCTTTGGTCCAAAAGCAAATGCCAGCAAATCCGAGATCCAGTAACTTTGTGCTGGACACCAAGAATTTTATTTGCTTTATTATATTTTTTATACACACACAAACTAGCTACCAGACGGTTTTCTTTAACCTTGTTTTTAATGGCATCTCTGGCAGGAATGAAGCTGCTGTCCACTTCTGGAGAGCAGCCTGGCTGCCTTTGCCTGCATATGGAGCGTCAGTGGAGACTGGAGCCCGGCAGAGATGGGCACACGCAAGTTGCAAACCATCAGCCCTCATCCCAGGGTGGTATTTTCTGGTTCTGAGTCTCCACGGACTCTATGGCACAGATCTGTATTTCAATGGGTAAAAGAGAAATGTGCTATTATATCCAAACAAAGGGGGAAAATGCATCTTTCTTTCTCCAGATTATCTTCTGGCTTTGTCTAGAGGGGGCTGGCTGGAGAAGAAGAGAGATGGGGAGGAAGGGAAAGGGAAGGGCTAACATCACTGTGCATGCAGGCGGGAGCACACGACCCCTGTCTCAGCACAGCACTGTTTTTTGGTGACGCTTTTTGATGTAGCAAATGTCTGTAGGAAACTGGAAATTCAGAGAGCTATCCTTCAGTGATAGAAACCTTCACATCAACTGTCCTGTCAAACAAAAGCTAAGTTAGTAGGAGTTTGTTGGTTTTTTTTTGTATCAGCAAGCAACAAAAAAAGGTTTCCATGGACTAACTCCCATAAAGAAGCTGGACTTTTTCTTCCACTTGGTCGGGCCAGATAGGCCAGATCTGGAGACACAGGTCCCTTATTGTTTAGAGATCTGCATGTTTGGTGGGATATCTGCATGAGGAAATGGCTGTGCTCTCTCTGGGCATCATCTATTCTCAAAGGGTGTCTCTCTTTTGAATGTATTGCTACCTTCCACTTTTGGGAGAATGATGAGAAGCAAGTGGACCCTGGAAGTACAAGTCCTGGCTGGGTAGTAAGCCAGGTCTCGTATAATTCAGTTGGCATTCCTGTGCTGGTCAGAAAGCCTGTGAGGCCATGGAGTTCAGGAGACGCTGATTTCTTTCAGTGCTGGGCTTTTAAATGCCTGCTATTGTGTCAAGCAGCAGTCAGTCCAACTAGGTCATGCCAGAGACTCGTAAATGAACAGTTCTCTACCTTGTCCTTTCCCAGCTAAGCTTCGTTACAGTAATGACTTTGAGGTTAGCACTGAGATTAGAAAGGATATGAAATGCCTATAAATTGCTTGTTAATCAAAGTAACTACAATCATCCAAATTACTTCTGAGGTGCCTTGTCCTTAGCTGGCCGCTGCTGTCTTCAGTGAGCAGCCCCATGGCACTGGGCAGTAGCAAAACCATTCATTTCTGGCTGGTTTGTGTTGCGGGGAGCTCTGATTCAGGCTGCTGTGGATGTCTTTGCTGGTCAGAAATACTGTGGGCACACTCATCTTCCCTTGTGCCTGAGGTTTGGATGAGATGCTGGTTCTTCTGGATTCATGTCCAGACAGAATGATTGTTTCACATGCTTGCTGACCCACCTCTGTTTTCCTGCATGGACAGGTATACACAGCATTGCTTCCAGGACATGGGAGCAGCTCTCAGGATGCCCCACTGTGTTTTATACCTGGCTTCTCCCTAAATATTTCTTCATGCACCAGCAAGTCCCTGATGCCTCTGAGATCACTTTGTAATAGCAGAGGCATTCTCAGTTTCTCATTTCTTTTCAATAAGATGTCTGCAGCTGACAACCCATATGCTCCTCTTGGTATTCTGTAATGTAGAAGTACTAAATGCAGATCTGATTATCCCTCTGCCTCCTTTTTCAATAGGTGCTTTATTGTGTTGACAGCATCACTCACTGCCCATTGCGTTGGTGTAAAGGGGGCCTGCAGCTGTGTGTCTGGGGCATCACTGCAATGTGTTTAAAACTCCAGATCATCTGTGCTCTTACACTAAGTGTACCACACTTAGTGCACCTAGAGCTCAGATGAGTCCCTTGTTTAGTGGTGCTGTCCCCCGCTAAGGCTCTCTTAAGAATAAAAAAATGTCACCTGTTCCCAGGGCAAGTCTGCCGAGCTCTGTTAGCAGAAGCAGTAGGTGGCAAAATATCCTTTCCAGCTGTGACGAGCCACCAGTAGGTGAAGACATGAAACCTTTGACACTCAAATACCATAGGCAAAACCTCATTCACTATTGCGACACACTTTTGTTAGCATCTGTGAGACATAAACTAGTGCTCTTGGGATGACCTCACCATCAAGGAAAAGTCCAAGGGCTTCTCAGTTTTTTTTACTCATTGTCTTGGTACCTCTGGGCCGAACTTCTCCAATCCATTGATTAACTACCTCTGACCCCTTAGTGAGACCAGCACGCTATGGTCCTATCTGCACAGACACACTTTCAAGTCTAGTAGGTGGATTAAGCATGAGTGTACTTCCCCTGTTCTAGATTTTGAGAGATATTTGTCCTGTCATACCCATCTGTGCTGGAGTAACCAGAGTGACGTTAGGCTCTAGTC
Source organism: Aythya marila (assembly GCF_965140915.1). Taxonomy (NCBI): domain Eukaryota; kingdom Metazoa; phylum Chordata; class Aves; order Anseriformes; family Anatidae; genus Aythya; species Aythya marila. The sequence goes on along the minus strand of NC_139045.1, from coordinate 31,676,312 downwards.
CCGGTATCTCTCTACTCATTTTGCTGTGTTCACTTTAATCCTAGTCATGTTATTTCTATTAGACAGAATGTGTATTTTTATTTGTTCAGCTTTAGGCCAGCACTGTTTTGTTATTGTTGTTGTTGTTTGTTTGTTTTTCAGTCTTCTGCAGAGCCGTACTGTTTTTCTTCTGACCAACACTTCAATTACACCATCAAAAATGTAATGCATTGATTCAAATCACCAATGCCATCAGACTTCCAATCCTCACGAGTAAGAGGTGTCTTCTCCTTTGTCAAATGAGCGCATATGTGCACTCCTTTTGTGCTGTAGTGCCTGCCAAAGCCTTGTATCAAGCACAGGAAAGCATTTGGCATCCACCACCTCCCCAGAGGCTTCTCCCCTCAGAGGGGAAAATTCCGCTTTCCCATATTACGTTATTTCAATAATGTACGTAAATGAGGCTATTTAAGGTTTCACTGGTAATTTTTTTGTTCTTTTTTATTTTTATTTTTCCCTTCTGCAAAGCCTATGCACTCACAGCTTCTTCATCTTTCTCTCTGTTTCCTTGCTTCTCCTTCCTTCATTTGGTAAGACCTGCCTTTTAGCCATTAACACCCTGTTTCCTGTGGTTTTCCTCATAATGTTAGCGTTACTCTTTCTGGCACTCGTCTAGTACTTGAACAGTCCAAGGCGAGCTTATGATGGATGTGGCTGCTTTTTCCAAATGCCAGCTGTCTGCTTGGTTTATGTTAAATGCCACAGCAGGGGTATGTGCATATGTAGTTTCTCCTGGATTCAGGCTCAGAGAAACAGTCTGAGCTGAACCTCTTCAGATGAGGTCTGGGGATTTCTGGGTGGCCAGAGCATCATCAGCTTCAGTCCTGGAATCTGCTGGGATCCCCAGGCATTCTCCTCCAGGACTCCAGTCCCAACCCCACAGCTCAGCAGCAGCTCAGCCCCCTGAAAATGTAAGGGGCGTTTGCCAAAGGGTCAGAGCTAGCCTCAGAGTTTCAGTGGGACAGGTTGCCCTAATATGGACTGATGCCTGAGTGCTCTGTTCATCTCCCACGAGTGCTGTGGGTGCCTGCCTGTGAGGCTGGCCTTGGGATTGAATCTGGGGCTGAAAAAATGAGTTAGTTTCTGCATCTGTTCTTGGGCTAACTCTGCAGTGGATGAAATGTTTAGTGCTGTTATAAAAAGGTCCTGCTATCACTCAGCCACTGTTGATACCCTTGAGAAGTAGTCCTGACTAAATTTTTGTCTAAATGACAGTAATAGCTGTTAGCTTCCCACACTTACCTTTTTTTTTTTTTTTTTTTTTTTTTTTTTTAGCCAGTTAGGGAATGAGCACTTCTGGATTATTAAATGCTGCAGAGACACCTCTCTGGTTATTCACTCATGTAGCACGCAGCACGCACAAAGCAGAGATGAAGGCTGCCCTTACAAATTTCTTTCAACCACATGCCAGCATTTCATCCCATGCTGTTCTCATTGTGGCACTGATCTTGTGGCTCCAGTGGACATTAGAGAGGAGACCTTGGTCTGCCATGCTGCTTGGTGGCTCTCCTGGTAGCTAGGCCTTGAAATAGGCTAGCCCCAGCCTCTCATTGTTCAGCAGTTCATCGGAGATGTTCAGCTATGTGAGGAAGGCAGGCACCGGGGAACCTGGAGAGGTGAGACAAATACCAGAAAATGGACAGAGAGGCGAGACTGACTTTGAGAGACGATACTGGGGCTCTGTGCTGCTAAATTGGCTGTATCTAGAAGGGAAAGAGTGGGACAGTCAAATTCACATCTTAAATAAAACTGGTTTTCAGTACAGGACAAAACACTTCTGACCCAAATTGTGCTCCTGCCTCTGTCACTGGCCACTGTTTGTCTCTGGATAGGAGGCCCCCTTTTGCCATGCCTCTGCTGCCTGATCTGTAAAATGAAGATATCAATCCTAATCCTCCTTATAAAGTACTCTGAGACTCACTGGCAAAGGAGCTGCGGAACTGCAGAGTTAAGTGGACTGAAATGGCTGTGTTATTTTTGCTGAAGTTTAGAGCTTCTTAAAAGCCTGAGCTAACCGAAGCAGTAGTTAGACAACAGGAGAAATAACTGGGTCAGGAGCTATATTTATGAACAACGGCAGGGTCATATTACTCACTGTGAATAATTTATCTGACAAAGACATATAGTTTGCATAATTTTCTTAAAACAATGTACTGTAAATATTGCAGTCTGCTGAATAATTTGGGAGATGAGTCAATGGGATTTGGTTAAGGTCCAACAACTTTTTGAGTTATGGAATTCCTTATTCCCAGATACTTTAACAGCACCAGCTGCAACACGAGTAGGTTCCCACTCACTCCAACTGGAGTATTCGTGAACTGAATTTAAGAACAGGCTCAACGGGGTTGGCCCTTCAGGGATCATGGGCTACTTGGCTGCTGTTGCAGACAGTGCCCCACCAGGTCTTGCTTGACACAGTAAAGCTTGTTTTGAAGAATGGAGGCTTGTGGTAAAACCTTGCCTTTTGCTCTAGATAGCTAAGTGGCTCTTGGACTGGCCTTTTTTGTCACACTGAAGCTCAAACATTGCACAGTAGCATTTGCTTACATGAAAATTTCTGCTCACAATGGACTTTTGTGAACAGCACAACAATTAGCATTCTTGGGGCATTATTCTGAGTTTAACTTAGTACCCTTGAAAACAATCAAATTCCGTGTTTGTTAGCTCTTGGACCTCTCACTGTCTTCTAGCAGAAGTAGTGCTCAATGGTATCTGTTTGAATGAAGAGCCTTGCTAGTTTCTGAATGCTTTTCTTTCATTCAGAGTCAGAAAAAAAGCTCCTGTATCTCGTGGGGCTGATGACAGCCACTCCCTTCTGTCAGCTCCTCTTTCACCGTCTGGGTTCACAAGACGAAACGGGTCAGTGCACTGAACGGCCATCTGGTTTCTGTGGGATCTGCTGGAAGTGGCTCTGCAGAGCACAGCCATGCTGAGCCAGCTGTCCTGCAGCACCCCTGGAGGTGTAACCTTGCTGAGTGCTGCTGCAAGACACGGCTCTGCATCCTATCTTGCTGCTTTGGGAAGGTCATGTTCCCATGAGAGTTACTACATCTTCGCCACCAATATAGGGCTGGTCTTTCATCATGATCTGATCCAACCCATGCTCTCCTCTGGCAAAACAGATTAGAGCTGCTCTTTTGCCTCCATGCTCCAGCTGCATGACATGACTTAGAGACAGCCCACCAAGCCTTTTCCTTCACATCCATCTTGCTATTATTAACTTATTTGCCCTTCTTCCCCAGGCAGCAGGAGAGGCAGAGAGGCCTTGGCTGGGGAAATGAGGCTGAGGAGATACTGCAGAAGGAGAAAGGGCTCAGGAGCATGGGGTGAGGAGGAGACTGAACCTCCAAGGGCAAAACAAAGCAGTCAGCTGAGAAAGACAGAGAGACTGAAAAAAAAAAAAAATGTAGAAGTTAAACTTAGGACAAAGAGAGAGGGGAAAAGCAATTTCTATTTTGCAGAAACAGCTTCTTAAATGTAAGTACAAAAAACTAAAGTTTGGTTCCTTCCCCCATCCCAAATGTCCCACCGGCTATGTGTATGCCCTGGAAAAATTTGCTTCATGGCCCTGGGCTTCAGTTTTGCTGATCCAGATTTAGTTTTTTCTACTGGCTTTTCCATTTCCAAGGTAAATAATGGGACATGGTGTATTATCAGGCATTTAGAAGTAGAGAGGACAGCACCCATGGGGTATTGTAGAGTGCATGCACATTTAATGAGCTGCCCCCTCACTTACTCACAGACTCACAGTGAAAATATTGATGCTCAGCCCTGCCCTGGGCATGAAATATGGGGTTTTAATTCAGCACTGAACTGTCTGCCCTTTAGTGAATGCTAACCGTGTGCCCAGACAAGAGGAATGCATTTGCTTGGTCAGTAAACATCTTTTTATGGACCTTAAAATAATTCGGTTTCCATTTTCTCCTCACCAGGCAAATCTTATTTTGTCAGGATGGAGCTGTCACAGGCAGCACCATTTCGTTCTTTGCCATGCCCAACACTCTGTGGTACTGAACCGAAGCTCTGCTGCTTGAGGACAAACCCAGACAGAGGGCATGAAGAAAGCTCAGCTGTGCACGGCTGCTGCCTTCCTGGCACTGGAGCACCCTCAGCAATCTGCTCAGAAAGCTTAGAGCTGACTTTGCATCTTTTGGCCTTGATCTCTGGCTCTAAAGTTAATTGGGATAATTCAGAGTTCACACCCCTATCCCTGAGGGGTTGGTTTAAAAATACATGTAATGTGAGTTTGAAAATTATTTCTTTTGATTGGAAGTATTTGGAAATGTTCCTCTCCACTGGTTTTAAAAGGTGTCATTTTTTTATGAATGCTGAGACGTTGATTAATAAAATTCCGAAAGCATTAACTCAATTGAGCCAACTCCAATTTTTTTTTTTTCTTATTATGATTCGTGAAAATAAATGCAATAAAAAAAAATCCCAGCAGCTCTGTTAAACTGTATCCTCAGCAGTCTCCCTCCTGATAGCCCTACCAGATGTTTTACAATGCTAGAGGCAGCGCTGTTTGCACTTTCCTCCAGGGATGGCCAAGTGAAGCCTTGGCTCAGCACCACGAGCCCTCAGCGTGTGACCCCACATCTCAGACATGCCGTAAGCTAGCTGTACCCCGGGAAGGGGCATGGGGGATTTGGTCTCCCCAGCTGTAAGACACCTCGGGGAGGAGTAGGTTTTTGCCTGACTGCTGCATCCCCTCTTCCAGACTACCAATGCGGTCAGGGGATGACGTAGGAGAGGTGATGCTCAGGTCCTTCTTCCCCGTGGTTCAGGGTTGTTGGGTGCAGGCTCTGGCTCTCCCCATGTGGGAAGGACAATGTCCATCAGACACCAGAGCCCACCCGCCCAGAGCCTCTCCCTGGAGGCCGCTCAGCCACTTCTGGTTACGCTCTTCCCAGGGCCGCAATGAAATATGCCCATGGAGCAGAGCAGGAGACACTGCAGCCCTTTGTGCTGCTGAGGGGCCGAGAAGCGGGGGAGGCGGAGGTGGGGACCGCTCTGGGTCCCAGAGCACCGTCCAGGGAAGGATTTATTGCCCTGGCTGTGTTTGGGACACAGACTGCTTGGGATAATCATCCATCCTCCACGTCTGAGTAAGCTGCCACAGGAGATTCATTTGTAAGCTGGCCTACCTTCTTCCTGAGGTTTCTTTCTCCTTTATGCTGCGAAGGCTAATATATTGTTCAAATTAAAGCGGGCCTGGGGACTGAAGACAGAGCTGGTTATTGAGTGGAATGGACTGATGAGGAGTGGGTAATATATTTAAAGACTGTGTAGGAGCCGCTAGGGACAATATAGTCTGATTTATTTGATTTAGTATAATTTATAGTACACTAGACTATGTTGTGATTCTCCGGGATTTTATCAGGAAATTTGCATTCAATATTTAAGGATCTCTGGGCAGAAACACTCTCCTTCTTTTATTATTTTGGCCTTAAAAATAGTATGTACCACAGAAGAATTTATAAGTGTATAAAAGGTTTTAATAAGTTCAGATGGTAAAAAAAAAAAAAAAAAAAAAAAAAAAAAGAGCTTGAAAACCAAGATCGGCAAGGGAGGCGGATTTCTGCTTCACCCTTTCCCAAGAGCATAGGTGGACTTCTTTTAAGAGGGTATGCTGCCTTTGCATTTATTTTCCTCTTTTTGTCCTGGGGACAGAGTAAGCCTCAGTAGACCCTCCTGTATCTGGAGGCCAGTGGCTCAACTGATGTAAACCAGCAGTCAGTCTTTCTCCTTGTGTCTACTAAAAACTGTAGATGTTGAACATCTCCTGAGATGGTCCCTAATTTTAAGGCTAGAAATTTGTTTAGTAGAATAGATGGCAGTCCATTGTTTGATGCTCTAATCATGACTTCTACATCATAAAAATCTTCTGTTTCATAAGTTAGTCCTCTAATAATTTCATCCTCCCCAGAAACCCTCCCTAAAGGGAGAGACCTCAGGTGAAACTGGGCTTTCATGAGAGCAGAAGCAGCTTGAGCACAAGATTGGGTCTCTCAGCACAGTATCAGGGAGACTAAATTTTTTGTCCTACAAGATGAATCCTATTCCATACACAAAGCAGAAGAGGCAGGGTTGTCCGCTGCCTATGCCATACCGAAGTAGCTCTTGATGCACTGGAGAACTCAGCAAGATGCCATGTCCAAACCATGTTAACTGTTCGTAGAGGGTTCTCCATCTTAAATCTCTGAAATGTCATAGATTTGTCCTCTCTCTGGACCTTCCCATTATGTGATTGATTTGTAGGTACATTCCATCCTGTTGAGGTTTGCATCCTGTTAAAGCACAGTGGGCTGCAGCCCTTGAGTCCTCAGCCTAATGGTGTTCAGTTGGGAAAGTCTGAATCCCTGGTGATCTGCAAACTGCAACACACTATTTAAAACCTTTGTTGACAGTCAAGCACATAGAGTGTTTAAAGTTTTAATAGGCTTAGAGTTAATTCTGGAGTCCACCAACATCTGCGTACATCCGTAATTTACGAGCACCTCTTACTTGGTTGGTTTAGTAAATTGTACCTAAGAGTGTTTTTGAAACTTTGGCAGCTCCACCTAGAGTTTCATGATTCATCTGTGCTTTTGCCAACTGCTTCGGTTCTTTTTCTTTCTTTCTTTCTTTTTTCTTCACCCCTTTTCCCTGTTGGAAGATGTTCTTAAATACTTAATTCAGGGTTTTGGTTTGGAATGCACTTTGTCACACACATTTTCTGTGCCAAAACCCTTTACACACTCTATCAGGGACAACTTTCCACATGCTAATATATTTATTTGTAAAATGGCTTTTAAAGCCAGTGCAGATTCTGAAGTGTGATGGGCTGAGTCCGCTTGTGGAGGAGCCCTGCCCATCGCTCACGGCTTGCACCCTGGCTGCGCAGAGCCTGCTGTGTGCAAATAGGCGTCACTCTCCTGTGAACTCTCTTTCCTTTCTTTCCTCACCTTTAGCTCTCCCAGGCCCCACCTGTTGAAGTTGTGTACTGAAAGATGAGTACAGATGTTTCGTAGTGATTTCTGCAGCTGTTTCTCTGTATTTTTGAGGGAGTCTAGTGAAACACGGCCCAGTCACGTGGAAGTTCCCAACCTTGCACCCCCAGCTACAATCCTGTGTGTGCAAGTCCATTTCATCACACTCCTCATCTTCTGACCACCTGTCTTCCTGCTGCCATGACGAGCAGAAGGGACAGTGTCCCCCAGGAGAGTGCTTGGCCATAAGCACAGGCAGTGAAGCTGCAGGCCATTTTGAGAAGAAAAGCAATGGGCTGGGAGCTGCAGGTGGAGCTGTGAAGTGGAAGGCATGGATGGGCCTACACCTTCAGCAGAGGGTCCCCGAGGTACCACCGGATGCCTGACTTCTGGCCAAGGACATTTGCTTCAGCTGTGAGGGTCCTATCAAGAAAATATAGGACAGCTGCCTGAAGGCAGACGGAGAACATGGAGTCTTCCAAAAAACCTCTTTGTGCCTTTGCCCTGGACAGCCCTTAGGAGCTGGGCTGGGAAACACTAGGCCCGTTTATTGTAAATAGAGGAGTCAGTGTTCCTCACATGTATAAACCTTTTAGTTTCTGGCAGCCCATGTCAAAATAATCCTGTTTTCCTCAAAACATGTGAGTGTTTCTGGGCTCTCAAGAAAGCTTAGTGCCTGACAAACTCAGCGCTTGTCTCTTCAGGCAGCTGGAGGTGGCGGGGGCACAACTGTGACGTTGGCTGCATTAGCAGCTCTCATAACTTTCCTTGTTATTTTTATTGTCTCAGCCTCCAGAGTGCTTTGATTAGGCTGGAATCCTAGCTTTCATATTTATTTATTTTTTTAGAGCAAGTTTCGAGCCCTTGTGACTGTGGAAAAAAGTAGCTTGAAAACATGCAATGTGCTTTGGATGTGCTAAAATCAGAAAGTGAACAAAGAGCCCAGCTGGGACTGCGGGAATGGTGGGATGCTGTATTTATTTATTTATTTTTCTTAAAAAGAAAAAAGGAGGAAAAAAAAAAAAAAAAGAGCTCTGAATTTATCCTTGCCTTGCAATACCTCAACTCTTGTTCTCACTCTTTTATTAGCAGCATGAGGCAGTGGCACAGCTTGCCTGGGGTGGCACAGCAGGGCAGCAAGCCAAGAATATGCTCTAGGTGTCTTCACCACACACCACAAGGGCATTTCCCAAGAGCTAGGCTGGGGCAGGCAGTACTCGTGCCGGTACCAATTGGCAGCATAAGACCAAAAAGTTGGGAAGGGAGTTGTTCACATCTCACAGCAAGCCAGCTTGCTGTCATGCCGTGTTTCTTGGTGTACTACCCCAGACCTCATAACACTGCATTTCCAGCATCAGGCCGTACCAGCTGCGATACCTCAAGCCTTGCTGTCAGAATCACACACTTACAAGACTGGGTGCCCCACCAATCTTTTACTACTTTTTTATTAATGGGAAAAGACTACATCGGGCAGTTAACATGAACCAAGACATTCCTGCCTATGACAAATTAAGGTCTAAGATGTACACTGCGAAAAAATGTCAGATGTGAGCTGTAGAGCCATTAATTGTCAACAGCTTGGGCTCTGTTGACACGTGGGTTTGTTTTACATTATTCCTATAGGGAAATAGAGTGGCTGATGCTCTCGTACTTAGGCCAGCTGATTTGTCTCAGGCAGACAGCTCTTCTGCAAAGAAGAGGGGTCTGAAAAAAGAGGGTTTGGACTGAAAGGAGACAGGGTAGAAAAAGAATGAAATAAAGCTAGTCCTATCTTTAAAAAATTGCTAACTCACAAAGAGCTACTTTGATCAAGTTTATATTTATGTCTGACACGTGGATGATAGGAAGAGCTGGCATCAACTCTGTCAGTAAAAATATCTTATTGTTATTAATAACTTTGTTAACTCTGGCATCCATTGTATGCCAGGCACTGTGCAAAACCCAAGGAAAGCATGCTGTCTCCCTAAAGAGTTTGTACTAATCCAGACTATTGAAACAATATTTTTTTAATACTGTGTATAAATCATTCTTCTAGCAGTATTTAGTATAGAGGTTTATGCTTCCCCATGCATGTTTTCAAGACAAACAAATTTGCTACAGTGAAAACACTACACAGTTCAATCCAGCTACCTTTAATGGAGTTTCTTCCAGGCAAACCCTTGGAAACTGCAGAAAAGCCCTTAACATAAAGTTAACTTTGAAATCTGCCTAAGCATCATTAACTTTAGCGGTTTCAAATACATGCTTTGCATCAAGCATGTGCTGAAGTGCTCTTCCCACTGTGTACGGAATTGGACCCATGCAAAGGGTTTTGATGATATATAGTGTAATATCAGAGAGATTAAAATCCCCAGGGATTCACTATGGAGGAGGGAATTACATCATCTGTCACCGGGGCAGTGCTCTGAGTTCTCATCAGACACTGTGAGCTCTCTGAGATGTGAGACCAACAGATCATCCCATTTTACCTTGTGTCCAGAGCATCTGCAACAGCAGCATCCCTATTTTGCCACCTAATTTTTTGTCATTTTCTACTGCAATAGGAAACAACAATAACATTAACAATTGTAGGGCAGGGTTTCCTCTTAAGCATCTTGATGCTTAAGTTTATGTCTTCTATTTTCCCTATTCATTCATCACAGTATCCTCTTTCACAGTCAAAAATGTGGTTTATTTATTTATTTACTAACAAAATGAAGGAAAGATCTTAGGCCAATGATCATGTAGGAGAAGTAGCTATTAAGAAAGCAGATGAAATCATGAGGGGCCAATAGTATAAGATAAAGATTAAAAAAAGACCTTAATTAAGCCTGGGTAGAACCAAACCTGTTGTTAAATAAATAGTGATATAGTGAAATAAAAACAGCAACAACAGCAAAAAGCAAAATAATAAAAAAAGGTTAAAAAATGAATTTATATGAACTAAACAACATTATCATGTAGTCTCCAGGGGAGGATAACTGGAAAAAAAAAAAAAAAAAAAAAAAAAAAAAAAAAAGATAATATTGGAATAACTGAAAAAAGATAATAATGCCTAATGAGGTCCTGAGGGGACTATTTAACTAGACTACACAGACAGCTAGATTCAAAAGGGAGCTTTGCCCACATAAAATCTTCAGACTTGTGTCCAATTTAGTCTTATATGTTTAAGGCCTGCAGCCAGCTCGTGCCCGCTGATGCTGGCAGTGCCTGCTGCTGCACTCCTGCCTGATCAGCAGGGGCCAAAGCAGCAGATCCCTGATCACACGAGGGATGGCAAAGGCCTGTTGTTTCCCCTATGGTTTGCTGCCCCAGAATTAATTCCTAGATCTGGACCTTTTCTAAGCCTATAGAGATCAGAGGCAGAAATACTTCATAATGCACCAAGACATCTGAGTTAATGGTTTTCACCACTTTTTAAGGGAAGCATCACTGGTTTGGAGGTAGGATGCGAGCAGAAAATCACTCCCTGCCTCTCCTCCCACTTTTTCCCCTCTTTCCCACCCCTCATGGCAGTGCTTTTTCTATTCCAGTGAAGTTTCAGGCCTCATACCTTTACTTTTCAGCGTAAGTTCGAATGGGCTTTGACAGTTCAATATAGGGAGAACAGGCAGAAACGCACTGATCCTTAGGAAACAAGCTGTGCTGTGCTGGAAGTTACTGAGAAACAACATACAAAAACCAAGCCACAGCAGAGAGTCTCTTTAGAGTTTTTGAATGACTATTATTTTTCTGGCTGATGCTTGTGAAATAAGTCAGGTTGGCACAAGCAGTTCAATGAAGACTTCTTTGGACATGTGAAAGCCCTGAGAGCAGAAAGGCTGTTGCAAGGCTGTGGGTACTGCATGTGGGTAAATAAAATTTTTTTTCCCCCTCAAATCTGATTGTTTTTATGTAAGTATGTGCAGCCTTATAATTATAGGTAAGACCACTTGGAGGGAATAGATACACAAGGGCAACTGCATTCATTTCTTGTGAGTCTCTCTTGAGGCAGCAGACTTCAACACTTGAAGGTCTAGAATCCCAGACTGGTTACACTATGAGCACTCTGTTTTTATTGTTGTTTCTAAGAAATCCCAGTGAAAGTCAACTCATTTTTTCTTTTTATAATACATTAAAAATAAAAAAATATATTATCAAATCTAGTATAAAAAGGAAATCTTAACAAACATTTGTCAACCATAGCTTGAAGAGACTCTTTAAAGTATTTTAACTTGTGTGACCTGAAGAGGAGGATTGTGATACATGTCCTCAAACAGTTCTTTTTGTAAAATTATTTAGCAAACAAGAAAGAAGAATGGTTTATTTAGAAGTACTAAATGAAAAGATTGAGAACTGTAAACCAATAAGAAAGAAATAAGAAATAAGGAGCAAATATTAGGCAGCCAAATGACTGTGGCTTGATATATCTTGTCTCAGCTTTTCTTTCATTTTCCCAAAAAGAAGTTGGCAATGACAATAGAAAGACTGTGAACTATGTAACAATATGATGTACTTGTGCCAAAATGTAAATACAAAAGAAATGTTCTAAAACACCATGTATCAAATTATCTGCAAGAAGCAGAAAAAATGAATTATATGTTCATTTTTATGGAAACAGAGAAAGATTATATGCAGAGCTAAGGGGTTTATCTTCAGATAGGTACAAATTCCTCATTAAAAATTTGATCCTGATTAGAGAGGACCAAATGAATACCGTGATGATGATGTGATGGATGTGGTGAGTTATGCATTTCATCATGATCCTAGTAAACAGAATAAAAGCAAAGCAAAACAAAAATTAAAGAGCAAAATCAGGAAAAAGCAACAACAAAACAGACTCAGAATGGGCCTCACACATCTCTTTTTTATCAACTAACAATATGAATGAGGTTGTATGGACCTTTTCATTAATTTCAAATTACATAAATAGGAATTTTTGGGGATCAATATAGTAGGTTACATGCAATATAACATTTTTGTAAGGCTCTCAGGTATGGGTCTTAATTCGATGGGTTCCAACCCCCTCAGGATAATAGCTCTTTGTTAACCCTGGATTAACACAGGCACTAAAGACAATGTGTAGGGAGGAGAAAATAATTTCAAGCCAAAGGCCTTCCCTATGTGCTTACATGTAAAGCACAAGAGACAGAAAGAGAAAAGTCAAATGCTCTGCTTTCTGCTCAGTGTGTACTACATCTGAGATCATTAGGAGTTTGCTTTTAGGAGTTGTTAGTATTTTTTTTCTAAGGTAACTCAGTGGCCTTCAGTGTGTTAATGAAAAACAGACAAAGTAATGTAAGAAGAATACTGTGACAGCACTCTTTTCCATCTCTAGCCCTTATTTTTTTTCAGCCTGACCTTAGCTTCTAGTGGCTGCAGTTGTAACAGCAATATGCACAGATCAGTTCATAAGATTATTAAAACATTGCACATAAAACCTTTACCTGAGTTATTTTTATTAGTTTTTCAGCTCGACAGAAACAATTAGATTTTGTGCAGTGTACTCCCACAGCAAAAGGATATCACAGTATGCTCTGACAGGCAAGTGTAGGAGGCTGTAAACTAAATGAACTACAGTTATTGGGATCATCCAGTTTTACTTTATGAGAAGGCTGGTTGTCTCAAAATAAACCTTGACACCCTTTCTTTTCTTAAGGTCATATAGACAGGACACCTGGCAGAGGCTCACTCCCACTGAAGCCAATAACATCAACCCTGACCAGCACAAACCAAGACTGGGTCAGCTTGTTCTCTGTAAGAACAGAAATCAAGCGCATTTTCCTTGTTGCCAATATTCCAAGAAGTACATGAATAAAAACACTATTTTTGGTAAATGTCACAGCCAGGTTGATTGTGAGGTCTCCACTCCTTTGTGCTATGAGAGCACATTATTTTTGTAACGTTAGTCACTGTTTCACTGTGAACAAGGGCATGGCAATCTGCCCCTACATTAAAAATTGAAGACAAATCCCATTTGTTCTGCATTCCCCCCTGGGGATTATTGCTATAATCCTTAATTGACAATGATTGCATTTTATGACACATATTAATTTCATTTACAGCATGTCCAGTTTTGTTAAACATCAATGATGCTAATTTATGAATGACATCAGCAATAACTCTGCCTTCATTCAGGGCCATTTCTGCTGCCAATCCGGGCTCAGGCTCAGTGCTGCAGCAGCAGCAGCAGGCACCGAGTGACATCCACGTGTCTGTCTTTCAGCAAAAGGGATGTTTCTTGTTTCTGAGCAAGGGGCACCTCCCTGCCCACACACCTGGGAGGAAGGCTCCCTTCTCCCCAAGAGGGGCAGCCTCGGAGGCACCCACCCCATGCCAGCTTGACCAATGTGGTCGTCCCGAAGGAGAAATTTCTCAGGGAGCAGGGGAGAATGAGTACAACGGATTAGTAGTTTTAAATCAGTGTATCACACCTGAGATTTCAAAAACTTAAGTCTTTTGCTGAGGCTCTACAACACTTCTAAAACCAAAGGCAGATGTGGATCTCCTTGAAATCTCATGTCATAGCCCCTCGCTCCATTGTTGCCAGGCTCCTTGCTGACAGCCTTTTCTGCGAGTCACAACTACTCCCACTACTGCTTGAGTTTTGTTTTTCATTTCCACTTCTTCTCCAAGAAAAAAAAAATACAATGCCATAGAGGAGTACATTTCATCTTGGCATCTGTCAGAAAAAACTTTTTTATATTTCCTCCCACAAGCTTCACACAGGGACAGAACAAGACGGCACTCAGCATTACTGGGAGAAGTGTGGGAATGAAACAGCCCTGTATGGTATTGAGGTAGGAGGCAAGGGGAGTCTTGCCAGCAAGTTCTGCCCCACAGTAATGTCATGGTCATGTGCAGGTGCCAACAGAGACATGTCTTGCTGTCAACTTTAGTGTCACATCACATCAGCGTGTATCCACACCCCTAATGCTGCCTACACCCAGTGAGAACTGGCTCTGTAAATGTCCCCCGCTACACCCAGAGGCTCCAAGTGCAGGAAACACACTGTCAAAATATAATGGTCCAGCTTATGGCTTGGTTGGATATTTATCGTCTTGGAAAGGCGTTACAGCTGGTGTGAACTTTTGTATCAGATATCAGCGTTCCCTGGTCCAAATTCTTTCATGTGACTGGCTTTGGTTAAAGAAGGCACTCTTGCTGAATTTAATTAGATAGAAACACAATTTAAGAGTAGATACCACCCCTTCCCATTACCAAGGAAGATGGCCTGGAGCATTGCTCAGTGCCCAAGGGTCTCCCTAGCGTGGTTTTTTGGCTGAGAAAACAATGTGCTACATCCAGGAAAAATATGAAGCTTATATCCGTGCCTAGAAACTGTCAAACTGGTATCATTATAAATTGTACTGATATAAAAACAAAAAGTGCCTTAATTTAATTACGGGTGTTTTCCTTGGTTGGTGTAACACAGGTTCTCTGGGACCTTTTTCCTATCAGACCGTCTTGAAAGACAGAGGCCTCAAAGCAGGCCTTGTCTGCGCTGCAGACATGATACAGGCCCCACCGCGGGGCCACGGGCTCACCCTCCTCTTTGCAGGACGGGGCTAGCTTTTCTCTCACACACCATACCCACAGCTTCGCCAGTGACATTTTGGTTACAGCAGTAAATTCTGGGTGGGAGAAGGTTATGGCTGGGGCTGGGAGAACCATATGAGTGGAAGGCTTTATCTGGCAATTTCCTTTCTTTCCCTTCTTTCCTTGTGAGCTTTCCAAGTCGAATTTCCTTCACTCCCTGAGGAGGCAGATGAGGCTTTAATGCAAGCAAAACAGTGGTTTCTAACCCTCCTGCAATCACAAGGAGGAGGAAGGCTCTTTGCAGCCGTACATCTTAGCAGAAGGTGCACCCAGTGCAGAACTGCATTTTGAAGGAAAACAAGTGCTTTCATTTGGCATTTCCAAGAAATGCGTGTGCTTCATATTACCAACTGACAATCTACCCCCGCTCACTGTCTGCAAGCAGTTTGTGGTCTGTGGAAAGCTGGTGAACAGCTTGCTAAGAGCCTGCTGGTCAAACCTGCTTGGTTGTGATCAGCCACGTGGCATATTCTGTGGCCTTGGGGAACAAACCCTGTGCTCTCCTCAAACAGCCTGCAACGTTCCCTCCCAGCTTGCAGCTTTAGCAAACGCCCTTGCCAGCAAACATGTCCACTCTAGTCATTATGGAAGGGGAACAAAAAAAGGACACGGACAAAAACGAGGTCTAAGAATGGGACGAAGGGCTGCAGGACTGGCCCTGCTCTCACCACAAGCTCTGCTTTTACACCAGCTTTCCCCCAGAAATCAGCAACCTGTTAAGGAGGTGGTTCATTGCTCCCTTCGTTCTTCCTTCCCCTGGAAGCCGGAGGGCTCATTTTTGTGTTGATCCACTCTGAGAAGGAGACATGGCTTGGATTGCTCTCCTTACCATTTTGACATGCCAGCAAATATTCAAGCTGCCATTGGCAGGTAGGGATGGCTCCGTACAGGCTCCCAGCCCCTCGGTGAAAGCTCCTGATTCTTCTTCCTTCTCCCAACGATTCATTGTTTCAGCACAGAAAAAAATGTACATATACTTCCTGTGCAGGCTGGGAATTCAAGCCATGTTTTCTGGGGAAAATAATCTGTTGTCCCTTTTTTAGAGAAAACCAAAGAGCCTGTGCAGTTAGGGAAAGGTAATGCTGCTGGTGCTCCTGACTGGGACACATGTGCAGTTAAGGTAGGTATATGAAGCTTATAACCATCCCAAAATGCCTCTGGTAAGATTCTGGCCTGACCACGTTGAAAAAGAGGTGGGAGAGATCCCTGTTATCATATTGAGCATCCTGTGCAATTGGAGTTGCACCTAAGAACACGCACCCAAAGCAGCAATATTTGTGCAGGGTGACAGACACCGAACTCCCAGACAGAACTGAGACAAATGGCTGGAGACTACTGGACAAGAAAACACACAGCTGGAAAGACAGATAGCCATCAAATTCTTCTTACTCCCTTCTCTGGCACTTTGTTCTCTCTGCAAAATGTTGTCTAAGTTTCTAACACAGACAGAGACTAGAAATGGAAAAAGTAAGTGGCCAGGCTGTGGTTATGTCCTATTTTCTTTCCCCAATAGGGGAGTATTGTATAACAGAATTCTGTTCAAGTATCAGTTTTATTCCTAAAATAGTTATTATTCTTCATACTGCATATGAAACAAGAGACATGTTTTGGTCTAGCACACTTCTTGATAGCAGTTTTGAGTGAGCTTTTAAAAAAAGTAATAAATAGAAAAATAAAATTAAATTATTCTAATTAAATTAATTTTAAATGAATTTAAACTAAATTATAAATAAATAAAATGTAAAAGGAGATATGAACAATTCCTTTTTCATGTGTATTTGGGCAAAATAGACATCTTTGGACACACTGATCCTTGAGCATAAAATCTTCCATCTATTCTCTGATAAATGAATCACAAAACTAGAAACAAAGACAGGTCTATTTTGAAGACAGTGAGCAGATTCTAATATCTGGGGTAACGTAAGGCTGTTGGAGTGCCATGTTATCCAGAATCTGAATGAAATCCACTGGGAAACTGAGGATCTCTGTAAATGACATGTCTATGAGCTGATATAAGATCAGTAACAGAAATATATATGTGTTTGAGTGCTCCTGTATAAGAACAAGGCCGGTTTCAAGAAATCTGAAAGTCCTGATAGAAGAGAAATCTTGTTTGGTTGTAGTTCAGGAAATTGTAAGAACTCCATGTGTAAAGCTGAAAACTAAGCAGTAAAATTCCCAGATTAATCTTACTCAATTTCTTTCCCACTTTTTTTTTTTTTTTTTTTTTTTTTTTTTTTTTTTTTCCCCTCTCTGTATAGGAACAGAAATATTATCAAAAAAACATCCCTCACAGTGATTTCATATCTTTCATATCTGCACTTTATGCAGTCCTGGGAAAAGATATATAAACCTGAAAAAAAAAATGCTGGAGGCAAGAAACAAAGCAGCTTTGGAAGACAGTTGTTATTCATGGGCAGGTTGTGTAGCAGCGGCAATGCGCTTCATTCTCTGCAAGACAAAAGGTTTAAATAGTCCTTTCTCAAAATATATCACCCATATAAAAGTCAAGATGTTGGATCTAATTCAGTTTTCATTCATTCTAGCCCAGTTTAAACAGCTTTTGGAAATTTAGTGTGAGAACAGTTTCCAAAAATAGGTATGAAGTTAAAGGATTGATGATGGAGAAGACAGCATCCATGGGAAAAAGGTCAGGTGGCCACAGTGCTCTCCCATCTCTTCTATGCTTCAGAAAAGTTTGTCTGGTTTTCGCAGAGTTTTGAGTGAAAATGGAATTCTCTTGAATTATTCATTATGTTTTCTTTGGGTCGCCTTTCCCTATATATTAGACCAGCAAAATAAACAAGTACAAGGAACCATAGCTTTGATTTTAGTATGGATATGTGTGAAATACACTGAGTCAGGACTGCTATGATAACCATATGTACTGCTGTGTGTATGTCACACAGACAGATGACCATGAACAGAAAAACGCAATCAATCATGCTGGTGCTTTCTTCCTAGCCCTACGCCTCTCATGTGCCTACACCAGAAAACCATTGATGTGTACACATGTGTAAACAAAAGATGGCATACTTCTATTGCTTTTTTTTTTCTTTCTTTCTTCCAGTCATTCTGTAACACGAGGGATAATGCTTGTTCTCATTGTTTTAAGTGGCAATAATCCACTTGCTAAGTGGAAAAATTACAAGGCAAAAGGTTTTAATTTAAAATCCCAACACAAAAAAAGTGATTACTGATGAAAAAAGAAAAAAAAAGACCTCTGATATCCTATTATAAGAAAAAGCACTTTTCAAAGAAATAATTTGCCTGACAAAATAAGAGGCTAATAACAGTGGTCTTAACTCAGGTATAATTTAGGCACAGCTTGTGTAAATTTCCCTGAAGAAATTTGCCAGGGTGTCCACCTGTGTCACTCCTTGCTAATTCAGGTGGCTACACCACCTGTTGTGATGTGGAGCTCCAGGTAAAGTCACCAACTCACCCTCTGTAGTGGTTTAGCATAAGATCCTGAAAAAAAAAAATAATAAAAAAAAATTTACCTGCCTAAGGAAACACATAAACTCTAACAAACAGGACTAATCATGTATCTTAATGCTTCCAAGGCAGAGATCTGCTTCAGCTGTCTCAAACTTCCTGATGCATCCATCACCCACATGATGGTCCAAGTAAGCTGCATTAAACAAAAGCCATTGACATATACCCTACAACCACTGCTAGAATACAATGGTCTTGAACCTAGTTTACTTGGCAAGCTACAGAAATTACTTGTTTTTCAGGCATTGTGAATACATAGCTTTTGGATCTGAGAGGCCATTCAGTTTGTTGGCACAGCAGGATGGGAACTGTGGAGATCTGAGAGCACCACTGGAGTGCTGGTTACACAGATGTCCTAAGCAGGGCTGCTAAGTGGTTTAAATGAAACCAACACTGTACCACGTGAGAGATCAAACCAGTACTTGTGACAATTCTCTTCCATCAGGAAAATAAGTGAAATTCTTCCCAGAGACCTCGAAGGAAAAGGAAACAGTGGGCCCCCCTGTAAGGCCTCCCTGCTTAACTTCATTACTGGTTTCTGCGGTGACTGGGCCTAGCTCTCTGGAGCAGTGCTTTGTTTCCCACATGCTAAGTTGCAATGGCACAGGACAGGACAGAGGGACCTTTGAGCAGCTCCCCTGTTATTAAATGACAGTGAAATTCCTTTACTGGCCATGGGGTCAGCATTCAGTCAAAGTTAGGCCCTTTCTTGCTCAGGAGGGATCATCCAGCTGCAGCAAGCAACCTGTGGGTATAAGGCTGAGGCATACAGCCATGGCAGCATTAGCAAGGTCAGTTCAGAAATGCATTTACCTGTGGGTTGTGCACAGTTCTGTGGGAGGTGTGTTTAGGGGGGTATTTCACTGTGAACTCTGTCCACCTCTGGCCCATCCCTGTGCACGCCAAGCAGCACCATCACAGGGCCACAGCAGGAACATCTTGACTGATGGATTCACATGCGTACAAGGCAAGTGCCTTTCTCAAATACACAATTGCTTAGGAAATGAGTGGGGTTTGGGTTTACACCCAAAGCTAGAGTGCTGACTCTTTACCATCTGGTGACTTCTTAACTACAACCATACAGCACAGCTCAAGTCCTCTGAGCGAAGAAGTGACTAATACGCTGCAGAGAGATCCCGACCTGGTAGGAAGTAATATTAGCCTTCTGCTGTCTTCACTAGTTAACGTGATACGTAAATGAGTAACACATGATACGATTTGAAACCCTTGCTGTCTGTAGGAAACATAACCCAGGGTTAGTGCTTCGGAGGAGATGGTTTTCCTAATGAATATGTTCTTTGTTTGAGAATGGCAGCGAAGTCCCAGTTTTCTTCTAGCATCTTGTGCAACATGTCCAAAACAACACTTGTTCCAGGGGATGGCAAATACTTGAAGTTTGAATGGGATCGGCTCTGTTAGCCTGAGTTTGTACTGCCACACCCTGACATCCACACTGCAAGGAGCCCTAACCCCTTCCTCGGCTGCTGGAAATGAGCTTTGCAGTGTGTCTCAAGCCTGTAAGAAAGCCCTGAGTCTGTTCATTTGTACTAAAGCTAGAATTAGCATAGCAGATGTTTGAAAGCAAATTTAAAGCAGAAATTTCAAACAGAGCCATAATGAGTTAGGTTTCCCTATTAGATGGAGGTACCTAGTCAAGGGTGCTTTTTATCCCTGCTCAGCTCCTGTGGATTTCTGTGAAGACCGCAAAACTGTCAGCATCTTTGCAAATCAGACCAGCAGTAAAGTACTGAGCAGAGGATGATACTTCATAGACATCAAGTTATCAGACTGCTTTATTTATGCTTTCTGTTGCGTGTCATCTCAGTGCAGTAAAAGCTACTTAAACCTTGAAGTAGCAAAGCTAGGAGGTTCTAACCACATGTTCCTGCTGAATCCCTGTTTCAATTTTTCATATAGTACATGTCCATGTGCACAGTCTTCCTGTGCTTCTTTTCTGTGAGGCCTTTGAGGAGTGGCTTTTCTTGTCAAACCTGGCAGAAGGGAGAAATGCCAAAAGACATAACACAGCTTCCTGCAGTGTCTATCTTAAAGAGGATCCACTCAATTTTATCCTGAATGAGCAAACTTTAAACAAATTTTGAATTTTCTGGTAATTTTCTCCAGCAACTTAATCCTTAAAGTCATACTCAGGTAGCAAAGAGACAGAAACATACCACATATCCTGGGGGTCCAGTCAAAACAGCAGATTTCTAATGATAAAATATTTCAACAAACTATTTCTATGAGAGCTTCAGAGCAAGAATTCTTTGTAAAGATATTTTTGTAACTCAAAAATAAATAAAAGAAAATTGTAGACTGTGGAAAAACGATTGTTGTTTGTATTTTATATATGAAAATTTCATTTCAAATTCATTTCAATCAGGTGTACTCCTGGGAACTATAATAACGATAATAGCACACGCACGCACACACACATATATATATGTGCAATAGTAATAATAGCACATCCATGGATTCTCACGTGTTTTTCAATGTGCTGTGAAAACATCTGCTAGTACTCATCAAACTCCTTTGTGGTTGGTTGTCCCCATTTTACAGGTTGAAGAAATTAGACAAGCAGGTTAAAGGACTTGCCCAAGACCACACAGGGAATCAGATGACAGAATACATATTAGAATCATAATTTCCTGGCTCTACTTCCAATTACTTTGTGCCAAGGAAAAGGCTACTTTTTCTAATGTAACACCTTGCTTATTTGACTTTCTTCTTTCTCTCTCTCTCACCCTGCACCATCTCACCTAAAATATAGCTGAACAAAATTTTTCTCCTTTAATGCACACTTTTGTATTTAATCTGTGGTGCCAAAGAGATCAAATAAATGCAGTCACCACTCCAGAAAGAGCAAGGAGAGTTTATTTAGCTGATGTGATGGCATAGGTAGATTATAAAAACTTTCCAGATTTTTGGCAGGGAGGCGACCTCCTAAGCCCTGAATAAACTTGCCTGTGTGGATCAAGCAGGTCTGCACAGCCTCCCAGGTAGGACAGGTGCAAAGCTGACAAAACCAGCACACTGAAACTACAGTACCCCACTGTGGATGTCATCCAAAACACACACCTTGATTCCTCATTTTTCTTTTCCTGCAGCTCTCCAGCTGAGCATGTCTCCATATCTCCATATCTGATTTTGGTGAAAGTAAAACGTTGTGATGGAAGAGGAAAAAATTCTCAATGCCCTCCTCAGATAAATCTCCAGAGATTTCTTTAGAGTATTTCTTTACAGTTCCCCTTTGTGCTGAGGAATTTTTCCCCCATATTTTAAAGGCTATGTTACATCATTTGCTTTAAGGGTTGGAGGGATTTGATGCTAATGAATCTTCAAAATCACTGTTATCTTTTTTTTTTTTTTTTTTTTAAATTAGTTTTACCACAGGGAATTCAACTCATGTGACCAGAAACATGCATAGATTCATTCCTGATTGTAATGGTGCAATCCATTTACCCTAATGAAAACAGCTCAACTGATTGCAGGAACACCTCCGAGGAGGCTGCAGAGATGACGTCTCTTGCACTGGATTAACCATGTTGTACAATTACAGCAGGATCTGGAAAGCTTTGATTGAGTTATCTGTAAGTTAAACACATTAGCCTATTCTTAAGCTGCCTTAAACTCTCGTAACTGCTTTTCATCCAAATCATGAGCAACCTTGACACAGCTTAGTGGTTAACATGGCACTCCTCATCTGCCTCTGTGGTTGTTCTCACATGAAAATGGGTTTCTGATAATGCAGAACTCCTTATTACTATGTTATTTTTGACCATGAAGGAAAACTGTATCCCTTCTATCAAATATAGAAATATAATATTGGTGGTATTGTGTTTATTTTTTTCTCTCTTCTTTTCATTTTGTGTTGTTTTAAACTAAACTTCCCAGCAATTTCTTACTTTAAAATAGCTTACTGACTCTTTAAAGTGTCACAAATACAGTGTAATCATCAGATCACCAACACTACAGGAATTTTTGTGTTGTTCTGTGTTACTGAACAAAAATGGTGATTGAAAGTTACCACATAAGCTTAAGACAATTTTTCTGTGACCCGATGTGATGTTCCCATGATGACAGTGTGGTGTCCTTTATCTGTGCTTGGTCCTGTGAGGCACTGCTCGGTGTGGCTGCATGTGCTAGGACTTTCTCTTCCCCACATACCCAAAATCATCTGGGCACTTGGTCTGTGCCCACAAATGCTGCTCCCTCGAGTTAACTGGAGTTAAACTCACAAACAGCTGTAGCAGGAGCAGAGTACACTGAAATGGAAGAGAGTATTTCCAACAGCCAACTCTCTCTAGGCTCTCTCTGTGGTCAACAGAGAGATGGATAAGGAGAAAGAGAGCCGCATCACCTTTCACAGGATGCAGCTGGGTGAGGGCTGGACAAGCAGCCTCTGCAGACTGGTTTCTGAGCCAGAGATCACCCTGGAGTGAGGGTGATCCTCCTGAGGGCGTGGGCTCCATGGACTGAGGTTAGTCACTGCTGCATCCAGATGAGCAAAGAAACTGCACATAAGTAACACACTGTAAAAAAAATGTGTAAAATGGAGTAGCTTGGCAATACAGCTTGGCAATACATGTTCAGCAGTGGAAAAAATCAGGTTTTTATCTAAGTAAACAAATGGTTACTTATCTTCTGTGTTACCAGGTGGTAAGACGTCTCTTGCTCTTCTGCTGCCATATCATAATCCCCTATACAAATATCAAACAAATGCAGATCAAGCTGTTTTGGTTTCTAATCATGTTTTTTAAGAGAAGTTGCTGGGCATAATGGTCTGTTTACAGAATACTTTCACATTTTATACTTGCCAGAGGTGTACGCAGGCAGCAGCAGGGGTATAGTTTGTCTAGATGCCAACTTTTCACAAAAGAAAAGCTTCATAAATCACTTCCCTGAACTGTCAGTGCTGTTAGCAACTCCCTCTGGCTTTGTACAGCCGAGGGGGTTATGTTGAGCACAGTACTCCTCTGCAGCCAGAGGAGCCCTGCGTTCGTTTATTTTTCTTTCCTAATTACCTATAGTGAGGGAAAGCTGGTCCAAGCTGAGGAACCTTTTCAAAGCACATCAGATGATCAAAAAGCTGCAATGGACCTCTTCAGTGCCTAACAACTAATTGTGCACAGTAGTCTGCATCTCTGCTAGAGCTGGCTTGGCATCACTTGCTCCTTCCTTAGCATCTCAGTAATGAGCATGCCTTGCTGATCTGCTGATTAAAAAAAAAAAAAAAAAAAAAAAAAAAAAAAAAAAAAAGTGTTTTTGAAAAAGAAACAGGGTGGGTGTCTGGACCCAAAGCCATATAGCTAATGCAGACGTATAGACAATGCACACAAAAGCTTCCCGGTGTCGGATGGGAAGAACATGGGCCATAAATTCTCTGTCCTGAATGTGTAGCCACACAGACGGTTTTGATTACAGCAGATGTTGTGTGAAAATTAGCTTCAGCTTGTGGCTAAGTGGAGGAACATTTGTAGAAAAAGGTTCAGGAGGTGAAGGCTATTTTTAAGACTCCTGTACTTAAAACAAAATCTTTGTCTGTGGCATAGCTGACTCAAGGTGCAGATTGCACTCATGGAGAGGTAAGGAAAACATTTAGCTTTGCACAGCTGCCTTGTGGTAGGTTACTTGTAGATGTGGCATTTCCCAGAGCTTCTGCTTAGTGTTTTCATCTGCTTCAGCCTGTGCTTGTGCCACTTGTCACATGGCATGAAGAGTAAATGCTGATGAATATATTAGGGCAAGGAAATGAACTGGAGCAAGAATGCTTGCCTTACCTTACATGCTGCTGTTCATTCCTGCACTGGTGTGCAAATGAAAGATGGTGTTGACTGGTTCTGTCTCCCAACACTTGTGGAGAAAGCCAGGAGAGGCCCCTCCTGCAGGCACAGACAGGGGTGGCATCTGCACCCAGCCGATGATGGCATTCTAGATCTCTCCGGACCTATAAGGCCATATTTAGGTGCATAAAGGGACTTGCATGCTCCAGGTGGTATCTGAGGGAGCTGGAGCCACCAGGAGCTCCAAACACAGTTCTCAGAGGACAAAGGGCAGGCACAGCTGTCCCCTCTCAGCAAAACATCTCTTGGAAGCTTTCTGTGTTCCCATATAGACTGATGCTCAGCATACATCTCTAGCTCTTGGAAGGAAGCCTTGCATAAAACCAGATATGTTGAGGAGAGAGAAAAGCATTTCACAAGAGCTTTATCCATGTAGCATAGCCAGAATTCCATAAAACAGCCCCAAAAAAGAACTGGGGAGTTTCATTTTTCAAAGTGCATCTTTTTGCAGACATCAAAGTTTAATTCTGCCTTTTTTTTTTTTTTTTTTTAAACTTATTTCTATTTTCCCCAGGATCTTCTCCAGGATATGCAGACAGAGCTATCTTCCTTTTAAGATTTGGTATATATATGCAGATTTATACGGATTTATTTTCTGCTTTTTGAAACTCCTCAGTTAGCTGGTTCATATTCACTGCACTTGAACATTTGCTTTCAATAAGAAAAAATGTTGATTAAATCAATGTCCTGGCCAAATCTAGTAAGTTTTTTCTGGCAATACCTTTAATGAGTCCCATTTATTAATTTTTTCCCCCTACCTTACTTGTGTAACGAATTTCCAGATATTAATGTCAAGAAAGGCAATATTTGGCCTGTCATATGAGAAAAGTAAAAACAAACCATCACACTTCCTTTTGTAGTTCTGGAGCTCATGCTCTCTTAATACCTATGAAAGGATCATTTTGTAAAGTATAAATTTGGAGCTAAGTGTTAAAGCATGCTGGTTTATAAACGATTATGTACAAGCATGTATGTGCTTATATATACACACACATATTGTAATGTGTACATTGTAATCAAGAGACCACTGACCCATGCAGTCTTTTTATTTTTGGCAAATCCTTTCTCACTCTCTCTCTTTTTCTTTTCTTTTTTTTTTTTTTTTTTTTTTTTTCTCTCTCAGGGGATTGTTCTTTAATGCAATTATGCTAAATTGACATTCTCCTTGTGGTGTTTAAAAAAAGAGTCATCATTTTTTGAGCTTTCATATAGTACGAGTCTGTATTTTTTGGCTTCAAATTAAAATGACATTTGATTGTGTTTCTAAAATATTATGGCTAGATAAATTAATTACACCAGAAAATCCAGAAGAAGCAAACAATTAAAATAATAATAAACATCAGCTGCCAGCTCAGTCCAGGCTCACGCATTACACTTTACAATTTTATTACTTCAAGTGGACGTGTAATTAAAGGAAGGTGGGCGAAGAGGACACTGCTTGTGCAAATACCCTTGAAGGTCGGTCAGGCACGGGTGTTGTTGGGATGCATGCAATTCCTTGGGAAGGCCAGGGCAGAGGAGATGTCCTTGCCCTGCCAGGAGGAGGTCGCTTGTTTCAGCATCTCTGCTGGGCTCCTGCAGGACATGGGATGCCTTGGCACTGTGACAGCACAAAGAGTGGCTCGTGTGTTGCCACCTGAGCTCCGCCAGGACCACCCGCTGCGCCGAGAGCCGGAGGTCCGGTTTCCACCGCGGCTCTGTCCTCAGCTTCCCGGGTAGAGCCAACAGTGGTGTCAATTAGTTCCACTTCTGGTTCTCTTTCTGTGATATTTGCCTCCGTTAATGGAAACCGGCTATCAATTTATTTCTCGTTCTGTGGGCCACCAGCTGGTAACGATAGGATTCTTGTTTACTGCTGACCTTGGCTGGATGTGAAGGAGTGACTTAGACGTAAACGGTTCCATCTCCCATTCCCAGACCCTTGAGCCATTATTTCCTTCTGCCCTACCAAGCAATGCACTGTTTTTAATAAAATATATTGCCATTGCTTTGAGTATGCTCGAGCTGTTTAAAAAATCTATTTGCAGTAGTCTGGTTAGGCAAAAATAGCCCAAAGACAGCACCCACAGCCAACATTTTCTTTGGTAACTGCTACCGAAATTCCCCGTTTCATTCTATGGCTGCACTGCAAGATAGTTCTTCCTTATTAGTTGTAAGCGTGGTGCCATTAAGACTGCCAAGTAGCAGTATAGCCAATATAACTCCTACTCGCTTTATAAAGACAAACATTAAAGTCATCACTCACTTTGTGGCAAAAGAGGGAAAAATGCAGGAACATACCAGATGAACCTCAGACGTCGTGCCCTCCAGCACTTGCCCCAAAATGCAGCTTCGTCGTAAATATGGTCAGCTGCCACATCTACCTGCTCACTGTGGATCCTGCAATGGAGGCAGTGGCCGCACATGCATCTGAAGATACACGTAAAGCCATATCAGGGCCATCTTCTCTTGTGGACCAGACTGTAATAGTGTCATCGGTCACTCTGACCATTTTTTAATCATGTTTTTCTTGAAATTTCCCCACTCTGTGGGAAATGGACATTTAGAGAACTTGTTGCAATTGCAGATGAAACCAAATGTTGCACTGGAATTTCCTGCGGGACACAAAGTCCAGTTTTCAAGAGGCTCCAGGCAGTATGCAACACTACATGGTACTTAAAGGGGAACGGGCATGTTTCCTCCAGAACTCTTTTCCAGGGTATGGTAGTTGGGCTATGGGGCCCTAGCAGATGGTAGCTCATCATTATGATGCTGGTTTGCAAAAACAGAGTAAGCTGGAATATTTCCCCCACCCCACCCACAGATTTCCCGGAGAAGGATGGGGACTCTGTAGTGATTTACTGAGGTTAGTTTTGAATTTAATAGGCTGGGAAAGCAATTCAATGTTTCAAGTGCTCTTCTGCTCAGCACAACCTTTCTAGCAGGATGGTTAACAGACTGTTTAGCAGCACACAGTGGAGAAGCATATTCCACTGATTGCTCTGCCTTGGAAAAATGATTCTGCCTAGAAACAGGGCCTCAGGCTGGGGCTTAGGGCATCGAGACAAGCCATTCCTTTAACTGCATGCATTTTCACACATTCAACGTACTCAGCCTAAAAAGTTTTCTGCCCTATCCCATATTAATTAAAGGAAACTTTTTTTTTCTCATTTATCGCATTATAAACTTTCACAAAATGACCGCCAGTGAATTACAGACCATACGTTGTTTGTTCTTTGGCACATACTTCCTCTAAGTTTCAGCAAAACCTCCCTATGTACACTACCAGTATACCCACAGGCATGAATCACTACTAATCCTTGCTCAGGGGAAGGAGTTTATGGGGTCCCAGTTGTACAGGGATTGATGTGAAGACACAAGGTCTTGTTTTTGTGGAGCCACCTGCGAGTTTCCTGACCCAAAGGACCACCTTTGCTCATCAAGGCAATAAAATACACTCTTGTTCTCACTGATGTGAGGAGTTTTGAGAATTGCAGTCCCAATGACCTAGTGGGTTGTGGCAGAGAGAGAACAACACTATCATTAGCATCCCCTGCAGTGAGCATGGTCAAAATGTGTCTGCTGACTCCACGTGAGCCAGGCATTGGAACAAGCCCTTGGGACAGGATATCTTCCTCATGAAAAAAGATCTTCGTTTCTGTACAGAAAGGGTGGTTAGGCATTGGAACAGGCTGCCCAGATAAGTGGTGGAGTCACCATTCCTGGTGTTATTTAAGAGATGTGTCGACTTGGCACTTAGGGACATGGTGTAGAGGTGGACTTGGTAGTGCTAGATTGAAGGTTGGGCTAATCTTAAGGGTCTTTTCCAACCTAAATTATTCTGCAAGTCTACAATTCAAATATATAAAGCTCAATATTTTACCTGACAGTGCTTGAGCTGAAAATAAATTCAGAGCATCTACTCCTAAAACATGAAGATGTGGGGTTGGAGATGTGTGGTTGAAGTGGTGCAGCTGGTTCCTCCAACTCCCCTAGGAGGAGTCATGGAGAGCTGGAAGCAGTCACTTCCATGCTTCTACTCTTCTTTTCCCTCAGCACTGAGCTGCCCCTTAATGCTTCTCTGGTAGCGCAAAAGGCTGTAAAAAAGTCTCTAAAAAGGGCAACTGAGAAATTCCCTGGACTTGGGGGACACTGATGTCTAAATGCCAGCATTAGCCCAACAGGAATCCTGTGCACATAAACGTCTCCTCAGTAGACTGGTGCAGTGGGCTGCTTTGCTTGGACAGGCAAGGATCTATGTTATACCACTGGTAAAATGGGATCCACAGTTGGTTTTTAAAACACATTTAATAACATGCTACATGATGAGAAAGTAACAGTTATGTGAAATACTCAGCTTGCCAGTACTAAATGAATACTTCCACTAGGCTTTAATAATGTTCTATGGGACAATAATACCACAGCTGCCTTTTCAAAGTGTTGATAGAAAAAAAAATAAAAATAAAAGGCAAGCAAAGGTCATAAATTGGCACTGACCCGCATTAAGTGTTGCTGCTCTAGAAGCAGCCCATGGGCTTGCTTCTCCTTTTCTGCAACCCACTGATGGGCTGAAATTCAGAAATTGCCTTCCAACCACCTACAAGCCCCAAAACAAGGGAAGCACTGGTGCGGCCAAGCACTGGCTCCACAAGCTCCCCATGTACATGCCAAAGGAGCCTCAGTGGGAAAATAAGTGGCTCGCACAGAAAAGGGTCCAGTTGCAATTATTCTGCTGCACTGGATGAAGAAATCTGGGAGGCTTTGTAGCAGACAGTCCCTCTGGGGCAGGGCTGCTCCTCCTGGGGACAAGCCAACAAAGCCCCCTTGTGCCCTAAGTGATTGAGCAGAGACAAAGCTGAGCGTCTGCTGACACAGGCCACCTCTCCGGAGGGATCGACTTCACTTAGTTTTGAAAGGTTCTTCAGCACAAGCATAAGGATTTTTAAAATATGGGCCATGTATAAATATCTGTATGGAGCTGTGTAACGGGTACAATAAAAGCCTTTTTTTTTTTTTTTTCCAGTGGGTATCTGAAAATGAATCTGCAGTTCATGTAATTTGCAAGCCCTATCCATGTTAAATGTTTTGGGCCTTTTTTGTGTGTACAGAGACTCCTAAGATGGACTATTAAAAATAAGAGATATTAGTGACAAAAACATGCTATTTTCAAAGACAAATCCTGATTAAATAAGTGAAAGAAAATTCTGAATCCAGCTCCCTAGGCTGGAAAATGGAAAATGGAGATAGTTGGTGCTGCTATTTCCATATCCAAAACAGAAGGTTCCTCTTCATCAAATCCATTAAAACCAGGCCCATTTGCTTAATGAATCTTGTCTGCTGCCTGGGTAAAAAAAGAAAAAAAAAAAGCAGATGGGAAGAACTCTTGAGGAAGCACTCAGTGGAGCTCAGCAGAGGCTAATAAAATTTCTACAGAGGTGGCGGAGTTTGTGGGGAGACACAAAACTAAATTTTAAAGAAATGCATCCTTTCAAATTTTGCTGTATCCTTAGGTCATCAAGGCCAAAGCAATCTCAGGGGGTTTAGCTGTAAAGTGTTACATACACTCAGGAAGTATACAAGTAGAAAATTACATAAAATTACTTCAAACACCCACGCTAAATTTGTTCTCCATTTTGGAATAATGTATATAAAACCTTAGCACTTCAGTCTTTATCCCATCCTGTGGCTGTCTTCCAGATACGGAGAGAGGAGGGAGAGGAAAGATGAAGTGGACATCACTGGAGGATGTTTTCTTGTAGTCAGCCTCATCCTTAAAGGAGAGAGGTACCTTCAAGGACTCCAGTGGAGAAATGTGGTTTATGAACCTCCATGAGGATTTGGTTTGTTTAATGTGCTAGCATGATGTTGAAATAATGAGACGATTCTGCAAGAATTTTCCTGGTGTGAGATGTCACCAAAATTGATCTTATTTTGAGCATTCCACTGTTATCATTTTCCACTGTGGATGATGAGAAATGCTTGTGAAACTATCTGCTGCTCAAGAGAGCTTCTCTTTCACAATCCTTTCATCAAACAAAACAAAATATTTGGACTCTGTTTTTTTTTTTTGTTTGTTTTTTGTTTTTTTTTTTTTTTTTCTTTTTTCTTTTCTTTTTCTTTTTCCACAAGGCATCTCTGGTGTACAAAAGCATGCTCGTTGTGACACCAGCCCCATTGCTCCCCAAAGGACTCAGCCTCCTAAATCCAGACCATGGCACACACCTCTGAATGGCATTACCATTCTGAGAAGTGCAGTGAGACTGCTCTTCACCCCTACTGTGAGGTGGTAATTATACTTCAAAAGCACTTTGGTGCGCCTCTCCCTCACAAGGAAAGCATAACTCAGAAGTGACAGAAGGGATGTTGCAGAGAAGTTGTTCATCGCTCATTAACGTCTCAGCTGTGGTGGGTGCAATGATAGTGAGAAATGCCAGCTGTCGTGGGGTTTAATAGTAGTTCTTCCATGGACAGTTAATTGTACTAAATCATATCATAAGTGTTTTCTGACAAGCAACTCTTTATCACAAAGCTAAGACTTTTAAGTGAATGTTTAAGTCACTTCATAACTGTTTCAGGATGATATCAGAAAGTGGAATATGCATCTGGGAAAGTTATTCTTGCACATTAAAACTCTACAGAGTGTGTGGTTAATGTACAAACCCCAACAAAGATGCGTTCAGGTTAAGGACTCGTCCAAGAGTCACTGAAGTCAAATATGCAGTGCTTGGGGATATTCTGGGAAATTATATTTACATTCACTGACTGTCATTAATTTCTGAAATGTGTTGTCCTCTTTTTTCCCTTGTGGTCACAACATTTCAGAAGCAAGTGTGAAACAACAGACAATTACATTTTGCCACTAAAAATCTAAGACTTCTGTCTTAGCAATCATGGCTAATCAGAATTCTGGCCTGGAAGGCTGGAAAGGAAGGGAGATAAACACTTGCAGAGGCATTCATTTCTGAGCATGAGAAGGGACAGACCCTGAGGCTAGTGGAAATGCTTGGGGTCACACAGGGAATGTTATTTAGATCCCAGCACACACCTTACTTACTCTGCAGTGGGAGTATAGGTGACCGCAGTGATTAGTGTGGGTTGGAGGCTTGTGGAAGTCTCCCACCTTTACCTGCATTGCCAAGTAGGGAGGAGGATGTTCACACCTGGATGGCGCACACAAATTGAGGGTGCAGCAGCAGAGCTGTAGATGGAGGCTTGCTTGCAAACTGCTGTGGCAAGATGCAGGGTCTGTCTGTGCTGATGGTGGCCCCACAAAGGTATCCTTGCACCTTCACTCATGATGCATCTCTCATTGTGACCTGAGACAGCAACTGAAGTCCCAGTCTGTGGAATCAGGGGTTGCTTTCTCTTTGCTGGTCCATCTGGAGACCTCTCAGGCTGCCTAGAGGCAGGCTGGTGTTTGGAGTAGCAAGAAGAAGAGAAGAATAAGTCACATCTGTCAGTCAGTAGTAATGGAAAAAGTGCTTTTATCCATGATTTTTTCAAGAATCACAGTAAAAGTATAGACAAATAGCTGACTTCTAATAACTAAGTGCTACAAGCTAAAATGAAATACAAATTTGAAGGGATGATTTGCACTTAATTTCCTTGTAAGTATCATGCTATATAACATTGCTTGAAGGCCTTATATATGACTGAATTTCATTCTAACTGCAATATGTAAGGCACGATTTAGTGTCTGGCTTACAAGAACTAATAAGCATCTAAAGAAAGCTATCTTAAAACGTCAATATGAGCCTGGCTGAACAGAAATTACTTGTCTGTAGCCATCTGTTATGCACTAGAGTTAAACAGACACAAGTGCTTTTTCCTGGAAGCCATCTGCACAAATATTGATTGAGTAATTTCATAAAATTTCGATTTAGTAATTTACCAGTTGACGAGGTGATAGCATAGGTCTGAGTTCCCTGGCATTTCTACTGCAGCTAAAACAACATTGATGTGCATTTCTTTTGCCATTAGCATTATTGCTAAAGGAGACACTGGAATGAAATCCAACATAACCTATTGAGAGAGTCTGTAAAATATTTTCCTATTAACATCAGAATAAAAAAATAATGTGGTATTCCAGAAAATTGAATGGCACTTATATTCCATAATCTTCATCAGATCAGCCTGCATGGGGTTTTGTTTTTCCTTTGCCTGGTTTGAGGCTATATTTATATTAATTCCATCCAGTTCTATTTTAATTAGCTTAAAATCCTAGGGACTCGAGATCATCACTGTGTTTAAAAGACTGGGTTTCAGCACTCTTCATCAGTGGCTTTTTCATCCCCAAACTATTTAAGAGTGGCAAGCTTCTTTTCATTTTCCCTCCCTCCAGACACTGACCCTGCCACAGTGATGAATGCCTTGGTGACCCCCAGTGATCAGAGGGCTGCCCACAGCAAACCACTGCTGGGGTTTCCTGCCGGAGCAGCTGCAGAGCTTGCACCCACAACATTTTCCAGTTTCACCCCTCACAGCCTCAGAGGAGCACCATCTCTCCAGGGGAGTATTGGAGATATTTTTTGTTCCACCCTCTTGTTACTGGTTTTTGCCTGAATCCCATGAGACTGGAGTGATTAGAAAATGGATTCATCAAAAAGTAGAAGCCATTTAGGACTCCATAACATCACACTCCATTAGACACCAAGACAGAGGCTGAGGCAGGCAGAGAAGCAGCATTCCCCCCTCCACCAAGAGCCAGAGTTCAACAGAAGTGGTCCCATCCATGCTGCTGCTCCTGCACTTCAGCATCTCCCCATCCTCTCACTACATTTTGGAAAGATGTAGTTCTCACCCATGGCTGCATGGTGTATTTGAAACCCAGCTAGACACCTGCAGACCTTCCCTAGGTATTGGCACCCCGAGACTCCTTTGGCTCAGTCTGTAGTGTTAGGAGATGGGGATATGTCAGCCTCACAGCTGCAGTGGGAAAGCAGGGGTTTGCTTTGCAGCACTGCTTTCCCGGTCAGTGTTTGGGGTCTGTAGTCCTAAATACTGAACCCCCCCCCAAAATGAAATCTTGAGGAACAAAATTTCAGAGATGTATGAAACCCCAAGCAGAGGGCACAGAGGGGAGGCCTGTAAAAACTCACTGCCCAGAGGGGTGGGATCAACTCCCTTCTCTGTGGGACACCAAAGAGCAGGCTGTCACTTCAGCAGCAGTGACTTAAGCTATTCACTAAGGAAAGTATTTTAACAGAAAGGGTAGAGAGTCATGCAATAAATTGCTCAGGAAACTTTTTCAGGCCCCAGTGCCAGAGAGTTTAGAGTAAAGCCAGGTGAACAAAAAAAAAAAAACAAAACACATCAGTTACAGGTGATCCTGCCTGGGATGGGGAAAGGGCCTGCAGAGGCTTTTTCCAGCCCTCGTCCCAGAGGGTTTTTGTTGCTGTATGTAACCCCACTGTGTCTGAGCCTGCAACCCATTTTGCACAGCAATAGAAACACGTGTTATTTTGTCACCATTAGACCTCTGCATGAGGGACATGCTCTCTACCAAGCCGTCAGAGATGGACATGGCCTCTGGCTTGTGAAATATCCATGAACGCATATGTGTACATGTATCTATGTAGGTTGGTTGTAAGGCAGTCTTCCAGCTTAAAGCTCCCAAACGGTTCGCAAAGGAAACCTCTTAAAGCATAACGTGGGGGGGGGGAAAAAAAAAAAAAGAAAGCTGCATTCACATGCTATGACTCTTAGACTCTCAGCTGGAATAGCACTGATTTTTTAGATTGTAAGTTATAAGGTTTATTATGCTTATGTCACACTATGACTTTGTTTAATAGGAAATAAAATGATGTGAGGAATAAAGTGGGGGGAAAAAAATACCAAAAGATAAATTCGAGTGAAGGCTTGGGAAAACACTGTCATTTTGTGAATTACTCCAGTGGCACACTCAGAGCAGAATCCTAGCTGACTGTGAGAAACAGAATCTGCTCTTTATACACACACCAGAGGAAGCTGAAATCTGACCTCTGCTCAGACCTATTTCACTATTCACCTTCTTTTGGAATTTCAGATTAGCCAAATGTTATCTGTTGAACAATGCTCCTGTGTCAGCCCCCAGACCTGGGGACCTGAATGGAGCTTCTCAGAATAGGGAAGAATGAGGAGCTTATTTTGAGGAGAAGTGAGCTGCTCCGAGGACAAACATCCACCCAAATTGAATTAGCTCTTAACCTAGAAATAGGACCGCACAGTTCTTAGCTGAAATGCAATCCTGTAGTCATTAATGATCACATTGATTTCCTGCAAACCCTTCCTGATGCTGCAGAACATTTTCTCAGAATGAACTTGGAGCTCCAGGGGTTCAGCAGCAGCACCAGGAATAGGAGGTTTGGGGAAGGAACCTGAACTCCTGGCGTCTGAATCCCAGGGAGCACATGAGGACGTGGTATAATTAACCATAATATGAAGCAGAAACCCAGCTGCCCAGAGAGAAACCTTCTGGGTCCTCCTTATCCCAGGAACCCTATGCAGGGCCCAAAGGCAGCTTTTCCAAACTAGCAGAGCCCTTCTAGGACCAGAATCCCATTTCCACTTACAATTAGAGCATCACACTGTTCTTCAGGAGAACTATTTTAATCCGTGTGTCTTGGTTCAGTGGTGCTCTAAATTCATATTGCTAACAACTGTATTTCTATACACTGAAAAATGAAATGATAAACATCTGAGGTCCACCACACCATGAGAAGGTAAATGCTCAGCTACACTGCTTGACTGTAAAAT
This sequence comes from Aythya marila, assembly GCF_965140915.1. Classification (NCBI taxonomy): domain Eukaryota; kingdom Metazoa; phylum Chordata; class Aves; order Anseriformes; family Anatidae; genus Aythya; species Aythya marila. The sequence goes on along the minus strand of NC_139045.1, from coordinate 31,641,694 downwards.
ATTTTGCATAATGCATCTTCACTAAAATACTTGTAAATGGAAACATATTTTGGGGGGTTAGTAGGTGTAGTGAAATGTTCCGTTAACCTACCTTTGCAGGTTTCTTTTCAGGAAATCTCTCTAGATGATTGCATTAGGAAGGCTTTCTCTTTAGTTAAAGTTACAAGAGAAAAAAACACAATTACCTGTATCATCATAAAAAAATAATAATAATAATAAAAAAAATTAATAAATATCAAAACCAGCCCATTTTGTGGTAATAACCTCAAAATGTGATCCAAATGACACTAATCAAGCAACTCTGAGTCTTGATTAAATTATGTATTCAGTCCATATCATATGCCTAATATTAGCCAAGAGCAAACACAGAGAAAGGACAGTGTCTTATTTCCAAGAAGACAAATAAAAAAACATAGAGACAAGGATACTAATTTTGTTCTCATTACCTCAGCTTTCATCTTCTGTGCCACTGCACCCCTGAAACACACAGAGTTACCACCAGAAGAGCCAGACCATCAGGATTTCCAGCCAAACACAGGGCACTTGGGAGTACGTAACATCAGAGGGTAGTGCAAAATTCGTGCCGTTATCCTGAAGACAGACCTCTGCCAAGATCAGGAAGGCAACCAGGGCCCTCAACAGCCTTTGGTCAATTGTAACCAGCACTGATGGTACAACCTGAGAGGTGGTCTGCTGGCAGTGGAATTGGAACTGAGACACCTTCTCATTTCACCCAAACGGTTAAATGCCGGCAGTCGCTTACCTAGCTGTTACAGAATCACAGGCTGTTTACAGTTGATATGGACCTCTAGGTCCATCTGGTCCAACCCCTGCTCCAGCAGGGCCACCCAGAGCAGGGTGCCCAAGACATGTCTAGGTGGCTTCTGAAGACCTCCAAGGAGGACACTCCACAGCCTCTCTGGGCAACCTGTGCCAGGGCTGCAGTTACTGAATGAGCAGCTTAAGGTGCATTTTCCAACAATCCAGGGTGAACCTGATTTCACAAGAAATAGTCTTTTGGAAAAGCATGTAAACAGTAGGACTCAGAATCTGTGGCATTTTGCTGATGGTTTGTCCTGTTTAGCATGTGGAAATGTCAGGTTTGGGACCATGTACTCAGCTGTGCATTTCCAAACCCTGGTAAATGTTCACAGTCCTCAAAGGATATGCAATAATAAACCATGGTGAGCACTGGTCCGAGATGTTGGTTTTCTCCAATCTCACCCTTCCCCACTCCCTCTCCAGTGAGGATATTTTTGGATGCCAGAGTGCTCAAGAGGAAGACCACTGACTTACACAACCACGCCAGCAGGGCTTTCCAAGCCTTACTCCCACTTGTACTAATGCAGCTGTGGTCCCTCCACATCAAAGCCTCCTTCAGCCCCCTGTGATTTTTCTATGTCCCATGGAGACCCCCACCAGTCACCCATGCTTCCAGTGCCCCTCCAGAAGAGCTCACCTGGTGCTCCAGGGACATGTCTGCTGGTCCGTGGTGCAGCCGTGTGTTCATCCCTTTCATCCAGTAAGAAGTACTTGCTTGTCACAGAGGAGTCCACCTCTGATCAGAGGGTTTTTTTTTGCATGCAAAGAACATTGAATCAACAAAGCAGTAGCTAAAGGCAACTCTCTAATAACTACCATAACTGCCTTTTAACAGGCCTCAAGTCACCAGGGAACGTGGGCTAATTTGCTGTAATTCATTTAATATGTTTAGTCTGAGCAACATAATTTCAGCCCAATAGATGTCTGAGATATCCCTCATCAGCGTTAACTGGGAGTGGGACAGGGCAGCCCTGAGGTGCCTTGGCTGGGGGCTGTGATGTTTTGCTGGCTTCCCCTGCTGTGGGGCAGCCCTGGGGGACCCGTGGGTGGCTGCGCCCCAGGCCCCTTCCCCACCTGTACTGAAAGTCAATGGCAACTTCCAGGCAACCAGGCCAGATCGCTGGAGGTCTTACAAACCCCTACAGGGGGTCCGTGCAAGCCACGCACCGATTTGCACATGAGTAGTTGCTGCTTGTCATCTTCCTGTGCACGTAGTGGATGCTTGCTGGCTTCACATGCTGCTGTTGCTGCTTCTGGGCAGCCAGAAGGATCTGGACCCCAGGAGTGGGGAATTTCCTTCTGCAGAGACAGATGAGTTAAGACAGATACAAGATACCGTATCCCTGTCTAATTTATTTTGAAGTATGTACATTCCTGAACAAGGATATTAGATGGCAAAAGCAATGAGTGCTTAATAGCTCACAGATGATGCACACACATACTTCTCGGACCTCAACAGACAGCTGTAGCCCAGTCCCCAGCTTATGCCCCTCACTCTTTCCTCTCCTCAAACATTGCTCCAAGTGTGTAAAGATGCTAAATCTTACAGCCATTCCCCTCTCCCCATGGCCTTGGCAACTTTGCAACATGAAGTATGAAGAAGCATCAGCAAACTTTTTTTTTTCCCTTTTTTTTTTCCCCTACTAATTCTGAGGCTCAGATGTCTGTTGACAACAGATGGTCAAGTTATAAGGCATCGGTTGTCTCTATCAGTTAAAGGAATATACCGCTGGGTGGGATCAAAAATAACCTATTACTACTTTTGTAGCTATTACTTTGGGTACATCACATAAAGCCAGACCTTAGTCTTTGTGCCTCAGACATACAAAATAGCAAGCAAAGAGAGCCCAATCCCAGAGTTTTACCTGCACAGGATTTACAGAACCAGGGAGGTTTTGAAACACTTCTATTGTCTTATAAAGCAACCCAAGGCCTGATTTGATAAGTATTTATATTGGTTTGACATGTGCTTACCTCCACTGAATTCAGTGATGCCCTTTCATTAATTCCAGCCTTGCTGGGAGAGCTCAGCACAGCCCATAGGTTTGCAGGCACACATGTAAATCTGACAGGCAGCATGTAAGCATGCCAAGGCTTTTCACAACAGCAATCATGAAGTCTACAAGCAATCATGACCCCATTCAGTGTCGATGGTTAGCTCACTTACAGATGCCTGGTAACATCAAACAGAGCACTACATCTGCCTCCTCGAGAGCAGTCACAATGCATGGCTATAATCCTTCCTTGGATGTCCACCCAGCATAGAGGAATCCAATCTCCACGTTCTCCAGAAGAGCCAGTAGTTTCCCACAGCTCCCAGGTGTATGACATTGGTGAGAAGGAACATGCACGAGCCTCTCCCCAGCTCTATTTGTGACTCCTGTGAGACCAACTCTGCTAATACAGAAACAATGAAGCAACCCTCTTTCCCTCTCAACATGCTGGGAGGGAAATCACTTCTAACGATCACTTGAATTATGCCTCATATAGCATGCAACTCTTATTCTTGGTCTGCAAAAGTGGTAGACCAATAATACCTCCAGGAAATAAAACCATCCAAAACCTCAAAACTAGGTCCTACTGACACTGATCAGGCTGATGGGGTTGAGCATTAAAAACAAACAAACCAATCAACCCACAACCACTGAAAGTTGCAGTGAGATACAAAGAGAATTGTAAAATAGCACCTCCAGACAGCTGTACTTCATGTCACTCCCCACTACAGCAATTAACCTACTTTTTTTTAAAAAAAAAAAAAAAAAAAAGAGCTGTGTCTTATGAGGTGTAAACAGTGTTAAAACCCTCAACAATGCCTCCAGAAGGGTCAGCTTACCCCCCTCTTCAGCACGTCCTTCAAGCTTTGGATTTGATTCTTGAAAAACATCTCCACTCCTGGCATCCTTTGCTGCCAGCAGAACTCCAAGAGAAGAACTCCGGGGGAAATCCAAATTTCAACCACAAGTATGCCCTATTTTTCCTCTCTTCTTTTGCTTCTTCTTCTTCTTTCAGAGTACCTTCTGAGAGGACACCTGGAATATTTTCACAGGAGACATTTCAAAAGTTTGAAAAATCAGCCTTTTTGCTCAGAGCGTTCAATAGTTAATGGGGAAAGGGTCTGTGCAGCAATGTTTTGTAGTAGCTGGTTTTATTCTGAGCCTGGATATAATTAGTTTTATAGGAAGAATATACATGGTTCACACGCTTTCAGCATCTTTGTAAGCTTCATTCATAGTCTATAAAGAAATACAAATCTCACAAGAAGTCTCTGCACACTTTTCCATCAATCACAGAATCACAGAATTTCTAGGTTGGAAGAGACCTCAAGATCATCGAGTCCAACCTCTGACCTAACGCTAACAGTCCCCACTAAACCATATCCCTAAGCTCTGCATCTAAATGTCTTTTGAAGACTTCCAGGGATGGTGACTCCACCACTTCCCTGGGCAGCCCGTTCCAATGTCTAACAACCCTTTCGGTAAAGAAGTTCTTCCTAATATCCAACCTAAAACTCCCCTGGCGCAACTTAAGCCCATTCCCCCTTGTCCTGTCACCAGGCACGTGGGAGAACAGACCAACCCCCACCTCACTACAGCCTCCTTTAAGGTACCTGAAAGAACCAGAGATCAATACTTCCATTTCCACCCTGATTTCTACCAAAAAGTAGAAGTATGTTTTGAAAGGGCGAGATTTGCCATCCTTAGTGAGCAAAAAATTAAGCTATTAAAAAGATATCTATAATTCCTTGCTTCAGAAACAGTAGACAAGGCATGAAATATTTTCCTGTGCTATTTCTTTTGATTCAGCATTCACTCTGGACACAACCTGTACGTGAGAGGTGCACGCCAATTAATACAGAGTCTGCGGGCTGTGTTTTCAGCCAGTCTCCACCACTGCCACCTGAAAACTGCTTCTGGGTGCAAAGCTCACTGACCCGAAATGCACAAGTCTGGGAAGGATGCTCCAGAAAGCCAGAGAGCAAGCAAATGGGGGTCCACAGGTAGAGGTTTTCTGGGTCAAAGCATAAAACAGTGTGGCTGGAAATTTGACCAGGAAAAAGCGGTATCATCACTAAACTTGAAATGCAATAGTAAGAGTCTGACACTGTTGTGCAGCACACTTTTACAAAATTCTTCATTTTGTGACTATCTGGCGGGCTGAAGAGAAACGTGGGGATTCTGACTGTGGTTTCTGTTCATTTAGTAAGTGCCTTTGCTCAGGTAATGTCTAGGGCTGGATCATTTCTTATGTCCTCGAGAATGGATGGAACTTACTTGTTGCCAGTAATAATAAATGGGTGGGTTTGGTAGCTCATAAAAATACAGTCAAGCCTGAAGAGGAATGGTGAAGCAGCCTGACAAATATTCTGAATAGCAAAACGAATATCAGCTCAAGTACTGGGGAGGTGGCTGCGCTGGATGCTAAAAATGCTGACTTTCTCTTTCATTTGACAGTGACATACGACCAAGATGTTTTCCTGAGACAGCAAAAAAATAAAGGTAATTTTAGGCAGAATATTAGGAAAAATGTCCTAACGGTGAGGTCTGTAAGTCTGTGGAATATCCACCCCAGGGAAATGGTAGTGGGAAGCCTAATTTCTTGAATCACTTAAAGCTGGATTGGACAATGCACTGGAAAATATGCTGTGAATGAAGAGCTATCTTCCACTGGCAGATCTCTGATTCCTGTAGTTCCTTGAAAAGCCACCACCAATGTCCTTTTGGAATTGATAGATTGCTGTGGTTTGGGTGCCAAGACTCCACAATGCCAGACCAGTCGCATCCCAGGGTGACTGCGAATGCAGGCGGGCCACGTTTAGTATGGGTCTAGAGCAGGTATGCGTGGCACTCACCCTGCTGAGATCAGCCCAGCACCCAGGAGCCTCATTAACAGATGGGGTAGAGGGTACATCAGCCTCAACAAACAGGGCCTACCCCCACCTCACCCAGGTGGCTACCAGGTACTGGCACGACAGCATGTGTTCAGAGCCTTTGGAGGATTGAGATGGCTTTTGCTCTTGAATTACATAATTTTTGGCTGATTTTTTTTTAAATCTATCTGAAGCTGAAGGTCCTGTATAACTCTTCACCTAATGCACTAGATGAGGACACCTTTCCCATGTTGGTAATTAAAACACGCTGAGAGATGATTCTTCAAGACTAGAGGACCTCCACTGAAAATGCCCTGCTAGAGCTGCCCTGAAGAGACTGTCATGGCCCCAGAGGAAGGAAGATTCCTGCCTAGCAGAGACAAAGCTCCCTGGGAACACCAGGAAAGAGCAAAGAGGTAATGTGGTTCCTGATGGAAAATGTAAGGCTGTGTGAAGACACTCAGAGCGAGAAGAAAGCAAACAGTCTGGATAAACCATGGGTACTGCCATGACTATCCTATACTAACCTGACAGTACAGGCAATGGTAATGCTGGGGGGAACACAAGGGAGGAGAGGGGGAAAAATTGAGGAAGTTAAGAAACTATACTACCCTGTTCATTAAAAATAAAAATAAAATATAAAAAAAGCATGTGAAAAACTGTGACACCCAATCACACAATCACATTATTGCTTTTACAGACAACCTCCATAGCTCATGCAAACCTGGTCCTGTCTATTCCCCCATGGAATAAAAATAAAGAATGAGAAAGACAGACACTTTTTGTTCCGAAGATTTCAAGACTGACAATCGGTTTGGGGACTCTGCTGGTTTCAAGTCTGCTAGTTAGTTCTCCACACCATTTCTGTGACCCATCACTGTCACCCCAAATAACGGCGCCTTCAGCCTGCAGAAAGTGCCTTGGGGTTTTCACTGGCAAAAATGAAGGAAGCACAAAAATATTTTCAATCAGTACTGGAACAAACTTCACATTGCACAGCTGCAGTGAAAGTGCTGTCCCCCAGAGACCCTCCAGAATTTGATTAAGGTATATGGAAACTTGACTCATATTTTACGAACATTCATTTTTATGATACATTTTTAAAGGGACAGCATATATTTCCATCATGTGGAAGAAATGAAGGCAGTTATTTTGACAGAAATAGCATGTTTCGATCATGAAGCCATTTTTGACAGCAGTTGAAGAAGTTCACCGCAGGAGCGGTGGAATTAGCTGTGGTGGGGGGGCTCTGTTGGGCAGGGGGTCATTCAGAGAGTTAGAAGCACCATAAACCAAGGTGGAAATTGCAGTATTATTTATTTTCTTAAAGGAGAGTAATCAGGAGAAGCTGAAAAGTTTCAAATCCTGCACAATGAGCCTCATACACAAGCTGAAGACCATTCAGTGTCATCTGCATTGAAGTATCAGCACCTTGATGTTCTTGTGTTAAATCCATGGCCAGCATGGTTTGTTCTAACTTATCTAGCCTTTTCAAATACCCATCAAATATATCTTAGTTACGTGGCGATCTGTTCTTTGATTTGATATACCTTCCAAACAGTTCCCGAAGTCAGTAGAAACAGGATTTCCATTATTACCTGGTTACCCATGAACCTTTTTTTTTTTCTTACCAGGTTAAAAGAGTGATAGGAAAAGGCAGCGTGAAAAAAAAAAAAAAAAAAAAAAAAAAAAAAAAGAAAAGAAAAGGGAACACAGGACATGCAAGTTTGCAAGCTGGTTAGCCTGTGCTGCATCTTGGCACAGACGGTGCCAAGGGCCCTTTGGCGGGTCAGGGAAGCTTTACCCCATTGGCCTGGTATTGGGAAGCTCCTGCCAAGAGGAGGAGGTGGCTTCCCAAGCCACCATGGGATGAGGTCCCCAGGATGGTGGGAACAGCAGCAGGCAGGGAGAAAGGCAGGGACAGAAAGTATCATCTAAGGGGTACATGGTCCTACTGGTCTGCCCACAAAAGCCTTTGGTCTGGCAGGAGAGGGAAACAAAACAATAAATGGAAAAATGTATAAAAACACACTGGGCTAATTAATAGCAAAGCTGGGTAATGCTCAGCAGCATGCATGGTGCTGTGAAAACAGACAGCATGTGCTGCACCAGCCCCCAAAAGTGGGGAGCAGGCAAAACCTGTGTTTCTGTGCAGCCTGATGTTTCTGCAGGCTGTAACCACAAAACCGGCAGGATGCTCCAGCAGTGGGAGCAGGCACTGCCCTGCCTTGTACCTGAGCCTCCACAGAAGTCAGGGAAGCTATGAGAGATTTACACCCCTGACGAAAGCAGAATAAATTCCATTGTTTGCAGAAAGTTGGTTGATCTGTGGAAGACATACTTTGCTAAAACATCATTATCACAGTAGGAACTCTCTCCATCTGTTTTTATGTAAATAATTTCAAGTGTATGATTTATGTAATGGATTTTGTTTGAATTAGTTTTCACCAGTGAGATGAGGATAAAGATTTTCTTTTATATTACACAGCTGGTTTCACTTCTTCTTACCATCCGATACTTTTATTATTTCTATACAAATTCCTTTTCTACAGGAGATTTATTACTTATAGTAATGCTGCATGGTGTGAATTTCTTATAGCTCATTCATTTTGTCTTTCATGTGACTACTCAAGACTGGAGATACTATGAAAATGAGGAGATCTAAATCTGGTAAATATTATGGGGTGGTTCCTCAGGAGTCATGCCTGCTGCCTCTTTCACAGTATCCAATGTTTTACTCACATCACTCAAAGAATTAACTAACTAGCTAATTCAAAGAGAGTACCAGAACTGAATTATTTCATGCATTGAAATCCCTTGGAGATGCTGAAAATTATGGGGTTTCAGAGACAAAGACTGTATTTTTAGGATATCTCCAGACAGACCCCTAACCCCGCAGGTGCTAATGTAAATAATAAATAAGAATAAAAGTTGCAGAGGCAGTTTTGAAAAATGCATTGATGCTGAACACAAAGCTGTATGTGAAAAAGATGAGAAATTTTTTTCAGAGTGCAGCAAAATTTTGTTAGGTGGTAGAACCAGTATCATATTTGGCTTGATTTCCTGAGTAATTTGTACCCAAAGAAGAGAATATGGGAGGAAGGAAATTATGTACATTCAGATCATTTTCTTTTCAATCATTTCAGATTGAAACATTTTGATGGTTTTGTTTTGAAACATTACTTTTAGAAATATCATTTGATTTAAAGAATAAAAGTAGAAACAATCAGAAAAACAAATCAAATATTTTTGACAATTTATACAGTGTTTCATATATCCCCAACCATGTGCATACAGAATGTGATGGCCATTTCATACCTCAGCTGAGCATTTCTCTGCATGGTACCGATGTGGATAGAAAGTTTATGGGTAGAAGTTGCACAGATTCAGGTTGTGTACACTGAAGCTTCTTTGTATTATGATAAATTACTGCCCCTCCATTTGGAGGCATACTTCACAAGATTTTATTGCCTGTTTCTACAGTCTATTTTGTATGGATAGAAATAATAGCATTGTAAATGAAGTGTGTGAGAGGCAAGGGGGAAAATGTTAAATAAGCATCACCAAGCTACAGCAGTAGGGCAGAAGCATTCAAAAAACACCTTAGAGATTAAGGAGTGTAAGCAATTTCTAGGTGTCACCTGCATTGATCTCTTTATAAATAAGCAAGAGCAGCAAGGGAGACAACGGGGGAGAGGAGCGTGTGATGTAGAATGAGTCTGTTTTCATTCAAATCCCAGCCCTAACAGCACAGGAGGTGGAATAAACCATGGGAAAGAGAGAGGCTGAAGGTGACAAGCTAATGCTCTCCTGCTGAAAGACAGAGCCCACGCTGGAGTGAGAGCTTTGCAGTGGGGCAGCCCCAGAAGATGTGGCTGGCACCCACACCTTCCTGACCCTGCCTTGGCACGCTGCCCTGCTCCTCACCTCCTCCATGCCACTGCCCGCAGTGCCCATTGCACACCCACTGGCCAGGGAGCAAGCTTTGCCACACTCCAGCCCTGCAAGCCTCCAGACTTACTGCCATGTGTGATCTCTGCTACCACCCAAGGTAAGAATTTATCTCCAAAAGCCCTCACCCTGCTGCAGCCTGAGGAGGATCCCACCCCTGGAATCAAAGGGACACATCATAAGATGTGAAGCTCCATTTCAGCTTTTGGCTACCCTGGGACCAGTATCAGAGCTTTCTTACGTCCTAGCTTTGCGTGATGTGGAGAGGATGTAGAGTATGGACCTGACATAGCATCTCGAAAGACATGGGCTGAAATGCTCCAAGTCAAAAAGACAAAGTTATCCAAGTCAAAAAGACCTTTTTCGCTCATTTTACTCTTCAGTTTCAACCAAGTGGATTAAGCAGTATGAACACAGTCTAGATGGAATAAAATGTATAAAGCAGAGTAGAATACAAGCAATGGCAGAGAGAGAAGGATCAGATGTAAAAATTGTTTCTGGGCAGTATCTGTCACCTTTGCCTGCTAAAAAGCCTTGTCGATTACACTGCATTGCTATTTAGATGCACTGGATGTGCCTTCAGTACTCAAAGCTTTTAAAAAAAAAATACAAAGGAGCAAGGAATTACTGATATACTTTATCCTGTTAAAAATAGGATTGCTCCCTTCTTTAGTGAGAAATTGAATTAAGCTTGCAGTTTCTCCCTGTTTCCTGTACCAACAGCCTCTAAAAATTGAGTTATTTGACTTTAAAGGAACCGCTGGTGAGCAGTGGATCAGTGCATAGGCAGATTTGCCTAGAGAATTACCACACTCTTTCCACAAAGCTAGCATCAAGCTATGTTGGACATAAAACAGGGGAAATAACATCACTCTGTTAACTTACATTATATGTTTCCTTATTGTACAACACTGTTGCTTGTGTGGAACATTTTTAATCTCAGCTTCTATCAGCTGTTACAGCATAATAGAGAAGAAAAAATACACAGGACTTCCTGAGATCTCCTTTGAGTTAGGAAAATAAATCAGAGCTTGTATATATTTTTTTTAAAGAATTGATTCTGTTCCTTTTCTGTCCTTAGTAATGCCACAAGAACACTGTGTTTTCCTCAAACTGTTTGTTTTTCCATCGCATTTGTCACAGCCCTTATATGTCTGGTTTTATTGTACAGACTGCTCATTAGCCATTGGCTGCACATGTTCAAAAGCTGGTACCCAAAACTCAGCCTGTCCTCACTGATTGACTCCATCCCCTAAATCATGCAGCGTGACCTCTAGGCTCCAAACCAGGGGGCAGCAGGAAGCAAGATGCTCTTCAAAACAAGACCATAACTTTTTTCATAACCTTTGTGAACCTAAAGAGCAAGGCAGCATGGGCTGGAGCACCATCTGCTGGCATCCTCTCCACTGACTGCTTGCACTGGGGCACTGCACATTTTGGTTGCCCCCTTGGCATCCACAGCTTTGTCACCCCAAGGGGACACAGTGCAACAGGCCCCTGCCTTGCCACAGGACATGGGACATGGTGGTGTCCCCAAGGGGAAGAGGAAGGAGAACGGGCTTCCCTCCTACTCAAGAGCAGCAGAAGCCTGGGGGGCTGCAAGAGCTGTTTGCTACAGTGTGATCTCTTTCCAAAACTCAACATTTTTTGCTTTCTGGGTACCACTGACCTTGCCTTAGGCCTTCACTGAGTGGAGGAGAACAGATTTTTGCAAGGTTGATTGGCTGCCAGGAGAATTAAATATGTTTATTTTTTCTCAGCACGTTACCATAAGTATTCTCCCTGTAAAGCATCCTTTCACTGTCTGTCTTGTTTAACTGTCAGAGGACATTCACATATGTTCCCTTTCCCCGCATTCGTCGTTGCTGCAAGCACAATTTGTGTACCAATTTCTCACCGCACGCATTCCACAGAGGACAGAAGGGCCCAGACAGCTGTGGAGAAATCCTGGCTCATGTGGATCTCCCCACAGCTTGGACCATCCACAGGCGCCAAAAGCAACTTTTTACGTCGCCACATTTTGTATTAATAGTCACCGGATAAAATACACAAACACTAGAGAGAGTCCAGAGGAGAGGCCAGCAGGAATGATCTCAGAAACATGACCTCAGAGGAAAGGCAAAGCAAACTGAGGCTGCTCAGGAATACTCTTGTGATGAAAGCATCAAAGTAAAAATCCCGAAATACGAAAAGGGACGTCATGATGCAAGGATAAGTAATATGTTGTTCTGTGAATCAGTGGGAATAGGACAAGGTATAGAGGGCTTGACTTACCATGAAGAAGGTTCAAAACAGATGTTCTGGAGACCTTCCAATAGGACAGGTAGTGCAGCACCGCATTGAGTAGTCTGTGGGGTCCCTATGGCCAGGACCAAATAAGACTTTTGTCAAGAATGACATGGGTATAATGGATCTTGTTCTACTCTACAGGAATAGATCTCGAAATCCTTTTCCAGCTGTGTAAGTCTTGGTCTCCTGTGAGCAATCCTATGGATTCTTGGTGCTACCTTCCCTGGAGGAAAAACATCTGGCCTCTTAGAAACATGGCTTGCATACCTGAAGAATAGGAGAGAAATAATGGATGAAGGTATGGAGTGGGTGAAAGTGGCTGTTCAAGGTCACAGCTTTAAATTCAGAAATTATGCCCAAATTCTACTGTAGCCTCTTAATGTTTTTTCTCCTACTTCAGAACTAAAATGTAGTCCTCCCTACCACAGTCTCATGAATAATGTTAATGAAGATCAGGCCAATGTCTAAGTATGTTCAGCATCTCCTAGCATTTTTTGGCCAAGCTATATTATTATGCTTTTTTCTTGTACACATTCTTCTCAAACTTATAAGCTAAATCTTGTTACAAAAATGTAGGGGTCATTTTAGAATCCAACAGGCAGACAGAAAATTTGCCATGTTAGAGCAGACAATAAAGAGTCTTTGTCTGTGTAAATTGAGAATTCCCATGGTCAATGACTAGATGTGGGAGGAAGGGGAAAGCACGGAAAATTTTGAGGAAAGATAGCAGACTGAATGCAAGACTAAGTTTTGAATGTTTCCAAATCTCTGTCGCTAGCATCAGTGCACTTAATAGAAATCATGTTAATATGCAAATGTTTCCAATTCAGCTATTATCTTTTCATATTTTATTGGTTTATTTAGTCATGGTGTTAACAGTAAAAATATCTCTTCAGCACAGTGCCTTCGGGGATATTAAAGAAAATTCCTTTATTATTTCATGCAGCTCCTGAGAATAGCCTATGTGTTTTTCATTGATGCAGCAGATCAGTAAAAGCCCATGGTGTGCATTGCCCCACAAGACATACAAACCCACCATTTTACATTTTGCACTCAAGTGAAGGGATAACAGGAAAAAAAAATGAACGACATGGGCCAGCAAACTAGGAAAAGTCCTACTGTCAAACAAGACAAAGAGCAAAATACTCAAGCCTCTTTTAAATGTAATGTAATTCATGTCAATTTACACTCCCACCTGTTTGTGTATAAAGCTGGAAGAAAAATATTTACATCATTTCTGTATTTCACAGTGCACGTAGAACCTCACGTATTTCTCAAAAGTTGCAAACATGTCTTGAGCAAGGGTTAAATTTTGATCTGAATTTTAAAGTACATTTAATGGTAAGTGAAACAAGTCTGGAAGAAAGGAAACCTCATTGTAACCACAAGATTTTTTAAATGTTGTGACTTTGAAAACTGCCCAGAATGCAGTAGAGGCAGATTAACCTAGCTGGTGAGGTAAACGAATATGTTGCATGTGGCTGATCTGCTCATACTGGTAGTTCATTACACACTGCTACTAGTAGGTAGCTAGAAGTGGTAGGAATTTTTTCCAAAATCTGTTATGTGTAGATGTATACAAACAAAATATAGATGAACTCAATAATCTTCAAGAAGGCAGCATGTGAAAAGTTCTTTGTTATTACTCTACAAAATCTAGGGACAATTTTTTTCTGAATAAGGAAAGTCTTTGATGATGAATAATTCTTGGAAGCACACCAGGCTGCTTATTACATTCTTCACTACTATGGAAGTATACCAAGTCTTGTAAATAAATCACTCTGTATCTTACCATCGTATGTATCTTACCAATGTATACGATGCACAGCTGACCCCTGAGTGGAGAAAAGCAGATAGAGTGTAAAATTTCTTACAGAAGCTTATGCCTTGAAGTAGTGTTAGTCTCCTATTTGTCTGGACTACATCAACATTGCAATGAAAACAAATCAAAGTCTTAAGAGGCCACAAATGCCACATTCTCTCTGTTGCATTGATGAAACTCTTAATTGCAAAATGAGTGAAGCTAGTTAAACTCCATAAAACTGTCAGTTGTTTGGCCTAACACAATTACAGTTGTTGCAGAAACATACCTTTCTGCTAGCTCTTTCCCCTTTGTCTTAGGAATATTGCTAAGAAAAAAAAAAAAAAAAAAAAAAGTGGAAGAACAAAATTTTGAAACTCCACAAAATATAATTTGCATCACTGATTTTGTGATGCTGTTGTTAACAGCCAAGGTCAATAAACTGTTGAAGTGTGTTGTTATGCTTTGCTGGCTCCATGTAGGTATGAAACAAACCCAGTTTCTGCTGTAGCATTGTGAACTGGAGAAACAAAGTGCATTGGAAGAGCTCCATATCCGCTCACTGGAAAAGAGGGGAATTGATCTCTGAAAGCAGGCTTACAAATTTGCTAGCTGTTGAATGAGATCAGCTTATAAAATGGATCACATTCATTTTTTCGGTGCAATTATGTCATCCTCAAAAATGGGTTGAACTCTGCATGTCCGAAATTCCAGATCTTACCCCTGGTTCTGTGGTCTTTCTACATGATTATGTAACAGGACTGTCATTCAGCAAACTCAGCTTCAAGTATGTTAAAAGTGCGAATCTTAAATTCATAATTATTGAAAAAAATAACATTGCAAAAACATGAGATAAGTATCTGTGAATAAAAATATTCCCTAACAGTAACTGTGTGGATTTTAGGGGAATGACATTAAGAATGCTTCTGGCCAATTATTTGATACTAACAGTCACTAGATGCTAAGGAAAGCAACTCATGCAATACTTTTACACAAGTTCTCATAGAAATGTCTTCTGTGATGTATCACCATACTACACAGTTGAACAAAGAGATTTGGCATGTAGCAGGGAGAGATACTGGCTGTACTGGGCATACAGAAGGCAAAGCTGATCTTTGTGTTATCTAAATACTTGTTTCTGAAAATAAGACAGATGTTTCTGAAATAAAATAGCTGGGCAAATCCTAAGAAGGCCAGGCACCTGATAAAAAATGATGCTTGGTATCTAACCCAAGATGAAAACAGCCAAATTTCTGCAGGGGTAACACACAATGTTCTCACAGGCTATATATACAGTAGTAAATTAAACAAAGATGGGGCATGTTTCTGGAGGTTATCTGCCTGTGTTGTTGTAGCAGTCCCTACCTGTTCTCCCGGGCTTGCCAGAGAGACCATCCCAACAGGCAGCTTGAACATTACCACCACCCTCTTTTGGGAGCTAAGAGCACTCAGTAGTTTGGGAACAGGCCAGTCTTTGTCAAATGATGTCAATTGGGTGTGTTTTATTTATTGATATATCCATGCTGCTATTTGTAGCCCCATATTTACCAGTATGCATCTCTCAAAGAACGTCTGTACCTCTTGCTTTAACTGCTCCTGTAATGCCTGTCTATGTCATTGTGGCAAATATCTTGATGAAGAAGGACTTGAGATCTGAAGAAGAGGATCTCCTTAGGGTTTTCTCCCACGTTAGCGACACTGTCATCTCATGGATGGTGGTAGGACTGGCCCTACATTTGGAAAAGCGAATTTCTCTAAAGGAGAGGGATTGCATTGCCTTCAGATCAATCAGGCAGGAGGTTGAGTTGGTTCACCCCTTTGCTAGGGTGCTGGAGGACAACAAACGAATGCTTGGCTGCCATCAGTGCAAGATTAAGTTAGGACTGCAGGACTAGGATGAAACCACCTCTGACCATGATTGCTACATCTAATTCCCCTCTTGCTCTCACATACACTAAGTCACAAGTCACTCCAAGAAGTTAAAAGATAGCACAATAAACAGAGCCAAGAATCGGACCAAACAGAAGTGAGATCTCTAAAAGCTTTAGCCATGTGAGTAGTTCACAAGAATTCCCCTCAGCTCCAACCTCATATCATTATTGTTTGCTTGTCACATTCAGCATCATTTGTTTTGCTTTCACTTACACGTCTGCCATAAGTGGATTTTGGCTTTTAAAAAAGATCAGCACAACATGAGGAATCTCAGGCCCTTGATGAAGACCAGATAACCATTTAAAATACATGGGAAGAGGGGATAGCTACCTCCATGTCCTAAGTTGAGTTGTCCTGTTCAGTTCCAACACCTTCCTAAGCATGGAAACACCAAATGCAGCTGAAAGGCCTTACTGAACTAAAACCAACAAAACCACTCCCCAGTTCCTATCCATGCAGATTTGTCTCACCAGCCTCCACTTGTTTCTTTTTGGGTTTAATCTCAAACTATTGTTCTCAGTCTGGACCTACCTGGCTGCATGCAGTCCCTTTCGCACCCTTGTTGTCGCAGGGCAGTAGCTGGATCTCATCAAGCTTTGGTGGAGGCCACCTGTGGGAGCAAGGGATGTGTTTTAAGGCCTGGGATGGGGTAGTCAGAAGACACCTGAACCCATCCTTGGGGCATACTCTGCCTGAACATCACAGCTGTGCATTCAGCCCCTGCCAAACCTCATTGCTCTGTCCCCAGCATGACTGCAAGTGAAGTAAAATCACTCACAGCACATAATATGCAGTAAAATCCTGCAGGAATTTAACGCCCTTTATTAATTACCCTTCAAAAGTATTTCAAGGTTAAGTTTACTAAGAATCCTTTTCTCAGTCAGACCTTTCCTAAAATCAGGTAGTTTTTTTTTTCCTAAAATTAGATTTGTATGTACATATATGTATATCCACATATATAAAAACTATATTTCATATTTGCCAGATTGACAGCTGTATATAGTTGCATTTACTTTATGTGTTACTTCTAATCTGCTGGATCTTCACATCTTCACAAGCTTTACACTTATTATGTTTCAGGTAAATTTACAAACCCACAAACCTCAGTTGGGATTTTTCATGTCCTGATGCTTGCTTTCACACCTCTCTGGTCTCACTGGCAGTGGCTGCACATTGAGGTGCACAGGACTTTTCCTCTTGGGATCACAGGTGAGTGTTGTTTTTTTTTCCAAGGTCCATGTTTCTGTGTCATCTGAAATTCCTAAGAGGTTTCATATTTAAAATACCGTTTTGAATGTGCAGTTTATTTCTGCTGAATCTGAGTTTGCTGCAGCTGAGGGGCCTTGAATCTCCTGTTAAATCACGGCTCACCTGCAGTTCTGTTTTTTTGGTGGTACTATGAAGAAAAGAACCAAGTATGGCAAAGTACCCACCCCAGCAGGCAGGCACATGAGACTTCCTATGGGATTTCAGACATGAATCTCGGAGCCAGCCTATCATCACTTAAATCCGCACTCCTTTGTCGCTCTTGTTTTGTAGGAACCTAGTACCATTAGTGTCTCCCCAAATCAAACAAAACAGCTCATCAGTGGGGAACCCACCGGTCCTGCTTTGCAAGTGAAAGGCTCATCATGAAGCCTTTCAATATCAGCAGGCTATTTAAAAATGGAATTTGTGGCACTCTGCAAGAGACTTCTGTAATTTCAATTAGGCTTTCTTTGGAATAGGCTATCTGAGAAAAGAACAGTTTTGGAAAATAAAAGCTTTATCTACTTATTAGCAAGTCAATAAAAGCCATGAAGACTCCAAACTTCTGCTTTGGCTTTGTGTGTGTTAACAGGCCAAACAACCTAGCTTCATTTGAAACTGGTTTCAAATTACTTGCAGATGGCTGGATGTAGATGAAAGACTGCATAAAGGTGTTCCTTATTCTATTCTCTACTCCCTAGACTATTGGGCTATGTGCTGACACTTGGATGCTTGTTTTACAATATCATTTGACATGTGGGATTTATGTGTCAAAATTTCATTTAAAGCCAAGAAAATGTCAACTAGCAAGTACAGAGAAGCAGCAAAAGACTGTGCTTTTCAAGACAGAAGTCAGTGAGTTGGACACTGCCAAGTCTGAACCCTGTACCAAGCACACACAAAAATTTGACCCAACTGCCAGCAAACTAAGATTCCTTTGGTGTGTTCTGCTGAGATTCCATTACTGCCTTTATCATTAAGAAAATAATGTAATAAAATGAGACCTTTTCCCTGAATGCATTAATAAAGATAACTTGTTGGTCAAGCTCCAAAACCACTGGAGCCACATTTAATTTACTGCTTTTATGGATTTAGGATTTGGTTTGCTGCTATGTTCAGTCCACTGCAACAATATAATGGGAAATTGTAATGGCATGTTTAAAAGAAAGGGTTCATAATCTATCACTGAAGCTTTAAAATGTCTTGTGCAAACATCCACAATTAAATGCTACCAAAAATGGGCATTTCACATGGTTTCACCGCAGCTCACCAAAGGAGGAGGGGAGGAAAGACCCAAATAATCATCAATATAGCTTTTTGTGCTAGTCACCTTCTAACAGCCTGGGGAAGAGAACTGCTAAAAGAACTGTAAAGGTTTGCAACCCCACTGCTGCTTCTCATATTAAGAGCATCTGTGCATTACTTCATAAAATATCAGATGACATACTGCCTTATTTCCAATCAATAAAAATAACAATATGTTATGCAAAGGTCCTTCTGATGTCTTATAAATAGTTGTTCAGAAGGGCATTGGTCTTTTGTCAGTGCCTAGTTCAGGTGGTGGAGACCTTTCCATCAACCAACACATAAAACATGAGAAAACAAGAGCACCTGTGGAGTGCAGGTCCATAGGCCTGACACGTGGTGACAGGGATAAAGATGGCACCAAAGCCCTGTAGTCCATCAACCTCTGCACAAGAAGAGTCCAGTTTCTTAAGGGCCAGATTCTGCACTTCTCACACTGAGCAAAAACTACTCCAACAGCTGCCTTCATGTGGGCTTGCTGCTGCCTTGTGATGTGAGAATAATGAGGAGAGATGCTGAGTTTTGGCTTATTTGAATCAAAAAGGCTCTGGTGCAGACAGAGCCACCTCTTCCTCATGCTCTGGTTTGAGGAGAAGACGGCGACAGCACAAACTTGCTTTCCACACTGCTGAGCAGGCTGCTGCTGGTGTGGCTGTGATGTAATCCAGCCCCGGGTGAAGAAAAATAAAAGCTCCTGATGGAAAATGAACACCAAACCCACTCAGTTCCTTTGGATTTATTTTAAGATTGTGGGTTTCAGTAAAGAATGTCTGACAAATTCTTTCAAATTGTCCTAGGAAATGTGCCCGTCTCTTCACTTGGGGGCAAGAGAGGAAGGAATTTGCCATCTTCATTTTACTACTGTGATTGATTAAATGCCTCATAGGTAGTGCTGGACAAAGGCATTCTGAAATTCAGGTGGCAAAAGAAGTGCTTTGTTTAGAAAATGTGACTGGTACAGAGCCTTTCTCTAGCTGCAGATTTAAACAAATACATTGTTTTTTATTTGCGTTCGGCAGTTTCCATTTGTGCAGCTTTTGCCAGAAGACTGAAGAGGTCTGTGATGTGTAATTTACTGCTCAGTGATTTTAAAGATGAATGTTTGGACTCTCATTGATATTTGATTTTTATTGCTCATTTTGTTACCAGGGGAGGTTTCCACATGTAGCTTTATATAAACTCGGTCTGGTTTCTTGTTCTGTCCTCAGGATATAGCATGTCTTGCTTCTCTAGGAGCTTGAAAACAATGCTCTGGTTTTTGGTCCCCCCCCCCCTTTTTTTTTTTTTCTTTTCCTCCTGCCATACATCTCATGACTTATACTTTCAGTGAATTCCTTCTTTATTGTCAGAATTTGTCGTTGATGTTGGGGCTCCCCATCCTTGCAGGATGGGGATGGGGACACTACTTGTTTCCATGCTTCTGGATGCCCTAAAACCTACATGAAGCCTACAGGCTCATGTCTCTGTCATGGGAACAAGAGGAAAATTGGCTGTGAGTGCAAGCCTGGGCCTCAGCTGAGATACAGTGAAGGCCCACTCCGGCCAGCAATGCCTGGGTGGGACCCTGAAAGGCCCAGCCCCTTCAGAGCCCCTCCTGCCAGCTCAGATTTATCATCATATGGATGTCATGAAGCCCACCCCAACCAAAGTGGCTTTTGGGCGGCTCTGACCTACCCTGGAGCACCAGGACCTAGAAGCCCTGTCAGTAAGGGCTGAGCCTGGTCCTCCTACTTGCAGACACCTGCCTCAAGGCCTGGCAGCCCATTGTGCTTACACCAAGCCAAAGCCCACTGAAAAAACCCCCTTAGAGGGACACTCCTGGCAATGCCCTATGGCAGGCACAATATGTGTTGTCAGAAAAGGGCTTTTTACAAAATACAGTGGCAGCGCTGTTAAAACATCCCTTTGGACAGAGCTGAGGAGTTGTAACACTCTGCTAAGGAGCAAGCAAAGCCACTTCATTTCCTCCTCCCCTTGGAGGCGTTACAGCTCACCAGGTTTCCCGATTGTGTTTCACCTGGGCACCTAATCAAACAAACTCTTCATGAAATAAGAGCTGACTGAGCAATATGTCAAACTCTGCAACTCTACGTAAAATAGAAATTGTTTTAAAATTATTTGCCAAATTAGCTCAAGTGAGCCAGAAGCATTCGCTCCTAGCCAAAGCCCTCAATGCAAGTTTGAAAGTTGAAATAAAACTTTTAGGGCTCTTGAAAGAACAGGAGATGAGGGAAATGGCATTCATGTTTATTACAGAAATGTAATTCATAATCCCAGCGGTGGGAATGCTAACGCCTTTTGATTGATTACAGCGATTTCTTTCTGAAGAAAAAAAAAGATCTCCAGACCTGAGGACACTGCAAAGAGCAAATGAAATATTCTATAATCATGGCTATGACTTGGGAAAGCAATCAGGTAGATGCTGTACCTGAAGTACCCGCATAAGTGCTTTTCTATGTACGGTTGCACTTAAGTCAATGTGGTTTTTGTTTTGTTGTCTGAAATAACCTTTGTTTCACCTTGTTCTCTGCAAATGCATTCTGTTTCTGCTTCATTTCTTTTAAGATAAATAGTTTTCTAGAAATGGCTAAGAACTTTTTCAAAGGGTTATCACTAATGTTTTCTTTCCTGCCACTTACAAAGCATACAAGAACACTCTCTAAAAATTAACACTTACTTCAGCATCATCCCCCATGAAGAACACGTCCATCAACACAACACCTCAGAACACCTCTCTTGACAATGGGTATTTTCAGCCAATACTTACCTCTAGTTAATTTTTCTCGTCTTCCTGCACATCAGCCTGTGGTGTGGAAAGACCCCGTGGCAGTCAGAGAAGTACCTGTCTCATCCTGTGGACATCCCACCACAGCGTATGGACCACCTCCTGTTTGGTGCTCTGTATATAAAAAGTGAGGTTTATTTACAGTCACACACACATGCACAAATAGCCCTGAGGGCCAAAAAGAAATCCAGAAGAGTCTGAGTTGCATCCTTGCTGATCCCTCTCATGAGGAGTTGGTGCAGCACACATGGTCCATTAGGCCATCGTCCAGCAAAGCACTTAGGCAGTCCTGTAACTTTAAGCATATGATTAGTCCCATGGATGTCTATGACCAATAATGTGCTTACTCACTGCCTCTGTAGTAGATCCAGGAGAGGAGAGGTCAGATTTTATCAGATCCATCGATATTTGGAATAGTAGGTAAAACAGTATATTATGTCCACATGGTATGCAGCTTTCTGCCATTGATAACCTTTTCAGATCTTAGAAACAGCTCACTTAGCCATGAGCATATTCCTTTCTGAGCACTAGTCTGGAGGTTTTAAACCTACACCTTCCCTTAGTCAGTCTTGTACAAGAAATGCAGTGATTTTTATTTTAATGCCAAAATACTTAAGTGGACTTTCCTGAAAATTTTGCGTATGAGATGAGAAGTATGTGTCATTGCTGCTTTGGAGGGAAGGACTTCTAAACACCTGCAACTAGTCTCTGAAAAGGAAGTGCCATGCAGAAGCATATACATTGTTTTTCAGGGTATTTCACTGGGCATCGGCAGCAAAGCAAACTGTGAACGTTCACATAACCAAAATGTTTGCATTAATGTATCATTACTCCTACAAATTTCTCCTATGAACAAGCACGTTTTCAGAATTAGGACTGGTAATGCATCTTTACTGGCTGCCCCACTGTTCCAGCTACACCCATACCCTGGGGATCACAACAGGGGGTGATCACCCGCATCTGATAGTCATCTGTCCCCCCCCCTCCCCAAAATACAGAAAGGGGAGAAAAAGAGAGAAAGGAATATAATTGCTAAAACATGGGCTGTGCTGAGAAATGGCTTTTTTTTTTTTTTTTTTTTCCCCCCTAGTAATATACATTGGAATCTCAAGTAAATGGAGTGTATAATTCTTTGTGAAATGGACACAGAGTTAACACAGAAACAAATACCCAGAAACACAAAACGACACATGCACACATACGCATATGTGCCTGTGTCTGGGTTTGTTATACTCAGACACACAGAAATTGCGATTCCTTTTATCCAGTTAATTGTATGGCTTCCCCTTGCATCTTACTTTCTGTACTTTCAAAGCCTCATTTTTTAATTAAAAACACTTAATTTATTTATACATATTTTTTTTTGAATGACAAAGCCACAGCAGACTTGCGGTAGGCGGCTGGAGTGCAATTACCCAATTCCACAGCACCAGTCCCTTTTCTTTTTGGATGGCAGTCACAGACTCCAGATGCCAATGTACTGAGGCTAATTTTTTCCATCAGCAACATCCAGCTATTTGGCAGGCTGCATTAGCATTTTTGCTGGCTGCCTCAGAGCAGTTCAATGGCAGTGCTCTCCGTATATTGCCTAGGAAGCTGATTTACCTGGGTGGTACTTTAATCAATGTTTTGCCTTACCCATGCATTTTATGCAGTGGTTTCCTACCAATAAATATGCCTGTGAATTATCTTCTCATTAGCTCTCCACAAAGGTATGTTTTTATTTTTGTAGTTAGGAGTCGGACTCCTGTGCTTAAATGTTCTTTTGAGATTCACAGGCTCCTGTGGTCAAAAACCCAGGGTAGGAGGATTCCTGCATCCCTGGGCTGAAGGGCAACAGAAGCCATCCAATTAGTTCTCCTCAATTCACCAGCCAAACTGGGAGAGATGGAAGGGAAATGGTTTCAGACTGATCCCAATTTCAAATTGCATTTGCTTGTTTCATCAGCAGAATACTTCCCTTCTCAGCAGTACTTCAAGTTGACTAAAATATTCTGCGTGGTTCAAGACTTTTAGAACAAACTAATTTCAAGGTGAAAAGCTATTAAAAAAAAATCTATTTTATTCCTAATTTGCATAGTAGATGTTAAAATATACATTCTTCTTACTTTTTTCCTTTTTCCTGACCAGAAGTGTTCATTGATTTTTATATGAATTTACAAGTAAATTTACTTACCTTGAAGCTTCATTTTTTTAAACATGTCATTAAATTCATACTATAGCATTAGCTGTTATAAAAAGATTATTACTAGCTTCATGTAAACATACACTTGTGTATATGTACATGTGTGTACATGTTTTTATATATACAAATATATATGCTATTAGTTTCTCTCTCTATATATATGCGCTATTAAGTGTCCAACAAAAACAGTTTACTTGAAAATATAATGTATGGTTAACATTTGCTTGACTGAATGGAAATGTGGTTTTCAGGAGCAGAGGGCATGGATCAGTGAGGATATGTGCAAGGCTGCAAAGAGAATGGAGTCTCTTGGTGTCCATGCGGCGTCTTATAAAAGGGACGGACCTGTACCTAGGGGTGCATAAGTTAGATACGGACAAAAATGCCATCATAAGGTAGCTAGCTAAAAACAGCCTGAGGAGGATGGAAATGCCTAAGACCAGACCTGAGAAGTGTGGGTTGGAAAAGGTTTTGGTGTAGCTGATGTTGCAGGACGAGGGGGAGCATCTGGGTGGCACCTAAGACCCATCTCCACTCTGAGAGCCCAGCCTTGCTCTCCTGAATATCCTTAACTCTTTGTTTTACCACAGCTTGCCTCCTTTATAAGGAGCACTCCACATGAGAGGTGGTAGGCCACTGCTTACATTTTCTACAATCCAAACATCTGATGTTTTCCAGGGAATGATGAAAAGTAGCTTCTCCTTGCAGGAAGCCAATGCTGTGCTCAGCTGAAAGGCTGGACTCCTTTCCCACAAGCTGGGTCACAGTGACTAAGCCTTCTGCTGGTTTGTCTATTAAACCTGCACATTTTAATTAGGGGGTTGGGAGAAAGCCTGTTTTCCTTGGAAGGGGAAGGTTGTCATTTTATTTTTTTCCCTTTGCCATTCCCTTCTTTTGGGAAAGTCCCCACATGGATCTGAACGTAATTTGCTTCCACGTCAGGAAAAGCCTTGCTGTGGGAGCACAGCCCCTATGATGGGCTGTGTTGCCCTTCCTGCTGCTCCGAGCAGGCGAGAGATCTCCTGTCCACCCTGCAGAAGCAGGTATCTCTGTGCATCCACACTGTGAGGGTGCAGGAAATGTCCAGGAAAAGCATTTTTCCTGGACAGTCACCTGGTGCAGATGTACCCCCAGACCTCTCCACATGCCTCCATAGCAGTGGCACTGCTTGGTGCTCTGCTGTGAGCTTTCTCCACGTGACAAACAGATTCTTTATGTTGAGCCTTTTCCTCCTGTGCATTTTTTTCTGCAATCCCAGCTAGTTTTGGTGCTGTCAGAGTCTTCAGAAGAGCCATGCCTACCTGCCCTGGAGCTGGTGACAAGCCACACCAATGACCACCGGAGTATTTTATTTCATCCCTCTGCCTGGAGCCTTTCTCCTTCCCTCCCCAGACCACAGCCAACCCTGACCTGGGGCTGGCGAATGGAGGCAAAACATTAAAACACATTTTGCTTAAAAAAGAAACACAGTAGTTTAGAGTAGTTTTGCAATCTCTCCTTTAGCCTCCCCTACCCTTCACCTTATGGAGTGAAAAAGGCATTATTTTCTTCCTTAATAGCAGAATTTAAGAAAACTCATCCCTGTGACAAATGTGCTATTACAAAATTCATTATTGCTTATGAGCAGTTATATATCATGTACAGCCTGACCTCATGGGTTACTTAGCAATCTCAATTTCCCCTTAACTCAGCTGGGGGAGGCTCAGTACTCTGGAACTATAAAAAATCAAATCAATAGCCTCATTCTCCCGTGCATTTCTCTCAGTCAGACTGTTTTACAAAAGAAATTGACAGATGGAGACCCAAGGGTTAAACTGCAGAGGATGTTAAGCCACGATAAGTCTATGGAGGCCTGAAGAAGTCATGGTTTGGTGTCAGCCAACACCTCGCACTGGCATGCTTGGGTCATTCAGAAATGAAGGCAAGTTGTATGTGCACGCTCTGTTGATACTGCCATTTGTTCCATGAAGTGTTTCTCCTTGGCTGGTGACAAGTCAGATTCTGGGACATACATCCCAGTGCTGTTTTATCACCAAGTGCTGCCACATGGCAGATAAAACTCCCTGCTCTCTCCATTTTGCTGTCAGCCCTTTCTCCCTCAGCAGCTTGTCACACGCCATTCAGAGATTTCACAGCTTTTGTCTATCCGGCGGCCAACGTCTGCCTTGTGTGATTTTGCATGCTTACAACCACATGTCACGGGAAGACTCAACACCAGCAAGCTGTGACACTTGCAGCTTTCCTTCCCAACCTCCTGCCACTCACTGCCATGGCCACGTTTTGATGGCAGTCCACCAGGAGCAGTGAGTTCCTGCACTTGCAGCCAGTGGTAGCACCCAGGATGCAATGCTCTCATCTGATTTTCAGGTTTTAGGCTGCAGTTTCTTATGTCCTTACCCAGTAACAATTTGACAACTGTCTTCATACTGGTTGGGCTCCAGCACAGCTTCGCTTCACCTTCCCAAAAGCGGCAGTAGTGGAAAGGAAATACAGAGAGACCTGGGACAGCAGTGTGATGGGCGGAGAGATTTGCTCGAGGATGGCACCTCCTCATCCTTTACTTTTATTGCATGATCTGTCACAGATGTCCATAGGCTACAGCTTCCCAGCCTTCTGTAAGATCAGGCCCTGAGAAAAAGAGACCATATGAGGTTCTTTAAATGTGGCAAGTGAAGAAAAACAGCCTGTGAGCTCTCTGACAGCACGCAGCCATCATCTGTCTGTGTAGCTCTGCTTCAGGAGGTGCATCCAGCCATGCAAACCACCAGTGACACCAGCCAAGTGAAGCTCCTGGAGCAGGTCTCACCTTGCCCCCTCCCACCCCAAGCTCAGGAGCATCTCCTGGCTGACTCACAGGCTGCTGAAAATACAACCTTGAAGACATCACACTGGATTTCTTCTGATTGTGTGGCTTGACACTTAGGAAGTAGTCATCAATCAGACAGGAATGGCGGTAGCAAATAAAAGATTTATTTTTTTTTTTGCCCTTTGATAAATCTGCTGATTTCTAAAGAATTATTTTTATGAACAAAAGTAGGTAAAATTAAAAATATAATGGCATCAAGTGTAGCACTGCTTAGGTGCTCCATATGAGAAGCCTGTACAGTGCCAGGTCTTCAGAAATCTTCTCTGCCAAAAACCAATCCTTCCTAAAGTTATTTTGTGTAGGTGTCCAAGAAATTTGACCCATAAAATGGTTGTTTATATTTTAAAATGTTTCTATAACCTGGGATTCACTTAACTATAATAGACATAGAAGTAATTAATCCTATTTTGCTGGATATTTGTACATACTGACCTTGATGAGATCGTTACTTTCTTACCTCTTGTTAAGCTAATGTTCATATTTGATTGCTTGCATAAATCAGACTTAATTCTTACTTTAGCTTTAAAATAGCTTTTTTTTTTTTTTTCCCCATTAAAACATTCTGCTTATCTCCTGTAGTTTCTGTCTAATAGCAGATCTGAAACATGTAACTTTTTTAATACCAAGAAAAATACCGCTTTTGAGGCTGTTTCTCAGTACTCAATAAGAAAAGAGGGCCCTGCTAGAAATGAATAGTGACCATGTGTTAGATGATGGAGTTTCAATGCACTCGTTTAATTTGCAATCATACACAAACTTAACAGTAAACAACTTCAGCAAATAATGAGCAATTGATGTAGAGCATTTTTACTGGGGACAACGAGCATGAAAGTCAAGATGAATACATTGCTTCAATTTCACGGACAATGTGAATTAGAAACAGGCTGCATACATTCTGGTTTAACTTAGAGAATAAAATGTTTTCATTGTCTAAAAACTAGATTTATTTTCAATAACACTCAAACCCTATTTTCTTCCTGCAAGTGATTTTCCTGAAGTTTTCATGAGTAGGGAGTAGCTGTCTTAAATATGGCCAATTAATTTTGTTACTTACTTGGCTGTGAGACAGCAAACAATAACTTTCTTGCTATTAATTGATAACTATAGAAAAGATGCAATGGATCACCTCAGGCAGCTCAGATCAATCTTCTTGTGTTTAACATTTGTTTTGAAAACATAACATTGCAACTGATGGACGTGAGGAAAATTGGCTACAGTCTGTTTTCTGCAGCATTGGTCAAAAGTGTTCATCTTTTAATTCCCAGGAGACTAATTTCAATGTTTGTTGGCTTTCTCAGTTTAATTTCTCCTATGTATGTGTCCCAGACCATATCTAAGGGTGCCTAAAGGACACTGCAATGAGTGACAGTTCAGGGTATTTTCAAAGGCAAGAAAAATGGGTAGAGGACCCACTTTATTCCTTCTTTCACAACTGACCTGATAAGCCACTTCTTGTCTCCCAGCCTTTGTGTCTCCCACAGAGTTTCTCAGCACCACACTTCTTACTGGATGACTGCAAACTGCCATCCCAAAGAGCCTCTGTCAGTCCCTCTGCGTCCCCCTAGACTGCAGGAGAGCTCAAAAAGAAAGATGGAAAATCAGCTGAGACAAGCTAAATGAGCCCAAACCCACAAAGTAGCAACCACATTCTTACAACAAGAAAGAAATGTCTACAGAATAAGTACTGCCATGGATATAAAATGTGCAGGGAAAGAAATACAATTCAGCAAAGTGAAGGGAGTAAAGGACACTGGGAAGAGCAAGGGAGAGGTGGGGAGGGAGCTGCCCTGAAAGATAAACAAGCAAGGGGATGGGAAGCAAACGCTGGAAAAACAGAAGACAGACAAAAAACAGATGGTGGTGAGTAAATAAAGTCAGAAACCTAGCAAGGATTATAAAGCATTTTTATTTAAACATCAGTAAAGGAAAGAACCCATAAGGCTGGTAAAATATTATTTATTAACTCATATTTCTTGCATTTTATGATGCTCCTCTCCTTTGCAGGTGTGTGAACCCAATTCCCTCAGAGAAAACTCGCTCTACAGGTGTGAAAATATTCAGGTGGAAAATAGCCTTGGTCTGGATAAAAACAGAGGAAACAGTCCATCCTTGATAAGCCAAATACCTCTACAACAGAAATTATGTGCAAATAACTACCGTGTTATTTCTACTGAAGCAACAAAATCAAGACACACGGAAGGATGGTACATACTGATGCATTCACGTAGGGACTTTGAGACAGCTCTGTTTTCTATTTAAAAAATATACACGGGAAGCAAGGTTTTGATGTTGCTGTCCTGAAACATCTTTACAGATTAGGTAATGGCGGTGCAGTTTTCTTCAAGAGCCACTATTTCCTAACATTTCCCCCTATGCGTTGGGTTGTGCACAACAGAGATGAGTAGTTACCTATCCAAAACAGCACTTGGTGGCTGGCACAAATCATGCCTCCTGACTGAAGTGTGATGTGTAAAGCATTGTATGAGTATGATAAAACAAAACAAAACAGAATAAAAGGTTAAATATGAAAAGCATAATATTTAATGATAAAAAAAGGGGTTGTTGAGTCATGCCTGACTAAATTAGCTGCATCCTATGTCTGTTTAGCTCTAGTCTCCTCCAACAGTGGAACTGTATTTGGTGATTATTGCAGAAGACCAGTAATATCAATATAAAATGAGAATATATTTTTCAACGGTAAAGGTAAACTCACTGAGAGGAACTTCATTCATTTTTGTCCCCTGTTTTCTTGGAAATTTTTGGCCACTGACATTAACTCTCTCTTGTCTGGGTACACATTCCCAGCACATATGATAAGGTTTATTGGTTTTGTCTGTTCCTTTAAGGAAAGAAATAAATTTTACACTTCTCAATTGACTTGAATATATATTTTCCTCCATGCCCAAGGAACTGCTTATCAGGCATCTAAGGAAGCCCTGCATAGGGCATTGAGAGGTGACAAGAGCTGTGGTCCTGGTTAGCCCTGCTAGCAGCTTCAGCATCTCAACCCATGACTGGCCACCCCAGTCTGTATTTTCTCAGAGCCTGGACATTTTTGCAAGGTTTCTTATATCTAATTGATGTGTACAATTCCTAGTTCCTTTCCTCAAATGCTGAAAAAAAAAAAATATATTTTACAAACACCAAATCTCTTCCAGGCTTGCATTCAATTTGCAGATGATGTACACATCTGTGTGTTTGCCATCTGGAGGTGAGGAGAACGCACTGAAAAGGCCCCTTCTGGCAATGTCAGGATGTTATTTGTGCCAGTTAACATGGGCTTCCCACAAATAAAGACACTAAACCTTTAGCACTATAGCCACAGCTGCCTTCTTTCTTTAAAGTTTTTGACTGTAGAACACTTTAAAGTGTTTGTTAGTGTCTACAGCGCATAAACTGCTGATCTAATGTTTTAGCTTTTAAATCAAGTTGACACTTGTATCAGTCTTAGTAATTCATTTGTGGTTACACAGAAATATTCCCAAACATACACATCACCCAAAACAATTCATTTTGAATGCCATGGAGAGAAAGGAAGGCCTTTTCCCACACAGTATGTAATTAAATGGTGAAATGCATGCCTGTTACCTTATGGAAACCAGAAGTATGAAGGGGTTCAAAAAGCGATTAGGACAGTTAACAGAAAACAGGTTAGCACAGTGGCTCATAAGTACAAGTTGCCCGTACATCTTGCATCTCACCACGTGTCACAGCAGATGCCAGACCCGCAACGGATCATACCGTGCTGGTTTTGGTTCTCTTCTCCCAGGCATCTGCTGCTGGCCACAGCTGGGGCAGGACGTGGGATGGTTCCTATGCTCTTCTCCACCATCCTTGGGAGCTGTGGGTATGCTGAGCCTTCCTGCAGCTGTCTCTGGAATGAGCTGTTACACTCTGGGAAGGGACCGCCGAGGCATTTGAGCTGTGCCCTTGGGAGCAGATGCCCTTTGCTCTTTCGTCTGGTGGTATATGTTCCTGCTCCAGTACTGTCACAGATCAAGTCTGGGCTAGATGTGCACATGGGTGCAAAGAACAGGACAGCCTCTGGAAAGCCAGATACTACCACAATCCCTCCACTCTGGGACTACTGATGAATGTTTATGCTCATAGCACTGACTGTTCATTAGCAGAAGCTGTCATTTTTTCATCTGAGATCACTTAGCTGAAGTGTTTTGCCAGTAAATTTCTGGCACCCCTCCTTGAGAAGAATGCCAGACACAGCAAACAGCTCACTGCTTGCTGCATCTACATTTTTAAATAATTGACAGTTCCATTTTGTTAATTTTTACAGAGACATTGATGTATCTGGCAGTTCCTTGAGAGATGCCTCTGTGCTCAAACTGCAGCCACATCTGAAGAAACAGAAGACTGGAGATGCAGTATTTTTATTTCTTTTTCTTCGTCAGGCTAAATACCATCAGTCTCAAATGCCAAATATTGGACTCTACCATCTCTTTTATCTCTATACATAATAAAAATGAAATATATTCCCAAATATGATGTTTTCATTGTGAAATAACCTGTTGCTTTTTAAAATACCATTTTAATTTCCTCTCTCCTTTCCCAAACTCTTCATAGACCACCAATCTAACTGGGATTTCTATTGCTGTCCATCACCAAAAAAAAAAAAAAAATCGAAGCACCCTTTAAGTTACTAAATCCATTGGGACCTTTCTACAAGCTCTGTCTTGTTTCTTTTTGAGGAAAACCTGATTGAGAAGAGCTGGAGCAAGAGAGCAACTGGAAAGGGAGTAGCAGCAATTGATGGGAAGTTCAGAGACAAGTTTTTTGAACAGCAGTTCTGAAGGCAAGAACAATGGAGCTTTTGCTTTTTCCCAAAGAGAGCCACTATTCCTGCTTGCCTTTTCTCTTCTGGGTTTTTGTGTCCTAGCCAGGCCCTTTCAACTGAGCTGTTACACAGTGCAGTTGTGCCTGAAAGTCAGCACTGTCACAGCTGCTGTGGTGGCTCAGAGACTGAAATTCAACCTCCTAATGTAGCTGGGACTTGATTCTTCAATGTCAGGGAAGACCTGGCATCCAAAGCTAGGAGCCAGCTGAAGGACTTGAACACAGGCCCAACATGCTCGCCACATGGAGAAGGCACTTTTGGAAACTAGACCACTTGGATTAAACTGCCTAACTTCATTATTTTGGGGAAAGGGAGGGGAAATTTTAGCCTTATACTCTTTAGTTTATTATCATATCTAAGGCCTTTCTCAGATTTTTGATCAGATGGAATGGATTCCCTAAAGAGGGAATATCATTCTTTGGTGGGGTCTTTCTATAATTTTACATAACAGATTAATGATTTTACTTGGCTTGTTTATAATGTTCTGTTGACTAGAGAATGGTGACATTTTTTTGGAACAAATGCTTTTCCTCTGAAAAATGCTTATTTAAGTCCACCAAAATTCTCTGTATTTTGGCTGATATTTTTTGGCCAAAAACCTTTAAGCATTTCAGAAGAGTTTAAATGTTTTGATTTTTCATTAAAATAAACTGCTTTGATTCCTGCTATACTCAGGGCTTTTTAAAAATAATAACAATAATAAAAAAGCTCTTATTCAGCTCTCAAATTCATTTTTGGTGGTGTTGATAATTTTACAAATAGTCATTTCACTGAACCTTCTCCACCCCTTCCTCTAATTTTGGGGAGTTGTCTATCAAAATCAAAAGCTTATTGTCTTAGCATCTCTGCCATTCAGGGAGTCGGGAAGAATTATTTGTCTTGCTTACTGCAATTTAGAAATGCCTTCTTAGTGGGACTTGCAGCTACAAGGCACCAACACATCCTAATCCAGTTGATTCACAAGAAGAGAGTTCAAAGACAAAGTGGTAATTCTCAAAACAGGGAGCTTATGGTCACTGCATGGACACTGTGCTCCAAACACGAGTGCACAAGTTCCTAGGTTTTCCTGGAGCTGTGTCTATTTTTACCTGCAAGACACTGCTTGCATGTCTAGAGCTTCTTTTATCTCATTAGATATCTCACACCGAAAGTTCTTCGCAATGCCAGCTTGGCTATACTTCTCATGCCAGCAGAGGCAGCCTCTCACTTGTGAAATGGGGTGATGCTATTGCTTACTACTAGTGATTCCATATTTTAAATTCTGTAGTTCCCTTGGAGGTAAAGGCCCTGATCAGCAGTTTACAGAGTCAGGCTCACTCTCATGAAACTTTCCTTATCTGACCTTATCTTATCTCAGTGGCACAACTTCAACAAAAGGAAATGAGTGTAATGTTGCAATGCTTGAATGAGCATCATTTAACAATGCTATTATCACTTTCATGGCTCACCTCTAAGCCCAACCCATATTCAACATGCTCTTGAACAACGAGTGCCAGAAAAGGACAGAATTCGTGCCAAGTACAGACACAGAAATATCCCCACACCATATCCTATCTCTTTGATTACAGATGCAAGGCTGAAGGCTCAGGTCACCTTTTAAGCTCCCTGCACAATGCTTTGGCTAGAGTTCATCCATTAGCTACCATGATCAATTTTTTCTCTGCATCACTCAGTGCTGTGACAAACGTGGCCACCATTGTGCCAAGACAGAACGCCATACTGGGGCAGAAAGTACTTCACTGAACCCCTTTCTCCAAAACATGTCCCTTGACTACTTGTCTTTCCTTGGTCTTTGAGTTAACTGCAACTAAAGGATTCAAAAAATTAATAAAAGATAGGAAACTACTTTCATTCAAGACTGATCCTGTTTGTTTCACTGACTAGGTCACAAAGATTTTGCATTCTTATGTCAAAACTAAAGTATGGGGTGGTGGCAGGAGAGTATAATACCTTTCAGGGTCCAAGGAGCTCATATAAGTACAGCAAACATTAGCAGGTAAATTCACAGCCTCAAAGCTCTGTCAGATTAAACTGGTAAATTCTCTTTTCCCTCACCTCAACAAAATTCTGCATCAGCCTTTATGAACTGGCATTATGCAGCTTACTACTATTTAATTCCCTCTTGATTCACACCTCCGCCTTCCCAGTGTTTTGTTCAGTCAGGCCAATAAGCCCACAGTGATGATGCCAGCTGTCTCCGTTTCAACATTGACTTAATATTTACATTTATATGAGTCACCTAGGACACTTATTTGTCATTAAGGACAGAAAAACCACCCACATTTAAAGGGCAGCCCTTTCTCAGTGCTTTCAAAACTCTTGAAATCTAATTACTGAGACCTGTGGCTTAACTTACTTAACATGTTAGCAGCCAGCATTTTGCCATCAGCTAGGATAAAAGCATCACCTACTTGCCCCTTCTATCTGTCAGCTCCAGTATTTTCCTGACATTAACTTCAGTGCTAAGTCTTTCTGCTTAGCTTCATCCACTGCGGCTGACCCGGCAGGATTAACAGCTCAAAGTAATTCAATGCTGCAGCCAGACAGAAACCCAAAAAACAGCCCCCAGCTCCTCCTGTTCAAACAGCCACAGGAAGGCAAGACCTTTCTCCAACTGTCCTCTGCAGGAGCAACAAGCTCAGCACATGTCTAGCTCCAGAGCACAGTGCTAAAAGCACCTGGGATATTTGCAATGAGCAGCAGGGAGAGCAAAGTCTGTGCATCCTCCATGAAACTCAGGACAAAGAAGTCAAAATTCAATCTTCTCACAAGAATTTTCTCCTCACCCTGCTTTTGTTTTGTTCACCCAAGTTTGAAGGTACTGGATAAAAGGTTCATCTAATCCAGCAATGCTAGTTTTTCCAGAACACGCTTCCAAGCTCCAGCCATTTGCGGCTAAAGGATTTCCTTAGCCAGAAGCAGTGTCTTCCTATTAAGAGTCCTGGGTGGACTTCTTGCACAAATATGCACAGGAAGTTTTTAAACTTTTAAAACACAAAACACAGGCATACATAGGTATGCTTTCCTTATTTTTACCCCTCTTGTAGAGGGACATTTGGTTAGAGGAAATTACCTATCATTGATAAGCAAAATGATCATTAGAGCAGCTGCTCAATAGGACCCAAATGGTTACATACACAAAATGAATCCAATTAAAAGCCTATTTTTCTCACAGCCACAGTTTTTGGAAACATTGATTGTTCAGGCTGGAGTTTTCCATGCCTACAGAGATTTTTTTTTCTTATCCCCCTAAAGTTGAAGCAAAAGCTCTGCAACCATTTTCAGGTTATGGGAGAGTGATTCTGACCAAACTTTTTCCAGAAGAGCTACAGTAAAAACAGATGAAGTTTAAAACTTGGCCATAACTGAGTAATCAATGAAAATTAGTACTCTTGCATGCTTTGAAAGGAATTGGCTTTAGTTTAGCAAAGTTGTGGTTTTTCAAAAACGTTGTTCCATGTTCTCATGGCTAAGATGTTGTCTACAGGTAGATGTACTACAGGGGTCACGGAGTGCATGTACTGATTTCAAAAAAAAAGATCATTATTGTACTGCAGAAACTGTTACTCAGTAAACTTAACACATGGAAGGATAATTCTCTTTTTTGGGGTATGTTTGAAATTTTACTTTCGTTTTTTTGGTGTATTTCCTTTAATAGTGGCCGCATCTGATCATTTTCAAAACCCAGTTGTGCTTGAAACGATATAAGAAATGGTGTAAGAATGTCCAGCAAAGCAATAATCCAGACAAAAAACAGCCTCAGCTTCACCCTCTGACATTTCCTGAGAGTTCTCCTGAAATATTTCCTTATACCTTGGTACCACTCATTTGCACATCTTCATTTTCTTTACATGAATAAATGCTTCCTATGGTGTCTGAAAGGCTTCACTTCTGGCATTAATATTCAAGAAGGTCTTACAAAGCATATTCCACCGAGTCAATAGATAGCTCTTTAAAATAAGATTCCTCTTCTGGGAATCATTTCCTTGGACAGCTAATTATACCAGCAAATTTTTCTTTTTCTTTTTGTCAGGTTTTTATAAATGACTAAAGAAAGATAAAACCATTCTGACTCATCTGAAAATTGCTATGGTCATTTATTTCCTATTTTTAAAGTTTTTATAGCATTTGGGCAACACATGAAAGATTACTACCTTGAATTTCTGCACTGCATGGAAATTCTGTTATCCAGCCAGCAACACTAAAATTCCAGAAGTTATTTATATGATTAACAGTTATGGTACCTGCTTCCTCCTGGCCCCTCAAGCTCATTTGTTCTTCTAGTCTAATACACTTACCTATTCTGTCCTTCACCAAAGCTCATAATGCCATGTTTTGAGCCCTTTGAGAAAGTGCATAAAAAAGGTTTGCCAGGTAACATCATACAGAAGATTATGCAAGAACATAATGCTAGAATTGCTTTTAATACTAAAAAAGCTATCATGGATGGCCTCAGGCAGGGTTGGGTACGAAGAAAAGAAACTTTCTTAAATTCTGTGAAATCTTAGGTTTCCACTGTTTTACAAGCTTCAATCCTTTGGCAAAGATGCAGCTACAATTGAATAAAACCTGATAATATAAATCCAGAAAGAGACAACCCATGACAATTCCTATTTCTTTCAGAATTCAGAACTACTTTCACTATTAATTTTAGCAGCATTCCAGACTGAACTACAATAAGCATCTGGTACAAAATGAGCAACTTGTATACTTTTCCAAACATCCCAAAGACATTTTGATGTTGGGTTCATCAACCTCTAATTACTAGTGTAGGAAGGACTGGAATACTCTGAAGCACCTCAGCATCGCCAAGCAAGAACCAAATCAGACCTGAGAGAAAAGCCAGCTTTAAAATCCTCTGGCAATGTAACATAGCTGGAATAGTGTTGGAAACCCGAAGTTACTTTTGCTTTTATGGACAACGAATCCCTCTCAATGAGTTATTAATTTTTGTCACTTGACACAGAAAAATTTTAATCCCCTGTTAAATGGTTTTACAGTAACCGGGTAGGACTGTGAGTAGCAAGATACAGAATAAGGAATTTATCCTCAGAGACTGTCTCATTTCGAAGGGTTGCTTTTGATCCCACAAAGACCAAACTGCAGCTTTAAAGTCAGTCCTAGCAGTGGGTGGATCACTTCAGGAACTGACTGGAGAACAAAGAACATTCCAAACACAGAAGCTGTAGGAACTGGCTTCAACCTCCAAGCTACAATTCAGGGACTTCACCAAAAAAATAAACCTGACTCTTGTGCCAAGCCATATGACAACCACAGAATTTGGGATAGCATTCAGCTCACTTCCTTTTTTATCTGTTTGTCCAGCCTCCAGCTTTTCCCTTTCAGATCACCAGGTTTGTTCTTCGGCAGTCACTGTCAAACAAAGAGTTATTCCTTGAATCATATTCTGTTTTGCCTGTACCTTGTGAAAATGGCAGGAACTATTTAACATTTATGAGAAAGCAACAGAGAAAAGATTTTGGCCTTCTGCTCCTTAGGGCAGCTTAAATACTGGTGATGCTTTTACAATGTTGAAATACTTGAGGAATCGGAAGACAAAAAAGTGAGAAAAGCATTCAAAGTGCCTATAATAAAAGAAGGGGAAGGAAATAAAAGAAGTTAAAGATTTATTTTTCCTTTGGTGAAAGCCAGCAGGGAATTCTTGAAATTCTTTAATCTGCACTGAGCTACATCTTCTAGATCTAAATGTGAAACTGTACAGGATTTAAATGTTTGCTTCCAGATGCATTTCAACCACTGGCAATTTCTGCTCCCATGGAACGTCTCCCTCATGTTCTTCAGCATCTTCTACAGTGTCTTCATTAAAAGTTGTTTCTGACCCGTAAAATTAGCTTCTGATTAGTGGGGTTTGTGAAAATCAAAAAGCTATAGATTTCTTGTAAAGGGAAGCATAAACTGAAGTAATTTTCACATTGTGAGCAATCTTCTATGTATCTAAGAGAACAATCCTGAGAGAATTCTCACTGAAGCCCTGGGGAGAAATGGATTCAACTGAATTATTCCCAGATGGCTAAATTGCAGTTTCGTATTTGCAGATATTGAAGAAAGGAAAACTGTATAGGTGCTGCCAAGAAGCTGAAAAGATGTTAGAGATAAGGAAGAGAGTGGGACTCCTCTTTCCTGTGCCCCATCACAGAAACAGGCACCTGGATTGAAAGCCATTTGAGGAAAAGAACAGTTTGTGTTGTGTTTGTATTTCAGCGCTGCCCAGGAGAAAAATCTGTAGGAAAAAACAGCTAATTAAATCACCAACAAACTATTCAAAACAACAAGTAAGCCACTAGGGAAAGTTCCCAGGAAGGAGATACTACTGTTATGTTTGGAGTGTTTCCGCCAAAATTTCTACAAATTTGCCATAGAAAACCATCCACATTTTATATTAAAAATGGATATAGAACATCCGGAGACCTGACTCAGCCTTTGAGCCACAGATGACACTTTGCAAACTTCCAGCACGGAACTCGGGATCCAGATGGTACTTTCATTTGTGCA
This sequence comes from Aythya marila, assembly GCF_965140915.1. NCBI lineage: Eukaryota > Metazoa > Chordata > Aves > Anseriformes > Anatidae > Aythya > Aythya marila. The sequence goes on along the minus strand of NC_139045.1, from coordinate 31,604,281 downwards.
GGATTTACATGACTCAGATCCCAGTCAAGCAAGGTACCATTTTCCCCAGAATACCAAGTTTCCAGTTTAAAATTCTCTGGACCAAAACATTAGGCTATTTCTTTAACCTTGTTTTCCTTTCACTTGTGTCTGTCTTTCTCCTTGAAGACTACTTTCCCTGCCTTTTCCTTTCCATAAAGCCCAGCTCTAGCAGTTTTTCTCTGTTGGTATGGAAATAATGTAGCATGGAGGACTACCCATTCGTAGAAAGTCAAGCCTCATTGAAGATGCCACTGGTTTTCTATAGAGCCTGGGTTGGCAGCAAGATTTCTTTGCTGGGCTAGTGCACTGATACACAAAGTGAAATGGTATTTTATCTTGTTCCGCTGGTTGCCTACCCTGCATTTCGCTCTGTTAATCCTTTCTCACTGCATTAATTTAAAAGTATCTTACCTCCTCAACAGTTTCTAACAGCCACCTTAAAAAATGTCCCAGACAAGGAAAGTCAGCTTTTCTCTCCACAAATAAACTGTGAATCTCCCCTTTGGAATTACTCTGCCCCAAATTAAAGCTACCTGTAAGCTTAATGACCCTCCCAGGTTGCAAACAAGAGATTTAAATCTATTAAAAAGCCAGGAAGCTCTTACTACTTAACTCTCTAAGGATAAAACATCTCTCTGTGGCTGAGTATCATGAGACATTCCCCCTTTAAACACTGCGTCAAAAATTCTGCAGATCATTTGAGAGGCTTCTAAATACATTATTTATAAATTCCTTTCCTCTCCCAGAATTCTTTATAGTTGGAATTGTAGCATTAATGGAGTTTGGCTCTACAGACAGAGACAAAAATAGAAACAATAAAACTTTAAAACTTACTAAAATATTTTATGAGTAAGCTGCTGTAAAATATCAGGCACCTACAGAGAAAACTATGGTGTGAAATACTCTAAAGGTCTTAGAGTATTGTTGCTTGTTGATGACAACCTTTATAGCCCACTCATAGCATCTTCATTCAGAAATAGTGCATCTTTCCAAATACACTCTGCTAAACATTTTCAGACCACATTCTGAAGTATTACATTGTTTATACATACCCCAAATACATACCTTACTTCTTTTGATATCTCTAAAATGGAGAAGATTTCAGTAATAAAATATTTAACAGAGAAGTATGTTCTCGGTCCTCTGACTACCACTCCCCAATCTGTGTTCAATTCCCAAAACAATTCTGTCAGGAAGAGATATGGGGTGGGCAAACTGAGGTGGTGGAAACAGAAGATGTAGAGTCATGCAATTGGAAGCTTAATAAAATGCCTTTGAATTATCATGAATTATTTATTAAATGTGATAATCCCTATCACATTTCAAAATACTGGGATGAAAATTCAAACAAAATATTTTAAAGTATTTGATTCTCTGGGCAAATTTTGAAACTTCTCTATTGACCCAAAATTCACATCAAGAAATGGCAGTTCTACACAGCCTAATGTAAACAGAGGTCTGAGTTATGGTGCCTTTAACAGTACTTAAGTCTGTGCCAATACTCACCATCCAGGACGCTATTATCTCAGCACATTCCCTTTTATAACTGTATTCATGTTTTATGCAACTTTTTTTGAATGACAGTATTTTCTTTCTCTGTGCAAAGCAAGGTAAATTCTTTCTTCAAATACAATTATGTGAGACATTAGCTATTTAAATATTAAACATATCTTTCTGGTTTGTACAACTGAAGATACATGAAGAACCTCTGACGTTGTTTAGGGATAATAAACATTATCAAGTTCATTAATAAGTGAGAAGAATGCTAATATTACTGAGGTCAGAGAACATAAACAAAGATGAATATAGATGAATTAACAGCCAGGATATTTTATATTCAAGAAACAAATTGGGACTGCTTGCAAATACTTCAGGTCTATAAATTGTTGTTGTAATAATTTTTGGTATTATAAGAATGTTGTAATAACAACTACATTCACTTCAATATGCTGAAAAAGTAGGTTCAGATGATAGCCACAAAAATTACTAAGAGAGAAAATGACTCATGATGTGAAAGTAGAAAAAGTCAATATTTTTAGGAGGTTAAAAAAAAAAAAAAAAAAAAGATTAAAATAGATTTTCTTCACAGTGAGCAATCATAACAGAAGTTCAGGTGTGCCTTAATCTAGAGCGGAATAAAGTATTATAAGAAATAATAGCTGGAAGATGAAGTTTGACAAATTCAAATATGAAAATAATCCAAATTTCCTCAAATAAAATAATCAAAATAAAATAATCTATTCCAGACAGTCTTGTTTCCACCATTACTTCTAATGGAAAACATTGAACAACCCAGAAAATCTATCTGCAAGGTTCTCCACTAGTCACCTCATTCCCATGCTGTTCTTCTGTGATATTCCACTTGAGCTAATATATTTCCAATAAGTTAGCTGGAGCAAAGCATACAGTAGCACAAAGCATGCAAATGTATTTTTAGTTACAGACCAATTTCTTCCTTTTATATGAATGTTTATTTTTAAAATTTTTTTAAATATTTTTTTTAATTTTAATTTTTTAAAATAAAACCTGTTCTATTTATTTATTGTTTTAAATAAACAATATTATTTATTGTTTATTTATTTATTGTTTTAAATAAAACCTGTGATCATAGATGCAAGCTTGTTTTCTACAGTCAAGTCTTCCATAGTTTTCTAATAACTTACCTGGATAAAAATTAATGTAGATAATCTTTTGTCAGTGATGCTGTTAATTAACTATGTGAAGAAACATATTAACTATAAAACAAATGAACACTTCAGTCCTGGTATGTTTTGTAATATCTGTTCAACTGCTACATATATGTTATTACAGGGAAACATACCACAATATTTATGGAAAATCCTGTATCTATAGTATGCCTGTACCTAAACCAACCTTAGTATCTACAACAGACTCTATAGCCAACCAAATACAAGGGAAATAGTTCAACAAATTTCTTCTAATGTAACAGTAATCCAAAGCACCTTTATTTTTGGTGGCCTTCACACTTTACAGTCTACTACGTTAGCAATCATTAGCGATGTACAGTAATATCTCATCACCTTTTGCCTTTAGTTCTGCTCTCCCTGATTAAAACACATTTTTGATACCTGTGTTGCAATTGTAATTATTAGATTTGATTTCACGTCCTGCAGGAGTAATTGAAGTTTCGCTGTGCTGCAAGACATCTCTAGAAAACATACAAGAACCTCAGCTGTAGCTTACTAATCTCATCCAATTCCATACCTGACCTTTCATCACTCATTGTATCATCTACCTGATCACTGCTGATGATGGCAATACTTCTTTCCTATTGTAAGAGTTACCAAATAATTTAGACTTGAAGGAACCTCTCGAGATCTGTAGTTCAACCTCATGCTCAGAGCAGTGCCAGCTTTAAAGATTGATCAATTTGATCAGGGGCCTCACTCAGTTTTGTGAAGCTCCAAATCCCTGCCCACTCCCTTTGCTTTTGTGACTCCTTTCTCCCTTATCTCTTTTCCCCACTCACTTTCTTTCTGTGTAATAGAACCAGACTTGAGAAATTGTGTGTTTCCTCCCTTACCTTCTCTGCACTGTCTTCCCCTATCCTTATCCTCCTTCTGGATGGGCTGGCAAAACTCTGCTGGAGATCACCAAAGATTCTATCTATGTCTTCATGCCACAGCCTGCCATCACCATCCTTCATAAACTCACAGCAGTTTCTTTTGTTATGAGATCATAGGTGGAGAAAGCAAGCTTTTTTGTTCCTCAGCACGCATTTCTCCTGTTGGGTCTTCAACACGTTAATTCTGTTCCTGGCAGGCAGCACACTACTCTGTCTTCTGAACCAATTGAGCTGACTGGCACTCAATTCTTAGCAGAGAGTGCTCTTTAAGACAGATCTGATCAGTGTCCGTACTTTGCTTTTCCTTATCCCATTTTCTCTTCTCTGCTATAGACTTTCACACATTACCCTTTTTGCTCATTGTTGAAACTCACAAAAACTCTGCTTAGGAGCTACACCACAGTAGTCAAGTGTACACATGCTCCAGAAATACGTAATTCAGCAGTCACTGGAAGGATTTGGCTCATATCATTTATAATGAATTTGTCTCTTAGGAAGAAGACCCTGAAATTTATCCTTTTATTATGTATTTGAGGCAGCTTTTCAGTAACTTGTGAAGCTCAGCAGGTCATGGATATGATGGTATTCTACCAGTCCCTACTGTTGCCAAGAAGCATGACTGATTTTACTATGGGACACAACACTAGGCACTTCTGTTTATACATGTGAGCATGATCATTGCTACAAAATGAAAGAGCTGTAATGCAGGACTACTAGTCCTACCACTAGGCACCCAGGGCACTACACCTTGACTACCACAAGACCTCCTTAAGCGCTTAGTATCTCAAGCCAGGTGGGCAAACTGGACAGGCCTTCAATTCAGCCTAATGCTTTAAAACCCAATTATCAATATGCCCTCCTTACTTCATCATTTAAACTTTACTCTGCTTGGAGTAATTACATTTCCTTGTTTCTTTTTGTTTGTATGGTATAAATTAAGTAGTGATATTCAAGTCATAAAACTCTCATTAAACCCCATCCAGAAACTGTTGGTAAGAGGAGGCTTTGTGTTACTAAAACCTCATATATATCTAATTATAATGATGGAACAGACCACATTGTTTTAATAGGAAACTTTCACATCTTGGTTTCACACCTTAACTGATTAGGGTCAAAATCCCCAATTTTCAGTTATTAAAACTGAGTTACAAGAAACATATGGGGGATGAAATTGTACACGCTGGAACATTTTAGCTAGACATGGAAAAATTCTGGAGGAAAACTGGGCGAGTTCAAACATATCATTGATCAAGTACAGTACACAATATCCAGAAATGAAGATATATGTATTTTTCTACCATTCTGCTGCCAGAGCAGAGTAGGCTGCTGAAACCTTTCCTCGACTTTCATCCAGTGAATATGTGGTCAACCAATGGCACAACATGTTCCAGTAGCATGACAGAAGCCAAAAGTCAGAGTGCAAAACTGTAAAACTGTTAAACTTAAAAACAAAATGGAAAAAAAACATGCACCTCTCAAAACAAATTAACAAAAAACAACCACCACACAACAGCCCATTCAAGAAACGCCAAGCCTTTTCCTGCTACTGTGATGTTAGCAGTTGTTAGTGTCATTTTGAAGACTAATTCTACCCAGAACCTTACCTCAGGTAATGTGCTTACAGTATAAAGATAAGTAGCGAAATCCCTATACAAAGGCATGGTTATTCTGTGCGTTCAATAGAAGCACTAACTAATGAGGCAGCAGACCATAGTTTACACAGAAGTAGAATGATGAAACAGTAGGATGACCTTTTCCTTATAGACCTTCTCAGACTTCTCTAAAATGCACTCCAAAATAAGCATATAAAGCAAGACTCGCATCAATCACCATGTGGCAAAGAGGAACCTCCCCTCTGAACCTCCCCGCACCCCATGCTGGTTCTACTCTCTTTTCCAGGCTCTTGATTTCCCTTCTTTTAATGCTTCTTCCTGCTGGTTTACAGCCCTGCACACTGGGGAGCCAGCTCTCTGCTGCCAGTGACTCTTGTTATAGTACCAGGAAGGCACACGTGTTGTCCATTTCTTCCAGGTGCATTTTTTTATCTAAGCACCACTGAAATCAGTGGAAGTCTTGGGTTGTTGGATCAGAACCCAGTACTTTCAAGTCTTTTGAAATTAAATGAACCCTTCAGTTTGTTAAAAGGGAGATGCTGGAAATGTGTCCACACCCAGATACGCAGGGCTTGAAGCAGGAATTTCTGAGGTCAACACAAGCAGGCTTGACTTGCTACTCACTTCGTTTGGATATGGAACCAATAATGCCATTTTAAAAACCCTCTTGAATTCCCCACCTGAAAGTTTTCAACCAAATGCAGTGGGCATACATAGGGAACAGAAAGGTATTCCTCCAAGTTGGGCTGATGTGTGGGCATCATCTAGCTCCATCCATTCTCAAACATGTCGGCTCAATGCACTGTGCACAATTCAACTTCCATTTTCTGAGACTTCTGACAGCTTTTCACAAGCAATTTACATGCAGTTTCAGGACAAGCATCTCAGAGTGTGTTAAATACTCTAAGCTTCAAAAGAGTGTTTAATATAAGATTATTTTCCAGTGGATAAGGTGACTTGGACAGGGCTGATATTTTTAAACATAGTTTGTAGTGCTGCAATCCATTGTTTTGAACTACATATTCAAGATATTTTTCCAGTTGTAGTGTGATTTTCAACTGAAGTTTTGAATATCACAGCGGATAATTTCAGTCCTTTAATGTGACATCTGCATTTTCAGGCATTTGGTTTACCATCTAATGCTTCATCAGGCACAGGGCTCATTTGGGTCACTCAAATGAACAGTAATGGGGCAGAAACTTTGATTCTTGTGACTACGATTAGCTAAAGGATTTGGTACTTTCTACATTGCTGAGGTAGCACATACGTATCAAGAAACAGAACCATTTCACAATCTTAGACTACCCTGATACCTCTCAGTGTTCTTTATAGATGGTCTTCTATTATGTTTCATACTTCGTACAAAAAAAAGCTTTTTTTTTTTTTTTTAACAAGTAATAGTTCTATCTGCAACATAAAGTGCAAGCCTAAAAGAGGTTTTATATGCTCAATTTTCCTTTCTGTAAGGCCCCTTTTTTTGCTTAGGCATCTACATTTTTTCCACTGTTTTAAAAATGTTGTGCGTATATACAGTGGAATTTTCAAAGCCACCACGAGGATTTGGATGCCAGACTGCAGTTCAGTTTAATGAGACCTGAACATCCAAATCCATACTCAGATTGAATATATATTAGACTTTCTATACGTGATGGTGAACAGCTAGCAGAACGAGCAGCTATGCAAGACCCGAAAGTATACTCAATTTGATATTGCAACACCTTAGTTGTTCCAACCAGATCATCAGCAGCAAACTGAGCAACACAATGCCATAGTCAGTTGTTTCTGTTGTGCCAGATACTAGGAGCAAGAAGCTGCAAAGCCATTTCATTTGCAAAGTAAGCCAAATTCTAAATATAAACCTACCATTACAGTATATTCCATTACAGTCAGAAGTGCCTCCCATTCCAATTAGTGTTTTTACAGGATTTTAGGGAACCACCCTCAATGATAAGCAAACCTGTGCCAGTTCCCTCCCCTGCAAGGATTCCCCATGTCCTTCCACTCCAGGGGCTGTTTTTCAAGGAACAATGAAGTTAGGACATGTTGAGAGCTCTGACCAAGGATAAGGTTTAATTACAACACCCCTGCTGCTTAAGATGGCCACCTGAATCACCACTTGGCCTTTGCCTCTATGGGCTGTAAAATTATAAAGCCATACAGACACAACTGACCGTCTGGTGTTAGCTGATGTTCTAGCAATGTTTTTTTGTAAGGGCAGCACATTTTTGTCTTATAGGTCTCCCAAGAAAGGTTTTGCATATATTCACACTAACTGTAAGGAAGAAAAGCTAGGGAAAATTCTTCAGGAAGCTACATGTCAGTTAAAGAAAAGCAAAGAGAATCAATAGCAACCAATTATAAATAATAGTAGGAATGATCAGTGCAATAGACTTGGCAAAAGACTTGGTTCATTTTCATCAGAACCTTTTTTTTTTTTTTTTTTTTTTTTTAAATCTAGACCTGGTTTAGGACTAATTCCTGTCTTCAGCTGAAGATAAACTACAAACTAAATATGGACTTATGTAAGTAACCAGTGTTTTTCTCATATCATTTTAGAAAATAGGTATATATATTTTTATAATCCTTAAATGATGAATTCCCGAAAACTATGAAAGTTTTTCCTCTTTGCACAGGAATCTGCTTGAATGTCAATTTAATGATTACTACTGGTAGATGGAATTTTGATATCCATTTGGTAGTGATTTACACCAGTGTTTTCAAGGCTGCCAACAAGAAATCCAAAAGGCAGGCAGCCAAAATTCCAGAAGAGACAACTGTCTTTTATTTTATAGCTTATGCATTGAGCTTAATATGATTTTCCACTAACAAGTTCTGTACCTTCTCCAAAGTGTTAAAACTGGTGTGCAGAATTGCAAGTAACACAGCCTCTTCAATTCAAGCTAATATTAAACTCATGATAAATTATAGATGTTACACTGTTTACTTAGGGGAAAAAACAGTAAGGTTAGAAGAACTATGCATGATTTATTGCAAACATTTGTTTCAATAGCCACTTTAAGCTTGACAGTATACAAAACAACAATATGTTACCTAAGTGTTGTTTCCTGTTTGATACAGAATGAGCCAATACACAAAAAGACATGGAAAAGACTCTTGTAGCATTTAAGAGGAGCACAAAGTATGTCTTGGTTATTTCATGTGCTTGAGAAATAGGATGTGAGTCATAATCCTTTCAGAGAGCCATCAAAACGAAAATATATTTGAAGAAGCAAAAAGAACAGAAACAAGATTTGCTCATTTTCAGGCAGAATTACAGCAGGCCCATGTTAGCAAGCATGGTAAGGTCCAAATCTTTGTACAAAGTATGACTGCATGCTTGAAGAGCTATAGCACTAATATTATTCCATTTGCAACAGCAATATTTGTGAAGAAAAAGCTATTAATCCATTAATCTGTACTTGAAACAACACCTTAAATACCACTTCATATTCATCATTGTGAAAGATTTGCTTTTTGAGGCATTTGATCTTCCACTGATCACCCACTGCAAAGACGATCCCTCTACCAGGATAGCATGTGCTCATTACTCCTACTAAGAGCAACAACAGCTGCCACTTGACCAGGACTGACTGAAACTAAAATGATAGCAGCTAAGATGCTGACTATACAGAAAAAGCAGTCCTCCATGTCTTGTTTGCCTCCTGAAACTACAAACACACAGAGTTGAACATCACAAAGCATATCTCTCATTTAATCAGAAATGACTTTATAGTCAAGACATACATCAAAACCAAACAAGCTGTAGATAGTGTAATTTTAAAAGGTAAAAAACAAGTTTTGTGGCTAACCTTTAGCCTTCATAACAGAAAAATCTGTCAGGTTTTAAAATAGCGTATTATTTGCGCTATGAAATTATTACATGTTGATGTCATGGCATCACATTACAGTTGCTTTTATGTACACAGATTTCTCACTGAAATGTCATTCAAAAATTAGTATTTTCCATTCAGTTGCAAAAATAACTACTGCATCAATAAGCAGCCAAAACAAGTTACTTTGAAAGCTCATGAATTAATCTTGAAACTTCTATAGTCTATAACAGTCTATAGACTGCACATGCAGTTTATATTGACATAAAAATGCAAAAACACATTTTGCCTTCTTCAGATATAGGTTCAAAGAAGTTTATCCCACAACCCTGGGGTAGCCAATCTAATGGCCCAATTCATACTGAAAAAATGGATTTGAACTGATGCTCCATATCCGGATATGGACTGGGAATGACTCCTCTTTTCTTCCCTCTTCCTGGTACAGATTTTTGTCCAGCTATAAAACTTTTATTCCCATCTCCTTTTCTAGTAAGATTTGTTGACCCTGATGAATTCCTAAGCTACATCTACATTTAAGACTATGTGGCAATGTAATGAACACATGCCAGCTTTAAAAGAAACACTCTTGCATAGCAGTATGGATCTCATGGCATGTTTGTACCATGTAGGTGCAGCATTATAAACATGATCTTATTTGAAGGTAGGTTATGAACCCACAGGTTGTAAACCAGCAAGGATCATGACATGCATGACTGAGGAAACAAAAGGCATTACACATGATACTGATCCCACATGATCATTCAATCTAACAGCACTTTACATTTCCTTTTTCCTTTTTATATTTTCATTTTATACGTTTCCTTTTAGCTGTTACAACCTATACAATATACACACTCTGTACATATCCAACTTGGAACAGGCTCCCACGCACTAATTGCTCTTACCTATAGCTCAATTTTAATATACATGATGCAAAAGAACCATCATCGATTTTTAAATATACACAGAAGAGAAACCAGAAATACTGTAGGTGTATTTTCTGCGTTTTATTGATCTGATACAATATACAAGCATAGACATCAGTATAGGCATGTGTACATGTCTGGATATACGTACATAGACAAGATGCAATATGTATGATGCATACAACAAACAAGGCCAGGTGTCTGGTCTTGCAGAGATGTGCCCAGCACAGGACCAATGAGCAGGGTGGAGGTATATGAGCCCTTCACAACTGTAACACTGTCCTATCCTACAGCTGCCTGGGGACCAGGATCCTTCTGTCCTATTGACAGAAAGACAATAGATACTTATTACTCTAGTAATAAAGAGGAAAGTTACTTTTATCTTACCATTGGGTATTATGTTTTCCAAAGGACCCTATGAGTGATCCATTATTGTGGGGGTAAATAATGACTTTTTGGCCAAAAAAATCATGACGTTTTGGCTTATAGTACTCTCTCCTGAAGCAACCACAGTGGCAGTCAGAATCTACTGGCATGCTAATACAGGTTTTCCACAGTAAACAGTTACTATTATTAATTTGTTATTGACATATTATGAGGAAAAAAAAAAAGTAAACTTGATCAAATTGGTTATCAGGCACCTGTCTGTCTGATTTACATGGGAAACCACACTTGCTTGGAACTGAAAAAGGAGAAACGCCATGGACTCATAGCATATTCTGCAAAGAATAAGAAGGTTTGTTAGAAAGTTTGTGGCTATGTTAATATATTAACATTTTCAGTTCTTGAATACAGAAAGAATACTGGTGATACAGTTCCAACAGGCATATTTTGCTTGTTAAAAACACTTCAAGCCATACATTTTTCCACAGACTACCATCATTTAATAACCTAGACCTGAATTTCTTCCTCTGTTGCAAGTTCATGGCTTGGACAAATAAGACACGTTCCTATCATTCTCCCATTGGACATTACTGGAGAAGCAGTAGGTGTCTGCATGGTAAGTAAAGAGAGAGAGGGAGAAAAACTGGGGGTCATAGTTGGTGAAGGGTATCCAGGATTTTGGATAAATGGAGAACGAGGGTATTTTTTAAATGCTTGCACTGATATTGTATTTGGCATTCGAGGTGGCACTGTCCTTATGCCAGGTTGAGCTATTGATGTTATCAAGGGAGGAGGAAAATTAGATGATTTCTTCTCCTTAGGGAAGCTATGAATGTGCACACTTTCATCTTTCAGTTTTGCAATATCATTAAACACTGAGGCAAGAGGCTGAAATCTGGGTTGCCAGCTGAGCACGTTATCCCAGCTGTAACCAACTCTAAGATCCTCATCAGAGGTGCCAAGAGTTACAAGTGAATCATACCCAGGGTCCTGTCTATCTAATATCAAAGCATATTCTCTTGTGAGGTCTGTCATTATGTCCTTCTCTTTTATTCCAATTTTCTTTAGTGTCTGGGACAACATCGTGTTCTTTGCATAGACTGCATCACAGGCTTCTTCTCCACCTTCACCTTGAATGGCCTGCATGTTCTCCATGCTTCGTGCGGTAGCCACAACATCAGTTTCTCCAGACTGCCAGGAGAACTGGTCAGACTCTCTTGGGATTCCTGAATCTGGCACCCGTGAGCCTTGCTCACTCAACACAGAGCTGGCCCTCTTGCTGCAAGAAAGTTCATTGATCCTTTTGATTTCTTCATCCTCCTCTGTTCTTCCTTCAGCAGAACTGCGGCCACTGGAGCCTGAATGCCTGCAGGGGACACCATCATCCTTCCTCTCTTCAATTCCTGCCAAGCTCAGCCATTCTGCTATGGCACCCATGGGAAGCATACTACTCTCAGTACTTTGGATTTTCTGGCAGTCCTCATCTTCTCTGGCCAAATTGAAATCAGAAGCTGAGGAGGATACTGCTTCTTTTTCCACACTGGAGTTCATTGTATCTTTCCGCTTATGTCTCAGAATCAGTGCAATAAGGCTGATAACAAGCAGCAGAAACACTATCAAGGAAACAGAAAGGCTAAAGGTCAGGCGGTATGCTGACACAATGGGATAACTCTCAGGAGAATCAGAAACATTCACAAAAACAGTGCATACAGTGAACTTTGATTCCATTTTTGGGCTCTGTGCTTTTATCAACAACTCCAGCTTGTCATCATTCCATTTGCTGCCATTTTTCTTTCTATGAACACTTTCAGTCAAATATATATTACCACTGGTCTGATTTACAGAAAAGAATGGAGAAGTTTTTAGCAGTGAGTAATGAACAACTCCATCTAGTCCACCATCATTATCTGACGCTGTCACTTGGCCAAGCAACTGGCCTGCTTCGTTTTTCTCAGGGAGATTGAAGAAATACTGATCTTGTGCAAACACTGGGTCAAATTCATCCTTCCCCTCAATATCTACCTGAACTGTAACTGTGGCCAGTGAGTCACCTTTGTCTTTTGCTTGGATTATGAGACAGTATCTATTCTGACGTTCAAAGTCAAACATTTGCTTTGTATGAATATCTCCTGTCAAAGGATCAATGAAAAACATATCATGGTCTCTAGGAACTTCACGTTGAGCCAAACATGAAGACTGGATGGAGTAGGTGAGATGTCCATAAGAGCCTTTATCGAAATCCAGTGCATTAACAGAACACACAAAAGAAAAAGTAGGCAAGTTTTCACTGACAATACAGTTCATGCTGGGAAATAAAAACAGTGGGGTATAATCATTGTCATCTAGGACACTAATATGGACAACAGAAAAAGCCATATTTTTTACATCAGCTCCTCCATCTGTGGCTTGGACAACTAAAGTGAATTTCATGGTTTCCTCATAATCCAGAGTTTTTATCAAATCCACTGATCCAGTTTTCCCATCCAAGCAAAAATACTGTTTGTCATTTCCAGAGATTATAGCATAAGTGATCTCTGCATTAGTGCCCACGTCACGGTCGTTTGCTGAAACTTCAGTGACATGACTATGTACAGAGGTGCTTTCTTTAACATGAATATGGTACTCTGGGCTGCTGAATACTGGAGGATTATCATTGACATCCAGTACAGTTATTAGCACAGTAGCAGTTGCATTCAAGGAGGGCATTCCATGATCAGAGGCAAGGAGGACCAAACGATGGGAAGCAGCAGTTTCCCTGTCAAGACTATTGCTCAAAACAAGATTGCCAATGAGCTTGTAGGATGTTTCTGACTCCATGACGCTTGTTTCCACGGTGAATAAATTCTCTGCATTGCCATCAATAATAGAGTATTCCATGTATGTATTTTCATGTGTCCAGTCGAAGTCAACTGCTGAAAATGTGAGAACACTTTCTCCAACTGAGGTATTCTCTCTCACACTGAGATTGTACAATGCCCTTGTGAACTGAGGGGCATGGTTATTTACATCTTCTATGTGTACCTCTACAGAGGTGACTGCACTCAGGGCAGGATTGCCACCATCCATGGCAGCTATCAGGAGGTGAATAACGTTATTGTTTTTCAGCTGTGACATTGGTTTGGTAGTGAACACCGAACCTGAAAATGAGATAGAAATAATAAAAACCCACATTCATTAGGGCATGTAAATGTGATTGCAAAAGCTGAATCTTATCAGTCATGTTTGAAAATGACATGGTTGTGATGTAATGGTTGCACATCCCGAAGTAATTCTACAAAATCACAGCTAACACTCTAAGCCAAGGCCTACCCACAATGATGCAGTATCAAAACCACATACTGCATTTACACTAACAAAAATTTATCTTCCTTATAGCAGGTTGAACACGCAAACTTCAGAAAACAAAAGGCAAAATAAAACGTTCAAAAAAAAATCACCTCAAAAATGCCTGGGAACAGAAAATAAGTGATGCACTTGCACACTGAACAACAGTTACATATCATTTTTGGAGTATCTAGTAATTTCTGAAGCTGACATTACCAAAAGTTATACATACACATGCATACTGAGACACATATATCCACAGTTTGCTACCTCCCATAGCATTACAGACTTAGGTCAGAAAAATCAGTAAATCTCTTCACTATTTAAGAAAATGATGTACTTTGGAAAGCATGTTCTCAATTTAGAAAACTTTTATTAAATTCCATTTAGGATTATTGAAGTTCTGTAAAGCAGAAATCTTAAAAACATACAGCCCAAGCTGTAGAGAAGCTCCATTATAAGTTCAACTTATTCTGAAAAATAGTAGGTATGAACAAATTTAATACAGCCTAATATGTGATCTGAAACATCACAAGAGAAAACAAAATGTACAGCGACGTTTTATTAAACTACATCAAAGGAATAGCACCTATGAAATGTTGTGAGTAGATATCTTGTGTATAGTTCAGGGACAAATTGTGAACTCTGGTCTTTGATGTTATCAGTTCTACAGAGATAATGGCAGATTTAGCCAAAATATATGGTAGACTTCAGCCATCAATGATGTCCAGAACTGATCACTGGCAACAGGTGAGGAACGGAATAAGACTTTACAGTTTACAGTGAATAAGCTGAAATAATAAACCATGCTTACGAACTCACCATTCTTATGATCAATGGAAAATCCCTCAGAGGAGGAGAGGACCTTGTAGGAAATCATTCCATTATGCTGTGAATCCCTATCCACAGCAGAGATGGTCAGAACAGTGGCACCCACTGAAATGAGCTCTGGAAAGCTCACCTGGCATGTAAAGTAAAATGACAGTTTTGATAAAACTTAACGAAGTATTTTGAACGTAAAAAAAGTACATTTCCTTTCATTTGAACTGGTTAGGAAAAAAGAACACACACAAATACAATTCCCAACTTTGTCAAGTTTCATCTGCCCATTGCCTTCAGGGACAAAACAAAGAGCTGTGATATTGAAAATGTTGCATACAATACAGCCAAAATTTATAGTAAGATTTAAATAGTAGTAAAAGCCATCTAGTTCAGGTTTAATTATGAAAAATTCAATGAATTGCTGAATTTCTTTTCAGTAACACGCTAACAGAAGGAATACTTCACAGCACTCTGCAAATATGACTGGCTTTTATCCCTGCTTTCAGAAATATCTTGATTTCTATAGATACAATGCAGTTTGCTGTGCCAGTCTGAGGAATCTAAAACAAACAAACAAACAAACAAAACACTAACAAAACAACAAAAAAAAAACAATAACCCACAACTCCTAGACTCTGAAAATTCCAGCACTAGAGCCTGAATAATCACCAGATTACTCGTGTAATTTAATTTTTAAAAACGCTTTTTTTTTTTCCCCACTTAATCTGGAAAACCAAGCCAGTCCTTGCTCTTCTTAAGAGCTTCCATTATCAGTGTTTTTGTGATTAGTTTTCTTTCACCTTATAAATTTCGAATGAATAGCAGCTATGAAAATAGGTGCTGTAACTTCAAGTGTTAGTCAAAATCATTTTGACACACAGATTATATGTGTATATAATAGCCATATATAGAATAAATATGAAAACACTTTAAAGGACAATAAAAGGGTAAAAATTACAGGACTGTTAACAGGGAATTATACATATCATTGATTAAAAAGAAGCAGTGTACCATACTGTCCAGGCAACATATCAAAACATCAGGACTGTGGAGAGAGTTCAGCTGTTTATGTTAGCACAGTCAATAGAACTGTACTGATTTACATCAGTTCATAACCCTGCCTGTAAGGTCTGCTTCTATCTACAAAAAAATTCCTAGCACCTGCACAAGCAAGTACTTGCCTAAACTATTCGTCAAAATCAGACACACATGAGTGTTGAAGAAAACTTAAGGCCAGATCTAGAAATCATTTGAGCACTAAAAGTGCATTTTTTTTTTCTGGGATCTTGACTTAAAAGTTTAAGTGGGTGATTTACACAAAGCCTGACAACTCAGATGCCTGAAAGTTCCACAGGTGCCTAGAGCCTGACCCACAGTTATCTGAGTGGCTAAACTGCTTCCCCCACACATGCTCAGAGGTTGAAATTTCTCTACTAAGCCAAATGTTTAAACTTATTTCTTAAAGCTGTCTGAGATTTATAAATGAAGCATTACTAAATCCAAGTCTTCTGTGGTGCCTCATATTTTTGGCTCTGAGCACACCCAGCACACAAAAAGCACCAAGTCAAGCACAGAGCTCAGTTCACAGGCCCGCAAAATGACTGAGGCCGGCAGCCACCACAGGAAGCCATCTTGTCCAAGCCCTGCTCAGGACAGGGTCACCTAATGCAGCTAGCTCAGGAATATGTATGTTTGGGGTTTTGGATAACTCCAAGGATGAAGACTCCACAGCCTCTCTGGGCAACCTATGCCAGTGTTCAATCACTGTTAGAGCAACAACAAAGTTATTCATGAAGCTTAAAAGGAATTTCCTGTATTTCAGTTTGTGCCCATTGCCCCTTGTCCTGTCACTGGGCACCATGAAGAACTGTCTGGCTCTTCTTTATTCACCCCACCAGGTTAGGATGCTCAGGAGGTAACTTACCTCCTGAGCATCTTTCCTGCCAGACTGAAAAATCCACGCTCTACACTCTCTTGGCCAAGCCCCATAGCCTAGCCACGCATGAATGAGGCCTAAAGAGAGGACTGCTTTGGCAGCCTCTTTTCGCCTGCAGCTCCAGACTCTCTCTCTCCTGTCTGTAACCCTCATCAAAGCCCCTCAGACTTTGTCTCCCATGAAGAAGTCAGGCAAATTATTTAATTAAAAGACCTCTGTGTGGATTCCGACTCTGTGTGCTTATTGGCATGGTGTACCAGGCATAAACCCACGGACAACATCTTGGTGGCCTGTGGCTCCTAAAACAGCCTTGGTTCAAAACATTGTCAGACAACTTGTCTTCTACAATAATCTTGCAGTTCAAAAGGTGAGCTGTGTCCTCTGTCTAGTAGGAGATGCTGGGGAAGTCAAAACCGATACACCCCCACTGCCTAGAAGAGTGCCACTGCTATAAATTAGGGCTACGTGTTACAAACCATACATGCTTAACCTACCACAGGGACGTTTACTACACCTCTGTAGAGCTGCATAACTGGAAATGAAGAAATACATGCCATAGTAATTGGGCCAAAATAAACGTACCAACTTGTTTACCATTCTGTCAGAAGGAACAATCAGTCCTGAACAATGGACACTGCTCCCCAAACTGGTTTTGGACTATATCCAGTAACTGTGTGATGAATGCACAGTGTAAGGAGTACAGCTAGCATTCACACCACTTCTCTTCTGAAGCCAGAAAACACAAACATGAAAACTGAACAATTCTTTCAGTCCTTTCAGCAGAATTCTTAGGAAAGGGCAGGGGTTTCCTAGAAGAGTATTTTGCACAATCTGCTCTGTTTCTATTCTCAGTAATAGTTTGCAGAGACCTCCCTTCTTAGTGGTGATCAAATACATTTTTAACACACAAATATAAATATGTACTCCCACTACTTATCCTCATAAAGAGAAGGACATCACACATTTGTTGTTTGTTTCCCAATTCCCCACCTGATATGAATCCTGAGTAAACACTGGTGGGTTATCATTGATGTCCAAAACAAGGACTGTGAGTTCTGTTTCTGTTCGATGGACAGAATCTGAAACTGTGATTCCCAGCTTATATACAGCAGTTTCTTCAAAATCTAATGGTTCCACCACTGTGACTACACCGGTGTGCTGATCAATAGCAAATTTCATTCCAGAACTACTGTCATCAGTAAAGCCAAACTGAAGTGCTGGGTTGGAGTCTGCATCAGTTGCTGACACTTGAGTCACTGTAAAACCAGGCAGGACATCTGAAACAATAATTTTTGGAGTTAAGTCATAACTAAAGAAGATACTACAATTTCTGAGAATTTTGTCAATTCTCTGATACTAAATCTTAGACATGTCATTTTTCTGCCTTAGATTTTTTTTTTTTTTTTTTTTTTTGTCTTATGGCTTCATGTTTTAGAATAAAAGCAAGATCCAGAAATAACACAGAAACAAGTAGCAGATTTCTTCACATGCTTCTGCTTCTTCCCAGTTTTAGTCTAGGTTTTCTTTAGGTTTTCACAGATGCAGTGTACTGATAACTGCTTCTTCACCAGCAACAGGAACTTCTATGTTTTTCCACAGGCAACATGTGGAAACTTGACATATATTTAGCTGACATGAATTTACTGAACAGTGTCACAAAATTCCACAGGAATATTTAACTGAGGCATTAACCGAGTCTCCTGGTCTTTCTAGAATCAACAACCACAGTTACGAAGCTTTTCCACAGGAGGAAGAGGCCACTAGAGAGATATCCACATGGCACAAAACTCTTAAGGGCTCAATATATATTTCTAGGAGATTTAGAAATTGTATACAGACAGCTTTTGTCATGTGTCAAATTGACAGTACCACAGATTCCAAATTGAATCTGACTATCAGTGATAATCTAATCAAGCCTGGAGCTAACAGAAACTAAACCATTTCCCATTTGCACGCCTGGGGCATTAAGCCTCAAACACGCTGTGCCATGCCCTCAGGCAAATGTTCTTAAACTGAATACAAAAAAATAAATAGCCTGTACTTTACAGCTGCTGTGCATCCATGACTCCTGTTCTTGTCATTACCAGTGGGAGCTAAATTTAGAAAAGACTAAAAAAAAATCACTGGAAAGACAGCCTTGATACATTCTGTTAACAAGAGGATTGGACTAAGTCTTCGTAAACATGCTGCTGCTTATCTTAATGCATCACATATATGTCTGTAATTGAAACTGCTGGGCTTAGGATTTAAGATATGCAAGTGCTGAGCTAATGTCACAGCACATACCAGATGGGATGAGAACTCTGGAGGTCTGGGCCCTTTTCTTCATGTTCATCAACTAGATCAAGCTACATAGCACTTCAAAGTTTCATTCAAATTTGCAGAAAGAATTTCTTTCATCACAATGAACTTCAAAATGTCTAATTTCTAGCAATGCTGGTTTTAACACCAAGTATTGTTATTGCAGAAAAGAAGAAATTGAAGACATCTGAACAATATGACATTGGAGTCCAAAAGGAACAGATTACAGATGTATTTCTGTAGAGTTTGTTTTTCTTTCTGAATTGCCTATGATTTTATTCCAAACTGTTCTTAAATACAATGTCTACAGACTAAGAACAATGCCTCTGAGAGCAAAAGCAGATCACAATTTACTTTGATTATTTCAGTATTAATATGATCCATTATCCTTTTGTCTATAATCTTAGGGTTAAACAAATCACTGAAAGTAGTGTCGTGGTCTGACAAATCCTGATCTTATCACCTAGCTGTACCATCACACTTACTTTCTGGGACCTCCACTTCCCCTGGTGGTTGGACAATCGGAGCATTGTCATTAATATCTACCACTTCTATCCTCACAATACTCGTAGCAGAAAGTCTAGGGTTTCCTTTATCAGCAGCTTGTACAAACAACCTACAATTAAAGGAAGCAGGAATTGTCACCATCTGTCAAAAGTCACAGATTTATTCACCAATTATATAAACAAGGAAAAAAACAGGTTAGCTCTTTCAACTCCTTGTTGTTCAATGTAAATTCCATCTTTCTTCCAATAAGGGTGACTGTCTGCAGTTTTATGATTTGTCTCTTGTATGAACAATGTCCAAAAGACTCTAGGTGGTAAAAATATACTGAAATCATAAAGACAAAAGGATACATTTATTTCACATAATTTCATACGAAATGCAGGTAGTTATAAAAGCTAGCAAGACTCTTGCAAATAAGACATTTCTCCAGAAAGCAATTCAGAGCAGGAATAAATTGTAAGTATTGAATTGTCCTTTGGAGGAACCTGACTGTCCTCATTGATTACAGAGAGACAACAGAAACAAGAAAATCAGGTGGCATGAAAACTTCCAAAATAATACTTAGACAATGGAGATAAACCCCCCTATTATACTATTAAGTGATAAACTGAAACTACTGAATACAGACACCATTTGTCAAAGTTCCCACTGATTTTACTGGGACCAGAATCTCATAGTCAGATTAAGAGAGCTTGCCTTTAGGCATCCATGTTAGACCTGCATAAGGATCAGTAGTGAACTGTCAACAACCTTTTGATTTCCACAAGCAACATAGCAAAGAAAACAATAAACAAAGATAAACACAGATAGAAGGATGTTTACTCTGTGGGAACCAGCTTCTAAACAATACAGAGAAAACTGTTACTGTAAGCAAAAAATTATTCACTCTTGCCCACAATTATGAATTATTCAGAATGAAATTTAAAGTTAAATCTAACTCAGCAGGTGCTCTAAAAAAATAGATGATTGAAAACAGAAAACATCAAGCTACAAGAAAGAATTTACATGTCGGGGCCTGGCATACATGTTAAATGTTTTGGGTACTAACAATTTTTATGTGTGTCATGCTTCCTGGGTCTCCTTACAGATCTTCTGAAAGTTTAATTTCTCCCTCTAAGTCACAACTGCTGTTCAAAGTGTCATGGAGATACCAGCTTCTAAATGCTCACATGACAGTACAGAAAACCAAGGCTGTAACTCAAGCTGTGGATTGCACTTCCACTCCTGAACCACATGAGCTCTGCTCTGGGTGCCCCTGTGGTTTCTGACACTGAGAGAACACAACTTGAATTGCTGACTAGTATTCAGTCAGTGACCATGTATAATTCCATATAGAAAGTGTATTTTTTTCTAGAATGAATATTGGGAAGGTACATATGGAAATATTTTACTAAAAATAATCACTTTCTAAGGTTTCAGGAAAAAACTCTCATAAAAACATCTCAGCCAAGGCATTAAAATTAAGGTTCTGTCAACACTTTCATTACAATCCCTCTTACAAGAGGCTTAGAACTTCTGGGGATGAAAATGTTCAATTTAGATAAAAATAAACAACTCTTTGCAAATTGGAAAGAACCAATGGTGTCATTTTGAAATTAAACAGCATAACACTTGTAAAAACTTCTTTTGCTATTCACTTTTCACCTAGCAACAGGATTAAAAAGTATTAATAAAGAGAAAGAATATGAAGCTTCAGACTCCTTGAACAAATTGTCTATTTAAATTGCTAGAATTCCAATATAAATACTGAAATAAGTCAGGTTTCCAATTAAAGACAGATATCAGAATTGCTAGACTTACATGTTCAATGCTTCACTAACAGCAAACATCCTTCCTTGGAAGGATTTATTACAGGCATTCTTCAAAGTACTACTTGTAAATAAAATGTATTATGCTATTTAAATGACTAAAAATCAGGACTGATGTTTCTGATTCACTGAAAAACTGAAAAAGAAACTCCAAATGAAGTACTCTGCATATTAAGTTAAAACAAAGCATTCCCTTTAGGAGACTATTATCTTACACTGATATTTAAAAGAAAAAAATCATATTCTGTTCATCTTTTTAATGTGGTTTTCTAAAAGTTATTCTGGTTCATAAGAACTCTGACTGAATGATTAAAAATTTGAGGCCCTGGAGGATCAGAAACTTGCAAATACTTTAACTGATGCCTCAGCAATATGAAAAAAAAAAAAAAAAAAAAAAAGTAATTTCTACTAACACATATAAAGCAACCAAATTTTTGTAGAGATTGCAGTATATAAAAAGGGTATATTTATGAATCGGGATGCTCTTACTTTCTCTCAAGGCATAGTTTGTTTTCTTTCTAAATTCAAGTATGGCATGACTGATAAAGAAAAATTTTCACATCCACTTGATTGTATTTACTCACAATTTATTGGAAAACAGGAAAAAACTAATACTGAGCACAAGACAACTTATACATGGAAACAGATTACAGAAGAATCTTTATCTGATTATACAGGAAGTTTGAAAAAGATTCTATTTTAAATCAAAAAACAGAACATGTCCCTGCTTTTTGGATTTGGTTTGAGTGCTTTCTCTCTGTCTTTATGTATAAAAAATGGTTCCAGAAAAGGAATGCCCGTGTAGTTCTTAATGAACTGAAAACCAGGAACTGTCATCATTCCTCTAGTGAATCATCATGCTCACTTATATCAGTAAGTGTTGCAATTGATTGAATAAAACTATTTTCCTTCTTAACTTTAAGAAGTACCCAAGAATCCATGGTACAAATCCATGGGCAGTTTTAGGGCTGTTTTCAATGCTGCCTGGCTTGCACCCAGGCTCTGTGGCTAATGGATATCAACTGAAAACTGTAAAACGCATACCATGAGCAATCTCCTGCTAAAGGGAACAAAAAGAAGAATAAGGTTTTATAGGATCCCTGAATACAAACCTGTAAGATGAAGTGTTTTCACGATTTAGGATTGTGTTAGTTGCTAAAATCCCTCTTGCTGAATCAATTAGAAATGTTGCATTTTCATTACCAGATAAAATTGAGTATTCGGTTTCTCCATTCAGCCCACTGTCAAGGTCAGTTGCAAATATCTGTTTAGGAGGAAACCTGAGGCTTAATTCAAAACAGCAGAACATTATTTCAGTAAGAAAAAATATACTACAGTTATCTATTTCTGCTTACTTTCCTCTTGACAGCACAGATTTAAGCAAATAATCATATTGGCCCTCAACACGTGTCATATGAGGTCATGAAATCCGCTCATGAATTGAGATAGTATGCACATAAATTCTTTGCCCACACAATTTGAAATTCAACTACATAAAGCATTAGAGGTGAATGTAATCATTTTTACACTGTTTACATTACTATAATGTCTCTGTTAGAATCCTATCTCTGTTTAGTGCCTAAAAATGAACTTTCTCACTAGCCCAGGACTACCCTTTAAAGTATTACTGCTATACAGATAAAGGGCAAATGTAATTATTAAAGTTTTCAGACCTTTCATGGGATGGTTCACTAATTACTTTTTAAAATAAGAACAAGCAGCGTAAATGTTGCTATAAAAGCAATATTGTTAATAACATTCAACAGCAACGCACAGGTTCCTCAAAGATTTTTCTGACTCTTCAACGAATTGTCTTTGTATTTTTCTGGTTGCTGAACAAGCATTATAATGAGTACAGGATCCAAACCATGGCAGAGACAACCAGTCAGACGGAATAAAGGAAACATAGTAGAATGTATCATGTCATAAAATTTTGACTACACATCTGGGTTGACTGCCTTTTGATTTTTCTCCATTGCTGGACATATGTTTCTCTAAATACAACGTCCATCAGTTTCTAATCACTTTGCCTGTGAGGCATTTGTAGCTTTCCATTTATTTATTCTCTAGAGGAGGAATATCTTTAGTACCTAACATGACCCTCACTGTGACCTGACTTGCAATGCAAGAACATGTACTGAGGAAATTATGTGTTCTTCTAGTCCAACTGATGTCTTCTTTTGCTCTAACATGGCCAGCTGGAAACACTTTCAGAGAATGGATCCATTCAGAGGAAGAAGTGTTTGCACATTTAAATTGAGACAAGCTGCTCTTTAAGCATCAGATTTTAAATTGAACACTTGGATTTGACTCCACTCCTAGACTGATGGGTTGAAAGTATTCTTTTTATTGCTACAGCCCTTTCACAGTAGATGCATTAATGCAGAACCCAGCCTACATTGTAACCAGAACCATAGCTTTGAATAATTCTTCTCAACTACTTGAAGAGATAAACAGAATATTAAAAAATAAATAAATAAAAAATAAAAAAATTTAAGTCCAGCTGCACAACTAGTAAAAATATAAAGAAAGATTTTTGTATAATATAAAGGAGATATTTCTCCTTCAACTTGATAAAACTGAAAGACCTGAAGCATGGTCTGGACTAAATTATTGAATATTTTAGATATGCAAGCAAAGTAGTAGCTACACCAAGAATCCCACTCTTGATTTTTGAAAGATGATGGTGGTCCAAAACAGACTGAGTAGGACTGCATTCATGACCAAATTAATCAAACTTGTATCTTTGCAGGCTGAGTTCTGTAGTTACAAACATTTACTTACCTGTATGATGTCTGTTTTAGCAGTTTGTCCTTCCCATACCGATGCTCTGTAACAGCTTTGCTCAAATTTCGGTACGTTGTCATTCACATCCTGTATCAAAATAGTCACTCCACAGAGTGCTGAATCCAAACTATTTTCAGCCAGAACTGAAATATGTATTTTATTCTTAACTTCATAATCAAGAAATTTTGGCTCTCTTACTGTGATTGTACCTGTTTACGAGAAAGAGAGAAAGAGAGAGAGAGAAAGAGAGAGAGAGAGAGAGATGACATACATAATTAGGAAATTACACCCACAAAAGCAGTTACAAAACCTAAAATGTATGTGGTCTCCTTTGCTGAACACACCACAGAAGTTCAGCAAGCTTTCCACTGTGTCCTCCCTCTACCTGACATCATCTTCTAAGTGTAAGTTATTGGATAAATCTCAGATAGCTAAGTTTTCACTGATCAACCACTGTGTTGGCAATTTCCTAAAGCAAAAGAAATCAACTTGTAGAGCGGTTAGAGAGGAAGAAAGTGGCTGTGTGACGTGGGCTCCTTGACATGTGACTATGAACCAGCTGTGTCTCAAGAGACTCTTGGCTCTCATCTGCAGAGTGGCTACATCTAATGCTCCAACTATATATAAACAGGGCAATAGCTGTATCTGCCTGTATCTGACAGAAAGGCAAAGCACTTAGATTCCTTCTGATGCAGTGAGTTTCTCCACCAACTGTTACTCTGTCAAAAACAATCAGTGACTGAGACAACAGACAGAACCAGACATCTCCACATTACACCTGAAATTTCCTTGGAAATCTGTCATCATTATTTCAATGTTCCAATACAGTAATATATTAAAATTCTTCATTACCATCAAACATAGCCCATTTGTACATCAGTTTCATTAGATTTCAAACTGAGCTTTGCATTAATTTTTAAGTAATGATGTCATGGTTATCTATATTCTGAACTTATGCTAGCATAAGAATGCAACTACTGTGTCTTTCCAAGCTAGTATGTTTTAGTTTATTTTCTAAGACAAG
The DNA here is from genome assembly GCF_965140915.1 of Aythya marila. Taxonomy (NCBI): domain Eukaryota; kingdom Metazoa; phylum Chordata; class Aves; order Anseriformes; family Anatidae; genus Aythya; species Aythya marila. Next base: position 31,579,412 of record NC_139045.1, on the reverse strand, counting down.
CAGTAGTGATTGACTGCTGTTTATGGATCTCTCCCATGATCAAGAGTTGTGTTTTGAACATATCAAAGCTGGCAGGTGGTCTCTCTCCAGCACAATACTTAAAAATTATCACATTCTGTATACAGAACAAAAAACAAACAAACAAACAAAAACAACAACAACAACAACAACAAAAAAGTACAGTGGCAGAAGGAATACACTTCAAGAAGGCAGAGAATAACTGAAAGATCCTTGGGTAGCAACATGGAGCAAAGAATCAAGAAACAGGAGAAACATCACCTATGAAGACAACAAGAAAGAACGAGAGTCTCATTCTAGAGAAGTGCATACAAAGAAGAAATAGGGTAATGCCCTTCAAATGCATTAAAGACAAAGGCAAAAACTCTTTATATCTATTGCCATTAGGTTAAGAAGTAACGAGTTGAAATTCTTTCAGCAGACATTTGGGTAAATTTGAAAAACTTTCCAGCTGCAAAGACTTGTAGAGACTACCAGGTTTGCAGAATTACTACTGCTGGAGGCTGTTAAGAACATGACAGACTAATGCCTGTTAGACTTAGGCACAGTTTGTTCTCTTTCTGTGGCAGGGGACAGATTAGTTTATGTCCTTGGGTCACTTCTAGCTATACTTCATGTGATCAACAATATAATAAATCCCCCTAAAATGAGGAAAGTTTCTAGATAGTATAGTGGATGTCTGGTAACAGCAAACAATTCTGGAGATCTTTTTTTTTTTTTTTTTTTTTTTTTTTTCCAAAGCTGGGTTAATTAACACTAGTGCTTGAAAACTGAAAAGTAGCAGACCTCTAGCTGTTATGAACACCTAAGTTACAGAGGGCATCAATACAACTCCAAATACTTCTGCTTTATAAAGAATGGGTAGAGAGTCACTGGTGTCAAAATAAATATTGAACTACTCTTAAAAAGTATGGAAAGGCAGCACTTCAATATTTTCTAAGAAATGGGAAAAAGGTTTTATTACATTTACACCAACTATTTCAATACTCAACTACAATGGCTCAAAAGTCTCACAGGAAGATTTGCAACATCCTGGGCTACAGAAATTCCACTGGTGTTTGTGAAGAAAGTGCTTATGAGAGTTAAAACATTGTGCAACCATTTCGCAACTTGGCTGATAAAAACAAAACAAAACAAAAAACTACTAGCATCTTTTTTTTTTTTTTTTTTTTGGCATTCAATATTTTTGGGCAGTTGATATTGGAGAAGATTCACTTCCTCAGGGATAAACTTGCCTGTGACTATAACAGTCATTCAGATTAACACTTCTAGCTTTATTTCAGTGAAATGAGAAGAACTTGGAAATCAAGTATATGCACTTCTAAGTGCCCCTCATCTGAACAAAACAAAATCATTTTAAACTGTCCATCTGCAGCAAACATTATCAGCTCTGCAGGAGTTCACTGCTTGGTGCCTGGTGACAGCAGAATAATCAGAGATGAAAGCCACCAGGAAGTCAAAGAGAATGGCATTTGTTAAGAGTACAACTTATCTACACTACTTCTGAGGAAAACTGCTTATATTGTCTACGGCCAGCCCAAATAGACTGTGCCTGTTCAAAAGGCCAGCTGTCTCTTGCTGCCCATATTCAGAAGGAACTGAAGCAAACGGAGAAGTTACACTCTCTTACACACCAGAGAAGTGACTACACTCTTTAACCTAGACAGACACTTGAGAAAAAGAAAAACAACCAAGTTTACCTGTAATTGGGTGTATGGAGAATACGCTTTCCTCATCACCAAGGATACTGTACTTTATGCTTTCTCCTGTAAATTTGTGTTCGTAAGCTTCTACAGTTATAAGTGACGTACCTATGGAAACAACATTTTCATAATGTCCACTTAATAAGGTTTTATTGCAATTTTTTATTACTTTGAGTGATAGCAGATGCACAGCCAAACACACATGAACTAGCCTAGCTGCTCATTCATGATTTGAAATAGTAGACAAGAAAACCTTTCACTGTAATGCAACTTCATAGGCAAGGCCCTATCCCTCCTTGCCCAGTAAATTACTTGTGTGATTGAGACTTCATCACCTGCCTAATGAAAGTGTAAGTTTTTAACTTGTGTTGATTGCAAATTCCCAAGTACCACCAAAATTACCTCCTAACTGAAGTTATATTTGGAAAAGAAAAAAAAATAAAATATTATTTTTTCTTTCTAGTGGTGATAACATTGATTGAGTTGAAGGCCAAAATAGACATTGAATATTAAACTCCCTTTCTGAGGTTGTCTGAGAAAGCGTCTTTTTATTCGTGTGGTCCTCTTATTCGGGTTGTGCTACCTTTGGTCATTACAATCTAACCTTTTCATGAATTCTTTCAAGGAAAATAGTCCTTGTTAGCATGCATAAGAATGAGTGTTACTTCTAAATCCTTTCAAAGAGGTCTTCTATTTTTTCTTCATTTATCTAAGTTCAGTTTGAATTTTTGAGAAATACTTGAAATATTCTTAAAAAAATTTAAGTAGTCATTTTCTGACAAATGGAATGAAAAACAGAATGTGTCAAAGACAGATGAGTTGAGCAGTATCTGAATTCAATGAAAAAAAGTAATGATTTAATACAGAATATAAAAGATGTGAAATAAAAATCCTATCTGAAAGAGGATTAAAGAAAAAAATTTCAAACTGAATACATTATCCTAATCAGAATCATGGTAAACAGAAATGTAGCAAGTTTTATTAAAAACTAATTATCAATATTCCCAAATAACTGTTCCTTTCAAGAGTTAGGAAATCTTTTAGCACATATGGCAATTGATTTTTAACCAATTTTAATCGTTTAAATTAATTTTAATTGATTCCATCCAGCTGTGATGGAATGAAGTTACCATATATCCTGAACTCTTCCAAACAGCATTACAGTCAGCTAGCTATTTTATTACATTACAAAGGGCATGCTGTTCACATTCAATTTTGGAAGGAAGGGCTTTATCTTTAGTGTAAATTTGAGAGGAAACGTTGTTCTTGGTATTGTTACTTATTCATTTTATTTAAGTACGGTTAGCCACTAATTTTTAAAAACAGGAAATCTTGTTTTATATGTTCCGTAATTTGTTCCTAAAATCTGGCAATTAAAAACACAAACACTCTGATTGTGACAGATACAGTTTTCTGCACTAGTGAATATATTTATTATAAGGGTTCTGGAAATAAGATCTACCCATCCAACAGACGGATATGAAAAGTTGCTTTTAGGATCTAAAATAGGGATCTTCTGGATGATAGTAGGTTGAATGTTCATTGCTGGGCTTCTTTGATTTACAACAGAAGCCAGCAAAAGGGCAATCGTTTATAGCATCCTCCTACCAGAGCTAAAGATAAGAAAAAAAAAATCAAGGTCCAGACTGTTTATATTTATCTTCCAATACTGTCAGCAATCTTTCTGTTCTCTTTGACTACTGGCTTTAGAAGAAAACCTACCACAAATACAGCAAGCAGCAGTATTTCCATTTGAATCCGTTTTTCAGGGATTAAGTTAACAAAATGTTGCTCTGGGTCCTCAAATCCTAATACTTCAAGTTGTATATTTTCATGTGATTAAAATTGTTTAAACCTTATTTGTTTATTTTTGGCAAAGAGCAGGTTTCCTTTGTTTCTGATAAATTTCACAGAAAACGACTCCTTTAAACAGCAATTTTTTACAGTTCATTGTGAAAAAATTATGACCAACTTCTGACATCTCTATTGTGACACAAATAAATCCTATACAGATAAATAGCAAAAGACAGCACCCATCCAGTAGCTTACAACATCGAGCATACGTGACTCAAACACTGCTCAAGCAGAGGTCACAGCATGTTGCACTGAAGCTTCAGCCCCTACAGCATTCCAAATCACAATGACTTGTAGCTGCCAAGATTTCGCATGCCAAGATACTGCCTTCACCTGTGGTTCCTCACAGTCCTTTTCTCTCCATGGAGCTGATGCTCAGCAGAGCCCTTCTTGAGCCAATTCACTGCGCCAAGCTGGTGGAAAATTAATACAGGAGAAAGGGAGCTTTCTGGCTGTAAAGCACAGTGAAATGTCACGGCAAGGATCAGGTCAGCACTGAAGCCAGTATAAGGAAGGATGGAGATGAGGATCACAGCTGAAGATAGATGAGCTTGAAATGCTACGCAGTCAACTTCTAAATCAGTTAAGAATATTAAACATTTTAAACTGCTTTTCTTACACCTTTATGCTTTGTTTTTTTTCCAGTTAAATCACAGATATATTGCTTTTGAAAGTATCTCAAACTGCTTTAAAATATCATGCATACCAACTTTTACTTTATGCCTGCAGACTTGAAACTGAAGCAGGACAGCTTAGGCACTATTTGCCTACCTGGCTAAACAGGCTCATAGCAACATTTGTTGTATTCTGTGTTTGGACATACAATGCACACCAGAACTGAGCTACTGTATAATCTATACAATTCTTCTGTCTTCTGCAGTCAGCCTTGTAGTCTTTTTCTCCTCCTTTATCATCTAACTCTGATTCATCCTTGCCCTTATTTCCTGAGATCTCTTAATTGCTAATGAAAGAAAAAGCTAACTGAGCACAAGGGATGACTCACAAAATAAGAGGCTACATATTTTATATCTATTAGGAAAAAAAACAAACCTGCAAATGCAGAGGAGTCAACATGGTTTTTTGCTGAATCTGTCTTCAAGAAGTGCTATGCATATAATCATTCAACTGAAAGCTTGGTGAATAACAAAGGTTTCTCTGGGAACCCTCTGGAGAATGCAGAGACCTAATTACGTATTGACTGGCTTCTAAATGCAGTTTATAATATTTAAAGACATTAAATGTTCATTATTAAAAAAAAGTAGAGGAATAGGATTTTCTGAAGATCATTAAACTTGGAGGTCATACACTTTAAGTAAAGAAACTCTGACCATAAGAGCCAGTTCCTGAGGTACTTATCTAAAAGACAATTTTAGACTAAATTGGAACTATGGACCCTTGGCTTTGGCTTTCATTGTTTATATTGTTTTGAGTTTTGATTCTTTTTAAAATAAACTTAGACCTTTCCCACTCTATTAGTTAAGGCAGAAATAAAATGAGGAGGAAAAGCCGCATTTATTAATACCAGGTCTACAAATAATCAGTGTGTAATGTAAATCTCCCTTGGACTGAATACACTGCTGCTATTCATTCTTGAAGGGGTCCCAGATCACATATATCCTGTAAGCTAACTTCTATGGGAGTTTTAATTATAATCATGCCTTTTTTCCTGAAAAGTGAAGTATTTGATATGCACTTATGCTTATATAAATAAGAAAATACTATAAGCAGAGCAAAACAAACATTAATATTTGGTAAAATCTTTCATACTCTTAAAAGAATGTGATCATCTTTACAAATAGACTTTTATTAAAAATACAAACTAAAATTTTGGGATGAAACCCTGTAGCTTACCCTGAAGCTTTGTGAAATTTCTTTTAATCAAAACAACTTAAATCAAATCTGATTTATGTTTTCTACAGATTGAGTGGGAGAATATCTGACTATGGCATTCTGTTACCACAATTCCTTGGGGTATTTCCATGATTTCAGGCTGGATCGTCTAGCCTGAACCATAAATGTATCCACACTTAGGAAAATTTAGGACAAGATTAGTTTATCAATTGCTGCATAGTTCCCATTTTCATCTTCTTTCTTTTAACTTGTTTCCTAACAAAACCTTTGCTCTTATTATCTTTCCTTGAATAGAAAGAAATTTAGATCTTTCCTGATATAATGCAGGATTAGTGCAAATGAATCCAATCTGTCATTAAAAGGTAGATGCCAGGGTCTTCATCTTACTCTCCCTAGAAGAGTGACAATTAAGTTCCTGTGACACATTCTAAAAATATAAGCTTGCTGCATCAATGGATAGACAAAATTCAGAGTTCAGGGCTTCCCTCTCCTTTGCAGAGCAACACACAATTAATTACTGTACAGTGCTGACTCTAATAAAACAGGGTGTATCTGTGACTCACAGTCAGAAAAAAAAACAAAAAAAACAAAAAAAAAAACAGGTTTAGGCCACACAAAATTATTTGCAAATCCTAGTCAAATTCATGGAATAAAAAACATGTTTTAAATGTCAAGGCTTAGGAATTTTTAAACGTCAAGTACTTAGGATTTTTTTTATTTTTATTTTTTTGTATTTGAAGTAGAAGCCATAAATGAAGCACTGATTTCACACACACAAAAAAGCAATAATAATAATAATAATAAACTTTTATCCTGTGGATTCAGTACTTAGAGTGCTCAGAATGGAGTAAGAGAAATGTAAATACTCCTCTGCCTGAGGAGACCTAAATCTCTACCTTTCTTATTTCCAGAGGGTGTTGTAACCACCACTCTACTGCATGCTCTTCTATTTCCTGTAGGAAGCCTTCCACTTTTTACAAAATCCTGCATGTTTTTTTGACAGACAGTGAGAAAGCAAGATGGATGCTCTAATCTGGTGGCTTGGTCGCAGTTCACAACTTTTTAATGAAATCTTTTGCTTTCAGGCTATTTTATCTATGGTCAAAAAAGTCACTTAATCCAAAGTGTTTTTTCACCATATTGCATATTTTGTCCTGTTAACTGAAACATTAGTAATACTCACAACATTATCTTAATTTTAAAATACACTGTTGAAAATTTGGCTTGTAGTCTCAGCGAGGTACGTAGGAAGAAATGTCTCAGCAATCCTAGCAGTAGTTTCTGCCACAGACATCTTCACCCTCAGTTCTCTACTCTGTTTGTAATTACCCATGTATATTGATTGGTTTTCCAAAATTATTAGCACATTTTGTCTTTGCTGATTCCTAATCAAATATATAGGCTGTTATTCAAGATCTAAGAATTCACTAGTCTCACAATACCCTTAGGATATAGAGGAATATTGCTCTCATTTTACAGAGGGAAATTTGAACTAGAAAGAGAATAAATGACTTGTTCAAGGTGAACCTTGTAAGGCAGCTTTTGAATCAAGAATGTAGTCCAGGTCAGACCTCTAAATACGTCTGGTCAATTGTACAGTCAGATTTGTGGGTGGAAAAAATGTGAAAGGCCCTCCTTTCTGCCCCTTGTTATGATGAACCCATCCCCTGAAGCCTGAAGAAGTACTTACCATATCTAATCAGCAGGATGCACAACTACAAATACCCTCTAAATGATAAAAAAAAAAAAAAATAGAGTAGTAATTCTCATCATTACACTGAACAAAAAATAAATCTGTAAGCACCTTGTGATTTAAGCTGTTTATCTATAGGTAGCAGGCTCTACCTAGAGATGTGTTGTAGAAGTCTGAATGTTGATGTACTACAGTCTCCAAACTTCTTCCCCCTTTACCTCACCCTGCCCCCGTATTCTCTTTCTGGAAAGTCCAAAATTTAAATAAGGTTTTACAGTCTCTGTGAAAGCTATTACAGTTCATTAAGGGTTTTGCAAAAGTACAAAACAAACAAACAAACAAACAAAAACTTGTGTTGCAGCTGGTACATACCACTCATCTCATCTGAACCTCAGTGTGTTGACAAGTGAAACAAGGAGTAAGCACTGTCCACCCATCATTAAAGTCATTTTGCTAAAGGAGTGAACCCACTGATACTCAGTGCTTCTCAGGCTGAGGGGCTGGGAACACACCATCTCTGGTATGGGAGCTTTCTGCTTAATGTGAGCAACACCACTGCACATGAGCAGCAAATGTGCCTGCCAGACAATGCCTCCACTAACAGATTATGATTCTTTGGCTGGTACACTGGCAAACGGCAGAGGGATATTTGCTCGATTCAGCTTAACTTTTCCCCGATGCTGCACAGGACAGACGTTTCCCTATCCTATTTGTTACAATTACCATCCCAAATGGAAAGGGCCCCAGCAGCTGCAGGAACACAGACAGGGATTTGATACCTACCTGCTGCACTGTTCTCAGGCACACTTGCTTCATACAAGTTACGGCTGAATGAAATCTGCTCCTCTTGTCCCTCTGTAATGATAAAGACCATGGCCGTGGCTGTTCGAGGTGAGGTGCCTTGATCTGAAGCCATCACAAGCAGCCGGGCACTGAAGTCTTCGGAAGCCAAGGGCTGCTGAAGAACGATGGCACCTGTCATTGCATCAATCTGAAATACAGTTTCTGGCACCAAGCTAAAGACAACAGCTCCATTTGGCCCCAGATCCACGTCCTCTGCTCTCACAGTGGCTACCGTCTCATTGACAGCAGTTTCAGCAGGCACGAAGGCCCTGATAGGGTTCTGCATAAACACCGGGTCATTGTCATTGACATCATCCACGTGCACCACAACGCTGACAGTGGTACTTCTTGGCCAGTGGGTGCTACAGTCACTAGCCACAGCCCTGAACGTGTACTGGGATTTGGTCTCTTGGTCCAGTGGCTTTGTGGTAACTATGGAACCTGTTAGGCTGTCAATGGCAAATGCTCCAAAGGTGTCGTCGATCAGCCGGTATATAACTTCACCGTTCAGGCCATCATCTTCATCAGAAGCAAAAAGGTCCAAGATGGCTGAGCCTTCCTCTAGGTCTTCTCTCACGGAGACATGATACTGGTTCTTCGCAAACAGCGGGCTGTGATCGTTTTCATCCAGGACTGTTACATACAACAGTGCAGTGGAGCTTCTCGAGGGCCTGCCTAGGTCATGGCACTCAATTACAAGGGTGAAATTGCTGATATCCTCTCTGTCTAAAGTACGAGTGACCAACAGTTTTCCTGAAGTATTATTTAGTGTGAAGTATTCTCCATCGTTTCCACCTTTCAAACACACAAAATAAAATGATGACAAACAATTGCTTTTGCAAAATAATCCCTTGTGAATACCACGTTAATTGCAATAACACTATCCAATTGCCAGTGCAGCTGGTGTGCTCATGTGTCTTTCACATATTTTATTCCTCTTCTAAGAATTAAAACCTGCATTTCATTTAAATCAGTGGGTGGCAATGACAGTAAATACAGAATATCATATCAATTTACAGAGTGGCTATTTTGCCAGATGTATGTCTTTTTTCCTAAAGCAGCACACCTTATAAAATCTCCTGCAACTATGCTGCTGCACAAAGTGACCTCTTCCCAACCTTAGTTACAAATTCCAGAAACCTATAAAGCATTGCTGACGATTGTAATTATGTGCTCCTTGCTCTCTTCTACAAACCTGTCTCTTGGAAGTGAAGAGTTGTGCAAGATCTTGATTTGCGGGGGAAGGTAAATATGATGAGGTTGACAGAAGAAAAGTTAGCGTTTTTAGTAACAATGAATGGCATACGTACTTTCTGTAGAAAGACCATTAAAGGTAATTAAAGATCATGAAAATTAAAACCAAAAAAAACACAAAGGAATTCTTAACTGCTTCTTCAAAGAAAAATTTGTTGGCTGTTACCACAGTAGCTATGTGCCTACTTTTCAGCTATTACTGAGAGCCACAAACCAAAGTAAGCGCAGCATGCTCGTATTTCTGCACAGATTTTACCAGAGGCTTTGAACAGCTGTGGAGCTTACATTGGCATAGTGGACATGTGGAGAGTTTGGCAACATGAAAATTAAGTATAACTTTAATTGGTGAGTGAAAGAAGCTCTCAAGACATAAAATTAAAAAAAATAATAAAATAATAATAAAATAATAAAATTCAGTTAGTTCTTGTACTTACTTGCAAGGGTATATTTACATTCAATACTTCCACAACTATTACAAAAGGGACAAAACTACGCTTTTGTGATAAATGCCTCCTTCCAGCATTTGATTGTTTTTGTTCTTCTGTTCTGTACTATTTCAAATCCAGAAAACAGACTGAAGGTGTGCTTGAAAAGGGCTTATTAATGCTGACAAAGGAGTGAAAGATTTTTTTTCCCTCTCTACGTAAAAGAAGGATGTGGACAAGGCAGGAGGTAGTCTACAACCTAGATACTGCTGTTTGCATGATTCCTGATTTATACTAATAAAAATGATAGGGTATAACTTACCAATTATGTGGTATCTTAGAGCTCCGTTATTGCCAGCATCCATATCTACAGCCCCAGCAACGTAGACTGCTGAAGGCTGTTGATTCTCTGGAATATGAATCTCAGAGACAGGAAAGAGAAACTTGGGAGAGCAGTCATTTTCATCCAGCACTTTGCAGATAACTGTCACTGTGCTTGATAGTGATGGAGTTCCACCATCTCGAACCAAAACTAAGGTTAAAAAACAGAAAGCAAATTTTGTACAGAGGGTAGGAGCAACAAGGGATACTCTTTAACAATATCAGAACAGTAGACTTACTTGCATTATGCAAAGAGCACATACTCTCCTGTTCCTGAAAATACTTCCACTTCCAACTAATCCAAATGGCAAGAAGTGAAAGTACCGATGACGACAACACCACATCCATTCTCACCTCCCATTTTACAAGCAGTCACAGGTATTTCACACTGTTACCTTTAATACTGAAAAACTCCTGAGTTTCCCTGTCCAGTGATACAGCTGTTGTGAGTTCTCCATTGTCTGAGTTCATCCTAAATTTTTCAGATCCAGTTCCTGGCAGGATTTCATACTGAAGCAAGGAATTTTGTCCTTAAAAACAGAATGGAAGTTTTAGCAAAACCGAGCCACTCTCCTTACACGCTGTCTTTATTTTTCCCCCACGCTCTGGGAAATGGATTATGGATTAAATTATTATTTTTAATGTAGTGATTAACTGCTTCTTCATTAGTACAACAGATTAAAATTTAAAATTGGATCTTCAAAATGCTTGTCCAGCTGCTGCATTGTACCTAATGTGTTGCCTGCCACTCAAAGTGACCCCAGCAGCATTTCTCAGCATCCAGGGCAAGTCTCCAAGCAAGCTGACATATCATTGTGGTGTAATACAGCACTAGCTTAGACCGTGGAATCTGTGCATCTGTCTTGTGCTCTCCCTGAGGTAATTAATTATTTCTCAACAGGATGTCAGGCCGTGCACCAGGCTGGTCTGGCAGCTCTGTTTCTCCAGTTTCCTCACTCAGAGCCAATACAAGCATCTCTATAAAGTATGATACGGAATAACATAAACATCCAGAGAAAGCATCCGCTTCTTGGCACGCTCACAACTTCTAAATATTTGTAATATTGAGCAGGCAGGTACCTAAGTCCCATCAGGATTCATAGGGTAGGCATTTCCTAGTTGTCTTCAACACAAACGCTAACTTGGTGGACATTCCCACAGCACATCTCAAGCCTTTTAGACTGTTCATGCTTGTAGCCAACCTTTGAAATGATATTGCTTGCCTTTGTGAAGTCTTGCAGAATTTCCAGAAGGGAAGATAAAAGGTTTTCCCTCCCTCAGTGTTTTTTCTGAATGCCATCTCCAATCTGTTCCTAATTGCACCTACCATTTGTATACAGTGCACAAATATTATTCTTCCTGTCCTTCTCTAGGAAATACTAGGCTAAAACTGTATAGGCCTTTACTACCCCTTCTTCCAAAGCTGCCTGAGTTGAACAAGAATTGGGATTCCACATTCCTACGAGTTATGATTATTTATAACTTATTTCATATTTCATGTAGTTTCAACACCCGTCAGAAGAAAATACAATGAAATCTCCATTACAAGATTGCTAATGAGTTTAATACTATATTATATTTAAAAGGCCGCAACCACTCATCTTGTACAACTGTGCTCATTCATTTGCACGTTCTTCTGTTTCATTCAATCATTATGCATTTTTTTTCACACAATAAACAATCTTTTGGTCACACAAAGACAGTTAGTGCACCCAGAAAACCAAAGTACTCCTGGTAATACTGTAACTGCTATTCCAAGTTAACACTGCATACCTGATCTCAACTACAGCAGCAGAAAATAGAACGATCTGCACTGGAGTTGATGGAGAAACACCAAAATGAGAAAAGAAACAGATTCTACAGTTTTGATGCCTGTGACTGCCTTTGTTTGCCTTTGAATAACTTTGCTAAAGTAGTTGACAATACTACTGAAATTTGATTGAAGGAATTATTACTGTTATTTGCATCTAAACCAATTCAAGGAAGCAACATATTCATAAAAATACAAAAAAAAAGTTACAGAAATCCTTCCAACTTTCTGGAAGAAAGGAAGAAAATCATGGCTGCAGGGACAATGAAGGAAAGTATCTTGAAAATTTCATATTACCAACACAGTCTATCAACTCTCAACTACCTTTAAAAAGATATTTGCAACTTTGTCTGCATTTATCCATCCTTAATTACCAATATGCTACAGGCAGAAAAAAAATGCATGCCTATATGCACTGCCAAGAGAGGAGGGTGATGACTCTATGTGCTCATGCACCATGGGCTTCACATAGCAGCTGACACATCTGCACTTAATCCAACCTCCTGGTTAACTGGTTACTAGTCACATTTTAGGGGGCTGAAATTATTAACTGGAATGAGCAATTGAAGACATGTGTTTACTTGCATTTACTTGTGTTAGATGTTGGCCTTGGGGCAAGTGGAGAGCTCCCACACTGTGTAGAAGACTTACATAAAATGAGGAAAGGGAGGATGGCAGTAAGTACAACTAGAGATAGGAGTCAGTGGAACAAGAATTTTTTTCATGGATATCTATGTGGGAAAAAAATAAATCAGTGGAAGCAAAATTTTAGCAGTGATTTCCACAAAAGACCTTTTGAAGTGGCAGCGAGCTTAAAGCTTGGGTCAAACACAAAGTAGATGACAGCTGCTTGCTCTTCCCTTCACAGATAATACATAAAGTAGAGAAACAAATAAAACCAAAAGGTTGATGATGGCTGCAATTGTCAGTAAAAATCATTCCATCATTCCTCCCCGTGGTCAGTCAGGGAACATATGAGGTGAAAGAAACAATACAGGGAGGAAAGTCCTCTTCTGAGACTGGAAATATTACTGAGATTTGAATTGCAACTTAAAGAGCAAATAAAAATGATCTTTAAAATGTGATAAAAAGAGGGAAAAAAGAACACCATGAAAGCAGTTGTCTTACTCAAAAATTATGTCCCAAAAGGATAAGAAAAGTTAGTTATGTTATATTTGTATGGCGCCTATATAAATCTTTTCTTACATTTCGAGCATCATTTTCAGTATTTGGAACAATACTGCAACATACATATGAGATTGGGCCAAATCATGAAAACATGAGGAAAAAAACAACAGAAGGGCTCTGATTACTGGAAAAATTATAAACTAAAATATAATTAATAATAACAAAAATAAGCACGCCCAAAACAAACAAAACAGGAAGGACCCAACGCAGCTCCAACACTGCTCCAGCCTCAAGTATCTGTTCCATCAGGTGCACACTGGCCAGCCACATGCCACCTGGTAGACCTGGAGTGCCCTTCCTCTCCACCCTGCCAAGCCAGTCCCACTCCCTCCTATTAATGGCTCACATTATTTCCCTTCTGTTGTATTTCCCACAAAACGTGGGATAAAAGAACATAAGGAATGGAGAAAGGAGACTGAGGAATTCAAACAAATTCCCATTCCTCTTCTGTATTATCTAAAAATTTTTAACATCCAATTCAGCCTTTGTTTTTATAGAGTGATGCGCAAAGGAAAGAAAGTACATGGAAGAGTGAGGGAGACAGAGTTAGACGGTAACACTGCTCAAATGGCATGAAGATGTTCATATACACTACCCACTCCTTCCTAATTTCTGAATACTTTACATAGTTGTGGAGAAATAGCTCTCCCATACAGCATCTCTGCTGAGCTGTGCATCTCACAGCACCCTTTCACAATTGGTACGTGCTCTACTTTAAAATGGTAAATCTTACTGGAGACACAAGATGATTTTGCTCACAAGTTTTATTTTTTGGATAGCACAAACTTAAACCATTCTCAAGATGTGCAGAAAGCAAACACATGTTAAAGAGAAAGTCATTGACAAAGCTGAGACAAGTTTTAGGTCAATTGCAGTAATATTCACAAGTTTAATTCTTTCCTCAGATTTTATTCACTACAGATCAAAAACTCTGTGCAACTGCTTCAGGTTACATCAACTGTATATGCTGTGCTTGGTATTCCTGAAGGTGTGATTATCTGCAGCACACAGACCACCTGTAGCATCATATGCATTTCAGATACCCCGAAAGAACAGGTAGTTGAAGAACTGGAGTTTTTTATTTGCTCAGCAAAGACTCTCTCACATTTCACCATTTTCTGTGAGATTATGAACCACCCTTTTTACTCATCCATCTCATGTATGTTGGAAAAGCAGTGCATTAGTATTTTTAGGTATGTAAAATCGTATTTGAAATCCAGAGTGGTTTCCAAAATTCCTTCGTAGCTCAGCTACCTGGAAAATCTTGGATGACAGTGCCCCTCTCTGGTCAGAAGAGATTAGTGCATGTTTACTGGTTTTACAAAACCAGGACCCTATCTCATAACTTTTAAAACTATTCAAAACTGATGGAGAGAAACAAAATGTTCAAATATTAACTCTAATGGAGATGAGCATTGTTTTCTTACTTATAACCAGAATACTCTGGCTGTTTTCACATGAAATCTAGAGCACACTGAGCTATCCACATCACCCAAGCACTCAGTTTATATTTGATATACTAATCAGGCAGCAAGATTTGATCAGTCCACTGTGTTCACAATGAAATTTATAGCAAAGGGACTGAAATTACCTGCATCTCTATCCATAGCTTCCACCTTTATGACTAGCTCCCCTGGATCCTGGTTTTCACGAACCGCAGTCTCATAAAGTTGCTGCAGAAATATTGGTCTCTCATCATTCACATCAAGAACAACGATGGTCAGAACTTGAGTTGCAGAGAGAGCTGGGCTGCCACCATCAATAGCCATGACCATCAGACTGTAGCGCTCCTGAACCTCACGGTCCAGAAGCTGGGCTGTACTTAGGAGTCCTGTTATAAAGAAATGAAGCTCCAGGTTAGGACGCTAGTTGGTCCAGCATTCACAGCTTCAGAGTAGCATCGCAGTGCACTCTGTGCCACTATTGCAAGGCTTCCAGACTGTGGAGCAGATCATTCCCTTCACAGTCACCCAGAAATACTCATTTTGACATCAGGGAAAATTGGGATTCATGGAAATTGAAGTGAAGTTGAAGTGATTTCTTTTTATTTAACTCCTGGCTTAAAGTTTTTACTTAGCTTTGTTTTCTTTTTGCACGTTAGTTCTACAATTAGCAGCTCTACATATAGCATCTACATATATCAATGTAGGTGCGTATACATGCTTTAAGTATGCATTGTGTAAAAATCTGAGTGAAATATTTCATTGCACACACTTTTTTCCCTGCTTCCCTCAATGCCCTACTGGAAGGCATTTCAGTACATCTGCACAACACAGTCACAGTGCCATGCATAAATTTCTGAGCTGAGTCTCACTGAGCATGCATATTGAAAGTAGCACCACCATGCTCATCACCAGGGGTAGAGTACCACAGTAATGTGGTATTTCAGTATTGCACGGTATATACTTCCAAATATGACCATGATAAGCACAGTGTATAGATTGTAGACAGAAGTTATAGTACCTGTGATTTTATCCAATATAAATGATTTGTTTTCATTGCCTGAAATGATGTGATATGTAACTTGCCCATTTCTTCCCTCGTCAGGATCCTTTGCGTTTATGTGGTGCACAAGGAAGCCCACCTCTGCATCCTCCACAACATAGGAAAGAGATGAAGACATGAAACTGGGACTGTTGTCATTGATATCTAGAATAACAATTTTTGCTGTCAGGGAATCAAGTCTGCGATCAGCCACGTTTATTGTCTGGTCTGTGGCAGACACTGTAAGGATCACAGAGCGAGTGATCTCCCTGTCCAGTGGAAATGCCGTGACCAAGGTGCCATACGAAGGGTGAATAAGAAATGGATTTTCAGCCATGCTACTCATTTCCACAGAATACTGTATTTTGCTGTTCAGAAAACTGCCATCTCCATCTTTTGCATTGAATGTGTAAACCAGAGTCCCAACAGGTACATTTTCCTCTATGCCAATCACTATGAAGTCATCTTGGAAACATGGGGAGTGGTCATTCTGATCTTCTACATTAATACTGAGGAACACGGTGTTATTCTGTGGAGGATTATTATTGTAATCCTTTATAAGAACTTGTAAAAGGAAGTGTGAAGCTGTTTCATAGTCAAGTTCCTTGGAAAGAAAAAGGTCTCCCGTCAAATTATCCAATTCGAAATGAACATCATCAACATCTTCAGCAATACTAAAATACAGCTTCCTGTTAGTTGCTAGATGATTACCAGGAAGCCTTACGGAAGTCAGTATTTGTGCAGGTTTAAAGTTCTCAGGTATGACCAAGTGCTTGAAATCTTGAGAGAAGACACCCCTCCATGGGGGAAGTGGGATTACCTATAACAGAAGCACAAAGACTGCCATATTTTCCCATTGGTATTAGAAGCAGTGTAATGAAAATTATTTTATTGACAGTTTAATCATTTATCATTTGTGGCTATGTAATTATACTAACTATGCCTAAAAGCCAGGAAACAAACTTGACATGTTCTAGCAGAGTTCAAACAGCCCTTGCCCAGTCACTCCATAATTCTCTCTTTCATTCCCACATGAAAAAAATAAGGGACAACATAGTCTATCATCACCTGATATGCAGGCATCCAAAGATAGGTGTCTCCAACATTGCTACTTCTGCCCCTGCTCCAGAGCACTTCAGCTGCCTTTCTCTCTGGGACAGCAGCTCAGCACTCTCACAGAGGGATTGCACAAGGAAGCATGGTGTGCTACACATTTTGCCAAACACAAACAGCACAGGTGACACCCAGTGACAGAGTGTGCAGAGGGCCATGGTCAGGCAGACCTGCTGCCCGCAGGAAGAGCACAGGCTGCCATTTCACACTCCCATGCAGAGCAGCCCTCTGTGAACCAGCACAAGTGAATGAGCTGTCCTCGCACAGACAGAGAATTCAGAAAATATATTAATATAGCTAATATAGCTGAGAAACAACATCTACTCCAACACGTGTTTTAGCTTCTATCTGTCCAGCTTCCAGATTTCCTCACTCAACAGAAAACGAATTAGACTAAAGAAATTTGAGACAACATGCTTATTTCCAAATTTTTCCTTTCTTCATTTTATTTCCCTGGATTCTTCCCGAACTGATTTTTCATTTTGTTATTATTTAAAAGAAAATAAGTATGCAGCATAGTTTTTCTACCTGTCCAATACAAACAAGTACCTGGATGAAAACAGCAGCGTGTTCTTGAAGGGAAGGCATCCCCTGATCCCTAGCAGTGACTGTCACTCTGTAGTTTGATCTCTCAGTATATGACAGAGACCGGGTCGTTCTCAGCTCCCCACTGACAGCATCAATCTGGAAGCATCCTGCACCCTCTTCTAAAGGGGAAAAAATGGGTATCAGTTATTACAGATCTCTTTAGCTTGCCAAATGCCTCCATGGCACTGAACATGGTAATTAACGAGTAAGGAGGAGGATGACAGAAAGGAAAGGGAACTCTTGCAGGCGTTTGGATTTCACAGGCTTATTTGGTTCAATTCATTTAATAAATAATTATTATAACCTGTTTACTGTGGATTTTAAAATTCAGAGAGAGAAACACCACGGAGTACCAAAGCAACTGCTCACTTTTGTGTTGATGTTGCTCACATTAATGGTGTGTGCATCAGGAGTGCAGCAAAAACCCCAGGACTGCCACTCCTGTTTCCAACCAAAGTTGGCAAGCAGAGCCAGAGAAGGCCTTTCTCTCTGAAGTGGCGTGAAGGGTCAGTTAGGTGGTGCTGGATACACAGCTGGCTCATGTCCCTGGTGGACTATGAGTCAGCAAAGAAACCCCTGTACCCCTAAAACAATGCAACCACAGTGACGCAGCCTGCCCTGCCTCTGCCCTGAACAGGGAGACATCGGGGGCTGACTAGCATCTTACACTGATTTGTTCCAAAGCAACGTGAATATTGGAAATTAAGTTTTCATCCATCACCAAGGACTGTCCTCATGCTAATAATTGGCAAGTTCTAATTAAAATTACTACAAGTAGTTGCATCATATAACATTTATTTCAGTTTCAAAGAAAAAGAACTACCACAGAAGAGTCAACAGGTCTTTGCAATTTCTTCTCCACTTTCAGGGAGCACAACAGAAATCACTCCCAGTCTTTAGTAAAATTGGAAAATATGTAGTATTTGATGTACATTACTAGAAACTGAGAAAATCAAATTTGTCCTAACTACTTCTCTCTTAAAATAGTACACAAACAATTTTGCTACATGAATTTTTAATAAGGTGTGCTGGTGGGTTAAACAAAGTCATGTAGTGTAACAGCTGCTATTCTAATAAGAAACTGTGGTAAAAATAAATTCAATGCAGATGTAGTACAAAAAATACCCATAAAAAACTGTATTTCCATAGGCACCTAAGCGAGCATGAAGCTGTTTATATTCTCCAAATCTGCACATGAAAATTAGTTAGCTGCACATATAAGTATTCATTCATATACCCAGTCACATTGCCTCTAACTGCAAAATACTTGCACCTGTAGAATTTGAACAAACACTGAGCTCGCTAGTTAGAAAACAGAGTTTTCTAACAAATAATTTTTCCCAATATTATTCTGTTATTTTTGACTGACTATAGGTTTTTAATGCTCCACAAGTCCCTTCTGGGTTGACTCTCACAGTCTGGAACAAAATGAGGAAATTGCCAACAAAAGGAAGCAATATGTAGTGACAATTATATTGAATGATACAGTCTCACATTCTGCATTGCAATAGTTTCAAAATATTAATGCTGCCATATTACCGTTTTCATAAATTGCTTTTGGTTACCTTTCAGTTTTAGGTCCCAACAGTATATCTACATGCATAGATATGCTATTTTGTCCAATATAATGCTTCATGACACAAAACCCCAGCTAAGCAAAACAGCAAAGAAGATATGAAAAAGAGAACACAATGTGAATTGTATGTAAATATTTTTAACATTTTGCTAAAATTGACATTTAAAATAATTAATAGTGAGAGCTAACACAAAAAACAGTAAGTTTCTTTTTTTTTTTTTCTTTTTTTTTTTTTTTTTTTCCCAGTCAAAATAGATCTGTAGTTACAAAATTGAGCCAAAATAGAATACTGGAAAACAAGAAAATACTGCACATACATAACTGCAGTCTGAGCTAGAAGCTACAAGGATTTACCACTGCTCCAGCAGTAACTGAGGATGGTCAGTATCTCTACCATAAAGACCGATACTCATTTTTCTATTTGAAGTAACAGAGCACATAGTTAAGGTCAACTGAAACAGGCATCATTCAGAGCTTCAGGAGGGCTGACGCTTATCTGACAGGAGAAAGGAATTTACATTTCTGAATAACATAAAAGAACCGGTCAGAAAAGAAACTACTGTAGCGTTACTCATTAGAGACTATCATTCTTCTAAAATCCAAGAATTGCTTGAAACCATCAATTTAGCGTATTTTAATGGAGACTTAAGTAACAAGACAGTCTGCTCATGTTGGGAAGAGCCTGTATAACCAGAAACCTTAGGAACATCCATTATGGAATTGTTTCTTATTTTTGTCTTTTTATCTGGTACCACACTATTAAGACAGTCAAAGCTGAAATGCCTTGGTTTTATTTTACTAACATTTTTATCAGTCTATTTTTTATTTTCTTTCTAGACAATTTCAAAGTGGAGACATTTGATCCTAAATCTAAACAAATAAATAAATAAATAAACCAAGAAAAAAAAATCTTGCCATGCAATGGATTTCCCTTCATCTACAAACAGCTTTTTATGCTATATTCTGATGCTAAACCGTTTTCTTCAATTTCTGATTTTCAAAAGCCTTCTTAAACAGCCAATCTTGCTTTGCCACTGATTTAACAGATGACACATGCTAAGAGAACAGGCAGATCACTTAAATACTTTTGCCCAAGATAACAGAGGGCAAGTGAACGTAAGTCCTTGCTTGCTCACTTTCTAAATACACTCCAAATCCTCCACGTTATTTTCTGGGGAGCTCAAAGCAATGAAAAAGGTGGTTTTAAGTTGTATGCTCAAAGAGTTGTTTCTCTAAAAGCTCATGCTCCCTGCACTTCCAGAAACATTTGCCCAACTTTCATCTCTGTAAGTCACCTGAATTAGGCAACTTCTCCTTTTATCATACATCCTGTGGGTTTCCCCTTATGCACAAAGAAAAAAAGTATGAGACAAATGGATCAGAAAGGAGTTAGAGAAGAGCAAACAAACCATGGAACAGAAAAATATGTATGTCAGCGACTAGACTCCAATGCCACCACAATTTCTTCTTGTGCTTTTAACTCTACTCTAGCCTGCCAATAAACCAATACACTGTTTCACTCAGGTTTTCTAGCTCTTCATTGCCTGACCTGTCCACCAGGCTTTCATTCACTTGAGTTCTCCAAAGACCAGGCACTTATTCAACTCTGTGCTCTCAAACACAACCACAGAATCCGCAAATTTGGACAAAAATATTGCAATGCAATGTGTGGCTGTGAACCTTGGGAGAACATTCAAGCCTTCCAGGAGGACTGGCACCCAGGCAAAATGGCCCAAAAAGCAGACAGAAAGCAGCACAAGATTTTCCCCCCAAAGCAGCAACCTCAGTACGCAGCCTAATTTCCCAAAGAAATGTATTTTACGTAGTCTTTAAAATACTTGGTGCCTTGGCCATCTCATTGTCCTTTGAGATAAAATTAAAATTGTTTTTCTTAATAGAAAAGAAGTAAGCAGTGCCATGGCTCTGAAATAGCTTGAACACCGTGGGGCTGCTGCAGAACTGTAGCCCTCCGCCAGGCTTGGAATGCTCCCCACATGATGCTTACACAACACGCTGGAGTGAATCGCAAATACTGGCTTTTCACTTGTCTACATTCAACACTTGCCAGTTTGTGTCTTAGCAGTGAAAACTAGTCTTCTCACAGCACTCTAGTGGTCAAGTTTTAATGTATTTGCAGATTAGGTCCAATGGCAATTGTAAAAGCCTCTACTTTGCCAGTGCTACTCTTAGCACACAAGCAATCATTTATGAAGCACTATACCAGAAATGAGCCTGTATTTTTAAAGTCTATAATATAACCTATTGACAATAATAAAGGCAGCCATAAGGGATAACAAACATATCTGGGATTTACTTCCTTTTGAATTAGGTAGTGATACTACAAAAGTGAGGGGGGTATGACCATATGATCATGCATTTCCAGACATGAACGTGTAGGGATGATTTGTTTTCATTTTCTTGGAAAAGTGAGGGGCATTTTGAAGGAAATACACTCTGAAAGGTGATTCCTCCCAACATTTTTATTTCTTGACATTTTACTTTACAGATTTTTGCTTGTTTAATTTGTTGACATTTGTTACTAGCCCTCCTGCATAGCTTAATCTATTGTTTCTGTTGTTATCTATTGTTACATTTCTTTGACGTATTTCTTTTTCTCCAGTCCTCCAATTAACCAGGTAACTGTGTTTAGTAAGTATGGCTTTAAATCAGATCATATTTCTTCCTCAGATTTTAGCACTGAACCGTGTCCCCAAACTAGAAAACACTGTTTTAAATATAAACCAAGCAAGAACTTCACCATGAAACAAAAGAGCAGATGTTAAAGCCAACCAAAAAGCAATGACAAAAATTAGTATCAGAGTAGCTCAGCTGTTTCTGGAATTGTTTATCAGAAAGATATCTAGTTCCAAGACTTAGAGAGCTATTTTAGTATTGCTTTTTGTTGTTGCTTATTTTTGCTGCTGTTTTTATTCTTTTGTCCTTTCTAGAGACAGCATTTACAAGATCAGTCATATTTTGTGTTGCTAATCATTTTTGTATTTTGAATTCTTTCTCATAGAGGGGACTTGATGGCTCTACAGAGAAGCCAAAAGAAAATCCAGTGTGCTGTTTGAAGGGATTCAGTGAGATTTGCTGAGAGGCAGCAACCCCTTAAGAATACTTCCCATGGTTGCCAGACCATCACCCACCAAACAAAGGGTTGGATACTACCCATTCTGCAGTTTCCTTTTTTCTTCCAAATCCCTTTGGAAGAGGTGGTCACTTGTAGCCAAATTAATGCAATAAAAATATGGCAATAAAATTTAAGACTGATTACCGAAATACATCTCAACTGCAAAGGTTTCAATAGAGTTGTTAAATGTCTCATTTCTTTAAGCATCTCTTGGTGGATGAGAGCAGAGTTAACTCTCTGGCCGCTGTGAATTTCGGATCTTAAAATCCTTCCATTACCCCACAGAAGTCCAAAGGGTATGTAAAGACACATTATAACATAATCCAAAGGAATCTTTCAGTAATTTCACCCTTGGCAAGAAGAGGCTTCAGACTCCCTTTCCCTTGAAGATCGAGGAATAAAGTAGCTTTATGGTATTTTGTTCTTTACTCAGCAGTGACAAATAATCATAATGAGTTTAAACCAACTGAGCACCCATCTGCACTCTGCCTAAGGAGGAAAGAATACCTGAGAAAAGCTGCTGAGCAGACAGAAATATTGGAAATGCTTTCTTTCTCTGATGAAACAGTGTATTGAATGTGAAAATTATCACAATGATACACCAAGCTTAAAAGACATTGATTGCAGTAAGCCAGTAAAATAGAGCAGGTACAAAATAAAAGAAAGTTCAGTTCTTGGCATCTTTTGCTGCTTTGAACCAAAAACAAATTAAAACAGGAGGAAGAGACATTTTCCTCACTGTTTGCAGATGGAAGTCTCCCTTGTGTAAAAATGTAGTAAGTGATACCTGACAAAAATAGATGACATCTATGTCTCTTAGCAGTATCCATGCCTCAGTCCCACTCACATTCTCATTTAGGACTACTCTGCCACTGATTCCACTGCCAATAAAGTTGGGTGCTACATCTGAGTTCAGGGAAAAACTAAAAAGGAGAAGTGTTCTTAAGCAGCAATGCTATATCAGGCTAACACAAGGCTAAAAAAAGGCTAATAATAATATGAACTAAAAACCACAAGCCTCGTTGTTTGCCCAGATAATCCGCTGATCCTTCTGATCCCTGTCTCAGACTGTCAAGAACCATTCTTCTAGCAGGAAAATTTTCAGCTGGTCATTGGAAAAGGAAGATCATCTTTCCTTTCTGATGTTAAACAACTGACTGAAACACTAAACTGTACTGTACAAGATCATGGTCCTAATCCTTTGTGAGTACTGTCTGAATGCTCTCTGGCTGGCCACAAAAGCAACCAAGCCCTTGGGAAAGCAGGGCAGCAGGGAAGGAAGGGAAAGAAGGAAGCTCCTCATGCCTCCAGAGATGCTTAATTAGATACATAATGGTCCTATTTACATGATACATAATGGTCCTCTTTACACAGGCACCATTACTTTAATAGAGACAAGAGAGATGTGAAATCCTGCGTGTATACATGTATATGCCAGTTTGAAAACTCTATTTCATTGCATTTTTCCTTATGAATTCCACTTTAAATTCTTACCTGATTCCATTGAATATAGTATGACACCGTTGTTCCCAGAATCAAAGTCCTTTGCAAAGATAGTGGTGATAAGTGTTCCTGATGGCTGCCCTTCCAGAACCTGTCATCAAGCAATTTATAAATAACTTACAAACACGAATGCAACACGGAGCCTTAAAACAAATTCATCTCCTTAGCACAAAAGTTTAGTGCTTCTGTGTTTTACATTTTAGTGATGTTTATGGTCAGTGCAAATAACATTTCAGAAAAAGGTTAATGCAGTTTATCAATCCCCTTTTACTGTCTGCATATATATATATAGCATATATCACTAATTAATATATATATATATATTAATATAACAGATTTGGAGGTCAGAATTTTTTAAAAAAATCTACTACATGCATAAACAAAATTATATACACATCCTTTGTATCTAGCAGTCTACAAGGGTGGGAAATCATTTTGCAAGTTTTGAAAGTTCTGCATATATCAGGGTCTAAATTTAGAATCTGCTATGTCTCTGTTTCGGTGTTATACTGTTCCTGTTTAATGATTTTTCAGTTCTACAGCAAAAAGGCAATTTAAATACTTTAGGGGTGATAAATTATTCATTTCACATTGATCAAAAAACTTCTGGCTGGTAGATGAATCTCAATTAATTAACCTTAACTGAATCTCAGTTAGATCAGGCATTGCAGGCAGTATGCTGGGCAGGCAGACTGGAAAACGTCTCATTGTGACTGACTGCTTCACTCTGCAGTGCGCCCAGGTAGCAGCCTGACCACAGGCACTGCACGAAGTGCAGTGTCCGGAATGCAGACTGAAACCCAATTTACAGTTCGAGCTATTGCCACAGGGTGGTGCTCAGAACAAGCCCTAACTACGCAGCACAGGCTGGGCAAGGGCTTCTACAGACCTTGGCGCTTAGCTCTTTTCCAGGTGCAACCTGGGGGAAGATAGGCTTGTTATCGTTGATGTCCATCACCGAGATGTATACAACTGCTGTGGCATTAAGTCGCGGTGACCCATGATCAGTCACTAGCACAGTTAACTGGTGGTGAGCTTGTTTCTCATGATCTAATGCAACCCAGTTTATAATTTCACCTGAGGGACAAAGAAAATGAGGGAGAAAAGGAGTTAGATATTATTATGTTAGTACCATTCTTATGACACGCAGTAATGATATGTCCTTTGATAGACCTTGCTGCTGATATCAAACCATAGTTTTCCAAGCTCCAACCTGTAGAAGTGTTTTGTCAGTCAAAGTGTGTGCTTGTACTTTAGTACTACATTACATTCTTTGCCATACTCTAGGTAGCCCCAAGCAAAGGTACAAAACATTTCAAACCAATATACTGACCTTCCAAACAAATCTACCTATCCCTTTCTTCATCACATTTCAAGACAGATAATCTATGAGCACGGGGTTTTAACTACCGATAAATGGCATTTACTATGCCCTTGGGTTAGGAAATTCTCAGTACAACATCTGTAAGTTAATCAGGAAGCCTTATGTCTCCTACACGTTTTGGTAAGCCCAGTAAATAAATCTGACCAAATCTCATCCCCATCTGCTCAGCCATACTCAATATAGCCAAAGATTTGTGGATGACCAAAGTCCTTCACACAGATAAGCACATATTAAGATGATCTTCGTTAATTCCTTTGTTTGCCTTTAAATTTCCATAAATGCACTCAATGAACCTGCTCTGAAATGAGAATTTTGAGATTTAGAGAAAGAAATCCTACGAGAGCCTCTTCACTGCACATGAGAACAGGATCTCTGGGAAACGGTCAGATTTTTGCTCATTACACGTTTTGCCTAATTGCATTATTTGTAGCACCCGCATTCCTTACTGGAAGGAATTCCCCTCCTCTGGGCTTTCTGTGTCGTGTTTTGCATCGTTACACTGCGCGGATATAGTATTTATCACACAAGGCATTTAGGATTCACTGCAGAGCACACCGTGTGGTGAAGAATTTCTCTCAGCCAACCTGTTTTTGTGGTAGCCTATACAACATGAATTCCATTTGGATGTAGCTTGCAGAAGCTTTAACAAA
The DNA here is from genome assembly GCF_965140915.1 of Aythya marila. Classification (NCBI taxonomy): domain Eukaryota; kingdom Metazoa; phylum Chordata; class Aves; order Anseriformes; family Anatidae; genus Aythya; species Aythya marila. The sequence continues at coordinate 31,553,961 of NC_139045.1, read as the reverse complement.
TGTTTTAAAACATTAACCATCAAATATCATAGTCACCCTTATAGTTACTTATGGCTGATCTGTACTTTTCAACTTTACCTGATCACAGGCAATTAAGTTCCTCATATAATCTATTGAAGCTATAATTTAAAACTCCCTTTTTTAAAATTTGGAACAGTCAGAACTTATAACCAAGTGGTCAGAATGAAGCCATGAAAAATCAGATCCTAAGGGTTAGTTTATCCTTCATCAACATATATTAGATTTATTTCACTCCCCAAATTTTGAAGTGTTTAGTTAGAATATTTGTGTACCAACCCAAGATTCATGGCAGTTCCTGAAAGCTTTCCACTGTTTCCATTCCCTTAGGGAGGGCTGCTTTCCAAAAGCAATATTAGGCAGATTATAAATCATAAAAACACTACCTGTGTTGGAATTCATCTTGAAATACTTTCCATCAGACAGGAGGAAATAAGCAAGTTGTCCATTTCTTCCCGAGTCTTTGTCAACAGCTGTGACAGTGCCAACCACACCCCTGGGGACTGGATTTTCTTCCATTTTGAAGAAGTAGCTCTCAGGCATAAACACAGGGGAATTATCATTCTCATCCAGGACATTAACTATTACTGATGTACTTGCATTTTGCATGGAGTTTTCATCCTCTGAGGTGCTGACCAGGGCTCTAAAACTTAGTAACTGTGCATATTCATAGTTCAAATGTTTCCGAAGATAAATCCAGCCAGTATCAGCTCTGATTCCAAATGCAACAGAATCTGTGCTAGACTCTAAGGAATACGTCAGCTTGGAGGTAACACCATGTGGATTAAGTGAGTGGGCTTGAATCTGAAGGATTTGGGCACCTGGAGGGGTAGCTTCACTGACTTCTACTTGATACACCAAGTTCTGAAAAACCAAAGTAGGGCCCATCTTCTGCTCTTCAATAATCACTGTCAATAACAGCAAAGAACTCAGAGGAGGACTTCCATGGTCTTCAGCTGCTATGTGTAGAGTATATTCCTGCTGTTTATCCTCAAACACCGTCCTGGTGAGATTTACCACTCCAAGGCTTGGATCAATGCTAAATGCATTTGACTGATTGCTTGCAAGACTGTATTTGATTGCCCCATTTAGGCCACTGTCTTTATCATCTGCATGAGCAATGTAGACAGCAGTACCAGGAGGCTGGGTGTGTGAAATGATTACCTTATCCGATTTAGTAAGAAATACTGGAGGGTTGTCATTAACATCTATCACAGATATGTTGACCTGGGTGCTACTGTAGACAGGAGAGTTGCCCAATTGTGACTGAACTGTGAGCATCACGACAGATTGGGTTTCGTGGTCAAGCTTTTCCTTGGTGCGGATGATACCAAACCGGGGGTCAATATAGAACCTTCCTTGTGGGTCACCAGAGGAAATTCTATAAGAAACCACTTCTACAGAATCTAGAAATTGAAATAATAAGCAAAAGAAACAACAAAAACAAAGTGAGACCATTACAGTTCATAAGAACAGCTGTGAAGAAGGAATGCTGTTAAAATTAGCAGAATAGATGTAAGCTACACAGATGTTTGACTTTCTTAGGCTTTATATGCTTCTTTGTTCCCATCCCTGGAGCAGTAAAATAAATACTGCACAGGTTTGATCTGAGTGTATATAGTTTGCCCATTTGTGCACTGTTTTTTTTTCCTCTCACGGGTATGATAAAACTCTATAGAGAAAATAGTATAATAGCCTCTTGTTTTCCTCTGATCTAAAGCACAGAAAAAAGCCCCTATAAATTAGTCTTAAGGGAATAATTTCATTATAACCAGGCATTCACTACAGCAAGGAATGAAACAGGTAGCAGTTCCCTGAAAGAATGGTATTTTACTGAACTTACTGTTCATGGATGGCCATTGCTGTAACTGGCATACTAGATGCTATCTAAACCAAAAGTTATCTAAAGTCTTTCTGACAAAGCTTCCCTGCAGCTGCTACCTCTCTGGGGACATTGGTCAACATCCTGTCCCTTCCAAGGAGGAGAACTGACTAATCATAGATACATGAAACATCTGCCTCTACCACCTTGCATATGTGGATCCATCACCAAGCTGGTACATGGACTCATGGCTCCTACTGCTCTGCATAAAAAACAGTTATATATGGCTCTCACGACAGGGTGTTTTATGACAGGAGCTTGGCAGGGGTTAACCCATTTCCCTCTAAAAGCATTAAAAAAAAAACAAATAACTATATATTTTTAAGGCCCCATAAACACTCGTCTGGACTTCACCATTGGGTGGGAGAGGGAGGAGTAGGGGGCAACACATCCTGTAGATTCTTTGAAATTTCTGAATACTCACTATTTATGAGCATTTTTGTTTCTTTGTTTTTTTCCCCTCATGACTAATGATTTAACAGCTTACCTGGGGGCCCTTTGGCCCTTACAGTTCCAACCAGGCTGTCTTCAGGAGCATCTTCGGGGACGGAAAAAGCATACCGGGATCTCTCAAATATGGCAGGGGCCAAAGTGGTCTGAAGGATGTGTACTGTGACAGCTGCATTGATGGCAGAGGAAAGACCACCTCCATCCCGTGCAGAAATAGTCAGGAAGAGTGCAGAGTGTGCCAGGTGACTAAGGGCTGAGATCAGGTAAATAATTCCTGAAACCATGCAGAAATAAAAGAGTAACAAAATAAGTTAAGGATGCACTCTGCCAAATCTAGCAGGATGTCAAAATGCCTTCAACAGGTACCTGTGCTCTAAGAGAGGACCAGACAATGTTGACAAAAAGCTTTTCAAGAGTTTGGGAAATTAGTAACTTTATTTCAAACAAGATTTGCAGAAACATCTGCAAATCCACACAGGAGGCAGTTAAGTCCCCAAAATACCAATCTTAGGAGCAGTGGGCTCTGTTGGAATTATCTGGGAAGCAATCACCTGCTGTCTGGTTACAAGTTTCTGGTAAAATATCCTGTTTCTAAGGCAGATTCCATCTGTTGAATTTGCAAGCTGCTACCAATCATGTTTTGTCTAAAGTACGCTAAATAAGTAATTATTTGAAAAGAAAATGCAATGTTTTGTCCAGAAATACAGTACTTTGGAAGTGCTTTCCTCAAAATAAATACATTTTCATCCTTTAACTCTGATGAACGAGACTAGCTGTCTCCAAATACATTCTCCTCTGACTGCTAAAATAAGTCTTTAGTAATATCAGATAATTATGCTTGATTTTCAGCTACTCTGTATGTTACTACAGTAACCCACATCTACATTAGCAACTATTATTACTTAAGATGGTAGTATGGATAGAAAGTATGCACAAGGCAGCAATCCTGGCCCATCTTCTGCAGTAAAAGCTTGTCTAAACTTCAAAGAGAGCTTTGTTTGAGAAAAGACAACTTCTCAGTATTGACAGTTACATCCAAAATGTTGGTCTCTATGGGATGTTCATAATGATTCACCACTTGCTATTGCTCCATGTTAGTGATTGTCCTTTGCAAACAAATTAAGGATTTATAAATGAAGACATAAAAACACTGAATAAAACATTAAACCTTAGAGCATTTTGAAACATCTGGTCTAGATGAAGTGAACAAAATACTTAAAAATGTAGGGCAGCACACTAGATTATAGGGCAACATAGCAGATCACAGTATGTTTATTACTTCAACAAATTGTATTACTTCAGTAAATTGTATAATTAAATAATAACCTGTGGCACATAGTTAAATTAGACCAGGTGCATTCAGCCAGGTAAAAGATGGAAGGAAAAAAAAAATGTAATTATGCCCTAGAGAGCATTAGCATTATTTTGTCTGTTGCTGTCCATCATCGTCTCTATCACTGAGCAGAAGGAAAAACACTTCCACCTGTTCTGAAAGGAGGACAAAAATTCCTCAGTATTCAAAGACTCTTGTGGAGGGGGGGTTACAGAGTTTGCAACACACAGAGAGACAGTTGCAAAGTAAGGTTTTAGACATGAAAATGAAGATGAGAGGTGACCAAAGGAAATTCTTCTTAGCAATAAATGAGTTAATAATTATTAAGTGTACACTAAATGTAAAAATAGCAGTGAGCTTCTAAGAATGGAGGTTGTAGCAAATTCAACCAATTCAGCTAATAGGGACCACTTTCTATATATCAATGGATATTTTTAAGAAGGTGCCACTGCTTTTTGCAGAAACTAATGAGACCACAAAGCCTCTAACAGCTTAGTAAAACCAAACTTCAAAGCTTTGCGCTACCTTCATAATTTCCTGGCTCTCAGTACAGGTTTAGTAGGGATGATGTTTGGCATTCATGCTAGTTAATGAGTGGTCCTATTTGTCAGGGTAAATTAGACGCAACCCAAACTGCCTTAGGAGAATCAGTGAAAGATTCAACTACAATATATATTCTGAAAATTGAGTGTGAAGCCACAACATTAATTTGCTACAATGCACTTTAGGCAGAATAATGGAAAATGCATAAAATCCTTATAAATATTCAAATTGGAATGCAGTATACTTTCCAATTACACTGCCAGGACATTATAATAACAAACTGTGTCTTGACATGCAACGATCTTCACGATCAAGGAAGAATATTTTCCACTAACCACAAAGGACACTTACACCAGGGTGACAAACCACAGTAAAAACTCAAAAGATACAGATAGATTATATAGATTCAGAATTCATTGCTAATCCAATTCCTAGGCCAGTAACTGATGCAATTCCAAGAATCAACCTTATTTTGGATTTTTTTTTTTTTTTTTTTGGGGGGGGGGGGGGGGGAGGGGCAGGGGGTGTCTTCTGATGATTGGGTTTTACGATTAGTTAGCTTAACAAAGTAGTATTCCGGGGACATAAACTTCTGGCATTTCCTGAGGTAACGTGAGTAACTGTGGCTTGAAGGAAAAAGGTTTTTAACCTTCTTTTCCCAGAGGTTAAATGTATAAGCATGGATTTTAAACGTTGTTGCTGTCAAATTAAATGAAACCATCAAATGGACTGTATTTTACTAACTTGACCAATTCACTATTGGATATTTTTCTATTGAAAAGGCCAAAAATATCATGTTGGAATATTCAAGATATATGTGAAGAGTGGGAAAACTTCTACAGAAAAGCATCACGTTGAAATTTTTACTCTAAAAGCAATAAATAGTGAATCAGAACACCCCTTAGCAATAGGTGGAAAAAAACTGCTCTAGTCTTGGAACTCTGATGACTTTGTGGAACAGAAATATTTCAGAATCAAAATTACTTCTCTGCTGACCTAGACAAAACACAGATTAAAGCACAGTCCATGACAGTTCAGACTGCTACAGAAAGGAGTCAGGAAAGAAAAGGTTTTTTGTTCCTGTTCTTCATGCTTTTGCTGTGCCCTAGACAGGGAAGAGGCAAGTATATCTCAGCAATTCAGTCTTCTCTTGCAGGACCAAATATGAACTAACAACTGGCAGATTCCAGGAAAAAAGTATGTGTTCCTGATGGTTTCTTCCAGCCTCAAAACTATAATATGTTGGAAATTTTATAACTTGATTTTAGTTTCTATTATATACATTCTGTTTCTTTCAGTATTTGTATGACTAGAGGTTAGCTTTGAGTCTGATGACATGGATTATAACCTACACAGACGTTTAAGACAGCTCTGTCATATACTGGGGAACATGACAAATTAAGCTCTAGGACAACTGTTTAATAGGAAAGAAGCTGCAGAAATAAACAGCACCTAGGACTCTACTTTCTATTTAGTTCGGTAAAAATCCCAGACTGGCTAAAATGGACAGCCATGACTGCTTGGGTCAAAAAGAGCTGCCAACATATCACAGAGCAGGTTGTCTAGGTGTATTTGATCTGCTGAAGCATGGTGGGGGAGAACCCCTGGTACTACATTGCAAAGACTTCTTTCTGTCTTTGCCCACAGGGCTAACCATAAGATACACAAGGCAGGATCCAGCTGCCAAAGTCACACATCGGTGTGCAAAACTCAACAGGTATGCCTCCACTAAATAGCAGACTGCAGATGAGTCATAATTTTCCTCTCTCTCTCTTGTTCTGTGATTAAGAAAAGACAGCGGGTTATTATTGTTATTATTACTGTAGTTATTTGCAGCCTTGAATTTGTGGCTTCAGAGAACTTAAAAGATAATTGGGTTGCTGTGGTACAAGTATACTCTTCCATTATGAAGAACAGCTTCCAGGAAGGCTAATGATGGAAAGGGAACAACGCAGTGGTTAGACAGCTCCTCTCTGAGGAATGCCTTTTTAAGACCAAAGCTCCCAGTGTGGGACCACACAGACAGAAGCGTGGTTCTACTTTGAGAAGTTACTGCACGAGAAGTGGCACCTTTTTCCTTATGGCTTCCCATATATATGGACAGGCTTATCTGCTGTCTTCAATAACATTTAATTCCCACTTCTAAAATTTATTGTTTATATTACTGCACTGCTTTGAAGATTTTACCTTTGATAATTCCTCATTCTGCAGAATGTGCTGGAATCAATTCTGGCTCACAGGTGAGCAATTATATAATTAAATTCCAGATGAAATGTCATCATCCAGCCTCACTCACATATTTGTAATCCTTTGTTCTTGAATAGATCTTCATGGGTGTGATTGACTGTGGATTTGAACCTTTATAAATCATAAATATGACCCAGAGAATGCCTATAATGATGTGCACACACATTTTAGATAGAGCTGCAATTGCCACAAGGTGTGGTTTGGGAAAAGCTCTGCATCAAGGCAGGTTAGCTCAGCACAGCCACACTGAGAGGTGAAGACGTCTTGCTGTAGGACAATCTATGCTTACTAGCTAGTGTAAATTGTTATAACAATCCAGGGATTCAATATAGTGCTGTGAGAGCTAGTACTACTGAAGGGTGAAGTCATGAGTGCCAACTCTTTGACCCGCTTCACGCTTCCTCCCTCATGACACATGCTAGGGCACTTCCAAAAAGTTGTTCTCCGCTTTGTGCCTATACAAAAACAAAGGTGAAACAAAGCTAATGTTTGCCCTGAACATGCAAACACAGTACTGAAAAGCAGGATTCTGTGGCACCAGCCATTCTCTGGCAACATCAAAGTTCCTCTTGGATTTGATTTTGCTGCTCTTATTTTTGTTGAGCTGTGTTCTGCTTCCCCAGGTGGGTTTGCTTCTGTGTGCTATTCCTCAAGGGTTATATGTACAAGACAGGCCACATGTAATGGTTCTGTTAAAATATATTCCTGGTCTTCTCCATGACCCTATGTTCAGTCTTAACATTACAGCAGCATAGATCAAAGTAGGCTCACTCACCAAAGTCATATTCTGTATAGAGGAAACAGTGCTAAATATTCCAATAGGATTTTCATGTAAGCTTTTGGCTGACCACTTTGAAAATGTAGTTGTTTTTCCACACGGTCTTCAAGTAATCAACACAAAAAAACAACTCTACATTTATAGCCATTAGTAGGGAAAAAAACAAAAACATTTTTCACTAGTCAAGCATTGAAAAGGCAAAGATATAAATCAGGACACACTAGCTTCAGTAACATAGTCTGGATCACATAGAAATTGTATTTATTTCATTAGCTTCTATTTTTCTCATTGTTCATGGAATAAAAAAAAGCAACTTCAGCACACAGGAAGAAGAATAAAGTTCAACAACAACCAATACTGTTTTTTCAGATGACGAAGCTGAATGCCCTAACAACTGTAGATGATGGCCATATTTCTTCAGCACATATCCTAGGATGGGACATGGTCTGACGCAGCTCAGACAGCAAGCAGATGGCAAAAAGGGATGTTTAGTTCATTACCTTGATTCACCTCCAAAGCTGGTATTGAACCTTCTGCTTAGTACCACATATAGGGTGGAACCGACCCACTGACCTGTCAGGAGTATGTCTTGCCCAACCTGTCACGCTAACTTCTTGGTACAGAGATGCACGTACAGCTTTGCTCTTCACATGTGGCAAAGAACTGTGCTAGAAAATTCACCTTGGAGAGGCAAATACAGTTAGGGGACATAGACTTTGCACTAACATTAAAAACAGCTTTGTTCTAGGGAGAAAAAGAGTGTTTGACATTTCTATTTGTTTGGCTCATTGCCTATCCTCTAATCCTAGCATGACACTTAGGTTCAAGCTTTAGCCATTCACCTGTATTTAAAACATGCTATTTATTTATTCATTTCAAGTGAAGCTGCATTCCTGATGGTAACCATAACAACATCCTGCAGAACACACTATTTGAAGAGCCAGTTTAATAACTGTCAGGGGAAAGGAAAGAATTAATGAGGAATTACGGTGTTATTTACAGTCTATTCGCATCAATACACACAGCTCCAGCTCATATGAAGTTATTTTTAAAAGCTTAATCTTCATGACACAAACACTGTTTGGAATTTCAGTGAATAAGAGGGCTATTTCAAGTTTGAAAGTATTCAGTATTTTAATGCTTCTACAGTAAATAACTGACTCAAGTTTTATCAGTTGCATATCTATATTTGTTTTTTACAGAATCCTCATCCCCCTGCACTGGCAATGCTTTAGACAGTGGCCCTTCTCTAGCAGATTCTTATGAAGCATCCTCTGTAAAACATTCTCAGGTGCAGGACAACCCTAAAACAGTGCTCATTAGTCACACACACACACACAAAAAAAAAATCATAATGCTCTTAAAAAGAGATCACCTCTAATGATTTCAAGAATTTGAGTTTAACAAAGACAAGTTTTTGAGACCACTGGTTATATCTTTTTTTTTTTTAATTATTTATTAGAAAAGTGTGGTTGCCTATTGATTTCATGAGAGATGGTGAACCCCAAAGGTAGGCAAGACTGAGTATATCTAAAAGGTTTCAGATACAAGCTGGATCAGACCTATTCATAACTTTTAAGTTGGTTCTAAACGGAGTGTTTTATTTAACATGCTCTCAACAAAGAGCAGGCAAAACAAGCTGACTGTGCTCCCACCAGCTGCAAGCCAGGCAGCAGCACTCTGAACAGGTAAAAGGGAACAGGCTGGCCCCCCATTAGCAAGAAATGCCATGGCATTTGCAATGAAGCCACCAGTACACCTGCAGCTAACATGAGCAGGGAAGATGCTCCACTCTGACTGAAACACTTACAGAAATATTAAGTGAAATAAAGCCTTATGGCTCCAGCTTTATTCAGGTGACTGTAAAACCTACCTGAAGGCAAACAGATCCAATGGTGTTCAAAGCAAAGGAAGAGCTGAAGTAGGTCTTACTGGTGACCCAATCAATTACAATTCCTCACCTACTTTGTGAAGCCATTGCTTCATTTCATTTCTTTTTGACATTTAAGTCAAATAAAATGCTTTGCTTGATCCCCTTCCTCCCATGTTAAATTTCAACATTAAAAAAAAAAAAAACACTCAAATTTCCCACAAGCATATACGCTGTATATTCTTCAGAAAACTGTCAAGTTAAACATTCAGCTCCTCAAAATGCATTTCCTACAGTGCATATTAAAAAAAAAAAAAAAAAAAAGCACCTAGAGATGGCTGCACTGACTGTTTGTCATATTTGTTCATTACTCTCTCACAATTTCAACCTGCTATAAACCTCACAGGACAGGACTAGATTCCCCCCCACCCCCCACCTTTATTTTTTTGGTTAGTACAATGATAATGTTAGTACAACAAAGGCTCCTGTGACTCACCATAGTACACTAAAACTAAATTCAACACAGAAAAAGCAAGTATTAATTGACATCACCTTTTCTACTTTCCTCTACTACCACATGTTTAAGTTATCCTTCCCTATCACAAAAAAAAATAATAAAAAATCCAATTTCTTAATAAAGCCCCACATAACTGAAAAGACCCAATTTGCTATTGCATGGTGATTTCATCCTGACTTGTTTTGTTTTCTTTAATCTAACATAATAACAACACAGAGTACACTCATTCTCTTTGTAGGTAAGCAGGTAACACTTCCACATGACAACTGAGTTTAAAAACAAGCAAACAAAAAATCAAAGCATTTAACAATGAAGTGGGCTGGACTCTTACCCAACAAACAGCTGCATTTTTAAAGACAAGGCAGAGCCTTCCCCGAGCAAAACACACAGCTCCAGCACTGCCTCACCACCCCTACCACACCACTTTTGATTGCTCAGCTTACTGAAGTTTTCCGAAAACATCTTAGTCGAGGACCTTTTCGACCAAGCTGCCAGCTTGCAGATTTGAAACCAGTTAAATGCACAACCTGATAACAAATCTCCACTGCTATGGCAACCAGAGATAATATTACTTTGAAGGCACTATGCAAAAAGATGCACGTTTCCAGAACAGGTACTGACTGAAGCATAACATAAGCACAATAAAATAGATTTGCTGATCTTGTATTAAATTAAGAGCATTAAAAAACATTCCAGATACTCATCTTAATCCTCACAAACTGATTTTCTACTACATGGACTCCCTACCGTGTTCAGTTCAGCAGTCTAGCAGCATGAAGGCATTTTGCCAAGCCTATTTGTTCTGTGTGACTTGGCGCTTTTTTCTTCAAGTTAACTGAGAACGTGAAGGAGAGCCTTCACTTTTCGAGAGAGACCAACTGCAAGGCTCCAGGACTGCCACCTCCCTGAAAACTAAATACTGGACAGTCTCAGGAAAGAGGCAGTGAAGTACAAACCGCGTTTATCTATAGCTGCTGATTAGAAAGACAATACCACCAGTACTTTGTTCTACTGAAATGGAAGAGAAAATAAGAACATGGTGTGCTCATTGCCAGCAGTAACTGGTTCTGTACCTGAGACCTATACAATCACTATTAAAGAAACATGTTGATCGCCTGAACTTAACTGTATAAACCTTGCATTATTTCTCTCCTCCAAAATGTGAGGTTTGAGTATAATCTTTTCCTCTTCTCCATTTTTTTCTGTCACTGGCCCACATCACCTGCCTCATGCAGACGAAGAGGTGTGGCAGTGCATCACCACAGCAGCTCGCTCTTTGTCTCAACTGGTGAATTCTCGTTTCTGAGACCTGACAGTGACAACTGAAGTATAAGAAAGGGGAGTGGGCTAGAGTATCTGGTTTTGGTAAATACTTCGCGTTCTGTTGTGCACAATGAATCTCAAGTACACATGTTGCCGCTATTGCGTTGTTGAGTTTTTGGCACAGAGCTCACAGGAATTTTTCTCTTTGTACATGATTGATTCTACTGAATTTTATTCATAAAAGAAAAAAAGAGCTATATACATGAAGAGTTGTCATTATGTATTTTTTTTTCATGCTGTTCTGCCACAGAACTTTCTTTCAGGGCCAAAATCTGCACTCTCATACTTATGAATTATAGCAAAGTTTGTATGCTTCAATGATAATATAATATTTCTGGTGTCCTTTATGTCAATAAAACAATATTTTACTCAATAGATGAGATCTCTGTGATAAAGGTAAAAGTCCACAAATTATTCAGCTGAGACCTCTAGTTTTTCCTTTGTGTCTTAACATGAATAAAATTCTTCAAAGTTAAAAGCCTAGTGAGCTAATCCAATGTCTGAGATATACTCCTCTAATTTACAGCATTGGTATCAATTTCATATGAAAGATCAGAAGATCAGAAAAAACAGTAATTGAAAAACTTCAGTTAAAAAATGTGGTCTCAAAATGTTCCAAAATAAAAACATTCCTAATTTTAAATGTTATTTTTGAGAACCTCTTCATATGTTTAGCAAATGCACAATATGTTGTATGAAAATGCCAAAAGTACTTTAAAAATAAACAAATTTTCCTACAATACTGTACGAAAACATCATTAATCATCATAAAAACAGCCTTGCTTTAAAAAGGATGTTTTCCTTTTCTTTTTTAAATGCATATTACAATCTGCTATATATTAAATATTGTGTAATACATGGAGTTCAGCAAAATGTAATCTTTTTTCCCTCCAAAAGAATTTTGGTATTTTAACTTTTATTTTCAACCTGTATTGTAATAAAAATCAAACAAGGCATTTTTAATGCAATGAAAATCTCCCAAAATGCAATTGTCAGACAATAGCATTTCCATTTTCTTCAGTAAAACAAAACTTGTCAACGTTCTTAACTGGAATTAATCTATTCTGGTGCTCTGAACCAAATCAAGAAGTTTGTTTTAACTCAGTTTGACATTAAATTGCATTTACATACGGTACCATAGTACAGTAATGGAAGTAGTACAGCACTAAATTGTATGCTGCCAAAGCAAGGAAAATGTACCAGTGGAAGAAACATTCTGCGCTAGTTATATTCTTAACCCCTCTTTTTGCTTCCATTACCAGACACCGTTAAAGAGACAAGATACTGCCTTTTGGCTAAGTTAGTGATTTTTACATTCTTAAACCTGTATGTTCTTCCTGTGCCTTCTTGCTTTATTCCTCTCCAATGGACTAAGACCCTAAACTGCCCTACATCTCTTCCAAGACATTTCAGTTGCATGCTATTCAGTTAAAAAGAAATCAGAATGCATCTTAAAGGATATATATATTTAAGGGATATATATTTTTGGCATGTTAAATTTCCTCAAAAGAATAGTTATTTTGCAGAAACTGTACTTTAAGCTGAGAATTTTTAACACTAAACTACCAACCAGCTTGTAAAAAGGCTGGTCTTTTGTACTCAGTACAGAGTTGTTAGCATAAGTAAGGAACCAAAGGTATCATGACAAAGGCCTGAACCAAGTATCTTCAAGTCAGTGGAGAGATCTCTTAATTCCTCATGGAAACAAAATTGGTAATATACAAGAAGGATAGTCATTGGCTCTGTTTTAAGCATCTAACATAGGCAGGATTCACAGAAACAAGAGCCTTATATTGTCAAAAGAAAGAAACAGAGAAGCTAGGATTAATGCTTATATTGCTGTAATGTCAACTGTGAATACTACCTTATCTAAATCATTTTCTTACTAGGTTTAAATCATTAATACCTTCAAACAAACACAAATTGATGTCTGTTGCCTTTTACTTCACCTTCATGCCAAAGTTTTCTCTGTATACAACAACCAGCTATGGGATTTGTTCTTCAAATATGAACAGACTGCTTATCTGAAGACTGCCATGCTGAAGTCACACTGGCCCAAAATAATTTTCAAAGACTATTATTAATTTTGTTGATGTGAAACTGCTTCCTTGAACCAGGATTGCAATGAGACGATAACCATCTTTTATCCAGCGCTCAAGAAGGGTATCACACTAAGATCCATAGAAAAATTAATTTTAAGCCCCTGGGTGAAAGAAAATAATAATGCTTGTAATATAATGGGAGTTGTAAATGCAGCTGTTAATCCCAAAGTCTTAAAGTTAAGCACTGCATAGGTTTTCTGCCACACTTCTGATTGTACCCTGTGACTTACGTTTTTAATTACCTGCTCAGCCATAACTATAAATACACTTTCAGATAGCTTGTTAGGTAACAATAGGGAAAATAAACTAGCATAGTCCAGACAGTTTCTTAGCCAGAAGAGCTCTTCAGCTTGCTCTTTTCTAATCAGTTCACAAGAGCTGTTCATAGATCATGCATAGATCAGATATCTACAAAAGGAAACATAACAAAGCCAAGATGTTGTATACACCAACATTAGAAACAAATGATAATAAGAGTCATGAACTAGCAGAAGAACCAGTTTACAGTTCCCTATCCATACATTTTTCTAGTTAAACAATTCTTAAAGTGTTTTTTTCTGTGGACAGTCTATCATCAATCAAGTGAAAAATACTTCATTTCAATTTTTATTGCATTTTCCTTTGAGAAAAAATGTTATTTACAAGAGTGTAAGAGTGTATCCCAAACAATAAATAGAGAAACTAAAAGCTAAAATAGCAAACAAGTGCCACTAATAAAGACTTGTTTAGAATTCAAAGAACCTTTTAAATGAGTATCTCTTGGCCAGTGGAAGGCTCTTCTTTCCTATTCCCACTGAATTTATAAACACATGAAACCCACGTGTCAGAATGCTTGAAACAAAAGATGGAACCCCTTCAAGCAGCTTGGATGTAGCTCAACCTCGTGAGCTCTATGTATCACAAGCACCATTGATATATCACATCCAGTCAGCATTTTACCAGCTGGTATGATACCTGTATTGTGACCACAGTGCACTATGCAAAGCTAATGGCTTTCTTGATACACCCATATAATTGCTTCAACAAAGCAACCGCCAGAAGCAATCCATAAAAGTGAAGAATTCCAGATACAGTTTTTATTACTTTGCCCATTTCTCTTCTAAAAATGAAAAGGGAGTTGGGGAAAAAAGTGCATCTTTAGTGAGCATTTTAAGTGCAGCATACCAAAAACATCTCTGAAGAACACTAAAATGAGATGAGTTTTTCAAATGCACAACCTAGATGCCATTACCTATGCTGTGGAGAGCAGCACCACCTTGCAATTATTTTCACGTACCATGCCACCACTGTGACAAACCACTAAGCCAAAAATTATTTTACATCTCATATTACTGAATATATCTCTGTCCTCTTATACCTGTAACACTACACATCTCCTTTTGGGTCCTCTAATAGTGAAAAACACACACACACAAAAAAAAGGCAAACAATTTGCATCATTGCAAACTGAAAAAAATGAAAAACAGATCAGTGACAGATTTCAAGTCCACAAGAAAGATCAGAATCCCTAATACCAAAACTGCAGTAATATCATGTTTGTCTTACGGGTTTGGTGATTTATCTCCTGAAGAACTTCTGTTCTAATCACATTTGTCTGTCGCCGTCTGTTCACAAAATGCAGCCCATGTAACTAGATGAAGTTCCACACATAACCTTCAGAGAGACATATCTAAACAGTTTTCACAGGTATTTAATCCACAAAGATTGCACAACTTCTGAGTAGCAACTTGGCAATTTTTATGCTTATTTTGTTTAAATATTGCCAGTCTAAAAATAATTATACATGCTAGTGATTAACCCTAAGCATGATTGTGAGTGCACAAGGAATATAAATACAGAAAACATATTCTTCAAAAAAAAAAAAAAAAAAGAAAAATAGAAAAAACACTCCCCACACCATCAATATTAATAAGTGAAAACAAAACACAGCCTGACCTCTTGAATTACTCGGGAGATCTGATTAAGTGCAATCAGATTCCAAGCACTACAATGTTGGGAATAGCGTCTCTAACCAAATGCTTTTCTCATCACGAAACATCAGTAATAATGACCTCAAGCTACTTCATCATGAATTTGGTCTGCCTTTGATAAAACACTATGATAGATCTGCAAGATAACGTTATCTTATATGTTCTCCATGATTAACGATGACATTTTTCCTATATAAAGTGCCAAAACTAAGAAAAAAAGGGCCAAAAGGTCACAATCTGAGGAAGAACCCTTTCAGAAGAAAGGGCTGCTGCACAGCCAGTTCTTCCAGCACAACCCACAGGGTCTCTCCAACCAGCCTACCGGTGCAGTTTTAAAGTGACCAGTTAACTGCCTGTGGAGATCCAGCTCCCTAATTATTGATTGACCTATATATTGTTGGCAACAGTTACACCCTAGAGGATCTGATTTGAAAGGCAGTTGAAGTTCACAGTTAAGTAAATTATGAAATAGCCAAGACAACCAGGCCAACTTCCTAAGAAGATTAGGCTCTTCTGTTCAACAGAATATTTGGGGAACCATACAAGAAAGTGAAAACAGGCATAATTTTGAAAGAATAGAGACTCATAGTAGTTCACATGCCAAACAGCTTATATATGCACACAATACACAAAGCCCCAAAAATTCTTTTAAGAATATAGAGTAATCCACTGTGCCAAGACCATCAGGAAGCAAAACTTTTGATGAGTATGTAGTCATAGCAGTATGCAAGGTCTAACTCTCTAGTTAAGTGGCAGCTGCAGCTTAGCTTTCACTCTCTGAAAGGTACCACGGGCATTTGTGGATACATGGTTCACGTTCCTTCTAGCTGACGTTGATAATTATTTTAAGATTAGAAAGCAGACTATACAGGCTGCTTTGTGGACACAAGAAGAGCAATTCAACCTGCCTGATTCAAGCTGCCTTAGGAAAAAAAAAATAATCCAGATTTGCCTTTGCCAAAATTGTTTTTTCGCCTTCATCATTGCACCTTTGTTGAACCTCCTGCCAGAAATTGGAAGCGGGAGGGTTCACTGCTGGAAATAAATGCAGAAGACACACTTCTGAAGCTAATCATTGAATCAAGCAGGGAGGCAGCTGGGTATGGCAGATTGTGAGCAGAACAGGAGATGCACTCTAGCACAATGTAGGAAAAGATTAGGAAATAGAGAGATGAAATGAAAGAAGCATCTCAAGAGGTCTTTTGCTCTATTGCTCTTCAAGAGTAAACTTAAAAAAAAAAAAAGATGAATTCAGATATTATTGTATAATTATTTTATTTATTTGTTAGAACGATGAATGGATTTCTGTCTGAAACACTGGTGAAGTGACACAATTGCTTGTCCTGTATTGTACTGACAAGTACTGTTTCCCTTTTTCCTGTTTATTCCAGTGAATAAAAAGACTTCGTGATAAACCTAAATCCTCCATCCTCCTCTAGAACTACTTTTCAGCAGAAGTTAAGTCTCAGCTGTATGACATGACTCCAGGTGTGGAAAAAAAGGAAAAAAAAGAAAGAAAGAAATCACACAACAACACGTCCTCAAGGAAGATATATATATATATTATTATAACCTTTCTGAATCACACAAAGTACCTGTAGTGGCATCCACTGTGACAAGAGAAGAAAATTCTCCTGGGACCAGTTCATACGTGACTACTCCGTATATTCCCAAATCTCTGTCTGTAGCAACAACACTGATGATCTCTGCTCCTGGCTGTGCGTGACTGCTGATGCTTGTCACATAGGTGGCTTGTTCAAAAACAGGTTGATTATCGTTAATATCTTCTATCTCTATACGAACAAAAGCTTGGGCACTCAGCCCTCCCTGTTGGATAAATCAGAAAAAAATAATTATAAATGCATACAATTGAATGACATGAATCTAGCTTCAGCACATCATTCAAGAACACACTGCAACACAACTGAGCGATGAAAACGTCTATCAAGAACAATTTAAGGTATGCACAGTAAATATCCCAAAATACTGAGTTCAGGCCAGCTACACACTGAGAACAGCTTCAGTATGCTCACTAACAGAATACAGTGCAAAGCCTGAACACAAAACTACTTTTGTTAACACCAACAAGCAGTACACACATCAATTTCTGCTAGTCTGACTTCACACTTGTTTACATTAATCACCTACATGCTGCTTATTCTTTCACAGACAAAAGTCAGGGCTTAGTAACTTTTTTCTGTCTATGAATTTTTCAGATTTAAAAGCGTGACCATTTTAACAGTGAATACAATACTTTTGCAACACTGATTAGGAACAGAGGCTGAGAGCAGACCACTGCAGGACAGCTAGAAGCCTACCTGCCAGGCTGCTGCATGGAAGATCCATTCTCAATTTACCACCCTGGCAGGTTTAAGCAGCTTTGCAGCATACTTATGTATACATACATACACACACACTGTATATAAATATGTAAGTATATATGAATGTAAATTTCATCCATATACAAATTATATAGTACATGCACATGTGTGTGTAAATATATATGTCTATGTACCCCCACTTCACGTACACAGACAGAACAAAACCAAATTCGACTGAAGCACATAGCTGAAAATATTTTTTCATGTCAAATTCATAACTGCTTACATAATTTTATTTCAAGCACGCCTGTGATTTTGAGGGAGAAGAGGTCTGACCATGCTTTCCAGGGGGCTTGGCTCAACTTTTCGGATCATGTTTCTTTCCCCTACGCTAATAGCTGGGAAAAGCGCCAGGCAGCATGCATTGCTTCAGTAAATGACCCTCTTTGCCATCCCAGGCTTGGCTGCTAGGCTGCTCTCACCTGGGTTGCTACAGGCACCCACATGGACCTCCCCTAAATACCACCTGCGCAGACAGAAAGCCACCTTTAGCTCTACAGCAAAATTGGAGAAGCAAGAAGAAAGTGCAAACTGGCTTATCACATTACACTGCAGTGAAATCATAATTTGCCATGGCAAAACAGTTTTGTGGCAATCTGGAAGAGAGTTCTGTGGGTGCTGAAGCATTGACCCCACAGGGCCCTGGAGTGAAACAAATGGCAATTTGTCTCTCATAGCCACATAGCCCCTGCAGATCAGTTGGGAGGAGGGGTTATACTTAGGTAGCTTTTTCTTAAAAATATATAAAATAAAAACTCACAGCAAATTCTGTGGCAGTGATGTGTATAACATAGGCTTAAACCATCAGATGCATGTGTACCTTGCACACACCACACACACTGCATCAAGGCACAGCTGGAGGAAGGACCCTGGGAGCATGGTGTTGGGATCAATTAGTCACTTACAGAAACTGCTGAGACAGACGGGATGCTGGCACATACAAATGACAAGCTATGCTGTGCACATCCAAACTTCATTTTGCAATTGCAGTACTGGTGATACACAACATAGCTTGTAGAGATATAAAAAACATCTATATCCTATGTCTTGATTACTTTCATGAAGGTTGGGTTTAACAGTATCTAATGATTTAAACTCATTATTATTTTTTCTTGCAGTGTAAGAATGTCTCCGAAATTATTTTTGAGTTTATTACTCACACAAGATGAGAATTAATTTTGTGGAGAAAATATTAGCGTTCTCCCCAGCTTTCCATCGGGATTTTTGTTTGACTTTGTGTAGTAGCAGTATCCCTGTTGGGTGGTAGTTCCATGAAAGCTCAGAAAATTAAGACTGTGCCTATATTTCACCTCAAAACTAGGAGATCTGGCCCACATCCTCCTTGTGGCACACTTGGGTTTTCTTCTGAGGAAAGCAAGGCCACAACAAGCCATGGAGCAGTCAACCAGCACCTGGGGAGCAGGGCAAGGCACTGTACAAAACAGTTGTGGACTGCCAGAACAGTTGTGAATCACGGCACTGAAATGGGGAACAGGAGATACGCGTATTTAGTGGGCTTACTGCCTCCACCCCAACCCCGCTGCAGTGTGAGCATTTCCCCAAGGTCTTGATTTCCTTGAGAAGGAGATCACTGCACAGGACCTAAAACCTATGTGCTCTGTTGAAGCCCACAGTCAGAAGATGCCCTGGGGCTGCAGCTCCACAGCTTTCAGGTATTCTAGGAGAGGAATTAGAAATAATGTTTTTAAGGAAAGTGAGTGGGCCAAGGAAGAAATTAGGTCAAGACTATAAAACATCTAAAAAGAGGAAAGGTTAGAGCAGCATGAAACCAAACTGCAAAAAAGCTCATGATAATGTGTTTAGCTGCTTCTTCCAAGTCTCATTATTGCTAAACAGACATGAAAAACCAAAACCCTCTCCAGAGGATTTATATTTATCCTATGGTGTTATGTAAAGACTGTAAAATATTTGGAAATAGAGTCAGTCTGGCGATATGGGAGAAGCAAGTTGGAGACCTACTAACTACTTAATCTCCCAGAAGAGACCGAATCTTATGATGGAGACAGACCCTACTTTTCCTGAAGCGTCAGTGTATTCCCTCACATGAGTCAAGAGCAATATTAACTTGGTTATGGCACAGTTCTTGCTCTGGCTATGAAAATCTTTAAGTAACATCCCCAGTGAGAAGGAATAACTGCTTCTATTTCTAAACACATGGATATATCTACTCAGAGGCAAAGCTGATCTTCCAAAACATGAAGGCTGATTTAAACAAGTATGTTGTTGACAGAAAATTACATTTGTCAAAACATATTACAAGCAACAAAAAGCCACAGTTCATTTTGAAATCCTGTTTCTCAAATGTTCAGATATTTTAACTACTGTTTTGATGTGACAAAAACTAACAATTATGTAGGCTAGTATAAGAATCCTGTGATTCTAGTGGCCCATACAGTAAGAATAGGACATACAAAGCTACCACCAAGTCAAAATAACCATGAGATATATTTTCTTTTCTTTTACAGGACTTGTAAGAAAATATAAAGCTATTAGTACCCCTCTTCATTATCTTTAAAAAAATATTTGCCTGTAGCAGGAGAGATGCTTGAGATTAACAAGTAGTAGAAGCAATGCTGTTTTGAATAGCTCTGTTTGGTCTTGTTGACATAAAATTTTTAAGAATCTGTCAAGATTTCCACTACAGTATCCAACCTTTTTGATCATTGAATGGTGCTGTCAAATTCTTGATCCCAACTGAATTGTGATATACAGGATCTCTAATATGAAAACATGTTTTCTTTTCTTTATTAAACCTAGAAGATGGTATGTAATCTTCAAGTCCCCATCCTGTCGAAATGGAGAGGATCTGCCAATTATTTCACAAGCAAAGCTTCTAAAGAAGTTAAAGCTTTTGAGTGTTGAGTGCTTATCTCTACATTAATTGCTTCAGTGTAAAATACAAAGAAAACTGGACAAGTATTGTGTTTGCTAAAAAAAAAATAAAATCAACAACAAAAAGGATGAAGAGCAAAATCTGTCTCTATACTCAAAGACAGCATAAGAGCCAATGAGGCTTCAGTATCATTAGAAGTTCTTCAGAACCTAAATAAATATCAGCCTACATAACTGGCCGAGTTGAAGTGTTTAATGAACTGTTGTTCATGTACCTCTATAAAAGTGAGCTGTAACATAAAAGTTAGTAATAGCATACTCTGTGTTGGTAGGCAATTTCATGATCTGCTGTAAATGAGTTTGAAAGAAAAGATACACTTTTTTTTTGGGGGGGGGGGGGGGGGGTTGGGGGGGGGGAGTAAAAGTACTGCTATACTTCAGCCCTGAAGCCTAAACCTGATCTCTTCTTTCCATGATAAAACTTTCACTTACAATCTCAAGACAAATTGAAAATTATGCCAGCTTTATTTTTTTTAGTAGGGTTTTTATTTTTATTAAAGGAAAAGATCTTAAAAAATACTCTTACTGTTCAGGTAAGATGTTTACCTATTTGTCTCACAGTATGTCAACGCTCCTGTTGTGAACAACAGAACTCAAAGACTTTATATGCAATTACTTACAAAATGCATGGTTCAGCAGGAACCCAGGCACAGTACTGTGGTACTGTGTAATACTGCAAGGCAGCTTTAACCATGTATTCTGTGACAGCAAGGTCAGTTAATGCACAATACATAAAGCTCAATTTTTTCCTCTGTTCTTAATTTTTTAAATATGTGCACTTTGGCTATGCAAGCATTCTCAGTATTTTAGCTGAGTTTTGAAAAACTGCTTCATAACAAGGAGCAGGTGACAACACCCAGTGTAAGGCCACACATAATCCTGAGTAAATTCAGTAAGTAACCATTTTGAGTATGCAGCACACAGATGTGATTCATAATGCTCTATAAAACCATACCTTCACATTTAGCAGATGCACTTGTATATGCAAATAGATGTGACTACTTTATGATCTACTTTAAAAAACTGTCATTAAAAAGTCTTAGTTTCTACAAGGACATCTGATTTTGAAGTAGTTTTCAGCATCCAAAAGAAATCTGATCTATTCAAAAGCGGTTTTTCAGAAAAGGATGACGACTAATGACTCAAAGATAAAAAAACTAGAAAAGCTACCAATTAAGCCTTAACTTAATACTAATTAACCACAGATGAAAAGAAGCATTCTTGTTTCTTTTATATGGCATTCCAGGTTTTCAGTTTTTCAGCTGCTACATTATCTCTGCAAAAGGTTCAACATGCCATATGCAGGCTGCTTTGCTCCCTCTGACCCCAAATAGTAGGCGTATCTGGGTTACAGGGTATTAAAGGAGCTCTTTGTGTCATTGTCCGCCAGCAGCCTGAAGCGGGAGGACAGGGAAGAAGGAGTCCAGACTAGCTGATGAGAACGCAGGATAGCATCCTTCCCCACTGCATCCCAGATTAAGTAGTCAAGGCTTCCCAAGGGCTGCAGGACACTCACCCACACTCCAGAGCCAAGGCAGAACCAATTATCTTTGGCTCACTTCCAGAGGAAAACAAGCAAGATGAGAAGTCACTGTGGCACAGACTTTCAAACAAGCCCACCACCACCATTCAGTGACAGCTGTCAAATCCTAATGAAGGGCAGCCTTACCAAAGCTCTTAAGAACCTCACCTGCAAGAAAGGGCAAAAACAAAGTAGCCCACCTTTTACAAAGAAAAAAAAAAAAACCAGGTTTGGGGTTTTTTCCATCATCTGAACTCTCATCATGGCATACAAATTTCTCCTGGATTCCGCCATAGCCAAGCATGTGCTTCTAACAAACTTAGTCTTATGGAGAGACTTTACAGAAACCACACAGATCCAGCTGGGATTGGACACGTTTAAGCCCATAATGATGCATACAATCCCACCACTGCAAGGATGTGGTATGGCACCCCTTACACTGTGAGGGCCATAGAAGCACAACATCCTGCCTGTCCTCTGCAGTTTTTGAAGCTTCCTGGCACGCTGATAAAGAAATGGTAGACTTGTACATGCACTGCATTATCTAGAGAGGTGTTTGTTGCTGGAGCTGGAAAATCCCGAGAGCAACCTGTGCAAGCATAGGTCTTCCCCATTTTTGAGGGGAAAAACTGCATACGCCAGATCTTCAGAATGTTGAAGCTGGACATGCTCCTGAAGGCCTCTCATTGTGCACCATCAACCCCAAAATTGTGCAACTTGGAGATTTTGGCTTTGAAAACCAGACAACTATTGTCCCTAAACAGATGATATAGGTGCCAGTAGGTAGAATTTAAACTAGCATTATTCCAATTAAGTTTCCATGGACCATAACAGGCTTTGTTTTTGTTTTGATTTTTAAACATCTGCAAGCATTACTATTGTTGAAAGAAAAAGAAAGATGACAGGCATAAAAATGCAAATAAACAATAGGATTGAAATATGCATGATACATAGCAATAAAGTTTGCCACCATACAGCAGCAAAAACATATGCTGTAAAAAATAAGCTTTCCTGTATGAGAATGAATTCATGTTAGGACTAAGATAGAATCACTTAAAAGGAGTAATGGAAGCATAAATTTGCATATGTAACTGTTTGGACACCCTTGGGCAAGCAGGAAAACACACTGTATTAGTACCCACCCCAGTCATGTTTCAAAAAGAAACAAAAAACATAAGCAGCAAAACTTATCAGATCTAACTTCCACACATTCAAATGGGAAGTAGTAGCAACTTTGTTCCCTATGCATTTGAAAACACTTACTAGAACTCCTGTTTTTCCATATTTTCTTTTTGTAATACTTGATTTCACAGGAAGTTTGATCTAAATCTCTCAATTGTTTGTGAAGTTTTCCAAAATAAAATTTCTTTAAAATAAAATCAGATGAAGGCAAACATTTCAATTTTAGTATCAATACAAGAAAGTATCTGACTAGAAGTTCAAAGACTCCTGAAATGCCTACCGAAACTCTGATCTGTCACAATTGCAAAACACAGCTGTTTGCAGCTGGGACTAGCTGGGTGTAATTCCAGTCAGATCTGGTGTGCAAATGACAAGCGTGTGACCCTTGCTATGGGAGCAAAATGTCTATCTTCCACAATCCATGTACAAAGGCCCAAAAGTAGGGCTAAATGCAGATGCCATGGATACAGTGCAAACTTTTCTATAAGCTAGCTACATGACTTCTTTCCATATAAAAGCATTTCAAGGAGGAGGACCAGATACACGTGTGAAGTGAGAGACTTTGGAACCCAAATCAGTGCTGTCAGTTGATAAAGCTAACACTATGACCCCACTTAAGTCAGTACGATGGCTCCCACATACTCACAGGATGTTTATTTAACACCAGTTTAACAGAACCTGCTTTGTGCCTTCCTGTCCATGGGCTCTTGTGGGCCATTTCAGTTCTCCCATTACTGCTTCTAAATAGGGCATAAAAGACAAAACCAACAAGATCCAAAACCATGTAATGGAGCAGGCATGAACAGGTGGAAGAAACTGATAGCCCTGCTGTAAGATTAGCTGAGCACCACCTGGAAAACACTTTTTCTCCTCATTTCTAATTAACTTTGTTATTTTCTCTCCTCTTCATCTCTCTTCCCTCCTCTTTGTCAACAGTGACCCTTCACTCTTCCCCCAACTTCTTTGTATGTGTTTCTCCCCTGATCACAGCCTCCACCTTGAACTGCACACCTAACACATTTAATCCATCATGAACAGCAGCAGAGTGCCAGGAGATAAAATAACCCACTACAGTTCCGCTGTAGAGGTGGCTGGTGGCTCAGCATTTTTTCAGGCATACTGGAAATTTTGAAAGGCAAATATTGATTTTTGGTGCTTCAGTATTGAGGTGTCAGATGACCTAATTTTTTGAAGTGCAATCAATAGAAACTGTAAAGTGCTGGGTTCCAGTAAAAAGATCAGGTCTTGTCTGTCACAGACAAGGGAATCAAAAATTGAATCCTCCTCTCCATTACTGAACTACTGAAAACAAGGTCCCTAAATGGAGATAAATCACAGACCTATCTTAAAAATGAAACAATCTATAGTTTCAATGCATTGCCCATTTTCCTATAACTTTTGACATGAAGAGTATCATCAAAGCAACAATTTAAGAAAAAAAAACTTTTCTCATGTAAAAAAAAAATCATGTAAACCTATTTTCTTTTAGATTTTCAACGTACATGTTCTTTATACAGATCCAAAACATGTGAGGACCTGCACAAAACCAGCACTGGATGTAGGAGAAAAATGAAGCTATCAGCTATTGCAAAGTAGTTTTCTCGTGTTTTGTATAGTATTATTGACTGCTTTATTCTTCAACTTTTTGATATCTGTACTTAGGTGTACACTATGAAATTTTGCCTAGAAAGGAATTTTGAAGACAGAAATTACATCCCAGAGAAATTCCAAAATGGCCACAGACTTCTGCTGGAGAAGTTTCAGACATTGTCCCAAAAAAAGACTTAAGTTCAGAAGTAATCTGTAAGATAGAGTTGTATGTCAGGAAACAAACAAAAAGTGATATGATGCTATTTCTCCTCAAAAAGAAAACTATAGAAAGAACATATTGCGAAAGGCAGTATTAATGTAAAAGAATGCTTCTGTAGCCTCTGAAATAAACACTGATTAGTCACTGTTAAAGAAAAATGCAGGTGCATTACACACATACATCCAAATTCAACAGCATACAAATATACCCTTGACCACTACATCCTCTGAACACAACAAATAGCACCAAGCACCAACTGCAGCAAGTCCATCTACTCACGAATACAGAAATCACAATACACTGAAGAAATTTGGAGAATTATAATGAAAAGCACATATGTTTTATGAAAAACTTATTTCTAGAAAAAACAGCTTTTTCAAAAAGTGTATACTAGATAGCTTAGGACTACTTTAAATGCAAGCATAATATTTGAAGTACAAAATAAAAACTTTATAGACAAATTTTTTTTGATGTTTTTCAGCTCAACTTGTACTGTAAAACGTGACCTGAATAATATGAATCCCTCAGTTTAAAACAGTTGTTAAATGTGATGTTTGCAAACAGCCAGTAACCTTTCTCTTCAGTCTTCTCACAGTTCACTGTGAAAGAAAGTAAGAAAAGTAGTGAGTGGTCTCCTTTCTGGGCACCTTGTTGCCAACAGCCTTCAGATGGTTTTGTGATCATCACTAAATGAAGCAGAGAGTTATTTTCCCCTTCTTTTTGAGGAGACACTTTACCAAAATCTTCTGTTACATGTCACCCTATAGAGTCCACCCCTGAGCAGCTTGATGTGTGATGTGAACAAACATCTCCACAGTATGTTTCAAAGGAAGACGATCTAAAAGAACAACTGCATAGCGCTCTTTACAGCTTTAGGCAGTTTTACCCCAGTGTACATCTGGATTTGACAAGCAGAACTCTTCTGAATTTTCAGTCCACTGGCCTGTCCAAGGAAATGGCCTGTTCTTCATAATGTTCTTTGTTGTTTTCACCATTCTTTTGACTCCTCCTTTACCCTGCTTTGGTTCACACTGGCCTCAAAGCATACAAACTAGGACAAAACTAAATGAAGGCACTCCATGATAGCACTTAATTCAGCTAATACACTGCAGTTGAAGTCCACCAGTCCTGAAAGGATCAGGAAAATCAACAAGGACTAACACATTCTAGAAATGTTTTTTTAATACCTCATTTAGGAGTGACTCTGGATTGCACAGTGAACTTTTTGAACTTTTATCAGTTTAGGTCAAAACTTGTTTAGTGAAGTATCATTCTGTCCTCTGTAGAGTCAAGAAAATTTATTCATAAATCATGCAATTTTCACATACTCCATTTCCCTGTAAGGGTACACACACAGCACATCCAAATTTGCAGATGTAGTCACAAACCTGGCATTACAGAAGGGCAAAACTTACCCCATCCACAGCTTTTACTAAGAGATCGTAAGTAGTTGGATCTCCTTCTCTGTCAATATCTTGAGACACACAGATTTGACCAGTACGGGGATCAATCTGGAAGGTTTTGGATTTTTCATAATAATGGAATCCATCATAAAGAAAATACTCAATTTCACCAAACTGGTCAGCATCAGCATCTGTTGCCTTGACCTGCAGGAAAACAGGAAAAATGAAGGCAGTTTTAAAGATGCCTTTGAAAGAGACTTTGTTTTAAAGATGCCTGTGTTTTGAAAGCAAACATGCATACACACGATGCCCTATGAGTACAAACATGCCCTAAGCTATCTGTTTACATTTTGTAAAATGACAACTCAGATGCTGACAGCATAATTACTGCAACAAGAATAGAAGATCGATTAGACCATGTTTGTAACATACTTGTTTATTTGTCAATAATCATCTCAATCAAATGAACATCCCTTAACTGGAAAAGACACGCACATTAAGCCATGTCACTAGGCCATACATTAAGCTACTCTCCCTTCCTGTTATTTTTATCAGCAGAGGTAATTCACACAGTTCTTGGATGAATTATCATGAATATTACATGTGCATAGAGAAGTGATGCAGGACATTCTTACTGAAAGTGTTGTCTGAAAGATTTCCCAGAGCTTAATTAAATCCTTAATTTAATCGAGGGCTTGGTGACACAGTGATCCATGAAAGGCAAGGGCTAGAGGGTGCTTTAATCTGCAGTCCTCTGCAGAGCCAGATATCTGCCAGCACCACTGAACACAGCCATCACCTGCATGCACAGCACGAAACAAAGGATGTATGGACTGCAGTAAGTTCCTGGGAGAGACCAGGTTCCCTTGATCCCAAGCACAGCCTTGGATAGAGTTACAGATGCTGAACAACAAGACCAACATTTTTTCAGCTCTATTAAGTACATTTAAAAAGCAGCATGAAAACTGCTGCAAATCCCAAACACTGTAAACAACTACTTTAAAGCAAGACTTCATTCAGAGGGATGTCCACCTGCACCAACAAAGCAGAAGTCAACAGTCATTAAAAATACTTTTAAAATGTTTTTATAATGTCAGAAGGCTTTGCCCATAAAATATACATATGCCCTATGAGAGGCTGAGGGAAGTGGGCTTGCTTAGCATAGAGAAGAGGTGGTTTGCAGGGAGATCTACTAGAAGCCCTCCATTATCCAAGAGGATGTTACTGAAAATACATCAGGGTCCCTCTTCAGGTGCAGGGCAGGAGGAAAAACAATGGTCACAAGCTGCAACAGTACTGTCTGGATGAAAAGACATACTGTTGCTATGAAGATGATAGAGCTCCCCGCCCAGAAAAGCTGAGGTCTCCATCTTTTGAGTTCCAAGACCCAAGGGGGGACAGCCATGAGCCGCCAGAGTTGTCTGGCCCCAAGACCACCAGAGACTTCCCACCAACCCTCCATCCACAGCCCAAGGAATGAACTCTGACAGGCAATGCTAGCACTGCAACAAGGCTGTGCTGCCTCACCAGCCACTAAAAAACAAATACATAGGACGCTGAAGTGTAAAGCTGTTGCTCTTCAGCTGAGGGGTAGATAGCTTAAATATTTGGCAAACAAAGAAGTATTGTACATTACAGCAATAAAATTGAAGGCACAAAGTCCCCGATTAAAAAAATTGTGCTGAGTTTGGCTTTCTTGTGGTATATGCCATCAGGAATTTTTTCACTTTTAAAATAAGATTTGAGATATCTGTAAACATAAGTACACAATAAAATAGACTGCATTTTTAGTTTGTGACTACTGGAGATACTTGAAAGGTTTCTCTTCTTCATCTGGCTTAATTTTCTACTTCTTTGAAGAAAAGTCCTTTTTTCTTGCCTGTGAGTACAATGCCTGAAGACCTAACCAGAACTTCAGAAACCTTATAACCACCAAGTATGGGAGTTTAAACCCAGTCAAGTTCCCCAAGAAGACCTGTGAGACCGATCACCTGCCCTGACCCAGGTTTGTAGGCTATACCCGCAGTCATGAACCAGGGAGGGCGGGGGTTTGGTGTGCTACTGCACAGCTGCCTGTACTGTTGGACATCTGGCACAGTTTTAGGCATGTTTTTGACAGCAGCCAAGCAGGACATACCAGGGACTATTCCTAGCAAAGTCTGGATGAGCTCATCCTGTTTCTTTGGAAGGGGGACAAATGAATTTGTGTGTATGGACACAAGCTGTGGCAAGTCAGTGGCCACAAGGCTGGAGAACAGGCCCCAGCTGCCTTCCTCACTGGTATAAACATGTGGTCAAGACCACTCAGCACCTTAGTGTTGCACTCACCTCTTGGCCCTCAGAGGAATCATTTTGGCATTAGGGTACTGAACTGGGACTGAAGTAAACTCACCTGAATGAAAACATGGCTTGTGAGGGCACAATCATAGAAGTGGGGGGAAAGAAACTGTGTACAAAGAGTTTAAGCAAATAAGGCTAAAACTTACCCTAGACCAGTTACTTACATCAGAACTTCAAGGTGACAGATGTCCCAAAAGATGCACATTAGTTCAGACCCTTTTTTTTTTTTTTTTTTTTTGCTCCTTTCTGTCTTAAAGCACTGTATGGATTTGCCTGCTTCTGCATGAGATGATCCACTTTTTTGTATGTCAAGAGATATCTCTGACTGGGATTGTGCAGCACACTCCATCACATCCCTTTTTCAAGTTTCTTACAGCACTTCAGGCCATTAAACCAGGATTTCTGGCACTGCAGATGGTAGGGAGCCCTGCAGTTTTAGAGCCTTTCATGCTCCCTTGCAGTCTGCAACCCCCAGCTATAGCACAGGGTGCAATTCATGGCCAGTCCAGTTCAGTGACTCCAGTCCAATGACTCCTCCTGGTTAAGTTATAGACAAAACTCATCCTCAACTTCAGCATAACCAAGATCTGGCCCTAAGCATGCTTTACAGCTATACATAAATGAATTCTACCACATGTATTTTATCACTCTTGTACCTTGTTATTGCTGTTATAAAAGACAATAGAACAGAAGTCTAGCATGCCCTCTGTATTCAATCATGGAACAGTAATTCATTTGGTCCTTAGGAGAAAAATACTTTAACTTATTTTTTGTGCCTGAAATCTAGTGACAATAATGAAAGGTCCTGTGTCATTATACCTATACATAGTTACATGTGTAAATGCTGACATTTGTCTGCAATTGAATGTGGGTGAGTAATTACAAGTGTGAAGTTTAGCCTATTATGTTCAGCCACTTGTTTTCCTTCTTTTAGATTATGCAGTCCTTAGACTTTTAACAGTACATGCAAAGGAAGGATGACTGATGAGTTTAAAAGGAAAATGCTTCAGTTCAAAGCAGTATGGCTTTGAAGGTCTAACTGATCAATAAATGATGCCAGAATTAAATGGCATCAATGTCTGCATTTATAAAAATATGATCTCTGTCCAAGTCCATAGTACCCATTCAATTTTCACCCACTTAACAGTTTTTTCATCATTTTTTTAATCTGCAGTTTTACCCATGGAGTCTCTGCTCTGAAGATGAAAAGAATGAAATTACAAATGAAAGAATAATTTACTGTAGCAAACAGAAGTTGAATAGCACTACAACACCTGAGGTCTAGGGAGCAATTATCAATACAAGCTGATTTAGAAGGTTTGTGTGTTTTCACTGGATTCAAGTTCAAGATACAGGTGAAGAGAACAAGTTACCACACATTTTACGAACTGAAGCATACTGTAGTCATGAGCCAAAGCATGGCAGGGTATAACAGTTGCACTAGGGCATTACAAGCTGTACTAGTACCATTCCTATAGGGTATTACAGTAATTAAGTGTTCAATAGCTTTGAGTTACAGCAGTCCCAGCAAAAGGAAATGAAGGCAGCAGCGAGAGTTTTCACAGTGCATTGATCAAGAGCTTTGTGTGCTGGCAATAGCACAGAGGTGATAGAGCTGAAAGGATTTATGGGCCTTGGAGGTGGGGAAGGCAAGAGAGCACAAAGCTGTAACTTCAACTGTTCTGTAGGCTGAATGTGATAATATGATATCGGGAGCTGGGAGAAAAGGGGGGGGGGGGGGATGGGAAATTAAGCTCTCAGGGCCTTACTTATTCTTTAGCTAAATACATTTTCAATGTGCCAAACTGAAGATGTGTGTAATTAAGGAGTGTAAACTTGGGAGTAAGTAACTACAGGACAAAGCATTCCCAAGAAACATTTCTAAAAGCCAACAAAAGCCATGGCTTAGCAGCATGATAACTGCTGGTTGGACTCCTCCAGTCAGTCACGTTTTCTGTAACCTACATCCTTTATTTCTGCACTTTCTAGACCACAAGTTTGTCAAAAGAAAAAGAAAGTTTCTTTTGCCCTGCTGACACTACCAATAAAGTAAAAAATGGCTAGAACAGTGATGTACGCTCAAGAGGAGGAAGGTGGAACCTAGAGAAGTGTTATGGAGAACAATAAAAAAAGCTGAGCAATCAGTGTGATGCTCAGATTAGTGCATGAAGCAACAAATGGTGGGAACTGTTAGAAAAGAAAGGGTATAAAATATAGCGATAAAAATAATTGGTGTCTTTAAATGACCAAGTATCAGACATTAGAAGTGCAGAAATAACTTTCTATTTGCATGTGGAAAGAAGGCCTCATCTCAGAGAAAAAAATAATGTGTACTTGAAGATCATTAACTTCATCTATATGTACACTTTAATCCTACAACACATGTGGAAGTCCAAATGGAGAAAAAAATTCTGGCACCATGCTCAGATAGATGGGAACAGAAAAATCTTTTTCAGTGTTATACTAAGGAAGAAGAGACTTTACAAACTAATAGAAAGCATACATTTGGTAGACTGTCAGCTGGTTCCACTCACTTCAGTGGGACTATAACAACTCACAGCAATGGGCAATCTTTCCCCATATTCTAAGTACATGAAACAGTGTTGTCAATAAATGAGTAATAGATATTATATAGAGAATTTATAATTCCCTAAAGTTCAAGTCATTTCAAAGACTAATCCATTTTGACAGAAAAGTTCCCACTGCTTCAAAACCTTGAAGCATATGTTTAACTGTCACCCTACTGTTTTGACAGATGAAAATAAAGTTCCTGTCTATAGATTTAGGTATTTTCATTTTTTTCTAAAGACATTATTTCCTGTTTATTAACAACTGAGTATTTTGAAAAGCAGAACAAATATTTTAAGTTATATACAAAATAGAAGTGACCTGTGCACATAAAACCACACCAGAGAATACAGTCCAATTAACTCAATATGCAGACAAAAAATTCAGGGCATGCATTTTGCATTCTATTTAAAGACTGTTTCTAGGACTTCGGTAGTGTGCAGCCTTAAAGCTGACTGCTTTGCTATATTGAATTGCACATGTGGGTGACCAGATTTCATTTTACGGCTTTCACATTGACAATAAAAATAGGCTACAATGGGAAAGAGCAGGCAGTCTGGCCAAAACATTCTTGACATTGGTCATCTCTGACAGCAATTAATTGAGACTAAAAAGTACTAAATTAATTTTTCACAGCTTAAGAATTGTTCCCATACAACACACATTTTGTCAAGTTTCCTCAATTTGATTCCAGCAAGCCAAGATGCAGCTTTTATAGTTCATGGAGCCTGCTTGGGGTCTCTCAATGTCAAAATTTAAGACTTTATTTTGTGTATAGAAGGTGCGTTTAATGCTTTCAGTCGAAGCGACATTGTGAAAAGCAAATTAACTGCTGGTAATCAAAGAAAATCAGAATGTAAATAAAACCCATTCTCTACTACTCCAAAATCTTCCTCATCAAAATATAAGGCAGGTCACTACATATGGATACAGACAAAGGGAAACTACCAGGACACTGAAAGGAAGCAATTCAATAACACAGTTACAGGGCTGATGAGTGGTATAAAAATAGTCCTGTCCTACAAACATCCAGGGGTCACCAAACCAAATTCCAACACCCTTCATATTATGGGACACCAGAAATGTTCATGGCAATACAGCAATGCCTAATGACAAACCCTTACCAGACTAGTCCTGCAGTACAATCCAAATGCCATCACAACAACTGACCATGAGTATTTTGGAAGCATCCATCACTTCTTTCCAAGAAGGAGAGAGAGCGCACCTGTGTTGTTGGATTTTTTTTTTTTTGTACTTGTGAGCCAACCCATGAGGGAGCATGGCATATCCATATAAAACCCCAAGTTTTTTAAATCAGATAAGCCTAACCCCATTTCACACATGAATCACATAGATCACACCAATTTTTATCTTAATAACATATTGATTTTTGTTTCGTAACATTTGGTACCTTCACTTCATCTTTCAAGTAAATGAAAGGAAACATTTGACTTGATGTATGATGGTGAGATTTTAGCTTTTTGTCTTCTTTTCTAACTGATAGCAATGAACAAACCTGCTGATATTGACATACCTGCAATTTACTGCTATCAGTTAATCCATAGAAAAAAGAAAAATAAAATAATTGGTGGAGAAAATAGCATGAGTACATTCAGCATCATGCTTTCATTCTGAAATCTAGTCATCATCCAGTAAACCAAGGGGGATCCAGAAAGAACTGTGCATGTCAGTCCAAACAGTAATCTGAAATTCCTGCTCTGATGTTACCCAGAGCCTGAATTCACTGCTATTTAAACCAGAAGTTCCTGACGTGCCTTTAGTTTTGTTTCTACACCTCCCCCAAAGTGGCGTGAGCAGCTAAATCCCCTTGATGCAAGCCAGGATCCAGAAATCTGGGAGTCAGGTTCAATCTGCAAGGCAGGCCCTTATCACACTTAATACATCAATAGGATCAGGACCATCACAAAATACAGCTGTCAATATCTGACTTCATTCCAAACAGCAGTGCTGCTAATATCTACTTACTACATGATAGAGTAGTGATTAGAAAGTGTGTTTTAGGAGCAGGAAGCTTAGGGTCCAATGCCAAGATCATCTGCTAAGAGATCCAGCATCTATTTGGTCAGTCCATTTGGTCTACATTTCCGTCCTTCCTTCCTTACTGTGCAAATACAATCTGGATTTATATCATTTATTTTTATTGCCTATGTAAAATGGAAGAATAGAAATGGAGAACATATTTCTGAGGAAGGTAAACTGTCATAGCAAACAGAAAATATTTCCAGGACTAAAATACTATTTAATCAAAGGTGACCCCTACTTTTCAGTAAAAGCAAAACAGCGTGTTCATTAATGCTGCTCATATACTGTTATAATTTTAGATTTTATAGCACGCTAAAGACCTGCTATGCACAGTTAAGAATTTAAGTACAAATCCATTTTTATTCATTAACTTTAGCAAGCTGCAGAGTTCCAAGTCTAAGAACCTCTGCTAAGTAATAGCAGAGAACAAAAGTTTTCCTATTCTGTGCTAATTGCATAAAGCAAGGAGTTATGAATAATGATTTTAATAATCTAGAATATGTCACAAATATATTTTGTATATACCATGTTATTTTGATGATCTTACACTGGACCATGTTTTAACTTTTGGGGGTTGTATTCATTTTAATATTGCATTTAACAAGATGATTTATAAGGATTTGTAAAGAACTCAGGGTACCAGCTATCTTGTTGCTTAAGATGTTATTCCTATTACAGTTCCTTTGTATGAATAAGTTGATTATATGACTTTTCTAGGCACTATATCATATTACATTAATTTTAATTAGAAGAAATAATTTTCTTGGTTCAGATCAAATCAATATAATTACTATATAAATATCTGGAATGTGATATACTAGCTAATTGAGCCTAAATGATCAAAGTAGATATCCTGAATGAAGAGTAGATGTGTGACCTTAAAGCAGAACACTAAGGATAAAATAATCTTTCAATTATACCATTGTCTGTAACAGAGGAATTGAAGGAGGATGGTTACAGAGGAGAGAAAGAACTGCAGATGTGGATAAGCAGCCTTGTCCATTTCTTGGGGGCACCCAGGCTTGCACAACTGGCCAGCTCTAGGAAGTGACCCAGTAAAACCCTGTCATTAAAACTTGCTGTTATTGTTGCATTATTAGATTTCAGCCAGCTCTGATCCTGATGCAGCTGAGCCCAGGGCAAGTGGTGGAACGGCAGCAGGAAAACACCTAAAAACTCTTGCAGTAATGGCACATACTTACAACAGGCTGAAACAGCACACTTACATGTGTTTATGCAAGCATTTTCCAAACCCTCAAACCAGTCTGAGCAGCTAATCGCTGCCCACAAACCACAGTGCTCAACCAATATTCCTGGCTTGTCTGATACAGCTATTTATGGAGCCATGCTGTGAACAAGATCACTAAGAACAGAGCTTAAATTCCTCCCAAGACATACCAATCAGAATAAATATTCTTGGATTTTATTTGTATTTAGTCAAATTACTTCAAAAATTCTTTTCCTACTTCACTTCAATTACACTAGGAAGGATCAATGAACAGCCAGGATGGAAATCAGATTGATTTTTCTGCAAGAAAAAAAGGTTTTGTTACTGCACTTTCATAGTAAATAAACACCACATGTGTGCTGCCTAAATTGCAACTTTCAGATTTCTGTATTTGTTAGGTAAATGTGGTGGTTTAACACAGCTGAAGGGCTCATGTGGCAGATTAACAGGAAGGCTTGCTGCCTCTGGAGAACCAGCCTTCAAAATACCATTACTGGCCAGAAAACCCTTGCAGAAGGTTATCTTGGGAAACACACTGTTTTGATTAAGCCCAGAGGATCTCAGAGAGGGTCCATCCAATGTGAACTCCCTCCCAGGCTTGCCTTATAACTGAAGCTGTGCTATGCATTAGGTTTGGATGTTTTCTGAGGCACCAAATTGACCCCCTTTCCATAAGTCAGGAAGAGTCCTCCTTTAAAAAAAAAAAAAAAAAGTCAATCAATGCTACACAGGTTCTTTTGCATTCCTCACAGTACCATCCTTTGACTTGCAGATCTAGTTTATTTACTTCTTGAAATAGTGGTGGGCTCCCTTCTATCCTATATTCTTTGTGCAACAGGTACTAAAAGTCTTTCAAGTGTTTGGCCCACTTCTTGTTTATGTGCTAGAGACTGCCTACCCTCCCATATTCTTCCACAGAAATCAGAGCTTTAAAAACCCTCATGGTGAGGTCTGCAGTTTGTGGCACCTTCAGAAAACTGGTTCCTAGTGCCCTCTCCCCTTGTGAATACCTGTTAATGCGCTTACATGCAAAATAACACTACTAATAGCATCTTCAAATCATCAGTGAGCGTCTCAGGTTGGCTCTCAGAAACACAGCCTGCACCACTTTCTGTCATTCCCTATAAGAGCTGCGTCTTAAAGAGAAGAATTTCTCTCCTAACTAAAGCATACATTTTGTGTAACTAGCCTTATAAATCATAGTCATTTTATATTTGGAAGTAAGAAGATGAGGGCTCTCTTAGTTCATTTCTGCTTTTATGGAAAATTTAAAATGTGGCCAAACTCACAGCTTGAATAATGTATTCATAGCACTTTAAAAAAATATTTTTATATTCTGTTCATTGCATACATAAAAATTAGCAAGGGATCTATATATCTCCTAATGATTGGTGCAGAAATGAAGCCTGACACAAACTATAGAGACATTTCTCCCCTTTCTTCTGAAGCAATTTTTCATATACACACCAGTTTTGTTTCCTATTTCTCCAACACTCCATATCCATCCCTAGCTATTTTTGCTCTATACAAGTCTCACACACACACCGTTGAGGCTTGCAGACTACAAAACAAAAAGCAACCAGAAAGATCAAAAGGCATGACACATGCTATTCAGGTTAGGGTTTTGAATGACACTGAACAATATTTGGGATACTGTCTCACAAAAAAAGACTATTTAGTCCAAAATAAAACAAAAGTGTGCAGTAAATATACACAACTAATCCATCACTTTCTTTGATTTGAACTGGGTATGCGTTTTAAAGGTAATTTAGATGGCTGTCGTGGTTTAACCCGGCTGGCAGCTAAATACCACGCAGCCGTTCGCTCACCCTCCCCCCTCCCTCTCTGGGACGGGGGAGAGAAATGGAAAGTGAAGCCCGTGAGTTGAGATAAAGACAGTTTAATAAGACAGGAAAATAATAATAACAAAGTAATAATAACAATAATAACAATAATGTTACAATGGTGATAATAGGAAAGTAATAATAATATGTACAAACAAGTGATGCACAATGCAATTGCTCACCACCCGCTGACCGATGCCCAGCTTAACCCCGAGCAGTCCGGCCCCCTCCCCCCGGCTAGCCACCCCTATATATTGTTTAGCATGACGTCAGATGGTATGGAATACCCCTTTGGCTAGTTTGGGTCACCTGTCCTGGGTCTGTCCCCTCCCAGCTCTTACTGCACCCCCAGCCTGCCTGTTGGCAGGACAGAGCAAAAGGCTGAGATGTCCTTGGCTTGGTATAAGCACTGCTCTGCAACAATTAAAACATCGGGGTGTTATCAGCACTCTTCTCATCCTAAGCCAAAACACAGCATTCCACCAGCTACTAGGAAGAAAATTAATTCTGTTCTAACTGAGACCAGAACAATGGCCTATCTTTGAATATGTGGAGGTGGCAGAGTCATTCCCAAGAAGTTAAAGGACATACCTGCATATTATTGCTTACACATAATGGGGTCACAGAAGCACCACAAAGCCACCACCCTACTTTTTGGAAGATGTTCTAAAGGTAGAGCTTTTAAACACTCTCAATATCTAAGAAGAGAACATACCATAAATAACTTCTTGCTCCCAAACTACAATCTTAATTAGTATTATGAGAATTATGCTCAACTGCATACACGGAAAACTGTTCAATGAAGGACTAGTAAAGTTCACTTGGTACCTATCACACCAAACAAGCCTTACTTATAAAGAATGAAAATAATTCTACATAGCACCCTTTAATACGCTACAGATCTTTAAATGAACAGCATAACATTTAGGTCATTAACTACCCCAGCACAAAACTACAGGCCCAAAAGTATCTCTGTCCCCAGGCGCACACTGGCCACAGGCTGACTGTCTAAATGAAACCGTGGGGTGCACCAGCCTTTCCTCTATGATCCCTCTCTGTTCACGCACAACCCCAATTATGCAACAGCCACAAGACCATCATGTTACCAGCATACATGTCAGGATGCACAGAGTCAACTAACAGGATCAAATCAAAGGAAATGAGGAGAAAATAACTACTCTAGCCATGAACCCACTGCAGAAGTGGATCTTGTCCTGCTACAACTGATTCGTCTCTGACTCTGCTTACTTCACTTAATCCCCCTCCAGCCCCCTGGAGGTGTAGAGTTTTTAAATAGTGTGACCCACTGAATCTCAAGCCTTTTCAAAATACACAATAACAAAAGGAGCATCACATGTGGAAGTAGCTCAAGCACATCTACAAGCACAGAATGCAGCTACTTTTTATAGCATAACATCTAAGGAAAGCACACTGTGTACCAACAGCATATTTTAATTAGTAAAAGCAACAGATGGGTTAAATTCCATGAAGGAAATGAGAGATGCTGACAGGGTATAAATTGGCCACATCACTTACACAGATAGAGGCATCCCTTCCCCTCCAACCCCCCACGATAAGGGGTTCTCCCACAAACAGTATACTGCAGCCCTATGCTGTTCTTATATTCCTGCACAGCAGCAGAATTCAGAATTGTTTTGAAGTGGGAGATTATGAAAGCCAGATGGCCAGGTCCATTTGCTCAGCTCCAAAATTCTCTGAAGTCTATTGCTCTCTCTTAGGAAAAGGAAATATTCTGTTCCGAAGAGTGGTTCTGAACATTTTGGATGTAGCCCTTTCAGTGATCAAAACAGCTAACTGGAATGAATTTCAACTTCAGCAACCAGAAGAGCAAGATGAGTCTGGCAACTAGAAGCATTCTTCAGTATCTGCTTCACAGAAACAACAATTAAAAACACAGTAACTCCAAAAAGAAGTGTATGTCCAACTTGTGCCTGCAGAATTTGCACATCCATATGGTTAGGAAGGATTGAAGCCTCCCTGAATATTCAGACAGTATGTTACTAATACTAAATCACTTTATCATATGTGCTACTTTTAGATGATCCATTCTTTACTGACTCTCTACATTTTTCCTCAGACTAACAGATGAGACCATTTGTAGCATGGTATTTAAACTATAAGCAGACCAGATATTCTTATTAAGCCAAAAGCCTGTAGTTTTGTCCCATATACATGCTGAATTTGTAGTTCTAATTTTCATTGTTGCATAGCATTCCTCTGCTTTCTGGAGAAACTAAAAAGTTATGTTAGCACTCAGAATAGGGAACTGCTGAATAATGAGATCCTCCTCTCAATTGCCTCCGTCTCTCATACGTAGTATTGGTACCTGTCCACAACATTCATTAATCTCAGCCGCTTGCATTGAAGCTTTTCACCATCTGGACCCAAAATACCTTGTTTTTCCCAACCTTTGCCATATCATTTTATCCCCAGCACAGGTTCTGTCCTTTCTGCAGCTCTAGAGGGTGGCAGCTCTCCCTGGCCAGCAGCTACACAACAGACACATAGCAACAGCCTTTTCGTTAACCTTGTAAAACAAAGTTTCTTACAGAGACCTGGCTGCTGTTAAACAACACAAGAGGGAATCACAGCAGCTACACTTTCACAACAGGACTATTATATTTCAGCCACACAGGAGACACTGGAGAATGTTCAGTACAGAGGTGGGGATATCTGGGCTGCAGCGTGTGCTCTTTCCACTTTGCACCACAGGTTTCCAGTTGGCTTGTAAATACCCTGTTGTATTTTATTCTCAAGATCTTGTTCCAGTGCATTTTTCTCATTTGTCCTGCCTCATTATAACCTCTCTTCCCCCCCCCCCCCCTTTCCCAAGTGAAACTGTAGCTGTTGAAGGGGCATTATAAAGATGCAAAGCTTCCAGACCAAAATAGAACTGGCTCTCTAGTTCAGTACCTTGGTTCTGGAGGATGGCCAGGGCCACATCCCTGAGTAAAATGCAAAGAACCCATAGCTGATAAACTACTCCCTTTCTCTCATCTTTCACTTCCTCCATGAAGGATTCAACATAATAAATAGGTAAGCATGCAGAGGTCAGGCTTTTATTCTTCCCCAAACTTTTCTGAATGAAATACCTTTTCTTGCATTACACACATAAACATCCAAGTTTTCTCTAAACACATTAAACTACTTCTGAAGACATGCCATGGCTACAAGGTCACTGCTCAGGAAGAATTTTATTTCATCATTTTGGAATTTATGCCTTTTCAGTGTAATGGAGTATATTTTGTTAGACAAGGAATTAAAGGCTACATACCTTTCCACTCCAAAGGAGAAAATGGGTACTTGGAAATTGATGCTGAGCCAACAGAAAGACAGAACATTTCAGCCATCTCTCTGCTAGCACAAGTGTCAGGAAGACTCCTGGCAACCAGCATGCAGATCTACAGATAGGATGCAGTAACGGAGCACAGAGCAGGGCTGAACTGCAGCTGGAGGAAACCCAGTGTCCTAGCTTCAAAATGTGTTACCAAAGTACCACACTTTGCATAAAAATGAAAATCAAGAATGAAAAAAAAAAAAAAAGCAATCAAATGCTTTTTCTTGTTATCAGCTTTTAAAATATCATTCTTCATATAAGGTGTTGAAAAGACACTTGAGAAATTTAATAAAGAAAAATTATGCTGAGAGTGAAGATTTTTGGTGGGAAAGCACCTGCTCTAGCACAAAGTAAATGTAGTTCATCTTACCCATCAGCTTCAGAATTAGAGAAGCCTGCACATTTAATTTTGCAGACAAGTTTGTGTCAGGAAATGATTTCCATATAGCCACCGTACTCTGTGCACCACTAAGATTCAGAACACTGTCATTTGAGCTGTTTTCACATCTGTAACCCAATGCTACAGCAGCACAGCCTGAATGTATATCTGGTAATGTCATGCACATCGCATGCACCAGGAGTGCAGGTGGGTCAATAAAAAGCAAGTGTGTTTTGAAGTAGATGCAGAATGGACTGGAAAAAGTACACCTAGCAGTATTGAACACAGTGATCTTTCAGTAGCAGCCATAGCTCATGAACAGTGAGCTGTCTTTGACCACCCTTGGTAGAGCTACTTTATCATTAACACCCACTCATAAATAGCACACACAGGGATAAAAACTGCTGCTCCTTGACAGCAGCTGAGCTAAACAGGATTACTACACAGCAGGAGATGCTGCCAAGTAGTTGATTATAGTAATTATCTGCAAGGCTGTGCAATATGCTCAAAGAGATCTTCAAGCAAGGGAGAGATTTACAGACAAAAACACAAAGTATTTCTCCACAGTTAGTCACAACAGTTAAAGAGAAAAAGGTCCACAACTCTGACTCAGCTCCCAGTGACAGCACCAGTGCTCTGTATGTATTCACACACTGAAGAACCAGCTGTAAATACCAGGTGCTATATGTTGTCAGAATCGATTGCAATAGAGCCAAGTGCTGAGAGACAGTTCTGCTGCCCTAACTGGAACTGAATTTACCTTTCTTCTCACTAGAAATAACATTTAAAAAAAAAAAAAAAAAAAAAGAAAAGAAAAGAAAAGGACTTAAGGGGAAATTCAGCACAAAACTCCAGGAAAAGTGAAATGATCAGAGAAATCCAGGTCTTCATCCTTCAGAGAAATCAAGATGTATGTCAGGTACCAACTGGTACAGCCCTTGGGTAGTAAAGCCACCCACAATACTAATACTAAACTGTCAACAGCATCAGGCTTTTCACAGCCCACAATGCAAAGATCTTTCTTTTCTGACCCTGTAAAGATGCATTTCCACAGGATTAATAAGAATAATTTACCTAATCATAGTAAATAACATCCATTACTAAGATAATTTGAGTCAAAAAAAAAAAAAAAGTCTTTCTGAAGTCATTGCGGTCCTTCTGCCTCAGCCTACTGCCATGAAATAAAGTCCTCCACACTTCAAGGAAAAGGAAGTTTAGCAACCTCAGTTAATGATACTAAAAAGACAACTTTAAAGCAAAATAATGGAGTAAATCCAGCTAGGCAAAAGGGCAAAATACATTTGTGTTTTGCTGGTGCATGAAGAACTGAAACAAGGCAAGGAAAGACAAATGAGCTTTCATGTAAAGCCACTGATGTCAGCATTGTGTGTTGATCGTGCATGCCACAGCTTTTAAAGGAAAATGTGCAGCTTCACACATGTAGAAAACAAAGTCCCAAGAGCAAATTCAACTCAATATGTTTTGTAAATAGATGTACACACACCAACACCTTTCAAAATATATGACATACAGGAAAGCAAAGGAGGGATAGGCTGAGACCAAGGAAAGGACAGAATGAAAACTATAAAAGTTACCTGAAAGAAAAAAAAATTACTTTCTAAAGCCACAAGAGAGAATAGGACAGATACATTTAATATTTTTTCCACACAATCCTAAGAACAGCAAGACAGAAGTTAAGAAATTCCAGTATTAATTTGATATAAAGTCACCCTACAGAGAAAGAGACAAAACATGGTAGCCTATGTGCCAAAGATAAGAAATACGGCAACACTGCTGTGAATTTCTACAGCATGAGGAATTCAGCATTTTACCACCACACCAAGGAAAGGCATTTGCAAAATGTGAATTGAAATCCATTTCCCAGCATAGACAGTATTCTCTATTACAGCACAAAATCCTGGGGGACAGATTTGAACTGACCATGACTGCACTTGAACACATTTTGAAACTAATCCCACTGTCACCAGTAGCAGGTTGAAGACAGAAGAAAAGCCTTATATGCAGGCCAGCATGCAGAAAGAGGTCTTATTCTCAACATTATTTTCCTCTGCAAGTGCCTCCTCTCTGTGGTGCCACCTAACCTGTAACATTACTTCATGATAAGAAATAACATCTCTTCAGCTTCAATTCCTCCTTTAATTATAAAATAATTACAGCTTCAGCATTTCAAAAATCTTAAGCTACAGTTTTCACAAATAAAGTCTTACAAGATTCCATATTATGAAATTAATAAAATATTTAATACAAAATTTAAAGGAAACCCTGCAGTGGTATGTTTATCCTCTTTTAATAGTCTTTCCCCTTGCACAGAGTTCCATAATTTTCAACATGCTAGCAATAGCCTGGGAAATTTTGGAAGAGTGATCATTAACTTTAAATACATAAGGTAATAACATTATAAAGGAAAAGGAATGAGCACACTTTGCCTTTAACAAGGCTCATTTCACACTCAGTATAGAAAATAATATCACTCCAAAGCAATGATATCAGTGATAAAATGTCAAAGTCATGCTGACATGCATTCATCTGATACCTGTGCCTAAATCAATCATGTCAAGATTTTTTTTTCCCCCCAAAGGTTAAGAAAATAAACTAGTACTAGATAACGGCAATGTTTTGCAAAATAAAAGGCTAGAGACAAATTACAGGAAGCCTACAATGGCCAGGTGTTGTGGACTGCAGCTCCATGAGAGTCCTGTGCTTCTGGGCAGCTGGGGCAGGCACATGGGACTGCTGCTATAAACAATGGTCCTACAAAGAAAGAAACTCATCCACCAATCCCCAAATATTGGATTCAACAGGGAAAAAATGTATGTCAGGAACTACATATGCTGTAGGATTCAGGCATTGTGTAAAACTCCCTCTCTATAAGCAAGATGGGAGTACTGGTACTGAACAGGACACAATAATTTCATGACTGAAGTGAGGAATCTCTTGCATCAAAATACAGGGGTTCAAAGTGCTCCGCAATCAAGTCAAGTTACCACAAAACTCAACGGGATTAAGTCATTAATGAATACCCACTGGTCTTATAAGCATGTCTATATCTAAGTGAATTCACCTTGAAAACTCAACTCAAAAAAACAAAGGTTACATGACCGCAGATAATTCAAAAGATAAGTGTAGAAAAGCAGAGCCTTCAGTGTGAGGAGTGTTTACAGTGTCTGCATCTGCCTTACTCTACATCTGCATCTGCCTTACTCTTACTCTACAACTGACTCCAAGCAATACCAAGAACTATTTATCACCCCCTTTCACAACATCCTGCACTGCTAAAATACACCAGTCTTCTTGCCTTCTGAAGAATTAGCACTGAAATTATTACCTCAAAAGATAGTCTGACCTCCTCCACAGGCATATTGGTCATTGATAGGCACCTCAGCAGTATTCAAAAGCTTCTCCTTGTCACCTATGTGTCACCAATAGCAGCTAGATGGGAAAAGCAAACCCTTCCTGCTGGTTTGTTTGATAACAAGCAGTTTTAAACTGAACCAGTGGAAATCAGAAAAACCTGCAGTCAGTAGTATCTCACTATTTGCTTAGTTGTGAGACAGTTCTGTAGTGAAACACTATTTCGCTGCAACACTTCAAAGCATAAACAACAATGAATCCTCTCTATTGCATGGAAAAAAAAAAGGCTCATGTGGACTTCATCTCTGTGTGAAGCTCTAGCAGCTGTCTCACATTAACATGCTTAAACACAAACAGTTACAATATAGATGTAAAATTACAAATGTTGAATTAATTTTAAGCTAGCATATACTTGATATAAGCCCTTTTTTCAGCGAGCATCAGCATCCCATAAATCTCAGCTACTGTTGAGGTCTTGGTCCTTATTTTCTTTGGCTGGGTAGTATCTAAGCAGATCTATTTTCCCTCTTTTTCAGGCTTTAATCACTCAGTGAAGTAACTATTATTTTGTCTATTGGGGTAACCTGTCCACAGTTACATGCTACTTTTATCAAACTTGAAATGTCACACAGCAGTCATTTTGTGTGCAACCAGATAATGTCATGTGAACAACTGTATTTGGATCTTTTAATGTAAAGAAGTGTAATGAGACTTTATGAATTTTGTGGGAAACTTGCAGATATTTCCTTACCATACATTTGGTTCCCATAAAAGCCCCAAACTAACCACACTGACAAAATGAAAACCTTTCTCTCCCCTCTGACAGGACAAGTTTCCTTTGATGTGTATCAACACCAAACATAAGCGAACACACTTTTCGGAGTACTGAGAAAATTTTTCTGTCTGAACACTTTAAACCTTTTTGCTTGGCTACCAAGAAGAGTGGCTTCCTTCATGGTGGTTTCTGTGACAAAGACAAATGAAGGGGTGGTAGCCAGCCTGAGATGTTCAGTCCCAGTCCTAAAAACTAAGGAGGAGTAATGAGAAGAAGTGTTCATTAGTAACATGCTACAAAGCTATAACTAACAACCTGAGCTTTTAGAATAACTATAAGCTAAAACTTCCTTGTTCTTCAGTTATATCATCTTACCTTTCAAGACTCTTTTGAGAAGAGTCTCCTTTGGAGCACACCATATTAAGCTCTCCATTTATTCAACTCCTCTATCTACTTCTCATCTGTAATACCACCTCTCAATTCCTGAGGAAGCCAAATAAGAGACTTGACAATAACTGCCTCCAAGTTGACACAGGAATTGCCAAAAAGCAGAATTCCTCCCGTCTGGGAACACTACTGCCATAAACACCTCACAGGGCTTACTGGGCTTGCGCTGAGATGGTT
The DNA here is from genome assembly GCF_965140915.1 of Aythya marila. NCBI lineage: Eukaryota > Metazoa > Chordata > Aves > Anseriformes > Anatidae > Aythya > Aythya marila. The sequence goes on along the minus strand of NC_139045.1, from coordinate 31,509,186 downwards.
TCAGAGCTCTTTTCAGAAAGCCGTAAAACATCTCTGCTCTTCCTCTCCACAAAGCCCTTGGGTAAAGTTAAATGTAAATGCTTATGTGCTGCTAACATCCCTCTCTGCTATCAAATATAAGAGCCCTATTTCCTAGTTATCCACAACATGAATAAGATTCACACTTGCATAGCAGACAGCTGGATGAACCCCAGCAATGCTAAGATAGCGTTGGTTGAAAAATAAGAGTTGTTAAAATAAAAATACCACCTTTCTAGTATAATCCACACCAAAAGTAATCTCCTCACACAACATTAGGCTGCCAGTTTTGGTATTTACCTGAATTTATAATTCTTCCCAAACACTCAAAAGGCCAGACTTACTAAGAGGGTCCCATTCCTGTCACACTTGCACTCGATCAAAGACAAAATTTATCACCTTTAGGCCTCACCACTTCAGCTGCAACTGAGCTAATAACTCCACACACTACTACAAGTCCTGGGCAAGCTCTAACCAGATTCAAGTACAGCAAGGCATTTGCTCAGTAGCCACAATCACTTAAACCTCTTCTCGATTTGTTCATTTGATTAATTTTCCATTAAATAACAGGTCAAGTTGAAGGTTCTCATTCTTATCTTCAGACCTCTTCATTGCAATTAAAGTTCAGCTACCAGAAAGATTGCTCTTAGAAAATGACAGAACCATCAGTCTAACTTTACACATCTAAATGCTTGCTTCCCCCCCTCCCTCAAATAAGGAGAACCTTTCCAGAAGGGATGAGGACAACAACAAACCTTAGATTTACAAAAACACAAAGCAAAGCCTTTTTCCTTAAGCCTCCCTGGTAACGCAAATAGCTGAAATGAAATCCCCACCCCTGCCTCTATTACAAGAATCTGGTCGGCGGTGGCAAAAGAAAAATTTTACCTTGAAAAATATTAAATTTCTTTCAGATGATTTTTCTAACTTTTCTTCTCAATAATACAAACACCAAAGTAGCTGTTCAATAGGAATAATCCACAGTTGCAGGTCAGTTACGTCCCATCTCACAAGGATGAGGTCCCCAGATTCTGGAGAATCTGGAGGACACGTAGTGATAGCACAGGTACATCAACAAGGAGGTGGGAAAGAAAGGAAAGAGAATCACTGAATAAAAGTTGCAGACAAAGAAGAATACTGCTATTTGAGGCCTAAAGAAAGGGTGTTGCCAACATCCAGAACAGGAAGATGGGTATCTGATGAAATGTTGAGGAGGAAGAGGAGGATTCTCACATTTTAGCATCATTTATCGTATACTTTCATAGAAACTGAGAATAGTTTGAGTTGGAAAGGACCTAAAGATCATTGTATTCTAACCCCTTTATCTGCCTATGAAGCTCACATAGTCTTAGAGACAGATATAAACTTTTAAAGCCAGATTGAACACAGTCATAAGGAAAGTTTAAAGCTTTATTATTATTATTTATTACTTCATCACACCAAAGGTCAGAAGTGCATCTTTTCAGCATAGTGATTTGTACAAGCTAAGTATACATCTAACTACTAGTGTTGTAATAGTATTTTTACTACTGTGTTGTAATAGTATTTTTATAGTATTGTTATTAGTACTTAGGAAAAAAGTGTTTTTCTTACAACAACAAATAAAAATAGTACATTGACAGGTTTTATAAATTAGAGTTAATATGCTCCTTCTCTGCTCATTAACGTTACACAGCAGTGTCTCATTTTCACATACTAATAGCTCCTATGTCTATGTTATCTGGTAGCTAACAGTCCAAGGGACTGAATACTGAGGTGGCACTGCAGCTCTGTCGTGTGCTACAAACATTTTACTCCTGAGAAGAAGCAGGTCTGCTGTACTGGCCCTGGAGTTTGACAACTCCGGTTGCTTTTGTCCCAGAAGATAACACACATCAACTCCTTCCTTACTCTAGGCTTCTAGTGCCAGCATGGAAAAAGTACTCTTCATGGTTTGTTTCAAGTTCTGCCCTGTGGAGTGTTTTCCCCTCCATGAAATACACATTTGCTTTTGTCATGTAGCCTCAATAACAAAGTTACACATGAAAATACATCTACACACCTATTCAATTTCTGTGTAGCTAGAGATGAGTATAAGCAACCATGTAAACAGCCATCAGCCAGCTCCAGAGAATAATATCCAGGAAGGAGACAATAAGGTGTTTTTTTTTGGGGGGTGGGGGGTGGAGCATCAACTGTCCACCCCCTTTCCTTTCTCCTCCAAGCAGCCAGGTTTCTTGCTGTCTAAGGACAATGAATGCAAGCCTCATGGAAGCATGTGAGCCTTCTCAAGAGAAACTAAGCAGCAGCTGTTAAATTTCACATTCTCCTTTGAGCCCTGATTTCACGGTGAGGAGTCAGTATCCTGTTTTCCAAAGAAAGCGGGTGGCTGGTTTCTTTTTCACAATAGGACCTGACCTGTTGGTTCTGGAGCTCCTCAGATGAAGGCATTTGGACACGCTACAGCTGCTACACTCCGGAAGAAAGCAAATTTCATTCTGTAATAAAATACTGCCCGTGGTCATTGTAGAAATATAAAAATGCATGGCTTCAAATTTGTTTTAGGATGTTTGTTGAGGAATTCTAAGATACATGGGCAATCTACACAGCTGGAGTGGAATCTCCCAGCAATTAAGACACTTGGAAATTTGACAGTTACTGTGAACTACAATGCTCTCTTCAGGTTTTTCTATACTTGTTGAAATACTACTTCCACAGACTTTGGGCTTTGATTCTTGTGTTAAACGTCCTTGAACACAGATAGTGAAATCAAGCTGCACTTCTTGTATATACATATCTAAAGACAGGCTGTAACAAACCTGAAAATTTAGGTACCATAACTCTTTACAATATCACAGAAATGGAGAGAAGAATTAGCAATAGGAAAATTGATAGAGCAGAAAACCTTACAAAGGTTACTCAAAATTATAAAGATTTTATGCTGCAATGACAATGCAAATAGTGCTGGCAAATTCCAGAAATAAAAGGAAACCTAAATGCCAAACCCAAGCATACTTAATTTTGATGTTTTCCATGGCTGATATCACTGTAGTCAATGGGACAGATTAAACTGCTATATGACTACACTATTCAAATTTATACTTAAATAAACAGAGATAGTACTATTATGACAGACAACAAAGAACAAGTCACAATAAAATTAAAACTGGTCTTCATCGTCCTACCTAAGACCTAGGTTATTACATAATTACACTTAACCTAATTGTCCTTAAATATCTCAGTAGAGCCATCAGTACAAGGCATTTTCAAATGAATTAAGACAGGAAAAGAAGTTTGTCTTTCACTCTGACACCTTGGACAGTGTTGTCCGATAAGGGTTATCAACAGCTTTGAAGGAAGATACTTGTTCTGTCCTCAACAAATTCAGGTGACACTAAGAAAATTAAGAATAATGGCAGTAAGAGAAACGAATGTCTGAGAAATCATCTGAGTATCTATTTTCACCTCTTTTTTTTTTTTTAAAAAAAGTTTAAGCTTCCAACTTGAATGGACAAGGAATCCAGAATTAGGACTATGCTTCACAATTACTAAACTCAAAGTAGAGAAGCATCATGGCCAGGAATACAAGAGAACTTAAACTCTGACATAATATGGCAACACTGACAGAACCAGAGTAGTATGACTGTTAATGTAATAAGCTCTGACATTTTAAGAAGTTCTCCAACGCGTGTCAGCAATTCTCTGCAGGAACAAAACAGATTGACCGCTATCCTGGGTAATGCTGTTTGGGATTTACCAACCACATTGCAGAAAGACAAGAAAGAAAAACGAATAGTCTTTGGTTGACTTAATTAGAAAAAGAAAAACCCTGCCACACACCAAAAATGCATCATGACAGGACTAACTGTTCCACATTTGTCACGTTGATGTTACTATGTGTTCTTGACTGTTAAAGCATGGAATGCAAATGTTGCTGACAAACATAAAAGCTTTTTTAAGAATCTACTGCCATCTGTAACGTTGAAAGCACGTTTTTTCATATGAGAAAGTTCTTTAACAGCACAGAAAGCAAGTCACCATTCTGGCTTATGATATGAAAATTTATAATGTAATTCTATTGAGCTGATGAATGCTAGAACACAAAAGTTTAACATGAACAATTAAAAACAAACAAACAAAAAAAAAAACAAAAAAAAAACACGTAAGTAAAAATCTCTGTATAATTGGAAACACTATTCTATCAAAATCAGACTTCACAATTCATGTATCTTCCAGTTCATTACGGCGTCACTTACAACATGAAGGATTTCATGGGATAAAGCACACAGTGTAGCACTACGTGCCTTTTCTTAGTGACTTTGGGAGAAAGTATTCTTTCCAGACAGAACGCATGAGACAAAAGTAATAATTTGAAACAGCTTCAGCTGCAAAACAAAGAAGAAAAATAAACTAGTCACATGGTCAAAGCACAAAAATACAACATTTTGATAAAATTTTAAAAATACAGAAGAAGAAACAAAACAAGCGTTTCTAGTTTGTGCAGAGAACTGGCAGCAATGAAATCCTACCCTGGTTTAAGCACAGCCACAATCCCTCTGACTGCTCAGTACTGGCTTACCTGAAAGCATGTCTGCCTCAATAACATTTGTGTGCTCCATGTTCCATCTATCACTGAGCTTGTAGGCAGAAAGCATTACACTAGTCTGGATGCAAGTCAGAGCTGAACTCCAGAACTGGTAGGTGAAGTGGGAAAGGTAACTAAGTAGTATTTTTAATTCCCTTTGTTACAAACATTAGTGCCAATGGGTGTGGTGGGTGTCTTTTCATACAACTCCCAAGGAAAATAGTGATATCTAAAATTTACCAGGTGTTCCATTTCAAATATCCGCTAGACTTCTAAAAGCTCTCTAGGTACTACCTCTATAGACAGGCAGAAGTACAACTTTTTCCATGCAGGCTAACCACAACCTGGCATTTACATATAAAGAGGACTTTCCAATCAAATAATATAGCTTGTGAATGGTGGAATATTTGCCCTGTTCCATTTAGTATTACATTAATTATAATGCTTTGCTGCAATGATCCCTTTAACATAATCTGATCGTTTTAAGACAAGTAGGTACTTACTATATCTCAGTACCTCAAGAATACATTTCAGATGTTATCAAAATGATTAAATAAAGACAGAAAGATTATACAGATAACTACTGCTGCCACCTTGAACCCATCCATTTCCAAGACTAGAGCACACTGAAATACAATCCTTGCTAAAGGAAAAGAGTCTGTAAGACTTACAAATACTTTAAGCTACCCAATGCTTTCCCACATACACTTCACAAACTACACAACTTTACAGTTATACATCTAGTATGCTACCTCTGCTTACTCTAGCCTTAATTACAAGATACAGCTTTACATTTCCAGTAATCCATTTTTCCTGTCTACATTGTATGACGACCAAAGAAAAACTAACACATAGCATAGAGGTCAGTGATATAAAGCTCCACTAAGCGACTAGAGAAGGCAGGAGGCAAATTACATGCTGAGCAGGTGAAATTTCTAGGGCGTGGGAATTAAGCCATTAATAATCTCTCCTGCAGAAATGAAATTAGGTAATTATCTTCTCTGAGTGTTACATCCCACTGCAGTGAATGCAGCTGAGGCTGTATCCTCTAAGACTGCTAACACCTGGAAAAACCAACTAGGTGCCAGAGTAACTCATTATCACTCCCAGCAAATGCTAGGGAGCTTCACCTCAGTGCTCCTGCATGGAGAAGTGTTCCTAAAGACATTCACAAATTTATTCCACTTCTACAACCTCATGGCAGGTCCCTCCTTGTCGACCACTGATGTTCAGCCTCCTCCATTTTGTATTGTATTAATTAATATAAGATAATTAAATCAGGATTTCAGTATTAAAGAGGCCACTGGGGGAAATACACCAGCAGAAGTCACAGGGCAGGAGTGTAAATAAAGAAAACTGAAATTTCACAGTAACCTTTTCTTTATGAAACAAAACCTCGTGTTGCTGTCTTGGACTTTTCTTCCTCTTTCAAATTTCCTTTCTTAGGTTCTATTTCTGCATGGCAAATGCTATGTTTTGACTTTCTTATCCAGAAAAGTATATCATGAGAGTAATGTCACGACAATTAAGAACACCTTCAGGACTAAAAGTATTTTCCAAGCACAAGTCTAAACCTGTGATTGTGGAAAAAAGTCTGAATTGTACCTGTTTCTAAGGATCAGGAAAAATCTTAACTTACAGATACCACTGTGCACAACCCCCTCCAGAAAATGGAAGATGGGTGCTTGTTTTCTGCCTCAGTCCCTGTGTGAGTGAGTTAATCACTGAGTTATTAGATAAGAAGAGAGAACACTTACACATTTACTTAAACTTCTTTGCTTTTTTTTGAAGGATCCAAAAAAAAAAAAAAAAAGCTTTATTTCCAAACAAAGCCAATGTTTCATCCAGCCTGGAGCACCTTATTAATTTCATATTTAATCTGAAAGGGGGAAAAAGCAATAAAATACATTTCAGGTTTATTCAGACTGAAAGCGTGCATTAATTTTTCAGCTCAGACAAGGTGGGATAAGATGTAAAGCACTGAACCAGGATAAGTGTGATAAAAGAGCTAACAGAAGGCATGACTTTAGGGATGTGAACCAGAGAAGATAATTACCTAATACTGCTACTACTTATTCCGCGCTGCTGGCCTAAATGTCAAAAACATACTGATGACCCAGAAATTTCACCTAAAAGAACTTCTGATTGGTGATGCTGGAGTTACTAAAAACTGTTAAATTACTCCAAATCACATAGATTAAAAGAACAAATTAAAAATGGCCCTACCGAATTAATGTTTGTATTTTACATTTTTGAATAATTTATCATATTAAGATCATCCATAGTATCAATGCTCCAGCTACAGATGAAAATGCTGACAGCGTGCCAACCATCTAGAGATACAAAATCCTCCTGGAATTGTTAGAAATATGCATGATGTTCCCGAGACTTTAAATCTGTGTTCTGTATTCCAGTTTGCAAGGAGGTCTCTAATGACTGCCCATATGAGGAGAAGATATACTGTTCACAGAAGCTGAATAATTCTAGGCTACTTATAGTTTAAAAAGTATTCTTGAAGCTCTCACATTTTAAACAAGAGTATCCACGTAACTTTAAAAGAAGCAGCAATACTACCACTTTGTTTTTAGAAAATAATTTGACAACTTAACAAACTTAAATGGACAGATTACTGATAAGAAGTTTGAAAAAAAAAAAAAAGTTTGATTTTTTTTATCAAAAGAAGTTTGATAAAAAGCACAGAAATATCTGAAAGGAAGAAGGTGTTTTGGATGTATATGGAATGAAATGGGGTTATCAGCTTGAAATCTAACTCAAGGAAGGGATTTTTTAGCAGCAATAAACAAAAATAACCCCAAATGCCTATCATTTTATCAGCATATCATCTGTATTTTTTCGTAACTCATATGTTTACTACTTTAGAGGAAATCTCTTCTTTAAAATGGTTATACTCTTTTTCCATGCATTAATTAAAAATATTTTTTGACCACAGTTTGTTACCCAATGGAAATATGTATCAATCAGAAGTCTCACATACCTACACTCTGACATTACCTTGCCTTAAATGACCAAAACATGTCAAGCACGTGAAATAGATATGATTGTGATGATCTTCAAAAGATGCTGCTGCAACTTACGGTCAGCTTCTGTCTCACAGCTAGAATCTTCCTGCAGATGAGTAGTAAGTAGACCAGTACATTTAATGTTAATCACATTTAGCTTCACACCATTTCAAAACCATATGTGCAAATCCTTAGTAACACAACTTTTCTAGGTGAGCATCCTTCACTTTGACAGCTATATACAAAAGGAAAACACCCTTTTGCTCTGAAAGCTCATCTGAATCTCAGGCAGTGTGCAGATATTCAGAATGTGAAACTCTTACAGCAGCATTCATCCCAGAGCTAAAATTCTTTTTTCAAGTGTTTTTCAAGGGTCTTCTTTTCTCCAATTTGGTACATGCAGCAGTGAAGTTATAAACAAAAGTAGGCTGAATTATAGCCACCAAAGACCTCATACTTATTGCTGCACTGTACTTGGCAACCTTTAAGAACTTCACTGATGCGAGAGGAATAGAAGAAGTAAGATGTTTATTCTCCCCAGTCACAATTTCTCATTTCTTGCTTTTTAGGGATGCATCTTATTTAATTGAGTAAATATTAATTCTGAAAGGGATTACAGCTATTCTAAATATTCAGAAGTCCTGAATTATATAGAGCATTTTTAAAAGTAGGATAGGGAATATGAAAGATGACTGTATGCCTCTTGAGGCTTTCTGAAGGCTTCATTAACAATTCCACACAATAAAAACGTTTTTAGTAACTGCACAGTGACAATATCCACACTCCTTGTGACAGTTCAGGAATCTTCCCTGTAAACCACTCATGAACTTCATCTGACATTCTGAATTTGTTTTATAAATAGTGTTGTTTTTTTTCTTTTTTTTTTTTCTCATACACACCTTTTCCAGTAAGAGTTTCCAACCATAACTCCCCAACCAGATAAAGTAACTGGCCATTGAAAATAACAATTGCTTCTCTGGCTGAGTGATTAAAGCCAGAAGTGAATTTTCTCCTGCTTGTCCACCAGGAGGAAGTGGAGAGAGCAAAGAATACTGAAGCTAGAAATATTCACTAAGAGAGTGGCTAAAACACAAGCTTAGAAAAAGACTTGAAAGATGAGCATAGGGGGCAACCTCAGTAATTTTTGGACAAGAGAAAGAAGATGGGGTCTTATTTAACTGGAGACATGTAAGACTCATGTGAGAAAAAAATGGGAGAGAAGCACAGTTACTTAAGAAAAGCCGGAAGCTGCAGAAGCCAAGAGGAGCTGGGCAGGATCCCAGCAGTCACATGAAAGATTTATGGTATCTCCAGAAGGTGCTTAGAGACCCCACGGAGGTCCAGATTCCAGGGGCTTAAAGAATGCATGGCCTAATGAAATAAATCCCCAACATATCACCCAGTGAAGTGTCCCAGCAGAGAGGGAACTCTACCAGCAACCCCAGCTAACCCCTATTTTATTAAAAAAAAAAAAAAGGAAAAAGAAAAAAACACACACACACAAAACTAGAATGAATTCACATGTGAGTTTGTGAGCCAAGAGAAACATAGATGGTTAGTCCTTAGAGCAAGAAGATGAGATTTTAACAGCTGTAAAGTGTTGAGCTAATGCTCACAGGGTATGTCGCTTGGTGGATTTTTTCCCCACCATCACATGGAACAAAGCTCAGTATCTGCTATAGGCCTCCTCAGCCCTGGGGTTAGATTAGAAGATATCCAGAAAGAATTACAATGTTCTTAGAGAAAGCACATCACCAGGAATCATTTCTTTATGAGGACCTTTAGCTTCTCAGAGACTCACAAATCAATTAAAGTAAAAGATATTAGACATGAATACTTCAGACCATGTAATTATAACTTGAGTGTAAAAAAAGAGGGAAATAAACAACAGCCTGTATCTCAGTTTTAAAGTGATAAGCAAGTAACATTAAAAATGGAATGGACAGTTAAAGGCAAACAGACAAATACAGGGGTTTGGATATGGGGGAAGACTGGGACTTAAGTCAGTCAGGATAAAAATATGTAGATACTCCTAAACAGAAAAAAATGAGCAGAAATGGGAGTGCCAAGATGAGAAGCTAGCATACTGTTAAAATTGGCCACTGAGTGAGAGGTGAACGAGTACCTTCCTCACTCTGATATCAGCAGTTATCATAACTAATGGGAATGAAAATGTGGGAATGGAAGTTATACATATTGAAGTTAACATTAAATCCGTGTTCAGAATGAGAGGATCTGACCTAGAATTGTTAAAGAACTTACAAATAAAACAACAAGCTTGCAGCCAAAACTATTCTAGGTCTTAACGAATCCACCTCTCTTGAAAATACCAAAAGGAGAGGCAACAGTGTAGAAAAGAAGAGCAAATGAATGTGGGCACTGCAGTCCTATCATGCTGACCAAAACAGATACAAACTTTAGAACAAGTTCTGAAGACTAGCGAGAAGATAAAATAAGTGATAAAATACAACATTTTGCCAAGTATTTTGGTATCCTTTTGACAATGGATTTTCTAAACAAACTAAGCTTAATAGATTTAGTCAATCTGCATTTTGTGAAGCAACATCTCTTTCCATTTTTATTTAGTATAGACTCAGCTATTAATCAAAAGATCATATGGTTAGAAACCAGGTAAGAAGAAATGAAAACAAGATGGGAAGGAAAAGGGAAGTAACAAAGTACATTTTAAGTGGCCTCCAATTAGATATGATAGACATCAGAACCCTCCCAGGAACAGAAATGTTCTCCAAAATGGCGTTTCAACCGTTTCAACAAAAGAGTTTCAAAAACTTCAGGATAACATGTGTCCCATAACTGCAGTGTTCTGGAAGTGCAACACATGTTCTGGTCTAAGTCCTGAATGTTGGCCTTGGTCCTCAACGCAAACAGCTTCAGACAAACCTTTCAGAAAATGAAAAGCAGTTAGACTTTCAAAATGAGTGTTCCCTCTGCCAGCTATTTTTCCCCTCCAAAGACACAGGCACAAATGAAGAATTAAAAAAAAAGGCAATTAGTGATTAGTTCCAAGAAAATTCAAACCTTACTTCTTTAACTGAAAATTACAAATCTAAGAGATTTGGCAGTTGATTTTTTCAATGAAAATAGAATGCAAAAGCAGCCTGCTATCAGAACAAAATCATTATAAGACTGCAGCACTGCCAAAATTATTGCTAAAGACATCAACTTCAAAGACAGCTAAAGAAAGAAAAGAAACAAATTCCAGGATATGGAATTTTGCTTTAATAGTAACAAAAGGGAGAGAACAAACAAACAACAATAGAAGCCAAATATACATTTTCATCTTTCTTCTTTCTTTTTAAAACCAGAATGAAATGTCCCCTCTTAGCTCCTTTAAAAATTATATGGATGTAAATCTAAAAGGAAAAGAATTTTTGAAGTCGTGAGTCTGTCTTCAACTGTAACCTTTGGGGAAAATCATTATTCCAGTGTCACTGGTGATGGAAGCACAGATTGTGTTAAAATATGTGACATTAAGAAAAAGTTCTGTGCTCAGGGAAAGTAGGTCATGTTTGTACTGCAGTTTATTTTGTCCCCTTGCTCCTACAGCACCATGAATACAGCTCTCTCTCTCTCCACCTTGGAGACACAGACACACATTAAATTAGCTGGGATTTTCAAAAGTCAGAGAACCTGAAAAACCCCCAAAGAACAAGTCCTGGCTGATTTCATCGAGGCTTATGTTCCTAAGCTGCCTGCACACTTGTGCAACAAAGGCTCTTTTGAAAACAGCCTTCCAGCTCCCCACTGCCCCACAACTTCTGCAGCCATCAAGGGGCGCGAGGTTGTCGTACAGCATTACCATATGGTAGCATTTTACACTTACTTTGCACGGGCTTAGAGGTCTATGTAAAGCAGAAGGCAGGCAGGAATTACGGAGTTTGTTCATTTTTAAAAACACACATTGCTGATTTGTGCTGTGAGGTAAACAGCCAATCTTCCCCCTGAGCAAATGTTGCCCCATCCTATCACCCCAGCACAAGCTGGCGACCGGATTCTGATGAGGCTCCGAACACCAACTGCCCCTTGGCACTAATGGTGCTAAAAAGCTACTCCAGGGCTACACTAGAGTAACTACAATTGTAAGCAACAAATCTGAAATGCCTTTGGTGATTTCACCTCTCGAAATGCTATAAAATGATATTCTATTCATTGTCTTGATGAGCACGAGTAACAGTGCTGTGCACCAAATATGCAGAACAGGAACCAAACTACTGGAAACAGAGCAAGCACTGAATTGGCATAATTCCAGTTACTGATCCCCTTCCCCCAAACTTACCTGTGATTTTTAAGGTTTAAATTCTGTGTTGATACATTCTTGAGATTAATAAATTTTCTAATACCACAGCAAAAAAAACAACCTATCCATCACAAACTTACAGCACAATGTACAGCACAAGCATTAACAAGGTGATAATCCTTGTCTCAAAGAGCTTATTCTCCTCCATCTGACAGAATCTTAAGACAACTGAAAATCTTTTCGGAACAGAAGTTCATGTTAAAGAACATGCTTTATCTTGTCAATTTCCACATAAGGGCACAACATCACTCCTACAGTAATATCATCAAGCGTTATGGTGGTAAAAGTACCAAACTGAAATGTAGTCAAGAAATTAGCTAATTAATAGAAGTGTATGGAATTCTTTACAGAATCAAACTGGATAAATGTCCAAAGAAATAGCCTATCAAAAGATTAACAGTACATCCCTATGTAAAAATAATTAGGTGTCTATATGAGAATGCTTAATATATAGCCGTACTTTTATATGGAAGCAGAGATGAAGATATCAATAAATCCTTGACTTTGATAACAATCTTTGAGAAAACCTCTTTTCTACAAACGGTCGGTCTATTATCAAGGCAGTCATGGTGCAGAAGGCCAACTGGGAGAACAGGCTCCAATAAACGATTACTTTGGTATGACTGGCCATGAGTTCAGAATTTAAAGAAACTACAAAATATAGGAACTACAAAACATAAACAAATGTGTACTATAAAATCATATTTTCTGGGGTTTTACACATTAGGAAACAAAAGATGGTGTAGCATGTAACCCACCAGAGGCTGAGCGCAGGAGTCTCCAGCAGTTTCTCTGATTGGTGACATACATCCAGTTCCTTGGACGCTGCACTAAACCATATGTGTTTATTTATAATTGTAGAGAAAAAATCACCAAGGCATACACAAGTTGTTTGTCTCACATATGTTCAGTCAGACATTAGTTAAAAAAACTGCCCTTCCTGTTACCCCTTCCCCAGTACCAGATGTAGGTAGAAGCCAGTGGAAGTGGAGCAGACATAAGCATGACAAGCTAATTCCCTGCATGAGGGACATAGCTGAGGAAGGGGGAAGGGGAGACGAAAACACTACACAGGAGTCCCACAAGGTCAGTGCGGGAGATTGAGACATCTGTCAAGGCTGGAAGTCAGTACGTTTGCTTGTATTATAGCAGACGTTGTTACCACAACAGTTTTACTCTTAAAACAGTGCAGCCTGTGAGTGCAAGTAAATTGGCATGACAGCATCCTGATTTTTAAGTCGCATCCACAGGAATCAGATGCATTAAAGTCTGGCAGAAATGTAATACTTGTTTTCATTTAAGGAAAGGGAGGAGAGAAGACAGAACCTAGAGCTGCGTCTCTAATGCTGTGCTGTCAGTTACACAAGAGAAGTCCAGTTCTCAGCAAAGCAGTGTCTCAAAGTCCATAGATGTGACCCACTCTGGAGTAAGCTCCGTATCAATGTGGAGTGGAGGAAAAGGAGCGGCAACAAATGCATCTTCCCTTAAAACATGTTCTGCTTACTCTCATGTCTCACCCATGAAGTGTGAGGCTTTGGGGTGTACGGTAAATTTCACCCATGTAAAAAAAAGCCTGGTTAACATTTTCTTTACACTGCCTGGTTTAACAGGGACTGAGCAAGGAATGAGGATGATACAGATTTGGTACACAGAACAATTTCCTTGGTGATCCACATACTTTGGTACATACCTCCTGCATCTACCCTGAAAACCCTAACCTAGTAATCGCCAAGGAAGGAGGCAGAGATTTTGTACCCACGCACCGCTGGCCAGCATATGGGTCCTTACGGGCACTCCTGCTGCGTTACTGTGTGCTGGTGGTCACTGTGAATGCTGACAGTTACTGCATGTGGTCTCGTATGTGTTAAATAGGATGCAACTGTTTAAATTCCTGCACATTTATATATATATATATATATACACTTATACCATACATATACACATGTTTATGAGGAGAGAAGTTCTGTTGCTGAACCAAATACACCATTACTGGACATGATCTCCAGGTATGATGCAAATCCTTTGCAATTCTACATTCACCAGAGAAGAATGATTTCACTCAAGTGCCAATGAAATTAAAAAGCTCCTGATTTGCACAGGTTTAAAGAGAGGGGTCTCAAAGAGCTTAGAAATGACTAAATGAACTGTGATTTATAAAGTAATTTATTAAAAATCTACAGCAGTGTTCTTGCTCCTTACCATTTAACAGGGAACAGGGAGTAAGGGTTGCTCAAACAAACCCTATCATTAATGCATCACAGAACAAGTTTCTCCTATGCGCACACTACACCAAATCCCATAAAACTCCTGAGTAGGTTCTAAATCAAACTCATGAATTTTAAAAGACAAATGCAGACTCTATAAATCATTCATGTTTTTTAAGCGTGCAATTAGAAGTTTGTTTTCAAGAATTAATAAAGCAGTGAAATAAAAATAAGGGCTTACTCTGCGATGTGTCAATCCTTTTGCCTGGCAAGCTGGACCTTAAGAGGTTGTGAACTCATATATTTCCCAATGTTTTAAAACCTTCCAGGAAAGACTAAGCCTTCTGCTTACCCAGCAATTTATGAAAATCTATATGGATGATAAACTGACGTTAATGTTTGATAAATGAATAGACAGGCCATACCCAGCCATTTACAGCTTATTTATAATTTGCTCGAGTGTGGCATAAAACAACTGCTGAAGTCAGCTCTTTGACTAAAGGTGAACACCAGCAAAACCATTACATTTGTGAAGGGGACTGCCTCCCATCAGAAACAGTAGCACACCAACCACTAACCCTGAAAGTCAGTGACTATAAAGGAACTTGCTGAATAACTAGAAACTAAAACAGCAAAAGTTTAAGGCTTCCACTTCCCACTTCTCATATCCATGCATTTTTAGGATCTGTTCTTCCTGCACCTAAAGTGTGCAGCCTGTGCTTAAGACTGGCGCTGAATGGATAGGACCAAGAATTGGACTCTCCTTCCTACAAACTTTTCAGTTATTGAATGGAACTCTTTTCCTATTATTAAAAAGCTAGAGAAGGGCACCAAAATTAGAATTCTGAAGCAAAAGAATATGTAAAACTCCTGTCAATTTAAAGCGATTTTAAAACAATCATTAAAATCATGTATTTTGCTTTCTGAATTTTTTCCTTTCCTCCATCTCCATACAGGAATCATCAGAATATTGCACGGTCAAATAGCCATTTATTAGTCTCCAGGCCCAGACCATCCATACTTGTGAAGCTACGTATTTTATAGATCAAATAAAGTTCAGGGCAGCCATGAAAACTGATTTTATTCTGCAAAGCTATTATAATCTACTGAGAATCTACTGAATGGCTTCTGGAGGGCAAAAGGATATCTGTTGTGAATTTATAGAAAAATAATTGCTTCAAAATCATATACCAAACAGATAAATCATGATACAGTGACTGCTGTCAGGCTTAATAATATAGTATTAATTGGATGGATGAATGAATGAACAGTGTTGCATCATAATTAGAGGTGAGATGATTGATTTCTTCGCTGTAACTGTAGTTCAGCCTGGCTTTTGGTCTCTCTGTTGTCAATTACAGTAGCTTTAAAATGTATCATTCTAAGTCAACAAACAAAACCTAACTCTTCCCTGCAGCTGAATTCTTTAAATCGGATACAGTGAAGCTAGACCTGGAAAGCTCAAGAAACTTAGAGATGCCCACATGGCCTGATCTCTTCCAGCCTCTTTCTCCCTCACGTCTAATGAGGATGAGCCAGATTTTACAGCTCTTTATAGCCTAATTTGTTGGCTTCATTTCTGTAACCGCAGTATGGATGAAATGTTCTAAAACCAAAATCCTTCAGAGAAAGGACACTCCTTTCAGCTCCTTGCTTCAACATTCAGGGAAAGAAATGGAAGGAAAATGCAGCATGCAGGCTGTCCTGCTACATGGTCAAGGGCCCAATGAAAGATTATGGCTTCCAAGCCTCCATCACTTCAAGCAGGGATGTAGCCTTCATCCCTTTTTATCCTCTTTTCTTTCTTTTTATTTTGCAGAAGGCAGAGAAGAAATGAGGAACAGCTGCATGTTAAAATGTCCTTTTTAGAACCCTCTCCTTCTGGTAGTGCCTCTTGGAAATGTGTATTTCAAGTAAAAACAATTTATCTGAAATATACTAAGCACTTAAACAAAAATCAAAAACCAAGCATCCTTCTTATTATACCTTTAAATATTATTTTATAGAAACCCACAGGCCTTTCCCTAATCATGGACTAATTGCAAGTATACTTAGGTTAGCTTCTAGAGCTTTAAACAAAATCTTTCTTTGCTGTCATTGCATTTACAAGCCCCTCACAATCTCAGCACCAGAAGGACCGTCATTTTTAAATAAAAGGAACAGAGAAGCTCTAACCAGTGAGCTAAAACAGCTTCCTTAATGGACCAGAAAAGTGCAAGTTGTCATAACAGCGGAATGTACATAGGTCTTTATCATCTGACAGATAACATATGTTTTTTCTCCTCTTCTGTGCTGTCAGAAATCACTCAAAAGCCAATAAACATATTTTCTGATAAACCATGAAGGAAAATGAACTTAGGAAAAACTACTGACATGGCTGTCACTAATTCATGACAATTTATGTTCTCTTCAAGATGCAATTACAGGCTTGAAACACATTATTATACTTTCCCTAAGAACTCATGTGCAGAATTAAGTGAGCTACACTTCTGCCACGGAGCACCTCACAAGCTCCAGCACACCCTTGCTGGGGAAGCAAGTTTAACCTACCAGTCCCAAACATATACAGAATGTGCCATGCTGTGTAACACAAAATAAACACCTCCATTAAGTTTGAAATAGGAGTTCAGCTGAGAGCTGCAATAAGCCACCAAATCTCTTTCTAACTCTAAGCTCCGCATAGCCCAATAAGGGAAAAATACTCATTTATGCAGGAGTCCCTGGAGGATACAAAGCAGAATTGGCACATTTCTGCTTCACCAAGGTAAAAGGTACAACCTAAGAAAAAGAGGTGCCAACCTGATGTGCTGAATTATTTTCCTTTAAATCAAGTGTTAGCCTGCTGCATGAGAGACAAAGAAAATATATTGCTGCTTCGGATAGGAGGCTAAAATCCTGACAGACCTGGCAACTCAGTACTCTAATTTTGAGATAGATGTATTGTACTAGAGAGAACCATTTCAATGAGTATTACAAAGCACCGCAATCACCTAAAAAGCTCAAAAATGAAATTAGTAACGAGAATTTAACCTGTGCTATCAAGGCAGGTCAATGGGAAAACTTTATTCCTCAATTCATTACATTAGGAGTAAGAGAATGGCTCACAAGAGAGACACTCGGTCACACTCATCACCCTTAGGCCACAGAGGTGCAATCATCACAGAGGCATAAATCATCCTCTATTAAACCCAACTGAACTTGCCCAGCTGACACCAAGGTGCACAGAAACAGGACATCATCATCATCATCACTCAGCTGTCCACAGGCTTTGCAATCACATTGCTCCATTAGACTGGCATGAAAAGTATAGAAAGAATAAATAAATAAATAAAAATGAAGAAAGCCAGAGCTGCTCTCACTTTTTGTCCATCTTATCTCCTTTCTAGGTCATACTGAAGATCCACAGAAAACAGACTCATATTATGTTGAATGTTCCTTTACCCAACCTGTACTGATTTGCATTTTACTTATGAAATAGCCCCAAAGGCTAAAAGTTCAGAAGTGCTGCCACCTCAAAGACCATTCCCTTTCAGCAGGAACCACAAAACACACCCCTTGTTCACCCTGCAGCCCCTGTCCTTTGCTATGTGCCATAATGGTGACCACACCATGCAAACTCAGCCTACTTCTCCTGCGCAAGACTTGATTCAATCACCAATGGTAATCATTAAATTTTAACAAAGGTGCATCTATCACAACCTTCTACAAGCCAGAAGTTCAGTAGCCAAAGACACAAAAATGTGATAAACTCTAATAACATCCTCAGAAATCTAGTTATACGTGTTTCACTGTATACCTGTGTACTACTTTCCAATCTCCAATCATTTCCACGCTGATCTTCCCTTTTCTTCATTAAGATTTTTTCCCATTTGTCTGCTCAGACTTCTGATCTCACCTGTGTTATTTTCTTCAGTGATGCGATCATTACATTGCCACGCTCCTTTCTATCTTAGCCAACATAAACAAACACCATTTATTTTTCAGGATGCAGATTCTCCTTTCCTGGGCAATCTGCACTGGAAGGGAGAGCCTTTTGCCAACACAGAAAATCCTGTCCCTATGCCTGGGAAACAGCAGTGGCTCCAGCAGCTGCTGAAACCTCTGTGTCCCCTAAGTGCAGTGCAGTTAATTTCTCCAACCAGTGACTTTCTACAGAACAGTAGAAACCAGTGACAGACAGGCTTAAATGCAAGTTGACACACTTCATTTATCTACCCCATGAGATATTATCCCAAAGGCAAGGAGGCAGAAGGGAACAATAACCTAACTGATTATCACAGGCAGAGTAAAAGGCTTCACAGAAGGAAAGAAATCTCCCATTAACAGCATGCAGTGAAGAACACAAGGGAAAAAACTGCGCAGCATTTTGTGGCGTTTGTTTTCAGGAGCAGCGATAACACATTCTGGGGTCACCCCCTCTTCATGCTAGCTCTGAAGTCCAAGAGCCAAGTGAGAGCCAGGACTCCTACCAAAGATCCTGAAAGATGGCTTGGTCAAAATAAAACTATTTTCTTCATTCACAGCATGCAGAAGCTCCAAGAGCAATGAAAATGAAATCACCTGCTTTATGAGAGCTTTTCCTGCTTATGACAGGTGAATAGGATGAAAGCAGGGAAAATGGATTGGAAAAGGGTATTTTGAAAGGGGGTATGTTTAAGGATTAAACCTATTAAGCCTATTGAGAAATGTGGGCATCACTCTGATGATACAGGATTAATCTGTATGCAGAAAGACCAGCTTCCTTCCCCGGCAGCCCAAGGGATGCTCATTTGTTATTCCTCCCACACTCTTGCTCACCTTTGGCGTTAATCTCGCAGGTCTGATCATCCACCCATGTAACCTGCCTTTTTCCTACTCTCTAAGCAGGATCATGGCAGCCTGGTGATGTTTGCAAAACTCAGCACACCCCGGATAATACCCTTGCACGTGGTGCTTTGACCTGCTAGAAAACCTACACCAAATAAACAACAAACCCAAGCATTTGTATTTCTATTTTTTTTCCCCGGGTCCTTCAAGCAGCGCCTGTCTGACCAAACCACAAGCACGAGCCGCTGCGTTTCAGCACCACGGACCGCAGGGGCCCCGTGCACCTGCCCCGCAGCCGGGTTCCCTTGTCGCTTTGGGATATGAGATACAAAGCTGAAGGCTTTCCAGTGTAGAAATTCTGAAATTTCCTTCTGAGCTAAAGGCAGAAGGGATATCTGGCAAAGCCTGGCCTTAAAAAACCTCCATTCAACCCCACTCACAAAAAAAAAAAAAGAAGGATTTTTGATGGACAAAAGCGGACATTTTTTCTATTATCATGAATCATTTTCTGTAAAGGCAGGGTGAACTGATTCTCTTCATTATCAGAGAGAGCTCTGATAACATTACAAAGCCCCAGAAATGCTTTTTAATGTCAGGTTCCTCTGTGTCACACTTGCCCTCTGCTGTAAAGTTCCCCTGTGTGCCATACTTACCCCCCGAGATGTGTGATCTTACTGATTTTACACTGAGGACTCTCCCAAATCCTCCAAAGTGGGCAGCTTAATCAGGCTATTTAACTGTGTAGGGCTTGGAGAGAGCCGGCACCTGAGTCTCTCTGCAGATCCGAGCTTTTGTGCTCATTACCTGGGCTGCATCACGTTGCAGAGTGTGTAAGCAATGTTTCTATTTTAGGGCAGAAAACCTAAGGCCCTAAAACCAAGAAAATAAACACCCGTAGGCTGCGTAGGCTGTGACTTAGCCACTGCAGTGCACGGCGCCGCTGCTCCCATCCCGCCCGGACGGCCGGGGCGGCCGTCGGGGGGACGGGACCGTGGGGGCGGGCTGGCCCTCGGGGGGACACGGCCGTCGGGGCGGGCCGGCTGTCGGGGGCACGGGGCCGTGGTGGGGCCGGTGCCGTCGGGGGTGCCGGCGCCGTGGTGTCCCGCCCCGGGGCTCACCTGCAGCAGGCAGCGGCCGGGCGCGGCGTGCTCGGGGAGGCGGCCGCGGTAGACGCGGCGCTCGAAGCGGGGCTCGTTGTCGTTGGCGTCCTCCAGGCGGACGCTGAGGCGGGCGGAGGCGGAGCGGGGCGGGCGGCCGCCGTCGCGGGCCACCACCCGCAGCTCCAGCGCCGCCTGCCGCTCCCGGTCGAGGCGAGCGCGGGTGCTGACGGCGCCGCTCCGCGCGTCGATGCGCAGCAGCGCCAGGGCCGCGGGCGCTCCCTCGAGCGCGTAGCGCACCTCGGCGTTGGGCGAGCCCGGCTCGTCGGCGTCCGAGGCGCTGAGGCGCAGCACGGCCGTGCCGGGCGAGGCGGCCTCCGAGACGGCGGCGCGGTAGTGGGGCTGCGCGAAGGCGGGCGCCTCGTCGTTGAGGTCGGCGACGCGCAGCAGCAGCGGCTGCTCGGCGGACAGCGGCGGCGCGCCGCCGTCGCGGGCCACCAGGCGCAGCTCGTAGAGGTCGCGGCGCTCCCGGTCGAGCGGCGCCGCCACGCAGAGGAAGAAGACGCCGGCGCCCGCCGGGCGCAGCGCGAAGGCGCCGTCGGCGCCGCGCAGGGCCAGCGCCACGCCGGGCTCGCCGCCCGCCTCGTCGGCGTCCGAGACGGAGACGCGGGCCACGTAGTCGCCCGGCCGCGCCCCCTCGGAGACCCGCGGGCCGCCGCTCTCGGTGAGGAAGAGCAGGCGGATGGCCGGCCGGTTGTCGTTGACGTCCAGCACGGCCACGGAGACGAGCGCGCTGGACACCTCGGGCTGCGCGCCGCCGTCCCGCGCCTCCACCACCAGGCGGTGCAGCGCCCGCGCCTCGCGGTCCAGCGGGCGGCGGAGCCGCAGCACGCCGCTGCGCTCCTCCACGGCGAAGTAGCCGTCGGGGTCGCTCTGCCGGCGGTTGATGGCGTAGCGCACCTCGCCGTTGGCGCCCAGGTCCGGGTCGGTGGCCAGCAGGCGGCACACGGCCGTGCCCGGCGCCGCGTCCTCCCGCAGGCGCGCCCGGTACTCGGCGCGGCTGAAGGCGGGCGCGTTGTCGTTCTCGTCCAGCACCCGCACGGCCACCCGCAGCCGGCCGCGGCGCCGCGGGCTGCCGCCGTCCCACGCCTCCACCACCAGCCGGTGCTCGGCCGCCCGCTCCCGGTCCAGCCGCCGCAGCAGCACCAGGTCCAGCGGCTCCGGCGGCGAGCCCGGCGCCGGGCGCCCGTAGCGCAGCGCGAAGAGCGGCGGCTCGCCGGCCGCCAGCAGCGCGTAGCCCTGCGTGCCGAAGCGGCCGGCGTCGGGGTCGCGGGCGGGCGGCAGGCGGAAGGCGGTGCCGGGGGGGCTCAGCTCCGACACGTCGAGCCGCAGGCGGTCCCTGGGGAAGCGCGGCGGGTGGTCGTTCACATCGGCCACCGCGATCTCCACCTGCACCACGTCGCCGCGCAGCGTGGCCGCCGCGAAGCTGTAGCGCGCCCGGCGCTCCCGGTCCAGGCGCCGCGCCGTGCGGATGATGCCGGTGTCGGGCTGCACGTGGAAGTCGGCCAGCAGCGCCGACTCGCCGCTGCCCTCCGACAGCAGGAAGCCCCCCGGCGGCAAGGAGCCCTCCGGCAGCCCGGCGCGGATGTCGCCCACCAGCGTGTCGGCCGGCAGCCCCTCGTCCACCGCCAGGCTCAGCTTGTAGGCCGGCGCCGCGCCGCCGCCGCCCGCCGCGCACAGCCACAGCCACAGCGGCACCAGCGCCCGCCCCGACGGGGCGGCCGGCGCCGGGGCTCCGCCGCCGCCTCGCCCCCCTCGGCCGCCCCGGCACCTGCCGCCGCCGCCGCCCCGCCGCCGCCCCGCCATGCTCCGCCGCTGCGCCGGCAGGAGGAGAGCCGGCGAGCCTGCGAGGCGCTGCGAGGACGAGCGAGTGCGAGGGGGCGGGCAGGGCGGCTCCCCGCCGCCGCCGCCGCCACCGCCCCGCGCAGCCCCCGCCCCGCCGCCCCCCGCCGCCCCCCGGCGCTCGGAGGGCCGGGGTTGGGCTCGGGCAGGAGCGGAGCGCCCCGGGGAGCTGGGGCACGCAGGGGCACGGGGGAGAATTTAAATCGGACGGAAACCTGCAAGGAGAAACGAGGTCCCTATATTCGGCCAGGCTTTTTTCTCGCCTTAATGTTCGGGTCCTCGCTTTCTAGGCTCGCTCTTTACCCCAGCGTTAGGTCAGTGAATAGCGCTCGGCACGGCAGGGAAGCGCTTACCAGAAATAAGCTCTAAGGAGGAACTTAGGTCGGCTTGAGGGGGACCACGATTTCGTTCCTTTTTCGGTATTCCTGACTCCCGTATCTGACTGGGAAGAATTAGTGTTTCTTCGGTGCCACCGAGAGTATACGGCATCATATAAATGCTAAGTACCAGACATCCATCTTCCCGTGAAAGCTACGTGCGATGCTTCAACAGTTACCTGCAGCCTCCTGCTGCTCCCGCTGCTCCCTTCCCAAACTCCATTTCCCCTTTCTCCTGCCGGCCAGTCGGAGAAAATCACATTCGTCCTAGGGCAAACAAGTGAAATAGGGGCAAAGAAAATAAAGTGGCAGGAGGAGTTGCTGCAGGTTAAGTCGTCTGCTAAGAAGGAGTGTGGGACACTTGGAAGAGCAGCTCTTTTGCTAGTTGCTACCCTGAGAACAGCTACCCACGTCCCTCTGGTGCCAGAGCACCAGTTCCCTGAGGAAGGGGCAAAGCCGCTGCAACAGCCCTAAAAGTATCCATGTAGGGGAGGAGAAGGGAAGAGAAGTGTGGCTTTTTCCCACGTTGCTATAACCTAAAGAGTCCACATATCCAGGTAAGAGGGAAAAACAGTTTCCAAAGTCTAGAAATCTGCACGCGTGTGTGCCTGCATGTGCAGGAGGGGAGACGCACGAGATCATATCACTACATCTGACTGGCCTCCCTACGTAGAGAGACAGGGCTGAGCAAAATCTAGATTTTGTCAGATCTTCTTAGGCACAGTGCAAATTCTGAGAAAGTCTCTGTATATTTATATACTGCGATAATTACAAGCATAGAAGCAAGAAGGAAACGCTGAGGCCCTTGCCAGTTCCATTCATATTCATTGAGAAAACACATGGATCCTCCCCAAGTCACAGATGTTCAATATGAAAATGCCTGAATTCCATTGAATCACAGCAAGTTTGGAAAAACTGCCATGTCCCATGCAGCCCATGCAGTCACTAAGAAAACATGTGAATCATGTTCAATCAGGCGCATTTACTGAGGAAATAAACAAAACCTGCTGTTGCCAAGCTCAGGCAGTGCCTAAGGAGCAAAGTTCTGTATTCAGATACAGCAAGCATGGAGACAGCTGGAAAAAAAAATAAAAAAAAAATAAAAAAATAAGATGGACTTAGCTGTCTGAGGTTCTGGCAGTATTAATAGATAACCCAGCATCCCTGTCTTTTGTGAGACCAGGGCATGTTATCAGTTTTGCATCAAGTAAAGCCATGTAAAACCCTGCCCAACTGCAGCTTGTTTCCAGAAATGCTGCATCTTTGGGACACCACAGATGTGCTGCCTGCTTCAAGCCCTACCTTGTGAGTGCTTCTCCACCTTCTTTGTCCTTCTGCCCTCTCTGAGCATTTTCTTCTTTTCTCCATTCCCTTCTTAAGCTTTTTCTCCCCCTCTCTTTTGCCGTGTTCATGACCTCATTCCTTTTCTTCCACAAATCACAAACAGAAGTTTCTAAATTTTGAGGCGATGCTTGCAGTCTCCTGGATATATTTAGCTACCCCCGCTGTTCCCCATCTTCCCAGTGACATGCTGACCTACGTGTAAAATAGAAGTGGCATCATGTCAGACATCAAGGGAAGCCACCACAGCGACATTAACCCAAAGGAAGGGTGCAAAGTTTCAGTGCACTACCCAGACATCCCAAATGAGCCACTCTTGCAGCAATGACACTTGGCTGCTACTTAGATCTTCTACCTAGGCTTATGGTGTAGAGAGCAGACAGGATAGCGTGCTGCGTATTTGCACCTCTACCCGTTTTGTTGCACTTAGACGTGACCTTGTTTGAAGGCAAGGGATGTTGGCCACAGCCAACTGCTTTCCTGGAGGTGACCATCCCTGCCTTCGTAGGCAGGTGAAGAGCTCACACCAGCACTTCCAAAGCAGTGACGTTTCCAGCAACCTGACCTTCCTCCAGGCAGCCCAGTGTCAGCACCGCTCTGCTGTGAGAGGCAGGGACCTGCAGTGATCCCGGGGCAGCTCCGTGTGCCAGTTCAGCTCTCCTTGTGGCAGGGACCCAGCCTCTGGGAAGGGAGCGAGGAAGGGAGCGGAGGCAATAACTGGATCAGCTGCTCAAATGTAACTGTCCTGTATTTGTAAGTCAATGCTCACCATGGTTTAATCCTCCTTGGGCTAATTGGAAATTCTTCCTCCTTCAGGGAGAATTAAACTGTAGCAAAGCAAAGCTGTGGTACAAATACTAGAGCACAAAAGATCACTGAAAGAGATCATGTTGCCACAGCCATGAAGGCCCATCACTGCTAGACTTACTGGTACCTACATACATCGCCTTGCCCACGCAGCAGTTGTGGCAGCTTCAGACGTGTCCCCCCCACACTCAGGACCCATGGAGCTGAGGTGGTGCTGAAGCAGCATGACTGCTTCCCTTCCTGCAGCAAAGTCAGCCCACAGCAGCTGCTCCAGCCAAACCAGCTGGCTCTGTACTGACACAGAGCGGGAGCTCTTCAGGTCCTTTCCAGCATGCATCATATTGGGAGGTAGCAGCCAGCTGAGGGCAGAGGGTGGCTGAACTGCTCCAGACAGAGCTGAAGGAAACAAAGGGAAAAGTCTTTCCATGAGGTTATTTCCTGTGCTGTCTGAGGACGGTGTGGTGTCTGCTGCTTGTTATTGCCTTTCAGCCCGTGGGCACCGTGCTTGCATTTCTGCCTAGCAGGTGGCATTCCCTGATCCTCTGTGGGTTTGCTTTTAAGGGCACAAATTGGTTTAATCAATGCTGGAACAACAATTTCCGTTAACCCCAGTGTTATTTTTCCTACGCTGGACTGCAGAGATCCCATACAAATCACCTTTCTGGCAGAACTGTGGGGTGGGGAAGCACACTAATATCTCCAACTATTGCAGCTGGATCTAAGGAAGAATGCTTGTCCACAGCCTTACCGGCTGGGGTCACTATGAATACTCAGCCTGGGATACATGATGCATGGAGAAAGCGTTAACTTTGCAGATCATCAGGCGTTTCATTATTTATAGCTCCCCAGGCAGACGTATATTGATTTCAGCAACACCTCTCTGAAGGAGTGTCAGCTGCACAAAAGATTTGTCGGTGACCAAATGAAGGCTGGTCACAGTGACTGTACTAGAAAGCAATGTACGGGACTTCTTTTTCTACTAACACAGCACAATGTAGTTAAGAGTGATTTGATTTTATTTCATTTTCCTGGGAGCCATGCCGTCACTCTTGAGCACAAAGTGTTTTGCAGAACTCCTTTTGCTGCGGAACAGATGCTTGAGCATTCACTAACCAAGAATCGTTTCGTTGCCAGAATCTAATGGGAAATTGCATACCTGATTTTGCCTCCCAAGATAGAGGCTTTCAAGCTGTTTTGAGAGAATGAGGCTACAGGTAGGAAACGTAGTAGTTGTTTTTATTATTGTTATTATTGTTGTTGTTATTATTATTATTATTATTATTATTATTATTTTCTTTGTAGTTCCAGATATGCTGCAGTGCCTTTGCCTCTGTGGAGTGGGTGTTGCTGCTGCCTTCCATGTGCGATTACTTCAGGATTTGTCACTCGGTTATAACCATCTAAGTAAGATTGCCTAGATCAATATCTTCACATTAACTTTATTTCTAGCTCACTTACCTCATGTGCTATCATCCAGGCCTAATCTGTCCTGAAGTTGTGTTTCCATCACAGACCTTTGGTAGTCTCTCTGCCATCAATCTCGCTCCATTTTTATTCCTCGCCTTTCCATCTACAGGCCAGAGCACCACACCATGTGTCAAGTGTACTGCTCCTAGCAGCCTTGCAGCCAGCAGGTAGGTTCACCAAAGAGCCTGGGAAATCCGAATTTCTTCTTCTGTCCACATCACATTAATCCTACTATTGCCAGCAGGATGAAGACCCTTCTTGTTTATGTGTAATATATAACTGATCCTTTTTTTTTTTTTTTTTTTTTTTAAGAAGAAAGTTTCTGAAAAAAACAAAGTCAAATTATATATGAAATTAAATACTAACAGATATAAATGAGATTCTGCTAGACCGGTGTTCATTCACATTTTGACACTCTATTCACTTATATATATACATACATATATATACTCTCTCTATATAGTTTATAAGCTTAGCCACAGATTTTATTATTCTAACAACAATATTTATCCAAAAGCAAAAGACCCTCTATTTGATTGCTCTTTACTTCCTTGTGTGGTTTGTAGTATATATCACAACTAACATATTATAAACTTATTTCTAAAACAGAAACAGGAATTTTTCTCTTGTCTGTTTTCCTGACAAACCCGTGCAGGTTTGAAGCAACCCCTTTAAGATGGAGAAGGGTTCACCCTTTTGGGCCAGGCAGGAAACACATAAGAGGTTTTGACTGTATGAGTCGCATTTCACATGCAGCTGTCTTTTGCATCTGCTTACCAACACTGAATCTGGAATTTAGTGATGTCTTTAAAATTTGGAGGTGAACTCTGGGAAGCTTGAGAAGAAATAATCCCAGGTCAGATTTAACACTGTAACCTCCTTTGACCACTGTATTGACTTTTCACGAGTAAAACAAAAAGCTTTACAACCATATCCGAAGGCATAAGAAGCCTGCAGAAGCAGGATTGCTCTGACCTAGCTCTTCCCAGATTTCCCTTCAGGGAAGTCATTTAGCCAGCATTAACTGTGGTTAACGCTGCACACAGCACCACTGGTGCCAGCAAGTCAAAACACAGTAGTAGGAAGTTAAAAGTCAGCAGCGTTCAGACTACAAACAAGATGCACACAGTAAGGATGGCTGCAACAGGGTACTGTGGGATACGATGCATTTTCTGCCACTTGCAGTCTTTAAATCAAGATTAGACGTCTAACAGATACGTTCCCTTTCAGTCACAAATTATAGGGCTTTAGGCAGGAATTACAGAGTAAAATGAAGTCAGGCTAAATGATTTGAATGTTCCTTTCTGGCTTTCAAATCTATGAAAATCCCATTTCCCAGGGCAGCTGCCCTCATCACAGAAGAACAGCCCACACAGCGCGCTGGAGATCTGGAAACCTGCTGCTATCACTTCATCAGAGCAAGTCCCTGCTGGGGACTCGAGCTTGTGGCACTGAGCGGAGAGAGGGTCGGCACAAAGCTGGATCTTAATATGCTCCAGTCACTATGCCAGCTGATTCCCTCGCTGTTCAGAGCTTAGTAATTATTTAAAATAGCTATAAATCGGAAAGGGGCTTTGCTTTTAAAACTAAAATACACTGTAATCCACGTGTGAATTAAGGCCCCTGGCTATTTTCACGCACACACATGCAAATTAAAGGCAACTAACTAACCAGCAGTTTCTGAGCCTCTGCACTCCTTTTCCAGATGATAATTTCATAAGGAGCTTGAACGCCTGAGTCTTGGCTGCTGCGCTCCAGCTGACACTAGCATAATTACGATTTTGAAAGGTTTGCCTGTTTTCTTAAACCGTCTAATAAAAAGAAGGTGGGTGGGTGTGTCTATAAATACACAGGAACAAAGCAATCCTCGTTTTTCCACTGTGTGAGTGCCCTGACCTGATGATTTTCAGGACACACGGTGTTACGCTGTCCTACACATTGGTGTGTGGAGGTGACAGCCTGCAGAAGCCAGAGAAGAGCGGATGTTTGCATTACCTTCTGCAGCACGTTTGTTTTTGCTGGCAGCTAGAGGTAAACTGCTGGTTAGCTAATTCTGTTGATTTAATTTCGGTAAGTGGTGGAGGAACACCTCATGGCTTTTGGGTAGGCACCCATTTTTACTATGTGTGAAAACACATTCGTGTAAATCCTAATTAATGGATCCTGTCTGCCTGAAAGTAAGCCAAGACCAAATGCTGGAGATGAAGTCGATTGCCTGATTTAATTTAAGGCATAGAAGCAGCATCTATAAGCAGATTTCTGCCAACTTCCTCCAGCCGCTTCATGTCCATAGGGGGAAATCTTATTTTTATGATGCTCTCACTGACTTATTCAAGGTCTTCATCCTTTTTTACAGAGTTTGTCTTTACAGAATCTTTATAAGGCTGAAAAGGTTCATTATCACCATTCCACACAGGGGAGCACATGCAGATGTTGAATTACTTGTCCACAGGGCACATTTGCATCGTACAATGGACAAAGTGCCTTGAAGAAATGCTGACCCTGATTTTCAGCAGGTGATGCCACAGGAGCACTCTCAGGTTGCCAAGCCTGAGGTAACAGGCCAAAGGGGCAGGTTAAGTCCCAGACAAGCCCAAATATCCCCTCATTGCGGCTTCCAGGGACAAGCTAGTGCCTGCGCACAGCACGTGCACTGGGACGAGAAGCTCTCTGCCATGTACTAGCTCAGATCCCAAGATGGTGCCTCAGGCCTTGCTTTTCACTGCTTGCTTTTCACAGCCTGCTCTAGCAGTATTTGACCACTGCCCTGCCCTCCCCTCTCCCCCCCCAACACTTTTTTTTTTTTTTCCCTAGTGTGCTAAAGAATAAAATAACGTAGACATTTGCCAATTTCAGCTATGTGTCCCCTGCTCTGGTAGCTGGAATGTCAACCATCAGATGCTATAATAATCTGAATACTTGAGATCACAGAGCCGCAGCAGTAACTTTAAAGTTTCAAAATGTGAAGACTGCACACTCACTAAAAACAGATGTTCTTCCCCAACAAGAAACTGTCTATGTAATGTCTTCTTTAATGCCTTTTATTTGCTTCCAGTCATATTTGAGAATATTCACCTTCTTGTTTTTACATCCTGTAACTGTTTAAGGGTGGTGACACTTGCACATATCATTCATCAGTAGGTACAGAAACCAGTGCTTGTATTTCAGAATGATTTCAACCAAAATGAATAGGAAGGAGGAGCTTCTCAAGCCTTCAAGCAAGGCTCTATGAAAAACTTCTAATTTTAAGTTTATATTTTGAGAAAAAAAGGAAGACTGTTAGGCATGTCCAAAAGGAAAACATTTCTTCTAAACTGATACACATACATGCCCTAACATGTGGCTACAGTAAAAAGAAAATATAGGAAGACTAAACCGATATCGCTAATTTTAGGCAAGGACTGTCTGTATGCCTAGCTCACTGTTTCAGTCACCCTTGCCATTTGTTCATGCCTGAGTTGGGTGCATCGCTTCCAAATTCCGGAGTCAAAGGCTCCATGGCTGCTTCTTTCAAAATAACACAAGACACATCACTTTGTTGAATGGTGCTAGAAAATGCTACTGGGCAAATAAAACCTGATTCCTAAACCTGCTAGTCTGAGTCGTGCTGCTGGGGAAGTCCCTTCCCAACGCCAGGGTCCCCCTGACTCAGTCATACTCTAAAACTGGGTGCCAGTGCTTTGGGGATTAGAAGAGTACACCTATTTTTAAATACACTTTTTCCTGACAAGCTACTATCCTTTTTTAGTACATCGAGAATTACTAATATGATTTTCAGACTTTGCCAGTAATACAGATAGGAAATTCTTAAGAGGAATTGTAAAATGTTTGTGTGCAGCATGGTATTTACTGGACTGCAAAGTCGGGATGCTGAGAAATCCAGCACTTTGCTGACTTTGGACCACACTCAGGGCATCCTTTTCCCTTTAGAAGAAATGAGAAAGGACCAGTGGGTCCACGCACCTCCACCATCCCATCCTGCTCCTGCCTGCTGCATCCCCATCCCTGCCCACTACATCTCTGCACCCACCGAAGGCAAATAGTTACATGGGACAAAATTACATTGTCTCCTTGGTAAGATCTGGATGTTTTCATCTCTGGCTCCATCTTCAGCTTATTGCCATGAGGGAGATGGAGGTGACTGTGGAGCTGTGGGACCCACTGGGGCTGTCGCAGTGCTTCTAGGTCTGGGAGCAGCTCGCAGCTTCCTTGCTGATGCTAAAGAAAACAACACAAGTGGAAGTGCTCCTGTGAGGCTCGCTATAGGGTCTCTCCTAGGCTCAAATCTCAGTTTACACCCATAGAAAAAACCATATTGCCAGCATGAGCTCATGACACAGTGATCTCTCTCTGAACGCTCATTTTGGCTGATGTGCTTGGAACAGCCCATATTTTCTCTGCAGCTCAGTCGTGCGATATTTCACCTCACTCTTCATCAAGAACCAGGAGGGGTCCATATTGCACGGGAATGAAAAAAATAACAGCGGTTTTAATTTAACATGCATTTCTTTTATGAGAAGGGCTTTTAAATGACAGACACTATTTCTATTTTCATACACAATGAAATCCTTCAACTAATACGTTCCCTGTAAGGGGAAGAGTTCAGGTCTGTATTTTCTTTTCTTTTCTCTCCCTGTCATAAAATATCTGCTTTCGGTTGTTGACACAGGCTGTCAGGATTTTGTTGCACTAAACAGACTGTTGGCAGTGAGTAGGAAGGTAAAATGAATTAATCTACACAGAAATAGCAGCTTGCACTTAAAAAAGCGGCCTTGGTTTGCGGGTTCTACCGCTCTCTGCAGATGTGAATGAATTAGGCTTTATGGCAATCCTGTCCAACTGGTAAGCAGAATTTGCACGTTTCCTTTCCAAGCACAGAAGGCACCTGACTTGTCCGAGGTCAGAGGGAATGCACCTGATCCAAAACCTGCTGAGATCAATAAAAGGATTTCCTGTGACTTCAAAGCATTTTGAGCTGAGACCTCAACTAGTGACAGGAATAGAAAATAATTCATGACCCTCAAATCTCTCTTCTAATTGCTATTTTAGGCTACTTCCCTTCCTTCTGTTTTAGAGCAGGCTGTAACCAGAACACCAGCCAAACCATGATAATTTATTATAAGACAATATGATATAAGAGAGCTTGTGTTAACATTTTCCAGAAAAAAAAAATATATTGTAAGGACAAATAATAGTACTTTGTGGCCAAGATAATCTTTAAAGGAAATCAGAATGAGCTGAAGTATTCCCATGGGCTTCTTCCCCTGAGCACTAAAGTGCTTATCTGAAATGTTTTATTTACTGCAACAATTTTGTGTCCTTATTGCCTAGATTAACTGCCTGACAAAGCTATAGCAGAAGTATCAATTAGAAGCTAGGAATCAGCAGCGTGCTGGGGAAATACAAAATCTGGACCACTCAGAATTGTACATTGTTAGTCTATGAAACAGATGCAAGTCTCTTGCAGTGAACAATTTAATTTTCTTATTCATTTAAAATACATTCCTTTTATTACACAAATTACAGCCATGTAGTCAAAATTGTAGGATAGCCTTGGAAATATAGACAGCTCTCAATTACCCAGAAACCAATTTCCCCAACTGTGAGTCAGTCATACCATAGGTATGGAAGACACCCAAGTTGCTCTGAAAAACTGAGCTTATTTACTTGCACACAAAACAACCCAAAGAGCTCTACTGCTTCCATCCCTGAGCTGGGCAATGTTAATTCATCAGCAAAGGCTTGGGATTTTGGCACTCTGCAGTCAACAGTGTCAACAGTGCTTTTCTCCTCTCAGTTTCTCATACTCTAATTTACACAAGCTTCATATTAGCTATGATTTTATTTTCTCTGGGTGGCCACTTCTTACTCTACTGAATATTTAAACTGACTCTGGTTACACTATTAGAGGATTCCCCCAGTTACCTGCTAACTAACTACAGTCTTGCAAGAGAAAGTAGCATGACATTAGCTTCATCCTCTTTCTCTGCTTGCCTAAGCTCCAAACCACTTCTTACTCACCCACCACAAGGCATTCTGACCAAGAGGAGAAAGTGAGTTTCCAAATCAAAGATCTTGAACAAAAAATGGCTCTCCAGCTACCTCTTACTCCCTCTCACATTAGCAGCCCTGCAGGCCAAGGGCCAGCACTAACCATGGCTTGGGCCAAGAAAGGACAAGCTCACTCAGCATGCTGGAACTTCTCCGGCCAAAACTAACATGTTCAAATCAAGATGAGAGGTAGCCAAAGCCGACTGCAGAGCACAGGCACTACATGCTCACAGAGGGATAAGCCAGCCCCTAATCTCCATGGGTATCAGTTTCCCCTCAGATGGAAGATGCATCTTCATGAGGCACACGTTGAACAAACCTGCTGCTTGGCAGATGCAGGCTTGGATTAAAAAACAAAACAAAACAAAAACAAAAACAAAAAAAAACAAAAACAAAAACCATCCCCAGAAGGATTCATCAGAATCTCCTGGCCAGGCAACATACAGAAATCCCCCTGCCCCCCGGGGCCCCCCCAGAAGTTGTCCTGGCTACTAATGCTGTCCTAAGTGTTTGGAAATCCAGCCAGAATGGGACTGGAAATCCAACCACGCCTTTGGAACATAGACTTGGAACAGCCTAAAATAGACACGCTCGAAGGGCAAGTTATTCTCTTCATTTTCTCCTCAGCCTCCATCCAGACAACATCGCCTCAGCCCCATTCAGATCCAGTTTCAAGCATTTTCTTCCCATCTGTGCTCCTTTCTCAACTAACCTCTGTGTAATGCTGTGGTTGACAGATTATACAAAAGAGTCATACAAGACAAAGTATGTATCATTAATGTAGTAAAGGCTCTCCAATCCATATCTTTTCCAAGAACCCCAATATACGAAGCAACAGAGATTGCTCCCCCCCTAGGTAGAGAAGAAAAATCTTTATATATTCTCTACAGGGATTGTTTTAGTTCATTCATGAATTATCGTAACATACAAGAACATATGTAAAAGATATTGGGTGAAAAGCTGGCCTGCCTGGAGTCAATGGCAGGTCTCCCATTTACTCTAACGGGACAGGAATCCATCCCCTTTGTTCCAAAACAAACCTTTTCTGCCTAAGTGTCTTTGGATATGCACAGTGCATATTAGGCAGATGCTCTGTATTTGCTCAACAGCTAAAGAGAGTCATTCCTTTCCCCAAAACATTGTCTTCTCTCCCCACCAGAAAATAGATTTGGAATAGCTTCTTCAGAAAATTATATCAAATTGTTGGGGGTTGTGCTGCATAATCTGGGTTTGGCATAATCAAGTGAGCTCACTGGCTGCTATCTCTATGGTTAATAGTGTGTAACAGCACGGTTTGGGACCTATCCTTTGCTTTTCCACCCATACATGTCTGTGTCCAATTTCAAACACAGTAAATTGTGGAACAAGGAATAAACTGTAAAATAAAGAGGTTAAGGAAAGGGAAATGTATTGGAATTCCTCTCAACAAGTACAATGGCAAACCTAGATCTAAAGCAGTCATTTGAGGTGGGGAGTTTTTACACACCTCAGTTCAGATTGTCATTTCATATCATTTGACGTCTCTGTCATTAAGACGAAGTGCTTGGGCTAATACCTCACTCTGTGGGTTTATATTTATTAATTTATTTTGAGAAGAAGGTGAGGGCAGGAAATGTGAAAGTGGTTCAAGCAGGTGTTTAGGCGGAACAAATGTTGATCCCCCAGTTTGTCATTTTCGGAGCTGCGGAAGGATGTGAATGAAAACAGCAGTACATTAGTGTTGCTAGAGCATTTTAAAAGGAATGAAAACATCCCACCCCAGCACTCCCAGCTTGCCCTTTTCTGTCTGCCTCACCTAAATTAATAACTGATTGTAACTGAATATACTTTGAAGTAGAGATCAACTCTCCCCTGTTATTTCTATTACTAGAGCAACTTCAAGGCACAACTATAGCTACAGAATTTGCTGAGAAGAGCTTATGACCAAAACACTGGCAGAGAAAAGATGTTTTTAGAAAATGCAGCCATGAGGACAATGTAACTTTTTAATTTCCCCACAGGTATATGTCAGACTGGATTTATTGACCTTTGGGCCATGAGGCAAGACTTATCTTTTGGCTTAAATCTTTGCAAAGGGGAAGAAAAGAAAAATGTCCAGTCTTGATAGAGGAAACTTTACAGTATGAAATTGGGAAGGCTTAATCCTATGGTCCTACTTCTGTAGTGGGTTTATAGGACTCAAAGAGCACATGAAAAATCTCACTTCAGAGTTATTTCTCAATACTCACTCTCTTTTGCACTCTGATATTTTTTTGTTAACTTCCTTCTGTTAAAGGAGCAAAACCCCAGAACCTATGTGCAAAATTTAAAGATACATGGAAAGTAAGTAAGGCACCCTGCTGAGGAGAATATTAAAAAATGATAACATTGCTTCTTAATGACTCCTCGCTCTTCCCAGCTCTCATCCTCCTGACCTCCAGGTACCTCCAGATCCTGCTCCCAGCACACAGGACGCACCCTGAGAGGACACAGAGCAAACTTGTGTTTGCAATGGCAGAAAACCACCTCTTCCTCACAGCTTCCATGTGTAGCACAATGCATACGAAAACATTAGACATGGTATGCAGGTGAGCAACATTGGCTCACAGAAAAGGAAAGAAGGAAAGAAAAATGATGCAAAATGAATGAAAAGAAAAACATGAGGCAGAAAGAGCAAATTATCTTCCAATGATTTATCAGACCATTGAAGGAATGTCAATGTTAATGTTAAATCTTTCATTAAAATGCAATATTTAAGGATCATATTAAGGAAACCCATCGTATTAACAGAGGCAACTAATGGAAAACAAATGCATATCTCCAATGAGTCAGATATGGATAAAATGCCAGTGAAGAGATTTTATCAGGGCAAAGATGACTTCAGAGTAGAGCACATAGAAGCAGCACTTCTCCTCCTCCCTATGTGGGATGCAACAACAAGGATCGCCACACTCACATCACAACTCACCCCCTTGCTGCCTTGATGCATGATTTAAAATGAGGGGAAAAAAAAAAAAAAAAAAAAAAAAAAAAAAAAAAAAAAAAAGAGCTACAAACTTAGCTTCCCAGAATTTATTTCCACAGGAATGTGCATTTGCTTTATTTTTCTAGCTTAATGTCTGTCATGCAAGGCTGATAGCCAAGTTGTGGAGCATGCTAGATTTGGCATAAAAGTCTCACATTTTTTAATGAAAAGGGAGATTGGGCTGGGCTACTGCAGACATCAGCCTCCTCCAGTTGTGTCTCAGGGTTTCACCAAAACTTCAGCTCCTGAGAAGCCAAAGGTTCCAGGATTTCAGTCCTGGAGTCCAGAAGAGACCCAGTTCCAGAAGAAGTGGTGCCAGTCTGACCTGTTGCCCCTCAGCAGCACACTGGGAATTTGGTGGACACCATCTGCCACCCCCCGGGGCCTGGTGGAGCTCTGCCAGAAGCCTGCCTGCCCCAACACAGCTTGGTGGAGCAGAACCAAGCTGGATCTGGCCTGCACTACATTTGTAGTAGGCAGTGAGAAAGCCAGCTACAGTTTATGTTCAACTGCAGATCTTCTTTTCCCTGAGCTGACTTGATCTCAGCAAGCAAATTCAGAAACCTCGTGGTGTGAACCAGGGACTGCTGCACAGTCCCACTTCAGAGGAAAAAAATCTGCATGAAATTCCCTGAACAAAAACATGTGAAAATGCAGCTTGGGACCCAGCGCTTATTGCGGCAAGTGATACATCACAAACATGCTTATCATTACGGCAATCTTAGGCGGGAGAAACAACAAATTTGTCAGCAAAGCACTTCTTAAATTCATGTTTCTACAAAGTCCACAGTGAATTTTAGAAGGTATGACCCTAGGAACACAGCTCCAATGTTTCCAGCAGGTGATTCCTTTCTCACCTTCAACCACCAAAGAAGAAAAGGGAAATCTGGGTATATCTGCTTTATATCCACTCACCAACAAAAAATTAAACTAATACTTTTTAATCTTTTTCCAGGTAAAGTCGAGGGGACGTTGCTTTTATCCTCTCTTGCTTAGTACTAATTTTGCTCTCCTTCCTTTGAGGGAGAAAAGTGGCTTTACATGAACTGCATGTGAGAATGTGCAGGAAAACCTTTCAACAATAACCATGAAAAAAAGATGAAAGAGGATGAGGTTTCCTGTTCTTGGCAAGATATGTTGTCCGTACTGGAACATTTCTAAATTCCACTGCATATTACTTAGGCCCTGTCTACACCAGCGAAATGCACCACATTAAAAAATGTGCAAACTGACATGCCTTAAACTAGGACAGTGTGAAACACAGCAATACCCTGAGGTATTAACGACAACAGCTGTGTTATTTTAAAAATGTGTTGTCTCCTCCTGGTTAATTGTAGTGTCCCCTACACACAATCATCGTCAGCTTTGTTTTTCAGACATAACTTGCCTGATATAACTTTTCTGATATAACTTGCCTTATAACTATACTGATACCAGTTGTCATCACAGATGATTCAAATGAACTGCCTCAGCTTAAACAAGGGGTAAGGCATACATTTACAGGACAACAACATGTGGCCATTTATGCCCTGAACAATCATTTTCTGTTCCCCTGCCCACCCCCCTCGTCTTCCCTTTCTGTTTTCTCTTTGAACAGAATGAAGATGGAGATAGTGTTTGGAAGAGTAGAAAATCCTATTTCCTAATCGTGACTGTTAATTATAGTAGCTTCCTCTCCGTGTTTTTATTTGTTTGTTTTTGTTTTAATGGTAGGAGATATCACATCATTGCAAGCCTTACACTTCCTGGGATATTCCCAAGGCTGCAATTTTGAGACAGTTTACAAGTCCTGTCCAATTTTATGACCTGTATTACCTGCAATACTAGATCTTTTTACTACAGTATTTGTAGCAAATGTTGTAGTAAATGTTTATGGGGTTTAAGAAATTAAGAATAAATAGTAAAGAGTGCTGTATGAAAAACCTTTCCATCACATGGAGGACAGCTTGTCACTAGCATATGGCATTTGACATTCTTCTACCACATCTTCCCTGTCTCGACCACACCAATTCAAAGCATTTGCCAGGACTTGATCTGGGTCAGTCTCAACTTATCCTAGAGTTATCCTTATCCTTATCCTTTATTGGCTGAGGCCAATAAACTGTTGTTGAGCATGATGCTGAGCAAAGCAGGAGATAAAGAGAGAAAAACAAACAAACAAACAAAAACAAGCAAAAAAAACACACAGACATCTTCCTAACTTTGCTGTAGGTTTTGGTGGTCTCTCATTAGTCTTAGCCTTTACCACTTGTCTTTATTCTCCCTGGAACATGAAAACTGTTGTCACATTTTGCTAGGACTATGGGGTGTTTCTAGAAACCACCAGAGCATATTATACACACTGTGCTGTACCATGAGAACAATCACTCAAGAAAAAATAGTGGGGCAACAAGATGGAGGGAGAACAGTCAGCTGTCAACATCAGACTGCATGTCGACAGAGAACGTTAGATTTTACCCAGTCAGCCTATTCCCTTCTCCAAGAACAATTTCTCACCTTGAAATGCTTCCACCACATAGTTCAGTCACCATGTTTGATGAAGTGATGGGGATCTGGAAGAGTGATCCATAGCATGGCACACGCTTCTGGACAACATGATGCTCTCCAGCACAGCTGAGGACCTTGCAGGTTCCACAGGGCTGCTGGTGATGGAAGAAGGGCAGGGCAAGTTTGGGGGAAAAAGAAAGAAAAGAAAGGAATTATCAGTCTGGATATATGGGCTAGAGATTGCTTCTAATTTCTTAGCAATATTTTCCCCATTAGAAGCTATTGTTGCCTAAAAAAAAAATCAAAATCAAAATAAAAAAAATCAAGGAGAAATTAAAAACCTCTGAGAAAGAGAATACTACTATAAAAAATACACTGCCATAGACCAAAGGGCTATGTTGCTGGAAAGCAATATGGACTTCAGTGGGTGAAAGTTTGAAATACACCATACTATTTTAAGCATGACCATGCTATATTAATACCTGGAGAAAAACTGCATCATTGACCTGGCTACTGCATGTACCAACAACACTATGAAACTGGCAAATTGATGAGTGCAGTTTTCTTCCCTCTTGCATATTTAAAAGCCTTATACAACTTCACCTACAAATTAACAAAGTAGGCTTACTCAGGAAGAGCCATACGCTACATTTTATTACATTTATTTTAATTAGCAGCAAGCATTTTTAATATATAATTTAATTCAGCTACTACAGTGAGTATGATTCACTAGTTGCTTTTGAATTTCCTGTTATGCATTGATTTAGAGCAGCATGGAATAATAAACCTGGGATTTTCGGTTCCAAAATAGAACAAAGTCATTAGCAGAATTGATCGATTCTAGTAGATTTGCCTTGCCAAAGTTTCTTTGAAAGAAATGTGTTCATTACCATGTTGCATGGGAAGAAAAGAAATGGAATGAACAGGAAAGAATTAATAATACTTACAGGACATGAAATTTGACTCAGCTGGCAGCTAAAGCCACACTCAAATTTTTGTATGGAATTTTTCTGTTCATACTCTATATTACTACTTTATCAAGAGCAGATCTCTAGTTGTCAATGCAGGAAGCTTGCTTGTCAAGGGGATTTGCTTGGAAATGATTGTCCTGTTAAGATTTGTGGTATCTTTTCCTAGTGAAAAAAAAAAAACAACACTTGGGTATGGCACAAAAGTTTCCCTGATTGCACTAGCTACATCCTTATTTATCGCATGATAGTCTCCCAACAGCAATACATCCTGTCAGCATGATGCTCCCCAGCTATGAACTCGTGCTGTTCTCCAGCTCCGCCATCCGCCTGTCAGAAAGAAGCTAACCCAGTGTCCTAAGGTAATCCGTGCATTCAATCAACTCTAAAATCAGCCTCACTTTATCTTTTTAAGCTATTCACAATGCAAACCTTGGCTTCACTCTTCAAGCTTTACACTTAAGCCTTGTTTAGAATTGTATGTGTGAGTGCTTCCTCTGTGAAATCCCACTGCAGCAGCAAACATCTCCAGCCTCCTAAATCTGCGTTGCTTTGAGACTCTTCACATGCAGCAGAACTTTCTCAAGTAGCCTGCTCTCAAATATTTCCTTTCAGATGTCATAATTTTGGTCTCTCCTCATTTTAGCTTTTTCTTGTCCTTTTTATTTTCCTGAGAGATCTCAGTTAATTGCAACTATTTCTTGTTTGGTCCCCAGGAAGTCCTTCTCTATCCCAGGTGTAGTCCTTGCCCTTCATAATTCATACTGATGCTGGATTGACTCTTGCTCTCAAGTGTTTAACCCTTCAGCTGTACTCTGAGCAATTGAAAAAAAAAAAAAAAAGAAAAAAAGCTTGCAGCATCCCCAAACCCAAGAACTGTTACTGTAACAGAAAGAATGAAGGTGAGGCAAAGTGAGGTGTCTTACCAAAATGGATGCAGAGGCACTGCAACAAAATGTTGGAAGACGCAAGTCTGTCTCACACATAAAATGAGTAATTAGGGTGTGGTGGTGGTTTCTTTATTATTTGGAAGAAAAATAAAACATAGAAGGTAGTTTTACCATCAGTGCAAACATACAATTTCTTCTTAACTATATTTATTGGTCATTTCAATCTTTGTCACCCAGAGCATTTGTCTGAATTGTTTGTACTGTTAAGGTCTGATCTGCAGGCAAGAACCCCAATTAATCCATGCAGTAGACACACATTTGGGGGCTTGCATACTCATGATACTAAAAATGAAAACACTAAATAAGGATTAAAAGGTTACATGCAGGTGAAGGCTGAAATCCTAAGATGTAGGTGAAGGAAGTGCTGCTGCTTTCAAGTCACAAAGGTGATTGATACTATAGTTTCCCTAGGAACAGTAGGAGGTGAACAGTAACACCTATTGGTTTATCCCACAAATCCACTATTCAATTTTTTTTGATTTTTAGTTTGAGATTTTCATGAGTACATGCTGAAGAGGGAAACAAAAAGCGTGCATCTAGAAACTCCACAATTACCATCCGAAATAAAGCCTGGAGAAGTTTTCATACATCTTTTGAAATATCTGAGTGCTGCTTTACAGCAATTGCTAGAATACCTACTAAAGAGAAAACTGTCTCAGTTAAATTGTGTTATTTTGCTCAAAAACATATCACATCATTTTGAACATCAAAACTTGTGAAGTCTTATGCTGATATTTTTCACATTTGACATATAACAGATGAAGTTACAACATTGAGTGACTCCTGACCAGCTTATTTTGATTTCTTTTTCTAAGATAAAGAAGTATATGAAAAATGCAGGTAGGAGCATTCACAGAGGCAAATATATTTGAATAGTCCTACAGTCGGAGTTTACTCACAGCAATGAGAAATGCAGAGCTCCCTTTGTGCATCAAAATTCTTGGAAGGCTCATCTTTAGACAGATGGCAAAAAAATTGGATGGAAAATGGATTGCCATTTTCAGCCAGCTTCTGACCTTGTCAGCACAGAACTAGAATTCATGAGGCTTCAAGATGCAAAAGCCAGAAAGCTGATTCGTAGACTGCTACTGTTAAGGAAGCATCAGATGGAGTCGCTCAAAGTGACAAGCTCCATCCCAAAGGCCACCAAGGAACTCCGAAGTTTCCTGCCTGCCAAGTTTTGAAATGACAGGCAAGAACAAGTCAAAAAGCTTCTCTGCCTTTTCATGCAGCCTTCAAACTCGTTTCAACTAAAGGCTTGTTTGCTTTTAAAAGAATGAAGCGATTCACTAACTGCATGTTCTGTTTAAGGAACATTTTCCATAAAAAGCCTTATTTACAGTAGTCTCAAGTCCTGCTAATCTAGTGTTAAATTTTACAGAACAAAACTTTCATTAGCTGATCGATTTCACTAGCCAAAAGCCTCACCATTTTCTTCAGTACACTAATAAAAAAAATCAGAAATCTGATCTAAAAAAAATAAAATTAAATGCATCTTGCACACAAAATTGTGCCGTGTGAATACTTAGATATACAACTTGCCAGTAATAGCTTTTGCAACTCAGTGAACAATAGAACACCCCAGTGAGAGAAATAATCTTCCAAAAAACAAACAAAAAACCTCCCACTTATTTGAGAGCAAATTTTATTTTGATATTTTAATTTGCTTTCAGTAATACATACCAGAACTTTCACTCTAAACTTTTTTCCACATCCTCAGCTCCCATCCAGAACCTGCTCTAAGCCTCATTCTTGAGATTTTTTTTAAACGCATTAGAGAAAATTATTAAAAATTCTGTATTTGTTTTGCTAATCCCTTCATGCAGATATGAAGCTGTACATAAAATATGAGCCAGGACTTTCCACTACAGCTGAACTGCAGAAATAAATGTTATTGTTACATGAGAAACAGTTGTGATTTTTAATCCTAAATTAGTTTTCAATGTGCTTAGTTGATTGGGTTTTGCATTAAGAACAAAGTGGGAAAAAATGACATGAAATCATATTGTATAGAAGGTTTTATTGATGGCTAAATTGCTGTCATTTAAAATCAAGCAAAGTACTTTAATTTTTATCTAACAGGACCAAGAAGGAACTGGATATTAAAGATTTACTTCTGTAAGCCTTTAGGTTGACAAATACATACTGTTCTGCACAACTTCTGTGCTGCTGGCAAATGACTGCATTCCAGGAGCACAACTTACATTATATGCTTCAGCACACAGCAAACAATGATCTTAGAATTTATCACTTTTACCTGTTACATTTTTAATTGTTTTATTAATTATGTTACCATCAAAATCATTTTCTTCTCTGCAGTTATGTACAGTATAAAACAAAATCCAAAGTTTGTGGTACAAATGTGTGTGATTTGATCATATACAGAAGACATAGATTTTATGAAATAAGCAACAATTATTTTCTGCGAATGAGACTCCAAGTCAAGATTACTTAACTGACACTGCAGCATGACACTTCCCAGAAGCATGGAAAATATATTCAGTGATTCAAATCCTCCCATTTTGCTTCATTTTATGACTTGCGGAGAAATCTAATCTGTGTATCCTACACAACCAGATGTAGGTGCATCACCTCACCATCTAGGCTTACTTTGTACTAGAGAAGCACTT
Organism: Aythya marila; assembly: GCF_965140915.1. Taxonomy (NCBI): domain Eukaryota; kingdom Metazoa; phylum Chordata; class Aves; order Anseriformes; family Anatidae; genus Aythya; species Aythya marila. Next base: position 31,467,175 of record NC_139045.1, on the reverse strand, counting down.
AAATGATTTTTTATTTTTTTAAATGAATCTTGATGTCTCAAATGATATTTACCGAAGCATATACGACAATATTCACATTACTGTCAAGTGGAAGAAAAAACTACTGGGAAGGAAATGAACATGCAAATCAGACGTTAAAGAATACATAAAAAAAGTCACACTGAAAACTGGGACAGCACACTAGAGAGCCAAAAAAGAAAAAAGTAATTCCAAACAACAGTGACACAGCCTTTCACTTGTAAATCAGATCTTTACCCACAGCACCACAGAGAATGCCCTGGCAACCACTGCCCCCATGCTAGTGGATTCCTGCCGAACTCCAGGGAAGAAGCGCAGGTTCTGCAGGTGACTTTCTGTTCTCTACTCAAAGTGCTAAACGATGAAATAAAAACAGTTTTTAAAGGGAAATGCCAGTATAGAATAGACGTGCAAGACCTGTGAGCCAGAACTTCTAATTTCCGCTTTCTGATTCCAAATTATCAAAAGAGACACTTCTAATAAGAACAAACAATGACAAAAAAAAACATCCTTTTCCAAGTCATTCTTCTCCATACTGGTTTCCTGTTAAAATTCAACCATGAGCATAAGAATTAGAATTACGTACAACACCAAAATACTTCACAGATTTCTGGAACAAAGCATTAACAGCAGGCATAAATCACATGGGCTATAATCTGTATTTTCCCCATTACATCAGTTAAAATGAAAACAGCTGTAATAAAGATTAGCAACCAAATAAAAGGTGTTTAATCCAGACTATAAATATCCTCTGTGAGATTTTCTTTTTAAACAAATAATAATTGGTTTATTTTTCTCCAGGCTCTAGGACGGCTAGAAAACTAATGCTCTAAGTGAGAAACTGCAGGCTAGGCAGATACACAAAGAGAAGCAGATTAAAAGGGGATTGCATACATGTTACTGTAGTCTACCTTCCCCTTCCCTCCTCCCCCTGAAACACCACTTTTAACTTCAAAAGAGAAGAATTTGAAAATAAATATTTAAGTTAAATCAGATTGTTATTTTTTTTTTAGTTTAAAGTGAATGTTTTTGATCCGTATTTCATGTGGGTTGTTTTTGTATTTTTCATAATTGTAAGATCACCACCATTCCCATCTTTTCCTATTTTGTCTTCAAACACAGCAGTCTGGAAAACAAAGTTCAGTATGCGTTGAAGAGCAACAGCAAAGTTAGTGAGGTGTATAAAACTTGCTATTTTGTGATCATGCTTCAGTCAATAGCTGTCAACCAAACTTCAGTTATTCATGCAGCATGGACTCCTTAAGACGACACTGTCAAACATTTAAATTATAAATACAGTATTTGGAGGACATACACAAGATTTCTTATGCATTACTACAGAAATAAGTCTTGGAATATAAACGACACTTAGTCTTACTAGATTTTTGTAAGTTATATTATTAGTATCTCAAACAGAAGGCTCCAACTTTCAACAAGCTGTCACTTCCCTAATACAAATCCCAGATTTGAAAGAAATCAGACGGGCATAAATTAGAAGTGGTTACTGTGAACAGTTTACTACAAGGTTGCCACCACAGAACAATTCTCAGTGTCCACCCTGCATGAAACTCACCACTGCAGCCACTGAAAATGTTAGCAGAATTGCTGACAACTGAATGGCTCAATGATTTAACACTTTCCTCCTCTGCTAAGACAAAGTGTTTTAGAACACCAGCACCATGGATAAACTGTACCAAGGAGGCTTACATGTTTACTGCTTGTTACATGACCATTTGTACACGCAATTACACATCTGACCCTTGTATTAATCATCTTTCAGTATATATTTAATCCTTTAAGATCTTGGGGAGACAGCAATAAATAAAATTAAGGTTGGAATGACTTCAGAGCTTTCACTCAGATCTGTTTTAGAAGTTCCCCGTAATCTAATGTCATAAATGCTTTGGATAACTGAAAAAAACAGATAATTTGAAGAAAGTTAATTGGTCCTAATCCACTGCTGACTAAACAACATAATTTGACAGTAGCCATTGCTATATGAAGGTCCACTCCAAAATGAAAGTAATGAAGATGTGGAGTTGCATGTGAAAACTCTCCTAGAGAAAGAAACACTATGAAAATCCATTTAATTCAATAACACAGCCATTGAGCATTGCCAGTGTGGCTTACTAAGCAAGCTACATTGGTATTTTATAGTCCCAATTCTTTCTTGGTATTATTCTGTAATTCAGTGTATATACTGTTCCATTACAGCATTTCAGCATATACTAAGCATATATACAGTAAACAACACTGATGTAAAATCTAAAAACGTCACTCAAGAAGTCTCCAGTAGATGGCCTCTATGGATAAATTTACAATTAACTTATATAGTGAAGCAAAGGGCTTTCAAAAAACCTGGCTCACCAAAACATTTAGACTTATGCTCAGTAGATACATATAAAAAAGTAACCACCTGCACATTTATCCTTTTTATGAACTATACATGCGCCACAAAGAAAAAATTAACAGCTGCAACTGGTTTGTTGAGTTCACACCAAAAAAAAGACAAAAAGAAAGAAGAATAAAATTTATTACAAAACATGTTGAAAAAGCAATGACTTGCCAACTTCCTGCTCTGCTGCTGTAGGCAGAACATAATGTGAATGCTCTCCGGAAAACCAAAACAAAATTATAGCACAAGTATGTTGCTGTATTAAAATCGTTTTCTCTTGATAATTTCTGGTTTCCAGCTGACAGGATGAGTTTCCTCAGTCTAAAAGGGGGAAAAAAAAAATAAAGCAAAGTCTCATAAGGATTATTTTTAACTTGAAATCAATCTGCAAATAGAGTTTAAAGTATTTGTTACATAGGATTTACATATATTTTATACATAACATTATAATTACCTAATGTATTATGTAATTCATTTACCCACATTAAATTTTAATACCATTCCACTGCCTGAAGTACATGACATGCCTTTTTTTTTTTTTTAAAGTAACAAAGAAAAATCAGGTTGCCAGTGGCAGCTCAGGAAGAACAGTGTAGTGATCAAAACATTATGAACAGTCAATGAGTCAAATGTCTTCCAGTGATGTACATGAGTTTTGGCAAATGCCACAATGTCTGCAGCTTAATCAATAGCAAAATGTATAAAAACATTTAAAAAGTTATTCCTTTACAAGTTACTCTAAGCTCAATGGTTTAATAAAAAAATAATTATTTACATGGAAGACATTCTGATAAACTATACTAGTATATATATTACTAGTATATACTAGTAATATATATATTACTATATATAATTTATTGCCTTCCTTATTAGTAAATAGATTCAGCTTATTTTCAACTGTTATTTCCAGATCTATTTACTTTGAACACTAGTCATTTGTCTTGACAATTTTTGAACCTAGATCATATATAGAAGTACTATAAAAGTTCCAAATTCAATCTTTCTGCTAATTCGTGTTTTAATGGTTACTACCAAGCAGTCCCCTAGTGGTTTCAAAACACAATACACACAACTATTTTAATGATATTTATCCAAGCTTTCTCATAAAGGATTTGTGCGGATGAGTTGATGGACATGCAACTTATTTGTTCTATAGCAGTTAGTAAGAAATCAGGAGTAGGCTGTTGTCTTCTTTACATTAGTGCATACATGTCCTTTTGAACATATACAGAGTTGTTGAATCTGTTTTATTAAAATGTGAAACATTTATTTGAAATCTGATTTCATGAAAATATATTAAAAAGACACTTTAACATACCGCAGTATCATCTTCTTTGTATACTTTTATGGTTTTATCAGCTTCAGCCGTTAGCAATCTGCTTTCTGACTGGTCAAATACACAAGCAAATATTCCTGATTCACTGTCCAAGGAGCCTGGCTGTACAGCTGCATGCACCCTCTGGAAATTATATCCAGTTCTCCAGTCCCAAAGATGCATAGTACCATTATCAGCTTAAAGAAACAACACAAGAATTAATATTATATTTTTCTAAAAACAGTATCAAGAACATCTAATTAATTTATCAGAAATATATCTGATGAAATATTCATGTATTCAGTAGCTCAAGCCATTGCCTTGTGTTCTAATTACTTGTCACCTGAGAAAAGAGACCGACACCCTCCTTGCTGCTGCCTCCTTTCACATAGCTGTACAGAGTGATGTACCAGGTCTCCCCTCAGCCTCCTTTTCTCCAGACTAAACAGTCCCAGTTCCCTCAGCCACTCCTCAAGTCTTATTTTCTGGTCCCTTCATCAGCTTCATTGCTCATCTCTGCACACACCAGAGCAACTCAATATCCTTCTTGCAGTGAGGGGCCCAAAACTGACCACAATATTCAAAGTTCAACATCCTATAAGGTTTCCTGTACTCTGCTGGTTTACTTCTTAGCGAAGAAGGAAGGCTGATCTTGTCTAAGTGGCTGATGAAGCTTCCTCATCCCATTTTCCTTCCAATAATCCAGAGCTATGATATAACATATCCCAAGGCAATTGCAGCAAGTTGCTCTGGAAGCAAAGAAAGGATTGGCATTCTGAATATTAAGTTCTGTTCAGTAGCTCCACTAAAATGGAACAAAAAGCTATTATCCTGCCAAATAGACTGCAGACAGTAGGGAACCCGTTAACAGCTTTATGTTTATAGAGGTTCTATTTCAAATACCAGTTTAAACTACTGTCACTGTAACTCCTAGTGGCTTCAGGGAATTCATAGCAATCCAAAGTCTGTATTTAGAAGGACAAGCCCAGATAAGCAAAACCAAGAGGTGAAAACTCAGGTCCTGCTAGTAATTCGGAGCAATACAATTTAGCTTCATTTCCCACAATAGCTAGAGCATTGCCAGGACAAACTCATAATTAAATAATAGGTCTAGGACTTCAGAAATTTGGGTTTAACTTCCTGCTTTAACTGTTTTCCTACGTTATCGTAGGCTCTCTCTAGAGATTCACACTCAAGCCATAAAGTTACAACTTTCCTCACACTAATTCATTCCATGTTTATAATAATGTTTACAATAAACAAAAAACCCTACAGAAATTACCAGTTCCTATTACGTAGGCAATGCTTTAATGACAATATCTGAATTCTGCTGGAATATCTATAAGCGACTTTCATAAAAGCTTGTCCCTAAAAAAAATAAGGTCTACACATGTAGTCTGTCTTATGCAAAGATAAGACTTCCAGAAACATTAAAGATTATGGTTTTAATAAATATAAAATACTTTAAGTGTTAACATCAAAATATTTTTATTGCAGTGCTTGAGTAATTGACATATAGGAAAATGCTACCTGCAATAAAAGATAATGAATATTTTTACATAAAATTATTCATGATCAGATATAGTAAGCGTTCAGGATTCTCCTCCATTTGACTCACAGAACCAGGTAAAATTCGGAGATAAGCTACTAATCTTGGCAACAACCAGCTGAGAAAAGGAAATCTCTTCCCTACTGGAGCCTTGAAATTCCTTTCAAACACATTTTTGGGCTTGCAGCTCAGTAACAAAGAAAATTCAGGTGACACTACTTGCAGCAAAACAAAGCTGTAGGCTGTAGCAGGATTGTTATCCCAGAAAAATCAGAGTTTGGTGAAGGTCTTTGTCTAAGGACCTCTGGACATATATTCATAGTATGGGGTAGAGTGGAAGGAATATAAACACGCATTTCTTGTTTTACCTCCTGATACCAGAACTCCATCTGAATTTACAGCAAGTGTGTTGATAATAGCATTGTGACCAGAGAGGTTCTGAATGAAGTTTCCATCTGGGAATTTCCATTGCTTAATATTATCTGGAGAACCAGATGCAAATGTGTAACTGAAAGAAAATACACACAGTATGTTAAAGCAAAAATATCTGAAGATAAATAACACTTTGTTCAATCTACTGCTGAATGCTAGTTGCAGAATTATTTAACACTGCTTCTCTGACATCTGTACTTTGCATAAAATTAAGCAGTTTTATGATGTTATGAATGAAATCATAAGTTATCTATCTCTATTGTTTTCCTTTAGTTTCATAGATTACCTAAACTTTAGGAATCACAAGGCTCTCCTATACCATACAGGATGTTAATATGCAAACAAACATTAAAAATGCACATTAAGTTTTGGACAGTGTAAAACAATATTCTCATCTGTTGCTATTGTGACAAATTTTCAGGTATAATGGCATCAGCAGCAGAAGTATGAGGGGAAAAATAGTTTTGGCTAGTCTTCCAGAACTATGCAAGCAAGGATAACGCACTGTAAAAAAGTGAATTTTATGTGAATTTTTCTCCATTGTTTTAACGGGCATTAACAGACAATTTTTGATGAATCAACATATTGTATCTTAATTTGGAGCATTTCCAATAACACCTGCTTCAAAGATTAAACATCCACAAGAAGTTTCTTTTTACGGCCTGTTAGATTGGAATACCTTATGCAGTGAAGCACATATTCCAAAAAACATCCCTTTGCATTAATCACTGCTTCCTTTATTCACACATGCACAATTGTATAAAATGCATTACTTTCTGCTAATAATCACTCAGTTACATATTTATTATTAGCCTTATAAAGCCCAGTGCTGCTGATTTTTCAAGTATCGTGTCAAAGCACATGCATAAGAAATTCTGTGGGAGTATATAAAACACATTCTGGGGATTGTTAATGTACACCACTATCAATATCTGGGAAGCACAGTGTAATTAAAGTATTTGAGAACTAAGAGGCTACCAATATGTACATTTTAAAGCATTCTATGTTTGTAAGTTTTTTTTTTTTAAACATATTATTATGCCCTACTATTCCAAGTCATCATTCACATTAGCTTTCTCTCATGTTCTTATGTTACAAATTTTGAAAGAGTATAAGAATGAGGAAAACTTACTGTCTTGGATGTAGTATTACTGCTCTTACAGATTTCTTATGATTTGTCAAAGTAACACGAGTTTTTCCTGCCACTAAATCCCAGAGTCGTATGGTAGTATCATGACTGCCTGCAATGAAAAGAAAACGGTAAAAAACTTTATTCTTATAAAAGTTACTATTTTTTGATAAGTCAGCCAAAAACATTACATGTGAAAGTAAAAAATAACTGATATTTGTTAGGGAAATAAAACACTAATGCCGTTTCAGGAGAGAAAGATGATGGGTTGTTGCAAGTCTTTTTATGCAGTCTGAAATTCAAGAACTAAGTAGTTACATAGAGCTGTATTTTGGACATAACAGGAAAGATGCACTTTAATCATGGTAACAGACCCTTGTAACTGTATTGTAGAGAACTGTGGACTACTACAGAATATTCGAAGTTTCAATACAAATTACAAAAAAAAAATTAAACATAGGAAATGCAGAAAACCTTTTAAACAATCCACACCCATATTTCCTTAAATATATCATCAATTGTATGAAATAACCATTGCATGGCCCATTTTCAACAGAAAATCTAACAAAAAGGTGAATTAAGTTAAAGATAAGAGTATGAACCTCAAAATCATTAGGTTTATATTAGATTTAAGCAATAAACCTGATAAAAGTATTATTAAAATCATATTTATTATCATTTAGGTTTATTAGATAAACCTATTACATAAACTTAAATAATAAAAAAGGTTTATTACTTAAACCTAATCACTAATGTATTTGTTAATCATTATATGTGAAACCATGCCCATTATACCTGTAATAATTTGTGGTTCTGCAGCTTGGCACTTCACTGTCGCTACCGCATTTGTGTGTCCTGATAATGTGTGCACACTGGCTTTTGTCCTCACATCCCAAATCTATGAATCCACAGTAAATAAATTAGAGGTTAAGAACAGAAGCCTATTCAGTGTATTTTAGGCATTGTCATGATTATATGAATTCATTGTCATAGGTTTACAGATTAAATTATGATGATTAAGTTGTTTACTTCACCCAACAGTTCATCACATCATTGCCCCACCTGTCAAATTTCAAGGGGAACAGGAAACCTGCCTTTAAATTTCTAGACATCTAGATAACTTAAAGTCACCATAAAAACAGAACTTTCTAAATACAGTAAAATGACTGATCTTATATTTACTTAGGTAGTCTACTTACTAAATTAAAAAAATAAAACATTCCCCTGAAAGGATACTTTGCTTGTTTTTAGGTTATAACCAAAGGCTTTTTTTTTTTCCTACACAGGAAGGCAAAGTTAACAGAAACCTTCATTGTATTTTCATCTTAATACACATCCTTAACATTTGCTAACTACTCACTTTTATACATTGAATATATTAAAAAATATCAAGGTTATACTTACTCGTGCTGTTGAATCTCTGCTACATGTTACCAGTACATCTATTGTTGGGTGCAAGTCTAAACCATAGACAGCACTTAGGTGACCGTGGTAATGCCTGATAACCTAGATGAAAACACAAAGACACAACCTTTAACATCTTCAAAAGATTATTTCAAGTGCTTTGATTTTTATGTTTCCCAGTACCAACTAATTCCAATTACAGAAACTACAGCTTACCTTATTGTATTCAAGATCCCAGCATTTCACCTGTTTGTCTTCTCCACAAGAAAAGAGGTATGGACTTCTTGCACTCACTATCACTCCTCGTACTGTACTGATGTGTCCCGTCAAAGACAATTTCAATTTGCCGCTAGCAAGGTCCCAAATCTGCATCAAAACAGGTATTTTGAGGTAGACAAAAAAAAAAATCTACGCTATGGTAACATGAGAAAACAGCCCAGGTAAAAAGCAGTAGGATTAAAACTAAAAATTACAGCATAAACATTTACTCCTCAACTACTACCATATAATAAATGAAATACTAAGTAGTAGTAACATTCCATAAATCTTGTTCCATCTGTGACTAGGTAATAAGGAAAAAAAGTTCTGTACCTCTGTACACAGCATTATGTGCACAGTAACCAAGACATTGTTTCCAGGAGCTAAAGACATTTTAAAATGTGAAGGGGGTGAAACAGAAGAGTTATTTGTTAATAATTTCTTCCAACCTCTTACCTTTATAGTTCTGTCAGCAGAGCCAGTAACAAACCACTGATTTCCTGGTTCTACTGCAATACATCTCACCCAGCCCAAGTGACCACTGATAACCTTTAAAAAAGGAAACGTTTTTTTTTCTTAAATCAGGAAAAATACACAGATCAGTCAATAAAACTTTCATTCTCCAACACTACAATTTGTTAGTATTAACTGAGAAACACATGCTTCTCAAAACAATCAAATCTGAAATTAGATCTGAAAAGAGTTTAACTTTTATTTCTACTTTAGTAGAAATTTATGTCATACACCACACCTAGGAAATGTGTAACAGGGAAAGACCCCGCTCCTACAAGCAATTTTTTCAAGTCTTTTGAGTCCAGAACATTGTGGTTCAACACTTGAGACTTCACAGAAAAATACTGTATTTAAGTGCAACTTCCTTATATCACTGTATAGGGCTTATATAGTAACTAGCTCAAGAACTATTACATAAAATCTTAAATTATATTAGCAAATAATAGTTACCTCTTAAAACAAGCTGCCACCTCCTTTCCCCCCCCAAATAAGGCGTGATACAAGTATATCAGAATCTTTCTGGCAACAAAATACTAGAGAAATCTCAATAAAAGCTTTACTGATACATAGGCTGCTGTAAGCAAGCTTTCTGTTTCACTAATTTCTCTCAAGTCACACAACTAAAATAAAAATTCACAATTAGGTTCACCGGATGCAGTACTTCATGTGCTATCATACACCTAATTTCAAAAGACCTACAATGCAACAGAAGTTCTTAAGCAGAAATTATTTGGTAAGCTAATGTGTATTCTTCAGACCAGATGAGACCTCAGCCACATACATTTGAAATATCTGTCTAGATTTCTTCATAGTCTAGAAAAAAACACAAGCATTTCCAAGACACAAAATAGGTCAACTAAATTATTTGTCAAGTCTCTGTCTTCCACAAATGACTTCACATCAAGCCTAGGAAGACCAGGTGAAACAGTTAAGTAGATAAGAGGAAACCCACATTTGGTGTTCTATCTATACTTCTACTTCCAAGTTACTTGAAAAAGCTCTTGTCCTGCTGAGCAAAGATTCTGACAGCAAACCTTTGCTAACAAAGAGCTGATACGTAGCACAGTGACTTGATCTGTACTTACACTCTTTGAAAAGAAAGTCCTCACAACAAGTAGGCATTTGCCTTGCGCCTCTTCTAGGTTTATTTTGATGACATTGCAATAGATTACACTTGCCTTAATTTCTATATAGAGCATGTTCTAATACTGCTGTATTCAGAATCAATATATATTTGAGTTTTTCAAAAAACTACTTTTTACAACTAGGCTTACACCTAATCAGTAAAACAACATCTAGTACTCTTCTGAAGATTTAACTGTCTATATAGGGTGCTATATTTAGATGAACAACACAAAACCAATGCAATCCTGACACCAGAGTGAGAGATTCTTACATCTCAACCAGGAAAACATATGCCTGAAATATTCACCTTTTCTCAGACAAAATATAGAACTGCTCAAGCTTTATAGGAAGAATTAGCCCGTTAGAAGGGAGTGCATGTTGAAACAGAAGTACCTGAAAAGTTAAGATCTGAACCAATACATATGCTTAGAGACCTGCAGCTCAGCTACCCTGCCACGTTCATCAACATTAAATGATTTTTGAAATTACTCTCATTCTAAAAGTGTTAGACCAGCTACAGTCATTTCTTTAATGTGTCATTAGTTTCATTTTTTTGCATATTGCCTTTGAGTTCCTGTACCAAAGAATCTTAAAAGAAAGAAAAACCTCACAATCTCTAATGAATATTTGATACTACAGCTAAATCTACATAAACAAAAAATGTAAAAAGAATAAATCAAAGTAATTTACTAAACAGAATGAACAATATTTGTAATCACATCTTTTGTAAAGGAAAGAGTGTATGTAAAATTTAGGTGTGATCACCTTTCTTTTGATTCTATTTTGTGAATGAGAAATTAAAATCTATGTGTTGGTATCTTAATACAAGATAAACCATTAGTTTATCTGAATTCACGCCATAAGTTTGTAACTTACTCTGTACAGCTTCCAAGGTGGATGCCACTGAGGTTTGGGCATGGTTGGAGCCTTCTTGGCCACTAATGCAGAATTTTTGTTTCCACCAGCTTCCATCATAGCCTGTAAATTAAAAAGGTTACTCTTATGCTTCAAAACTAAATCTCTTCACATAAAACCTAAAGCTTCCTTGCTCTGACATCTCAATACTTATCAAATTTAGTCAGTAAGATCCCCACACAACACACGAATGCAGAACCAATCTGACGAACACTACCTAATTTTCACATTAAAACATGCAACAAACTCACCACTGACATCCCAGGAGGCTGTGAACGCTCAGATATTCCAGCATGCCTGTAAATCTCACCCACACCGGCAGCTGTCCGATTTGCATCCAGCCTAGGGTGAATGAGAACAGTTGACTGATTGGAATCAACTTAGTCTTTCATGAAGTGATAAGGTATCATGGGGCTTTATTCAGCTGAGTCTCTAAGGATGGAGATTCCATAACAGGTTGCCCGGGGAGGTTCCAGTCTCTGACCACCTCAAGGTAAACTTTATATATTTTTTTTTTAAACCCATAAACAATGTCCCTCTTTTCCTATTACATCTAATCATCACAATTCCCTATGTTCCCACTTCTGTCCACATACCTCTCATGAAACCCAAGAAAAAAAACAGTGTATACTAAGATGGTGCCTGGCCATATAAAAAGTGTTTAAGTATTTTATAGTTGAATATTCAAAATACTCAAAATAACATTTATCCCAACTCCTTTGTTTTGCCTTGAAGTTTCCACAGATTACAGGAGCGTTAACAAAAATAACACAGCAGTACCTGGTCTGAGAAGCAGGAAGTGCTACAGCTAAGGACTGAGCTGCAGATTCACTAGGCATCCTCTGGATCTTGGTGTCTGCTGTCAGAGCCACACCTTAAAAAAAAGCAACATAGCAGAAGCAAAGACAACTATTAAAGAAAATTTAGTAAAGTATATCGTATAAACAGATATTTACACATAGACCCATACACAAGGACTTATGTCTCTGTAATACTGTCATATAACCACAGAATTTTCTGTGGAATTAAATCCACTGAAATTTGTACTTTGGTCCAAATCCATTCTACTGTGATTCTACTGCTTACAGATGTATGCAGACTCTAGCATGGAAAACAGTATGATTGTCATTGCAAACAAAAGCAGCCTAACCAGAAGCAGTGCCCATCTTCTTATCCAGCTTCAACCACTGTGAAACTCCAAACACCAAAGAAAAACAGTATTTTTGAGAAGTATTTGCTGACTTGTTCCTTCAGCACAGTTTATTATGTTGTCCCTACGTGGTGGCAGGTATCATGGGGTGGTGCAGGAACTACAAAAAGTTTAGTCCTAATTAAGTGAGAATTTCAGACTAGAACTTCTCCTCATCCTAACAGTAGGTCACTTTAGAATCCAGAACAGCAAGAAACAACAAAAGAAATCTACCCAAACAAAACCGAAAAACACACAAAAAAAACAAACATACAAACAACTCTTTGAAAGGTGCAGCTTTGATGCAGACTGGTGAATTTATTCCACTCCCATTTCTCTATTTTTCCCCCCCCAGCCAAAGTTTTGGCAACTAACAACAAAGACAAAATTTGGGTGAGATGCCCAGGTTAAAATATGAAACAGCAACAAAGATTTTGTTAATTCACAGCTACAGACAAGTAAGCACTTCTGAACTCTCATTTGTTAACTTACAAATCAAGCCACACCAGATTTCCCACTACAGTGAACTTAAGCATTAACAGTAAAAGATCAACAGACTAATCTTACTGCCACAAAGAGAGACTGATCAATTATAGCACCAATTAGCAGTGGCCAATGCAACAACATAGGAATGATCTTTCCAAGCATACATGAAACCAGCTGACACTACAGCTATTAGACACTACTGCCCCTTTCTCAAAGCAAGGCTGCTGATACCTACACCTTTCTGGTCTAGTAATAAAAAGCAGGATACTTTCCCACCTTGTCTTTCTACTGCCTTCTAGCTGCAATCCTCCTCCTTATTCAAGATAAATCTCTAAGAGCCGCTCTGCCACTACAGTGGAGGCACTAGGAATCCATGGGTCTTGGCAAGTTCTCCAAGAGAAAGTGAACATCAAAACTAGGGAGAAAATTCCTAGAACATTTTTGACGGCGTTACTACAGGAGAATTCTCACAGAAACGAATGACATCCTCAGAGCAAGATCACATCCACAAAGGCTTAGCAAGAAGACACCGCATCTTCATCAAATCTTACTACCTCCTAATCCAGAACATTTTTCAGCCACAAAACTCTGCATCAATACTATGAAAGACTCAAATGTTACTTCCCACTACTACTGACTACTGTCAGCTATGGATTCACTGCAACAGGAAACCTGCTAGGACATGGGATGCCTGGAAGGCAACAAAGTTGTCAAAACTCAAAGAATTTTACTTACCAGGCCCAGATGGATATGGATGTGTACCTGTTATCATATATTCAAGCTCCTGTCCTAAAAAACAATAGAATTTCATATTAATAACTGTATTTTACACTACATCACAAAATAATGCATTCAAGCAGGAAACTGAGGAAAACAGATCAAAAGAAACCTGCAATAACTTAATTTCTAGTGAACTACACAGAAATTTAATTCTTATTTTAATTTGTTTTGACTACCTTTTCTAAAATTCAATAGTAAAATTACATCGTAAGAACACTAATGGCTTTTTTGTTTCAATCCAGAGGGACACTCCCCCCAAACAAAAATCCTTCGCACTGTCAAAGGTGCCTTTTGAAGTAGATAAAGTATCATGAAAAAAGATTCAAGTACACAAACAACGTGTCTGACATGCAAGCCACTTACAAAAATTCATTGCGTGCAATGACAGAAGAGAAATATACAAGCAAAAGTTTTTTTCTTAAAGTATTTTCAGTCTCTCAGCATTTCTCAGAATACTTTCAAATGCAGTATTTCAGAAAAATATCAACTAAAATGAGAAGGCTTTTGGCATTCTTCAGAAGAGAAGTTTCTGTATAAATCTACCCAACGTGCACACTTTCTATATGTAATCAAACACAAGCTGAAAAAACCTACAAAATCAAAACAAGTATTTCTCTTTTAATAGGTGCCCAGCTAAAAGAAGTCTGAAAAAATTATATGAAACAAAACAAACAAAATAAGTCCTTAACTATCATCAATTTGTAAAAAGGTGAAGCACATCACTGACCTTTTTCTTTACTCAAGTACAGCATGTACTAACACTACCTTAAAAAACACTCATTTTACCAACAAGTTAAATTACACAGCATCCTACCACTCCCTTATTAAAATAAGCCTTCTCCTTGTCCTGAACCACTTACCTCCTGTGGACTGTAGCAAGGAAAATAACAAGGAAAATACCAACAAATGAAAAAACAGATATTTTGATTTCCTTCTGAATCTTTGATGAGTTAACAACAGTCTTCAAAATGAAGATCACAGACTATTACAAAACAGAGGAAAACTATACTGCGATGAGCAAACTGACCTTGATTTCCAGAATACTGTTTATGTCCATAAGGATCCCCAGTGGCTGGGCCTCCTTTCTCCCTCATGTTTTCTTTAAGAGTAGGCATGTGCAACACCGAGCCATACTCTGTACGCAGTTTGACTGCCATCTTTACTTTGTGGCTGTTGGAAGAACAAAGCACAACCCTGATTAAACCCTGACTTGAACTGTTAATAAGCTCTGAAATATTTCAGAAAATGTTTTATACAACTTACTTTACAATCCTCTTTTTTTTTTTTTTTCTTCCCTCAGCACTAGATTGCTAATTGTGTAGAAGGAAACATCTGAATTTGCCAATAGGACAGAGCAATCACAGAAGTACAAAGCAGTACAAAGCTTTGAGGCACACTCCTAACTCACTGACTGTAGTACTTACCTTTCATCATCTAATGGTATAGGTTTGGCATTATCAGCTACAAACATGTCATGGGTCCTCTTCAAAGACCTGAACACAAGCGTGTGCACAGAATGCTTCTGGACTTCCTAAAATAAAGCAAAGCATATTTAAATAAATTCAGCCACGATTAAATGAAAATTTGAAAACCAAAACAAAACTTGAATCGAGTAGCAATTTCAGACTTCAGCAGCATTAGACGGATGATATAACAACACTGTTTAGTTCACAGAAAACACCACTCCCCTTGGAAACTGTTATATACTACCTTATACTTGTTACCTGTTACCTAAGCCAGAAACTTAATCAAACTTTCAGCACTAGCATCTACATGACAAATGCATAAACGTGCAAATGTTTTTCTTCATATTTTCCAGGCGTTTTTATATGTAAACAGTACAGCAACTGAGTCTGAAAAGACTCCGTTAAGTTTTATTTCACAAACTCCAGAAAATCGAACAGGGGCAATCATCAGTCTCTGCACACAGTGTGACTTCCCTCGAACACCCCCAGGGTCGGTGACCCCACCACCTCCCCGCGCCCCCCACACGCAGCGCAGCGCAGCGCACCTCCACCATGGCGCCGCTCCTCCTCGCCCCCCGCCGCCGCCCGCAATGGAGGCACTTCCGACACTTCCCCACACCGAGCCGGAAGCGACGTGATAAACGCGCGCGGGAAGGCGGGCGGCGGAGCCAAGCATGGGGCGGGGCCGCGCCGCAGTGGGCTGGGCTGGGCTGGGCTGGGCTCGGCGGCGCTGAGGTCGCGGGTTCGAGTCCCGCCCTTGCCCCCAGGCTGCAGTTACGGGGCCCGACGCGCGGGTGCGGTGTGGCACTGCTGAGACCAGTCAGCGGCCCCTAGGGAAGTTTTACCGTTTCACACCGTATCCTGATGCCCTGACAGGTTTCCCACTTGCCTGTGTAAGCCAAATAAGCAAACACACACGTGGAGCTGCACGCAGACCTGCCCCTTTCATGAGCCATGGGATGGCAGCCTGGGATCACTGCCTCACGCAACTTGCCCGCTTCACACGACGACCATCTCCTCTCCTTCATGGCACTGATGGATCATTTTTGGTGGCAATAGCTTTACACGTGCTGCTCGTGGCTTCCACCACCGGGGTGATGCCCCTTGCACCCACTACGGATGCTGGGGATGGCGGTGGGCCACAAACGTCCCGCATCTGCCGTAGCAGTTCCCCGAGATAGAGGAGACACAAGGTGTAAAAGGAGATCTGGAGGGAAGGGATTTCAAACAATAAAACAAAAATTTACACAAAAAGTAATGCGTGTCTGCTTGACTACTGAATCTGACATGTGGAAATGGTTAAAGGGCTAATCTCTGCCAATGGATAAAGTACAGTGATGTACAATGATACACACCTTGCAATGCTTTAGAAAACCAGAGGTCAAATTAATCTGTTATGTTCGCTTTTTTTTTTTTTTAGCAGATTTATTCTAAGTTGAAATATAGTCCAAGATCTTCAATAAATCATGTCAGCAACATTCATGAGAATATTCACTTTATTCATTTTGAAACTTTTTGAATCAATTTTTTTTTTTTTTTTAAACCAATCAATACATCAACTATGTGATGTGCTCTTACATGTCAGCTATGGCTCTAATTCCAGAAATAACAAAATATGTAATTTATTTTATTTTATTTTATTTTATTTTATTTTATTTTATTTGTAATAAATGACCACTAAGGAAGAGATGACTGGTAAACTGAATATGCTTTCAGTGCTGTTTTTAAGATCAAAATGAACAGCCCCCCTCATTAATGTTTAAGAACTTGCTTACTCACAGAATATGAAGGTAACATTAATTCTCATTTACAAGAAACCCTTGAAACACTTTTTTTTTTTTTTTTTTTTACTGGTAAAAGGAGCAAAAGAGGACACCGGTTAAAGGAGCAAAAGAGGACACCTGAGATGAACACTTAATTCCACAGTACTCTTGTCATAGTATGACATTATTACAACACTAGCGGCTTCAGAGAACATTTCTAAATCAACTGGATGTCTTTTTAAATTTAATTTAGTAACCATCTCAGATTGTCAGCGGCCCAAGAAGTCTCTGTTCCCCCTCACCAAGACCACCTCAGGGACACATTCAGCTTGGAAGAGCCAAGATTCAAGGATGGGAATTTGTGTAAAGAGTATTGCACCATGGGCAGCCAAATCGGCAGAACAAACACGAGAAGTGGCAAACAAATATTCATTCCTAAAAGCACACATACACCTCTGCCCGTAAGTAGCCCTCCAGGACAAACGCACTGTACAAAGAGATGTCCTGGAACACCATCAGATCAATGTTTTGTTTTTACAGTTCCTAATAGCAAGTTTGTTGTGGTATCATGACATGAGTCTGGGAAGTTCTTTGCATTAACCATGTGTGTTGGGGAGAATATGAGGAAAACACGAGGAAAAAAATCAGGTGTCCTGTTTGGAAAATAAAGCCTCCTTCATACCGTTTTTAGGATAAATTTAAGCCCTGCTCTTTGCTTTTCGTAAGGCTACACTCAGTCCTTATAAAGTGTCAAACTAGCTGTAATGGTTGCAAGCATGAAATAAAAATCCCGTCTCATAACCAGCAAGCTAACCCATGTAGATTAAGTTCTGCTGCCAAAATATTTGATACATGCATGTATGTTTGCCAGTATACCTTGCTCACTCTGCAGTTCCAGATTTAGATTGTCACACTGGAAGCATTTTTTTTTTTTTTTTTTTTTTTTGGTCAGCATAAGTTGTGTTCCTGTACAGGCACAGCATTG
Organism: Aythya marila; assembly: GCF_965140915.1. Classification (NCBI taxonomy): domain Eukaryota; kingdom Metazoa; phylum Chordata; class Aves; order Anseriformes; family Anatidae; genus Aythya; species Aythya marila. Next base: position 31,449,453 of record NC_139045.1, on the reverse strand, counting down.
CTGAAAAGCCTCTTCAGGGAAGACCTTTGTGGTGCAGGCCCAGCCTCCCCCTACCAGCTGAGGCCCTGCACAACGCCTGCTGGAGCATCTGCTCACTGACCCAACTCCACAATCCAGACGTGTGTTGTTCATTTGTTGTGGCTCCAGGTAATTCCCTGGGGAGATACTACTGGCTAACCCTCTTGGGGAAGCCAAGGAAAAGCACTGGAGCAGAGAGGGTCAAAGGCTGAATTTCGAAGGGGAAATCCCATCCGAAGGCAGATGAAATTGGGGATTTCCTGTGCTGGGACTCTGCAGCAGGCTCAGCTCCTGTGCCAACCCCTGCCACTTGTGCTGGACAGGCTCTGCATGGACATAGCCACCTTTGGCCACGACACGCAAAGAGTGCCTGAGGAAGGACACTATGAGCTACTGCAGAACATAGTGGTTGTTTCAGAATGAATTCAAGACAAATATCATGAAGATTTGTATGGACCAAGGCAAGATAATTTATGGCCAAGTTCCTAACTCAGGACTAGTGGGACACCATTTATTTCTCCACTGGCCCAGTACCTGTAAGCTCTGGGCAAGAGGCTCAGCATCACTGTGCCCCTTCCTTATACAGAAAATAAGGGTTACTGAACTTTCCTTAAGGCACAGTGTGGGGAAAATTGCATTTAAGGTTCTGGGAGATGCCCAGAACCAGTGATGACAGGGCGTACGGTATCTTGGCTGGCATCTTTACATAGAAATAACACATTGATGATGTCAGTTTTGGCCACAGACAGTCTTCCTTAATTTCTATAGGGATAAATTTGTGTTCTTCCAAAGCTAATAGTGTTAGTGTAAGTGACGTCCTTACACATAGGATCATACTCGGGGGAGTAAGAGCTTCCTGAGCCATGGCTCATTTGGGGCCAAGCTGTTTAATGATTAAACCCGTCAGGTTAAACAGTTTTCATATTTCAGGAATCCCCATAGTTTACCAGAACTCTGACAATGGCATGAATACAGGAAAAAGGACTAAAACAAGCAATTTTAGCTGTTCTTTTCTTTGTTTATCACAAAATCTCCTGCTCCATCAAGTTGGTCTCTGAAAGGGAAGCTCAGCCCATGGCTTGCCTCTGCTAATGTCCTCAGACATCAATAGGAATAACTTTAAAAAAGTGTGCAGACTTTCATTCTGCACCTTAGATATAATTCAGTGTAACAAAATCATCCATAATCCATGCAGAAATTATAGAATATGCAGGCACTGAAATGTTAAAACTGCTAATATGAGAGCAGTGATATGCCATATTCTTAAAAAGTATCAGAAAGTGTGACCCACTATGATTACAAATAACTTCATACCATATTCTTTTAAAAGATTATTAAAAGTATTTAAATAAAGGCTATGACATATACACTTCTTGTGTTAAAAAAGAAAACAGCAAATTAATATGTTTACTCAGATGTACTGTACTTAATAAGACCCAAAGGCTTGCATATCCAGGTGCCATTAGAACTGTTTACAAGGGTGTAGCATTCTGTGTGAGGTGAGTTTAATTCAAATTCAATATGCTATTGCTGAAGCATCCACATTTTCATCAGGGAGAAAATAAGCAAGGAGATGTCACAGTCAATATTTGACAACATTTCTTTTCTTTGGATGTTCAGCTTTTCAGCTGTCATTTTTTTTTTTTTCAGTCTTGTAAGACTCGTAATTTTTGAGAACATGGTAACTTGTGTAATCTGAGCAGGAGGTACTTTTAAGTTTTTAAACATTTAGTTCATGCCAGCAGCAACAGAGGTCTCTGGGACACGTAGATAAGAGATGTCCAGAGAGATTGCTCAACATCAAATGTATTCAGGCACACAGAGAAGAGAAATGTTAAATGTTAACAGGAAAGCAGTGATTGCTTTGAAGGGTTGGACCTATCAGTGTCAAGCTGGAAATTGGGGTTGCCACCTGTATATATAGGAACAGAGAGGATCTTGCCCCGTCAGAGCTGCTGATGGGAGAGGGTCACCGAGCAGCTCAAGCAAGCCAGCGCCATGAAGCTGCTCCTGTTGCTCCTGCTCTGTGTTCCTTTCATTAAATCCCAGGCTTCTACTGATTACGATGATGAGGTTGTAATACTGATTGGAATTAATAATAATAAGACTGAAAATTATTAATTTTATTTAATTGCATGCATGACTTACCTGGCTTATGTGATTTAGCTAAGTTAGAAAATTATACAGTGCGTGTTCTTTTTCTCCTCAGAGAAATAATCTTTCAGTTATTTCTTCATAGGTATTTAACAGTGCAACAGTTATTTTCTGGTTTTGGATATACTTTCTTTCCTTTCTTTAGGGAATGAAGAATGGTAAGATTAGTTATTCAGCTAAATTTATTTAAGGATATTTATGTAGCAATTTTGACATGTTACGGACAATTCATTTGTGATGTGCAAAGGCATAGAAACATGTATTTAATCATGTCCTGTCTGAAAGACAGGAACAATTTTACTATAGATTCAGTAGACATTGGGAAAAATAAATTAGCCACCAGATCATTAACTGCCAGATTTATATTTGAAATGGAGAGGTAAAGGGATAGTTAAACCAAAAGGTAAGCAATGAGGATCAATCTAAAATAATTTAACTTGTATTTAGTTTTCAACAAGTAAAATGTTTTATTAGGAAATTTGATTTATAATTTCAGAATGGTTTTTATATTTTGGAAATCCCTGCAAAAATGAAATAGGTCAGAAATAGGGTCAGGTGACCAGAAATTAGTTTATTTTCCATTATACAACATAAATGTTTATGTCTGTACATTGACTATTGATGAGATTACCACACTAAATCATTTTCAGAAATTTGCATGCTGCCTACTTTTGGTCCTTACAAATGTTTGTTATTTGCAGTTAAGTCCGAGTGGGATTGGACATGATCAAAGATTTGGATCCAATTGTTCAAACAACTAATGATTGAAGGTTTCATTTCAACAAATAATTTAGTTTCCTTGCTTGACTTACTAGTCTTTCAGGATAAACTTTAGGATGGAAGTTTCTCAAATAAATGAAATTGTTAAGATGGTGTTTCTGTTTGCCAATTTTTATACGTAAGCCTCACAGGGGTAGTGTTCTTCTTAGGAGACGATGTGTAAGCCTTTGCTGCTGGCAAAAACACAGCATGGAATGCGGGGGGCTGTTGTTCCTGCTCCTGGGAGGGAGGAGGAACATGGGCATCCAAAGAAGTTCTAAAAACCTGGCTGGAGGGCTGTGACTGAGCAATCTTCTTGATTAAGCCACTGGGACACTGAATATTCACAAGATGATGAATATTCTTCCTACCTCTCTTATTTCTAACATTTTTTTTTAATCTCACCACTTAAAGTTTCATGATTCTCAGTGGCTCTGAGCTATATCAACTTTATTCCTTAGTCAGAATGAAACATTGAAATATCGTTTTGCTTTGGTTTAAAGGCTTTTTAGTTTGTCTATCCCTAGGTGAAGAGAGTATGACTGCTTTTACAAGGAAAAACATTGTGATAATTTGTACATAATGTCAGTATTGTATTTCAGCTGTTGCTGTTTCTATTCCAATCCACAATTTTCTTTGCTGTTTGAAATAGAGTGCTGAATGGATACCATCACCCTGTGCATAGCATTTTGCAATAGCAGTCCTAGACTCAAGAGAGCTTCCTCTCCCCTGGCTTTGCAGGATGAAAGCACTCAACCTGAGGCTCGAGGCCACCGACCCCTAGACAAAAGGCGAGAAACGGCCCCCACACTCAGACCCGTGGCACCTCCCATCTCTGGAACTGGGTACCAGCCCCGGCCACGAAAGCCGGATAAGCAGGGCAGCAAGAAGGAACGTATCATCTATCCCGATGCTGGTGGCTGCAAGCATCCTCTTGAGGAGCTGGTAGGTGTCTCCCTGTCTAAACAGAAATGGAGGATGGCACGGTTGTTAACAGCCTTCTAGTGTGCTGAACAATAGTTTTCTTTGCCAAACACAGAATGATCTTTCATTTAAAGCAGCAAAACTTAATGTCTTTTTGTTTGGGTTTGGTAGAGCTTCATTCAGAAGTGCAGTGCTATAGAGTCCATGGGATAGTCACAAAGACAAACAGCCTACAGTGAGTAAGGGGAGAGAGAAAAGGTTCAAACCACAAATGAGGAAAGGAAGCATCTGTGGGTTAGCCTGAGATTTACCCATTGGCTTGCATAGGTGACCATTAAGAATGACAGAAAAAAAGTTCTGCAAAAGAGATGGCTTGGATTTCAGGTAATCTCAAGGGGCTCCAAAAACTCACATCTTAAAATTTGTTTCAAACCATAATTATAGTCTACATTCAGTCACTGCTCCAGTGACTGAAGTCAGTGCAGTTCTTGTTGAAGAAGCAATAGTGCTCACAGTTCTTGACATGACCATTTTTTAATGAAACATACATGGCCATTTCAAGAGAGACATACATAACCAAGGCATAGAGAACATGGTTGATTTTCTGAGGATAGTGAAAGAGGAAGGGGTAGATATAAACATGCATGAACACCAGCTAGTTCCTGACAGATTCTAGTCATGGATCAGGAGGCTGAATACTGTGAACATTTAGCAGTGCAGAAAAGTGAAAAGCAGTTAGTGGACCCAAAAGTGTGAAGAGAGGCCTTTTCCAAAGAGTTTCAACAGGAGTCCTGTTGGGGGTACTCAAGACACCTTCGTTCCCTTCACACTGCAGCTTCTTCATAAAGTTAAATATCTTAAGCCTGTACCTTGATGCCTAAATATACGGTCACATATTACTAACTATTCAATGCTTTCAAAGCTATGGCCTTTCACTGACTAGTTTAGAAACTTCTCTTTTTTACTTGATTTTTATGCACAGCCCTTGTTTTTTATTTATTTTTTTTTAAGGGAGTACTCTGTCCAACTGGATGTGAACTGCAAACTGCACTGGTAAAACAGGAAAAGACTGTGACATCAGTTATTCGTGATCTAAAAGACAAAGTGACCAAATTTTCTGATACTTCTACAACTTTCTATCAATATGTGAATATGATAGATGATAAACTGATAAAGACACAGAAACAAAGAAAAGGTATGCTGTTGTTATGAATCATAATGTAAATGATATTATACTTCTAGTGACGCTGCTACTATTACTTGCTAAGAGGACTTTTTAAAAATGTTGAAAATGCAGTAGAATATCTAGCAAAGTAGGGTTCCATAACTCTGCCATCTTAAATCTTTTAAAAAAGTAATTTCAGAGAGGCAAAGGAATGGATACTGAAGCACGATTCTTATTAGGCCTTTAACTGTAAGGGTTGCCCCCTCTCTTAGCTGCTTCCCAATTCTTTGATTCCTGACAACTCCTTTGATCCATCCAACTCCTTTATGCCCAGATCCTGGCTTGGCACCATGGCTCTCTGGAGAGAAGCTAGTTATAGTTCTTTGGCAGAATATAGTGACGCTGATAAATCTATGAGCTTGCAAAGAAATAATGGTGCACATGTAATAATTTTCCAAGAATCTCTTCATAGTTTTTGCACAGTGTGCAAAGGTAATCAAAAGACACGTATATCCTTCCTCCCCACTGAGAAAACAAGTGGCTTCTCAGATTGTGCTTACAGATTGCTCTTGACTTTTTCATAACATTGAAAATTAATCTGCTTCTCATCTAATTGTTTTTCTAGACAATGATATTTTACTTTCTGAGTATAACACAGAAGTGGAATTGCATTATAATTATATAAAGGATAATCTGGACAATAACATCCCATCAAGCCTCAGGGTCCTTCGTGCAGTCACGGAAACTTTATACAAAAAGATCCAGAAACTGGAAAATGCCATTGCAACCCAAACAGACTACTGCCGTTCCCCATGCGTTGCTTCCTGTAATATTCCGGTGGTTACAGGCAAAGGTACTCATTTAACTATAATAACATCTCTTTCTTCTCACATTTATATCACTATGCATATTGATAAACACATCATTCAGTTGGTGGTGGTGTGAGTTGGTTGCTCTGAAACCTATGACACTGATTAGGATAGCGGAAAAGACAGATGGTTACCCAATATGAAAAAATCTTTTGACTGACCTGTACTAGTCAGACCAAAGATTGTCTTATCTAATAACTGGTCATCATCATTGGCCAATAGCATTTTGAAGAGGTAAGGTAAACCATGTTCACCTTCAGTGAGGTGAAGGTAATACATTTGTGACTCTCGTAGTTGTACTCTTTACTTTTTCAATCAAGAAAGGTTCTCTTTTTACAAGCTTGTCCAATTCAAAAAGTAATTAAAATATAAATAGTCTTCAGTTGTTCAGGTTGAGCTTTTAGAAATTCTTATCTAGAAAAGTATAGCAATGCAAGTATGCTGTTCTTTCTTCCTTGCTTCTTTCATACAATGTAGTATGGAAATCAAAATCAAAGTACATAAATACATCTTTAAAATTGTTCCCTTGCAATCAGCAAACCAGGGAGTTTGGCGCTCTTTCAGTAACAGAGTCTCTGGTTTATTCTTGCAGAATGTGAGGATATTTTCAGAAAGGGAGGTGAAACATCTGAAATGTACCTCATCCAACCAGATCCTTTCGTCAGACCATACAGAGTATACTGTGACATGGAAACAGATAATGGAGGTTAGTGTGGAATAACAACGTTGTTAAAATATTAATTAATAAGAATTCCACAAAAAAAAAAAAAAAAAAAAAAAAAAAGAAGTAGTAACTTGCAATTTAAACAATCACATACAGAACTGCAATTTTTGTAGTTACTTGAGAATTAAGTCTGACTATTTCAAGAAAGTCTTGTTGGTCATCTTCAGATACACTGCAGGACATTTTATAATGAAACTGGAAATAAATTAATGGGAAGGGACTGGTGAATACTTACTATGGCTAAAATGGACAATGGGTGGGCAGAAGTGGAGGGTCTGGCTCATTTCCTACCCTGCTACTACATGCTAGCCAAAAGAAACCTGGGTCACTCTTTCACCTTATGTTTTTTCCACATTTGCTCATGAAGCAATACACCCCTTCAGAGTGAGTAAAAATGGCAAGGCTGAACTCATAAACAGTGAAAACTCATACTTGCTGCAAGGAAGTCACATCATCCGTGAGATGATGATAGAAGGGCTGTATCTTAACGTTTCATGCTCCTTTCATAAGAGCAAATTAATCTAAATACTGTCGCTCCTGCAGGCTGGACTTTGATTCAGAACCGCCAGGATGGCAGTGTTAATTTTGGAAGAGCGTGGGATGAATATAAAAAAGGATTTGGAAATGTTGCAAAGAGTGGAGGGAAGAACTACTGTGATACACCAGGTAAAACACCGAGCATGAAACATGAAGAGTTCTTACTGAAACTGTTTTCTCATATTTCTTGAAGCATTTTGACTTTTTAAAATTAACCAATCTGCTTTGGCAGACGTGGGCAAATCATAAAGTTACCTTGAAGTATATTGTGAAATCAATTTCACAGAGCTCTCGTCTGTTGCTTCTCAGGTGAATATTGGCTTGGAAATGACAAAATCAGCCAACTTACCAAGATAGGGCCCACTAAAGTTTTAATTGAAATGGAAGATTGGAATGGTGATAAAGTATCAGCTCGCTATGGAGGTTTCACCATACATAATGAAGGAAACAAGTACCAGCTTTCAGTTAGTAACTATGGAGGCAATGCAGGCAATGCTCTGATGGAAGGAGCTTCAACGTTGCATGGAGAAAACAGGACAATGACAATTCACAATGGCATGTTCTTCAGTACTTACGACAGAGACAATGATGGATGGTATGTAACCACATTAAACAGTTAAAAGAAATTAATTATCAGACCATATGTCTCTCCTTAAGAGAAATATAGAATATTTCTCTACTTTGATACTAGTTTGCACAGCATTTCATAGTAACCTAAAATAAGTTTCTCACTGCAAGTTACTAGCCAAGTGTTCACGCTGTCCCACTGGTGTAGCCAATGCAAGAACCGACATAGCTAAAGGGCAGGTAAAACTATATTATGGTAGCACTGCTCCACAGCCATGTGAGGAGCAGGCACACTGAATTATTTTGAGTACATGAATGATGTTACCAGAGACAAAATGGCAAATCTGATACAATATTCTCAATATCAGAACCTGATGGTGGCAATGCTTGTCCTCAGCACTGTCTTGCTTGAATAGGAATATTGGTACTCTCCCCTGTAACACAGTAATGTGTCTTGAGGGAATAGATTATTAAAAAAAAAAAAGCCTACTCAGAAGACTGGAGCTCATCTGTAAAGGATGTAATTCAGCACTCTGTCTCTAAAATATATGCTATATGTCTATCTTAAGACCCGATTACCTACTTATGAATAAAGGAATTGTTTAGATTTGGGAAGACATACAATTATCATTATTTCTAATATCCCTAAATTGAATTGATATTGCAGTTAGCATTATGAACTGCAAGTAACTGTATTTTTCATTTAGTAAACTAAAAAGACATTCTGAAAGAGATACAGATAAAATTTTACCTATTTCTCATAGCAGCTTCATGTTCCAAGTGTACTGTATAGCACATGCTTGCAATGGTCAATCTTTTACGTAAAGTTCAGAGAAGAATTTTAAATATTTGTTGTGGTTTGAAAATTTCAGTACAGGGACATGTGTGTGCACTCTCATCTATTTGCTTTTTCATCTGTCTTAACTGTTCCTTTTACTTCATCAGGTTAACTACAGATTCAAGAAAACAGTGCTCCAAAGAAGATGGTGGTGGATGGTGGTACAATCGTTGCCACGCAGCCAACCCCAATGGCAGATACTACTGGGGAGGGTCCTACAGCTGGGATATGGCAAAACATGGTACAGATGATGGTATTGTATGGATGAACTGGAAAGGGTCGTGGTATTCCATGAAGAAGATTAGCATGAAAATCAAGCCATACTTCCCAGATTAACTGCTATAGAAGTGATCTAAGTGTAAAGAAACAGGGATTTTCTTTTCATATTTGTACCTGGTTATGTTTTTCAACATGGTATTCAGGCTTGTCTTTACATATGAGAACCAAATGCATATGTAGGACTATATAGTGACCTAAAATGAAAGGCAATGGCAACTGAAAATCAAAATCTGAACTATGAAAATGAGCTGCTAGTGTATTTTGTTCCATTTTTCATTTCTTCACAAGACAGAAGTACTGGTTTTGAAGATGTCCGATAAAATATGTATATGTACACTTGTTTCACTCTGTTACAAAGAAGTTCCATATCAAAATTGAAAAGGAAGAGGATTATTATAAAATGTTTTCTAAAAAAAAATAAACAAAGCCTTAAAACTGATTTTTTCTCCACAATTTATAAGTCTTTAAGCGTTATTGGGGGAAAAGCAAATACATTTCACCAAAGAAAGCACTGTTTTTTTTTCTTTTATATCATAAAGATGTGGTAACTACCTGTGTAACAAGCTGAGAAGGAATAAAGTAAAAAAATATGTATATCTAAAAAATCTGTAGGTTAACAGTCACTTAGTTCACATCCTATTTCCTGGATTAAATATGCCCTTTTACAGAAACTCAGTTGCATACCATACCTCATAATATCCTTTCCAGCATCCCACAGTCTTTATAGTATATCCTATATGGTATTAGGAGAGCTGACTGGTAAGTCTTTTACACAATCACTGTTGCAGGACAAGAGCAATTAGTAACTCCAGTCATTGGTTAGTTCTGGTTTGAAGGAAACACTAGAGAGCATCTTGGCCACGTTCATGCTCAAATCAGGGCCAACTTCAAAGTTAGATCAGGTTTCTGAGGGCTTTGCCCTGTCAAGTTTTGAGTATCTTGAAAATATTACAGCCTTGATGGGCAGCCTGCTCCACTTCACTCTCTTTGTGATGTTTTTTTCCCCTATATCTGCTCAGATTTTCCTGTGCAGCCATTAGAACACTGCAAACTGGACAGTGGAGAGGCTTGCAGGCTCTGGGCTAAATACAGTATTCAGGTCCTGCCTATCTTTGTATTGGCATCCTCCCAAATCACCCAGCCCCTGTCTGTTGCAGTCTTCCCTTATCTTTACCACTTAATGGGGTAATTGGGACTTTGGGGCTTGTTACTACAGCTGCTTTGGAGGGAACTACCCTGTTCCACTCCCATTGCCAGATCAATAGCTTGCTTGCACAGAAGCCTAGGAAAGTGCCTATGACCTGGAAGTGCTGAAGGAAGTTCAGGCAAGATACAAACCCGATTGTAGCAAAGAGAGATGGGGTGCTGTGCATGCAGTAAGAGAGCAAGTTAGTGAGGTTGACTATCTGTATACTGGCTTTTTTATTACGAATGTTTTCCTTTATGGACAGAAAGGTGGCCAGGCTCAACAACACGAGTTGCCTGTGAACTCTGCCTGTGAGTTGCATGGGTACACCTTGACCCAGTGAGCTGACTGAGCAGGGGGAACACCATGGGCAGTGATGAGAAGCACATTTTGCCATTTGCAAAAAGGTTTTATTAAAAACAAGCTAAGCCCTCCAAACAAAACATCTCCTTGTATAAATCCTACCCAGGTGTACATTACTTGTGAATAATAAAGGTAGTTTAAGCAAACAACACAAATTGCCTTCTTTCTAGAGGCATCTAATACAATACAGAGATGTATCAATGTTATTCTGACAGTCATCCTTTTGTTCCCTGTTCCCAAATGCATCTGTTTATCCCATCTGTGATTTGGACCAAGCTCTCTGTATAGATCAAGATCTTTTGTCAGTGAGGCTACCCTTCTCACCTTCAACAATTCTTTAGCTGATTATGATGGCAGTCTAAAATTCTCATTTACAGTTCTCATGTTTATTTAATCTCTGGAGTCCAGGAGGACAAGGAGGAGATGTCATAGCAGCATCACACTGCATGACTGCAAATATTCAGCGTCCCCTCAGACCGGCTTCCAGTGAGACTAGGGAACAAACACACGGCATAAAGCAGAAGTAACTTTTCCAAAAGTGTAGAAACTTCTCCATGCATCTGGCTGTAAAGATGTCTCTGCACTTCAGCAAAATTTCAAAAAATGTTATGCAATGGTTGTGCTTGAGAAGCCCTGAAAAAAGGCTGAAATTGAGCCTTCTCCGTATTTTATTATATTGTTAAATGGTATGAAAAACGCTGAGCAGTAAGATTTAAGGCAAGCAATTCTGCTTATGCTTGTTTTTCAATTGAAGCATAGAAAAAATAAAAAGAGTAAATACTTGTGTAATTTTATCCATAAATATGAATCTTAGCAGTGGAGAGAAACATGAAAAAGATCAGGTAAAAATAGTAAAATCACATTCAAAAGATCTAAACCTGGACATATTGCAAGTGTCTCCCTGCTGGTTTCACTAAAATAGGGGTCTAGCCCTACAGGCTTTGTATGGCTGAATTCTATTCCATGTATGTCTTGTGTTCACATAGAGCAATGAACTGGATTAAGATCTATTTTCAACACCTATGAAAGGTTAGGTAGCTTACTGCTGCATGCGTGGTGTAGCTGCAGAAATGTGAGCAGTACACTCTTTATATCCTCATCTATCCAGTACTAACTGCAATAAAATAACCATCCAGCCCCGAAACCTTCTATGCTGGTGATAATGAATAAGCCCGAGAGATAAAAAAATATGTTTTTGTTTTTTTTACAGTTCTCAGAAGGAAGGTGCAAGGCAGTCATTTAAATATTAAATTATTGTGATAAAACTTGAGGCAGCATATTTGATACAGGTATCACCTGGATTTGGGATTTTTCTCTGCAGCTGAAGTAAATGATTAAGTCTGGCAAATGTTATTAAGTTGAAGTCCAGTCTGTTGACTTGCTCCAAAGAGCACCACAATTTGTCACTTTGAATTGCTTATTTCTTCAGTAGATTGATGTGACTACTATTGGCATACTCAAGACTCTCCTTCCAAATCACCATCAAGATAAACTTAAGCTGCTTTTTAGAAAATTGCTGCACAAATGTAATTTTTCACTCACACTTTGGAACAATTGTGTAAGGCATAAGTTAGGGATAGTCATTTTGTGAGTTTTTGACCTTTAATATGTCTAGCATGTTGAAAAGCCTAAAACATGTTAGTAAGAAGTACTCTGTCCATCAGAGAGATGTTTACTGAAGTTTTATAAAGGGACCGATAGAAAGGTTGCAGACAAGGTTTATATAAAAAGCTTTTTAAAATCAGTATTTCCTTTAAAAGTTTTTCAGTTATAAAGAAGATGAAAGAACTATTTTGTTAATAATTAATCAGTGTTTATTTTGTAAGCCACGAGCTGTATGTCCAGTTGCCTTCACATTCATAGGGTCAAGGTATGTCATGCACATATACATGAAAACTCTTTTCATCTTTTAGTTGTAACACATATAATAAATGCCTGTCCTTCTACAAGGTGTCCATGGGTCTGATTTTCATTCTAGTGATTTTCAGGGAGTAATCAGAGGCTCTAAAAGGCATCCAGACAACACCATTTTCGATCTCATAGGGAACATTGTACCGCGGGTCGTAGTGGCCCCCCATGTAGTAAATACCATTGAGGTTGGCTGCCTGGCAGCTGTTGTACCACCAGCCGCCCCCGTACATCTCCGCACAGCTCTCCTCCCAGCGGTCGTGGTCCTGGTCGAAGGTGCTGAACCGCATCTGGGCATGGGACGTGTACTCGGTGCCCTCCTCCAGCCAGCCGGCGACCAGCGCGTCCCCAGCCGTGCCCTCATAGGAGGACACGGTGAGGGCGTACCCTTCTGCTTCAGACCCTACCTGCATGATGTACTCTGCATACACAGCATTTCCATCCCAGTCCTCTAGCTCTACACGAAGCAGAGTGTCATTCTGAGTCAGCAAGTGAATGTTTTCATTGCCCAGCCACAACTCTCCTCGCCCTTTGGCATCCACGCTGCCGAAACCTCTCTTGTAGTCTTGCCAGGTCCGGTTAAAATTCACTGATCCATCCATTCTCTGTTGGATCAATAGCCATCCTCCCAAAGTGGTGTCTTGGTCGCAATAAACTGACAAAACCTTATTGGATCCCGCTGGCTTGATTTTGAAAATGCCACTTTTGGCACCAGAAGTGTGTTTCTGGCGGATATCATCGCAGTCTAAAAAAAAAAGTTGATCTGGTTTGACAGGAGTTATCGGTAAAATTTAATTAAAACTTCAGAGGAATCCAAGTAGCAATAGCTCTGAGGAAAATTTGTTAAACATGTCTTGGACTATGCTAGGTATAATGACAGGCAATGTTAAAAAGAACTGAGAGAAGAAAACATTACGTATTTCTTAAACTGTGAATTGTCTATGTAATACCCAAATATTAATGATATAATTTCCCCCTTTTTTTTTCTTTCTTTCTTTCTTTCTTTTTTTTTTTTTCATTTTCTTTTTTTCCAAGGTGGCAACAAACAGACACAGTTCTGGCATTTTATCATCACATCATTATACTGCAGTACCTAAAACCACTCTGTCAGTTTGGTTATGGATGGAGTTTGGCTCCACTACCTCATTAGCTATGTCTGTGAGCCTGTGTACCTTTCCCAGTGCTGGCTGTCCTTTGCTTCACTGCTCCCGCTCTGAAGCTGCGTGCCTGAATGTCTGGGGTGTCCTCTGCACTCTGATCGTGTTGCACCCCACCTAGCTGCTCAGATATTTCACGGGTCTTTAGTGATTTGGTTTCAAAAGTGGAGCCTCCCTTGTTGAAACTAGAAGAGGAGCTGGTAACTACAGTCTTGGAGTGACTTGCACCGCTAGACGAGAATCCAGGCTGAAACTGGAGTCCTCCAAAGTCATCTTCTTCCCCCTCTCCTAAGTCAGTGAATTTGTCTTTCCCTCCGTAAGACACTGTGTGGCTGGATGTTCCAGTACTCAGGTGGCTGCTGCCTGTCCCTGTGACACGGCTGCCAGTTGAAATGGTGCCAGATCCACTAGAGTATCTACCGCCACTGGATCCAGATTCATGGGTAAGAAAGGGCTCTAACTCAGGGAAAAACCTGTCTAGGTTGTGGAAGCTACCTGGCCCACTGATATGGTACGTGCTTCCTTCACCTCCAATATTTCCTAGTCCTTGCAAGTGGGAGCAGTCTGAGCCATCAGAGGAAACCATTTTCTCAACTATTTCTTCCCTGGGGCCATCAGGGCCATTAACAACTTTCTTGGTGACAGTTTTGGTGCATCTATGAACAGTGGTGGTTTTGTCTCCCAGGCTAGGGGTGTCTCTCCCATGGGGAGAAGTAATTAATTTGCTGGTGTGGGAATGTCCATCCCCCCTTGATTCTGCCACGTGATACAGGGTCTCGCCTCGGGAGGAGCTCGAGCCTGTTTCTGGTCTTTCTAACACCACTTGCATCTGCCTGATATTATTAAATGCATTCAGAGCTTGCATTTCTGGCAGAGGCTTAAGCTTAAAATGCTCAGGCACAGTCGAGTCCTTAAGTGGCCTCATTTTCAGTGTGCTCAAGGTGGTTGTTTGAAGGTCTGGGTTCATGTTGATGGAGCTGGCCTGGGTAAGCTGCTTCTGGATGTTATCATAGCTTTCTTTGTCCACCTGGTAATCAAAACTTCTAGCACAGCTTCCTTTGCAAGCTCGTATCTTAATATCAATGTCCACCTGCATGAACAGAGAGAAATAACTTGGTTAGGGAACTTGCCTGACTTTCACAAGTGAGTATATTATTTAACTGGACTGGGCAAAACTGGGAGCTGCATTTGTACCTCCAATCTACAGCCAAGCTTTTCCAAAGCTCCATTTTGAAACCTACCCTGGCTTCATTTCCACTGCAAATACAACACACACAATGGCACGATGCACATAAGTGCCATGGAGAAGTACATTGTGGCACGTTCCCAGTTACTGCTCCTTTTGCTCTTGGGGCATAAGGGTGTCCTTATGAAGGACAGGACATCTCCCCCCTTGTCCCCAGCGACTTGCAGCTCCTTACAGGAGGAGACTTGCCCCACACGGAGCCACTTATCAGCAGATACAGCATCAGTAATCCTGGCTGCCTGACTGAGAGCAGATGAGAGAAGGAGCCCTCCTTAGCTAATGCTGGTTCTCATGCAGCAGGAAGAGAAAAGCAAGCCCCCCAGAAAGCAACTCATTTGGGGATTTGCCTCAGCAGGTCAGATAGTATTTTCCTTCTGGATGGAGCACCAGTTGCTGTGCTTGGTATAACAGACCCTCTTTGCTCTGTAGCTAAGCTCTGGAAACAATATGCATGGTGTAGCAGCTGCTTACCTCCAAGCGCTTCATCTCCAGCACCTGATCCTGGATGCTGTTTTGCAGAGCTTTAATTCTGTTCACTTGAGTGACAACTCTCTGCTTTAATGTCACAATTCTCCGCCTCAGTTCTGCTGACACCTGCCCATAATTCTCATCAAGCTCTGAAACACAAATGCATCAGGGTCAGCTATGCTTGTGTGATTTTCTTTCCTAAAAGAGTGTCATGTGTTAAAACACACAATTAAAATATGTACTTAACACATTTCTCATAAGAGTAAACTTAAAAAACCTACATTAGTTTTTACCAGTTATTAGTTAAGAGTCATGTATTACTATGTTTATTCTGTCTTTTGAAAATGAGGGCCAGTACAGCATATATTTTCACTAAATGCTGTTTATGCACACACAAAAAAATCAGCCATGAAATATAAAACTGAGGGAGATACTTACGCTGGGCACCCTCCAGGCCTGGTTTTATTACATTTATGGTTTCCACAATTATCCGATTGGACGTTTTATAGTTGTTCTGATTGTCTGCGAGCAGCTGCCTAATTTTGTCTATTCTGTGGCTATTATCCTGGTCCATGTCATCAATCAGTCCTTGTATTCTGCAACCTGATGGACATTTTGTACCCTAAGATTGGAAGAAAGAAATAATTGTGTTAAAGTCTTCATGAGCATGCCTTATTTTTATCAATGTTTACAGATTTTTGCCAGCACTTAAAACACACTTAAAAAAAAAAAAAAAAAAAAGATTCTGCAACTTCTTTTCAGCTGTTCTGCCCTATTCATCCAATGACTTTGCCAAGGACTTGTGTGACTTAGAGCATACCACCTCATTCTTCATGTCCTGCACCTCTGAGACTGGTGTGATGGAATCACTGTAGTGCATCCCATGAAACCTGCTGTAAACAGGGATTAGGAACCCTTAATTTTCCTTTTACTCTTTTCCTCAAGAGTAAAATAAAATAAAACAAACAAAAAACCTTATTTGTTTCCCAAAAGACTGCTGTAAGGAGAGCTTTGTTGTCCAGTTTGAGAAAGGGTGTCTTAGGTCAAGTTATTAAAGCAAAATTTTCCTCAGAAAAGCCTAATGTTCTTATAAACTAAAGCTCTTTGGCAAAATTACATCTTACAAATATAGCATAAAGGTGAGTTGAGATGTAAGAGGCAAGAAGAAGACAAATTGACAGTTTATACACAGAGACATTCAGTCAGTCATTACGAATCTTTTACTGAATGTTTTGTCATCAGTTTTTCTAAAAAGTAGCTCCTGAAATATGAGTTATTTTTACTTATTTTTCTTTGTCACACATCTTCCTTTCAATTGCCTTTCTCTTACCAACTCCAAAAGCAGCAATATCAAAATTCTGAAAATAATAATCATTTTCTACAGAATAATCTTCTTTTATTTCATCTTTCTATTCCAGACTGATTCTGTACCTCTGAAAACTGTTCTTCCTTCCCTTTCTTTCTTCTTCAGTAACAGCTGCATTGCTTTCTTTCTTTCTTTCTTTTCCCCAGGACACCACGATGTCCTGATATGAAGGTTTAGCTGCCCTCTCTCAGATCTAAGGCTCAAATGTGTACAGCCTGCATGACACCCATCAGAGCAGGCTGGCTGAAGGCTGTGAGTACCCAGTTTTCATCCCCAAAGCTCATTGCTCACCCAGTCATCATCCGCACAGATGGGCCAGTTCTTCTCATACTTGCAGGTGGACTGCTGCATGTGCTCCACGATCCTGGGACCACGCACACCTCCGCCCTCCTTTTCAAAGCTGCTCTTTCCATCCTGCGCCTGCCAGGTAAAAAAAGGGGAAGTGCAAACCTGAGATTGTCTAAACAGTTGTCAAGAGAAAAGAAATTTAAGCACTTAAGCACTCAGTGGCATCACGGCTGCAGAAAATGCAGACATGTGGAAAGAATCACCCAGCAATGCAAGGATTTTATTCCTGGCATTTCTTGTAAGATATGATTTTCTTACAATAAAGCTTTTCAGTTCTTAAAATTAACACACCTTAAAATTAATGAAAGGTGCTCAGAATATATGATAATATCATTAAAAGGTGATCTTGTGCTCTGTGTAATCTTAAAAAATGTTAAAAAACAACTTGAAATTAGATTCAAACTGCTTAAGGTAAAGCATATGCTGTTTGTACACAGAAACACTATGTTTGTTGTCATATTTCTAAGTTTCTGTTTTCATTCTACCCCCTCCAGTCTACACAAAACTGTCTTAAATATATATATGAATTTTGTTTTCCCATTAGTGTTTCTGATTTTAATCAGAGTTGCTAACTATAACTTTGTAGCTGTGTTTTGCCCAACATAAAGAACAAGAAAGCTAATAACACTGTAATAAAATTACTAATGTCAGTGATGAATGGATTCTACTCCGCTAATGGAAAGAGAAGAAAGATAAGTATTGAGATTTTCTTGAAATCTGAGAAGCAAGAATACATTTACACTAGCTAAATCTAAATCAAAATATTATAAAGATTCCTATTGCGTTATTGCTCAGTAAAGGACTGGAAAATAATTATTTTTTCATAAAAGATGAAGTAGACTGTTTTAAGACTTGATATGTAATTAAGTCTGACTAGACTCCTCTGCACACATCTTACTTTCTTTTCAAGCAGTATAATTAATGCTTAAAAATATTAATGATTTATTCTGAGGCAGAGAAAGTTTCCCTAATTTCAGCCTTCAGGGCCAGAACCTTATCCCTATGGAATTGGGTGTTTATTCATTTTTGCTTAATTCATCCTGAGGATCTGGCCCAACTGGCTGTTAACAAAATAACAAATAAAAAGTTTAATTTTAGATGGTCTGTGCCCTTTCAGCACTGACAGCTCCAACATGACTGCTTCTGTTTTGTCAGATCTGCTTTGTATAACTCCTGTCATTTGTTAAAATATCCACTTTCTTCAAAACACAGTCACAAAGAGAAACATAAAGACTACAACAAGATTATGGGCTGAGACCTAAATGAAAAAAAAAGGGCAAAGTTATATCAGCATAGTTGAAAATCAAGACTATCACTTTCCTTATCTAAAAAATGATTCTTGCTTAAATCTGCTTTAACCTGATGCTGCTGTCACAGGAATCACTGTTGTATAATTGGTATTTTATGATAAAGGCATTATGTGTTATTTGTAGCTGGAAAATATTGTAGAGGTAAACTGAGATGTTCTACCCAAAGGAGAGTAGAATTTACCCTAAAATAAACTTTAAAGTTCCTGACTTGCTGGAGCCACTAGCATCCAAGTCAGTCAGTTTTAAGATTCACAGAATCATCTATGAACCTAGGAATTCATGTTAATGTATCTGCTTTGCTGCTCCTAAAGCAAGGCAGATTCCGCAAAAACAGATTAAGAAAAACTACAGAAATGGATATTCAAGAACTGCTGATGTGAAAGTCCAGCACTGAATTGCTTACAGTAAGCTTGTGCATATGTGTGCGCATTGAATTTCACAAGCTAGGTGACAGCCAAAACATATCTAATGAATTAAGATTAAATAAACCTTCATTCTTCAAATCATCATGATATGAAAAGAATGAAGTAAGCAAACTCATACCCAGGCTAAGTTGAGGCAGAGCAACACACAGAGGATCCTCATGGATATCATCTTCAGAGAAGAGCGAGCAGAACTCTGACTGAGAGGATGTTCTTCTCTCGTCTTTTGATGCAATTTAAACCTTAATGAAAATCTGAGATTAATCATTATTTTCCCTCTGTTTGGAGACAAAACATGCCAGATGTCCCCAGGTGATTACCTAAGGCCTCTTGCACAAGTTTCTGGTGCTGTTTGCTCCAGATAAGATTGTAGAGCACCAGCATGAGGGCAACACCATGAATTCCAGGAAAAAAATAATCTGTTTAAAGCTTAGTTTTTTGTAAACAGATGTTCAGCTAAGATGTGTGCAGGATCTAGTAGCATCCAGGAATACTCAACCACTGGAAGACACACTCTGTGTGACAGGAATTTAGCTAGTGTAATCAAACAGTTGATATTTGAAAAAGGAAGTCATTGGTTTGCCCTTTCTCTGTGACTATGTTCCCGTGGGCCTCCTAAAGCAAGTACTTGTCTTAGAAAGGTTGATATAGGCTATTGATGACCAAATGGACTGTGTGAATTGAACACATACTTATGAAGAGCACAAAATAGTAGTATTTGAAAATGCCCCAGAAAAATGTTGAGAACAATTAAGGGGATATATATATATAGATAGATATATAGATATATATAAAATTTATTTTTGAACAAAGGATATAGTTTATGTGTGGCAATTGATGATAATGTGCTGCTGCTGTGAGATCTATAACGAGCCTTACTATTACTGGGGAATATTATACATGGCTGTCAAACACCTGAAGATGCTGCCTGTCTCCACCACAGTTGCCACCACAGTGAGCAGAAATGAGCAAGAAAATCTTTGCTTGGGCAAATGTCAGCTTAATCAGTTGAAAGAATAAAACACTCTATTTTTTTTTTTTTAAATAATATGACATTCACAAAACTTTCTGTCAACTACAGGTTGCTCATCATACTCTGCATCACAGAGGCATGTTTAAGCCTGATTCTGGCACTGTACATTTTTAACTACAAATAGCTGATTGTAGCTTTGGATCCATTGAAACAGCCTCTTGAGTTTTCTCCTATCCTCCTTTCCTCTGTTTTTCCTCTTCTTCCATCTTCAGAAGTCTTTGTCGCTCTCCATGTAAAGTTCATTGAAGTTGAATTGGACCCTTTGTTTTCTCCTATCTCTGGCTTTGCATTGCGCATTTCCCTTACCCAGGAAAACCCTCTTAAGCTTAAACAGATCATATACCAATATTACTGAGTCATATTCTCAGGTAGCAGGAAACAGAACAGTTCAATAAGATGATGCTACATTGATTTATGCCACTGATTTACACCTACATCGCCAGAATCTGGCTTTGCAAATGAGATATAAAGGGGTTCTATTACATTTAAGACTTAATCTTACCTGTGCATGCATAAGCTGAAACAAGACTGTTTGTTTATTTTAATTTCCTGCAGGCTGTTTTGTAAAGACTTCTGTTGAATCCCACGCAGTGCCAGTAATGCTATGATGCAAGAAACACCTTCTAATTTCAGAAACAGAACAATCCAACTAACTTCAGCCACAGAAGTCCAGACAGACCCCATGTTACCTTTGCTCAGATTGAAGATCAGCCAGCCATGGCTGTGTTGTTTGGTTGATAAACATCCATAAGGCAGCTCCTGAACTCAAAGCACATAATATACTTTCATAAATTCTCCGCTGCTAAATTCAGCAGTGGCAAGACTGATGACTCTTCCCCACTCCAAGTCCTACACAGTTGTGTTGACTCTGGTGTAACAGTAGTGTGAAAGAAATATAAGAATCTTAAGGAATTATGAAAAGCTCAGAAAACAGTAACATGCTTGAGGGAGGGAAAGATCATGATAACAAAAAGACTTGTAGCAATAAGATAATTTTTTTCAAAGAACAGAATAAAATGAGCAACATGCAAAATATACTTGGGTCCACAGACAGTCCCCACTCAAGCTAATAAGCTCTAATTTAGCATAGTTGATAGACACCAAACTCTGCTCAAAGACCATGGCTTTACGCCCTCCATGCTCAGGAACACAAGAATTGCACATACACCTCCACATGCCCTCCTTGTGCGTACAAACCTGTACTTGGCTGTACTGCTGGATCTCCCTTCTCCTGATCATTTTTAGTGTGTACATTGCTGCCTGAAGCTGTATGTTCTTTTCTGAAGACTTAAACCTCAGGGATTTTTCTGTGGTGCTCATCACTCAACTATCCCAGTGCCTTACCAACACTCATTCGTGGGGCACCACTTTCTCCATTTCACTGCTGCAGAAGCCAGGTGAGAAGGTTAAGTCCAAAAGTAGCTTTTAGGTTTGGGGATCTTTTTTGATACATTGAGTTTTCAGAATACACTGCATGTGCAGACCCCTCTGACCTCAGCTGTAGCTCTCCACTCAGCACTGAGGTCTGGAGGAACATCCAGCAGCCAGGTCTAAGATCACCAAGTGACTTGCCTGTGGTCCCATGGGAATGAGATGAAGAGGTCAGGAACAGTACCTAATTTTGCGGAGTATTGGCTGTAAGAGATGACTGTACCCAGTCTGGTCTTGCTCACTACATTTGTTACAACCTCAACAACAAACAAATTGTCCTTCATTCTTCTTGCAACCAGTTCCCATGCTCAGCACTGATTAGGCAAATAATGTATTGGGAAAACAAAACAAAACAAAACAAAACAAAAACAACAAAAAAAAGAATTAGGTGATAAATATCTTTAGGACAATATCATAATGAATATGTAAGCATAATTCAGATGTGATGTGTCACATTAGTTCTGGATTTTCCTAACTTGAAAGAGCTTGATTTTGTGATCTTCAATACTCTCTGAACATTATTTTTGTAATTTTTTAGGCTTTAAAAACAAAATGTGTTGAAGAAACAGGAAATTTGTACCATTCTCTTCATGTCCACATTCTTGCAATGTGAGCACATCAAGTAGAAGGATTTCTGCCTTTTCAACCACGGTAAAAGAGGGTTAGACAATTTGCTAGATAGTGTGATACACATACACTACTAGTGTAAGACTGGACGTTGCAGTAGTATGAGACAGCTTTCCTCTGACCCTGATGGAGGGTGCTCTGGTGACCTTCAAACACACACAAAAAAACCTTAAGCTCTGGTTCAAGTAAAACCCAGCCAACAAGGCTAGAGGGGCTGGAAAAGAAAAAAAGAAAAAAAAAAGAAAAAAAAAAAAGCTGATAACTGATCATAAACATTAGGTAAGCTAAGAGGGTTTTCCTGCTTCATATGTGAAGCTGGGGAAAAGGAGGAGTTCCTCAGGCTTTCCAGTTGAGGGCTGAATCTGGGCCTGACCTTCAGCCTGTACCTTTGCTTTCCTGTTGCAATCATCCAGTCACTTCTCTGTCTGTTTGTTTGAGAAGGCTAAAGGCTAAGAGCTAAATAAACTTTGGATTTAACTTTAATTCATGATCAAAGGACAGAAGTGCAGTTTAGTGCTTCGGCTGCCCTGCTCTTGGCAGGCTGCCACAACAATAGTTGGGGATTCCAGGATTCAGTTCTGGTTTGTGTGCCCTGGCTGAGAGCCAGCTCTGAATCAGAGAATCACAGCATGGCTGGGGTTGGCAGGGACCTCTGGGTCCACTTGGTCCAACCCCTGTTCCAGCAGGGCCACCCAGAGCAGGGTGCCCAGGACCACGTCCAGGTGGCTTTTGGAGATCTCCAATGAGGAGACTCTACCATCTCTCTGGGCAGCCTGTGCCACTGCTCCATCACCTGTACAGGAAAGAAGTTTGTGCCCACTGCCTCTTGTCCTGGCACTGGTGCCACTGGAAAGAGCCTTTCTCTGTCTTTTTTGCACCCTCCCTTCAGGCATTTATAGACATTGATGAGATTTCCCCTGAGCCTCCTTTTCTCCAGGTTGAACAGTCCTAATTCTCTCAGCCTCTCCTCACAGGAGAGGTGCTCCAGTCTCTTGATTATCTCAGTAGTCCTCTGTTGGACTCTTTCCAGTATGTCCCAGTCTCTCTTGTACTGGGGGCCCAGAACTGGACACAGCACTCCTGGTGCAGCCTCGCCAATGCTGAGTAGAGGGAAAAGATCACCTCCCTTGACCTGCTGGCAATATTTTGCATAATGCAGCCAAGAATATTGTTAGCCTTCTTAGTGGCCAGGACACATCACTGACTCATGTTCAACTTAGTGTCTACCAGCTCTTGTTTGCCCATCATTGCCTCTGTCTCCTGTTTTACCACCAAACCCCACCACAAGTTGCCAGAAGGTGCCTTATCCTCCTCTTATCTGCTTGTTCCTGTCCCTCCTCTGGAAATTTTGTCTTAGATACAGTTTCCCTCCAGCTCCAGCTCCGAGCTCCACTTGTTCTTAACATGTTCCTCAGCCTCTCTTGGTTTTGTTACTAGCCAGTCCCTGCATCTGGTCCCATGTTTCCCCCAGTCAACATTGCTGGGGCCTCAGCTTCACTTGAGCTCCCAAGTCAGTGTTTGTGTTTCTGAATTTGCACCACCCTCTTCCTCCAGTCTGTTTTCTTCCCTGCTTCTACTGGCCAGACAGCCAATGCTAGTAAGTACCTTCTCACTTGCCCTCTCAGTCCTAGTTTCTTTACCCAAGTCTTTCAGTCTGTCTATTTGATTTTCCTCACTACCCCTCTATCTCTTCCTATTTTATTTTTTTACTTTGGAGTGATCATAGCGTATAAAAAGAAGGCAAACAGTGTAGCACCCAAACCCTGTTACGAACTCTTATAAACTCAGAGGAGGATAGGTTAGCCTACATATAAAGGATTACACTATATTATACTGTCTATGCTCTGAAGGTCGTGTGCAATTATAGACTGATTTAGAAAGGAGAAATAAGATCTTTTAGAATATAAAATGGAGGCATTAAATCAAAATGCAATGTATTTACTTGAAAACAAACAAACAAACAAAACAACAACAAAAACAAATTTAAAACAAAAACAAACAAAAAAAAAACAAACAGCAACAAACACCAAAACACAACTTGAGAGTATTATTCTCTCTCTAAGAGTTAGACGAAATAGATCTCTTCTGGTTCCTTTCTGATAGCTAGATGGTTGGAAACAACAGGAAGGATCTCCAAAAGGCACGAATCTTGCCAGACTTCTTTCAGAGCCCACGGGGTATAGCTGCAGATTGGGATCTGTCAGACTCCCTTCTGAGCACTGGCAGAGGACTTATGTGACTCCTTAGGCTACTTGGATTCAACAGCCCTGACCTAACAGACTTCTGGAGCAGAAATTATTTTTGAGACTTTAGGACAACAAAACAACTGGTAGAATGAGCCAACCTTAGCTCCTGTAAGCAACCCATAAAATGACAGCTTACACCAACTAAATGTGTGCAATTACAGCAGATTCTCATCAAATAAGTGACTGCAAGCTAAAAGATAGACTGGGGGGGGAGGGGGGGAGAAACCACAGTTCAGACCTAGAGTAATGTTGCTACAGATTTCATAGGTGGGATTTTAAGATTATTTAACCACCTTTATCCTATAGGTGGGATAAACTGAAAACAGAAAGTGAAAGTGACTTGGCCAACGCCACTCAAGAGACTGTTTGCTGAACCAGGATCAGGCTGGGCTGGCCAGCTTCCAGCTTGCATCCTTCCCACAGGCCTCTCTACATGTACCACATGAGGAACCCTAGGAGAGGCCTCACTGCACAAAACATTCAGGATAACTGCTTTGCTTGGTGAAGAATTGTGTGTCAAGACTGGAGCTGGGCTGCAAAGCACAGCTGGTTGCATGGATGCAACAGAGCCATGCAAATGTACTGGTTCAGTGGTGAGGAGGGGTTGTCCCTTGTCCCAAACAGCGGTTAACCCTGTGTTGGCACCATGTTAGCAATGGCTTCTTCTGACCTACTCCTGAAAAACCTGCCTTCCTCTTACACTTCTCTGTCTTTAAAACAAACTATTTGGATGCGCTATTCAGAAATATCCAGTGAACTTCTGGCTGCTCGATGGTAGCTAAAAGGAAAGACCAGGAAGCACTTCTTCATATATCAACTTGACATGCATCTATATTTCTGTTCTAGCCTGAACATATCTTTCATTGAGCAATTTATTCACAAACTTAATCTGATTTGCTAATGAACCCAGAAATACTCATCAAATATTCTGAATGAGTACATTCAGGCAGCATCTCAAACTTTTTGCTGTTCTTGAACTGTGCTGTTGGATTGCTCATGTGGATTGCTGGAAAATTATTACTGTATCTAGGAAAAGCAAATGCAACAAAAATGTAATTATTTTCTACTGCAAATTTTAACATCTTTGCTCTGAAAATCATGCTATATACATTAGAATCATTTAAAATGCTTATGAATATGGTATTCAGGAATAATAGTTTTACAATAGCATTCAGGAATAATCATTGTACAGTGTGGTAGTGTGTGCTATATAGAAAACCAAACTTCTATTCTGAATAATATTTGGGAAACTTGTTAATGTATATGTTCTGAAATAAAATATCTTTGTTATGCTAGTATATTTCCTAACATATCCTGGTTGAAAATGTATTCATTACTTTGTGGTAAGCTCAGTTATATGCCCTTTAGCAGTAAACTAGGTCTCTTTCAATTTGCTTTGTACTTTGATCTGTGTCACAAATCAACAATTTCATCAGAAAACAAAATGAAGACTCTTGGAAGCAAACCACATTTTATGAAGAAATAGCTCCAACACACACTTCTAAGCAAACAGCAGAAATTTCTGGTGTCCAATTCAGGAATGACTGAACCAAACAGATTTGATCAGAGTAACTTTCCAAACATTATAGTGTTTACTTTGTTTTGTTTGGCCAACAGTAGAGCACAAATAGTAAGCTCAGCATTTTTGTAGTAATCAAAAATTTATTGAGAATTTGTACAGAAAAAATAACCACATAAGAAGTAAGCACTGCTCAAGGAAAATGCTTGAGCATTTTACAGCCAACAGCTTTTTACAAAGTTGACTTCCAAACTGTGGAAAGTGAGATAAGTTCAGTGTCTCACCGATGAAAGATTTATTTTCCCTGTCCGTATCAGTCTTTGCTAAATTGTCCCTTTATGCGTCTCCAACCTACGACAGAAAAAAAAAAAGACAGCATTTTAATGTTCTTCTAAGAAAGAAGTACATAAGGCTACAATGACATGTTGATAGTGCAACATGAGCCAGCAGTGCGTCCAGGTGGCCAAGAAGGCCAGTGGCATCCTGGCTTCTGTCAGGAATGGTGTAGACAGCAGGACCAGGGAGGTGATCGTCCCCCTGTACTCAGCTCTGGTGAGGCCGCACCTTGAGTGCTGTGTTCAGTTTTGGGCCCCTCACTACAAGAAGCACATAGATGCCCTGGAGCATGTCCAGAGAAGGGCAACAAAACTGATGAGGGGTCTGGAACACAAGTCCTGTGAGGAGCAGCTGAGGAAACTGGGGTTGTTTAGTCTGGGGAAAAGGAGGCTCAGGGGAGACTTTATTGCTCTCTACAACTACCTGAAAGGAATCTGTGGGGAGCTGGGGGTCAGCCTCAGATAACTGGCCTCAGATAGAACAAGAGGGAATGCATTCAAGTTGCTCTGGGGAGGTTCAGGTTGGAAGTTAGAAGACATTTCTTCTCAGAAAGAGTAGCTAGGCATTTGAATGGGTTTCCTGGGGAGGCGGTGGAGTCACTGTCCCTGGGGGTGTTTAAGGAAAGGTTGGACATGGAACTCGGGGACATGGTTTAGTGGGTGACATTGGTGGTAGGGGGATGGTTGGACCAGATGATCTTGAAGGACTTTTCCGACCTTAATGATTCTGTGATACTAGCTGGAATTTAAAAACGTAGCCTTCAAAGTAAAAGGAGGCAAGGAATTATTTCTGATCATGAGACCAACCACTTACCTATCTGTTAAAAGAAACATTAAAGTAGAAGATATACTAAAATCAAAACACAAATATTTCTATGACAAAATGGTAAGCAAAGCTGATGCCCCTAGGATGCAGAGGGCTTAATACTTCAGCTGTCCATGCTCTGTATTCAAAATGATAACTATGTTCTGTTTTCATTTTAAACATCTCCTCTCTCCTGAGGTCGAACCTGCTTGATGCTGCCTGAGTGTTGCTGTCCATCTATTGAGAGTCTGTTGAATGGGATGATTTTCATTGCAGTTTTCTTCATGGAGTACCACCGGTCACGCCAGGTTGCCCAGATAATGCCGTTGTCATATCCAGCTGGATCAGAATCTCGAGATGTGTACACGCCATCTAAAAATATCAGTTGGCACAAAATATTTAGTTGTTTCTAAAATAATTAATGTGCTCATCCCATTCATATTTGTGATACTAACACTTCTATGACATCCCTAGGCATCCTAACAGTATGCATTCACTGCCCCTGTCCCCCAGTTTACTTCTCTGAGGACTGATAGTTCCACTTTGGGCTGGAGAGCTGCCAGAAGTTCCTACTTCTGGCATTAATATTAACAGTTATTGAAAAAAATGGGCTATGTATATTTTGCAGAAAACAGATGGCAAAATATACTCAATGAAAGTGACCTTTTTTTTTTTTTTTGTCATTGAAATATATTGTCCTTGCTTACTTTTTTCCACATAAAAGTAGGTATTTAGAAGATATTTTACCTATATAATATTTGCCATTCAGGTGGCCAGCATGACATCTGTTCATCCACCATCCAGATCCATCCTGCTCAGCACAGTTGCCCTCAAAGTTATCATTGTCGTTATCATAGGTACTGAATCGCATGCCATTATGGAAGGTATAGGATTTGTCACTTGGATCATCTCCAAAATCAAAGCCATCAAAGGCATCTCCAGCTTCGCCACCAATAAAGTATGCATAGGTCAATCTGTACTTGTCTTGTTCAGTTCCCACTTTGAATACAGCATAATCAGCAGTGCTGTTAACAGAGGATAATGGTGAACGTAAGCATACTGCATTCCTAGTATGTGCTCAAATGAAAAATTCACAAACAACTTCTATGCTCCAGCATCAGATGCGTTTTCTGACTCCTAGTCTTCAGTGATGTACAGAAGACCTACATTACACACACACACACATGTGTGTATCCCTGTATGTATCCCCTACTGCTTAGGCTTACTATGGTCATAAGGAAATTCTCGGAGGGAGGAAGGAACAGATCTATTCTGCCAAATCCACTAGGACTGCTTGTGGTATGGCCTTTAGGCAGACACACACAGAGGCTGGCATTACACTTGTGAGTTCAGTGTCCTCTGTATGTTAGTAGACCTAACAGCACCACAATTTTTTTCAAAAATATGTACAAAGCAACACAACAGTACAAGCAGTAAGCTTTAAGCCATCATTTTCAGAAGCTTCATGAGCAAATACCTTTTCTTGCCAGTCCAGTCCTCCAGGTCTATTCGCAGGGTGTACGGCAGAGTAGATTGTGTAGTTATTAAATGAATCTTTTCATTGCCCAGCCAGAACTCAGTGGTGTCATCTGGAGACAGATGTCCAAATCCTTCCTTGTACTGAACCCAATTTCTTCTGAAATCCTCACTTCCATCCAATCTCTGGAAAAAATATTTAAAAAAAATAATCAACCAAAATGTGATATATTTTATGTAAGCAAATAAAAACAGTGCTGATGCAGTCAGCTTGCTTATGGTAATAATACACAAGTGGCTTACCCTCTGTAATACTGTCCAGCCATTGCCGTATGAGTCAATCTCACAGTAGACTAGGAATGATTGCTTAGCATTTTGAGGCTTGATGAAGTAAAGACCACTTCTTCTGGCACCTTTATTTGCAATATCTTGACAATCTGAAATAAACATATATTCAAAGGATTGTTATTAATCTAGCTGCAGTTCTATCCTCACATTTATTTGATATTGCAACTTTCTTAGTGCAAAAAATACAACTCATCTAAATACTGTTGCAAAGTTCACTATTTAGTCTACATACTTTGATGTCATTGCCATAAAAAAACTCACTGAAGGTCACAGGACTTGTGTAAGACAAGAATGACTTTGGTCTTCCATGGAGTTTAAGCAACTTAAATGTAAAATATAGCCATTCCATTAGTTTCTACAACAACAAAAACAGCACTTCTGGAGCTAATTTTTTTCATATTACTCAGCAGAAATGTCATAATGAGTTATCTTCTGTTTTCACTCTGTCCACAGCAACTCTCCTTCTGTCACTGATGTATAGCATACGTTTTGGGATAATCATATTTTGGTCAAAAAGTCCAAAGGGGCAAGTGAGACCTCTGTTCCATTTGAATGTCCTACTTGCGGAGCACCTACCCAGTACTTAAATTGTTCCAAATGCTGACTTCAGAACTTGCAATCTTACATATCTTTGTAAAAATCTATCTTCCTTAAGACTACGTGTACTTCATTGCTGTGATGCATGCTGGCAATACACACAACTGAATTAACCCTCCACCATACAAGAAACTTTTTGTGCACCTCTTCCAGTCGTCTCCTGTATTTCAGCAGTATCTCTGCATGGTTCCTGACAGCTTGACTCAAGCTGAGCAATCTTCTGTTTCAGTAGTGCGATCTTGTTGGTGTTCGTTATATGTGCGTCTGTCAACTGTCTGGAAACATAAAAATGCCTCGTTGCTTCAGGTGTTTCTTAATGACAGTAATACACATTTCTCTGCACACATGCCTGACTGATGTAGTATGCTGCAACATACATCCCTGCAAAAGGGGAAGACTCTCTTAACACTGATATTTAAAGTTGGGAAATTAGCCAAAATGGGAAACCGTAAACTTAATCTTATGCAAAACTTGACTTGCCTCTAATCAGCAAAACTCAAATCAGCAATTCATGCATGACTGTAATGCTATGGAAAGTTTTTCTTTGTTCTCATTAGTAAATGATAAATTATTCTTCCTTAATTGTGGGCACATTTGTAAAACATAAATTATGTAAATAAACTACTGCAGTAGTCAGTGTGCCTAAGCCATATTTGATATAATGTTATAGGGGCAGAGGTTTTGCTACATTCAGGAAAAAAAACATATCCTCAAGTTTTAGCCAAGTTAATGGTGTTTTCATTTGTATTTTCAACATTGGCTTACAGAAGACTACCATTGATTTTATAATTACTTGTGATTTATGTATGTGGAACTGAGCTGATATTCTAGGATATATGCAGAAAAACTAGCCAGAGTGAATGACTGCACAAATATTCCAAACACTTTGCATTACTAAGCAAATTCATATTAATATATTCTCCCAAGCCAATGAAAAAAAAAATAAAGTTTTAAGTAGTTGACACAGCAAAAGAAACATAAAAATGTTGCCAGGCTTCATGACATTCTTATCTTGCACTTCTTGCACAATTAATAGATTACGCAGATAAGCAGAGAATGCACTATCAGACCCTTATGATCCTAATGTATCTTGCTAGGGAGCTAGTAATGACAGTGTGGGCATAGTGGTGCACATAAGCACAAAAACCCTTTCTGAAGAAATCTTAATTGCAGTTGATAAAAGTAGAGAAATAAAATTATTTGGACTGTCAAGTGATATCAAAAAGTTGGTAGACACCTACTGTATAGTACTTTCATGAGACAAAATAGTGTTTTCATATCGGATGATTTCTTCAATTATTTTCTTGGACTTCTGAGTCAAACCCTCAACCGACTCTAAAACAGACAAATGGATAAAATAATTGCAGTTAGACAAATTAGAAAAACAAGTGACATAAGATTTTTCAATTGCATGGTTATTTTTATATTCTCACGTTGTTGTTGCTGCTTATCTGGAGGATAGAGGGTTTTGATGTGTTGAATCAAATAATCTGCTTTTCCTGTGGCGTTAGTAACTTGCTGCAAAATTCTCTCAATTTCCAGCAGTTCATTATCCGTAGTGAGACGGTATTTGTTAAAGAAATCTGCAATGCCACAGGTTGTTGGGCAGTAGCTACCCTAAAGAGGAAAGAATAATAAATGATAATGTTTCAGGAGCAAAAAAAAGGACAGTAGAACATTTGGGCAGGAGAACTCTAAGTCATGGTTTGTACAAATGACTGGGTAAAAAAGGGGTAGGCATTTGCCACTGTCTGCGGTGTTTAAATTTACAGAGACAGTTCAGTTTCATACTGTGTATACATGCACACTTGGCAATAAAACAGTGCATGCTGTTACTTATAGCGTCTTCTAAAATGCTTTTATCAGCAGCGCAGCTGCCTTTTTCAACAGATGTTTATAGCTACTAATCAACAATGGGTTTAAGCACAGCGCATTTAATAAGTATTGAAAATAACAATAGGGATCTAATGAAGCTACAAAAGATAATGGCAGTTAATAATCAGTAGGAAGGCTTTGTTTAGACTCTTAATATAAAAGGAAATTGTTCATGTACTTACAAATCGTTCATCTAATATGCAGCAGTTTTCTCTGGTGGGAAGGTACTGAAGAGAAGAAACAAGACCATTTTCAGTGAATTTTCTCCAGCAGCATTTTCAGCTCTGATACATTTTTTAACACTGCCTCTCCACTTACCGCCAGGCTGGTAGAGAAGAGCAAGGAAAGGAGATACCCCAGTGGTGCCCATCTGCCTAGCTTCAGCCCCATCGTGCCTGCCCCACCGTGCGCTGCCAGCCGAAAGTGTTCAGCCTGGTGCCCAAGGTAGCGGCACCTTTATGGGCAGCCAGTTTTGGCACAGCACCCACCCACAGTGGTTTAAGGGAGCAGGCTGGAGCTGGGGGCGGGCTCTGTGAGGTAGCGGGAAGAGGTGGGGTAGTGGTTTGAGGTGGATTCCCAGAATTTGCACTCATCTCACACTCCTCCCGTTTGCAGAGCTTGCTTCCTACTTGTCCACTTTGTTCCAGCCAGGTCTTAAAGGAGGCAGAAAGGTGAAACAAGGACTGGAGAAGCTACTTCTAGTAACACAAGTGTAAGCAGACCCACACGTGGCTGTGGGATGGGGACTGGCAGAAATGTCACTCAGCATAGGGAAAAGCCACAGTAACTACCTGAATTGTGTGCAACACCTATCCATAGCCTAATGTGAGATAATGCTAAGAACATTTTGCGCATATGTAGTACTTTCTCTATGCAGAGTTGAACATGCTTTGCAAAAAGGGCTCAACATCATTCCCCCCACTTGGCAGATGATAAAACTGAGGCACGTATAAAGCCACATTGAGCAGTGCCATAGCTGAAAAACATGCCTGTGACATTCTGTGATTTCTCACAAGCAATGGAAGCATGAATATTCTCTATCCTTCAATTCAGGGAGTCTGTTTGAATGACTGATAAAAGCTGCCTTGCTGGGGTATTAGTGCTATCAGTATCCTGGGATAAGAAATGTTTTCTTTCCTATTGCAACAAGTCTGCAACAAGCGTTTGTGGAAACATGCTGCTTCTAGATAAAAGTGCTATCTATCTCTCCAGGGACAGAGACCAGCTCTGAGATTGTGTTTGTACTCTGCCTCATTCAATACATTTTCAGGACAAGACTCCACCTTTTACACGGCTAGTTCTGTTTCCTAAATAGTGAAAATGGAGTAAATAAAAATGTATACAAGTCAACTGCTCTCATGTTTTCTATTATCTCTTTATTAGTGCTGTTAACATGGGCTCAGGAAACTACAAGTGACTCTCCTTGCTATTACAGCTTGCACATTGCTCAAGCCTGCTTTGCTGCATTTGCTGGTGTGAGAATGACACGGGATTCAGAGGATCCTGGAAGTTCAATTTCAGTGGCTGTGCATAACCAGGACTCCTTTCCTATGTGTGTATAGCACGAGTATGTTCCTGGAATGAACTTCCTCCAATAACTGGGTCAGGTTCAATCACAGATGTACTCTCGAGGGCACATGGGCACATAATGTTTGTGACACAGTACGTGAACTGCATAACTAAATCCAGGTAGCCCTTGTCCTTTAACAGAGTAAAGAACATGCCCTTCCCTTTTGTTACTAATAGTAGTACATATACATTGGAAACTCTTTCAGAAGAATATTTGATAACAGAACATGCAAAAATTTGTCTTGCATTTCTAGGCAAAAGTTTCAGGACTAAGAAAAGATGACAACAGTCAACATCGGCACTGAACTGTATTTGTTCATTCTGAGAAAAAAAAAAAAAAGCTAACATTTTAGAATTAATACATTACAATAGCTGTAATGAAATAATTTCAATTTATAATGCAATAATTTTTGCTAAAGTCACCAATATCTCGGATAACAACAACAACAAAACAGTTTCACTGCTCCAGATAACTGGCTATTTGAATTTAGGAAAAAAAAAAAAAAAAAGGAAAAAAAAAGAAAAAAAGGATTATTGTGACTACAAATGGGCTAGGAATGGGAAAACTGAATTTTCAGTGAATTTCCACCACATTGTGTGTAACATATATGTAAACCTATTTGAAACATTTCTTTAATGATTACCAAATATCTCTATATTGCATTTATAAGAGCTGCCTAGTTGTATTTCTGGTTCTAAACTCTTTTGCTTCTTAGTAGAAGATATAACTATTTAAACCTGACAATGTCTTTGTTTTACTGATTACATGGTCATGGTGTAGCCTTGAATAATTAGTCCTTTCATCTCTTTGCTTCCTTCCCTTTAGTTCTATGGTTTCACACTGCGTTGTTTTGAAGTAACTTATTCCCACTTTTCATTAGGTCAAAACCAGCATGTGTTCTTAGCGAAATGGCAATGTAATAGTTTTCCTCCTTTTCATGTCATTTTCTCTTGGTTGGTCCTGGCTGCAAAATAGCTGACCCTTTTACAAAACAAACGTGTTAGAGACCTTGTTTTACCCAGCGACGTGCCCAACATAAGTTTGCTGTGTTGGCCAGTTTTTTTTCCTTCCAGTAAACTTATTTGCTGATTTGCTAACAAATGAGGAATGATTAATGTTAGCATGGTCAGAAAGAGGACTTCTCAAATTCAGTTTACTTTTTTTTTTTTCCAATTTATTTTTTTAAGCAGATAGTAAAAGTGAATCATTATTTATTTAGAAGAGTCTTGTTCAGTTCAATTAGTTGATTAGTATTTTTGTCAAACAACCACATGGAGAGTATCCAACACCTTCCTGTTATTCACAGTACATTTTCACTCAGAAATACCAGTCAGAATATTCTCGTATTTGTAAATTATTCCTTGAATATCAGATTATTTTTATGACCGTCTTGGAAAAACAACAGTTTTCCAAATTTATGACTCCTACTAATGTACTTTAAGAGTCTAACTTGTAATATCAATCTATACAATTTCAGAAATGCTACAGTGATTTATTTTAGCATTTCATTTTTTTTTGTTGTTGTTTTAATGGAAACTTAAATGTAGAAATAATTTTTAAAAAGCATTGAAAACCCCCAAAAGTAAATATGGAAAAAAAAAGAAAGTTTACTGCCAATACGCACTACCTTGCTTGTACTATTAATAATCTCCAAAGATTAGTGGGCACACTTGCTAGAAGTGATAATTAGGCTGAGAAATTGAGGTGATAAAAAAGCTACCTACTAATGAAGCTATGCTTCTCATATACTATAAAACTAACTGGTTTACAAATAGAAAAGTGAAAATGAAAAAAAGTTGTGTAAGTCATCTTTCACTTTTTCTTTCAATGTTTACATCTTGGGCAAAATGCAAATGGCAACATTTTTGCCAATTCAACAGTCCACTCTGTGCAGCAGAGGTTCTTCCTCGCACTTCCTGAAGTACCTGGAGTCAGTAAATATTAGCTACCAGTTGCTCTGTATAGGAAGGGCTTTTATTTCTTTTCACTTATGAAACCAGCACAGATCCAGGCTGTTTCTGTTCCAACATGTGCTGGAAAGGATTCTGATTCTTTGAAAGCTGCATGAGGTCGAATATGATATCCATGTGTTTCATGTCAGCTGTGGTTGCGTTTAGAGTGTTTTGGAAAGAATTAAGAAGATATTTTGCTGCATGCACACCATGGATACAGAAAAGATAATTTTCCTCACTTTAGAATATATTCTTAAATAATGATGGATTTATTTTTTTTTTATTCTAAGCAGGGAAACTGCTATGATGTTTGCTAAAAGTCATTTGGCATGTGACTTACGCTATTGTGGTCATCTTTTTCCATCACTTTTTATACATAACGTAGCAACATAAAACGTAGTTCAGATTACATGATTTCTTGCTTTATCACTCTTGAGGTTTTTCTGCATCCCAGAACACAACATTATACTTCAACATACTGAAAATCCACCAAACATATTAAAAAAACCCAAACCATCAGTTGAGACAAGTTAAACATTGTTATTTAGCTTTGGGCAGCTTGTGCCTCAAATGGGGGTATTAGGTGCAACATTGCAAATTCTCTCCCTTTACTGATTTACAGAGATCATTTTCAACCATTGCTTTGCTTTGAAAATGTTGGCTTTTAGACTAACTGAAAAAGAGAGATTACAATGTATGCTTTACCTTGAGGGCAAGAGCAGTGAACTCTATTTGTTAAACAAAGACATCCACTAATTTGTGGGAAAAAGATAAGTAATAAATTCAAATATTTGCTGAATATTTTGTAATTAGTTGAGAGGACAGAACTTCAATATATTAAATAGACCCTCCTCTATACACTGAAATATTTATTGGTATCTGCTGATAGTATTGTTTTGGAAAGGAACTTATTTACAATGGTGTTAACAGAAAATAGAAAAAAATGTAATATGTTTCACAATAAGAAATTGGCATGTGAAATACCTTGCTTGTACTTTTTAAGTCATTTTTTAGGACGTCTGTCTGCCAAAAAAAAATCCTAGAAAAAGCTAGTTTGCTTTGGAACAATGTAGTCTGCATTGTCTGCACTGACTTCCAGGATTACGATTACTTCAGGATGATGGTACAACTAATTTCACGTTTCCTTTACACATCCTCTGTGCTCCATGCTGATGCACAAATCTGTTTACAAGGAGGGAAACACAGGCCTGAAATTGAAATATTAATGGAACTAACATAATAGAATTTAATGAAAGCATTTAGGGCCACTGAATGAAACT
Organism: Aythya marila; assembly: GCF_965140915.1. NCBI lineage: Eukaryota > Metazoa > Chordata > Aves > Anseriformes > Anatidae > Aythya > Aythya marila. The sequence continues at coordinate 31,413,751 of NC_139045.1, read as the reverse complement.
GTGAATCAGAGACTGACCTACATTTGTCAATACAGTCAAATACATTTCCTGATCAGGAAAATAATGATATTCCTTTATTATTAATATTTTTATTTTTTGTTTTAACTCTGTGATCTTTATCTTTCTCCAGAACAAACAAACAAATAAATAAATAAATACAGCCAGGCTATTTTCCCTCTCTTCCCACAATTTATGAGAGGAATTCAAAACATGTATTATGCTTAAAAGCTGTACATTAAGCAGCAGAGCCAATGGACATGGTTTTTTACCATGCAACAGAGCTATGGCATCTATCAGTGTTAGCCTGCAACACCTATCCAGGCTATAAGTAGAGACATTTAACTAATACCTCCACATATGTATTTTGCATAGGCTCATTACTACTGACTAGCAGCTCCACTACAAACCCCACAGTGCCATCTGATGTCCTCAAAGAGCAATAAACTTTTTCCAAAATCTGTTTAATCACATGAAGGCCAAAATCTCAACATGACAAGATATTGTTTCCCAAGTCTATATGGAAAGGGTCCTCTAAATAACTTTTATCTGTTTTCATCAAATTGATCCTAAACTCATGTTCAAAGCAATGGGCTCTGAACTGATCATTAGTGCTCATGATAGAGACCATTGCGATGTGGTAGGTGACTCCATGGAAACAGTGCTTCAGTGCTTATTAGTATCAAAACCCAAATAAACCACTGGAATTGTGAGAAAAAAAAAAAAAAAAACAAACAGAAATTCTTATTGCACCCCAGTGTGTACCTGGTTCACTGGTGCCTTGAAAACTGTGCTAGTGGTTGTCCCTACAGAAAAATTATATATATATATATATATTGTTACACACATATATTTTAAATATACATATATATATGTATATTTACATATAAATACATATTCATATATATATACTGATGAAGGCTCAATGAAGGGCAGTGAGGATGGCCACAGGTGTTCAGCATGGGGAACAGTGAGTTAGCTCTGATTTAGATGGGCTAAGACTGGGGTCCCCAGAATGATAAGTGGCACAGGGTGATTTTTCAGACTGTTTTATCTTGAGAGAAACAGAGGGTAGTGAAATAAACTAGTAGGAGTCAATTTCAAAATAAAACCAAGAGGTTCTGTTGCAACAAATGGCAGACCAGTAGAACTTAAGCTTGTTCTTCGGGATACAAATTGTTTGCAGGAGCACAATTGAGGATTAATAAACAGATAAACAACAGCCCAGCTGAAACTAGAGAGTGCCAGTTACTCCATAGAATCATCAGCTGCCCACAGTCACCTGCAGTAAACCTCAAGAAAATGCAGTTTTGTTCATCTGTGTTAAATATACAGAAGAAGAGAGTCTCCAGGACTATGCATGCCACCACAGCTGGATACAACTGTGTTCCCAATGTGAGGAACATGCCACCATATAACTGCTTCTGGATGACAAAACTAAGACACCCCATGTGATGGTAACATGGGATGAAGTAGTTTCATACTACCCTACATAACATGCACCCGCATGGACTTTATCTTGATTTTAAGAAAACCATCTGTCTAATCAAATGAAGAGAATCCAGGGAGTGTATAAATTACTCTCATCAAGAAAATGGTTGATTTTGTTGGAGCCTTAAGAACTCTTTTAAACAGCTAGTGAGTCTAAGCTGAGTAAAAAAAAATCTTTAACTGGGGAAAGGAACAGAACAGGGGCCTTTGTTCTTTCATCTCTCCAGTGAGCCATTTCAAATAATGGAAACAATCCTAAATCTTTTCCTCATATTTTTGACAGATCAGTTGACAGGTGGGTTTTAGTATCTTATATATGCTGTATATTAATTCTCTCAAGCACATGTGCAAGTATTCATATGTAAATTTGATGAAATGGTAATCTTCTTGTATTCATTTGCGAGGGCGTTAAAATGTTTTTTGGCAAAGCACAATCCAGCCCATCACTGAGCCAGTTGCTGTCAAAATCCATGACAGAAAAAATATCTGAAACATAATTGAAAGAATAGATACCAAGAGTGTTATACCAATGTATATACGTGTATGTGCGTGTGGATATTTATTTGTTAACACAGGTAAAATGTGCGAACAAAAAAAACAGTGTGAACAGAGGTTTATCTGGGAAGAAATGCTCCCCTTTGCCTCCCAGCACGGGTGATGCTGGCTGGACAGGACAGCTCTCACTGAGGCCTCGGGGCAGGGACCGGCTCTGCTTGCGGGCAGACACGGCCATCTACTGGCCGCAGGGCGCTCGGTGCCTTTCGGTCAGTAGGGTCAGCCTGTCCCTGTCCAGAAATCCGATTCTGTAGCATGAAAGCTTGGCCCAACCGATTTTGGCATGAGTTTTACTGACATTCTTGGGCTATAAATTATTATGTTTGTCAGTGACTGGCATTCCTTTTTGCATATCTTTAAGGACAGAAGTGAATTAGGACTGCAGCACGTTCACTCCTGGTTGATTATGGAGTCTCAACCAAGGTAAATTTCATTTAAATTTCACTGCAGGGTCTGAGCTGTTGCAACCTAGGGTGACCTTACCAAGGTTTTTGCCTCACTCCTTGCTACATTAAAATTGTGTGGGAATTTTACTGAATGTATTCCGTACTGAAATGCACATGGATGACACTTTAAAATTTAGCTACAGGGAGTGCTCGGCTTTATGGCTGTACTGATGACTGTGAATTTTGTGCCAGGGTGGTCTTTCTGGTTCTTGCTGCAAAGCTGGTGTTTTTATTTATTTATTTAGAGCTACAATAAATATACATTGGCATATTGACGTCAACTGTGTGAAAATATTTGTCACCTATATTAAGGATTCTTGAAATATTTAGGAGAAAGCTCTATGGAGTTAGTTATGTATACATAACAAGGGATTACTTTTTTTCCTGTTGTGATTACTTGGATATTTACTAGTTCAAGTTTTCAATGTAATAGTTAAATACTTTAATAATTTAATACTCAAGAACTGGTTCCTCTCTATGTGTAGTTCATCTCTGTGTGTCTCTCTGTGGCCTCTCCTTGTTTCTGTCTGTTTAATAATTGTTCACTTTTTTTTTTTTTTTTTTAGGCACTGAGAAAATTGAAAATTAGAAGGTGGTGCTTCCTAATAACTAAGGTAATGAATTACAAAAATGAAGGAGTCTTTGGAGATCTCCTAGACTAACTCCTCACCCCTGTACTGTACTCCAGTTGGTTTGTTTTTCAACATCTTGTCTTTTTTTAAAATGTATCTGTGTAGATTTGTGCTAGATAGTATGTGGCTTTTCTGCCTTTTTGCAACAGGAAAACACAGCACCTCCCTAAATAAAGAACAAAATCCTAAGATCACAGCATGATTATTTTCTATCTCAATTGTATCATCTCTCATTGCAATTAGAAATTAGCCTAACTGAATGCTTTATGGACAGTTTTCAAAAGTACTTATTTAAATACTTTTAACGTGGCTTTTTCCATCAGCAAAATCTACCTCCTCAGTCATTATATACTTGGAATCGTTAATGTCTCACCGCATGACACATTTTTTGGTGTTCCTCCAAAGACCCCAGATTTTCTTAGTGTTTCATTTGCGGGAGATGACTCACCACCACCCCGAACCAAAGCGTTATGTGTCGGGGCAGGCCTAGCAGTTATTACACCGGATTTGCACGCAAAACTGCTGGATTTGGGCACAGTCCTTGCTGTATCGGAGAAATGACGTGGGCTCTCCCCGAGCAGGGAGCCTCTGAGGGTCCTGTGCCTTGAGATTTACCCACAGCCACTGGCTAGAAACTCAGCCCAAGGAACCTTTCCTATCAGGACTCACACAGAAAGCCTTATTTTTTAACCAACAGATGGGAACTAGGAACTTTGAGGCCGTGACAGCCCTAATGTGTGTGGGGAGAGGGCTCCATAACCCCCCTGCAGGGGCCGCCTGGCGCTCCCACAACCCTGCCCCAGCTCTCCCCAGGGCTGCCCCCCACGGCCGCCCGGTCCCGCCCGGTGCCGGCTTCTCTCAGCCCGGCCCCTCGGGCCGGGGCGGGCCTCGGGGCGGGCCGGGGCCTGGCGGCCGGGCGGTGCCCGGAGCCCTCCCCGGAGCCGCCGCCGCCACCACCATGAGCTGCGCCGCGCTGCTGGCGCTCCGCGGGCCGCGGCTGCTGCGGGCCGCCCGGCCGCCACGATGGAGCAGGCGGCGCAGCGGCGGCTGCGAGCCCCCGGCGGGGGCCGCGGTGCGCATCGGCTGCGCCTCGGGCTTCTGGGGGGACACGGCGGCCGCAGGTAGGCGGCGGGGGGAGCCGGGGGGAACCGGGGGGGAAGGAGCCGGGGCAAAGGAGCCGGGCCGGGGGGCTCCGCGCGGAGCTAACGGCGCCTTCCTCCCTGCCCCGGCAGTGCCGCAGCTGCTGTACGGCGGCAAGCTGGATTTCCTCGTCTTCGATTACCTCTCCGAGATCACCATGTCGCTGCTGACGGCCGCCAGAGCACGGTCCCCGGTGAGTAGCCGCCCTGAGTTGTTTGCCCAGCCTAAAACACCGCAATCTGCGGCTTGAGACAGACCAGGCGCCCGCTTCCCTGCTCCCCGTGCCTGCGAGCTGCTGTTGCTGCCCGGGGGACGCGTGTTGTCAGTGTCCTGCAGCATAAAAGGCTTTTAGGGCTCCCTTCCTGTAGCACTGACTAAATGCTGTGAAAGCTTGTTCTTCCCTGTTTTGTCCCTTGACCAATAAAAGGGGTTCGGGTTTGACTCACTCGTGACAAACAGCTACGGCTTTTAACTCTTTCAGGATTTGGGTTACACTCCGGATTTCGTCTCCACTGCCATAGCTCCGTATATAAAAGATATTCACAGGAAAGGTACGCTGCCCTTCACCTGAGTGTGTGTGTTAATGACCTTCAGCTCTTTGGATAGGTGTTTTTCACCCCGGTGTTTTGCTGTCTTCTGTGTGTAATGTTTGAAATGTTAGCAAAAATCCCAAATTTTAGGTCACGACTTCAATTTAAATGTTTGCCTGTAATTATATACATACATCATCTATATGTCTCTGCATAATTCTTAATGTATCTTTGATTTGTGAATGGAAGATCACTTCACAAATCTTGGTTTAAAAAAAAATAAATCTAAATCTCACTTTTAATGCAATATAAAAATTTGCATTCCTAAACAGCTTTGCAGTCTTGTTTATTTTCCTAAAACTTGCATTGTTTCTGTTTACATGCGTATATGTTCACAAGTTGCTGAGCTTGAGAGGAAGATGGGAATTACTTCTATGAAGCACCCAATACCTTGCTAACAGTCTGGAATTTATAGAGATAAATGAATATTTCTGATAAAATGGAGTTGTTTGGAAAGCACAGGTGCCTGGAGTGATTGGTCTCAAATGGCCTATCTATAGGAACTGTTGTAATGCTGTCAGTTTCTGTTATGTTTATGGTCAATTTCTCTCCCCTTACTTGAAGGGGAGAATATAGATGAGATGTATCCATAACAATTATTTTTCCATAGACAATCCTTCCTTGGCATAGCCTGATCCTCTCATTTCACAGACTTGATAGGGTTCGTAGTTTAATGTAATTCTAGTATTTTGCTTGATTACATCTCTTTTGTTTAGGTGTTCGTATCATCAGTAATGCTGGTGGAGTTAATCCCCTCGCTTGTGCAGCTGCCCTTCAGGAGGTGGCGAAGAAAGCGGATGTTGATATGAAAATAGCTGTTGTTGCTGGAGATGACCTAATGAGTGAGGTATTTTACTTTGTTAATCTATATGGAGTGAAAACTGTCCTATAGGTGCTTACTTCTTGCACATGTATACAGTATCTTTATACTGTTAAAAGCATTTAAAACTATTTCTTCACTTTGTTTATTTTTTAATGCATGAAAACAATTCTTGATACTTTTCAAATGTTTCATATGTGAAGGGGGTGAATTGTATAAGACTGCGGATCTGCTGTTATTTAGCTTCTTTAAGCAAACTAAATATGATTTAAGGTCTGCTCTCCCTTCAGGAAAAGATGGGATGTGCTAAGTTAAGTTATTGCTAAGTTAAATAACCCTGAATGCTAAATCTCTTGCATCCTAATGAAGTGTGGTTACACCTCAAATGTTTATTCCTTTTAGCTTTTTTTAGTAGTTCACAGGCATTTCAAGTTGTTACTCTATTTACAGGTAGTTGTTCTTACCTTCATGGTCTGTAAGGTATCTTTAACTAGGAGGATGGAAGATTGACTTTTTTGTTGGTGAGATCTAGGATGAACTATGTCTTTTCTGGTCTGTCTTTATGCATTACAAGAAAGCTTTTTATTTATTTATTTATTTATTAAAAAAAAAAAAACTCTGTTTCTGAAAAAAAAAATTGTCAAACATGCAAAGATACTGTGAAAACAGTTTATATGTTGGTGATAGTTAAAAGGGGTTAGGTTTGCATTATAATTTAATCTATACCTGCAATGTGAAATTTATTAATTTGTGCAGGCCTTGCATGCTACTGAATGATGAAGGTTGAGTAAATTTATTTGCAAATTATACCCACACGTCCTTGGTAACTTGACATACTGAGTTTAATCACCTTGAGCTGTAGGATTAACCTTGTTTTTTGGCTGTGCCACCATTGCTGTTATGGCAGACGTTTCTGTTGGCAGGGTTTCACTTGCTCAGTCCTACAGGAATTAAAGATGATTTGAAAGCCTGAACTACGAATTCATTGTAGTTAATCATCTGTGAATGGAACAGCATTGAAGACCGACTTAGTTTTCTGTGTGCTGGAAAAGGAAGATTATGAAATAGATCTATTGTCTGATATCAATAAAAGGTTTACAGTAGGTACTCTAAAATGTTTGTTTGTTTGTGTGTTTTCTAACAGAAAGAAAACCTGAAAGGAGCTGGTATCACAGATCTAGAGAGTGGCAAACAATTTCCAGAGAGCATTCATAGCATGAATGCGTATCTTGGGTGAGTTGTTTTTAACAAGTTGTTTTTAGTATGGAACAAGTTTCATGTAGTCAACATGTTAAAATTCTGTTTTGATTTGCAAGTAGTACTTAGGTACTTAAGGTTCACTGTTGTAGGATTCAAGCAATAAGGAAAACAAAAAATGCCTCTGTTGTAACCTGTAAATACATCTTTATTTTAAAAATTTGCCAGTTGTAACTAGCATTACATCACTTGTGAATTCTCAGGTTTTGATTCAAGCCAAAATAGTTTAATTATGACAATTTTTAAAATCCTTTTTTGAAAGTGGAGTCTGTAAATATTTTAATAGTACCAGTGCGTGGAGCTGTTGTTAACAATTGTCATCACTAGAGTAGTGTAGAGAGGTATTAAGGTGTTGTGATGACATGCTTTAAACGCTGTGGGAGGTCTGATTAGGCTGTGTTGAACTACATGTCTGAGTTCATACCACTGAAATTTCAAAAGCTGGCTTTCTGGGACAGATTACCGTTCTGAAAGATCTCCCTTGCTTCTTTTATGAAACTAAGTGCGTCTTAATGAATCTCTAAACACAGTTGTTGTAGCTCCCTATTTGAAAGCAGTTACATTTTCATTGTCACCATCAAATTCCTCAGGGAAACCAAGTATTTACAAAAGCCAAGCATATCTTCCAATTAATGATCCTGTGATCATGGTTTTGCTTGTCCATCTTCTGTGTTGTATATATTATCTGCCTGTATATTTCTGAAATCTGTGTGCACAGCCCTCCTATTTTACATTAAACATCACCAAAACAATGCTGTGTTCTTTCTAGTAGCATTACACTTCCAAAAAATGCATCAGTGCAAAACAGCAGGGTATGGCTGTACTTAACATTTTTTCTCTGTAAAATGATTTTTTTTTTTTAATAGATGTATCATTAAATTTATATTTAGTGTTTTCTGTTGTAGTTGTTTCTAAATTTTCTTTTAAACTCTCTCTTAACCTTTGATTTGCAAGATTTGTAGATCATGAGTAATTAACTGTACGTTAAGACTAAGAAATAATGGTTAAGATTTATAATTACAAGAGGGTGTTTCATGATTTATTCACAATTTTAAGGAAGTGTAACTCGAAGCAGAGGGAATGAAAGCAGACTAATATGAGAAGGGTGCCTTTTAAAAATGTTTTATGTCTAGCTGTGCTTCACTGCTGGAAGCTGGAACAGCAGAGTTTTGAGCTTGCTTTTCTAATAAAAGTGATATTTCTGCATGGGCTCATTAGTCTTGGATGCCTTCAAATGTAAAGCTACTAACCAGCCTCTTAATATGCAAGTTATGAAACTGTTAATTTTCTGTTGATGGCATCTGCAGTGGATGCTTTGTCACAAACCGAGTGAGAAATTTACGGAAATCTGTAAAAGGAGTAAAATCACAAAGTTCTTTAGATAGTTGTTTTTTTTTTTTTCTTTAATTCCATAAATCTAGTGATTTATGGAATTACAGTTTTATCAAATTGCAGTTTGATTCTAGGTTCAGTGCATAATCTGCCTCTGAAAGCTTAACACTGAAGTATAGACCCTGAAGTATTTCTTTTGTCCCTTCTGAATTGAGATGAGTTCTGTGGATTGAATTTATTGTAAGAAGATGCAAACTGCTTAATTTCCTGCTTTTTAAAGGTAGCTACACAGCTCTAACAGCATCCTATGTATTTCTAAGCAGAAACCCCATTTGTGCTTCTTAGGTGTAACTTTTAGTTAACAGTATGCCCACAGGTGTGCATTCTTTCTGCATGCTCTGTATATGATTCTTTCTCTAGCTAGCATCCTTTAATTTATGTAGTATTGAGATATATGTGCTATATATATATGCTGTATATATTAACTGATATGTAATTTCTTTAAATTGTTAAGAACCTCTGTGCACTTTTTTTCTTGGCAAAAGCAGGACTAAGTTTATTGAAACTATAGAAAAATGCTGTTCTTAGTTTTGTTTTTAAAGGCATACAGTTTATGCAGTTTGAGTTTTGAAGCTGTCTAATTCGCAAAAAATAGAGGAATTATTTGACCAGAGTGTGTGGATCCTTTTGCTTGAAGCTAGCCTGGTTAATTTTGTCTGGGCCAACTTCTACCTGGCCAGTCTGGAAAACCTGTTGCCTGAGTTTCTTCAGAAATAATGATTGCACAATGTTTTACTTGAAGTAAACTGATTTTGGCTGATACTGCAAATATAAACACTTAATAGAGGTTGACATGAAAGGTTTAAGTTTGGAGGGCAGAGTCACCAACCTTTGTTTGTGAATAACACATAATCACAGAATGGTTTAGGTTGTAAAGGACCTCGTAGAGCAGGTGGCCCTGCTATTGGTCATTATATACTCATCCACAAATGAAATATGATTATTTATTTCTCTGTAAAACACTTGGTATTTTCAATTTTTGATAATAAGTGACCCTCTATTGCACTACATTCAAGACATTTTCTATGAACATCAAGACAAGTCTTTCAATCATGTAATGAATTTGATTGGGTATTCTGATGCTTGCTTTTCAAAATTCTCATTTATGCAACGACTGAATAGTTAAAGTCGATTTCATTGATTTTTAAAGTGATTTTTATACTGTTTATGGCAGGGAACTGACTTTTAAATGATACATTAAAAAGTTAGAATAGTTATTGTTTTGTTTTTTTTTTTAGAGCAAGACCAATAAGCAGGGCTCTTGACCTTGGAGCTGATATTGTTGTTACTGGCAGATGCGTTGACAGTGGGATTGTGTTAGGACCACTCATTCATTCTGTAAGTACAGGTTAAATATTCACTCGTGTTCATCATATTATAATTAGGTATCACTGTGAGCCTTTTTTTTAGTGTTTCAGAAATTGTCAATACTAAGCTAAAAAAGATGAACTCTTTAATTTTTGTTTCTTTTTTTTGTCTATATGAATGAACTTTGCCACCTTTCACTTCTATTAAATTTGTAGCAGCGATATTTATGACCTTAAGTGTCATTTAAATATAATGAAAATGGAAATAATTTCAGTCAATGAGGTTAAGGGAATTTTGCCATGTTTCATCACTATTTCACTTTTTTTTTCCTTCCCAACTTTAAAATTTGGTGCAAGGTTAAGAAACAAGTACTGTCTTTTCATTGCCACAAGGTGGCGGTAGTAGATCTTGCTTTGTGCTGTGTTGGTGGTTGGGTGGTCTAATGTGCTTGTCTTTTTCAATGGGCAAGCAATTTTATTTTAAGAAGTTGAGTTTCAGTGCAACATGTTTCAAATTCCAGGAGTTTCAACAAATAATATAAGCAGGATATGTGGTTTGAATAGGTTGTACATTTTGTGAATGACCACACACTGTGGAACATGAAAGCTATTTTTGGTGCATATTTCAAAAATACGTGAGAGTATGCATTACTGTCTAGTTAAAAATGTGCTTTCTAAAACTTAACACTCTTCTGACTTCATGTCTATAAAATATTCTGGTGTGTAATTAAACTAAATGAATTAAATGCTGTTATGTTATTTAGCATGTGTTCTTTACACCAGAGATTCCTTGTCAAATCTATTTAAAAGTTTAAGGCAGGTTTCTCTTACAGGCATTGTTTATTTATTTATTTATTGCTATATGTTGAACTTGGTAAAAATAACCTGTAGTTAAACAGAAAACAACACAAGGATGACTGGTAATAGTCCAGGAACTGATAATCCCCCAAAGTTGGAAAATCACAGTGCTTTGTTTACATGATTAAATAATAGCACGACTTTTAAACCTCCAGCATATGGAAGTTTTGAGTAAGACATATATTACACTTTGAAACTTTTTTGAAGGGGGTGTGACTGTGAGAATTTATGTTTGTTTGCGTGTATTTAAAAAGAAGGAAAGTTGAAACATGTCAGAACTATTTTACTTATACACTGTTTAGCAGCTCAAATCCACCTACAGCTTTTGGTGATTAATTAGATTGTTCTTTAGATTTCTGCAGTTAAGTATGACCAATGTATTGTTACTCAAAGCAGTCTTCTGTTCTGTAAAAGTGTAAGACTTTTATATAAGTAATATATTTGTATTTTTTCTTCTAGTTTGGCTGGAATAGGGATGAATTTGATTTGCTAGCAGCAGGAAGGTAAATAATAGAAGAAATGGGTAAATAAATATTTCATCTCGTATGATGACAGGATGATAACTTTTTAATAATTTAGGGATTTGCATATTGTTACTGAACTAATTTATTTGGAAGTTATTTCACTAGAGCTTTTGGGTGCTGTTTTTGATGCTCACTTAATATTCTCTTCTTTGGAACTGAAAGAAAGTTCATTTTGGAATCAACCTAAAACGAGAGGAGACAGTGAATTATTTAACACTTTCTGTCCATTTTGTGTCAAGAAGTGAAATCTTAAGGTACAGACCAGTGATACCCAGCTTTTTTTGTTTGGCCATCAAAATGGATAGTTGAGCAACTCCTGTCTTCAAAGATGTACAGAAGGAGATTGGGTCATATGTCAGCATTCTTGTCTGGTTTTGCAGAAGCTGAGTATGAATAGCCCCATTTGCAAGCCCTAGTTGAAAATCAAAAGGTTGAAAAGTTGTTACTGAAAGCACTAGGTTAAATTTTGGCACCTAATTTAATTTTCTGCATCATATTACTGCACTGAAGTCCATAAAAATGAGTGACTACTTAAGTAAGCCAAGTACACTTAGTAGTAGTGTTTTTGGACCTTGTAATGCTTGAGGGGAAAAAATGTGGAAAGAAACTTGGGCTCCACTGAGCTGCACTAGAAATGTGTAACCAATTTAGAGGGATCAGGATTTTGCCCATAATTCTATTGCACATTTATGGAATATTTCAATAAAAGACTTGAAAATCATAATACCTTCTGTTCAATGATGTCCTTCGCATTGGAAGGAAGACACAACTCTTGATTGAAAACGGGCTTTGCATATTTAGTTAGATACAATGCAGACAGTACTGTATTGAATTTAGATCAAAACTTCTTGAAATGACTAATGAAACTTGATTTTTGATGTTATGTACCAAACTCCTATTTTTTTCATGTAAAAGTCCACTCCTTCAAATTCTTACTCATTTCAGAATCCCTACTTACATTTAATTCAAAGGTTTTTTTTGTTTGTTTGTTTGTTTTTTTTACTCCATAGACATCTGTTTATAAATTAGAAAGTTCTTTTATTTAGCTTTATTTCCATTGTACTATTACTTTTACTGTTTTTAGGCTGGGTTTGTTATACTTGGTTTTACAGAATATTTGGTTGTTTGAATGCCTGCTGTTTTTCCAGCCTTGCAGGTCATCTTATTGAATGTGGTGCTCAATGTACTGGCGGAATATTCACTGACTGGCACACGGTACCAGACTGGTGGGTATCTGTGACATCAGCATGTATGTTTGTAATAGATCAAGTATAAGGTTTCCTACTGTTTTTGCATTTGTAAAATGGGTTTCTACTTTGTTCTTTATGGGGAGGCAATATGTACCCATTGTTGTTCTTCAAGTTTTATTCTCCCTATTTCAGTTTTCCTTTCTGGTCAGCTGGGGACTTCCTGTGTTACTTAAGCAGCTGATGATTTGAAACAATTTTTATCCCTTCGATATTTCTTTTATGTATTTTTTTTTCTGTTTCCTTCTTTATCTTCTGCTTTTGTTTTTTTTTCTTTTGAAAGACTTGTTACTGTTCTAACATACAATTGCGTATAAGACAATACAGATATTTTAGGTCATGTTTTCTCAGATCAGAGTTGACTACTGCTGAGTTAAAAACTTTACACAGCTTGCTTTGGCAGGGATAATTGTATTATATAATACTCTCTTTCTGTATGACCCTGTCTTCATAAACGTGTTGAGCTGTCAGTGTCTGCATATACATTACTGTCCTTTCAAAAAGTGTTGCATATGTCTCATTCAGACATACTGAATTAGACCTTCATGTAGGTGGGTCTTTCTGCCTGCTGAGAATTGCCATGAGAAAGGACTAACGTAGTCTGCTTTGGACCAGATTGTTTTTTAACAGTAGTTTAATAGTAGTCAGTGAGCCTGTTCGGCACATCATGACCGAGTCTGGTACCAATTTATTCTCATTTTCCGTGGGATAAGAGGGAAAAATCTTGACCTGTGCTTTGTCAGAGAAAGGCAATACTTGCTTGATTTGATCCAGAAAAAAGCTGAAGAACGGTAGGAGAGATGGAGGAGTGAAGGGTGTCTTTCATTTGTCCCTGTTCCTGCTCCCAAGTTCTCCGTAAGAAGGAGGCAACGTGTAGTCTAGGTGCATGAAGTAGCCACCACTCTATTGGGTCAGTTCCCTAGGGCTGCCAAGCTTTTTCTCCTCCTTCTATTGTCAGTTTCTGATTCAGATTGTGATACTGGAAGAGGCATTCTTAGTTCCTCAGTGCCAGTGAAATGCAGGGAAGGCACATGCCTGTGGAAGGAAACGGGTTCAGGCACTTCTCAGGCCACTGCCCCTGAACAAATTGCACTCACTCTTCACTAGGGAGTTCAACAGGAAATCAAATGAGAGGGTCTGTAATGATGAGGTGTTGTGTTCAGTTTGGAAAGTAAGTGCTAACTTTATTCTTATTCTGATATATTCATTAATGGTTTTATTATGCAGTATCATTAAACTTCTTAGTCTCCTGCAACTGTGACTCCAACTTGCTGTATAAAAGAATGAAAGAAAAATAACTTTTCTCATATTAAAATACTTGGTAGCTCTGTGTTTTTAAGATTTTTTTCCATGAAAAATGTCACTGGTTAAAAAAAGAGGATGTTTGAGTGTATTAAGCTATAAGCAACTAGAGTGGGAGTAGTTAATTTTACAGGCAAATATGCATATGCTGTATATGGATAGCTAATGTACACCCCCCCATATATATGTGTATATATATGTACACACATATGCCAAAAAAAAAAAAGAAAGCTGCATCTAAATAGTAATCATGTAGCTTAGAGATTTAGAACTGACTAGTGCTAACTTGAATTGCTGCTAGCAAATATAGGAGGGTAGCACCTAATGCTGCACTGTCACCTTATCCCCATCTATGCATACTTGTAAATCATGCATAATTGTGTCTGTGGTAGTATAACAATTTCTTTGCCTTTGGTTTAAGTCTACTGAAGCATTAATTACAGCACCTTAAAACTAGTGACTGTTTTGGTCTGCAGCTTCAAAAGGTCTTAGGAATTTAATCGATGAAATTCTTAAAATACCGGCAGAGATGTAACATGTTTTTTATGATAAAACAGAAACTAGTTAAAATAAAAATAACCTGTAAGCTCTAAAATTATATATTTGGAGAGGCAGAGTAAAAGATTGACTAAAATGGACTTCTAGCATGTCTATTTTGGGAGGAGAGAAGGAAGACTTGTTACACAGCTTTTTCAGTAGTTGTTTGCTATAATTGGGTCCGAATACATGAAGAGGAAATACTATGAAAGCTGGCTTGCAGATGATTGGATTTTCCATTTGATAGTGTAGTTAGTAGTAGTCTGACTCTGTTAAAGAAACTTGATGGTATGGATATTTCTGTTTATTTGGACAATCTGAATGAGTTCTCAGTGTGTGCAAATCCATGTGATCATATGATAATTCATAGTTTCAATAATGATCAAAACCCGTAGTACCTGCTATCTCCAGCATTATTTACATAGCCACTAGGTCAACAGAGATCTGAAAGTTTGCAGAAGTTACTTTACTATGTTATATTAATAACTTCTGCTTAGTTTCAAGAGACTTAAAGATGTAGGTCTTCTAAAAGTAAAAGCTATATAATTTGAATTTCAGTAAATCATAAAATATGTTTGATTAGGTCCATACTAACCCAATGAAGTCATTAAATGAGGGAGGAGAAAGCCAGGTCAAACCTCTGTTGTCATTAATGTGCCTTTCACATACAAATTTCTTACCACCATGAATGCATTTATGCAGCCAAGAACACTTATCACTCAGCTCAGCAAACATTTACTGGACCTTTACACTAACTAGAATTTGAGAATACCCTCCACAGTATTTATACTGTTCTTTGGTGACTGAACACTAGAGGGCATCTCGGTCTTGTTTCCTCGTATTTTATTGCAGAAGGTAGGTTGGGTTATGATGAGACGTAGGTCATTTTTTTGATCTTCTTTGTTTTTGTGTTACGAAGACCAGTAGTCCATGTTGCTGTTCTTTGGCTGCTGAAAAGGACCTAAGTGTACTGCTAAGAAAGACTGATTAGGAGTTTTTCTAATTTTTAAATAAAAAAGGGAGAAATTATCAAATCTTAGGCCTATAAAACTTGTCTATTGTTTATGTATAAGTAAAAAGAAATAACTGTGTAAACAAGAACACTTTAATTTAGACTTCAGTAAAGCCATGTGTGTCAGAGCTTATGTTCCATATATACATTATCATACCTCTGAGGACTGAGGTACTGGGTTGAACCTTCTTCATTTACCCACTGTAGGCTTTTTAAAGGTTTTTAAGTGTTTGGTGCAGACTGTTTCTGGAAACTTAATCCCACTGCAAAAGGATGCTTTAATTAAGTTAAGGAATGTACATGTGGCTATATTGTGGCAATGGAATGATTAGCTATTAAAACTTAAGTTAATCCTACTTTGTTGTCTTGGTAAAGGAGATTTTTAGTGTAAAACAAGCCAAATGCCTATTCTGACTCATGACTCTCCAAGTTACTTTAGTTAGTAGAAACTAGGCTTGATTTTTTTTTTTTGCTGTCCAAGGCAAAATTTCTCTAGTTGTGCTGGGCTCTTTATTTTTTTGACTTAGAGGCAGGAATTGTGAAACTAAAAATTTTATTCCAGTTTTAATGAAAACAGAGCTAGAGGCGATGGATGCTATTCAGTTTTCCAGTGAGAGAGAGGCTGCTTGAGTGGATTCCTTGTGTGGATTCTCTAATTAGCAGACAATTCTTAAAAACAATTAAGAGTGCTCATTAGCCTTCTGTCAACTGTTAAGTTACTGATTTTAGGTAAATGTTATCCAAAAAAGCACTTAATCCTTTTCTGTTTTTTTTTGTGCAGTAATATACATTAGATGGAGAAAAGAAGTGATTAACACATCACCGCTCCTATTTAATATCCAGTGCACGGCCCCAAGTAGGGGATTCATGCAGAGAGTCAAAATGAACTGTGATGCCAGAAGTATGTTGATAATGCACAGCTCTGTATTTCATTTTCATTAACCCCAGACATTGCTGTCTCTTACTATTATTTAGTGCCAGTGGGTGACTAGTACGTTGTTTTGTTTTGTTTTGAAATGCAGGAGAGAATAAACTAATGCTGATCAGTAGAGTAATCATTTTGAGGAGATGGTAAACACTGACATTTTGCCCTAAGCCAAGAGTGTACAATGGTTGAGACTGCATAATCCTCTGGCCTGGGATGACCAAAAGGGTAAGTCAGTAGTTGTAGTCTCTTAAGGGCTGGATCCAGATTGCTGATTGGGACTTGCATGCTGGATTCTGTTCCAAGTCCCCAGTTAGGCAATGTGGAACGCGTTTTTCTCTGTAGTACCATCTATCTATTCCAGGCAGTTGAAAATGCCAGGCAATCTGTCTGGCCTGAAATTCTCTAGGCATTTGGAGTTCACGTAGTACGTATATTGTGGAATACCCTAGGTAGAGGAGATAGCAAAGTGTATTGATCACATCACCTGAAACTGGAATTGCAGCAGAGCTTGCAGAACGTGTTGGTACCAACAGGTAGAGATGCATGTCTTACCTATCCCTAAGTACATGCTGACCTTGCCTGACACATGTTAACAGTTTTGAATGGGTTATAAAAACATTGCTGGAAATGATAGCATTTCCTACCTTTTGCCCAGTAACATTATGCTCAAATAGGTGCCGGGGGAGTTGAGACATGTGGCTTAGAGCTTTCCTCAGCACGGTGTTGGTCAAATCGCATCCCAGGAAACTACATTAACTGTAAAGCTAAAAGTTCATATCACAGCTTGTTTGGCCCCTAGTCTACTTACGTGTCACGTGCGTAATTGTGGGTTCTTTGTTTTCTTTCTTGCGGTATCTTCCTCTGCAAGTAGAAGTTATACAGTACACTGTCCCATCCTTTGTTCCAGTAATCTGTCCAGTCTACCAGTAGTGACATACTTCAGGGGTTTGGTACCTTATAAAAAAACTACGATGAAAGAAATACCCATCTTATCTCAGACAATCCTATTCCCCCTGAGCCACCCAGGACCTAGTACTAGTCTTTTTAATTTTTAATGCAAGCTGTGTAAGATACTGAGCAAAACAAGAGGGAAGGCTGTCTTCACAGCTGTCCAGAGATTGAACAGTGTATTGTCCACGAGTAGACTGAGAAGAGATCTGTGTAGATGGTTCCTGTTAATCACCTGTGACATGCCCATAAGGTGTAACATTTCTGAGAGCCAGAAATTAAAAAAAGCTGTATTTTTCATGGGAGGGGAAAAACGACCCAAGAATACATGTACATTGATGGCAGGGCAGAAAACTGTCAGGAGACTTAGCTTCAGAGCCCTGATTCCTATTCAGGTTGGACAGCAGCTGGAGATGTAGGTAGATGAGAAGGTGGCTTCTACAGCAAAAACAGTTTGTGTTACTCCTGTAGTCAGCGAGGACCTACCTTAACTGTTAACCCCTCACCTAACACCAGTTTGGAAGGGGTTTCTGAGGATTAATGTTAGCTTGGATTTATTCAGTTCTGTGGTTTACTAGTGCATATAACTTAACTGTATACCAAATCCACAACTCAAAACACATATTTTAGATAAAAAAAAAAAATAAAAATGCTGTCATCTCCTTTTACAAACTGATGTTATTTTACTACTTCTGTGTTTTAACCATTTAAAAGACCTGCTCAAAATATCTTAAGAGTAGTACTTTCATATTTATCTCTGTTACTTTATTCTGTTACTTACATGATCATACAACTTAATTAGAATTAATTTTTGGAGTTTCCTGTCAGAATTATATTCCTTGATATTGCCCCATCCTACTCTGGGACTTTATCCCTTCCAGTACATATAAAGGACGCAGTCGAGAAAGCTGGGGAGGGACTCTTTGTCAGGGAGCATAGTGGTAGGATAAGGGGTAATGATTTTAAAATAAAGAGGGCAGATTTGGTTAGGTATTTGGAAGAAATTCTTTACTCTGAGGGTGGTGAGGCACTGGCACAGGTTGCCCAATAAAGCTGTGGATGCCCCATCCCTGGAGGTGTTCAAGGCGGGGTTGGATGGGGCTTTGGGCAACCTGGTCTAGTGGGAGGTGTCCCTCCCAGTGGTGGGGAGTAAAGAACTAAATGATCTATAAGGTCCCTTCTAACTGAAATGGTTTTATGGTGCTATCACTAAACTGATGCAATCCTTTTGTCATCGAAGGGTGCTGTTTGGCCACTGCCACTTTGGATGTGATGACAATTTGGCTGTGGGTTGTATAGGTTTATGTTTGCATGCTACAGAGCAAGTGTTACATGGTCCATAATTATTCAGCGTAGTGGTAAATCGGTCAGAATTGCTTCTTTTAGTGGAAATAGTGATAAAGGTGATGGTGTGGTGGTAGTACGTGCAGCATGTGCTAGAATACCCCGTGCAGAAATTTGCAGCTAGGGAGCTCAAACTCCCTTTTAGATTAGTTTAGATAGCTGTCACTTGACATAGCCTAGTTTGTTTCCAAGCTAAAAACTAATTTTTAAGTAATGTCTTATGGCAATATACAAAAAATTTTTTTTTATTTTAGGAAGGTACACTTTAATGTAAATTGTTACTGGCATCTGTTATGAAGTAATACAGTATGCACATGTTTTTCCCAGTTGTGTTTTGTTTGCTAATGGGTCAGGTCTTTAGAGAGTAAAGGGTAAATCTGAAATTTAGTCAGTAGTTTAGAACCAATGTTAGAAAATCAAGTGTCTGCAGTTTACCTTGTTTTCCTTCAAAACAAAGTTCACTGGGGAGAAGGTACAGGAACGTGTCCCAGGAGTTGTCCATGCTGATGACTTAAAGTGGGTTGTAACAAGGACATTTGTCTTCAGTGCAGTAGGACTGACTGCAGTGGAAAATCACTTCCATCCAGATAGGTTACACTTCTGGGTAAGTGATACAAATAAGCTGCATTCAGCTTACTGGCAAGGCAGCTGATGCTATTGGTTTAAAAAAGACAAATAGGAAGTAGGATAAAAGCATGCAAGCGTAGCACTAAGCATTTTAAAACTCCTTAATTGTAGTCTTGTTCAGTTGCTGATCTTGCTGTGTAGCAATAGGAAAGTCACTTTGCTTCCCGAATTTCTCACTACCTGTAAAATTGGGATCGTTAAAAATGTTAGGTTATTATCAGTCTTGAAAGTTATTGTAGGGTAATTAAGATGGCTTTTTGGTTATAGTTTTTTCTTGTGTCGCTTTTAAATGACAAGTGTTACATACTTCTTGCTGTCAACGTTCATCCCTTTTCTTTCCCTCCAAAGGAACAAGCAAAAAACCCCAACACTAATTGTTCAGAATAAACAATTTATGCATTCAGTTCTTTCTATTCACAGGATTTGGTTGGTTGTGTTGTCTTTTTTTTATCCCCTCTGTTTTGTTTAAATAGTTTCAAGGACCAGACTAATGAAATACAATCCTTACTGATTCATGGTGGGCTTTTCTAGGTGTCCTCCAGCTACCATAAATTCAAAGTTTTGTATACTAGTGGCATTAAAGTTGCTGATCTGTGGTAACAGAGCTTCTCTCTTAACTCCATTATTTAAATAAAGGATTAAGTTTTAAGCTTCCCAATGATAAGGAATCTGTTCAAACTCCCATGAACTTTTGCTAATGTCGTTTAAGAGTTCACTGGTTTCTTTGCTTACTTCCTCTTAAAACTTTGTGCATGTATGTTATGCAAACTATGTTCATCTAACCTTTGTTAATAACCAATTTGGTTGTATGTTCAGCACATGGTTCCCTTTAGCACCCAGGAGTAATTAATTTCAGGGATGAACTGATTTTAAGTGTGTACGAATGACCTGAAGATCATTGACTTTGGGAATGGTGATGTTGAGTACCTTTTTATTAGCCCCTTTTCAGAACAGTTCTGCTTGTACAAGGGGCTGGATCTATCTCCCATCTATGTTTTTTTTTCTTACTCATTTGCTTCATTTCCACAAATTTCCAGCATCTGAGAGAGGAGTGAGCCAGGTAGCCTTTTTACGAGATCGTACTCTGCTTTAATTTTCTGGTGCTTCTTGATTTTCACTTGTTACTTCTGCTTAAAGAAATTATCTGTGGATAAAAACCTTTTAACTTGGAAAGCAGATACCTAGATAGCTTCCACAAAACCCTGAAAATCCTACCCTACTACTGTAACAACCAGCACGAACATCTTACTCTGAGTTATTTGATCATAGAGAGAATATGATTAGGAGGAGTGTTTTAATTTACAAACAGTTCTGTAATTTTCTGTCTTACTGCTGTTGTCTTTGTTATGCTTCATAATTGCCTTTTAATTCCTGCTCTTACTTTCATGTGTTCTTCTGTTTTCTGATTATAACTCTTGTACGTATAACTTATCATAAATAGGAAATTGTCTTAACATACATGATTTGTTTCCTACTTCTTATCTTAGACCTCCAGCACAGTTTGTTCTTCCCACTTTGATGTCCTTTATACAAATCCAAACTGCAGGATGCGTTTGCATGTCTTCGCTTTCAAAGCTGTATGTACTGCTATAGCAAACTAGGCTAGAATTAGCAATTATGTTTTTCTTCAGGATTTACCTTCTTAATCATAGTTCTCTAATTCTTTCAGACTCTGCTCTATTTTTATTAATTCCATTAGTGTCCTTTTCTGCTCCTGTCTGTTTGCTGTTGGTATCTGATGTTGTGCACTCCTTCTCCAGGCAATAAAATGCATCCTCTCATTATTTTGGTTACCTTATTCAGTGTATTTTCTTGTGCATGTTTCTAAGGAAGGAACCAGATATGTTCTAACTCTTGATCAATTTTATTTAATTATTCATTAACATAAAATTGTTACCTCTTTTATTTCTACCTTCCCTTCATATTTACGGTTTGTTTTCAATGTTTTTAATGTTGCAGGCATAACATAGGCTTTCCCATTGTAGAGTGCTCCTCTGAAGGAGACTTTATTATTTCCAAACCACCGGATACAGGGGGGCTAATCTCATTTGGCACTGTGGCTGAACAGTTGGTGTATGAAGTGGGCAATCCTCAGCGCTATCTTTTACCAGATGTCACATGTGACTTTTCTGAAGTTTCCATCACTGAAATTCCAGGTTAGTCTGCTTACATGCTAAGAAATCTGTGTCAATGAAATAGGCTATCAATCTAAAGCTGTTACTTCAATTTCCATGTTTTTTTTCTGCATATTCCTTGTTGAGTTCTCAAAGCATGATGCTGTAATAAACTGATATTTTTTTCCAAGAAATTTTATTAGAAATTGTTTTAAGAATTTTAATTATAATTTGCCTGGACTTATGTAATGCCTTTGACATGGTCCTACATGACATCCTGATTGCCAAGTTGTAGAGAGATGCATATGAAGGGTGGGCCATTTAGTGGTTAAGGAATTGGCTTGAAGACTGCACCCAGAGTTGTGGTTGATGACTGTATGTCAAGGTGGAGGTTGGGGACAAGTGGTGTCCCTCAGGGGTCTGTCTTGGTGCTGGTACTGTTAAAAATCTTTATCAATGACGTAGATGCTGTGATCGAGTACACTCTCAGCAGGTTTGCAGATGACCCCAACCTGAGTGGTGCAGTCAATACAACGGAAGGAAGTGATGCCATCTGAAGGGACCTGGAAAAGCTTGAGCAGTCAGCCCACGTGAACCTGATGAGGTTCAGGTCCTAGTACAAGATGCTGCACCTGGGTCAGGGCAGTCCCAGACATGAGAACAGACTGGGAGAAGGTCTCATTGAGAGCAGTCCTGCAGAGAAGGACTTGGGGGTTCTGGTGGACAATGATTAGGCAGACAATGATAGGAACTGCTTTACACTAAAAGAAGGGAGATTTAGATTAGAGGTTATGAGGAAATTCTTCACTCAGAGGGTGGTAAGGCACTGGAACAGGTTTCTCAGAGAATCTGTGGATGCCCCATCCCTGGAGGTGTTTAAGGCCAGGCTGGATGGGGCCCTGGACAACCTGATCTAGTGGAAAGTGTCCCTGCCCATGGTAGGGGGTTGGAACTGGGTGATCATTAAGGTCCTTTCCAACCCATGATCTTGCTGGTTGACTCATCAAAATCTTTTATCACTGTTCTTTTTGGTTTACTTTTAAGGAATGACTAATACCTACTAAGTTTTTAAACTGTTTTATGAGTAACATTGAGACAGCTCCACTATGACTTCACTATTTTGTGAACTTCAACAGCAGTTTATTTGCTCAAAAAGGTGTATTTTTAATACATTTTATCTCATATGTCATTTGGAATTTAACACTGGATAGCTGTATCTTTCAGAACATCATTTGATAGTGATGGTTTTCATAGACATATTTAATTGCATCATCTTAAGTGGTAGAAGCTTGCTTAGGTACACGATATCCACTAGAGATCCTCGAAACCTCAAACAGTCATATGAACAGCCAACAAACTAAAGATACATATGATGTCTGTTCTGGGTTTGATCTTGAAAGCATAGCATGAAAACAGAACAGCAAAAGCAACTTGAAAATTTCTAAGTTGGGTAAAAGAGCTTTTATCAAGCTGTTAAAATGTTTAGCTACAGTTACTTGACGTTTGCTTTTTACTCCACCTGTATTATAATATATATTCCTCATTCTCATGGAACTTAAGCTGTGGCAGTATGCTGATCCCCTCTGTAAAACTTTTTTTTAAAAAATAAAATAAAATAAAAAAATGTTTACTAAAAGTCCTGTAAAATAGAACAGTGGACCTTCCGCTCATGCAGCGTAACAGAATGGCTTTCTGATAAGGCCAGCTTGCTCCTCTTAGCCGCTCATCTTTTTTTTTAAAGGGGGGTGGGTGGGAAGAGAACCCTAACCTTCCTGTGAACTTTTAGCTTGCAAATGACCCGATATGACATGTTTGAACTTAAAATGAACTTTCACATGAACTTTCAGTTAGTCCTCCTAGAAATATAACAGATGGAAAATAGACAAATTTCTTAAATATTTGTAGTTTGAAGTGCTTTGACACGTACACCAGTAAAAACAGGGCATGCTATCTGTTTTTGCTGTTTACATTGCCGATTTTATTGTCCTGCTGAGTTAGTTGCAGTGTTTGCACTGAGAGGTGCTTCTGTTTTCTTTTGGTCCGTGGATGTCATGCATTTTGTTGTGTGGGTTTTATGTTTGTATTACTCCTTAATCAGGCATATGAAATTCTTCCAGATTTTCCCTCTGTCTGTAGGGATATTGTTCTGTATTGACAGAGTCGAGCTAACCTTATGTCAACCTCGTGGAGAGAGTGATGATGTTATTTATGAGTGATACATAAAATTTATGTCAGTCTGATTCACTTCTCAAATATGTTCTGGAGGAATTGCTGTTTTAATCTCTTCAGAGTACTTGTGTAAAGCTTTAAAATTGTAAATATTTGCGGTCACAGATTAGCTGCAGGTGAACTATAGAGTAATTCTGTTTGGCTCAGTGTTGATCATGTGCTGCTAATTTTCAAGAGATTGCACCTATTGATTTTTCTCCAGTTCAAGCTTGAACCTGATGACAAGGCAGTGTTTTTTCCACTTTATTCTTGGCATTAATATACCTAATACTGAACAAGATAGTCGCCCTGGAGCAGGCATTCAGTCTGTTCTGTTTCTGTTATCAACAAGAAGGCTAATGTTAAATTATCCCACTGCTTTCTAAGGTATCAGTAAAGAAGCTGTCACAGGTTTCTCATCTTTCTAATTTTGTTTCTTTGCCAAGCAAGATACAGTAAATGTGTGCTGTGTGTGTGCAATAGGTGGTTGGTAAGTGGAAAATAACTATTTTCTACTGTAGTTTTAAGGCTATATTCTGTGTCAAGTATTTTTAAGTACACAAATAAACATTTCAAGCGTTTTGTTAAAAGGCTCACTGAAGTCATAAATTTAGTCACCAGTTTGCTTGTGTTTCTAAGTTGAGGACTGTTATGTAAAAGAATCTCTTCTGTGGCAGTACAGCTATCAATTACTATTTTTAAGTGCATTTTATTAAGACGTATCATAAAATAATGTCTTTGAAGTTATATTGAAGAAGCTTAAGTATTGATTTTTAACCGCTATAGGTTTTGAAGGTGGGGCAGTGAAAGTTCATGGAGCAAAAGGATCACCTCCTTCGACGTTTTATAAGGTATTAACTCTTTCTATGGAGTGTAGAGTGTTTTTTTGTTTGTTTGTTTTTTTACTTAGGAGAAAATACTTGATATTTTTGTGCCCAAAATTGTTGCCACTTTTAAAATCTTCATGCTCAGCTGGAGGTGGGGGTGGGGAGTAACAGAGCTGAAGACCAAACAAATGTTATTTGATTCTTAAAATCATGTGTGTTTGTGTAACAGGTACATGCAAAAACAGCCAGAGAGGGCTGAAATGGTTCTCATACAGTAACAATTAATCTGTTCGCCCACTGTCACTTTCATAATACTTAGTGGTATACCAATCTTACTCCATTTCATTATGAAATTTGAAAACTACCTAGCACATAAAAGTTAAATAATGGGGTTTATGTGAAGAGAGCAAATAATTATGAAAGAGGTAATTGGTTGTATAGTTTCCTGAAATATCTGTTGAAAGAAAGCTGCACTCATAAAACTTTGCACTTTTATTAGATTTGCTACTAGATTCTTTTTTTCCTAGTGGTCTCCATTCCCTGAATTGGATTGTAAGATAGTACACTTCTGGCGATGTACTGGTAGGGGGCTGGATCCTTTTCCTGTCTAATCTGACTTTTCCAGGAGCAAGGCAGAGTTCAGCAATTAACTGTTTATTATAGCCATATCAAAAGTGAGTTAACTTAAGTAGTGAATTGTGCAGATCTACTAATACTTAATTGAATAATATGATGTGTGCCTGGGTATAATTTAAAAAGAAAAAAAGCTTAATGCATTTCAAAATACTTGTGACACTTTAAAAATACATTTTATTTAAAAAATGATACCTTATCTTAAAAAATAGAATATTTCAAAGATAATATCACCAAAAAAGGTTTAGTTTTGACAAATTGTAAAGTCAGCATGAAAGAATTCCTTAAAGGTGCTGTAGCTGGAACATATTGACAAAGGATTTTTAGCATTACAGATAATTAAGCAGGTAATACTTTTCTTCCTTGGTTTAAGCATGCAGTTTGAAGCAAGACTGTTTTGCTTCTGCTAAGCAAACTTCAGCAACTGTCTTGTCCAGCAGCCTCATTCACCTGTACTTTTTGGTTTTGACTATATGTTTGTGTACTTTTGCACAAGTAAAGGAAATAATTGAGACACGATACTTTCAGCTAATGAACCATGAAATGGAATAAAATAAATAAGCAGAAAGTTTTTTTATATATCAATAAAATAAGTCTTTATTATTTTATCATCATCTCTTATGTAGGTAATTTTAAATGTATGTGTTCAGGAATCATTTTGAATATATCTTATTACAATGTTCAATGTATTAAACATAAATATGAAAGATAGACTTGCTGTGAAATGTTTCCATTTTTTGAAACTGCTAATTGGCGTTTAGTGACAAGTGTACATAATGCTTTGCACACCTACTTTTGAAGCCTTCTATTTTTTCTAGTTTTTAGTTTTACAGTTCTGCAAACCTGAATCTTCCTCTAATAATACCATTTTGAATTTTAAATAATAGAATAAGTTTCCTGATAATGATTCTTATTATTCCACTTCTGAGAGTACAAGGAAAATAATTGTCAGAGACCATTTTTATCAATGTATCAATATATCAGTATATCAATATTGAATCCCATATTAATTCTGTAATCCCTCTATCGTTAGGTAAGTGCCACTTACCTTGATGGTTTCAGAGCTACTGCTGTCTGTCCTGTGGGAGGTCCAAAGGCAGTACAAAAAGGAAAACTTACTGCAGAAAGTATTCTCAAAAGGTCAGTATTTGAGGCTTGGAAGGGGTTTTGGCTTTTTAACTTCAGAGATAATGGAAATAGAACAGTGATATGATGCTAATCATTAACATCATAAAAAAAAAAAAAAAAAAAAAAAAAAAAACATAGAAAATTATAATTGTCCTGTTGGGAGGACATTTAAAGGTGTGAACAGTCTGACAACAGGTTTCCTAAACAACCTGTGACTATAACTTAACTATGTTTGATGGAGGGAGGAAAAAGTTGTCAAAAACTGTTCAAAAATAGACAGCTGGATAGCAGAGGGAAACCCGAATTAATATAGGAAAAGCTATGATTTAGACTAAAATTTACTAGATGCCAGAGAGAAACCTACATGAAGGTAAGTTTCATAATTTTTTCATAAGTTTAAGGTGTTTTGGATATAGAGGTCAAACTAATTGGTAGACTAAGGTTTTAATCTGCTTTGGCAACTTGTATTACAAGTTTTCACATCTTTTGTGTGCACCTATTCCCCTTTTTAATTTTGAAAGCAGGAGAAATTTGGCAGTGCATTTGTGCTTGTTAAGAAGTCTGTTAGTCTTCATTTTGTTTTTGAGGCTTCTTTATTACAGTAGCAAGACACATTAAAAGGCTAAAAACTACCCACAATATGTTTTGGACTCTGGGATCTCTAAGGTTTTTAGATAAATTATTCTACTTTATTATAAATATCGTTTTTGCAAATTTAGATACCTTAAATCAAGTATTTTTTCCACATTAATTGAAATAAAATGGCCTCATTTGCAGTACACTGATCACCTTCACCTCTTTAAAATGCATTTCTTTAATTGTTGTGTATTTAAGTCCCATATACTGCTTGAATTTTCAGGTGCCATGTTTAATATTTATATTTGTGATGATATTATCAGGATCTTCAAAATGTTCCATTGATGGAAAATATTTTTCTCATCGTAACAGAATTCCAGCATTTCAACTGATTAGATCTTTGAAACAGCTAGAAGGTTTCCAGATAAAGATTACTGGAAAAGTAGTTTGTGCTTCAAAATTTAACTTATTTTTCCAGTGATCCAACATACTAACACTTGCATACTTTTAACAGTTGGAGTATTTTAACGCTTTTTTTCTATTGTTTTCTACTGTGACTATTTTGGTTTTTGGACTTCATATGACTATTTTAAAAGACCATAATGGTCATTCACAGTTTATTTAGTGCTTACAAATTGGGCTGTCTTTTAAAAGTTGTTGATAATGCTCATATTAGAGCTAATATGAGTATAATATTTGTCAAAAAGTGTTAACTGCTATCTCTCTTAAAACAGTACGTATTTTTGTAGTGTATTAAAAAAGGTAATGGTCATCCCCATTACTAATCATGACCGGACAAACTTGGCATTTTTGACACAATATGCTTTTGGTGGAAGTGAACTCACAGAATGAGTTCTGGGGATTTCACAAGATGGCAGGCATGAATAATGAGGAAAAAATTATTTTAAAAACGTTATCTAATTCTTAGCATGTGAGTTGTATGTTCATTAATCCCAACTAATTACCTTTAAGGTTTGAATACAAATTCCTTCTTCAGTTAGATTTCCCTTTGTTGGTGCCTGTGATGTAATGAGGTAGTTTCATATGTTTATTGGTAGGTCGTAATACTTTATAGTAGGAATTAAGATAAGGGCTGAATTACCAGTGTGAAAACCAGGAAGACTGCATGTGCTGTAATGCCATTTTCAGCTGCTCCTGTTTTAAAGATTTAAAAAAAAAAAAAAAAAAAAAAAAACCTGAAATTGATTTGTCTCTGCCTGTCATTTTAAAAATAATTTGAATAGAAAAATGGCTCAAATTGAAACCTAGGGTTAAATTGAGAGGTGTAACTTTGTAATTATCACTTGATTATACGATTGATGCTGCATGACTTGGTACAGTATTCAGATGCATTTTCTTAGTGAAAAGTGTTCATAGTCCAGTCTACATCAGAGCTAACCTCTGTGGACTGTATGGGGCTACTTCCAGATAATTACTTTGAGGCAGTTTACTAATTAAAAAACAATCATTTGTTGCAGGACTCGTCTTATTTTCAGTCAGCTTGGGTATGAAGATTACAGTGCAGTTAACATACAGGTTTTAGGGTCTGAAGATACATATGGACCTCATGCTAGAAGGAGTATAGATGGTGTAAGTATTCAGTGGAGTGTTCTTAAACTTTTACTGACCTCTTTTAATCTTTCCATATTGTTATCTTTTCCATAACTTTAAAGGAAGTCACTGTCATCTTGGGAATTTCACCCTACCATCTTGCAAAGAATTCAGTGTCATACTTAGTGTACAAAATTATACTGACAAAGACTTTACAGTTTTGGATCTTCCAGAAGCACTGATAAGAAATCTTACAAAAATGTTATTGTAGTCTGTTCTAATGCTATTCATCTAAAGAAATGTCTTATAAAAGTTCTTACAAAGTAGACTTAAAGTTGTGTCTAATGCAATTTAAAAGACTACATAATAAAGGTTGCTGAGTCTAGAAATGGCAGAACTTTTTTTGCCTGTGCAACTTTAAAACTGCCGGTGGGTCCTATCTGTGGAACAATCCTCAACTACATAATTCTGTGTCATGTTTTGTGACTTGTTATATTCATCTGTAAGAACATGAATGATGGCTGTAACTACTGCAGCTGTGATACCCAGTTCGTTTTCCTAATCTAGAATGTGAAAGTCATTTTTAAAGGAAGAAGACTGTAAATCTTGTCCCCACTTACATACACTTAAAATATTTAGACAGCTTTGCTTGTTCTAAAAAAGTAGGATTTAATTCTTTTTTATTAACCGCAGTCTTGCAAAACCATTAAGGTACTGGCATAACTCAGCTCTGAGTTGGATCTTAGGAATGCCAACATGTAAAATAGCTGAAAATTTGTATGTATAGAAAATATTGGAAAAGATAGAGACATTCTTATTATAGAAATTGTTTGTGTAAATGGAGCAAGTTACGTATGCAGCTGCTTATTTTAGTGCTTGGACTTCAGTTTCATTCTGCACAGCAGCAGGAGTTGCTTCCTGATGAGCCATCTGTATGATGTGGTCTCTTTCCTTTTAGGACTATAAACCCTGCTATACAGAATCAAAATTGTGGAACATAGGAACAGATTTTCCAGATATTGAACTTTTATGTGTTCTCTTTGTACTAGCTCCTTATGATTATGAATTCTATTACATTCAGTAATGTTACATTATGTAAAGCCTTCTGTATTACTTGTTGCATAGAGCGAATAATGACTTGGAAAAGAACAGTTTCTCTGTCCTTACTGTTCAGTTTGCCTTTCTTACAGTTCACTGAGCATGTCTGCTCCTAAGTCTTATATCTATTATAAAATTAGAGCAGAGCATTATCTACATTGTATGGAAAGCACATACATGCCAGCAATAGGATGTGAGAGTTAAGGCTGAAATACAGGAAAATGCTCTATTGCTGTACCCCCTTCACCATGGTCCTTCAACAATTAGAAGAAACCAAGAGTTAGAAGAAATTAACCAGAAGAGTTTTCATTTGGAAAGAGTGTGAGAAGAATGGGGGAGGAGTGGGCTTTGCTTTGCCATTTCAAATGAAGTTGTAGGCTCCTAAGGAAAACATCTGCCCTTTGGGGTTTGAGAATCATGTGTTCACTTTCTTATCTTGTATTTCCATACAAAATTAAATGCAGTTATTTGGATTGCAAATAACAGTGCTCAGAACCAGAGCCACATTAGGCTAGGCAATGTATTAACAGCCAAGGAAACAGTCCCTGCTTTGAAGATTCTGCCATCTAAACTTAAGAGAGAGAAATATGTCTGTGAATACCAAGACAGGAATTGGGTACCAAACAGTATTTGGAGCTCAGTGTAAATGTCTGGTATGGCTGAATGAATTCCCACACAGGTATTTCAAGCTGGATGCAAAGGTATTCCTCTGTAACTGTGAAGTTCTGTATATCCCAGACCTAGGTAGACCACTATAGCGTAGTCTGAGCTAGTGTGTACAGCATCAACAATTGCTGACAACAGAAAGTAGCCTTGAGAAATTCAGAAATGCTTGCTGCCTTTCCTTTTTCTATTTCTTCCCCCTGTTTACATAGTTGTTCCTTGACAATCTAATAGCTTGCTTTGTCAGCAGGAGCAAGGGACCTGAATCAGCATGGACTAGCCCTGGTGGTGTATAATTTTTAATACCTCCTGCTCTGGTTTTCTGTTCTTGAGGAGGAAGGGGTCTATGACAATGTCACAGTATCAACAAGTTCATGATTTAGAGAATATTGGATGCGTTTTATGTGAAAGAGGCATATTAACAGTACATCAGATTTTAGTTCGTTATATAAAAACTGCTAAATATGAATATAAGTAAATTGTTTTACTCAACAGTACAACAGGAATGTTTCATTAATTAAAATGTTAGTTTTTAATAACCCTTTTACAACACATCTTTAAACTTGAAATATATCCTTGGTTTGCTATTTGTATGTATTTTTTTTTAAACTTATGATACTGTAAGATAAATGACTATAAAATAGTCTGCATCTTCAGTTCTGATACTGGATTCACCACCTGAGAACGGGACTCAACTTACTATTTTCTTAGACTGTAGTATCATTCACTACCTTGCATCTGTGGACATGGAGGTAAACAGAACTTAGACTACTGAAGACATGGTACAGTTTAGAAGTAGGAAGCAGATGTGAATGTATAAGCATGGTTTCTGCAAGAGTATTTCCTATTACTTGTTAATAGTAATTTAATGAATCTCTTGATAGTATGGGAATGTTTTTAAAAAAAAAAAAAGTTGAATTTGTATCATAGCCATATTTTTCTGTGAAGGCCCTTCATTAACTGGGTTTTAGCTGGTCACCAGTTATGATAAACTGGTAAATTTCCCTACATTGGTATGAGCTGGCATCAGTGAGTTTGTTCATTAAGGGATTTTACCATATGTTTGAATTGGAATACAGAATTTAGTAGTCTGTTAATATAACCCCCCTCTTTGGGATAATCTTACGCTATCCAGAATGCTTGGTGTGGAGTACTCCAGCATTTATTATAAACACCGTTTCAGCAGCTGCCAATAGGAAATGCATCCGTGTTCTTACATTGTTGAAGTTACTTAAATTCCTGAAATTGATTTGATTTTCTAATGCTGACAAGTTCTTTAGTATCATTTTTTGTGAAAATGTAACAGTATACACACAGAAAATGATACTAATGTACAAGATATCAGCATTTCAAAAGCTAAAATTAAGTTTGCTATTTAATTTTATATAACATTTTTAAAGAATGTAGCTTTGCAGAAATGTGGGCAATTCAGGTAAACAGCACTAGAGTTAGAAAATGTGTTAAAAGGCAGTTTTGGAGTTCAGATCCAGCTTGGAGTTTCTGTAGTTATTTTGAAGAGGAAAACATACACACACACACACACATACATACATACACGTGTGTGTGTTTTTGAGTTTAAAATGTTTATTAAGTCTTAAAATATGAAAAGAAAAAGGTTTTCTTATGCTACTGTTAAATTTAAGAGGACTCTAATGAATAAATTCATATTTTTTTTTTTTTTTAGGAATAATGGTTTAGCATTTTTCACAATGCCAAGCTGTGTATATTGGCAATTGCTTTAAGTAATTTTGGAATTGTATATGATGGTATGAGCTATGTTTGTTTTAGGGAAAAAGCAGGAGATGCTTAGGGATAGACTTAGAATTTGAAACCTGCTTAGAATACTAGAGTTAGAAGATCACTCTAAGGCTTTTGCCAGTATATGGTTTCCAGTGGTGAATTTTTTCAGTGGCAAAAAGATTTTTACAGAAGAAAAATCATAAGAGAGAGTGCTTATCTACAGAAGGAATTGTATTGGCTGTAGAGTAGGGACAGTAGTGGTTGGGTTTACCTGGAAGGGCATCCAGTGTTTTTGTTGGGAAACTGCTGGTTTAAAAAAGTTCCGTTCTCCTGTTTAACTCCCAAGGATTAGATTTGACTTCTTTTTCCTGAGTAGATCTGTTTGCTTTTTGATGCTAAGAGAAGTAAACTTGGCAGGCTTACTTGACCCCCAAAGTATTCTCAACGTGCTTAAAAATAAGAGGACAGTTGGTTTGCTCATCCCACTGAGTGAAGCAAAGTATTTATTTTCTTATAAATTACTGTTTGTTATAGTGCTTGATTCTTTGGGATGGAGAAATAAATTACTTCGTGTTGTAGCAGTCTGAAGTTTCCAGTAGTTGATTTCATGGTAGCAAAAGAAAAAGATAATAAAACATTAACCAAAAATTCTAGTGATGTTGGATAAGCACTGAATGTTCCCACTAGATGTAATTTGAATGCTGAGCTAGAGTTACTTTTCAATTTGCCAAATATAATAGATGTTCTTCAAAGCAAATCTTACTTCTACTTTCTTTGAAGCAGGGTCCTCGAGAAGCTGTTATTTGGCTTGCTGTACATCATAAACGAAAAGAAGCTTTAGAAATCTTCTCCAAAGAGATTGCACCAGCTGGAACTGGCATGGGTAAATACTCAAATCTTTCTCTAGGAACTTAAAGTTACCTTTTCTTCTTCCTGAGCCTGACAAGCACCTGAAGACTTAATTCCATTCAGTTTCATTGTACTGATAGTAGTATAACCATAGTTCCTTTTCAGTGTATTTGTTTTTTACAGAAATGAGATGTACAGACATGTAACAAAAAATAAAAACAGTAAAATGGATAGTAAAAGATTGTAAAATAGTAAAAGGAAAACTTTTTTTCTATCATTTAGTTTTATTTTCCTACTCATGGTTGCACTGATACGTGACAATGCTTTTATTCTGTCTTATGTTATTAAAACTCAGTAATCCTATTTAGAACTCACCAAAAATAAATGTTAAGAATGGTAATCAGCTGGCAAAAATCTATCACAATGATTTTTTATAACATTGCAGTACATTAGATGCTGTATAGTTTAAGGGTTTTAAAGGTACTCTTCAGCACAGTTATCTGATGTTACTGTAGTGTTTTTTTATAGATACTACTGTACTTCTAAGCTGTTTAATGTGTAGCTGCTTATGTAGAGACGTCAAACTTCCAGATCTAATTAAAAGTGTTTTAATATGATACTGCAGTGAGAATGCTAATGGGATGCATCTAATTCTTTATTCACACTGTGCATATTAGCTCCCCAGCTTAAATTCTGGTTCTGCACAATTATGTCTAACATCAAATTAATGGCTTTAACATTTGACTTTGAATGAACGTGATGTCAGGCAACCATTGCAAGATGTTTTCCATGGGCTTGAGAGAGAAAGGTAAAATACCAGGATTTAATTATAAGCCAGTCTTAGTTTTAAGTATATGTAGTTCAAGTATTTGCATGAAGTTGTGAATGATGAATGCTTCTTTCGTTTATTAGATGTCTGTTCCAAAAATTTTCACGTTTGTTTTTTGTAAATTTCATTGTGTTCTTGTAGCTTTCAAGAGAGGTTTACTATTTGATCACTTTAAGCAAACTCTTTTTTTTTTTTTAATCTCCTCTCTGTTCTCTTTCCAAGTCGCACCTAAGTGTCACTACTATATCCATCTCAGTTTTAAGTAGCACATTCACATGTTGTGATTTGACTGCTGCTTACACTATAGATACTTAGCCCATTTTTTAAAAATCCATTTTAAATTTGGGCAGCTTAGTTTTGAAAATGAGAGCTCAGATATGTTGCAGTTGCTTCTCTGTAACTTATGGAGAAATGCACTGAGGGTTTACATGAATCTTCAAAATTGAATTACTTCAGCTTAACCTGAATGTCAACTTCTATAGCACGTCGAGGATCCTGATTAATGGGGGCTACTTGTTGCCTTGCAATTAAAAAATTAGTCAATGCTTTATTTTTATTGGATTCAAAATTGTATGGAACAAAGCACATTGTGTTGCAGTTTTTAGAGCGGTATCAGGGCTGTAGATGATGTAGTATTCTTTTAAAAGCTATGTTTATGGAGGCAGGGTTGATGTATGGTCACATTCCTTTTTTTTCCTTCTCCCTTCTAAAGGATTGAATACAATTATGTAGAAGTAATCAGGAATATTTGTGGAGTTGATTTTAAAATATTTTGCATTTTTGAAGGTTGGTTAGCAGGTCAGCATTTACCACGGATACACACTGTTTCCACGCTGTTTTCTAATGAATGAAAAGTAGTATTTTCACAGTTAGACCAAGCTACCATTTCTAAAATTAGTTAAGGATTCATAATTGAAGTAGTTTCTCCTCTGTCGTTATTTATGTAGGCTATGTAACATTCCTGGAAGTAAAGATCTATTCTTTGTTTTATATATGCACAGACAATCCCTAGCAGGTATCTTTGTGAACAAAAGAAAGCTGGCTGGATTTTAAAACAAGTGCCTACTTCTAGGATCTGATGTTAATGCATATGTACTTGTCTCTCCAAATTCTTAATGTGTGCCTCCTCGTTTACAAGCAACTACTGTGCAAATAAGCCTTGTTTGATGTCAGAAGGTGCTAGGTTTGTTAAGGTTTCAGTTTTTCTTTTCTCTACTGTTGTCTAAATTGTCTAAAGAATGAAAAAGTCAAAAATCTGTGCTACCCAACTTGGATAGTATAGCATAGTATTGTAATTGAGTTACCATAGTATGTGAACATCTATTTTTAAGGTGGCTGGCAAGCTTTCAGTTCATGTTTTCAGAGCTCTTGGTGGAACAGATGTTTTTTCTGGTACTGTCAGGTTAGACAGCCTGAATGTGCGACTGTGGTGATGCTGGCTTTGTTTTGTAAATGGACAGCTTAAACTTTATGGAATATCTTGCAGCATTTATTAACTTAAAAGTCTCCTTTACTTCATAGGACTGCTGCTAATGAGCAGTAGTGGGAAGGAGCGTATTCCTGGAATTATCTGGTGCATCCGGCGATAAATAGCACTTTTGCTTGCCAGGTACAAGAATCCAACAAAATTTTTGGCCTCCTTGAAGTAAACTACTAGTATCAGAGGGCATCAGAGCTGTTTACTAGAATGCTTCCAAATCCTTGATCACAAACCCATGAATAGTCAGTTTTCTAGTTTATAAAGATTAAGATGGCTTCATACAGTCAATGCTTTCAGTTGCTGTGATGTAGCAGATTTCCATACTGTTTGCACAGATAAAATATATGTGTAGAGAAGAGCCAGGTTTGGGATTTAAAATGTTTAGTGGGCTGCTTGTTGATGTGGAATACTCCTAAAGCAGTGGTTTTGAAGCATCTCCTTTTGTTTGTTTGTTTTTGCTAAATCTCTCGAAAGAGAATAATAAATGCAACACTGCCAGACATTTACTAGTAGTGTGCTAATCAATTAATTATCTTCTGATGCTTAGTTTCTGACAGTGGTGTAGGCTGCCAGAACATGCTGTGAAGAGCAGAACAAGGAATGCTTGCTGCTTAAGTGTCCTAAACCAGGCGAGTCCATTAACAAGACTTAAATTTGATCTTTTGTTGGAAAGATGTACAAGCGATGCTGAGAACAGAAGCCAGAACTCAGATTGATGTTCCCATAGGTGAATTGTCTAATAGCAGGACCTGATGTTCATAGCTTCCTCCCCCCTTTCTCCAAGCTTCTGTCCTCTGTTTCACTCAAGGGCAGGAGTGTCCATGGACAGAGGAGAACCCAGCATTCAAAACTCCTGTACCTTGAGTAAGGGCTCTGTGCACGAGCACCTGAGGCACTGTGTTACACAGTGTTGTTTCACTTTCTCTTACTGGACATTAAATGAAAATAGCTGTGGATGCTGCCTGTTGTGTGTGTGCAGCATGCCTATCAGATGTGGTTTTGCACATCCCACATGGGTCTGTGTATGTATGTAGAATGAGTGACTTAATTCTACTGAAATGGTGACAGTTGAGGAGCTGCACACCAGTTGGGGCTTTAAACATGTATTTTTCTTATAAAGAAGTACATGCTTGCACTTTAAGCAACAAAGCTCTGGGTTTCAATGATTGCCTTCCAGCTTTTTCATGGGCCCCTGAGCTCTTCTGCCTCTTCAAGGAGGACAGGTAGTGATTTTAAGTGTGATTGACTTGGGGGGTGGGCAGGGACAAACACCTTCTTTTGTAGGCGTTTTCAGTGAAAAATAAAGAAACAGGAACAAATTAACCATCATAGCCAGCAATAAGGGGAAAGGGGGAATTGCTGAATCGCAGGGTGATGTCACTTGAACTAAAACAATTCAATTTTTTTGAACATTTTGAGTGACTTAAGGAAACAACATACATTTGGTCTGTACTAGACAAAAAGTATGGGGGGGGGAAATGAGCAACTAGAAAAGTTTGCCTCCTCTACTTGGACTGTATCTAGTGACTGTGCAGTATGGTTTATAACTTCATTCGTCTTTCACCTCAATAGCAGTTTGGTGTTTGTTACTCCGTGATGTGTGGACAGTTGTAGAGATAATTTTAGTATATACCACCTTTCTTCCAGGAATCTTTAGAAGGCTATGTAACATGACCAAAAAAGCTTTGTAGTGCAGTAACACTGCAAGGTGGTCTGTCTGCTGTACAGATGGTTTCCTGAGATAGTGGAAGGAAGCATGACCACAAAAGAACTTCAGTCAGGATCTTTGATTCTGTTTTCCCTGTAAAAAATGCTAGAGAGGACCTCCACTGGTATTTCAGGGGACCAGATTAGCTGAATACTCTTCATCTAGGAACGAAGAGTAGAGAGAGGAGCTTTAATAGGTCAGAATAAGGATTGGGAGTCCTGAGTTCCTTCTCCAGTCCATGAGATGTTTGGTTTTTTGTTTTGTTTTTTTAATATCTTCAGAGGAAGGCAGTGTCAAACCCAGGCTCTTAAATTCAGTGGTGTTTGTCAGCGATATCTTTTGTGATGGAATCCAGGAACGCTGTCAGTCCAGGTTGTTTCAGCCTGCTAGTCATTTCTTATGGTGCCTTGAGCTAGACCTGGTAGGTAGTTTTAGTTTGGTAATAATGCCATAATATGGGAGTTACAAATTGTAGTTAATAAAGGTATTAATTTCATTAGTGGCCAGTAATGAAAACCTAGTTTTGGTGGCTTTCACTTAGACTAAGTTTAAATTACATTGGTCAAAACTTTTTGAATTCTTTTTGCCCAATAAAATTTTCAAGGAATTTTCAGTTAACTTCTCCGTCCTTGCAGGGAACAAGAGCAAGATGAAAATAAATTCTTGCTGTGATTAAAAGGCATATTGCAACAATGTTGTTGAAGAATGATCTTCATAATGCTTCACAGCAGAGAGTTAAAACTGTGTGCTGTATCTTGTGTCTGACATGCTTTTTAGTTGTTGTAATGAATCTTAAGACTTTAATGTCCGTATTTATTTTATTTTGACTCATTTTTGTGACTTTGATTACTTTAAAATGTTTTTAGATATATTTTTATATAGTTGTATATAGAAAGAGTAATAGAACTTAGTCCTCATAAAAGGAGATCTGTATAATTTTTGATCAGTTTGGGATTGCTGTTTATTATTTTTTCCCCTTTATGGTAGATTTCTATTTCAGAAAATCAGTAGAAAGACAACCGTCCCAAAGCAGTGTGCCGTTTTGAAATTCCCTGTTTCTTATGAACTCTCATTCTCAATGAGAATCAGAAAGGAAAAATAAAGGAATGTTTTTTTTTATGTGTTGGAATGCTTGGAATATGGCTGAAGCATGTGTGGTTTTCTGCTCTGCAATATATACAAGGTGTTAGATCTGCAAGAGAGAAGTTTGGTAAGGTGGCATTAAAAAATAACAAGCTTACATAATAAAGAAAACAAGGATTTTTATAGCAATCTTATAACTTTTTTTTTTTTTACTAATGTGTTTTAAATTTCCATTGTTTTTATTGAAACTACTGAGGCACATGAGCGTACTTGCACCGTGCTTACTGTTCTAAAGTACAAATATCTAGTTCATATTATTCAAATTGCAGATGAGATTCTTAAGCCTAGAGAAGAATCTGAAGTAACTGTATATAGACATGCCATACATTAGAGTGATTTGTTGTTTATTTTCTGTTTGGGATGGAACGCTTTCACTGTAAACTTCTCTTGAGCCTGGTATTTAGTTTGCCGGTTTAAACATTTAATCAGTTCTCATTTGGATTATGCACATTGAAAAGGCTTGAAGTGATATTTACTATTAAAAGAAAACGATCTCGTCTTTTTTACAAGTAGCACCTGAAATTGCTAAACTTCCAATTGGTGAAATAATGCTTTCAGTTTACTAGGTTTTATTTCTCAGTACGTTGAAAATTGATGTTTCTTTAACAATAATAGCAATTTTGTTTGATTTTATAGTCTCCTGAAAAATAAGTTTGTCTTTAATGTTGAGCCTTAATAGCAGGGTTTTAGAGCTGTTTTCTTGTTCTATGTTTTATCCTTTGCAGTGAAGAATCTAAGATGCATAGGCACAGATTTTTAAGTCAGTAGTAGCCTCTGGGAGTTCAGCACGGTCCTGCATAGCCCAGTCTATAGAAATGCATCCTCACTTCATAATAGGCAGTTGGCAGAGACCAGGCTTGTACTGTTCAGTGAAAGTACTGGCAA
Source organism: Aythya marila (assembly GCF_965140915.1). Taxonomy (NCBI): domain Eukaryota; kingdom Metazoa; phylum Chordata; class Aves; order Anseriformes; family Anatidae; genus Aythya; species Aythya marila. Next base: position 31,375,365 of record NC_139045.1, on the reverse strand, counting down.
AAATCACATATGGTCCAATCAGCCTTATGGTTAGCATTTAAACAGTTTCTTTTGTTACAATGTATTTTATATTGTATTTTTTTTATTTGTATAGATCATTGTGAATAAAGCCTGGTGTACAAGAGGCTTAAGAAAAGCCTTGATGAGGGAAACTGTCATTTATAGTTTAATAGTTCAGTAGCTAAGAAATGTTTTATTAATAGCTAAAATCATGTGCTGACCCTTATTTCACATTAAAATGACCGGAGTTTGACACTAAGATGACAGCTGGTTAATACAGCTTGAGATTTTAAAGTGCTTGAGTGTATGTAAATATTATGACTGATCTCATAAGTGTGTTGGAAGATACTTCAAGAAATGTCCTGGTCCTAGCGGTTTATTACAGGCCCTGTTTTTTTTTTTTTGTTTGAGAATAACATTGCAGAAGATAGTGTATCTGCTGTATTCAGTGGACATAGAATAATTAGAATGTATAATTGACCACATTGCAGAAGTACGTATTTTGTACTTAACTATATTGTAGGAACAGTTGAGTTACAAATATATGCCACATACATAATTCCTTAGAATATGGAGTAAATGCATTTAATAAGCTTTCGGTTGAACTAATTGAATCACCAGAAAAATGAGGGACAAACAGTTTAAGGTCAAAAAATGTAAGTTGGTGAACACGAGACAAGATTGCTTTCTTTGAAGCTTCACTGAGTTCCAGAAAAAAGTGTCACCTTCTGCATTTAAACTACTTAAAGCTGTTAAACTTCCACTAGTGAGACCATTTTATTGCTTTTTACTCAAAACATTTTACAAAAAATGTCATGCAGTATAGCATCTTTCTTTCATATACTGTGTAATGTTCTTTTCTGTTGAAAAATACACAGAATTGTGCAGAATTGTATTTTTGACAAGAGTAAAGGATAAAAAGAAATAAGAAACAAAAATAGGTGTGGCCTTTAAGGTAGGATTTGAATAGGACAGAGCTACTAAAGAGGGCTAAATAATAAGGCTGTCCTGCCATCAGAAAATCCAGTGGGGAATTATGAGAGCTGTAATTAATGAAGCTTGTTTTGCTGCAGATTTCTCTCTCTAATTGCAAGTTGCAACATAAATTTTTCCTGCCGTGGGTGTCTTACAGGCGTCATATCTCTGGCATGCATTTAGAATATCTTAGAACGTGGCTGTTATACATGTTGAAATAGGTGTTCCTTTGGGCCTGTGTTAAGCATTCATTATTGCCATGGCTGGTTTTCAGTGGATCCACTCCCTCAAATGCTTGCATGAAAACTAGAGGTGGTGTAGGGGAAGAGAGAAGAACATGTGACAAACAATGAGGAAGGTGGCCACAGATGGTTGTAATTCTCGTAAGTCATGGCATTTGTTTTGTGATACCAGTGTTCATGAAATTAGTTGGAAACTTGCTGCCTTCAAACACATGAGCTTTAAAAGTATTGGTATTTGCAAGGCATTCCTTCTGTAAGTTCTGTTGGGTGAGAAAGTAAACACAGTGGCAGATGAGGAGTGAAAACATGTACAGGGGATCAGAAATGGTGGAATTATTGTATTAGGAAGTATATCTTAAGTGGACTTCACCTCGTGTTCCCTACATGCACATCCGTCAGCATACTGCTGCTGAATCACATAGGGGTGGAGAAGGAGCGTCAGTATACTTTGACATACTCGAGGTTCTTCAGATTTGGAAGAAACTGTCCATTGGGCCCAAAATTTAGCTTGCAGGTATGCTGGAGAATCATGAACACAAAAGAAAAATGTTGATAAATATAAAATATATATGGGTACACAGGGAGGATGACTTTTTTCCTACTGTAGTTGGGCTGAAAATTCATAAAATTGAACATGGGCTAAGAAGAAGGTGTCAAAGTGAAAATACATGGTAATACTGTAAAGATTTACACAGATCAACAGAAGAGCAGGATCTGTTGAATAATAATTGATTCTCCAAACCTTTTTAAGCACTGATACCCAAAGGAAGGGTACTAAACTAGTATTTAGTCACCTAGAAAGAAGTAAATTTAGTGGACATAGTGCCAGACACTTCTCCAATCATGCCATATATTTAGGAGTTAATGAAGTCAGTGGAATTAAGTGGCATGATCTCCAATACTGACTCACTGCTTTTAAATGTCCAGTCACCTGAGGAATTGGCAGTGTCAGGTTAGGTGCTCAGCCATGTGAGCGAAAATGCTCCTGGGTGTGGCAAGCTACCTGATCAGACTCTTGAGGCAAAATAAATATCGTATTCAGTATGACAGTTATACTAGGCAAATTCTATACCTACAGATGAACATGAACAGAATATAGATGGATTAAAAAAGTCTCCAACTGTTTTGTGAACTGAAAGGCATTCAGCTCCTTTTTGATGCGAATTTTGTGCTGTTCTGAGGCGCACAGAAGCTGACAGCCAGATTGTGATGGTGAGTTGTTAGTCAGCTTCAAGTGAAAGGTCTTGTTCAAGTGGATGACTGGAGGCAGATAGGATGACACCATGCTTAGTGATACCTTATCTGCCACCAGATATTTGCCTTGAGGGACTAATGAATGGGGTTCCGATAACAGAAGGTGCTCATGTAAAGTTTCTGGGAAAGGAGATCAACAACTTCAATTTAGCTGAAGATCTTATCTACTTGATGGTGCAGCCTGATGGATGTTCTCTACAAGTATGACAAATTAGTCATACCTCATTTTATTTGAGATAGACCTTCCTCCAGAAAGGAAGGAGGGGAGAGCATCTGCACAGATGCTTAAGTAACCAACCAAGCAAGTATGAAGTACAGCACAAGTAGATCTTTTTTTTTTTTTTTTTTTTTTTTCCTTTTCCAACTGGAAAGTGTCTTGTGACAACAGTTGATCTGAGGAATTTGTAAGTAACTCAGGAGAAAAATGTCTGGCCACAGCAGTAAACCTGCTCTTACAGAGTTGTGCTTAAACTTCCATTACCTTCTTTCAGTCTTATTTGAGAAACGTGATAGGGATCAAAGCCCTGAGATGCAGGTGAGGTTTTGAGCTCTAGTGCAATCTGTTTACAGAAATAACAAATCACCAGTCACAGGCCATGATCAATTTAAGATTTGTTTCCTCTTCTTTTGTCTGAAGAGAAGTGGAAGAGGTGTTGCATATATACACATACACCCCTATGTAGGGAAAAAAAATAAAATTATATATGCTCCCAACTTAGTTACACTAACATGAACAATGAATTGAATAATTGTAAGATAGAAATGAATAATGTTGTTGTAGCTTTGCTCTGAAATTGCATTTATGTGCAGAGGTAGCTGTGATGTGTTTATAGAGGAATCTGCTGTAACAGAAGCTTTTGTGCTGCCAAAGTTTGCAAGACTAATAATAGCAAGTAGCAGTACAAGGTTATTGTAGCCTCAAGGTGTGAGTAGTCGATGTTTTTAGGTGGATCACTTCCTTATTAGTTATTAGAGAACTGTTTCGTTGTAGAAGCCGAGTTCCATTGTATTGAGAGCAGGCAAGTGAACAATTTTCTTTGAAAGCTTTCACGAAGCTGAAATATATTTTGGAGCAAAATCTGGTACCCTTAATGAGCAGTTCAGCTGCCTAGCAGGAAGTGAGCCATGTGACTATCCACAGATAATTAACTTTCTGAACCTATGTTCAACATGACCTTACCATATTCAGCCTCCTCCCTCGACAACCTAAATAAACAAATTAGGAGCATAACTCCATCAGTAAATTAACCCAGTTAGTTTTTAATGTTGAATGGCTATTTTCTGCTTGAAAGAGCATAAAGGTAATATGTGTAGGGCTGAATCTTCCCTGTGTCATTTAACATTATGTAACTGTAACGTAAGGGGTTAGTTCCTATTCTGACTACTGCCGTGTTCTTTGCAGCAGAACTTTAGGTAGAGAGGTGTTATTTGTGGCTTTTTTTTGAAAGAGACTGTGCTGAAAAAAATCCTAATTTTTTTTTGAGGGAGAAAGGGGAGTTGATACTGACCCCCAATCCCTTCAGATTGTTCTCATGTATCACCTCCTAAAGCTTGCTGTGTTTTTGTTTGTTTGTTTGTTTGTTTGTTTTTGTGTGTGTGTGTTTTGTTTTGCTTTTATTTCCAGCCTCTAGCTAAAAATAGTTCACAAGATAACCATATTTCACTAACTCTAGTTGTAATGTGCAAGTACTTCAGTAGCACACTGGCCAAGCTTGCAGAGCTACTATGGACTAGCTTCAGGCAAGAGATCTCTTCTGAAACTGTTAAGACTTGCATACTGTAATCAACCATCCCCGAATCAGTCGTTCAGATCGTTCAAGTTGTGCACTGACTTTAATTTTTGTTGTATCAAAATATGTCTCTGATTGTAGAACAGTGAAATCAAGGTAAGAACTATGTGATTGCATGTCTTTCCATAGACTTCAATAAAGGATCTTATTAAACACAATTTCAGGGAAATCACTCATCCGGTGAATGTGGATATGGCTAGATTCTCTATTCTGGACCTATGCTGTGTTGCACCAACCAGGGCTGCCACTGTAATATGTCTGTATTACCACAGCACTGAAACCAAGCTAAGGCAGCTTGCTGAGAGGTGGAGGTTATTGGTGCAAACTTAGTACCCCAACAGTGCAATTATGTGGCATTTCGTCTCTTTGGAGCCCAGGTGGAGAGAATTCACACCTGAAAGAAGCATGAAGCAAAGTGAACCTGTGTTAGCCAGGATTAAGCTGGGTAAATGCACCACGTGGGTGTTAATTCGTAGATTTACCATACTCACTTCCCCTGCAGTTCTGTTTTTCTGCATTTCTGATTTATCATGTATGCATATTGTTCATGCCAGACAGAAGGGCCAGAAGCTATACTAGGGAGAGCAGAACTGTTTCTTTCAGAAATAGTGATGTGTTAGGTGGATTTAATGGCAGTAAAGTCTGGCAACCTGATGTTGAGAATAGATGAGTTTGACCAACATACGATCCTAGATTTGCAGTAAATCAGTAAAAATGTCAGAAGCTCCAAAATTGCCTATGTATTAAAGAGAGAATGGGATTTAGAGTACAGAGTACTGTAAAACCAGCTACATTGGCCAGTGAAAATGCTTGAGAGATGCATCTAAAATAGTAAATCTAATAAAACTGTACTAAGCAAGTATATGGATTGGATCAGAGTTGTTTCTCCACTTTCTTTAAAGTGAACAAAAAACCATCACCACCTCCTCCAACCCCCAGACCGTTGTTCTTCTACCAAATGCAGACTATCTGACTGACATTGGCATTAAAAAAAAAAAAAAAAAGGAAAAATCTTCAGGTGGTTCTTCCAAAATAGTTTGATTTGATCTTTTGAAACATGTATTTTTATTTTAAGTCACAGTAGTTTTTACACATCTTGCCTTTTTCACTGCTGTATAAAATGTTTGGTTGTATTAATTTGATACTATTTGTAACTTGACAGATGTTGTCTAGTATTTATTAAATCTGCATTATAGGAATAATTCAAATTATGTTAAGCTATAAGCTTCGATATTCTGAAAATGTTTCTAACAGTTATTTTTGTGAATTTGTTTTCAATTTCCAGCACCCGGCCTCACTGGAATAGTTGGAGGGCGCCCTAGAGTGTAAGTGATTTTTTTAATTTTAAATCAAAGTCTTGCTTTCTTAATAATGAAATTTAAGGAATTTCTGCATTTCTTGGACTTTTCAAAATAGTTTAGAAAATGATGGCTAATCATGGCTAAATAGCTTCTAAGTTTCCAAGTGTTTGCCAGGTATATGAATAACTGAAAGGTAAATGATCTGATATTTTCATTGATTTCTGATAAGATGCATCTATGATTCTTGTTTTGTGTGTCCAGGTCTCCAGTTTTGAAGCCATTTTTCTTCCATTATCCAAAAAGTGATGTCCAGGTAAGACTTGCTACTTTTTAAAGCCTGCTCTGTTTCTTTTGAAGCCATTTGAAAAAAAAAAAAAAAAAAAAGCCAACTTCGGCATTTTTTTCAGCAACTTTGAGTCCTAAAACTGCAAAATAAAATGGTAACTTTGGAAAATATCTTTCCAGATCTTCTTCCAGAGTGTTATTCACTCTTTTAGAACAGTTGAACTTGCCAACCTTGCATTGTAATTGATGCAATTCTACTCTTTGTATATGCTACTGGAAGTAGCTGTTAAACTCAATGATCTTCCTTTGATTAACACAGATTTTATCAACAGAGTTGGTTGAACCTTTTCCTTCTGACTACCCTGTCTATAAAAACGGAAGTAGACTTCTACTTGTATTGGAGAAAGTGTAAAATTTCTCCAATGACCCTATTCAGTTCATAAGAATATTTTTTTTTCAACCTGAAACACTGGTTTGGATGACAGCAATCCTAGGTGAGAAAGTACAGTGTAAGAGGAAACATTAAGCTAGAGCCCTACTTCTTTTCCATTATGCTTGTACCTATGTGTAGCTTGAAGTCTTCAAGATAAAGCAGAGGCAGAAACTGGCTTTACTGAAAATATAAAATGTTTGGATTTGTAAACGTCAGTCCCTCTTTTTCTGAATTTCATCCAACAATTCATTAAATTAAGTATTTTAATGGGAGACTGCAGGCAAAAATGCGTTATATGCCCTTCCTTTTCTGAGGCTTTTAACTGACTTTCAGTTATTGCGTACATCTTTATGCTAAGGCATCCTAATAATTGATGCAAGAGCTTTCTCACTCTTTCACTTAATTGAAAAACTGACCAAAGGACAGAATGTTGTTCTGTGTTAGACAGCAACAGACCCACAAAGATCATCTAGTCCAACAGCCTGACCACTTCAGGGCTAACCAGACGTTGAAGCATGTTATTGAGGGCATTATCCCAACGCCTCTCAAACAGTGACAGGAACAGGACATCAACCACCTCTCTAGGAAGTCTGTTCCAGTGTTTGGCCACCCTCATGGTAAAGAAGTTTTTCCTAATACCTGGCCCCAACCTTCCTGGTGCAGCTTTGTGAAGTTCAAGCACTTGTCATTTTTATGGCAGTTTATGTTTTGCTTTATATGAATGGCTTGTCTTTGCCAAGTTTAATATGTAATTATCTTCATGGAAGTTTAGCCTGCTGTTTTGTTTATCAAACTAAATGTAAAATTATTAATTAGCACTGTGTTCCAGACTTAGTAAAATGCCTGCTGAGATTAAATAGTAACCTAATTCAGCAGGGGAAGAAAGTGGTGTCTCTTACTCTTATTCCATACAGAAAATCAAATTCCTTGCTCTAAGTAACTAATCTGATGAACACACTGATATGCTAGTAAAAAAAATTTGTGACGTACTGCTGTTGAAGTGCAGCAAAGGTTATGTAAAAGCATGGTGTAAGTAATTCAAGTCCTTGGTTCAAAGTTTTAGCTGGGTATTAACAGCAAAAGTCTAGCTAGAGATTACAGAGCAAATAAGGTATGAATTAACTGCTTTTCTAGATTGGAATTTCTGTTGAAATAACCTAGTATCTGACCTAAAACCAAAAATGCCACGTAAGGAGATTTTCAGATATGTTAATGTTGTCACAGTGGGTTCTTTTGTTTTGTGTTTGATAACACTGTTCTGGATTTCAGGTTGGATTCAATATTACATTTGTTGTGTGTTGTTTTCAGGGCAATTGCATAAGAGCAGTGATTTTACCATAGGTCACTAGTGGTTTTACAGTGAAAGCACTAGTTATTTTCCAAGTGTGCTTTTTTCTTGTTTAAAATGTAACCTAGAACTTTCACCAGGAAGAAGAATCCTAGCAAGCCTACTGAAGGCAAGAACTTTTCTGAAATACTGATTTTTATCTTCTCCTTGGATGAGCACTGGAGGCCTTTGTTGCTATTAGCTGTGTTCTTTCATAAGATTTTTCTCAGACTGCTGAGCAAAATGATCTTGCATTTGCTGAGGACTGAGAACAAATGGTAGAAACTGCTGCAAACAAGTTGGTATGCACTGGGTTGCTGTAGCGGTATAACCTGGCTGTATGTCTGAGTACTTACCACTGGGCATCCTCCAATGCAGATGAAATAGATGCAGTTAATTTTTCTACGTGGTTGTGCTGTATGATGTAACCAAAGGAACCTTTGCTTGCAATGTGTGTGAATTGCCCAATCACCTAACAAAATACACTTCAGGCTGTATTTTTTCAGACTACTTGGTGTTGAGGAAGAAGAGTTCCTCTTGTGTTCTGTTCATGCAAGATGAACAGCACAGTGTCTTTTAGTTCATAGTTTCATCTCAACATAAAAATAAAACACCCAGTATTAATTTGTTTCTGATGCTACCTATTCACCTGTATTTCTGACTGATAGAGGTCATACCTGCTTGATGATGCAGGGTTGAGAAATCTCCCTTGTTAGGAAATGAAGGAGAAAAGTTATTTCTTTAGTGTGGGGGTGTAGGAATAGATTTTGAGGGGGGAAAAATGTTGGAACATGGCAGTCACAGAAATAAAATGTACAAAGCTAAATTACCCAAAACTTTATAAATATTGTATCAGATGGACTTACCAGAGCTAGAGGTGAATGCCATAACTATTCAGCCATTGTATGTGTTCCCTTACAGAATCACTTTAGTTTTTTCCTTACAACAGAGCATACAGAACAGTCACTTTACAAGTTTAAAGTACATTTCTTAATCTTTCTTTGATCTACTACAGCAATATGTTAAATTTATTCTATTATGAAAGCACATGATTTTTACGATTTCTTCCTTGTGCAAAGATATTTTTAAGATTAGAATGGATCATTGTTGTTTTTACTTTTTAAAAAGCAGGAGTAAACCTTAATCTACAAAGCTGTTACTAAAACTGTGCTAGATAATATTTCATTAGAAAAATGCTTTATTTGTGTGTTGCATTGGATTTCTGTGTAATTCGACAATTTGGAAATGGGTATTTTTTCCAGATCAGCTTGTTTTTAAATGGTCAGCATGTTGAGACATTTGAGGAAGATCTCACATTTACATCAGATGAACCTGTTCCTTATAATCCACCCAAGATTGACAGTGAATTGAAAGGTATGTTCATCTTCTCTTTGTCAATGTATCATTTGCAGTCTTTGTCCTATAAAATCAGGTACTAAATTTTGTCCATGAAATATATTTTACCTTATAATATGCATTTTAATTCGTTTTGCAAAACACTTAAGAAAAGTAGTTTAGGAAGGATGAAGATTAGCATCAAGCAATATAAAATGTATTTGAGGCTATAAAAGGGCTAACAACTAATTAACAAGTAAATTGTTAATTAAAAACAAACAAAAAAACCACCAAAGCCGTAGACCCAAGAAAACACGTGAATGCTACTTGAAATTGAAACATTGCTTCAGAGTACACAGCAAGTTAATTTTGTTAATCCAGGACATAGTTGATCTTCTCTTAGATCAATATACTTGTGTTCAGAATGGAGGGCAGACATACAGAACCTTGTAATTTGGGTAAATAAATTCAGCTATATTACATAAGTCAGGTGTTATAAAAATGAACGAGAATGGGACTATCTGGAAATAATAACTTTAAAAGAAAACGTATTAGGATAATGATCCCTTATGATCGGTCCTATTTGTCTTTTCTAATCAATTTCTCTAAAGAAGGAAAGGAAAAAACTTGAAGGGTAAACCGGTGAGCTGAAATGAGCAGGTGAGAATGTCTGCAACAAAAAGGATGTGTTCACTCTGAGTTGTTCATAGAAGCTAGGTATTAGGTGGTTTAAGAATTGCAGACACTTAGACATTTAAGATTTTCCATATCCTTTCTAATGTCAGAGCTAGATACTGTATTTCCTAACATTATAGCAGACTTCTTAATAAAGATTCTGGCTGGACAAAAAGGGAACTGTTACTCCTGCTCATCAGAGAAATTACATAATTAATTTAAAGCTCTGAATAGACAGTTTCAAACCTAAATCAGTTGACTTAAAATAAAGATTTATTTTTCTAAATAGTTAAATATATTAATGTTGAAAGTAATTTAGGTATTTAACTATGTGTATACTCAAAAATATATATTTTCTAAAAGAATTAGATTGTAGCATTTTGGTGCATTCATATAATTTATTCTCTGTTCCAGATGAGTAGTATTTCTCAAAACTGTTATAGGATTGATAACTGTGACTTAGTTGGGGGTGTTCTGTATCATGTAGAGAATTTTTCAAATACATTTGTGGCTATTTATTGCAATTTGAAAGTCACTGATACTGAATGCCTGCCTGCAGCCTGTGAATTCTTTTTCTCCTGATGCATGATCTTTTCACGCATCACTTCATTGAAGTTTTTTGTGTACCCACAAATAATTGTAGATCTTCAGTATGTTTTCAGCTCTTGATTCTTTCTGTTGCAAATCAAAGTTTGTATCGAAATCTCTAAATGGGAGTCCAGTGAGGGCAGAGTAACATCAGCCTGAGTGAGTTAAGGAGTAGGAAGTCACTGCTGTGTTTAACAGAAGGTTAACAAAGTTCCTGATTTTTTTTTTCTTTTTTTTTAATTCTTTATCTCAAGGCGACTGCATTGCTAAATACTGGAGAAACAAAAAGTTCTTAGACTCCTTGTTTTTCTCAAATGCCTTCTTACCATTCAAGTTACCTCTCTGAGGTGCCTGACATCAGCATTTAAGTACTGAATTCTTCAAGCTTTATTCAGGCAAAACTCCTGTTTTGAGGGTCAGCAGAGCTCTGATTCCCCTGAGAAAGACCTCTAAACTTTTGCCCTTAGTTGTAAATAGAAATGTTTTCTGCCTGTGACAAAGTACCTGCTTATGTGGCTTAACGCATGGACAACATGCATGAGAAATAGACAGATGGGTTAGACTGTGAGAGAAGTAACTTCTGCTAAAACATTTTGTCAGCATTTAGTAAGGGGGGAAGTATTTTCCTTGGTTTTGTTGTTATCTCAAGTGTGAGGGACTGTTAGTTGTCTTTGAACAGATAAGAGAAATATGCGAAAATGGATTTCAAAAATGCTGCTAGATGTGGTTCTGGGAGGGCAGAATTTGAAATTACCGTTTGCCCTAGCTTCGAAGAGAATTCTTCTGTAGATTTAAGATGTTTATTAAATGAAAACAGTTTCCTGATAAACAGATCATGGAGGATAAATCAATTAGGATAATAATAAATGAGAACATCAGAACACTATCTTGAACTAGTTTTGTTTAAATGGAGACTGTCAAAGACTGTGTGAAATGTTGATGACTTCTACATCTTACATAGTTTGAACGCCATTCACATTTCAGCCTTTGAAGAAACACTTTTTGTTTGAATTACGGATTGAATACAATTATTTAAAATAGATATCTGTGGTGTACAGAGTATGGTAGGCTTGTTCAAAATAAGGAATGAGCCTTAAGTGGACTCTTTCAGATCCTCTTTTGATGTAGATGTTTAATCATAAATAATATTCCTCAGTTAAATAAATACACCCTTTAGTATTACCTGGCAAGCTTCATTGCACACTTCTGCTTGCTTTTTTCATGGAAGTGAGTATGGAAAATATTGAGCTCTTAACAAACCTCTTACGTTAACTCATTTATTGTATATTGTTACCATTTCAATGATTCTTTGCTGGTAATACATGAAACTTATGCTAGACTAAGCTATAATCACTTTCAGCTCATGTGAGCATTCAGTAATTCTCTGTAGACAGAGTGGAATTGAAGGTGGTGACTGTTTGCCTGAGGCTGGTTTTACATCGTTACCTGCCACAGTTCACAAAGTGCACATTTACCCATGCCTTAATAGTAGGTACACTTTAAATTGAACTTACTGCTGTGTTAAACTTAAGTATAATTCAAACATTCATCGGTATCTTGAGGATGAATTTAAATTAACAGGTGTTGTTACACTGGTGAATATTTCTCAATGTGCCTCTGGCCAGTACTCCATCTGTGGCACACCTACAGCATAACATCTTAGTATTGGGTCTTTTACTCTCTAAAATTAAACAAACAAAAAACAGCAGTTGTTTGCTATTCTCAGCAGAAGCAGTAATGATACAGACAAGGAAGACTGACGGATTTTCAAATTGCATTGACAGACAATTACAGACAACTGAAGGTTATCCAGCATATTTGATTTTCAAGACCATTGTTTCACTTCCTTGAAGTTTGATTTTTTAACGCATTAGACTGAAAATGTGATAACTGTGTGCCCTGGGCTAAATTTTCCTTTCTTAAACAAACAAACAAACAAACAAAAAACAACAGATAAAAGACAGTTTTAGATGTTTGTCAGTTTCTTCTTGTGGCTGCTACCAACAGTTGTTTCACCAGAAACTGTGACAGAAAGCAGGAAGGATGCCACTTCTGTTGCATGAATATTCACTCTAATGGGAATTCTACGTGCAAGAGTGTAGAATGTATTACAGATATTGGCACAGGGGTGTCAGGAGAGCTGATACGTCCAGACGAAGTTGGATCAGAAGCAAAGCAAGTTGGAAATGCCTGGATTCTCTCTGCTTTTATATATCTATAGATCTATAAATCTATAGATTTATATCTATATATCTATATCTATAGATATATATAATATTAAAACCTACGCTTCAAGTTTCAGTGTTTGAGCTGCTATCAGTGAATAACTGAAACTTGGTAGCAAGGTAAGCACTTCACCTCTCTCCTTTTGAGAACAGAGGTGGTGGCAGCCTACTAGTTACTAATCAAGAATTGCAAGGGGTCTGTAAGTGTGTAACTAAACCATCAAACCTTGTTTAAGGTTTCATCAGGATTGAATTTCTGGATTTGGGCATGAGTAGGATTGCTTTTATTTTCATATAAATGGATAAAAATAACACTTTGTGTTCAGTAAAGTACAATGATACTCAATCTTCATGAAGACTTGAAAATGTAATGTTCCAGACAAGTTTAAAAAATAAAAATTCAAGACTGCCTTCCTAGCGTATGCATTTATGACCATGAAATACCTTTTCTTATATAACACTAAGATATTTACAAAATCAGCTATTTGAGAAATAAATTTTCATCTATGCAACTGAATAATCCCCCTTCATAGCAGCACGTATGAAAGTGAGAGAGACACGTCTTGAAATGGTCTTTTAAGTTAGGACAGTTTTCTACACACAACTAATTATCAAGACATCAGTAGCTGCATGTGTTTTCCATCTGTACTGGAAGCAGAGAGATTTGTGTGTTAAAGGGACAACAGTTGTCAGCTAGTCAAGAAATAAGTAGCTGCTAAGCCACCTTCATGGATACCACACTGTTAAAATGGAGAGGAATTTTCATATTCAAGAGTGGTGGAAGGGGGGGATGCATGGCACAATGTTCAGCTGTATAAAGGTAAAACGGATTTAGAAGAAAGGTCAAAAATGATCAATTTTCGTAATTTTCACCCTAGCTTCACAACTTGTCCTATAGGTGTTCCAGTAGGAAGAAAGCTTTTAATTTTTTTTCTCAAGAAAATACTACAAACAATGCAGAATGCCAACACTTTAAAGGCAATTACTTCAAAATGTACCATTATTTGTAGCTATCATTAATATGCCTTTTTTTTTTTTTTTTATATATATTGTATAGATCTGCCAAGTGGTCCCCATACTTATCGCTTAGAAGATCTTGCCTATACTAGAAGTGGAGACAAAGGCAACTCTGCAAACATAGGTATTTTGCTTTATCTTTCTTTCTAAAGTGATGTAAGACTTTCAAATAAGAGTTAGGCATCAAGTGATCTTAATTTTGGGGAAATCTCTTACAGAACTTGATTATTTTATTGCCTCGGTACTCAAAGAAAATGTAATCCATATAAAACAAGGATCTTAATGATGAAATATCTGTAGGTCTATGTTCAGTAACTGTTTGAAATCTGGGGTATTAAATAATATCTTTATCATACTTCAAAGCTTCGTTTAGGGTTGCAAAGATCAAGCATCCCAAAGTTAGGAGATGCCTTTTTTTTTAAGGTTTCCTTTACATGTTAGTTGCTGCTACTTCCTGTATCTGTTATGTAATGTAATCTCTTGGTTGTCTGAACATGTGTAATATCTCTACATGTGAAGTTTATAACATGTATATGGCTAAAACATCAATAGTGTTAGGAAATAGCAAAGTTGTTCTTGCATGTAAGAGAATGTTTAATTAAGTTAATCCAAATGGTGTATTTCAGTATGAAGTCTTTACATTTGATTGTGGTGCTTCTTGCATTATTTAATAATTCCTTCTATTCCTTACTTCTGCATGCAACAATTGGCTCTCTTACTTGTTGGAAGATGAGAGCGTGTGGTGTTCAAAGCTCAGTATGAATTAAAAGGTGCGTTTGGGATTTGATTTGCTATCAGCTGTCACGCTAAAAACTGATAGTTTGTTCATTTATATTTAAGGAATACAGTTCTCTTGTCCTTGTTTTTGAAACCTTTTTTGGTTGAAGAATAAATGATTTTTTTGTTTTTGTTTTTTGTTCAATTTGTAGTTGACCATTATTGCAGTATATCATCTGCAAATCATAAACGATGCATACATTGCTAATAGACTTGCCCAGAAACAAAGAAACTAATCCTTTATTAAAGAACAACAGCAAACTTGACCTATGAGATGAAATTAACTTTGAAGTTCTCAGATAAAAAGATCTGTGACGCAAATCTGCTTTCATGACCATGCTGTGGAACCTTGGCTTCAACATACAGTTATCTGAAGCTTATCAAAGCATACTTACAGCAATAAAAACTTAATTATAATTTCTTGCACTTAATCATTAGTGGGGCAAGAACCAAAGCTTCAGTCACCAAGCTCACAGCTGATCAGATTATGCCTTGTTACGGTTAATTGCAATTACTTTTCGAAATCACACAAGCCATTTAGGGGAAGAGAGCTGCATGTGGGTTGTTCATTGGTATCTTGTTGGTTTTTCTTCAGGTGTTTTCCAGTGGCTGGGACCACTTGCATCCAGAAAAATAATGGTTACTATCATGTAGTCTTGGAGCCTTCTTCCATATCATGCTCCTCACAATCTCTCTGCTGACAGAGGGAAAGCTGTTGTGCTACTTTATTCAGGAGCTCATTAAAGAGGATCCATATATACAGTTTCAATTGAGAGGATGACTTCAAGTCAGTTTTGAAAGGATAATTTCAATTTGGTTTCAATAGCTCATATTCTAACTCATGCTAATCATACCTAACAGGTGTCATAGCACGGCATCCCCTCTACTATCCATACCTAAAGAAAACTTTAACTGCTCAAGCCCTGGAGAACTACTTCCAGCACCTTTTAGAGCGAGAAAAACCCGAAGAAGAACTAGTAACAAGGTGAGTAGCTAGCTGTGCAGTTCAGTTGTAAAATAAATACATGATGGTATCAGAAATTATTTTAAAGGATATTAACTTAAGTTTTGCAAACCTGTGTATATTTAACATTTAAGTGTCTTCCTTTGCATTTTTTTTAAATAACCACCTGAGGGGTAGTCATGGGAAAAGAAAATGAATGTATGAATTCAGTTCCCTCCTAAAGTTGGACAAAGGGAGTAAAACAGTTCATTTCACATTTCGCATCCTAATCTTCTGCCAGTAGACAGCATACGTAACATTTTTGTTTTCATGCTACTGTGGGATGATGCTCAGATCTTTTCTGGGGACTGGCAAGTAAAACATACTTATGTTCTTGTAGAATGAGGTAATAGTGCTTATCCATATATGTCCAGTAAAAGTCAACAGGTTTTAACTTTGGTGTCTCATTAAAAACAAACAAGAACTTTGTTCTAATAAACTCTCCAGTCTTCTAAAACCTGTTTTGATATAGAGTCAATTACTCTGCAACAATAGACATTCTGCCAAAATCATGTATTTCTGTAGGTGCTGGGAAACTATTAAGTGTCTTTTTGCTTGTTCAGAGAGCTTGAGTCAGAAGGGTGCATTTCAAAGTTCAGAGTGTGGTGCTATTTTAATTCTTGATTTTGTTAGTTGTGCTGTTCTTTCTCTTGATAAGCAGATCAATGCACTTGATGCACTTGCCCACTGTTTCATAAGTGCTAAGAAATCTATGGATCTAGTGAATTCTAATATCAAGAAAGAATTGAATTTCCTCTGAAACAGAGTGGAGATAGGAGAAAAAAAGTTAGGCCTCCTAATTATACATACAGAAATTGATACATTATGGTTCCTTAATGCTGTTTATGTTCATACATAGAAGTTGAAATTTGCTGTGTCTGTGTAAAGCCAATTGATTTTGATTAATTAATTAATTAACCTGTTCCTGGTTTTGGCTTCCTTTAATGATGTGATAATGGAGTTCTGTGAGTGAATTGAAAAACTGCTGGGGTGCTGAGGGGGGGAATAGATCCTTATGTGAAAATGTTTAGAACTATGATTATGCTCACGTGCTTCAGACTCTGTAGTTGCTTTTGAGTTATTTATTTTTAGTTTTTACTGTCATAAAAAGGCCTATCCTATTCTTTCATTTTTCTTCATTTCAAGTGTGAGTGTCTTAAAAATATGTATTATTTTTGATATTAAAAACATACCAGCCGCAGTTCTGCCTCAGTACAGACCAGACATTGTCAGCCAGTTACCTTTCATTCTTTTTCCTTAAGGCTATTTAAATAGATATACCAAACCAGAGTAAAAGAGGAGATTATTTTTGATAGAGATCACTGAAAGCTTGGAAGTTTCCAAGTTTTCAGGTAACAAGGTAACAAAACATAATCATTCAGGGATAAAGACAAGTCTATGCAATTGCCTTCCCCCTCACCCCATGGAGAGTAACTGTTGTACCTCTCAGCAGTTAATCAGAGTTTTTCTGGTGCATAGCAGTGACGTGCAAGCTCAGCATGGAAAGTTAGACTAATCTAAGTGAAGCTAAGGAACAGAGTTGAATGCAGACAGAAATTGGCTCTAAATTCAGAAAAGGATGACAGTCTTGAATTCTGCGTATGTACATACAAGTCTTCTGACAGGTACTGCCTTTAAAAATAACATCAATGCTACAGTAAGGTGCAGGGTAGCCACAAGATCATGTGAAAGACATTTTTTTTTTAATGCATGTGAAAGACTTTTTCTTTAGGCATTTTGCCCAATCTCTTTCTAAGACTAGGTTATGTGTGGTGTTGCATATACGAGTCTTCAGAAATGGAGAGGTGGTCATTCTAAAGAAGTACTAGAGAGTGACTATGATTGGAGAAGGGAAAGTTCCTCAATAGATAAAACTTGACTAGCTTATTTTATAGCATTTTCCATACTGATAACTTGCTCATCTCTTATCAGCACTGGAATTATACACAGCTTTCATCATCAATTCTGCAGTTACATATTTCCATTATATAGGGTTGTATCTCTATTAAAACTTCTCACAGATACACTTCTTTTTGAGGATTTTTGAAGAAACGGAATAAGAAACTTTTCATTTCTGGTCTCAGGTCAGTTATTTAAGAAAGATTGTCCATTTATCATGGCAGAACTTGCTGCTTTTGTCTTCTCTCTCTGAAGTATGGTTATCTTCTCTGTCTTTTGAGAACATTCTAGTGCTCAGAAAAACAATATGACAGCTGATTGCTTTCTATGGGATATTTTTACTAGGAGCTGAGAAACAAAATACTTCTCTGTGGATACAGATGCTTTTAAATAGATTTTTGTATATGTATTTATTATGCGGGGAAAAAAACACCTCATGTAGCTCTCTACAGTATATTTCATCTGCAAGCATCTTTTTTAGTCTATGTATTCAGCTTCTGCTTCTTTCATACAGGAGGAATGATGTCTTTTTATCAATACAAATGCAATAAACAATTTTTATAACATTATAATTTCTGTGTATTTTCACAGGAAATTCACGGGGAAACATAACTTCTTTGAATTAGTATGGACAGCACTTTAGGGGAAGTAGTTAAGCAGTCCCCCCTGTTGAGAATAAGTGTAGGAGTTTAGCTACAACGGTGAATTTTCATTATTTTATTGGTTTCTGTCACAGTCTTATTCTTCGAAAAGTTTGTTTTCTGTGCTCTTAAGAAGCAGCTCTTAAACATTATGCAATCGTGCAATTCAATCAAAAGCTTTCCTTTTAGATCTCACTCAGTTTAACTTAAATTGTTTAATGATGTTGGGTAAATGCATGGCAGTATGATTGGTGTATTGTTGCTGCTTAAGACTATTATGATGGTTGTTTCTTTGTAGGTTTTTCAGGGTAAAACTTTTCAGTCTATTGTTTTGGTAGACCTCTAGTTTTCATAGCATATTGTCATTTGTAATTTGCATAGGGTTTTTTAACCAAAAAATTTGCAAGGTTATCTGATCCTTGCTGTGTGATTGATTATGTTATTAAATTTAATCAGTTCCATAGATGACTTATTGTTGAAATTGCTTTATTTTTCATCCGCCTGTTTGGTAGAGCACTGTTGGATTAATAATTAAAAAATAATTTTTAAAAATAAAATAAAATCCTGCTTTCCCAGTGAATATGCCTTTTACGCATGATAATGTTGCCTGGCAACCAGATTTAAAGGAAGGTCAACAGAATGAGAGCAGCAAATTTCTTGCTAATAACAGCTAATAATGTTAATAATAAATAAGAATGAAAGAGTAGAAAGAACAATGACAAATCACTTCCTGGGAGTTGTGTGCAGATATACTGATTGGTGCTTGCAAGAGCATAATGAGAATGAAGTGTTTGCCAGGCTGTTCAACAGAATCATAGGTTGACCACATTTGCTTCCATGAAAGGTTTAGGGCATCTCCCCAGGACACAAGGGCATGCTGAGTAGTGAGTATCAGCAACAGCAATAATTTTCACAGCTCTAAAAAAGGGATTGGAGAAAAACCTCAGAATGACAGAATCTGCTGTACAATAGAGCTTCAAGAAATTACATCTCTTTTGGAGCACAGATTTTGAAGAATCTTTTGCAAACAGATGATTATCAGATAGATGACTAAAGAAATGTGGGCAGCGTTGGAGGAAATATGATTTAAACTGTGGCAGTCAAACGTTCAGAGACACAGTAAGAGTCAGATAAGGTCTTTTTTCAGTCACTCATCTTGCTGATGTTCTGATGAAATCTTTTACTAAGGGAGAAAAAGGGAAAACCATCAAGTCCTTAGATAAATAAAATATTGCAGGAAGGCAAAAACCAAGAAGCACTGGAAGAGTACAAGGAAGTAGACAAAACACTGAAAAACTATGAAGGGACAGGAAAATAGAAATATGATATAGACCTATTTATGGAATTTGAAATAGCTTTGTTAGGAAACCACAAAGCCATTTGACAAACTTCTACAAAAGTTTCTGAATTGGAACTGCACTAGCCAAAAGCAAGGATGGAAAAACGCTTACAGTGGCGGTGGAACAGAAAAATGGGTCAGTTACACTAAAATAAAATAATTTTATCTTAACAAAGCACATGGCTCCAGCAGAGTGTTGAAGTGTAGCTTTACTTGTTGTTTGTTATAAAATTCTCTGTTGTTAGTTGTACAAGTTTGAGTTAGTGACTCATAGTTATTTCTCAGTAATGGAGAGCATGACTTCCAAATCAGCTGGCAGTCATTGTCAGCAAAACTGAGTTCTGGGAACTACGTGATTGTATTTTTCAGCATTGGAAGTAGGAAATATTAAAAATACTTCCTTCTGTCCATTTTTGTTAATTCACACTGACTGGATTTGAACCTCTTGCCTATGGAACTTTCTATATGGAGAAGAAAGAGGGAAGGAGCAGGAAACTACCTTCCTAGAAATCATTGAGTTTTGAAGTTGAATAATAAGAGACTGATTGCTTTATGATCCTCTTTTAAAACTGTCAGATACAGTTGATTTGGGGTAAGGGTGAGGAACAAGAAGTCAGGGAAAGCCATGGTTAACCATCAGTTAACTTTTAGACTTGATTCATCAGTGAGGATGCTACCATGAGCATCCAAACTTTTGCATGTTGTCTTTTTTTTGTTTTTGTTTTTGTTTTTTGTTTTTGGGGGTGTTTTTTTTGTTGGTGGTGGTGGTGGTGGTTTTTTGTTTGTTTGTTTTTCTTGTTTTTTTTCCTCCAAAATCTCCTGGAGAGAAAGAAAAGAAAAAAGTAAACTTTATTTTACAGGTACGAGTTGCCAGGAGTCCATGGATTAAATTTTGTTCTGAAGAATTCCCTTGGTGGTGGTGGCATAGCATCCCTGAGAAGTGACCCACAGGCATGTATTGATTTAATGCAGTTTTATCTTCTGTGACTAGGTATCACACAGTCTCTTCCAGCTTTATGAGCTGGAACTGTAAGCTTTTGTTTTTGACTCTGTAGTTCCTATTCATTTCCTATTAGTGTACATTATCTACATCATTGTTTTAAGGTTTGAAAACAGCATAGTGAAGTAGAGAGTTGATGTAGAATATCTGGTGAAAAAGGTACGTACAAGATAACTGATCTGAAGATTCTCTTAATAGTTTGTCCTTACCTGTGGTTTTAGATGGACCAAGTAAATTAGCTTTTCAAAAGGCTGTTTTGGAGAATACAAATTTACTGCACAATTCTGATGGTGTTTCCTAGTACACAGAAACCATCAGCTATGCACTGACTCCTCTAGCTTAAACCATAATTAATATAGTTAAATTATTATTAATATAAATCTGAAAGAGATACAGATATATAGATACGTATCTGAAATAGATACATAGATCTTTTGTGTTGACCATATTATGCGGATTATTATGCAAATTATTTTTTTGCAGGTGTACATTTTGATTATTAAATATTTGAGACATCTAAACCTGATGATGAGATCTCTTAACATGGCAGTCCTATAGCTACAGTAAAGCATAGTTCTGCCACTACAGGCTGAGAAATGCTCAAGTGTACAAATAGGATAGTCAATAGGTTTGTTCACAAAGTGAGATGATGCTAGGTATGAATTGGACAGCAGAGCTGAATAATAATCAATAAATTGATTTTAGCAGTAGGTAACAAATTGAAAGAACTATTCAGTCTTAAGGATTAAATGCTTGAAGACTCAACTGTGTAGTATTTCTTACTTATTTGCCTCACTTGTGAATTAATGTAATAAAATGAAAAGGTAAACGTAGCATATGGAAAAAAGTGTAATTTGAGTGAATATATAATCCAAGTCTCGATGAAGAACTCACCCAAAATCTGTATAAAGGTATATAGAGGTAAATACACATTAAACATACAAAACATTCTGAGTTCTTACACTGATGAAAGGACTCTTACACTGATAGGAAAAAAAATAAATCCCATATGAAACAGTTTTGATTTACGAAGGTTATATATTTAGATAGAATGGTGATGTGTTGCTTATCTTTTTTTTTTTTTCTTACAGGGCAAAGCACTCGGGCAGATGCTGCTGGATTTCCAGATTAAAAATGTTCCTGATTTAAAATCACTGATAGAATAACAGGTGTTTGATACATATATATTTTTTTTTAACACTGAGCAGTATAAAAATACTATAAGCAAGAACTGGCTTCTTAAGTCAGACTTATAAAAGTCACAGAGGATAAAGTAGTGACAATTCTCTCTGAGGCTTAGCTTAAATGGCACAGATTAGCAACTGTTTTGAGTAATAGCAGACTAATAGCTTTGTCTGTGACTGATAACATTTCCTGTCTAGATAATACATTGGATGAAGAGTTAATTTATTTCCTGTAAAATAGAATTAAACAAATTGCAACATTTAATTATGAGACAAGATAATCTTTGTTCCAAGATGAAAAAAATTGCCTCCTGTTCCGTTCATCTCTTTTCCTTCTCTAAATCTTTATTTAAAAACTAAATGGACTGATATAGTTGAACTCCTGTCAACTGTATTTGACCTGCACATAAAGCGAAGTTAGGTAAGCTGATGTGCGTCGCTAAGAAGTTAGCGCTGGAGAACAGCTTTCCCTATAGAATCACAGAACCACTAAGGTTGGAAAAGA
Source organism: Aythya marila (assembly GCF_965140915.1). NCBI lineage: Eukaryota > Metazoa > Chordata > Aves > Anseriformes > Anatidae > Aythya > Aythya marila. The sequence goes on along the minus strand of NC_139045.1, from coordinate 31,353,570 downwards.
CCTCCAAGATCACCTGGTCCAACTGTCCCCCTACCACTGATGTTACCCACTAAACCATGTCCCTAAGCACAAGGGCAGTATAGGGCAGTAAAGAAATGTAATGGTAACAATTACATATTGACTGATAGTAAATACTGACCTTTGCTGGTGATTCACTGAACTGCCAGCACTTTGTCCCATTAATGACAGATTTCTTTACTATTCCCAACATCTCAGTGATGAATCCATCAGTTGAAAAGCACTAACCAGTAACAAATTGTGATCCTTGGTAAGGGAATCAATTGGAAAATGCAGACAGGAGAACGGTGTGAGCTACGCTATCTGCTCGCTCTCTCTTGTGATGAGGTAGTTCTAGCAGGGAGAAGGGGGGACCAGGCAGTGCAGGTGTGCCTTGTTTTCTTTCAGGCCTGCTAAGTCTTTATTTTGTGTACCAGAGCCCTGTCTGGATTAAGTCTATTTGGCTGTCATTTGCATTGCATTTCCCACAGAATGGTCTGCAAGCCTTCTACAGAAAGGTTTGTCTCCTGCTGTGAAGGAGTCCTGTGCTGAATGAAGTGCACTCTTGTTTCTGTTCTGACTGCCGGTTACCACCATTTCCTTTTTTGCATCCAACCTTCTCCATAGCAGCAAAATATTACTACCATGCTCAAACTAGGGTACTCCTAGACCATTTCACTTAAATAAGCAAGCAGAAACTCTGAGATCCTCGTCATGCTGCTTATGGCAATATCTGGATGCAACTTCTCTCCTAATAGCTGTCTGTATTTCCTCCACAAAAGCCATATGAATATTACTCCGTATGTTCAGATGTATTTTATTCAGAAGTTAATCTTTCCCTTTATTTTGGGGAGACTGTATTACTTGTTTAGTGCTGACAAAATGAGGTGTTATTATTAATATCGTGGAAAAAATATGAAGATAAGTATTTTGTAAACTTCACCAAAACGCTTCAGTTTTAGTAAATCTCAGTCTGTGCTATTATTATTCATTTCCTTGCTTTTTGATTTTAATGAGGACTGCACAAGGAATTGTTCCCACCTTTTTCTGTGGTCTTGTTCATTTGACTTGAAGGTATAAGTGAAAGCATTATCCATCTAAACATGTTACTCTGTTAGCCAGTTGAAAGTTCTACCTGTGTAATCATCACGGTTCAGTCTATTTGTCACGAAAAATGAGTCAGTACTTCATTGCAGAAAAATATCCAACTTTATAATTTTAAAGGGAAAAGGGTGTGCTGTTTTTATCATGTTTACATTCATTGTTCATACAGAAAACTTGTTAATAATTTGGAAGCCTGTTAGTTTAGCAAAACATAAAAATGTATTGAGAGGAAACTGAAAAAAAAAAAAAAGTGATAAACCTCAATAGCAAACCTACAAGGATAAAAAAGGCTACAGTAAATATACATGTATGTAGTTTACTGTATATGCTGCTTAAGTGACTCTGTAAATGTGTATGCAACTATTTTAGAATTAAAGTATACATTTATAAGTATTAATTTGTTCAAGTCATTTAAGTTGTTTCTTCTTCTGGAAGACAGTGGTACTTAGTTCAGAGGTTCTTAATGTTCTGTTTGGGGGTTCTTTCACTTATTTGCAGTTTCATGCTTTGCCTTGTTGGTTCCCTTCTTCCTTCAGAGTTTATCTCTTGTGTCCCTGGTCTTTGTTAAATACAAAAACTGAAAAGAGCAATACGATGTTGTAGAGGGTTGGTCATTTACAGCTCTACAATAGAGTCTGTAATTTGTTTAAAAGAACTGTACGGTGTTCAAGTGGATTGGATATGGGAATACAAAGGGGTTTTTTATCTGTGGAATTGCCCTTTTGGATGCTGTGAAACCATCCTTCACAAACATGTTTTCTGTCCATTATTTCTTTCAGTGCACCAGCTTAAATGGAGTGGCATTTCCTTTCAGATACTTTTCTTGCAAAACATATCCTCCAGAAATCCCTATCCAAAGTTTTTATCCCCCTTAGTATGTTCTGAATTCACGATCCTGTACTTGTTCCAGCAATCCCAGCTGACCTGAAAGCTTGTTAAAGCTGCATTTGCTTGTTAATCTACAGTAGAAACTGAGCAATTGAAAACAAAGTTTGATTAAAACAAATTGTACTGGAAGGTGAGCATGCATGCAGCCAGCATTGGCTTAACTTCAATCAGTTAACAAATGCATTTCACTTGCTTGTTAAACCGGGGCTGTTCCTCTTATAGGCAAGTACTCACCTTCCCTTCCAATTGCCTTTCTTTCCTGCTTTTTCCCTGTTGTGTTAGCTGTGAGGGCAGGATGGAAATAATAATGACTAAAATTCTAAAAACAAGGATCCTTCTAATGGCTTTCAGTGTAATGGAAGCTGGCTCACACCTCTTACCTGGGAATTTGTTGTGCTGCGGCTCAAATGCAATACAAAACAAAGGCTGCATTTTCTTTTTCACCTCTGAAAGCTTCATTACTGTATCTTACCTAAATCTCAAGAATAAATCATGGGGTCTATCATGAACTTACTCTATAGCAGCTAGCAGTCCAAACAAGTACTTTGTTTCCTGTGTTATATTTAATACTTCAAATGATTTTGCCAGCTTTCAGGCAATTTAATCTGTCTAATGAAGGTATAAAAGTTACAGCACAAAAGCAATCCAAGAGGATGGGAAAGAAGTCAGCCATTGGAGTCCCAGTTTGAGGCAAAAAAGTATATTTTCAATTTAGCCATCTCCAGTGAAACAACTCTTACATTATTATTATTTTTTTTACCTTTGAACAGAGGAAAAAAATAATGGCAAGTATACATTTAAATTTTGTTTTGCATGGTGGCAGTTTGAGAGGGGTGTTGCAACCCTTGGAATTTGACTACAGAAAATGGCATGTAGGTTTTCCTTTCAATATTCTGAATGGTTTAATTCAGCAATGAGTTCATTATTGTATTAAGCATAATTCAGAAATGAGTTTGTACTAAGTGTTTTGCATAGTCAGACAGTTTCAGGGTAGTGATGAAGCATTATTGGGATGGCGTTTGCTTGCTGCCACTGTGTGTGTTTAGCTGGAGGAGTGAAGCTCTTTCACAGATCTTTCGGCTGTGTAGTGCTCATTGCAGGTGGGGTTCTGAACCTGTAGGTAAGTGGTTTGGGGGGCAGGGAGAGACAAAGCTCATTAGTGCTTTGGGTATGAGGAAACTATCACTGAAGAAATGTCACACGGATCACCTTATTTCTTTGAAACCCTCCCTTGGAGTAAAACTTCAAGTCTCCTCCTCATTGTGATTCCTCTTCTTCGGTTTCATCCTGGCTTCCTCTCCGGATTTACTTGAAATGGGCCCTGGTGATTTTGGGGATTAAAGCTCACTAATGTTAAGAAAGCAAACAAAGGATGCCTCCAAGTAAAAGATCCAGTTAGGAAATAGCGGTTTCTGTCAGGGAGTTAGCTGAATTCCTCTCCCTTCTGTTGTGTAGGTCATGTTTTTAATCTCTTATTTTTCTCCAAAACTTTAAAAATGTACTCAAATGCAAAGAAAAAACTCTGTGTCTGTTTTTATTGACTTGTGGGCATGAGCAAAAGCCTCAGACCTTCCAAATATGTTTTAAAATCCAGACATTTAAAGATCTTAAGTAGTTGCATGGCTGGTGGCTAATCCACAGGGTTCCTACCACCACCGTGAACCACATCTATGAGGTATTTCCTCCTTTGTGAGGGGTGTGAGATGCAGGAGGGGGCTTGAAAGAGACCTAAGCCTCTGTTGCATAAAAATTTGGCTGAGACTCTCCAGAGAAAATCCCAAATGCCTGATCCCATTGATTACAGGCCAGAGCCCCAGCACTTGTTACCAGTTGCTAAACAAGGTTACTGTGGACCTCTCTCTGCAGCTGAACCATGCACAGAATAACCTGGAGTTTCCCAGGAAGCTCCTTTTCTGCTGGGATCAGGAGGAAAGGGGGAGGGTGATACCAGTGCTCGTTTCCTGTTGATGAGCAGCAGAGGAACCCACACCCATGACCCATTTTCTTCACTGGGGAGTGGTGGAAAAATTGCTCTGGGTCAATGATAAGCTTCATCGGTCCTGTCCCCAGGATCCTCCCTGGGCCTGGCCTCAGGTGGTAGGAGGCTCTCACCTGCCGGGTCCTGCCTGTCCCCTCTGCCTTTTATTTGTGCCGGGGATGTCGAAACGTTTATTTATTTATTTATTTATTTATTTTGCTGGAGTGATTGAAAGGAGTGGAGTGATTGAAGGAGTCGTACTGCTGGAGAGCCTTATAAGCAGCGTCTTGGCCTGAAGCCACAGTGCAAGTGGATCACAGAAAGCAAGTGGGGAGCAAAAAAGCACCTTGCTGTGTGAAATGGGTTTGTCTCCGGTGAGGCGGGGTGGTGTTAGACACCAGCGTTGCTCCTGCTTCGCTGATACTCCACGGGGCACTGCAGCAGCCACGGCCAACCTGCTGGAAGGCGGCGGGATGGGGAAAGCCGCACCTTCAGCCACGGCGGGTTGCAGGGACCGGGGGGGGACTGTGGATGCAGAGAGCGGCGGCTCCGAGGGCAGGATTTACCCCTCGGCTCCACCAAGGCGGCTCCCCCGGGGCCGGGCGGGGCGGTCTCTCCCCGCTCGCCTCCCTCGGCTCGCCGCTGGCCCTGTGGGCTGGCCCCGGTGGCCGCCCCGCCCCGCCGCGCCCGGCAGCCTAGAAAAGCGGGGCCGGGGGCCGGGGCCCTTTCGGCGGCGCCGAGGTGTCCCGCGGCCGGCCGGCCATGAAGAAGGCGGTGCCGCAGGCGGCCGCGCTGCTGCTGGAGAAGCTGCTGCTCCTCGCACACCTCCGGCCGCTGCCCGCCGCCGGCACCGGCACCGACACCGACCGGGGGGAGCCGCCGCCGGCAACGGCACCGGCACCGGCACCAGCACCGCCCGCCGCCGGGTGCTTGCAGCGGGGCGACCTGCTGGAGGTGCCGCGCACCCTCTTCGTCCACTTCGGCATCTACCTGGGCGAGAACCGCGTGGCACACCTGATGCCCGACATCCTGCCCGCCCTCACCGACGACCGGCGGCAGATCCAGCGGGTGGTGACCAACAAGCGCCTCATCCTGGGCGTCGTCACCAAGACGGCCAGCATCCGCGTGGACACGGTGGAGGACTTCGCCTACGGCGGCAGCATCCTGGTCAACCACATGGACCGGCTCTTCAAGGACCGCCTGCTGGGCAGCGAGGAGGCCGCCCGCCGTGCCGAGAAGCTGGTGGGAGCCACGGCCTACAGCCTGCTCTGGAACAACTGCGAGCACTTCGTCACCTACTGCCGCTACGGCGCCCCGGTCAGCCTGCAGACCGACAAGGTAGGGGGGCAGCGGGGAGACAGAGGGCGTAGCGGGGAGAAGCCCCTCAGGTGTCGCCTCCTGCCCCTCTAACCCCGCCGCCCTGCGTTTGTCCGCTTGTTTTTTTTTTTGCAGTTCTGCGAGACGGTGAAGATGATCATCCGCGACCAGAGGAGCGTGCTCGCCTCGGTGCTGGTGGGCTTGGCGGCGGTGGTCTGCCTGGGCCTGGCGCCCTCCACCACGCTGCCCACCATCCTCGTCACCTTCTTGCTGTGGATGGCGGGCTGACGGCGTTCCCGAGGGCCTGCGGACGGCGCCTGTATATAGGATGTACACTACTGTATTTATAAAAGCACAAATTACTCACCGGCGTTGTGTAACGTTTCTTAACCTTGTGTGCTGTTTTCCAGGACCGCTGTGTCTGGCATACAGCGCATGAGGCATAGCTTACTGTGTAAGCCGAGTAATAGATTTCCTGAAAATCTCAGTCGGTACATTCTCGCGCACCCTTAAAATCACTAAAAAGTAGGGGTGCGATGCAGTTCTGCTCCTTGCCTTTAGCCATAACTGATTCTGCTGATATCCTTCACGTGCTTTAATTTCTTAGCTGCATACCTGAGTGCCTCAGCTATTGATAAAATGGATGGTGCAGTGCCACAAAGCGGTGGATATGGAGAACAAACTACCTGCCTCTTACTTTGACAGATATGCTTAATATTCAAAAGTTACTGTCTTTTTAAGAATATCCTTTAGGGGAGATAAAAGTAGGTAAACTGCCTCTCTCTGATAGCCAAAAGCAGCCCTCGCCTGGGTGCTCTGTGCTGCAGTAGTGTATCCGGCTGTGGTCTTCTGAGTTCCCTTCTGGGAAGTGCTCACAAATTTCTCATTTGTATTGATTGAATAAAGACTTGCTACGTATCGAACAACTTTCAAGGAAAGCCTGCAATACCTCAGCATTCTCCTTGCTGCTGGTGGTGGTTGGTATGGCTACAGAGGGGTTCTCGTTGGTATGGGAGAAAACCAGTTTGCTTTTTGAAAGCTAGTGACATATAAGTATTGCAGATTTCCAGTCTTTCAGGGCATGTGGCTGGGAGGAGAAGGAAAACAAATATGAATGCCCATCTAGTTCCCACTTTCCCACAGTAACTGGAACTACGTGGGTGCTGTAAAGCATCAGGCGTTGTTGGTGTGGTTCCTGTGGTCACTGTATTGTTTTGGATATTGCCTTAAAACAGGATGCCTCTTCGTGAAAGAAGACATATTTTTATACTCATCCCTTGCAAATAAGTTGTAAGCCAGCAGTCGGTGCTAAAAATCCCCAGTGTTGATGCCTTTCTATCAAGAATGTGTAAAGCTGGATTTGAAATCAAGTTAATCTAACTAATTGTTTCAGTGCTACAAAACATTGTTTTGTTGTCATTTTTCTTTGGCAATGTCTTAATGTATGCAGAGAAATTGTTCAGTTCCTGGAATGGCATGCTATACACGCACTTACACGTTCATGCACTATGCTCACCTTCTTTTCTAGTTAAAGGCAAATACTATGGTGTCTTTTCCAAGGACTCAAGCTCAGATTCACTTCTTTCTCAGCCGTGTTCAGTATCCTGATCAGCTCTGCTACCAGTTTCCATTTTTTCCTGTTTCTACAGTAAGACTCTGATTAACTATATTCTACCCCCGCTACTCCCTCCTCTAGACCTACAGCTGTTTGAAGATTGGGTTCTTGAACTGTGAGCCTCTTTGGCCGCCCTCTAATCTTTCTTCTTCTGGCTCCTCTGTTATAACCGACAAAGAATGTAAAGACCGGGGTGAAATTCCAGTCTCATAGGAAACAACAGCATTATTGCTGCAGTCATCAACTGAGAGGGGATTTCAGCCTAGCTTTCAGTACACGATCAGTCTGCAGCCTAGCGCCTAAGCAGCTGGATATCAATTACTGTTGGGTCCTTGTAAACAGCTTCTGTTCTGCTTTCAAAGATTGTAATGCTCCACGTAACTGTGGCTGGTAACCCTTTTAAAGTTAAGGTGTTTTTTTTTTTTTTTTAAATCAACATGAATTGCTTTTTCATAGTGTATGCATTAGTAATATTTACATTAAATTCCAATGTGTTTTTTTACTTGCTGTGCATAAGGTATGAACTGTAGTCACTACTGTAATTATATAAATAGAATTTATTCATTTGAAAATGTCTAATGGTCTCTTGATATGGTGTATAATGCTGTAGCATTTCTCTTACATATCCCAGAAGGGCAGTGAACAGCCCATTAACATGCAGTTACACGGTGTCTGATTACAGGTGGGCTTTTATTTTCCCCTTTATTTAGCTGGGATTTATAAGAATTCCAATAATTCTTATGATTCACTTATACAATAAACAGCGGGGTCATGACCAGTAACCAGATTGTAAGTGGGATTGTTGGAAGGCAGAGAAAAGTTCCTGCTCTAGGAACAGCTTTGCTGATGGTGTTGAGCAGGAAGCATTCGGATTAATCTGGGGGACTAAACTGGGATTTTCATAGGGGTCTCTACAGAAGAAATGAAGCCAGCTCCTTGTGGACTTCCAGAAGCATTAGAAGAGAATTTTCCTTCAAAGCATAAAGTTTTAAGAAGCTTATGAAATACTATGAAATAGCCTAGGCTGTCCTGCTGTGTCCATTCATCAGAGACAAGTAATAGCATAGGTAAAGGCAGAGAAGTTCTGCTGTGTGGTAAGGAGTTTTTCCTACCAACAGTAATTCTAGAAGAGATCTGGAAATTTTGTGAAAGTCAGGCATGAATTCTCATGTTCAGCTCAGTGGGTGGTGTATGTGCTCTGAAATATTTTGGTAAATGTCAATGTCAACTTTTTTCTGTAATTGCTTGAGTAAAAATAAGCACTTGCCCTAGGTGGAGCATTGCATTTCAGGCTTGAGCTCAAACTATCATGCCATTGAAATGAAGGAGCTACTTATAAAAGAAAACCGCGGAAAACTGTGGAGTAGCTCCACTGCTTAAAATTGTGTGTGTTTAGGAGCAGCGTTGTTCATTGGTGACTGTAAGCAGTGGTGATGGGAAGAGTAAGTATGAAGCTGCAGGTCTTCTAGTGGTGGGGCTGTTTTGAAAAGTTGTGTGGTTAAACCTCGATGTGTAATGGGGGAGTGTAACCATCACCCCAGTGCCACTGGGAAATGCAAGTAGTGAAGACATCGAGTGAAAAGGATAGATATTTCACTTCAGGCTTTCCAAAGAAAACAAAAAAAAAAATGGGCATTCATAAGGCTCGAAATGTTTTTACAAAACGTGTGTTTAAAAGAAAAAAAAAAGTTGCTAAATGGAGAAAGCCATTAGAACACTGAGCTTTCTGTTTGTGTTTATTTTAGCTCGGAGCGTAAATGATTACTCATTTTGTGGGTGAGCACAGCAGTCATCTGCTGCTTGATTTCACCTTTGGGTCCTCCTGTGCTGAAGGAGAGTGCTACATAGAAATACCATTGAGGCTTTTAATGAAAAAAAAATCAGCAATACTTGCTGTAGTCGGGGGGGGGGGGGGAGGGGGAGGGATTAAACCTGTGTGACTTGACATCATCCAGACAGGTTTTAGAAAGCAAGCTGCATCTACAAGAAACATTACAGCTGCGATCTCTATGTATTATTTACTGCATGTTCTCACACTAAATAAAGTGTCTCACACCACTGAATGATCCAGAACTGTGTTAGACGGTCTAGATAGCTAGCATCTCCTTTTACCATTGAAATTGAAAAGCTCTCAGGTGACACTCAAAGCGAGTTGTGATGTGGGCTTTGTAATTGCTCAGGACTGATCTCACTAAGCACTTAATTGCCAAGAACAGGCTTCCTGCTCTGAAGGGAAGATGCTACCTACGGCTGGCTCTTTGCTGGAGTGCATTGCACTTTCTGGTAAGCCTTACAAAAATCTTTCAGGATACTGCACTGATAAAGTAAACTATCTCCTCTACTTTGTGAATATATCACAAAGTATTTGAGGGCTGTTTTTTGGCATGTTTTCTTAAAACTCAATTCTTGTCTGTATATCATGCCACAGCTTCACTTCTGAAGTCAAGGGAAAGCTTAGGGTACAGTCCTGAGTGCAGAGGGTGAAGGGGAGGAAATGGGGCAATCTTTAGGATACCTAAATCACAGTTACACTGACTGCAGCACAGCAGCTCTGTCTGGGACAGAACTGGAGATTTTACACTTAAAACAGCTTCTGTCTCACAGGTTAGAAATCTTTTTGTGAGGTGCTTTGTTGATTTTTTTGTTTGTTTGTTTGTTTCCCCATTTATTAGAGTACTTTATCAAGCCCTGTGCCCACGTTTTACTTGCTACCTCTTCTTTATAGCATATCTATGAACTGGAAAAGAATCACTGTCTGCTCTGTGATAGCGTGATTTTGAGCAACTCAGCTGCCCAGTCCCCTACAATGAATCACATTCAGACTAGGCACCCAGCTTTAGGTGTTAAGGCAGTGAAAGTGTGGGGGGGTAGGTAATGTAGGTTTTTTTTACTTGCAAAATCAGGGCATATTAAGCATGCTGTAGGACCAGTCAGTGAGGGCTGTGTGCGTGTGAAGACTGAGACACTGCTTGGTTTGGCATGCTGGGCACAATGTGTCTGCTCTCTTGTTCCCAGCTGGAGTTTAGGGGGGCTGAAATGAGGTTGTGTTAGGGCTGAGACTAAGGGAAGGCAAATTAAGCTGTTTAAATCGAGAATTACACCATAAATGCCACAGGCTGTAATCTAAACTGCTCAATAAAATGGGCTAGAGTCCATCTTTTGACACAGTGGTGGTTCGCTGTGACTCATGCCTATATAGCAACACCCTCACCAGCACAGCGTGGCTGCGCCTCTCACAGCTCTTGGAAGCACTCCCCAGCCTGTGCTGTCCCAAGGCGAGCTCCAAGAGAGCACTACTTAATGTGGGCTGCGCCTGGGATCATGCAAACAGCCAAGTAATATGGACGAGCACCACACGAATAGACAAACCTATTCTATGACCTCCTTTCATAGATTCACCTGGCCAGAATTTTAAAGTAGACCTGGCCTAGCCCATTTGTTACTGAAAACCTTGAATTCCTTCATGGAGCAGCACTTGAGTGGAAATGGCAATCCTGTGTTCTTAGGTGTGCACTAATGTGATGTCTACAGCATTTCTGGGGACATGGGAGGTCTGGTCCTAGGGCCTTCTCAGTCTGCCTTCAGGAGAATCACCAAACTTTTGATAAAACTATGAGGTGGCTGCCTTTCACCTTTCCTAATTTTCTCTCATGATTAGGTCAGTTGATGACTGAAGTACTTTTATCAGGTTGGGCAGCACCTGTGGCTCCAAGTTTGAAGGACAAAATGGCTCCCTGTTCCCTCAGGGTTGGAGCAGGTTCTCTTGGGGCTCAGTGTGTTTGGCACCCCGAAGAGGGCTGTTGGTCCTCATGGTCCGTGGGCCTCAGTGTGGTTCTGAGTGGGAACCAGGTACCTAGGCTTAGTCAGGAACTAGAAATGCTAAGTTTGGGATGTTTTCCTACTTTGACACAACACAAACTTTCAGGCAGATATAAGGAAGAGGCTATCAGGTTGGATCAAAGATTTGCTGCTTTGGTGTAGTGGGATTTTTTGGTGAAGTGTTCAGATACCTGCTGTAACTAACCATTGCCTTTAGTTTTTCTTTCTTTTTTTTTTTTTTTTTTTTAATTCTTTCATATGTCTCCCATGTCTGTAACTGAGACAACAATAATCTTCCTGTCTTCTTTCCAGATGCCAGACTTGGTTAATATTTGCATAAGGTTGTGAGTTTCTTGCATTGAACATACCAAACAAATGAAAACATGGGTCCTTACCAGAAGGCAACTTCATTGCCTGTGAAACCCGAGTTTTCTGTGAGGCTAAGGAAATATACTACTTTATATAATTAAGAATACCAGCAAATTTAAAGGTTATGCTCTGCTAAACTTGTCAAGCTACAATGTTCTGTACAAAGCTAATGTTCTGCATAGTCTTAGGCCAGACTCAGACTTGCACCTGTTTTCTTGCAGTTTTGTTGACAACACCTGCACACTTCCATGTAGCACTACACAGAAGCACAGGGAAGAGTGGGTCCGTTACTGCCACATAGTAGAAAAGAAATTAGTAAGTAATTCTACTCAAAAATGGGGATATGTGGGTGTAAAGATAACGAGAGGTATCCTGCACCCTTGGCTGAAAGATTTAGGTAGTTAGGGTTAGGTGTTAAACACAGTAACTTTTGCCATTTCCATTTGTGAACAAGATTATACTTAACTCCAAGGAAATGCTCAGGAGCAGGGAGGCTCCTGGTTTCAACCACATTCATTCAGAGTTGTTCTAAGCAATGTGCACAGTATAAGTAGCCCGGAGCCAATGATTGCCTGGTGGCCTCCAGAACCTGAAGTGTTATAGCTGTGGAAAACACGTAACTGCATCTAGCCCTAGGGGAAGAAAGCTATTTGGTTTGACACCATGCTATCACATCTCTGTTGCTTGTGAAACCCGAACAGATACCCCCTCGTGATCCTGTCCTGTTTTGTAGTCATACCAACTTGCCTGAAGTATGAGCTTAGGCTCTGATTCATGCAAATATGCCCCAGACTCTCAGTTCCATGCCAAACCTCATGTTATTCATGAGTTACTTTCCATAGGCTGTAGCTCAGCCAGTTTCCGAGGAGTCCTTCCCGAGGTATCTAACTCTTCCAAGTTTTGGAAGAGAAGACTGAATGCATTACTCAGGGCTGAGAATCGCTCCAGACTGGAAGGTGTCTAAGGCCTAAAGTATACTTGAAGATGTAGCTCATGACATTTACAGTCATGTTGCTGTATCCCATTCCTTGGTCTTCCACAAAGTTTGGGAAGCTCCTCTGGAAATCAAGGTGTGTAATAGATTAGGACATGACCTGGACAAACAGAGGTAAACATAACCTCTCCTCATTCAGTGCATCAGCCATTGAGCACTGACAATTGCATGGAAAAGGTGACACTTTATTTTTTTATTTTATTTTATTTTTTAGGCATTACGCCCAACTTATGTTGGCTAGCAGACTGCTTTGGTCACACCATAAGAACAACTCAATTGTCATTCTAAATAGTTATTTGTACAATTTGATCATTTGCAGACCAGGGTTAGACTAGAAATGCCTTTCAAAAACTTGAAAAGCAGTAATACTGGAGAAAGCAGTATTTCTGCTTGGCCAGCAAACTGAAATTCCAGTGAGGAATGGAGCATTTCTATTTCTGATATCTTTGAGCAATTCCAGTAACTCCTAAACTGTTAAAGTATTGAAAATTATACAGGCAGTAGACCCGATACATAGTCATGAAATACATTTCAAAATTATAATGAGGTTTTTATGACTTGTAAAGCGTTTTTTTACAAGCAAGCTGAAAATATCCACCCAAACCAGTTATAGAAATTACTTTCCCTCAATAACTTTCTAGTTTGCATTTTCAGTTTAGGGAATGTATGTGTTAAAATCTCTCTCACAGACAGTACTCAATCCTGCAATTAAATATAAATCTGTGTTGGCAACAACCATTTTTTTCTTATGGAAAAGACACTGAATTTGTGACGTTAGTTGTGAGCTCGCTATATCTGAGCAGGAAAGGAACGTGGGACAGGAGTGAGACATCTGCTTATACAAAAAAAACACATTTGATCCTAACAAAAAAATAGGTTACCTAAAAGTTTAGATTTTTTTTTTTTTTAAATCACTTTACTTGCAATGCATATTTAAAAATACCCCAGCAGGACACATTCTCAGCAATTCACCAGACCCACCACCAAGTACATAGTACTCCAAGCTTTTTTATTATAACAACACCATTCCGTTACATTTCTTCCAGCTAAAATCAACAGTGACTTTGTTACTGGCTTCACATGGAACAAGACTAAATATGATGTACTCCCTTCCATTCCCTGATCTCCCCAATATCTTGTGCCTGCGGCAACGTAATGATGGTGTTCAGAAATAAACATCCTGATCACTAAGGAACTTGCACTGAATTATGATTTGAAGAATCTTACAGGCCATAAACTGTGCAGCTTTATTTTTCATAGCTTTTCAAATCTATTCAGACAACTGCCTACAGCCAGTTCCTTCTGTGCTGCCACTTGCATTTCTACCTAGCTTTTTGCTAGTTTAGGTAATGCACCTTTCATCTGGCTTCCCAAGGTCTCTTCCTGTGAATACAACTACTCCCATTATTTTTTAGGAAACTTGGACTCTTGATTCAGAGCTGAGACAAGCATATCCTTTACAACCAGACACTGTTAGCAGCTTAATTACCTTTGAGGGCCCTGAGCTTATAGTGGAGGGCCAATTTTTTTTCAGCAATATGGGAACAAAGGAATGAACTTGGCAATATCCAAAGGTCGGTTTAGCCCAATATCATTCTCTGCCAATGAGCAACAGTGAGTGCTTAGGGGCAGGGTATGGGTACAGGCAGAGTCTTGATGTAGTTTCAAAAATTTCCATAAGCAACAATTCATGATGTTCCTGTTTTGAAGCCTGCATTCATTACATCAAGTGTAATGCTCACCAGTGAATTTACCCTACCTGAACTTTTCTTATTCCTATTTTAACTTCTCTGTCTGGCCTCTAAATGGTTCAATGGCAACATTAGTTACGACTTATACAGAAAGGCACTTTATTTTAAAATGACTGTCTGATGATTAAATTAGCTGTTCTTCCCTTCTTTTACTACAGGGAACAATGAATATTCATTTTGCATGCCTTTTCTCCACTTAGCCTTAGAATTCTCAGATGTTCCTGGTACGGAACTCAGATTTAGTGCTTTCCACACATTCATGCTGGGATTCTTCTGAAAATGGTTCATTTGGCACCATTCTTCCGGTACAATGGCTGCTTTCAAAAATTTATTACACATTACACCTCTCAGTCCCACAGTATCATGCTGGAGTTTCTTTAGCCTTGAATATGTCCAGCCTTGCCAGTTTGTTACTTTAAGTTTACTAATTCCTCATAAAGCGGCTTCTTTTGATCCCTCAGTTTAGGACTAATGTGAGGATATATTTCCTGTAAAAAATAATTGTGAAAATTAATGGCTTTACTGTGGAAATCTCTTTTTTTTTTTTTTTTTTTTTAATATTGCTGATACACACACACATACACATATATATATAAAGCTATGGCTAATCACGGAACCATAGAATGGTTTGGGTTGAAAGAGACCTTAAAGATTTCCCAGTTCCAACCCTGCCATGGGCACGGACACCTCCCACTCGATCAGGTTAGTCAGGGCCTAGTTCAACCTGTCCTTGAACACCTCCAAGAATGGGGCATTGACAGCTTCTCTGGGCAGCCTGTTCTAGTGCCTCACCACTCTCTGAGTGGACCTCTAATCTAAATCTCCCCTCTTTTAAACTATTCCCCCTTGTCCTATCACTGTCTGTCTGTCGCTCTCCATCTTTTTTATAAGCCCTCTTTAAGTATTGAAAGGCTGCAATAAAGTCACCCCAGAGCCTTCTCTTCAGGCTGAATATCCCCAGCTCTCTCAGCCTTTCTTCGTAAGAGAGGTATCTTTCCCCAAAGGCCCTTTCTTTATTATGTGTCAATTCTCTGACTCTGGCAAATGCCTGACTTATGGTTTATTTTTAATGAGGCTTTTCGTTATTAGCTTTTATGTTAGCAAGGTGGTCTGAAACTTTTTTACCCTTGTTCCCTGGGGTTTTTGATGTAACGAGCTTACTGCGCTCCCTGTTTGGGAGGGTTGCCCTGTCTGAAGGGCAGCCCTCACAGCAGGCCTTCGCCTCCTGTGGCATGGGAAGGAGGGTGGCTTCTCCCTGGTGCCCTGTGTGGGCAGGAGCATTGAAAATCCCCCATTCGTCAAGACCTCGACGTGGTGTGGACGATGTTGCACCATCTGCAACTGATGGGAGAAGGGAGTTGCAGGCCTTGCTCAAAATAAGAACAGCCGTGGCTGACAGTCCTTCTGTTAAGATCAGCTAATCCCACCTAGTGGCTTTCCAGGGAAGGTCTTGCAGTCGTTCTTTACCCATGTTCTCCCACAGGCCTGTCAGCAGAATGCTGTGCCAGACTTTTCAGCAAACTGGGATCACTTAACACTGGCATTGGCCCGTCACGCACCGCTACATCCATGCTTTTGGAGCTGGCAGAGCTGAGTAAGTATTGAAGCTTACTGAGGAGGCACAAAAGTGTTTGTGCTAAATTCCCGTTTCATTGGTGTAACACCTAACCAGAAATGGGGGAGGGACAGCTAAGCTGCAGAGTACTTTGATTTCTTCATAGGTGTCCACAGTGTGGTGGTTCCTGATTTAGTTTTTCATTGTAGTTTTGATTATGTCTCTTGGCCTCATAAGGAAAGCACAAGTTAGGTACAAAAAAGGCATTTAAAAATAATGTTGTTAGCCTTACTCAGTGAATACTACCACACACACACACACACACAAAGATAAATGATGACTTTCTATGTGTGTCTAATATATGAAAGCGTATGAAAGAATCAACAAAAGAACCACAAAAAAGCAGGTTGCATTGTTTCAGACTTCCTTAATTATGTCTCTAAACATAGCACTATCTCCTTAAAGTCTCAGGAAAAATACAGAGAAAATTATAAGGAAGTATCATAAGTTGTTTAATTGTAATTGGCATTGACAGTCCTGAGTTTCCTGAGCTTCCTGACTTAAAAGCTAGTTAGCAGTTCACAGCAGCTGGATAATAAATTAAAAGGATGTGAGCTTGATAAATCAATGCCTTTCAGGATTGTGAGAATAAACTGGAATTCAAAGTCAAGTATGAATAGCCTAAGGAAACAGCGAACACTCCACTTTTTAAGCTACCATGAACATACTTTAAATATTTCATTCTAGGAAAAATAAAAACTGAACCTTGTTCTCCCCTGCTGCACTCAATATAATTTATTTCCAGAATGATTAAATATTCAATAGGTAAATCTTTAGTCTACCTTGTAAACCTTCAGTTAATATCTAGGTCAGATCAGATATGACCAAAGACTTTACAGTTTGATGCCTGTTTGGTTCCAATGCTGAAACCATGCTATAAAACTTCCACAGAAACTACCATAAATTAAAATATTTTCTGACAGGATTTGCAAAGAAACCAAAAACTGAGCAGTGACTGAGATGGAACCACCTCTGACCTTTCCAAGTCCTCCGGTGAGGACTGGGACACCAGTGGTATGACTAAAGGAAGCCTGCTCTGCAGCTCCTTGTGCTTCACATCGGTGTGGAAAGAAAATTCTGGTCTCGAGTTTTGTTACAAAAGTATTTCAAAAGTGCCAGAAAAGCCAAATTTCTTTAATTGCTGCTGTTGCAGACATGCAGGGGATATGCTGTCATTTCAGGTTATTGTCTGCCTAAAAAAACAGATGGAAAAGCATTGTGTAACTGTGTAGAATCAAAATACTGCAGTACTAAAGGAAAGGATTCTCCATCTTCTGCAGCTCTTCCCTCCTTCCCGTACTATCTTCCCTTCTATTTTCTGACATTTAGCTCTTCTTTCACCAACCCTCTGCAGTGTTACTTTTTTCAGCAATTCCAAGCTGCTCCTTCCCTTCTCTGGGTCAGCTGCATTCCCAGAGAACAGCCATTTCATTGATTAAAGGTAGGGTTTGTCGCACAGGGTTTTGAGAGCAAGATATAAAGGTGGAAGAAAGCAATAGCTCTGGAGGTCATGATGGAAAAAAATGAAGAGATTTTATACACCTCATTATAAACATTTTACTTCACTGTACTCAGCGATATTGGTTTAAAGTTGGTTTAGTTCAATTTACTTCAATAAAACTGTTGATATTCACGTTCATCTAGGTGAGCACAGAACATGCTTCAGAATTGATATTCTTTTCATATTCATTGCACATCTGCATGTTAAAAATCATATGTGTGTCTTGAAGTGGTTTACAAAGGAAAGAAAACAATTCTGTATGATGATTTCTCTACATTGTTGCCCCTTATGCTTCTTCCAGCAATGTCAGATTTTATATTTAAAAAGGATTGCAACTCTTCAGAGGCAAAAAGCTGAACAAGAGCAAATGGTACTTTTCAAGAAAACAGACCCTTCGGGCACTGGGATGCCTTGTTAGGAGGATCCTACAAAACAGGCATTACAGCTACTTGATGAACTGGAACCTGAAAGAAAGTGGACCGACTGACTGAAATTAAGTCTTTCTGGACAGCTTGGTATAATTAGATTTACAATCATATTATGTCTAGGTTTTCTACAAAGACCTTTGTTTAAACTTCAAAGGATGTCTGCTTCCTTTTAAAGTATTTCCACTACCTACATATCAAACCTGTCAGAGTGCAGAAATACTACATACCCTCTTTTCCTGCTCCAGGCCATAGTAAAATTTACTCTGACCAAAAGAATTAAAAAAAAAAAAAAGAAGAAAAAAAGGAAAAAAAAATCTTATGCTTCTATTAAAACATATTACAACTGCAGTGGCAGTCCACTCCAGGAATATATGCTGGGGCTTGCTAGCATTCCAATGAAACAGAAGTTAAAAAACATCAAGGACTTCTGTGTTACAGCTACCTAAAATAACTTAAAGGAAAAGAAAAGCAACCGTCTGATGCAGTGCTATAAAATAAAATGTGTAAGAAAAGGCCTCTTTCACGTTTTCAAATTTAGCCAAAGGAATAAATGTCATAATCTTGGCATCTCTGCCCTCATTCCTCATCCATCAGATTTGTGACAGTTTCAAAAAGACATTCATGAAGAAACTAACTCAGTGTCTCCTTTATATTAAGAGGAATTGAATAAAGCTTTAGGGCAAATAGCACATTATTTGCAATTTTAGGTAATTTTCTAACCAGAATTTATGCCAAATACTTATGACTCTTGTAAAATAACCCCCCAAAAGGCTTCTATTTATCAGGCTTAAATGTTTAACAGGTATGTGCTATGGTACCGATTAAATAAGGCGGTAAAAACTAAGTTCTCTGATAAATAACAAACGTTCTTCTGAGCCTGGTCCTCTTTCCCATCTTTTAGTAAATCTTCATTAAAAATAAGTGCATTAAAATATGTCATGTCTTTGGATAAGTGGTATTTATATATGGGGGTGGGGAGAAGAGAGAGTAATAACTGAAACTGTCTCTTTGCTGTGAAGAGTTATCACTCCTAGAAATGAGAATTAAAATGTTCATTGACCTTCTCCTTCCTTTACGAATCACCTTTACAAATGATGGCTACTGATAAATGAGCTGTGTCTTTTGAATGCACAATGCAATCCAGTACTATGTGAGACAAAGGGGAAGACACGAAAGCAAGGCAGAATTCACTGGTGGCAGTGCCTATCTGGAGGAGGAACAGAGAAGGCTTGTCCCCTGCAACTGTTCCAAGTTACTTGACACAATTACACGTTGTATAAAAGCATAAAATTAACTACATCAACTTTTTAAAATAAAAGATTGGCTGAGAAGGTTGCTTGTTGAGGACTCTTCTAGCTTTAATACAAGAAAAGCTATGTTTTTGAGAGCGTTATCTGGGTTCAATAAGTAGATTTGTTCTAGCCATGACATGTTTTCAGCTATGCCAAGTCTTTTTTTGAATACCTGAAGTTATCCGATAAGCTGTTTGATATAAATATAGTATTGTATTCCCTTGTAAATACTTCCTTACTGTTAGAAAAGACTCAAAAATATTAAGCTCAGACTTTATCACATTTGACAAGTCACAGCAGAATCCAAGACAAATACAGGTTAGAAACAGCTGTTCATAGTAAAACTTAATTATACTGAGCAATTTGGATTGTCAGAAAGAAACAGCTAACACCTGTGGGCAAGGCAGTAGTGAGAGCTCTAATACCCAATTAGCACACATGGAGCAAAAGAAGAAAAGGATCTTAATTTCTGTTATATAGGGAGGGGTCAGCAAGAAAACCAACTGAGTCTTTAGTTCCTACAGCTGACTTTGATGTTTAATAAGAAATAAAAACTAAGACTTTTTTTGCTATTTTGATTTTCTTTTCTTCATGTGATGCCATAAAGAGGAAGATCTGACAGCAAAGTTGTGTGTTTCCTTAAGATCTGCTGCTGTTGAATTACTGCAATGGGTTAAAATTCCTTGCTGAGCAGCTGCTCATCAGCAAACTGTAAGTTGTACCTCAGAAATGGTTGTGCACGGTCACCTGCCCAGTGAGATGTCAAATTTGTGAAATTCAAAGAAAATGCTGAAGAGGTTTTTCACTTAGAAGTCGTTGCTCATGTTCTTTCAATTCTTTCCACTAGCAATAACAAATGAAACACATGGGGTTTTCTGCCACAAAATGAGGAGTCTCCAAGGTAACAAGGGCACTGAGTTACAGATAAAACACACAAAACTTTGTTTATTGTAATATACCTCTAATTCATTCCTATTAGAGGTTTCACAGCTGAGTTAGATACAGTCAAAAAACCAGCAGGCACCTGAACAAAAAAGGTGGTGGCATTTAATCTTGAAGGCAGTAGCATTTTTGGCCATTCAGGACTTTTAAATGGTGTCATATCACTTGTAAAACACACAGTGAGTGTATCGTGCCATTATTGATAAAAAGATAAGCTTTTTCTTTTTAAAAAAGAAACTCAAATAGATAAATATTTAATATGCTCTATTAAAATACAATTTTATGATACTATATATTAAAAAGTAGACTGCTAGAAACTCTAGGACATATTTGTAATAAAGATGAATTTGCATGTCCTTAAGCTAAATTTCTTGGGATTCTCTGGTATATTCAAAACCAGTTTAGGCAAGGTGTGTAAGGAAGGAAGTTTCTGCTCCATGCTTCTTGTCAGTGAGAGTCTTTGGTTTGCTAGATACGGAAAATTGGCTACAACACTTGGATAGCAACAAATTGAAGAACTTCCATGCCAATTCCATACTTTTTATTGACAGCTGTGCACTTGATGCGTGCCCATCAAAGCTCTGTGCCTCCAGCGCCTCTGAGGAGCTTTAATACGGGCTCTGAAGCAGTGCTAAAACCACAAGGCCTTCAGAGCCCAACTGCTTTGGGAAGGGCCTGTTTTTGTTATGGCACTAACAATTATGTTATTAGGCCTGGGTAAAAACTGAACTACAACAGCAGGAATTGAGAACAGATTTATTTCACTGAAGCATTACATTGGCCAACAGGAACCAGCACAACAGTAAGCACATGCTTACACCACAGCCTATCCTAAATGCCCAGACAGGCCTTCCAAGAACAGTTATGAGCCAAAAAAGACACAAAAAAGCTGCCTCTGAGCCCAACA
Source organism: Aythya marila (assembly GCF_965140915.1). Classification (NCBI taxonomy): domain Eukaryota; kingdom Metazoa; phylum Chordata; class Aves; order Anseriformes; family Anatidae; genus Aythya; species Aythya marila. The sequence goes on along the minus strand of NC_139045.1, from coordinate 31,333,053 downwards.
AGGGCGCCTCCTGCCTAAAGGAGGGACGGAGGCCAGTCCGAGGGGCGGCAGCATCCCGTGCGCGACCCTCAGGAAGGGCCCTGGGGGGGCCGCCGCTCCTCCCTCATGGCGGCCCCACCTCGTGCTCTAACGCTCCCGTCAGCCCTAACGGCCCGCAACGGCCGCCATTTTAAAAGAGCTCGCGTGCCCCGCCCCGCTGCCCTCTGCCTCACTCTGACTGGCCAGCGCCTGCTGTCAATCACTCTCGCGCCCACCTCAGCCGGCTGCTGATTGGCTGAGCCGGGGCAGGGAGAGGGAAAGCCGTGGCGGCGGTGTCGGCTCTGCCTGGCAGCGGTGCTGTGAGGGGCGGACGGGCGGCGGTGCCGGCCTGAGGGAGTCCCGCTCGGGTAAATGGCGCCCTGAGGAGACGGGCGGGGTGTTTGTGGGCTGCTGGCCGCGTCCAAAGCTCAAGGTTTTGAAGTCAAGTTTTAGGGGATTTTAAGTTTTTTTTTTTTTTTTTTTTTTTTTTTTTTTTAAATTACTGTTTTGTGTTGGGCGTCGCGCGAACGTTATCTTTCCAGAATGGTTGCTTACATAGGTTCCTGTCCCAGAATGAATACCTGGTTGATAGAAAAGAAAAATGCATATATATGTATATATATATATATTTATATATAAATAGATCGATATTACTACCACAGATTTACATAAACTAGACCGTATGTAATTATGTACACAACTCACATTATTACTCAATACTGCTATAAATCTATAAGCTAAATTCTGTATAATTATATACACAAAACCTTTCTTTTTCTGGGATGGAAAAAAAGGAGTTGTGTTTATTCTATCAGTGTTCTAATTAAGGGACATGTATAGGCTCTTAAAGCGTCAGCTGTTGTGGAAAGACTGCACCAAAGAACAGGGCCATGACTCAAAAACAGGGCCGTGATTCAAAGCTTGGTTAAAGGGGCTAAGCTGTTAGGCAAAATAATGCAAACACAGAACAGTAATATCACAGTATAACATGCATTAAATGTAGCGGTGGAAGGGGCTTAATCATAAAACCAGTCTAGCCACAAGTATGGCATAAATCTTCTGAAAAACCTTTATAAATGTACACAGACTTGCTTTAGATTGAGGAACTGTTGTGGTTTTAATGGAATATCTAAGTGAAGAACAGTAAGACTTCTAACAACCATGGGGCTGGTTAATGTCTTTAGTATGGAGGCAAGAACTTGATCAGTGTGACAAACAATCATCTGAATACCCTTCTATGTGAAAGGGTGGGTGGGATAAGTTTTGTTACGTTACCTATTATGTATGGCTTTATTTTTAGTAATTCTTGTTTTTTGTAGCAGTAGGAAGTTACCTGGATGGCTGTTGTGTGAAAAATAAGCTGTGTAGATAATGGTGCTCATTTGGGTAATGAAGCTAGAAGTAAAAGTTCACTGAAGTTTAGTTTGTACAAAAAAAACAAGAGTAACAAGATGAAGAGGACAAGGTGACTTCTGCTTCAGACTGTAGAAAATGAATGCAATTATAGCTGCTTCGGGATCCTTCTTCCTTTTCAGCAGCATTGATCAATTTAATGCAGCAATGGAATTAATTCAAGTTTGGTGCAGCACTTGAGCTAATTTGTTTCTTGGGACCTTGAGTGATGGGAAGTCCAACGAAGAGACAGGCACATAAACGCTTACTCTTTGTGGTTTAGTTCCCTTTATTCTCTGCTTTCCATATACTTTCCTAGTGAAGATCTTAACTAGGTCCAATGAAGGAAACTTCATTGTTCAGCAGATAATTGTGGTTTGACAAGACGTTTTTTGTGAAATCAAGCCTGGTATTAGCTGTTTTTTATGGTGGGGGTGGAGTGGAGAATTCTTCAGGATGTTACTTAGTGAAGCTTCAATTTATTGAAGACAAAGCAAGATAAAAATATAAAGGGCATTAAAGAACAAACAGTTGTAGTTGATGTTTCTCATGGTGATTTTTTTTTTTTTTGGCTGCATGTCTTTTGGAGAATGAGGGACATACCACGTGGACGGACCACGGACCAGGGATTGAAGTGTTGAAGAAGATTGGCTAAGTATAGTGGACCTTACGGCATAAAATCTTGGGAAAAGAAGAAAAAACAGGGCAAGGAGAGAAAGTCAGTGGAAAAAATCTGACTTCGAAGTCAGACTTTTGTGAGTAGTGTGACTAGTAAAGTTCTTAATTACTGTGTGGTTTTCTGGGTGTGATTAGTTTCCTGTGACCTAGATAACAGAAACTTAAAGCTGTTGTAGGATATCTTGGCACGCTGGGAAATAGCGGTCATGGCAGCAACAAGTCTTTTGATAAAAGCTTGATATTGATAAACCTTTTTCAGTTTTGATGTGAAAATGGATAAAGGCATGAAAATAAGGACCCTGGGGTGGAATTATTTCAGCTTCTTAGTTTTGACAGACAGTTCTGCCAAGTTTTATTATATATTGGTTTTAATTAAATTATTTCTGTTCCTGAATTCTTTGAATTCTCTACATTAATTAGGCATGGACTTAGTGCATTTCTGAAGTCTTTTTTTTGGACTCAAATCCAGTTCTAAAATCATTGGTACTTCCATAAAATAGAGTAATAAGAGAGAGGAATTTGTCCCTTTGAGTAGCGTTTAGGTCTCTATACAACTGTGATAACAAGCTTTATGAAAGAATTCATTATTGTAACTTGAAGGACAGCATACCTAGAAAATAGTCGTGATACCATTTGTATAAAAAAAACAAAAAACAGAATGTATAATTGCTGCTTCAAGTTGAAGATTATTACAGCTACGGAACAGTGTTTTGAAAACAAGTATGTAGATGATAGTAATTGCATGTAGGATTGCAGTCTTACGCTAAGTAAAGTCACATTAAATAGCCAAATGTAGCATGAGTTGTGTTTTTCCGTGCTTTGGTAGTTTCTGTATACAGGCAACAGCTTAGACTTACCTGACCTGAAGTATCTGTGATATTCTGTTGAAGCTGTTGCAGATATGCATGAGGAAAATACAGCTGCAACGAATGGATGTGGCAAAACCAGAAGTAGTACTCAGAATGAGGCGGCCTTACTGGCCCTGATGGAGAAGACTGGATACAGCATGGTTCAAGAAAACGGGCAAAGAAAATTTGGTGGTCCTCCACCAGGTAAGCATTTCGTTTGAGATCACAAAGTTGAGGTTTTTGTTTAAGAATAGCAATACCCTTAGTTTTGAGTAGAACTCATGAAGAGTGTTTTTGTTTAAAGACCTTGCAAGGGCATGCAACTGGCATGATTATGGGGATGCGTGAAACTAATGTTTTGTGCTGGAAATGCTGAAAGCTTATGAAATAAATGGATAAAACTCGAATGATTTTTGTTGTTTTCATTTTGATTGAAGAAACTTAAATACAGAAGGAGGAATAGTTCATTAGGTGTCTTTCTTAATTACATTTTTTTCATTGTTCTTGTATTCAAGAGTTAGAACACATGGTTTTGTTTTCTTTTACCAAAACATCATTGTGTTTTTTATTCTCTTTTATTTGTTCTTGAGAATGTTTTAAGAAAAGAGGTGGTTTCTAAATCATGTAGTTTCAACTTCTTGGGTATTTACTTTCTCCTTCGTTGCTGCTGTGTTGAGCCTGATGACTTTTTTTTTTTTTTTTTTTCCCAAAAATGCATTTTCAGAAAAGTATCTGGCTTTGATTTTGAGAGCCATGGAAGATGGGTTTGTCTACTCTACCCTTAGTTTGTTAAAATGGTTAGCATCTTTCATGCTGAATTCAGGCTTTTTTTCTAGTCTGAAATAGTTTTTCTGAGTTTTCCTGATAAGATATTTAGTACCTGCCATTCTCTCTAACAATACTGTCAGTTACCTATATATAATAATTTTGCCATAAGTTGTGGCTGTAACTCTTCTTTTTGAGACAGATTATGCATTTACACAAGCAGAAAGATGGTAGATTCTTCGTGCTGCTGTTTTGGATCATTCTCCCTAGTGAGCTGTGATCCCATGGCTTTAAGTCATGTTTGTAAGCCTGAGCTCTACTGCTCATTCCTACATGGAGTTTAACAGACAGCTGTATCAAAATGATTGCTCTTTAGAAGCTTTTCCTGACTAAAATTACCTGCCCACTTTTATCAGCATTGGTAAAATAGAAGAAGAGAGCCAAATGAAATTCTTTTGAAAATGGCCCTGAATACAGAACTGCAGGGCTTTGCTGGCTGCTTTCTGAGAATTCAGCCTGTTTCTATGCTAATATATAAATATATTTTTTTTCTCATAATGAAAACATTGTGTAATGTAAAATTACAATTTTAATTAGAATGTTACAGAATATTAGGTGTATTCCTTTGGTAAAAAGTATGTTTATTAATGGACTTTGTTAATCTTTCCTGAAATGAGATCTGTTGGACAAGATATTTTCCATAGATCTGTTCACTGACATTAATTATTTGTCTACTTCAGGTCTTCATGTATTTTCTTATTTGCTTAGGCTGGAAGTTGCCCTAAATAACTGTGAACGTTTTTCTAGGACAAGTGAGACTTGGATGTTTGAGATGGTTTCTGAGAAACTACAATTACTATTTGCAATTTTTTTGTGAATCTTGATTGTTTATGACATAGTTCATATAAGCTTATGTTGCTGTTGAAGGAGACATAGCTTCGTTTTTCTGTTACCATGCTGTTTGTTTGGCTGTCATATTATCCAGAGCAAGCAGTTGATCTGGCTCTAAATTAACCATAAAACCTGATTTATTAATTATTTTTAATTTTTCGTCACCTTCACTGTCAGTAGCAAGGTTCTTGTCACTTGAGGAAAGTATATCAGAAAAGTGTTTTTGAAAAAACAAAACAATTTTAATTACTTTGTTTGTTCCTCTGCTTAGATTGCTGCAAACATAATATTCTTATATGTGTAATTAGTGTACAGTTTATAAACTTAATCTGCAAGAAAGCAAAAATTTCCTAGTGGTTCTATTTAAAAAAAATAAAAATTAAATTCAGGAGTAAATTACTTGCCCTTTGGTGATACGTATGTGAGGGAAAAAATGTAAGTTAATTACAGAATAAATCATATTTAGGTGATCGTGAAATTCAAGCCAAAGTGAAACATTTAATTATTTTTCTTGTTGTAACTTGATAACTGTCATATTTTCCTTTGCTTCCTTATGCTTTGTCATTTCATACTCATACTTAGTTACCAATTTTTTTTTTCTAACAGTTTTGTACCCCTTGCTTTCTCTTCTGTAGAGAACCTTTCTTGTCAAAGCCTTCAAAAATATACTAGTTATGATTGAATGATTTGTCTGAGTTGAAACTCTTTTCTAATTTATTTGCCTAACTTAAAAAAATAAAAATGAGCCATTTTTTTTTTTAATACAGATTTTGGGAAAATAAATGACGTCATTACGGACCATTACTCCGTATTTTTAAAAGCGTATACTCATTTTTTAGATTATCTGTTGAACATGTATGAACGTGGCATGTATGGCAGAGATACAGTCTTTATTATACATCAGTGTGCTTGGCATAAGGACAAGATGCATGGATCTGTTCTGTGGATTTTACTTTTTTTCGCCCCTTAGCATCCAATTCCAGCATGTGAAAACTGATCCATTTTAGGAGGAAGAATATTCAGTGTTCTTGGGAACTGAAAAAAAGGATGGTTTCATATCCTACCATCCTTAGGGATTTCTTGTTTTAGTGGATGAATGGAGATGGTGAAACCAAGATGTTGGACCTTTTGAGTGGTATTGAGGGGGGACAAAAAGCTCTGGGGACTTCCGAAAACTTCTTAAAATGTGGGCAAGAAGTGTGATGAAATGTTTAAAATTGTAAAATGTTAAATGTAGAAAGTAAAACAAGTTCTTCCTCTAGCAATTGAGTTACCTCATATCAGTTGTACTAATAAGTAACACATAGTTTTAAGGGGCAAAAAATGATTGAAATGTAGACTCTGACAACAAGCTTGTCAGTGTTTTAAATGTTAGTTTCAGTGGCTTGTCATCCAACTTCAAGTGAAAGAAATTGAAAAAGAATTTAGAAAAACAGCAAAAAAAGGAAAGAAAGGACTATTGCCCTATGTGTACAGTTTGTATTTAAACATAAATACATAAGATGAGAATATACCAGTTTTAAACAGAGACTGATAGTAAGTAAATAACTCCCAACCCCAGATTGTGTGTGGAGGTGTGCCTGTCTGGCATTTGTACTAAGGTTTCTGTTGGACAATTTATTTTAAGGTTGGGAAGGTCCTCCACCACCTCGTGGATGTGAAGTTTTTGTGGGTAAGATTCCTCGTGATATGTATGAAGATGAATTGGTTCCTATTTTCGAGAGAGCTGGGAAGATCTACGAGTTTAGGCTGATGATGGAATTCAGTGGTGAGAATCGAGGCTATGCTTTTGTAATGTACACTGCTAAAGAGGAAGCCCAGCTAGCCATCAAGATTCTTAACAACTACGAAATTCGTCCAGGGAAGTTTATTGGTGTCTGCGTCAGCTTGGACAACTGCAGACTATTTATTGGAGCTATTCCAAAAGAAAAGAAGAAACAAGAAATACTGAATGAAATGAAAAAAGTTACAGAAGGAGTGGTGGATGTCATCGTTTATCCAAATGCCACTGACAAAACTAAAAATCGTGGCTTTGCTTTCGTAGAATATGAGTCTCACAGAGCAGCTGCAATGGCTAGAAGGAGGCTAATCCCAGGTAAACCTCTTTTTAATTAAATCAAATTCTGGGGTAGCAGAATACGTAACTCTTTTTTTTTTTGGGGGGGGGGAGGTGAATAGTAATCTCTTTTCTCTTTGATTTATTGTACTTTGAGAGTTACAAAACTGTAGTAGTGCTTTTCAGCTAAAACAGTTTTTGTTTATGAATCATTTTTTAAAATAAGTGAAGTTTTAAGCAGTTCTGAGAACAAAAAAAAAGCGTTTTATTAACACAAGTTACTGCAATTTACAAGATAGATATTGGCTTGGGCAAGCATCCAGTCTTCATTTGCATGTACTAGTCTCTGCACAGGTGTTCTTTCAAAGCTGAGCTCAAATTGTGTCCCTTGTTTTCATTGAGAGGTATGAATGACGTTACTGATATTTCATATTTTAAAGATGGTTGGAAGCAGGTCTTTAATATTTTCGTAGAGAATCATTTGTTGTGATTATTTTCTTTAATTATTTCAGGTAGTAACATTTTACAAATTTTGCTTAAGTGGCAGACAACAGAACCGTCTGTTTCTGGTGGTGTGCATCATATTTATTTGCTTCTTAGAGAGGTAATCTATAAGAATGGCTTTGTTTTCCTTTGCGTCTTTCTTATTGATGTAATGCTTCTTTGCTGTAGGAACGTTCCAGCTCTGGGGTCATACTATTCAAGTAGATTGGGCAGACCCAGAGAAAGAAGTTGATGAAGAAACAATGCAGAGAGTCAAAGTGTTGTATGTAAGAAATTTAATGCTCTCTACTACGGAAGACACGATTAAAGCTGAATTCAACAAGTTCAAGCCAGGAGTGGTTGAACGTGTGAAGAAGCTGAGAGACTATGCTTTTGTTCATTTTTTCAACCGAGAGGATGCAGTTGCTGCCATGTCTGTAATGAATGGGAGGTGCATTGATGGAGCTAGTATTGAGGTAACACTGGCAAAGCCAATTAACAAAGAAAGTACTTGGAAGCAACATTTTAATGATCAGATAAGTCCCTGTTCTGAAAGTCTCTTAGGGTTTCCCAGCAAAGAGGATGGTCATCAAAAATCTGCATGGAAACAAGCAAACCTTTCAGTTCGTCTTAATGGGCAGCACAGTCCAAGCCCCCCTGAAGTTGAAAGGTGTACGTACCCATTTCTTCCAGGAACAAAGCTTACTCCAATTAGCATGTATTCCTTAAAATCTAGTCACTTCAGTTCTGCAGTAATGCACCTGGATTATTTTTGCTATAAAAATAACTGGGTACCACCAGAATACTACCTGTATTCAACCACGAGTCAGGATGGAAAAATACTTTTGGTGTACAAGGTACTTGTTCCTAGTATTGCATATGGTTCCCAGAGTTACTTCATGCCAGACAAACTCTGTACAACATTAGAAGATGCGAAGGAATTGGCAGCACAGTTGACACTTCTGCATCTAGGTAAGCATAAATGCTTTTAAATAGTTCTTAAGAAACAAAGCTAAAAAAGTTAACTTCAACATTGTTCTTTGTGTATAGTTTTGGAAAGCTCTTTTTGCATTGCTCTCTATAGACATTTTCAGCACTATAATGGTATCATTGGAGGGTTCTTGAAGTGAAACGTGCTTTTTAATTATTTTTTCTAAACCAAAAAAGGGAGAAAACTGAGATACAGTTATTCTTAATTCTTTCGAAGTTTAGCATCTTCATTTGTATTTATTTCTTAAAATTAGAATGTGGCTGCTAGAAAGTAGAAGTTCTAATATTATAAAAACCTATGATATCTGTTCTTCTTGTAACTGAGAAAGCAAATTATTGCATTTCTGACAGTCCATTATCCCTCCTTCTGTTTGAAGTCAAAATACGAAAATAATATAAAATGTAATGTTTGACATCTGGTTCCTGTCCAGTATTTTTCAATTCTGTAATACTGTGCTGTAGCATCCAAAACACAGAACTGATTTCTAGTGCCATGTCATTTCATTAGTAGTTGTAGCAGCCCTCAGCTGATAAAACATTCAAAATGAAATCAGAATTTCGGCCCTTTGGTAAATGGATTTGAAGGCTGTTACACAGACATACCATATGCTTTAAAAATATGTATTTCCAGATGAAACTTTGTGTAATTTATTCCATCTGCTCTTATCAGCAAATGTACTTTCTCTTCCCTTCCTTTTTCATCCTGGTGTATTTCAAGATGAGATAGGACTGACCTTTATAGGTTTGCAGGTATTATGAACCGTCACTTGACTTCTCTGATCTGCTCAGTAATATTCTTGTGTATCAGTACCATGCTTTCTTTCAGCATGCCTAGATCTGTAGGTGCTGTATTGTGAAATGAATTCTTGCTAGACTTTTGTGCAGCAACAGGAATATTTTTCTGTCATTAAAAAATATTTCTAGTTATTTCTAGAGCCAGAGGCTTCCTTTCTTTCCGTGAAGAATTATATTGGAGATGATAGGCTGTTCAGCTAACACAAACTAGTTCATTGTCCTATTCTATGTAAAAGACTTTTAGGTAGCTTTTATTACCATTTAAAAGAGGGGCAAAGCAAGAGTTGTTTGGGCCAAGGCATAGTTCGGGTTTTGGAGTGGCCATAGGCATGTTACCTACAAGCCTTATCTAATATCTAGGAATTTCATGCAGTTTGTACTTCTGTTACTTTTATTTCAGTATATTAAAGAGACCACAGTGGTTTTTACACTTTCTAGTTTTAGGAAAAACGTGTTAGAATGTCAGCCTCCTGAGGCATGAGCTTGCAGGTTGAAAGGCACAAAATTCCTTACAGGCAGTGTCTGAGGCATCGGGCTTGGTGATGCTGGATTGTGCAGCTCTAGATAGCGGCATGGTAAGATTGCACAATGCAGCTAATAGTCATTTCTGATTAGCTGTGCATGCATCCAGCGCTCAGAAATGCATCCACATTGAATAATTGTTGTTTTTTTTTTTTTTTTTTTTTTAAAAAAAGTAAAATTATGTATGGCTTACTGCTTTCTCTTCTCAAAGTATCTTCTGCTGTTGGTTATAATTTTTTGGTTTGATTCTTTTTTAGATACGAAGGGAGGATAAATGAGATTAGATAAAGAAGCGTTTATTATAATGGCTTCACTTAATAATTTTGGTCCAGTAACCCTAAATTTTTAGGGGAAAAAATGATAACCACAAGGTTAATTGTGCTCCTGTGTTAGTGACACTTCATTTCCTAAGAAATGCTTCAAGACAGCATTCTCCATTCTGTGCTTTGTTTCCCTGCATATCTGGCCGTGCATATCTGCCCATTTTGTGGCTTAAAGCTACCATTATAAAAAGGTGTGCTTGAAATTGTTTTGGTGATTCTTTCTCAGAGGAGTATAAGAGAGAATTCTATAAGAGAGAATTTTAAACTGAGAATGCCTATCCACAGCTGATATCAAATCCAGAATGCAACAAGTTTAAAAAAATAAATAAATAAATAAAAATGAAGTGTGTGTCGAGCTTTTTATCTTCAATTATAGTTGTAAGCTCTATAAGGGAAAATGTTTTAAAGTGAATTTAAACTATCAGTATTTTAAAGCTTTGTAACATTTCAGGGTTCTATGTGCACTGCAAGTGATACGAGTTTTTACCAGAATTCCCAAATCCCAGGTTTGGATTTTTAAAAGCCACCTAATGGCCTGGTACTGGTAATGCTGTGTTGTTATCTTTGAACTCTGAATGTTCTTTATTCTTCTGTTGTCTCTGTGCATCCTCTTTTCTGAGGATTTGGTTCAGCACAAAGCATTCACAGCCTTCTTTCAGAGCAAGTGTGGCTGAATTCTGAAAGACACACCTTTTTCATGTTGATTTAAAAACCTCTGTTTGGTGTTTCACATTGTTGTAATACCAAAACATAGCTTTAAGGACTGCAGAAATAGTGTTTTGTTTTTCTGTATTTCCCCCCATCTAATCTACAGAAGTTTTTATTCTAAGTTAATATACTCTGTTGAAACAAATACCTGTTGCTGGATGGGACAGAAGATCCCTCTTACTCAGTGAAGTGTCTGTCATATGGTCTGACATGTTGAATGATGCTGCATGGGTATGTGTGCTTGTACGTAGCAATGATTTTGAGAAAAGTCTCTGTGTACTTCATCTCGGAAGCAACTTGCTATAAATATAAGTATGCAAAGATGACCCAGAATAATTCCAGCTGGTAAGTAATTTTCTTACAGGAACATAAAGGTGTTGCCTGCTTAATTTTCTGTAATGTTTATAGTTTGTTTCTTTTAAAAGTCATGTAAGTAGATTAAGGTGAATGAGAAAGGGCTGCTCTGAGAGAATTTGAAAATAGAATACATGGAGAAAAGCTGTTGGAAACCAGAATGAAAAAGTCTTCTTAGTAATCTGTGCCATGCTGAAGTCCAGAGACTATCCAAACAGTGGGGCAAGAGTATGAGTTTTCCAGAAGGTATAAGAGGTAGCAGCAGAACATAATTTTTGCCTTATTTTAGGAAGAAAAAAGGAATTGTGACTGTAAAAGTTAAGAGAATATCTGTACTTATTTTGTTTGCTGTTTCAGTAGTTGTCTTTTTTTGTGTGTTTGAAAGGCAGAGTCAAGGTTTTGTCGTTTTTTTTTTTTTTTTTTTTTTTGCCCCATAATGACTTTCATTAAGGTTTGAAGGGTGCATTAAGTTGAAGACTGTCTTTCTGACCTTTATGCAAAAGGATTGAATTTCAGGTTCCTTGTGCTATCATTTGTGCTGAGCAGTCACAAACTTTGCAGCTATATATTTCGTTTGGTGTTGATAGGCAAACTGTTGGTAAAGGCAGGCTTCCCCTAATCATTTTTTCCTGACGCCTTGTTTTGGTTTACTTGGTACACTTCAAGATGTATTAAGTTTTGTTTTGTAACTCCTCATACATCGCTTCTTAAAGCAAAAATACGTGACTTGACAAAGTTTCTTAATTCTTAAAGCCGAAGAAGACAGTCTTAGCTAGTCCTGTTTCTTGCAAAGGTAGACAAAATTTCAACAAGATGCATCTTGTTATTTCTTTTGTTGATAAGGAGATGAATTGGACTTACTTTGGATATATTTATTTTTTGTGCGTAGACTGGCACTGAGCTTTTTAAAGAAAGCTGTAGATGTTCTGCAGAGTAGATAGTGTTTTAATAGCTTACTGCAACTCTTTCCTTTTGAGGTGTGCAGCCCCACTCCCCAGGTGACATCTCTGAGGTTACATGGTGTCAGAAATAATGTCAACATCTTAACTCTGTACAGTAGCAGTAAGTACAAAAGCAAAACAGCAGCTTGTGGTTGGTCAACACCTCAAAGCTGGTATGGGGTAGGTATGCCATCCCTGGAAACCTGCTAGAATACAGGAGGAAAAAAAAAAAAAAAAGGCATATACTACTGGTGTTGCTACGTAATGCAGAGTATTGAGGGGCAACCAAAGTAAATCTGCACTTCTCAGTTTTCAGAAAACACTTTTCATGATGCTGCAGTGCTGCACATAGAGTACAGGTAATCTCCGTGAGAAAAGAGGATTTATTGATATTTCTCTCTTACCATGTGTAAGTCTTGGGGTATGTAGAAGGACCTTGTAGATTCAGAAAGGTCTCTGTTCCTCTGAATTGGTGTATTATTGTTTGAGATCATCTGGTGATCTAAGATCACATTTTTACACAAACAGTTCTTTTTATGTAAACATTCACATTTTGATCAACTTAAGTTGAATGTCAAAACTATATATATATATATATATATATATATATATATATATACACACATACATATATTTTTATCAACCATGTTATGCACCCGGTAGAGTTTGGAGAATACTCAGTCTGTTTTTCATGAACATTTTGGGTGTACCTTGTATATAGTCAAGAGAAGAAAAAGGAGAACCGAAACCGCAGGAATAAGGGTTTTTAGAGAAAAAAATATTGTAAAAATCATAAAATACTGATTATGTAACTTCAGTATTTTTCTGTTGGTCATTGCAAATAGTGTATTTTTATCTAAATGTTATACTACAAGTAGAAAGTTATTTTTTAATGTTAGAGCGGGTTTTTTTTTTATCAACACAATAAGCAAGATATATAAAATCAGGATATTCACATAGTAAGGACATCTTTACTAATCTCCTGTATCTAGTATAAAGCGCTCTATTATTAAAAACAGGTATTTCTGTATCAACAGTACTTGCTTGTTGCCATATACAGTAGTTCTGAATAGATAGCAGTACAACAACTTACCACTTGGTGTCACCTGAATATTTTGAAAATGGTTCTCAGATAAGACAGACACGATTTCAGTGAAAGACAAATAAGCTATATTTTAATGTTACTAGATAAGCCTGGAGTTTTTTAATTCCTTGTTCTGTTCGTGATTTATTTAAATATATGGAAACTATATATCTAGGTGTTCATTTTTGGGATATGGAGCCAGACTGCATGTTGAAGGTCCAGAAGAAGGTGACAGTTTACAGTTTGGGTTGGGAGGGGTAAGAGGGAAGGAACAGAACAGAAAGAAAACTCTACGCCCTGTAGAAGAAATGATTACTTTCTCTGTTATTTTGAACATTGTTTCAGTGTGGGTTTGTCTCTAGAAGTTGTATGACACCTTGGTGTTCGCAAGTTACGCTTTCCTGTCAAGTGTGGTGCCCATGTAGAAAAACATGGTTGGTAACGCTTCCAACTCCTGCCTTTTTGGACTCTGTCCTTCAGGCTAACTAGACATGAGGCAGCTCCAATTTTGAGACTATATAGCTGCATTAATTAATGCAGAAGCTGCTCCAAGACCAGCAGTGAAATAGTGCAGAGCCAAATTGAAACTAAAAAAGTCTGTTGAGAGGCATTATTTATCTGTCAGGTACCTTGCATCATTAATACAGCTTTGTAGGTTCTGGAATCAATTTGGCTCATCCAGATGACTTTGAAGTACAGGTAAAGGAGAACCTGAAGTTGTGTAGATTTGAGTTGCAGGAGAATTTCTACCTCCCTTTCTTCAGTGAAGGTAATCATCTGAGGCCTGAAAAAGCAGAACATTCTTCTAAGAATGATTTCTGGCTTTACTTACTGCTGGTGGAACTCCACTGGTATAAGGAAATTTTGACTTGTTTGTTAGGTTACACATTAAACTGACTTTATTTTAATTGTGTTAATTTTTTTGTATAAGAAATGTATTTGGATATAATTGCTTGTTAAATTATACCCAAATAAATTCTTCTATACTACATTTTCTTGTGAAATACTAGCTTCTGTTTGGTGAATGTAATTGCATAGATAAGCATTTATTTTAGAATGGACGTATCAAAATGGAGTCAACTGTAATAGTGCGTGCAGGCATAAATACAGCGTTAGGTAGCTGTGACCCCTATACTTAGTAAACATACAGGTGCTTTAATATCTAAGAGTTCTGAAAAGCTTTTCTGATGTAACTGTAGCACTGAGGTCCATTGTGTTTACTAGTGACTTCTCTGCTTGGTTAGTGACTGACTATCAATTTTCTATTTATTTATTAAAAAACAACAACAACCCAACACATCCAGTGTTTGGTTTCCTGCGTGTGCTGTAGTCATGTTCCTGTCTGGAAGTGATGGAGATTCAGGAAGGTCCCTGCAGTTGTAGATCTTCCTCTCCCATCTTACTCATTTGCGTGATCTATTTTGGAGGTTGAGGATAGTCCCTTCAGTTTCTTTCTGTTATGAGTAAAAAGAGTAAAGCTTTCATAGTCTTGTACCAAATCCATGTTATAGCAGGACTCTGTTTTATATAGTCCCAAAATAGTGTTTTTTGGTGGAAATTACATCACTGTGCACTAGTAAGTACTCTGTTAAAATCTTGTTAGTCTTAGAATGTTGTGATAGCCTCCTTAAAAATTAGTGGTGTTTTTACTGCTGTATTTTGGAGAGAGAGAACCTGAATTGTAATTCAGATGTTTGGCAAATTCTTGTTTACAAAAATGCACGTCTATATTGTTATTTAGCTAAAGTTTTTTTAATTAAGATCAGCTCTCTCCTCTCCTTCTCCCCCAGCTGAAACTAAATTTAGATGGAAAAATACATGAACTATATATACTTGGTCCAAGTGAAGACCTTCTTCATTTATTTAAGCAAGTTAAAAAAATATAGTATTGCCTTTCTTGATAACAAAACATCAGATGTCTTGTAAAACACGAAGATAGACAAAACATCTAGAAACTAAAGTTTTACTTGTACTGTTTATCTGCAAAATAAATTACTATTTCTGTTATGTTTTTCTTATAAATAGTTAACATTTAAAATGGAAAACTTCATATGTTCTACAAAAAATGAGAACTTAGCATAGTCAGTTGGAAGGAACCTACAAAGGTCGAGTCCAACTGCCTGACCACTTAGTGTAAGAAATAAAGTACTCGATTCAAAACTCTCTCTGTTAGGATTCTAAAGCATTTAGGAAAGAAACGGTATTTTTTGCTAATGTTCAATATTTTCTAGGTAGCCCATCTGATTTCAGTGGAACATTGTGCAGAATAAATTATTATTAGATTACCGGGGTAAGAAAACATGGTTCTTGACTGTAGTTAATATAGTCCCTCAACTTGAAACAACTCCTTTATATTTACCAGAGAACTCCTTTATTTTTTTAAGTTTTGATTTCCTTAAAGAGGTTTAAAAATAATAATAAAAAAATTCTCTTAATTTCCGGCAGAGCTCTGTACTGATGTGATGATTCATTCCTTCCCATGGCAGGGGGGTTGGAACTATATTATCTCTAAGGTCCCTTCCGACCTGAGCTGGTCTGTGATTCATTCTGTGATATTCCCTATATAGTAATGGGAAACAAAAAATGAGACTTAAGCAAACTGCTCTATTAAAAATGTACTGGACATCATGTTATTTCTCTCGTTAGAAGAGACAGAACTACAGTTTTGATGTCTTTATGGAACAAGACACAAATGTTTTGTGTCTTGTTTCCTTTTAGACTTTGTCCAAGCTGCTTCTCCTTAATCCTGTGTTGCAGGGTTTATGAAGGGCTGTTGCATGGCTACACAGCAGTTAGTTACTTTTTTTTCTTGATTAGACATTCCTAAAAATCAAATTTCTTCACAAATCTGGTGAGAGAACTATAAATCCTATACTGTCCTATAACAATTAAGTAAGCTTTGCTACTATCCATCTGGTTATTAACAATTTGGTTCATATAGTGTCAAGGTTTCTGTGTTACAAGATGTCTGTGCAGTGTATGATTCTTCCAGTGCTGATGCAAATGGTCTCCTGAATTTACAATTTAAAATTTCATTCAGGGAAACTCCATCAGCACATGGAGACCTATGTAGCACATTGGAAGATGGTAGAATCTCTTTCTAGTCCTTAAGATAATACTCTCTGCAGCAAGAGGCTGGGTCCTGGGAGGTTTCTCCCTGCTGAATCTGACTTGGGAGTTATGGGGAAGAAGTTTCATTAAAATTTCCTCAGTTTTAGGGATCTGCCAGGTTTTATAAGTGTATTCAACAATAAAATATCC
Source organism: Aythya marila (assembly GCF_965140915.1). NCBI lineage: Eukaryota > Metazoa > Chordata > Aves > Anseriformes > Anatidae > Aythya > Aythya marila. The sequence goes on along the minus strand of NC_139045.1, from coordinate 31,316,944 downwards.
TTTGTTCCCCTGCACCTGCTATTCCACGTGACATCGCACTGTGACACACTTTAAGAAGTTAATTTTCAGGTAGAAGAAAGCATTTAGAAGCACTAGAAAAGATACTACTACATCTGTGAATCAAGGAAAAGCATTTTAGTGGCTTATTAGAGCATATAAGTAGCAGTTTAATTCCAGTTCACCATGTGGTATTGTTTACTGCATGCATTCTGAAGTGAGTGGATTGAGTTTCATATCTTACTGCAGATTCACTTGTTTAAGCTTTTTAACTATCGCATGCAGTAGCAATTCACAAATCAAGGATAAAACTTATGTAAACTAGTTCAAGAGTATACTCAGCATCTGGCTTTTTGAACAGTTGTATTGGTAGACTTCTGTCATGGATTTGGGACATTTAACTTAAACGTGTCACAGTTGATTTTTTTCTTCTACTATTTCATTATAAGCATTTTCTTTACTTCGACATTGCCTTGGTTTGTGTTATAAAAATTACCTTTATTGCTGTTCGAACAATTAACAGCTGAGTACAAAAGGTAAGATGCTTAAAAAATACATACATGTAACTTACTGGCTTTATCAAATACAATCATAAGTGGTGGTTGGTATTTTTTGTTTGTGATTTTTATAATGTAGTATAGGATGTTCCTTTTACAGTATGAATTTAAATCTTAAATATTTATCAGATGGCTTACACAATTGTTTTTGTCACAATCCTGAAGCAACCATATGCTTTTTCTGTCCCTAAAAGCACCAGTGAGATAGTAGGAATGAGCAAACATCCCAAGATTACTTGCTGCAGTTTTCTTTCCATCAAAAACATTCTCAGCACTACTGTTTGGGCTGTTAGAGCAGTTGGGGGTGTGCATATAGCAAAATAACCTTGAGACCAGCAAGGCTCTTAGAAATACCTAGTCCGGTGTCTGTTTTCAAAAGAGACTGTAGCACTCCTGTTACAGACCTGCTGATAGATCAGCCAGTCTGATGTTCACTTGGATAGTACAGCACAGAAGTTAGGGTTTTAATTCCTACAATGACTTTAAACTGATCTCTGAATCACTTGCATTTCCAGATAAGGTTTAGATTTGTGTTAAGAACCAGAGTTGTTACTATACTGATGATAGGGGCTATTTCTCTGGGGAGCCAGTTCCATGTAAAAAAAAGTCTGTGTTCCTCCTCTCTTTTGAAGAAAATAAAAATAGCATTATTTTAAACTTTCTGCATGATACGCCACGATGGTAAATGTTCTCTTTTTTTGGTGTGTGTCTCTGTGGATGAATTTAATGTGTCAATGGCTGTCATTGCTGAGGCTTCGCCCATTTTAAGATGGGGATTACCATTTTCTCTGAGTGTTGTGAGATAGCTTTTTAAAAGCTTATAAGGGAGTTTGAAAATAAAGTTAAATCCATGCTTCATGTTAGCTTCATTGCTGGGAGCTTCTAATCTGAGTCATCCAGGATTTGTCCTAAAGATTGTTATTTTTCTGTCCCTGCTGCTCACAGACAGGGACCATAAGCTTGTAAATCTAGGCCTGTGTAGGAGAACTTGGAGAAAAACAAGTCAGAAAGATAGAACAAGGTTGGTCTATGTTTATGCATGAAATAATTTGACTGACATCAGTAGAGTCAGTAACTTCAAAATAAGAGTAAATTTAATGGGCTTTTCTAGTCAGTTGCTGATTATGCTGAAGACAGAGGTTTGTTTATGAAGTAGGGCTGGCAGAACATGGTACTCCATCGTTAATGCTCACTTTGACCTAAAGCATTAATATGAAAGACTGCTGCTATGATAGCGTTATATGTAAGAAATTGAGACAATTTATGCCTATTAGATCATTGTCCTATTTAAGTTTTCTTCACTAAAAATTTGTTCTCAGTGGAGGTAAAGTAGTATGGTTAAATATAATTTCCTTAAGTATTTGAGTTAATATTAGGGGTGCAGAATAAAGGGAAGAATGCAGCATTGGGATAAGACACTGAATGCTTTCATTACACCATTATCCTAAATTCCTTATTTCATCTTTGAATAGGTAATGCAGTATGCTTGCTGAAATGAAAAGTTGTCTTCTCTCCCCCAACTTTTTTCCCTTTTTTTATTCCTTTTTCCTGCAGCGAACTGTGCACCATACTCTGCTTGAATTGCCATGAAGAACAAGTTGAGCAGTTGAAAAGTTTGAAATTTGTTACACTGGATCTTGCCATCGAAGGAAAAAGAACACCACACTAATGCACAATTACTGGAAATTCAGATTACACGTTTCTTGATGAATTATTTTTCAAAGTACATTTTTTTTAACTTTTGATTTTTGAAGATTATTGCAATTGAATGTTAAATCGTTTTAGTTAAATTTGTTTTGAAGAGAGAACTTGTTTAAAAGATTTTTATTACCTGTAATAGTTTCTACAACAGTAGCTTATCTTTAGTGTTGAAATAATTCGGTGCAATTCCAGCGCTTGTATTGTGAGTTACATACAGAATATTTTTTTAGTTTCAGTTGTAAGTAATAAATCTGAAGTAAACACTTAAAAAAAAAAACAAAAAAAAAAAAACAACAAAACAACCTGGCAACCCTGCCTTTTAATACATAAACATAATTCCCAGTATTCCAGTTGGAGCTCAAATATGAAATGCAAATGAGATACTCAAAAGACTTGTTTCTGTAACTTAATGCCAAATTTTATAGGAAGAACACATCCAAAAAAATTTTTGCTTCTGGAATAGCATTATGTCAGTGATGGAGTGGTATTTTGAAGGGCCTTACATCAACATGCTGTCAGGCTACGTAAGGTATATTGCTGTAGTCATAACACAGGTTCAACACTTCAGATAATTCTTAAGACAAAAATTGGCGAAAGAAAAAAGTGTGACACAAAAATTGCAGCTTAGTGAACTGTACATAAGATACATGTCCTAGGAGAGAGACCGTAACAAGTACACATAGTTCTTCTGAGTTCATGGAAGCCTTACTTGTACCTAGGTTATTCCTTGTAACCAGCAGTTCTATTTGCCTGTGGTTGTCACGTTGAACAGCAGCTTGCTCACTCTAATCAGGCCATATGCTGCTTCAAAAAATCTCTGTTAGCATTAAATGGAAAATAGTTCTTAAGTTTTTAAATCGGGTATATGTAACTCATTTTGAGTGAGCTATCTTTACTCCTGTAGCGTTAACTATTCAGCATTTCTCAGTAAAGTGCCTTATTTATTGAATGACAATTTTTTTTCCTTTTATTCCTGAAACAAATACAGTGGATCAACCTCCTTTTTAAACTTGGTATGTAGTTTCAGTTCCTGGTCAAGGAATGGGCCAAATAGCTTATGTTAAGAGTCTAACGGCCTGACTTATACAAGTATTGGTTGTAAGCTGTTTTGTTTGAAGAGCTTGTCAAAAAAATAATATTATGTAGACAGAAAACAATGCAATGGAGAGATTTAAAGTTGAATATTTTTTCTTAATTCAGTCAAATATTGACGTTACATATTTTAGTTGACCATGTTTCATCAATACATTGAATTTTTTTGTGTTAATTTAGGTACTGATAGAGTAGTTAAATTTTATTTGTATTTCATATTAGCTACGTAGGTGTTTTAAGTGTTGTAATTTTTAACGTTGAAATCATTTTTGACTTCTGTACTTGAATTTGAACATTGATATTAAATTTATGCTGTTAATATTCCGTGTGTTTACTTAAATATTAGAAATGTACATACAGTACCTTTGTAAACATATTTTGTAAGGTTTGCTTTGCTCTCTCCAGTAGCAAACTTTGGCCAGAGGCTCCAGTTCAGATGCTTTGTTGAACACACAAGTCTAAGTGAAAAAAGAAAATGAAAACACCCTTTTAAAAAGTGTGTTTGCTTAGGAGCTTCTGTAACACTCAAAAGCTGTTAAACTGCTAAAATTTCCTAAGAAATTCTGTTGAGAGGAAAGAAGAGGGGGCTTGCTTAACTTTGTGTTTAAAGTGAGTGGTCCCTGAGGCCAAGACAGAAGTCAGTATCTGAGGTAGAATAATACCATATCATTCTGATAAAGTAGGGCGGAACTAAGATCATAGTGATGCCTGGCAGCTTGAGAATTGCCCTCTACAAGCTGCTGAAACAAGCTTTGTTTTTGTCATGAATCTTGCTTAAGATTCACGTTCTTAGGGCAAGGTTTTCTAATTGACACCTTAAAAATACAATAGACTTTTCACATGTGCAAGAAAGACTTGATAAAACAATGTTCTGTGGTCCTTCTAATGGAAACCTGATACAATGAGCATGGTTAACTACTTACAGGAGTCAGGTGATGAAGTACACAGAGGTTGCATAATACCAAAACATTTATAGACCTGCAATACTACCCATCCTTCCTATCTGGGTTTGTAACCTTGCACCCATATTTGAAGGTCTCGTACAAAAAGCAGTTTTGCTACAAACCAGCAACTTCCATCATTATTAACACAAGCATGTACCTTTTGCAATTATTTTAAGTATTCCCAGTAAGCTTGAGTGTACAAAAGCACGATCAAACATTTGAGTGTAACGAGTACTGGGCAGCTATAAGCGAAGTGCAGCCTTCAGCCACAGTTTGGTCTTTGTTTTGCAGATAAGAACAAAGGTGTAAGGAATAAGCAGCAGTAGCACTAGGTTGCTGTAATTCAATGTTTTTGAAGTTTATTTAGAACACATCATTAAAACTCTCTATAATCAGTGTTCAAAAATGCAAGCATATTTTTCATATTTATAAAAGTCTCACTGGAGCTTATTAACCTTTTGGAAAAAACTGTATTCTAAAAACATTGCAAAACCATATTCTCTCTTTGCCATGTATTTTACAGTACTACTGTATAACACTGATAGAGGTGGATCTATATAGAGTCCTGTTCTAAAATTAGTGTAGAAAGTAGAAGTCCTTCTGAAAGTGGATGTCACTGACTGCATTGAAACTAAGTTTTGCTCAAGTTCCCTTGCACTAAACCCACTGCATTGAAAAAAATGCCCTGTATAAGAAAGGGTGGTCCTTAATCTTAGTTTCCTTCTTATCTATTCCTTTTTTTAAGCCTTGGCACATGGTTATGCCAATGTTGTGAAGCAAATGTATTGTGGGCAACAGCCTGCATCTTCCACCCCGTGTTTTTCTGGGGGAAGCTAAGGCCATTTGTCACCAGCAGCTAGTGTCTTTTTGAGTAACACAAAGGGAAGTTGCTAAATTAATAGGAATTTCTTTTTAATAGAAAACTATTAAAGAACAAGTCAGCTGGTAGTTACTAAATTAACACAACCTTAAGGTGAAAGCAACCCCCAAGAAGTCAGTTTTACAAATCTGTTCCTTTGAATTCCTTAATAGAGTTGTTGCTGATCAGCTTAGCCTCTCCAGATAGTTTAGCAGCTATTTGGTGTTCAACTTAATAGGAAGAGGAAGGAAAATAGATGATGATTTAGCACTATTAGATACAAGTGTCCTGCACTTAAAACAGTCAAGATGAAGGACAGTTTAGAACAATCACTTAGTTCTTCTACCCCTCTCAGTTTTTCACCATGCTAACAAGGCTGTTAGGAGATGCTACAACCTGAAATAGTTGTTAGTTATCTGTGGGTGTACTATTAAGCTTAACAGTCAGAAAAAGTAAAAAGCTGTGCCCTCCTTCCTACATCACCAGCGACACTCAGTACTGCAGTAACTAAACACCCATAACATCCTCAGGAGGCAAAGCCCACGTTGCCCCATGAAAGCACTGCTCAAACCACCTGATGGCACCAGGGCATCAGCAATGGTGCCAGACATACAGGACCATGGCGAAGGCAGGCCACTTCCAAAGCAGGGCCATAAAAGCAAAGGCGACTGCAAAACTACCACATAGAGGCATTCATCAGCAAACAAAATAAAAATATCCAAGTGTATCTCAGTAATAGCTTATTTTTTGTTTAAATGGTCTTCTGTCATCCAACTGATACAATTTTGGCCTTACACACAGAAGGGCTTAATTTTTATAATCTTTGTCCTTTTCTTGAAAACAGGCTTTTCTGTCTCAAACTATAAACAACGGCCATAGAAATAATATAAAAAAAAACATAATACATAAAAACAAAAACACACACAGTTAAGCTAGGTCGAATTTTTAGGACTCTAAAATGCAAATATGTGTACAGAATTAGGAAGAAAGTTACACATACTGCTCAGAGGTGGGTGGAATTTAAAGAAGTGTGAGGACACCTAAACATCTTCAAAAAGAAGGCAACAAAAATAAGGTAGTTTGGTCTCAATTCCAGTCTTACATTTGGAGAATGCAGTGATGCTGAGCTAGCAGGTAAAGTTCTAGACTCGAAAGAGTTGAAAATACAAGGTAATAGCCACTGAGAACAGTACTGGCTTGTAGATCAAACAGCAGCGATCATACTCCACACTTACAAGCTTGTGGTGCTCCAGAAAGAACGTGTAGTACTGCCATTTTTTACATGGGGGGGGGAGGTCATTCAGGCACAGGAGCTTGTCAACTATTTGTTGACAGTGATAATCAGAAATTGAAGTTAATCAGTATGAGAATCAAGTGTTTACAAAGGCAAACTGCAGCTCACTGAGGCTGGTCTGTATGTTACAGCTCAGTTTAGGTAGGAAGTCAAATTCCCTTAAAAAGCCACGGCAGAATGTGTCTGACATGAACATCTTTTCTCTCTCTCTCTCTCCTGTTCTCATCCCACCACGCAAAGAGGTTAGTATTTCTAAGCACCTTTGCCCAAAGTTATAATATTCAGTGTGGATATTGGCAGAGTACTTGCTGTCAAGAGCCAGTGAAAATCTGTGAGACTCAGTGGAAATACCTTGATGGAAAACTTAGGTAAAACACAGCCATACCACCAGGGCAGCTGGCCAAGAAACACGTACCCATTTCTTTAACTACAAGAATTACCACTTCAGGTATTGAATGTTTTTTTCTGCACTACCACAGGCTACAGCTGCTATTGACTTACAGTTTCCTGCAGAGGGAAGTATTCACTAATGTATAAAAACAAATACTGAGTCAAACGATCTTTGTCAAAGTTGGAAATGTCGCAGTGTGTGAGTGAAGAGCGCAGAACTAGTATGTCAGGAATGGTATTCACTCAATTAGTTTGTACAGAGAAGTCAAAACATTTCAAGGGATAAAACAGTCAGCTTTCCAAGCAAATGAAAACTTACTAAATCAATGGGAAATTAAAAATTTGTGTCTTAAATCTCACCCCTTTATGATTTAGGAGCCTAACTCTGTGCTTTGATACTGACATTATTAACCTAATGAAGAAGAAAAATAAGACATTGCTACTTGTGCTGAGTGCTTCAGGTGGTCCCTGCACCAACAGGGCCCTTCTGTCCGAAATCTTCATGTCTCCCTTGCTCTGTTCCACAGATTCAACAGCAAGGACAAAGACAAATGTTAGAATGTTTCTCTCCTTTCCCCAGGACCTCTTCCTAGCCAGAACTTACTCTTTGCAATGCACTCCTAGAGAAGTCAGATTAGCAGGTTGGATTCAAACTGATGAGGGAAGAGTACTTTCATCCCTCCCTTTCTTTTTGAATAAAAGAGCTATGAGGGTCATTTTGTTGTTCAGAGGTACATACTTTAACACATGAACCTGCATCGTAGGTAAATTGGGCTCTAAAAGAATAGAGTAACATCTATCAGGAAAGTCTGTTCACGCTTTCAGAAATGAACTGGTTCTGACTGGAGAGGAGCTAAATGGCAAAGAAAGGCTTGGGTGCATGCAAAACAATCATCTCACAATTTCCACAGAATGACAAAGATTTTGAGGAGCACACAATGTTTTGGACTAGGTAACTTTAAAAGAAAAAAGATTAAAAAAAAAAAAAAAAGCCACCTCCATTGTCTAAGGCAATGTTCATAAGAGAAAGCTACCTGGACTCCTTTGAACACTAAAGGCGTATATTTTGATGAAATTTTTATTACATGTTTTTCCTTTAAAAAAGCATTCGGTTTTCAGCTACCATGAAATCATATTTATTTTATTCATTCATCCCCTCCAAGGATTTAGGCTATGGAAGCGCTAGATGAAGACCAGAGGAAACTCCTATCACCCTGTTCAGCCAGCAACACAAACATACACACTGCTGAATTTCATTACATGCCCTGGAGCGAGCCCAATAACATACCTAATGAAAGCACATCTTCCAGAAAGGCATCAGAGCCCACAAAGTGCCAAATCTTGCAACATAAATTGGATCAGGGCTTCTTAACTTTGAACAGAGGCAGTACTTTATTTGCAAAAACTCAATTTCTCCCACATACAGGCGGCATTTGCTAAGCTCCTGAGAACTGCCCTTGGTTCAGGAAACTTTCAAAACTACCTACCACTTTTACATGCTGGTAACAGCTTGTCTCCATGAATACATCAGCTACATTTTCCTGCTTCTCTTTCACAGCCTCATGTGAAGTTTGTCTAATATTTCAGTAGCTACTTAATGCTGCTGTGAATAAAACAGTGGGAGTATTCCACGAGCACGTGGAGATCAGCTGTATTTAGCTCTGGTTGAACCTGCACCACAGAAATGAGTTTAGTGAGAGGTAAAGCTTTTCCAAAAGCTAACTAATACATAAATGCTGTGGGCTTTTGGGAGCTCAGCTTCATGTCTATGTACCCCCCACACCGCATATTCAAACCCCACTGAAAGAAAGCAGCCACAGCTGCTTCTTGGGCTAGGGAAAGGTTGGCACAGGAATCCTGTTTGAGTAGTGGCTCTCAGAGTTTTTGTGCTCCTGCTCCAGAATTACATGCCAGAAAAGCCATTTGTTCCATGTCATACTGGATTTGTGCTTGTTAAACCCACTTCAATTGCATGATATTCCAGTATTTCAAAATGGAAGGAAGGTGTACTTCTGTATAGGTAAGATTTGACTTCTTGGCTATTCTTCCTTAGATTTACATTAATCCACTGGGGGTAAAGAGAATGATTTTTCAGTTTTCTGCTCCTAATAGAGCATTTTGCATATTTTGAGGGTTCTTATGTTGGTACTAAGCTTTCCACGTTCCTTCTTCCCTCCTCCCTGTATACTAGTTCTGCAGCTTTTCAGCTTCAGGAATAATTAAATACATGGTGGGATCCCAAGATGTTAGAAAACTATGGATAAAGATGCAAAGGACAAACTGTTCAGACACTTCCCCAGGTTTTTAACAGCCTCGCTATTACAAGCTAGCCAGAAATAATTTTAAAGCCTCATCTCCTTTGGCTAGGAAAACAACAACAGAAAATATATTTTATGTGCTTACATTCAAATAATTGTACATTACTTGCTAAACAGGAGTGGCGTCTAACCAAGTAAGAATATACCAGCAACCTGAAAAGGAGGATCAGCATAACTAAAGGAAGCTTCACTTGAGTATTTTGTTTAAAAGTTTATGAAAGAGTTTGATTTTTTTTTTTATGCAACATTAAAAAAAAAATTAATGGAATTTTACTCATATTCTTGGTGGTTTAATAGTTCATTAAAAAAAATAAAAGCAATTTAATTACATGGGAAAGAGTTGCAGAGAAGATGAGAAAAGTAGGGATAAAAATCTAAGTACCAGTGAACAATTTTTAATTGCATTTACACGGATAGCTGCTTCTTAGCTTCTTTTAGATTTGTTGGATTTTTATGATTCATAATTCCAGGGTAAGCATATGTTTGTTTGGGTAGGATATTCTCATTTATAGTCAATCTTAGTGTAGATAAGACACAGATATATTACAACCCTGGAAAGCAAGCTGTGATTAACTTTTTCAGTATATTTTACCTTAAGTATTTCAGAAATAATTGAACATATTTCAGTAAGTACATGCAGTAGCTGTTTAATGAACAACTTGATGTTAACAGTTACTCAATTTTTGTAACTGCTGAAGGAAACGAGCTATCTTATTTTTGAAAAAGTTGTTCTGATTAAAAAATAAAATAAAAAATAAAATAAAATAAAATATCACATGCCTCAGCACACCTTTGTCTCCCCCTGGACAGATAAGAGCACCTCACAAGTCAAAGGAAGTAAATCAGCCTAAGCCAATGAGCCTGAGTGTGGAATGAAATCCCTGAATGAAGTAACCTGGTAGCAAGCACGTAAGAACGCAGTGGTGGTTCAGCCAGCTCTGTGTATGGGAGAGCTGTAAAACATTTGCTACATCATCTCATCTTCACTTTCCTCCTTCTCAAGGAATTCAACATGACAATGCTTCAGAAGTTGCTTCATGGTCTTTTATTCCTCTAATGGGAATCCTTCCATTTAGTTTAAGTGTTTTCCAATTCAGGCCCTCCAGGTTGCACTGGAGAAAGGCCCAGGAACTGAGCTTTCTTAATGCTTTAGGCATCCCAAATCAAATGGCTATGCTTGAGAGTGGGCCTGCAACACAGCCTCACTTAACAGTACCAGGAAGTCCTATTCCTAAGCTCCTGCCTCCAGACCAGCAAGGCAGAGAGGTCTCCTTGTATAAATGAGGGCCAACAAGGTGGCCACCAATTTCCAGAAGTGTCAGACAAAGTGCAGTTTTAACATTCAGTCTGTATCAAGAGAAGAATGAGATGGGCTGAGGGGAACCCCACTGCAGAGGAGGGATGTCAGGAAGCTCATATGATACTCCAACTCCACTGTCGTGTGCCTACTTGTGTAAAAGAGGGTGTTACGCACAGGTTACTAGTGAGCCACACCAAAATAAATAAATAAAAGTTCTGAGAAAGAAAACATTTGCTGTTTTTGGCCTAATTTCCAAGTCAGCTCAAACAAGCTGTACCTCAAGCTGCATTACCTTTCTTGTCAGCTCTCTTTAGATTCTTCTGGTTTCATTTCTATCGTATCATTTTGTAGACCTTCACGTGGCATTTTTCCTGCCTTTTGAGGACATTTTTCTATGTCATCGACTTTTCTTCCACAATAGACTTCAGGCTACTACTGTATTTAAGTGAAAATTATTTGCTGTTTCTTTCTTGTCAGCTCACTCTTTTTTCTTTAAAAAGAAATCCCAAACCCAGAACACCCCTTGTTTGTCTGATTCTTTTACTTAAAAGCTTGCTGACTGCTTGCAGTTGCACTGTTTGCGATCAACCTATTCTCCTCGTATGGGTTTCCACACTATTTCCATATAGACTATATCCACCTTTAGGGTTGCTTTTGAGATAAGATAGTAGAATATTACTTTCAGCATTACCAGTGTACAGACTTCTGCCTGCTCAGATGTGTCTGTCACTGGTTATATTTTCTCTTATCCTTAACAGAGCTGTGCTGTAGGAAGCCTACATTACAGACTTCTGCTAAGTATCAAATATAATCTCAGCTCTGTTCGTTATGAATAATATTTTAGAGATGTTCTTTTATTTATTTATTTATTTATTTTACAGAGGAAGGGTTTGATACAACTATCACATGCATACTCTAATGATCCTCTTTGCCAACAAGATACCCAACCCAATGGAAAAATGGTCCCATGTGACTGAGATATATGTTATATTAATATAACTAATAAACAGGTACTGTGGTAGAACCAAAAGAAAGGATAAAAATAAGTTTACTGGCTGAGGATTATGACACAGATCATCATCACATCACATCATCACATCATCACATGCTTAAAAGAACTTTATTTCCAGTTACTTCACATGTAGGCACTATCTGCACCATCTCAGTTATCAGTGCAGTATATGGGGTAAAAATCCCCAAAGCTAAGCACAGCTTTCTGAAATGAGAGTTTGAACTAGGGAAGCAAAAAGGCAGCAGCTGCAGAAGGCACTGACTGCACAAACCCAGTACATCACTAATGCTCCTGGGCTGGATTCCCTGACTGCGAACTCGCCCAAGTCTCCAGTATATACAAGTCAGCTGCTGTGGTGGGTTGGGTTTTTATTTTTGATCTACAATTTAACAAGTTGTTATGCACTGAGACATGCATTTTTGCCTCTACCTCATTTTCATTCATTTTTAGCTTCCAATCTTTTAGGACTTGCCTGGTGCTTCCCAACACCCAGAGGCATTAGGCTGGACTGCTAGGACCTGGTTAGACACAGTCCCCGATGCACAAAGCTCAAAGAATGGAAGAGAGAGGTTTCAAGCATCTGACCGCAGGAAAGTCAGTCACATGCTGAGGTGCTGGGATAATCCAAGGTACCCTGCTGAGAGAGATAACGGAAGCCCTGCAAGGCTCTAACCAGCCCTCAAGGTAGATCAGCCTCCGTAATTGTTCTGCTAAGTAAGTTAGGGGTGGAGAACCAAAAGGGCTGTAAACAAATCATGTTTAAAGCAAACGCCGGCCCAAAGCAGGAAGAAATACATGGTGCATGTGTGTTATTTGCTGACGCACACGTGTTAAGTCCTGACCTACATGAGAAAATACATGCATTATTGGAGGTACAGAGCATCTGCAGCCTGGAAACGTTCCAGTTATCGATGAGAACAACGTACAGATCCAGGACAGAAAGTAACATGTTTTTTCTGGCTGGAAAATATGGAAACTATTACCTCTGGGGAAAAATAATCCAAAACAAAGACATTCACAGGCAACTCAGAGAAAAGCATCAAAGTGACTGTGGATTTGGAGGGACAAATATATGAGGAAAGATTATGAAAGCTGAATATGAATATTTGGCTAAGCACCAATTTAATAAGGGATCAAGAGATAAGTCTACAACTATTTAATTCACAGAATGTTAATGTCATTGGTGAAGCAGACTTTTTTTTTTTTTTTAAATGCACCGAGAAGTTTATTTTCTAGTGGATATACATCCGAATTTTAGAAAGCAGTAGGAAGAGAGTGATTTGATTAATGTCCCATACAAATGTTAAAGTCAGTTCTTAATCAAATCTTAGCTGAATCAGACTTTAAAGTCTTGAGCGACTGAACTACAACATGGGGAAAAAATGTAGAGGCTAGTTTGTGATTTCTTAGCTTGGTTCTTTTACAAATTTCTACTCCTGGAATCAAAGTTTTTTTTTTTTTGCTACTAGGAGTTTCACACCATATGCTGGCTTTAACTGGAAAGGCACTTTATTCCTAGGCCAAGAAGAACATGAACACAAGCCTGACAAGCAAAACAACAATAACCAAAAAAACACAAACTGACAGCAACAAACTAAAACATCACCCACTTTTCAACCAACACATGTTTTAAACTGCAGTTTCAGATGCAACTGCATTATCCCTATTAGACTGAATCCTGATGGAAATCAGGGGAGTAAAGTCAGTAGCTCCAGCTAGGCTTTGAAGACAGCACAGCTCAGTAACAGCAAGTGAAAGATGAAACATGGTATTCACAGTGAGTCCTTGTACTTGCAAGGTACCAGACTGAGAACACGATGTAACATCACTCATTATTAATATCAGACTACAATGAAAAGACAACCAATGGTAATTTAAATTAGTAAGGCAATGAAGGCTCTGATTATTAAATGAATTTACAGCTTTATGAAATGGGAGATAGTCTAATTTTCTAAAGGTGGGTCACTTCTATATCCATCATTGTAATACTTGATAGCAACTGAAGAATTTGAGGTTTTCGAGAAACATTCTCACGTGAATGAACTTATTAAATATTTCTTTTTTTTCTCCCCTCCCCCCAAAGCTCTTGTTCATGCTATCATACTCAAAGACACTCACTGCAATAACTTTACAGAATAAGTTCTCACTGAACAAAGCCTCTATACTGCAACTAATTCATGATTTTTTGAGAGAAGAGAATGAGTTTCACAAAAGGACAACAAGATCAGTCTTGAGCATGCATTGGCTTTATTCAGCTGTGGTGGACCACAGCCAAAACTCAGCACTAAATTTGCCAGCATCAAATGTCTAAAATGGCATCTGATTTTGAAAGGTATATGAGGGAGCTGGGCTTGTTCAGCCTGGAGAAGAGGAGGCTCAGGGATGACCTTATCGCTCTTTACAGGTACCTTAAAGGAGGCTGTAGTGAGGTGGGGGTTGGCCTGTTCTCCCACGTGCCTGGTGACAGGACGAGGGGGAATGGGCTTAAGTTGAGCCAGGGGAGTTTTAGGTTGGATGTTAGGAAGAACTTCTTTACCGAAAGGGTTGTTAGACATTGGAATGGGCTGCCCAGGGAAGTGGTGGAGTCACCATCCCTGGAGGTCTTTTAAAAAGACGTTTAGATGTAGAGCTTAGTGATATAGTTTAGTGGAGGACTTGTTAGTGTTAGGTCAGAGGTTGGACTCGATGATCTTGAGGTCTCTTCCAACCTAGAAGTTCTGTGATTCTGTGATCTTTTATTTGTGCATACAGCCTTTTTTTTTTTTTTTTATTCACTGAGAAAAAAAAAAAAAAAAAAAAGTCAAACAACAAAACTAAACACAACAGAAACAAATACCTTGCAAAAGTGTTTTCTTCAAGATTTTTTTTTTTCCAGACCTTTTTTCTTCTCAGGATCAAATCATCTCCTCCCCTGAAATATCCAGGCAGGGTAGAAGAGAGGCAAAGGAGATGGAATCAAGACTTGTGATGAAGCCTATCTTTGCTACTATTGAAGACAAGCTTAAAAAAGAACGTTGAGGGACTGGACAGTGACATCCCAAACCATGCAGAGACGACTGTGGATGCTGCCATCACCGGGTCCCCCTGGCAGCAAAGGGCATCTCCCTGGGAACACCTGCATTAGTGGGAGCCCACTTTTGGGGCAGCAAAGGGCTGTTGCTACACAAAAACTCCCAGCCATACTATAAATTTCAGCACTCTCAAAAGGTAGGGATTTGACTAACTCCCAGTTTTAAAGAAATTAAAAATGTCTTCCAAGTCTCTAAGGCTGCCAGATCCTATCGGTTCTCAGTGTGCTTCGAATAACGACGCTGGCTTTTGTCCAGTGGGAGCAGCTTGGCTTTTTCTGCCACACTGCTGTTATTTTGAGCTGGTGCCTCAACACACAGGCACAGAAAATGACGTTTTAGAAGATTAATAATAATAATAATAATAGTAGAGTCCGAATTCTAACACTATTGCTAAGAGATTAATCTGATGGAGGGAAAAAAGCCATCTTAATTACCTGACTTAATTGGCCCAGATGGATGAGCTATAATTCTGCAGTAGCCTGACATGTGAAGAACAAGGCATGTGCAGGTGCTGTGGGGCACCCCTGGGCTCCAAGTGCTAGGGCAAAGAGAAGGAAACATCCAAAGGGGCAGCCCCTGCAGCTGCAGCACACTCTCCCACTTGTCCTGCCCCTCAGATTTCAGTGGGAATACTTAAACAAGCCAAAAAACTTTAGCCAACAGGTTTTAGCACAGGTACTGGAAGCACAGCCATTTGATGTGGGTAATCTTGGAGTCCTAGCTCTGTGTCCCCTCCTGTATCTTTAGTCTTCCTTGAACGGATTACTGGAGACCCTCCCAATCCGTTGCACCTTGAGGTAGAAATCCCATCCCTGCTTCTTCTCTTTCCCCCACCTCTCCATCCACTCTCCTCAGGCTTGAAGTACCTCCAGCTGTGGAAGGGGACAGCCACTGCAGTAGCCTGGAAGAATTCAGATGCAAGTGGCAAGGAAATGGGGGTAACACTGTTTGCTTTCTGTGGAGCAACCCACCACTAACTTGTTACAGAAATTACCTGGAGGCAAGACAAACGGAAGCTTACTCTGACACAGGGAAGAATTTCACTGAATTATATCAAGCTGAATTCCCCACAGGCAATGTACTTGCATTCCTGACTGATCCCAACCTTCCTCATTCAGCAGAAAAAGGGTGCAAAGGAAGCTCAGCAACAGCAGGATTATTGGCAAAAAAAATCCCATTGACTTCAGTCAGCTGGTATTTCAATGCTGAAATTTTGTTATGCAATACTTTTTTTTTTTTTTTAAGTAGTGGATTAGAAATATGCTATTTTGTGTTTCTTTCCCCTAAAAGGGAAAGGGACAACTATTTTACGCTTACCGCTAGCCTTTACTTCATAAAAAAAAATATATATATATATATGTATTAAAAAAATCAAAATAAGTGTTAAGAGAGACTTGCTGGAGAGTATTTAAAAATACTTGATGATTGTACAGTATCATTTTTATCATTTAGGCACCATGAGCTCTGAACTAAATAGTAAAGCAACCTATAAATAGCACTCAGCTTCAGCAACAACTTGTCAAATTTTGCTACGTTAAGAAAAGGATTAAGTCGCAGCTTTTTGATCTACTGAGGGAATGTTATCAAACCAGGGTATACACGAATACTATGTCGAATGCATATTATTTACACATAGCATGCCAGCGATAGGATGGAGGAGCTCAGTTATCCCAAATCACCCAGCATCACTCTAGAGCACTTCTCTACTGTCAAATGTTGTCCTCAGCAAGAGGTGGGCACTAATCTCATCTACACAGCGCTGCAGACTGTGAGCGATGGAAGTGTGGTCCGTACAAAATGGGATTCAGCATGTGGGGAAAAGGATTACGTGGTAAACTAGAAGACAAACTCAGTCATGCTGGGTAGCTGCAGCAAGCTGGCTGTGCATTTGGCAGCACAGGCTAGGGACAGACTTGGAGAACAGCTCTGCAGCAGAGAGGGGGTGGGGTGTTCAGCACATCAAGTCCCTTGCAATGCATGCCAGGTAAGCCCTCCTGTCACTGGCCTGCAGGAAGAGAAGCCTTCAAAGATTTCATCTTGTAGTGTCTCAGCTGCACAAAGTTTCCTTTCTTTTCTGTCCTGAATCTTCAATAACCTCTGCAAGTTTGAATTCCATAAATAAAATATTTTTGTTTACTTTAACCTCAGCCTGGCTTGTATTAAAGTGAGTCTCACAAACTTTAAAACCAAGGCATTATTTAATCACATCTGTGTACTCCTAGTCTATCCAAAAAGTTATAAACTGCATCCCCCTGTAACTGCTTTGTGGGAGCGAGGAGCTGGTATGTAACACAGTGTCGATATCTGTGTGGAAGAGACCAGTTGCCAGCAAAGGATATAGCGCAGAGAAGTGCAAGGGTGTCCTAACAAGACGCTGACATGACAGCAAGCAGGGCATATCAGCCCTGAAGATCTGAGGACCTTTTACCATTTTTCATAATAAATTGCAATAGTTCATTGAGAACTGGGTGTTAGGGAGAAATAAGCTCTTATTTTTCCTTTTAATAGATCATGCAGACACATCAGCTTTTCAGAGCAGTACATTTGTGAGAGCAAGCATCTTGTTAGAGGTGGCATCAGATGGGAAAGGTCACTTTTATTCACATCAAAATATTAATTGCATTTTACTACACTATACTTTGAAGCAAATGATCGTACGAGCCTTCATTTAGATGGTTCAAATCCTGTTTCTCCTCTCACAAGTTATATCAAAGAAAGTTTGAGATGACCAGAGTATTTGAAAGAAACAAAAAAAAAAAAGGCTGTGAAGTGCTTAATGTTTTAGACACATAACAACAACAGAGCCACAAGCTAGAATTAAACAAGTTCAAATTACTTTTCTTTGTTCCTTTTACATCTCCCAAAATCATGCCTGGCCAGCATTGCAGCATAATCTGAGAGACTCTAATGAAAGGCACAATCTAACGCATGCAAATAGGGCTTTTACTCGATACACAGTTAAGTACTTTATAGATCATTATTGGTTTACATCTCAAAGAAAGTTTCACAGTCTCTTACTGTGGAATAAAAATGAGAGAGTTTAAGTTAAAACATTTTGATCTCCTTGTAGAAGCACTTGCTGTTAACAAAAAGCATCACTGGGGGGTTGCCACAGAGGAGGTTTCTCTTTTTAGGAAGACCAGGATCCCTACTAAGACGCTCATGGAGAAAGCAGGGTGCCAGACTCAGTTCCTTTCATGAATCCAGTAACCTTCCTCTCAGAGGACAACTACTGGTCCCATGACTATTGCAGGGGCTTGTCCAGAGCTTTGCTCTTCTGAGTTAGGACTTCCTCACATTTTGCATCCAAGGTTTACTCGCAGCCAAGTTTTCTCCTGTTTTTCTTGACAATAGTTTCTGGTTACATAGCTGTTTACTCACTGAGGTTCACAGGCAGTAATCTTCTCCCCCTTACATTACTAAAAGAAACAACTAACTTTGTATTTTCTAATGCATTAATTCAAATTCAGTACCTTCAGCTTTCACAAATTTGCTGAAACTTTTTGTCATAGGGTCCCCCAGCTGCTGGAGGGAAAAAAAAAAAAAAAAAGTCTAGCCAATTAAATGATGTTTTCTTACTGACTCTGGTTTCAAAGAAAAACTTGTAAGTATGACTCAAGGGAACTCTGGAATCTCAAAAATCAGAAGGTAAATTTTTAACAAGACCTAACAAGAACTGTGCTGTATATTATTTTAGTGCTATGGCCATGAAGTTTGAGG
The DNA here is from genome assembly GCF_965140915.1 of Aythya marila. Classification (NCBI taxonomy): domain Eukaryota; kingdom Metazoa; phylum Chordata; class Aves; order Anseriformes; family Anatidae; genus Aythya; species Aythya marila. The sequence continues at coordinate 31,298,689 of NC_139045.1, read as the reverse complement.
GATCTGTCTGTCTGTCTCAGGAGTTTGGTAGTGTTACAGTAAGTGCATGATTTTGAGAGTTACTAAGTCTGAATGTTTTCTTTCAGGTGGTTGTTAAAAGTTAAAAATCACATAGTGTAACGAACACAGGAATTGTTGGGTACTTTTCATACACATAGTTTTCCCCCCAGCTCCTCAAGGTCATCTCTGTCTCTACAGACTGTTTGAGGAAAGCTGTCTATCAAATGCAGCAGCAAGAGCTTTTCTCCCTCACAGAAGTGGCTTTCATTATGGTGACCTGATGTTACTGGACTATTGCTGCAGAAGATGTCAGAAACATACCAGTTTTTCTTCAATGGCCTCCTCCCACCCAAAATAGAAGTACTTCAGGCAATTTTTCCATTGTTCAGTGGTGTTTAAGACCCCAAGTTGTCACTCTTAGTGGACTGTCTAGCAATACATTAGTTCATATCTCCTTTCACAGCAGGAAAACCTCTGCCCAAAATGGAAGCCAAGCAGGGCTATGTTTGAGGCCACCCTAAAGGAGCTCCTCTCAAACTTCCCTACTCCACGACTGGATGCACCCCCATCTTAGTACAGTAGGAAGCCCCCAGGGTCTGGAGCATGCTACTGCTACCAAAGAAGTCACGTCAGGAGCAGGCTGTGAGCCAGACAGGCCCCAGGAGAACTGGCACACTGTCCTGGATAATTGCTGAGGCACCTTTGTTCTAGGAGATTCGCTATCAATCTCCTTTATTGGCACAGTGCTGCACTATAAAACCCTGAAAAGCAGTGTAAAGGAAACTGCTTGGATGGAGTTTCTTGAAATATGCTGTTCAGCTTGTTTCTGTTCTCCTGTTGTCTGCACGAATGTTTTGCAGAAGGAGCAGCAGCAGTTTTATGCCTTCACTCTTCCCTTTGCACTAGGTGCCCCCAGTATATTTTAGCCCCTTCTTCTCTTTCCCCACCTGTACCCATTCCAAGTCTCCCTCCTCTTAGTGGCATTATTACAAATAATCTACAAAATCTCTAATGGTACCAAAGTCAAAAGCAGAATTCATACCAATTTCATCAACATTATTATATATTATTAAATGTGGGGAGACTCAAGTGGATAAATTTTAACTATAGTTACCTTGCACATATCACTCAATACTGGTGTTAAAATACCACATTGTACTGTCGTACACATGAACCTTCCCTCTCGCTCTTACCCATAACTGCTGGCATAAACAACAGCCAGACACGGACATCTGCAATTTTTGATCTTACTGTGTGTAATACAACGCTTCCTGAGCCATGAAATTACTTGCACACATGCAAAGCCCAGTGGAATACATGACATAGACATTTAAGTACAGGCTTGCCTCTGAAGGCTTGATGCCCCATGAGATCTGCTGCAGCTACACCACCCTTTTCAAGCAGAGAAATCTAAAGGACTGCAATACACAAGCAGACTGCTTGGAAGACACACCAACTGTATATAGCCAGAGCCAGGACAAGAGAGGACAAAAAGGCTCTGCTTAAAGCAGACTGCTGAGAAAGCAGGACCAAAGGAGGAGAACATCAATGGTGGTCCCTGTGAGCCCAGACTGTCAGCATCTCTCAGGATCAGACCCATGGGGAGTGTGACATAATTAGGAAGAGTATTTATAGTTTGTTAATAAAACAGATGAAATGGAATGAGGATTAGAAAGGATCTTCTAATCCTCTTCGCAAATAATTTTTTTTAAGATGTAAAACTAGTATGTGATTTATAACATTCAAAATGAAAGACAGACATTTCTGATTAAGTTTTATTACTACACTAAAAATGAACTTAGTCACGATGAATTTTTCTGGTACTAAAATGATATAAAATGCAAATCCAAAAGGATTCTTCATCTGCTTGGTATTAATGTCCATCTATGAAATCAAATTTGTCAAAACTAAGTTAAGGGCCACTCTTTTAGGAAAAAGAATCACCATTTTGGGAAGTTGCGTCTATTTTTCAGTAGCACAGAAAGTGTTATAACTCTTGGCTGGTGCAGCTGTCATTTCAGATGAAAAATTATCATTTCAGCAGCCATTGTCAAAGAAAGAAAAAAGGCTGCACATGAAAACAACTACATTAAAGATCTTAAAATATATATATACAATTTACTGAAGTTTTTTTAAAAAAGTTAAATGTGATTATGACCTTTCTGGCAAAAAGACAAAGCTTAAATGGTAAGTTTGATATCAACTCCCATTTTTACACTGGTGTGCATCTGCTATAAAACAAGAAGGTATCTCATGAGAGTGCAATCCACAGTACTAACTTCTGGACTGTTTGTGTGTTCTCACACGCTGCTCAGCATCAGTCAGGCTAAAGCAAGATGAGGAGAGAGACAAAACACCATAGCTTGTTCATCTTCTGATGCTCAGAAATACCAGTAAGGAGTGTAAGGAGTGTTTTTTTTTTTGTTGTTGTTGTTTTTTGTTTTGTTTTGTTTTTCTTTTTTTTTTCCCACAAGTTTGTCATTGAGAAAACAAAACTAGCACTACCCCCTTGGTCTTTTAGTGTGTGTGCGCGCGTGCGCGTGTTTACTGAGCAACAAGTTACAAATTAAGCTTGGCTAATTTTAGCAGAGGTGAATCATACAGATCCCCAAGAACCAGCCAACTTCTACATTCAGCAGTGTTCTTTGCTTCTCATAGATTTTGGAAGGAAAAATTTGTTCCACATGTGTACAAAACAATTTGAAAACAAAACAAAACATATGGCTCTGCTAAGGACTCCACCTTTTTCCTTTCCTCTGCCTGTTCCATACCATCACTTTGAACAGCCAAACAAGCTCAAACAAGCTACCTGTATTTGTGGCCAGACACCACCAGCATTCTCCTGTACCAATACTGGACCAGCAGTAACACACCACTAAGCCAATCTCCAAGACTCCCAGTGAAAACTTTCTGTAGAAATCAAGTGTCTCTTAACAAAATAAATGCTTCACACACACACACGTTTTTTTTTTTTTTTTTTTTTTTTTTTTTTTTTAATTGAGGAGCAGGGAAATCTTATGCTCCACACTCAGGTTTGAGGCAGGGGTGAGTGTGCTGAGGCAGGTTTGAGTGGTGTTGCTAATAACTTTCACTCTGACTAGTTTTGTGCCATAGCACTTGGAGGCTTCAGGTGCTCAAAGAATCATACAAATCCTGGATGCAAAGCATTCACTATTACCCCTTTGAGAAGAACTTCATTAAACTGTTCAAAACCACTGACTTTCTTCCTTGCTTGGGGGGAAACACTACATCAACAACTTAACTTCACGTTTCTGAAGACTTGTATAGCTAGATAAATTTCACTTATAACTGAAGAAGATGCCCAAACAGTGCCACCTCTAATCACAAGATCTGCTATGCAGCAGCCAATGAAGAAAACCAGACATTTGCCTGCTATAAATGGGTCCCACTGGCCCAAAATATAATTCCAAACCTAACAGAGTTTAGCCACATTTTTACAGACCATTTCCAAATAAAGCAGGAGAGACACATGAACATATCTTTCTATGTTTCCCTCCCTTCCGCATTTCTCAGAAACTGTAATTCAAACACAGACCAGATCTAGCAGACCAGATTCAGAGAAAATATAATTTGCATTTAAATCAGTGAGTGCTACTGGTGACTAGAAGGCAGCATTAAACCACGTGTACTTATTAAAGTCCTAACAGAAACATGTATTTTAAAACAGATGGTAGAAGTTGAAAGAAAATTGAATCACAAAATAGAATCATTAACATAAATGCTTCCTCTTGTAATTAGCTACCACTGTGTTGGTATCAGCTAGGGTGTTGGTGGGTATCATTCATTTCCTCATCTCAGAATCTAAATGTGTGTATTGTTTCACTCCCAATTTCTTTTTTCCTTCTGCACAGGTGCTTTGTTTTCCTCACAGTGTTTCCCTGGTTAGTCTCCTTAGTCACTGAAGGCTTCTGCGCAGACCAATTTATCCTCTCTTCTCCATCCCACCAGTAGAGTTCTCCACACTTACTGAAAGAACTAGTAGGTGTTGACAGGGGGGGATATTCTGGGACTACATTTCAGACATATTTCTCCATATAGCTACCTCACACATCACAGCACAACCTTCCACTTGCAAGCATGATAGCCTGGAAAGACAGCTTGGGAAGTACAAGACTAACGTAAAACAGCAGAGCATGGTCAGGAAGCTCTATTTTTTCCCCTTTTCCTTCTCCCTCCTCAACAAGATTTCTGCAGCAAGAATTAACCACCAGTTTGGCTGATTCATGACCCAGGACATTGTTTAAATTGCTCTTCACTGCTGGTAGCAGTGATAACTGTCTTGCTGGTGAACAACACCAATGGGATTTAGAGCACCAGTAAAACCCGGTCCACACAAGAAACAAGAACACGTAAGTAAACTAGCACCAGCATAACTCAGAGCATCAAAAAGACTCAAAAAACATCAAAGTTCAAAAAGAAGCCATATAAAGATGGAATTCCCTTACCTGATGGAGCTCTCAGCAGCATACATCCAGCATGTATTCCCCTGCAAAGAGAAGCATGCTCTTGTGTCTTCTCATTGAGGAGCAAAGAAGCTGAGTGCAGGCCCCAGCTCATCTGCAAGCTGTTGAGCTGCCTGGCTCCCACCTGAGCCCCAGAGGAGCCCCAGCTGCCAGTGATGGGTACTTTGCCCTGCAGTGCCCTCAGGCAGGCAACACCACTTCTCTTGAAAACAGACCTGCAGGTCACCATGAATTTCCCCCATATGGTTCTGTGCAAGGGACTGCTGGCCTCAGGCTGTAGGTCTAGGTACACAATTGTCATTTTAAGCACCTTCAGCCAGATGGAAAGAAAAAAACAAATCAAAACTAAAACTGAGACTGTTACAGGTCATCGCTTTGGACTCCTGGGAAGGCAATAGCTGTTTTTGCACATTTCCAGTCTAAATCAGAGCAGTTACATAGGGTTTTTGATCCACAGGAACTTAAAGAAGTTGAAACACGCCATGGAATTTAACCCCAAGACCTTGTATTTTCTTTCTAACGTTAGAATGCTGCAAATATTGTGGTAGCCTAGAAAGGAGATCTCAAATGAAAATTGAATGACTGTAGTTATTTCTCTGCTCTTTGACTCAGTGTCTGCAGGAAAACAAAAACAAAAACAAAAAAACTGCAAGTTTGAAGGAGTCAGGCTCACACAAACAAAATTACACATATGGAGTTGTAGGTAAAGGCCTGAGCTGCAAAATCATTAGCTGCTTCCTCTACACCAATTTATCAACAGTGATTTACACATAGAGAAGAAATCACTACAATTTTATTTAAAATATCCATGGTTTTGTTCTCCTGTATGGAAAGGAGCAAAACTTCCACCTATTATTTTCTCAGCTGGAAGTTAATCCATGCTAATTTTTTCTGCAGTGTTGAAGATTTCTGAAAAGCTTCACAGATAATTGAATTGCAGCTTCGATACGTGGGATCCCTCAGTAGCCAAAAGAGCATCATCCCCTGTTTGTCATAAACATTTTTAAAACTGTAAGAGGAGTGGTGAGAAAAGAAGGACAGATGAGCCTGCTCAGTGATTCTGGTTGCATTACTTCTCCCAGCAGTTTTTACTAACTACACTATAATTTCACATGGTTATTTCAAGGTTTTAGAAGTTAGGGGACTGACTGAATTCAAGCCAGTGGTTCTATAAATGCTGGCTAAAGCCAAGTATCCCAGTTCTCCATGAACAAAGCCAGCTTGTTCCTCTCTCAGTGGAGCTATCATCTCTTGACTTTTCTACTCAGCTGTTTCCAGTGATGGCTCATTTTCAAGGTGGGCTCCCACTGGGAGCTCCTCTGTGTCCTGCACAAATTGCAGGTTCTCACCTGGCTCAGTGTGGGCACCAACTGAGTCTGGAACAGAATCAGGTTTCTTCTGGTGCTTGTTAGCACAGTTTTGAGGCACTTTTGTCTGTGTAGATGACACTGAATTGTTGGTTCAACAGAACATAATGACATATTTGCAGCATAAGATCTGCTATTCAATTACAAGATCTATTATTCACTCCTCTGCTCTGTCAAAGTTCACTTGAAATTCTGACCTTTTTTTTTTTAGTGATAGTAGCTGTTTCATGGCACAGCGATTTGGGAAATGATTACAAAAGTTAACATTTCACTCATCTTTCAGCTCCCTCGGATAATTACAATTCTGAATATTGTAAAGCCAAAGCAGCTCATTTACAGATGGCAAAAACTGTTGGTGTTGCAGGAAAAGAATGGTGAGCATATAAGCATATAATCCTAGCAGATGTTCTGAATCTCGTGTATGTACAGGGGCAGCAAAACACTTTAAAAACTTCTCCTTGCACAAGGAGAACTAGTTGCAAGCTCTTCACCATAGAAAGTTCAGCAAACCTCCTTAAAACTGCTTTGCTGAAGGATCTAAGGTTAAAACAACCCAGCTTCTCCCTATGAATGAGCCCCTCTTTTGGGGCTGCAATTTGAAGTTTTCTCTTTGCAATTCTGAGTAAGACAATTGCAGCATGATATGTTCCTGTAGCAGAGCCACCACCTCCCCAAGACAGAGGCTGCAGTTCACTGCTTAGGACTTTCACTACACTTTATCAGCACACGTAGACCTCGAAGACATCTGTCTCTGGAAGAGAATAGCTCCATAAATCAAACATCTAATCATTAAAAATTACCTTAAAAAGCTGCTTCCTGCTTTTAAGAAGTAATACAAAGGATGGGACAGAATTAAACATTTGCAGAATGGTCAAAACTGATAGAGGCCATGATTAATTGATTTCAAAATCCCAAATGGCACAATCACTCCTGGCTAAGCAGAGAAAGCAGAGCAGTTGGCTCTCTCCTCCCAAACAGGTTAAGATGGTTAGTTTAACATTACATCCCATTTCTAAATATTTTGCATTCCTGATGTCCTGGGCTAACACAATAGGAATAACTCATACTGCATAGGAAATACTGCTGGGCATTAAGCCTGAATCACATGCAGCTCAAGTCAGAGCCCTTGACCTCTCTGAGCACCTTGTTGCAGCTGGGACCACCTGCAGTTTTGGTGCAATTCAGTCCTCTGGACAAGGCACTCAGGAAGAGCGAGGCATTTCAACACAGAGAAAAGATTTGTTGGATTGTGCATTTTCTTGGTGAATTGCTTTATACTGATATATTCCTCTCTTCTTTCCTGAACCTGTGAAGTATGACTGCCACTTAGCAGCACCTTGTTGTACAAAAAGACGCACTGAAATAGAGAAATTCATTGTGGTGAGACAGCAGTCTGTGACAAGAGATCCATGTCCCTACTCATCTTCATAGGACATTTCCAGACAGTTCAGGTGCATTTTTTAGTGTCATACAGGGATGTTTAGAGTCACAGTTGATCTGAAAGTCTTCCTGTGCTGTAAAACGTAACTGCACACATCACTGTCATTATGGTTATTACTACTGTTGTTAGATTTATTTTTCATATGAACTATACAACTGTGAGCTACATGTGTTCACAGCACAGCCACAGCCACGGCTCTTCTCCTTTCTGCCCCAAAGCAAGCTGTGTGTGCTGAAGGCCAGCTCCTCCTTTCTGATGCAAATGTCATCGCAACAAATGAATCAACCCTTTCTTCTGGTGAGGCAGAGCCAACAAGCCTGTCTATAGCATGATGGAAAATTATAGTAATAGGATAGTGGAAAAATTACAGTTAGTGAAGAATTGAGTTTATTGCTTTTAAATTTAACAGCCCTGTGGAGAATAGGAACAGCTTTTCTGCAGAAAGACTTGACGTCAGTGCCAAAAATTTGAATTGACACCTTAAAATAACCTGCCAAAGAAGGAAAAAAAATAACTTTTCTTCTTGAAATACTACTGCAGAGTTAGATCAAATTAAACCCTTTTAGTACTGCTGCCCAGAGGTATGAGTTGGGGAAGTGGTGACTATTAACTGTAAATTTAGGACCACGTTCATAGAAGAGCTGCAGGGGTATTCAGCAGGGATAGTTGTTCTGGGTAATTTGCTAGGAAATTCTAATACTGACTAAAAACCCCTAAGCTTCTACTCAAATGGGGAGAATTTTACTGTCTTCAAGTAGGTAAGGGCAATCTGACTTTTCTATATAAGAGCTTCTCAAGAAATTTTGTTGGGACACTTTATTTTTATTTATTTTTTTTTTTTGTATGTATTAAAGCTAGTACAGGGGTTTTTGAAATTAAAAAAAAAATAATAATAATAATCAAGACAAGACATTGCATTAAGTCTGAATACCTAGATTAGTCTTGCATATTTTGGTGTTTAGCTTGCTATATTTAAAATGTCATTCATACGTTTGCGTCTGGTTTCCTTGCAATAGAGATGATCATATCCAACTTTTCAGTATTGACAACACCACTGACTATATTTCTTCAAAGTACAACTTAAAGTCACAATTAAGTCAGTTACACAGTTTGCCTTTGCATTCAGTACATGTACTTGTCTTACATGTTCAAATTCTGAGGCCTGACTGGAGACCCACCACAGGGTCTCCTTAGTTCTTCAGAAAAAGCAGACCCCAGTATAAAATGCCATGCAACAGACAAATATATTTATTTCTATCTTTTGGGTACAATTAGAAAGTCTTGCCAGTTGCCGTCACTTAGTAAAGCTTTTAATAAGTGTATAGATATAAAATCTCATCTTTTGGACAGAAACTAATATGACTAATTACATTCCACTATCTACATTTCCCCCAAGGTTTCAGTATTTTCTGCTTTATTCCTGAAGTGTAAGATTATACGATTGCTATTTGTTCCATAACATGTTAATGATTCAAACAATACACAAACTGTATTTCAGTTTCTACCTGGGAGAGAAATCCATCACCATCTCCACTAACATAATGGTGAAAAAAATTACAAATTTACAATTTGAAGTTTTGTTTTTATAGAAAATCAGCATTAGTGCACAAGCTAGACCAGTTTTCACAGGCTTGGTGAAAATGTTAGAAATATAAAATTTATTTACCAAAATGCAGGTTTGGGTTTCTTCAAGCCAATGTGCAGTAAGAACAAAATGAGGAGATCACTGAGTCACTCCTTGAATTACTCAACTGAGGCAAATTCACCTCAACAACACCCCAACCCTAACATTTCAGGGACCAGCAAAGGTGCTTATGTTTTTTGCCTTTCCATTCCTACAGCTGTCTGGCTGAGCTAATAAGAAAATTGTTAAGGTCAAAGGAAAAGTCTCTTCTCTTCTCTTCTCTTCTCTTCTCTTCTCTTCTCTTCTCTTCTCTTCTCTTCTCTTCTCTTCTCTTCTCTTCTCTTCTCTTCTCTTCTCTTCTCTTCTCTTCTCTTCTCTTCTCTTCTCTTCTCTTCTCTTCTCTTCTCTTCTCTTCTCTTCTCTTCTCTTCTCTTCTCTTCTCTTCTCTTCTCTTCTCTTCTCTTCTCTTCTCTTCTCTTCTCTCCTCTTCTCTCCTCTTCTCTCCTCTCCTCTCCTCTCCTCTCCTCTCCTCTTCTCTCCTCTTCTCTCCTCTTCTCTCCTCTTCTCTCCTCTTCTCTCCTCTTCTCTCCTCTTCTCTCCTCTTCTCTCCTCTTCTCTCCTCTTCTCTCCTCTTCTCTCCTTTTGTCTTTTCTTTCCTATCTGCAGTGTCTTTTCTTCCTGTCTACTCCTGTGGGAGCAGCCTGTGTCTCTCACTGGTGTAGCTCTCAACAACTGCTGTACAGAGGTGCTCTCAGTGAACTTCAGCAGTCATTCCTTACAAATTATGAAAGACTGAGATGGTGTAGTTTCAGTTGCTGTCTGTCCTTCTACCTGAAGATACATATTTATTAAGGTACATTGTTGGGAGAGACCTAAAAAGCCATGGCATTGAGTCCCCTGCTGTAAAAAGGGGTTTGATTTCTTCCAAAGTCCAGTGCTCTTGCAATGAGCTACTGATGGATGTGCGAAAGCATTAAGCCTTATCACACCACCAATATTCGTATTCAAATACACAAAAGTTACTTATTTGGAGTATCTATTAATACATTAACGATCTGTTTTCAAAGATCTGCTGCACTGGCAGTGTGTGTAACAGTGACTGTGATCACACTGCTCTTTAACAGCTGTGATCATGTGTCAAGTATTCATTGCCATATCATGTACTTACCATATCATTACCATTGTAAGCTCAGTGAACTCTAGTGTTTACAGCACTTGGAAAATTATTTACAATTTATTCATTCAAGAATTGGAAGAAAGAAATATAGATGAAGTACTTGTTCCTTGTAGCCTCCTAGCATTTCATGGAATTAAAAAAAAAAAAAAAGAAAAAAAAAAAAAGAGGAATATCCTACAGCCTGGGGGAAGGCTGGTTCCTCTCAAGAGTAAATCTCTCTTGAACAGCTTGATATAGCACTGGATTGTATTTCTAGGGACACTTCAAGTTCTTGGGACTCTGTTGCGGAAAATCTTAAAGTGCTATTATTTTTAAAAGGTCCTATATAAATACTATATAAATGTTAACATAAGTGTACTGCTATCATTCATCACTCTGCAACCATTTCGTTCATACTGCCAAATGAGTTTTGCATGCATTACCTTCCTGCTAAGCTCCATCAAAGGTCCTATGAAAATGCATTTTACTCTGCCAAACCAAATAATCTGTTGCCAAGAAACCCACAGAGGTTTTTTAATCATTCTTTTTCTACCTTCATACAGTTTAGACAAAAATAGCTTAAATATTTGATTGAAACAGGTCATTAATCAACATTTCCATTGACAAGTGCTCTCTGTCTTTAATGAGAGGTTTTTATTTCAAGCATTTTTTCGGTCCAGAGAAGTTAACTCTTACAAATTACTTGTCTTACAAAAAGCTTTTTGATACCATGTACGAGAAAGCAAAAGGCTCCAGCGGTACACGCAGAGGCCAGGCCACTTTGTTTGCCTCCCAGTGGCTGCAGATAACTTTCATTGATTTCACACCACATCTATTTATTGTACAGCTTGCTTACGTGAGCAGTAACCATAAACCAAGCTGAAATTGCAGCTACAGCATCCTAATGGATCCATGGTAACTGCTTAAGTGTGCTTTCATTCCCAACAGTGGGAGTAAGGCATGTGACCTGCTTGCTCTTGCCTTTATCTCTCCTTCTTTCTCTTCTAAGAAATCTTAACTTTACACCAGGGTGAAACCAGGTGAATTCATACAGTCATTGTCACCAGTCACCAGCCTTTACCCAAATGGTTTTGTGGTGAATTAGCTTATGCTCTTCGCCCTCATGGCTTCATTGCTGCCTGCCAGGTAACAGACTCGGAGCATGAAACCAGCCAGAGGGCCGATCTACTCCAGCAGGACCTGCGAATGGATGGCTTCCTATGGTTGGGTGGCAGGGAGGGACTGCATGGTCACTCACATATTTTACTTCACATTATGATGCAAAATATTTAATGAAGTGTAATACTTTTCATCGCAGTTCAGTAATGCCAAGGCTCCGTGCCTTATACTAAATAAATAAATATACTAAATGATAAAGGTTAAATATACAATTTTAAAATACTAATTTTTCATTGTAAACATAAATAAATAATGTAAAAGTAAAATATAAATAACCATCAAGCTTCAGTAAATATACTAAATATTAAGGGTTCTTGCCAGTCACAGACGGACCCCCTGCGTCTGAGGACAGCTTGTCATCTCCTTTCAAGTTCTTGTTGCTGGAATTTGTCATTTGTTTTGTTCTTCTAAAGTGCATCTATTTAAGTGTGTTTTGCTAGAGGAGTTGATAGGTAGTTGTGATAAACCTGTTCTCATGTAGCCAATTCAAAAGATCTTTGAAAGTCCTCGTAAGTACAGCTGATCATGCAAAGAGCCACATGGAATATGCAGTGCTGCTGGAAAAGTCTCACATTCAGGCACCAGTCACAGGAAGAGTTCATGTGTAACACCCCACAAGGGGCTGCTGAACTGCATTTAAAATAATGTTATTTGCAAATGAACTTCTGACAGTTTATTCCATTATTCTTCCAATACTTCTGTGAAAAAAGGATTATCAACAAAAAATAATCAAGTCTTTGGTACCTGCAGTATAAGGACAGCCATCATCAACAACCTCTTTGAGAGAATAGAGTCATGTCCTGAAACATTTTTTCAAAATTTTTTGAATACCCATATGAAATTTGAGGCTTTCTTTGCACTAGACCTGGCACTCATGTTGTTCGATTCTCTAAAATTAATAGGGCCTCTGGAACGAGCAGTCCAGCAGAGCTCATTGAGGAACCCTGGAATTATACTGATGGACTCAGGAACAAGATGATCTGAAGTGCAAGACAACACAGGTCTGATGTAACACTCTTTTTGTTAGACCTCTTACCACTGCTTTCTAGCACCATGTTGTTTTGAGCAACTGCTGTGGACCAGGGCACTAGATGGCGAAGTTAGGTAAACTGTGATTGGACTAGCAACTCAAAACAAAGGAGTGAAAAATAATATGCAATTAAGTTTTGGAGGGGGAGAAGAAAAAATGAGCAACAGAAAATGTTCTCAAAGTTCCTGGGATGCAGAGAAGTGCCCTGAATCCTACCAGCAGCCCTTCTTTCTCCACAGTCTCTCTGAAAGGTTAAAAGGGTGGTAGCTGCGTGCTCTCTGTTCCAAAGGCATGCTGCTCCAATAGAGCTTCTGTGCAGAAAAACATTCATTGAGTAACTCTCCGTGGTGGCTTTCAGCCTATCTCCTATGGAGTTTGCAGTCCTTCTCAGCAGAGATCAGGGAAGGCACTATTGTGATGGAGCAAATGGGTTATTTAGTAAAACAGCTTTAATGCACTAATTGTATTCCCCCTGTAAATTACTGCTGAACTTCATTTTTCCTGCTGCTTCAGAGGTTTCGAGGTCATGCTTAGAGCTAGAAAGGGAAGGTGGGAGATAGGATGCTTACTTAGTTCTAGTTGCGCCATTTTCCTCCCCTGCCTTTCCCCTTCTCTTGCCAGTATTCCCCTGCCTGTAGTGCTGTGCTTACAAGGCACACGATGTCACCGTGGGGCATGGGAAACTTAGAGAAAAATTGCACTTTGGTCAGTAACTCTTCCTAGTCCTGTTGCTTCTGGACTGAATCCAGGCTTCATGCCAGGTGGCTTTGAGGGAAGGAAAGTCCGTGGGTGTTTGACAAACTTGCAGAAAATGGTGAAAACATGATTCTGCCAAACACGGTTTTTGGAGGAGACAGATGCTGCTGGAGTTTGCTGAGTGGTTTGAAATTCTTTGTGGTGTCCCAGGCAGATGGGTTAGAGACCTGAATGCAGATACAAGGTGAAGAATTGATTGGCAAATTATACTTATGTAACAGTGTCACAGTGCTCTGCAGTCTATTTCAGAGCTGCAAACACTGCAAATTTGGATGATATATCTGTATTTGTGAAGAGGGTTACATATAGGTGTGAGAAAACTTACAATATATCTAATATTGTGTTTCCACCACAGAAATGGAGACAGGTGAGATTTTTGAGGACCAGTTACTTGATAGCAAATGAATTTTGCAGATGTTGCCATGTCCTTCCAGCTGTCACATCTGGAGCTCAGAGCGGTAGGGCTCTCCCAGAGGGTTAGCTATCTGCCTTGACATTGCAGTGATCGGAGAGGAACCCTCTGACTGAACACTTGAAAACCATCTCCTTCCTCCTGTGGGACGCTTCTCCCTTCTCCTGTGGGATATACCATGGCTAGGAAGCCTTCTCTGGTGCATGGGAGCAATTACTCTGCTTACAGAGGTCCTGCAAACCAGGAAAAAGATCCTACTCTTTTTCCCACAGTGACCATAAAATATACTGTCTGGCCTTGAACCAAAGGGCCAAGGAATAACATGTTACCTTACAACATATTCAGCAGGGGAAAATGCTTTGACATTTAAAGGGATGTTTGGAAATCATCTTGTACACACAGTGGTGAGAGCAGGGCAGCTCCCCAGGGAGGTGAGCCAGGGTGAGGACAGTCCCATGGCACCAGAGGAAGCAAAAGGCCCTGGCAAACCCTTACAAAAAATTGTGCTAAATTTTCAAACATTTAGATAGATCCACAGGCTGTACATTGAGTACTCTGTTTGTTACTAGCTCTGTGGTTGATCTGCACACCGGGCCTGCCAGAAACTGATGAAAGTACTGGCTATCTGTAAAAATCCTTAGCCAGAAACTGCCTGCCACTGAAGTCAGTAAAGGTTTCTCCACCAGGGAGAACACAAGGATAGAGTAAGCATTTTGTTTTCCTCTTCTCACATCTGACTTCACATATTTTAAAATGGCAAGATTGATTGCAGCAGCAAAGTCTCTTTCAGAGTCATGTTAGAGAGCTTATTCTTTATGTAAAATACATGAAAGAAAGCAACTCCATCAGCAATCAATTCTGTCAGTGTTGCTTTTTATGACCCTCATCAGAAGTTGCTGCAATTACGCTGTTTCTAGAAAGACCAATGTTCATCTTGTTCAGAAACTTAAATTTGTTTGCCCAGACCCCGTGGCCTGAGCATCAGGCAGCAGAACCCAGGTGATGTGTGGGCTGACTTCAAGACAACTCATTTTCAAGGCTCTGCACTGGAATAAGCTGTGACATGTTAATGACAGGTACATTGCTGGAAAATGCTGTTTTGCTGAGAAATTTTCTTGGGTCCAAGGTACTTTTCTTGTTGTTGCTGTTCACTTTTTTTTTTTTTTTTCTCTTTTTTTTTTTTTTTTCTCTTTTTTTTTTTTTCCTTGGTGAAGGGTGTGTGTGTCGATATTTATGAAATGTTTTGAAGCAGTAGATTTTGTTCTAGGACAAAAAGTCTTGAAAGCCTACACTTCAGCCCCCCTCAGTTCTTGTTTTCCTGTTTGCATTCTTTCCTCCTGCAAACTGTTTTTTTTAAAAAAATGCCTGCCAAGTCTGTGTTAGCATGGAGATGCTGCTGACAGCTTCATACTGACCATAGAAGATCCATCTCTGGTATCTTCTGTGGAGAGAAGGACATGTTGCCAACGCCCCCCTCCCACTGTCGGGCATGCAATAGCTTTGGTTCTGCGTTGTCTAACTTCTCCAAAGACCGCATTAGGAATAATTAATGTCACTGCCTTGTCTTGGATGAATTGATCTGTCCTAAGGGCTTAATTTGGTCTTTGGTCGATCTATCCTGTGAGTTGTTTGAAGTGACTGCTTTTGTAATGTATGACTGTTTCTTTTCTTTGTGCGGGCCATCACTGCAGACTGCCTATTAATGGTGGCAATTTTATTCCAAGCTAGGGGTAAACATGCACACACACACACATACACACACACACACATGTTCTTCAGTATTTTTTTTGTTGTCGTTTTGTTTTGTTTACAGAATAACAACAAAGAATATAGTGATAGGATAAGGGGCAGTGGCTTTAAATTAAAAGAGTTTGGATTTAGATGATATACTCAGAAGAAATCCTTCGCTCAGGGTGGTGAGGCACTGGCACAGGCTGCCAAGAGAAGCTGTGGATGCCCCATCCCTGGAGGTGTTCGAGGCCAGGCTGGATGGGGCTTTGGGCAACCTGGTCTGGTGGAAGGTGTCCCTGCCCAGGACCAAGGGTTGGAACTGGGTGGGTTTTAAAGGCTTTTCCAACCCAAACCATTCTGTGGTTCTGTGATTTTATGATTCTATGATTCTGTGAAAATAAAGGGACAAAATGCCAGGTACAAACAGTGAAAAAGTCAAGGAATTAGTCTAATCAATACAGGAGGGAGTAGTTGAGTAGTAGTCTAATTATTTACTGATACATGGTGTTGATTCTTACTTAGACAAATTCTTTGTCAATAAAAAATTAATTATGCAAGGATTAGTAGCATTCAGATAAAAGTGTTCAAAGCGATAAAAAGGTACTGTGATTCTAAAGGACACTATCAATATTTGTGGAGTGTTTATGGCATCCACAGGCTCTCAGAAGAGACACTATAAAAGAGTCAGGATTATTAATAAAACTCTTTAGTGGATTTTATCATCTAACTTTTTTTTTTTTTTTTTTCTTGCTTCTGCTGAAGTGTTTGGATAAAATAAAATATCTGCTTTATTCCCTGAAATATTCTTTGTAAGGAACAAAGCTTCAGCATGCATGGAGGTTTGTATGAGCCCTTTGTATTGGAGACTTAGCAGTTTACTTCCACTCTCCAGTGCAGTCTTGCAAACACAAATGACAGATAACACATCCACAAATATCGGTGGCTAATTCAAAGTAAATCTTACCCATTCCTTGCAAAATCTTTATATGCAATAATCCAAAAGAGGGCATAGATAGGATAGGTAGGATGACAATTACTTCTAGTGCAGGTTCAACTAGCAGCAGCTCTTTGACTAAAATTATCAGATGTTGATACTGGATATAAGCAAGTCTCTGTTGAATCAAGACATCTTCAACCTTCTGCCTAACAAAAAATATTGCTCCATTGTGACATCAATTACGTTTCTTTTGAAGTTCAGTACTCTCCCTTCAGCAAGGTGGGAGATGACACAGTATGATGACTTCATGACAATGCCAATCATAGTGAAACAGAGGATCTGGGCGGTTGGATAAAATGGCCTCAGAAAACCTTCCCTTTGGACCTCAGACATGCTCAATGACACATTTTAGGAAAAAAAAAAATGTTTATGACATAAATCACCAACTTCTGAATCAGTATTTCAGATTGTTTGATGAAATGTAGTTTCTTCGTTAAAAAGTCATAACTTTGTGTTTTCTAGGCAGTCTGTCCAATTTGATTATAAGTGACTTACCTATAGCTAAATAATAATTTTAGCTGAATAGGTTTATACAGAAGCTGGCTTACTGCCTTTGTTGCACTCCTCTCCCATGTTTTACCAAGAAGCAAAGCCTATAAGGAGAAATTGAAGTCTCCACAACTCCTTCTGCCAGTCTTGAAAGACACATTTGAGGTGACTTCATGAACATCTACATCTGTATGCGCGCAGCCATGCATCCATCCTGCCTGCATGTCAAGACTGCCTGGTGCCAGCCAACCCTGGAAACTGCAGTACAGCACTGTGATGGAGTCTGTTATATTATCTATATTCTCACAGAGCCAGGGTGGCAGCTTCCTGGCTGCAAGGTTTTCAGAGCACAGCGCTATTCAGTTAGTTCAGGACCATTTCTGCTTAGATTGTGCCTTAATTACCATTCACCTTTTCTGAAGCAGCAGCCTGACACAGAAAAATGGAAAGCATTTGGTGTGTCAGAAGACACTTGCTGCTGTAGATACAATTTATTTCCATTTTGCATGCCACAGTTTGGGAAAGTGTTTATTCAGCCAGTCAAAGCAGTCTTCCCAGGTACACTGCCTGACACGTTAGCATGTACACTCCAACAGGTAACCAGTAATTAATCTTGTGCAAGCAAGGCAAAGTGACAGGGAAAATGCTGGCCTTTATGAAACCTTCAGAACCTTTAATGAACATCACTGCTTGAGCTGAAACTATCTCCAGCTATCTCTGGGATTTCTCCATGCTTAAGTACCTGCTGTGATACCTGATGTATTTGGATCTGTTGCATTAAGCAGCTCAATCCAGGCTTCTGCTGGAGGCATAAGCATGCAGAGAAGACTTGCTTTCATGGCTGGTCTAGGACATGACTTGGCCCAGCCCCCAGAGGGTCTCTAACTGATTTAAACTGCAAGGATTCCTCTTTTGCCCAGTGGTATTCTACACAGGAGCCTGACTCACTGACCCTTCCACAGAAATGATAGGTTCAGGATACTGAACTACAGTGATGTGTGCAACAGAAAAAAAGGGTTTGGGTTCATTGCTGAAGTAAAATTGTTCTTCTCCTAAATTAAACATCATGTTTTATTGAAGTACCCTGAATTCTTACTTATAAAGCTAAGAACCAAACAAAAATCCTGGATTCTACTGATCATATAAGGAAGAAAAAAATTCTAGACATGCCATTCCCTTTACTTCCTTTCAAAAGACATTCTAGAGATAATGGAGTATCTCCAGATCATACAGAATTATTTATGATTATTATTATTAATTTATGTAAGCATCATACTTTTTTCCCCATTTCTTTTACACTTTTTGTTTAGTCCAATTATCAAATATATTATTGCAAAAAGAATTTGCTGACAAGACCATTTCCTGTGCAGATGTTGAAATGAGAATGTTATTGCCATTCATTCTTAGCATATGATGGTAAGATCGCTTTTACCACATGATGTGAACCACAGCAAACCAGGAAAGGCTTTTAAGAAGCAGGTCCTCTGAAACATCCTGGCATCTCCTCTGAGGAATATGGATATTTCAGGTTTGTAGGAGCTAGCATACAGCATGCCCCTATTTATCCATCTAAACCAGGGAAAGTAGCTCCTGAGTCTGAAACAGCGCGTGGCTCTTGAATTGTGTAAACGAAGCTCCTAAGCTCAGGTATGTCATGTCATGGACAGCAGGGGCTGAGCTGGCACAGCAGCTGGCTATCTGAATACTGAAGTGGCAAGCCATCAGGCCAGGGGGAGGATTCAGCTAGGTTGTTCCAGCTCATTTCAAACTGGAAGAGGAGCAGGGAGCTGGTTGTCATCTTCTGCCAGAAAATGCCAAAGCCAGAGCCCTTCTCCTCAGCTCTTGGCAGAGACAGAGATATAAAAAGCCCAAGCTCTTCTCTGTAGCTCTCACCCTACTTATTAGTAATTCACATCAGATCAGGAAGGGAGAAGAGTTTTGTTCATAAATATTGAAGTTCCAGGAACTTCAGAGTGAAAAAAAAAAATCAGGATGAATCTCAAATACGGACCAAAGTCTTTATGAAACATGTTTCACTGCTGAGCTGCAAGAATTCATTCCTCTTCCCAAAACACCACTTGCTAGTGATGTAAAGGAATCATTGACTTCTGTAATAGACTCCAGAGAAGCTGGGGAACATAGTTCATTTCTTCTCTCATGGCTACTACCTGGGTACATGAGCGTTTATGGAGGGGCTCTGCACTTTCTTCACATCCACACAGATCTCATGAAGCACAAAAAAGCAGAGTTCAGAGAAGGAAAAAAATCCAGTGAAGTCATCTTAGCTAAAAATGCAGTAAAATTAAATTAGCAAATGTGGTTCATTTGTAAATCTTCAGAATAAGGATGAAAATATTTTTGAGAATTTTATTAGGAAACATTTACTCATTTACTTTTTTTTTTTTTTCCTTCTTTCTGGCTGCTAGTCTAAAGTTAATTTCTAATTGGTAGAAGGGAAGTGGTATTGTCTGAAGGTAAATAAGAGTTTTGAAGTAGCAGATAAGGGGGATAATGAACCAATCCAGGGAGACATTACTTCTATTGAGGCAAATGTTATCATTTTTCTAACAGCACCATTCAGCCCTGAACTTTCTTAAATTTTTTTCCCTGGTAAAAATAGTCTTATTGACATTTTTAATTTTCTCACTGTAAATGGGCTTTGTGATAATAACAGTGGTGGGTTTTATACTACCCGAGCATACGCTGCTTTGCTTAGTGAGCACTTGACCTTAAGTCATTTGCACTTGGTACAGTTGGATATCAGTGGGAGGGGGAAATGTCAGGAATCTTACTTTTGCAGCTGTGCTTTTGAATTTTACCTCTCTCTCTCTCTCTCTCTTTTTTTTTTTTTTTTTTTTTTTTTTCTTTCTTTCTGTGAGTTCTCTCTTCAGTTGACAAATATTGTGATTCACTGTGCCCCATTGGGCTTGTTGCTTCATAGCTGTAGGGTTGGTAGAGCAATTTTGTATATGATTCATTAACAGAAATGTTTTTAAACTCAGATTTGTAGGAAATCTGTTGGGACCAATGAAGAAAATCAGTGTGCACACAGAACCAGCATCATCTTAAACATTACCTGCTTCCCTAGCCTTTATGCAGTTTTCCAGTGTGGGTACTTGTCAAAAAAGGGAAGTAAAGAGATATAATTTGGATTAGCTACTTTCACAGTTTGTGTTGCTTGTTTGTTTGCATGATACTTGCCAATAGGGCTGTTTATCTCTGAATGTTCTGAAGAATCCCTAAAACCCACTCTGAATAGCAAATAAATACCATTTGCTAGATAAGGTTCGTGGTATTTATGGTTTTAACATTTCCTGTGCTAGATATGCAAATATACATGCTATGTTTATTATTATATTTATTATTATTATTTAAGAACCTGGCAATGCTGATATTTATATTGGTAAATTCTTTGGCATTACATTCTCCCTCTATCACAGAGGATACCTGGTAATTCTGCTGTACCCTATTCACGTTTAGAGATATGATATTTTGAAAAAACTCATTTTAGGAGGTTAATTCAGGAAACACAGTAACACAGACAGGTACTGTTTCTTCCTAATTTACTGGTCAAGGGAATATTTTCGAGGCTAGTCCTTGTTCAACTACAAGGAACTTCAATCAAAAAATGAAAATAGACTACTTCACCCAAACCATCTGACACTATTTTCTCTTCATGTTCACTTACTGCCCATCCTTGGCACAGCTGCACCATGTACCGACAAATCTGTGTACTCTTTTCTGTATTGTTTGTTTCTTCCTCTTATAAGTACTACCCATAATCTAAAATGTATTTCAGTGTGGATGTTACAGAAATTTGGCTTAACCTGATGTAGACTCAGTGTCGCAGGAAATGTGATAGCACGCTCGGACTAGATATCTTCTGGAGGCCACCTTGTGAAAGGAGGTATGCAACAAGGTCTCCACCAGGGAAGAAGCTTCTGGAAGTCTCTGCAGCAGCCTCCTGAGGGGTATTGAATGTGAGAGGTATTTTCAGAAGTAAAACAAGCAAACACTGGAAAGAAACAAAGTCTTCTGGAAAGCTGGGTAGCTGTAATGTGCTGCATGCTGATGCACCACTGTAACAAGGAAAGAGAGCAGAGTCGCTGGCTGTGTGAGCAGAGAGTTTGGGGCTGTGAAAGATATTTGTCACTAAAAGTGTTACTAGTTGTACACTAAGTGTGAGGAAAACAAAAACAACACAGAGGACTGTGATGTTGATGAGTTATATTCATATACTCTGAAATGCAAAATGCTGTATAACTAGAAATGCTTATATTATTTGGCAAAACAATTCTTTGGTAATTGAAATGACAACAGTGACTCACCTCACAGCAAGACTAGTTCTATCTCTGCAGTCTCAAAGAGACCAGCAAACAAAAGATCCAATCAAGAAACCCATCTACTCTAAGCTGAAGCCCAAGTATGGATGAGAAAAAAATATTATTTCCGATGACATAAGGAATACATTCTCTTAAAAACCCTTTCAAATGAAGGGATAGGTTATATAGTTTCATGCAAGATTAAATCACCCACCAGCACATATTTTCTGAAATTAACTGTAGAGCAGTTAGCGGGCAAAGTTCAATCAGTTTGAATACACATATAGACTGGCACACTGTCTATCTGCTACAATAACTTGATAAACTGATAAAGTCCGTTGTCTGGAATGTGAGAACATTACAATTAAAAAAAAATGTTTATTTTTTATGATTTGTTGTTATTTATTTATTGCCAGCATCATAAGTTAAGAACTCTAACAGGAAACTCATTTTCCAACAAACCTTTCTGAGCTTTGGCAGGTGTGATACTTTCTTGAAATCCTCTAAAACTAGACAGAACTGGCTTGTCACATGTTGTATTTTATTTTATATTACTTATTTATTTATTAAAATGCAGAGGCTGTTACTAGTGAGGTACAGGATCTGCTTTCATATCAAAAGGCAACTTTAGCAAGCTTCCGCCATACAAAATGGTGTATTTATTTGGAGTAGACATTTCAATGTAAAGCCACTTTGCATCTGTGCAAGACCAGGACATTGTAGCTGATGCCAGCAGGAACTGGAACATTTGATGGATGACTGGCTCAGCAGCACTGATGCTCCTGTATGACCCAGTGGTCTTAGGAGCTTTGTTGAAAAAGAGATTTATGGTTTTATAGTCTAAAAATCTGTAATATAAGGAATAAATGTGACCATATAAAACCTGTGGTGATTCTAATAAAAGTGATTATTGTAATCCTGCTGTCCTCTGTTTTGTTAGATTAGCACTTCTTTGCACAGATGTGAAGGAAAAAAGTTTCTCTTAGAGAAACAATAAAGTAGAAAGAGAGGGAGGAGTAATGTCAGCACATACAGGATGAGAGGACACAAGATGGGTCCATGTGTTGGCAATAAGTGCTCTGCAGAAAGGATTAGACCATCTGGACATGGTGAATGTAAGAAGTCTGAGGCCTCACTTTCAAACAGGTGTTTCAAAGGTGGAACTGTATCCTTATTGAAGAGAGCAGTTGGAGGGGAGTAGGGCTTCATCTGTAAAGACAAAATCTAATGTGGCAGATGAAAGAAACCCAGTGAAAGGATTTGAAGAGGGACTTCAGATATCTGAGACAGTTGAAAAGATATTTAAATTGCTGAGGCAACTAGATTAAAACAAGGACACTTTCCAATCAATTTTTCTTTACAATGAAAAAGGTCAGCAATTTTTTAAAAAACAGTTTCACTTTCCTTTGGTTGGAATAAAAGGTATTGAATGAGTTTTGGTGATGAAAAGCTGTCCTTGTACTTTTTCTGATCTATTCCAGACTAAGGAAAGTATTTGAAAGTTTATCAGCCTTGTTGTGTTATTGTGTAGTTTAATCTGGATATGTTCAAAGAACTTCCAATAAGGTAGGAAGCTGGCGGGTGGTTGCTAACTACATCGTAACCTTATTTGGAACTAGATTATGTTGTACTTTTTTTTTTTTTTTTTTTTTTTTTAGAGTACCACTTGTCAGTGACAAAATTGCCGTGTAAGTCGCCTCATTTTGTCTACTAACATACAAATTAAAATACAATGTTAAAAACTTTCAAGATGTTTTTACATTGATTTTCCCGTCATCTGGAGGATTGCCTTAAGAATATTTTTCAATTTACTTTCCTGAGCACAAAAGTCCTAATTAGATGCTAGAACAGTGGACAATTCCACATGTGCGTGTGATGAATTAGGCTCACTCTGAATCATCAGTTTTCCGTCTATTTCCTCCATACAGCTTGCTCAGCTCCCTGTGTTCCTACTCATACAGTTGCAAGCAAGATAAGAACTTTGCATTTTACTTTTAATTTTAATTTACAGTACCATAGTTGACAAATATCAGTTTAACTGTAAATGTAATATATGTCAAGCTCCTTACCACACTCAGGTATCTGGAGAAAAAAGCTGGACGCTTGGGCCAGATGGATGCAGTTTTCAGTCTTGAGGACCAGAATGAGGAATCTGTGTTGCAGTGATCTGCTCTTTGACATCTGCTTCATTTCCCCAGGGCTGGTGTGATGGTGACACTCTCTCATGCGCAGCAGGAAGAGCTCTGCTTTATCCCTGAGATGCTCAACCATTCACCATGCCACTAGGAGAAAGACAGGACACAGTGTCAGAGCCAGAACAGTACAACAGACCTCTGCCATGCATTTTTCTTTGGCACAGAGTGCATTACAGGCATTTTGGAAGTAGGATGAGTTAAAGCAGCCATTTTGCTATTCCCTACACTCTCAGGAAAAAGCAGCACCAGGTCAGTAAAGATAAGCAATGTTAAACAGAGGCATAATATGTGAGATAGTAGAGGTCAGTACCTCCTATAATATGTCCCTAACCACATATAAACTTTTTGTTTGTCTGTTTATTTTTTTTTATATGTTTTTCAAAAATCAAAAATGAGAATCTTGTCACTCTATTTTTGTCTGGATTTCTTGCAGGACCAAATAATTAACATAAAATCTTTTATATGCAAGTATGACCACAGACAGAAGTTGGATAAAAAGCAGCAGCCTGAATATTCATTGCCAATTAAACTACAAACGTGTGAAAAGCCTGCAAGATTTCAAGCTCTACAAAACCTTTGGGCTGCATCCCACTTTTGCAGTGCTGTTCTTTTGTTGATTAGGATGATGGGCTTGTACATAACAAACAACATTATTTATGCTAAACCTGGAGGTTTGTAATAATTTTAGTAAAACAGGTGTTCTTATTTTTAATGTTGTACAGAAGGATATTTATGAGTTTCTTGTCATTCAGTTGCTGGACTTAGTCCTTTGAATAAGTGTTTTTTTTGTTCCTTCTCTTGTGCTTAATTTTCAGCAGTGGGATTTTTCTTTGTGTTTAAACCACTCATTTCCCCATCTGTTATTTTATATAATGCAACTCAGTTTAATTTTCAATTTTTGGCATTCTCGGCCCAGCCAAGATTGCTATGGGTTATAAATAAATAAAAAAGAACAAACAGGAAACAGTTGTTCAGAACCTGAATTAAATATCTGGCAATGTTGCATATCTTTAATTAAATGTTGTTTCTGTATCTGCCACACATCATTTGTTTCCACTAATGTTTTACTCTGAAATGTTGGCTTACACTATCATCAGACTCCATGAATAGCACGACTTCTTTAAACTGAAAACACTAAAGATGTGTCCAACCTGAAGGAGATACTGCGCTGATCCTTAGTTTTGCTTACAGTAGAAAATTGGTTAGATTCCATATTAGTATCATTTCATGCTGATGAACTAAAAAAGAAAAAAAAATTCTTTCTGGCAGATTCAGTGTTTCATGTAAAAATTTCCATTTCACTCATCTGTTTACATACTTTCCAATGGAAGGGGAAGATTGAGAGCTTCACAGGAAAATTGTTGGCAGAATTATACCTCTTCCTCCTCTGAAAAGAAAATGCATTCTTGATAAAAGTAAGAGTATAGTTATCTTGAAGTACAGTGGAATCTGGGAATTAGCTTTAATTAATACTGGCAATACAGTTTTAGTTTTAATTATTTGCAGACAAGTGGAAACAGCAAATTTTATTTCTGTAAAACCTATGATTTACTGGAAATAAAGCACCCCTTAGCTTCTGCTGTTAATTATTTTACTGGATATGGAAATAACTCGTTAAATTTTGCTGCTTGGATTGTGTGGCTTAATCAAGATATGACTAGTGAAGTACAAAATAATTAGATTCTGCTGTATGTAAAAGCACTGCAGTATCTCGTGGAGTAGGAAATACTGTTTACTTGCGTGCTCTTGCCAGGAATCTGAGCAAAACCTTCTAGTTATTTTTCTTTGCAGATGCTAATTTGTTTTATTATTTTTTAGGTTCCTCTCAGATAAGGCACTGGGACAAGAATTCACAAAAACTTCAAAAATTTGTCTCACAAACCATTAAACACCAAAATGGAAGATTCTCTGAGAGAATTGTAGTGAGCAATTGTCAACACAAGAATTGATTTCTAGCCTACCTTTCACTCTCACCTTTCAGTCTCTACCTTTTAGTCTCACTGGAGTGAGTAGCCTCCTACCTTGCAGTCACAGCCACCATGTTCCGTATCAATGGCATTTAGTAGCTGTCTCTAAAAAAATTCATTATTCTGACAGTCTCCACTGCCAAGCATCAGTTTGGCAGTCTTAAGACCCCTCATATAAAATGTGAAAACGTGGAGCAAGATGACAAGTGGCTATGTACAATTTAATTCTAAAACTAAACAAAATATTACATTTTCAGAAAGATAATAGAATTATGAAGACCATAAATTAGAAGATAATACTATTACTTTTTTAAGCTCAATCAGACAATAAAATTCCATCAGGTACGTTAACATGTTTATCAACTTTTTTAATTTCTTGGCTTTGTAAGTTCAAGTGGTAATCCTAATTAAGTGTATATGTACAATGCCTAGTAATTTTAATGTCTCAGTGAATAACAGACTGTTCCTTTCTCTTGGTAACAAAACTTCATGCATCATTTACACAAGCAAATAGAATAATTAATTGTGAGATAAAACAGCTTGTATCACTTCATAACTTGTATCAGATATACTGAAAACTCCTTAATAGAGTGGAACAAAGTCTCCCTTTGATTTAGTTTTAGTCATCCTGATAAGTGCATAATTGCTGGAGATAAATGAAGATAGTACAGCTGAAATTGGAAGCACCTTGATATGAATGTGCACTCAAAACCTACTCTGGAAACTGGCAGAGACAGGACAAAGAAAAGAAAGTTGAGATGGCAAAAGTCACTTTTATGTTGTGTGTTCTTTCAAGCAAAACTCAGCTGAGCATGGGAACTTGATCCAACAAGTTTAAATCCTTTAAATGCCATGTAATATTTAAGAATAAAAATTTTATTTGTACAAAGGAATTCAGAAATCCACATGTTATGGTAAGTTCCTTGGTGACACAATCAAAAACTTTAAGCAGAGCAGCACTGACTTTCTGCTCTAGTTTACGCTTTTATGGTGCCGTGCCCTTTTCCTGTTGTGTTCTGATGCTGCATAAGAATAAATTAGATGCTTTATAAGAACAACTGTTTCAAAGCTGGGTTGAGCTTTTATTGTTTTGCTTGTGAAGTTGTTAATAGTCAAAATCAGCATGGGATTACAAATGTCAATCTACAACATCTCTAGGTAGGTCATGGTTACAGCAATGTTTGAGTTGAAAATTTGGTTCTTTTTTTGAGATTTTTATATCACACATTTTCCCTTGTTGAAGCATAATGAGCTTATTTCATTATTCATTTAACAACCAGAGAGACTGGAGGATACTTTTCTTGTGAGGATGCTGGGGAAAAAAAAAAAAAAGCCATACTTTCTAAAATTAGAATTACCAGTTGTATTTGCATATGAAAATGGAAGTTTAATGTTCTTCATTAGAAAATACCTTGAGTGGTCTGAAAAAAAAAAAAAGAAAAAAGTGTGAGGGGGTCAAATTTAACTTTGTAAGGAAAGTGAAGACATTCCCAAGTCAGTCTTAATCTGTTCTTTTCCTTATATTTGCATAAGATAACTGAATAACCCCTGTTTATCATTTGCTCCCAAACTGGCAATTCCTTTCAACCTGAAACACTTTTGTTTTTCACTTAGTCCAACTTACGGAAAATTAGGTTTATAATTAAAATGTTACTATAGGCTCAGATGTACAGTGGTAGGGTTGACATTATTACAAGAAAAAAGCAAAGTTTCTCTCTGTTTTTTGGAAGTCTAAAAAACCAGACCTTATCTCAGACTTCGCTATTACAGTTCAGAGAACTCTGCTGAACCAAAATTTGTGACTGTAATTTACTTTCAAGGCTTATGATCTATATGAGTGAATTCAAATAATTTCCTCTGAAATATGGTTGTTCATAACATGCCAAATATTGAGTTATGTTTATCAGTTTGGTGGCTCTGTATCTAGGTTACAGTTTCCATGAAACAGGAGAGATATAATTAAATTCCCACAAGACAGAAATATTTGGTACTGTGACAAGTCTCCTTTACAGTGTTGCTGTGTGGGTTAAATACTGATGGTCGTACCAATCAAACTGGTCTTTGGTACCAGTCGTACCTCACCAGAATCTCTTATAAAGCTACTGAGAAATAATATGACTATGTAATATAAATATTTAACTAAATAACAATTTAAAATATATATATATATAATAATTTAAATATATAACTAAATAATATAGCTAATCTGAAAAGATGAAGATTTGCTAATTGCTGCTGTGAAGGCATGGATTATTTCAATATTGGTCATTTTCAAGAGCGATTGTTATTGCAGCAATATATTAATCTGTATTTGGGTAGCATGAGGGGATCAGGCTATGCATAGAGACCCGGCTGTACTAGGCAGAGAACAAAATCTACAGAAAAGGCGTGTTCTTGTCCTCAGCAGCCTATTATGTACCAAGGCAGCTAGAGGAGAAAAAAAATAGGAGAAATAGTATAAGAAAAAATGTTATCAGATCAGCCAGACAGATAGCCACCGGCATGCTAGTAGCATAACTATTGCTAATTGCATTGTTGGCATCTAGAGAAAGAAAAAAAAAATTAAGTCGGGAGATAAATGGGAAGAATGACATATCTGTGTTAGTGTTTATTGGGAACGCCTCTGAAAGTGAGAAGCGGCATGGGGAAAGGCGTGAAAATGCTTTTAAGGGTGCTTGACAAGAGATGATGGAGATAAGATTGTGTCAGGGGCTGGTCAGAAGTAGCAGTGAGGAGCATGAGGTTGGATGGGAGCAAGTTCTGAAAGGTTTTGTGAAGGCAAAGGAAATTACATTTGAAGCAATCCATGGAGAAATTTGGGCATGAGGTTAAAGGGCTGGAGTGAGACAACAAGAAACTGAGCTTAAGATCTTGTTCTTACCTTCCCCAAGGAGCTACCCTGTGTTGGGCTGAGTGGGTGACAGAGAAAGTCACAGGACTTTGGGGAACCAATAAAATCTGTGTGCCTGGCAATTCCTTTCCACTGGGTGGACCTTACACAGCAAAATATGTCTCGTGCCTGCAGAACGCTTTACAGAAAATCCCAAAATACAACAAAAGGGCAAGACATCTCTGGTATCAGGTGCAAGGGGGCCATTAACAGGGCTCCATTAAGAGGAGCTCAGACTTTCTTAACAAGTCTTGCTGGAAAACTAAAACATCACACCTACAGTTGCACCCTGGTGTATCCAAATACTTCACAAGCTCTGTACACTGATGGAAGAAGCATTTCACTTTTTGCCCATGCCAAGCTGGCAGAATCCACCTGCCACAGAGAAAGCCTGACTGCAGGTGGAGAGGTTTGGGTACCTTCCTCTGGCAACTCACAGGCAAGGCACAATGCCACAGTGTCCACAGAGACAGCCTTGTCTTAAGCTCTTGAAATTTGCATTTTTCAGCTGCAAAGATATGTCGTGTTGTGAGCGTGATGGTGACTGTCCTGTTAACTCCCAGTTACATTTAGCACCAGATGTTCTCTTTGTCCTCAGCTGCTTTGCAGCACTTCATAAATTCCTCGTCTTAGCAAAACACATGCTTTCTGTTGGTTCGCAGCCCAGGACTCTGCAAATGGCTGTTGGAGGAAAGCTCTTTCTATTATTTCACAAATGGCAACTTCTCCACGCTGCCCTGACTTTCAGCCATTTATCCTCATTTTGCACAGCCATTCTACTGAGCAATTGGGAGTGCCACATAAGGTCAGAAAGTTATAGGGTAATGCAGAATTTAGCAAGGTAGGAAACAAGCTTTTGATGAGCAGTTACTTCATAATCGTTTTCTTCCTACTGCTTAGTACAGTAGGTTTTATTTTCTACCCCACAGGGTATACATTGCTCTTTTTTTTTTTTTTTTTTTTTTTTTTTTTTTTTTTTTTGGCTATGGGATAGATTTGCTGACTTCTTAAGGCAACTATTTCTTTTAGGAGAACTAATTTTCTTTCATTTTGGCAAGATAATGGATAATCAATTGAGAGATAACTGAGCTCCTTTGATGAAGCCACGGCTCGAGTTTTAAAACAGATTATTAAAAATGGTTAATAAAATATGAGTATTGTACACATACAGAAGATTTAATAAAATATAGTCAACTTATGAATATTTATTTTAATTTTATTTATTTAAAAATAATAAGAAACATAATAAAAAATAATAAGAAACCTAGAAAACTTAAAAAATAAAATCTAAGTATGAACACAACATGCTTACATGATTTCTTCAATATATTAGTTAATATGTGGCTTATTAAGTTAGTAATCCTTATGTGTGCTTACTATTAATAAATATAACATTAACTGTTCTTCAGAGGCAATTATCTTTCATAAGCAGGTCAATTATCTTTGTTATTATTAATTTTATCAGAAGACAAATTTTACATGATAATATGCTTCTTTTGATCTTAAATTATTTGTAATTTTGCATAACAGCACAGTCCTTAAGGCAACTGATAAAAGTTCAGTATGAAGTATTGATAATCATTTTCCTTGGAGCCTGAGTGGGTGTAGTAACACCAGGAAATGTTTTATAAATTTTCCCTTGATGTTGATTATTCATGTCTTGATCTCCAGTGGATTGGTTGCTCGTCCTCTTTCTGAAAACGATACGAATTTTATTATTATATTAGTAATAATAATAACATATCTGGAAGAAGAAGCAGAGGGAGATGAGAAAGAAAACTATATTTAAACAATACAGTACGCAATGTGGCCTCATATGCCCAGAGCTGCTATAATCTGACAATACATAAAACCTTGTGACATACATCTTTAATGATTTAATGTTTCTGCTTTGTCTAGAAAGTATTGTTTTGTTCTTCTTCTTCCTTCTCTAGTGAATTAAGAAGAGATCTCATAGCTTTATCATCTGTTCTCATTTTTTCAGAGCATATTGTTCTGAAAATGCACCCTCAGTGATTACCTAGAGCAAAAGCTTTGGGTATTAGAGAACTTGATGACACACATAACATAATTGGGGTGAAGACAGCCTCATTAAGCTATCTTCTATTTATTGTTATGTCTTGACACTTTTGCTGTTATATTTGCCTTTATTGGCTGTTCTGTTGAATTGGGTGAGACCCACAGATACCCACCCTCCTTGACAGTCTATCTATTGCCTTTGTTTTGATCTCCAAATTTAGGCAGTGACTGAACTGAATTAGAAGTCTTTATGCCTCTTGGTATGTCCCTCAATAGGCGGCAATGCTGCTAAGGTTAGGGGAAATTTTTAGTAGAAAAGACCATTCAGACAGCATTTTTACAGAGATGGTATATATTGGAATTATTTACTTAACACATAGTGCTGCATGCATTGCTCAAATAAACAGCTCTGTCATTTTCAGAATTTAATCCTTGGGTTACTTATTTATCATTTGTACAGGCGCACACACACACACAAAAAAACATTGCACATTTGTTTTTCCCCTGAAAGATAATCAATTATTTTATTGCTCAGGAATTGTTTTTATCAACCATTGAATTTCTCCATCCATAAATGTAACTGTAAATGGAAGGATGAATAATATATTTTTTTCATAATTTTGTATTAGATTGAACTGGTGGTGACTTAGAGCAGAAGGAAAAACATATTCCAATGAGATACAATGTGAAAAAAAAAAATCTTGTTTGCAATGGAGAGACTGTCCCTTGTAATTCTAATGACTAGATCTTTGTAGAAATATAACTTCATTCTTCATACTAAGATATTTCTCTAACAAAAAAACATTTAGTAAGTTTCTTATCCAATTTCTATACAGTTTGTTTTCAGTCTTTTATTCCTACTGAAGAATTAGGAATTAATTTAAAAATGGTTGTGAATTCTAGGATCTTGTCTCAGACACTTTGCTTAGGATTTTGTTAAAGTAACAAAGCCACAAAAGTGAAGACAAAAAAAAAAAAAAAAAAAAAAAAAAAAAAAAAGTAGGTTAGTTATAATCACCACCAGACAGTAGGGAATTTATTTGTGCCCAAGTTTGTCATCAGCATGTAAATTGTAAGCAAAGTGTGCTTGCAATTGAGAGCAAAGCCCCTCAGCCTCTGCCCTGATCAGTCCTCTTGCAGAACCTGTGGGGCTGTCAGAATGCTTCTCCTCAAGTTGCTTGAAGCTTTTTGCACATCTCTGCAGTATCTACCAAGCACCTGCTGGCAGCTGGAAGAGCAGACCTCTCCAAAAGAGAAAACTGCTGACAGAAGAGTGATGAGCTGGAGAGTTGCACATGATTCTTTTCTGAGCCTTCAGCATGTTTAATTTTGGTTTCCCTTTAGTAAGAACTTCATTTAAACAGAACCAGTCTATCCATTTCTAATTTCCTGCCTTATTCTCTCTGCCTTCATGTCATTCCTTGTGTATCAGCTTCATTTCTTATGCATGAGTTTAGAAATGCCTTGTTCCCCTGGCCCAGGTTTGTAGCTTGGTACTTGCCATGCAAGAATTTCGGTGTTGAAATGAAGGTTTTCATAAAGACCTTAGTACAGATCCTAGGTCTGTAGAAGTAAAACTTCAAGTACAAATGTCTGTTGAGACATACTGCCATTCAAAACTCTGTGAAAATGAAAAATAAAAACTTCCAGGTGTAAATTTTTAGGTCCAAGCAGAGGGAAAGGGATGTGAGAGCAATCTTTAGATATAAAAGGGGCTGCAGTAAGTAGGAAGGAAATAAACTTTTTTTGTGTGTGTGTGTTCTCTAAGGTTGAGATGGGCTTAAATTGTGACAGACAAGACTTGGCTCACACATTAAGCTGTTCTACTAGCAAGGATATAAAAGCACTGATGGACAGAGCCTGGGAAGATGGCTGAATCCCCATTATGAGAAGTGCATGGCAAACACGTGCTATGAATGCCATAAGGATAGTTCATGATGATTTTGAGGAAGTAGATGGGTAGATTTGTGAGTCTGTAATCAGCTCTGTAATTGCATTAGATGCTAACAATCCAGAGTTAAAACAAGTGGCACGCTAAAGCAATTGATTATATTCCTTTGAATCATAAAACAGTGATGACTTTCACAGAGGGCATATCAGAATATGCAGTTCTTGTTTTCATACAAAACTCACAGAAGAAGGACAGGAATACTAGACACATCCCCCTTTTTTTTTTTTTTTTTTTTTTTTTTTTGTCTTCCCCATGCTCCATTGCCTATTTCTGTCTGCATATACGTATATAATTAGCAGCATAATACGTACTTTTGTCCTCTTCGTGCTGCCTAAAAAGATATAATACCCATGGAGTAATTAGATATTTTGGCTGCTGTAATATCTACAGGGTATGACTTTTGCAGAGCAACAAACTGTGACTGATGTAGGAAAAAGCCAGTGATACAGATTTGTCCATGAGGATGCACTGGAGGAAGGCAGTTTTCTTTGTGACTGAATGCTTCAGAGTTAAATAAATCTAGATACATTTGCCTTTTTCTATGAAAAGTTGATGTTTGTCGCTCTGAAAATCAGTATAATGCTTAGGATGGTGTTTGCTGTAACTGAAGAGTTGAACTAATTTACAGTGAGCAGAGGTTTTGTGACAGTGTAGCTGCATGTATTTCCACATGGTATTTACTGCACTGCATTTGGAGAACTGAAACAAACAAACAAACAAACAAACAAACAAACAATGCAAAATAGCTCTGTTATATAATCTTAACTGCAAACAAAACAACTTTCTTGAACAGGGGCTGTTGTACTTACTTTGTGGTAGATGTCATGCATGTGACTGCCCCACTGCCACAGCCTTGACAGCCTTACTCTCCCCTCTTAATTAGTCTTCTTCTCATCTCCAAACTATAACACCTGTGACCTTTCTCTTCTAGCTCAAAAACTCAATTTCTTTGTTTCTACCTGCCTTGGGTGTACCAGTGTAACCACCAAGCTTCAGATGTGTTTCATCTAAGTCATTACGTGCATGACCAAACAAACATAACACAGTGGTGGCAAAGGGCACTCCAGTTGTCTTTGCACTTGCCCATGCCTGCCATCACACTTTTTGATGATAAATGCTCACATCTCCTAGTCAAATCTGTATGCGAACAAGTGAAGAAATGTGAAACATTCTGCAATGATACTGGCTGCACAAAAAAAAAAAAAAATCAGAGAAACAATCATCCGTCTTCAGAATGGTTTTTAGCTTGTTTTTTATTACTTGCCTGAAGGTAGGGCAAGTAACAAATGCATCCTCTCTTTCTCTCTCTCTCTCTCTCTCTCTCTCTCTTTTTTTTTTTTTTTCTTTCTTTTTTTTCCTTCTTTCTCTAATACTCTGATCACCTCCTCTAATCCTTATGGATAAAGACTGCTGAGGTTCTTAGGCAAAGGAGACAAAGGCAACTTCTCCAATAGCACTTTAGTTCAGATCAGAAGTGTGCTTTTGAAGCAAATATCCAATCATCCCCATTTGTTGCACACTGCTCCGCATTGCAGAGATTTGTTCTTGCTTTTCAGCACTACTGGCTAACAAAGACACATACTCAAAGGCTGTACATAGGTTTAACAGTGCATATGTCAATGGGTTCTTCAAGTCATCTTGAATTCTACCATTAAAATGAAAGCAGTTTTCATCTTTAAAATCTATGTTATATTCTACTCACTGATGGCTACCTGTATTTGTATTTTGGTGGATATTAAGTTATGATTTATTTTATTTTTTTATGTGGTGGAAAAAGCATATTTAAATCAAAAGGCGAAGATTACTTCTCTCAGCTAGCAAAGGCACTTTATGTAGGAAGGACAGAAGACAACTTTTCATTGCATCTTCTCTCCTGAATCCTAAACATTGTTGTAGATAAAGTTACATAAAGTCTCAGTTTTCTAGTGGCTTAAAATTACTGCTTCTTCAGATGCTGACCTTCAGAGGTTATCAGGAGAACATGCCATGCACTTCTTATTGTGAATAGTCATGCATAGGCCAAACATTTTTAAATTTATCTTCAAAATCCAAGCAGGATAATTAGCTGAAGAGGAGGTTTGCTGCCTGTGAAGATGTAGTAGTAGGCCCCCAGCTGGCCTGTTAGACCACTGAGCAAATTGGACTGTGTAAGGATGGCCTGGTCTCAAGATTTTGTTGGCAGCCTTACAAACTACGTACACTAATGACAACCAGTACAGTCATGAAATTAATCAGCTTCAGACTTCGTTATAAGAAAGTAAATTTTCTAGTTCTCAGGGCTCCAGAAAAATATAGTTGAAGCCATGTAAAAAGTGTACCTAGAGACTCTAAATCAAGGAGCACACAAAATATGTATATTTAATTAAGATTAAAATCCCATGGGTGTTTAAGACACCTAATTTAGGGATTTTCATTCACCACTTGGGTGAAGAAATCTTCTTTTGTCACACTAAATAACAATTTACACAAATCCATCATGCAGAGCCTCATTTAAGAACACCAGTCTTTGGCATGACATTGGGTTTGTATTTTTATATTGATTAATGCATGCAATAAATGTAGACAAAGATCTAAAGTGTGTGTTTATGCAGACATATAAAAGGATATATATTATCAGTAGATTATAACAAAATGCCCAAGATAGCCAAGACAACATTTTGTTGTCTTATTCCCACAGGTACGAAATGCAGAGTTGTCTGTCTTCCATGATGACTTAAATGAATTAGTAGGATAATGATATTTTATTTGTTTCAAGTTCATTCATCTGCCTAAAGCTTACGGTAAAGTTGCCACTAAGCTGCACAGAAGTTATTTTCATTAACATATAACCAACAATGCAGATTGTTATTTTAATGGGAATTGAAGCTAAAAATAGCATGCACTCATATTATACCTATTTTTCTTTTCATACTTACATACTATATTTTCCTTTAAATGACTGCATGTCTGAGTACCCTTTCATAAAGCCTTCAAAGGATCGCCTATTTTTCACATTCTATTTTGGCTCACTGACTTCATCAAAGGTTTAACGAGCATAAAGAAGTGATAGACAGCTGAATACACTCTACCTTTCTGACATAACAGGGTGGGGATTATGCCACACAGATGATTTGATGACAGACTGTACAGAGCAGTGGGTTGCATGTCATGTCTATTTTTTAAGAGAAAAGTGAGCACTTTACAACAAGCTGTCTGGCTGAGTGTAGAAGAAGCTTTTATAATATGATTTGACTGACAGGAGGAGAGAAAAAGGAAAGTTACTGCATTGAACAACTTGACTTAATTGCAAAACACCAAGTTGGTTATGTAGGAGGTACCTGAGGAAGCAGGTACAATGGAAACAATTCTAATGAATATTTCCCTCCAGAGTAATGTGTTCCTATTTTGTTCAAGACAAATTAGTTTGGCATGGTGCTCAGTGTATTCTATGCTTTTGCCATTAAAATAGTGCAGTTTAGAGAGTGAATGTAAAATGATTGCTCTCTGTAAATTTTTGTTAGTGATTTTGTATCTATTGAGGCAAAAATTATCTTTTTGTATGCTCATAACATGTTTCACAAAGGGTATAGGGCTTATGAAAATCCTAAGGATCTGTAGTTTATGAACCCCATCTTTAGGGATTTAAAGACCTCGGTCTACGTTCTTATTTGTGCAGTATTTAAATATTTGATAGATAGAAGAATGTCTTCAATATTGAAGGCAAACATTCCCCCTTACCTGGTTTAAGTTCTCTGAGTCATGGCCTGTCTATCATGAATTATGAAGTTATTAGCACATGGTTCATGTTTTTTGTACAACTTTAAGTGGAACTTGAGATCTCTCAAACACCTGGAGTGCTCTCCATTAGGAAGTGAAGACTTTCACTCCAAAGTGACGTGCACCCATCTAAGAGTAATATCAGCCCAAAGACTAGAGGAAGTTTTTATCTCCATGATGCATTGCACAAGAGATAACCAAGAGAGAAGTTGAATGAAGGATGCCAGGGAACTGGGGAGTCTGAGTGGAGGGGACGATTATGATGTGCAATTTAAGAAAACTGAATGTTTGGTGAGATGGAAAAAAAGTATGTGTTATTCTTTTTTGATTCAGTGAAAGTTATAGAAGATTAACTTAAAAGAACATTATGTCTGTTAGAACAACAAAATAATTAAGAGATTATATCGATCCAAAAGTATAAATCCAAATTGTTGTATGAATCCCAATAAACATAGCATACATACCTGGTATGAATTTTCTCTCTTACTGATAATTTTGGAAGTTAATTCTACCACAACACTCCTTGTATGGAGCAATGATCAAACAGGAATATAAGTCAAGGGTGATAGGGTATTATAATATTGCATGTATACCAGGCTTCATTTTTTACTGAAAAATTACATTTTGCCTATTAAAAGGGTCAGTAAAACACTACAGTACACTTCAATTGTAATTAGAGCAACGAAAATTTTATATTTTGAACAAACAGAATCTATTATTTCAGCAGAATGAAGTACGAATATCCACTTGCAGTGCTTCCTTTAGGCAAGTGGTGTTCTACCACACCACCCCTGGGGAGATGCCATTGGACATGGAAAGCATGACATGTGTAGCCCTAGGAAACCGCAATCTTCAGAGCCATCCATAATCAAATAACTCTGCTCATCTACAGTCCAGGTGCAGGAGATTCAAAACCAGGCTATGTAGCAGATGGGTTCTTTAATGATATAAAATGAAATTAAACCAAATACATTTCTTTTTGGTATTGATATGACTCATTCTGGCAAAATCAGCTAGAATTTTACCCAAACTGATCTATCAGGAGGTACAAAATAGGTAAAAGGCAATCTAAGAATCTAGGAAGTGCCTTTGTTTTAATCATGCACACAGAGCACCAATCTAATGTGTTTCTGTAGAGTGAAATCTATTAAGCATAATATTCAATTAACTTCACTACTAAAATACTAATATTGCACTATGGGTTAGTTAAGACCTTACAGCTGATGTGATCTGCTGTCAGGCTTTCATCCTGCTGAGATCCAGAGATGGACTATGAGAGCATGTTCAGGTTGCTTGATGGGGCTTTTACTGACCTATGGCTTGAGTCCAAAACTTAGGTGCTCTGTACCTACCCTTGGGGCCATATTCTTAGAGCTCTGCTTCACTTCAGGGAAAATACTGTATTTTTGGCTACACTTTCTACTAGGAATTGATTTATGAATAGTTTATAGCAGATAGTTAAATTATTAATAGATGTTAGAAGTGTGCTACAGATATAAGTAGTCTGCATTATAGCTGTTAAATAGGCACAGAGACAAAAGGGGAGCTGGAGCAGGCGATCTCTGGAGGTCCCTACCAATTCCAGCCATTCTGTGGAACTGCTCTGGAACTGCTGAAGCACAACAGGAGCCATAAACACCTAAGTGTATCTGAATATCTGGCACTTTGGAAAACTGAATCCGGGCCCCTAAACAAGAAGAGTCAATCCTCTGCCGTCGTCCTAAGGAAGGACAGCATGACTGGATTAATTGCTACACTTGCACCATCTTTCTGCTGGATGTTTAAAAAAGACACCTTTGAGTTACCTCCAGTTATGCACTTTTTTAAAGTGGGCAGTTATTCTCCCATAAGGAAGCAAAGGAACCTTGCTTTGGGGCTCTAGTAGGACACTGAGGAAGGGTCACCCATATGTGCCTCTCCAAAAGAGCACAGCTACTTGCACCAGCACACACGCTGTGCTTGCTGATTCACTGTGCTTACCAAGAGCACGTCATGCAAGGCAGACATCCCACAGGGAGCAAGGGGGTAAACCCACATGTTTATGCAGATGAAATAAGCTGCATTTGCTGAATGTTATATATTTACATCTTGCAAGCAGCTTAAGTGATTTTTCCTTTACATGGTCAAGATGTTTCCAGGTATTACTTCTACCCTTGAAAGATGTCCCTGACCGGACATGAAAATTATAAAGTGCAGTGACTGCAGGTCTTTCAGACTCTTCTTTGCTTTTTTTAACCCTGCATATATTGACATTTTCCCTGAACTTTATTCCTTATGCAGCATTATTTTCTATGTAATTATTCTTTAAACTGTATTTTTGAGATGGGCTGGTCAGACAGGGCTGCCTGTACAACTGTCAGTCCCAGGACCTCTTACACTGTTCAGTCTCTGCATGTTGAGTGAAGGAAATATTTTGTGTTTGCAGTCTAGAGAGCTTTAACAGAGTCTGTAAATTCAGATCAAGAAACTGATCTGAAACAAACAATAAACACAAAACCCCCAAACCAGAGTATCTGTTTTTATCCAGTTTTCATGGTAGTACAAGTCATTAGCTTTCATCCAAAGGGGTGAATTCTCAGTGATCATGTTGTCCGCATAACTCTAGAAGAGGAGTGTATGGGAAACATGGAGGTGGAAACTGAAATTGGATTTAAAGTTACATTTGAGAGATCAAACAGAAACACACTTCACTGCTTCCAGGACACAGGAACACGTATCATGTTCAAAATAGGTAAATGATTTTGACATTCTTAGAAGGAAACTGAACTATTTGCACTGCATCATGAATTATTGCTTAATGATGTGAAAAGGAAATATCATTAGGATGATTACAATATAATCAAAATAAGAATTTTCTTCTTCTGACAGGGCTTTAGAAAATGATTTACTTAATACAATAGTTAGAATCTTAAACTTCTTGCAGGAATGTAAGAACTGTGGTAAGTAATTTAATTAACCTTCTGTTGGTTACCTATTGACATGCAATGAACCATACATTGACACATCTACTAAATTTCATATGAACAGTTCCTTTGCCATAATGACTTTTTTTTTTTTTTTTTTTTTTTTTTTTTTTTAACTTAATCATGAACTTGTATTCAGTAAGACAGCTCTTTCTGGAACTGAACTAACTTTTCAGAGCTCCCCAAAAGATAAAGATGTCCTTTTTTTTTTTTTTTTTTTTTTTTTTTCCAACTAGCTATTTATTTGGGATCAATATATAATGTTTAAATTGCAAATGTATTTGGCAAATGATAGATTGCAACTATATGATATAAACTGTTTTAAATCACGCTAATGTTTTGCTTTTCAATTATTACAGATACACTTTGTCTGATGGATGAACATCACACCACTTTGTTTGAGTGAAGATTATAAGCTCATATTGTGTTTCCATATTAATCTAAGATTATCTGATTCAGTTCTTTAAAATGTAATTCCTTTTGATAGAGATAATTGCATTGCTTCTGGTAAATTGGGTTTGACTTAGCAAGCTGGCTGAAGAATGCCAGTCCTTTAAAGGAAATCCATTTTGTACATTTATAAAATTTGAGCATGCTTGAATATACAAACGAAAAAAATTGAATGTGTAAATGTGTGTGTGTGCACAATTATAATCTTTGTAATACTTGTATAACATTGTTTTCTGATCTTCCCTTTCTACCATAAATGCACTGGAAAACTATACACAGAGTTTTGGAAGAACTGAGTACCATGAAGCCTATTAACTTCTAGTATACTCATGGTGCCTCTGAAATTAAGATTCTAGTAGTGTATTTATCTGTACGCTACCTATGGTAAAGGGCCACAATGTTTTAAAGGAGGCTTGAGAGGTGCACTTCTAGCATGTCCTGGATTGGAGGGAGGTATAGAGTACACCTTAGCTTTTTACTTGGTAATCGTGTTCAGTCAAGTGTCCTGCCAGCCCTCAGTACACAATTCATCTCTATCTGGTTTATAAAGGATTATAACTGTATCATTCCTTGACACTCATAAGGATTTAGACTCCTTTTCCAAATGATGCCAGAACCAGTCACAATCTCATTCTGGCCATCAACAGTTCAACCAGTTACAATCTCATTCTGGACATCAGCATTGTAATAAACTTTCTGCCAGCAGGAAGATACATGAGCTTATACAATGCAATTTAACATAGTAGGCTGATCCCAGCAAGTGTTGATTTTTTCTTTTTTTTTCTTTTTTCTTTTTTAAATTTTTTATTTATCCTATGTCTGATTTTAGCTATGGCAGTGTTACAGAACTATTTCTTTTGACTTCTTGGATTAGAACACAGCCTGAAATCAATAAATTGAGAGGAAGAGCAACACAGAATGAACAACTAGCAGCATGTAGGCACTGTTACCCTCTTCATTTCCAAGGAGTAGCTCTCTGTGATCAGGAAGCTCAGAGCCTGGACAAGAGCTTTGAGGTGCACAAGTCCCAGCTCAGCAATGAACCACAAACTCAATTTTTGAACCTGACATCACTGGAAAGTGTTCATGGGTTCTTGGGGAACGTAAAAGTGAAATATTTGCACACTGGCTGATAGGTCAATGCAATGCTTATGGCATACAAATTTGAAGTCATTTGCAAGGTACAAAGCTTGCTTCTGTTTGGATTAAAATGATAGATAATGTATTACAATTCTACCCTTCTTACACACTTGCATCTTCATGTAGGTGCATGCTCTATATAGGCATGTGAAAATGTTTGTAGCAATGCATACAACAATTCAGCAGGGGGAACATATATGTGACTTAGTATATAACTTAATGGATTAGTAAATTATAATTAAGAAGGCTATTGAAATGTCTAGTTTCTTGGCAGAAAGATTAAACTTTATTTTGTTTTACAAAGTGTAACTTTGATCCCAGTTTTTAGCATAATTTGGATTTTAATATTCATACTTTCAATTTTCCTGCAAAATAAAGTAGATTATAATTGTTATCTATGATATGATATTCCTAGCATTGGGAAGGCTCAGTAAGAAACATCAGATGAGATGAATGTATGTCTGGAAAAAAATCCTGCAAATGAAATGAACTCATTATTGTTGCTCGCTAAGTGGAGGCAGTCATATAGTTAATGTGTGCCAGTGACAACAGATCTGCAGAGTATCTCTCAGACATAAGATTAATGATCTTGGTATTAGACAGGACTAACTTCCTGAGGAATTCTGATTAACCAATATAAATCTATACTGCCATATGCTGGGCCAAGATAAAGCTGAGGAATAGATTTAGGATGTACCTTTACACTGTGGTTTTCTCATAAGTCTAAGATAAATCTTCACCTTATTGAGGCAAAAAGAACGCCTACCTGTCTGCCACATCAGCATGACAAATATCCCCATCATTAAAGGAACAGAAGTTTTAATCTCTGCAAACTGTGGGATCTTTAGAGTTACAAACTTGAGGCCAGGTCCTTGTAAGTGTTGAATACTCCTCAAAATAAACTGAAAGGTCGTTTCATGTATAGGAGTTGTGTCTGCCCTTTGCCTGCTAAAAAGGTGTTAAATAAATCCTGGCTGTGGTTCCCCTCTCTATCCATCAGAACAGTGTCTGAGGGATGCTCACATCTTCCCCGTCTCTGGTCCTCACAGAAGGGTCAAGAGAGTTATTCCAGAAAGGGGGGAGCGAAGAAAGCACAGATTTTCTGCTCTGCAGAAGAAATGCTTTCTCTCCAGTGTTAACAGGAGCAGGAACTATAGAATAGGCATGCTAGATTCTTTGTTTGGCCATGGGTAATATGTGAACAAAATAATGGACACATAGTACTG
Source organism: Aythya marila (assembly GCF_965140915.1). Taxonomy (NCBI): domain Eukaryota; kingdom Metazoa; phylum Chordata; class Aves; order Anseriformes; family Anatidae; genus Aythya; species Aythya marila. Next base: position 31,257,144 of record NC_139045.1, on the reverse strand, counting down.
AAAGAGTCCTTACCTTAATGTGTGTCAAATTATTATTATTACTGTCATTATGCACACCTATATACAAGAGAAAGCTCTTTTTTATCTTTAGAATAGCAAATAGCTTTTCCTCTGACATTCTGTATTTAGCTCAATTACAGGTATTGCAAGCATCCTTCCAAACACCATGCATTCAACCTGCAGACACCAGCCCCGTGTTTGGTATTTTTCTTTTTTCATCCTCCCCTCACTATCCTTTGCCCATTTTATGCTCCAGCAGAGACTAATTAGAACTGATTTTACCCATACAGTAATTTTCAATACTTTTTCAGCATTTGACAGGACTGAAAATGATCTCAGTGAGAGCCTTCTGCCCTGTCACCCTCAGCAATACTGAGAATAAGGGGATAAAAGTACACCGTGGCCCAGATTCAATACAACATCTGTACTGTTAATTTTTATTTAAGTGCCTAGTTGATTTCAGAGGAAAACTTAAAGCTAAAATGCTTTGTTGAAGTCTGGTGTTCAGACACCTAGATGTCAGCCATTATGGCATCACCCCCAGAGACTCTAAATAGTGGGTATATATCCTTTCAGTCCTCTGTATATAAATACATTTCAATTTAGCCTCCACATTAACAATGGAAAAAATTGGATTGCCTCCTTTTCTGTGCAATGGACCATTTGCCTCATTCCACAGCCGATATTTTCCTGCTGGTGCACAATTTTACACTGAGATTCAAATGGGTTTATAAGCAGAAATGGAAGAAGGAAGGAAGGAAGGAAGGAAGGAAAGAAAGAAAGAAAGAAAGGGAAAAGAAGGAAATTAATTTGATTCTTTTCATGTCTGTGAATCAAGATCTCCAGCTGTGGAAAACTAATGCAAAGTATGTTAGTGCCAACATCAGCAGCCATGGAAGTGCCAGCTTCCAAAAATTCATTTAGATTTTCGTGAACACATTTTACACTGAGGTTATTCTTCATAATGAATTTGATAAAAAATACAGACAGTCATGGTATAACATATTTATTGACCTTATTTCTGCCAGCTTTGTTTGATTTTTCTTCATTAGAAAAATTCATTAGCATTTCTGAATCTAGGAAATTAACTCCAGGGAAAAATTCAGAAATAGAACATAAATAAAAAATAACATTCTTTTTGTTAGGAATACGACTGATGAAAATGTCTAACAAAGAAAAATGAAAAAAATATGACAAAAAAGAATTAGGAAAAGAACCCAGCTATGACCCATGTTAGACTGTGATTGTGGTGTGTTTAGCTCTGCAAAGTGTTGAGTATCTTCTGTTTAACCTGGGCCATATCTTGATTCCCTTCTTCAGGAAGTTTTTATTGTATTTCAGCATATGTCTATTCTAAAATATGTGACTATTATCTCATCACTATGAAAAAATATGCCTGGTTTTCAATAAAATATATCAAGAATATTAGGCTGAGTCTCTCAGTTGACCTAAGAAAGTCTCTGTCATTGTCATATGTAAGATAAGTATTTTTCTTAAAAGGTTGATATTGCTGCTGGTTGATATTCACTTCACCTATTACAGTGAATGAAAGCCAATTCTAGCTTCTAATAAACAGGATTTAGAATTTCCCTCATATCCATACCTATTTTTCTCTTTATTTTTTCCAGTCTGAATTAGTTTTTTGAATGATAATTATAGTACCTGTATTTCAGATAAGCTTTTACTTATCTGAAGCATCTTTAACAGTCTCCCTTTAAAGAAAATGCCTCCCCTTTGTGTATCCCAGGATCTCATTAGTGTTTAACATGGCTGTACCACCTTAGAGACTCAGAGTTGAGGATTTCTTTTTGTTAACCTTTCAAGAACTGTTGAATGTCCTTCAAATTACCTGAACATAGCTCTTAGAGATATCTATTCCACCTAATCCGGTACTCCTAACCTAATCTCTCTTTAAATAATTTAATCTACCCTGGTCTATTTATTTGATTCTAGTTAATTTGTTCATGACTAATTTAACCTATCCATTCTAGATCATAATATTTTTTCCATTCTAGATCATAATATCTTTATGTCACTGATAGTAAGACTTAATGCCTTGTCAACACAGACTAAATTCTTCAAGGAGAAGATCCAGAAGGGAGACAGCTGCTGAGGTACACACATTTGTGGTATCTTTTTCTCTCTTTACAGTCTGATGGCAGTGTCAAATTTTCAGGCCACTGAAATAAGTGCAAAAGTAACTCTTTTCTGTCATTTCTTCTTTCAGAAGACCCTTGCAAGGAAAGCAGAATTGGTACCAAGCAAAGGAATCTAGTTATGCTTACTTTTTTTTTTTTTTTATTTGAAAAACTATCAAAACAAAAATGGGGGATATTTAATATTAACTTTTAATAAGTCCTGTCTTACATTCTTTTCAAAATTGATTTGGAAAACCTGCCAGCAGACAACAACAGAAAACAGCAAGAGACAAGAGGGAAAGGACAAACATTGCTTTATAGATCAGCTGCTATACTCAGACTTCAGAAGCAGAAGTCTAAAGGCTTCAATACTTCTGACTAGTTGGAAAACTAGCATAATTCATTCTTCTAAAAAAACATTTGAAAGGCACATGGATGTTCATAGAGAAAAGCCATTCATATGCACGGATTACATTGATTAAGCACACCCTACAGAATTTTGGATCCCTGACATTAGAAGAGTTGTAAAACAGCTTGCCAATAATGAAGAATATAGGGAGAAGAAAAAAAAATAAAAAGAAAGAAAAAAATATTTTGGCAATTGTCTCATATAAAGTGAAACAAAATTGATTTTTTTTTTTTCCTATACATACACTCTTATCTGTTGGAAACACACATAAAAGTGTTATGTCTTGGAAGAGCCAAGTAATCACAGACTGACCATGAGAAGCCAGAGTGATGTGTGCCAGTGCAGCTCCAGCATGCATCAACACGCCTACCAAAAGAGAGAGACAGCTGGATATTGACAGATAGCCTGGCAATCATCAATGCTGTTGTTCTGGTATAATAAACCTTGCTGTGCCTCTCTCCTAACTTGTTCCAGCCTGCTCTAACCCTTTGTAGTCAGCACTTTTCCATGTTGTGCACATAACATTTGGAACAAATGGCAGGATGACCAGGAGGACAGAGAAACCATGTCACGAGCATGGGAAATGTTTGCAACACCACAGGGAGAAGAATTACTTAAACAGAGAATGGTCTTAATGTAATGACAGATGGGTACAACCTAGTCACAAATAAAGTGGCAAAAAATAGAGAAGGCAGCCTAACCATCAGAACTGAAAGTCATCCAAGTAGAAGTTTCATGTTGGTAGAATCAGAGAAAGACTGTCTCATTCAGTTGACAAATAATAACAGGAATTCAGGATCATGAGACTACATGCTACACAGTCCATTGTTATTAGATGCTGTTGGGTGTATTAGGTGGATTTTTGGCTCTTCTGTACTTTAGGGTGTACGTCAGCACTAGAATAATAAACTGCAAGACCAGTTGTGCATTGTTTTGTACTCCTCTAATGCACAGATGACCCATCAATACCAAATGAAATGACTTTATTATAGGCAACAACAAAACCTCTCTTGTATTCATTTTTATCTTAGCTTCTTTTCTTTTTATAGAAATATCAACACAAACAGCAATGAACAAAGAGTTTATATGTGTGGTCGCAGTGCTTGTCACCTCCTAGCTTTGGAAACTGACACTTTTTGGCAACGTTGACACAAACTATTCTACAAGATCTGGGTTGGTCTGGAACCAGCCCAGATTCAACATGCTGGAAACAGCTTCTGTGTTCCCCTAGGGATAGTTAGAATGATGACTCCATCCATTTCTTCTATATGCTAGGTAACAATGTGAAGTTGACATTGGATGATAAGGAGTTTGTAGCGTTCATTCTTCTCTTCTGTCAAGTTCCCTGATTCCCCTCCAACTTTGTGTATCAGCTGTGCTCTCCTCCTGGAGTCCATGATATCTTTATGGTCTGTGTGAGCTGCTAGGGTTTGAAAGATAAGAATCCCAGGCCACTTGTTCTGTATTTGCTGATTACTGCTCAGACATAGGGGTGTTTTCCACAGCACTACCCGAATTCGGAGCAAAGTTCTGCAGAGATTTCCACCTCACAGAATTCTCTGAGATTTCACTTTAAACAAGCAGTAGTTCTGGTACATCTGAGGGATTTGCACAGAGCTTAAACTCCATGCACAGCTGAATGGCATTTGTGATTAAAAGGCAACACTTGAAGTGGAAATAGATCAACCCACATTGGAAAAAAAAAAAAAAAAAAAAAAAAAAGAGCATTATAAACCTTTGAGGGCTGCTCATAAAAATCATTAAACAGCAGACACACTATGAAAGAAAAGAATGCAGAAGAATAAAATGGAATACAGTTTATTTATTATTTTATTACTAGGAATAGGACTGTTATTTCACCTATTTACCCTCTGCATGCTGTTGTTCCCTCATTCTATACTTATTAGTCTGCTAATTGCACTTCTTCATGGCCACATAATTCCTGCATAACTCTACTGCCACATCCCCAGTGAGCCTTGAGCATGCCACAGTGAGCTTTATACCAGTTGCTGAGTCCCAGCCCGAGGACAGCTGCTAGGAGAATTCACAGAGGTGTCACGAAGTTCCCCAAATACTTTGAAATGAAGTTTCAAACTCTCTGTTGCAGGCAGAACAACTTCTTCTGTCTCCAGGTCAGAAGAATCCTCTGTCTATCCCTCTATCTGTGAGAGTGACAGAATGAAGAACAAGCACTAAGTTATCTGGACCATCTCAGAGACTACATTTACTCCTTACCAGGAGTAAAGACTGATCTAGAACCAATCCTGGCTACAAGAAACCATGAAAAGCTTTTCTGTATCCCATTCACATCTACAGAAGGCTGCTTCTTTAATGGGAAGAACAAGCTTCTGGACACTCAGCCACATCAGCATCAGTAACAGAAGGTATTTGCAGAGTACAGTCCACATGGCTGCAGCCCTATAAAATGACTAGTTGCTGCTGTCATCAAGGGGGTTCCTGCTGCAGTAAACCTGTCATCCCTACGGAAAACTTGGCAAATGAAGTGCTATTTCCATTTCCCAGCTCTAGCTACAGACAGAGCTATCCTGCTGCCGGGATCCAAGAGTGTAGTCTGCCAACTGGACAATGCTGTCCTACAGCATGTACCAGGCAACATCAGAGAGGTCTCTCCTACAGCGTCTGGTACATTCCAGAATTCATCAGGAGTGGGCCATTGGCTCGTGTGATAGAAAGACACCTGGCTCTGCAAATACAGATACGACAGTATCTCCTTCCCACCATATCAGTGGGGATGTCTGGACTTACAGCTTCTTCTATCTATACACCAGAGTACAAAAAAGAAAGGAGCTCCTAAGAAGAGGAATAAATTTATGTCCTTATCTGCATGGAGTTCAGATAAGTGCATAGCTTCTGATCACAGTCAGGAAGCAGGTGAAAAAATGAATAACTTCAGAGATGCTACTCATGATGCAGAGAATATTAAAGAGCAAACTGGATGAAAGCTACTGGCAGAGCATTTTTCTGAGGCAGAAGGTAAATTACAAAGATAAAATTGGGGTCTGAGGCAAAACATGCATTTTATTGATTGTAAAATTATCACTGCTGTCACAGTCTCCAGACTTTCCTTTTGATGTTCATAACAACAGAAAATCTGTATTAACCAGTTAGAAACAACGATACAACTTTAAGACAAAAGAAATGGGATATCAGGAATTTAGCAGGATCCCTTGCTTAAAAGAATACATGTACATGAAACACATTGATTGCTTGTAACAAAAGTTATATTCCTGCTCATTAGTGGAAAAGAACCCCTTGGAAGAGCAACAGGAGGAGGAACAAGAATGGACACGGCCAGAGAAGCTAAGATGCTGGTGGACACCAAGACACTGAGAGACATAAATAAGGTGGGGGTAAACGGCCATTTGTATGCATTGTCAAGGAAGAAGGTGTTAGAGCACGGTGGGATCAGTTTCATTATTAGGTAAGGCAGCTGGAGAGGTCAGTGCAGGGAATTGGAGTGAGGAAACATTGCAGACACTGAGACTGTAGAATAGCTTGGAAAGATAATCTAGGCCTTTTTAAGAGGTGAAGCTGAGGTATGATGGATATAAAACACTGATTGCAAAATACAGGAAGAGGAATGGATAGTGGGAGAGTGGTGAAAACAACAACAGTCACCAGGGACAGAAAGTATTAAAAGGTGCATTTTTAAACCTGTGACCAAGCCGAATGAGTGAACTGAAGAAGACAAGGATAGATCCCATCACAAGCTGAGCACAGGAAGGAAAGTTGCTTGTCAAATTTGTCATGGTCTTCTACTTTTTAGGTATACTTTTGAAACTATCTACTTCACTCTGAAAAAGTATTTTAGAATTTCATTTTATTTTAGAGTGTTGACAGTGTTATGAATAATTTGTTCCTTTCCTCAAAATGGAAAGATTTGTTCCAAAGACCTTTTTGTGTGCTCAAATACTGAAAAGTGGAACCAAACTCCATTCACACGTTTTTGCTCTTACTAAGAATGTTTGAAATAAGACAGACATATACCTTCATCTGTCAAATATTTTCATTTGCAGCATTCTCATTTTCCTACATTTCTTTTAAGTTTGTATTTGCAAGTAAATCATGTGGTATTGTTAGGTGGTTCTTACCACAGTAATCTTTTAATGAGTTTTTAGTAGCTTGTCAAGTGTTGAGTATTATACTGGAAATAAGTCATAACCAATTCTGTGATACTTTCCGCTTTGATTTTGCTTATGTTTAAGGTGGGCCTTTCAAGGAGACAGAAAATACTTCAGAGTTATGTGCACATGATTTGAAACATGTATCACAATCCCATAGCATTTAGAAAGATAAATGTTGCATTTAATTTATTATGCTGCCAATTTCTTATTAAGAAGATATCCTCTATGAATTAAAAAACAACAACATCAAAACAAAACAAAAAAAAAACCACCAAAACAGAGTTCAGTGAACAGAGCAACTGATATTTGCAAGCGGTCATGACAGTCTTGTTAACAACTATAGATTTCTTTCACAGTAGGAAAATCATTAATCAGAAGTAGATAGGCCAAATTATATTGAGCTTCATTCCTTAGAGGTCATTCCTTGCAGTTTCAGAGTAGAAATCTTTCAAAGGTTCCTTCTTTCCTGCACTACAAATCCAAGCTGGTTAGTTACTATATGCGATGCCATCTAGGTTGGGTATCTTTTTAAAGGAAAAGGTCTTTTAAAGCATGATCCCTAGAGAAACTGTTATTGTCTTTTGAACTTTGCATGCTTCCTCACTCTGGATGGGGTAAACACCATCTTCTGTTGTGATTAGAAAGTGCCTGAAGCAGAATTCTGATTCATACCAAGGCTTGAAGAAAATGAAACATACCAGATAGTATTTAGAAAACTTAGGAGACATGTTCTGCACTTCCTTGTGCTTTTGTTCTCATATGGATGTCAGTTAGAAGGCATTTCTGGAGGTCATCAAGTCCAACACCATACTTGAAGAAGGACTAGGCCCAGTCTAGATAAAGTCACGTGTGGCTTCATCTATCAAGTCTGAAAATCTCTGAGGATGGATTTTACAACCACATTGGCACCCTGTTCCAGAGCTGCATGAAGGTTTTCCTAACATCCAATCTGCACTCTCAAATTGCAACTTATGGGCATTAACCTATGTTCTGGGATTTTCTAGTACCAGGAGCCATTTTCTTGGTAATGTGCCCCCAGTCAGCTACTAGAACACAAAAATATATACTATAAACACATACATCTGATAGCCAGATGAGCCATTAGATTACTTAGGTCAGTGAAGCTCAGCACTGTATCACAGCTATTTAGTAAAATATGTTTTATTTCCTGAAGTCCAGAGATGTAAGCATTTGTCAGGAGAGAGAAATGTTACCAAATTTAAAGTGTTACTAAATACGCGTGGGAGCTGCTAGGGTATGTGCCTGCGTTTCTTTTCAAGACTTCATTTGCTCTTACCTCAGGTATACTTTCATCCATTAGGGATGCTGAAGTTCACAACATTTATGATGAAAAATTCCCTAAACTAGGAAATATTTTCTATTATTATTATTATTATTTGGTTCTGGTAAATACAACACACATGACCTAATTCTTGATCAGGCCAATGGAAACAGTTTTGTTGCTTTTACATTGATTTAGATCAAGCTTTCTGTGAGCTGACACATGCTTGCCCCACACGAGGCAAGGTTCATCTCAGATTTTTGTCTGTTTTGGAGGGAATATTTATGTTATAAAGTTGGGTTTTCTGGATGGTAGAGGAAGCAGGATTGGGGGCAGAGCAGAAGCTTACGTAAAAAAAAAAATCACAATGAAATAAGAATAAAAATAATTTCCAGTTTTTACCAAAAGCTAGAAGAGAGTATTTCCGTGAGAAAGAGTGGGTGAAAGAAGTTAATCTCATATAGGGAGCATAGGACAATGCAGTGTCTCCAACATAGAGGATTTTCACAGAACCAGTAGCATTCTCCACAGTTTTGAAAATGCTTTTCTTCAGTGCTTCATGGTTTTCAATAAGTAGATTGACCAAAACTATCAAACTAAAAATCCTTGAAATATGCTTTATCAACTGACACTAAAAGAAAAGGACATTACTGACAAAATGTTTGAACCTTGCACTGTACAACATAAGACATTCATCTTCTGTGCTTCAGGACTTAACAGAGATTTTCTGATAGCATTATTTTTTGAAAAGTTAATAAATAAATAAATAAATAAACACAAAAACAAGAGCCCTTATTCCTCCTTTCTACCACCCAGTACATTGCAGGTTCAAGTTTTGTCACAAAACATGCAATATTTTCTTATGTGTTATCATAAGCCTTGAAAGATACTAACAGTAAATAAATAAGTAAATAAATAATTCTGTATTAGCTTGTGTACTTAAATAGCTCTTACAAATTCATAGAATAGAATAGTTCAGTTGGAAGGGAGCTACAAAGACCATCAGACCCAACTGTCTGACTACTCCAAAGCTAGAACAGAGGGGCAAGGAAAGGAATAGCAGCCTACCCAGGGGAGCAGGCTACAAGGAACTGGGGAGAAGTCTCTTCTAGGTGAATAAATTTCTGCCTGCAGTAGCTCCACCTGCACAATCACTGTTGCTAGATCATCATTCTGTTGTTTTCCCAGTGCATTTAGATGTATAGAAACATGGCACACACTTTTCCAAGAAATAGTGACCTGCAACTCTGATAAAATTTTCTGTAGAAACACCTACAAAGATAGAGGCTGCAGCTTTAGTAAGCCACCAGAAAGATCTTAATACTCCAGATGTATTCATACGTAATCTATTTAGTAAACTACTCAATACTTCAGAAAAATGCAGGAACTGATCTAGCCCGAGAACAGACGAATGGTGCATTACAGCTAACTAACACAGCAGAAAAGAATAATGTTATAATTTCTTTCAGGTCCTCCCCCGCCCCTAAATTTGCATTTTCTTTCTTTTGTTCCATGTACGGAGGCATAAAGATTACAGTAACTGTTTGTTCATCTTTTCAGAAAACAATCTTCACTAGCTACAGTACAATATTTAAAAGAAACTGGAGTTATTCAAATGTACAATTGAAAAGAAAGCATTCTTACATAAAGATGTATTTTAGATATTTTTTAAAAATATGATTTTAAGTCAAAATTTCTCAGAACGTATCACCATTCAAGATTAGAAATGTACACCGTGTTCCTAAAGAGGGAGTGATACTCAAGTGTTTTTTTGTCTTCCATCTCCCTCCCATGTTGGTTCTCATAAAGCTCCTTTGGTCAAAAATGAGAATAAAGACCTGGCAATAAATTTCTCTGTTCCACAAGTGAAATTCTGAGTCTTCTAAAAATTCAGGTAAAAATACCCCTGGTTTCAGTGATTATATCTAAGCTCTAGGACCCGCATCATCTATGCTCTAAGGTTTCATCTATGCTTTAAGGACCCACAGCCCTTCCTCTGATGGAGCCCAGCCATATAAATTTGGCTCAGACCTCTAAGGAAATTAAGATGCAAGGCAATTAAGATGATCATGAGTAGCTAATGATTCAAAATAAAAACAAACAAACAAAACCACTAGAAAAGATACAAAATCCTCACAGAAAGAAAACAGGTTTGGTGGAAGATGGCAACTCAGCAATGTTAAGGACTTGTTTCAGAAAGAAGCAGAGCCTGACCATCTTCCCAACTGATAGATACCTGCCTGACCTTTCTGCCTGAGCAGAAAGCCTCCAGGAGTCCTATTAGAGGTGGTGAGCATACTAATGCTTAGCCTAGTAACTCATTAAATTTCATCTGACTTTAGTTCACATTTGCCAATAAAAAAATACAGTATGCATTTAAGCTGTATATATCCTGCCTACAGAGCTTTTTTGTGCAAACTGAAGTTGTCTGCATGAAGTGGCCTAAAGGAGGGAGGTCTGTAAGGACATGAGAGCTCTCAGCATTCACCAAGGTCCTGTTCCTGCAACTGGCCAAAGCCAGACCTTGACTGAGACAAACCTGTCTTGTTCAGTCAATCGTGAAATAGAGCATGGGGATATGCTGGTCTCTGGGTTAGTGCAGAATCATCATGTAATTGTAATAATCACCTGAATCCAGAAACAGTACTCCCAGTCTTTCAGGGTAGACATAACTGCTAGCCTTTGCCATAGGCTATCAGGTATCATCAGTCTCTCCATCCTTAAATGACTCCTACAATTGCTTTCTGGTGAAATTGTTTCACCTCTACAAATTGCAGGTAACTACTCCTCTGATGTGATTGGAATGATTACTGTCTCAGCTGCAGTTAAGTTACAAGTTACTTAACTTGTATAGGATGTTTGATAATAATCTATTCTCTTAGTATTATAATGTATAATCATAATGTATTCTTTCAATATTACATCTTGACAGATGTATTTCTCTCTCCTTATGCTTTCTTTCTCTGTCATTAACTGCAAATGAACTGTTAAAACTTTTGGAATATGTTCCATTACAGCACATTCATTATTTAACAGATACGATTCATTGCTTCCTCCTCGAATAACAATGAGATAAAACAACGATTAAATAGAATTAGAAATGCTCAAAGTTTTAAATCTCGGGTCCTAATTAGCTTCTAAAAAGCCTTAGAAGCTGGCCTAGCCCACTTGTTTTAGGAGTTAAATGAAACAAACCTACCTGAAAATAACACATGCTATGGGGAAATGGTTTAATGGAGCCTTCCCCTGGTATCACTACAGATCCAGTCAAACAAGGTTGTAGAGAGATATGAAAGCTGATTGCTGGATGTATAATAATTGCTTAAATAGACACAAAATGGTTTTTGTTCTCTCTAGTGCAGTTGCCTGAATTTCTGCCTGTGAAATAGGTGATAACATGATTAATATTCTAGCAGCAGTAAAGGACCAGGGGAGCCCTGTGCAAAGCATGCATAAACTATCTTTGAGGAATTAGCCTTTGGTAACAGAAGGCTACTTGTTAGCAGTCTTTTGCACCATCCCCAATACACTTCTTAATAAAATGCCCTCTGAGGAGATATATTAACTCATATATTTAAAGCCCTGGGAAGTACAAAATATTAAATACTGGCACATATTAAAAAAATGATAATGGTTAAACAGAGGTCTGAAAGCAATTATTTGGAAAAAAAAAAAAAAAAAGAACTAATTTATAAATGCTTCTGTTACATATGTAGGGACCAGTATTACCCAGGTCCATTATTTTTCGTTATTATGCCTAGTCTATATATCATGTACCATACCTGATGACCATGAAGAATGCAGTGAGTGCTTTAAATGATGCAATTTTCAAAGTTGTCTGTAGCAGCCATTTTAACAGCTATAACCTAGAGAATACTGCCAGACTTTTTACATAAGACCTGAACACCCTTGAAACTTAATTCTTCTATCACTTAGGCTAAAAGCTGTGAGCTGTTCTGTAAAACACATTGTCCAATTCTGTGCCCAGCAATAGCAGACTCATTCCATTTGGCACTTGAAGAATCAAATTGTGACCTATCAAACTTACAACAGTGCTCCCACCCATAATGGAGCTGTGATGGTTTTGAAGCTACTTGCTCACTTTGGTAATTCCCTTATTCTGAGCAGCATTATTCTGAGCAGCTCTAGGGAAATCATGGAAGGTACTACCTTGTGACCCATGCACCTGTACTTAATGCCATTAGTGCTATAGTTAAAGTGATTCAAAGAGCTACAACCTGTTCTGACAGCAGCTGTTTCAGTGAAAAGAACATGCTAACTCCAGCAATCCTCATGCTTCATTTCAAATTGCAGAATGGGAGTGTGAATTTGCAAGAATATATGAAATTGCTATATAGGAATGTTTGCTCTAGTTTTAATTTTGATAAACAGCTCAGAAAAGTAATATAAAAAAAAACTGATTTTCTTTCAATATGAAACCCTCTGCAAATCTACAGACTCAGGCTTTGGCAGATCTTTGTAGCGCTATTTGAAAAACCTCTCAAATCCTGGAAGAAGCTAGTAAGGTTTCTCAGAGTTTTTCTTAGTTACAGAGTTATTGTTCTCGACTGTGACAGTTCAACATGTTTATCATGACCAAGCAGACACTATCTACCAATTGGTCTTTAAAAACCTCTTAATGGCAGTGGTCTTTACACTTACTGTGAAAAGTGACCACATACCTGTGCCAGACACTTACTGAAAATCATTTTACATAGACAAGTTTAAACCCTGGTAACTGACAGAGAGTCAGCACAGAAGTAAAAGGAAACAGGTACATTCCTACACATCATCACTGTCCCTATCATATTACATTGATCAGATATCATATAACAGATAATAAACCTGCTTGATGCTAAACAAATCATGGTATGATAAAATGCCAACCAAATTAAAGTGAGAGGCTTTAATGACTTCCACAGCCTCTAGGTCAGAGTCTTAGTTATCTAAATAGTATAATGATAAATATATTTCAATCATAACTAGAGACTATTACCAAAATAAAGAGATTCAAAGTTAAAATATGAATCCTCTCTTGTATTTGAAAAATGATTAATTTTCAAAATTCTATTTTTTATTCTATTTTTCCAAATTGAAGTTCATTTTCAGGGAGAAATATTTGGGTATAGAGCCAGGTGAAATTGTTCAGCTATTTCTTTTGCATATCTGGACATCTACCTGAAAGCTATTACTGTGAATTTTGTACAACTGGGACAGAAAATAAAGCAAAAACAAGGCATAAAATTAATGATGAATACAGCCAAATGAACACTATGGTCATTCTTTTCTAACCAAGAGCTGCTGAAGATATTGTCCAGGGAAAGTCACTCCAAAGTATTACCCCTTAAGCATTTGCTTTATACTCCTACTTCATTTCCTTTCCAAACGTTTTGTTTACCATTTGTTCCCCCAACTACATTTTAGTTGGCTAAACAATTTCATTTATATAACTTCTTCATCAAGATCAGTAATGCAGTTCTGTTGGTAGAGCCTAACCTTGCAGGCATATTGTCAAAATACCACTGTGGCAAACCAGCCTTGAGATCGTGCTCACTTACAGTCCAGTCAAGCAGACAATCATATCTTTCCCCCCCACTTAAAGCCGTACTGGTCTGCCTTGGCAAAAAACATCTAGAAACATCCTACCCGTAATATAACAAGAAAATAGACTTCACATGACTCACTTAAAGCATCCAACCACATTACCTTTTAGCTTTGTTGATAACATTTGGAGTCACTTTTCAAAGGCAGAATTAATTCATGTGATGGTCAGACTTTCACAGATAATATATCTCACCCTTACCTGTGAAAGACAAACAATAACTCTCAGCTAATTATTGCACGTTCTAACACTTACAGTTAATGGCAAAGGAATTAAGGGAAAAATACAGGATTTAAGGGAAAGGACAGAGATTCCTAAGCATAGGTGTCCAACGCCGCTTGAAATGCCTAGTGGCATACAGCTGCCATTGCAGAAGGCAGCAGGTCTCCCATATGCTCTGTGTCATACTTGCCAATGCCTTGCAGATGGTTTAGGGCACTCAAGGGAATCTGTAATGTCACTGGATACCTCAGTTTAGGAAGTCACTTAACTCTGATGTCAGAAGAATCACAAACAAGTAGACAAAGCAGCTTTCTAATTTCAAGCTTATAGGAATTATTACTTTTGCCCATCTGTTGGGTTTGATTACTAAACTCTTCAGAATGTCATACATTTTCAGAGCACTGTGTGAGATTTTGGTTGTGAAATCTGTCAGAACTAATGTTATTGTGTTTTTAATTCCATGCAGTGTTTTGAAACTACATGGGCTGACATTTTGTGGTACAGTAAATCCAAAGGAGAAAAAAAAAAAAAGCCACCCCAAAACCAAATTATTGATAAACATATTTAGCCATTCCATATGTCCATTTATTACAGACCATATTACAGACACGGCAGCAACAATCCCTGTGGAGTCACAACCCTTTTGCTACCAGACCTGAGTTTGAGGGACACCCTGAAGACAAGACTCACAGAGACTGCTAGGGTATTCCTCCCTGTCAGTCTCTCCCCTGGAAGCTCCTATGGAGTTGTACCACAGCACAAAGATCTCAGTCACAAGTATAAACATATCAAAATTACGTCTGTACTGCTGTTTGTCTAAGAGCCAGTGTGGGTTGCAGTGTGGATTGCATCAGAGAACTCAAATTCTCTTTTGGCTGGATGAGATAATGTGGACAAACAGAATGAGTTCTGATATGCTGTCTTATGATTGCATGCATTTCCATTACAGACCAGACAGAAAAAGAGATTTGTTTCTTCCTTACCCTAATCACCCCTGTAAGTCTCCCAAAATAAGTTTTACATTTCCCTTCCAACATTACATCTACTTTTTTCATTTTGTTTAATCTGTTTTTGCTGTCAGTAGGAGCAAGAATATAATTTAGTTCACATGCGCTGCTTATTTCCACTTCACCAAACAAATGATGTCCAAGCACTGAATAAGAAACCTCTGATTAAGACTCACCAGGTTAACAGCAATTATGCAATAAACTTGCACAATTTAGAAGACAGCAGTACTAAAACAACCTGAACATCCTCATCAGAAAGCCATGCTGTTAGGGTCAACCATTTTTCTCTAATAGCTTGGCACTTGGTTCATGCCTTGAACCCAACAAAGCAGAAGGGCCTGGGTCCAGGTTGAAGTCAATGACATTAAAGTATACCACTGCTTGTTTTCCTTTGTAGAGGCTACCTTATTGTAAGAAGTGTCTACATCCATCTAAAAGTACTTACATTTCCATAAGTCTATGTCTTAGATTTCTCATACAAATTCATGTGCACTTGTGAATCAAGTAATTCTGCTGTTCTTAATGAAATCAGTTCTGTTGAATTCAGCCAGTGACACTTGTACCAAGAGACATTTTTTTACTCTGTGAGCTTGCCTGCTCCCTATCAGAAGCAGAAATTGACCTTTTAATTAATCACTCTGAGCTCCTGTTTTATATATCTGCAATGATGGTCATCTGTGATAGGAGTCACTTTTGGCAAATCATTTATATTTCTGCCATTACGTGATTGCTTACAACATGTAAGTTTATGCTGGATGTAGTAAAATAAAAGTGTTATTCAAGCCTTGCTAATACAGCAACTCTGCAGTCAAAATTCAATTTTCACTCCTTTCTTGGAAACCAAAATGTAACTTGATCTCATTTTCACAAGTTAAAGTTTCATTCATGAATCAAAGGAAGGGCACATTTACCAGAAATATTTTCCATTGTTTCCCACTTTAATTGGAAGACTCTCTTTTGTTTAATGGTTTGTGTGGATTGCTGTCAGTAACATATTTAAGTGTTTTGTTTTTGTTTTTAGTCAATTTATAAGTGTGTAGTCTCTAAGGCATACAGCTTCCTTCCTCTGCTTCCCCATGATGATTTATCCTAAAACTATTTAGTCAACAAATATGAAAACATCTCTTTCAGCTTTAAAGTAATCTATTAGAACATCAAATATATCTGAGAAGCATTTATAGGAAAAAACATTTTATACTTCATATTTTCTCTAGTAGCAAGGCTCTATTGCCTGTGTTTTGGGTGCTACTGCATGCCCTCAGGTAACTTGTGAGATAATACTCCCATCTGACCCAAAACAAAACTAGAGAAATTATTAACAAGGAAGACAATACTCCCTCTCCACTCTTGGAATGTATTTCAGAAAGGGGAATGTGAGCAGAAAGCTCGTTTTTACTGGAGACAAGGGAGTGCTTGCTTTGCCTCAAAGTGGCAACCAAGAGGCAAGACCTGACAGCACTAGCCGATTCTGTTTAAGCCTTGAGTTCTTTATAGGCTCTGAATAACTCACAGGAAAAAGCATTTCATGCTATAAGTTTGCTGAGAAAGTTTAATCACAAGCCATTCACAGCAACTTTGGGAAGATAACACTCCCATTTATGTGTATGCGCTACACATCCTTCATCTAAAACCACATCCAGGCCTAGCTGCAAGTGACTGTTGTCTTTTCCATACACACCTCCCACAGCATCCTAGTAGTCCTGTAGCCTGCCAGGGATCATCTGCTGTGGGTGCCATGCCAATCTGAGAGGACTTTTCACTTGCCGCACCTGCCAGTTTGCCACTTTAGACTAAGGCCTCATCTTCTGTGGAGTCATAAACCTCAAGATTGAGCACATGCACCTCAAGAAATCAGCTGCTTTCCTTGTGTGGTAGATTTTGAATGAACCTTTTGCCCAATCACACCATGAAGGGGCCCAATATCATAGAGGATCCTAAGTTCACTGAGAAAGGGGGTTGGGGTTTTATGTTGCACTTCCCTCCTACCCACACATCCACACACACTGAGGGTAGCACACCTGTGGCTCCTTGCGCATGCAGCAGTCTGATGCAGCTCCTACACATGCCTACTACTTGATAAAGGTCAGCACATTAAACCAGGCTCACCTCCCAGATTTTTCATTTTCTTTTCACAGGCAAAGGGCAGAAAGACGAGCAAAAATACCACAGCTTTATGCCCTGGAATTAGGCAAAGCAAATGTTGTTTGCTCTTCCCCTTTTCTTCTGTCAGGGTACGACTAATTAAGTTGATGAAGGGAGGCTTTCCGGAGCAGCTGCAACTGAGAGTCTGCAACCCTGGAGATGCGGTCAGCCAGGCAGCTATGAGACTCTTACGTGGGCCTCAACTCTCTAAGTGATTTTGTGCATCTCCCCTCATCACATCAACAGCTCCAGCTGACTTTCTCTCCCTCTGGAAAATTTCGCAGGAGCTGGCAACGTTCCCTGTGCTTTCAGCTACAGATGCCCCTCATTCAGTTGTTGTCTGATGCTGGTTGCATAATAGACAGTGTCCAAAACAGAGTTGCTGGAAGCCTGAAGCTATGAATACACTTGACACTTAGGTCACTAAAACTGGTGATCTGCAAGTTGAGCTTGAAACTTAAGTTGGGGGCAGAGCCAGTGGGTTAGCAACACCAGCCCTTTGGACCTGACATTAAACTGTTCCTGGATTTCAGCGGGTAAAGGCATACCACCCTGCACCAAATCACATTGGCTGGGAGTTTGAGATGACTGACTCAGGTATGTCCACACTATATTTTGCTGCAAAGATAGTTATGCTCTTTTACTAGGAGTGGTGGGTGGGTCTTTACAATACCTGTACCTGATGGAAATTGCTCTGATATCTGTGAAAGCTAAAAAACACATTTTATCTGATCTTGTTTGTACATTTTGGTCTAATACCCCTGTGTGATCCTGTCTGGTGCCAGCTACAAGAGCAAGGTGGCTGAAGCAGGAATGCTGGTGGTCTGAAGGGCTGGAGAAAACACCCTGACTCCAGACCAAGCAAATTCCATACTCCACAGAGACTAGTGAACCAATAGAGCATCTCTTGCATTTAAATGTTCTGTTGTTTGTGACAGACCTGCTACTTATTATAGGTAATATAACACATATAATAACTTTTTATTTACAGCTCTCCACTATTTTATTAACCTCACAAAACAGCTGATAAAATCCAGATGGGGGAGATAAGGTTACTCTGCCTGTGGCTAGTTGGCAAATCAGAGGCTATGACAGAGATAGCAACTATCTGCTGACTCACAAGTCATTATTCTCTGTCAGCAGTCATGACATCCACTCAGATAAGTTCAGTTATTAAAATTACAGGTGTGTAGCAGGAATAAATGATAATTTATCTACATAATATAGCTGAAAAAGAGTATGTTTGGAAGCTTTTATTCTCAGTTGAGGACTATTAGCGAAGTTCTACTTCCTGCAGGCAGAGTTTAGTGAAAGAAACCACCTGAGGACCAAGTCCCTACTCGTTACATTTGTCTTTTAATTTTATCTGTAGATTGCATTATTTTTTAATAGCTAACATAATTTCCTCAGTTGTGTTTCAGACAATGAATTAGATGTGACCAATCTCTACTCGTTGCATGGCCTAATGGTCCTGGTTTTGTCCCTTAATAAAATTATTCAATAATAATGTAACTGCTCATGGAGCCGCCATCTGTTATGTACTTCCTGTTTTAAATAAAGATCTTCTTTGACTTAGTATACAGGAAAGAGCTAGGTTATGAGTTACAAGAGGCGTCTTTCAAAAGAAAATTACATTTACCTCTCAGAGCTAATAAGGTCTGAATTCTGAGCTAAATTAGAACTGTTCAAAAGTACCTCATGTATTGTGCCAATTCCTGCTCCTGACCACAGATGATCTATGAATGTACAAGTAGGATTTCTGTTCCTCCTCCAGTGGTCATGGTATTTGTTAGCTAAGGTTTGCTGAAAAACACGGTGCCCTAGCTGCATTGGTGGTGACATTAACCAAAACACAGGAATAAAACTTGCCTAGATATATTTTCTTCCAATATAATTACATCTCCTGAGTACAATACAAGAGTACTCTTACAGGCATAATCTAGTCCCAGTGAATGAAGTAAACTTTTGGGCAGACCTTGGTTATGTAAATCCCAGAGTTGCAAAAGCACTTTTCTGTCATTGAGACCCTCCCAGGACATTGACCTCTACCTGATCTTCTATCATACACTCTGGAGCATGGAAAAGAACAAATAAAATCTATCTCAGCTCGGGATAAGAGGGAGAATGGGCTATTTTATACCAATTTTTGTCATTTTTCTTGAAGCTTCAAAGGATAGCATCTCTCATGAGTTTTAGTATTTCGACAGTTTTTCACCCATGCTTGTAAGTAGTTTTTACAAAGTCTTGATTCCTATGGACCTGTATTAATAGATCTTTTGATCTCCCACTATTTATCTATTCCAAAGATGATAAGACCCATTTCTGACTGACAGAAAAACAAATCTTGGAGCAATGACTGACTGTAGTTTCATATGTCTGGTTTGGTTGTGAAAGACACACTCTTAAGACTTGCTGTTGTTTCCATTTGATATTTAAAGCATTTGTAGATTAACAAAGTCATAGACTTTTGCACAATTTTAAGGAGTTTATGCAAATCCACAAAAACATTAGCTTCCCCAGTACAGAGGACCAGCCATTTATTTTGTATGCATATTATTCTCTTGCAGAGAATCTATCAGATATGATATACTGTTTCCTTAAATATTTTTGATATTAAGTCAGTTGGCAGGTAATACTGTAGGGAATGTGGTTCCAATGGCTTAGTAAGGAAAAAATGTGTAAGAAGAAACTAGGAACTTCATCACTTTTCTGTGCTTCAGGTCACTATTTTTTGCTATACTTAATACTTATCACTCATTTAATAATACTAGAATTAAATCAAAACCTTGTATTTTGTATTCCTTTCCATCATGTTCCTCTTCACTTCCCATTTCCCTGAGTAGCCATCTCACTTTATGCATGAAAAGATATTTGACTGAGGACAAGAATCAGCAATGCGTTGCGTTGCTAGGGCAGTTCTGTGAAGCTCTGACCTGCTCTCTTTTCCTAAAGATAGCTTAGTGTTGATATCACAATCCATTGCCTGTTACTTTAAAATGTCATGCACAATACTTACATTCTGCATGTTTATATTCAGAATATTTTCTCACGACTCTTTAATTTGTAAAAAAAAAATGACGGTTTGCCCTTTGCTTCTGTTGTTCTTGCTTAACTGAACTTCTGTTAAAAGATGCATCTGGTTTTGAGCAGAAAATCAGCCAACGCACTGGAACGGCTAACTGTGCTGAGTTAAGTTTTCTGACAACAGAATCTGGTCTTTGCTGAATGAAGATCTTCATCTCTAGCTCAGCAAATACTGAGATGCCATTCAAGAAAACTTCTTTACGTTCTGTAAGAAATACACTATATTTCTTTATATAATTGGATTCATCCTGCTGAGTTGTTACTGTTGGAGGTTCTCATGGAAAGTAAAATTTATCCAGCATTGATCTGTAGCTCTAAAGCAGTCCCAGCGTTGACAGAGGAAATTATCTTTCACAAAAGTGAAGTGAGGTCTCTCAATCTAAATAAATTCACATGAGGCTGCCTCTTCCCCTACATGTTGCTAAGCATGAATAAGGGATGACTTTATCACCTGATGGTACTTCAGAATGAATGACTTTTTTAACCCAATTCAGCTATGATATAAGCCTAGGGGAGAAGATTTTACATATGGGTAGATTTTGGTTCCCTGTAAGTACAAGTAATTGTATAATAAATTGCACTGGCCTTTTAGCTACAGAGGCACCAATAGCAATCACAACAAAGGAAAATAAGAGCAGCAGAAAGTAAATATTATATATAAACATTGAAAATGCTTGAGAATGTTGGAACACAATAGCAGCCCAACGCTCAATGATATTAAAATGGCTCAGGCTGAGACTTTTTCCCTTCAATTGCCCTAAAATATTAGTTAGCATTTATTAATAAATGAGATGTAAAAAAAGTATGTCTTATATTTTCAGTTGTTCACACTCAGGGGTTCCTTACTATCAGTAGTAAGTGAATGGGAGCTCTTCTTTGTCTTGCCTTTTCAGGAATTAGCAAATCACTCCTTTTTCAAGATGCTGTGGCTGAATGGAAATTGATGGGATCATTTGGTTGTCAAATGTTGTTAGCAAAAAGCTATGGAAATAGTTATATGAAGCTTGGGAGTTTCTTAGAAAGTTCTTTTGATTCAAAACCTCAACTATCCTGACTCTTATTTAACTTTCACTTCAACTCAGCCACTTCCAGCTTCTCACTGGAATAATTTCTGATAAGGAGCAGGATTTCATTATTATTCAGACTTCTCACATAGTCACACAGGTCTATTATAACAGAAAGTCAGTATAAACCTCCGGGCTGTTTGCTTCTGCTTTGATAATAACCTCCAAGGGTCTAGTTACTGAAGGACAAACTCCTTGGTCTCATTGTACACATACAGAGATATCTGTATGAAGCTGAAGGTGAGGTAAAAACATCTTGAGGGTAAACTTCAGAGTAACAGCATCAGTTTTAAATCCTATGTTTAACTAGATAAGGAAACTGCAATTTCATTTACAAGTGTGCTTCTACTGTTTTCAGTTACTACACGGTGATCATTACACTTTAAGGGAAAATTGAGAATTATTTATTTACAGACACCCAAATGAGAACCGTTCAGGAAATACTAAATGGACAAAAGAAAAGAGGAGCTCAAAGTTCCCCTTCTTAAGTCAGGGGTAGACTCAGCAATCATATAGTACTAGAGAGTCTTGTTGAATTATGTCTATTCTCTTGGATCCACTCATTTTTTTTTGCTTAAACATTTTACTATCTCAAAAGAAGCAGTAATAGAAACTTCTGTGATGCAAGAGACTAACAACTGATGAGTAGCTACACAGTCTTAATGATCACAGTCCTCCTGCTGTCCTGGCCTACTGTTATGGTAGTCCTAACTTGCCATGCTTGAGTAGTCTGCTACACTGCTAATATCCTTGTATCTTAATATCCTGATCTGTCACATACCCTGTAAGTATATGTACTACCTTTCTCTCAATAGCCATGTGTAAAAGCAGCTCTGTCCTTATGTCACCAAATAGCACCATGTCCTAGCCCAGGCAAAAATTTCACTGCAGGCTTTCCCCTGCCTATCTCACTTCCAGTGGTCAAGTTATCTAGATGTTCTCAGAACCAGGCTGTGTTTCACAAAGAAGACAGAAGATACAAGGCCTTCTTCATGCAGATATTGTGTTTTTGCTAATGATCACTGGTTAAAGGGCTCAGTGTGAAAATTCTTGTTTTTATGGCTCCATTTTGTCTGATAGAAATTAGAGTTGGATATAGGTTTCCTAGAAACTAGCAAAATTCTGAAGTCAGCAGGGACTGTTGTGCTAAGAGGTGATAATCACAATCTTTCTTGTTGGAGGTAGTTAACTTCCATTAGTAACTGAATATACATTAAACCAGATTAAAAAAAAAAAAAAGGAGAAAACGAATGTCTACAGGGAAGGGATTGAGTCTGTATACCACAGAGTCATGTTCAAGCCTCTGACGAGATGATCTCCAATTATTTCTACAAGTAAACACCCCCAACAAAAACAACAAATAAACAAACAAAGAAACCCTCATTGTTCCAAACACATAGTAGTAAAGACAACCTTCTGGCACATTGAGCACCTATGGCTAATCTTGACGCTAACTTTAGCAAAATGAGAAGGTGGAAGGGGGGCCACAATGCATTAATCACCGTCTCTGACTTCTTAAAAAAAGCCTTTGACATCTCCTCTCACGTCATAACTTATGGTCAAGAATCCTCACCAGATACTTCCATCTCCTTATGTTGCCATACCAACTTAATTTGAGGCTCACCTGAGCCAGTTTGATGGCTCCCATGACTCCAGTTCTTAGCAGCCCAAAACTCCAACATCATGCAGGCAGGTAGGGTAACTTACGCAGCACTGTTTCAACAGAAGGAGCACATGGAAGTCACATGGTGCAACATCAACATCTTTTTGAATTTAGACCTTCTCTCTCCAGGGAGGAGTATCTTACTTAGAAAATAATTAGTATCTTTAGGATATGGTATGAAAACACACTGTAATAGTGATCACTAACAAAGTAGAAAGAGGAAGGGAGAAACAATGGTTTCAGTAAGAAGCTGTCTGAATATTACCTTATACACTTGTGAACTGACATGGGGAAGTATGTTCTGAATCCTTTTGTGAGTGAAACGAGAATTTCAAAATTATTTTGGATATAATAGAAAAAAAACACATTGCATAAAAGCAGGACTTTAACATTATTTACCTTTCATTTGTTGCTTTTTCAAAGAATCCAGGTTATCAACATTCACTATTATTTGCAACCTCGAACTGTAAACTAAGAAGTCAGTTATACAGAGAAAGGTTTAGAAGATACAGGTATAGGAAATCACTAGCTCGCCTAAGACCAATCCTTAGCAAGTCTGGTCTTTTCTTAACAGGCTTACCTTTTATGCAAATGAGTACAGTAATGATCCCTGGCTTTTAAATTCTACAGTTATGATAATATGCCTAAAGAAAAATGACTTTCTGTAAGGTTATTTTCACAATAAATTCTCAGACGTCACCATAACAGAAGAGCCTTGATATACAGAGAAGCAGTTGACAACAAATCTTTGTCTTTTTATTGGCACTACATTTATAAGCCTATCTTTGGCAGATAAATGTCACACATATACGTTTTCTACATAAAATCAGCCCAAGCATTCTGTAACTCTATTCTGTAAAGAATTTGGATGCAAACTTGGAAGAAGGATGTAAACTTGAAGAATATTTTCCCTATAAAAATATCACAGTTAGTGTTTGAAGAAAGAAACAGATCTCAAGAGAAAAAACATAGTTAATAATATCTCCAGGAGTACATAGTAACAAAATGTGAAGCTTGGGATAAATATTTTGCTATTGCTCATTATCTGACTCACCTAGAAATAGTTTGGTACAAAACCAATTATAATATAAAACATATAAACATATGCATCTTTGTGTATAAGTTATCAGGCACTAGAAGAGATTCAGAAGAAATTCCTTTGGTGTATGTTATTTGTGGTCTCATTTGCAAACAGCATGCCTCATGAATAAGTCATGAAGTTGTATTGCAAAGCTGTTTTGAGCATTTATTTGATGATATTACTTCAACTATATGCACATGCATAAGTCATTGCAGGAACACTAATACAGTATTATGTTTACCAAATCCAAGAGAAAAGCATACTAAGTAAATATTTAAAAAAATAAAAATAATCAAGAGTAACTATTGTAATGACAGTTTATATTTGAATAAATATTCTTGGCCTTTCATGTTTCTGATCGATTGATATTTGTTCTACCTGGATTTACTGAATGGAGTGTCACAGTTCCTAATATATCAACCTTTACTGTCAGGTGACCTAATTTTTCCATTGTAGGTGAAATCCCTGGCATTGTGAGTAAAAGCATGGCATGTGAAACCCCTGACATGCCACATGGTCCTGTGACTTCACCATATGCCAGGCAAACACATGAGTCTCATAAAGTCAAGGGAGACCTTTTGGTTGATTTCAGAGACATTTGAACAGTAAATGACTTTGGTGTTTTCTCTAGCAAAGGACATGTCAAAACACCTGTGGTGAAAGTTGGGATATGCTGAGTTGTAGTTATATTTAAGTACCTGTTCTGTCTTCACAGTACCACTTTTGAATCCCATGTTTAAACTGTACAGTGCCCACTCTGAGGATGCTTCTGCAAGCACATTCCTAGTTAATCATGTGATAAAGGGTTGTAGAGCCACAGCTAGTTGAAACATGACAACTGTCATGTTTCAAGGAAACTTCTATGGTATCTCATACATTATAAACATATGTATCAATTTGTTTTACTTGTTGGAGTGCATGTTTTAATGAAAAAATAAATCCACTAGAATGGAAGGTGTGGAAGATCTGGAAAATACGTTGCAGATTAGGAAATTTAGAGGAAAAAGACATTTCAGAGGACCAGACCTTTTGAGAATTTGGAGTAAATTTAACAAACAGTTCTGGCCACAGAGCAAACTTTTTTTAAAAAGTCTTGAGATGTTCTGTTTCAGCCTTATCAAAACTTTTTTTTTTTTTTTTCATTTTCAAAATCTCATGTATTATTTAGAAACAAATATATATTAAAGACAAAATTGAAAAATACACAACCAAAAGCAAACTGGGCTGGTCAGAATGAAATAAAATGTTTCCTTTTAAGTTAAACTATGTTTTGGGTCAACTTCAAACCTTTTTTTCTTGATATTTTTTTCCATATTTCTTAGAGAAAGATATCACTCAAACTGTTTTGGTTTGTTGGAGCATGTGATCATATTTTAAATCATACCATGGATTTCAACTGTCTATCCCTATACTTCATTACAAAAAATATATAAAATAAAATAAAAAATACCCTGCCTTTATGATTCAGCAACTGAATTGAGATCTGTTTATTTCCAATTGTGATTCAGCACCTCTGGACAGTACAAAAGCAATCAGCAAGATGGGCATGCGAATGCCATGGAAACGCAGCTTTTCTTAACCATGAAAAACATGGAGAGAGAGTTCTTTACAAGATGTACAGTTCTTCACAATGTCTTCATAACTATTTAATATCAGGTCTCACATTTAAAAGGATACCAAATATATTCTGCATAGTCTGCATATTGGAAAAGATGCCTCCACCACTGTAAAGTAGTTTGTCTGGGACATATGCAGGCAGATTTGCTGCAGCATAAAGCAAGCTGGATGAACAGTTCAGATCCTTAAAGAAAGGACTCAAATAGAAAAGATTTTTGCTGGGGTGCTAGACGGATGCCTCTGTTCTTATAAAACTTGCCTTTGTATCTCAGGTGTAATTCTACTCCTGCAACACAGAAGCCGGAACAGAAGTTTTTGTCGTACTTATGGTGCAAATGGTTGTTTAAGTGGTTGCTGACAGCTTTATTCTTTCCCTAAAAATCCTTGACTTGATTATTGAGTTGCTTTGGTTGCCAAGTGGGAAATAGCACAGAGATGAGATGATAGACAATAGACATGACCAAAGCTCAGTGGACAGTTTAATGCCATCTTCAAGACATCAAAGATCACAGAACCATAGAATAGTTTGGGTTGGAAGGGACCTTAAAGACCACCTAATTCCAACCCCCTGCCATGGGCAGGGACACCTCCCACCAGATCGGGTTGCTCAAAGCTCCATGCAACCTGGCCTTGAACACCTCCAGCTGTACTGGGTCTGGCTGGAATGTTAACTTTCCCTGCAGCAGCCCATACAGTGCCGTACTCTGTACTTGTAGCTGGAACAGCAGTGTTATCACACCAGTGTTGTGTCTGCTGCTAAGCAGCACTGGCACAGCATCGGGCCTCTCTCTAACCCTCCTAGGGGGTGGGCAAAAAGTGAGAAGAGAAACATCACCAGGGCAGCTGACCTAAACCAACCAAAGGGATATTCCATACCATGTGATGTCACACTCAGCAATAAAAGGTGGAAACAGGAAGAAGAGGGGAGGGGTGGGCTCTCGTTTTGAAAATGTTGGTCCTCCTCCCAAACACCGGCTACGTGCGTTGAGGCCCTGCTTCAAGGATGTGGTCAATCGTTGCTCATTTGTGGGAAGTAGAGAGTAATTTATTTCCTCTGCACTTCCACATAGCCTTCATTTATTTTATTTGTTTGTTTTCCTCCCTTCTTTTTATTTTCCCTTTCCCCCTCCCTTTTCCCCTTTCCCTTTTTATTTCCCTTTAGTTAAATTGTTTAGTTCATAATAATCTTTATTTAATTATTATTATTATTTCCCTTTAATTAAATTATTCTTATCTCAACCTGTGAGTTGTTCTTTGCTTTACTTCTCCCCCTCCTCATCTAAAAAGAGGGGGAGTGAGAGAGCAGTTGTGGGGTTTAGCTGCCCAGCACGGTAAAACTACCACACCAGGGATGGGACATCCACAGCTTCTCTGGGCAACCTGATCCAGTGCCTCACCACCCTCATAGTAAATAATTTCTTCCAAATATATAAGGTAAATCTACCTTCTTTTTGTTCAAAGTCATTGCCCCCTTGTCCTATTACTACACTCTCAGATAAAGAGTCCCTCTCCAGCTTTCTTGCAGGCCTCCTTTAGGTACTGGAGGTACTGTAAGATAATATGAGGGTCCGCATCTATTCTCAGTAACAGATTTGTTCTGGGTTCATGTTTTACCCATTTTTTGCTGCTTCAAACTTCTTCAGAGCTGTCATGATGTTATAAGCACTTATTAATTCACAAACATATTGCTAAATTGATAAAAAGAATCCTGTATGGCAAGGGTGCCACAAAGCAATTTAAAGGATAAACATTTTAATTTTGTGGACAATGTATGTGAATGTGTGACTCATTGCTGCATTTTATCTTCAGTCTAAGCTGAAGCAATAGAATTGGACAGGAAAGCTCTATTTAGTTTTGCTATTGGGAATACAGTGATTTCAAGATCAAATATGTTAGCAGGTTGCTCACATTTTCATGCACATTTGAAAGAGCCCATGGTTTCTGAAGGGTTGGCACTATTCTGTAGGCTGTCAGTGGTATTACACAGTGAGTTCATTTCTTCAAATTCTTTAATTTGTCAAAAGAAAAAAAGGACAATTTATCAACAGCATCTCTAACCTTATTTTTATATTATAATACTCCCAGATGTACACAAACATCACATGTAATGGGTATCACAGTCTCTCCTCTGTGGTTTTTCACAGCATATTGCATTGGAAAGAGAGATCTCCCTAATAGTGACTACAAAATTTGTGACTATCGGTATTTTTCAAAGAAAGTCCACCCTTTACGTTTTGCACATAGTCCTCATGTGTAAACACATATCTGTATTGCAACATCATGCAACGTTTTATGATTAAAAAAAAAAAAAAAAAGACTAAAATGGATGTGTATTAGCCAACTGTTAATCATTTAAATGCATGTCAAGGCAGGCTATGCGTGGGTCTACAGAGATGCTCAGTGAGCCCAAGAAGGTGAGCAGAGGAAGGAGGAAAAGATCCTCACTTCTCCCTTTCCACTCCTGCATAGACATAGCCGCAGACTCACAAATAGCAGAAAATGCCCATAGAGAGGCAAAAAATAAATAAAAAAACAAACAAACAAAAACCAGAATGTATTTAGATAGGCATGGTATCATTATCCAAAATAAACTGTAGCCAAGAAACTGGGCTGTAAGAAGGCCTTACTGCAAGGAAATCTCAGAACACCAATAAATAAGAAATAAGACTTGAGACTCTCCTTAAATATTAATTTCTGAAGTTCAGTGCATTGGGCTATGAAATGCCTCATTAAGGCTTTCTCTTGTTGTTATCAATACTATGTTTTAAAAGATGTTGGAGCTTTGTTGATCCCCTTTTACTTGGTAATAAATTGGTATCACTGTATTTTGCCTTCTATTTCAAGTAAATATGGCTCTCATTATAGTTATAGTGGTATGTATTTCTACTGCCAGCATATTCCCCCCACATCTAGATATCTAACCAGGACATTCTATCCTGCCTCATTTTGCTGCTTAATTATATTTAAGTAACGTTTCCCTTTCCTGACTTTCCCTCACTCCTAATTTGCCTGCTTCCAAGTCAGAGGTATATTTAATTTAACAGCTTGCTTTCTCTGAATTTCCCTAGTTGTTGCCCCATACAATAAGGCTGTATTGTTATTTTATTTCTCTAAATCATATATTAGGCTTAGTGCTTTAGGATTAAAAAAGCTTGACAGAGAAAAGGGAAAAACCGGGGGCAAGGGCAGCTTTCAGTGATACTCTATTCAAGCAATTCAAACTTTTCAAGGCAGATATAATAAAGAGCAATTCACTGGAGGTTATCTGCAAACACTGCCTGAGCTCTAACCTTAAGGGAAAATCAATACAAATTTATACAACAGGCTGATCTGGGGGGCTCTTCAGCATAGCCCTGAAACCCATAGTTCGAAGACCTAGAAGATAGCAGAAGTGTGGTGGAAATGGGGTGCTGCAGAGAGACATCTTCATGGCAGCAGATCACCTTCCTGTCAACTGTGTTTCACATTTGGCAAGCCTGATGTTTCTAGCACAGAAGGACAAATGACGCCTGCTTTGAGCCGGGGCTGTGCTCTAAGGAGAAAAGATTTTCAAAATGTCAGCCAGCATTTTGGAGCCTGGAATTTCCTTCTGAAAGACAACAGAGCACTACAGAGTAGCTCTTTTTTTTTTCTTTCTTTTTTTTTTTTTTTTTTTTTTTTTCATAGTATAAACAGACACCTGCTATTAGATGATATCTTATGGGTGGCTTCATAGGAAGCTGGGCAGGCCAGCTTGGTGCAGCACAGTCTGCTGTGTGCTGGGGCATTGCTGGTGCTGCCAAAGGGTCTTGACTCTGTCTGGGAATTAATCCTCTGGGCTCTCTCATGAAATATGCCCAGAATCAAAATCAGTGGTGGATAAGCTATCCAAGGTGGTGGTGAGAGCCCAAATGTCTACAGTTAGTGCAAAAATTTTACTCACCATTCATATCAAGCCTTCAGAGCCGTAACCTTTCTTGAAGAGGTGCTGGCAGGGAAAAGCCAGAGTGTCATAGAGCACATCATGCTGAAGGCAGCTGCAGAGTATGAAAGAAGCCCTGCAGTCTAGGAGCTTGCTTTTAGAAGAAAGAAGTTTGGACAAGTTGATTTTGACAAGCCTGGCAAAATTATGTTGACTCTGTCCCTGATCTTTTATTCTTCTCACTGCTTTATGCAGATGTAAGTATTAGAAACATGAATGCAACAGCTAATCAAGGCTCCCAAGACTATTCTTTTAAAATCAGAGTTTGTTTTTCATTACTTACATTTAGATGATGTTGCTAGAGTACAATGGTGAAGAGAGAGATTGTTAAAGCTTATTTGGTCTAAGAATTTTGATGGAATTAATGCACAGCAGTCTCTTGCAGGGGATTGAGAGTCAGGTCAGGTATCTCCTAATGTAAACGCCTACAGTTTTCCACAGCTAAAGTGAAGTGCATTCAGAGCAGCAGACACAGCACTGTGGAGTTGTCACTCATGACAAGAGTTGATTTAAATGCAACACTATCAGAGTAAGCACAGTTCTGGCCTCACACTTTCTGGAGAAGCTAGTAATAAGTGAAGGATTAAAAAAATATATTTCTCCATTCTTCCTGCGTTGTTACTTTTCTTGAGGAAGAATCTCTATTTAAAAGTAAATATTAATTATACATCAGTAGTTATAATATATGATGCATGGGCACACATTTGTATTGAAAGTGTTCTTTGCTGAAGTGCAGGACACAGGACTGGGGTTATTCTTGCCCTGATGTTCCTGATCACTTTTCTAAGGGACGAGCTGCAGAAGCAGGAACCTCACTTCCACCAAGGTCAAAGGGATAGCACTGTGCCAATATTTTCTCTAGCTTTCTTCCACGATGTAACAATGCTGAATTATCAAAGTAAATAAACAGACTGATTCAGTTCCTGACAGCATGATGATTACTTTGGAGAATGACTAACTGAAATGATTTGTTGGAGTATCTCACTCTGCAGCAGCAGTCCAGGAGCATCAAGGAGATGGGGCTATGACTGATAAGAGATGGAACATAATTTCAGGTGGGGTCACAGAGAAGAGATATTCTTCTGGTTCTTGCATGCTTCTTTTGCCTCTATATGTCAGATGACAAAAATTAATTTGCTGTCATCAGCTAACACCTATCCAGTTATGTTGATCTGGTCTGACGACATCAACATTAGGAAGCAGTGGAGGAGAAAAATGATTTTATGGTCTAGAGTGACATTAGCTCACACAAGACAAAAATTTTTAAATTAAAGTATGTGTTATTCAGAAATGTGTAGAACATTTGCAACTTTTCTGGGCTCAAAATATGAACTCAAAACATGTATTCCCTAAATATTAAAAAGCCAAAAAAATCAAGCCCAAAAACCCCTCCCTGACTGGGGACTTAGTCAGAGTTTTACTGTAACTTTTTAGGAGTAGAAACCTGGATGTGTCCGTACACTTTGGAGACAGTTTCTGACCTGCTTTACCTTGCTGCATGCTGAAATACTTGGATCTGTTCTACAGCACAAGATATGATCCTCCAATTGCCACAGTAGCAGGAGATATCCTGTGAAAAAGCTAATTCTGTCTACAGTTTAATGCTTTGCAATTTTATATCCTATCTTGTATGATAAGTCATAAATGATGGATCTTGGAAGGAACAAGAAAGGAAAGCAATGAGAAAATTTCTCCTGCAATGTTATTGGTAAGCAAGGGTTTAAATTCTGTCACAAACCCACAGCCCTGACTTTTCTTCTCCATGTCCCTTCCCCCTGCAATACTGGAAAGTGTTTACAGACAACTTAATTTTACCATCTGGAGATGGAGTGTGTTATGCAACATCCAGATTTCACAATGTTTTTTTTTTATTTTTTTTATTTTTTTATTTAATTATTATTATTATATCTCTGCAGAATTGTCATTATGACTTTGAAATGGTAAATAAAAGGTCCAGTCCTATCAGGGTAGGTGGGAATTTTATTTAATTTGTAGAAATGGAACTAAAACATATTAGGGCCACAGATGGGTGAAGTGATGTGCACAGCATCTAAAAAGCCCTGTCAAATACCTCCTTGAACAACTGTCAGATAGAAACAGTACTAGAGAGACAGGAAATCAAGTTACCTTGGTTGAATGTGTTATTTCATGAAGGTATCATTCTGCAGTTCTCCATTAAGTAGACAGGACAAGCTCTTGAAAAACGATAAATACTTAAGAAGCATTTCAGTGTAAAAAATTGCAAATAAACAATTTTTCAGACACATATCATTCACCACTCCAGACTGCATAAGACTTACCCTGTTATATCCTCAAGTTTTCTGCTGGGTAAATCCTTCAAACTGAGAACTGCAACTAACCATGAAGTGATAAGCAATAAATTACATCAGGTATATACTAAAATTATCTTTTAATATACACATAAGTTATAATAAGTATAAAGGTATTTTAATACATATGCAAGTATCGTTATAGTCTTGTTTTTTCTTAGAACACTGGGGCTGCAGGTAAGGCATGCTATGAAGTAGTGAGCTGCTTTCAGGACAAGTTGTGATGGGCTGGGTGTTGCTTTTTAAAAAAATGCTTAACTGATGTGTCAGAGAGTCTGAAAAGACAAATGTGCCCGAAATAAAGCTGTAGATTCCAAACTTCTAAAATTGGGAGAAGTCTGAATTGGGATTTGGATCCCAGTTTTGCAGTTGGTACTTATTTAAATGCAGAGGAAAAACAAACATACAAAAACCAACACTTTCCTTACATGCAGAGAAAACAGGGGGAACAGGATTAGAAGCCATTGGTTACTTAAAGGTAAGAATCTTTCAGATCCAAGGTACATATCCAGCAGAGCAGTGTAAATAATATCAGTCCCAAGTTTTGCAAAATCTGTCAGGTTTTGGTTTTCATTTCAGACTTGACACACAGTTCGTAACTGAAAAAATTCTCAGATCTTGGTCAATTTTGCTGTTGTAACTGATCAGCAGGAAGACTGCTTTGTGATCGTGCTTTGAAATTGCCATAGCTTTACATTTTACATTTTTGCTTTTTACATGGAAGCAGGTGAAGCCTAGTGATTCTACCTGAATTCATAGGGTCTGTGGGTTTTGAACCTGAAGAAAATGCATAAGGTTATGCGAGAACAAACATGATTTTTATACCATTGGAAATAAGATTTTACCTTGCTTCAGCAGAAATCAGGGATCTAACCTTTTTCTCCTGGAAAGGACAAAAGAACACTACTTAATGGTATTAAAAATACAATGTACTACTGACAGAAATACGTCCAAACAATTCTGCCTGCAGGATGTAAACAAGCCCCATTCAAGAGTAAAATCTTTCCCTGTCTACCTCCCCATAAGTTTTTGGTGTCCAATTCTCTACCAATTTTCTTAGAAGACAAAGAAAGTCATAAGATGAAAGGAGTGTGTTGACAATAAAAGCAAAGCTAAAGAACTTCAAACCAAAACACTTGAAAAGAATACAGAAATGAGAGGATTGAAAATACATCTCTAATACAGCAAAGAATTCCACCTAAAGCCTGAAGTAAAGCACACCAGAGCAACTGCAAATATTCTGAGAAATGCACAAGGGATTTTTGACTGGGTTTATGATGTCTAAAGCACTTGATGTGAACTTCTACCTTGTGCTTTTGATATGGACAACCCAGAGGACTTTGATAACTGCCTGGAAAAAAGCCACAGTATGAATCTGGAAAGATGTCTATTTTAATTCTTTCCATTCTGCTCCCTCAGGCAACAGCACTGCTCAGTATCTCTGCAAATAATGCCCTGCAGCTGCATGTTGAGGTCTACCTTCCTCCCAGCTCTGC
This sequence comes from Aythya marila, assembly GCF_965140915.1. Taxonomy (NCBI): domain Eukaryota; kingdom Metazoa; phylum Chordata; class Aves; order Anseriformes; family Anatidae; genus Aythya; species Aythya marila. Next base: position 31,223,901 of record NC_139045.1, on the reverse strand, counting down.
AGGCCTGAGGAACATGGTAGGAACACTGCCACAAATCCAGCCAGGTTCCTCACTGCCATAAGCACTTCCACTGAGGACTGGGGCAAGGTGAGCATAAAAATTTTGTGTGTGACAGCGCTGTCCTCTGGGGCTGGTGCCATTTCCTCTCATTTCTGTATTCTTTTCATTCACTTCTGCTCAGTCCTGGTGCAGAACAAGGCAAGCCCAAGAGATCATCTAGTCCAACTGCTTGGCCACTTCAGGGCTAGCCACAAGTTAAAACATACCATTAACAGGATTATCCAAATGCCTCTCAAACATTGAATGAAAACTTCAGCCTGGAGCAGGCTGTAGCACTGGAGGAAGTGCAAGAAGGCAGGGGGGCAGAAGGTGAAACAAAAGCCACACAACTATGAGTGCTCCTGGGCCCTGAGTTTTGTCATTGACCAGACTCAGAAAGTCAGTGAGCTGGAGGGAAGATTTTTGTTTCCTTCCTCTGGTTACTAACTGTCTAAGTAGCGTGGTGTCTCTGAGACAGGCTCCCGATGTAGACATTCACATGGCACTGCCCAGCACAAAGGGATTGTAATTCCCTTGGCTTTCTGTTTACTAGCAGATAATAGTTTCTGTTTACTAGCAGATAATAGTAAAATAAGATAAAGTGAAACACTGATATATTGTGTGGGCAAACCTTTTGTACAGACTATATACCCAATGTTATTTATCCATCTTTTCCAAAAGACTTTCTGGGTAAATTAAAATTGAAATTTGTAATCCTCAGATTTTCCTCATGTTCCTAAAATGACTTAAGCAAATAGTTTCATAACTGTAATATATGAAGCTTAGTTTTTTCTTGTTTATTCATTAATTTTCAACTTAGTTGCTTGTGTTGAGTCACATTCAATAATTAGCATGAGTAAATTAGCTTTTACTCTGTGACAGTTCTGAGAAGTAAGTTGAATTAGTACTCATGTTTACTGCAAAGATTTTCTTTGATGCAATGTACTTAACGTTCTCATGCTATTAAAGTGACATTAGTAATGCAGACTGTCGCAGCAGAAATCAACCTGTGAAAAGTAGCATAATGCAACAACAAACAACTAAGTAATCTTTCTTGATTCCAGCTGAAATCAATGATTTCTCAATGTGGCTAGCATCAGCAAATGACCCTCCTTCACTGATGTTAATTTCTTTTCAATGTTACATTGCTTGCTTGATTAGCTTTTAAATAGTAGTACCAGAAGCCATGCTCACTGTTTTGTTGTTGTTGCTACATTTAGATTAGACATTGCTGATTTATATTTTATAAATATTTTTCTTGCATTCATGTCTGTTGCTGTGCCAGAAACTAGAAAGATCACTACCTGATCAAGAAAAAGGTAGCAGCATGGCTGCTGAAATGTCTTAATGAGTATCGGTGGAACAAACATCACTGCAAGAAAGGCATTGAAGTCACAGTCTCAGAAGAACTTGAATGAGTTGAAAAAGATCTGGTTCATGTATCCTGATCATTCATTTTACTAATGAAAAAAGTAATGTGGTTGATAGTAGACCTGTATGAAAAAGGAACATATTACTGAGAAGAAAATGTATCTGCCAATATCTGTAAAAATCTGTAAGAAAAAGATATTTTTAAATAGCAGAAAAGAAATAAGAACAAATAAACAGAAAACCAGCTTTCCAGAGGGGAAAAAAAAAAAGGCAAAAAAAAGCTTTTCTATCCCCAGGAGGATTAATAATTGACATGTAGCAGCTTCCGTGGTTGAACAGCCACCAAGCAGATGGATGGATATGATTATTCTCTCTCATATATTTACTAATGGAAAGTTCCCAGTACAAACATTAACATAGTATGAATTGCTTTATGCTCTTGAGATTTTTAGTTCCATAAATATTTTTGGCAGCTTAGCTAAGGAGATATAATTCTCTGGACTTTACTTTATTTCATACTTTTAAAGCATACTTTTTACATTTCCCACAGAGCAGCACACTGAAATCACAAAATGCAACTGTTGCCTCTTCTCTGAGAACTCTGTTTGTACTACTTTATTCCCTTGCTGAAAAAATGTGATATTTAAGAATTTCCTGACTTCACTTGCCCATGTAATATAAGAACAGGATTTCATAAAATTGTCTTGATCTGATGTAGGGGCCTAGCACTTGTACTAAAGCTATCTTTTCTACAATTATTTTTTATTCAGTAGGACAGCACAATTTAAACATGTTGTTTTGGGAACCTTAGATGACGTGATAGGACTGATCACTAAAGACCTGTTTTGAAACACTGACTATGTTTATTTACTTTGAAAAGAACATAGGATCTGGGATCAGATTTGAGCAAGTTTCACAGCTGCAGCTGAGAACTGTTACCTCTACAACTGTTACCTCTACCTTTAAAGAATAACCAATGACCTAGACATTTCCTATTCCATCTTTTTCATCATGCATGAGCTTTAAAAAAAAAGTCTCAGTTTTAACAGATTGTCTTGAAAGACTTACTGCTGCACATACTGTGTGTATTTTTATAATGTTCCTGACAATTTGCACTTTCTCTTGTACTGTAGATTATTCTGTGTTGGTCTATGCACAGGTAAATATTCTTGTCCAGTCATTTCCTAGCACATATTATTACTTTTCAATCAAAAAATATATTGTGAAATTCCAGAGCAAATTGCTTCCAGCTTTCAGATTGCTTTCATGGAAACCTATACTTCCAGGTGGAACTCCAGAGATTTTCCAAAATTCTGAACTCTTTGGCATTGCACTTCCCCACACATATTGTTGACATTAAAAAAAAAAAAAAAAAAAAAAAAAAAAAAAAAAAAAGACAAAGATATTCTTCATTTCATTAATTGCAATGAATTTAGAATACTGGTTATGCTACTAAAATCAATACAGATTTTATCAAATATGATCATTTGTTTAAAAAAATAAAAAAAAAAAAATAAAAAAAAAAGGTTTCACATGACTAGCTCAAATACCCTGATAGAAAAATGAATTATCTAACCCTCTAGCAATAGAAGCCTTATAAAACTATGGGCAACAGCCTGTACTTTGACTCCAAATCTCGGGTGTATAAACACAAATCACAAGCCCTTGGTCGGTAAGCTTGTTGTTTTAAGCTTGTTGTTTTCCTCCTACTGGCAGCAGTGCTGATAAGAATCCCTTCTCAGTTCTCTCAGTCTTCCCACTATGTCATTCCCTCTTTCAATAGCCAATATATTTGGAAAAAGTTCCTAAGCTGTGGATTGGAAATAAGTTTATAAATATGCAAGCACAGTGTGCTCTATCTTCCATAAGAAGACAAGAAGCTCTTTTCTTTGGTTGTATCCACCTAGTCAAATTACTTGTCTTTGACAGTGGTCAATACTAGATGGATAGGTAGACCAGACACATACAGGTCCCTCTCCTGGGGTACATCCAACTTCTCTAGCGACTCACATTATGATAGCCTCATGTGGTAGAGATGATGGCACCTGGACAATTGCCCATCTTCATTTCTCTTCCTCCAGAGAAGATGCTAGTTCCTTCAATCTGTCTTTGAAGCAAACTTCTTACTCAGTGTATCACCCTTGTCTCCCTCATCTGCCTTATTTCCACTTGGTCCCATAGGAGAAGACACATTAATATGAATTCTGAGCTATAAGGAATTGGCATGCAAATATATATAGATATATATAAATAAAATACATTTCACATGTGAAGATTGTTCTTCTATTAATATAAATGCATTTTCTACTTTTACATAGCTCAGGGTAATGCATTACTGGCTTTATAAAGGGTGACTGTCCTGAAGATAAGAATCTTAAGTTTATAGCCTGAACAGGAAAGGCCAAGATTATGCTGTAAATAATTTTTATGTTTACAAATATCAGGATATAGAATAGGGCAAGATTTTTCTTCCCTCCCTCCATCTTGGAAAGTAATTCATTTGGTAAGGAGCTATTAGTCTGGTATTGATTGAACTGTTTTTTCCTTCTTGATTCCCTCTTCAGCCCAGTGTTCTGTTCCCAAAACATATACTAGTGGGGAAAGTTCATACCCTAGAAGGTCAGTGTTTCATGTTTGGCCAAAGCAAAATCGGGCTATTAAAATAAAATATCAAGATCATTTTCTTTTTAATGATCTATCACAACTGGGCACGGGACTTCAGACAGGAACTGACTTCAAAGCTGGTAAGAAATGTAATCTCAACACAAAGATACTGCTGTCATATTATTACTTTCAGATACTTTTCATGAATGTAATAAGCATGATATGAAAGTACATGGGGAATTGTTATAATTATTGATTTAAGAACTAAGGAAATAGTGAATCTATGATCACATGAAAGTCAGTTTGACCCTCAATAATTGGAAACTATATTGCAAAAGCAGGAAAATATGAGAAAAAAAAACACAGTTTCAAATTTCTGCATTTCCCTACTTTTAATTTTTGTTGCTGTACTGCAGTAAACTAGTGCTTTATCTGCATTGTGCCTTGATACTGCTGAGGTTAATGAGTACCTGACAGAGACTTTTTGTTGTTGTCAGTCAAGTAATCCATCTTAATAGATTCAGTTTTAATTATTTTTTTCTTACAAATTTTAGTCAGGCCCTTAACTCATAGCAAATTTAAATAACCTTTCTTTTTCCAGTTCTGGGTTAGGTTGGGTTTGGTTTTGCATTTTTCTTTCTTTTGACTGAAGAAGGAAAAAGGACAGTATGACAAAAATAAGACAACTGCAAACCAAGGCATTTTCAATTTTCACCTTGCCTCTGTGTTTTTTGTTCTTTAATAATCTGTGTTCTGGTTTTAAATAACTATATATCAATCTGTGACTTCAATGACTAGTGGCTGGATGGGAAATCTGTCAACCCTATTTTTTGCTAATTCTTTAGAAATGAAATGTTAAAGGTACTAGTATAATTTAAGCAATTTTTTTTTTTTTTTTTTTTTCTGCTGTAGATAGAAAATTGGGAAGAAAACTTTGCTTCTCTAATTTTCCTCTCACATATCACATATGCAATTGTTTCTGAGCTAGTAGCAGATCTAACCACTGTGTTACCTTTCCCACATTTAAAAATCTTGCAGATTTATAATCCCTTTCATTTCCTGCCTCTTAATGAATGGATTTTGTATAACTGTTCATTAGTGTAATTGTTGTTGATTTTTATTTTTTACTTCATTATTTCTCCAACAAAACTTATGTCACTCTTACCCTGTGACCAAACAGAACAAATTAATTTCAGCATCTGAGAAAATGTCTGTAGGTGAGCATAAATAACAAGTGAGAATTTCCTTGCTTTAGAGTTTTTGCTAATGTTCACCTATAAACAGATCTTACAATGCCCAAAGATACCTTTTGGAGCTATTTAACTGGCATCTAGAAACATCAAGGTCTTGAATCTTCATAAGAGGTCTCTTTGACGAGACAGTTCATGCTAGCAGTGTTCTCTCAGCCCTAATTTGCTAGAAATGGACTGAGACCAGCAGAGAGCTTTGTTGCACTGCTAACAGGTTTCAGGAACTACCTGCCTAAATGAGAGCTGAAATAACAGTCCTGAACTGAATGGCTCTAATGTTAATAAACTCACTTACTCATCCCTGTCTAATTGATAGCTTAGAAATAGCTCCTCTTAGAGTAGCTAGAGCATCAAGCAAGTGCCATAAAGAGTCCCTCCATTTCCCTAAAGGCTTATTATATTTTTCCCACTTGTTTTTGATTTACATATCAGTCACAAAGACACTGGTGCTGATTTCCTGAACAACTTCTGTGCAATTTAGGAAGAGCAGAAAGGATGGTAGAGCTGGAATAAAAGCAGACATTTCAAAGCTTGAATATGAATAGCTGGGAGAGCAATAAGACTAGGATATATAATAATCACTTTATGTTAAGAGATTCTTAAGCTCCTGTGACATATTTCCTGTGCAGTCTGAAGTTCTAGCATTAGCCTCTAGTGGAAATGTTATATCAGTAGCTGAAGCTCTATTAAGAGCCATGGGTATTTATTCTTTGTCAATAAAGACCAGTCACAAATACCATGAATTTTACATCGTTACTATTTTTCATCTGGAGCAGGGGATTTAAAGTTTATGAATTGGATCAGTTTATGCATTTCTAGCAAGGCCATTACAATAGTAAGCAGTAACAAAGATCTATTTTCTGCTCTTTACTTTATGTCCATATTTTCTCTATTTCTTTTCTCTCTTTTAAATTCATTTTCACTAACTTGTTCTCTTGTTATTTATTCTGTCTCATTTACACACATTGTGCTCTGTGTAGTTATCTTTACTTTGGTATCATAGTCTCAGATCCCATACCAAACTTTCTTTCTAGCCAGCAACTTATTCCATTGCCTCAAAATGATCAGACTTAGGTGAGGAGGAACTGAAGAATGGAAAGAAAGAATCAGCTATCATCTGTTCCATGCAGCTAAAATTGTTTGAAGCATAGTTAACATTGACTAGGGTGAGATATGTATTAAAAATCAAATGTATCCCTACCTAAAATATACATGTATATGGGTCGTTTGTTAATCAGGGATTAACAATTCAACAACATTCATCAAAACAACAACATTCATCAAAAGAGAATAGTTTATTTAAAAAAACTATCACATATTACAAGGATATTGTCAACCCCATGGTCACTGATCATTGAGTATAACATTACTTTTCAACTTTGAAGCCTGGTATCAGATAGAAGATAGTATTGGAAAACCAAGATACAGAAGAAACACTGCCTCATGTAAACTTTACAGTATGTCTTCATTATGGGATTCCTCACTACAGGAGAACAGGGACAAAGAGTGGTAGTGGTGAAAAAGACTGAAAGACTGGAATAATTATCTTCACCAGTTATGCAGAGCACCTAGATGCAGACCCATAAATGTGTATTGACTGGGCTCTGGGAGAAGTGTGGCGGATGACAGTGCCAGAGCAGAATACTTTGGATTTGATTATGTACTCCTTCATCTCAGCGGTGAGCACTTCCACACAAAAAGAGCCCTGCTGACTTCAAAGGGCTGTGCTGGGTGAGAAAAGACTCCCCACCAGGAGCAAGGTTAGTGCAGCCAGTCAAGCTCACGTGGGGGTTCCTGGCAACGTAATTAAGAGTGACTAGCCCAGGCTCCTGGGGTAGGAAAGGCCACCGGGTGGTGAGGAAAGGCCGTCTGGGTGCTACATGAGGACTGAAGGGCTTTGGAGAAGACTGAGCAGAGGGGCTAGGATGGAGATCACTAATGGCCTCACAGGTATGTGGGTGGGATTGGAAGAGGTCAGGGGAAACTTCATCCTCCTGGAGGAACTGGGGTAAGTGAAGTCTGAAGGGCTCTGAGCAGGATGAATGAAAGGTTTCAGGGAGCTGGGGAAGTCTGGCAGGGCAAGCAGGTCTTATTCACTTTTTTTTTTTTTTTTTCCTCTCTCCACCCTTCTCCCATGTTTCACCATGCCTCTTTTCCTAGGATCATTGCCTGATGAATTTCCACCCAAGAATTGGAAGCTGCACCCCTGTCACCCTTTCCCAGCACCCAGTCCCACTCAGCCTCACACCTCCACCCTCCACTCCTACGAGACTCAAGGATCCCATTGCTTCACTGCAGCCAGGACCTCCTCCATCTGCTGCACCTTCTGGGATAGAGGAAGGGAAAGTAGCTGGGCTGGGCTGCCAGGTGATGAAGTCTGACCCTGGAGAACAAAACTTTCCATCACCATGATCCCTGAAGATAAAGCCATGGCAGTGATGTTCATTTATGCTAGGAAGGTCTGGTTCTACTGCAGTTGCTGCTGCCCCACTCTTTGGCCACTGCTTTAGCAGCAACCTCCAGAGAAGAGAGCTTAGTGAGCAGGGGGTGGGGATGGGTGTAGGCAAGAGCAGCCTGCCAGCCGCTGAATGGAACTGTTAATGGGTCATTAATGTCAACAGAAATCAATGGGAGTTGTTCTAAACATGGGGTAAGCCTAAGGGTAGCAATATGAAAACCTGTCAATCCTAAATGATTTTGCTCTGTATGATGCTTGTGCTTAATGGGTTGAATATAATTAACAATGCCTGGGTGTCTTCAATATATATATATTTTTTTCTATGCAGGAATGCCCAGATTAGAGGGTCTTTCTGATGTTACTAAACACCGTGCAAATTTTATTTTGCTCTGTTCTGAAACATCTCTGCTCAAGCAAGGTCACTTCTGTCTGTGGAAAAGCCTCACACTCCAGTGTGCTTCACAGAATTCCTCATGACCCAGACATTGAAAGATATTTAGATTCTTTTACAAGGAAATGAGCACAGAAGACATCAAAACCCCTAACTCCTACTGATTCACAGATACATTTTGAAATATCTTCATATCAAAAAGGCCAAATCCACCAAGGAACCTAAAGCCTACTTGTGAATCAAGATGTCTGCTTGCAGAATTAAATTACTATTAGAAATTTCAGACATTCTGACTAACTGCTTCCTCATCCCCGAGGTGCTTAAATTCTGCTGATTTGCATCCATAAATGGTCCCTCAGTGCCTCTTGCTGTTTGGCATTCACAGAACCCTGGCTATGCCAAGCAGCTTCAGATGTATTCACACACTAGATCCCCCCAAAGTCTGTTAGATTAGTCATTCTCAGACTGCACGTTATTCAGACAAAAGAGAAGTGAAGTGCAATTTCCACAATAGCACTTTGCTGAGGTAAACTAGTCCCTTTAGGAGGCAACTGTTCAGTCCCTTCCCCTGTAGGACTAGAACAGGTGTTGGAGCTGCATTTCTCATTACTCAAGTGAATACTTGAACAACATGTGCCAGACTGAGATGCTCTCAGGCTCCACGGCAAGCCTGGGAAAACAGCTGCCTTGGGAGGGATACCATTTAGGACTTGCCCATCACCTTACTTTCTGATACTTGGTTGACTTGATGCCTCCTGGGATTTCCTTCTAGGTGCCCAGTGGGGTTGCTATTCAAGTACTGTTTAAAAGATTGGCTTCACAGAGCTTATTATTAAGTTTTCCAAGTCCTTCTCCAGGCTTTTTCCCATTGGCTACTTCTAGCACTTTGGCTGCCTGAACTCCTAACTGCAAAGTTTCTTGGGCTGACTTCTCCTGGGCCAACTAGACCTGGATGTGCCTAGTCCTCTCCTGATCCCCGGAGTTATATGATGCAGCTACACTAGAAGCCAGCAGTTCTTCCTCCTGCCCCCTTACAAACCGTGTGACATGCAATGTGGGAAATGGTGCTTTGTAGCAATGCTCAGCACCCTGCATGGTGGGCATTTAGGGCTTTGCCCTCAATACCTGTGGGATTTGGCTATCACCTGTAGAAGCTGATAAATACTTTACTGCTGCCAGTAGGGATTCATCATCCCAGTAGGGATGATGAATTAAAGCTTACTGCCACCTACACTCATAGCCCAGCCCACTGATTATGTAAGCTGAAATCAATGTGCCAGGCGATGAGCAGTGCACATAATGTGCCAGCCTTTCAATTTTCTCTGCTGTAGGAGCAATAACCTCTGGCAGAGAGAAAAGACAGGCAGCTGCGGATGATAACCTCTCAAATTACTCTAACATGCATTTGGAAGAACTATACATCTGAATCCCTAAATACAGATTCTTTGCCATGAAGAATAACTGCAAGCATATAACAGTTTTTTGTGTATTGCAGACTGCTAAAGGCAGATGGATCATTCACTCTTCACAGAGGGACAATCAAACCTTTAGATTTGTGGCTCAATGCAGTATGCCTAAAATGAAAATGATAGTGGTCACCATTAGGATTACTAAATGGGATGACAATTTAAAGATCATAATCCTCTCCAGAGGCAGCTCTTCAATGTCACATACCATAGGCTGGGCACATATTTCTTGCAAGTCAACCAGCCTGTAGCCCTTCCTTTTCTCATCTTCACTCTTTTGGGTTGGAACAATTGACTACCCCCTGCTCAGCAGTCCAGGGAATGGCTTTTTGTTCTTCTGGCCAAGGCAAGGGCTGATTTCTTTCTGGATGAAGGATTTTGCTTTGGAACCATTTCCAGAACAACATGCGTTTGCTGAGGGGTAGAGTTATCTAACAGCATTTTGACCTCACAAAATTTGAGTTTTCCTGTAAAAGATAAATATTTTGTTCTCTGCATGAAGTGCATATATAAGCATACCTTTGTTTATAAAAATGCATTGTGAGGCCCTGAAACAATGCTCCTTACAGTAGCTTAACATCTCTTATCAGGATGCAATGGTTCTCTGAAAACAGTGTTCAGGGACTCTTTAATTTGTTGTCCCTACTGTCACAGACCTGCAATAGCAAGGTGAACATAAGTAAGCAATAACTAGTAATTAGTATAGCTCAAGAGAAAACATAACCCTATACAGGTGAGGTACTAAATTACACTAAGTAAGCAGTAATACTTCTGCAGGATTATTTCTATTATTTCCTCAATATCAATGTTTTTAATATTTTGATGTATTCCCCCTTTAAATCAATGGAAGATCTCCCAGAACTCCAATTTCCTTGGGGATATAGCCTTAGGAGGCTCTTCGTGTGTTCCAAAATTTACTACAATATCAGAGGTGCTACTTTAGGACCAGCCCAAGAAATAAGCAACATCAGTGTTTCAAAGATTGTTTCATAGCTCTGAAGTGTTAAAAAAGTGTTGACTTGAATGGTGACTTGAAAAAAACTACCTATTCAAAAAAGGAATAATAAAATAAAAGGTATTACTATTCAAGCAGCTGCTCTATTAATTTCCAGCTACAGTATACTTTTCATACTTTTTGATCCAAGTACACAGAATAAAGATACAGTATATTTATGCATTTAATGAATTCTCTGAGCTCTATGCTTAGGAAGTCTGGATTAATTTATGTTGTTTGCATTCCATTTTACTTATAATTCATTATAGTGTCAGGCAAATACCATTCTTGATTTTGCTTGAAATTACTCATTTCTTTTGGGGTTTCACCATGTTTTTGTACAATCTTTTTAAAAGGCCACCACTATCTCTTGACTTGTCTTTCCTGGTATCTAAAGCATTTCTGTGATGATGGACCCGTTAAATAAATTGCGTGACAAATGAAGCTAAGACAGTGGGAGTTCAGCCTGAATATAGGCTACTAGACAGGCAATTACAGTGTTATGCTTAACACTTATCATTTACTTGTTTTTATTTTTCCTGTGTAAAGATGAAGCAAGCTATTTTCATTCTTCTGAGAGTCATTTTGATTATGATTTGAAGCATTCTTCTCAGACACAATAAAATGCAATAAGCGGTTCTGATATGTTGCCCAGTCTGGAGGAATTGGTTTTGTCTCCTTTTTTATAGATTTTGATCACCTCCATATGACAAAGAGATAAAAAGTACTGCCAAATATCCCTGATTCTGAAAGGGATAAAAAATGCCCTTGCTGAGTCCAGAAGGGCAAGCCCATCCTCCAACAAATATAGTATATCCCAAAGTCTGGAAGGACAAGACAAATATAAAAGAAATAAATGTATCTCACCTCTCTCACTGCTTGTAGCTGTAAATGTCAGTCTGAGCCCATTCCAAAGGCACACAATCATAAAAATTTCTTGGGAGGGGATTAGGTGCAAGTCTGGGATAGGTCTGTGTAAATCCAGAGAACCTCTGCTATCAGCATTTATCACACTATATGTCTCCTTTAGTTTCCATTATCATTGCTGAAACAAATGACAAATACTACTGTCTACAAAGGGAAACTGCAACCAGGAGGATGAGCTGTGTAAAGGAAGAGTAATTGATCAGGGGATAAGGTGTTATCCCTAAAGCTTGGCTTATCAGTTCTCAGAGCCCACACATAAAATAGACTTCATCTCCACTGGGAACTTGAGGACCTGCTATGAGTCCACATCCAGAGGAGGACCAGAGCACTGCATGGCAGTTTGTAGAGCATGTATTTCATACAATTTGCTGCACCTTCTTTTAGGGTGCCCTAAAAGAAGAATCTGGGAAATGGCCCAACTGAATTCTTAATGCCTCTCAAGCCTTGCAGAGAAGAGCCCCTGAGCAGAGGAAGCTGAGTGCAGCAGCAGTAGGTTGGCAGCTTTTCTGGAGTATTGAACAGATTGCTTCCGCATGCAGAGACTGTGTGCTGCTTGGAAGTCCTAGTAACCCTGACCCAGCGCAGATTCAGTGAGCTTCTCTGACAACCTATAGCAAAGACTTCTTTCAGTTTGCCTGGCCTGTGGAGACTAAGAATACATTTATTATTTCAATATGAAAGCTGCACTTTGCAGTAATTTGGGAAGGCAGTTTAAAATTGTGCCATTTTCTACCAGTGAAGCATTTATAGATGGCTTGCAAAATATGCTCACTGACATAATTCAGATCTGTCTACTGTGCTGTTGCTTCTGAAGTCAAGGGAATTAATATCACAGTGAAATTGCTAGAAAGAGCAATGCAAAATTATTAAGAGAAAGATCTTGCTGCAACTTTATCACTATTAGCTGAATTTTCATAAATTTCTAATTTAGGAGTAAAAATTTTGTTTTAGGTTTAAAGTTGTTAGAAAAAATGTCAGCACTGACATGAATTCTGTCTATACAGCTGAGTCTAATTTTGCAAAGTACCTAACACCTTTCTGGGTCTTGCTCAGATTGTAAACATAGAAAAGACTTGAATCAGGACAGTTACATGAACATAAAAGATTAAGGTAATTCATAGTCAGGACAGCACTTTGGTGCATTTTTAGTAGTACACCTGATAGGGATATTTTCTTCAACTGGCTTAGAGCTATGATGCATGGTATTGCAAATCCTGTCTTCAAAATTCATATAGTTGGAAAAACATCAGACTTGTTTAAAAGTCATATGATTTTAAGTCTTGATTTTTTTTTAATTTACTTGATTTTTTTTCTTTAGGCTACATTTCTGAGCCAGCTTCAAACTTTTCTATGAGATCAGAAGAGCTCAAGATGTACTCAAAATTGAAAATGGATGTTCCTCTGCAATTTCTCGCTGCTAGCATTTGGGCCTTGAAGAGAAAGCATTATCAGTTGTGATACTTGGAATAACATTACAAGAATTTTTAAAGTTGGCTCAACCTCTATCTAAAGTTAAGAAATTTCAGATTTTAACTTTTTCCTCAATCTAGAAGCAGAAAGAACTGGAAAAAAAAAAAAAAAAGACAACCATTTCATATATATGCACATATGCATATGTGCATATATGTGTATACAATATGCATATCTCATTTTGTAGCATTTGCTTCTGAACAATCCCAACAATCACAGCTGGCTTGGCTAATTGGCATTTATAACAGAACTATTTGTTCACCTCCACCTTCACTCCCAAAAAGTTATTTTTAGATGCATCTTTTATTTCTTTTTTCCAAGATGCACTGAGTATCTTACCTCATGAGGGAAGTAGATCAGCTGTAAAGAGGTACATCATTTTATGGCTCACGTAAGAAAAACATGTGCTGTTTGAAAAAGCCTGCATATTTCTTCCATCATTTAAAGATAAAGTAAAAATAGTCAGAGACTTGTAGAGAGGAGAGGACAAAAGGAAATCAAAGGAAGGAACATGGGGATTACTGTGCAATGGATATATATTGACAGACTGAGAAAATTGGGGCTCAGTGCTCATGCAGAGAGAGAAGTAAGAACCAAGTTTCAAACTGATTGCGAAGGTGATATAACTCTGCTGATCTTTCCTTAGGTTTCAAGCTGGTATTGCCACTGTGGACTGAATCAAGAGGTGGAGCTATCCACCACTTCAGGAAGCTACTGAGGTCTCTGCAATGATGGTTTATGGGACAAACTATGCTACAAATCCTGTCAGTCAGTCACACAAGACAGCCTGAAAGTTAGTGAGCCTCCAAAGGTGATTTAAATACTGGATGCTGTAGAAGCTTCCCTAGGGGAATACCAGCAAGGGTATTTGTCACTGCTGATCCTGAGGGCATTTGTGAGCAAAGAATGTAAGGGATAACCATTTTGGCCTCTACAGCACTAGAGATGTAGCTGCTCTGCCTCTGGATTTGCTCCCAGACAGCATAACATTGTTTGGTCTCATATTTCATGGCATGATTTAGCCCTTAATTATTTGGGCTGGCAACAGAGGAAGATTTATGATTACATTTCTGAAACATATAGTGCAGAGAGCACTGAAAACAGAACCGAAAAGCTGAGCTGTGCATCCCAGTAGCCTTTATGCAGTCCCTTTTGAAACTGAACACAGATGGGGAGAACTGCTGCTGCTGCCTCAGCTGAGTTCGCTGTGAGGGGCAGAAAATGCTGTGGGAGTGTTGCAAAAAGTTTAGAGAGCACTGGTTTTCAAATCAGGATTCCTTACTTGATGCTGGGATGTGAGTCTCATGTGCTAGCAATGGGAAATGTCAAGCCACTGAGATCAATCAGACATGATCAGAATTACGATTTGATTGTCTAGGGACAATGTCAGCAATGTGTTATAAGAACCTGTCAAACATGAAAATGAGAAGTTTCTGCCTTGAGGCACTGTTCCTCAACAATCTCCAGTTTATATTATCCCAGATTGCAATGCAACTACTCTTCATACACCCTCTAGACACCCACCAAATTTCACTGTATTTGAAATAAACAATGGATTTTAGTGCACCTTTAAACATAGACAAATTCCCACCCTTAATTATAGCACAACTTTTTTTTTCTCTGTGGCAATAATAGACCAAACTAAGTTAAGGCTAATGCAAGCAACAGCAAATGAAATTTAAAAGCAGTAAGAGCATAACTGATGTTGGTTTTTACTATTGCTGTTATATATAGGGACACAGAAACTGTAAATTATATGCAGAGCAAATTGCCAGCCATTAACTCAAATGGCATCTTTTCACACATAACTAGTCCATGAGAGACTTTTTTTTCCCCCCCCATTATTAGCTATTTGCTCTCTTACTCTTCAGGAAAAAAAGAAAAGAAAACAAAAACAAAACAAAACACAACAACAACAACAACAAAACACTAAACATCATGCTTCAAACTTTCCTCAAATAAAGCACATTTACAGATGACATGATTTGGCATTCTTCTCTCTGCATTGTGACACAGCAAATGTATATCAAAAGTGCAACCCGCAACTAGTTGTCTTGGGATGTGATACCTGATGAATATAAATAAGTAGACATAAGCATGCCTTGGAACAATTTTTGAAAAAATAGCTAGCTATACGTAACACAAATATTTTCTTCAGTATTTTCTACAACAGAATATCACCTTCTGGTTGAGGGGTGATGGAAAGCTCATCATTTTTTTCTGCTGTTTCTCTGAACTGGGAGAAGGAGCAAGGAGAAATAGAGAAAAGCGAAGAGGCATTCTGCCGTGCAGGGTATTTAGAGCTAGATGGGTAGTGAAAGAAAACTAAGTATGACAGAAAGGGGTAGGTGAGGAGAAGCTACCACATTAAGTTCCTATGAAATCCTCAAGATGAAAGAGAATTGCTGCTGAGATGAATGGCTCAGTGGGAGCAGCTGCAAGAAGCTTGAAGAGCTCCTGATGGCCCCAGAGCTGGCACCACGTGGCCAGGGGGTTTTACAGCCTCTTGGCCTTATGGTCCTTTTAAAAATGATTTAGGCCTCAAACCATTATTAGAGCAACTCCTCATTATTGAAAACAATGATTTGCTCATTATGCAAAGTACAACAGTCATGCCATCAGAACACCTGGGAACAAAATCCAGCTGTATAAATTGGACTCTGATCCAGAAATTTTAATGAGAGTGACAGAATGTGGTCCTAAAAAATACACTCATTAAAAATAAAATTTGTGTTATGCGCCTGCTTGTTTGTAACTCATTCTCTTAGCTCAGCATATTTCTCTTATTTGAACAGATATACATCATTTTAAAGTTCTATAGATTTATACTGATGATCCAAATCTATTTAAAGTTGTTTCTTCAACTCCTTTCCTGACACAGCCAAAAAAGCACACACACACAAAATCCTGCCATTGATAATTACCACATAGTTCTTTCAGTTGAGAAATATCCCACATCATTTACTGCCTACTGAGATGCAATCAAAATTAAATGGGTGGAAATAACTCTGAAGTGGCAGCTTTAAGCTCTACCAAAGGAGTGCAGGGTCTTATTTTCATGACAACAGAGAAAATGGCCTTCTGGGTCAAACTAATCATCCGTTTCACCTCCAACAGTGGCAATACGAAATGCTGCTCCCGGAGAATTTGTGATCCCTGCCCCTCTGCAGTCCTTCTCCTGGTACCCCTCCAGCACCCACAACCCTGATGAGGATGGCAGCAAGCACGTTCCTGCCTGTGCCTTTCAGTATCTTTTTATGGACCTGCTGCCCTGGAGTTTGTCTGCTTCACCTTTTTTTCAGCTTGTTGACACCATGGGTTTCCACAGCCTCCTGTAGCAGCAAATTCCAGAAGGTAGGGCAGGTATATCTGTGGTATAAAACAAGTATCTTCTTTCACAGATTTTAAACTTCTCTCCAACTAGTTTCAGAAAGTACCCATAAGATACCATGGAACTTGGCAAATAACAATTCTGTATTGCTTTACTCACTGCCTTCACAGTTTTGTAAGCCTTGACCCTCAAGCCTTTGGGCGTGGGAGTGGGATAAGATCATGAAAGTCACAGGTGTTTTGGTTTTGCAGCTCCATCCCTTTAATAATCTTTCTTGTCTTTCTCTGCATCTTCTCAGATTTCTCTATGTCCTTCATAAAACGTGGAAACACACAGTGTTCAGGATGTGAATGCACCAAGATTTTGTTTTCTATTTTATTCTTAGCATCTGTTCCGAGAGTACCCAAAACTTTGTTCCCCTTTCTAGCTGCTGCTGCATTTGAAACAGATGAATTCAGAGAGCTGCCAGCAGCAATGTCCATCTCTCCATCCTGAGCTGCAGCTGCCAGTTTGCAGCTCAGCACTGGGTAGGTAAGGTTTAGATTATTCTCTCTATGTGCATGATATATCTATGCAGAAATTCATCTACCAGTTTTTACTGCACCCACTCAGCATTGTATTGCCTTTCTAGGGCTCCTTGCCACGTGTGTGTGCCATTTGACTCCCTGAAGCAGTACAGTTGTATCTGCAAACTTTGAGATATTTCTTCAACATTTCCTTGTGCAGGCCATTGATGAAGATCTTAAATAATACTCGTTCCCTAAGAGGTGCTGTTACTAATTCTTCATCCTGGATAGCAATAATTAATCCCTTTGCTTTCTACCTGCAGACAGCTTTCACTTCACCCAAGCATCAGTCTCATGGCAACTTATTTTCTTCAGTAGTATTCTGTCAGGAACCTCGTCAATGGCTTGTTGAAAACCCAAGTAAAATATACCACAGATATATGGATACCCTGTATAACTTCCAAAAGCTAGTGAGGCAGGATTTCCCTTTACAGGCATTAGTAAGCCCAGTGAAGCCCACCACTTGTGTGTGGAAATGGTAGAAAATCCTCTTTGGGTGATTCTGTGCTAATCCAAGTGTTGGCAGCCAGAAGCTGCTTCTGAGCAGCAGGAACCTGAGAGGGATGGATCTTTCTATATAGACTTAATACTTTGCACATCTATCTAGGGTGAAGAAGCTTAGATCAAAACAGCCCAAGTGAGGGGATGTTAAGAAGTCTGCAATAAATTGAAATATATCTATTCTGGATAGACAAAAACAAAATACAGTGCCTGTAGAAGCCTTCCCAGCATGGAAACCTCCTCGTATATTTAATTTCACCCCAAGACTCTTTTTGACCAGTTTTCTGCAGGAGGTGAAGCTACCGATGGAAAGCAGACAGCAAGGCTGTTGTCAGATATGAAGGTGACTCTGGATCTTGACACGTTTCCCTAACATGTTTTTAAATTGTGGAACTTGTGCTGAAGTAGTGCTCAACACCAAATTAAAGTCCTGTTTCCTTAAAACAAAGGTGAGCAGCAGGATCCAAGCCCTTGTTTTAAATTGGCCTTTCTTGCATGACTGTCTTTAAAATTTCCAAAGTATAACACATGTATAAACTTTGGAAAATCTGGATCAAATCTGGAACAAATTTATAGCCCCCACTATAGGACTGGCAATTCTATTTGTACAGCATCAGAAATTTGTGGTGTCAGCCCACCTAAGATTAAAAAAATAGTAATAAAATAAAGCCTGACATATGGAAAGACCCCCCAAACCTGATTTTTAAGTTTATGCCTGTTTTCTCCCTTTCATTAAGCTTGGTATTATTTATTATATTTATTCATGATATATCAGTGGTTGTTAATATGGACCCTCTGCAGTATAAATGGATATTTTCCACAGAAAGGTACAATGCAAATTCTTCTTGCATTTATATACATAAATTATTAATTATATTTGACATGGGAATTATTACAGAATAATGTTTCATGATACAGCACACTATATCCCTGCAATCATATTTATAAATGTGCAATGTAGCATTACTGCATTGTTCTACTGAGTTTACCAGAAAAACATGACAGACCTGTGTTATCTATATTAAAGACATGTTTTTCTTATCTATAAGCTTGACCTATTCTTTCTATTATGCTTTGTAAACATTCACAAGGAAGCATAACTAACAAGGGGAATATTTTTCCTCTAGTGTATGTTAGTACTTTATTGTAATATTGCAACAGTAAAACTATTGTAGATTTTCTTAATAAACTAATTTGGACACCTCCAAATAAATGTTGGTACAGGAATTAAATATGCTCAAGAGGCACAAGCCTATTGTACTTAATAATAAGGTGAGAGGTGATGCATTGTGGATGTTATGAGTCACTGCTGTTGCAATAGATTAAACCATGGGCTTATCCTGCCAAAAGAGTTGTTTGTTTGAGTGTGGTGGAGCACTTTTTGTCTTCAAATTCATTGACTTGTTGCCCTGTATTGCAAAATACATCTGCAAAAACAATATTTGATACATAAGGCTGCTTCCAAAATGAAATATTTTCACAGAAAATAGAGGGAAGGGTAGAGGGAAGACACAGAAGGGTATGTTTAAGCTAAAAGGTGCTGGAATTTCTAAGAGAAATAGGCTCCAGGGTGGAAGCTCCTGGAGGCACCCATTCCTAAGTGGAGATTTCTTTAAAATAAAATTAGCATTGTGCAGGTCCTAGTTATCTCTCTTCACAAAATCACACCGTGTGGCCATTTCATAAATGGGTTACTCCAAGAAAAAAAGCCCACCATCAGTGTTACCTAACTGATGACCTTTTCTACCTTCTTTTCTGCAAGGTGGAAATATCTCCTCAATTCACATTAACCAAGGTATTGCTCAGTGGAAGACACTGCTTTCTTAGGGCCTACTTTCAAAGAAATATAAGAGCATGGAAACAATTTCTGACTGGAATTTCTACACCAGCAGGTACCACTGCCTAAAAATCCTGTTCTGCCCTGTCCAAACCTGGTGTGAATTTTACTTCTGTTTTCAATGGGAATACAAGAACACCTTTCAACCCCATGTTCTTCTTGGGAGCCAAGGCTTGCTTAGCAGCCCTTAACATTTCAAGGAACAAGCTGTAGGTCATATGCCTCCAGGCATAAGGTATTCATAATGCCAGATGACTCTAAAAGAACAAGAAAATTGTTTGCAAGCAAAAGCTAAATCTCTTTACACTGCTATTTTTTTCTTTAATTTTACACTATGCAACCAAAAGCTGGCCTGAAAATATATCACAGAAGTTCCCAGCAGCAGCTCCCACTTATACTTGGACTCGTGCAGAGGTCAGGAAGATTTGTGCTTATTTTTTACTCGGCAATACTTTTCTGTACTATGCTCTGCATATTTCATAGTTTGACTTGTACTTGTAAGATCTGAGGGAATGATGTAAGCTATTGGAGCAAATCCATTCTAGGGAGAAGCAACCGCTTGATATACAGAACTTACTGATTTTTTTTTTTTTTTTTTTTTTTTGTCTTCTTCCTTGACACAGGAATGTCTGTTCTGTTCTGCTGCTGAACAGTCAGAAATAATACTTACCCAAGAAACTATCAAGTACAACCCTCTGCCAGAGTACAAATAATTTAAAACTTTGAGGTTAGGATTTTCAGTGGTGGCTGAGAAGACAGATACCCAATTCCCATTACGTTTAAGGGAAAGCTAATTTCCTCAGACTGCTTCAGAAAACTGCTTGTAGGTTAGGTTGTAATGGTCATAACTGACATTTAACTACAGAGGATAAGATAAAATGTCCTGGACTGCTTGGAGAAAAAATAAAGCTATTTTCTTCAATGCCTCTTCCTTTTGACTCTGACAAGTCTAATCAGTTAAACAATTGACTTTTTCATAAAGTAAATTTTCTTTGAAATGTCACAAGGTGGTAGAAAATCTAACAGAAATTACCCAAGAGTTTATCTTTATTCCTATTAATGACATTCACTACTTTTCCATTAAGTAGGCCAGATACATTTGCACTATAAAGAACTGGACTATAATGCTAAAAACATGCAAAACTATGTGGCGATTCATCCTTGCTGAGGAGAGAAATGAGGTGGTAAAGAAGCAATGTGCCAAATTTCACTCTCAAATTTTATATTTGACCATAGATAAAGAGGAAGATAAAGAAGCTCCCCCTCCCTCTCACACAGAGACACTAACACAATTTTCTTGTTTTCTGATGGTGAACAAATTGTGCTATTAGAAGAGAGAAGAGTGTGTCTGATATCCCCAGGAGGGGAGATCAATAGCAGACACAGAAGCAAGTACAGAAGCTGTGGGTAAGATTAAGTTTGGAAGAAGGTGACAGGAATGAAAGAAGATGGAAATGGATGGGAGTGTCCTGACTGATAGGAATCAAGGCTGGAGGGCAACTAGGATCACAGAAAGCTTTTGGAATAAAGGGGAATGAATTGGTGAGAGACACAAATGAAAATTTCTGTACATAACAGAAAAGCCAGGGTGAGACAGGATGTGTGGAGATCCACAGAAGCAGAGTGGTCTTTAGTAGACAACTCTGCTATATAATCTGTAGAGAAATCTGCTTTTTCTGAGTCTCCACACAGCTACCTGTTGACAAGAACATGTAGCATTAACTTTGTATAATGGCAGATCTATCTAAGCCTGCTGTCATCTACATGGAAGTTGAGGATAACTATCTCAAATGCAAACACCTCCACCATAGACAACTGCGCACAGCCTCTTGAGATGCTTTTACATCTCTGTGAGAGATCGTATATCTCTTACCGTTCTCCAGGATGCTGAGATGATTCTTCCACAACTTACAGGGTGGTGAGGTGACACTGAAGAGCTGCTGAACCTTCCCAGCTCCAATGTGTGGAAGCAGCACTGCAGTAAGAGCTTCTTGCTGAAGGAAACCTGTATCCATTGGGCGTGCTGGGCAAGGAGATTAGATCTGACTTCATGGAACAGTCACAGAATTTCACTAGAGCTCCTAGCATGAAGGAGGCTTTCAATTGATCTGGAAAAGCAGAAGCTGGCACATTCCTTTGTGAGGAAGCCGGGTCATACACACAAGCTGTGTGCACAGATGGTGCTCTGGCTGCTGGTCTCCTGGCTGTGTGCAACCACAGAACAGTTAGCCTTCCAAACATACCAGCCCCCTACCCACTTTTCCCCAAGCCTCTTCCTATCCTCGATCCTTAAATACCCTTAGCAATTAAAATGCCATCAATCTCTGCAAAATGTGGATGTGAATCATGGGCAATTAACAAAGGAAAACAAAGGGTTCATTTAGAAAACTGCCAGTTCAAATCTGAGTGGGAAGCAAGACTCTTTATGAAAGTATTAAAGTTCTCTCTCAACTCTGTGAAGCTAGGCTGACAAGCTTAATTGATTCACGTACAGTGGTGTCAGTCAAAAATAGGACCATAGTTTCATGATACTTGTAGATGTGGTGACTGTAATGGAATGTATCCTGTCAGTGTATCAGCAAGGGAGAAGATGGAGCAGCTGACACTGTTAAACATTTCTGGATGCTAGTGTCTGAGTCATATGATTATCGTTGGAGAACAGGACTGTGCAGGTTTGTTGCATTTAGCCTAGAACAGATGTCCTTTAGAAGTTCTAAAACTGTGACAGAGTGCACAAAAGAAGGCAGTAAATACTTCATTTCAAAATGAAGTGATAATAGGTATGGAAAGTGTTCCTTTTTCATTTCTTTAGTAATCAAACTAATTTTTCAAGAACAAAAAATGCTCACAAATGAAATCCATGAATTTAATGTCATATGTTGCTACCAAATTGCATTATTCCATAAAATGCCATACAGAGGTACAAAATAACCCTGGATGAAGACAGTGATGTGGCTTAGCACAGCTTGAAATTTCTTTGTAAACATGAAAAAATGAACTGAAATAATTTGCTGAAAACATACTAATTCACTTTCAACAGAGGGAAAGATATTAACTTGGCTTTTCACTATTGTGTCACTATCCCATGAATCGCGAGTGAAAAAATGTTTCCTTATGTTAAATGACACGGTTCCATAAACTACTAGAAGCTGTTTTAATCACATCTTATATTTAACTATTTAACCTCACAATGAACATGATGTGCTTTACATGGCACATCTTGTAAACTATATGATTGTTTCTACATTCTAAGAAATGTAATTTGAAAGGGTGCGGGAGAGGGGATTAAAAAAACAAAGATATTTGTCTTTTCAGCTTAATTGTTTCTGTTCCAAAGACAATTCATGCAGCACTTCAACGAACTTCATCAGGATACTGGAAAATAAGCATTATGATCATATGATTAAGCTTTATGAACCTACATAACTTTTTGAAATTGCTACAGGAATCATTTTAGGCAAAGCAAAGGGTGAGTGGCATTGTTGCTTGTAACAGACAAGGATTTCCAGAATTAGAAATAAACAACGTTCAAGCAAGCATACAGCAAGTAGATGTAATTGACTCACTTTTGGAAACCATTTAGAGAGATACTGCTTTCCCAGCTACCGGAAACTGAGGACTGGAGTGTGTACGATATTCAAGCTTTAAGCTATAAGTGAGAATCTATTTTCTATGAAGAATGTTCTAAAAATAAACAGACTAGGTTTGCCTCAGGAACATCTAAAAAGTCTTTAGTAATTGCAACAACTGGCTTTATACCGAACTTTTAATAGCTTATTGAAGTATCACCTTCCACATTACATTTTGGGGTTTGCAGAAATCTTTATGTCTCAAAAAAAAAAAAAAAAAAAAAAAAGGAATTAATGTTTATTCCCCATATTTTTTAAATGCAATTAAATGTTTTAGCCAACCTCTGTGAATTCCATATGACAGAAAGTAAATCTTAAAAAAAGTTGAGTAGTTTTTTTCAAGGTCTAGTAATGAAAACACTATTGAAAATCCTGTAAAGAAATGGCAATCTTTATATTCTTTGCAGAGAAAACATAGCATATTGGTAAAGAAAAATTAATGAAACTGCAAAATATATACTAAGAAAAAAAAAAAAAAAGAAAACCAAGAATTTACTCATTGCATAAATATTGCTAATTTGGGGCTCTGAATAAAGCAGTGACAAAGAAAAAATATGTGACCAGTTACTTAAAGACTGTATCATAGTTATATAAACAAAAATGACTGTATTGATATTAAATGGGCCACTTTAAATCTGTCAATTCTTAAGTGAGTTACTGTACTTTACAGTTTTAACTTTCTTTGCATGGAACAACTTTATGGCAACATGTTAGATGCCTTGAGAAGACAATGTTTGAAACAAAACATTCAGCTCTGCAGCGCTGTCTTATGTGGTGACAGTGCTGGATTCAATCACAGCCTGTGACAAACAGGCAATTGAATTGAGCCCTTAGTGGTATTAGTTTTTGAACCAGATGCACTAAACTGATCGTTTAACAAGCAGTGGCTGTGAAGTACTGCTGTTAGCAACTTGAAGCTGATACTTCACATATCTATCAATTTCTCCTGTTCCCCACTGTCTTGTATTTATCTCCTTATTTGCCTAAGGTAGATTGATTGCTATTGTTTATGCATACAGCTTTTTCTTATTACTGCATTTGAAAAAGAGAGAGAGATTGAATCGAACCTGGGAGGCTGAATCTAAACCAAAAGAAAATGAGAACAAAGGACATTTTATAAATTTACTCTAAAGTGTTCACAGATCTATGTAACTAGAAACGTCATTCTTTAGCTACTTAAACACTTCTGTTCAGGCCTTTTAAATTTGGTCCCAAATAATTTTATACTCCATAATCTTGATGTTGGCACCACATAAAAAATTTGAGACAGATTTTCTCTCTTGAGGTCACATTTTCAAGTATTATTATTTGTCTTTTCATTTAAGTCATTTTAAGCCACTGTCAGTGTTAGGTAGAATGCTGCATGCTATAAAACCTGACTCACTCCAGGAATATCTGTGTGATTAAGGATTGGCAGACTTTGGCTCAAGTAAGTGGCATGCAGCACAATACTACTTTAAAGGTCAGTGCTCAAGGGGAAGTGGTTTCTTTTAAATTCACTCCTTACCACAATTAAATAAGGAGAACACTATCTCGGCACAAGGGAGGAGTGAGATTCTGACTTTTCTGCCTTGATGATGTCCATCAAATATTATTCTCCACTCTGGCAAATCTGATGTTGGACAATTTATGGACAAAGACTCTTTTTTTGTTCTATTACTATGAATATGTGTCTATGAAAAAAAAGGTGTTACTGCTTCAAGTCTAAGTACTACAAGCAGAACTTTTTATCTGTTTGTTTTGCTTCTGAGAAGTGCTAAACTTTTGAGGTGCTGGCAGGAATGTTTATTATTGCTTCTGAGAAACCCTGTGTTGGATAGAATTTGGCAAGACCACTTTCTAACAGTAAAGATGGTTAAACAGCTACTGCTGGAGGAAAGCTACGCATATCAAATTTCTTACATCCTGCAGTTCTTCCTTAAGTGTGATTTCCAGCAGAAACAACATATGTCCAACAGATATTTTTTTTCAAGCTCTTCAGCTATATAGCCTGTATTTCACATTGGTACATATACATATTCACAGAAAAAGCTCATTTTGTAGGCTTGCCTTAAATAGGAAGCTGAGATTTAAAGTTTGGGTAGCTCATTTATTTAATACAAGTCAACTGACATAGTCTAGCTTATGGTCTATATCAGGACATAGCAAAAGTGTAGCCAGCAGGTTGAGAGAAGTGACTATTCCCCCCCCCATTCAGAAGGTGTGAAACCACATCTATAGTACTGTCTCTGTTTTCCCCGCTGCAAGAAAGACCTTGATAAATGGGAGTGAGCCCAAGGAAAGGCCACCGAGATGAACAGGGGCTGGACCACACTGCCTTCAAAGAGGCTGTGGGAACTGTGTTCGTTCAACCTTAAGGAGGACAATGCTAAAGGGAGATCTAACTACTGTTTGCAGACACCAGCAGGAGCACAGGGCTAGGACAAGAGGCATTCGGAAAAGAAAAAACTCTGATTTGACACAATGAAATTTTATCTTACGGTGAAGATTGTCAAATTGTGGGATGTGCTGCCTTGCTTGGAGAGGGTTGTGACCTTAGCCAGCTTAACAGCTTCTAGGAGCCTGCACAACTTCTTGATTTTTCTTCAGGAGCTTGGAAGTAAAAGAAAGGAACAGCTTTTCCTTAGCTATGGGATGCTGAGGTGATTTGAGCTATACAGATTGTAAAGATCTGTAGCATTGCTATATTCTTCAAGATGTTAGGAGAAGCAAAAACACATCTTAATTTAGAAAGAGTGTGTGGCGTAAAGCACAACAGCTACACCCCTAAGATGAGTAAACACCAGCACACACTGTTTGCAAGAGAAGGAAAGTCAAGAACTGCAGTAACAGCCATGCATTATAACGGTGCTGTACTAAAACCCATGGCATGCAGTCAGGTCTGAAGTTACACCAAAAAATAAATGCCACAGTGAAATTAATTTGGGAAAATAAATAAACAGGGATAGGAGAACTGAAATTCCTGTCTCTTTATTTAGTCATCAAAGAAATCTATTTTGCAAGAAGCTCGGAGCATTCCATTAACAGCCTCAGAAGTGCCAAAGGACGAAGAGCAAGGCCCTTCATAGAGGTAGCCTGAATTAGCAAAGATCTAAGGGGGTTCTTAAGACATGTTTTGAATTTCAAAAACAACTTTAAATTGCTGAAGTTACTCTTTGATACTCTACTTACATTCTGTGCTCTGATAAGAGTATCATACTGAGCTACAACCAAGGTAAGGACCATTACCTTCAACAAAGAAAGAGTTCTAGTTCAGGGTCATCTTAGGAAGCAGGACAGAAGAGGGAAGCTTATGCTGCTGAACTTTGAAGCCACCTGAAATATTAATGCAAAGAAGAGACAGAGAAGAGAGCATTCCCTTTCCAGATAGCAGCCTCGGTAAGATTTGAAAGATTTGTCCCAGCACTGGAGCTGTAGCCTCAGAGAAAGCACAGCCTGCTGGTTCCTATTCTTGGGAGTGACATTAGGGCTGAAGTCCTGCTTGGTGAATAAGGCCCTCCAGCCATGCACTGAGAAGATACTCCTTTGATTCTCATCTTGTAAGTTACACCCTGGAGAGAGATAGTGCTGGCTGGAGCTAGGCTAACAGGAGGGCTTTTTGGAAGGTTACTGAGCACAGAACTTTGTAACTACAGCAGCTGTTGCCTTTGCATTTGCAGCCTCGTAAATAAACCTGCAATCTTCCATTTTTGCTTTTGATGGAATATGTAGATGCTTTATTCACCCTTACACCTGCTCTAGCATTAGGCACATCCCTTCTAACGAGGAGCAGCAAATCTCCGCGAGCAGGGGCGCTCACAGCCAAGGATTTCAGCAGTTCCCTGCAGCGAGAGCATCCCCTTCATGTTCCTCTCCGGGAGGCGCTCCGGGAACACCGCGAAGCGGCAGCCGGCACCGACCAGAATCTCCCCTTTTTTCCCCCAAACCTCCACCCGCTCCCTCCGGCATCTCTCCGGCCGCTGCTTCCCGGGAAGGAGCCCCCCTCCCTCAGCCTTGCGGGGCGGAGCCGTGTCCCTCCTGTCCCCCCCCCACCCCCCCGCCTGTCCCCGTTCCCCGGCCGCGTCCCGCCCCGTCCCGCCCCCCGACATGCCGGGGGGCGCCGCCGCCGCCACCTCCAAACTTTCCGCCGTGCCCCAGCGCCAGCCAGGAGAGAAACGCCGCGGTGAGTGTGCCGTGCCGTGCCGGGCAGGGCCGGGGAGGGAAACGGGAAGGGGTGCGGGGTCCCTGCTGCCTCCCCCCGCAGCCCCCAGCGGCTCCCGAGCCGCCCCCGGTGGCGGCGCCGCGGCCGCGGGAGGCAGGGTGCGTGCCTAGGTGGTCTCGGGGGTTGGTCGCCCTTCTTCTTTTGCTGCAGGAACCGTAAGAGATCTGCCCCGGGCCTTCCTCTGCCGAAAGTTGGGTGCAATTTGATGCGCATCCCTGAGGGGCTGGGGGAAAAATGGAAAACAAAACAAAACAAAACACCCAAACAAACAGCAATGTGCAATAGGGGTGCAAATGCCATGCCATCGGATGGAGAGCTTGTACCGAAAAAGACCAGGAAGGGTCCTGCCAAACACTTCTTCAGGTAGCAAACGCCACCTCAGTTTTCCCCCGTACAACGAAAGGAGCTGATTCTTCCCCCACTCAACTGTCCCACTGGCAATGTCAAACTTGTCCAGTTTATTGCATCCCTTAGTTACACACCAGTGCATCTCGGCTCAAAATCCTGGCTGTCCCTCCTCCCTCCCCCAGCTTTGTTGTATTGACAAGACCAAAATGCTTGTCAATAGACCAAATAGTAACAAATGGAATGAAAGTGGCAGAAGAAAAGATTTTTGCTAAATAAGATTTTTGCTAAATAAGGGGTTGGAAGTAGGAATCGTGAGAATGCCTGTGACTAGAGAAACAAGCAAAAACATTTTTGGGAAGGAAGGGATGCTATGGAAGAAAGGGATACTATTTTTTCTTTTGTTTTCTTTTGCTATACCTTTATTATTATTATTATTATTATTTTGGCTGAGTTCCATCATCCTCCCTGGGTTCATGGCAAAGAAGGGAAAATGTATGAAATTTGCCTTCCCTCTTACCCATCTCATGTAATGTGCAATTATGACTTGCTTTTATTTTGCAATTAAAACATTATGAGATCTTGGAGTACCTGACAATCTTGGGACCTCACCAAAGCTCTACTTTACTAATACATGCAAGCATAATTCTTGGGCATAGGCACACAGGTTGAAGGGAAAAGCTCAGATGAGTTCTGGACATCTGCATAGCCTTGGTGGTGCAAATTTTCATGTATCTTTTACATTTTTTACCTGGTGGACTGAAGGTGTATTGATTAGGAGTCCTGCCTTGCCGCCCTTGCTTAGACTAGTAGGTGACAACTGATTACATTACCAAAAACTGCACTGTAAGCTTCTACAAACACCTAGCACACCTCAGCTATGTATCTCATGGTGTTACACTATGTCAGCTATGTCTCACAGTGTATCTCTCAGCCTTACACTATTAATTTTACACTAAGTGTAGACTAAACAATATAGCATAATAATGACCAGCTTATTCTGGGGGAAAAATAGCTTTCAGTTCATGTGGTTGAGCTGCACCTTTTGAAAAAACCAAAGGCTTGCACTGAGAAATTCTTTGGGATATTGTGTGGTATGCAAGCAAAACACAAAGGGCTCGGTCACCTGCTGGCAGATGGTGCTTGTTTCTGAGGCATAATGTAGTAGCCAGTCACAAGATGCAGGTGCACGTGTACAGCAATTCTGTTAGGAAATCACACCTAGCGATGTTGCCAGTAAATGTCAGTGGGGATAGAGGTAGGAATGAAAATCTGCAGTGATGTGGATGTGATTTAAATAATGATAATAATAAATAAATTAAAACAAACAAACAAACAACATACAAAAACACAGTTGTTATTAGCTTGAATGTCTCTTTAGGCAGACCTGAATTCAAGGTGGACTAAACTGTGTAACACCTGGTATCAAGTAAGTGACATTTCTTCTCTACTCTGTTGCTTTACTTAGGGAATGTATGAATGGGCAAACAGAGTAGTAACAGCGTTGGCTTTCCCACCAGTGGCAAATGGCGGTGTTTTTTCTGTGAGCCCACTGTACTGATAAATGCTTGCTTAGTACTTTCACAGGTCAAGCCAGGGAGTCCACAGGTGCATGGCACTTGTGACGCCATCCATGGTTTGGACAGTCTACCAGGGGACAGGCACACTTTACATAGGATTGAAGTCCAAGTCAGAAATTAACTGTAAAGCATACATTTATCCATCCACGTCTACTGAATTCTTAGGGTAGCGTAGGCTAGCTGAGCAGAATTTGGCTCAGCCTGTGTGGGGAAGTCAACAAAATGTGATTTTGATGCCAGTGGTGAAATTCTTACTGACATCAGAAGGGGAATGATTTGCTCTTCTCTATGGCTGCAGTCAAAAAATGATTGGCAGCCTCCAAGGAACTGTGTTTTTTCAAACATTACACAAAAAGGAAATATTTTTTATATCCAAGATTTAGCTGTGTTTTGAGTTAAATTTCAGCATGAATACATTGTACAGTCATTTCAGAGAAATGCTACTATTTCAGATCTGCTAGAACGGTATTTTTGCTTGCCTTGTGGCACTAACTTTCATAAAATAAATTTTCATTAAAAAAGACATCAATAATCTGTTCTCTGGCGTTAAGGATGGGCCTAAACCTGTAAGAATTTGGTGACTATTTAAAGGACACTTTCCATTAAGGAAAAGCTGGAAGAGTATTATGCTAATAACAGTCTGGATGGTGCAGTTCCATGTAGAATTCCCATAGGTATTAACGGAAGTTTTGTGCTAAATCAGCAATAGTTTTACGTAGTGGATTGTAAAAAAAAGGATATGCTGCCCAGCTGGATCTTAATCCTTCTACATTTACTGAGGCAAACTTTGTCTTTGAAATGCTTTTGAAATCTGTCCCAATTTTCAGCAGGAGTCATGCCTGAATAATATTACAGGATCGGGCTTCAAATGTAAGGGCAACAGAATTTAAATATATTAAGACAGATCTCCTCTTAATCCTGGGATGTAGAACCTGGGTTAGAGGAGGAAAGAGCTGTAGCTTTTCATTACTGTAGCTGTAGCCGTTCATTACTTCTGGTCTTCACCACCACAGTCTGATTTCTCCACATGTTCTTGTATTGGTTTGTTTTTCAGGTACAGCTCTATTGCTTAGACCAGGCTGCTGCAAGGATGGGGCCCCTGGAAGCAATAGGTGAAGAAAACCAGACAGATGAAATGAAAATGGAGCTGTTCACCAAGCTGTACTTGCCGAGATACACCACGCCACTCAATGAGCTGGCTCTTGACCCGAAACCAGAACTGAAGGACAGCACAACGCTAGTCGAAGTGCAGATAATCCTCATCTTTGCTTACTGTTCCATCATCCTGCTGGGGGTGATCGGAAACTCCCTTGTGATCCATGTGATCATCAAGTTCAAAAGCATGCGCACAGTGACTAACTTCTTCATTGCCAACCTGGCCGTGGCTGATCTGCTGGTGAATACACTGTGCCTACCCTTCACTTTAGTTTACACACTGTTGGGTGAATGGAAACTGGGCCCAGTCTTGTGCCACCTGGTGCCTTATGCCCAGGCTCTTGCTGTGCACGTGTCAACAGTTACGTTGACTGTAATTGCTTTGGATCGGCATCGCTGCATCGTCTACCACTTGGAAAGCAAAATCTCTAAGCGGATCAGCTTCTTGATCATAGGAGTTGCCTGGGCTGTCAGTGCCCTGTTGGCAAGTCCTCTGGCCATCTTCCGTGAATACTCACTGATTGAGATCATTCCTGACTTCAGGATTGTGGTCTGCTCTGAGAAATGGCCAGGGGAGGGGCAGCTTAACTACGGTACCATCTACAGCATCTCCATGCTTCTGATCCAGTACGTGCTGCCTCTGGCGGTCATCTCCTACGCCTACACCCGTATTTGGACCAAGCTCAAGAACCACGTTAGTCCAGGGGCGGCGAACGACCACTACCACCAGCGGCGGCAGAAAACCACCAAGATGCTGGTGTGCGTGGTTGTGGTGTTTGCTGTCAGCTGGCTGCCCTTTCACACCTTCCAGCTGGTCAGTGATATTGACAGTCAGGTGCTAGACCTGAAAGAGTACAAACTGATCTACACAGTGTTTCATGTCATCGCCATGTGCTCAACATTTGCTAACCCCCTTCTCTATGGCTGGATGAATAACAACTACAGGACGGCCTTCCTCACAGCCTTTCAATGCGAGCAGCGGCTGGACTCCATCCACCCTGAAGTATCAGCAGCTTTCAAAGCTAGGAAGAAACTGGAAGCAAAGAGGAGTCAGTTCCCTGGAGACTCTTTCACACAACCTACTAATGTTTAAAATTTCTGACTTTAAAGAAGATACGCATATGTTGTGGACAAAGGAATCAAATCCATTTTGACACATGCATTTTTAATGCATAGTTTTACTCATAAATGGTGAAAGAAGAGTAGCAGGGAAGTCAAGGCAGGTGGTGTGATTTGAGGGAAGATTAGATTGTCACCACAAGGTTGTGACTATATAGCTGAGGAAATAAAAGGGAGAGACTTCATTTATGGCTGTCTCATGCTAAGAGACACTCCCATCCCTCCCATCTCTTCATGACAAATCTAAATGACAAAAGCAGATTTTGCTGCTTTTGCTGTAGGGAGACATACAGCTGATTTCTAGCACAGAAATACTATGGGAGCAGGCAACTTGTATATTGCATGTGGAGACTGGGGAGAATCGAAGTCTGTTGGGAAAATGAAATCTGTCTGGGGAGAATGGGCTCTGCTGGTTAAAGATTAAGGTTTTCAGACCCCTTTTCTTCCACAGGAACCTTTTGCAAAAATAATGGAATTAGGATGAGAAATGTGTTACTGTTTTTGACTTGTACTGAAGCACTTCAAATGAAAGCATTCAAAATGGATTAGAGGAAAGAAAAAGCAAAAATGAAAAAATACCAGTTTTGGTGTGAAGAAAGGAAAAGGTGGGCTTTGGCCGATCAAATGGGGTAGAAAGTCGTTCCTTAAGAATCGGCTGTGGTTATTCTGGTGACAAAACTGCAAGCCTGTGACCTGATGGCTCATTCCCTGCAGGTCCCTACCTTTCATTCCACATTTGGAAGAGCTCATAAACACAAAGCTGTAAAATGGCATTTGAAGGCAGGAGATGCAGGCTCAGGTCTTCTGTGAACACTTCATAAACTGCCAATATTTTAATTTTCAAGATCTGCTTAAATGCCTAACGTGTTATTAACTCTGCAGGCTTTGAATTTTTGCTGCTTTCTCTCTGCATAATAAAACAGCAGATAATTTTGATCCTCTGGAAAGGCTGCTAGATGGTCATATGCTTTTCCTTATTGTGGTTTTATGTCACACACTCATCTCATCTTGGAGCTTTTTCCATCTTTAGCTTTTGTAAAAATTAAAACATCTGAACGAGTGTAACCTAATAACAGTATGCTAGGTTTATGTGATAACTTATCAGTTATTCTGCATGCTGTAGTTAATAGTTAAATTCCTTTTTTGCTCAGGTATAAAATTTTAATCTGTTTACTGTGTTGTACACAGCAATGTTCAACTCTTCTGTGTCTTTGCTTACCCTCTTTGAACTCATTAAAGAGATGAAGAAAATTTCAATTGGTGTTTATTCCAAGCTGCCCTGTTGCTTATCAAGAATAAAAATAAACGTGATACTTTCACTTGGAGTCTCTTTCTACAGCAACATTTCAGCCTCCTCATTTTTTTTTTTTAAATTTTCAGTGCTCCTAAATTTGTTGTGTTCTCTCTTAAAAATTAAAAAACAAACAAACAAACAAACAAAACTCCAGTACTGAAGTGTTAGCAATGTAGTGGCATCAAATGTTTGTCAGGTGGAGAAATTCAGCTTTTTGTATACTGTATCTTGCTATCATCCTTTAAAAATCCATGAAATCATTCAGACTTGGATTTTTCATGAGCAGAGAAGGGAGGTCTAGAGAATTAGCTGGTGTTTACTTAAGGGAGAAAAAGTATCCATCATTCTTAAACAGTTCTACAAAAATAGATTAATTCTCAACCATGTACTTTCATGATATTGTCCACAAGTTATTTTTGTCTGAGTGTTAATAATATCCAAAATGTAAGCTCAAAACAGTTATGGGTGAGGAAGGATTACAGAAGTGTGCAATTATTATGGACATCAATCATAGGTATCAGTTACAGTTGACTCTGAACCCTTCATCAAAACTGTATTATTTCCACAAATAGCATCCTTTATTTAAAAAGTAAATCCTCTTCCCATCACCCCCCACCTCTGGTTAAAAGTTGTTTCAACTCTTTTAAGCCTGTTAGAGTGTGGTATATAAAGAGTTTTGAAGTAACCATGACAGTGTGTGCTGAAGTTATACTTGCTGGGCTAATTCTCAATGATTTTAAGACCGCTTTATATCATCCTGGATGAAAGTGATTAATTACAAATTATCTTTCTGTCTATTCATGGCATCTTTATGTTACTACTTCCTGAGCTTTCTCTGAAGTATCATTTTGTACCAAAGTTGCACTAATTTATCCCATTGCTTTCCACTGTGCCGTGTGGAGGTGAGGTGGTGCCCGAGTCAGTGCCTGTTTTAGGGTGACAGACCTCCACATGGTGCACCACTGCATGGTGTGGATTCAACAGCTACCTATGCAAGGGTTCATTTTAGTATCTTGCTGCATAGGAAAATTAGGCATTTTTCTCACCAAAAGCGATCAGGTAGCAACTTCCCTCAGAGTTCCCCCAAATCCCAGCTGTCAGAAGGATGTGGAAACCCACGTTTTGTCCCCATTTCCTACTAAGAGAAAATGAATCTATAAGCAGGCTTATACCCACAGACTGAGGAGTCTGCAGAGGATCTTGTTTTATCTGCTGCGGTGAAATAGGAACCTAGGTCTCCCCATTCACACACTGGTACTTTATTTTTTTTAAGCATTATGTTCTTTTCCTATTGAATAGGTTCAAGCTTTATACAAAGCCAAAGAATGCCAGCAGCAATACTCGTTTAAGGATCTGCAAGGAGGCGGTAGAACACCCAAGGTGAAATGTCATCTCTGATTCAGAGCAAGAATTTGAACTGACAGGCCTCATTTCTCAGGAGAATGACTTAGCCACCACACTGCCACCTCTCCTCAGGTAGCCATATACATCTTCTTAGAGCTGTTCTATTGTATATATAACAATTCAGTGTTATATATACAGTGCTATTCAGTGTGTGTCAACACAGTGTAGCCAAAGCAGGATTGAGCAGAAAGCATGTCAAAGTGAATTTGAGCAAAATTAGGTTTGAGAGTTTAAGTGACAGAAACAGAGGGGCTAGGCTTGCACAAAAACGGGTTTAGTATATGTATGTTTTGGTGTATAAAACTGTGCCACATGGCTGGGCAGAGGCTGGTTGTGGGGCATAACTGACTATTGCCCCATAGTTGGTATAATCATGTCTTGTATAAAATGTGTAATGGACATACATACATTACCAACATTTTAATAACGCTAAGAGCAATAACTGAATGAAAACTATTATCTGCATTTTATTTGTCAGACCCATAAAGAACCACTGAATCCATAGATTAATATAATCCTTGCCTCATAGTTTCTAAACTCTCTTGGGGACTTTTCTTGTATTAATCCAGGTAATGACCTTAAGGGATAAATTTTGTCTTTGAATTCCTATTTACCTGGTGCTATCATTATAAATACCACTCCACAATAACAGAGCTACTTTGTGCCAGGTTCTTTGCTCTAAGAAGCTAGGAGATGTATGTAAATCCATGCAAGGTTAGTGTTGCTGAAGAGACGTTTTTTATTCTTCATTAAAATTGCTTATTTATGCAATCAATAGTGATTTTCATATCTTCATTTTTGAAGATATTAAACTAGATATTATTTAAAAAGAAAATTGGTATGACAGTAGTGAGGAAATCTGAAGCTGTTAAAATTGGAGAACTAAGAATGTCAGAGAATAAATCCCCCCATCATGAAGCAAGGAAGAGACAAGAACAGGGCTAGTCAGGGCATAATTGATTTATAGACTTTCCTTCTTCCCCTAGTCTGGGCAGTGAGAGAAACGTGTTCAAATGAAACCAGGGCAAATGAAGACACAAATCAATTCTATGCACAAAGGACAGTGTTGCCTGGGGAAACTGAGGAACTTTGAGGAGAAATTCCTGCAATAATTTGAGCCTTAAAGTTCGTGTCATGTTCTCAAGCAAGCAAGTCTGTGCCCGTACATTATTTCACCTGAATGTAGTATAGGTAAACAGCTCTGTGGTGATAATGTGTCAGATGCAATGGATGTGTTATTAATTCCAGATAGTACAGAAGATGAATAATGCATACATACCCCTCATAAAGTTTATTTCAGATGGGATATATGAAAAATTCTTTGTTTGTGCTAAAATCTTTTCCCTCTCAGACTTCACTGAGTACTTCCGAAAGGAAGAGAACTTCAAGCTATAAAACTTAAAGACTGTGAAATCACGTATGTGATGATGGAGGCATAATTTAGTTTGAAAAAAATACTGTATATATATATTTTTTTGCTGATACTGCATAAGAGAACCAGACTGTGGTTTGACCCTTGAACCTGGAGTTGAATTTGCACAACTGGGCTTTATATGAAACAGACTTTTATTTGTGTACTTCACAACTCTCATGCAATAATTTACTAACCCTGCAGTTCAAGACCTTTTCAATGGTAGAATCTGTGCTTAAATATACATGGGGCCAAACTATTCTTAGCTCTCCAAGGTTGCACAGAAAAATAGAGGTCTAGGGCATTTCTCCTATTCACTGCCATCCTCCAGAATTAGAGCTGTTTGTACTAAAATGGATCTCAGTGTTTGCTGGCAGCACTGTGACTTTTTAATTTATTTGAGGTAACCAAGCTGGTGAAACAGCTGGCCTTGCTCCCACTGCACACTGGAGCAGTATGAGCACATTTCAGTGGAGCATGGCCACAGCTCCACAGCCGTTTCCAGCCAACTGAACCTGAAGACACAAGCTGGGGGAGATATGTCCTTCCGAGGTGGATTGTGGTGATTACTCCCAGCAGATGGGATTGGAGAAACATGAATTAGTTTTTCAGCAAGTCTCTGCTGTGAGGACAATACACTTTGTGTTTGGTGATATTTCATCCCAGCTTCACTTTGATGCTGATGACTCCACAAAGCTTAAGTGCCATATGTCTACAGCCTCTCAAGTTCAGCATAGATCTGTTTCTAAAGCTCAAATGCAGCTGAAATCAAGGTGTCAACAAATCAAGTGTCCACAGGCAGCGCTACAATGAGCACATCCTTGCACTGAAGGTAAGTGACAGGGCAAGGATCAGTTTGTCTGGCTTATCCCGCCCATGTTAGTGCTAGCTGCAGACTAGCTCAGGTATCTCCCACAGACGCTAGCACTGATGTGCCCTGTGGCACCAAACGCCGGTGGACACTCCATAATATGTGACCTGAGTGCTGAGAAACCCTGCCACTTCAGCAGCACAGCTCTTCCCTGTGCCCTCGTCAGCAGTCCCACTCCTAACAGAAATGAACTGGCAGTGTGATCCACTGGGGAGCATATTTTACACATAAGAAGTGATAATGTTCTTGTCCTGACAAAAACACTGCCTGACAGATGGGTATGCCAAAATATAAATACTTTAAGGCAGAGCTGGGTGTAGCTGTGGTGGGATGTGAGTGTGCAGCAGCATAACCTCTCCTCTGTTGCCACAGCATGGAGCTTCTGCTGCTCTAGGAAGGGGCAAAACAAACTTTCTCCTCCGGAAAAGCTGCCTCCATTTAAAATCCAATATTTCATTGTCAGATTTATCTCATGGGACACAAACTGTTGATATAATCTGCTCTTACAGTCAGTGGAACATCTTGCCATATTTCTATAAACCTTCTGGTCATGTTTGTTTGTCAGAGTGGTCAATGGTCAATGTTTGCTTTTTCATGAAAATCCCATGATGCTAGTACTAATACCAATACCAATACTAATACTAATACCAATACCAATACCAATACCAATGCTAATACTAATACTAATACTAAACAATAATACACACTTTACAATCTATACTTTATCTCAAATAGAGGAGCTAGTGATTTCCTTGCACTCAATGGGGGTTCCTTTGAAACTGTGATGGACAATGGACCTCTGCTTGTGCAGAACCACACAGGGATTTCTTATGTTTGCATGCATTCTTGATGTCTAAAGCAATTTGACAACTGGCTGATTATTTTGAAATGGCACCATCAAATAGGGCTGTAAAAATAAAGATTTATGAATAACACATTTTGAGAAAACTACATTACTTACAAGAGGCAATCACACACAAGAACGATAGGATTTTATACTTACGATTGTAAAGATGCTTTATAATGAAAGCGGAAGACTGTAGATTTTTTAATTAAAACCTGAATTTGGCTTTGTCAGTTTGCTTATGGTTGTTCAGCCAGCTTCAGCCATCTCTGGAAATGGGAAAACCAGGGCACAGACAAGTAAAAGCATTGTTGGGTGTCATATGGGCTAAGCTCACTGCTTGTGGCAGTGCCTGTGTGTGGGCGCAGCTTGCTGTGCCAGATGGCTGAAGGCTTCCACACTATCTGTAGAAACAGGCTGGGAGTCCCTCTAATTACAATTATTTTCCTAAATAAAACAAGAATAGAGTGAGAAGCTGAGCAGTATACTGCTGATAGTGCAAACCACTTCATTAGTATGATCCCTAGGCGCTGTTTTGAACTGTGCCAGCCAGCAGTCACCAATGCTGTCCTATCAATGCACCCTCAAAAGTGCCCTCAGTGCCACCTCTCAGGGTATGCAGCAGATACCCACAGGATCATGCTATGAAAACTCCTTCCTGGTGGGCTGCAACACAACTCTCCCTTGATCCTGAAGTCTCTGAAGCGATGTCTGAGGGACACAGAGATACCACAAGAGGTGCAGAGGTGACCTAAAGTTAAATATCAGACTTTGAAGGAGAGTTACTGCCAGTCTATGTCACCTCACCACAGGGCCAGAAGAACAGTGCATGGCCCAATTGCATTGTGATGTGGCCTTTGGGTATGAATTTCCTGCATGGAGAAGGAAATTCTCAGTCTTTCTAGACTTTGTAAGCCAACACGTAGGCCGCAAGGATTTTCCTGAGTACTGCACTCAAGCCCCAAGCTAACTCAGCAGTATAGTTGTGGTTGCTGTGAGTAAATAGTGGAGTTGACACTAGGACACTATAGCTCTCTGAAAGCAAAAATATGAAAATGTGAAAAAAAAGGTCTTATTTTCTGCATGGTCAGTCTGACTCATTACTGTTGTTATTGTTTATTTGTTTTGTACAAGTGGTACCTGTGCAGGCTTAGAGATAGCAGTTACCTGCAGTAGAGGGACTTGGCAACGCAAAGAGTTATGGAGCATGTACCAGCTAGTATGATATGCAACGGGTCAAGAAAGTCCAGCTGGATAACTGATTAATTCCTGCTATTGTAGTTGATTGGTAAAACATCAGCAATAGGGCTGCACAGTTTATGGTCTCCAGTGTTGAGCTCCTACAGGAGTCAAATAAAGCCAGGAAAAAAAAAAAAAAAAAAAAGGCACTAATGAGCAGAACTAGAAATGAAATGAAGTAAGGGTTAGAATATGACAAAGATGGCCTCAATGCATATGGCCAGTTTGCTTCCTTCAAAGTGGAAAATCCATGGTTAGCTCAGTTAACTGGAATCAAAGACAGAGAAAGGAAGGGAAAAGAACTCATTACATTCAGTAATCTCATTTTTATTTGCTTTCTTACATCTAACGGGGAAGCAAAAGGGCTTCAATCCAACTCCGTGTATAATTGATTACCAGGACATAAACTGAAATGAAAAATAATGCCCTCCATAATTGCTATTCAAAAGCCTAAGCTTGAAAAATACCCTAAAAGGATGTTTGCAGGTTTATCAGTCCAATTCATCATCCTTTCCCTTTTAGTAGTCATTCAGCTTATGCTTGGAATGTTGATTTTAAACATCAGAAGAATATGTTTTACTGACTCTTAAGATAGCTGAAAACCCCCAACAGTGTGTACCCATATTATTGATAAACTGCTGCTTAGTATCTTTCATAATCACTTCTAGCTTGATCTGTAAGATCAGGCAGTAACTTCCTCTAACCCCACTTTGTCTTTATTATTTAGATATTCCTGACAAATTCCAAGAACACTTCATAATCTCAGATGCATGGGTTGCATATGTATGATACAGCTCATTTCTTGCTTCTTTGATTTTCCTGTGGTAGAATACAGCTGTTCCAATCCAATAAGTAAATGCAAATCCAATCCTTCATCTTTATTGCTCAGTTTACTACTTCTCTGAAATATAAGACAGGTTATACCAGAAATTTTCTGTATTTCTATGAGATAGTATATATGGGATGTATTGTGTACTAGCTTGGTACTGTACAGAAGACTCGAATCTTAAGATGCATAATATTTGAATCTTAATTTCTTTTATAAACCCCCCCCCCCACCTACAGCTTTAACTTACAATTTCAAATCACTACACAAAACACAATAATTCAGCACAAATAAAGCAGCAGAAAGAGCTGCATGGGTGTTTGACAGGACAGGAGGGCAGGAGGAGGTAGTCTGAACCACTCCTGCCTCCTGAGAGCAGTGTATCTCAAAAGATACTGATCTTTGGCTCAAGAAGGTGTTTTCCTTATCTGTTTTGTCCTGTTACACAGAATGCTTGTTTCTTCTGGCCCTCGCAGTTGTTCATCAAGGGCTCTGCTGCTGAAAGGGTGAGCAGAATATACATGCTTTTGAGCTTGATGATGACAGTACTATAGCGGCCTTGAAATATATCCCCCCACCCCTCCTAACCTATCACTGCACCTTTCCCCACCCAGTTCACTATGGAAGATATTTTCCTCTTGAGATCTACAAGTGACAGTCTTTCACAGGCACTTTCACAGCCTTATGTCTTTGCAAATCCAAAACAACTGACATTTAAACAGCAGGGAGCAGCCAACAGTGCAAACAGAGATACAACTCCATCACAGCAGGGCTTCCTGTTTAAAGCAAATGAAATGCTGACTTGTCAAAGGAAAACAGGTAAAATGGGGAAGGTCAGAGCACTGATGCCTTTTTGTGTACTTTACTTACATTGATAATTTCAGTTAGATACTTCACTCATGTTCCTCTACTGAAGTTCTACCTATCCAGCATCATAGTTCCCAAGGCAAAAAGCTGATAAAAGAGGTAAATTAACAGGACTGTTTTTTCAACACAGACAGACTGAATTGCACTTCTAATCTTTTGTGCCACTGGGCTTGTCGTTCCCGGGTTTGGTGTCCATATCTGAACTCTTGCAAGCTAATGTGCTTACTGCTGAACTTTGATGGATGAATACTGGTTTCTGTTACCAAAAAGTGCTGAGAGATGTAGGGAGGCAAATTTAATTGAAAAATGGTTCTGAATTTAGGCTTCCAATCCCTTATACTCTTTTAAAAATCTCTCCATAAGCAATTTCATACCTTTACATGCATATTTAGCTCACATAGCCTGCTCTCCTTCAGTAATATGGAGGAATCAGCAGCATCCAACTAAAATTTCATGGGACCTATCCCACTGCTGTGCCTGAAGGCAATTAAGTACTGTGCCTTCATTTTACCTGGCTCCTTTGAAGCCCTAAGCAAGCACATACACTGTCAGGAACAAGCTGGAGTGCTCTTGGGATGGAAAGCTTGCAGGCGCCCAGTTCTTCTTGGTAAAATTCTGGTCCATGCCATGTGGATGCAGCAAGGTTGAGAATGACTCAACAGCCCAACCCATCAGCAGGCTCCCAAAGGCTAACATCAGCAAAGTTAATTGGAAGCATGCAGCGTGTGTAGTTTGATACACTTCTTCCCTTACAGTAGAGCCTACACTTCAGGATGTTGTGGAAAAGTGGCTTTCAGCAGTGTCGTTTGGAAAAAACCTGTAGCGGTATTTCCATTGGTATTTTAGAGACCGTATATTTTTCTGTAGCAGCTCTTAAGAAACTCATCACTATAACCATCCTGAAAAGCATGACAGGCAGGAAGGTCTTTTGTGTGGTCAGGCTTTTAGCTTGCTTCATTTCCTGAGGTGCTTTACTGATAACTCGTGGGTACTTCCCTCAGGGCTGTCACCAAGGTCAGGTTTCAGCTTTCAGAAATCACTTGGGTGGTTTGAGTCTGCAGGCAAGACAGCTCTCACCCTGCTTTCCCACTCTTCTCCTAGAAGAATGTTGCTGATTCTAATCTCCAGGCAATTCTGTTCTGTAACATGGATACAAATCAGGGACACAATTTCTTCAAAATGCCATGAAATTGCTTATGCAATTAAAATGACAAACAAGCTCAGCACAGGTAACATTTGAAATAGGGGTGTGTGAATTCATTTGTATAACATCTGAAACTCATAAAAAGCTGCATTTAGAGGGTGATCCTCTCAGAGGCTGCTGAGAACCTTTGCCTGCTGCAGATTTCAATTTCTCTCTGGATACAGTTCAGGAGGAGAAAGCTGAAAGCCAACACAAACAGCCTAGTTTCATCATCCAACCTTAAAGAGAGACAGAAACTACACAGTCAATTAGCTATCAGAGTTCAAAAATTCATTGGGTTTTCATTTTTTAATACATATAGATTAATTGATTTTTACAGCAGCTCATTTTAAAAGTATGATTGTAGGCAGTGTTCCTAGTATGTTTTTATAATGTGACCAAAAGACTGGTAAAAGGGAGATGTGGGTTATTAAGGCACAGATGTGCTCCCATTGCTTATAATCTTGGAAACACTTAATGCAGACCCTGGTAGATCTGAACACTAAGGCACCTAGCAACTCAGGAGTACTCCAATCCTAATGCACTTTGGCAGGTATTTTATTCAGATGAACAGCATGCCACTTGAGGTCATGATTGGTTTGTAAATCCATGCTGAAGACCTCTACTGAGCTCTGGAAAATCATACCAGATCAAAATATTCTTTATCATGGACAGAATTTAAGACCAACCTGACATCTTCTTATTATTTTATTTTACCCTCCCTTATTGTGTTATGTTTAATAAACAAATTATTAGTTGCCTAAGACGGATCATGACTGTCTATTTTTATTTTTATTTTTTCCCTTGGAGATGCTTAACTTGGGAGAGATGTTATATGAAAAAGGAGGGAAAGAAATCAGGCAAATGTATCTGAAGATGATGCTGACTAGGAATGAATGATCAGGAAAGAAGAAAAATAATTTCTCAAATAGAGATTTACATTATACACTCTTGCTGGCACAGGGCATAGCTAAACACTCCTGTTCAGCGTTTTCCAAAACAGAGCACAAACAAACATAATAGCAGGCACTGTAAGCTGCTGACCAGATTCTCAGCTCCCATAAATTAGGTCAGTGCACCTCATAACACTAAGCCCATTTTATATCACATTGTGGCACCAGCCTGAAGAGTTTTCCCCTTCACATGCTCAATTTCAGGTAAAGTCTATAAAAAGAAATGCACTATGATGGTTCTTTTTCACATGTCCTACTTTCCTGCCTTTGGAGCTCTGTTTGGATGGATTGTTGGTAAATGCAGCTTATGTCCTCATACTGGAAATCCTCCCAGAAGCAGGAGAGAGAACAGAGGGAAAATGGGGTCTGCAAGCCAGGGTAGCCAGAAGGCATGTGAGTGGTGAGTGACTGGGACTGGGGTCTCCATGGTGGAAGGCCAAGGTTGGGACTAACAGAGATTCCTGGGACCAAGATTACAAGAAGATGTTTGTTTGTTCTTTTGCTTGGTTGTTTGCAAGAGCTTGAAAGCATGAAGTATAGGAAAGAGAAGTAGAGGGCTTGGGACCAGAAACTTGAATTTGATAAAAAAAACAATTCTGTGGTTTGGTAGTAAGAGAGAGTCAGGGACTGGAACTATGGTCAGGGATTGGTAATAAAAATGCCTAGACCCATTAATTCTATATCTACTAGGTGTCCTTTTCACTCAGCTAAGAGTTAGATTTGATGTACTTAGAATAACAGTGGT
Organism: Aythya marila; assembly: GCF_965140915.1. Taxonomy (NCBI): domain Eukaryota; kingdom Metazoa; phylum Chordata; class Aves; order Anseriformes; family Anatidae; genus Aythya; species Aythya marila. Next base: position 31,181,030 of record NC_139045.1, on the reverse strand, counting down.
ACCCACCAATGTCCATACTTTGCAAGTATTATGAAAATTAAAAGAAAGTCCAAAAGCAATCTGTCACCTGAGCAGAAAGGTTTTGCTTGTCATTGTGTTCTTACTTCTAGTCAAAAATATTTTATTCTTAGGTTGTGCTGATAATCACAAGATTTGGAGACCCCTTCCTACAGAAAAATATTTTCACTTTATCAGGTTATTTAAACCTGATGCACAGTTTTGTTTCTCCCCTCAAGACGATGAAACTGTTTTGAGCTTAGCAACCCAGTGGACAGTCCAAATAGAGCCTGAAGCTCCTCATAGTAGTCAGTTGCCTTGGCCAGAGTTTCAGCAATGTAGCTGAGGTCTGGCAGTTGCTCTTTCATCTGTTCAAGTATGTTCCCATAGAAACAGGGCCAAAGTAGACAAACTTAGGTAAAGATTTTCTTCTTTTCCTTTTTCTTTTTCTTTTTCTTTTTCTTTTTCTTTTTCTTTTTCTTTTTCTTTTTCTTTTTCTTTTTCTTTTTCTTTTTCTTTTTCTTTTTCTTTTTCTTTTCCTTTTCCTTTTCCTTTTCCTTTTCCTTTTCCTTTTCCTTTTCCTTTTCCTTCTTTTCTTTGTCCAAAAAAAAAAAAAAAAAAAAAAAGAAAAAAAGAACAACAGCAAAGATACTCATAAAGTGCTACTTGTTATCTGTGACCTGGGGCTCTTTTTCATTGGAACTGGCAGAATGCAAGCAACCAGCTACAGAATCATAAGATCTTGTGAAAACTGCGTGGTATGAGCTCAAGTGGGAGAGTGATATTTATATATTTCCTCAGTAAAGCACAGAGACAATGAGTCAACAGTAGTAAAAAAATCAGTATGAGTTTACCAGATAAAAAAATAAATAAAAAGCATGACAAAATACTGGTGTGAGTTAATCTCTTTGTAATTTAATAGTATTTATTTGTTCTAATGAGTAAGAAGCAGAATATATTGTTTGTGTTTCTTTCATTATGCCATGGACAGACACAATCAAAATATTTGCTCCTGAAATTAAATTCTTCCTTTTGTAATAACCATCTTGTGAAAAGCTACAGCCTTGTTGTCTTGAGAATGCTTGTGCTCACACACCTTTTGGGTAATATATTGCTCTCATTCCTACTGAAATTATTTTTTAACAGTGTAGAGGAGCAGAAGTTGGCCCAATGTGTATGTATGTTTTTACATTCCTGTAAAAAAAAAGACAATTTTACTTGGCATTTAAAAGTGCCAAAAGGGAGAGGAAAACATACAGCAATTTTCCCAGGCAGGGGTACCTTCTGCCTCAGAATTGGTGGATCTTATGTACTACAGTCACTTCTCTTGCAGACAGGTATATGATATATGAATAACAGTGATTCAGACTAATGGTGCAGGTGGTATTTCCACAATGTGTACATTTCCTGGCATTCCTCATCCTCAAAGGCCAACATTCTCTCATTCTCTTATTGAGACATTACACTATCAAGTGGGCATCAGTTAAAAAACGCCTCCAGATTTATTGACAGAATGGGAAGATACCCATCCCAAAAGTTACTGTAAAAAGAAAACCACCATTCTGGGAGCTATTTTCTGTATTGCGATATAATTTCATTTAATTTGCACAAAATTTTTGATGGCCTTTTGTGATAATTTAGAGCCTGATATAGGGAGACAATGATTCTTGTAGTCTTCAGGCCTCAGTAGCTTTGAGCTACTTCTAACACAGAAGATGAGTGAGCTAACTGAGCTGGTGATTGACGGGAGTAATAAAATGGCTGAGGGAAAACAACAACTCTTGTCTGTATTCATGAGAGAGAAACATCTATTTCCAATAACACTTTTGCATTGTAATATAGATAGAGATTTCTTGGTGGTTTTCATTAATAATGAACATTTTAGGATTTTAATTTGAGATTAGTTTCTAACAAGAGCACTTGCTTTCCTTTCATCATTTTCTCACTTGCAGTGGAAGGAAGCAATTTCACATGTCATAAAAAACCAAAGAATGGTGAGTGCTGCTTTTTTCTTAAAATCTGTTCTGCAAAAATCTGTAATTTCAGTTCAAAACTGCTAAGAGAGTTAAAAATTAGATTTAGTTAGTTAGTTTTAGGAGGCAGCTGAATCTAGTCTCTCCATTTTAGTATTCTTGGTGTCCCTTGGTATTCTTGTCCTCTTGGTGTCTCACGAACCAATTTATTCCATTTTCCTTGTAGCTGACTTAGAAGCTGAAATTCTCTCAGTACCGAACATGGACTCGGTGTACCATTTATATGCATAACCTGAGACTCAAGCAGGCTGACAAAGCAAACTCTTACTTCATGAATTGGCTCACCTATATCAGAGATTGCAGCTTGTGTATAAAAGGTCGCTCAGGAAATTACCTGCAGTGTGCAAGAGTTCATTTTCTTAGAGCATCAGAATGGCTGGACAAGGTTGGATCAAAGGTCTGTTTAACCCCATAAGGCCAGAAGGGATGAGTCAGTAATGTAGAAAGGGAAGAACAGTGACAGATCAGGCATATAATGACACATCCCTGGTTATTTTCTATTCCCTGGAGAGCTACCTATTGGACCATTAGAGACAGAAGTAATATCTCTATATTAAATAAATGCTTGAATGTTATAGAATAGATATATCTGTATTTCACAAAGCTGTCCAAGAAAACTTGTCTTGCATTTTAAACCCATTTAAATGTTTAATACTCTCTGGCCAAAGGATTTTAAGGCTTAGCTACATGTTGAAGTAAAGACACATGCTCCTTTTATTTCTTTTCATTTTAATTGTTGTCAGTTATGTTTGCTGATTCCCTCATCAAAGCTCAGTGACTTCAACCACAAAGTCTGAAATACTATTGCCTTGTGCCTATTGATCAAAAAAATTCTCAATCAATTACTTATACAAAGCTATACTGTAAGAGAAGTAGGGGGAGACTGGTTTGCATAGAGCCATTACTATTCACAACCAAGGTCCAGAGGGAGTAAGGCATGAGAAGCCAGGGCTGCAGCCCATTCCTTCACAGTGAATCCCTCAGTCTTCTCTGCAGGGCTCCTGTAGAGCTTTGGGTTGGCTTTCACAAAGGTGTACCAGGTTGGGCCACCTTCCCACATCTGGCATGGCTCAGAAGCTGGTGCGTAGCTTCTGCCAGCCTGAACCTTCTGTGTGTTTATTTGCTACCCTGATACACACCAAACAAGGGGTGTAGATCTATATCTTGCACGTTTGTTCTAGCAGTTCCAGAAAATATGAAAAATAAATTAGTAAAGGAGTCACTCCATCCTTTGTTGTGGAACCCAGAAACTACTAACATTATAATAACTTTATGAGTATCACATTTTCAACCACATTTCCTTACGTCCTCTCCCTGTCACCTTTAGCACAGCTGTATTCACTGCTAATTAACTAAGGATCTGTTAGGATATCACATAGGAAACAAAGTAGCTACTCCAATATGTAAAGGTTTTACAAGCAGTCATACAAATTTTTTTTCAGCTTGCATAAACTATACCAAATGACCTTTAAACCAGAGACTGGACTGTCTCCATCAATAAGTGATGCTTTGGGTGAAGATAAAACACCATTAGAAAATCAATATTTAGTTATTATTCAAGGAGCAGGATGTTTTCATCTTTTACACATAAAATTAAATAGTAATACATTCAGCATTTTGCTGCTTGGTTTTTCGTCAGCAAATCGGTTCTTATAAAAGCAATCAGTAGGCCAGCTATCAGTGAAAGGCAGGCATCAAGCATCTCATTATTTGAGACATGAGAATGTAACAGGAAGATATTTCTGCTTCATAATTTTTCCTCTGCTGCTTGTAGTTATTACTGGTGCTATGAATATGTTGCTTTTGAAAGGTGCTGGCCTGGCATCAATAGAAACAGAACTTGCCTTCTGCACCCACTGAAACCGGGAGGAGCAGTGGCAGCACAACACTTGCCAATCATCCTCTTGTATACCACCAATGAAATGCCATTTCCCATAACCCAGGTTGCTCTGAGTACTTCATTAGGACTTCTGTGTGCAGAAGTGTAGGCTTAGGATATATGCATACTTGCTTAAACATTGGAAGTCTTACCTCTAGTGGCTGGATGGTAGGTTTGAAGCAGGTGGTTGAAGCATGATGAGGTTTATTCAAGGCTTGTCTTCAAAGTTTCTGCCTGTCCCAAATCACATCTATTTGTTCAAAAATAAATTGGACTATCATGCTGCATAGACATGATTATTCCAGCACTTTAGGTACACAGGCAGATGCACCCAGAACCTTTTCATAGGTTACAGAAAACTTTTAAACATGACTGCTAAGTCACCTAGAGCTGACTCAAGGTTTCTCTGCAATACAGGTAAAGAGCTAGCCCCGCACTAGGGGCTCTATACAAGCTCATTTAGTATTTCACATCTTCTTTGGGTTTTATTCACCCACATAGGTTAGCACCACATAGGTTCAGCAAGCCAGGTCATTAATATACTGCTACACTGCTAGATCCTGAAGCACTTCTTCAGGCAATAAGCTTACTGCATCGCATGAGACCAATGGCCTAAGTAACCACTGCCCTAACTCAAGCGACATTATGGAACTTGAAGGCAGAAAGTGATTAACATAATTTCTGAAATCTAAAGAATATTTAGCAATGGCTAATTTCCCCAGGCATTCCAGAAATACCTTGTTCTTGTTTAAGACGTATATAGGTCAGTCAAGTGTTATCAGTAACTAGCATTTAATGAGAAAACTAATGCTTTCACTGTTTCAGTCATCAGTTTTTATAAACCTGGCTGTCTATTTCCAGAAATCTGTTTTTTATCATAAACATACAAACAAGGACCACTAGGCACAATATAGACAAGTAATCTCTGCCTTTGTAGTTCAGCAGGGGTCTTCATCACTCCCTCCTGTATATAAAATTTCTTCTATTTGCCAATTCTTTAAGTACTGACTTAACACTTTACAATTCATTATGATTAAAGAACAAAGCACAGACATTTTCAAAAGGACACTAAAAACACTTTTCACTTTGTAGCCCAGTCCTCCCCCTCCTACTTTTATAGTATACATCAATCCAGATTAGGAAAACAGTGAAACCTTCCAGTCTTGCATGTGTTTTAAGAAGAGAGGGCCAGGGCATGAGAACTGTATGAGAGGAGAGAACTGTATAAGAGAAGAGATCTTCCTCTTCCTAAATGCTTAAAAAAGTGTACCAACACCATAATTAGTATGAGGAGTAAATTGGTATTATGGTCATGGTTCCTACCAATAGTGGTGTCTGAATTTCTGACTTCTCTCCATTGTGTTGGGAAGAGTTATTGCTTGTGTTAAGGATCCTTAACACCTCTAGCATGGAAGTTGATCAAGACTGCAGTCCGGCATGTAAGGAGAAAAAAGTGCATTAGAGATTTTTTTCTTCTCTTCCAATGCCCTGCAAAATTCCTCTGCATAAAATTGAAATGACACTTTCAGTTTCCAATGGAATAAACAGAAGAAAAGTCAACTTAAATTAAACAATAGGCAGGGCTAAGAAGGGCTGCCCAGGGATTCTTTTCTTAACATTTTCTGCCCCTTAAAGTGACCAGTCAGTGATAATAACCAACTGATGATAAAGAACCAAACATTTCTTAAAATGAGATATTACACTGTGCTGTCACATCCTATAATCATGGTCTCTTCTAATCTGATTTATTATCCAATTATTTAATATGTACATACACTTGATTCTATGTGAAGAATGACTTTTCTTTCATTTTTTTTTTTTTTAAAGATTTTCAGGAGTAAATAATTAAATATCTGACTACAGATAAGGAAAAAAAAAATGAAGCCCTGAGCAAGTTAGATGATGAAAAAATCAGAGTTGGAATGAATCCCATGTGATTTTCATTTGAATCTCTTTATTCACTGTGTCTAAACAGTCAATTTCCTCAAAAGACTCTACAAATTCTGTACACAATGCTGCTCAGGAATGACACCGGCAGCATATTATATTCATAATGAACTATGAAGTACTGTGAAGTTGAAACAGAAATTAGATACATTTTCTGCAAAGCTTGACAAAAACTAGAAATACAATAAGGTATCCTCATAAAAGTGAAAAATAAAAGTATACCACTTATGGTAAAAAAAGACTTTGCTACTAAGGTAAATGTCTCTGTCTATTGCCTGCCACATTCTGGTACCTTTCCCCCAAAGTAGTAAACAACAATATCCTCCTGTTAGGAAAAATTGCCTATCTGTTGGGCAGAATGAATCATTTAAATGGTTCAGCTTTAGAATCAAAATAGTATTAGTTTACATTTATTTTTAATTTAAAGTTTCTGCAAGATGAGCAATTTAAAAGGCGAGACTACACATTTTCAAAATACTGTCCTAGGAGCTGCTCAGTTCCCCATGGTGATGTTGAAAGCATGCAGTATTAACAGAGATAAGAGCATTTTTCAATCTCAGATCATAGAACTAAAATATTATGTTAAGAAAAAAGTGACTGAAATATCAAAGTTACCAATAACTATAAGTGAAACTGGATTAAAGGCATATAACTTTTAGGAAGAACTGTTTAAAAACAAGCAGCAAAAATGTCAAATTATGAATTGAGTGAAATATGATTTTTTTGCACAGACCTGTGAATACATTTCCAGAGGAACAGAAGGACACGGGCATGGTCTGTGATGGCACATCCATAGGATTACACTTCAGTCTCTATTCCACAGAAAGAGAGAGAGAGAACAATGCAAACAACCAGGCTGACAATGCCAGAGCAGAAAGTGGCATTGGCCAAAGAAATCTTCTAAAGAAAGTGAAAAATGCTTCTTTATAAAGATTTCTGAAAGCTTTCTAATTTCTTAGAAACAGATGGCAAAACTTTAAAAACATCTAAAATGACTTCTTTAAATTTAAAACTAGCTTCCTGTGGAATTTTGGTTTTTCATTGTTCCAATAATTTGTAATGGTAGTCTCTTAACATTATTTCAACATAGCTTAAACCACAGAAAAGAACAACTACTGGAATGTGAAATAACTGGGAAAAGTGCCTATCCTTTCTTTGAAAAAGGAGCATTTGGGGGCTTTCAATTTTCCTCTGAGAATCAGATGAGAGTAAAGCAAGTGGAAGAGGAGAGCTAGCTACAGAAGAACTGCATTTATTAGATACATGCAGAACTAGGTCAAATTGTGTTAAGACCACATGCCTTACAACGGAAAGCCCAAAAGTAAAGAAAGTGTGGAAAGGGATTCATTGCCTATCAAGCCTGGAGGAAGAAAAATGTGAAAACAATTAAATGTCTTACAGATTACAGTATTATCAACATTAAGAATGTGTATTAAAAAGATTAGCATAATTGACAATAATTTCATATTGTGTAAATTTAAAGTGTAAGGAACTGCAAGAGGCTAGAAGTACTAAATCAATGTTGTCAAAGGAAAAACATTTCACTTCCTGCTTATGCTTACTTGACAAATATGTTATATCACGACTTTTTTTTTCAGTGAAAAAAATGAGGTTTTGATTAAAGCTCTATGAACTGTGCCTATTTTCCATTAAAAAAAAAAAAGTCTTTTTTTTTTTTTTTTTTTTTTTTCCACTGAAAAACAGTCTCAGACTTCCAATATTTAAAATAAAAATTGTCCAGGCTCTTCAGAAAAAGAATCATTTTCTGATGTTGATAATTCTGGATACCTTGAAAAAAGGTTTGGAAATAAATTCATGATGAAATAGCAAGGACAGAAACAGAGAGGAATGAAAGCAGCTCTGGAAAGGATGGCTCTGGAAACAAAGACAAATGAGTGTTTTAACAAAATATTTATGCTAGGGTGATTCAAATAGCATTGCAAGGCTTGTGAATCATGGAAAGCAAGAAAATAATGGGACTGAACAGAATTGTCTCAGGAGATGGATAGAGCTCATGCTTTCCACCATCCTTCCCCAGATGGTGTGGTCCTCAGGACCTTGGCTGGACAGCTGAGGAGGATCTGTGCCCCAGCAAAGGGCAACTGTCCTGCAGGCAGAGCTGGTAACAGGATGAGGAAGGTGAAAAGCTGAGCAACAGTCAACCAGAGAAAGCGAATGATCTACCTGCTTTCCCTCTACCCTTCCTCCACTATGTTACAGTCTTTTGCACAAAAGGATGTTCTAATAATTTATTGCTAAGCAGTGCCTTGTTTTTGCCTCTTGGTTTAAAACTCAGACCTTGTCCGTCATCTTGAGGATGAATAGCTATTCATTTTTTATACTTTTAGATAACCTGTGCATGACTGATGGTGTTACTGATATTACACCACGTGGGCAAAAGGATGTTTAGAGTATGAAAATAAAGCTGAGGTTGAAGGAAAATGAGGCAGGAGTGGAGTAACAACAGACAGTAGCAGACACATCTACAGGATGTCGAATAGTTATGGTAATCTAAGCAGCTCTACGGAACTACAAAGCTCTTGTAAAACAGAATGGGCAATGAATTCAGGGAATTGCATGCAGAGGAGCTTCTGATTTCCTTACATCTGTTTGCCACAATAAGAAGTTACATCTCTCTGCTCTGTGTACCCAAAAAGCTGAGCTGTAAAGCCAGTAGTGAGAGACAGGGACTTTGGTTAAATTTCTTGAGCAGACTAAACAAAGAAAAAACATTTTCAATTAGCTGGGTTCAAATGCCAGCTCATTTCACAAATGAGAATTAAATTGATCTCTTTCTCTCTCTCTCATGTCTATAAGCGTCAGAAAATCGCTAATCAGAAAAAAAAAAAAAAAACCACAAAACCACAAAACCACACAACACAACAAACACAAAACAAACAAACAAACAAACAAACGAAAACAACAAACAGAAGCCAAACACAAACAAACAAACTAAACCTGGCTAGCTGCTCTCAGTGGGACAACAGTGCTACTATATCCCAGTAAAGTTTTGACCTCTTTTAAGAAGAGAAAACAGGAAAAAAAATATGAAAATAACTTTAAAAGAAAAAACTCCACCATAATGTCAGGAAAGAGAATGCAAACAATATATGCTGTTGATAGAGAGACAATGGAAACACTATTATTAATAAGGATAGTAAGTACTGCTTATTTATATAGTACTGCTTAAAGGTAAAATTTACATCAGGTAAAAGGTACAGTTGTGGCTGCTGCCTGCATATTATCAGTGAACACAAAGACCACATGACTAATTCTCAGTCTATGTACTTATTGCTACATTCATGCTCCTTTGTTTTGGTCCCAGTCCTGTATTTCCCACCAGAACTTCTCCCAGTGAAGCTGCAGGCCAGGACACAGAAAGCCTGTGGTGTTCAGCTCCAGCATGGACCTCAGGGTGAACATCTTTTTGTATCTGAGGTCAGACTCTCTGCATGCATCTGAAGAGAAGTCAGAAATGCTGCGCCCTGGGAATACCATTGTTTCTTTCTTCTGTTGCTACTTGGCATGTGAGCTCTCCTAAGAAATGAGGCCACATCAAAGACTGCCACATCAGCCCCACATCCAGCTGCAAGACCAACAAGGAGCCTTCAGACACTCTCCTCCTTTTCCTAGTGGAGGGGACTCAGACAGAAAGTGAGGTTGATGTGTGTCAGCCTGTCAGCAGGCTGCCAGTGGGGACACCAGCTGCTGGTCAGCCTGGGCACATGCAAGACTTTAGTTACATCCTTTATTTACCCAAAGTAAGATTGTCACCGTCCCGAGCTGCACAGTGGACCAAAGCCTCTCTTACCCTTCTTACCCATGGCTATGTCCTTCGGTGTGTAGGCAAGTAAGAAGGAAATGAGAGTTTCTGCTTACTTGGACCCCTTTGTGGTTTTGGCCAGTGTATGCAGAGTGGTGCTGAGAGGGGATGAACTGATGCCGAGTCCGTGCTAGATGGCACACAAGACTAACCTCAGGTATATGCCAGACTTGAAGCTTAAAGCAGCAATCCCCTTCCCTTGCCTTTATGAAGCATTTTTCTTGCCTTAATGAAGCAAAGGGAAGAAGTCACCACTGCTGAGGTCCCTCAGTTCAGAGAAGTCAGACTGAGAGGACTAGGATCCTACCAGTCTGTAAGGAGTGCAGCCAGTATAGGCCAGCACAGCCTGAGGATTTGCACAAAAGCAGAATATTGAATTTATTCTCCTTCCCCTCCTTTCTGCCGGACACGCTTAGAAGTCAAAGAAAGTAATCAATGAAGGAACAGTGGCTCCAATTACAGCCCGTTTTCTGGCTTGTTCCAGGATAATGCTCACACTGAGACAAATGGCCAAGCTGTAGCTTATCCACAGTCTTTAAAGAATTCATCTTTTCTGACATTTAAACTAAATTTAAACTGAAATTCAGGGCAATTTGGTGTTTGTAGCTGATTGCTTGTCTTTTAAGTCCACAGTGTGATTTTTAAGAATGGTATTGCATTAATGTTATTTTGCATATTGGCACAGAGTTAATTCTACATTTTCCAGAGTACACAGAGAGAAGAGAATAAGAGCACAGTATAGCAGAAAGCAAAGCAAAAAGACACCTCTGCAGTACCTCTACATAACACCAAGACAAGAAAAGACAGGTCATTGACTCTGTAATCTACAGTTACTCCCCAACAGGGGCTGATGTGAGCTGGCACACTTATAAAACCTGCTGAAATATCATGCCAAAGTGCCAGTTTCTGGGAGGAAACAACATGCAACAGTTAACCCACAACCCAGGTAATTCGCTGGAGATCATTACTAGTTGGTCAGTTGGTTTTCATTTCTCCTTTTGCAACTGATGACAGGATGTTTACTGTCAGGTCTGACACTCCTAAGAAAAAGTGCATTTTTACTTCTTCACACATTGCTTCTCCAGCCCATGACACAGAATCACAAAGGCTGTAGCCACCACCTCAAGAGCTCCAACCTTCTGCCGTTTTCCAAGGTGCTGATCCCCATCCCTGGTCCCTGGGGCTGCATGGAATCATGTGCAATATTCTTGCTGTCCAGGAAGGTCAAAGCATTTTCGGCACATGCCCTAGCTCTTCACCAGTGACTTCTAGAAACAGGAAAACTTGTAAAATATTCAACAGCCTCTATTACTGTGGCACTGGTCTGAGTTATAGCAAGGTAAATATAAAATGTTGACTAAAACTATTTTATAGAGAAGGATGAACACAAAATCCTGTGATTAAGCATTCACATTAAAATTCAAACTAGCATTTTTTTTTTTCTGCTAACTTTCAACTAACACACAAATAATTAAATTTTAATTGTGCCATGTTCATGAAAAATGTAATTGCATAGTTTATGTACCAGCAGTTTCAAAGCTCATTTTGGTTTTCTCTCAGGGTGAATGTTTGTACTCATAGAGTTTGCATTTACAGAACTGATCCGTGTAGCAATAACTAATCCAAGTATTTTAAATTATGAGAAACTGCGGGAAAGAATTTGCCATTGGTGGGCATATACAGTTAAAACTGCAATACCTCCCTTACCAAAAATCCAGTCTAACTAGAGAATGATTAAATTAGTAAGATTCATGATTATCATGTTACATAGTGAGAAAATTATTCATTTGTGGAATAAATGTAGATTCACTGTAGATTATTTGTTTAGCTCAAGCATTTTTGGTCCCTACTGCAGAGAAGTTTGGTTAGAGTGATGCAGTTTTTCAGTCCAGATCAGCACTGTGGAAAGAGAAATACCAACTGTTAGTTTGGATGTGATATTTTTTAATGGTGAAAAAGACTCAGATTATTTAACAATATATTTTATAGCTAATTCAAACATTATTGTTACCTATATCATGGTCTCCAATTGCTACTCTTCTTTAATTAACAAGCTAGACGATAATTATCTCAAATACCATATAATAAATCAGATAAAAATGATACAGATTAGAAGTACATTAGTTGAGAGGGTGGTTTATTAGCCATAAACATTCAGATTAATCATACGTTGGCTCAAAATGTTTGTCTTGTGGGTTTCCTTCCCCTTTATTAGTATGTTTTCATAGGTTGTTTTTGGCACCTCTGTGTGTTTGTTTTTTATCAGTTGATGATTCATAATTCATGACAATAGTGATTCATAAGCCTTGAAATATTCACCACTTTATGCATCTGGGAGTATAGAGGTGCATTTATCACCGATACAAATTATCAGCACATTACTCCCTCTTTTCATTGGGGACTCATCTCTGTTGCTACTACAATTTTTCCCTAATGGGAATTGTATATGCCTACCCATTATCTTTGCGAATGAGAGCTAAAGGGAAAGAGAGATCACAGGTTGCTACTCTCTACATTTTTTCAGCTACCTATATTTGAAGCAGAATCTTTTCTAGCTCTTAAATTATCTAAATCCCTTGGCCATACAATCACTCAAATTTACTAGGATTTCATCTCTGAAAATAAGAAAATAAGGTCAATTTTTTGTAAAACTCTAGCTGAATTTTTTTTTTTGATCACACCAAATGTTATTTTTTTTTCCAAAAATCAAAAATAAAAATCAAGCTGAACATTTTGAAAAGGACAAACTAGAAATACTGGCAACAGCTCATCCCCAGAGATGACTCACAGTAAGTAAAACAGGGAATTAGGAACCTGACTGTTGTGAAAGTTACCATATTCATTCAACTTGGTAATGAACAAAAACTAAGAAAAGGCTTTTAATTGTTGAAGAACTGCATCTGTCCTTAATCACTGAAGTCTGCAGGAGCTGCTACAGCTTTGGCATGGCATCTGAAGGAGAGCTCAGCAGGCAGCATGGTCAATCCAAGGGAAAGGCCTTTAAGTAAAACCTTCATCCTCTACTGATGATAAGAATGGAAATGGTAGAAATGAGCAGATGGTACATTATATACCACCACTCTTTCAGAGCATAAACACATATAAAAATCTCTGTCTCTCCATAATAAAGAAAACCTGCCATGTTTTTGGTGCTTTTTAAAGGTAAATTTCATTTAAAAATCATTAGGTGGATCACAGTCTTCTTCCAGATTTAGTCCATAATTACTTTATGCTGCAAGTTAAATAGAGGTGCAGTCGAGTTTCAATAGGTTATCATATTAATCTAAAATAATTCCCTACATTCTCTTCATTACTTTAATTGATTTAAATCATTTGATGAAACTTCATATTTTTTACTGATTTTCATGTTGCTTTGAAGTCTATGATATTTTTTAAGCTCAACTTTGTTTTGTTTATCATTGATGGAAATGGAACAGTGAAGCTAAGTTTGTGTTAAAATGCAGCAAAAAAATTTCCAGAGTAGATACAATTTAAATGAATAGGAAGTAACCACTGACAAATTTTCTTTTTCTTTTTGTACAAATACAGATCGTCTAACTAAGCAGTTAAACACCTAAAAGGAACTTTTTTTTTTTTTTTTTTTTTTTTTTTCTGAGTGCCGGTCAAACAGAAGAGCTAACATGCTTATGGTTCTCCCTCTCCTGGCCATAAAAACAAAAACAAACAAATCAAAACAAAAACAAACAAAACATAAACAGTGGATAAGGACAGTATTGTAACATATGAATAACTGTCTTTTCTCCTAAGTCATTTATAGGGTTTATGACTGAGTATAAATAGCATTGAGCTAAGTTAAAAAGGTTGAAGTTTTCTCTTCAGTAACAGCTGTGCAAGGGGAACTGATGGGAACTAGGCTTGTATATTTAAGTCAGAATTAGGCTGAACACTTTAAATATGAGAGCATGTTTCCAGCACAGGCTGAGCAGGAGCAGTTCCAGCAGAGACTGAGTCATGGGGTCTGATCAGAGAGCTCAAAATCAGGGTTGCTGCTTGTGGGATTTTATCACAGGAGTTAGGAATGCTTTTTTGCTAACACCCCCCCACCCCTGCCCTCCCCCTGATCTTTGTATTAAACAGCATGCTAGAAATTCTGCTTTCCTTTAAAAATAAAAGGTCATTTCATCTTTCTCCCTTAGAGCTTAAAACCACAGCCCCAGTAGCAAAACATAAATGGAACTTCTTTAAAAAGTCTCTTGACCTTTGAGTCAGGCTTGGGATTTTGTACAACTCTGGAATGTGTGGTGCCACTGCCATGAACACCAAAAAGCTGCAGGGCAGTCTGGTGGGGAAGGACACACACACAGAATACAAAAGAAGATGGGACTTTAATCTGCCTGTAGTTTCTACCATCAAAACCAATGCTGAAGACATTGCAGGGTGCCACAGAAACACCCAAGAATCAGATTCCCAGCTGAGTGATCACAGCATCAGTCTAAGAATAAAGGAATACATAACATACCAGGGCACTTAAAGGCTATGAAATCCAACTTTTCACTTTGTATTTGCAACTGGTGGCTTGGAATCTTCTACTAAGTATATGACACCATGTACCAGTAACTGATTCAAATATTTGTAATGAACGTGGTTGTTTGATAAGCACTACATCATGTCTTCAAATTAAAAGCAGATTTTCAAAATCCCCTTATAATGATATGAAATACCCTAATAATGATGTCCAGAATATACTTACATACGTGCCATCATCTTCTCTTTTGACTCATTAGGTTACTATGCAAGCATGCTGTGCTAAACTACACTTTAATAGCAGTATTTACCTAGCTCTTGTTTTGCTAAATAGGCTTTTCAGAGCTAAAATTAAACTTCAAATTTTCAGTTGTGAAATATTTTATAACCGAAGTACTTTTCTATAGTACTTTTCAAAATATAGTCTTTGTAGCAAGATGCATATTCTGGCTGCTTACAAGATAATTTTTTCTAACAGCCAGAAGAACAAAAACATTTTGCCTTCAGAAAATAATGTCCAATATATATTTCATTATGAATGAGTTCAGAATGAGCACAGAAAGGACAACTGGCAGAGTGAGATCCAACTCTTTTGATTCTGTACAAGTCTTCCAAAGTAAAATGTGCTCAATTTTCTATTATGTGGATTCTTCTGTGGTCACAGATGTTCTGTCTCCTTTCATTTTACTTATTGACTGAGACAATCATGTCTTTAGTCCAGTCACTGTCTTGCTTTTATCACAAGAAATCTGCTCATCTGAAGTGATTTTTTGTGAATCTTACCAAAAGCTGTTTCATGAAGTTAGAATTAATATAGAAACCTTGCTTGACCCATGCATTTTGATTTTTTTTTTTTTTTCTGATGTAAAAGATTAAACTTAACTAGCTTTGTCCTTGCTATAAATGTGTCTTATTAAAACATATGATTAAATGCTTAAATTCCTTGGAGACTTAGGTGCTATCTCAGCATTCTTCACATCAGAAACTGATGAGGGGTGTACAAAACTGGATGAGGAAATATTGTAAATGCATTTTAGGGACACATGAAGTAACTGCACACTCAAAAAGTGCGTCTAAAGCTGAAGAGTAGTTTTGTTTAATTGCATGCCAATAGTGGGGGTATTAAATTTTCTCTTTCTTTGCTCCTCAGAAAGCATGCAAGTGAACAAAGCAATGGGTGTATTCAAGTTAGAGAAGGATTAAACAAGTGTTCAGAATCATGAGTAGTCACTGATGCTAATGTACCTTTTTTTTTTTTTTTTTTTTTTTTTCCTGCAGTCTCCTTTAGTATCTATTAATTCCCATTTCAACTTAGTAATATGGAGATTCAGTCAAATTAAAACCTCACTGTTAATTTTCCTTATAGTAGCAAACATGGTCTAGGTAAATAGATTAACTCACATTAAAATTTGCTGAGAAGCAGAGCAGTGCTGAAGGAGCAAAACATATCACTCTTTGAAGTGCTCTCGGCAGTACTAAGTAATAGCTTCTTATTTAGTGACCTTAATAGAGAGTCCAGGAGCAGCTGGATCCTGAAGTGCAGACACAATGTAATTTTCCAAAAATATTAAGAGAGTGAGGCATGAAAGATTTAGGGAAAGCATAGGTTTTGTGTTCCTGGTGGCTTCCAAATATTTGTTTTCAAGCTCTTTCACATTCTGTGATCTTGAAAAGCATCTGAAAGTAGTTTAGAAAACATATACAAAAAAAATGTACCCCAAACCATATACATATACATATTTGTAGTCGAGCATGCAAGACAAGAACAACAATATGAAATGAAAACTCAAAGTTTAGTCAAAAATTGCAGAAGATGATGAAAAAACCCTGCCACTACTGTGTTTTATAGATGTTCTATCAATTGTGTCAGAAATGCTGACATCCTTTGATTTTTACAATGTTGGGAAACACTGAGGACTATGTTTTATCAGACAAAAGTGTGAACTCTAAATGTGTTGAAAAAGGCATTAGTCAACAGTGAAATGAAAACCAAGCCCTTCTGTGTCTGAGAAAAAAGTGGTCTGCCTGCTCTTGTAGCTTCCAGCCCTGAAACCTGTGGAATGGGGCAGGTAGAACATTTGGGAGCCAGATGCCAGTGGGAGGGAAGCTATCATCACAGAACCATTACACTGACACAGTAAGTCAAATATTTGGTGCTGGAGGTAGACTTCTCTTGTGGGTCACCCAGTGAAGAAACAAACCTATTTTTCATATATACCTTATACCATACATTAAGAACATTACCAACCAGTTTAAAGCAAAATTGATCAATAAGTAAAACTCATCACAAATTACATGATGTATCAAAGGAAATGTCTATGCTCCATTCATTCCTTAAGTTGTCTCTCAGAAATTATTAAACAGATGCTATTCGTGGAAAAAGGAGAAGAAAAAAAAAAACACCAACACATTACAGAGAATAATTCTAAGATCCCAAATGGTTATTGTAAATTGCTGAGATTAATTACCTTTAAATCTAAACCTTTAAAATGCAGGGCTCTAAGAACACAATGAGGGCTTAACTTTTTCTGCACAGAATATGAAAATTCCTCCAAGCCTATTTATCTATTTTATAGATTTTACTGCATAAATATTCTGAAAGGCCATTTATTATTACATCTTGATAATAAAATAATAATTTAAAAAGTTGATGTTTGGCTTAAAGCCAGATCAATGTCAAAGTTATGACAATGTCTGCTTTATTAAAAGAATTTGAAGTCATGATTCAGTTTAAAGTTTTTCAGAATTTGGAACAGCATGTGTGTGTAGACATGTTACAGTATAGGGGAAAGATAATGGGTGAAAAGAAAGGTTTTAAGTATTACAGACTTTACTAGTGCTTGAAAACATTTATAATTGTACAAAAATGAAAGCATAACATTCAGTTGCTAATGCTCTCTGAAAAGAAAATTCAGTAAAGGAAAGAAAATGAGGTCAATTTACTTGGGTTTCTAAGCACAGAGTAGAAAGAAAAAAAAATGGCCCCTGTAGCTCTTTAAGTACTATAACTCAGAAGATCAAATCTTGAGCTTCCATAGTTCTCTTTCTTTATACTTGAAAAACAGTTGCAAGTAATTTTATTTTATTTTATTTTATTTTATTTTATTTTATTTTATTTTATTTTATTTTATTTTATTTTATTTTATTTTATTTTTTTTTCAAATGAAATGCAATTCAGTTTGAAATAAGCACATACTCCAGGATTAAAATAAAGAGACTCAGAAGACTCGGTCAAACAACTTCAGTCCTTAATATGAACTGCCATTAGTCTTCCCACTTTAGTTTGTTTTTAGTACAACAGGGGTTGGAGGCAGATGGAGAGGAGTTGTGTTTAGCTGTGATGCAGCTTCCTGAACAGAAGGAACCCAAAAGTGGTCTCAGAAGAATCAACAGATGTAACTGTAACAGCGAGGAGACTGGTTTTCCATGCCAGATACTGTTCAGGGAGTGATATGAGTAGCATAAGAATATACCTCTTATCTTTTCAGTAAATGGATGAAAATAATTTCTGTAGATTTTTCTTTCTAATAGTAGGCAAGAACAACAGAGTACAGCCTTGAATCTGCAAATATACCTCCCTTTCCTCTCCACCTTTTTTCTTTTTCTTTTCCAACAGCAGGTGCTTCAGAATTGTAATAAAATCTTGTTTTGATGCAAATGTTTAATTTTCTTGAAAATAAAAGTGTGATGGAAGCCTAGGCACTGTTCACCTGGCCATATTTTTAACTATATTTTTTTCATATTATTTCTCAAAAGCTTTGAAAAATCAACTTAACTTGTACAGAGTACAACACAGAGTTCTGTTACTTTCAAAGGTCATCCTTAAATTTTAATTTTCTTGCCTTACTGTCATAGTGCTTGGTGTTGCAGAAAATATATACACTGTCCCAAAAGAGCAGGTCCCCGAATCTTATTGCTACATGCTCTGAGCATATTTTTGCTCTGGTACGCATGGGAGTAGCTGCACACTTTAATTAGGAGAAAAATGTGGCTCAGTACATGAACATCAGTCTGCTGGTACCTTCTACTCAAAGAGAGAAGAGAGCTGTCCTGGAACCAATCAATGATCAAAGCAGGCTGATGCAGCTGTTTATCTAATCTCTACATGCGGGTAACACTGACTATAGCAAATCTACTTCAAGGCAGGGAAATCCTTCTGTTGCTAGGTGAAACAAAATATCATGTCATTTCCTTACTTAAATGAGGAATGAAAGTCAAATGGGAATTCAGCCAGCTGTGTTCACAGCTCTGCACACTTGTCAAATCACCCTGAAGACTCTTGGAGGCAGGAAAATCAAACAGAGTGCACATTAAAAACCAAATAAATAATGTATTCACAGGAGAGTTGTGGAGGTCCCAGCTACATTTGCACTCAGTGAATGTGCCCAAAGCTTTGGTCTGGCAGGTTATTTACATATTTATATATTTCTGTCCCTTTCTTAAAGCCTATTTCAATAACACAGCAGGTTACAAGTCAATGACTACAGAATAGGCCTTTGTAGGATTTTCCATGAAGTGGTGGTAATACAGAAGAGTTGCTTTTCATACTTCAGGGTGGGAAGTCTCATGCCAGCAGGTAGAGAAGCAAGTATTCATTGAAGCACATCAGTGAAACCATTAACCAAAATTCCTTTGCAAGATTTTTCTTCCCCATTATTATTAGTATTTTCTCACAAAGACCCTGGAAGAAATACAGCCACTTTTAGTTTCCTCACTGAAAAATCAATGATCTCCGACAAGCAGAGGGGAGATTTAATTTCCATACATAACAAATCATAATTTATTTTTTTTTGGTCAGAAAATGCATTCTTTTGAATACCATGCCTTTCAGTGCTTACTGGAAATAAATCATGCATTTAAAGTCAAACATATCATAAAGCACTACAAGCAATTGGGATACATTTGACTACCTCAAAAACATTAAAAAATAAAGAGCAGCTCTCTCAGAACTACCTTGTTGCCATCTTTGCCTTCTTACTACTGTAGTAATTAGTGGAATTTGATCAACTTTTTTACAAACTCTTTTTGGACTGTTCTCACCTCCAGGGAAAAGGGAGATCTTTTGGATTCATTTTTTTTCAGTGTAGGCAGGCAAAACAGACAGCATTTTCAAAGCAGCTTTTGCAGGAACTCAGCTTCTGATGGAAGTAGGCACTCAGTATACTCGGCAGTTCCATGTGGCTCAGGAAACCCATCTGGGTGGAATTAGGCTCTAGGAGTACTTTTTTCCCCCTTGGAAAAATGAAGTATTCTATCTCAAAGCGAGGCTGCAGTACATCTCAAATCATATCATTTGCAGTAGAAGATGCTCTGATGGTACAGTAAGTCTACTATATTTTTGCAAAACTTGCTTGTGTCTTACTGTCCAGGAAGAGGCACAAGTCACTTCCCCAGAAAGGCTAAGAAGATTTTTCCATTCTAATATCTAATTGCCATCGGAAAAATCACTGTGCAGTAAAGTATGCAATAATTGAGGTGAAAGGCAAGAGTAACGTCATATCTTTGATGAAAAATAAGCTTCACAAATTTCCTCTATTGACACATAATGTTACCACTAAAAGAGTGGTGTTCAGTATTTTCATGACAAACTGGTCATGAGCAAGACCCTGGATCTACACACAGGAATGCTCAGTGAATGATAGAGGAGACTGGAGAGCATAAGAAAGAAAAACCTGTAGTCCATAAGAAATAAGGGAAGTGCGTGAATGAAGACAACTTAGTCGCAGTTAGTGAAAACAGAGAAAATGTAAGAAAAGACAGAGCAAGTGACAGGTGTGAGCAAAGCAAGGCACTAACGGTGTGTGTAATATATAAAGAAGAGTTGGTTCAGAGAAGCAGCCCCTTGCCAACCCATGGAGGGAAAATTGGCCTTGGGAGCTGCTTTTTTAGGCATGAGACCAACTACACTCCTCATGCTTTTGTCTTGTTTTGGCACAGGTTACTTGGGGCACCAATGTGACCCACCTGGGTATCTCTAAGCCACAGAAACACCTTAGAAGGAAGCATAAATGTCACTGAAAGAAGAGAGTCCCATTTGAAATGTTAAGATGGTGATAAGCAATAACAAGCATCATCAGCATGCTCATTGGGAGTTCAGGCTCCAGATAGATAGGAAATCTTTCATCCCAGGATGCGGCATCATGGCAGTAGCTTTAGTGGGTCTGTCAGCAGCAATGGTATCACTGGCCAAGGGCAGCAGACCAGGACTGCCTGCAGGAGAACAGCACTGGTCCTCAGGGTGGGCAGGAGGCAGCACTAAATGGCATCCAGTCCATCCAAGTTCATCTTGTGGAATGCCTCAGCAGCCAGAAAAAAAAAGGAAAGCTTGGATTAGTGCCCCATTACATAAAAGGACAGCATCTGAGATTACAGAAGCTGTAGGGATAAATACTGATTTCTTCTTTCAGGCCAAGATTGTTTTCTCCCCAGCTGTTCAATAGGGTATGAGCCATCATTTTCTGGACACCTACTGGTAAGCTGTTGGGACACGATGGCACCAACAACTGACGGTGCTGTTCAGTCAGGTGTTTGCAACAAGCACCAAGAACGGACGACTTGGATAACTCTGGCTGTGATGACTTGAACAAGATGGGACTGTTAAGTAGTGTGACCATCTTTGTTGCTTTCTCTTTCAGATTTAAGACAGGAGATGACAACACAGGAAAAGCAGAATGAAAGCGTACTGTCCAGACTCTCCTTTTTGACAGTATATAGAGACCTCATCAAAATGTACCTGCAAAAGATACCATTAAGATGACTGCAGCATGAAATGGAAAAATTATGTTAATTATTATTATTATTTGTTATTTGCTATTTGTTATTTATTATTTATTGCTTCATGCAATTGACAACATAAGCTCAGGAGAGCAACCTATAAATAGCTGACAAAGACGTGTTCAAGACACGGATCAATGTCAACCAATGTCAGTCAATTAGTAATCAAAGCAGACTTCGTTTGGCCCTATATATTTTATTCTCCACTCAAACTATTTCACTTGAACTGCCTGAAAATTAAAAGATATGATACTGATACCTTATAACTGCTTTGCAACATACACATACCATTAAAGCCTTATCCTAAATTAGCAGGACTCCAACTACTAAGGGAAATGCACTGCTTGAATTCATACTGCCTTCATACAGTTAAAGAAATTTGCCTTTGATGAACAGAAGCAACTCTGAAGTCTACTGGCTTTATGTTTCATATGTGATTTTTGTGTTTTCTGAAGTTATTCTCCTGAAGATTTTTTGTCTTCTGATTATTTTCACACTGAACAATCAACAGTCCCTGAATTACAGCACCCATAACACATCTGACAATTCCTGAAGGATCTAAGACTGAATTTGTTTTGTATCAGTTTATTTATAGTATTTGTTCTATAGAAACAGTTATTAGCATTGCAGCCTCATGCTCTAAAT
Organism: Aythya marila; assembly: GCF_965140915.1. NCBI lineage: Eukaryota > Metazoa > Chordata > Aves > Anseriformes > Anatidae > Aythya > Aythya marila. The sequence goes on along the minus strand of NC_139045.1, from coordinate 31,159,447 downwards.
CACCTACATGTATCAGTACTGCTAAATTGCCAGTCGCCTTCCTGGACTCCACTGAAACAGGAAATTGAACAAAAGATTAATCATTAAGTTAATGCATACAACAAAATATAAGGGTCCCTTCAAAGGTAAAAGACCTGCTCTTATGCTTTCATCTCTATCTCAAAGTCCAAATACAAACAGCTTCCATACTAGTTAATTTACAGGGATTAATAACTGAAGACTTTATAATTCACTTCAGTAAGACTGGAAAAACAGGTCAATAAATCAAGTCCTTTATCTGCCTGCTCAGGCTTGTTCTAAAGTCTGTTCTGCATGTATGAATGATTAGCAGCAGGTGTAAAGTAGCTCCCAGAAGGTTGCTACTGGCAAGTCCCATTCATTCATGGATCCTCCTGACAACAGTTTATTAAGTGCTATATATTTCAGACCTCAGTCTTGACATCCAAATTAAGGGTACATCACGTCTGTTTCCATTAAGAGACCTTGAATGACCTCAGCCAGTAATTCAAATCTTCAGCAGCTTTGCCAACTTTCCAGGATGTTTTTCCATAAAAGACCACTAAGGAAAGAACCAGGTGTCATTGACCGTCTTGTGCTTTAAAAAGCTAACCTTCTTATTTCTTTGTGTAAATCTGTTAAAAATTCAGATTACTCACGGGAATCTTTAGACAACATTACAATCTTAGTCATGTGCGGTAACAGAGGCACAAAAAGGATCATATTGCAATGCTGCTATTTGTTTTCAGGTCATCCTGATCACATATATCAAGATTCAGTAATGCACAGTGGTGTGGGAAGAGCAGACTTCAGATGAGTGGCACACAACTTAGGAAAGGTTATTTTAGCAGCAGTTATTGATACGGTATACTAAATCGAACTCCCTCTTCTTATCATCAGATGCCAGAGTAGGTTATTAGCATTATCTTAGCATCTGTCAAGAGAACTGCAAAGCAGACCTTAAATAGCGAGCAAAAGGCTTTATAGACTGTTTCTCACCTCCCTCCCCATAATGTACATTATATGCCTTTTCAGATATTCTAGATAATTCAGCTGCCAATGATGAAGATTGCCTGAAGCATCAGAGACGTGTACGAAATATGTCTAGTATTTGTAAGGCATTCTTCAATGTTTAGTTCAAATAAGAATTGTGTCAGTAAGTGGTGCAAGTTCTACATTCTATATGGCATTCTATCTAAATTTTATTACTTTACAAAATGCCCATCAGCATAACACCTGCTACTAGAAGTTTTGTTTGTTGGAGATCTGTACATTTGGTGAGATTTCAACAAGGAAACCACAGAATTTACAGTTCTTTTTACCAAAAAAGAAATCATTACTCTTTTTCTAAACAGCAACAAATGTGATTATGTCTTCCAGGGTGACAGCATTTGACTTTTGATTTGTAAAGAGATTGTAGGAATAGCTATTTCTCATATACATGCTAACATAGATGTTAACAGGATGAAAACTTTTATTAGCCAATTTCTTTGCTAGTGAAGTGTAAACCATTTTCTTATTTCAGTATTGCTTTTTGTCCAAATCTAAATGCCGAGTGATTCCTACTGGTGTTCCAATATCAGTAAAGTAGTGCAGCATTCTTATGCTCTTAATTTTGAACCAAGACAACTATGGTAAATAAGTGCAGACTATGTTTTAGTGACATTTATTACTAATAATGAGGTAAAATCAGTCAAAAATTTGCCAGATTGTGAAATAACTTGTGCATATGATGAAGGACTAAGTGAAGTTACCATTGCAGCTTTGTTGATCACTTGTACACCATGAACAGAAAACCTTTTATGGGACTCATAATAGTGGTTGACAAATACCTTCTGTTAAGCTTTGCCAGGGTAAATGAGCCTATTTGTTGTACAGTATCTAGAGCAACGTCTTTTTCCAGTTTCTTCTGGGAGACTACTGAAACTGCAGATTCAGTACCTGCTCATTAGTCTAGACACGATTAGTTATCCAGAGCAGACAAAGAGAAGGCATGCAACAGCACACAGTAGAGGAAGAAAATGCTTTAGTAGAAAAAATATCTCACTTATTACCGTCTGGTTTCGTGGTCAATACCTGTGATTCCTTCATGCAGTTGATCACAATCTGGTAACTGTCATAATCAGAGAATCTGGAAATTGACTCAACTGGAAAGTGTGCAAAAGAACATTAAGTTTTGAGTCTTTACTAGGAATGCTCCAGGTTTTAAGTCCGACTCAAATATTAAGTGCATAAAAAATCAATTCAGTGATCAGGTTTAACAGAAAACAGACCGCAGAAACTCATCCCAGGGTTTCTCCTATAAATATACAGCTGTATAAGAAGCCAGGAAGGCAAAGAAACCTCCTACCATCAGTTACATGCTAAGTTGGTGCTAAAGAATCAAGCTGAATCTTTCTTTCTGTAGAAGAGGGATGTTGTTTGTGCTGTACAGTACCTTATTCACGTCCACTTGTGTGGACAATTGAATAATTTGTCACATCCACAACAGTCTGCATTCAGCATTCCCTCCACCATACTCAGTGTGGATAATCAGAAAGTACTGAAAAGGAAGCTGGTGTATCAAATCTGTCGTCTTATTTTCTGTTACTAAGCACACAGTATGATATATCTTATACGAAAGTAGACTACTTTGGGTTTTGGTCCCATAAAAATAACAAGTCTGAGTCATCTGTCATTCCAAACCGTGTGCTACTTGAGAAATGGGGGGGCGGGGAGGGGAGAGGGGAATTAAAAAAAAAAAGGAAAAAGACACCAAGATACTTCTCAAGACACCAAGTATATTTGTCCTCCTACATGTACTTCAGCTATAAGCAAAGTATCAAGGCAGAACTATTGTTTGCGAGTAGCTTGACTATTGAGAACAGATATCCTTAAGACAACAGTGACTGAGCATTTCATCTTGAAAAAGACTCCTTTATTAATCAGTAATGGTCAACGAAGGGTACTTACTGGGAATTAATGGTTAGCACAGGACATTTTTTGTTAGTGCATTTCAGTTGGCATATTGATAGCTTTTACAGAAAATTAGCAAAGCAGGAAAAAAATTGTTCACTTGCTTGCAAAACATCTGGAAATCACTCTCCATCTAAGATGGTTGTCGTGGTTCCGCTCGAGTGGGCAGCCGAGCTCCACCACAGCCGCTCTCTCACTCCCTCTCCTCAAAGAAGAATGGGGAGAAAATATGATGAAAAGGGCTCAAAGGTTGAGACAAGGACGAGAAGATCACGCAGTAGTTATTGTAACGGGCAAAACAGACTCGGCATAGGGAGATAGTAAGATTTATTGCTTATTACTAACAAGCTAGAGAAGTGAGAAACAAAGGAAAGAAACCAAAAGCACCTTTCCCCCCCATCTACCCTCTTCCACCTCCTCCCCCCGAGCGGTGCAGGGGAACGGGGGAATAGGGGTTCTGCTCAGTCTACAGCGCTTCTTCTCTGCCGCTCCTTCTCAGTCACTCTCGTCCCCTGTTCTGTGGGGTCCCACCCACGGGATGCAGTCCTTGATGAACTGATCCGGCGTGGGCTTCCCACAGGCAGTAGCTCTTCCACAACTGCTCCAGATATGGGTCCGTACCACAGGGTCCATCCCTCAGGAGCAAACTGCTCCAACCTGGCTCCCCCACGGGCAGCAGCTCCTGCCAGGTCACTTGCTGCTGCGTGGTCTCCTCTCCACGGACTACGGGTCTGGCCCGGAATCTGCTCCGGCAGGGGTCTTCCACAGGCGGCAGCCTCCGTTGGTGCAGGGCCACCTGCTCCACCGTGGTCTCCTCCACGGGCTGCAGCGTGGAACCCTGCTCCACCGTGGTACTCCATGGGCTGCAGGGGGACATCCTGCTTCACCATGGTCCTCACCACAGGCCGCAGGGGACTTCTGCTCCGGTGCCTGGAGCACCTCTCCCCCTCCTTCTGCACTGACCTTGGCGCCTGTAAGGCTGTTCCTCACTCCTCTCACTCTCCACGCTGCTGTGTGGCGCAGCGTTTTTTTTCCCTGTCTTAAATATGCTCTCACAGAGGTGCAAAACAACATCGCTTATTGTCTCGCCTCTGGTCAGCAGTGGGGCCCTTTCCAAACATGGGGCAGCTTCTAGATCCTTCTCACAGAAAACACCCCTATGGCCCCCTGCTACCAAAACCTTGCCACGTAAACCCACTACAATGGTTTATGCTGTCACAGCTGAGATAGGTGGTTCAGTGTGAATCTGTTTCTGGTCTTACCCACTACACAAATGACCAGACTACTAAACAGGCTCAATTCCAGTCAGATGCATTGGTTACAGTAATTCTTTTGAGACACAGTTTCAACCTCACTGAATTTTCTCTTCCAAGTAGTTGTCCTTACCAGCATTTTTTTTTTTTTTTTTTTTTTTTTGTGCGTGTGTCTGTGTTCTTCCTGTTTTTAAGTATCATAGTAGATACTTTTCTTAAGAAAATGGCTAATTTGCCCATAAGCCCTAAGTCTAGAATTCTATTTGCTTGAAATTGAGTACTTCTTGTACTCTGGGTCCATGACTCACAAACAGCATCAAGTACTTTCAAGAATGATCTTTAATTTATATGAAGAAATTGCACGATGGGTTTAAAAAAACCCTTATACGTACTATGTATTAAGGGTTTTTAGTGTAATATAAATCATTACAAGACAATTGTTCATTCTTCTTTCATTCCGTTTTCGCTCTTGAACAGTTTTAAGAATAGTTTGAAAGAGGAAAAAATTGGTTAACTTGGAATTGAATTAAACATACATAGTTCAGAAAAATGAAGGATGACAGCATGAAATGAATAATATTCCTCAGAGGTACAGTTTTAGCATAAATAGCGAACAGATTTTTAAGTTGCACATTTTAAATGCTAGCAGCATACCTTGCAGCAACTCACTTTAAACAGTCAGGGAAGAATCTTTCATTTCCTGAGGAGGAGCCAGAAGACAGGGAGCTACGCTTCCCAAACTGCATGGCTGTGTACAACAGACGTTCATAACACTCATTAGCTTTCTGCTACACCAAACTTAAGGTGAATTGACGTTCACTTCCCAGTCGGAAAATAGTTCATAACAGAGTGATCAGGTAACAGCAGGGAATAGAGCACATGAAGAGCAACACAGTCTTTAATTGCATGTGAAGGTATTTGTAATTGCACAGGTTGTTCGCATCTTTAACTTGGAAAGTTGTGAGCAAGGAGCAGGTTACTGAAAAAAAGTTTATGCTGTTAGATTTTTATATTGATTTAGAAACTCTGAAAAGGAACATTTAAATCTCCACATATAGAATTTCTGAACATCATACATCATATGATTTGCAGAAGTTAAGCAGTTACTGCAAATTCCAGTTCCTTCATTCAAAGGAACTTAGATGAAGCGCAGTATCAGGAACACCTCAGCAATAAGGCTAGTTTAGAAGATGTTTGTTACTAGTGTGCGGTGTGATTTCTAGCATTAGTTTAGCTGACATACTGAGAGAGCTACAGTGTTTCCATGGCCTGAAAAACCTGGAGGTTTCATGGATTCAGTAAGTGCTATTCAGTAAAAGTTATAGCTACATCTGAAGTGCTATAGAGGGATGCAAATTTTCAGTTTCATGTTCTATTTCAGAAATCAGAAGCATTTAATTTTCATCTCACTTTCAGTGTCCGACATATCCCCTCATCGTCCAAAAATCTGTAATTTTCTCAGCTATATTTCTCCTAGAAAATCAGAGAACAGAACGCACTAGTTTTTTTAAGCTATGCTCATAGATACATGAAAACATTTCCAGAATAAGAGAAGCACTTCAATAGAACCAAATATCAGTTGGAAGCAAAAACTGGAACAGCCTCTTTTCACTAAATACTGTGCCAAGCCCCAGAAGAGACACAAACGCTCTTACATCACTAAAAAAAAGTATCCTCGTGTAAACATGCATTTTCAACCAAACCACTTTTAAAAACAATATATTTTCAAATATATCTTCAAAATATCATGTAAACGCCAGAGAGGGATCCAAGCAGAGTGCTCAGGAGACAAATGCACACAAAGGCACATTCCCCCATCCCTGGTCCCTGTTGTTACTGGAGGCCTTGCAGTCACCAGCCTCAAGGTGCTGGTGATGCACAGAATGCATCCTTGAGCCTCACCCCCTCCTCACTGGTGTCAGTAGGAAGAATGGCTTCATACCCATTGGAACAATGATCTCCCACTGTCCTACCTGTGTTAGATGCACATCCCTGAGCACTGATGTGCCATCACACCACTTGTGTATTTCAAAGTGGTGGAATGGAGGAATAGGTTTTCCTTCTACTGCAAATTGTTAACAAGACAGTGAAATGTTAGTTTCCTCCACATTTTAAGAATGGAAACATATGTGAGAGCAAACAGTGTGAAAACTGTGTCTCTGACTGCAATTGAGCTGCAATGCTCTGGATTTTAAGTGTTTGCTACATAGCATGACCTTTATCTTCATGTTTTCTTGAAAGGTATTTATAGCACATGTTCTGCCACAGTGCATATCTGAGATCTGTAAGCACTCCAGTGAGCCTGTTGATGCCATTAAGAATCTCTGAGTAACTGAAACTGTATTTCATTTCTACTTTACAGAATCACTTCAGTGATCTCCCTTTCTCTGACTGTAATGTTTTCAGATTTATTTCTTTGACTCGCCGAGCTAAAGGCTAAAGTAAAAGCCATTATGATCTAGAGCATCTAATTTATGTTTCAACCACCAGCACCCTTGGGCAGAACAAGATATCAGAGACAGCTGTTAACACTTAGTAGAAGTTCATATTAATCAAAAGATGTGTATGGGTGAACATGCACTAGTTTTCATAACACCTGCTACATCTCCACATTTCCTAAGGAGGAAAAAGACATTTAGGGAAAATAGAATCGTTTGCATTCCTATCTATGGATGCCTAATAAAAATATTAAGCACACATTATCTAAAAACGAACTTTCTAAGCAATACAGATTAATTCAAACCACACAGGACTTTACAGGTCCAAAAATCCCAAGACACCAATAACTTTATTTTTTATCTAGAAACAACCTAAAGAAATAGGCAATACATAAATGACTAAATAAAAACTATACATTTCTTCACATGGGACAGGTGATATATGTTTTGTCTCCATTATTTTTATGGTATAATTGATAAGCCACATTTACATATGGTAAATCAAAGTTGGATATTTAAAAAAAATTCTTAACCTTTTTTAAATTGAAAGCTTCACCCAAGCTTTTTGGAATAGCAGTTTCTATTGACCAACTGCTGTAGCATTTTCATATTGGTTTTATTTACAGCTACATAAAAATTAGGCTGATCATTGAATGTCTTTTTGTTGCTTTTGTGTTCCATCATTTTGCTTGGATTTATGAATAAGATAATTTATTCTTCTTGCAGTCTTTTCGTGGAAACAGCTTTTCTGTCTGGTTTGTAGTACTAACTAGGTCTGAACACATGGATTTATTTATTTTATTTTATTTTTTTTCATTTGGTGACCTGTGCAAAAAAGAATAATTAAAAGAATAATTAAAAATAATAATAATTAAAAAAAGATTTAATTTTAAGTCAAGTCAAAAAATGACATCTATAAAACTGATGAGAAAGCAGAACAACTCACTGTGCTGACTAAATTTTTTCCTTAGACCTCAAATGAAGTATTAAATTTATTTTGGGGACAATTTTTTATGAACAGTAAGCTGGAGTATCAAGATGGAGATTGTGAGGATAATGGAAGTGCTTGAAGTCTCACATTTTTGACAGAAACTATTAATAAAATTCTCCCATTAGCTGATATATTGATTTTGTTTAGCTGATTCAGTAACTGTTACTAGTATTGCGTTTCCATGTATGATTTTCATCAGAATAGTTGTTTCACAGTAGTTAACATACTGCCAACTACACATTTTGTGTCTCTGAAGGTGGAGCAATTTTGTGATGAAGATGGTGTATATAACTCTAGAGTTATAACTGGCAATGTTAGACAGGTGAGGAATCATATTTTAACATTTCCAAATGATTCTAAAGCTATCTATCAAAGATCATTGACAGTGCAGAAAAGTAATCTGGTATCAGCAGAGCAAGAAAAAAAATGTAGAAAGAGATCAGTTTTATCAGAAGAACAGATACAATTGTGAACAGGGGGATGGAATTTCAGGTGCCTTTCTCTTGAGCATAAAACATGTCTGGGTGTACTGATAAGTCTGTCTTCTCTTTCCAGTCTGTCTTCTCTTTCTATCTACCCTCACAAAACCTTCCACACCTATAAACTGAACATTTCAATAATTTCTCTGTAATCTGGTGACTAGAACCCTCACCAATAGATAAAGTCACTGTATTTTCTTTATGCAGTCATGACAAAGTCACTATCAGTCCTTGGATATACCAGTGAAGTATGACTCCACCATGCAGTCATTCATCAAGATATGTCAATCAAACACTAATGAGTACTACTGCCCATTGAGCATTGCTGTTTGACTGCTTGAACTCTTCAGCCTATCAGAGGTCCCCAGAGTTATACTCTTTTTATCCTAACAGTTCTTAAAGCTCCTGTCCTTCTTTATACAGAATTACCTACTTCCCCTACACAGTCTTTTTTTCCACTGTATCAAGACACACAGGGAGGACTGCAGGCAATTCAGTGTTCATAATTTTGTATTGTGTGAGTACCCAAGGACATAATTCTAGATCAAGCCCTGGGTCCTCTCTGTGGAGCTGTGCCATCAAATAGAAAGGAAAACATAGTTTGTCCTGTTACAATTCACATACATGTACGTGTCAAATTAGACAGAGGCAGCAACAGGAAGCCTAGGAAGAACTAATTTACACAGTGGCCTTTCACGGTTTACCCTTACATGGGTGATTATCAGTAGTTATCAACTATATACTGCTTTAATGAATGTGTTACAGTATATTTTACACATACATATTACATATACTTATTAAAACTTAACAAGCATATTCTCAAACAGATTTTAACAGGTTAGCTTATAATAAATATCTTCATGTTCTAGTAATAAAGTTATTCCTGAGGCCATCACGGCATGGTCTCTGCTTGAAAGTACAAAGCATATTGCACTGACAGAGCTCCAGCAACAGCATTGAACCTATTTTTGTGCAGTGCGTGCGTCTACCCAGACAGAAGTAGAGCACAAAGCAGCTTGGCTATGCACATGTAGGGTACCAAACAGAAAACAGTCTCAGCATTGCTGCAGTGTACAATTTTAGTCTCAGTAAAAGACATTTGGGGGAAGGATTAAAAGCAAATAGCATCTGACTGAGGATCAAGAACTGTTCTTTCAATCATTTCTACAAAAACAGTTTCCTGCTATCTCACCTATTAGGAAGAGAACATTGAAACTAAGTAAAGATTAGACACTTCTGAAATATTGTGATTGATCACTATTTGACCTCATAATGGATATGAAATACATACCAGTTCAAGTATTATAAATACGGTGATAAACAAATTTGACCTAACCTGTGCTTGACACAGGTTTTGCATTATTTAAGGCACGATATAAGACTGTCTGTACACATTTTATCTGTTATTGTTACAAATGAAATCCAAGATGACTGAAAGGATAACTGATTAGAGAAAATGTTTCTTTTTTCAGATTGTTTACCTAGTGCACTTGACACCAGTTTCTGTACAGTCAGATTCCTCATGCAGAAAATGATGAGGTTGTAAAGATATGCAATCATTATGATAAAGCTTCAGTCAGTACAGCTTAGACTCTGTATATAAATCCTGCTCTCTTTCTGACCAGACACTTACAAAATCATGATAGCAAGTAACCTGTACTCACAGTAATTGGATCTCACCCTAGTCCTGGGTGCTGAACTACAGGAACTCCTGCAAACTACTGCATATGTGAAGTTAAAGCTCAACGACTGTTCTCTACCAGTTCTCCTTTGTGCAGCCTTACTCCCCAAAACCAAGGCTGAGGAGGAGTCCTCAAGCCAAAAACTTGCCTGTAATTGCTCTGGGACAAATGTATGCAACAAACCAGCTGCCAATAAAAAAAAAAATAAAATTGAACTTGAAAACAAACAAATAAATAAATAAATAACTTTACCTCACTACACTATGACCAGTCACTTCTCTCAGGCTGCCCCACTGCCCTGTGGGTGACCCAAAATACTTCCAGACCTTTTTACTCTGCTTCATTTCCAACTCATCTCATCTGCACACAGTTGCCACAAAGCAGGGTGCTCGGACTCCAGACCTGAAGTTCTATACTCTGTTCATGTCTGCTACATTTCTAAACCATTTTGATTTGCTCTATTTTTGCCTCCAGATTTAAAAAATAGCTTTCTGGTAATGAAGTGCTGTAGCCCACCCCAACCTAAATTCAATTCACAGATAATTCAGGTGAAAACTTGGACCCATTCCATATTAATTTGCCCTGAAATATGCAATTATGCCACTTTGTTGCTTGGCAATATACTAGGAAAGATGTCCAGTACCTGTTGGAGTAAAAAAGACCAAATAACTGTTGTTTGCAGACACAGGCTTTTTCACTGTAACAGTGCAGTCCACACTTGCTCATCTAATAGAAATCTCATTAACTGTCAACACTGAGAGGACAATTATCAATATATGTGAGTAGATTTATCTGAAATAAAGTGTTTGGACTCTTTACATCTTAATAAAAATATTAAGGTTTAGAACCATATAAAGGAAAAAAAAAATACAGATTTGGAATAATTATCTTTAATACCAAGAGACAAGCAGAAAACATTTATTGAGCTTTTAATTAAAATCTAATGAATGCTAGAAGTATTTCCAGAATGTATCACCATGGAGAGGTACATGGACTTCTCATCCTTTAGCCTGTTTTTCAAGAAAATACAAAAATAGTTTTATGTGATTTCTCTAATGCAAGTATATTTTGATCAAAATGTTCTCTAACATTCAAAAGGGTTCAATCACTGTCTTACATAAATTTAAGGTATCTTCCACTCTGCCTCACTTTTACATTCATGCACTTTTTCCACCTACTTATGTTCACACTTGTAACATTATTTGTCACATTCCCCCCCAAAATAAAACAAAACAAAACAAAACAAAACAAAAACAAACAAAAGAACCTTTGCTTTTGAAACTGCTCCTTGCTCGTGTAAAACATGGTAAAAAGACGATGGGAGAAATAGCACAACTAGGATGTTTCCCCTTCCAAAAGCTGCAGCAGTAGCAGTAGTGGTTGCAACTATGTATTTTACTAATGCTGGCAATAGAGAGAGGGGGCATTGGAAAACTCATTAGCCTATATAGATATACCTGTATTGGGAAGTAAAAAAATTCTTCTGTTAATTATCAAAGCACAAGTCATGCACCAGGAAGAAATCACATTCAAGGAGCAGGATCTGGCAGACCTTCTTGAGTGCCCACATAAACATGTTAATGCAGAGAGAGTCAGCAACAACTCTAAAGATTAAAGTATCTGCACATACTTTACTGTGTATGCCCTTTAAACTAGTTGTTACTCTGAGATTACATGAGGTCAAATGCACTTCAGATTACTGGAAAAGGGGCTAATGGCAATTTTGTTGTATTCATTCATGTATTAAAATCTCACACTAAGATGATTGCTTTGCTTTCTTACATGTCACTTTGCCTTGGTCTTTACAGTTACAGTTTTTACTTAATCCAAATTCACACTAAATGACTTTTTGTATGGATGGGTAAAACATCAAGAGTACACTGAACAACTATATACATCCAAAAGACTTCAAAGTAAGGTGTATTCACATAAATGTGAGCAAAGATACATTTCTTTATCTTCTTCATCTTATGTTAAGAAAAGGGAAGTTTTATCAGTTTGTGAAATTTATTAATTTAGTTTAGATTTAGAAATAATATTCCTAATATTGTACTTATTCACTTTATTAACAATACTCTATATAGGTCAGTTAACAAGTGAATATTTGTCATGCCACTGGAATGTATGACTGCTTATCTATATCACTGGTGTCACCTTTCACTCATCAGAAGTTTTCCTGCAGATTTGGGCTGTCTGAAGCAGGTCTTCATTGCATATCTTAGAAAGTTTTTCAGTTCACATTAAAGGTGGTCATAAGGCACCCCCAAATTAAAGGGGATCATAACTGCAATGGCAATGTGAGCAAGTCAACATCTATTTGACCATCTCTCTCCAAAAGAGCACTTTTCAATGTTTTTGAACAACTGCCTATTTATTACTAAAAAAGCAATCCATTATTTCACTGCAATCAACACTGGCCAAAGGGGAAGGGTGCAGGAAATCTGGCACCTGTGGATGAGAAGGTATTTAGCAACCTAAAGGGATTTCTTCAGTTTTGCAAAATGACCTACTTTTTCTACAGAACTAGAGCATACAGATTTAGTATTAGTGAGGACTGAGCAACACAGATCACCTTAAGCAAAGTATTTGATCTTGATACAATATGTGCATATTTTGGAAAAAATAAATGTTGCTTAAATATTCAAAGTGATTCACACATAGCTGTTTAAGCCTTCAAGCAACCCTTGCCTGGAACAAGGTGCTGAACTGATATGTACTCCCAGCATTGCCTTCCTTTCGGTACTTGGCTCCAGCAACATTTAACCTGCGTTTAGGTCTAGCTTTTTCAATTTGCTTCTGGTTTATTTTGCTTTTATCAGCATCCTAGGGAACAAATTAGTAGAACAAGTACACAAGTTTCCCACATCACATTCTTACACAATTTTACTGCAGAAAAAAACTCATAGGAAATTATAAGAGCAGAAATGGACATCACGATATCAGCTACCCAATCTCCTGGCCCAGAGGGAGAACAGTCATCCCTAATAAATATTTATAGAACCTTCTTTTAAACCAGCCTCCCCCCCAACCCCCACTCCGGATGCCATAATCTCTTTAGTGCCCAACCAATATCAGTGCTAAGCCACCTTTCCTTAATTTCTGCTAATGACTTGTCTAAGTCTGCTTGCTATCATTTACATGTAAGTCCATTACTACTTACCCTACCTGCAGCACAGGGAGAGGAATTTAATTCTCTTCATTGCACCTTTCTCTGTAATTGAAGACTTAGGTCTCCTCAGTTAGGAGACTTAGGTCTCCTCATCATTAAATTCAAAGTTATTGTTTTGTCCCAACCTGTCCTTGTAGGATGTGTTGTGATCCCTTCATACTCTCATACCACTCACCACTTCATACTCTGACATTTGACTTATATCCATCCTGACCTGCAGAATGCAGTGCTGAGGAAGCAAGAGACTCCTATTTCAAGACTCTGCTTCAGATCCACTCTGGTGTGTCCCTCTCCAACCGCATGGCACTGTTGAGTCATTTAACTTGCAATCCTCTGCAATGCTTAAATCCTTGCCTGTAATCCAGGCAGTCTTGTCCCTCCGTCCCTCTGATCCTAGCATTCATCTCAAGTGAATTTTTAGGTCGTTCCTCAAGCGTTTGAGAACATGATGTTGTTCTCCAGTGTGTTTATAGCCTTTTGAATTAATACAATCTGCATAGGCAAAACATTATTCCCTCATCTAAATCACTGATGAAAATTCTGAATGTATTTGATTTTTTTTTTTTTTGAATGAATGTAGATTCTAGCAAGATCCTTGAAGAATACTGTTTGATATAGCCTTCTGGTTTGACTTTGAAGCACTGCTTTTCCACTCTAGACTGATTTTTTCTTACCAGTTCTGCATTTCCTAATAGCCTCACCTACTGCATATTTGTATAGTTGTTAGACATGGTGAGGGAGCATAAAAATCTGTAAAAGTCAAATTATTTGACTCCTACTGCTTCTCCCCTATTCATCCTGTCAAGGAAGAAAATTAGATCAACTTGACATGACTTGTTACTAGTACATTCATGCTAGTTTTTACTCATCTCTTGATCATTTTCTAGGTGCCTACAAATTGATCATTTGAGTATATTCTGGCATTTTTCCAGGATCTGTTAAAATGACAGCTGTATAATTCTTCAGCTGCTCTTTTTTGTTGTCTTCTCCAAGATAAGCTCAGTGTTTGGAAAAGTTCTAAAAACAGCTTCCTAGACTCTAGGATCACCACTAGCAGTTATGTCTGCTAAAGTAATTTGTTTATTACTTCAAGCTTAAATTTTGTCAGGTCCAACCAAACTGAGAATAAACTGAGAATATCAGGTGTATATATCATCTTTAACCTACTCTTTCCATATATATATATATATATATATATATATATATATATATATATAAATAAATAAATAAATAAATCTAAACTTTGCCTTTTGTGCCTTTTAATGCAACATTTTGCCATCTTCGGTTAACGAAATTTGCAACCTTTTATGGTGCATACATTACATTAGATATATATTATGAACGATCTAGTAGATATTCTGAATAACTTCTTTCTGATAACTGTTGCTCCTCATTCAAGTCTCATTAATGTTCCTATATCTGTTAATCTTGATACTTATTGATGTGGAATAAACCGATACCATCTGTACAGTAAAGTGTTCTGGTCTGGCTTGGGACAATAGATATAGTGCCCTCAATGTCTTCAGTGCTTACAAGATTTGATAATTAATATTATTTTTAAAGAATCACTGTCATGTGTTAGAATTATCTGAAACTAAAGAGTTATATGTTTGTTTCACTGCACACATTCCTTTCAAGCTGTGAAGCATGAACAAGCTAAATATAGAGTAATCACACATAGGAATACATGTACATGCACATGAATATCTCAGTTAGTTTTTTTTTTCAAGCTGAGAATGGAGGGCTACATTTCAATATGGCATCCCTGATAATTATCTTCTACACTTTCTGCATATAGCCCTGCGTGATGCTTTAATTAGTCTTTTGATAAATTTCAAAGTTTGGGAACTTAATAATTAGAGTGTATGCTTAGTTAAAGCTATAACTATTGTTGCTGTTAGTTTGTCAGTATTTATTCTCAGAAGGCTGCTGATCTCATTATATGCTAGGATAGGATCATCAGAAGCATGAGACATCACAAGAGGAAAAATTCCAAGCAGAAATGAAACCTCTAAGCTAGCAACACAACATCATGGGCAAACGCTCTCATTGGCATCATTCTGTTGATAATGTTTCTACAAAAGCAGTGTGAGTACCCTGGCCCAGTTATTTGGTAGGCTGTGCAGTAATGCATGAACTGGGCAGACTTTCAGACCTGACTGCAATTAACAGTTTAAGGGCAGATTTCCTACTAGGCACAAGTGAAATGTATGCCCTAACTCTTGAAAGCTAGTAGGAATATCTCCCATTTTTTGGCCTTCATTAGCTTCCCTCCAATAGCTATCTCACAATGTGGAGGGGGAGGGCATGACAGCAATTTCGTCTGTTGCAGCCATGCTTACTCCCTGACCTGCAGGTGAGACGCAACACCAAGCACAAGGAGGCCCTGCCACACCAGCACCAGTCACTTCTGCACTGGACTCCCTCAGTCAGGAGCAGAGTGCATGGCTCCAGGCCAAGACAGCCAGGTCCAGCTGAACATTTCAGGGTAGATTTGTGATTAAGGATACAGTGACTCAGTGTAGGAAAGGAGCAAGGGACTGCACACCATGAGGCACAGCCAGTCTCAGGCAAGGCTGAACTGCAAAACAGTAGATCTTATGGGCGATACCTACCTGTTGCATTGCATTCTTCTTCATGACAGCTGACAAATAGCTTCTCAAACAACTCAGTATTGTGCCAATGTAAGTGGTGAATAAGCAGATGAAAGTGCAGATCTGAATAAAAAATAATAATTCTGTATTTCACCTTCCTCTGAGACAGATAAATTTCTGCAGTAAGAAAGTATTAAGTATGCAAGTAAACTATGCTCCAAATGTCATTTTAGATTGATTTTACTGCTGTCTTCCTAGTGGTCAGTTTCACCATTTTTGTATTTATTAATGTTGTCAACAAATGATTTACCTGCATTTTCTTTTTTAATGTATGAAAATGCTTGCAGAAGATAGATGTAAGAATTTAGCTAGGAGAGATGCTGCAGCAGAAGATTCTATCACATACACACCAGAGCAGCTTTACAGGTAACAAAAATTAGTTTTCACTGACCATTTTGACTTTCCTATCTCAATAGCTAGTCTTTTGAAGTACCAAGTCCAAACTACAGAACACTGTAGTTTAATTCCACAGAAAAGAAATAAAGAAATCAACTTCCCTTTAATACTTACTACAAACATCTTGTTGTCACCCTCTACCATGAATAAACGGGTCTCAAAACCAATGAAATCTCTGACTTTAGACAAAGTTCAACCTTGTTTACAGATTTCACAGATCCTATCATACTATTTTGCATTTTTATTACTACCTTGTGTAACATGGAAATGCGACATAAGTGTATATCAAATCTGCCTTATTTATTTGCATAACTCTAGTTGAGTGTTGAACAAAGAATCTGGATTGTTCCAAACATCTGACAATTTCTCTGAAGCTCCATTTGATGGATCAGCAGTCATTGTATATCTCTAGCAATGAATGTAAAATTGGAATTTTAAATGTTATTTCCATATATGAGAAGAGAACATTATATTATCTGCTCCACCCAAAGCTTTAAAATCTCTGTTGGAGAAGTTATCAAATGCATTCTATTCAATTTCATATCCCCTATGATCACACAGCTGTGTGATATGATATCACCAAAATAACTTTTCAAGGAATGCAAACACCCTACACGTTAAAACTCAGAAAGCAGTAATAAATCTTAAGGATCCAATTTGCTACAGATGTTGGATATTACAGCAACACAGCTCTGAATATTGCCAGAAAAGCAGTACATGTGATGAAAGTGCAATTTCTAGTTTTCTAAACAGTTTCTGATTAGCTTTTTTAAAAAAGAGAACAAGCTGCATCTGTCAGCTGAAGACTTGTGTTTTAGTTAATCCTAAATTTTCTCCTCAGTATCTACAAACTTTTTGAGATCTCTCTCCATTCTTCAGTAAGTCTTACTGCTATTATAAATCAAGCAAATAATTTGGAGGGAACATTATGTTCCAATTTAGCTGACATAATAGATTCTTATTAGATTATACCTTTCTCTGACACATCATGTCCTAGCTGCTATTGCAAACAGGATACAGGACATTGGATTCACTCTACCATGATAGTTCCTCGGTCTTGTTTAAATATTGCTTGGTAATCCCTCAAAACTTACTTAAGCTACCAGGCAGTCCAACTGCACTCTTATCACAGAACATATGCTTACCTTCATAGACTGTTATCAACAGCTAGTAATGCCTCCCACTTGTTATTCTTCTGCATTTCGGAAGGGCCGTGTTAATTTTGTGTTTAAATGAAATAAAAGTGTTAGGCGAATATAAAGACTTGATGTAAACAAACGATGGTTCAGTGCCAAACTACTGACTGAATGAGAATGTTTTCCTTACATTCAGGTAATTACTTGTTTACAAGCAGTTAAGTATCAAGACATGAGCAAACTTGGTTTGCCATCTTGAAAGAACACAGCTGCGTTTACTTATGCCAAAATCACAGCATTTCCTAGAGCCTTTTTATTTAGGCAGTGTTTCAGGAAGAGAGTTAAAATTAAAAGTGGTCACGTCATGAAAGTCTGGGCCAAGCTGAGGGAAAAAAGATACAAGGGAAAAGATTTTAGGAGTCCAGATAGCTAACAAGGTCTTCCTTAGATAAAACTCTACCAAGGATGGGAGTTTTGGCTAAATACCTAATCTATATCTTGATTTCTGTATGTATCTGCATAATTGGGAATAGACATTTCTTGGAAATGATATGAGGTATTCACAGATTTGTACACAAACATACATGTTTATTTTCCTGTAAACCTAGGAACCATGTTGCTTTACTAGGATTGCTGAAATAGGCTTATTTTTACCTTCATCAGCCAACTTCAGGGTCATTTCCAGGAGGCAAGCAAACAGCAAGGGTTTCCAATCTTATCACCATTGCAGCACTTAAATATGAGGCACTAAAGTAGTTACATGATATTTAGAACCCAAGAATGGTATTTAGGCCAGAATCTTCTCCTGAAGGTACGTGTTTAAAAAAAAAAAAAAAAAAAAAAAAAAAAGAAAAAAGGATTGATGATGTTGCTGCCACTCACTTATTTTTATGTAAGAGACTTCAGCTCTGTTTAGGATTCAAACAGGTGATAGGAAATACAGATTTTGCAACCTTGCTAGAATAAGTAGAATCTCTCTCTGGACTATCAATATGAGGTGCTATTAGGGAAAGCATATAATCCTGGCCAGTATTCAGCCTACTCCCTTTACACTTCCCAACACTCACCACTGTTGTATTAGTGTTGGCTGAGGGCACATCCCGCCTATGTCTTCAGAGAACTGTCCAATTTCAGCATCACCTTCAGGAGTTGCACCTGCCAGTTTTGAGTTCATATGCACAGATTTATTCATTTTTCTCTTTAGAGACATTATTTAGCTTTAACTGAGTAATCTGGATTGAAAACTTTCTGGTTGAATGCAGCATGTTTTGAAACTTTGTTGGAATTCATAATAAAAATTTAGTCTCATTATCGGTGCACTGAGCCACTTACTTACTCCCACACACAAGTCAGATGCATGGCAAATCAGTTTGCAGAGATCATTTAATTACCAATGAGAGCACCTAGGCCAGTATATCCTAACTCTCACAAATGATCTGTAGTTTCAAGTGTTTATTCAGAAGAGAAGCATTTTGGAAGGTCGGAAGGGATCATTCATCAGAGGCTTAGAAATTGCTCCTCTCTCAATTTTACATACAGCAAAAGGATACAAAGTGATTTTCAAAAACTCGCATCAGATTTCATTATTTTTCTGAAGAGCTTTTTTTCCACAGAAAGATGCAGTTTTCCTTTAAATGATTTCTTAACTATTATATTCTTTCATATTGAATCTGCTATTGAACATAATTTTTCACAATCATCCTAGGACTGTGAATAAGAATAATTGTTTATTTACCGTGGCATTCAGAATTTGATTGCTTTTGTACTGCTACATTTTATTGCAATGTACAAAAATTCTCCCTCCCCTTCCCAAAATGAGAAAGAAGGCTACGCTCCATTAGGTTTTAAACATCCATGAGGTATCATAGTATTACCCTGAACACAAAGGGAATTTAATTTTCATCATTTTACTATAGGAAGTTCAGACTTATTCTATTTAGAAGTCTAGAGATATTTCTGTAATAATGACAAAGATGAGCTAAACCAGTTTCCCTTGCCTCCTCCACGTGCATCATACATGATGGCAAGGCATGTTCTGACAGGGCACATCAGGGAGCATCATGGAAGCCCCAAACTATAATAGTCATGTGGCATGTAGCATGGGGTGCCTCCAAGAAAGGCAGATGAGGGGCAGCATGTGCAGTTCCCACCCATCTACAGAGGGGCTGGGAGCCACCTGGCAAGAGGGAAGGAAGGAAAGATAAGCACCATGGCTGTCCCCCACTCTGGCACTACTTGCAGCAGAAAATTAGATTTTACTACAGTTTAACACTGGGCAAGTTTTGCCCAAAGGCTTCCTTTGTGTAACTGGTGGCATTGATTTTAACGTCATGATTCATTTATTGTGGCTCTCTTTGTAACTGAAAGATGCATTAAAAATGACTGCAGTCTGCTCAGCAGCCAACTTCAGAGATGTTGTGTCCCAAAAAGCTGCTACAAACAAAGACTTCTTGGCTTGGAGCAGATGTTTCAAATCTTCCCACCTCCCCAGGAAATATGGCCAGCTCAACACAGACTAGTGCAAATGCAAGTCTTTGTAAAGACAAAATTCCAGAATTAGCTCAGTTGTACCTTATTATTCCTCTATTTTCTACATATAGCTTGAAAAATGACTGGGGGTTGAAATCTTCCTTGCTCATTAAAAATAAATAAATAAATAAATAAATAAATAAATAAATAAATAAATAAATAAATAAATCTGAAGCCTAAGGAAAGCATTAGTGTAAGCATTATCTGTTCAGATATCCATCATTTCAGAGGCAGATACCGGAGAAAGGAAAAGAAAAAGAAAAAAGAAAAAAAGAAAAAAAAAAGAAAAAAAAAAAAAGAAAATAATAAAACCAAAAGATTTGAACTACTGACAACAATAATCCTTAAGAGAAACAATGACAAGGATCAAAAATGAAACAGGCATAGCAGAACCGGGGCAGAAGCAACTGAGGTTTGTCACTGAAGCCACTGTCGTGCTGCACAATGTAAATGGTGACAAAGTCGTGAAGAATTAGCAATGACGCAAGGCAAGTCTGTGCCCTGGTCTCACCTGCAGACATCGCACTGCTCTTGGTAAAAATCTGTCTTTGAACAGACAGCAGCATATACGGGCAAAATTTCTTGGCTGTGAGTCTGAGTATAAATTATTTGCAATGCACAGTCTCTGCTAAAATAACTTTGCACAACTCAGGTATTAGATAGCAAGCCCTCTAAAAATTTAGGCAGGAAATTGATAAGAAACTACAATATTAGCTGCTGTGAGTATGGTCTGAATATCTGCATAGCTTCCATAATGCTCTGCCATACGGCCCTAATGTAAAGTCTGTGGAAGTTTTCAGATACAGCCGCTCTATGGCTGGCTTGTCAGTGCTGATCAGCACTTCTGAGTACATATCTGCAGGTGCCAGGATTTCAGATGACCTGACCCTAAGAGCAATAAGCTCTAATCCTCAGGTAAATTTAAAGAGCCCAATTCCCTGCTGATTTAAAACAGGATTGAAGAGTCTCTCCAGCTCCAGACATTGACTAGTAAGGAATAGCAAGGGAAAAAAAAAAAAAAGAAATATTCCCTGCAGTAAGCACAGGCTCACCATTACCATCAATCAGTCTGAGGATCCTGAGCAGCTTTACACTCCCTATAGCAATTAGAAAGACACATCTGTGGTAAAGATAGGCATTTGCTGTTGAATTAAAGATGCTTAACCAGCTAGGCTCCAGCATCTGAGATTCTGCCTTTTTCTTCCCCTCTTCAAACAGCCCTAATAATGTAGATGCTATTTTCAAGGGTAGAAAATTCAAAGTATGGTTGCCTTGTAAAAAGAGTATCCCCATTTTCTTCATATTTTTATTCCCTCCCCTCAATTCAAGCTCATTAGTATTTCTACTACTGAAGTTTGAAACAACGTTAGTCAAAACATCTTTCCATAAAACTCCCCCCATTTTATCATTTATTTTACTGATTAGAACCAAATAGAGCATGAGCTACAAAGGAAGAACTTTTGCTCTTCATCTGCTGACAACAGGCAAACCAAGCATGGACCTGCTGGTTTACAAATATCTTTTGTCTGACTGACTTCAGACAGTCAGTCACATCCAAGCCTCCCTAAAAGTGAATTGAGGGGAAGAGATGTGTTTGGACAAAAATCTTGTTCCGGATCATTTAACCATTAAATTGAATGAAGAATTCAATTATTTGGTTGCACTGCATAGAAATATTTGGGCAGATCTTCACTGTCAAAAAAATGGACACAACTATCTCTTTTCTATTTTTGCTGCAGTTGCTGTAACATGAATGTACTGGCAGGAGCTTAGTAAAGGGATAATCACACAAATGAATAAGATACCTGGATGCACCTGGGCAGTCCAGACTGCTAGATTCTTGATTTTTTTTATTTATTTTTATTTATTTTTCCTGTTAGGTAATCCAGGTGAAAACTACTGATTACCTTTATGTGACACTAAGTGGGATAAAGTAGCATTGTTACTTCATGAACTACAACTAAGAACCAGGATAAAGCATTCAAACAGCATCAGACCTCACATATACAGTCAAGCTTACCAAAGCATCCATGTGGTTGCACTTTGACATGTCCAGGAGTTGTGTTTTTGTGGCTGCATATGTTCCAGTATTTGGTGTTTAAGAGTACCATTTATGTTTGTTTTTCTCTCCTAGGGAATGATAACAAAACATTCAGAAGGATGTTGTAACTGTTTAGTATTTTATTAGGAAAAAAAAGAAAAAGTGGAACACCTTTTGGAACCCAGCTGTTTGCAGTTTGCTCCTGATGCCCATTTTCCCCTGGAACAACTCTTTAAAAATGGCTATTTTTATAGCTTTGCTACTATTGGTAAGCATCTTTCTAGAGATTAACTAGAACAGAGGAACATAGTCTTGTTATTTGAAACAGCTGGGTCAGATGCCCTGCTATGTGGCTCTGCTACGACTTTGTATATTCATTGCCTCCAATTCCTCCAGATTCAAAATTTCATTAGCAATTCACTTACATGTTACTGGTCCCTTTAATTTTGACAGGACAATAAGCAAAACAAGTAGGAAGGTGTTGGAAATGTATCCTTGTGCCTTTTGACAGTGGCATCACTTAGCCATCTGTGCCGTGTTGACAATTGTTATTTGTATTCATTTGGTTTTCTGCTGCTTTAACATACATAATGCAAATATTGAAAAGTTGTTGCATGGCCATATTCACATCCGTATTTGTTATTTTATGTCAAAAAATAAGACCAGTGACCAGCTTGTAATTGTGTTGAGCTGAAGGCTGTAGGGTGACAGGCAGTGATGATGATGACAAAGCTGAGAAGATACACTTGAATTTAGGTGACTTGAAGACACTAGCAGAAACTGGCAAATAATTTGTTTCATCAGCCTAACTGAAAAACATCACCTATATTGAAATCTTTCATGTCAGAAATGGACATGCTAAGGCATATTAAGTCTTGCTGTTTTCTACCTGTAACAAGGCATCGTGTCTGCTGTTGCTCCTGTACCAGTAGATCAGATGCAGAAACTGCACAGAGAAAATTGCCCATACAATTATGACTGACATGACTGAACATTTGAAGATCAGTGTGTGGCTGGTTGCATGACTGGACTCAGTCTTCTTAGCACTTGTTCGAATGAAGGCAGAAGTGTTTGGGTTAGCTGTGCATCACTTACAGGGAACAAAGAGTTGCATGCCATCTTACACCATTCAGATACTACTCACAGGCTGCTGGACAAGGGTCTGAAGAAGGTAATGTTTCCAAGATGACTGGCCTAGCAGTTGGGACACTGACACAGAATCAGAAGCTGGCTCATTATTATTGATTCAGATACATTGATTCAAATGTATTTATCCAAATACAAACTACTATTGCATAAGATTAAATGGTAACCAACATTAACAGGTTCATTTGGATATTTTGTCCCCTGAAGGGAGAGATGATCCCCCAAGAAAGAAAGAAAGAAAGAAAAAAAAGAAAGAAAACCTGTTATTCTACTCAACTTCATTGATAGATTGCAAGGGGAAAAAACAACATTCTCTTCTTAACATCTCTTAACACACTGCTCAGCAGCCAAGTGCATTGTGGAGCTGAGACCCAGAACACATGTCTAGCAGAGACCTGACACTGTTCATTTCCTCATATCAGGATGCCCCTGCCAAGTAAGTTACCCCTTGAAGTAAAAAACAACTTCAAAAGAGAACACTGTCTCTTGGGTCGTGTTTCACCAAATACTTGACATCAATGCACGCAAGTTCCCCAGGCTCTGAAGATTTCCTAACCTTTCTGGTTTTAAAGCTTTCTATTAAACAACACTTCAGGAAGTGAGAATCTACTTTCAAGTGGCAGTGCAGTTTCTAGGGTGCTGTGCTGCAATTTAATAGTTCCAAGTACTAGCTTGAATTTTAAAGCTTGCTTTTATCAGTTTTAACAGCATTTTCTATGAGACTATTTCACTAAAGATACTCCATGCTTGCTGTTACACAAAGAATCACACTTTTGAGAACACTTAAAGATCACAATCAAATCATGATTGGCTGATATACTCCCAGTAGCTGTACCAAGTCTAGCAAAAAAAAATAAATCCAAACAAATAAACCACCACCAAAACAAAAACAAAGAAACCAAAAAAACAGATTATGTAAGATTTTATGATTAGCAGAAGTAACCTTACAATAATACCAATTTTGGAGACCAGGCATAACCATTCAGGGCCAATATATGTAGCTTCTCCAGCAAGTGTTGGCATACCGAGTCTTCCCTGAGGGTTTTTGTTGTTGTGTGGACAACTCCAACCAGCCTTTGCTTAGCTGTGTTTAATCTATTTTCTTTCATCCAGCTTTTCAATTATAACAACATTTTTATCTTAATGCTTTCTTCATGATTTTGTTTAGGTACCAGAATTCAGCTTCTCTCTTCCTATTTCTATGCTTTCTTTTAATTAAAGCATCCTTTGTTGCTTTGTTGTTTTTCTTTTTTAGCTTCTATGTTTTCATGGCAAGCGCCCCCTCAGCAAGGCTCACTGTGAGTTTTACTTCACCTGATTTCCTTCCCAGCACTCCCGAACTGTTTATCTGCTTCCTTTTTGAAATCACATGGGAATTGCACTGGCTGAGTAATGTGTGTGCAGGCAGAACATCACAGGAGCCCTTAGACTCATTGTCTTTCTGAAATCATATACGAACATGCATTTCCCATCAGGGAAACCCATATAGAAATGCAAGGCTGCTTCTAGCTACACAGCCAAATTGACAGCTCTAATGCTGGCTGAAGTGTCCAGCAGAAAAGAAATAATATGGGAATGAACAGAAAGGACTTCTGGCCTCTACTCAGTTCTCTCCATTGGTGCTACCCATCCCACTTCTCCAAAGCCCCTCCTATTGCCCTCCATTTCTCATTCCTGGTATGCAGAACTGGCTTCATCCGTGTTCCCTGCACATCACCCATGAATATTTCATCAGGTTCCTGGGATTCCTTCCCCAGGGACAGTGGCAAATGGATCCCCATGGCCCAACGTTGTTCCCACCATTTCATGCAGCCTCCCTCGTCAGCTGAAAAATTGATCCTCTGCTAAAACTGAGCTTCCTGTGAAGGGAGTCCAACAGTATTCATTTCAGGTTGTGTGGAAATAAAAACATAACTCAGAAATACACATTTCCAAAGCTTTCCCTCTTGGAAGAAGTAAACTAAGCTATTTTGACAGTTTCAGTCAAAACAGACATTCCCCATCCATAATTGAAAGGGGGATTTAGGTTTGCTGGACTGCCCAAAGTGCTAGCTCTGTTGCTTGTCAGTGCAGTGGTGCTGGGCAGTAGCACTTAGCTTTGTCAGAGCAGGCACCTGGGAGAGCCCATGACACCAGCTGCCCAGCCAGCCTGCCCCTGGTCACACAGGGTTTTGTGTAACATACCACACTCAATACAAGAAAAATATTTACCATGATTGTATTTACAAGGGGTCTGGCTCCCAGGAGAGAGTGAAAGCCTAAAGACCACATCAGGAATGAAATAAAGCACAGTGTTTTGTTGTTGTTGTTGGTGGTGTTTTTTTTTTGTTGTTGTTTGTTTGTTTGTTTGTTTGTTTGTTTTTTCAATTGCATGCAGAAAGTCTGAAGCCACACAAAAACACTCTTTTGTTGGGGTCAGTGGCCACAAGAGTCACTTGAAGCTTTCTGATGAAAGGGAGGATAAATGGTATTTGAACAAAAGCACCGGTTTCCACCAGAAAGCTGCTGTGGTTGCAGCAGGCCCCACAGAGCTGGAGATGCTGGGGCTGCCTGCCAGGAGGTCTCTTCCTCTCCCTGCTCCTGTCTCATTTGCTCCATCCCTGTAGTGCTGCTGCATCAGTGGCTGCGTGTGGCTGGCTTTTCAGAGCAGCAGGGGGTAGACATAAAAATATATAAGATGCTTTTACGGCTTTCCGGCAGGCAGGGTGCGTGCGGTTTGGGAGCTGGTGCAGTGATGGCACAAAGTGCAGCAGCCTCACACAGAGAGGTGAGCACAGTGGGGGCCGTGCTATGGGGTGGGAGCAGGGAGATGCAGTGGACTGGAGACAGATGGAGAAAAGCAGAAAATCCAGCAGCATGAACTGGGAGAGCAGGTGGCCCACAGTTTCTACTGCATGTGCTACCTGGGTCCCCAGCACACTGAAATACGTATTTTACTGAAGCACATAGCTGGCTGGTTTGGCAGCCTCGTCTGGTTATATTCACTGCTTAACCTTCCCCTCAAGTCTCAGTATTTATCCTCCTAGCCAGCCACACCAGTAACAGTCCACTGAAACGAACAGCTTTGGGTTTTCTCTACTTGCCCTGCTTAAGGTTTGGCTCCAGCACT
This sequence comes from Aythya marila, assembly GCF_965140915.1. NCBI lineage: Eukaryota > Metazoa > Chordata > Aves > Anseriformes > Anatidae > Aythya > Aythya marila. The sequence goes on along the minus strand of NC_139045.1, from coordinate 31,133,472 downwards.
CGTTTTCCATGGGAACTTGCATCATCTGATCTCGTGAGGCACAGCAGTCTGATGCTGCTGGTGTCCCTCGTCTGTCCTCACGAAACCATGCTGCACTAAGAGCCAGTGTCCAGGCAGTGGGTTTTCTCCTAGAGATGTGTCATGTTGGGCACTAATGACATTTCTAGAATTTGAGGCTTAGAGCATCTTTCAGCTCATGCTGGGGTGGCTGCTGAGCACTGTTCAGCATCTCCGTAGCTCTTCAACACATGGTAGTATGAATATCTGAAACACAAGTTCCTGCTCTTCTCACTAACCATGAACTGCATGGTGGGGGTGCAGTGAGTGAAGCTGGCAGGACCTGAAGCCTCGGTGATGATCTTTGCACAATGAAAATTCTGTAAGAAAACCAGCAATGCTGGCAGGAGATGATGCAGGTCCAGGAATTAAGAAGCTGTGTTTTCTGAGCCCTGATTTGGTTGAGGAACCACATTTGTCTAACATGAGGGATAATAATTCTTACCTGAGAGGATCTCTTTAATTATTACCTTGTGCATGTGTCGTGCTGTACATGAATACCAAGCGTACATGAATACACCAAGATTTATTCTGGTATGGCTGGACATGAATATAAGTGAAATCTCTGGGAAGTTCAGGCAATTAACACCTTAAAATCTTTGCTTTACAGAGATGTAGTTCAGTATTTATAAGACAGGGCGGATCTGTCCTTGAGGTGCTGGGATTTCAAGTGTGGCCATAACAACAATCCTTGCTTTTTCCCTTAAGTATTCTTAAAACCATTCAGGGGCAATCTTGGCCTCATACAAGAGCAATGAAGATACATGTCCTAATTCTTGGCTGCATGCTCTGCTAAAGATGAGTAAGACTCAGATATTGAAGTGTTTTATTGTGGCAAAAAAATAATCCCTTTTTAAAAAACAAATATTTAAAGTGATGCAAACAGAGCCTTACCAGCCATGACTATAATAGGTCCTGCCCACAGTAAATCCTGTTCCAGCACGTGTGGGAAGAAGCTTGTTCAGAGGGATTTTCCCACACCTTGGAAGCTTGGGAAAGACACATTCAGCCTATAATAAAGTATGAAACCCATACAAACCCCCTCTGTCCTGTCTTGTCCTTGCTCTTTTTTTTACCCAATCAGTGGAGAGACAGTGCCCAAGCTTGGGGTGCCATTGCAGTGTGTTGGCATGGCCCCACATTGCACACACACGGTTAAATTACCCCTGCTCATTCTTTTATGAATGCCTTATCCAGTGTGATTATTTACCACAAGTATCTGCATAAGAAAAGGTGAAAGTGAATCATAAAGAGCATAGCTTAAAGGACATTTAACTTGCAAATCACTAGGTAGGCTTTGTGAAACACCGAGAGTGCAGTTGGTACATTGCCTTGAGCTGTTACTCCTGCTGCTATCACCTGTCATTGCCCTGGTACTATTTGCACATAACCTCTCTTTCAAGTAATACTTGGTAAGCCAAAAAAGATAGCTTGCACTTGAAAATCAGGTGTCATTATTGTGTGCCCCTGCTCTGGATAGGTTACAAATACATAGCCATTTGCAAAGAGCATTTCTCTAATGCATTCTTCCCACATTTTATTGATTCACATGAGGAATAGAAACTTTAAGCAGAATGCCATCTTTGCTGCAGTGAAAGTTAACAGCTTGGTGCACTACCATCTGTTTAAGGGAAAAATAAGTATCAAGCTGATGTTAGGGTTTAATACTATAATGATACTTTACATTGTGTGCCAGTTCTGAAGGCAGAGTCATTTTTTGAGTAGATTGATCTCTTTTGGAGGTGCTGTAGGGCAGCAAGAATGGACAGAATTATTCAGTGTCTTTAGCAGGAAAGACAGGAAATATGTTACATGGGGGGGGAAAAAAAAAAAAAAAAAAAAAAAGACAAAGGATGCTTGACAACATAGTCAGCAGAAAAGTCAAGGAAAACAGTGAGCACCTTGCCTCTGGCTGCTGAAGGTGAGATAGCAAGCAAGGGCAGTAACTGGTGAAGTGTAAAATCAGACTGCCAGGAGCTGTGGATGCCACTGTACCATGGCTGCTGGTCCGAAACTTCTGCTGCCTGCCTAAGACCATACTCTTTCTGCTGGAGCTTTTGTCTAAATCTACCTGCTTCCTGGAAGAAGGAGTGTTCTGTGGCAAGTACAGAGGTCCCTTCCAGCCCCTACAATTCTGTGGCAAGTCCTCTTTCCCTTCTGCTTGCGCAGTACCCAGCACCATGTTCATAACCACTAATGTTCCTGCAAATGGTAAATTTAATAATGACAGTACTGATCGCTTTCACTTTCTCACTGGTATTGTCTCTTTGACCATGACAGCCAAAAATATGTTTAAATAAAAGCTTGACTGTTTTCATTTAGCTCCCTGACCTTTTGCAATTGAAGTCTCTCCTGCTCCCGTCTCAATCAAGGATGACATTCTCCTTCAGTGGTAGATGATTCAAGCAATAAAAATCATATCAACAAGGCTTTACTTAGACACAAGGCAAACCTGGGAAGTTTAGAAAGCTATCTGCAGGGGTTAGTCATGGGCTGAGATTGCTGCTGCTCACATTTTGCCTACAGCTGTCAGTGAAAAGATATTTGTGGCATAGGGAGGGAAGAGTGGATGCCATCCTGCACATGTCAGGGAGCAGAACCTGCAATGACCAGCTCTCCCAGCAGCTCTTTGGGATGGGAGCAATCATCCTGCCCACCCGCAGGTTTCACAGCCATAGTCTGGTAGACTGGGTGCTACATCACCTTTGCACATTCTCGGTGTAACTCAGAAGCACTAAGAAGCTTGTAGGAATTTTTGGAAGATAATTTTATTGATTTTTTAATCCAAAATATGATTTATTCTCCAAAGTTCTTCAGATGTTTTTTCAAGAAAGTGAAATAGACCAAGGATAGTTTGAATATTTTTCCTCCAATTTTTTTCCCCTGCTGTTTTTCCATATTTTTTTTGTTGTAGAGCAGTATATGGGGAAGGCTCACCAGTGTCATCCACACAGTTAAAATGTGCAAAAAATTTAAATTTAAAATCCACCAGGGTATTATTGTTATATGTTACCCTTGGGCACTGAAACAGTTAAACAGCGGAACATCCTATTTCACTTGTTGGGAGGTAATGATGCTTGAAAACAATGTTAGCCTTGTATCATTTTTTATCATCAAGGGCCGGGCATCCCAGTTTATATTCATAAAAATGAATATATACTCATTTTATATTTCTCTGCATGAAAAATGATTAACCTATAATGGAAGTTCTCTCTTGTTCTTTAAATGAAGAATTGATGAAAAAAACTTTCCACTGTTTTAGCCAGAATTTAGCCAGAAATAAAAGCATTACAGTCTATTCATAAAAGAAGTAGAAAAGGAAAATGCTTTGCAATATTAAGGGCTTTTCATCTGTTATGAGCGTAGGTGCTAAAATTATGTGTTATGTTGAAAATACAGCTTAACTGTCTGCATACAGTCTGATAATATGAACAAACTTCTCCACACCCCAGGCTGAAACAATGAGGTCAGTTTTGCTATTACTGATTAGCCATTAAAGTCTAACCAAGATAACTTACTGGTATTTGAGAAATTGTTCTTTAAAACCAACAGTTCAGTAGAAACCTGCAGGTGGAACAACTATAAGTAGCATTTGATGGTGTTGATGACCTGAGAGAAGCTTGTGAGTAGAGCTTAGCTTTTGTATGTTGACAGGAATGAAGTAGTTTGGGTTGTGAACGTTGCTGGCAGCCTTGGTTGCAATGGCTGAGACTGGGAAGCTCTCAGTCCTGCAAGAAGGGAACAAGACAAACAGCAGAACCACAGCCTTGGTCTTCAGGAGAGCAGATGATGGCTTGTTCAGGGAGCTGTTGGGCAGGATCTCACAGGGGACTGCCCTGGACAGCATTATGAAGTTTGCAATGCCACACAAAGCAAGACTTGTCCTCTGAAAACCAGGCACATTAGGGAACATTTTGATATAGCAGTGAAAAAGCTAGACAGTGTTTTAGTCATACTCAGGTGACTCAGTTCAACACACAAACAACTGAGCGAGATATAGCAGTCCTGGGTACACAAACCAGGTAAGAGATGTTCTAATGGCCTTATATTTTGTGAATATGAAACAAACAAAAAAAAAGTATCACAGAGACCTGTGCAGAGTCTTTCTTACCCAGAAAAGGAAATTGAACAGAAAATTATTTATCCTTAATGTCACCTTATCTCCTCGTTTAGTTGATGTATCTAAATCTCCCCCTGCTGAGACAGTTTCTGAGAAAGAGGGGTACGGTGTTTTGTTACCTGTCAACATATTGCCTGGACAGCTCCTGGTGGATAAGGGATTCCATTTTTGGAGGTCTTGATGTAGTGCATAAAATTTTTAAATTTGCTTAATTAGGCCATCAACCTGTCCCTTTTAGTGTACCAGTGCAACAACTTAATGACTGAATAAAATACTTTGGGAAAAAATAAGAGACTGTTCGTCTTCCATGTCATTACTTGGAATCCCTTGCACTCCTTAAATGTCTATTTTCATGGGTGTGGCAGCAAGCAGAAGTGAGTGTCCATGAACCAAAGGAGAGGGCTGTACTATCAGAAGCTATAACTTGAGTGGGATATAATTCCCAGGCTGTCATATGAACAATGGTGAAAGAATATGTTGTGCTTAGGGATAGTTTCTAGTTCACTTACATGCATAACAGCTTTAAATAAGATTTTATATCCACAGATCACATGAAAACATTGATTCCATTATATTAAAATATATTTTATTAATAAATATTTCCCCTCTGTAAACATAACAGGATTTACAAATAAATACACATACGTTTTTATAAGTTACTGTACATGTGTACACCTCAGCTCCAATTTTTTATACATCATGCATTAACCTGTCCAAAGTTTTACAATGCAAGATTAGACAAAGCTTGCAAAATTTTATTATAAAAGTCGAACACAGAGTTTACCAACTGTTTTTTCCATGTGTGTCTTTAGATCTTCAGCATTTTTATCTCATTGAAAAGCTGTGAATTTATATGAGTTTTTGGTATATCACTCCTTTGCAGGATGTCACCAACATCTTCCCACTTATATCTTCTGTCAAAATTTTCTATCCAATCATCTAAAAGCTTAAAGTGAGTAACAGTGCAGTATTCAGATTAGCAATAGGCATGTGATATACCTTTTTCCAGCTCTGCTGCTACCTCTAACAGTCTTTTTATTTGCATCCCTTAACTGTAAGCCTGTCAGCACAGGGACTTACCTTACTTGCTCTAGCTGTACACTGCAGAAATAAAGATCTAGATGATTCAGCATGCCAAGTTTCACACAGGCTGCATGCTTTGTCTCAGTCTCTCCTGATTATAGCTGCACAGCAAAATTTCCTGTCTCCTATACATTTCATTTTCCCATGAAATTACAGCGCTATGGTTTCTTTACTAAACCTGAACTCAAGGCTCCTAGTGCTAAAAGCCTTGCAGGCAATGCACATCACTGCTCCAGCCTAAGTGCCTGAATTTGTTCCTCTCCCCAACCCCACCCCTAAAAATTTGGGTGGGCTAATTTGAGCTGGCAGTTCTGTCGTATTCTGGCTGTGCTTTAATTCTGTTATGTCTCCTGCTGGTATATGTAATTTTACCCTGCCTCTTGGATTGTCCACTGAAGCTGCTCTGGCTGTGCATGTTCACAACTTCTTCAACGCTTCTGTGAGCACTGAACTTTTGCTTTCTCTCTGGATACTAACACAGTCATTATCACACCGCTACTGCTGGAAAAAAATGCCTGACCTGCCACAAGGTAGCAGGAAGCAAGTGGTAGGTACCAGCAGAGACCTGCTAAAAAATTGCAAACCACAGCAGGGCTACCATGAATGAGGTGCCAGCAAGGCAACTGGAAGTCAAGATGTGCAGTGTAAAATATGAGTCAATGTACTCAAAACCTGGGGTAAAGATACACCCTAATCTAAAAGAAACCATATCAAACCTGCAACCACTCCTCACAATGGATCAAGTGTGCTGGATTTGCATACAGACAAATCATCTGACAGATCACAACTATTAGCGAAACCTCATAATTGTTCTCAGGATTAGCAAATACTTCTTCACAAAGTGAATAGATGATTTGCAACAGAAAACTGTGCATCTTATAAGCCTTCCTTTACCCTTATTTACTGAGAGAAATTAGGTTAATGACGATAACTACTCCACTACCGACTGTTCGAACATATTTCTATTTCTGTCGAACTTTGACAAAGCTCTGAATTATGCATTCACAAAACAAGAGTGCATACTAACAAGGATGAACAGAACCATATTCAACCATAAGGAAAGGAGATATCCTTATGAATTTCACTTTTACATATACACCAACAATAAATTTCACCTACAAAGGATTATGGCAATAGAATAGTTATGGCCAAAACAAATGCATTTAAATCATCAGTGGCTCTCACTAAAATGTAACAAACAAGCAAACAATGTCAGGAACTGAAGAAGTTCCTCTGCTTGACAGTCTTGTGTTTTTTCTCTTCTGAGAAGATGCCCCAGCATTAAATGAAATACAGAATTAATGAGTATCTCAGTAATTTATAAACAGAATAAGAGTGTAAAAGTGCAAGTTTACTTCTCAAATGCTCCTTCCCAAGGAGGTTGTCAGTCTAAACAAATGCAAGATTTTCATTTGAGAAAATACGTTTATAATTTATGAACTAGGGTTTTTTGTTGGTTTTCTTTTTCTGAATACTCACTTGAGGAACAAATCTGACATGATTATTAAAATTAAAGTTAAAAAACACGTAAGTAACAGCCTGAGTTTAGACAGCAGGCAAATAAGAGATGTGAAGATCTCTAAAGATCTCTAGTCTTCCCATTGATTCCAAAATAGTGAGGCAAATAGCCATGGGAAAAAAACACAAAAACAAACCAAAACAAAAACTGAAGTAGTTTTAATAACTTTCTACAGCAACTGGCTCATTAGCGATGATGAAAATGTGTTTGGGAGGGATTTATTTGATCATGGAAAAACAACAACAGAAGTCTTTTAATTAAGTTCCAGAAAAGTCATTTTCAGTGCCTAAGATTGCCTCAGAAGAGCACCACTGTTCTGCCCGTGCAGTTTTTATGTAAGATTTTGAGTGAACTACAAAACATGCTTCTAAAATAGCTGTTTCCTGTAGGAAACAGGAAATAGATGGAATGTATATGAATACCTGAAACAGAATTAACAGCTACAGTCTCAGCCCTGGATCATTTTACATTTCACCAGTTCCAGTTCTTTTTTACCATCCCATAGCAAGCTGGGTTTGGCCCCATGAAAGGCTGTTTATCCATGTTGCACTTTTAATTTAAAAGCTATTTTTATATTTCACAGTGTAACATAATCAAAGGGTTAAATGTGTTCTCTGCAGCTCATCTCTTAATGCATGAAAACATCTCCCCACCATACTGCTTAGCTTTGTCTTTGCTCTACCTCAAAACAGCTAACATCTCCTTCCCCATCCTCCTCCTGCCTTCACCCCACAGTTCTTCCACGCTTAACTCCCCAGTCCCATCTTCCTCATGGCAGGAGCGTTCTTGATCATGTACTTTCTTCACAAATACACTCTTACCTACCACATAAGAACAAGAGCTGCTTTTGCCTCTCCACTACCCATTTGAAACTGGTCTTGCAGATAAAGGGAGAGAAGCATTTCAAACACATCATCTAGCATTACTGTCCTTTCATCCTGCACATACAGTTTAGCTCCCTTGCTTGTACGTTCCCTTTTATTGCATTGTTTATCACCTGTTCATCATCTTTTAATGGTTTATAAATAGATTGTCTCTAAAACATTTCTGAAGGCAAACACTTTAGTCCTTCCTTCTTTTTTTTCCTGATTCTGAATATGCACAGTTGCAACTGACCACTCATTTTGAGCAATTACTGTCATTACTCATGCTGAATAGTAATAAGGCCTAATAACTTAAATACAACCATTCTGCTAAATAAACTGCTACTCATCGTGTGAAAAAAAAATACCAGAGTACAGTCTCACGTATCCTAAATGGAGACTTCCACAAAAAAAGGAATGAAGGAACATAGTATTTAGCAAGACTAAGTTAAATGCAGAATTACAAAAAATAGTGCATTTGCTAAAGCACTGGAAAAGGACAACCAATCTCCAGAGATCGTATTAACTAAAAAGAAAGGATGCAACTTCTATTACTGATTCAGTGAAAAGCAGATGTTATTGAAATAAATGACTATTCACTGTCAGAAATTTGCAAACGATCTTTTCTCACAGAATGCAATAGACCGCTCAGTAATTCCTTGAATACATGACTTTACCAGGTGGACTCCAGGGAGAACGCACTTCATCCCCACAGGCAGCCTGGAGCTTCTTTTGCTTCCTCTCAAGCTGCTCTCTCCTCTCTGTCTTTTTCTAAGGAAGAAAAAAATGTTGTGTCAAAAAAAGAACTCTACCAATGGAAAAGTCAGAATTATTGCTACACCTTTCTTGGATAAAATGAGAAGTTAACACACAATAGAGATTTGCCTTTTGGAGCTTAGCACATCCCGTTTAGGGATTCAGTCATGCACATTGCACAATGCAACACAGAGGCTGCACACTTGATGTCGCTTACAATTAAGGTGACAGTCTCAAGGATGAGCTGGCTTTGTGCACTAGCTAAACAAAAAATGCAACAGAAAGCCTAGTGGATTAGGTATTGTATTTGTCTTGCATGTATTAGTCTCAATATTTCTTTTAAAAGGATACTTACACAGTGCTAAATATCTCTCATTACATTAATTTTGATGCATCTGTGTAACTTTCTGTACTTATTAAATCACACTTGCCATGAGCTAATCTAGGAAGTAAACAATTATAAACAAACCTCCATCCATTTTATAAACATTGTAAGGTTCTGATGATATTTTCTATTGTTTCAAACAGCAGTGGTGAGTTAGGATGATGAAGGATGAGCAATACTTGCAACGGTATTTTTGTGCCCGATTAAAAATAATAGTAAATAATTGCTAATTAGTTTCTGAATAGTAGGTCTCTTGAATATCATTAGTTAATGTCTTATATTGTTCTGTTCTACATAAAATAAGTGTTCTTCTTTGTAAAGATACCTGTCATTTCATTGTTGTCGAGACCAAAAATTTAAGAGTGCATCTACCTTGGCAATTTAGTATACTGGGGAGTTCTTTACAGGTGCAAATTTTCCTTTTATCACACTCGTAGGTTTGTGGAGTATGCATGAGCACACCACTTCCTGGCTTAAGGAATATTTCCCTCTTGGTGGAACAAAGGTTGACATTATGAATCAGAACATCACTTAGGAGTGTCCCATTAGACAGGTGGATAAAAAGGTCCTCGAGCTGTTGGCTTTCTAGCACACAAACAGCGCATGCCTAGGAACAGCAGATGGCATACACACCATTAGTAATAAAGATGCACTGTGGATATGCAGGCTTAAAATCTTAATCAATTTGCCAAATCCAACCTTGGTTCTTTCCTCTGTTGCAACCTATCAGCCAGTATTTTGAAGCACCATCAAAGCTTAATATTTTCACATGTGAACTACATTGCTGTGGAAGTACTGCTCCTTGAAGATAGCTCTAAGTGGCACTCTTAGAAAACCCACGACCCCATCCCTCTGAGGGACACTGCAAGATCCCATGATCCTGGCAGAGTCTTTCTGTTATTCATAATTGAGAAGAGAAATAGTGATGTTACTGCAGCTAAAGGAAGAGACTAGCAAACGGTGGTAGAGGAGTTATTGTAAAAGAGCTTGAGAGGAATTTTTCCTTATTTTATACATATACACCATTCAAACTTACTAAACGCTAGCTACAATTGTGACATGTACAAAAATGTAAGAGTACAACTAAAACATCAGCCCTATCACTATGTTTTTAAACAAAGACCTGAATGCCTTTGTTAACATAAAGACACAATTCAGTTAGGAATATCTATCTGGTCTGGCTAAATCAATGATTTCATGTTTTTACTAGTAAAGCTGATTATAAGCAAGGCAAGGTTTGCATGGAGAAGTAATGCCCTTTACTAAAACAAGTGATACAGAACTGCCAGTCTGCTAAATAATATTCTCTCTCTGTACAAGCTCTATCTTCCTGGGTTATAAGGGATAATTGAGATAAACTGGGCTCAAGTAGCACCATAAGATTCTGACTCCTCTGTCTAGAACAAATTCAAGATGCATTTCAGAGATTCTTAAAGGGAACTGCTTAGCGCCCTAAAGAGAAATGAATCTGCATTATCAGTGATATTTCTCAAAAAAAGATGAAAATATATGTGAGCTTTGGAAGAATATTCTCTATAATGGAAGAATATTCTTTATAATGGAACATGTATGATTCATGCTCCTGTTTGGTGTATTTGCACATATCCTGCATATGTACTTTTACAAACATTTAATCTTATTCTACCAATCTTAGAATCTGGATCTGTATTTGACATTCAAAGAGACATTAGAACACGTAATTGGAAATTCATTAAAAATAATACTTATTGTAGCAGTAGTGGCAATTACATGAGAAATAATGTCTTAAAAGTATGCATATTTCATGTTTATAAAGCACTCTTTACTGAATACACGTTGCACAACCGATTCATGTAGGAAAATGCCAAACCAAAGGTGAAGCATACGCACACCCAGGAAGGGACTTAAGGTTGGTTTGGATTTTTTAAATCACGTCTCTATTTTATATACTTGGATTTGAAGATCCCATGTTCATGACTGAATCTTGATGCTAAGCAGAGTCTTGGGTTAAGTTAGCTGCTTGTTTTTTCTAAAAATAAATTTGACAGGAAGCCTTGCTGACTTCTTCCCTGCCTTCAACACACACCATGCTTTTTATGTTCTCATCCTGGCCACAGTTCACATCTTCACAAGACATAATAAGTGATATAAATCTTCCCTAATACAATAAATAAAAGGTTATTTGCACTAATGAGAGAAGAGCAAAAGAAATATTGCAAGATGAAAACTAGAACTACAGTTTGTCATACAGCAGATGAAGTTGATTGGATTGATTTCTCTGTTTAAATTTTTTCACTCAATAGCCTGGTAAGAGGAATACATTTTTCACTTACAAAATTCTGGGAAGATCAGGTTTGTTAGCAGTATGACTGTCACATAATAACTGAATTTTAGATAGTACAGAGGACTTACAACATTTTAATATTATTCCTCTAACAGCCATATTTCAAACATATTGCAATACCAGGAGATTAAGATTCTAATATAGAAAGTATTTTCAGATAGATCTTATTAAACCACATGAAATGAATAACTCATATTAGCTGTTTGTAACCAAGAAAGCCAACAATTCTATTAAACTCATCCAGTACAATAACACTTCTTGCTGTTTTTTAACAGTGTTAGAATGCCAAAAATAGGTGTTGAGCACACTCAACCTCAAGGTAAAATTTCAAACTTCTTCTAGGAATCATAACCTTACTGTATTGATTTTCAAGAACTGTAAGTCTGAAAGAATGCACAGAGCAGCACTACTTCTCAACAATTCAACTAGGTTAACCAAGTACAATGGAGAACATAACACATTTAGGATACTCACTTTTTTCTAGGTTCTTACAAAAAAACATTTAATGATTAACATCTAAAAAATCCATCATAATAAACTTTCTACATGATTCTCCTGTATGTTCCACTTCTCAGACTAGGTGCATGTCAATGACAAATGTCAGATACTGGTCATAAAAGTAAAAAGTACTAAGTAAAAGCAATCATTTAATCAAGAAATACATCTAGATTGGCTTGAAGAGTACTTGATGAGTAGTAAGAGGCAAATATTATGAAAGAAATAAAATGAAAAAAAATAATCAGAAGCTTAATCTTTCTCAGCAATACTAAAGTATCTCAGCCCAAGATTATCCTTTTTATGTTAGTATTCTACACGTTAATAGCCTTTTTCAGGGCATTCATTTTCATGCCTTAAAAATGAATCTTCTCTTTTAAACTGTGTTATCAAAGATCGAAACAATGTCCTCTAAAAGTATCTGTAACAGAATTTTCATTAACATAAGAGCAGAATGTTTCTTATAGAACTTACAAGGAGGTTTTAAAACTTCTGCTTTACCCATGCATTATGATCAACACTTGGTTCAGGAAATTTGAGGATGAATTCACACATTTATTTCTGCTGAACTGCTAATGAACAAAAGATAATAGAATACTTCCCACTATATTACTCTTATTTTATTTCCCTTCAAACAAAAATCCCCTTATTTTAAAGAATACATTTAAGACTCTCAAAATCCTGCCCTCCTAGATTTGACAACAGTTTATCTATCTGCATGCAAACATCATCTGCACTCTCTTGATAATAAATTGATAACTTTACAAGTGTTTCTCTCTGCAGTTCATTGAAGGTGTGTATTTTCTCTGTTACTATACAAAGTGAAATATTATTCCAGCCAAGGAACATAAGGAACAGAGTCATTGCTGATATGCTATTTGAAATAAAGGTGTGTTAGCTGCAAAGCAAACAGAACAATCTCATCTATCACCAGAGAAAAAAAGCAGAAAATCTACCTGAAACTCTTGAAAAGACTTGTATATTTTTTTATAGTCTACCAATGGTTTAAATGAGCATGTGTAAGGATCTCAAGCCAGCTGAGTTACAGGATCCTATTCTTATGAATGGTAACAGAGCCCTTATGTACCGGATGTATGCCAGAAATCACAAGGAAGAGAGACAATGGAAGAAATGCTCTCAAACTAAGAAAACTTTGGAAGTCAACATGATGAATGACCGTGGCATAGGCTGAGGATGGAAAATGCAGATTTTTCTTTAACTAGCAAGTCACACATATTTAAGAAAGCATATGCAAAGAATATTAGCAATCTCTGCTCTAGTTTGTCTTTCTATTGCAAGGAAAAAAATATTGCCTTATTGTTGGGACTGGACTACCAGATTAGTTTACTGCTTAACAACTACGAATAAAACATGCTGTCATAGGGAAAATATAATTGGCAGCATTAGAATTTTGCCCTTTCTAGTCAATAAAAATAATCTTAAACCTCAGTGTAACTGCTTTTATCAATTTAAGGATTCCCCACTCTAAATGTTGCCTTGAAGGCAAATGCCTACACTGCTTCAGCTGGCAGTGCTGCTAGGTTTTGCTGGTTTTGTGCTGTACTGAGCTGGCAATTCAGAGACGGCTTCTCCTGACAAGGAATGGAAGAAAAGACTATGAAATTCAAAACTCTAAGTCATGTAGGTAGGAAGAATATATTTTCCATGTAAGCTAAAGATCAAGCACACCATCCTTTATCATTTTGTTCAAGAGTATCTGAGGACTAGCTATGTAATACTGCCATCATCTGGCCCCTTGTAACAGCATGAAACAGCAAGAATATTACATTACCATATACAAGTATTCACACTCATTACTACATTATTTTTTTTTTTTTACATAGCAAAAAAAAAAAGTTACCAGCCATCTTTCATATTCTTCAATAGCCTTTTTATCTTTTTCATCCTTCTTTGTCTGTTGTATTTCTTGCTTTCTTCTCTCTAGGATTTTTTCTGCCTTCTTTTGTTTTATATATTCTTCCTTTTTTTCATTCCTGTATAGTGAAAAAGAAGAATAGGAGATCACTGTGTAACAGTCTAAATGCTGTATCTGTGACTGATTAACTAAACTGACTCCAAAGAGATATTTTATGCATTTAATAACAGATCAAGAATATACATATATATTTATAAATCTTTGATGTCTGTTTTCATGTAATTTAACACCAAGGTATAAATGAAACTATTATTCTACCTACTATGGCATCATTTGCTCTATACTACTTTCCCCCTTATCTGGTATCACATAAAAATTAGATTTAAAAGTTCTGCAGGTAATATAGTAAATTGCACTCAGTCTCTTAAAACTCTTGGCTTGTAAAACTAACAAAGAATTCCTTCAGCAGACACATCTCACTTGCTTTTGAATACAGTTACATTCATGCAATGTATTCCAAAAACTTTAAGAATGATTTACCTTCTTCCTTCCTATTGCTTACTAATGAAGCATGAGACTAGTCACACAAGACATCATACTACTCAGTGAATCTTACTTCTCAGTTGTAGTACCTCTGCCTGGGCTGAGTCTTTTGGGGAAGAAATTATTTAAGTTACTAAAACAAAAGAAGCTGTAGAATGTGTTCTCACTAGGATTGTGCTTGCTCATGAAAAGCCTCATCCCAAGCAAGCCATTGTTTCCCAGTCACAAGCACATCAAGCACTCACAGAAGACCTACTGCACTTATAAGCAAAGGTTCTGGAAACTGATATACCAAAACTCAAATGTAGTACCATTTTTCAACTGCTGATATGTTGTCTTTCTTTTTTTCTTCAACCAGTTCCTCTTCTTTCCTCTTCCTGATTCTTTCAGACTGTTTTTCCTTTCTGCTTTGCTCTCTTAAATATTCTGTTTTTCTTTCTTTCCATTTTTCAAATGCCTGAAGAAAATCACAGATTCATCAGAAATCTTCCCCCTCATCTTTTTGTCAATGCTCTCCTCACTTACACTGGATTAATACTTTTGGTATTTCTTCATGTTCAAATTTTGGAATATTTGTTTGTTGTATTGCTCAGAAGGGTATTGCTCATTATATCTAAAAAGCACGTTATTTTCCCCACTACACAATAGTTCTTTGCCAATGCATTTATATGGAGTTTATTTTGTATTTAGCTAATAGAATCCAGATACAGAGAAATACTTGTCTGTGTACAAATGTAAACGTTAAATATTTACAACAGAATGGAATCTCACCATGTTTTCTTCAAAGATTAACTGTGTTCAGATTTTAGAATCCAGTTCATTCCATCTCTTGCTGGATTAACCAAAATTATTATCAGCAATTTCCTGAACTATATCTGAACCACCTTTATGTACATATTTCACATTACCTTCTGTGCTGCTTCCATTTTCTCTGCATTCTGTTCTTCTGCTTTCTTTCTCTTAAGTTCCTCGAGCTTCTTTTTTTCACTTAACTTCTTTGCTTCTTTTGCTTTCATCGCTTTCCAGGCTTCAAAAGATGCAATTGCTTCCTTTCTTTTAACATCTTCTTTCTAGATTGAAAATAACATTCTACATTTAAATATGCTTAAATATAAAATATGTATCTGTAGTTGAAAAAGTATGCTTTAAGCTCATTCTCAAATGTAGGATTAGATTCAGCAATAAAGAAATGGGTATGTAGAAAACATTCCAAGTAATACTCAAATTTAGTCTATATAGACTTTTCTATGCTCATTTTTAACTTAACTCACTCAAATTATACAAATGACTTTTGCAAAATGTGTAGAAAAACATGAAATACGTATTGAATACTTAAAATGCAAACATATTAAATACTTAAAAACCCAATCTAACAACTGTATATGTAAAATGTAAGAATCTCTTGGGATAGGGAGCAAACTCATTTTCCACCAGAAGATATGTTAAAATGTAATGCGTGAAAGGTTGAGTATCCCAAGGTCATTGCAAACAAACCTGAAACTTGATCTAATTAATTTAACACTTTTAACCTGGTACAAAGGTGTAGGGAAGCATTAGCCACACACCCTTTCGCACAACCACAACAATCAGGACATTAGAATCAGTTTCTAATTGGAAACATTGTTTCCAATTAGGGAAAACCAGAGGCCTTACAGTAGCAGACTGATGTAATTAGACACAAAGCACAGGTAAATATACTTCAGAGAATGATAGCTTGTCAAGTTCTCCTTAAACAAGAGTGTAAACAAACCTTTTCAGTATTGATCCTCAGATTTTCAGCTTTTTTCTTTTCATTTCTCTTTAATTCCAGTAGTAAAGCTCTTTTCTTTTCCAGCCAATTCTGTAAGAATATTAGAAGATTTACACTTTTAAAGTGTTTTTAAGCTGTAACTAAAGATGTTCGGTTAAAACAGGTGGATATTATTAGAGCAGCACCAATATAACGACAACCAGAATCACCCTCAGTTCTTCCATGTGCTACTTTAATAATTATCACACATAGAAAAGTGAGACATGGTTCAAATTAAACTATTTTAAGGACCTTCATGACAGATTTTTTTTGGTGTGATTTTTTTTCATGTTAAGTAAAGTCTAAGGTTCTACAATGATTGCTACAAAGGTGAAAAACCTTAAAGATCTTTAATAAAATCTCTTAAAAACATCAACTAGATGTAAGCATTAAAAAAAAAAAAGAAATATGGAATATTCTTATTACTTGGGATACAGGATTATTGTTTAGATTTATTGTCTCTCTTGCAAATACATGTAACTGAAGAGTCCAACAAAGTCCAACTGGGAAGAGTGAGACTCCAGGCACTGGTATGTGTTATGAGTCATTTGCAGAATCAGACTTCAATTGTCAAGGTTTAATTATATATTTGATATGCTGCTTAAAAATATGAGTGTCCTAAATGTAACCTATTCTACCTTTAAAACTATGCAGACTACAGGTATAGATTTCAGGCTCTAAATTTTGGGTTAGAACCATAAATAGTATTACAAACATATACCAATATGAACAACATCTATTAACAAAAGGAATGCATATTTTTCCTCACACATATTAGTAACAAAAATCTTCTGGAACCCACATACGAATTGTGATGAAATTCTATACGGAATCCACACAGGTTATCCTTCCAGAGAGAATACTAGACTTGTTTTTACTTTTCCTAAATGGCAACTGAATAGAACATACCAGAAAAAAGAAATTTTAAACAAAGCACTTACTTTTGTTAAGGAAAAATTAAAAATAAAGGAAAATATCTTACATATCTGAGAATAGTCTGACACAAAATTACAAAACACAGTATGTCCTTCTCATCTAGCTTTTAAGTTTGCAATTTGATGAAAGGGAATGGCCACTGGAATAAAAGGATTATTGAATCTGTAAGCATATGAAAATAAAATATATAACAATATTGATTTCATGAAAAAAGTGTTGTTGGCTCCTATAAGGCCTTTATATGCATAGGAGATTTTTATTTTTTTTACTTTGTTGTTTGTTTAAGATCTACCTGGAAAACAGCTGCTCGTAAACTATCTGCTTTGTCAAACTCTCTACTGTTCTTCTGCAAGTGTTTATTCTCCAACACCTTCAATGTTCCCAGGTATTGAGATGAAACAGCTGTAGCTGATGGAACAGCTTTTGCTTTTTTCTTTAAGTGTGCAGAAGACAGAGACCTGTAAAGACAGAAACATATTAATCATCCTTTCATTTACTGTAGCTGCTAGCAAGCAGCTTTTATTTCACTTGATACCAGAACTTACTGTGATTCGGTTTGTACATGCACTTGTGTGGGGATATGAAAGGAGGAAAAAGCACGTTTTCTTTGGGCAGGTTTATTACTGAGAAAACAAGCCATTATTCAACATATTCAGCCCAAGAGCATTTACAAGCTCCTTATACTTTCATCTATAAAAAAGCTTAAAACCTGTTAAGATAACACAAATTGGATTTACTGGTGGACATGAGCACATACTCATTATAGAAATTGACAAAAGACTTGGAGTCTAATTCGACAGAGGAGATACTGAGCAAGGATTATAATAACATCTCATCTCCTACGGTATCCTCCACAGATGGTCAGAAGTTGACAGCAGTTAAGAAAATGCTGTCAGAAAATGAGAGCGAAGTGGCATTGTCAGGGCACCTACGTACATCTTATGCTCTGTAGACTATGATAGACAGCATTGTTCTCTCACCTGCATGATGAAGGTTTTGAGTTTTGTAGAACTGTTGCCTTTGTTTCACTTTGTTTCTAAGAAACACAAAAGAATAGTAAAATTTCAGTCTCTCAGATAACAGAACTAGCTCAGGATGACACAGATTTTAAAATTTAACAAGGATGTTAAACATACATACTCATGAAAGCCACTCAAATACAGAAAGGGCACAGTACAATACTGTAAGAAAGTTAAAAAAAAAAAAAAACAACAACCAAACACCACCTTTTGGAATGTTTGGAATGGCATCTAGAAATGTTTCTTTGTATTATGTTGAAATATAGTCTATAGTTTATAGGTACAAAGGAATACAAAAAAAAATAAACGAACAGTGGGCTCCCCTGTTATATCAACATTCTTTAAACTGTTTTTAATGTTTAGCTTTAACAGTTACATATACCTACATATTTTCTTTCTTATGATAAGGTGTAAAGTACTTTGCCTCTTATTTTTTAATTAAGTCACATCATGGATTCCATCCTCTGTCAACATACACTGATCATTTCAACTTTTCAATCCTCAAAATAGAGATTTGGCATTTTAACTTCCATAAGGATATTTAATTAAGATTTGAAAACACACATTTTACTACCTTTGTCTGTTTTAAACTATTAGTGTGAAGGGTATTCCCTACGTCTTCCTTAAAACTATCCATAAACTTCACCATAAAACTATCCATAAACTTCACCATAAAACTTACTTAAAACTATCCAATTCACTGCACCAACCCTGTCTGAATTTAAGAAGCGTTTGGACTGTGCACTTTGTCACATGGTCTAAGCTTTTGGGCAGACCTGTGCAGTGCCAGGAGTCGGACTTGATGATCCTTATGGATCCCTTCCAACTTGGGATATTCTATGACTCTGATAATTTGTAAGTGCCTTGGGTCTAAAACTTTTACAAGCAGAGTTTTACACATTTAAGGTACCAAGTGCAAATTTCTTTACAAAACTTTTCATTGCACTTCTCATTGTTTTGAACAATAGTAAAAACACATAAAAAATACCTTGACAAAGTCCTCTGAAGTCATCTTCAACTCCACATGTTCAGACTGACCATCTACTGACGCTTCCTGTGCTGTATCAGTTTCTATTTGCCCTTGCACAATGTTCTCCTGTTTATCTGAACTGTCATCTGTTGACTTCTCTGATTTCTTTGTTTTCTCATATGCTGTCGTGGTCATTGCTTCTGTCACAGAAAGGGTTTTGCTAATATTATCCTCCAGTTTCAAGTCACTGGGGCTGGTATCCTTCCTCTCATCTAACAGGAGTAAAAAGATTAAGAGGACACATTCGCTTAGACAATATGTTAACAAGAATTTCATGGTTTCTCATTATTGTTATTTCTGTACAAGAAACATACTACTGAATTTCACATAGGATAATGTGCTTACTATATACAACCAAAGTTTTAACAAGTATAAGAGCATGATAACAGCATAACTTCCCAGTTGCCTCTCCACGTGAACTTGGCTATAGAGCAGAAACCAAAAGCAAGAGCCATTCTGATCACAGCAGGAACTCTTCACATCTAGAGAAGTCTACTCTACTACTCAGGTCTGTATGACAATCTGCGTAAAGAAAAAAAAAAATCTATGTGTTGTTTTACGGGAGTGTGGGATGCACAAGGATATAATGGAAAGGTTATTTCTCACCTCAGTGGTGAGGATTTAAGCAAAATGTCATGTCAATTTAAATGCATGCCTAAGTGGTGAAATTGCCAGTGAGGAAGCACTTTTTCAATAATACTTAAAAACATTTTTATCAGATCTGAACATACATTAATAGAGACCTAAATTTGTCAAATAATTAAGATACAAACCAAGAATACCTATGATAAATACCAAGTTACAGTCTTCTGATGAAAAGAAGTAAGTTTTGGATGAGAGTAACTCCAAGTTAACTGAAGAAAGGAGTATTGATGCTGACAATGTAAGAAATTTAATCACAGTGATGAAGGCAGATTCCAGGTGACAAATAAAATTCTGAATTCGTATGAACCATTTTTTATCTTCTGTTGATATGCAGCCTTTCATTTTTCACTTTAAGCTTATTACTAAGCTAGTATAACAACTGTATACAAGCTGTAGGCATCAGAATCTAGACAAGTGTAGTTAAGTTGCAGCAGTTGGTGTGCAGGACACTGTAGACAGCTGATTTACTTTAGACTTCTGACTATATCGTAGCATGAGCTTCACTGAATTTAATGTATAAGTCAGTTTAGCTCTGTTTGCAAAACAGATACAGAGAATTAACCGTAATGAAAAAATGCCACGTAAAACCCATAAGCATTGTTGTAGTTTCCTTAGAAGTTCTAGCTATACCATTTTTATTAGTCTGCTTGGAATCATTACACTTGCACACCTTAGCACCAAATTGAAACCCTTATTTTCCAGTCCCTTTTCCACCACTTGACACCAGCACCTTAACATTCTTCTCCATTTATGCTGTCCCTCCTCATGGAGAATCTACACATTCCAGTACACTGATGCTCATATCCTTTTCCCCATACAAATTTCTCCTTAAATATTGTTCTATTAACAATGCTCAATGTACCAGCAAAACGAAAAAGAACTAAATGTTTAAAGAAACAAAAATTAAACACAGATCTAAGTATATTTGCTATTCACTACCCAGTAATGCTGTGTCTGACTTTTCAACTTCTGTTCACCTTCCTACACTCAGTTCTTCAAGCCAAGTACCTAACTTTGATCTCATTAGGCTGCAGCCCAGTGCACAGACATTACATAGGCCACGCCAACAGCATTTTCCTCACTGTATCCAACAGGCTATGTTACTTATCCACTGGAGTCTTACACACAAAGTACTCCCAGGCATGATAACCTTAACCAATATGAAAGGTGTTTAACAACCCATTCCAGTGCTTTTCAACTTGGGTACATTCCATTTTTGTAACACAGATTTTTTTGTCTGACAAAGGAGACTAAGAAATACCCCCAGACCTGAAAAACAATAACAGCCTGAAGAAGAGAAAGGCTTATCCTAGTCATGTTGATGGCAAAGAAGAAATGAAATTAAAATGACTTGTTTTAAGTCTCAAGGATGCTTAGGCAATGATGCCGACACTTGACTCAAGTCAAAAGTGCAAATTCACTTCTCAGACTTCGATCTGTTCCTCTCCGATCTTAGGACATTTCTAGGACCTAATTTCTAACTACTTGGGTTAATACTACACGTAGACATAATGGCAAGAATGAGGCTGGGCCTTTCTTAGAAGCAGAATACAAGGAGACATGAGGGCAAGAGAAAGATCCTAAATGAATGTAAAGGATGAAATTAAGAAAACCATTGATTTTAAGAAGACTTGAACTGGAAGCTTAGATGTTACCAAGGTATAAATTATGACATTTATCTGGCTGTACATATCTAAGTTCTACCTTGTGAAAGTGGTGTTTCTCCACACATCTGTAAATTGAAGTCTTCAGATCTCTCATTGTGGGAAGTAAAATTAATGGAAAATGGTAGTGAAGTACTTTTTAGCCATGGACCCTTAGATCAGAAAGCGGCAAATAAACAAGTGAGCAATTCATAACAAATCAGAACTATTTAACTTGAGTTTATAATACACTGATAAAATGTTTTTTCAGAACTCTCCAAGTATAATTACTGCCTCACATTCAGAGAAATAAAACCCATCAACCCATTTCTGAACAGCTGCAAAACATAACAAAATCCTGTTTCTAGTTAGAAAGAAAATGAATGATGTTCTCTTATATGCCCCTCAATAGCATTTCCAGAATACTATTGGAAATGTTCTTTTTCCCCACTCCTATATTTCTTACAGAAAATTTTGACAGCTACTAAGTTAATTTTTAAAGTTTCCAATGTAAATGGTAAAAAATAAACACATATACTCTTCATTCTCAGTCTTACTTCAGGACTAGGGCTTTCAGCAAACACTTTTTTCTCAGACGAGGCTGTAGTATTCAGAGAAGTTAGGGATGATGGTGCTGAAAACGAAGACAATCCACGTCTAGGAGTTACTTCTTCTGACTTACTAAATTTATT
Source organism: Aythya marila (assembly GCF_965140915.1). Lineage (NCBI taxonomy): Eukaryota > Metazoa > Chordata > Aves > Anseriformes > Anatidae > Aythya > Aythya marila. The sequence continues at coordinate 31,111,698 of NC_139045.1, read as the reverse complement.
GTCTTTCATGGGGCTACTTTTTCTCCTGGCACTTCTTGGTTGAGGCGATGCTTTGTAACAGCCACCTAATGAAGGAATGCTGATATTCTCAGATGAAAATGAGTATTATAGTTTAGGTTATGTCTAATTAAAGACATTTTAGTATGGAACACTATTTTGTCAAGTTAGATTCAACTTTTTTCAGTTAAACAAGCTATTTAAATAGTGCATCTGTCTTAACATGGGGCTAAATACAAGCAGCTATATAAGGGATTACTGACAATCAAATTATTGACAATTTTTTTCAGAAAGTTTAATGGAAGTTATAAAGCTTATAACACAATTTCGTAGACAGAAAATCTAGAAACTTTTTTTTTCCTTTTTTTTTTTTTTCCCATTTATCATTCTCTCTATGTATATATTGAAACTACATGTACATGTAAGAACTTACCTGCAGTCAGAGACAACTGAAAAGTTTTCATAAAAAGAAAAGTGAGCGTGTATGTAACAGCACTGTTGTAAGAAAACTTTTTTGTTATTCTGCTTAACTCTCTTTATCTACTAGAGAAAATATAAAGGGAAGACTGCTTCTCTCCATATGGTGCAGAGCAAAAAAACCCTGGGTAGAAGGCATCATGAGAAATGTGGTCAGAGGAAGGCCCACAGTATACAACCACCTTCTTCAGTGATGTCTCCGTTCCTTCCCTAAGTCAGACACTGAGCAGCAGATCTACTATGCAATGGTTTCTCAGAGATTTCTATCCTTTGGCTCCTAAACTTCTTCCAATCTTCCTCACATTTTCTCCCCCCTACCCTGCCACTGACAAGATCAACAGCTTTCTATGTGCCTTTTGCTTGATGTATGTAGAGACACATGGAAACACATATCTAATTTTGCAGACTGACACGGAAATGTTACCTATTAAGTCCTTGCTCATATACACCTATCACAGGAAATGAGAGAACCACCATGGCCATTCAGCACATTCAGCAGTGTAAAGCCTAATTATACAGTTATGGTGAAGTTTTGAGAGCTGAGAGGTCACAACAGTATCTTACAAGTGACTTATGGCACGGCAAAACTGTTAGTGCACACTAACATCAAATGAGCAGACAAAGCTGGTAAGCCTTTCGTTGGTGGAGTCCTCTGTTGGCTAGGGATGTATTTATCTAATATGAATAAGTTCACAACAGTTGACCATTGAAGACAATATACTAGCATTTACATGAGGAAAATGTTTTTTCTCCAACGTTTTTTCTGCCCATGTAAAAACTACACAGGCATTCTGGCCATGAAAGAAAGACATCTAGAGTGCCTAGCTGCACAATCAAGTATCTGGCACTTTGGTGCCATCATGTGGAAAGAAAAAAAGTAGTAGATACCACTAATTATGCTTTATCATTTTCAAAGTTGTCATCTTCTGTCACAGGTAATGATCACCCATAAATTCCTCTTGAAAAAAAAAAACAAAAAATGTATAATGGAAACAGAGCACAGAAAGTTCTTCCCATACTGGCAAGTAGGTAAAAAACACGAAGTCTTTCAACTTTTAAAATTTTTAAAAGTACATACAGCCAACAACAGAATTCTAAGTTTTGCTTTGCATATTATAAAATAAATTAGCTCTTATAATGAAACACTGAAGTCCTCTTTATGCTCTTTATGTCACTAAACTTTTTTTTTTTTTTTTTTTTTTGAATATGCATCCAAAGTAGCTCAGTAGCTACAAAGTAAAAGATCATTTTAAGTCCTGGCTTTGTGGTGGTAAGAAGTATAGCATCCATAACATTTTGGTTATGGCTCATATTCTGACTTTCTATTACACAACAGCAGCATGAAATCTCAGCATCACGACTTCAGCACTGTATTTGTGAACACTGTGTTCCAACTTCATTGGCCGTGGAGAGGAAGGCCTGTTTAATGACCTTTCCATTAATGGGTGGGTGGATGCCATGAACATTGTGTAAACATGGCTCTCTGTGTTATGCACACACAGAGGAGGCAAAGCTTTAGCCCTCCCACACCTTCCATGCAGAGGTACTGATGGAAAAGTAAACTTTAAGTACCCAAACGGTTGGTTTCCACCTCCTGAAAGGAAAAGACAGATAGGGAACTGCTTGATCCTTGACACACCATGGTTCAGATTCACATCCAAGCAGGTTATCAAAACATGTATTATTAGAAGAACATTAAATAAATACATCAAAAGTCAAAACAATTGAAAATATACTTAACACATAAAATAACCCTAATAACAACACATTTAAAATAATATAATATGGCTAAGCAAGCAACAGCAACAATATTCAAGTGCTTTCTTTTCACCTGATGCTGATGTATTTCTTGTTTTGTGCATCCTTGGCTTTGGTATTGGTTTCTTTTCCTTTTGATCCAGTGTAACAGACTTTCTTTCTTTCTTTAGTTCAGGCATAGGCAAATCATTGCAGTGGTCAATCTCACTCATATGACACTGTAATTCAGCAGCTGAATGCTCTTCATTATTTTTTCTGTCATTGTCTTCATTTTTACTTTCCAAACAGTGCACTTCATTTATTCTGTCATGTATGTTTTCACTTTCTGAAAGTGTTTTTTGCTGAAGTTTCCTTTCATGAAAGGATAAACTCAAGTCATCAACACCTTCATTTTCCAAGTCAGCTGCTTTTTGTGATGCACCATCATCTGAGAGAGGACTCTCAGAATCAACAGATTTCTTAGTGCTGTCAGCATCTGAATTACTTTTATGACGTTCCTCCACAATACCTGAAAATAGTACATTAGCAGCTTTTGAGACAAATGGAAAAATACAGAACACATAAACGATATATTCTATGATTTAAATGTGTTTTTCATATAATTTTCTTATATTTGAATATACTTTCCACTCCAAAGTTACGGTTCACATGTTTTTTAAAAATATGTTTATCTTTCTGTAGACTGTTATTACTAATTTACTTTATTTCAGATTTAAATACTCAAGAGAGATGACAAAAAATGCTGTCATAGTTGAGTACAATAGTTAATCCATGAGGAGCTTCTTTATAAAGCTTGTCTGCACAGGGAAATCAAAGCATCCCACCGACTTTTAAAAGATGCTTCAAATGTAAGCAAAAACACAGGTATTACATACAGGTAGTCATTTTAGAAACACATTACAATATTCAAGATTCATATTTCTCTTAATATGCAGCACTGTATCAGGAATTCACCATATCAGTCATTAGGTCAACCTAATTAGCCTAAACATAAACATTACCAAGTGTCAAATGCATCCTGGCCCTGGAAAAATTGCCAGACCAAACCTGTTTCTGGCTTGCTTACACTGCCAGGCAAGCATGCTCTGCAGCACATCTTGCATCTCAGATTGTCCTGTCTGGTAAAACAATAAATCAGCATTATGGCTTTCTCTCTGACCATGTCAACTCTTTTCTCTCTGCCCATTTATGGTACTGTGCACTGTCTCATCCAGGTGCAGATTTAAAAGCTTGGCTTAGATATTTCATAGCTATAAGAAACAGCACATACTGTGTCTAGTCTAGCAGGTTGGCAACACCCCTAACTTTGCCAGGAACACAGCTCCTAATTTTGTAGTGTAGGACAAAGTGCTTCAGAAATTGATAGAATATGAATCTTGGAACATTCATGCATATCAACTCACAAAGATTCCTTGTGATCTACTAATGAGTTAAGAACAGAAAAAAAGCAGGTAAAAATTTTTAATTCTGTCTTACCATTTAACATGTCAACTTCTTCACTCTCAAAGTCATCTGAGTAAACAGCTGTTTGTTCCCTTGCTGCATGAGCAGAAATTGCTTCTTGTAGCTCACCCTGAAATGGGATTACAAATAACTTTCATACAGAAGTTTCGCTTCTTCAGCACAAATCCCCTCCTCCAACACATGCATAAGTAAAACTGTGCAACGGAGATTACCCCTTTTAACTTTAAATTCCTAAGAAGGGTAAGTACAACACAGTGTTTTCACTCCACCCTCATTCTCCCCATTTTTAAGCGTTAAAAATGCCTCCACGTATTCAGCAGCGTGGCCAGCTGAGGGCAGCCTTTGCCCACGAACTACACGTCCTATTTTCTCTCGTTAATTTCACCTGCAAAGCCGCTCGGCAGGACGGGGCAGTGCTACGACCACCCCTCCGCAGCAGGGGAACGCAGGCGCGCAGAGACTCCCGCCGACTTGCCTAAAACCCTAACTTGTGGCTTGTGGGGGGGATCAGAGGAGGCAGCAGCCGAACAAGGCGCCGATCCCAAGCTTTCCGCTCCCCCCCGATGCCCAACCAGCCGCCTTCCCCTGCACACCCGACCTGCTCCCGGGGCCTGCGGCTCCCCTGCGCCGCGCCTCTGGGCGCCCCCGCCCGCCTGCCGCCGCCTTGCCCCGGCGTGGCTCCCGCCTGCCGCCCCTGCGCCTTGCGGCGTCCCGCCTGGCTGCGGCCGCGGGCCACGGGCTGCCTTCGGCCGTCCCGCATGGCCGCCTGCTCCCGCACGGCCGGCCCCGCCGCCCGCATTGCCCGTCGCCTGGCGACGCCGTCGCCGCGCAACCGGGAGCGGACAAAGGGCGGGCGGAGGCCCGGGTGGGGGGGGGGACTCAAGGGGCCGCCGCCCCGCTGCGGGCTGTGGGCTGTGGGCTGTGGGCTGTGGGCTGTGGGCTCCGGCTGAGGAGGGCGGCAGGCGGCAGGCCCCGGAGGTTGTGGGCACCGCCGAGCGCCCTCCTTCTTGCCCGAGGCGCTCCCTTTGTTTGCTGGTGCCGTTCTGCTCGGGGTTTTTATTTTCCCTGTCGTCGTACTCTCAGTCCGTACCACAAGAATAAAATACTGTAAAAGCCCTTCATGCTTTTCCTGAAGGGGTTTCTACTTTCTACTGCTTAGGCTGGAGATAGGGCTCAGCGGTGGGTACATCTATGCATCTAAATTTGGGCTGAAAACCTACTTCATCTGTGCTTTGCAGAATACATTACGGTTTGAGAACCCGTGCCTATGTCCTATGTGTAACCCGCATTCCTGCTACCATGCAGTGGATACACGCACTCCACTCCCTCCATGCCACCGCAGTAAGACTGGAGGGACACGTTTTCATCCACCCCATTCTCAGAGGCAGGTGGCTGTCCAAAAACTTCCACTATGGATTCAAGTGGACAGCTCTTTCTCTAAGGAACGAACTCAGTGTAGCGCTTTCTGCAAAAAAATAAATTCATAGAACCCATGCATTAGTTTGAATGAAATCCTAGGGATGAAAGAACAATAGTGACATCAAAATAAATTACCTGGTGCTCACGTCTCCCGATACTCTGATTCTTATTTCCCAAAAGGTGCTTGTGCAACACACCAACAAATACCAACCTGCAGCTGACCAGGTGCTTTGCTAAGCAGCACACGTCCTGCTAAACCGACAGTCTGACGGGCCACCTGTAATCTGTATGAGCAATTCAGGGATGCAGGCAATCAAACGCCAGGATGCTCTGGGAATATTGATCTCATGCATCAAAAGAAAATTGCCGGTTTCAGGACCACATACAGATATGGAATATTCTTCCATCAGTTTAAATGGTTGTGTTCTCTGCCTTTCTAAAATAAGAGTTTTTGTCTTTCCAGTGTTTCAGTTGTCTTAGCAATAATAAAGGACTTTTGACGTGCTCTCTGCACTTGTATTATATTTGCATATATTAATCTTCCCCAAAATGCACTGCACTTTCCAATGTTGTACAGAAGATAATATCTCTGACAGAAACCATGAGAGAATATATAGGGCACAGACTAAAGCTTTAGGACTTCTTCTACCACTTGTTTATTTTTGAGAATTACATTTTAAAAGCAGTGCAGATAAGCAAAGGCCACAACACATTGAGGAGAAAGAGGCCCCACATTCTAAAGAGCAACCCTAGCGTTAAACTAGCAAATAATTGTGAAACATTATTTGACATTTGTGTACCATCTGTGAGCAGCAGTTTATTTTAATTTCTTTATGACCAGCTAATGCTTGGTCTGCTGACTATTCATGTATCTTGTTGAGAGTTACACTTGATGCGCAATATTTTTTTCTTCTTATATTTGAGTCTGTGCTGTGCCATCTCTCCATGGAAGCTGAAACTGGACATGTTTAAGTAAAAAAGAAGAAATGCATATGTTCTTTCTCTGTAGTAATGTTAGCAGTTGCTGTTGAAGGCTAAGTTATGTAATATTACAAACATCTGAGATGGTGATTTTATTAGACTCCAGAAGGTGGCAGCAAAATGTTTTAAGATTAAAAAAAAAAAAAAAAAAAAAAAAAAAAAAGGTTTATTTTTGACTTGCCTGCTTTATTCTAGTTTCTTTTACCTTACAGTTGATGTGCATGGTATTTTTGGACAGGCATTGCATTTATTTAGATCATTTTTCCAGCCTTGCACACTCTATATAGAAGGAAGATTTGGTTTAATTATGTTATTTATATAAGTGAGACAATGGAGCCTAATATCAACAATATTATTAAATATTAAATGCTTGGAGTTCATAGGATGTGAGAACAAAGATCAATACTGTCAGAAATAAAGAACTCAAAATGCATGAAGATGTTTTTGTCAGAACACACAAACATCAGGTCTGCATCTTACAGTCTTACCTCGAGCAAAAAGCCCATTGACACCCACTGAAGGCTTATTGAAAACAAAAATCATAAGATTTTATGTGCTGAAAGTTATCACTAATGTCTTTTTTTTTTTTTTAATTAATAACTGCTGAATAAATCATAAATATAAATTTGACAAAGAAATGTACACTAGAAGGTGAAGTTGCTATGTCTCTCACACATGTACATGGAGCACTGAGAAAAACACTAAATAATCCCAGCAATTATATTAATTTTGCTAAAATAAATGTAGAAGTAGCATTTAATTCTGTTGCCCAAATGTATGTTAGTCTCTGCCCTGTCCAGAAGGTTGAAAAACAACCATTTTAAGACAAACAATCCAAAAATGTTACACTGGCAAGCATCACAATGCAATGTAATTCTAGCCTGGAAACAAACAAACAAACAAACAAACAAAAATTTATGTACAGAAAGCATTTGGGTATGATGAGTTTTTCAGATGGTTAACTCATATGCACATCTATTACTGTGTGCCATATCTTGAAGAGCTATGTCTGTCTGGCCAAAATATACTATCCTTTTTCTGGCTATCTGAAAGTAAAAACAGAAGTATAATCAACCTTATCTTATGCCTTTAGGCTAGGTCTGCTGGAGAAGATCTGCAAGTCATCCAGCATTGACATGGAGGAGCTGGGTTTGACCTTAGCTACCTCAGAAGATGAGAGCAGAGTCACTGGGTTGGGAAAACATTCTGCATAGTTTGAGCTCAGAAAAAGCTACATAATTTCATAGGCAAGTTTGCAGCACATGCTATCTCAGCCACTCTCAGCAAAGTTGCCCAAAACAGCTTAAAACAGCTCTGGAGTAACTAACTGCAAAAGCAGCCAGTATAGCAAAGGAATGTGCAACAGCACTTCTGCCTTTTGTTCTTTTCATCAGTATTATTTTGAGTTAAATGTCATTCTTTCTCAGGGAACAGTCTATTCAAAACATGACATTACCAATCTAACTGGAAAGTATTTGACAACTCACCTTAATTAACTTAACTCATATTGGCAGTCCTTTACAAGTATCCCTGGATTATTTCACAGCTACTTCTGCCAGAGTGGAAGGCCTTGGGCTGTTCTTATAAAAACACTTTTTTGTACCTCTTAGTCACTTCTGGGAAGACAGACTCAGGTGTATTCCATAGCTGTCCGATTCCTTCCTTCCTTCCTTCCTTCCTTCCTTCCTTCCTTCCTTCCTTCCTTCCTTCCTTCCTTCCTTCCTTCCTTCCTTCCTTCCTTCCTTCCTTCCTTCCTTCCTTCCTTCCTTCCTTCCTTCCTTTTTAATTACTATTTTTCTTAAAACAAACTGTCATTCTTTAATTATTAGTACAGCAGCTTGGTCCTCACAACATAAATGAAAAAGGTTGTATTCCAATAGATTACAAAGTACTGTGGTTTTCATCACATCTGGGACCACAAGAAAGAAAAGTAGTCAGATTGAAACATCAGCTTAAAATTTAGCTTGACTTTTTCTTCATCATTTATTATTTTACTGGAACTGTATTCAATGGTTTCCTACTATGTTTCCAGAGGAGAACAGCTAAAGTTTGTAATGCATTCTTAATGCATTGAACATAGTAATATCCATAAAACATGCTGCTATGGAAATTAGGTAGGAAATCCACATTGTCATCAAATTCATACTCTCACTTTTATATCTTGATCTTGATTTGCAAGTAGTTTAAGACAATTCTGTCAGGATAAGGAGGTATGCCAGCTTCAATTGGTAGATTATTGGTCTCAGGCATATTACCTTCAAACCTGAATTTGATAAATTTAATATATATAGGAGTAAGCATGGATGTCTGCAAAACTGAGGCAAAAGGTGGTTAAAGCAAATAAATTCATGACAAATTAATTTATATAGCAGTATGTAGAGGCCCAAGTCTTTATGACTGGTTAATTTAGTCCTGAGCATTAGACTTAGAAGCAGTGGATGGAGGCAGATATCAAGAAAAATAAATAAAATAAAATAAAATAAAATAAAATAAAATAAAATAAAATAAAATAAAATAAAATAAAATAAAATAAAATAAAATAAATAAAAGGTGTTATTTATCTTTTAAAGTTATTTTAAGCTGCTTTTTTTTTTTTTTTTTTTTTTTTTTTTAATAGTACTTGATGTGATTTTAAGGAAACACCACAAACAGAAAAAAGAGAAATGAGACACAGCTGTCTTGCTGTCTTCTTGTTGGGCTTGGCCATACTAACAGACAGTGAACTTTTCAAACAGACAAAGCTTGTGTGTGTTACTGACAGCAGATTAGACTTCCGGTAAGGGGAGTCAGAAAATGCAAACCTTTTCATGTTAAGTGGAGTCACTTTGTGTACAAATGAATCAAGCTACTGGTATCTTTTGTATCTAGATACATTCTCCTTTTAAAGCCTTGCAGATGTGAGCTCTGGTTAAATAAACACCGCTGATAGAAACCTCACAGGCTTGTAGTTTCACTAAACATCTCTCAGTCCTGAAGCATTCGATGTCTAATGCCGTATTAATGCTGACAAGAAAACCCAACAGCTGTTAAGTGCTGAGCAGCAACTTAGGCCTTTAATGTTATGGCACATTTCACAGTGAGAGGAAGAAGGTTTGTCAGATTATCACCTGCACATTTGAGAAGTGTCAGGACTCCAGCTGTTTCCACCTGCAGGGTCACCAGAGATGGGTACACAGGACCTTGGGTTAAAGACTTGGACAATGTCCTGCAGCCTTGCAGCCCCAAGGGACAAGAAGTCTGACATCATTAAAATTAATCAGAGAAAATAGATGCAGTAAAAGGCCAAATTTAATTGCTTTGTGGTCAGAAAGATCGACCGACTAATTCTCACTGACAATAATAATGTCTGCTCCTGCTCTTTATGTCTATAGTCCTCCCTTGATGCCTTTTAGTTTGCAGTGCTATTATGGTTCACTAGGGCAGGAAGATTTAAAGGAAAATAATGCTGCCAGGTCTGACTTTGCTACCATTCCCTAATGATGACAGAGCTTCACAGTGCAAGTAGTTTGGGCAAGTAAAGTTGTGTGATTAATATACCTGAGGAAGTGTAGCAAAGCTAAGGCCCATTAGGAGCATATTGACTGTATTACCCTGGTTATGCTTTTTGAATTTGTAACTGATACAGAGGAACAACTTTTTATCTTTGGAATATCTTTCAGTATACTTACATGAACCTCATTGGTACAATGTCTGAGGACTTAGTTTTAAAGGGAGTTACTGATTCTCCCTGCTAGATTGCTGAAAGAAGGGATTATTATTCCCATTTTATGTATGTAGAGATAAGATTCAGGACCTACACTAGCGACCCAAAGGAATGCAAAAATTTTATAGTGTTGCAATTTGGAGAGGTTTCGATCATCTTTTTTTTTTTTTTTTTCCCCACTCATTTAGGCCCCTAATAGGTGAAGCAAATTTAGACATTGTAGGTGATGGCTTGTACCTACCAGAGGCAGTGCTGTACAAGAAGCAGAAGGATCTGCAGAGCTTCAGTAATGTGTTTCACTGCTTGATAGAAGATTTAAGCACTTGCAAACAGCCTCCTTTTGTGTGTGTGTGTTTTTGTTTGCTTGTTTGTTTTTGTTTGTTTAGTAAAGCAGCTGTCGAATGGCATTTTTTTCTGCATATACTGCAGACAACATATGTATTTATGAAAACGTAGTAGAGCCCCTCTACTGAAGAAATACTGCAGACAACTGTAGTATCTTGTTGGACATTTCCTATTTTCTATTTAGCACATAAATGGGTAAATCACAGAACATCTTGCAGATGGGACCCCTGCTTTCCTTAGCTGCAGATGCACTGCCCTCAGTTGCACCTTTAGAGGAGAGCCATTTGAAGGGAGGGCTCTCACACACCCTTTCCGTTTTCTAGGCCAGCCAATGCATGCACAATGTTAGCCTCAGGCTGAGCTCTGCAATGGTGACACCAGAGAGACCTGCAAAATATATGCTTCAGATTTTGTGTAGTTCCTGTGAAGACCATGATGCTTTATGATATTTCTCTTGCAGATTAAGAATTGTATTGACTTTCCCTATCATTAATATTGTTGTGTACTTTTATGTCATTTCTACAAGGGTTATGGAAAGAACATTTCATTCAGACTTGCTAAAGGAAAGCGTTGATTATCCCTAGCACTTGGAAACAAACAATCCAAGTCAGTTATCTGGAACACTAAATTAAACCCTGTATTTGCAAAAGAAGCTTAACAGTTCATCTTTTCTTGTTCTTCATGTTTCCTTCCTTCCGTCTGGTGACTTATTTTACAGTCTCTGTAACTGATTTGAAATTTTGCAGCTGCTGAGGTTAGTCAGCTTCAGTTTAACAGCAGATGTCCTCAGTACTAATCTGTCCTTCAAGTGAGCTTTCTTTCCATTTCCTATTTATTTTCCAAATTGGTTAGCCATCACTTGGGGGGATTATCAAAAGCTGCTGTAAGACTGGTTGGTTCTCCATGCCAAGGCTCTCCAGCCTGCTATGTCAGAGGAGAAAGCTGAACAGGAGTCAGGAATAGGTATGTCAAGATCTGTTCTATATGTCTGAGGTATGTGGAAATGTTTCTGGGTACAAATCCAGCACACTGAAGCATTACAGACAAAGATTATTACTTTAAAATGATATTCTAAAACTGGACGCTGTATCTGGAAGACCATTTGTAATGTGAGCTTATTCACCATTTTTAATATCTTGGTTTCCATGCTTGTTCTTTTAAAGTGACAGTGGCTGATGCTGAAGCTACTATTTTCCTGAGGTTAAAATTTACTCTTTAAAACAAGTGGTTTAAAAACTACTTTCTACCTGTCAGTAACCCTCCCCCCCACACACACATTTATGCTACAGCATCTATCTAACTGCCTGACTGCCCATCTATTTACTTAATTGTTGGGCTCTCTGTGTTGAAAATAGACACTGGGATACTTCAAGAAAGGAACCAGCATGATGCTTTTCATCTTTTGCCTATGAATTATCCATAGGATAGCAAATGCACTTCACACCAATGATATTTTCTGAGGCTTTATAGCTCTATAACCTTGACAAGCTTCAGATGCAATATTAACAGGCAGTGTCAACGAAACAGAAATTATTTACTCAGCTGCTGAGAATCTATCCCTGATAATAGAGCTGTGAACTGTGAAAGCCATTTAATGACAAAATACAGCTGGGAACTGCATTTTGTCTTGTATCAAAACATTATTTTTCCTGTAGAAGAAGAATAATGGAAAGCAGATCTAGACGAGGTAGTAATCGCATGCTGATCTTTTTATGCAATGTTTCATTAAAAAGTCTTTTTTTCTAATGATGTGAGAGACCCATTTGCACTGCATTGAGTTGCTAAATGGATTGTGCAGTGCTTTTCCTAGACGAGATTGTTGCCTCTTTCTCTTTGGGTTTTCTACTGCTGATTTTTTTTTCCAAATACAGTTATTTACCCCATAATTCAAATGAAACATGCTAGCTGTACCACCGAATCATCTGGGGAAATGCTGTGCAACTCAGGCAGCGCCAGGAAGAAGCACAGCTCACTTCACACTGTCTTTTGAGCAGTGGCAGCACTGACAGATGCCGTTGGCTTACTGGACCAGCGTACCTATTACAGACCTAATGGGATTTCCTCTAATACTATCTGCTTACTTTTCATGTCTCATTTTGTCTCCAAAATCACCAAGGGACCCTTGGAAATCAGTGGGAACCTACCGGAAACAAGCTTTTTTCCTTCTGACTTCTTTTTCTAATTTGTGTGGCCAGCCACTGGAAGAAGGCCCTTAGGAAAGTCCTGTTTTTTTTCCTCTTTTTCCTTACAATCCAGTAAACACTCATTCAAAACAGGAAAAATCTCCAGCAATATTATGTCCATTATACATGCTTAAACAAACTGATTTCAATGCAATAAAAGGCAGTGGCTTTAATATATGTTAATCCATGCATTTGAGACATATAAAGCATTCAGTGGTGGCCTAATTCTGCGCTACTGGTTTTAGCAGCAAGACTATAATGATCTGTAAAGGGGTAGAGCGTGGATACTGAGGATTTTTTTTTAATTCTTTACCAACGTGTTAATCTCTGTGAGGACATAATCATCAGGTATCAAGTTCCAGTCTTTTATCTGCGGTTTAGTATGGTGTAATGAGGGGCTTTAGCCAGGTCTGGATGTAGCACAGCAAAGTTGCTAAGTGAGCTCAAACAGGTGCTTCCTAATCAAATGGCACAGTTACACAATTCAGTGCCTCCTCTGCCATCTTAGCTAGCTTTAATCTTACCTAATACAGATAAAAAGACTGATGAAATCAGGGCTGCAGAGACTTCTCTATGCATTGTATAAATCCTGTTGATAACTGCATATGTATTTAGCAACTGACCTCTGCTATGTTGGAAGCTAAGCTGGCTAGAGAAATTTATCCTATGTTGCAGTCAAATGCAATGTGTAGAAAAAAATCCAGTTCCAGAAAATTATTTAGATTCACATTTAAATTGCTGGAGTAAAGCTCAAAAAAAAAAAAAAAATCAGCTGAGTATGATTGAGGATAGGGCCAGTGGGTTTTTTTTTTTGGCTTGGAGCTAACTGCATTAGTTTGAAAAAAGCTGGAGTAATTCTGCAATGTCTTGTAATGAGAATTATCCCTCAATGTTATTATACCACCCTACTTACTCCTCGGAGATAATATCCAAGAAAGCAGAAATAAAGCTAAAGAACAAAGTAGGAGGAATTAGGATTATAGCTCCAGTTCTTCAAATTGACAAGAAGAAAAGTAACCAACCCCAATTTCATTTTCATGTAGTGTCTTTCCTTCCCTGTAATAACAGTGGTGTAATGTAGAACATTATGTAGAATTTCATGTGTTCAAAGCCATTGGTGAATGGTATTTACAGACAACCAGTTTATTGTTTGTTACGACAACAGCAAGTAAATTCTACCTTCCCTTTAAAATAGGGGAAAAGAGCATTATAGTAGAGTCCTGCATTAAAAAAAAAAAAAAAAAAAAAAAAAAGGAAAAATTGAAATTTATATCGCACAATAAAGTATTTAGCTTCCACAGAGATCTGTATGGTTTTAGATGCTTCGGGTGGTTTTTCATTTCTGCCTGAAAATGGTTGCTGCTGGCAAACAGGAAAAAAAAATTACACTATTTTTTTTTTTCCAAGTGGATTAAACATGCAAGATGGTGACCAATGTGACTGCTTAAATTAATCCATCAATTTGAATGTTTAAATAGTCTGCTAATCAACCTGGCTTTGTCATAAGTAGTGACTGCGGCATTTCTTAGTTCTTGGGTGTGCAGTGGGAATACAGGCTTTTTTCATAGTTTCAATCCCATGGAAACTTTAGTGTTATCTTCTGGGAAAGTTCTGTTTGAAAGTCTGTTTGCATGACGTTTTCTCTGTCTTTGTTTTTCTCTCTTACACACACACATAATCATGCATATATTTATATATTATTTCTATCTGTGATGTTAATGTGTACAGATTACTGAATGCACATTATACTACACATATAATATACATGATATAATAATATATATTAGTCTTGGTATTTGAGTTCATATATCCAGTGCCAAAATCATATGCCATATATACAGGTTTTACACAGATGCAGTGAGTGGGCTTTCGCATAGCATTATGTACTGAACAAATGCTCTCCTTGAAGTTTGTTAAGAGTTTTACCACTGACTTCTACGTGTGTAGATTTAGCCCATGGCTATGAATTCTTGTGAAGTGTATATTCCTTCTGGATTACATCTCATTATCCTAAATTAAGCAACTGTACTTCCATTTGGTACAGTTTTTTTTTTTTTTTTTTTTTTTTTTTGAAACAAGAGGCTATGCTAACAGACCTATAGATACTAATTTTGCAGATGTGAAAATTTAGAAGTGCATAGTTTGATTTATTTGCTTGCTTAGTGTTATGTTCTATAATTAGCTTTGGCTTGCTTTCACATGGGACAAAAAATATAACATGGTCCACAGGGAATCATCCAAGTGTGTCAAACTTGGATGTAGAACATAAATCCCTTCAAATTTCATTTTTTTTCTTCCATGCTCTTTATTACTTTGTAACTCTCACTTACTTAAAAAGATTTGCAACATTAGAATATATTTTTGAAGGGTAGAAACTTGTACTGAGAATCTAGGTTTCAGATATCTGGATTCTTTCGTATTTCTTTTAATGGAGTGAGAAAAGATATAATGATGTGCGAAAGGCTCTTGTGATGTCTGCAGTGTCTAAAGTCATATTGAGGCCATGATGAATACACACAGTATATTAAGGAGGGCAGACGGAATACACACACTTCTAAGGGTCAAAGTTTTGGCAGACATAAACACTGTCATATTCTGAGGAGAATCAAGTTTAAATTATATGTATTCTGCTATTCTGCTATCCTTAAATTTTATGGCAATTGCCTATGTAAACATTCTTCCAGGATCTGGGATGAAGTGTTTGAATAATGTATGATACCTTCTCTTCTCTTCTCTTCTCTTCTCTTCTCTTCTCTTCTCTTCTCTTCTCTTCTCTTCTCTTCTCTTCTCTTCTCTTCTCTTCTCTTCTCTTCTCTTCTCTTCTCTTCTCTTCTCTTCTCTTCTCTTCTCTTCTCTTCTCTTCTCTTCTCTTCTCTTCTCTTTTCTCTTCTCTTCTCTTCTCTTTTTTTTTATTTTATTTTTATTTCTCTAGGTTAAAGATGATAATCCAGATTAAGAAAGGAATCAAATTGTAGAACTTTGGTCCTGCATATGAAAGAGACCACTAAGTGCTATACAGCTGCTATAAAGACATATCCAGGGTCCAAGCAAACATTCCTATGTTCAATAACTATGCTAGCAGTGTATTTCCAAAGTTATCCTTAGAAAACAGGTCCCAGTTACTGGAGTAACCTTTAGCACTGAACAGTATTTTGATTTTTTTTTTTTTTTTTCTGTGAGATTTAGCAAAGGTTTTGGAACTAAAAACAAAACTGAAGGATCTTTTCATCAGTTTTCCAAATTATTTCCAAACTTATAATAAAGGAAGGTACTGACAGGTACATCCTCTCTGCTGACTATCACAGTACTGCTAATTGGCTGTGGTCCACAGAGAAACTGTGTTTATTCAGTTCCTAATTGCTTCAATGTTTTCTGTTTTAAATAGGGACTGTGGATCAGAACTGCATTCCTTCTGGAAGACAAGGTGCAGCTGATGCACAGGAACTGCATCTGCATTAAATAATAGGACCTTTGTACTAACCAGTAAAGTCCGGAAACATGCTGTTTTAGTGGCTTTTAGCAAGTTTGAGCATCTGCTCCTACAACACAGGATGTCAGAGTGTATTACTGAGCTCACGTGACTCTAAGGATGGAGAATTTGCCTTTACAAACAACTTTTTTCACTGTTGCTTTGTTGTTTCATACAGGGTTTTGGGTCTTCCAGCCAGCCATATCCTTCCCAAGATTTTTTCTTATGAAGAGTTTGTCATGAGGCTTTGCTTTTCATCTGGGAACTGAACTTCAGAGAGAGCTTGAAGAGGTCATGCCATAGTAGAATTAATCAGAGACATTTGACTAGATGCTGTTGCCTTTCCAAATTCATGATAAGTTTGTAACATTTTTTTTTTTCAAATCAAATCCCTTGACACTCTTTAGAGCTCTTTCATTAATGAAACATGCACAAAAAGCCCTCCTCAAATTTTGAAGATAAATATTTTTGATAATTGACTTTCTTGCCACACAAGGTAATCACCATGCAGTATATTTATAACTTGTATTTCTCTCCAGAATGACATTCTCAGAAATGCATGCTGGTTATGAGGAGTGGAAAAAACCCACAATGCAAGGTTTAGGAAAGCAGTCACACTTCTTGCTGACCACCCATAGAAAGCAAAGGGAAGCTTAGTCCTTAAAATTGTTATTGAAAGCAAGGTAATTCAGGCAAATATCCCATTAATTTTCAGCTACCTCAGAAAGTAATTTAGCTATTGCAATTTTAACAATGCATAGCTGGATTTCAATATCTCTCCAGCAAACTGGTTGCAAACAGAAGACAAAAACACCTGACAGGGCTGAAAACTCAGGAAAACAAAACAAAACACTTTTTTTGAATCTCTTTGAAACTTTTGTTATGAAGAAATTTTATATTAATGTGACCATGAACAGAGCTGCAGTGTAAAATTACATATGAATATGGGAAACAGATTTTTTTTCTCTTTCAAGATATAAATTCTTCTACATACTGCAGATACAGGAAATTGCATATTTCTTTTCCTCAGTTGTGATCTATCCTAGCTTATTTTGCCTTAATCCAAGAATAATAGCATCTAAACCATATCACGTGGAATGCAAGGAAGCTCTAATGGCTGTGAGATACTTACCGAGCATTTGTAATCCCTGACTGGAAGAAAATCGGTAAATCACAGCAGTGAAAAATGCTGATATTTTATTTTTATGCTATGGAAACACTTGCACCCTTAGCGTATATATTTTTTTGGCATGTGGTAAACAGCTATTTTGTGTACCCTGAACACAAAATATTTAAAGACATACTACTAATCTTTGTTTTCATTCATGCTGCTGAAGCAACCTTTGTAACTTCGTATGAACAACTTGTCATCTGGTCCCAAATTCTTTTCTAAGAGCTAAATGCTATTCCTTATCAACACACTCATCCGGACTGCTATTGATCAACTTGCAATTAATCATAGAATATCCCAAGTTGGAAGGGACCCACAAGGATCATTGAGACCAACACTATTAAGCAGTAATATGTTGCTCTGCTGTCCTCAGGACAGCCTGAGAAATCCCTTTCTGTCTTCCAGCTGCTCCAGGCAGGAAAGCTTACCTGCTGGACTGTACCTGCCCTGTGAGTTATCATCCAACCTCAGAGGGACAGCTGGGAGGAAAAGACTGCTGGCAGGAGTTTGGACTGTGACCTACTGAGGTCCCTTCTTCTCTAAATTATTGGATTATGCTGCCTGTTTCGATTTTGCATGAATGTGATGACATTGATCACCTTGAGGCTTTTTGCAAGAATGACTGTGGAATCTGGCCCAACAGCTTTTTGAAACTGTGTTCTTTTCTTCATATACAAATATATGTAAAGGATTCCTATTTTCTACATGTGTATTCAACATTCATAAGTATTTGTTGAATAACTTTTTCAGAAAAATTCAGACTATTTATAGCATATGAGTGGTCACTCGTATAGGAAGGGACAGATTCTGCTCCACAGAAGAATGCGTTTATATTTGCTCTGGTACTACTGCTGATGGTGGAAGTTAGGTAACTACAGGTAACTACATACTTCCAGAATTAACATTACCCTGAGAATATATATATATATATATATATACATATATATATAAAATCTGAGTATGTAACATTTTTAGAAATATCTCGCCAACAACAAATAATGGCATCTTCTGAAAGAATGGCTATTTATTCTCGTTTATTATATTAACAGAATGTGTCTTGATGACTTTTCGATTTATATAACCAACTCTTTTAAGCATTTCCAATGCCATTTCACAGAAAATAAGATCAACATTTCCTTGTGCATTTAGACACTGCCCCATAAACTCAACATCTGGAACTCTTTATAATAAAACTATTAAATACTGTTGTCCTCCAAAAAGACACACAATTTATGTCATAACTGCAGTGGGTGTTGTTACTGTAATCTTACTGCATTTATGGATCACAAAATAAGTAGTGGACAAATCTACGTACGTCAGCTTCTTCAGACAACAAGTTTATGAGAAACTCAAAACAATTAAGAACGTTGTAATCTCTTGGGAGAACATTTAAAAAAATCCAGTAGATAGCATACTGTTAATATAATTGCAAACAGAAATGTTTAAAGTCCATTCAACTGCCAGTTTCCAAGATCTGTTTATATCAACAGTATCTCAACAGTATCTGTGGTTGCTTTTTTTTAACATTTATTATTATTATTATTATTTTTTTTTTTTTGCTACTTGCTGTAGATTACACTACAAAGGCAATGAAGGACAAAGTTTAAAACCCCTCTTGTCTGTTTTTCACTCCTAACATTTCACCATTTCACACATAACATGATTGTGAAGAATGATGCAACCTTTCAGTACTTGAAGGGGATTTGTAAAAGATTTAGATTAGAGGTTAGGAGGAAATTCTTTACTCGGAGAGTGGTGAGGCACTGGAACAGGTTGCCCAGAGAAGCTGTGGATGCCCCATCCCTGGAGGTGTTCAAGGCCAGGTTCAAGGCAACCTGATCTAGTGGGTGGCATCCCTGCCTGTGGTATGGGGGTTGGAACTAGATGATCTTTGAGGTCCCTTCCAGCCCAAGCCATTCTATGATTCTATGATGTTGTCTGTTCCTTCCTTCCTTCCTTCCTTCCTTCCTTCCTTCCTTCCTTCCTTCCTTCCTTCCTTCCTTCCTTCCTTCCTTCCTTCCTTCCTTCCTTCCTTCCTTCCTTCCTTCCTGTCTTTCTCATCTTTTGTTCTTTCTCCATTTTTCAGACTACTGTTTCCAATTCTTTTTCTTACACAGAAAATGTAAGAGAGGAGTTAGATATATAAATATGAGTTACAAAAAAGTAGAGTGGAGTCTTTCTGAATATAGAAGTAATGTGGAAGTTAAGCCTGTCCCTTCCACCAAAGCTAAGAGTGAATCAAACTCTCAAACTGTGAGTGAGACTATGTATCTGTGTGGGTTTTGTAGGGGAAAATAAGAATTTTGGGGAGGGGACCAGGGTTGAAGATAGTGACTTTTTTCTCTCCTGAAAAAATAATGCAGCAAGGGCATGTGCAAACATGGAAGTAGTGTTTGCTACCATGCTACACATATAGCCTTTGTGAATGAAACTCATTAAAAGCTCAGTTCTGTTCCTCAGTGGACAAATAGCATGCTACATTTCATTTTTGGATTCTCATCTGCTGATGGACATGTTTGTTAATAACCTTGAGAGTGGGTCTAAAGCTCACATGTGTATAGATTACAGCCCATGGAATCACAGAACCATTTTTGCAGAGCTGATGGATATATGGGGTTATTTCTGCAGCCCACTGGATGTAAAAAACATTAAATCTACTTAGTTACTTGCTTCAATAAATAAAAAATGTGCTTGACTTTTATTAGTTCCACTATAAATTAAATAGCATTATGTGATTTGGAATAGCTCCTGGTTTGTGACAGGCAGCATATAGGTGCTTGGGCCTTTTATTTGTATTATTTTTTGTTTGATGTTTTTTAATGCCAAAAAGTTATTGGAGACGTGTTGGGAAAAATAGGGAAGAAAATCTATTTCCAGTAAAAGAAAATTGAGATCACAGGTGTGTAATGGCTGGTTTCATTGCAAAAGTATCAGTTTCACTGTATTTGTATTAGCTTAAATAAAAATGTACCAGCTGGAAAAAATTAAATCAGTATGAATCATACATCCAAAAGGTCACTAATCTAAAAATATATAAACCAAGAAAAAGATAAAAATGATGTATGCAAACTAAAATTATCAAATAAAAATTAAAGTCCTTCTAAACATTCTAAACTAAGGACATTAATAAATTTGAAAGTAATGTGGAAAGAGGCAAAAAGCTACCCTGTGATGTCTCTCATTACATGGAACAGAGCTAAGGATATAAAAGAAATTCATGCAGAGCCCAGCAGAAGATTAAGCTTCTTTATCTCGCTCTGTGTGTGTGTGTGTGTGGGGAGCTTACATACAGGTAGTGTTTTGTGTTTTGTATAAGGAGAAGAGGGAAGAACTCCAAATGACTACGTTTTGATGGTGCACTTCTATCTCTTAATGTAGTGAGTGATGCATAACAGAAGATACCCATGTGAATAGTAAGGATCATAAAGTTCCCCATTGTCAGTCCAAATTACAAAGCTAGAAAAAAAAAAAAAAAAAAAGAAAGAAAAAAAAAAAAAAGAAAAAAGTCCTTCTTCTTAACAAAGTTCCAAATATAAATTTTGAAAGGAAATGAAAACAAGCTCTGCTGGTACCTTCTTGTCATAGCATGATACTTAACACGAATTAAAAAATAAAGCATAAGTGGTAAGAATGAAAATAGAGTGCAGGTACTTTTGAAGTCAGAGCTCTGTTAGAAAAGCCTTGAGCTGATTTGATTCAAAAGTAGATTGTACAATTATTTGACAAAATTGTTTTGTGTGTGTGTGTATGCCAGATGTTTTGAAAGGATACTAATTAGCCTTTCTTTGTGGAGTGGTAAAATCTCAGTACAACATCATACACTGGTAGAAGCACCTTTTCAAAGACAGGTGTGCCACTTGCTAGTCAGAGAAAGGTTGGATGCATTGCTACACAGGGAAATGACATGTGTATTGTCTCATGTGACTTTTCCTAGAGAATATGGCTCATATTTAATTTTACCAGCAAACAGCCCCCTCATTCTTTTCTTAGCTATTCAGTTACAGCAAAAGGGCCAGATGGGCTCACACTAAGCTGTTGTAAATAATATAGTTCCACTAAATTCAGGGGAATAAGACCGATTTGCACTCATAGAGGATCTGGCCCAAAATATTCACAGAAAGCTTTGAAATGTTTTCTTCTGTTTGCCAGGTATTTTGATTCTGCTTTAAAATCTCATGTATGTACCTCTCTCTCTCTCTCTCTCTGCCTATCTCTTCTTAGGATTTTGTAATTCCACGGTGTGGGGGCACCTCTTTTGTAAAATCCCTTCTTAAATGCAAAGTTCCCAATGGGCTTAATGTGTTTTTCTTCTTTCCTGGAGTATCCATTTCTGCTTAAAGTCAGACTGTATCCTTTTTCTGGTAAGTTTATCAACTTTAATATTTTGCTTATGTTTATTTTTACAGGTTTCCCAAAGAGAGCTAGGAGGGCAAATAGAAGGAGGAGCCATTGCCATAAATGCTCTTTGGAGTGATAGAGATGAAGAAAATTTGCACTGTTTTGTGAAGATGGACGAACTCCAAGTTTATTTAACATCCCTGGACAGTGTTTTTCACTGCCTCATCTCCCTGACTGTGGGCTATCTAACACACTTGTAAATCAAGATTAGGCCAGGTGGTGAATCACTGCATCAGCAAGCAAGAAGCAAAATAGGAGCAGAATGCCAAGCAGTGGATAATTGCATTAGAAAGAGGCACAAGCATTGTGTTGTTACACCAGGAAATGGAATAGAGAAACTATAGCAGAGCAGAAGCAGAACAGAATAGTACTGTGAGATTATCAAAGGCTTGGTTTAGCATATACTTCAGTGAGGTTGTGGCAAACACATATTTGGTAAAGACTGGTACATTCAGAATAACAAGGGTTGTGTAATTTAAGGGAACATGAATGTTTACTCTGTCAATTAATCAATCAGAATAGTCCAAACTGTTTTAAGAAACAAAGCCAATTATCCTAATTATGTAAAAACATATGTGTTATTGTTGCTGTTTGTTGATACAGCTATCGTTGGCAGGATTCCTCCCTCAAGTGTTTTTCTGAACAACATTCCCAAACTGACACGTTTTATTGTGGGCACTATCATGTAAAACAAATAAAAATGTTGATTTGCTAACTATTTCCAGTATTTATTGCACTGTTTCTAAGCCATGGGAGACCAGCGTCGACGTGATTGTTTTTCTACTATATCTAGCTTTTGCAAAAAGAAAATAAATAAATACTTGAAATATTCATGTTTTTATGTCACAAAATGTCTTCTGAATACACAGCACAACATTAGAGGATCACTCATGATCTGCGGAGTGGCAAATAAACACAAAATATGTTTGTACTTTAGGATTGCGACTTTTTGCAATTTTTTTTTTTTTTTTTTTTTTTTTTTTTTGGTAACAATGTCTCAGGCTTTGATTGCAGAGAAAAGTTTTTTGGCTAAAGTTTTTACTGGTTAAACCAGCTTTCTGTCTTCAAAATAAAATGACCTTCACAAGCAAGATAATTCTTCAGCCAGCAAAGACAAGAAACAACAATTTCAGTTGCACTGTTGGATGAAGAAAAAAATATAACCTTATACTTCTCTCCAAAACTAACCATTCTGGCTACCAAAACACTTTCAGACATGTTTGGGTGGCACTAGGGAGAGAAGACAGTCTTTCTACTGGTAATTATTAGACCATCTCAGAGAGGGAAGGGGACATAAACCCTTCAGAAAACCAGGATGACTTCAAAACATGTATCTGGGCTGAACAATGCTGCCCTGGATCCGTGACAAGAACACTTTTGTGTTACACTCAGGTCATGAAAAGTGTAACCGTAAGCACCAGTCAGTGGTCATATCCATCTAAATCTGTTTTAATAGACTGGTGCCAGTGTTTTTACAGTGAACCCAGGAGTCCTTTTTCCTGCCACAAACACCTCTCAAAAAGACTCTCAGGAGTTCCTTTCAGGTTTATTGTGGCTTGACCTGTGGAAACAGCTCTAAAAAATTCTAGAAATTTGACCTATTCCAAATTTTCACCAAAGCGTTTTGCATTTTTTTCTCCCACACTTGACATTTTATTCAATGTGCATAAGTGTTATTTTTTTGAAGTCAGAGCCCCCTACTAACTGACCTTGATCAGGAGAAGAAAAGCAGAAAAAGCAAGGCAGTTTACATCCCTGGTGCTTGTCAAGCATAATAGTAGGGACCCATGAGAGTGCATGATACAACAGCCAATCATGCTTGAGTCCAAAGAGAAACATGATGGGTTAATGCACCATATGACTGAAGAAAAGCTGAAAGTACCAAAAATATATAGTAGAAGAATGATGAAAATTGCATGAGGTCTAGGAAGTATATAACAGGATTTCCATGGATGAGAAAAATTGCTGGGAGGCCTGTGGAGAAACAAAATAGGATGTGCCAGAAGACACTTCACACCCATCTTAGCATAGCTAAGTTTAGGCAAATAGAGTATTACAGTCCAAGTTCATAAACTGTAAAGTGTATGTCTGTTTTCACATTGCTTATCATGATTTGATATAACTTTGTTTTCGAATCATGATCTAGATAATGAGTATGAAAATCATGTTTATACATATTTCCAGGTTCTAACAGTCCCTCTACCATTTTCATAAAAGGCATTTACATGTTATGAAAAATCAAATTATAGCCAACTATGCAAACAACTACACAAAAGCAGCATGCTGTGCAGTTCTGACTGACTGTTAAAGGGAACTTTACAGTCTTGTTTAACTATTCTGATTGTGCCGGGTTATTCAAAATCAGCAGCCCTTAAACTTCACTCCTCCATCCAGCTAATTCTTGATCCACAAATAAAGAAAATATAGCACACAGTAGCAATAACAAGAATACTTACTCATTACATCTTAGTCTAGCCATGAGTTGCTATCAGAATTTTTCAGTCTGTTTGGTACATATTCAACAGCTTTGTTGTCCCTGTTCAGTAAAAAGGCAAATGGTTCTCTACTGCTACTCATGGTATAGTTTAATTAACCAAGGAAACAGATGGCCATCTGAGATAAGCAGTCTCCTTAAATGCAAAAATCATGCAAAAATGCATATCCTGGAGTTGTATTCCTATTGGTTTTGTTGGAAAAGTTTTTTAAGGCTACAGCATCATATGCCTTCTCCACCTACTGAACACTATTCATGAAGCATTTGCATTGCACAAATGTGGCTGCTATAGTAGAAGACTATGAAGTCCCAAGCAGACAAGAAACTGAGTAATAATGAGCAATTTTTTTGCTGTCTCCTTCAGTATAAAATATAATGAACATCAAATGAAATTAATTACCTGTTCAAAGCGAACTAGGTAATGTATTTCCATAGGCGACTTCTCAAAAAAGTTGTTGAACTTCTTACCACAGGTTGCTGTGGATACTAAAATTTTAGAGGGTTTCAAAAAGCAACTGGAGAAATTACTGGAAAAGGAATGAATCAAAACATATGAAATACAATATGAAAACTTAAGACCTGGGAAATCTTGAAGGTGGGAGGATATTCTGGAGAGGGGCTACCCCAGATGCCCAGTTTGCTCTTTTCTCTCAGATTCTGTTGCTGGTCACAGTCAGAGAAAAAGTATGAGGCTAGTTAGACCTCTTGTCTGAGGCAGTGTAGCTGTTGCTGTGTTCCTATGTACTCAAAGGCATGATGTTGTGAATCAGACCGGATTACGCACCACACTTTTTGTGCCTTCCAAAATGTCCCATTATTTCAAATTTGCCTGTTCCTTTTTGTTGCCACAGTCCCAGCATACCTGACCAGCAATCCCTTTCTATGCTGGGCTATCCAGCCCCCAAATTCATTAACTTTTGGGTAATAATCTTGGCGAGGTAGAGAAAAAATTTGGATATGAAAAAAGAGGAAGGCTGTGCATCCATATGTCAGAGAGCATATTTTGCTATGCTGGAGCACTCTGAGCCCATGTACCAGGGCTAAAGGAGGGATTATATCCCCTGTAAACTCTCTGGCCCTTCTTGTCCCCAGTCAATCAGCATGTGGGCCATGGGCTAGCAAAAGAACAGTCTCTACAGCGTCTCAGTGCCAGAGGACTTTTCAAGCTTCATGAATTTGGGTGCCACTGGTGATTTTCCTGGATTTGTACCATGGTATAAAGTGGCATACTTTTCAGTGCTTCCTTCCTTCCTTTATGTTGTGCATGGTTGGTCAGCAAATGTCTAGGACACTGTGACTTTTTCAAGCAATGCCATCATCAGCCAGTTCACCTGGTGTCAATGGCAGCTCCATGGGCTACCTCTGGCAGTAGAGACTGTATGGGGAGTTTTTGCCTGTAAGCAGACTCTATTATGCTACTTATCTCTCTGGGGCCCCACTTCTGATTGAGTGACTGAACAGGGAGATGAAAAGGCATTATGAAGAATCTAAAACAGTAATGTGAATGTCAAAGCATGGGAGAAACATTGTGGGATGGAAGAAAATTAATTAAGAGATTTCAAACCTGAGCTCCTTGATGATATCTCACAATGCACTTCAAGGTGTTCCCATGAAACTGTGCTGAGAAAAGTTGTAGGGGTCAATAGAAAGTGTGCATACCATATATTTTGCCAAAACAGATTTTCAAGGGGAGGACACTTGGCACTAGCAAAGGCAGTTCAGCAAGTACGTATCTGTCGTTCCAAAGCAGTGTGAACAAGCTGCAATCAGACCAAAGTACTGCCAGCATAACTTTCTGTTGTAAGCATGACCTCAGCCCTCTACAGAAAGAAACCCAGGCTAATATTTGTGTGCCAAAATATAATGTCTCTCTTGTAACTATGCAGCCATGATTGCTGTGAGGCTGAATAACCAGTTAGATGTTGACTTGACTTTTCATACAATCCTGAAAACAGTGCATACAAGTCAGCTATAATTAAGCTATACAAGCTATAATCATGGCTTCTTGCACATAATATTTTTATATTTTGGAGGAAGTTACCTCAACCTTTTTATTCCTCCTCATTTGCCTCCTCAAGAAAGGGATAGTTTTTGTTTGACTTCAGTAACACTGGACATTTAATAAGAAGTTGTAATCTGTTCATACTACTTCTATTACATTTGATAAAAATGTACACTATTTCATTGCGCAGTTTATTGTGAATATTGCTGTTTTTCAAGAATCCATGTAGTTATAAACATAATTTCCTCCTTTTTGTGAGAAGAACCGTAGTCTGCATTCTTTCCATTAAGCAACAGTTTACCATGAGTCACAGATACTGCACAATACACATGGCACCAAGTCTTTTTGTCTGATTAAGTAAAATTAAGGTGGAAAACCTTTTAATCAAGATGAGTACTTAATTTATACTGAGATAGTATTTTGTGATCAGTGGACATCTCATGTACCCTCTGCTGTGAGTAGGGACAGTGTCATGTCTTTGCCACTAGCTGACTTGTGCATGTCACTTGTGTTGCCAGCAGCAACATTCATGTGCTGATCCTAATGAATAGCAACATATATTGTTAATTATTCTGACATGCATTCTTTCTGCCCTTTTTCTTTTGGACAGATGTTGTGTGTTGCATTAGGAAAGTACCAGCCAAATACATTGCTGTGTTGCTGTTTTCAAATAAAGTTGTTCCACTGGATATATACTGAAAAGCAGTTTCCAGTTAGAAATGTAGCTTCAGCTCTATGTTAGGATGAGCATCACAATTCTTTTGGGGTAACTTTGGAATGTACAATATGGTAATGTGGAAATGACACACTGAAAATCAATTTATGAAAATAGAGGGCTGGTATCACAGTGATATAAATACATACCAGACAAATTACTTCGTTTTTGTTAAACAAGGCTACAGATGAAGTCAAAATAGTAAAGACATGCATTTGAAAAAGTGAGGGAGCAGTTACCACAGGCAGTGGGAGGTCATCAGTCTGCTAGTGTGTGATCAAACAAATTTAATCAGCAACCCATCTCCTTTGGCAAGTAGAACTGAAATTCCACTTAAAAAAATGCATAAAAATATAATCAGCATGGCTATTTAGGGAATTTCATGTAAAATGATGACTTTCCTTTTTTCCACTAAATGGAACACATTGGTCATATGATAATATGATAATAAGGCCTGACTTTCTTACTCTTTCAGAGTGGCACTGGGAATTGGTTTTCCTGACTGGAACAAGAGAAAATTCTACTGAAATTCAGAAGCCACTGCCTTTGACAGGCTTTCAGTCTTCCTGGTCAATACCCATAAAGTACACAGCTCTGCAGGCTAGCTAAAAGATGAAGTGAAACAGAGAACATTTGTGTTTTATGTAAATTATAGCAACAGATAATATCTTCTTCAGCATATACTGTTGCCTTGTGGGTAGGAAGTGTACATTTCTGAATAAAAATAAAATTAAAAAAAAAAATTAAACATTACAACAGAATGCAAACTGTAGTCTTTTTTTTTTTTTTGTCACATTTCCTCTATTTTTTTTTTCTGCAAACCTAGAAAATACTGCACAAAAGAATAGTCTGTCTTTTTTTTTTTTTTTTTTTTTTTTTTTTTTTTAACTGCTGCTTTTGCTAAAATTGATGTTATTTTTCACAGTTGTTTCAAGTCACTCTGTACTTTAAAGGTTTTCTCTTGCTGTCCTGTGTAACAACATATGGAATTACAGCCTCGCAGAAAATATTTAGCAAAGAAAGGTACCATGACTATAAATCCCAACAATGAGATTTCTGCACAGATGGATATCTAACTTTGAAACCAGGAAACTCTTCTCTGATATTCTGTTCATGTCACGAACAGCTAATACATGAATAATAGATTTCAAAAGATAGCATAAGTAAAGCTCCTCCCCAAACAGACATAAAAACAAACCCAAAATTGAGCTGCAATGTTCCTGATTAAAATTAGTTCTCTAAATCCTTTTAAAAATCTTTTAAATACACCAGCTATTTGCTGGACATGCTTTTATTTAAAGAGATACATGAGCATGTAACTCAACCATTGAAATCAGATGGAAAATAAGAGCTACTTCTTTTTTTCTTCTTAACTTGCCTGCTGTGGTTAATAGTGTTTTAGAAAAACACAAAGCCTGTCAGTAGGAAAATTAATATTGGACACTGCTAATCCCAACAATGCATGGACATTCTATTGTTGCCTGCTATAGTACCTGTGTTTTCAGTGTCTGTTAAATATTTTTACATCAAAGTAGCAAAAACTTTGGAGAAACTTTTATGCTAGCAGTTTATTTATGGTATTCAAGCCCATGACTTATAGTAGCAATGGGTTTGCTTAGAAAATAACAATTATATCATGGAAAAATTCTGAAGTTATGAAATTGTGGAGGGTTCTCATACAGTAAGAGAGGAGGTACCCAACTCAGTGTAACCAAGAGATGGGTAGGCCAGTCAGCTGAGCAATAAGACAGTCTCAAGCCACTCTTTTGCCTGACACAAAGAAACAATTTAAAGTTTGTAGGAACATTCTTGGTTAGTCAAAGGATGGACGCATACTCTGGTGAAAATTTCAACTTGGATGTGAGAATGTGTCCAAGTGAAATTTTAATCAGACCAATAATTATCATAAAATGCTTTGATGCTGCTGAAACAGTAATTTTTACACATTTTGTGTGTGTGCATCTTCCAGACTAGCCATACTATAGAAAATTTGAACTGCCTGATGTAGATTGTAAAAGTCTGTGATACTCTTCCAAACTGTGAGCATTTTTTGCCAAGGAAAGCCTTTAGCTTATTTAAAATGTAAGTAATGTCTCTTGGCTAGACTTTTCTCTTTGATGCTTTTAGGCTTATAGCATTAGACAAAATGAATCAGATTATTTCCCACAGCTCTGTACCTCTTTATAAAGGTCAGTGTTTTGTTATTGAAAATGCTGGAAAAAAGATATATGTGACATTTTATGCTATTGATTTGTTTATAATGGTGTTGTACCATAGTAGCCTCCAGTGCTTTAATTTCCTTACTAGCCTGTTTGTAGTGCTCCTGTCAAGGTGGGAAAGAATGTTTTTTATGTCTTCTTGAGTTTCTCTGTCCTTCTGTCTGTGTTACCACTTTTTATCTCTGGACTTGGGTTTTCTCCATGCAGGACAGACCATCAGATACGCTGTTAGTTGGTCTATAGCCCTTTTTACTTCTTCTCTTGTGCCTCAGAGAATTTAGCACCACATCAGCTATATTATTATCCAGTGCACACTTACTGTGGAGAGATAAGATGCTGAAAATAATTTTGAAATTAAATATTCATTGACTTGAAGGTTAATTTGACTAGGAGTGCATGTGTGTAGGAGTAGTATGCTTGCAAGCTCTATAGTAAGTAGGTTTCAAATTATATAAGTGACAGGCTCATTTCAGAGTTATAACATTCCATCTTGGGGACTGACAATGGGAATGGAAATGAGTATATGAAAAAACTGTTCGTGTGTCTCTCTTATACTAGTTATAATGAAGCTAATCTGTATTTACATAATGTACCTAGGATCAGGGAGAGGCTTTTACTGATTTGTTCCTTAGCACCTACCTAAGGTGTTCCTAAGCACATGGAATAAATGGCTGAATTTTGGGGTGTTTAATTTGCATGGCAAAACTAAAAGTTCTGTCAGCAAGAAAGCAGAATGAGTTATTCTCATTGTTTCTCATTTAGAATTTTCACTGCAGGATAGAAAGCTGCCTTCATGGGCTAAAAAAGCTAAAAAAAAGAGTTCCAAAAGGACTAAATAAACCTCTAAATTTTTATCTCAGCCCTGCTGGAGACCCTTGGAAGTTAGAGACTGAGAGACAGTTAGTAGTTTTCTCAGCCTGTTCTTGGGCTGGAAGACCATTCAAAATCTTTTTTAATTAGATCACTACTGCTGGTCTAAGGGTGTTGGAATTTTTTCCATTCCTCTGCACTATCTTTTAGCATATTTACAAACTGTGGGCAGAAGGAAAATTAAAAATAGATCTAACACTGAAATATGTTGGTTACTTTCAGCTTGGAGCTGTCTTTTTTGTTTATCATTTCATTTTATAGGCTATGCAATCTTGTGTTCATCCTGCAGACTTGTATTTTCACCACTGACACATCTGACACACAACGCACTCATCCCTAGAAGTCATTGCTTATTTTAAAATACTGCTTTTATAAGTGTGTATGGTGTTGGCTCCCTTTCTTCCCAGAACCTACCTAAGGCTGCTAAATGCATGCTTTGTACATTGCCCTGTTATGTGGTGCTTGGATCACTTGGATCAATTAAAGGCTGATGTTCTTTCACTAGATAGTTTTCATATATTCCTCATGTTGAAGGTTCTTATACACATTTCTGAGGTTTCTTTTTTTTTTTTTTTTAATCAAAAAGTGAGCAAAATTTCATCCTTTTGAAAATTATTTCTCACGTATTATATAAATTGAGCATTTGCAGTATGTCCTCTGAAACAAATATTTGAACTGAGCTTCATAAAATCTTAAGTTTCTGCCAAGATGTTAACAGTGAAGTCTGCTTCTGACTTCCTCACAATGACTGAGTCTGTTTTCTTGTACATAGATACATGTATAAAGCTTTTCCCCAATTTATTAATTAAACATGCATGGCATCCTTTCTCTTTTA
Source organism: Aythya marila (assembly GCF_965140915.1). Classification (NCBI taxonomy): domain Eukaryota; kingdom Metazoa; phylum Chordata; class Aves; order Anseriformes; family Anatidae; genus Aythya; species Aythya marila. Next base: position 31,081,198 of record NC_139045.1, on the reverse strand, counting down.
TAAGTGAATCTTTGACAAGAATTCATAAAATATAAAGGAATTAAAATTACAATTAACTCAAAGAATGTAAATTAAAATGAAAGTTAATAAGTTACTCTTACACTGGAGAAGAACTGTGCTCTTCCATTTGCCTTGGTGGTATTGCTCTCAGGATTAAATATGATAACATGATTTTTTCCCATTCTTCTTAACTCTGGTTTTACCACTATTCACTGCAGGATCAGGCCCAGTATGAATTTCAGATCTTCACCTTCCTAGTTCTGAGGAGAACACAAAGTTGAGGACAACAAATAAATGAAAACTATTCTCCAGAGCAAAAGTCAAGAGAATAATCATTGTTTTAAGAAACTAAAAATAAAGCAAAAAGGAGACTGGCTCTGTTTAAAATGCAAAGATACAAGGCTTGTTTTAAGAAGATCACAGAATAGTGACCAGTTTATGCGGTAGTACAGAAATACAAGAGAAAAGTGATTTTGTGAGGTAGCAAGCACCAATTAGTACCAATTTTTGTCTTTCAGACAAAAAGTTCATTATATTACAGAATTTTGTAGAATAAGGGCCAAGAAGGGAGAGAGCTTAGAATATAACAGACAGTTTGTCTAAACAAACACTTTGTCTAAACAAATTGCTACCAGCCGGAAGTCAACATTCCCCACACCTTAATCAGACACATTTTGTTCTGCCTCCATCCCCAAAATAAATACATAATAATTCGAAAACCTACATGACCACATGAGAGCATGTGATTGTAGTTCTGAGTCCAAGCTAATAAATGCAGAGGAGCTTGACAGACTGGACATGCTAACAGACACACTGCCACACTGTTCCCTGTTGCAGAAGTAAGGCTGCTGGCAGCTGCGTCGAGCTCCATTGCAAGAATGTGCCCATTTATCACTGTGCAAATGGCACACCCAGGAGAAGGCAGTTCTCACTCCACGGGAAGTTCAAGCAATGCCTAAAGTTAATACACAAAGCTGATAGAATACTACCACAATTACTACTTGCACTTTGAATTCATACTTAAACCAAGTACAGAATGCAATGAAAGCATTCTGAAAGAACAAAGGTAGTGAAGGAAACACATCATCATTTGCTGCTTTCAGACAGCACCAGGTGGCTTGAAGAACAGTAGTAGAATTCAAAGAAAGTTTAAAACTAACGCAGATATGAACGATGTGTTAGCGGGAGTTTCTGTATAATCCAGTTCTTGCTTTGCTTGGAATGAGAATGAATAAGCAAAATGCAGAGAATAAATCATAGAACCATGGAATATCCCATGGAATATAAGTTGGAAGGGACTCACAAAGATCATCGAGTCCAATTCCTGGGTCCCAAAAAGACCATACCCCCCCCCCAAAAAAAAATCACATCTTGTGTCTGAAAGCGTTGTCCAAACGCTTCTTGAACCAGCAGGCTCAGACCCTATTCCAGTGCCTGACCACCTCCTTGGTGCAGAACCTTTTCCTAACAGCCAGCCTGACACTCCACTGTCCCAGCTCCACGTCATTCCCTTCAGTCCTGTTGCTGGTCACCAGAGAGAAGAGATCAACAAATGGTGTGCAAACAAACAAAAGGACAAGAGATCATATTTTTATATTGGGTAACAATAGAGTGAAAGATCTTTATGTTTTTATATCTGGTCCTTTATTTTTTGCATATTTTTTTTCCAACTTGCTCCAGCATCATTTGAAAACACAATGTGTTTGTCTCTTTGCTGCTTGCTTTGCATCTCTGGGTCAGAGATGCTATTTGAAAAGGTCAATTAATTTTCTTCTATCATTGTTGTTTACAGTGAGAGAGCAAGTCTGTGATAAATTCTCTTTCATTGCTGCAGAATCTGCAGCCAGAATATTCTACTGTCTCTGTTCCACTGAATGAAGAGGTTAAAAAATTGTTAGCCCCATCTTCCACAGCAAATTATCTCACTATCAATTTAAAGCAGATTCCTTGTCTCCATTACGAAAAATTTATTTAGAATAGTACACTGATATTGCATTGAAAGAGCCTGCTTTTTATTTTTTTCCAAGTGGTAGAAGTGAACAGAAAATTTATCTTTATTGCTTAGATGAAGATGAAAGACTTAATAGTTCTGGCTAGTGCAAAGAATGTTCCTACCCATTGTATGTATAAATAGACCTACACCCCCCCAAATCCCTTGTGAGAGCGAAAAAAGTCCACCCAAACCCAGGAACCTTAATGTGCCTTTTTCTCTCACTCAACTATTACTGATGAAAATAGAACATTTTAAACCTGTAATGAAAATACATTTCCTATCCACAAGTTTCAAAAGTTCTGTTCCATATCAAAAACAAATGCTCTTTAGATGTGAAAGGATATTTTTAGGTTAAGATTCCAAGTTACATGCAGAAAAGACTGTAATAGAAGATGAATAGACCTAAAAAAATCACAATGTTTCTCCTCCCAACCACCCATTAGAAAAGCAGAAACAAGTTTGCAAAGTTCTTAAACAAGTTCTTTGTGTTTATATTTGGCACTGAAAAACCAATCTAGACATGCTTTCCCAGACACATACCTGCAGATACCTAAATCTGAAGAGATCTGCTTGCTAAATGGTGAAAATTCATGCTTTATAAAACCTTTGATAGGCATTTGTCACTTTTACTCAGTACTTTTTAATTACATGCACTTTTCTGTTAAAATTTTAGTTAAAATTGCAAGGTTTACTAGCAAAGCATATGAAACTTAACAAGAAAGGATCTCCTTGATGTTCAGAAAGTGTAGAATATAGTCTGCAGAATAGAATCCATTTGGTTTGATTAGACCCCAGAGATCTTCATACACACTTTCAAAGCTAGGAGGATGGATTTTCAAAGAAAATGTATGCTAAATGACATTAAAGAAAGTGAAGGAACCACTGGTGGTTGAGGATAAGGAAGAAATAAATGGAAAAGTTTTCATTGAGAGTGAGATTAAAAGGCATTTTTGGATGAGTCTGGGTGAGAGAAATTGCATGTATGTCAGAGGAGAGAGAACTAAAGCAGAGCATGTTCTTTTCTGGCAAATCCCGTTATAAATTTGCAGCCTGGATAAAGAAATACGACTTCTAAAAAGTAATTAATATCTTTTATTAACATCACATCTCAGAATGAGACAGTAATTTTGTTTGAAACTCTCTGCCAGAAGATAAATTAGCATGATTGAACTGGGAAATGTGAAAGCCATAATTCACATGCTTTATTCAGGCAATTATTTAAATTATGCAAAAGCCAAAAAGGAGGGACTTGCATTTTAATATACCAGAGAACAATCAAGTGTCAGAAAAGCATGCAAGGAAAGGAAAGGAAAGGAAAGGAAAGGAAAGGAAAGGAAAGGAAAGGAAAGGAAAGGAAAGGAAAGGAAAGGAAAGGAAAGGAAAGGAAAGGAAAGGAAAGGAAAGGAAAGGAAAGGAAAGGAAAGGAAAGGAAAGGAAAGGAAAGGAAAGGAAAGGAAAGGAAAGGAAAGGAAAGGAAAGGAAAGGAAAGGAAAGGAAAGGAAAGGAAAGGAAAGGAAAGGAAAGGAAAGGAAAGGAAAGGAAAAGGAAAGATCTGCAAATTAACAGTTCTTTCCCTGAAGATAAAAAGTGCTATATATAATCTGTAGGCTACTAGGGATGCAGACTGATAAATTCTGGCAAAAGGTGGTGGAAAATTTCAGCCTTTATAATCTTTTCTATTTTCTTGTCAAGTTCAAGACAATTTTTAATAGAGATGATTAAAAGTCGTCACTTAAATTAATTTAAAAAGCGATTTTGATTTAGAATGCAAAGAGAAGAAACTTGCAAAGTATCTAAAGAAACTGTAATCTACAAAAACACATTTCTTTAGAAATTATGAACTTGTACCTCAAAAAAAAAAAAAAAAAGTGGAAATTAAATTGAAAGTGGAATTCCAAAGTTTATAGCTTGCTATATCCCATTACACTGATTTATCTTTTTTTTTACTCTTTAAGTGCTGAAATGCTCTTTTAAAGATGTTGCCAAAGTGCTTGGAGAAAGAAAACTCAAATGGAAACTAAAATGGCAATGAAAAATGGAAATACAAAGGGACAGGAAACTCAGAAAATTATGTTACTGATTTTCATTGAGTTAAGTAAGGTTGACATAGAATTTTCCTGTACAAGCTTGTACATACTTAAAAAGGATAAGACTTTACTTAAAGCCTTAATCTGCTGAAGACAGTTACTTCCATTATTTTTCTTGTTGATTTTTTAAGCATTGATTTTTATTTTTATTTTATTTTATTTTATTTTATTTTATTTTATTTTATTTTATTTTATTTTATTTTAATTTAATTTTATATTATATTTTATTTTATTTTATTTTATTTTACTTTATTTTATTTTATTTTTTAGTTTAGTTTATTGCTTTTTACCACTATTGCAATAATAAAAATTAATCAAAACTGCAAGAGTCAATGCAGATGAGTTTCCCTATGTGCTTGTGGTAGTGTAGTAAATTCAAATTCTTCAGGGCTGTGGCCAGTAGAACAGTATGGTGAAATTCTCCCAGTTTCATTTGCTTCACAAGTACAATGTTACAATTCTACACTTATCCCTGTACAGGAGAAATACAATTCAGGCCCATAAAAGAGAGCAAGAAGACTTTAATGAAAGCTTTCGTAATCGCTGCAAATGTATGACATGATACCTTTATGAGATTACCATTATCCTCATCTTATTTTACATAGCTAATCATTTCACAGTTGTCAGAACAGTATTCAGTTGATTTAAAAATCCATTTGCAATAGATTTCTATATAATAATAGCAATTTTATGTAATAATAGCAATCTGTGTTAAGGTCTGTCTAATATGATATGAATTTAGTGCTATCATATGTATACTGAGTTTTAAAATATTGTAAATATTTAATGGAGTTCAGTCTTCATCTCCAGCTAAAGTTTCCAGACAGAGGGCATGAACAAAGAGTGGGAAGGTTGGGAAATCATTCCTGCTCGTTCCCTCTTAAGTGGCATTATGGTCAAAGCAATGTCTGGGGCAGAAGCCCTATCCTGGGCAAGATGTCAAAGACAGATGAAGCATCTCTTCACCCCTCCCTTCCTCCCTCCTTCCCAAGGGCTCTTGTTGAAACCTTCTTTTTCTCTGTACCCCTTTTGGTACCCAAAGCCCAGCTAATAGATTCAACTGAATGATCATCTCCTGCTTTCTACGGCTGCGACTCTCAGCCAGTTTTAAAGGACACTGCTGAATTGCCCACACTGGTTAGGCTTAAGACCTGGCTCTAAACAAATATATTTATGCAGTGCATCTGATGTGCTTCTTTTTGGCAGACATCTCAAACATGCATAAATGTAACTGCAGTAAATGTTTTGATAAGCTTAGTAGCTTCAGTAGCTATTTGATTTTTGAACGTATAAATGAGCACAATGAATGCGGTGATCACAAGAGTATTATGGAAGCAGAGTCCATCTAGTTGATAAACAAGCACATCCAGGGATGAGGTTGTTTACAGTTTGGAACCCCTACTTGCCACAACAGTGTCCAGTGCTGAAATCCTATTATTTAATTATCTCTTCTGAGATACACAGCTTCGTACTGTTATGTGTGTGTGTAATGGCTGTTGCTCTGCTCACAAGGTTTCAAGAAGGCTCTCAATTCTAAAAAGGCGCAAAAACTATATTAAAGAAAATTTATATATGTCATGGAACATAAAAACATTTGCTTTCTCAGTAATGTCCAGGATATTTGCCAATTTACCAGCTAAAGTGAAAACTAACTGACAATATATGTAACAGTAAAGATGAAGAAATTGTTGGATTAAATGTAGAAGTGTCTTTATCTACATATAATTCTATATTGAGTCAAACATTATTATTATTATTGCTACTACTACTACTACTATTACTACCACCAGGCTTTTTTTACCAGTTGTAATTTTGATTCTGAATGCTAAAAAAAAACCCTCTAAGTTAAAGGTAGAGATTAAATGCTGCAGGCAATCGGTAAAATACAAAAGTAACATTTTTACTTATACAGTGGGAGATGAGAGAGAAAGGACTATGAGAATGAAGTATATGGTGATGGAGATGAATCAAGATTTACATTCTCAAATTTTTGTGTAAATGAAAGAATAGGCTTGCAGTACATGAAAACTCAATCAGTAATGAGTCTTTTGTAGAGAAAATAAATAGGAGAAAATGGTGACAGCCACAATAAAAAAAAAAAAAAGAATAATTTTGAGGACACCTGACAGTAGTCTGGTGCTTTCAAAGCCATGCCTTAGACAGGAACACAATTTGGTGCATGAGGAGTTTGAAAACCATACACAAAATTATACTGCTAGCAAAAAAAAATGCACTAGTGAGTCTCTGTCATTCTAAAGTCATATACCATTAAATAGAAAGGAAAAAAATTATGTAAAAATATTTATGCTAGGGATGTGTCTGTGTTTTGCCAGGCAGCATCATGCAGAACTTCTTAGTCTGGGAACCAGCACAGTCACATTAGGGGGGCTTTCTGCTCTAGCTCTTGCATCAGAGCATGGCTGGTTAGCTCAAACCCCTGGCTGATGATGTCTGGAGCTTCCAGGACTGGATCTTTTTGGATGGCACTGCATGATGTCCCATGGATGTAATCAGCATTTTCATGATGTTCTGCCATGGACAACTAAAATGTTAGAGATATATAACAAAATTTGTGCAAGTACTTTGCATTGACTGGGAAGCCTTGGTTAAAGATACATTACCGAAGCAAGGCTAAAAAGGTATTTCTGTGCCGGTCAGTTTGTGAAATGGAAATCAATTAGGAATTTCACTTAGGAATTTCACTCACGTGTCTAGATAGCATGTAACCTGCCAGAGGGATAACAGAGAATATTTTTCCTTTGAATGAGGGTTGGCTTCCCTTTGCATTATAACTTTGCATCCCATCTGCCAGAGATGTTTTCCAGGTTGTTTAATTTAGCTAGAATCACATGAAATCATCTCACTGCATTCAGATGGATTGTCTTTTGTTTTGTTTTGTTTTTTAGGCAAATGTACAACTTTTAGTTAGTCAAAAATTTTTTTCTTTTTTTTTTTTTTTTCTTTTCCCAAAATTCTAGACCAAACCAAAAGAGAAGGAAGCTGATAGGTAAATAATTTCATGACAAATAAACAGCTTCAACATTTTTTTGGTGACATTTAAAAAGCATAAATAAAACTGTAAAGAGGGAGTGTTACTTATCTAACCCTTGTGCAGAAAGGAAACCAAAATGACTAAGGAGTTATCAATGAATTCATGTGTGTGTGTGTGTACATATATTGAATTTGCTCTTAAGAGAGCTTTTGCATTTCACTGACAAGTGCCACCAAGGTGATGGCACCATGGTACCTTTGGCAGAGCGAGGCACCTTGGAGATTAGCACTGTCAAATATAGAGAGAGTACATCAATCACACCTCCTTTCTGTTGAAAATGAGGATGCCAGTTCAAAAGAAAGGCAAAGTGTGCTTTAGCACCTTTCCACCTTTAACCCTCTCTGAATACAGCTCCTAACATAGCCAGCAGCTTCATCAGTGGGTGGTTATTTCACTGCCTGCAGCTATGGGCTGTGCTGTAACTGACTCTATGGGCCACAGGACACAGCATCTTGCTGGAGTTGAGTGAGCTGTAATCCAGACACCAGAGCAGGGGACTACAGCATGTGAGGGATCTGAAGGGAGCTGGATTTAAAGGGAGCTCACCAGAAGCCCCATGGAATTGCTCATGTAGCTAAAATGGTGCTATTTACATGGGATATGCCTATACGAGTTACTAGAACAAGCTGTGCCTGCTTGCGGGCCCTGGGGGTAAGTGTCAGAGCATAGCTCATGTCCTTGCAGCCATGCTCTCTTCATTTCCTAAAATAGAGAGAACAGGACTGCAGCACCAACTGGGAGCCTTTGCTGACCTTTGCTGCCCCCAGGCTATTCCCAGGGAGAGCACTAATTGGCATTGACCAGAACTGGGCTAGGGGGCACGACAAAAACAGGAGCAAGCTGGGCAGTCACATGCCAGCTTGTGGGTCCATGGATTTATCTCCTTTAAGTAACTTGCGTACACGTAGCCGTGCATACTAGTAACTGAATCTGCTAATCTAAAGGTGTCCCGTATGTTCTTCACTCAACCTTTCCTAGTAGGCTGAATAAGGTACAACCCAGTGTATAAGCAAGACACTAGCTGAGATTAAAATAGTATTCACATAATTGGATCCCAGCTGTAAACACCATAATATCAGGTTTTGCACTTCTCTGTCCTGCTGTGCTTGTTATACGGGAAGGGAAATCTAAATCATTTCTCTGTGTTTATGAATTCCCAATGTGTATTAACATTCAGTGCAATAAACTGGAAAATGCCAAGTGCTATTTTAAAGCTTCTTTTTCCAGACATGCTGTGCTTCATATTTGGTCCTTTTTCTTGCAGGCTCTATAGCCACGGAAAGAATAGTGAAGACATCAGGATGAATAATGCAGTTAATTTAGACTGATTTTGCAAGCTTTTGCAAGGAGATTTCTAAAATCTTATTATGTTAAAGAGAGTTATTTCAGTTTTTTACTTTAGGGTAAAAAAAAAAATGCGTCTTCATATTACAGGAATGTTTTCGCTATTTTTTTTTTTTTTCTCCTGCAAACTAATGATAATGCACAATGTTTTTAGTTTCTTGGGCTGGGGAAAAGCAAAACTTTTTTATTTATAGAGGTTTATTAAAGGATTCACTTTCCAGAAATCAATTATTTGGTACAAATAATAGTGTGTTCTTTACCTGCATCACTGAGAATCATTGTAATGCTCACATAGGAACAGATTTGAGTTTATACTAAAAATCTCCCAGAACCCTGGGATAAACAGAGGTCTGGATGTGGTGACCAGTAACACAACCATGCTGGTTGGAGACTTAGTGGGAAGAATGTAGAAAGAGGAAAGTTGAATGCCACCAATTCTTTGGAGATGACAAAACGATAGGGAAAAGAACCTGGCATTACTCCTCAGGATCTCTTTGAATGCAGGCAATCACCACAACCAGTGGCAAATTACCAGATTCACACACTCCAGTGTGGGCTGATTAGGAGTGGAAATAGCATACTCAGAAATATCATCTATTTGAGGAAAAAATGGTTAATAACACTACAGCTAAGACATGAACTTTACAGGCAGGGGTAGGGACAATGCTCCAGCTGAACAGAAATGAGTTGTACGATGGTATCAAGGTGTCAATGGGCTTGTCAGCTTGTATTTGCTGTTTTTCTATATGTGGTATTAAAACTCCAGTTCAAGGGGATGAACTAGTGGTCAAAGCATCAGGCTGGAGTGGGTTTGCACATCTCTCCTTTTTCCCTGTTACCCAAGTTACATGCAGTCTTATTTGCTAGTTCCTGTTCTCAGCCATGCTGCCAAATTCTCCTTCTACAGTTACACCCACCCCAGCACAGTTAGTGCAGTCAGTGCAGTTTCTCAGGCTTTACAACAGGGTAACTGACTCAGTCTGAATTATCTCAAAAATAACATGCGAGAGTCAAAGAAAAGCAAAGGCTCAGAAACCCCACTTCTGTTTTCTATTAGAGACTTATGGAAAAGTTGAGGAGGAGAAGCATAAACTATTCATTCTTTGTTAAATAACATAGGATAACTTCCTCCACCAGTCCTCTGATGTCTTTACTTCTGCATCATTCAAATAGCAAAGATTTGGGTTAGGAATAGAGAGCAAGTTTGGATACACAGCCAAAGTGGGTTTTGTATCATCAGCATGGTTTAATAAAGCAAGTTTTAATTTCTCTATTTATTTTCCTAGCACTTTGCAGAATCCAAAACTTCACACACACAGACATATATATATATGTATGAACTGCCACCCAAGACACTTGTGAACTGCCAATTCTTTTGAATTACTGGGAAGGATTACATCCCACGGACAGAAATAGATAGGACAGCCACAAAATGTTTCTAAAGCATTAGAACAATATTCCATGGCTTCTACTAATGGCAGAACATGATGACCACTAGAATGAGAGGGAGAAGCATGAGATGCATAGATACTCAGGGTCAAGCCACAGATGTGCAAAAATCATAGTCCGATGCACACTGTTTAGCAAAGACATTCATTTTGCACATTAGCAACAATGACTAACCCCGTAGACAAGTCCCAGAGAGCTATATACACTACAGCTAACACAGTTACTAAAAACATTTGGAAATGTACTACAATACATTATAATTACATCCTAATGCAAGTAAATCCTTGAGAACGGCTGACCCAGATATCTAAGATAATTTGAGCATGTCACCCACTTACTAGTCCACATAAGTATGCCAGAAGCCAAACACCTTTGAAAGTTTTCAACTCAGAGGGATTTAAATGTATCCAATGCAAACATTCTTTAAACTATATTGAAACTGAAAAACCAACAACAGTGCTCTAAAAAAAAAAAAAAAAAAAAAAAAAAAAAAAAAAAAAGAGAGAGAGCTTCTTATGAATAAAGGAGATAATTACCTAATGGAGCCAGGTCAATCCAAACTTTAAAAACTTTAACTTATAGTTCAAATGCTGATTGTTCACCATAATGGGGAAGCTGTGCCAAAGAAAAATCTGATAGCTTTTATAAGTGGATTAAGAGTGCATGAGTAATATGAAGTGACAGGAATATATGATTAATAACAAAATGATCCTTGTGAAATTTGTAGGCTGTCCAAATACACTGTGCTCTAAAAACATATGGTCAATGAATAACTTAAAGAACCAAAAAGTGCATTATCAATATTCTGAGGAAAAAAAAAAAAAAGTATTTCTTCTTACTTCTTTTCCCAGTTAGAAACATAACTATTGAAAACATCTCCCTTAAAAAAATGGGGTGGGGGGGGAGGGAGGGAGTAGCTCAGACTTGTAAAATGTATTTAAACCTTAGCCAGGCTTATCAACAGAGCTCTGCTAGTTGATAAAACTACCTGCACATACCATCAGTAAAGACTGAGGGTTATATTCCTGTTGCTGGAGATGACTATAAGAATGATTGGGAGGGTATCAAGCATGCATAAAGTATATATATAGATGGTCAAGCAGCTTAGCTACCCACTTCACTATGAGCCCTATTCTTGGCTCTTCCACACTACATAAATATTACAATGTTTTTATTGTTATTATTATTTTTATTAATAAACCAGCTAACTTTCTTGAAAACAAAACAAATCCACCTAACACCACCACAGAAGGTTTTATACCTTTATATGTCCTCCTAATATATATATATACACACACTCACTTTCATGATAGAAAAATATTACTGTGATGGACTGAGCAGTCATATTATTACAAACACTGAACTGAAAAAAAAATATTAAAACAAAAACTGCAAAAAGTTAGAGTTATGCCCTAGAAGTCCAGGAGCAGCACATGCAGGGTCAGGCAACCCAGGGCCTAGTGCTGCAGGACCAAGCCATGTGACAAAGTCAAGGTATGGATTGTAAAGGCTCACAGCTTCCATATTCTCACCTTCTCATAAATACCATTACAGCTGCTGAGTCTTGAAACTATAACTTGATATTGGCCTATTCCCATTTTGTTTGATATCACAGTAAGATTGACTTGAAAAGAGATGTGCTTGGGTTCAATATTTTCTTAAATACATGCTATATGTATTTATGTTGTACTGTTGGAATGGTTTATAAGAAAAGATACTTCAATGAAAACCCTAACTCTTCTGAGTTCTGGGAGAACTTGAAAGTTTATCCAACCCTCTGACTTGGGTGTCTGTTATGAAGTTGTATTTTTCTGCTGAAGGAAATGATGTTTATTTTACATTGTTACAGCCAGGAAAACCACTAAGTATGGTTTGTACATTTTCAAAGAATGCCACAGATTTTTAACACCATGGCATAAATAGTCTTTGAAATATAACAGAGTATGCCTAACAAAGGGAGACAAAACAGAAAGGAGGAAAACTCGGAAGTCATTCTTTATACAAACTAAATTCTTTATAGGAAAATATGCTCTTTCTCACTCTTCTCTAGAGTAAATATTTCAGAGGCAAAAAAAAAAAGCTTTCAATAATGAATTTCTTGTGCTGCTGAATGTCTTTCTGGGGAGTTGGGAAAGAAAGAAGAAAAATGATCATTTGGTGAATTCATACTCTGTTGATTTTGATTAAAATTCTAGACTTTTAATGAAGTTGATAACCCACAAAAAAAAAGAAGGGAAAACTGATGTCACATTGATGCATTGGAAGGCTGGACAGAAAACAACGAGAAAAATGCAACTGCAAGAATTCTTCAAAAGAGTAAGAGACTTGCTTTTTCCTTTGTTAATATGTAAATATCCCTGCGATATACTCCCTTGCTCCAACAACAACTGCAGTAATTGCTACATCTTCTCTAAGCTTTTCATTGGTGCTCTGAAAAATCTGCAGATTCTGACTTTAACGTATTTTTTTTCTGAGCATTGTGAACAGGGACATCATGCTGCAGTAACACTTCCTTGCACTGTTTTCAGTACTAGGACCAGAGATAACCATTTTAATTGAGTCTGTACCTCATTGTCTCTGCACGTGCACAAAAAATGGGATTTCAGATGTGCTTTTAGGACTTCATAGCATCTGTTCCATTATTATATTTTATTTTGTTGTGGTGGAAATGTCCACCCATACTTAGAAAAGTTATCCTTACTCCTTCATCTTGAGCACTTCTACAGAGCAGGCACCATCCAGGCAGCAGTCACTGGTGCCCCTGTGGTAGACCTCAGAAGCCATTTCACATCACACTGCGATGCTGCGCAAGACTATGGGACCAGATCATGTGGAGAATGCTTCATCCATCACTCATCACTTAACTGCAGCAGTTGTTGGAAATATCAACAAATCAAAGAAAAGCATATGTTTTATAGAGTACACTAGAGTGGCTTTGAATTCTGTGCTGTCTGAACTCTAACAGGCAGAATTCAATAGGCTTTTGTTAAAAGAGCACACTTGAATCTTAAGCTCATTATCTATTTTTTTTTCTATTTTTTTTTTCCTCAGTAAAATAAATACAAATATTTATCAAGTAGTGAAAACCAAAGACATTCCTAGGAAATCACCAAAAAGTTCTTACAGATGGAGTTTACATAATTATCAGTGCACAGAACTTGAAGCTGTTTTGTGAAACACTCAATTTGGTAGGTTAATTGCACATTCTTCTCAGCATTCAGAAACATAAATGGAATTTTCAGGTAGGTAGTGCAGGAGAGCAAATGAGTGATAAAAGACAACCAGTTCATCTGCAAAAACACAAGCAGATAAATGGTCCTTACAGAAGAAAACAAATGTTTTTTAGTCTTTATAGCCTAGCATGTTAAGCATCATTTGCTGCTGTCAGTATAAAGCTCGTTTCTGAAGCAGTGATATCTATTGTAAGCTTTTCTCATTTGCAGTTGAAGCAAAGAACTCACAATGGCATTTCAGGCTCTTTTCCCATCCTTTCTCATCCTACACCTTCTAAAATGAGTTTACCTCACCATATTTTCTCCAAGACATCTCAGAAACTATTTATTCAGATTTATTTATTTTTAGTATCTGAAGGTGGTTTTAAATCTGAAAATGCAGAAGGCCACCAGAACAAAATTATAAAAATAACTACAGGTTTCAGGCTATGACATACTTCAAAACCACTGGCCTGTTCACTGTAGGTTTTGAAGCATTCCTAAAGTTGCTGCTAAAAAAAAAAAAAAAAAAAAAGTGCTTTTGAAAACCAGCTGAAGACCCAGGATCTGTATGCATTGAAAGGGCTCTTTGTGTGGAGGGTTGGCCTCAGCCAGAAGCCAAGCACCCACTGGGCTTCTTGCTCATTCAGGGATGAGAAAACTCACATGTTAAAATAAACAGGGGGAAATCACTTACCAAGTACTGCCATGGGTATAACAGACCGGAGATGAGGAATTAAACTTAACGTATTGCCAGTTAGCATAAATCACAGAATCACAGAATTTCTAGGTTGGAAGAGACCTCAAGATCATCGAGTCCAACCTCTGACCTAACACTAACAGTCCCCACTAAACCATATCCCTAAGCTAATATATTGAATTATTAATATTGAATTATCGATTCAAGTAATGAGAGGGAAAAAATAAATAAAAATAGTATAATCTTTTAATATGATATTATAATATATAATCTCCAAAATAAGAACAACTCCAGAGAAGAGTCACAAGGATGATCAGAGGGCTGGAGCACCTCTCCTCTGAACACATGCTGAGGGAATGGGGGTTGTTCAACCTAGAGAAGAGAAGGCTCTAAGGAGACCCTATTGCAGCCTTCTAGTACCTAAAGGGGGCCTACAGGAAGGCTGGGGAGAGACTCAGGTCAAGGACTGTAGTGATAGAACAAGGCGTAATGGCCTTAAACTAAAAGAGGGTAGATTTAGATTAGATATTCGGTAAAAGTTCATTATTATGAGGGTGGTGCCTCACAGGTTGCCCAGAGAAGCTGTGGATGCCCCATCCCTGGAGGTGTTCAAGGCCAGGCTGAATGGGGCTTTGAGCAACCTGGTCTAGTGGGAGGTGTCCATGCCCATGGCAGGTGGGGGCTGGAACCAAATGGTCTTTAAGGTCCCTTCCAACCCAAACTGTTCTATGATTTTAAGATAAATATATATATATATATATATTATTTTTTTTAATACTGCACACTGTAATTCAATTTGAGATAAGGACAAAACTAATTCTAAGTATAGAATAGGCTTCTAAAACTATTTTTCATATGATCAAGTCTTGAGAAAAAGATGATAGCTTAAGAGAATGAAAATATGAAGGCAATAGAAATCTCTATAGTCTTGCCGTGTTCAACCTCTGCTGAAAGTTACATATCTCTTGGGTTATGAGAACATCCATACACTGTTTTGCATGCCAACTATTTGAAGTGCTGAACTAAAGTGATGACAATTTTAATAATAATAATGTAATTGCACTTTGAGTAATTGTACATATTGTATTGAATTCAAAAGCTTTGACTTTGACTTACAGCAGCATCAGAAAATGTTTTGATTCTACTAAGCGCAGTATGAAGACTTTCATCAGCCTACAGCCTGCAGGCACATCGGTCTCTTTCCAAAAATAGATTAGCTCCTTCTACTAAATGGAGAACACCTAAATCAAAACTCTGAAGTTTATTTGTCTGCTATATATATTGTACAGCATACTGAGTACTGTAATTAGTCATCCCTTCCCAGTGGTAATTGCTGGAAAAAAAGTTTAGACTTCAGGAACGGTGTGTCTCCCCTCAAAACTTATCAATCATTTTTAAAATTTGCAGATTATATAAAACATTTTGTATGCTTAGAGTCTGTTAAATCTTATTGCTACATCTAGCCTGAGGACCAGAGTTCACTGGCATTTTATTTATCCAAGAGGATTTAAAGTTTATATGTGAAGTTGCTGACTTTATTAACAGCAATATCGTTCTTACTATGCTTCTGCTGTTTCCTTCATTTAAAGAACTGACCATCAGAGTTAAGTGAGTCAGCATCTGTGTTAAACAACATTTGATAAGGCAAATTTCCCCAGGCAAACATTTTGATTTTATGCTCACTATTTTATACAGTATTTTATACAGGTAAATTTCATAAAAAGATATACTATATGAAAACCTAAAGCAAACAACTGGCTTACAGTTTTATTTTTGCAGATACAAACACTTTTACTGCTGCTTTTCAACTGTTGATTAGTAATGCATTCATGTTTGCTTTCGAACAGTGCAAAGCATAGTTTAGAGCTGTCATGATCATATAGGTAGCGTTGGCTTCTGGTGACTGCAGCAAACTAGATAGGATTCTATGGCAAAAAACAAAGACTGTGTTAACTTTAATGCTAGAAGTGGGGAAAATTTGAAGGTAAGGTAAGGTTTTCCTGTAATGGTACAGTTCAAAGCAGTGGACTAATAAGTGCTTTCATATGAAATTTTGGCCTTTATCCATCTGTCCATATATGTGTTACCATAAGAATACACACACAAAAGGTGCCTGGAATGAAAGAGCCTGAAAATATCTTTGTTTCTATTTATCTGGGAACTTGAAAGGGCTGGTTAATGAACAACAAAGAGCCTTGTTAATTATTGATCACAACAGTAGTAATGTGTGTGCATGATGGCAAAAACAATATACAACATAGTGCAATATTAAAAGGGGAATTTTTTAAAAAACAAAATAAACAATTTTTAACTTTCTCAGAGAAGTTGCTGTTGACAATTTATTGGTTTTACAATAAGCCCCTGCACATAATGAGTGAAGATTAAACACAATGTAACACAAAGCTGTGCCACATGAATTATTTGTGCAGAATGATGTTGAATCCACTGAGATTAACTAGCAAAATTAAGAGTCTATTTTTCAACTTCTGTCAGTGTTGGGAGTCTCAAACTAGAGCACCAGTCTCATAATATTCCAGTATCAGGAGATTACCTCATATCAGAAGACTGCTTCAATACCCTTCCTTTTTCACCACCATGGTCAGCATTCTGCAGCTGCATTAGACACTCTGTATGAACTTCATGGATTATGTGTGGCATAGCAAAAGGAAAGTCTGTCACACACAGGACAGGAAATCCCACTGACAACCTCAATGAATTGTACTGTTATGTTGTGCCACTGGAGGACAGGTATATAAAAGAAAATGCAGTGTGTCTAGTAGATCTCATGCACTTTCCCTAAATGAGACCTGGGAGCTATGATCACAGGAAGCTTTGGAGCTGGTCTAGCACACCACTCTTTCTGGGTTATCAGGACTTGGTATTTGTCTTCCTCGTACCCTTTCCAGGCATCTGTCTAGACACTACCTAATATATCTCTCATGTCATGCTAAGTAGATTGTCATGTCACGTTAGGTAGACCTAATGTCATGAATATCTACACAGAAAATTATACCATAGTGGTAGCAATAAGATATCCTAAATAACTAGTCATAAAACAAGGCTTTGCAGTGAAGGCTTTCTCATTGCATTCAAAATAAATCCAGCAATATGTTTGCAGCCATACAAGATGCAGTCTTCTTCCAGAAGGAAGATTTTAAATGGGGCAGTGATGTTTCCACTATTTTGCCAGAAAAAACAGTAAGCCACAGGGAAGACAGCTTGAACCTGACATTGAGCAACTTGCAGTAAATATTCAGAATATTGTTATTTCGTATCTTCTATTAAAGAAATATTTCCAGTCTTACTGTAGATATTGTTGCTATGGTTTCCTTTGTTGAAATACGTCTGTCTCCATATTGCCTATTGCTGAGGCTACCTCATATGATAGGGAAATGAAAGGAAATGCAGGCTGAAATCTTCATCCTTCAGAACAGGAGAAACTATTGTCTGCTTATATAAACTTCTACAGAATAATGGCCTCAAATATACTACCAGGTAATCTGAAAGGATGATACAGGACATAAGCCAGATTTGCAATGGAATGTCTTGTAAGTAAGCTTAGCTGTGAACAAGTTGGTTCATTTATATAGCACAAAAAGTGCATCTCTGTAATAAAGCGTGGTACTACACAGAGACTTTTCAGCATGGTCCATGCCAGTTAGCACACATTCCAGGAACAGTATTGTCTGTTGTTCTGCTTGGGCAGTCTCTTTGTCCTGATTCAAAGTAGCTTTCAGTAATCTAATGCATTCTGTGATACTGGCTTCTGTCCTGGAAGGAGCAGGACTGTGTCACTATGGCTCTGCACCATCACAAGTAAACTCAACCCCAGACTACTCTTGCTTTACTGCTTTCTGCACACAAATCAGTTTCTGTGGAGTCCCTTGGATAGTCTCACTGCAATCCTTGGAGCAGTGTTGAATGTGCCCATTGACCATAAATCACAACAGCAAAACAAAGCCTGCACTGGGACTGTGCTTCATTAAAATGATAGTTGTAGAGAATATAACACTGTTCAAGAATTAGGTTTTCAGTGTCTTTTCCAAAAAGGTACAAGGCTACTTCTCTCTTTGTTGCACATTTGCATGCTACAGGAACAGAGATACTTGATACCAAGACACAAGGGCTTACAGGTCTGAGGGATGCTGTCCCTAAATGAGCAACACTCCTGAAAGAGGCTATAATGGCTGCGAACACACTTCAGCTGAGCGAGACTCACTTGCAAACTAAGTTCAAGCTGTGGGGAAAAAAATGAGAGAAGGGAAAGAAGACCAACCAACGTATTTAATTCCCAGTGACTCTCCTGCTCACCGCTTCTGTTGTCATACTCACTGCTGAGAACAATGCAGGAGGCAGGTCTCCCTTGCAGAGCTCCACAAGGACTGACCTTAGCATTTATTCTTATTATCCTCACCATGAACACTGCATAAAAGCCCGGCGTAGCACATAAAGTACAACTCTCCAATTCAGCTTAGCCCTTTGGGGAGATGCTCTTTGTGCTCTTTCTGCCCTGTATAGTCAAATAGACCCATCTTTTGCAATATGTGAGAGTTTTCATTTCAATCTCTTGCTCTTTATTTTCCATGCAGCACTGACCTAGGGATGTTCCATGCAGCAGAGCAGCAGAGTCACACAGATCAAACAATTCAGCCATGTTTATTTATATAGCTGGACTAATCATTACAACCTTCTGATGGTCACCATGTGTCTGGCAAGCTTCAGCTGCGGTGTTCTGGGAAGCTGCAGCCTTGCTTTCTCCCATGTATTCCCCTATGCAGCACTGAACGAGAGAGGCAGCACTGGGAGACAATGAAAATTGAGCTTTGCTACCTACGTATTAGAACAGCTGAACTTTTGCTCCTTCCTTATCCTTCCTGTCCACATCCTGCAAATCCAGCAACTGCTTGAGACTGTTCTTTATACAGAGTATAAACTGAGGTGAAACATTTGTAAGAGTTAGTGCTGCATGCATTTTCACATGAACTATCGCACTTAGAAACAAATGCTATTTAAAGTGGATTGTCCCAGGAGTCTCTCTCAGTTAGCACAATGCACTTTCCCAGAAGGGGTTCAATTTCAGGTCTTGAACTTGTCCCACGCTCCCAGACCTTCTGGGCCAAAAAGTGTGGCAGAGTCATTAAACCCAAGCCCTAGATGGGAGCTGGTGCTCTGATAGCTCAGTTTTGAGCCATTCAAAAAACAAAGTTTGTATATCCAAGAGGGAAATCAGACTTGGCCTTCCTCAACCAAAAGCCACCCCCCTGCCACACCGACGAGGTCAAGTGGTGCTCTGATCACTCCTGGGAATGAGAACAACAGTTCTTTTCACTTGTTTCTTCCCCAAAGAAACCCCCCAAATAGCTCTATAATTACAAAATGGGAGAGATTTTAAAGTGTAAACTGAAATCTACAAGGATTTTTTATATCTATATAGATGTTTACATGAGAGATGTGTACATGAGAGATATTTCCTTGCTATGATGCCATAAAACAAACTAAAACCTGAAGGACTTCAATAGGAACTTGGTTTAAATTCTGTGGTACTAAAACTCTGCCTTTTGTGAACAGTGCCCATTGACTTTGTCCTGTCATTGATAGGGGCTGAAGTCAATAGAGAATATGAGGGACTTAAAGGGGTTAATCAATGCCTTGCAGGAGAAATTTGTTTATTTTTCATATTCTCTTCTTTTCTCCTGAAGTTATCTGGCAAAAAATGCAGATTATTTAACAGCAGTCTGTTTCCTCTCCAATCAATGAGGCTGTGCTGATTTACACCTCTGGGGGAACCTATGATGGTAGGAACAGTCTAACATCTGCAATTATCTGCTGCAATCTCAAGAAAACTTCTCAAAGGTTTTCATTCTGGCTTTAAAAGCACTGTTACAATTTTCGTATATTCAAGAATGTCATGAATCAGCTATCAATGAGGGTTAAGAAGATATACAGTTAAGGAAGAAGATCTTACAGTAGCTCAGTTTTGATATGATCAGCTTCAACATATGAGTTTTCAACATGAAAGATAGCAGTCATGGTTTCTCAGGAGACACTGTTTTGGATGTTCTGGAGGAAGAGGACATAATCAGTTTCAACATCGGCTTTCCCATACCATCTCCACCATAGAGACCTTATTTGTCTCCACCGTAGATAACATCATTGTCTTCACTGGTGTTTCTTAAACATCCACTAAAAAGGATAGAGTCCGGATGTTTAACACCATATGGGAATCTCAGAACACGGACCAGGATAAAACTTGATATAATGGGGCTTTCAGATAGTTTAAGATAATTGGTATGGAAAAGGGCATGACATACATTTCTAAATGCTCTTGATGGTCAAGAATAAGTAAAGATAGAGAAAATAAATTGGAACACACTTTTGAACGCAACAGTGGCACTTTAGGGACTTAGCAAAAGCATACAAAGCCACCATATTTTATGGGGGATCAAGCATCAAGCTGAGCATGAGGGAGAGAAAGGTAGGAGGAAGGGAGGAACAAGGAGGGTGGAAAAAAGGTGAGCAACACAACATGGATTTTGCTCAGGGACTCAGTGTGCTACTGGCATTTCCTCACTGAGGCTGCAAAGATGCTATGCAGAGATGTTAACACAGAGGCTTTGCTCAAGCAAAAGAGGTGCAGCAATACAGTAATAAAATGAACTGTATCATGGATTTGAGTATAAATCAGCAGGTGTAGCACAGAAATGGCTTGACCTGACTGATGATTACCATCAGAAGATGACCAGGGAGTGCTCATCTTAGGGCTGTAGAAAGGCCCACTGATGCTCACCTTAACCACCAGGCTGTCAGTATGATGAGCTCAAAGGAAGAAGTGCTGTATTGAAGGAGATGTATGTTCTATGATAGGACAGAACTGTGTGAAAGGTCATTGCCAACTAATATCCAGAGTGTGGCTATTTCATCATCCACTTATTTCTATTGATACTAACCTGTTTTAAGCTTCCTAAAAAGGCTTTTCTGGTTTTACATTCATAGCGGATGGCTGTGGGTGAGGACTGTACTGCTCAATGAGGGTACCCAGAGAACAGCTCATTATTACCATGCACACCTAGCAGAATTTCAATTTAATTTGTTCCATTTTTTCATGAATGTTACAAGCACTTGAATAAGGAAAAGATTTAATTTTAAGCTCAGACAGACTCCTGAAAAATCAATTTTAAGACTAGAAGGCACCTTAATAATCTCAAAGGCTGATCTGCATGCAAATGGTAGGCTTCATAGACAGTAGATATCTGTATTTTCTGCTTCTAGCAGATATTCAAGGTTAATACAAGAATTACTTCAAGAAAAGGAGAATCATTACTTAAGATCTTTTGGAAGATAAATGCAATAGCCACATTAACATCTCTTTAGGAAATGCCCTATGTATTTTGTCTAGAGTGTCTTTTGCAGCAGAGAGCTACTAACTGCAATCAGTTCATGTATTAGCATGTATAGACTGGCAATTTAATTTGTGCACAGCACTTTTCAGATTTCTCAAAGATTAGCAGTAGTCAACAGTGACTTACACTGCTCAGAACTTCCCTTCACAGCCTGTAGTTGAGTTATTTTAATCTCTTCAAATCTTTGATAACATTTAACACTAAAGATGCTTACATATCTAATATGGTGGATCTTCAGTGTATGAAATTAGATAGGAGTTAAACTGGGCTCTAGGTATGAGAAATCAGTTCTTTCTGATTTCACTGGTACTTAAACTTCAGGAGACAGATCTCAGGGTGTATATTCCAGTATTTAATTCATCCCTTGGGTCCCAGTTATGCCGTGATGTACATGCAACATAATTCTACTGAATCAGTATTCCTACTCTGCTCCCCATCTCTAGCTACCAGTTAATGCTGTGCATGTTCTTACAACACATCTACCACAAGGCAATGCCAACCCTCCTGTTAATTATACTAGAGATGGTGTACGATCCTGGGCAAGAGAAATGAAGCAATGAACACAAATCCTAACACCAAGATATTGCTTACAGGCCCCAGTTTTACACATAGCTGCTGACAGCACATGTATATGCTGAAGGGCACAATGCAATTCTCACTACATAAAAGCACGCAGGAGAGATTGGTGAAACAGTAACTGTGTTTTCCACAGCCATCTCCCTAGTGGCCCCTTTGTTTTGAAAGTATTCACATAAGAGATTCAGTTAAGATTAAAGTACTTTCAATTGAGATGTTTAAAATTAAATGTTTCACCTTCTCACAAACAAGTGACACTTATCAGCACTATGTCATCTGAAAGATGGCATCTGCTCTTTTAGTAAAGCAGCAGGATTGGAATGGCAAACAAGCCAGTTCTCCTGCCAAATTCCTTTTACTCTTACTTTACCACTAGGAGACACAGCAGAGAGTGAATGGTATTTTTTCTGTTTCAGGAGAACCATGATTTTTATCCACATATTTAAATTAAGAAAAATAATTTTAAAAATGAGAAAAAAAAAAAAAAAGCTTTGTATCTCTGCCAACATGTGACACTATTGCTGCAGAGTCGTGAAAAAAGTTATGCATTATGTATTGGTTAAGAAAGTCATCATTTCCTAAGACCCAAAAGGCAAAATTTCACTTAAGCATTGATTCAAAATAAAAATATCACAGAGACTTGTCCCCAGCATGGTACATTACACAAGCATGTAGAATGACGGAAGGAAGAAAGGTCACATTAAAGAGAATGCAAGATGTATTTAATCTGGTCAAACAGCTGAGCTCTTCAGGGCAGTAACTGTCTACTTACGTGTCTATGTAGTGCCTTATACAGCAAAGCTCTTACCCAGTGGAGGTTTCAGACCCCAGAAGGGCAACAATACTCAGGATTATGGGAGTTACAAGAAAGACCAAGGTCCATATTTGATTTTCATTGGTATAGCTGATTCTCTCTGACCTTCACGTACAGCCTAGTAGGACAATTGCCAGACTTATTCACATTTTTCTACTGATAACTCCAGCTTCATATTTGAGAGCTGGCACTGTCATTTTTTCATTACCAGATTGAACCTAAATAAAATTTCATATATTCCATCTGTTAGTGTATCTTTAGGCTTTAATATCTTATATTTGTCACCCATGATTAGCATGCTAGGGAGACCAAGAGACTCTTTTTAACTGAAGGAGATAGTTTGACTACGTTTCGCTCCTTCAAAAACAGTGCCCTGTTTTCTCTCGCTCAGATCTAAAATCTTGATCGTTAGACTTTGTGATGTGAGACCATTTCTCTAAATATGATTAGAATTTCCTATCTCTGTAAACCAGCTGTGCCCTCATTCTTTCAGACTGATAGATGCTTTACAGGTTGACTTATGTTGATGTGCCTGATCTATCATGACCTGATCCATCAGGTTTCTGTTGGGTTGACTGATATTTGGGCAGGTAACTTAATATTACTTAACACGTTTTTTCTTATTTTAAATCTATTGCCTCCCTTCCTAAAGTTTTGGGAAGGTGCATGGTTAGGTCACTGCCAGCTGGAGATCTGTAGAAACCCACTTACACAGGGCAATAGACAAGAAGCTATAGTCTGCTATAAGAAGAAGCCGTGCTCCAAAACTATAAGATGACAGTGTCTGACAATGTTTATATTGAATGGTGTTGCTAGTATCTAGCATAGTCCAACTATGTTGAAATATTCACCTCATAACTGTTGGCTGCTCTAAGCAAGTCAAGTGTTGGAGTTTATTTGATTAAACAGAGAAAGAAAAAACAACACAACTTCTAATGAAAATCTTAACTGAGCTTTCTTCACCTTTTCCTTATCTTACTATTAAGTTCAAAGACAAAAAACCTCTCCACAAAATACTCTGTATTTTCTTGTCTAAATTGCACATATGGTGGCTTAATATTTGATCCTTAAAGACAGTTTTCCTACTCTTTTGTCACTCGGCATGCAGGTGTTTTAGAAAGAAATACACAGAAAACATTAGCCTTTTAATATTAACCTCTCTCACAGAGAAGTAATTCAGGAATAGCTTCACATGTACGCGTCTCACCAGTGAAGAATTCGTGTTAGCAAGATAAGAAAATGACTGCAATGCCAAATCTGTCCAAATTGTTGTCCTTGCCTTTAATAGGCTGTGTGAGGTAGGTCATGCAAAATTCAACCCAGAATCCTTACATGATTATCTGTACAGAGCCAGTGATACTCCAGAGGCTTTATCATAATCCATGTATGGTTTCAAATGCATTTCTTTCTGACAAACTTCAAATAGATTTAATTATAACAATAAGAACAGTACAAGACTTGTAAGGAGGCAGTGTCAGTAAAGGTTTTACTCACCAAACATACTAGATATTTTTCTGTGTTTTCTGCCAGAATAGCTCAATACTTTGTAATGTTATTTGGCTTTCAGTTTAAAGCCAAACAAAAAGGCTGCTTGTAATTCTCTTCAAAACCCATGCAAATACTGGTTTGCCCTTCTGTTTTGTCTCTCAGATCAAGAGCATCTGCAAATATTTTATAAGTATTTTTTCAACCCCCTTGGAGGTTAGCTAATTAAATTGCATGCCTTTGGAGACACATGTGAAAACAAACTACAAGATTAAATAATGTACATCATTTAGAAATGTTGGTTGCTGTAAACCTAGTCCAAAACTTGTCTGCTGTTTGACACCCTGGCTGTTTGCTGGGTGCAGTACCTAACAGTGCTTTTGGAAAAAGCAGCCGTGTTTGTTTTTTGTTTTTTTTTTTTTTAGAAAATGTGATCTCCAAACCAAGTTCCAGTGACTGGATTATATTATATATATCTTATAACTAAGGCATATCCAATTTTACTCCCAACTTTACAATTCTGTCATCTTATAGGAGTCTGCTTTGGATTTACAAAAATTAATTAAGTCCAGAAAAATCCCTTCTCTGCCAAGCACAGGGAGCAGCAGTGTCAAACTAGTCTCTGCCGGCAGGGAGCAGCTCACACTGCCTTGGGTGAGCCAGCACTTTGGGGAAGCCAAAGTCTTGTACCACTGGTGGCATTAAGTGGAGGAAGTCCCTTGTGTTTCCTGTTGCAGTGATGTTTAGATGGCTTTTGGCTTGTGCTAGCTCACTCACAGCCCCTGACAGAGCAATTGGTGTCTCTGTTCTGCTAACAGAGGTGAACCCAGGACCCTGGTAACAAAATTTTCCTTGCAAGTTTTGCTACACACAGAGGAAAGAATCATCCTGCGCAGTGATAGCAACCTTTTTTTTTTTTTTTTTCATGGCAACCAGAACTATTCTAGGCATAGAAGCTGTCAGATTGCAAATATTTGGATGAGGCATTGCAAGAAATATGATGTGAAAGAATTCTACTGCCTTCTGATTAACACGGTATCTATCACCATCCAAACTCTAGCATGAGGCCAGGCACCAGTTCGTCATTGTATTAATCATTTTTATGTCTCAGCTCCAGTCAGAGAAAAAGGAGTTAAATAACTCATTTTACAACTACTAAAAATAAACTTGCAGACTTGCTGGATTCCTCCACATTAAAATGTAAACAACTGTCAGCTCTTTTGGAAAAGCAAGTTTTGCCCTGCCTCTGACTTCCCCAGGAGAATTTTTCTTTTTCTTTTTTTTTAATGTTTTATGCTGAAGATTTGTTTCCATAATTGGACTGGCCAGTTTTCTCAACAGCAGAATGAAAACTAAACTCTTTCCAATTAAAACAATTGCTACTAGAACCACAGCACACAGACCATGTAGAGAATGGTGTGAGCTGCTTCAGCAGGGATTGCAGCCAATCATTTTTAAATTTGGATGCCTCAAGAGGGGCAACTAAATCCATATTTAGACACCTGGTTTTGAACTGTCTGGTCTGGCTTAACTACCCAGCACCCATAGATCCTAGGGATACCTTCAGCTGTCTGTCAAATCCAGGTTATTTTAAAGTAAAGTATTTTGCATCTTGTTTAGGGGCCTAAATTAAGAACCATTTCTGGCATTAAAAAATAAGTAAAAATCTCAGGCCAACAGTTTAAATGCTTTGTTCAAAATGCTCTTCTTGTGTTACTTGCTTTCTGAAACTACATAAGATTTAGTGCATTAAAGCACATGCTTTAGGGCATATTTTTGGTGTTTTAGAGCACCTTCATAGTGCAAGTCTCCTGAAAGCTCTGAGACTGCTTAGTGCAAAGGTAGAAGACCTGGGGTAAGAAGACAGATAAAATGTAATCTAAAGTTTTGTTGATATATTGCACTTCATTTTGGGTTTGGACCATTTTATCCAAGCGTGCCCAAATCATTGTGTAATAATACCATCGCAGTTCGCTAGTCAAAATGCTCATATGACTAATATATACATCCTCATTATTTAAGTTGGTTTGGAGGACCCCTTTCTTAGTACAGCCTTTCTGCATAGCTTAGATTGCAGAAATTGCATCTTTCAGTCATGGATAGAAGTTATGTTACATAACGTTCATACACCTACTGTTTCAGGTCTGAGAAGTAATGGGTTACAGTGTACTGCACTGACTTAGATAAATGGATTGGATGCATGAAAGAATAGTGCTAAATAGCCAAAGTGAAAGCCTTCCAGTAGTGGCTCTATCAGGTCTCCAGGGAATCTCTTCTAGAGCTTCCTTGCCATTAGAAAGATATTTCTGCTATTAACCAGCTTACAGAAAGAATTGTATTTATTTTTGGCCTATGAAGACATGGATAACAACTGTTCCCTACCTCTATGTGACAGACTCAGCTATTCGAAAACTTATGTCCCCACTCAACGATCTTTTTATTTAAAACAGTATGACTTCAATCATTTCCTGTAAATCATATCTCCTGACTTCTGATCTTTCTTCTTGCTCTCACCCAAGGACTTTTCAATCAGTATGCAAGTTTGCTCCCAAGCTGTCTTCTGGAGTAAATCAATTTATTCCCCTGAGATATAACTGGGCATGGCTGGTGGGAGAGTTCCCCCTTGGAACCACTTCCTAAAGGTGGATTAGATGATACATGAGACTGCATCGACTTCAGCTCCTGCACCTTCCTTGCAGTTCCGCAGCACTACTCACCAGTCCAACATCAAACAGTAATACCTTAGTGTAAGCAATGTGTACCTCTAACAATGTTACAAAAACATACCTCTGCAAGGCTTCAGAACAATCCCCTAGTTATTTCAGGTGTCGTGAGCTGAAATTAATTCAAACACTAACAAGATGAAGGTTTCCCAACACAGAAAGATTATAAATCAATATACATATATATACATAAGTTAATTGAGGAAAAACTAGGGCAAAATAATAATAATTATGCCCCCCATTTTCAAGGCTTCCAAAATCCAAACTGTAGTTCAAACACCATATTTCAACTCTGTTAGTTAATTTTCTCATGATCCTCATTGTCCTTGGTATCCACTTTCCTTGATGCTACTCTGGGAGAAAATGAGGCTATTGGTTCTTGCACCTTCTGCACTTGTCTTTAAAGAATTCATAATTCTCATCTGTTTCACTTGCACTTCATCTTCTGAGACAGGGATTATAACAGGTCTTTAGTCCAAAAGAACATTAGCCATCATGATTGAGGGAAATGGTTAGCCTGAACCTGTCCATAGTTTGGGAATGGCCTCCCAAGAGTTACTGATTCTCTTATCTGATGTTTCCTCATTCAGGCCTTAGTGATGAATGATGGTGAACAACTTTTGACGCTTTTGTAATATACTCTTCTCTGCACAGTGGTATGATGGTTGTCTCTTTTTCCAGCAGGGTGGCTGTGATCATCATCCTGAATCTTTATTAAAGCTTAGATCCTTGTCTGTATTTGTGTTATTCACTGGACCCTCTTCTATAAAGTTGTCTTGCCCTTACCAACACCTAGGTGGCTTCAAGTGAGAAGTTAGTGACTGTGACTAGAAGTTCAGCCATTTCACCTTCATGCTCCTTCAGAGCTTGGGCACACACCAGCCACTCCTGGTGGTTTGAGTATCCTGTCACTTTGTCCTATAATTCAGTCCATTGACACTTCAGTTTGCTACAGATTCTCTAACACCCCTTGCAACAAGAGTGTGGAAACTTCACTCTAAGTCTGTCCATGGCAAATGCCTTAATGCCTTACTTATCTGTTGGCTCGAATGCTTCTCTGGCAAGCTTTCTGCTCCTGATGTGTTTGAAAAAGAATTTATCATCACTTTTTAAATATTTGCAAGTTTTTTTTCTCAAAATCTGCTTTAGCATACTTCCCACATTTAACCTACCAATAGTTATGGCTTTTTCAGATAACCTTAGCTGGACAGGACTTCAGCTTTATGAAGGCATCCTGCGTGCTCTTAATAACTTCCTTTTATCTCCAGTTTAGCTATTTTTTTTAACTTTAGTTTAGGATAGGCAGAATGCATTGGATGAGAGCTTTGAGATTCCGTCTACAAATAGCCTCTATGATACCTACAAAAATTTCACACTTTGGACTACCCCTAAAACTAAAAGCTAGAATAATTCTGATTTAATCCCAAGAGAGTCCATCATCCCAAATGGTAGTTTCTTTCATGTTCGATGCTTTTCTTCCTCTTTATTTTTTTCCTCTAAGAAAAGCCTCCCATAACATTTTTGATCATAACTATTAGCAGTTGACTTCCATTTTCATTTATATGAAGTTTGTATTCCCTTCTTGTACAGCTTATCGTTGCTTCTGAAGTTTTCTCTTTCTTTTTTTATTTTTTTCTAGTTCCCAGTAAATCTGACCCTACTTAATTTTCTCAGCCATGCACTGAAGCTTTTTTTTTCTGCCTTCATTTGGCCCTGAGGCAGGAAGATTTCAGAAACCACTACTCTGAATATCTTGTCCTCTATAAGTCAGCTTAATAACATTAACTTCTGTTCCAGAATCTCTCTATCCCACTGCTGGTCTGAAAATGCAGAGATTAAATCTTCCAGTTTACATACAATTTTACTTAACTGCAAGCCAGGATATACATGTATGTGTTGAGGGGATTAAAGGAATGTGCTTGCAGGCTCCTTCTATTCTTTTTATTTGCTGAGCATACTTTGATAAATAAATTGCTTCAGCTCAAGGGAATTAACTAAGGAATCCATCTCCATGTTTTAACCAGGAGATTGCATTTTATAGATTATAGTGTTTCTGTACATGTCATTATTGTGCTAGAATTGGGTTTTAAATTTAAGATAAATTAAGATAAAATAGCATAGTAGCACTTATATAGAGGTTACATCAACACAAACAACTGATTGAAGCAAGAATTGTTCTTACAGCCAGACAATTTTATGTCATATTGTACAAAATACCACTGGACAATGTTCATTTCCTTTAAAATTATTTTGCAGTAACTACACCTGTTTTTTTTTTTGTTTTTTTTTTTTTTTTTATTTTGGAATTAGAAGCAAGGTCATTATAAATTATCTTGGCATTCTATTTCTCAAGTCATTGTTATGTAGGGATAGTTTAAAGTTATTAAGTCATCTTTTTTCCGTTCATTTTTACCTTTTCTTTAAAGTTTTAATTTTTTTTTCTTCTGTTTAGTACTAACTACTTTCATTTCTGAAGCT
Source organism: Aythya marila (assembly GCF_965140915.1). Classification (NCBI taxonomy): domain Eukaryota; kingdom Metazoa; phylum Chordata; class Aves; order Anseriformes; family Anatidae; genus Aythya; species Aythya marila. Next base: position 31,051,885 of record NC_139045.1, on the reverse strand, counting down.
TAGGTAAGATGTGAAAATAATACTACAGGTAAACAGCCCTAAACATTTCTTAGAAAAGGGAAAATGATGAGATCAAATATACTTTTCATATATATTTACAGTTGATATGGACACAAACATATGTTTTTTAATGTAAAATAATTAATTGTAATGTATATAGATAGAACAATATACTGGTGATGGGTATTCCAGAAATTTCAAGTAGTTTTGCTTTACTATGCTCTTACTGTTTATTCCAGGCAATGTTTTTCATTCTGAGTTTCTCTTTCGTATAAATTTCACGCTCTTTCAAATTTCCATTGAGTTTGTCATCTTTATGGTTCACAGGCTTCAGGAAAAAGAGAGAGAGGAAGAGAGAAAACCTAAGCAAATGGTTTTATCAAAAAAAAAAAAAAAAAAAAGTCATACCAAGAATCACTAAACAATTACATGCTTTCTGTCAAAATCCTCCCACTAAGCCAAGGAGTAAAGACCCTTCGATACATCTCAAAAGATTATAATTTTGAAAAATGCCTTGGTTCAGCTAATCATCCACAAACTAAGTTTTTAAAGATGAAGATCTGTTAAGCTTCCAGATTAGTTTAGGAAATCCTCTTTGATTTTGGTAATATACAGTTCTGTATTTGGCTCCAAAATAAATAGCTTGATCAAACCTTCTTTTCTAGAGCATAAACAGGGAGAGGGAAAATTCCTTGAAGATTTCTTTGTTGTGTTTCTTCTGAGTTCTCCAAGGAGCTGGACAAAACTTTGATCCAGTTCACTGTTGTTTCAACAAGACACGGCATATGCATCCCCAAATCCATAGATCCTGGAAAATGTCCAAAGTTACCATCATATTCACACAGCAGTATCCCATTTCATTGCTGCTTTCTAGCACCACAGCTGTGGTGGAATCTTAGTGCGGAGGCACCTCCCAATTCTTCTTGTTCATGGGAATTTATCAGCAAAGAGGGATCAATGTCAGCTCCAGTGAAAATCAGTATCTTTATCACAAGCACCAGTTTCACCTAAAACAGTTTTGATCAAGCATTGTGAACTCTTTCTGGCAACAGAAAACCTTTGTTAAGGTGCATAAGGCTTCTCTTGTCCATTAGAGTTGATTCAGTGGATGCAGACAGCAATGGTAAACATCCATCGGTGTTTCTAAATGAGGTTTTCCAGGTTCAGATGCTCATCAATGTAAGTAATTTTATCAACCCAAGAAATCAACATGAAAGTCAGTTGAATGCACTCAAGAGAATAGGGTTATATCTGCCATAAACTCAGGACTGAAGCTCTACCTGCTCATTTTTTGTCAGTTCAGGTTTTGTCCCTCCACAAAAGAGGAGTTAACCCCAATACTTTGCAAGTACTTTTTATGAGCATTAGGTCCCTTACAATATTAAGGGAAAAAATATTTACATGTTTTATTGTTTTTGGTATGCTGCAAATGTTTTGATTATTCTGTTTTCTGCAAAATTTAAATGCTGTGTAGAAGAATTAAAGCTCTTTTTCTTGAAAAATAATGATTTTATGAAGCAGTTTTTCTATTTGTGTTTTCTTTTTGCAGCTGCTACAATTGAATTTATGCCATTTTTAAAAATTCAAAATGAAATTCAAAGCTCCAACATGTTAAACTTTTGAATCTCAGAAAAAAATGGCCAAAGACAAATTAATGTAAAAGCACAAACAAACCAAACAAAAAAAAAAATCCAACAAAGCAATCTTAACAGAAATTGTTTAGACTGAGAGCAGCCCAGAGGGCACAATGAGTCTCCAGTTGGCTGGACATTTCTGCAGAGAGAAAGAGGAAAAGTTGTTTGTCTCTTTGAAATTTACTGCTAGAACAAACCAAGTAGACATAAGAACAGAAGTTTTGGAGAGATTTTGGCAGGCTGCTCTGAACCACTTTATGCTACTGGAACCGGAGTCAAGTATAGCTCTATAATTTCTGTGGAGTAGGCTTTTTCTTCCACTCTCCTTGGGTTTTTCCACCCAAACATGACAAAGATAATAGCAGTAAAATAGGGTAATTTTTAATGTAGGTAATATCCTAGCAATGCAGCATAGACCACAGAAATCATGAAAAAAGTATAGAACATTGGAAATAATCGTAACACAAGTTAATGAAAAGCTACTTCTGGACAAAGAATGGCTAGCGCATTTATTATAATGCAGCATTAGAAATGAATGCACTGACCAGGCTCCAGCAAAAATTAACTCTGAAGAAAAATAAAATATTCTCACACCATCAATCCACTCAACTTCTCAGTGACACTACAGTTTTCCTCTCAGTTCTTGGAATTCTACTTCTTCTGACATTAGAAATTAAAAGTCAAATGGCTTCCACCTGAAGCACAAGTACCAAGCTTCTATGAAGAGTTACAGATTATAGGGCCACAGAAAGGGCCCTAGCCTCATGCCAGTCTATTGCACTCTCTCTCTGGAAGGTTCAAATTTCCAAACCTACAAGGAACATTTAATTGTAAGAAGGTAGAAAAGAATTTGTATTTCTACTTCAAAATGTCCTTGAATTACCCTAAGCAATTTTGCACATGCTCGTCTTCTATTTATTTCCAAACATGGAGATTAGTTAACAGATTGTATAGCCATGTGAAAAAAACATTCTGGATTTTTAAATACTTTTGTATGGAAGTTCCACAAAATGACACTGAATTGTGATTTATACTTGTATTGAAGTTAAGCTGGATCAGGCTTAGGGAAAAGTAAAAAAACGTTCCTCTAAAATATGCAAAAATTATATATATTATTACATTAGTATAATGCTTAAATAGGAAATATTTTGTCCGATTCTGCATAAACGCATTCCCTTCATTTTTACCTAGATAAAATGACTTTACAACTCTAGTATTAACAGAATAGGTATCTAATTTTATTTTAGAAACAACTGCAGTTAATGAGGCTCTAATATTTTCTACTAAATAATCAGACTGAAAAATGTCTATATGCAAGCCAAACCCCATAATATTTCATGATTATCTTAGGAGATAATCGAGACAATTAAATCTAAAAAAGAATGTAACCTTCCTGTCTTCACCTGCTGCAGAGGTTCATGGAACACTTTTTTAATACTCAGGTGTAACTTCCACTTAATGGTCTTCCTTATTTGTTCAGAAAGCATGCAAATATATGCAATCATTAGATTCTTATCTACCTGAAATTAAATATTTGAAGGACAATTAGAAATTCAATAAAACCAACAAATGACAAGATACTTACTTATATCTTAATCATCAACTAGTTTGCATCACTTTGGTTGACTGTATATATTCAAACTTTCAGCAGCTATAATGGTATTATCTTTGCTGGATGCATAATGAAACTATGTATCATCTGCAAGTCACAGTCATTTCTGTATGCATGCCAGAAGAATGCTGTCCATGGAAAACAGTGAGAAAATCCTGGCTGTCTTTTCATCAGGATGACTGTCTCACAGGCAGACCAAAGAGTAACAGAAGAGAATGAGAATTATGTCAATTCAGTATACAGTGGGATCAACCATGATTGTTGGCAGGTCTTTCAGGGGAATGAGCAGCAAGCAGCCCTCATTCAAAATACAGTCAGTCGTACAGTCACTACGGAACCTCAAGAGAAACTGATGAACAAGACAAGTAGGAGACAAGTGCAAAAGTCTTATATACAGTTAAAAGATGGGCTTGTTTTGAGAGAAAATGATCTTTTAGGAGAATTTGAAAAGAAAGTTACTTCTATTTTTATGACTTTGAACAGCCTCATTGCTTTAAATGAAAGCAAAATGCATATTCTGAAATGACATTACATTCTCCATCTTAAGCTAGATTGTACCTGGAAAGTCACTCTGTATTTAATCTTCCTAATAACATGTTATGTAGGAGTTTATATTTGACTTAAAAAAAAAATTCTCTGCCTGTACTACCCACACAAAATGAGTTACTGATGATCATTTTAGTCTTTAGATAATGTTTGGAAAAGTAAGAAAAAAGTTCCATAATATATTAACCTTCACATCTTGACTGAAGTAGGAGTCCCATGGAAATGAATAATTTACAGTTCCTGGCTCTTTCAGATGCACAAAAATACCCCACATTTCAGAGCTTCAAAGATCTCTATTTGATATAAACTAATACTAATTTTTCTTCCAACAAAGCCCATTTGCCAGTAAGGTAAGGGAGTTAAATCAAAGTATAGCTATATTTATTTGCATGTGTATATCAGGAAGAGTAATATGTCAAAAACAGGTCTACGTTCTGAGAACAAAAACGGATGAAGAAACTAAAATGAAAGGGAGACAGACCTCAGAGAGCACAAGCAAGCAATATCTAGAACATTTTTACATTCCACTTTAGTCCTCTGAAGCTGAAAGCACACACCTGCATTTCTCATAAGACACAGTTTCAGTGGTCAGAGATTTGTTGGTTTCAAATAAAAATGATGAGGATTGACATGCAGATGCTGATTTTTTCAGTTAGTTACATCAAGACCCAGATAACCCATATGCTTGGATCTATCCATTTATGTGAGCACATGGGAGCAGGAGTTCTGTGCTCTAACCAGAGGCCACAATTTGGCTTCCACTCTTCATAGAATTTTGACAACACTCAGATTTTTCTTGGCTTCCAAATAAGCAAAAACTGGTTTGCCTTTCCAAGTTCTTGCTGCTCTAGAAACACACAGAAGATATATCTATGTTTTAAAGCACAAATAAAAATGAGAGCACAGAATTTGAAGTGGCCCTTTGGCACATCAATAAATCCTGTCTAACCAAAATAGTTCATCTGTCCCTTCACTCCCATTCACTGAAAAAAGCCAGAGTGATCTTTGCAGCTGCTACTTTTCAAGACAGCATCTCAGAGTAAAACATTCATCAATATGTCCTGCAAACTTTTAAGTGTTCTGAAGCATTGTAAAAGAACAAATCACACAGTAATAAATATGTCATACCATATTTGGAGCAGAGGTTTGTGAATATACATAGCTATTGTTTTATAAAGAATCCTGAAACCACTTTCTACTGCTGTTTTTCTTTCCTATGGTTTTAAAATTAGTACACACACTGCAAGCAGAATTTGCTTTTTTTCTTCATTATCATCAGAAAAATAAAGAAAAAAGCTCCCTTTTGTCATCATCTGCAAATGACAGAGACATATATAGTCTTGACAGCAATAACTTTAAGAAAAAAGGTTCAGATATTTAATAGTTAATTGAAACAAGTTCTTATTCAGTTGCATATTTTCAGCAAGAAAAAATAATTCAAGTCTATGAAGACTCCTAATCCCTGTGGCCTCACATTAAAAAAAAAATACAAAATCCAGAAACGAACAGGTTTATTTTAAAATAATGGAAAGTTTTAAGTAATAATGTCACTACAGTTTCCTTTTTACTTCAGTACTGAATCATATCATAGACAATGAATTTAAGCGCCCTGAATGACAGACACTAAGTGTGATATTGAACAAGTCACATTTTCTTTATGCTCCAGTTCCTTCTACACAATGTGATAGAAACACATCTTCTTTCTCAGAGAGGTCATCAAAAAATGTTAAAACCTGAGTGATTCCCCAAATGACCACTCTGATTATGTGACCAAACATGAAACTTGGCTATATATTTGCCTCTGTTATAGGCAAGTTTATTTGCTCTAATGGAAGGTTCTCTTGAACATGTTTCTTATTCTCCTGTCTAATATTCTATTTGAATTCCCATGAGACAGTTATTACAATGCTACATTAATAACATCCAAAAGTATAGTCTTTAGCATCCTATCAGAAGTGTAAATTTCCCTACTGTGGTAGTTTGGGTGGGAAGGTTAGGATAATTTCATGAGCCTCCCATTTGGTGTGTCATCTAGGGAACAGTCCCAGACTGAAATCCTAGTTCCATATACCAGTTCCATACTTGACATAAGTACATGTAGATAGATCCTGTGAAAAGCCACTGCTGTGAATGACCAAAAGATGAAATTTGTCACATCAGTTGGAGCAGCATATTGAGGGCACTTGCTTACAGGTGAGCTGGACAGCTATCACACAGGGGCAGCGAAGGGAGAAAGTGCTTATAAGGTTTGCTCGCATATTGTTCTGTCATTGACTGAACTAACTATAAATTGCTAGGTTATTCTCTCTCTCCTTGCTTTAAAAGGAGTAAACCAAAGCAAAGCAGCACAGAATCTCAGTTAAATTCTGCAAGTTACTGTAGCTAAACTTGAATCCTGTATATATGAGAAATAGACTTTTAGGAATGGGTGGAAAAATATAGCTATTTCAGCAATGGCTGTGTCAGCAGACAGAAACAATAGAACAGTGCTGAAGCAGACACCCATAAGTGGTCTGGGAAAAAAAAAAAAATCTGTTTTCATGTCTTTTTAAAAAATAGTTCTACTTTAGCCTTTGTCCATTTTCTGACCTCAGCTAATTACTGGCACAGCCTTGAGATAGTACTGCTTATGCCTGATGTGACAGTGAAAGCTTTTCTCTAAACATCAAAAGATGTATGTGCCATGCTATTCACAGTCTCTCTTGACCTTATCATAGAAATACCACATAGACTGCTGGAAGAAAAGGATTCACTAGGGATGAGAGTTTATAAAAAAAACCTTGCTTTCCTGCTATTGCAGACACAGAGGGGCTACACTCCAAACAGAGTTGATGGAAACTTCTCTGTAGGATCCCACCTTCCTCTCATGTCTCCAATAGTCCTCAGTTCTTAGATTAGGGTATTCTATAAAGACTTCAGAAAACAACAGGTACAAAATTTTAAAGCTCTTTCCATGTCTCCACTTATAAAATTTTACAGAGCTGGAAGATAATCCCACATTTTTCCCTGTGGTCCATAATAAAAAGAAGAGTGAATTTCATCTGAGATTCTCCAACATACTGATCCTGTGCAAGTCAGGCAAGTGTGACTAATACGAGTGCACCTGAAGAATCTCTTCAAAATTATGGCGTAAGAATTTACAGTTATTTCACTCCCAGATTCCATGCTGCCAAATGACAGGAAAAAAATCAGGTCAACTATCAATCATTTTGCCTACTCCTTCCAGCTAACCAACCAGTGTTATAGAATTATACTACTTATACTACTTAGATTGGTGTATACCTTTCATCTCTTCCCCCCCCCCCCCCCCCCCCCCCCCTTTCTTTTCGGTCTGCATTTAAACAGCTGAAATAGCAGAGAAGTATGTGATATCCCTCCTCTTTCATTGTATTTATGTAGGAAATGTAAAATTCCCTCATCCGCTAAAACAATGTTCTATACACAGATTAGTGACATCCATACTGTGGATAGACACATGACAGTATTTCCTCATCAGACACTCTGTATAATAATGATTTTACTCAGTTCAAACTGAGTGAAAAGTTTTCTTAAAATAGAATAAAAACTAATGAGGACAGTTTAGTCAGAAAAATTAATCCCTGATCATAAAGCTCAGTAGTTACTATTGCTTTGAATCAGCAAGTAAAGGTTGCACAGTTGTCATCTCTACTAGCATGTACCAGGGTAACTAATAAAAAAAGGAATAATAGCTGTTCTTAATACTAGAAATTTGGATATATGAACGAGAAATTATTGGGTTATAAACACAATTGAAATGCAAGAGCTAAATTCTGGTCACACTCCAATTAGTAGAACTGGAAAACTGAGAGTCAAAGCTCATGAGTCATTTAACTTTTATTTGAAAACCTATAGGCTCTTATCTCAAATAGGTTTACTAGTAAAATAGAAGGTATTATGTTTTGTGTAAAGGAACAGAACGAGCCCATTACTTTTTAAATCTATATTTTAAAGTTATTTTAAAATAGGAAAAAATATATCTTTAATACATCAGCCCTTTTAATATTAACATGTGCTAGACAGTGACATTGTTTCTATGGCAGTGTTTCTTAGGTTTTGAATGTCACTTTTTAAAAAAAAAAAAAATTGAATGAACATTCCTGTGCAAGTTTAATCTAGATAACTATTACTTTAATGGGACGCTTCTGCCAGACAAAACATACTCTTTGTTGAACCTGCAACATACAATTTAGAAAGAGCACAAACCACAAGAAGCAGATGTATGACACAGCCAATGATTAAAGCAAATGACAGTTTTGACAAAAGCAATCTAATATCACGCTTCATACATGTATTTAGATAACATAAATGTTCAAATATCACAGAAAAATAAGAAGAAATATTTACACCCTTTAAATCATTCGGTTGCCCAACCAGTTAGAAATTAAAATTAGAAACTGTTAGCTAAAAAGAAGTCCAAAAGGAAAAGGCTAGGAGAAATTCCTATTTGAATGGAGATAAGGGAACAACCTCTGACATTGCAGTAGTAATTATGGCTTCTATCGTATCGAATGAAAAGAGATTAAAAGTCACCATCATTGATATAAAACAGTCAAGAGCAGAAGCAGAACCTCCATGCAATATTATGAAAAAGTTTATCATCCTTAACTGGGGTACAATGTCAGGATGACATATTGATTGCTTTTTATAGGTTGTTGAGGATAAACTCTTATCAGAGCTAGTATTTCCTGTTTTATCAAAACCTTCTCAATGATATACAACCACCATAACTTCTACAACTTCTCTGATTGTGAACTCAGAGCCAAACATAGTGTTTTCCTCACTCCTGAAATATACATGGAAATCTGGTCAGGTACCTACATTACCCTGCTGTAAAAGTCTGGTTCTGAAACAGAGTTGTCAGCAATGTCACTTTATTCCTGACTATATTAATATGCAAATTCAGGGCACAGGCATGGGAGGATGATGCATTATAAATACGAGCATAGATTTTTATTGTTCACAGCTGCCTTCCTCTCCTTTAAAAGAGATCTCACTGCCCTAAATGTTCACCATAATAGCTAAGAAATGGAGACTAAATTGCTCTTCAGTTTAATAACGAATCTGCAAGTGGAGGAAATAGATTTTGTCTGCAGTTTCTGATTTTTTTTTAAATAGAAAAAATAATCTTATAATTCATATTTGTAAATATCCCTGTGGAGTCACTGCAAACTTCTTGACTTAAAGCTGCTATTCTTGTATTACTTTAAAGCATCCTACTGCCTGATGTTTTTGGCAGAAATCTGGTAAACAGCTGTAACTCAATTACATTAGTTTTAATAGAAAGCCAAATTATTTTATTCATAATATTAGTGTTCTGTGTGTTTAATACACTGTCCTCCTTTCTTTCTTTGTGTTGATTAAATAGAAGTCAAACTGTTAAAAGAATCATTTGAGAGTATTAGGGTGCATTCTCTGTTGACACAAACTGGCATAGTACCAGGTTTGGCCCAATGATTTCAGTACAGCGGCAGAAATTGAGTAATCAGACCCTGTAGCCTATGTAGCTTATAATCATTGAGCATAAATAGGAACAACTAATCAGCAGACTGAGGAACTGAAGTATCTTTGATCTGACTGTTTCTTTTGCCTTTTGCAATTCTAATGAGTTTAATATATTTCTGAAAACACATGGCTGCTGGAAAAGAAATTCTAGGAAAAGGTATTTATAAAAACAGTGTATTGTGGCCAAAAATATCCTTAGAATGAAGAAATATATATTTGAGCTCTAGCAATAAAAATCTCAACAAATAAAAAAATATTAGTTTTACCCTGTCAATGACAATATGGTTTAAATATGATTGACCTATGCTGTCACATGTCAAAGATGTTGGTGGCATTTGTGCATTTAATAAAAGCACCCATTCCCTCGTCCTTTGCAAGTCTGATTTTATCCATGCGTCTTGTGGGCATCTCACTGGAAATTATACACTTCTGCAGGTTCAGATCAATCTAGGCTTTCACTGAAGGCAAGAAAAATCTCCCTGGAAATTTTTGAGCAGCCAAGGGAATTTATGAAGGCTCATAATTGCCAGAAACTGGACTTTTTTTTGCCAATCTTCTCTCTTTCCCATGTTATATAGCTCCTGCTACATCTTAAGCATCTAAAAGGGAGACATCACCTTTCAGACTCTGAATGTTCTGCCAGTGCTATATTTGAATGCAAAACGATCACTCAAGCACAAGAGCACAGAGAGAGGTGTTGCCTTCCGTAGAAGCAACCAAATACCCCATATCCTTCAGGCACTGTGGGCCAGGCTGACTGAGCAGCTTCTGGCCCCTGTGAGTCAGCAGCTCCTGAATGCTGAGGAACCATGGTCCTACTCAAGGACAAGGTAACACCTTGCTCCCATGCAGGACTAAGTACAAAATATGAAAATTTGTTGTCATTTTCCAGGGGACATTTCCAAACTCTGGATTCTACTTATCTTGAAGCTGTTGGCAGCTAGAGCTGGTGAAGCTGTTAGCACATAAGGCAATGGCTACAGAAACAGGGAACCTCTAAAAAACAAATGAGTAGAAACATCCTGCAATGCTCCTAAAACACCTTCTGTGCTTTGGGAATTTTTGATAAAATAAGACAAGATAATTAAGGTACTCTCCAAGTAATTGGACATTTTCAACACAATGATGATGTTAGTCTTTTTTATATTAGAAAGCTTTTATTTTTTTCTTCTTTTTAACTTGAAACCAAATGAAACATTTTAAAAAGCAAACCAGTTTCATCATTTAAAAAAATGGGAAGAATTTCCCAGCTATATCTAAGACAACCTTTTACGCTTTTTGTTATGTGATTGTACTCTTGCATGCAATGTGAAACTAGGGACTAAGCCTTTGGAGCAAGAAATGGAACAAGACTTTTCATGGTTTCTGCTACGCATATCTCTCTGAGCAGAATAAAGCAACTGAGTTTTCAGCATACGGCACTTGCTCTTCTATCTGGAGTCAAACTCCTAAGCAGAAGCAGGAAATGGGAACAAGGAATACATTATGAGAAGAAATTTAACAGTTTTAGGCCCTTTCAGCCTAAAAAAAGTTTCATCCCTGAAACTGTTTAGAGATGTACAAAAAGGGTGGGAAATTAAAACTATGTTATGGGGGGTTTCTTTACTAGAAGGGCAAGCAAAAGGTAGTGTAACTCCCAAAACTGGTTAGGTATATGTTTATGCAGCTGCTTTCCATGGTTTATTAGCTTCAGCAATGGATGCAGACATTTTGCTCTGCCTTTCATACAGAAATGAAACATGTTGAGTGTATTTTGAAACAGAGGTGGTAAAGGAATGGAGCCAGACAGGGGTTTGCCTGACCTAACATCAAAGAAACAACCTTGCAATTTTGCAGCTTCCCTGATGAGTGGTTGGTGCATAGCATGACATGCATCAAGACTAGGAAGCTTTGTCTTGCTATTAGGAGACTATTAAATTGACCAGACTGGGCTGAAGGTCAGCTCTGCAATGCATCCCAGAGTCCTTTACCATTATTTTTCTGCAAAGGCAGCAGACTGACCTGCACTGTGGCATCCTTCCAGTCTACATGCTTCTTCACAGAAAGTAGGGTATACAGAATTGGGAAGAGAAATATGGCTCCACCATGACAGAATGCCACTTTTGATATGGGATAGAAATACAAATGAAGTATGCAACAGAGGAAAAAAAAAAATAAGGTTGAGTGTTTGGTATACTATAGGAAAGTTCAGAGTAAAAAATAAAAAGAAAAAAGGGAAGGCAAACAAAAGTGGGAAGGAAAGCTGCATACTGCTCCACCTGCTGTCTTTTGATGAATCATAAAAATCTCATTCAGTGAGGAGGAAGAAGTCTGGGAGGGTGGTAGCAGCAGGGAAGATAATAAGTCTAAGACAGTCACAGAACACATCTATTACCCTTGAAACCCAAGGCTATTTTGCATCAATAACAGACATGAGAACAAGCACAGAGTAAAAAAAAAAAAGTTTATTTATGGATTTCCAAAATGCTCTGAATTATGAAAGACGAGAAGAACTGAATGTAAACAAAGGCATCACCATATATTTGTTTTGGTGAGCTGACATATTTAGTTGCACATGTCTTAACACTTTTTCCTCCACTGTGAGCATCTGTATGATTCTAAGGTTGTTCCAAAGATGGATCTACTGATAATACAAAATGGAATTGCTTTGAAGTGATAAAGACAAGGAATCGTCTTTGAACTGCCTTTGTATGGTCAGCCTGCAATCTAATTTTTAGCACTGACTCCCAAATTTTCTTTGCACATTACTGTAAAAGATCAGACTAATAGGCATGATAGCTCTAAGAAATTTTTATTTGTTGGTTCATATTTTTATCAGTATGCTCTTATACACAATAAACTGTATCACAATTTTTAAAGTGTTTTTATCTTTCAAAGCTAGGGCTGTCATTGTTAAAGAACCTAGCCAGAAAAATAGCATTATAATAGTGATTAAAACTCCATTGGTAAGAGATTCTGTTACTACTGCAGTAACCATCAAAGCACTTACACAGTAAATGAAAAATTCCAAGAATTAGATGTATGAATAACCTAGATGCCACTGGAAACAGAATATGGGACTATGGTGAAGTAGCTGTGGCCCTGCCTTATGGCCCTACTGGAAACAATATGACTTCATTGCTGTACATTTGAAATACAATGATTATATAATTTGTTCCATGCAAACTTCATTAACTTTGGTGATGCTCTTATAGCTCTCTTCATCTAAGTCTTCATATAAATCAGATCTCCCCTAGTTTTTTAGACTTTGAACAATGAGTACTATTGACATACTTCTAAATAGTTCACAATTATTGATGCCTGTCCACTTAGTGTTTATTTGCAAGAAGAATATTGGCATCACGGAATTACACTCAAAATCAGATCAGATTTGAAGTCTGTGTCAACAAAACAAGTAATAAAAAAAATAAGTAAAACATAACCAGCTAAAGGTGACCAGAAACATAGCCTGAACAAAGACTGAATGAAAACAGAACAACTTTGGATTTTAAAGGAAATGAATATTTGCTGGATGGTTCACATTGTTATGAAAGCCACCGATTTTCAAGTTCTCTAAGAACTGGGTTCTTTTGTAAACGTATTCTGAAATGATCTCAAAGATAATAAAATACTTCTCAATTTTACCCTAGATGAAATAGTATCTGTTTCACAGGGCAATCTGATCGCAATAACGGATTGCTCTTACTTCAAGAGAATGTTTATAAGGAAAACTGAAGAGAATTAATTTTGCAGTGAATCTTCAGTTTCCCAGAAATACCTGACTAGGAATTTGTATACAGAGCAGATGCAGCTATTTAATGAAAGATGAAATGTTAAGGCAGTTTATTTTAGCTGATGCAAGTTTGTCTGTAAATGTTTGTTAGTTTTGTTGCATCTCTCTTTACAAAAATGCTAACAAACTTCTCTTACATCCCAGAGACAAACATCATACTGAGGTCTTACTAATTGTGTACAAACACAGAAGATCCAATTACAAACAGTCTGGTCTTGTGACTGGTTTCTGGCAGCTCACAAAACACAGAACATACTGAAATCCACTACCACTCTCACAAACTATTTAAAAGTTGAGCATTTAATCCTGATGTTTCAATATCTAAGTTTATTTTAGCTTGCAGCTCTCATAAGCACCTAGCTCCTCTCCTCATGCCTGGAGCTAAATGAGGCCCACTGGTTCCCTATACAGGGTGCAGGGCACTAGTTAACCAAGAAAGATGCAAATATGTACACTCACCTTCAGCAGTCTTTCTGGCTAGGATGAGAGTCCTAAATTCTACCCCCTCCAACCCAAAGGAGGTGCAGACAGTTCACTTGGAGGTGGTACTGCAGGTCTCTCACCTAGCTGTTGCCCTTTGAAAAGCCTCACCAGGCCTTCCATACTTCAGAAATAAAACAGCCTTCCCAAAATATGCCAGAAGAACACCTCAGTCAATGTAATAGATTATTCACAGATGAAAGTCTACTTTTCCTTCTAAATTCTAGCTTGTTAGTGTTAGATATTTGATATTTATAAAGTTACAAATTTTAGGAAGTGATAATTGGTAGAACCTTTTCCACCCTCAGGCAGCAAATACCCGAAGTTATTGCATATGTCAGAATGAAGGCGTACCTATCCTCCTCCTGTTCACAACCCTTCCACGTTCATTAAAAAAAATAATAAAATCAAGGCTTACAGGTCAATCAAGCATTCTTGATAAGCAAGCATTTTGTTGCAGATTTTACAAGGTATCTGGCTCCTGCATGTGCAAAGAGATGCCTTGCACTTCCATTAGAATCACAGAAATTACAAGTAAACTTCGGTGCTCCATCAAGCACCAGATGCATGCCCTGAGATGCACAGGGTGTGGGTGATGCGAGATTTGGCTTGCACTGGTACTCCTTTCCTTGACCCTCCTTCATGTCTGGGTTTCCTCAAGAAAAAGACAAGCCACAATAGGTGCTAAAGGTTCAATCTACAATTAAGGTCACGAAACTCCAGGAAATTCTGGTAGTACAGCACTTTTTGGAGAATGTTTGCTTCTGAAAGATGTAAAACATCTAGAAACTGCATTTTCTTATCTGGATAATGTAAGAGTATTTAGAAAATTTAGAAAAGGAGGTTAATGTCTATTAAAAAACTAATCTATTTCTATAATGATTTGAAAACATGTGGTCTATGTATGTACCTAATAGATTTGATCATCAGTGAGATCCACATGAGTAGCAGCTTTCAGCAACTCCTCCTTTATTCGGGTTTACTTTTACTTACCCTTGCAAGATGGGTGTACATAGTATTTAAATATTTTCAGTCAGTTGATGAGCATATGCTCCCGGTTATTCCCGCTTGTCTTGATTTGGTTTCTTCCTGTATGAGGCTGGACCTGGAGGCACACTCAAGAAAAGCACCTAACCCACTTCAGCCATCAATCAGAATTCAATCCAAAGGGCCAAAATGCAATAAGATTAAAATAAAATCCCTTGAAATTTCTCTAGCATAAGAGTTGGGTTTCCAGCAACAACTCTTTCACCCTTTATTCCTTCTAGACCCACATTACTTGATAACATGTGCATTAACTATAGGTTCACTGGAGAATGTAAGGGGCTAACACTCATTAAAATAAACTCACTTCTATTTGGAAAAGTGTTTTGCTGAGTAAATCAAAGGAATTACTCTGCAGAGAAGTAGCAAGTCACATTTCTGTAGTGGATCAAATTTGAGTCAGTTGTACTATTTTATCTCCTTAATTGCTCTTTGAAGGTAGTTACACTAAAACTCATCTGTGCTCCTCTGTGGTCAGACTGTACTGTCCTATAGTACATGAATGATAAATACAGGTTTCATTCAAAGTCAAATAAAGGAATGGATAAGCAGATGTGGAATAAAGTGATTTTCCAATTGTGCCACTGATCTCAGATACTAGACAAAAAATCAGAGTTACTATTCAAGATGAATTACACAAGGATTTGCAGTTTCACTTGAAAGGATACACACAACGCTAGCCTCATGCCTTTGTCCTCCTCCACCACCTCCAAGACAACTCATTATGACACAGAAGCAGCCTTGTGGCTGCATTGCCTCTGTTTTATTCATGAGAATGAATGCAATCTCTGTAAAAGGATCAATAAATATACCTGTCACTACACAGAAGGAATTTACTTCTCAGATTAATACATGAAGGAATCACTTTCTGTAAGATTTCAAGCAAAACTAATGCCTATCACCAGATTACAGAGAAACAGGATGTAATCAAGAACAACTACAGTACAGCAGCAACAAATCAGCCCATCACTACTATCTTTGTGAGAGTACTAAAATGCAAGATATTCATGGCATGGTGACACCAGGGATGGTACAGTTGACCTCAGTGTGCCTGAAATTCATTGTATCCTCATGCTGTGTAAGAAAAAGATATTCGCAACATATGCTATCAGAAGCACTGGCTAACTTCAGGAGAAAAACACAGTTCTTCACCCACCTTAAGGAACCTGAGTTCAAGGAAGATGTTTTGCCAAAATGATTACTACTTTAAAAAATGATCATAGAATTTTTCATGGTTTCATTTTTTTTTAATTAAAAAAGTGACATTTTAGCTCTACATGTAACAACTGATCTCCACCACAGCAAGTTTCTAAAATGCTCCAGAGATTAAATGCTATTTATTCATAGTCATGCAAAAGTAGAGCTTCACTCTATATCTTGTTTATACTTTTTCCAGTTTAAAGTTTTCTCAAACGAGAAAAGTACTTCCTAATCAAAGACTTACTTAAAAACAAATTTCCTAAATTACCAAAGCCTGAACTTCAGTGGAATTCTGTCTTGTGCCATATTAACTTCCCTGATTGGATTCTGTTATTCATAAGTTCATCTAGATAAGACAGAATGGCATTGTTATTAAAAATAAAAGAAAAATTTACAGTCTTTGGTTTGGATGGTTGCATACTGGAACAAGCTCCCAAAGAAAGTAATCACTGCACCAAGCCTGTCAAAGTTTAAGAAGCACTTGGACTGTGCACTTCATCACAATGACTGAATTGTTGGGTAGATCTGTGTGGTGCCAGGAGTTGGACTCAATGATCCTTATGGGACAGGTCCACCTCAGGCTACTCTGAGTCTATACCTACCTTTAGTTTCAGTGAGAATTCAGGACTGGAGAAGAAGAAAGGGAGAGTGAACAAGTGGGAAAAAAACCACCTTCCCCATACCCTACCTCAGAAACTATAAACAATTATACCTTCCACACCTTATCTTCAGGGAGACAATTTATAGAGAGGTCAGGGGGAAGTGTCCAACAATAGTTTCTTTCTTTAAAGTTATCTCCTTGAAGTTATAACTACTGGTAATCCACAGGCTTTTGACTTGCATACTGTGAAAACAGCATTTCTTTTATGAACAGCACAGTCTCACACTTCTCACTTAGTGAAAGCAACAATCATGCCACCAGTATCTCTCCCAATCTGTTTCTACTTACCGCAAGGCATAATTTGAGTTCACGTCTATGATTCTATACCCGCCTTTGGTTTCAGTGAGAATTCACGCCCCGAAAACAACCAAAGTTTCTTCTGCTTCTGAGTTGGTGGGGTTTTATTCTTATTTACTATTGTTATTCTTATGTTTTTAAGGGCTAGAAAGGGAGCTTAGAATCCGCATAACTAATTTCACTGAGAACAGACAAGGTGAAGGAAGTACTCCAACTCCTCAACATTAAAGAACTGTAGAACTCAGGAACACTTACCTGCCAGCTTCTGAACCTGAGTCACTTCCACACTGCTTCACAGGAAAGTCACACCAGCAGGGTTCTGCTGTACTGAGAAGGCACCGCCAACATAGCTAGCTCATAGAGTCACTAAAACTATTTCACAGAGTTGGTTGAGAACATGAAATAAAAGCAGCCTACTGGGGAACACTGAGCCCACCACCATGACAGCAGAAAAGCACCCTAGACAACCTGAGCCCCAAACTCCCCCTGGGAAGGCAATTCCCCACAGCTCCTCAAGCTTCCTATATAGCAAAGGTCAAATGACCCACACCTGCCAGGTTTCACTTCACAAGGGTGGAGCCAAGAGACCTTGTGGAATCGGCTCCTCTACTTGGCTTCAGTCTTTTAAAGTCAATTGCTCCTTATCACTAATAGAAATAACCTGACAAGGGGCTTAGTGGTTAGAGTTGACCTAATGAATTAACTACAAAAGGTGCACAAGGGTCATATTTCTGTTAGCTATTCTGTCAGGAAAATTAGTACAGAGCCTGTTAAAATAAATAAATAAATAGATAGGTAGACAGATAGAGAAATCAAAGAAAACAAAGAAAATGACCTTAAAGGCAAAGTTGCTATCACAGATTTTCATCTGTCTAGTTACGACAGATAAAGAATATGGCAATCAGAATTACTTTTCTTGGCATTAATGTTATTTAAGTCTGCTTTTCTGAGATGTCTTCCTTATGCAGGACTTTTCAAAATCTAGCCCCGTGACCTCTGACTACACTATTTACTTCCGCTGCATATAAGCTATCACGTATAAATCCTCATGTATAAATCCGGATCCTCACTCACTATTCAGGTCAAAGACTGGGCTGAAGGTCTGGGCTTTGATTTGGTTACATGCCCACATTGCTGTTTCCTGGCAGGTCATGGGAAGAAGATTGGCTGGCTTGGGGGAGCTAACGTACACGTGGCTTTTAGGCTGCGGCCAAAGTGTTCCCCTAGATCTGGAAGCCTGAAGAGGGTTGCAGTCTCCAAGCTCAGATACAACCCCATGTTAGTCTGGCGCAACTGATTTTTGCGTTCCTTGCACTGGCTCTTCCTTCACCTCCTCTTCAGAAGCAAGGACACGCGTCTCTTCTGTGCTCCTTTGTTAGTAAACAAACCAGGATAGATTAAAGCCTCTTTCTTCAAATCAGTAAGATACTGGGCTACAGAGATGGCGAAGGGCCTAGAGGGGAAGACGTATGAGGAGCGGCTGAGGTCACTGGGCCTGTTCAGCCTGGAAGTGAGGTGGCTGAGGGGAGACCTCGTCGCAGTCTACAGCTTCCTCGCGAGGGGGAGTGGAGGGGCAGGTACCAATCTATTCTCTTCAGTCCCCAGTGATAGGACCCATGGGAATGGTGTCAACCTGAGGCAGGGGAGGCTTAGGCTAGACATCAGGAAGAGGTTCTTCACTGAGAGGGTTGTCGCACACTGGAACAGGCTCCCCAGGCAAGTAGTCACTGCACCAAGCCTGTCGGCATTTAAGAAGCATTTGGACTGTGCACTTAGTCCCGTGGTCTGAACTTTTGGGTAGACCTGTGTGGCACCAGGAGTTGGACTCAGTGATCCTTAGGGGACTGTTCCAACTCGGGATAATCTATGATTCTATATCCACCTTTGGTTTCAGTGAGAATTCGGGCCCTGAAAACAATAAAAGTTTCTTCTGGATGGTGTTTTTTCTGAATAGGATAACTTCATTTCCCTTTTGAAGACTTACAAGGATGTAGTAACAAAAGCAAAGGCAGAAAACAGCACCTGAGGCACAGGCTACTTTTCAGCCTGCGGCAGACTATAGGTATTGTTATAAATGACTGAGTCCCAAATAGGGTTACAATCAAGGTTTACAATTTATTAAAGGAATAGAGGTAAGCAAATAGCGCTGGGTGCGCTGGGAGTCTCTGCTCCACCAAGACGCACACCAGTTACATCAGGCGGCTGGATGATAGGGAGGAGGTGGAAGAGGGTGGATGGTGGGGGAAGGTGCTTTTGGTTTCTTTGCTTTGTTTCTCACTTCTCTAGCTTGTTAGTAATAAGCAATAAATCTTACTATCTCCCTATGCCAATTTTTTTTTTTTGCCTGTTGCAATAATTACTGCGTGATCTTCTCGTCCTTATCTCAACCTTTGAGCCCTTTTCATCATATTTTCTCCCCATTCCTCTTTGAGGAGGGGGAGTGAGAGAGCGGCTGTGGTGGAGCTCGGCTGCCCACTCGAGTGGAATCACGACAATAGGAACATTCTTTTAAAGTCAATCGCTCCTTATCACTAATAGAAATAACCTGACAAGGGGCTTAGTGGTTGGAGCTGACCTAATGAATTTACCACAAATGGTGCGTAAGGGTCATATTTCTGCTTGTCATTCTGTGAGGAATATTAGTACAAAACCTGTTAAAATAACGGCGCCTGCACTGGAGGTGCAGGCACCGATCTATTCTCTTTAGTCACCAGTGACAGGACCCACAGGAATGGTTTCAAGCAGGGGAGGTTTAAGGTAAACATCACGAAGAGGTTCTTCATTGAGAGGGTGGTCACACACTGGAACTGGTCCCCAGGGAAGTAATCACTGCACCATTTCTGTCAGTGTTTAAGAAGCATTTGGACTGTATGCTTAGTCACATGATCTGAATTTTTGGGTAGACCTGTGTGGTGCCAAGAGTTGGACTCGATGATCCTTATGGGTCCCTTCCAACTCGGGATATTCTTTGATTCTATGAACAACTAATAATTGAAAATACGTCCATTTTAGTTCTCCATACTGAAAGTGTCTCTAAATCCCATAGTGTTTATAAACACACTTTTGAGCTTCTGAATTCACCTTATGTGTCCTTCTACTATGGGCCACTACCCAACAAAAAAAAAATAAATTTGATTTTATAAAGCCTCAGATGACAACATTCTTTGACAGATGAATTATCATGTCAATGTAGATAAAAGCACCTCTTGAGTGTGACATTGAAGATGACCTCTTGATCTCTTTATATTTCAATTTACCATATAGAAGAATGATTTTTCCTGCCCAGATAGTAGCAAAGCAATTAACTGAAAAACAAATGCGCTATCAAATTATATAAACGTCAACTTGAGAAATCTGAGTTAGTGGTTGCTCTAGACTAGACTAGACCTTTCATAAATAAATATATATAAAAGACTTGTTTCAGGATATTCTCTTTGGAAAAAAAAAATAATCATTTTCAAATGCCCTGTGCAATGAATTGTGCTTTGTTTACGATGTCAATCTGAGAACAATATAACAATAGCCGTAATAAACTACATTGATCCAAAGCCTATCACATGAAGGTGAAGACTTGCCCAAGGCTTGTTTGCCAGGCTTTACTGAAAGTAGTTCTAAACTTAATATTTTATTTCCTTATCCTTATCTGTAGTTTTTTCCAAGTGTGAGATTGTATCGATTTGTCTTTTTTTTTTTTTTTTTTTTTCTTAAAAAGTTCCTGTTGTTTGTAGATAAGGTTGCTTGTATTTGGAGAAGGGTTTGAGCTATTTAAAACAGTGTGTTGTTGGCCACAATACATTCTTGCTGTCCCATAGCAAGCTACAAGAAAGAACAACTAGTACAAGTTTCCCTTTTTACAGAGCAGCCAGTGGTATTTTGTTGCATAGAATAGAAGTTGCTCAGATCTGGATAGCAAAATTCCTGTCTGCCAAGATTACCTTCTATCCTTCATTAAATGCCATGTAGTCCAAAATGGCAGCAATAAAAACAAGAGTTCATATTTAACATACCTAGCTACAATATCTTTATAAATGATAAAGATAAATCTTATCTTAAAAAAAAATCTTATCTTAAAAATTAGGTCTTACTAACACCATACATGCTCTTCTACTACATTATTTATTCTCTATGCAAACTTACTACTTTCATCAGTTTGGATAAGATATGCTATAGGTCAGCTATTGATACTTGGATATGGTGACTTAGGTACAGAAAAGGAACTTTAAGTTGGAATAAGAAAACTATTAT
Organism: Aythya marila; assembly: GCF_965140915.1. Classification (NCBI taxonomy): domain Eukaryota; kingdom Metazoa; phylum Chordata; class Aves; order Anseriformes; family Anatidae; genus Aythya; species Aythya marila. The sequence continues at coordinate 31,030,871 of NC_139045.1, read as the reverse complement.
TTATAACAATGTCCTAAACAGAATTCTGACTGCCAAAGGAACATATACTTCATCATGTATTCTGGAGATTCTGGAGATGACAGTAAGAATTCCACAGTACAGGGTTCTTTCTAGAAAAAGAGAAATACATGACCACATCCAATACTAACCTTAATGTACACTGCAATTATTCTCCTCTCTTTTCTGTCTGAACTTCATTTTTTCTGCAGAGACTTTGTCCTATTCATGTAGCAAGAATATTAGGATATTTTTTTCATATTGATGGAACATCATCTCCATTCACCTCTACATTTTGCTTTCTTCCTGAATATTATTTTATTTCTAGTATCTATAAAAGAGCATTGGTATTTTCTATAATTTTCACTGTCAGATCTTGAGAAAGAAGTTTACAAATCTCCAATAAGAAATCAGAAGCAGAAAAGTTGGTGATTTAGTCAGATAAGATTAAGCCTTTTCATCAGTTTCACTAGCAATCATTTCTTCTGTCAGCCTGGACTTTACAACTTTCCTGTGGATTTCTGCATTTACCGTGAGCTACAATAAAAGTGTGAAAGAAACATGGGAGCACAGGTCCATAAGAATTTGTGTGTTTAACTGATTAAAAAAAATGATCAGGCAAATAGCTCCTTTTCACATTGCTCACATTACTCTGCCCAAATTTTTAAGCTAGCATTGTCAAGAATCAAGGCTTTCACATTAAATCTACTTTTCATAAGCTTTGAATACCTTCCATCCTGTCAAAGACAGAAACTTGCATTTTTCAATGAATTTCATTATGCTGAATATATAACTTGTTAATATGCCAATATTCTGCTCAAGTTTGGCAGCAATTACTTCTGTAAAGCAATTACAGTGCAATTACTTCTGTAAAGGAAGTATAGAATGAACTTCCTTCATGGTAGTACAAAGATGTGTACATGCTGTGCCTGCATAACATTTATGAGGTGATAGTCTACTGAATTCAGGGGATATTGGACCAAATCTGAAAGGATTAGTTCAATCTGAAGACAAGTTGTAGCTTCCCCATTTTAGACTCCTTACGATTTGTCCATGAAGCGGATTGACTCTTGATAAAGAAAATGTTTTGTAAAGATCATGTTCTCTCATGGTGGTCATAGGCATACTTGTTTCTATTGACAGATAAAATTGGCATCTATTTTTACTTACATGTAAAGATAAAAGATACTTCCTTGCCTTCTTTTCAGTGTAACCCCCCCCCCCCACACACACACACAGTACAACTCACAGTTGTAAAGTGTGAGTTCTATTCATAATCATTTTAGAACAGGTACCCCTTGAAGACAGTAAAATGATGCAATTTTTGAAACACATTTTCAGTTACATTCTCCAATATTGCCATCTCCTTCCCTTCCCTTCCCTTCCCTTCCCTTCCCTTCCCTTCCCTTCCCTTCCCTTCCCTTCCCTTCCCTTCCCTTCCCTTCCCTTCCCTTCCCTTCCCTTCCCTTCCCTTCCCTTCCCTTCCCTTCCCTTCCCTTCCCTTCCCTCCCCTCCCCTCCCCTCCCCTCCCCTCCCCTCCCCTCCCCTCCCTCCCCTCCCCTCCCCTCCCCTCCCCTCCCCTCCCCTCCCCTCCCCTCCCCTCCCCTCCCCTCCCCTCCCCTCCCCTCCCCTCCCCTCCCCTCCCCTCCCCTCCCCTCCCCTCCCCTCCCCTCCCCTCCCCTCCCCTCCCCTCCCCTCCCCTCCTCTCCTCTCCTCTCCTCTCCTCTCCTCTCCTCTCCTCTCCTCTCCTCTCCTCTCCTCTCCTCTCCTCTCCTCTCCTCTCCTCTCCTCTCCTCTCCTCTCCTCTCCTCTCCTCTCCTCTCCTCTCCTCTCCTCTCCTCTCCTCTCCTCTCCTCTCCTCTCCTCTCCTCTCCTCTCCTCTCCTCTCCTCTCCTCTCCTCTCCTCTCCTCTCCTCTCCTCTCCTCTCCTCTCCTCTCCTCTCCTCTCCATCCCATCTCCCACTGAATATGAATGGAAAGGAATGCTAAGGTGACAAGTAAGGAGAAGATTCATGGAGTGAGACAAAATCTGAAGACTTTCTTAAAGAAACAGGTATATCAAATGATCATGCAGGAAGTAAATCAATAGACTCAGACTGAAATTCAGTAACATAGGAGGATGCTTTAGCATGGATCTGAAGAGTTAGAAGTGCATTGTCATATCTGTAGCCAAGCCTCATTCAGGAGAATCAGAGTTACTATTGAAACTACCTGTACCAGTAATGCACCTCCTCATATCTGATTGCTTGTCTCAGACACCATAGAATAAAATAAATGTGGAAGCCTAGATCCCAGTTCTGTTTTCAGAGCAATTATTGCTGTTGGCAACTCTGACAGAGAAGGAATTAGTCAGAGTGAATCAATATGTCCACAAGCAAAAGCAGTGTTTACAGCTAAAACAGTTACAGTTGCAAGTACTATATAAGTACATCTATGCTACAGTCATAATACAGAAACCTGAGTATACACCAAACTATTTCCTTCTCCCTCTCCTCCATATCATCTCTATGTACTTGTGACATGAGGAATTATATCTGGATTGCTGTTGATGAAAGTGCCTGAGTGACTTGCATGTATTTGGACTCAAACTGACAGCTTGTATCTTTTCTTCATTTAGGTCTTTGCATAGAGATCACATGCACTGTCAGCAGGCTATTTTGTTCAAATAATATTCAAAAGACTTGGGTGTACACCAGATAAGTATCTGTGGAACATAAGTAAATGTGACTTTATATGCAGGTCAACTCAAATCTTCATTTGCTGGGAAAAGGACCTGTGTTTAATTCATCTCTGGAAGGGCTCTTCTTATGAAGAGATGACGCTTTATGTGCCACACATCTCTGTCCCATGGCTTCATCGTTGTTACCACACAAAATGGCTGAATATTTCCAGAGTATATTAAAACAAATGAGTTCTGAATTAAAGGAGCCCTAGAAGTCAGGTTCACTGTCCTCTAACAGGAGGTTTGTCTTCAAGACCTGTTGTGCAAAGCACTCACAGCTCTTCATCTATGTGGTAAGGACACAGCTTGTTCACTGATCCCCCCACTTTGATTTATAGCTGAATTCTTCCATACAAACAAAACAGTAGAATCATTCCTGTCCAGATTAATTGGACAGAGACCTTGATTTAGAAGGATTTTTTTGTTTGTTTGTTAAAATTTAAACAAACTTATTAGTTAATTTTGCCAGTGGACAAAAAGTTGCAGAACTATGGAATGGAAGGTTTATTTTGTATTTTCATATATTTATATTTTTCTATAGCATAATTTTATTTCCTATGGCAGGGAGAGGTTTCAAAAGACCATTGGATTTATCTCTATCTGTCCAGAAAATTCAGAAAAAGTCTCAAAACGAAGGCTTATTGAAAAAAATTAAAAAGTTAAAATAGAATATAGAACACATTTTTTATTTAGTATGATAAATTTTTGATGGTATGAAACAAAATATCCCAGTGTTTTCATCCAGCTATTTTCATTATCTGGCAGCAATTTGTAATATAAAATTTGTAGCATAACTCATACACTTTTGAAAGGGTACGCTTTTTGATTCTCAAAGGTGCTTCATACATATTTAGTTCATACAGGAGTGCACTTTTAAAGTTAATCTCCTAATTGTGTCCCCTTACTGAGAAGAGGCTTGGAGAACCTGACTGGGTTCCTGCTAGATGAAACCAAAGCAGAAGATGTACCCTAGAAACCACCTACTGAGCTCTGACCACAGCTGGCCATTCAAGCCACAGAATCTTGTCTGAAGCAAACCCCCTTGAGAGTTGTACTGTATGGTCACTAAGGGCTTGATTCCAGGAAGTTCTGTCACACCACAAGATTAGCTAATGTGAGTGTGGTCTAGGTGCATTCCCCACTTAAATACAGATGTTTTTACAGATGTTTTCTCTCCTGTAGTGAACAAAACAATTCGTTGTCCATGTTTAGACACCAAAAATTCCACAATGAGTACATGTGTGACCCAGCATCAAAAAAAAAAAAAAAAAAAAAAAAAAAAGAGCTGTTACTTGAGATACTATAGGACTGCATTAGCACACCAATGTGTCCAGACTAATTAATCCTGCTTTTCAGAGGACTGCCCAGCCTAAGTAGCACACATTACTGACACCACTTCCTTCCTTCCAGGACCGACCAGTTAACATCACATTTAACGGCAGAAATGCAGCTTCCACAAAGCCCTGTGTGACTGAATGTGATCACAAAGATTCACCAAAACAGCAGATAAGAAAGCACCTGGCAACTCTGGAGGTGGTCACATCACATCATAAAATAAATAAATAAATAAAAATCGTTGTTCCACAGACAACTTCTTCAAAGTGTATTATTGATACCTGCTTTTTCATTTCTTTGAGGTGGACCTGCATAACTCAATCACTACCAGTCTGATGTGTCAAAAAGACTAGTCCCACCCAGCAATAGAAATGCTAGATAACACTTCCCTAAAGGCACCAGATAAGGAGAGCCAGATCTCCTTCCAGCCTCTGTCAGATGAGTTGACACTCCTCCTCTGCAATAACATTCATGAATAAATTAGGACAGGGCTAAATTAGTATACAGCAGCCTGTTAATCATTCTATGGCCAGTGTGGGGTTTGTATTCCCCATCAGAGAATGTTTTCCACTTGAGTTTTATGTCTTTATTATGATGCTACCAAACTCAGGACAACCTACTCTGTAAAGACACCATCAGTCTTTCCTGTTGCAGCCCTCTCTATACACCCTCAATGAACCAACACCTAGCAAATTCAGAATAAAAGAAAACACATATTTTTTAATCTGCTTCCTAGATCAGATAATAATTTCTGATTTCTCATTGTGAGATGGACTGTTATCAAGATCTGTGAACAGGTACTTTCTTATTAGAAAACCTGTTTCTTCCATGTAGAGTATTCCATATTTTAAACTTTGAAATATATTACTGAGTTTAGTTTAAAAATAAGGAAAAAGAATTCAAGATATTTCTTCCACCTTGTCTTTGTAATTCTGGTGACCTAACTTCAAAGTAACAATGGGGACACTTTAAAATGTTATGTTTTGTCCTCATTACAGAAGTACAAGTATGAACCTCTTTTTCTGCAATGCACAGTTTCCACAGTGACCATGCAATATCATCTGCTGTTTGTCATATGATGTTGTAAGACACCCACTTCTTGCTGATGTCAAAACAAAAAATGAAAACTGAGAAATTCTGGCATGCATCGGTAGCTATCGTTAAATATAGATATGAAAATACATATCACTGACTGATTTGGTTATGTGTAATTCTTTGATACTCTGACAAAAAAAAAGTCACAGATAGATGCCTGGTCATCAGAGTTACTTACTGTATATGCCTTCTCCTATGAACTTCAATGAGAATGTTTGCATAAGCAATGGAAGAAGTACTAGGCATATTCCCATTACCCCATTTCCAAGCTGTGTCATCAGGAAATATTATCACTGTAATCCTGGCAGGGGATGATAACCCCATGCAGATGGAGGTCAGTCTGTCCCACCCTGTGGCAAGCAGTCACTAATGAGCTCCATCACCCCAAAGTTCCCAGATATACTTCTGTAACTTTCTTTGCAGGTCTATCCTCAACTTCTTTCTCTGTAAATAAAAATCATTTATTTTGCTCAAAACAAAGACAAAATAATGTTAGTATGGGTTAAATCTGCTTGTTTCCACACAGCCTGACAACATGACATGCTCATAGCCAATGCAACTTATCATATGTGCCTCTCTTCTTTCTCACTGAGAACTGTTACTTGGCTTGTGCGTACATGCAACTTTTCCTATCTGTTGTGTTCAGAACCTGTTTTTTTGAGTGGAACCAATACCATTCCTTTATACATTTAAAGAGAATCTCCTGCCTCTGGCTAACAGTTTTCCTTGACTGAAAACATTACATTTTAACTAGCAAATACTCATGGGATTCACATTTCCAGATATATTTGATTAATAACCAAGAGCATAAGTCTCATATTTGATCCTTGTTCACGGGAACTTTGCACAGGGGCAGACAGTGTCAGTCTTACATGAAAGAGTTGACAGATATTGCTAGGGGGCTGGATTTAGTCATGACTGTCTTTGACCCAGTGCCTCACACTGTAGTTCAAACAATGCACTAGGAGTGCAGCAGCCTAACCAACTGTGCATGTAAACTAGCCAATTTCATATCCTTGCCTTAGAAGAGGCATGCTACTTGCTTTTGGATCTATTATTTGCTAGGCTGGGGTGGGGGGGGGAGGGGGGGGGCAGTTCAGTCAAAAATAACTGTAGGGATATTAAAATGCTATGTTGCTTTGCCAGCAACTTCTATTATTACATCTAATTATCGTGAGAACCTTTCTCGGTTCTCAACAGTAATTTTTTTTTTTCACTTAAATACGTTGTCATAATAGCTGCCATCAACACTCTTCTTTGATTCAACTACAGTTATTTTAAATTTCCCAAATGACACTTGGAACTTTCTTGAGGCAAATTTTACAGTGATATATCCATTGCACTGCTCTGTCAAAGTTAGAGCAAAACCTGACTCCCTTTATCTGACTCTTTTTTTTTTTTTTTTCCTGAAACTGATTGTATGGAAATGCTTTGTGCTTTTGTTAGGGTAGGAAATTCACATTTTTACACTAGACTTAAATATGAAATCAGCATAGGAAATGCATGTCTTAACACATAATTATTTAATTGCTAGTGCTCTATATTAATTATTGCATATTACCCTGTCTATTGGAGTTCCTTGTATAGTAAAATGAAAGTTATGAAATAATGGAGAATTATGTCACAGAAAATGTAGGTATAAATTATGGGTGCTCTGTGCTGTTTTAATAAAATATTTTCTTTTACCTATTGAGTTCTGTTAATTAGGCAGTACCCTTCAAAGAAATTATAAATATTTTCCTTAAGTGCCCCAATGAATCATAAGATTAAACTTTTTCTTTTTATATATAAGCATGAATCTCACTTTATGCATAACAAATCACTATGTTGTTTTCTTTTGTTCTATTAATAATTCATTTGATATGTTCATTTCTAAATATAAAGCTACATGAATTGTCACATATATAGTTAAAAGTTATCCTGAAATCCCAGTGCTAAACAATAGGAAACATTAAATGAGGAGAAATGTGTGGATGTTAGCTACCTAAATCTGAGTCTTGGTAAGCCGTTTCATATACATGTATATACCTGTTTTACTGTAATATAGAATCTTTTTACTTGGTCACCTGAATAGCAAATGCTTGTAATCAGTCAATAGCAATAGCACAGCTGGAGTAAGTTTTGGTTGAGGCTAAGTAGATGTCAAATGAAGGCTTTAAGAGTTCAAAAGTCAGATAAATACATTAGATTTCATTCCTGAGCTAATCTTAGCTAAAAGAAGAACCTGACTGTATAAACAATATTAATCAACTACTCCTATACTGGTAAAAGAGAAGTATCTCAACACCTCATATATGAGCAGACTTTTAGAAATACTCAGATGATTTCTAGTTAGTTTTGGATGATCTACATTGTTTTTTACTGTAGCCTCAGTGAACAGGATCTTTGAAAATCTATGTTCCAGAAAGAAGCAGAAGAAAATTTCAGAAAATTTTAATTTGTATTTTGACTCTCCTATGCACCCTGACACTCAAGGGAAAAAGGAAACTGCCTTAGATTTATGGAAGAAAGACATAGTTGAGCCAGGGATGTCAGCCTAGATGAAAAAAAATAAAACAAAACAAACAAACAAACAGGGACATTGCCCTCCAAGATACAAAATCTGTGGGCACTATTGCAGACCTCCTCCCTCCTTCAACACTGAAAGTACTGAAATGACACATGAAATACAGTATACCAATTCAAGTCAAACAACATGATAGAAAATGCATTATTTTGATATTTATCATGAAAAAAAAAAAAAAGTCAGAAAAAATCAGTCTTTCTGAAGACACTTTCAATGTTGTGCTCTCTAGGTCCTCTTAAGAATTATTACATAGAACTGCTCAACTTTATTTTAAATGAATAGGAGTTAGATTTTGATTTACATTGTTTATGTACCTGATTGAACAGGAATGTATACATACATACTTAGCCTGTCAGAGGTGACAATGAAATCACCATTAGCTGACCTAAGCCAAATGAGCCTCTCTTGTCAAAGGTAATTCCCTTTCAATAATCAGTCTATGGGTGACTCATTTTTATTTCTGAGTCGTGTATTCTTAGAATAGTCAGAAGAAGGGATCAGGAACAGAAACATGGCAAGTCAAGAGTGCTGCTGAATTTTATGTGAATATTTTAAAAATTCCTGTGTTTAAGTAAACTCTTAACAGGTAAATTTTAAAATACTTGCTGAAAATGAAAATCGTTGACTTGATACCAGAAAAGAAGCTAGTTTTCTGGGGTCACTGTGAAGAAGTCATTACAACATTAATAATTGCTGAATGTGGATTTGAGGATTCTTAAGGTCAGCCATATCTGTTAGTATAAGTAAAGATAAAAAAGTAACTGGGCTTGGGGTCTTCTGACACAAGACAGATGTTGACAAAAAAGTTAAGAATAAGTCCCAAGTATTGCCTTTGTATTACAACCCTAAGTTGCTCCCTAACCTGGATAGCAGCAGGTTCTGGATTCCTTTCCCAGCTATACCTGTCCACCTGTATTTTATTGTTGATGGTACGAGCAAATTACATTAATCATAGAAGTCCTATTTCTTAGTGCCAACACAGTGTTCATTAACAATATTCCCAGAAGATCTGCCAATATATCTTTTTTTTTTTTTTTCCATTTCTGTCCCTCAAGTCTGCTAAGCAATTAGTCAATGTGATTAAAGACTGCAAATCATAGGAGAAGTGTTTGGAAAGTATATCATTAATTAAATTCAAATTATTTGAACACATTGCCACTAATGTGCTACAGTGTTTCTGTCACAGTTTTTTTAGTAATCTACAGCAAATTTTCTATTAATCTATTAAGTAACATAGCTTGTCTCAGATCTGTAGTGTGTGCATTCCACTTAAGCTGGGAGGTACTCCATAGCTGTTCTCAGGCTTTGTCAGGAGTTCCTGTGTGGGCACAGGAACACACCTGGGGACACTAAAATGTTCAAAATATGCATACATTATGCATGGAAATGAGTAAATGCACTCGTTTCTCTACCAGGTCACATTAGTTTTTTTAAAACAATAAAAATAAAAATCATTGTGTGGGTAAATTCTTTCTTGTAATCTCCTAAAATTTAGGGGAATTGTTGAAGTTAAAAAAAAAAAAAAAAAGGTCTTAAGCTCACTGGTATTTTTAGATATTTGTCACACTGTATGAAGGATTTCAAAAGTTTGACCCTTCAGAGCCCCTTCCATCTACGCAAACATGCAACCCAGTTTTTCAGTTCACAGAAAACAACATTTTTCTCCTCTGTTTTACTTGGCTTGAATTTTAATTAGAACTTCTCTTTCCCACGGTGTACTTTGAAATGACAGAGAAAAAGATCAAGAGTTTTCTCAATGGATGACGGAGTTAGCAGTAAAGGTCTGTGACTTGCTAATTTTCAGTCAGTAACCTCTTCAATAGTGAATATGCTAATTCATTATTTTGCTCTTCACTTTTGAAAATGCATTTGTAACATGCCCTCGGGAAGTATGGCCTGGCCTATCTGCTCACCATGCATTTAAGGAGGCGCAAGCACAGCCACCTAAGCTTTAGTGCAGCACATCCAGTCAGCTCCTGCAGAAGAGGACAGAGACACACACTGTATCACAGCAACTTACAAAATCTGTTTGTCAACAGCTACACGGATTTCAAAACAAAACAGTAAAATGTTCTAAACACATAATGAAAAAGCAGACTTTGCACAGTTACTAGAATGTCTTATATGTGAAGCTATGATTAGTTTATAAAATAAACTATTCTGATTAAAAGTAGTGACATAGTTCATGTTTAAAGCTTGCAGTAGGAGTAGTAAGTTAACAAGACAGCTTGAAAGACCTCATGCTTAGTTTAACTAGTCTGTTTGGGTTTGACGCAAAGTGAAGCATCTCTTAAGGGGAATTAAAAAAAAAAAAAAAAAAAAAAAAGGAAAAAGAACTTGCAAAGAAGAATCTAACTGCATCTTCACTGAACAGTGCTCCCCACTCTTCAACGTCGAGAAAGGATTCAACCACAATTTCTGTTTTCTAGCACTGCTCTGGATATCATGTACTTCTAGCACTGTAGCTGCAGCACAATTAAAATACTCTATCCTTCTTATCATAACTAAATGGACTTGGATTATTATCTAGCTATTATCCTACAGGAAATGTTCTCTGATTTGATCATTGTTGAATGAATCTACAATGCAGATAATTGATTATGCCTGTACATCAGTATCAACTGTGGTTATTACCATTTTAATTGACTTAGCAAACAGTAATATAAAATCTTGGCAGGTACTATAATTTGTATTTTCCAAGCTGCTGTCAGACAGTCTGATAAGAGTAACACTATGGTTTGCTAGAGTTAGCAGCCAAGTTGATACTTATGCACATAAGATAGAAAGCCAGTCCTGTAGGAATATATGTGCTGTAAGCAGAGAAGCATTTTAGTATGTGTTTATCTTTGAATACAAGAGCAACCTCATTACTTCTATGAGCTGACTCAGATGTTTAATAACAAGTACATGTTGAACAAGCTGGCAGAACTGAAATCATAATGCTTTGCACTCCGCAAGGCTGATCCCAAAGGGCCTTTCATTTCAGAAAAACTGATCACTGATCATACTGCAAGCTCAGCCACTCACTAATGTCACATATTCAATACCAATCAGCTGTACAGAATATATCAAAAAGTCCTTAGCATAAAGCTTTGCATTTAGATTATTGAATAATTTGTTGAAACAGACTAGACAGAACTACTATAAACTTTGAGCCAAATTGTACCATTACAAGTTTACATACAGCTTCCAATGACTTCATATCTGCTGACTGCAGGGTAGCCACATGCTTCTGTCTGAAAACAGAATTTGGCTCTATGACAACTTAAAAACAGAAAGAAGCCTTTCAAACCAGTTGGTAGATAAATACTTTGTACCAAAGGCCTTTGTATTTCGACCAAAATGAATCACCACTCTCTGTTTTTAGACAATAACTTTTCAAATCAAGTCAGAATTAGGAAAAACACAAAATCACACATTTGGTTTTCTTTTTTTTTTTTTTTTTTTTTTTTTTTTTTCCCAAAATGAGACCAATTCTGTGACCTACAAATCTATTTTCAGCTAGATTGGAGTTAATTATATTTATAGGGCACATAGCTAATTCATTCCTACATTCTGGTAGCAGAAGGTCTGTCGATGGAATTGAGACATTATAGCAACTGTTTAAATGTTTCATATCTTACAGATGGGATGAGTTCATTTAGAATATCACTTCTGATTATTAACTACACTATTTACACTAATTAGTATGGTTATACACAAACTACTAACTAAAGAAGGGGCCAGTCAGAATTTCCCTTCTTGCAGTTTGTGTCTGTTATCTCACCTCCTTTGGTGATAGATTGAATAGCATGCTGTGAAGATTCTGGTTCCATATTCTCTATAGCCTTCCATAAGATACTAAAACACCAGCAAACCTCCCTTGATCATCTCATTCACCAGCTGCACATCAACATACTTTTAAAATGTCCTGGACAGTTTGCACCCTGCTATGTTTCCCTTCCATCACACATTGCGGTTGCTGAGAAACAGAGCCTGCAGCCATTATGCTTCTTTCAGTAGCTTAAAGAAGGCCTTTGCCACATTTTTGCTTGGGTAGTCTGTAGCAGAAGCCTACCATGGCACGCACAAGTTGGAGACCTCACTGATCCTGACAGGTAAACTCTCAGCTCTCCCCTTGCTCAGTCCATTGCAGAGCTCTTGCATGCACAAATTGCTCCCGTGTGCAGCAGGCGCCCTCTTCCTGCTCCCCCAGCTTGGCTTTCCTAAGGACACTATCATTTCCTGCAGTACTGCTGTGATGTGAGCTATCCCACCAATGTGAGTTCAACGGTACACATCAGCAAAAGTGCATGAATCTCTAACTTGTCATGTTTGCTTCCCATGAAGCATGGGCTTGCATACAGGCACTTGAGATGGGACATTGTCATAAAAGCCAAAGCCCTGCATTTGACACCCGCCATGAAAGTATGTCCAATCTTATTCAACTTTCTTCTTTCTAGTGGCAGGACAAAAAACACCAGTGGGACTCCAAAGCCCCACAGTCACTCCCGATATGTCTGTTATCTTCCTTAGCAGACTGTTGGTGATTACATGGGTGAGCAGCAAAAGGTAATTGTCCCCGTAAGATGGCCTTGGCAATTTCTGTGCAACATCCTCACTCTGGGCCTGTGGCAAGCAACAGACTTCTTGAGATTACTAGCATAGGGGTAAATTGATTCACATAAATGGAGCAGCATGTATTCAAGATAAGGGTCTATGTTAGTTTTATCTACAAATTCTGGTTTAGGATATCCTAGCTCTTTTATACAACGTCACACTGACACTAGATTAGATATCAGCAGCAATAGTAGCAGCATTTGCACTGAGGCTAATCCAATTGGCTTTTCATGCACAAATCCTATGATGAAAAGCAGTATGTATGAATCCCAGCAGAATTCTTCTCTAATATGGTTTTATTACTCCCAGTATTCAATCTTCTCCATTTATTCATAACTCTGGTAATTCTGCATTGTACTGCAATGTGCAGTATAGACATAACCATAAGCTAAGCCAACTGCATTCCTTGTGACTAGAACCTGAAGAGTTTCCTTCTGCTACCAGATGGCATAGTTTCTGTCTCATGACACAAAAGTGAACTTACAGTGTTTAATGCTAAGGAAAAAAAGCATGCTACTTCCATTTTGAAAGCTGTTTGCTATCTGTTTTCTTAGCACAGATAGTACTTCTGACAGCCCATTTTATAATTAATCCTGACATCTTTGACGGTCTGTCTCCACATGGGGAAATGGTGTTTTCTTGCTATACTGACATTTCACATCCCACTGAGTTCAGAACAAAGGTGGTTCTGCTGCGTTGCTTGAATGCTAAGCTTTGAGTAAGAGATGACAAGGTGAATGTGTCTTTGATTAGGTGGATCCATTTTTAAGACATGATTGATATATAATATTTGCATCAGATTCATAGAGTCCTATCCCATTAAAATGTGCAGTATTTCTCGGAGAGATACATTTAAAGGTAAGTATGCTCTGCCATTGGTAAGGTAACATTATGTTCTAGGTAACAGTGTTAGCTTTCTTATAAACAGTACAAGACAAATAGAATTTTTTCTACTTTACCCATATCCAGAGCATGTTATTTTGCTTTGAACAATCAAAAATCAATCTCAGAACCTTTATCACAGGTGAGGCTGTAAATACCTGAAAACTGAAGGCTTTATTTGTGCCCTCTTCTACTTCTGCATGCTTCCTCTACATGAAGGTATCAGAAGAGTGTAGCATATGGCTACCTGTACTTGTTTGGGACAGAAGACCAAGTAAGATGCAGAACCACTTCCTTGGCTCTAATCCAGCCAAGAGCAATTCAGCACAAGCTGACATGAAGCTTTAAGGTTTCTGTGCTTAATATATATATAAATACATATATATAAATAAATATAATACAAAATGAAAGTTATATTGTCTGTACCACAACATAGATAACTAAATTAATTTATAATCCTTTTTCCATGGTTCTGCTGGAATAGTCAAAGGGTTTTGGTAGATGATAGAGGTTTAATTTTATTCCTTTGAAGCCATGCTTATTTGTTGACGTACAGTAATCAGGTAGAGTAGGTGTTTGGAATTCAGCTTTACTTATATATATTTTTTTTCATTTAAATGATACTGCAGCAGACATTGTATAGCTCGTAGGATCAGCTTAATTACAGAAACTCTGTACCTTTTTTAAAGCTAGAAAATCTAATAAGTTAATACGAAACACAATATGTTCCTCAGTTATATTAAGGGTCATGCTCCATATACATGTATTTTACTTTTCAGGGCAATATTTGCACATGTGCAAAACCTGCACCACAGCAATAACAGACACCAGTGTATCTGCCTTGAAAACTATAATCAGACTTTTTGATATATTTACTTAATGTTATGTCACTGCATAAATACCAAGTGGGATCATCAAGTTGTAAAGGGGCAATCTTAATTTTAAGCCATTGATAATCAAAGAATCCTGCATATGCTGATTCATGTCACTTATGGGTAAGGCATAACAGTGTACGGCACTATTAAGCAGATCTACTGAAAGTATCTGTAAGCAAAACCAGATTGGACATGTCCATTTGCAGTGTTGTATAAATTTAGTTTTGTATATAGTTTTTTTTTAGATTTTCAAGAGATTTTTCTCATATTGCAGCACTGTATCAACTAGCCAACTGAAAGAGCTATGTAAAGATAGAGACTCCAGAAAAAGACCTTGATGCAAATATTTTTGTAACTTTTTGAGATGCATGTCTCATACTGGTGGTCCAAAAATATATGGCAAGAGTGCACCACCCACACTGCAGCACTTCTCACGTGCCAGGGAGTGGAAAAGAGAAGCATTACCTTTCTTCATTCTGCCCATTTTGAGTAACTGGCATCTTGTTTGTGCAATTGTAAAGATCCTGCTATGAGATATTGGATTCTTTCATTTGGTAATACAGGGTTTATTTATAACCTGGAATACATCGATTAGATGATTTTCCACACACAAGTGCATATTCACACACATTCATAAATTACTTATTGTATACATAAATAAGAAAAATAGGTAAACTTTATGAGTTAACTGACTGACTGTATTGCTCCTGTAGTACAGTACAAAGCAAGAACAGCAGCTGCTAGACTTCCATGTTTGTTTTGATTTACTTTTGTAAAGTAAAGACAGTAAAGAAAGTTTTGCTTTATGAGTTCTCTCATAAACGAATAGTCTGGTTGCCATACAAAGGTAAGATTCAATTTTGGGAGTAAGGACCTCTGCAAATCACGTGCCAAATAGATCTATGTACATAGTGAGTCACACTATGAATGATCAACACTGAAACTGCATGTTGTCACTGCAAGAGATCCCTTCAGTACTGTTTAGTGAATAATAATTTGAATGCACTACAGCATGAAAAAGAATAGTATAGGTGTCCTCCTGCTGTAACCATGAAGGGATACAAAAACTCACCTTTAATATGGTGAAGACAGGAAGCTACAATCAAGCAGTTTTCCATTCATATTACTCTGATTGTCATTTTCCAACCTGCCATTTTCCAACCTGTCATTTTCCAACCCTGTTAAAAACTTTGCTTGAAAGAGTAGAATTTCCATTTAGAAACAAGATGCCTAGAACCCCACAACCTCTGTTTCTGTGAAAAATACACACCATTCCAAAGAGCCTGGCCTAATGTTTCCCATATTCTCTAAAAGCTGAAGAAAAGTGAAGCAACATGCTTTCTGTTCTCCAGTTTTGCTGGTTTATCTTGCTTTCTATTATTGTCTGAGAGATACAAAACAATCTAGCCATACTAAACTAGTTGCTTTAAAAATATAGCATATATAAAGCCTACACATAAGTCTCTCTCTCTCTCTATATATATATAGTAAGTATACCTACTATAATGATACACTTTTGCTGAACACTTAAATTTATTTTTTATTGGAAACAGACTTACATACATGTATGTATTTCTGAAGTGTGAAGGGCTAGAAACCTTAATTATATTTAGCAGCTATCATGTGAAAAAAAAAAAAAAAAAAAAAAAAAGAAATCCGAACAGTGTATTCATGGAGATTTTGATCATCCTATGCACTGATAGTAGCCCAATCATAGGTTACTTATCTTCCACATGTTTTATGAAAATGAGTAAGTACATTAAAATTCTGAAGTGCTCAAACATGGTAAAAGAAACTGCAGAGAACCAAAGGGAGGAAAGAAAGAAAAGCACAAAAGGATACCAGGAGAAACAGAGAGAGCAAAAGAGAGAGAGAAAATTATCAAATACAGCTAGCAATAGATTAATTCCACCTGTCAATGGTAGGAAATGATCAGAAATAAGAATTTACCTGAAAGGGTCAATAAATGAGAACTGTAGATAAAGGTTTCTTCCAATGTGCTACAACCCAGAAACTTACCCTAATCTTTCCCTTACACAGGGAAGTCTAACCTATTAAATACATTTTTCAGTATATTTTTCACAATAAATCTAGGTACTTGGTCTAAATGGCATACAGAATCTTTTCTAAGGCAGACAGCTCTTTAGCTGAGATTTAACACACTTCAGTAATTTTGTGAAATTCCACAGACTGTGCTGTCTACTTCTGTGAACCCTGATAAAAATCAAATGCTTACATATAGAATTTTTCATAAACTCCTGTATTTCAGTTTTTATTATAAGCTTGCTGTTCTGCAGTTTCTACCACCCTTCTTCTCTGTTATCCAGCTTTAATCAGCAAGGCTCTGTTTGTAGATATATCACATTTTGTTACAATGATTGTTTCCTAAATTACGGCAAATGGTTTCTGCAACATCTTCCGAATCTGTACCAAGCTGCTGAAGATTCATGTGTTAATCCATAACAGGAAAGCATGAACATTCATGACAGGTTTTCAGACTGAAGCAAATATTACCAAAATAAACAAAACAAAATGTGCTCACAATTAATGAGTTAAACCAGTGCACTTTTGTTTCTCATGAACATAAATTTGAATGAATACAAAGAAAAAAAAAATAATTATAAATATACTCGTAGTTGAACATAACGGTGCCATCAATTTTTTAGCAGGCTCCACATTACAGTCCATGGGGGATCTGTTAAAATATTGATAGCAGGATATGGCCCATTATGAGGACACACGATGTGTTCTATTTTAAACAGAGAATTAATGAAGATTTGTTTGAGGAGGATGTAAGAAGTATAACTGTAAGCTTTATTTCAATATATTGCTGGAGCATATAAGGATATCTGAACTATTGTCTTTCTTTTTTTCCTCATACATACACATTATTTATAGAAAAAAAAAAAAAAAGGAAGGAAGGAAGGAAGGAAGGAAGGAAGGAAGGAAGGAAGGAAGGAAGGAAGGAAGGAAGGAAAGAAAGAAAGAAAAGGAACAGTGTGAGCTAGAATATTTCTATTGTATAACATATATTATCCTTTTCTTATATAATAAAAATGAGACTCCCTAAATTAGTCAGAGTACTCAAAGGTGTGGAATATTTTCTTAATTTTCTGCTGTCATCTCATCCAGGTTTACCACAGGCACAGCCACTAATATAATACACAGGCACAGCCACTAATATAATATAATTATATAATAATATAATACTAATATAATAATATACCTAATATCATAAGGTATTTCAATATTTCAAATATATTTGTTCTTCTCTTCTTGCTTTCTTAGGAATAATTGTGGTACCTTTTATGAATGTTTTCTAGCTAATGCTTTCCAAATGCTCAAAAGAGGAGGACAATATTACACTGGTGGCATCTCAGTCTTTGGGATTTTTTATGTGATAATCTTCTTTCATTTTACAATTTGTTCCCACACAAAAAAAAAAAAAAAATCATTTCTCCCCTATTTTTTTCTTCTGCTGGGGTGAAGAGAAAGAAGCACAAGTGTAAAGAGGAACAGGAGGGTAGTGAAACCTGTTAAGCCAGCACATTCCTCAGGATGTAATAGTGCAGATTGACGATCTCCAACTCTGTTTCCTGTACACCATATTTTGGAAACAAGGGGAATTTATCACCACCTAGACAGGGATCTTGAAAACTGAGAATCAAATCCTTTGTCTTCAGGTTTCACAGATTAAATAAAGAGTTAGAGTATGTAACTTATTGTTACTTATTTTAGCTAACACAACAATCAATGAAGATAAGACAGCTAGCTGATAATGCCAATATTTTGGCTGAAGTAGGCTTTTGGCTTTCCCAGTTGGTGAGGCTGGGATATCTCTCAGAGCAGCGATTAGGAGTTCATAGCTCTCCTGCCCCCCCGAAGGGATAGAAATCTGGCATGTCTGTCACAGCTGCCAAGCCTGATTTGATGCTGGGAATAATTTACATCTGGTCCACTGTGCATATACAATTAGAATTGATAGATCTTGGAAACACATGTGGCACCTGTACAAATGCCAAACCAGCTCATTAAAATTGGTGAGATAATGCTTAAGTAATCATTAAACTAATCAGATCTGACTGAACTATCAAACAAATAGGAATTACATGTTCCTGAATCCCTAAAATCTAAAGTTATCTCTGCTTCTTGTGTCTCCTTTTTCTCCATCTTTTACCTGTGTTGTCTAAGTCTAGGTAGTATGTAGAAGTTTGATCCTGGTCTGATCCCCAGCAAGGTTGTAACCTTGAATCACGCAGGTGGAAAATGAATAAGTTCCAGTTGAATGTAAATTTGTACCAAACTGAAACCAGCAAACTCAAACAGACAGTGTCATCCAGTGGGGCCAACAGTCATGCACACTGATGGCATTATATTAGCATCTGGTGCTGGCAGGATGTCCCTTCCTTTTATAAAACAGGTCAAGAAGTCAAGCATTAGATCCTGAGGGGTTTGGTTTCAGCAGCTCCATCAAAGTTTGCAGTTTTCTAAATCTATACTTCTGTGTCTTTTTTTACTTTTCTTTTTTAAAGCCTTACTACAGTTTCTTAGTCCTTGTTTGTATGGAATGTTACACATAGAAGCTTCTTGAAAACTGAAACAAAGACCAAGCTTCTGTGAGGGAAAACATCATACCTGCTGTGGTGTGGCCACATAAATAAATGGGCAGAGAAAGCACCTTTTTGATTGTCTGAGACCCTATGACTGCATCTAAAATGTGGGTAGAATCACCCCGAAGTGTGCCTTTTTCCCTGTCATGTAGATCAGGGATGTGTTGGAGCATACTACAACCTCCCTTGCCAACAGTGAAAGCATCAAGTGATGAAGGAAATAGTGAATCCTAAGTCTCAGCTTGGAGTGTTTTCATGACATAAGAAGGATGCTTCTTTGATGTGGGAGTTCATAGATGTGCCATTTCTCACCTGTCAGACTGAGAGCAAGTTTGTCAGTACAGATGAGCCTAACCTGCAGGACAGAGTGCATAACTAGGGAATGTATGTATAGATGTGCCAAATACTCGAATGAAAATAATAACCATGATATATGAAAGAAACGGATGACAGCATTTTGGCTGCAGAAAACTCTCTCCATTCTTTGACAACAAGGCTAGAGGTTGCTAAGTTTTCTCCAGGTCCAGATAGCTTCACTGATGAAGTGGATTTCCACCAGTGTAACAGCTGTCACACAAATACTAGCCAGACAAGTCATATTTTACTTACTCACTACAGTGAGTCCATTGACATGGAATCTTAGAATCACAGAATGGCTTGGGTTGGGAGGAACCTCAAAGATTATCTAGTTCCAACCCCCCTGCCATAGGCAGGGATGCCACCCACCAGACCAGGTTGCTCAGGGCCTCATCTAACCTGTCTTGAACACCTCCAGGGATGAGGCATCTGGGGAACCTGTTCCATTGCCTCACTACCCTCTCAGTGAAGAATTTACTCCTAACCAAATCTCTCCTCTTTTAGTTTAAAAACATTCACCATCACAGAATAATAGAATATCTTGAGTTGGAAAGGACCCACAAGGATCATCAAAGCCAACTCCTGGCTCCACACACCACCACCCCAAAATCAAAGCATACTTCTAAGAGCTTTGTCCAAATGCTTCTTGAACTCCATCAGGATTGGTGCCATGACCAGTTCCCTGGGGAGCCCGTTCCAGTTACTGACCACTCTCTGGGTGCAGAACCTTTTCCTAGCACCCAGCCTGACCCTCCCCTGTCCCCACTCCATGCCATTTCCTCTGGTCCTGTCTCTGTCCCCAGAGAGCAGAGCTCAGCGCCTGCCCCTCTGCTCCCCTCATGCAGGCTGCCATGAGGGGAGGCCTCAGCCTCCCCTCAGGCCTCCACAGGCCTCAGCCTCCTCTTGTTCAGCCTTTGGGCTAAACAAACCAAGTGACCTCAGTCCCTCCTCATACACCTTCCCCTCTAGACTCTCTGCCATCCTTGTAGCCCTGACCCAAGCATTGTTAATCTCTTGAACTCTGAGCATACACACAGCTTTGCTCATGCACTAAGCAAGAAAAGCAATAAAGGTATTGCAACCTGTGGCATGCAGAGAGCCAGAACAAGAATTGCAACTAGCTTAAAGAAGAGCTTATTATTGTAGTGCAGTTTAATGCCAGGATGTTTTCGGTACAAGTGTTTTAACCCTCTGAATCAGAATGTAAATTCACTATCAGTAAATCACTAGTGAATTTGTTATCCAGGTAAATCTCAAAAACCTACAGGATAGAAACTACACAGCTTCCCTGGACAACCCTGATGATCACACTTATGGTGAAACTGTTCCTTTGTCATTGCTCTGCTTACAAAGTTGTCTTCTCATACTTAGGGAGAAAGTACTAACTAGCACATTAGCCATTCCTTGTGAAGGTTCTTTGGCTTCAGAAAATACACATTGCCACATCTTATACTTAAGGAGATGGTATAAAGACTGTATTTCCCCTTAGATTTTCTGTGAGCAATTTTATCCTTAAATTGAATATAATCAAGAAGACGTGAACTAGCTACGTTTTAGCTACAATAGAACTATGTGTTTTATATTTGTTTAGAAACGTGTATTTTAGCTACAGTGGAATCAGTTAGTATCTGTAAGTTGTGAATGCTTTAAAGAAGTGCCCATCTTTAGTTGAAGAGGCATACAAACATAATCACACTGTGTGTTAAAAACAGGCCTCTTGCAGCTCTGCATCGGGCAATGTGATGAGAATATTCTGTATATGTCACGTCCTGTTTTGTGTTGAAGCAGCATGAAAGGGTGATTTTATGAATTCTGAGGGAATTCAGGGAGGGAAGAACAAACAAAGACCAGAAGAAGGAGGAAAGGTAAATTTCATAAAGCCTTGTCTTCGACACCTAATCAGATCTACAGGATTTATAGGCTCATGTTTCTGTACTCCTCAACATTCCTACAATCACCAAAATGCAAATTAAATACTTTAACAATAAATCAGAAAAGATAAAATGAATATAATAAAGTTTTGATTGCACAAATATAATTAATTGCACAAGTCAGCGTAACAGAACATATCAAACAGACAAAATCACTCATTTTCAATTGCGCTGTATAAGAAAGCTAATTTCTCTACCATTTGCAGACTTTTATTTTTATTTTCTCTTAAACTACATTAAAGGCAAAAGGCTAGAAAGAGCTATTGCATAAACACATATGCACTGTTTAAAATTAAAATGCCAAGGGTTTGCTATGAAATTAGATACTGGCTGGGTTTTAGAAAGAAAGGCTTTCTTTTTACTAAGGCTTGCCACGTTAGACTGGCAGTTCCTTCCTGTTAGCACACAGTCTAGATTCAGTTCAACACCGAATACTTATCACTTAACGAAGTTGTAGAGGGTTCCTCCCAGTTGTGTGCTCTGTTCATCTTGATGTGCCTTTTGTTAATATTCCTTCTTCATTGTGAAAAATCCTTATTCATTGTGCTAAGCTGAATATTTTGTGCAGTGCTCTCCTAAACACAGATGTGAATATGAGACACAAAAGAGTACTGCCACCCTAGATGCTAAAGAAAAAAAAATATATATTTTTTTGTTCATGACTAAAAGCATTTATCTCTCTTTCAATAGTCTTTTTGAAATTGCATAACAAGCTTTCGAATAGGCCCCATCAATGCTTCAATTCAATTAGTATATTAAATTGTCTATCTCAAAAAGTCCTATATTTCCCATAGAAGAGGAAAATTACATGTTTAAAATGTACTTTTCTTCTGGATTTATTTTTTTAAAGTAGGAAAAATAATCCAATCCCAACCGTACAATTTATGCCAACAGAGCATGGAAAAATATATTCGCTGAACCACAACCAAAGTTAATAAACTAATTCATCATTCCAAGACTCAGGTGAGAGATTTTTTAGACAAGAGGCATGTGAACAGAGTAAGTCAGCAAGCCTTGTGGATGATGACCTCATCTGCCTTTTGCCCTGAAATACATTTTTATGTAGTTTCAAAGATATCTGTAGAAATTGATATATTCCTACTAAAATATGCTATACGCCCTTGAGAATTTAATTTCATGTTGTCCCCTTTTTGCTTGAAAGCCTGTTGAAAGTATACTATTTGTATAAGTATATATGTCATATTATATATGTTTCAATTTTATACTTTGAGAAATTTATTTGCATTTATTTTAGTCCCTCTCCCACTGGCTACAGTGAACTGATTCAAGTTCTGTCCTTGCTTTGATCTTATCAGATCAAAGACAACAAAATACTACTCTTCTAAATTTCTGATGGGGTTCATTGAGAGCATAAATAAAGCTGACTGCTTGATTTAAAACATAAAAAACATTTTACAAACAATCAAAATGTCCATACAACACATACATACTAATATTGTGTTTATGCTGAATATCAGTTTCTGACACATCCTGTAGTAATCACTGCAAAAATAGTGTTGGCAATCTTGTTTAGTATCTAAAGCAGTACAAGATAACATAGAAAACTGTTCTTACAAAGTCTGCACAGACAGGGATGAACAGGTTTTTACTTTTTACTGTTGAGAACTGGTTGGTTTCTTCATTTGCTATTTGTTTGCGAAGTCTCCCCTGTAATACGGGTCAATCATTAAAAAACATTTCTCATACACAGGGTTACCCATTTTCCCTTCCCCTTGTTTAGGAGCTCTCCTGCTATTTTATAAAATTGGGAATAAGTAGACCGAGGAAAATTTTTAAGTCTTCTGTGAGCTAGGATTTTTAGTGTTCTTTAGTGTTTAGTGTTTTTCCTTTTTTTTTCCATTGGACCTTAGAATTTTTTTTTTTAGTTCTTTTTGAATTTAAAGTAACAAGTAAATGAGCAAGCAGTAAGGAAGTCCATAATATAAAGTTTGCTTATTTGGTGTCCTCTGACTAATACTCCTCAGGTATAGCAAGAAGAACAATAGAAAACATAACAGTCTGTTGTATCTTGCTGCATACCTATACATCACTTAGGAAACTATTATTGATAAGAATCCTTACATACTCTATAAACACAGAAATTTCATAGTGATGGACAAAGATCCTCTTGTATGCTCCTAATATATGGTATCTTACTGAACATAGGATCCTACACTGAGTCACTCTTAAAGTTGACAAAATGCCCTGGGTAAAAAACAACCAAACCAAACCAAACCAAACCAAACCAAACCAAACCAAACCAAACCAAACCAAACCAAACCAAACCAACCAACCAAACAAACAAAAATGTTAATAATACAACTGTCAGTTTAACAGAAACATGGAGACTGGAAATATTATTATTATTATTATTATTATTATTATTATTATTATTATTATTATTATTATTATTATCCCCCAATTGGCCTTTCCCAGAATGATGCTGTTTAAAAGTAAGTAAATAAAAATAGAACTTTTATATTTTGACTCAAACACAGCACACTGTTTCATCCAGTTTAGTTCATTACCAATGGATATTGACTTTTTCATTTCAATGTCTAGTAATAGAATAATTAAGTCCAGAAGTCATAGGATAATTCAGAATATATATATTTTTTCTCCTCATATTCATTAAAATCTAAATCTAGAATATAGGTAGTTTTTTATTTCCTTCCACTGTTTTTATTTATTTTATTTATTTATTTTTTTTCCTGGGCATCTACCATCTTTTGCACCTTTACCTCAAATTCATTCACCTGTGACTTTTTTTCTTTCAACTATGCTCTTATGTGACTACCACCTGGTATTCGGTGCATGAATAAGTCCGTGTCACTTGGACCCAAGGCAGGAAGTCCATTTGTGTGCTTTCAGATTCCTGCTGAAGACAATCATTTCAGCTGCTGCTTCCCATACCCTCACAGAGAGGTAGATAAGAAACTGCACACCATAGTCTCATCAAGTCATCTATTTCAGAAGTTTGCCTTATAAGGATTTTTGTAATAGAATACCATCAACTCTTATCTAGAACTGTTAGAGAGATATTAAAAAGAGAATGTTCTGCATAGTAAATGTCAAAACCACCTGGGACAGCAGCAGGTTATACACTGAGGTGATAAATGTAACTAAAATAGAATTAAAGCAGATGGATAAAACTTGAACCTTGCTTGGAATGTCTTAAGCACATCAGTTGTCTCATCTTGAGGTCTCTATATCACTATGAGCTCCATGATAACAATTTGATTTAAAGAAAGGAAGAAATGGAATAACATCTCAATTTTGACAAATATAAAATTGTGGCTACTAAGAAAAAAAAAAAAAAAAAGTTTATGGTAAATTTTCTGGGTTTTAGATCATTCCTGAAAGCAGCATGCAGACAATTTTTAACCCATGAACATTTCTAAACAGTTACATGATCCATTCACTGTAGACTTGCTCAAAAATTGTATTGACTATCTGTACAGGTGAGCAAAGGAACAAAACAAACAGACTACTGGAATTTTGCACAATATGAAAGGGAGAGCAGACTTTGTCAGGCTTTTTCTTAAGAGTAGGAAAGGATTGGAAATGTATTATTTAAATGATAATCTGACTCTAGACGTGTTTCCACCACAGACAAGTAAGTACCATCTAGTATGCTGGTTTATAAGGTTACCAAGTTCAATCTTACAGTAAGTAGGAAAACTCAGATAGCAATTACAACGAACTTAAAAATGCAAGCTAATAGTACAAACAAAGCATAGACGGGTATCTATGGTCTGGTATCTATCACTACAACGGTATTTACACAGTGCCTTGCTAGCTGAAAAATCCATAGCTTTGTAAACAACTTAGTCTATGGTGATGCTGCATACGATAGCTATATGGTGGGCTCATTTCCTTAGTAGGAAGATCAGCAATCTTGCCAGCTTCGGCCACCTACTCAGACTTCTAAACCCACCGTAAACATAACAAACTCTTACTTAAGACCTGAAAGAAAGTCTTTTAATCCTCCACACTTTTAATTAAAAAATAAAAATAAAAATAAAAATAAAAGTTAAAATATTTTTTAAATTCAGCTTTGAGGTAAAAGACCTGCAGTTCTATTACAAGAACTGTCACAAGGTGATCCTGTTAGCAACATTTGGGTGTACAAGAGGAAAGTGAACTTCGGTGCACATGCATTTGTAAGACTATTTACGTGCTTTGGATTCTCCTGCTTGCTACCGTGAAGTATATAACTTGAAAATATTACAAATATAATAAAATGTACTTTTCACCCTGCTTCATAAATATTTTAACCTGAAGACCTATTTCAAGAAAACCAAGTTAAACCTCATGATACCAAATCAGGACAAGGGAGGTAATAAGGCTAAGCACAGGCGTATAAGATCTTTACTATTTGAAGAATACTGTTCAGTCTGCTGGTTGAAGGTTTTCTGTTTGTTTGTTTGTTTTTCTTTTACTTCAGTTCTAAGGATGCATTGTGGATTCGGTTGTGCAAAACTGATCTAACGTACAGCTCTAACTTTCAGGATTTTTTCTATATCAAGCCAGTTATCATAAGACTGACAATACCAAAATTCACTTTTGAAGCTTTATCATGTGGAATTACCTTGCTCAGCTATGTATCTGCTTGACTTGATTAGAAGCAAACATCTTTGTTCACTCAGCCCTTCACTATGAGGATTTCAAAAGTGCTTGAGATGTAGTTTAAACCGAGCTATTTGTTTCATCTTTATTTACCTGAGTTTTAATATCAAATTAAATTATGCTTATATAGTACTACTTTACTGCTCTATTTTCTCTTTCTGGGCATTACAGAAATGTTATTACTATGTGAAGAGTATGATTTTTACTAGTTTCTTCACTCTAGCACATCACTGCACTCACCAATACACCATGGCCCATATTTCTCCCACAAAATTTCTTAAAGTTGACCAGCTACTCCTACTGTCCATATCCTTGTCTTTTCTGTTGGAAACCATTGAAACTTCTGAAAAAGACTTTTTGCCTGAAGAAATTTCAGTCTTGAACCTATTCAGATTGTAAAAATTGGTTGTAAAGTCTATCATATCTTTGAAAAACTAGCATGCACCCTTCTCTGTGCTTTAAGCCTTATCTTAGAGCAGTGCCTATACTGCAGATCTCATCTTCACCCTGCATGTTTTGGAGATAATCATACTGCAGAACTGTTTAGTCTCTTCAAATGATGAAATATTCTGCCATCAAAATCCAAGATCAGTCAAGGAAATTAGAAATATTATCTGAGTTTGATGAAAATGACACGTATGAGAGATATATGCTATCTGCATACTGATGTGTGGGTCACATAAAATGTGTGGGTCTTTCAGATCGTGTCTTTTATTTTCTTCTTACTGGAATTTCTCTACATTGCCTTTGTAAGCAGCACTTTGGAAAATGTGCACTTAGGCAGGGCAGGGACATGTTTTTGCTGCTCACCGTCTTGTAGCAAGTGCACTGGTACCTGGTGTAAAGTAGAAGTGGAAATTTTTATGTAACAGCTAATGTGTATTGAATTTGAATTCAGAGGCAAAAGTATGAAATCATTCAAGTGATTCTGCTCTTTTGTTACTATTCACATTACTTTATTCTTCTTACCTGTTCTTTTATCTGTTACCAGGTAGTTCTGGCTTTTCAGATTTTTTTTTTTTTTTTTCTCTTCCTTATTCTGGTTTTAGTCATTATATTAAGTCAATTTCAGATTTCCTTCTTTTGTTGTCTTATTATCATATTTAATTATTCAAAACCGAGAGCATAAGTGTTACTTTGTACTGATTTTACACAAAGAATCTACTCATAGACTTATTCCATGGAAAGGTCTGAAGAACAAAAGGAGTGTCAGGCTCATTATAGGACAATGTGCACTGCAAAAAAATAATTCTTTTGATGAATACAACTGTGAGGTGAAGGGAAAATGACAAATTTTCATGCCTAACATAAAAAGGAAGGTTCTGCAGAGATGTGGGACATGTTAAAAATGATTTTAAGATGTTTTAGAATGAAGGAAAGAATCACATTTGGAAAAAAAAAAAAAAAGTTCATTTTATTTTGTAGAAAATCAAAACTCAGTGTGCTTAATGTGTTAAATTCAGGTGATAATATACTTTCATCCGTAGTCAGTCTTGAAGTAATTAGTATGTGCTTGTCGGAAGAGCAGCCTTGTTCTTACACTTTCAATGCTCAGCCACATTGGGCTTCAGAAAGAATATTGGAATACCTTTTTCCTGGTGCCATTTCATAGGAAGTGCTCTGCTGCTGCGTTAGCGGGAGGCAGTTTCTTCATCAGCTCTCTTAGCCACTCTAAAACTAAACCACTCTGTTTAACTGGGCAGGTGGGAACTTTTCTTGATGAATTAGAAAGATAAATGCAATCAGTTCCTTGCAGTACAATAAGCCTATTAAAACATTTCCAGCATTCAGTATCAAGTGCTGAGAGGTGGATTCTGTTGATGATAAAACCTTTGTTCTGTAAGTAGTCCATTCATTTTAACTCCTTGTGAACCAAGCTAAGAGGATTCAAACTAAAACGAGGAAATTAAGGAGCAATATCAGAAAACAAGGAACACTGCCTTTTTTACGGTGGGTCAGTAGGAGTTTTGCCATGATACATGACTGGAATAAGAAAGAAATCTTTATCTATGCAAACCAGTGTTTGCAAAACTGAGATCAAGCAAATTTTATCCCTTTTTCAATGAAGATTATTCAGTACTGCGTTCCATTTTCTTTTGACACAAAAGGATCTTTGGAATGAAATCTCTGTAACTACTCATGATAGTTTGCTACAAAAGCAAAAGTGGATCCAGATGTTTGCAAAACAATATCCAGAACAGAAGCTTCATGAATTTGCTTGAGAATGTTTTCATGAGTGATTTCAGTTGTAGAAAAATGAGATATTGTGTGTGTAGAAAGTTGGATCTTAGCATATATTTGTAATGTCACAGCAGCCAAACATATAAAAAATGACTGGAACCCATTGTACTTGGCACAATGCAAACAGACTCTCCTTAAAAAAGAGTGAGTAAGTTTTATAACAATGTAATTATGCAACTTTATCTAATTTAGAGGATTAGAGATTGAAATACTGAATGAGAACTACTGGTGTGCACAAGAATAATACTTGATCTGTTTTTCAATGATGCTAAGACAGCAGATAAAGCAAGCACCTCAGATGTGATTGCCAACTTGTGCACAGGATTTTCTTCTTACATCAGTTCAACAGCTGAATTAAATTGATATTCAGAATTCCTGTACCTACAAGAATCAATTCACTAACCTGAAGATAACATGTAAAACAGGCTAAAACTTATTGCAGCAAAAATGCAATTTATGGCATTTGATCTCTGCAGTCCTAACTCCTGGAGCTCTGTGCTCCCTATGGGAGCACTCTGCAGCTCCTTTCCTTCCTGCCTGCCTGCCTAAGTTTTCTTTTAATGCAAATCAAGGCACAACAGAAAAAAAACAAATGCATCTGCAGATCTCATCCAAGAAAAAGTCGGGGTGTCATCGGGGCATGCACCTGGAACTAGGAGCTGAAGAATGATTTTGGATCACACAGCATAGGCATAGCCACTGTTTAGTACAATGCATGACAAAGATTTAATAACAAGTCACTTGGGACAGGAAGGATTCAATAACAATTTAAATTAGAGGAGGATGCAAAAAGTTTGTAAATACCCAAGCTGGAATGTGTATTTTAAGTTGAAATCTTCTTAAGTATGACTTCAGAAGTGAAAGAAACTTATCCTCTGGCCAAGTGTCACAGCTTCCCTGACTAAAGGGAGATATTAATAATTGATTAGTACAAAGCATTACATTCATTTTCTGAATGAAAATAAGAATATTGGATAAGAAAGCAAATCTGTCTGGCAGAGTAACTTCCAATGAAGAAGGCTGGGAATCCTATTTCTCTGTTGCTACTGTTAGAGCCATAGTAGTATTTCTGGGACTCTTTGTGGTAAGTCATCTTAAGAATGTCACAAAATTGTATTTCTACACAGTATATAGGCATATTGTCGGAGGACATGCAGTAAGTCTAGCCAGTCCTTCAGGCAACAGTTTACCAAGAAAACTTGTGACAGCAACAAAAAATCCTTTCTGTCCTGGAAATCATATGTTCCAGGACAGCTTGCTTTAACGTGTACAAAGTCTATGAAAGAATGTGGAACCTATGCTTTTATTTGTTCATTGACACAACACCTTTCTTCACGGAAGACTTGAAGCTTTCTTTGCAACAAACTTCCTTTGGTGAAAAAGTAGACATTACTCCTCATAAATACTCAGATCTGACCGACCAAAGCTGTGTAACAGTAAGAATATGAGACGTAGTCTTTAAAAAGAACAAAAATAAGTGGGAGTATTTCAGGGGAAAAGGGTGAATGAAAAGACATTTTAACATTGGTGCCCTTTTGGAATGCAGTGTACATACAAACAGCAAGACACATGTTCCTGATAAAGGTATTTATGAGCTTAAGGATAAGTAATTTCTAACTGAGATGAATTAACATTGTCCAGAAAGGGATAAATTGAACTACATTTGTATAAATCACTGGACTCTCCTCTGAATTTGATACAATTTCAGTAAAAGGTCTGGTACACCCCTTCAGATCCATCACGGGTTCCCACAGTGTTTTCAACTCCCTATAGCAAGAACTAGAAAGGAATAAAAGAATCCTAACCAGCTGGAAGAGGTGTCCAACACCAATAGTTAATCTGAGCTTGGATGTATTTTAGGTAGTGCAAAACTATAACTCTCCAATTTACAGCACACTTTTTGGGACTTGGATTGATTTTAGAAGGGTCTTAAAAAGATAGTGTATGACACGTATGACACTTTTTCTCTCTCTCTTTTTTTTTTTTTTTTTTTTTTAAGATTCTTATACTCTCATCTGCCTTGAGGAATAATTGTTATTTCTTGATCTGTAAAACAATGTGATTACAAGTGCCATGGATCAAGTGACTGTCACCTTTCTGTGTCATGTGAACCTCCTCTGCACTAGAGTGAAAAGCTATTGTGTTCCTTGTGTGAGTCTCCAATATTTGTCACTGAATGCAATGCTGAAAATGTATCATTAATGGGTGGAGTATAAATTGCAGTTACAAACTAGAAACACTTTGGGGAAAAAAAAAAAAAAAAGTTACAAAGGTAAATGCTATAGTTTAGGAACAATTAAGTTTGCCCATGCCTTGAAAAAATACACAGAGTATAACCATATCACTCTCAAGTTCAGTAATTTAGAAAGTAGAGCTGAACTGAGCCAGGGAGCCCATGAAGAACCTGATCAACCAATTTGGGTTCAAAAGCTGAAAACCAAAGTGTTCTTAGTAGTGTATCCACATTAATAAAATTTTTGGATAAATAATGGACCACTGACTGAAATGGACGTCTGAAATATAATTTGGGCTGCAATAAGCTTTGTATGGGCTGCATTAGGAAGAGCATTGCCATCAGCTGGGGGGAGGTGATGCTTCCTCTCTACTCAGCACTGGTAAAACACATCTGGAGCACTGATCTACTCCAGAGGTGCCTTCCGACCCAAGTCTTTCTGCAGTTCTGTGATCCGCCAGTACCTCCAGTCCCACAGGGCTGCTGCCTGAAGCCATCAAGGCTGAGCCATCAGTTGCTCAGCACCCAGCTCTGGGCTGCAGCTTTCTATATTTTCGCTCAATCAGTGTCAGAAATTGCAGTTGCCATGGGGGAGATGATAAATTTGAGAGGCACTTCTTCGAAGACGTATGATTTTGAGAACTTGATTTAAATACAGCAGATGCCAGTAAATGGCAGTTCAGGAGTGCTAATTATGCTCTGAATTATGATTCCCTTATATTTGATTTTACATACATCTTAGCATCATTACAGCAAATCTTGACATTTTATTGGTTGAAAATAGACCTTTAATTTAAAGAAACTGAAGAAAATGCAGCCATTTTAAAGTATAACATAAACGTTTCTTGATGGATTTTTTTTTTTTTGAGATCTTATGAAATAAATTTATCTAATCTAATTTTGCTTGAGGAACTAACTTTTCAATGGTTAAAGAAAAAAAGAATACTGCCTGTAGATTAATATTTCAATTAATGTAATTTGAAATACCATTTTCTTCTTCCAAATCCTCACTGCAAAGGTTTTACTCCTAAGCCTTCTCTTTGCCTTTTAGTGCAAGTTTGTAAGTCATTACTAGTGCACATATAGTGACTGATGTGGCAGGGATGAGCAGCATCATTTCAAGAGCTCTGGAAGACCTCTGGATGCTGATGATCCAGTTATTCACCCAATGTCCAAATCCACCCTTGTCACCTAGCATTAGTCTGTTACATTGGGCACAACAGGTTCACACTGCAGTGATCATCAGCTCTAAATTTGTGTCGCACATCGTGGAATAGGCATTCTCTGTGCAACAGAAGCTCTTACTCCTTTTTGGTAGAGAATCCTGACAACAGAAGCAATCATATCAGGTGCTTACAGAAAAAGCTGGTTCAGAAAATGGGACTGAACAGGAAGAGTGAGGGTAGTTTCTAGATGCAGGTAAACATTGGCAAGACCACACCTTGCCGTGAGATTAGTCTTTGTTTCTAGAGGCAAGAGACTCTATCAATGCACTATTTATTAATTCAGTAATTTTATCAGGTACAGTATGTCCCAGTCTATTTAGCACTCAATTAAGCTTCACATTGTCCATCAATAACTGCAGATATGGCAACAAAATGGGCTTTGGCAGATTATTTTCAGC
Organism: Aythya marila; assembly: GCF_965140915.1. Classification (NCBI taxonomy): domain Eukaryota; kingdom Metazoa; phylum Chordata; class Aves; order Anseriformes; family Anatidae; genus Aythya; species Aythya marila. The sequence goes on along the minus strand of NC_139045.1, from coordinate 30,999,175 downwards.
TGACTGACTGGTGGTTGGAGGAATTCATCAGTTACTTTAGCTGTCAGGTTTGTCTTCTGTCAACACAGCAGGGAGGGAGGAATGGTGTGAAGCAGACATTTATGAAACCATTTTTAAGTTCTGATAGTCAAGAAGGCAACAAATCAGAAATCACTCACACTCTGGGATTTGATATCTCTCTCATGCAAAGTTGATCTGTTCAAAACCACTTTGTTCAAAACCACTTTCAAAACTCAGAGATATGCTGGTTTTCTTTTGGTTGATTGCAACTCTGTCTTCAGTACTAGCTTGTTAAGTTCCAAGACATTATATCCTTTCTTTTCATATCATGTATTCAACTGCTATATGGTGTATGGTGCTCCTAAAACTCATCCTTGAGCACACAACAGCTGTATTTCTTGGTGAGATCTGTTTGATTCCATGTGTAGGGCAATTAATCCTACTGTGAGGTCTGTCAGTGTTAATTGCCCAAGTCCAGGAAAATAACTATTTCTGACCTAGGGCTTCCAAAAGCAAGCCGGTGTTTTCACAGAGAAAATACTCCATTTATGAAGATTTAAAAATTGTAGAGATGTCTTTCTGTTTCGTTGCTGATATTCAAGAGTTAAGAATGGTCAAAAACGGTCTTAATGACTTGGGTAGCTCTATAGAAAGTATTTTCTGAATTTGAAGTGTATCTCGAGATTAACTTGGCACTCCAGTGTTGTGAAATCGTTTGAATTCTTCTTCTTTCCTGTGCTTATTTTTGTTTGGAAAGGTATTGTTTCCCTTCCGTCATTGCTGAGCTACTGGCTGCAGTATTCAGATAGCTACAGTAAAGACGTGTGTATCACGGAACGCATAAAGATGTAGGGTATCCCCAGCGCCGAGTAAACGAAGGCGGTGGTGGCAAAAGTGCAAAGGGAACAAATACGGTAGCACCCCAGTGCCACGCATAGGGCGCGTTCAGAAACCTTCTGGTCTGGGAAAGGCACCCACAGCCCAGGCGGGACCGGCAGCCGGGAGCCGCTGCCCGGAGCAAGCCGCGCTGCTGCAGCCGGGCTGCTCGGGGCGGCGGGGACCGCGCACCCCCTCCCCGCTCCCCCCGCCGCGCCTCGCCGCGCCGCGGGGCCCGGGGCTCGGGGCCGCCCGTGCGGGCTCTGATTGGGTCTGCGGGGAGGCCCCTCCCGCCCGGCCTCCGCCCGCCCGCCCGGGCGGCCCCGCCGCCGCGCCGCGCCCGCTCCCCAAATACACCTTGGCGGCGCCGGGGAGCGGCAGCGGCCCCGCGGCATGGTGAGTGAGGGAGAGAGGGAGGGAGCGGTGAGTGCCCGCGGGGACCCTGGACAGCGCTGGGACGGGGCGAGCAGCGGGGAGCTGGGGCAGCGGGGGCTGAGCGCCGGGAGCCAGGGGGCGCGGAGAGCCCCCGCTCAGCCCCCGCTCAGCATCCCCGGACCGCGGCGGGGCGGTGCTGGCGGCTTTGGGAGCGGTGCGGGGCCGTGCGGGGCCGTGCGGGGCTGGGGGCTTGCCGAGGGCTGAAGCCGCCAGGGGCACTCGGGCGGCCTTTGTGCGTGGTGAGGCTCTCCAAGAATTTGCCAGCTGATAGTGCCCGTCGAGCTAATTGAAACCATTCAGGCTACTTGCGCTGCCTTACAATTAGGCAAGGTTTCTTATCTCGTTTTCAGAGTAATTCATGTCATTGCACTTCATGCATTAGCCACAAGCCTCATACTTAATCACATGCTTAATGCTCTAACAATAACTTCACTTTTGCATTTATTTCATTTTCTGGCTTTGCACTCCTTATGACTGGCAATTCATTTTTGCAGTCAATTTTCACAGCTTATCTCTTTTTTTTTTCAGATTTTTTTTCTTTCTTTTTTTCTTTTCTTTTTTTTTTTTTTTCTTCTTTCCTTTTCTAAACTGTAGGCTCATAATTCCTTTTCTGCATGGCTAGAGCTAGCTGTTTCTGTGGCTTAAATCCAGGGAACATCATTAGCCTAGGCCTGGTAGAGTTCCTTTATAAAATCATCTCTGTGTATAAACATTTGAGACACTTGAAAAGTTTTTGTTTCTAATGTAAAGGAGCACTTTTATACATCTTATGTAGTCTACCAAGCTTGATCCAATGCTACTCCTAAAATGGCTGTATTTTTAGAGCTGGTCGCTTACTCTGTGTATGTAGTGAGATGGCTTATTTATGCATGAAGGATGAATTAAGAGGAAAAGGAAAAAGTCCTAAGCAAAGATGTAGCACTGGTAAAATGAGTACTGCAGTGCAATGAAGTCATTTGTAATGCTGTATTGAGCCCATCCAGTTTCACTGGGCTGCAGTTTACAATATGCTGCACATGAGATGGTCTAAAAAGAAATGGTAAGACTTTTGATAGTTGAGATACTAGTAGGGGAAAATAAATTTTTATTCATTTATATTTTTCCATGGTGAAGTCTCTAGTCAGACTCTAGTAACAGAAAAAATGTGGTGGAGCATTTTCTCATAAAAGTGAATTGTAACAAAACAAGTGCAAATGTTCAACTATCTTTGTTAGTAGAATAAAGTGTTTTACTTATTTGGATGTGGCCTAATTGTATAGCTTTTCCTAAAGCAAAAATCCCTGTAGAGCCACTCCCTTTTCTTGTAGTTATGCTAAGATGATTTGTTTCCAAATTACAGAAAGTAGGAGCAAGGAAGCATGCACTTTAAATCACATAAAATAGGTCTACTGCTTTTCTAGCGTTAAGAACAAAAGGTGATGACAGTCCATGCTAGAGAGAGATTCCAGTAACAGACTATTTTATGTAATTAATCAGAGAACAGAGGTGATTGAGGCAACCAGAGAATGTGTGCAAATGTGTTAGAAACGCATGCGATGTTCTCTTCATTGTAGGGAGGTTTCTTGCTTGGATTGCCTTGCTCTGGAGCCGTACATTCATAGCTCTTATGACTTTTCTCTTTAGTTTGCCAACAGCAAGACCCTTAAATGAACTAGATGATTTTAAGGAAGCATGAGGAATACTGTAACAGTGACTTTACACTCCACATTCTCAGAAGAGAAAAGTAATTGCTGATATCATGCTGACCCAAAGCATCCAGGAAAAGTAAGGAAGGAGAAAGGAAGTCACATCTTGAGATCTCTTGTTTTTGTTTGTTTTGTGGAATTATGTAGCCTACAGCTACTGTGAGTCATGACAGTGCAAGATCATGAGGCAAACATTGCAGGAGAAACAAAGGAATGTAGTTCTACAGTGGTTTTTTTATCCTTTTTTTTTTTTTTTTTATTTAATCAATAAAATGGCTCACCATCTTTCTTTCTCCCACTGGTTCAGTTGCTGTCTGACTATTCACACAGATTATTCAATTGAGGTTTTGATGAAAAAAAAAAACTTTAAAAATGAGAAGTCAAGGTTAGTATTTGTATTGTGTCCACAGAAATGAGTACTTGTATATTTATCTTATTCTGATTGATGTTTATTTAAAAGTGTCTTTAATCGTTATATGGCAGTCTGTTTCAAAACAGATCCCATAGTGAAATCAAAACATAAATAAGAGTTTATAATAAAATATACTACTCAAAATATCAGTAACAGTCAAAACCTGGCTATGCCATGTAATAAAATGTAAAGTATCACAACCATTATGAAGATGAATGCTGTGTTTGAAATAATGATGAGAAGCAAAGCAAGCAATCCAAGAACTCAAGGTAGATTTTGTATCAAATACAGCTATTTTCCTTTCAACTGAAATGAGTTGTTACACCAAGAGATGTTGTAAATTATATCTTGTTTTAAAAAACAATATCAAACTCCTCTGTAATCCAAGGAAACAGATACAAAATTCTAAGTTTTAAGAAAGGAAACATGTAGTGGAAGGTATTTAGTCATATTTTCTTTCTACTCTGTAGACAAGCATCAAGCTTGCATTTTTTATAAAAGCATATTTATTGAAGAAAACTTCTGTGTAGGTTTTTAAAGAGTGTTTTAAAATAGCTATTGGAAATGACAGGATATGTTTTAAGGATTTATTTAATGATACCTAGAAATCATTATATTGCACCTTGCCTGTTGTATTAGCAAATGGAAATTAAACCATTCAGAACTTTCATTAGAGTTTCTTTGCTGGAGTTCTTTGTGCATTCTGTACTATTTCATTTTTTAAGATCTTTATTGTTTATGTGTTTATTGCAATTCATTGCATTTACTTAGAGGTCATGGTCTTCCATGACCAGTGGTACCAGTGGTAGAGAATCAAGTCTATCATTGGATAGGGGCGATATTTTAAAATCAGTATTCAAGTATAAGCCTTTGTTCAAGAAAGCAACACTGTTCAGGACAGGGTAGTAGTATATATTCAGTTTTAAAATTCCAACAGTACTTATGTGCATGCATCAATGAGCTAAGGCTAGGACTTCCAGTTAGGGCTTAAACCACTGATTTTTTCTTATTTTTTAATAAAAACAAGAAAACTTGCTAAGGACATCAGGGTTTTTTAATTATTATTGGGGTTTTGCGTATTGATTACTATAAACAAAATGAAAAGACCATGTTAATTTCCCCAATGAAGCCTTTTACTTGTAACACAAGTATAGATTACTACTCATTTGGTAACGTGTTGTTCTTCTAGTTTTTAGGTTGTCTTACTCAGGCGATGCCACTCTTAGATCAGTGCTAGTGTTTCCTGGTTATTTTAACTCATCATTTATGCCTTATGTCTCATACTGTATCCTTTATTTTTGTAGATGTGGAGTTTAGATGTATCTGATGTCTACTATCTTAGCTTAGTTTAATGTAGTTTGTTAAGGAGGGCAAGTTCCACTGCTGTCAGTTGTTATGCTGCTTCATGACATTAAATCAGAGCACAGATATACTGTAGGGATTAATTTTACTTCACTATAGAGATTTCATCAAGTCCTGTTCATTGTGAAGTAAATTTGAGGTTTAGGGCTTCCACAGACAGACCTTTGACCTTTAGAATAATCTCACCCTACCAGAGAACAGTGTTTTGTGACATTCACTTGCATTTATTTTTCATTCATATTTCTTACGATATGATAGTTTTGTTAGGTGGAATTAGTGCCTCTGCTAAGATTACAGCTTTCACATCTAACTGCAGAGTAGTCTAACATTCTTATTTTATTGAAATGTCCCCTTCCATAGTTCAGAGTCTGTTAGGCACCTTCCCTGCTTCTTGAACCTGGCAGTATTACCATTATTTTTGATTTCATTATTCTTGATTTCACTGCTCAAACTAAATTAGTTCAGTTGTGTTACTTAGAGCTAAGCTGTGAATTGATTTTCTTCTTGCATATTCATTATAGAAGTAGCTCTTTTAAGAGAAGGGTGCCCTGTTGGTCATATTCAGACAAGCCAGCACCAGTAGGGTAATTTCCCACAGCCAACACACAGAGCCTAGATAATAAGCAAGTAGTGACCTTACCTATTATTTCTGAGGGGGCACTTCTTTCATGGGACCCCCTATGACTGTATCTTGCACTTGTGTGTTTCTTTCTGAACGTGTAGCAAATGCTACAAATGCTGTCCCTGCTTGAGTGCCAAAGATACTCCTTTCTCTGCCATAAGACAAGGAGAAAAATGCCTGAAGAATTGCACCCCAGCATGGGCCTATGGTGCACAGAGCTCTCTGAAACTCTCTTTAGGGACTGTTTGCCTATGACTTGCACTTTACGCATGGCTATGCCCATTGATTGTTTCAGCTAAGTCCATATAGAAAATAGGTCAGCCATGCAGTGGCTCAGGAAGAGAGCTTTAATTGTGTGGCTTGTAATCTAGAAAGCTGGGTGTGTGCATCATCATGGAAGAGGCTGGAGGCAGTTCCAAAGATTTTATCAAGCATTGTGGAATCTAGCCCTTAGACAGCTATTAGTATTACAGTTACAGGGAATATCCCATGCAAGTCATCTAACTGTTTCAGCGTGAGTAAAATTTTCTTGCTATAAGGCAATGTGCTCAAATCATTTATTTTTTTTCACAAATGGAAATTGAAACAAACATACGTTAATGAAGTAAATCTCTTCCTTAGCCCCATTCTAAGGTATTCAGAATGAAAATAAAACATTCTTTTCGGAAACTGTCTTTTGTGGGAATCCTCCCGGTAGTCTTAGTGCAGCATAATCCTAGAACGTCACAGATTCCAGAGGATGCGATAAAACATGGTTTCTGCAATGACACACACAGGGGTTGCTGCTAAACTCTCCACTTTTAATCAACAACAGCATGGTTGTTTTTGAGATCCCAAGAACGTTTTTTTCTATATTAAATGGGAATATGTTGTACAGTGGCAACTGCCTTTCTAATCCTCACCAAAGTAAACGTGTTTAATTTCATTTTAACCTCGCATTTCACTTGGCACTTGATACAGATGGAAACTGACAAAAGCTGCTCAGGGAGAGCTGATTTCCCTCTTTGGCAAATGCAGAAACCCTTCACACACGAAAGAGCATTAGTAAAAGGCAATTGCAGAACACCTCAGCAAGATTTCCAGTTTGTTGCTTAGAAAAATTGGGTTTTTGCATTTCCTTGTAATTACTTGTATGATTTGAAGATGGAAGACAATACACCCAGTTGCTTTCTTGTTGGTAGGGAGGAGTGTCTGCTTATACTAATAGCTGTGTGGCTTTGTAGTCTTGACTGCAGGCATTCTGGAGCCTAAAATACTTATTACAGTTGCTGTTTTAAATAGCACTTCTAAAAATGGCGAAATTTCCATGTCTTTGGAGAAAGCATGCATCAATCTAACTTTTAATTCCCCCCCCTTTTTTTTTTTTCTTTTTGCCTAAATTGTCTTCATAGTTACCCATTTGCACTAGTAAGCTGAGAGTACGAAATCATTGGCCTCTTGTGGAGGAAAAAATATTCAGTGAATTGAAAATGTGTTCAGATTTTGGTGCAAATAACCATTAATCCACAAAGCATGTTTAAAGGTAGGATTTTAGACTTTCACATGGGAAGAATGGTATGAAGGGAAGGATAGTCTTGGAGCTTAAGAAACTTAACAAGGCTTTTGGTGAATATGGTACCAATTTTTCTCCTCGAAATGTCCAGGAAATCAAGACAGGAATAATTGCAATTAATTGTAGACTGAATTAAATGCTTATTTTGATGCAGTTGAAGTTAAAGCTTCCCAAATGTGTTGCATGATATTAATAAAAACCAGCCAAGAGGAAATGCCTTTCTTATAAGCAATTGCAGGGCCTTCCGAAATGAGAAAATGAAGTTAACCCTGGTGTGTGTTAGGCACAAAGTTATATGATGAGGATACCTTCCTCGTTCTGCTTTTATATATAGCACCTGCATACTTTTATGAATCTATCTGCAAAAACTATTTGAATTTCACTTGTAGGAATGTGCAAGTGTTTCTTTCCCATATTAATTCTAAAATCTGTATGCAAATAGAAGTAAGGTCAAATCTTACAAATGATTTTTGCAAATCACTCAGATCTAATGAACTTATATCACAAAAAACTTGTGCAACTCTGTTCAAGAGATCTGGATTTAGTTCTTAATTATCTGGATTTATTTCTTAGTTATTAAAAGAGGCATAGTAACATTTCCTTTCATACCCATTTTTCTGTCTTAGCTATTCAGAGGGCAAGTCCTTCAAGTGAAATAGTATCTTTTACTATATATCTGTGTATGGTCCTGATCTTAATTTGGGCCTTCTGGGAAGTTAAAATAAACAAATAATACACCTAGCAACAGCGATAGAGAAAAAACAGCTACTCCAGCAGAACGCAAGATGACAATGGCATAATTTCTCAGTTGAGAAACCTGTCCAAAGATAAACTCATCAGACAGAAGGTTAAATAACAGTATTTCAGTGTAAACAAAGGCTCCATAAGAATTTTCATATGTTGACCAAGCATCAGTGTCACTAACTGAATGGTATTCTACTTGATAGCTAAAATGTAATTCATTAGTTCCTTTCCCAGACAGAAAAAAAAAAAAAAAAAAAAAAAGGTTTGGTTGTGTGGTGGAAATGAAATACTATAGAGTAGAGCATCTTTCAGTCATGGGTTAGGCATGGCTTTCAAAATGTTTTAATAGGCTCATGAGGCAGAGACTACGTACATAGTTTGACACTGAAAATCTACAGCTGATCTGAAAATTAGCATCAGCTTAGATCAGCTCTGCATTTACTCTGCATGTCATGTGCTCCAGATCTGCGAGAGATGCAGCATGATAGTCAAGTATATGTGGAAAAAGTCATTGACCATATCAATGGTAAATTTTGGAACCAATTAACAGATTAGTCAGAGTTCAAAATATGCAAGTATACCACGCTTGAGATAATGGTGGGCATCATGACAGAAAAAATATTATTCTCATAGAAGAGTTGAGTCTGGCACTAGGAATCAAGAGTAAAAACCGTGTTTTATCTATTGACTAATATAGTATGTGAAATATGATTTAATAATATCTTCCTTCCAGTTTCTCTTTGGAAATAATTTCCAGTCCTAAACAATAATAAGTTTTAAGCAAAAATATATTTAAAGAGGAATTAAAAGATAGAACTATATTTTCAAGTAGGATTTGAATTGGTGAAGAGGGAGGAGTACTGAAGGAATATGGGACTATGATCTACATATAGCAAAAGCTAGAAAAGAACATCCGTCTTTGCCCATGCTGTGGGCATGTTTTGGTTAGCAAAAATTGGAATAGGGAAAAAATGAGAGAAACTGAAATGAGAACAGTACTGCCAGAAAAGCACCAAAAGGGCTTGATATATTTTAAAAAAATTCATTTATGTTTTATTGCAGTTGCTGCAATGTACTGTATTGTAAATGGCCGGTCTATCTAACAATGGAATAAATATGCAAGAATTTTTATGCTCACTGGTTTGTCTCCCTGCTGTCACTCTAAAACCATGGAAAACACTGATAATGTTTAGTCAAATATTAATATATTAATTCAGATATTTATTCCTAACTTAGATTTGGTAATCCAGCTTTTAGCAAAGAAGCTACATTACTTAGCAATGTGCTTCTTTTGTCAGTTTGAAATATAATGGGCAGTACAGTATTTAGATGCTAGTTATAAACAGAGCTGAAAGCTCAGAGCAAAGGTTTACAACATAAATATGCTGCAAGAAATTCATTCCTTTATTGTCACCGGATACTTGGAAAGTTAGTGCTTTTGTCTCATTGGAAACTACCTGGTACAAATATTTAAAACATGTATTTCGAATTTTCAGTATCACCTAAGTTGTAAAGAGAAATATCAAAAGCTTCTGACTTCATGCAAAGGAAGACTATATATACAATGGAGAAAACTTTCTTTCCTCCCCATTTTCTAACTGCTGAGAACACAAACTCTGCAAGATTCACAGTCTTTCCAGGTGCTCCAAAATACCAAGATAGTTAATCTTGGCAGGAAATTTTCATGAATTCTTCATGAAAGGTATACGACCTCTCTTCATCCTTAATTTTAGGTCTCTGGTTATGTCCTCTAGAAATCCATGCCTATCATTCCCTCCCTTTTCCCCAACTATACACATGATCTCTCTCTTCGTTGCGAAATGTCATATCTCTAGAAAAATAGGGAACTTCCTGTGTAGCATCATCTTTCTGTACACATAAACAAACACCTAGGTGGAAATTATTACTTGTTACGGGGTTTTGGTTATGAAGAACTCGATTAACAATAAATTTAACCTTCCAGTCAAAGGAGCATTTATTTTCAAATAAATTTTGAATTATTATTATATTGAAGTACTAATCTGAGTACATATGGACTTGCTAGGGCCAGAATTTGATTTTGGTTTATTTTTATGGTTTTACCCCACAGTTCACTGCCACCTCTCCCTGTCCTTACGCATCTGAAACAACTGAATTGTTTTCTGTGCTGTCTTAGAGCTAGTATTCAGAGTACCAGTATGCAACATTGCAAGTTGGAGACATCCTATTATCTGGCCCCTTTATAACCCTCATAATAGTTTATTTTAAAATTGTTTTTGCCTCGAACTTCAGCTTACACCTGACCTTGTATAAAAACATAGTCTGTGACAGCTTGCTGAACCACTTAAGCAGATCTTTAAATAGAGACATGCTTATTATTCCAATCTCCACTGTGGTAAGATTTTTGAAATTAATGTGGTTCCTTAATATAATGAAAAAGCAGGTGTTTGGGGGGTGGCATGCCTATTTTAAAGGTTTAAAAAATAGTAAATACTGAGTGGGTGTTCTTTAACATTTCAGTGAGAAATAGTACTCGAAAGACTTTTGATGTGGGACTTCAAGTGTTTCTTACAATATCTGTGTAGTTTATCTATCATTGCAGAAGCTGAAGTGCTGAGACAAAGGTGTTTAACAATTTCATTTGATATAAGTATTAGTTCACAGTTAAATAAATCTGAGATGACCCTGTTACCTCAGTAAAGGCAATACAGTCCAGATTCTCTATAGTCCTTGCCTATTACTTCAGGGTTCAGATTTAAGCCTTCAAGAATGACTGGCACGTTGTATCTGTTGGTCAGTTGTCATTTCCACATACCTATGTGGTGCTACTTCTCTTTACCTGACGCTCTCATTTGGAGCATTAACCTCTAAAGCAAGACTGTGTTTGTTCCTTCTTTGTTTTGCCTGAGGACTGAAACCCAAAGACTCCCAGCACCAAAGCGTAAATTACCATACTTTGAACTATGAACTGTCCTACCTTCTGTGGTGCCAAAGTGCAAGCCATACCTTCCTTCCAATTACTGGTAATTGCTAACAGTAGCACAGTCTCATGCTGCCTCACTAGGTTGGAGGTCTCAGCCTTTAAGGAAGCCAGGTAAGTAGTATTTCCATCTTGGTATCTCAGATGCGTATGCAGCACTAAATGGTGTTTCAGAAGGCCTGATGGAGAAAAGAAAGATTCCTCACAGACATATAAAAGAAAAGTGAAATACCTCTACAAAATAAAATGTAAAACTATGAAATCTTAAATCAGCTAAAATGTGTATCTTGCCTTTAACTTACAAATCAATGCAATTTAAAACAAAATGCTAGAAAATAACGTATGAAATGTCAGGTCTAGAAAATTCTTCTTTCTGTTATAACACCAGGTTACCACATTAAGCAGTGCAAGAAAACAAGGTATGTCACTCCCTGCCTACCATTAGATGCTAGTGAGACAAAACACTGAAACTAGAACTTCAATCTTGGAAGCCAGATCGGGGTGATAAACTTGTATCCTTCTGTATATAATCTGCAACTGAGAATAATACACAACCAATAAAGTTGGTTGAAACACAAGCTGTAGTAACTACATCAACAAAAAATCTTCTAAAATCTAAAATATTGCTGAAAAAGTTCATTGCTATTATCATGTCAACATTTTCTATTGGCTTTACTGAAGACTACAGACAAATGATTTGCGTAAGTACCCAGTGTACTTCAGTGAAGTGCACTTGTACTGCAGAAAAAGCTATATATCAGTAAGAGAACCATCTATGCCTTTGCAAATTGGCATAGGCTCTGTTGCCTATGTTTTCCTTCTTTTTTACAGATTTTTAATCATCATGTCTTCCTATAGGCTCCCTTCTCTACTACCTCGTGTTTTTTTTGTTTTTTTTTTTTTTTTCCCTCCTTGTTCCTTTTTCTATGTTTATATCCCTTCTCTCCTTTTTCTCCTTCACATAATAAAGAACGGCAGATATTGTAAAATAATGTTATGATAAATGAAAAAGACTATGCTATCTGAGAAATGGAGCAGAGCTTTGATCTTTCAGACTTCAGTAAGTATACACTGAAGTTAATATTGCAGATAATGCAGTTAAACAGGTTGTGAGATCAGGAACCATGGTCAGTTGTAGGTCCTCTTCATAGAATAACCCTAGGAAACTTACGCTGTGGTTCCTACTGTGCACAATGTTATGCATCACAGAAGCTGTTTTGTTTGGATAACAAACATATTGTTTGGTAAGAGTGTTAGGTGTTTGGTGTTAGGTCAGAGGTTGGACTCGATGATCTTGAGGTCTCTTCCAACCTAGAAATTCTGTGAAGAGTTCTTCATATGATTCTTGCCTTTGAAAAATCTATGTCCTCTGGTGAAATCATCTCCCTTGATTTATGGAAAAATTATCTGCATTTTCCAAATGGGAGAAAGACCTAAGAACCTTGCCCAGAAGGTCGTAGGAGTTTGTGGGAAAAGTAGCAGGAGAATCCTTATGGTTAAAATACGTTTAATTTATTTCCAAAATTAAATGTTGAATTTGTGTATGAATTTAAAAGCCAGTGATTGGTACATCATGACCAGAGATTCTCCACTGTATTCTTTGTTAACCCTTTCTTGGATTTCCATTCTTCCAAATCTCTTAATCTGTTTTGTTTCTCTTGGCAGCACCCTTTTCTCTATATTTCTCCAGGCCCAGTTCAGGGAAACATACTTGCTCAGGACAGAGCTTTGCCACAGAAATCAGACAGTTTCAATCGAACTTAAAAGCATTTTAAGCCAAGCATATTTTTTCTTTGCTATTTCAGAAATTCTGGAAGATAGATACTATTTGTATTTCTGTGGGATTAAATACCCAAATGTGATATTGCCACAAGAATTTGCATTTCAATGGCTAATGTACTTGAGTTGGTATATTGTGTGGTTTGGAACATGCTAAATGTTTCTAAATGCATCTGTTATAACTGGGAGAGCAACACTGACTGAGGTTTCTCCCATTTGACAGCACTTTAGATATAAGGACAGAACTTTTCTCTGTTCTTTAGGGCTACTGAACATTTGGAAATTAACATACCACGTGTGGAAGCCCAGTATTTCACAAAACATCTAACTTTCACTTTGTTTTATTATTTTAATGAAAAAAAAAGCTGTTTTATATAAATTCACGTTTATCACATATATATATCACATATATATTTATATATATCTATATCATGTATTTATATATTCACATATCTATCTTTCCCTGCTTTAAATGTGTGTCTGCTGCATTTTCCAAAGGAGTATTAGAAACCAACTAAGAAAGCAACTCAACAGTGAAATTGGTGTTGTAATGTATTCCTAGAGGATTCAGTTGCACAAGATGTGCTGATATCCTTTGGAATTGTACTTTACAAAGGTAAGATTCACTGCCTTTGTGCACTCAAATATTTTCTAAAAATAGCACATTGTCTGAAAAGTGACAGACCAATCAGTGAAATAAAAAATGAAGGTACTCATCTACAGTGTGCACGGCCAAATCAGCTATTTAAAATATTTTAATCGCATTTTGTAGCAGAAAACATCTGTAACCGTTTAATTGAAAAGGAAGGTGCCTTCTGGTCCAGCCCTGCAGATACCAAGAAGGAGAACAATTAGGGAAGTAGCTGATTTTTCCTCTTCTTCAGAGCTGCTTTCTTTGCCTTGGGCTCTAGCTAAAGCAGTGTCAGTAGTTGCGTGATAGCTGTGAAAAAACATCTTCAACTATCTGTTCTGGTTGAATACAGTTCTTGAATCAAAGAGCTATATTTTATTTTATTTTGTTTTCCTATCTGAAGAAATTACAAGGCCATGACTTTGCTGTTGCAGGACAAACCATCTTCACTAATTAGAAGTTTCCGCTATTAGCTTCCCATGCATAGCATTTAACTTTTCCAGAATTTTAAATGAGATCAGTTCTGTGTTTACTATTACATCCACACATCTACATGCAAATCAGTATTTTTGTGACAATAGTGGCAGATCTGGTAGGGTCTAATGCTATTCCTACTATATACAGAAACTTGTTATTGACCTCAGTGCAAGTTGGCATGAGTGCTTAACTATGAATAAGTATGAAAGGCATTTGTCAGTGACTTTCAGCGTGAAAATGGTCTTGTAGATGTTGTAAGCACAAGTTGCAGGTGACAAATATTAAGTTTAAAAACTCTGTGGTTGAAATCTACTGATGAAGCACTTTGCTTTCCACAGATCTAATTTTCAAACAATTTTCCAAGATCCAAAATCTCTAAAATTTAATTTAAAACTGAGAACACATAGGGAATGTTTGCACTGTCATAAGACACAATAGTCAGTGTTTTATATTCCTCTAGAACATTCCAGTATCTTTGGGAAAAGAGTAACAATAATGGTGTTAGATATGCCAGTTGTGTAAACAGTTACGCATCTTCAACTTCAATTGGATGAATACAAACATGTAAAGTCTTGGCAATATAAGTGTCTCTGAAGAAGCAGTAGAATTATTTTGTCATCTCTGGAGATGCTTTACAGTTGATACAGACCATGGTCCTCAAAGGAGAAGTAACTTCATGCATTAGAAATTTTGCACTTTTAATAAGTTTGTTTCATTTATTACAGAAGATGTAGCAATCCTGGATAAATCATGAATACTAGCTAAAGATTTCAGTGAAAAATACTCTGAAATTTATTAGATTTCATTTTTATTGCAGATGATTAAAATTGTTTCTTTTTATTTATTTTCTTTGCTCCTAAAAAGTGTTTACAGTCTATGAGCTAAACAAAAACAGCATTTGGAGACACTCAAAGTTATAGGTCTACTAAAATGAGTAAACCTATATGTACTGGTAAGTTTGAGAGATTCATCTCTAAGTATGTGTTTTGAAAGAATTTGTAGCCACAACAATTGCCAACTTCTTCACATTCTAGAGGCACGGTGTTCACCTTTTGTAAATTCTAATTTACATTCTACTGACTATGGGCAAGACTTTGATCTTTGCATTTAATTTAACTCCTCCTAATTGCCATGAACCCTGTATGTCTGCAGGACAAGCTTTAATTCCTGAAGTGACAGAAAGAATTCTGAAGACACAAATTTTATTTATTTGCTTTCTTAAGACACTCATTAAAAAATTGTACTTTCATGGAATGCAAATGAAGATTAAAGGGAAATGCCATGTTTAAAATATACTCCTTTAGAAGTGTGAGAACAGTTTTTGGAAATTTGGATAATTTTAGGTATTGCTTGTCCTCACTGCAGCACCTCTGTTTCATTTGCTTCTCTCTTTGCATAGTTCTGGTGTCATCAATTATGTCAGACCAATATCAGGAGTACTCAAAAAAATAATCTGTTGTGGATACACATAACAGGTTACACTGCTTGTGAGTTATCTCCAGCTCTGCCTCAGAACTAAGGTGTGACTAACATGTGCCATCAAAGTTAGGAGTACCCACAAAGTAAGGTAGCTGGGGTTTCCATGGGTAGTATCTCCACTTAGTATCTCTAAGTCACTTAGCTGGTGGTACTAGCCATGCCTCAGACCAGCAATGAGGTTGAGAGGACATGCTATAACCAGAAACTGCTGTTTCTGCCTGAGAGCATGATGGGGGAGCTGAGAATCAGGTGCACAGAGACTGCCTGCTGGGCTTGCTGTGGAGTGTTTTCACGGATAGGCTTTGACTAACAGGAAGAGAATATTTTTCCCACGCTATCTTCTCAGCATGCCTCCCTGTAATTTGGTCCTAGCATAGGAAAAATATTTATGAATGAATGCGCATGTGATACTTAAAATGACAAATATACATTTTATAAGCAACATTTGGGAATTAGTCCTTCCTTTAGTCACATGCCAAAACATGGAGGCAGTAATTAGGGTCCCCCTGTGCCTTTAATTGAAACCAGAGATGTAGCTGCAACATAACTTTCACATCTGGAGTCTGGGCCTCTCCCAGGACTATATTTGGATCCAGGGATTTGCTGCAGACCACTGGAGGGAAATGAGTCAGTCTCAAAATCAGTATCAGAAATCCAGTGATACTTTAAAACTAGGGGTTTTGCCTGTCTCCAGGAATACTGGTTTCTATGCTATGGTACAGAGCTTGATGTTCTTCTACAAATGTTAATATTTTAAAGTAGAATAAATGTATGTCTCATGATGACCTTAACATGAGATGCATTAAAAGTTTTGAGGTTTACTTTTGTATTTCCTGAGACTTATTTTCTGCTGATTAAAGTGGGGACAAAGAAAGGGAAAATTCAACATTCTTACTTCATTTAGTTTTGCAACGGATCACACTCTGTAAGACGTAGCACAAAGAAAACACTTGATTGCATTTTTCTGTTTCTTAAAACATTCCATGAAGAAAAAAGGTAGAAAGATGAATAAATTCCACACGACACGGGAAGAAAGTCTTCCTTGTAAACAAGGTCTAGGTTTTTTAGTTTGTCCTAAGCAGTTATACAGGACAGAGACTATGATAAGTTACCACACTGAATTTGGATTTAGCAAAATATTTGGGTTGTTAAACCAACAGTTGATTAGTATAACTTGTCTAATCTTATCATAACTGCATTACTACTTTGTGCATAGCTTAGTAATCACTGGAATTCCACTAGATAGTCTGGTATATGCAGTGATATCTCCTTCCTATCAAAATCAAGCATTCTATGATTTATAGAAGAGTTGTGAGTTTATGTCTCTTAAAAATAGCCCCAAAGAGAGCTAAATCTGGCAGTCCGGCTACTGGAACTAGGCTTGCATAGTGCACAAAGGCAATTTTTTCACTTTGGAGTGAAAAATAACACTTCTCCAAAGAGTTCTGTGGTACAGACAAATCAGAAGTGGGATGACTTGTCAGAAAGAAGACTGAATGTTTGGGGGAATAAGAAGAAAAGTTAATGACTGACAAAGCATCTTTCTTGCTACAGATAGAACAGAATTTGAGATCACTGGTATCCAAGAAATTACTAGATTCAGCAAAGTATTGTAAAGTCCAGTTTCAAATACCATGTCTCATCTCACCTGATCTACACAGAGGAAAACAATCTTGTCATCAGTTATTGCCTTTGTTCAAGTAGCCAAACTGCGCCTAGGACAAGCCTAGAATTTTGCTGAATACAAAGGTACTACTTCGTAGTCCAAGTGAAGCCTGGTCAATAGTAGCTAAACAAGGGTGTTACTGATTCAGGACTGAATAATCACCTACATTTGGAGTTTCCTAGAGTTTTGCACTTCACCTAATACGCACACGTGATACTTTTTTATTATTATTATTCTTGCATAACGTCACAGTTGTCCTCAGGTAGGTTAGCAAATGTGAGCAAAACCCTGTTAAAGGACCAAGTTACTGGAAAGAAGTAAATGAGGCATCCTCAAATTTCAGTGGAAGGGTTTGTCTCTTACTGGGGAGATACAGGAAAACATCTCATTTCTCTTTATGAGGACAAACCTCTTCCAAGATGTCCTCTACCTAAGTCACCAACTGGCAATTTTCTATTTGTTATGACTTACTACTGCTCAGAAAGTTGAAAACAGATTTGCCTGTCTCCTCTGGTTCCTTGCATATTATGCTCTCTAAAGCACCAATACTGAAACAAATTAATGATTTGAAGGTGTGTGCTCTCTGAATGTGTTCAAGTTTAGTGAAGCAGCCAGAGTAAGCTAGCTTATTTACTTGTACAGGATTTAACAAGATTAATAAATGCTTACTTTGACTTTTAAAAATATTAACTTATATTTTGATGCACGCTTGATCAATTTTCTAGGAAGATTTTAGAAGCCTCCTTAAAATCTTTGGAAATGGACAAATCACTTTGATTCTGCAGCTACACACACCACTTTAGATAGAAAAAGTAAAGTGCAGATATTGCATTTCAGATTTGTAAGACTAAATGACAGCATTCAGTTTTTTTCCCCTCAGTTTGTTTGCTGACAAGAGCTGAATCCACAATGAGGTATTTCTGATAGGGTAATGGGTACTACTAACCTGTCTTGCTAGGAGCTGACTGTATTTTGCCTGTGCATAAAGTAACAGATCCTGCCTTGCTCTGTGCAGAGTCCTACTGGCAAGGTGTAAAAGGCAGTGATTTCTGAATCCCACAGGAATTAGAGCTCAGTAGGAATTGCAGCTCTAGATTTTACATAAAAGCAAGATAGAAGTTAACAACTACTTCTGTTGAGGCGATAACTTCCAGACCACACTAAGCTCCTTCAAGCGCTGCAATCACTCTTGTGCTGCAGAAAGTTAGATCCAGTCAGCAATATATTTTGACTGATGCAAAGCAAACTATATATATATATATTTTAATTGTTGCTTAACATATAGCAGTTCACCTTATGTATGTCTGATTAAAAAAAGTAACACAGTAGCACATAACAGATTCTGCCCTTCTCTAAGCAAAGGGCTCAGTTTACATGAAGAAAAAAGTATGTAATGTTGCTTCTAATTTTTCACCCACGTCTGCAAGTTAAGATTATAAAACAACTTTAGCTACTGTTAGCAAGTGGCATTGCTTAATTCGTATAAATGGCTATGTTAATATTAAAGAGTTTTACTGTATGATTGATTCACTGCACTTTATTTCATGCTATTGTCAAGGAAATGTTTTAGCAGAGGAAAATATTCAGAAGCAACTAGTACAAACAAGCATACAGGAAGGCATTTTGGCTGTAAGACAAGTACAGATGTAAATATACAATGAAATGTTTGCACAGAGCATTTTGAGCACTGTTAAATTATCCTACTGCTATGACTATACTATGTAAAGTCATTTTAGTTTTTCTGAGTGGCACAATGCCATGTTCTATTCAGTCAGACATCAAATAAATTAATTGCTTGTAGTTTAATCTCACCACAGATTATCTAATTTTAATTTTCAGTTTGTTTCCAAAGGTAAATAAGACAGCAATTAATACAGCAGAGATGGAGAATTCACATTAAACAGTGCAGCTTCCCTGGGATAAGCTCTCAGAAAGCATGTTTGGACAGAAATCAAAACCAGAAACTTTTTTTCACTTTTCCTCAAGTTGTTTTTTTCTTTTTTTTTTTTTTTTTTTTTTTTTTTTTTCTAGTTATGGTCAGAAAGTGTCTTTAAATATTATCAACCATGGAAAGGCTGGAGTTCATTATTCTTGAAACACATCTGCAAATGTTTGATTTAACCTGTGATATGTGCCACATCTCATCTTTCTCATACCTCTTAGTCCATTATACTGCTGGAATTCCTTCCTTAAATTCTACAGTAGTGATTCACTGTCCTTCTCCTTTCAGACACTTAAAACCCCTGTCTAATTACTGTTTGAGTGAGGCAGGTTTTCCTAGAACTTAACGGACTTTTATTTTCTGAATTTTAGTTACTTTAAGTACATGATACTCTTAAGATACCAAATGGAAACTCGATGTTTCAATTAAGAAAGACCTAGTATATGTATGGTTTTTATTTTCAGTATTTGAATCCTCTGAAGTTGTGATGTAATCAGGTTTCCACTCTGTGTCTTTAAAGATGTGATTTAGGGGGTCTTGTCATTGCAGGAACAGAATCTTAACGTGATCACTGCTTTAAACTTGCTATGCCTAATAAGGTGATACTGGTTTGAACTGGAGTACATGCTATCAAAGGTTCATCCCCTTTGTTCCTAGGAAAAAAAGGATAGTTACAAAGTATTTCTGCAAAAGCATTCTTTAGGAACTGTGTCATAATTACTTGGAATTTAAAGATCTGCACATGAAAAATATTATTTTTGTACAACAGTGTTATTACTAGAAATGTCACAGATCTCATTTTACATTCTTGCAAATGCATGATAGCTTTTATATAAACAGCAGTTGGCAGGAACACAACATCACATTCAGAGGAAGGGCACAGATTCTAGCGCCCACTGGGGAAGAGGAGGCTAAGAGTGTGGGTGTCCTACAGCACCGAGGACGGTAGACTGCATCCCAGAAAGAAGCTGTGAATACAGCAGATGCATGCCCAGCAGCTCTGCCAACTCAGGGATTTTCGTGTCACTGCCCACTTTGCCCCTGAGTTAAGTCCTGGCCTGCGATGATCTTAGGGTGGGACCTGATTTCCACCATGCAGCTTCTGGCCACTCCAGGTTTTCCTGGTGTAAAATAATGGCAATAAGTTCCCTCACTGAGCTGATTCTGCCTGCCCAGATATTTTTTATACTGCATTGAATGAAACTTTATTAAAATACAATATCCTACAATGGAATTGAACCCCCATGTGATTCCAGATTACTGTCTTCTAGAAAGAAATAATTCTGCCAACTGGGGGAGGGGAAGGGTTGGACACAACTAAAAACTACTAATCATTGCTGAAGGTCAGTCACTACCTTTGTTCGTAATTTAGTGCAAATGCGCTGAAATTTGTTGGTACCTAATTTAACCAGTAACTCAGTCTCACATTCTTCACAGACAGAGAACCTTTTGTGTTTTTTTAATTTATTTATTTTTAATAGCAACACATAAATGAAGTATGGCATTAACTGGGAGATGCTCTAGTGTTTTATTACACTTAAACATATTTCAACAAAAAAATATTTCAGATTTTTTTTTTCCAAAATTTTACTGCTCTTGATTTAAAAAAAGTTTTAGTAGTGTTACTTTGTAAATTCAAGATTTATCTTGACATTTAAGGCCCAAATTGAGCAAAGCATGTATGTATATATGTATGATCCATCACAGACATAAATCTATTTTTGGCAATGCTTCACATATATACTTACATTACTATTTTTCTTAACAGTTTTAGTACACAGATTCAGTACACTGTCCAATTAAGTACAAAAAAGATGCATTTTTTTCTGCTTTCCTTTTTTACTAAAGCAATATGAGGTTATATAATGGTTCCTGAAGGAAAATATTTACATATATATGTAAATACTTATAAAGAAAACTAATATATATTCATGCATACAGAATGTGTGATTCTTGCTTAGAATTTTTCAGTGCCTCATCTGCTACACAAGAGTGTGCAACAATAAAAAAATAAGCATTACTGATACCCATGCAGTAGAAACAAATAATTTTCTATATAAAAACTGAAATCAGAAATACAGAATCTTAAACAGTCTTTAGCCTCTTATTCTTAGCATTGTGTTTACCGATTCTTAAACTAATAGTATATTAATTTTGATAGATGTCCCCTAGAAGCTGACCTGACACCATCAGTATTAAAGCATACTTTAAAAGGCCTTTTCTGCCAATGCTTTTTTTTTCCTTTTTTTTTTTTTTTTTCCCCCCTTTTCAGCAGGAGGTCCAGCCAAAGTGGCTTCTGCCTGTTTCTTCTCTTATCCATGCCACTTGTGCTGGCTCTGCAGCATACCCCTGCTGTGCCATTCATACAGCTGTTTCAAAAGAAGCAGTTGATAACCTGTATCAGAGAATTAGTTATTTTTAAACTCTGGTGCAATTGCTATGTGACCCTAAAAGCCCTTTGGGTGTCTCAGAGGGAGGAAAATGCAATGTGGTGCACAGGCTGATTAAAGCCACAGTGTCTCTGAAAGAAAGTGTTATTGTACTACATCTCTGGAGAGAGAAATGTAACACGTTAGCTGCTTCAAGAGTTGCCTGAAGGTCTCAAGGATTACCTTGTTAGAGTATTACATGAAGATGAGGGGATCTGATTCAAAGAGCTACGGTCAATAGAAAATGTAGCCCTTAAGGGAAGAGCCTTTTCAGATTAAGTCTTACTAAAATATATGTAACAAAAAGGGAATAATTACTAAAATCAACTGTTCAACTCTGTTCTGAATGTGTTGTTTGAAAGACATCACCTGTAAAAGCATAAAATCCCTTGGTGTTTTCCAAGCAACTATATCAGTTATGTGGTCTAGCTGTCACTAGTCAGTGGCTTTTACAAGAGG
The DNA here is from genome assembly GCF_965140915.1 of Aythya marila. NCBI lineage: Eukaryota > Metazoa > Chordata > Aves > Anseriformes > Anatidae > Aythya > Aythya marila. The sequence goes on along the minus strand of NC_139045.1, from coordinate 30,977,666 downwards.
CATTAACCTGTGGTCTTGGATGGTCTGCAGTTCCAGCAGTGAAAGTGTCAACTTTATTCACGCAGTTCTCTGTTACAAAAAGGATACCTTGAGCATCAATTAAACTGAGATTTAAGTGTCCATTACAAATCAGTTTAATTGTGCCACATCGGGTAGTTTTAATAGCTGCTTGTGAAGAATTAAGAAGGTTTCTCATTGAAATTCAGGTCTTTACTCTGTTAGGAGCCTCATCCATCACTATGACCAAGGATGTATCATATAAAACATTTCCTCTGCCTTAATCACCGGAGCCACAGTTCAGCTAAGCACTTAACCACACACACCACTTGAAGCATTACCTGAAGCATTCAAATCAGTACGGATTACATGTTTAAAATGTCACATGAGTAAAGCTTAAGTGCTCTCCTGAGCAAGGCCCTAGAAAAGCCATTATTTTAATGTACATATGGTAAAAATGGAACATCATGGGAATTTAAAGGAGAAAATAAAATAACGTTTTGTTGTGTGCTTTTATTTTTCTTGTTTTGTAGGGGTGCATATTTGTTCCCGTGATGACTTTTAACTACCAATAATCTTCCACAGTGGTTGCCTCATCTAATATTCTGGCATCTTCTTCTCTTGTTAGTAAACAAAAGAGAACTATTAAACACAAAGCCAAGTACTCTTAATCTCCAGAGAGAGACTTTGTACAGTATGTTCTGTACAAAACTGAAAGACTTGAAGATCACAGGGGAATGTCCTTTCTCCTTACTGACTCAAACTCACATTACTGATGAACGTGAGAAGGACTGCACAGAAAACAGCTCTAGTGCAGCTCTGCCCATCTGCAAAGAGGTCCACGAAAAAGATGCTCAAGGAGACCTTCCACAAAGGAAAACAAGCAGAAGTAGAGTGTACCTGCACACATTAACTGAAAGCATCTGCAAGCTAATCTTTCCTGAGGTAAACAGATAATGTGTATTAATACTACCATTTCATTATACATATTAAAAATGCATTGATGTAAGCATTTTGAAAGCTGTTTTGACTTCAGAGTTTGTATTCTTATTTAGCTCAGTGTAGCTTAAACCCTCATTTCATCCTTTTCCATTCCTTTTGTATACAATTTTGCCATAATGAGTTTTGTCCACTCTTACAATATCTCTTCCATTGTACTTCCCTGTATTTTTAGCCTTCCATTTGCAACCTTCCACTGATCATTTCTCCTTAAAAACATGCATTTCCATAGCATTTTATTAGTGTTACAGTTGGAGAAACTCTGCCATGTCACCTAATTACATGAATTATATGAATTATAGGAATTACATGGTTACCTTGTCAATTCACCTAATTGAATCCATACTAAGTACATTATTCATTATCACAAAAAAAAAAAAGAATCACTGTTTTCATCTGCTATGATACTGACCTCTGCTATGTTATTTTTAAAAATATTACTGTCTGTGTTTCATGCAAAGGAAAATCCTTAAGCATGTATTCAAGCAAATAATTCAAACATAGCAAACAGAACTTGTCTTAAGTGGGCTGTACCATAGCTAACTGATTTAAATGTGTGAAGACTACAGAACTTGACACCTAATTCCAGTGTCCCCACAGCAGAAACCATGTCTTACTCCCTGCCCTGGAGAGACTGAACAGAATAGCTGTGCAACTGGGAAATGCAATGATCATATTGAAACACTGAACTAATTAATATCTATTAGTTAAGATGAAGAAAATCCTGTAGCAGTTCACAGAGGGATTCTTACATCTCTGCTCAACTCTGCTGAAAACAGGCACAATACATTCACAGCAGTTTGCTTGAGTGAAGATGAATACCAGGGCTTATTTCTGTATAAAGAATCACAACTTTAAAGTGCAGCTGTGTAACATTCTGTACTTGGGCTTGCCTCAAATTTGGAGGAAGGCGTGAATGAACTGACTGATATATATTGGGATTATACAGTGAATGGTCTTCTCTGGATGTTCATTAATTACAATTCAGTTAGGGACAATCAGTGTACCTTAATAAATGTGCTGGAGTTTTTTGAATCTATTTGCACATATATTTTTGCAACGTATCCATCTCATTCTTTTGCTAAAACTCTACATTATCCATTTTTTATAGATGACTTTTTACTTTTGCTGCACTTACATAGAAGAAATTCATCCCTTTAAACTGATCTTTACTTTAAATGTTTAAAGGAAAGACTTCCAAGGCAAAAATGAACTGAAAAGTACCCTTTGTATAGTGTCATGATTGCTGTTTTAAGTCAGATTGGCTGTAGTCTTCTATTTCATCTAATTTTATTTTTAGTATATAGTTGTTGATGGTATTTTTAATGAAATACTTTTTTTTTTTTTTTCCTTTAAAGAGTGGTATATGTGTATGCACCTGCCTATTATATAAATATGATAGGCTAGTTCCTCAGCTATGACAAAAGGCTAGCAAAGTTCAGTTTAGATTTTTGATTGGAAACAGTCCCCAGAAGATACTGCCACTCTTTCATGGGATATTTTATTCTGGAGTGAAAACTTTCCTTTTAAAAAACAAACAAACAAAAAAAGTAAAAGATACAGTGGAAAAAATAATTTTGCTAGGGAATGAAAACCAAAGAAAAGCCAGACCAAATCAAGCATAACACACAAATTCTAACATGGAAGTGCAATGCTATTCTATGACCCTGTCTCTGTTGAAGTTTGGGTTTCAAATGATTGGAGACTACATACAGAAGACAGCTCTTCAGGTCACAAAGCAGTTGTAATACACATTTGGGAAGTATTGTATCTGCTCCAATTAGAAACTACAGAAAGAATACGGAAGGAGAGGATTGATGGAAAATGAGGTAAATCTTCATGGTACTCTAAAGGTTCTTTATTATGAAAAATATTTACAAAGGTTATCTACAGTGGATAGATTTTCATCTGGAGGATACTTGGGTTTGCAGAATACCTAGCTGAAATCCTTCTTTTTCTACAAGTATATATCATATAACATCATCTTGAAATGTTATAGTCTTGAAAACAGAAAAGGAAGTAATCTGAAACACAGAATGTTATATTGATCTTTAATGTCTGCTTTTGAGGCTGTTACCTTTAGCAATTTTGACGTTGACACTTTTGAAAATTGCCCTGAAAAAAAATCTACTATTCGAAGAAAAGTTAATATTTAGAAGAACCACTTTTTAATATCTTTTGCTGGGGATAGAATGCAGAATGTAGTATTTTTGTTTGTTTGTTTGTTTGTTTTTGTTTGTTTGTTTGTTTTGTCATGAGAATAAATTTTATATTTACTAAAGTAGTTCTGAACTGAGGGGTAATTCTCTTTTGGGTGTGGCGGGTTATGATAGAAAGTTGAGTTAGTTATTTCTCAGTAGCACTGTCTTTATTATCCTCTGACAACTTGGAGGTAAAGTACATCACTATTTTAAATGCCTAACTACAGGTACACATCAGCTAAGGGGGCTTAATTACAGTGGTAGTGGAGTTGAAGACATCAACATAAACTAAACCCCAAACACAAAAATAGCATGTTCCTTTAATGATACCACCTCGAAAAAAGATGTTAGTCCCAGGGACAGCAAAGTATTTCTCCTTATAAAAATGTTATTCTTCTGATTAAATTTTCAGCAATGATATTTTAATCAATGTAGATTTTTTTTCTTCCCCAGTTTGAAAGGCTAAATCTTGCACTTCAAAGAACACTAGCAAAACACAGAATAAAAGAAACCAGGTATGTATGTGTAATGGGTTTGCAACTGCATTGTGCACCAAAAATGTTTTGCTGAGAGTTATTAACAACTGGGCTGGTGACTGGGAATCAGGAATTCTGGAATCTATGTTCTATTACCTTGTTAAATTGGTGTGTGACATTTCATGCAATGTAAGTTGGCTTGATGGGCAAAATAAGCCATTTGTGCGGGGAAATATTGCTTAAAATAAGCGGGTGTTTTGGAGGAACTTGGAGATACTCAGACATAGATGGAAAGGTGAATATGGTTGCCTTATTTCACAATTGTATGGCCTTTTAATAGTAAATAAAACACTGATATTTCTATGACCCTGGGGAAAGAATTTTAAATGCAAATGATTAGTATTACACAAAAAAATGTTGGCTTTGGATACGGTGAATGATCATAGATAGTCTAGAAAGCTGAGCAGATGTGTGTTGCAAATGCGGACTGAAATGAATACTTTAATTACGTATTGTTTCATGCAGTATTAGTTTGAAACAAAAACATAGTATTCTATTCTGAATGGTGTATTAAGGCAAATCTAAAGCAAATCTAAACATCTGTAATGCAGCTTTTGCATATGTATTTATTTAAAATATTTCAATTAAGGAAATTCAGAAAATCTCTATCAATGGCTAACTGTTTATATAGAAGTTCATCTAAGCTACATCTTCTCATCATTTTGCATCTGACATTCAAGGTGATATTTTTTGACCTCACAGAACTCAGAGAGCTGCCATTCTGTATCACAGACATCTGGATTACTACCTATGAATAAGTAATTTTAAAGTAATGAATTATTCTATAAAAACAGAAATACCTTCTCAAATCTTTTTTATTTAATGGAATGTAAAATGCTTGAATGTATATTCCAGTTATATTATACATGAATATGAAATATAATTACAACTTCAAGTAACAAAATATAATCCAAACTAAAAATAGGGTTGTTGCAACGTAAGAGATTTTAATCAATGACAGCCTGCAGCATTCGGCCTCAATCCATAATCTGAGCTCAGACTAAAATTTTAATTTATCTCAAATGCACAGGATAATCTAAGATCCCACCAAAACCCTATTTTGCATGAAAGAAAAACTGCCTATTTGATCAGCAGAACTTGGTCTTTACTGAGTAAAGACAGGCTAGATATAACTTCTGTTGCATATTATTTTTACCATGTTTATCTTGATTTTTTCAGGGGTTTTATTTATATTTTTATGATCTTTACAGAAAAACTGGGGATAGAGAAGATTTTGAAAAAATAATCAGTGATCATGCTGATGCAGCAGGTAATGTAAGCTTGTTTAATAATACATCGATATTGCACATACATAGATTATATAAAGCTGATATAACTATAAAGTAATGCATGCATGTATAAAATAGTCTTGTTATTAAGAAATAATTTCCTCATCATGATGGCTTGAGTGATGCTGACATCACAGATAGTAAACTACATCTGTTCAACTAACAGCTCAGAGAGTCAAGACTTGAGTTAGAGTTTCTCAACTCTGAGATGTCATAATTCATACACTGCAAAGATAACAACATATAGGGAGTTGTAAGATACATTCAGTAATACATGACAGTGTTATACTGAAAAAATGTTTGATCCTTTACATCTTCTGGAGGATTCTAGTCTGTGGGAAGAGAACTGCTTTAATTTGCAATAGGAGAACTCTCTGGCTACATCTATAGTAGTAAATTAACATTTCCAGAAACTGAAACTTGGTCTTCTGTATACTTAAGCTGTTAAGCTGGTCCTGGCACACAGTTGGCCTGTGACAGATAACAGTTTTCCAAATGATTCCCAGTAACAGTTGGGGAGTTGGGACATACTCAACAATCAGTTTGCGTGCAGCTATCCCATTAAAATGAATTTGCTACAAAGATGTGAGCCGTTCTGTGCCAGTTGGTCTCAGTGCCCTGGAATATTCCTAGGGTCATTTAATTTATTGGATCAAGCATAATATTTATATCTGCATGTGTGCACAAAGACGATTTAATTTTGACTCTTATTTAGTTTTATAAAATTATTTTATTTCTTTATGTCAGGCTAAGGGAACTGGGTTAAGTCCTGTGCCAAAATTTGCATTCATTCTGTCTACACCCCCTACTGCACAGCACTGAGTCTTGGATCATTCCAAACTACAGCCTATTGCCTCCATGTTTTCCAGGCACCAGGTAGTACAACTTTAATTGGTCATAACAGGACACCTAAGAGCGAAACTCCTCAGCTGTCTGTGATGGGTCAAGGAAGGAAATTGCTAATTTGGTTTGATGTAGGATGAAAAAAGTGGAGATTAGCCTGAGATTCAGCGTGATGTGTGCAGTTCTGACTAAAATATGATTCCATGCAGGTGTGCCTGTGGAGTCTCTACGGGAATCTCTTGGTGAAGAGCTATTCAAAATATGCTATGAAGAGGATGAACACATACTAGGAGTTATTGGAGGAACCCTTAAGGACTTCTTGAACAGTTTCACTACTCTGCTGAAGCAAAGTGGCCACAACCAAGAAGCAGGAAAAAAGGACAGACTTGAAGAAGCCTCCATATTATGCCTGGAGAAAGATCAGGACTTCTTAAATGTGTATTACTTCTTTCCCAAGAAAGTCACGAGTCTTATTTTATCTGGCATTATTAAGGCAGCAGCTCATATTTTGTATGAAACTGAGGTGGAAGTCATGCTCATGCCTCCTTGTTTCCATAATGACTGCACTGAGTTTGTTAATCAGCCTTATTTACTTTACTCTATACAAGTCAAAAGCGCAAAACCTTCTTTATCTCCATGTAAACCACAGTCTTCACTTGTGATTCCTGCCTCTGTATTCTGTAAGATTTTCCCATTTCATTTTATGTTTGACAAGGACATGTCTGTTCTACAAGTTGGAAATGGGATAAGAAGACTTTTGACCAGGAGAGAATTTCAAGCTAAGCCTAATTTTGAAGAGTATTTTGAAATTCTTACCCCTAAAATAAGCTGCACTTTCAGTGGAATAATGACAATGCTAAATATGCAGTTTACTGTACGAGTGAGAAGATGGGATAATACTGATATGAAATCATCCATGGTAAGAGAATTTTTAAAACTATGGCTTCAGTGAGGAATTTATTTTCTTTTGGGAGATGCGAGACAGTTAAAATAGCCACCAAACAAAATTATGTTGTATTTTTCATTGTCTACCTTTCAACATCTAATACAAATAAATAATAATGATCTATGGTGAGGGCACTGTAATGTAATTCAGATTCTGGAACCAATATTTAGTCAAAATTCTCCATTAGAACTTCTTTTTTTTACATGAGTAAAATCTGACTGTTAACATGATTTTATTAAAAAAGGAGTAATTTGAAATATGGAGATAAACTCAGTGAATTGAGATAAAGTCAGTGACATGTCATGCTGCGGAGAATAAGAGCATCACCACTACAGAGACGGTGGCAGGGGAAGCTTAACCTAAGTGCAATTGAGTCACCTAAAAACAACAGTTCTAAGATTTGGGGAAAGGAATAGACATTTCCTGTGCTCATTGAGCCTTTGCTTTCTTCAGGATTTTGTATCTTTGATATTCAGATACCTGAACTGATGCAATCACTATCATGAAATATCCTTTTTTTTTTTTTTTTTCTCAAAAAAAATAGTGATTCAAAGCAATGTTAAGGAGAGCTCTGCAGCATCTTGCACATTACACAACTGAGTATGGAAGAGACATAAAAACAGCACTTCACACAAAATACCGTGCCTTTTCAGGTCATTAAAGTGGGATATTTCTGGCATTTTTGCTTTTTAATTTTAAATTGCAGTGAGTACTGAACATCCTCTAATAAAACTGAAACTGTTGTTTTCACTTTATCTTACAGAGAAAGAAGTGCATGAACCAAACATGGTTTTGCTAACCAGTTGTTAGCAGAAATTCATTGACCACTGTAATCAATACAATCTTAAACAGTAGATAAAAATGCACAAAATTCTTCTTTTGATTTTCTTTTCTCTCTAAGATAAAATTGATACTTACTAATACCCAAACATAATTAGGGGTTTGTCCTTAAGCTGTGGTTTAACTTTTGCACCAGAAGGCTCATGTAAAATAAGCTGAACTTACAATTTAGCTGTATGATTTTGTATTCCATGTTTTCTCTTTAGCAACTGAATGAAGATGTGAGGACTATGGGCCACTCTGATTCACCTGTGGTTCAGCAAAATGTGTGTCTTGTTTCTAAGCACTTGCCATGCAAGTTGTGCATGAATCCTTGTTTCTTTAACTGTTTCAGGTAATGGATCTTAAAGGCCAAATGATCTATATTCTTGAATCCAGTGCCATCCTATTCTTGGGATCCCCGTGTGTGGATAGGCTAGAAGATTTTACAGGACGTGGATTATACCTCTCAGATATTCCTATTCACAATGCACTGAGAGATGTTGTTCTGATCGGAGAACAAGCCAGAGCTCAGGATGGACTGAAAAAGAGGTTAGGAAAGCTGAAAGCAACCCTTGAGCAGGCCCATCAAGCACTTGAAGAGGAAAAGAAGAAGACCGTAGATCTTCTGTTTTCTATTTTTCCCGGAGAGGTTGCTCAGCAGCTGTGGCAGGGACAAGTTGTGCAAGCCAAGAAATTTAATAATGTCACAATGCTTTTCTCTGACATTGTTGGATTCACTGCCATCTGTTCTCAGTGCTCACCTATGCAGGTTATCACCATGCTTAATGAGCTTTATACTCGCTTTGATTACCAATGTGGAGAGCTAGATGTCTATAAGGTACACAATTTATTGTTCTTCTGTGGGGTTCTGTGGCAGGAAAAGAAATTATGAGTAAATGGGACAGAGGATAATAGAAGTCCAAAAAATATTTTGCCCTACACCTTCATTTTATGAAAGATTTAAAATCAATCACAAAACAATTAAAAGTATATCAACAGCATCGGCCATGCTTGCAGCCAAGTGAGAAACCCATCAAAACCTAAGAGGTCATTTTAAAAATTAATTTCAGATACAGTGCTGTGAATCTGGGGTAAATAGGTGTTTAATGTAGCAACAGGTGCCTGACAACAGGTGAGTAAGGAAAGGTATTCTAGCATTGTGCGTAGCAATAAATACAAGTTGTATATTTATTTCCTTTTGAATGACACTGCAGGATTTGCCCAGGACCATTTAGCAGGACAAATAAATCTCAGTCAAACAGTTAGGTAAAAATTCCTGCTGAGACCACAGACTATTCTTTTATATGTCAAGCAGTATAACACTAAGGAACAAATATACCTGTTTCAGGTTGAGACTATTGGAGATGCCTACTGTGTTGCTGGAGGTTTACACAAAGAAAGTGAAACCCATGCTGTTCAAATAGCATTGATGGCCCTGAAGATGATGGAGCTATCAGATGAGGTGGTGTCTCCCCATGGAGAGCCTATCAAGGTCATATATTTTTTTGTATTTTATATGGTAAAAATGGAAATTTTTGGTTGTCTAGTTGGTTTCAGGGTTTTTGTGTCAAGGAGATTTCACATTAATTCAAACAAGGTGTGGGATCAACGGTGTATGGCTGGAGAAACTGATCGTTTTAGTTCTATGAATGAGAGTTTTGTAGAGAGTTAAAGATGAAACAGAAATCTGAAAATTAACGCCAAAAGCTTAAATGTGAAATCAGTAGGTGCACATTGATAAGCTGCTGGTTTTGTCTCTGTAGCAATACATTTGTAAGTGGCGTGAAATATTCTGTTACCATTTTATAATTAGGAGACTAATCCCTTAGAATTGGAACTAATGAGAACATCAAAGTCTTTTGAGGCAACAGGTATAAACATGAATAATCAAATACATGTTCTAAATACTGCAATCCACATATCTTTAATGGATTCTGTTGCTGTTCATGTTTTACAGTCAGATACTGAACCAATACCATAAGAATGGCAAGACAACTGCCTGATTCAGTGGTAGTTACATTTATGGCCTCCTTTCAATGAGGACTTAAGCATGTACTGAACTTACCACATAGGTTCACCTCTCACTGGGAAAAAAAAAAAAAAAAAGAGAGAAAGATTGGTGTGCATGACAAATGATGTGGGCCTTCCATTAAGTTCAAATGTCCTGGAATGTGGTCTATTTTTTTAAATACTGGTGTCTCGATTCATTATGTCTTTCATTTGCTCATTTTTAACATTCATCTATTCATTCATTCCTTTAGAAAACTTCAAACTTCTTTGATTATAGATAATGAATGTTTGTATTGCAAAAACAAGAAAGTGATTATTAAGAGGATAACATGTTCCACATTTATCATACATTTATATAACAGCAGTGTTATAAATACCATTCTTTTTGTATTTCACAATATCAAATTAAACTAGGGTTAAAAATATAGAAACATCTTGTCATTATTATTATTATTATTAACATGTTTATAATTTCCACACAATTGCTACTTCTATAGTTTTGAATGAGCAATGTCATTACATTCAAAAAGTAATTTTAAAATAGAAATAAAAAAAAATGTATAAACAACTTCGAGAACCTTCTTAGAAGAAAACAGAATCTTTCTATTTCTAATGAAAGCACACATCTATTTTAATGAAATGCTTCATGACTGTTTTGCAAAGCAACAAGTATGTCATGGTATACTGTCATTTTCTATATAAATTGTCAAAGAAAAGGCGTGACTGCAAACTGCTTATTTTAAATCAGACTTCTGTGTCAATGTACGTATATGAGCCATCTTTGCTGTGTGGGTGGATTTTGCTTTTGTTGCTTTTTTTGCTTTCTCACTCAAAACTAGAAATTGTAACTTCTTCATAAATGATATGGTATTCTGTGTGTATATAAAGAACAGCACAGACAGTAGATATGCATGTTTCCCAACATCAGCCATTGTAGTGTCAGAGTGCTATGCTGAAGAAAACATGTCTACATATGTATAATGAGCATAAAATACAATAAAAAAAAAAAAAAGGAACATAAAAACCAGTACCAGCTAAGCAAAACTCAAAAATCTGAGTACAAGTTTTAAAGAAGAGGTACCAAAATGTATCAACTGCTGTATAATTTCATTAATTAGCCAAATTATGTACTCTGATATTGGGATTTACTCTTAAGTGGTACATTGTAAATACAATTCAACTGAAACTGCAGCATATACATATTTTCTTCACTGTTCCCTAAGTCTTCTGACCATAACAGAAAAGTGTGTGATTTAGTAACTGTCACCAGTCTAACATTGTGCCATGCAGTTCCTCCCAGGAAAATATTCAAGTGTCTTCACATCTCCTGATGATGTTTATACATCGAGGTAAACTTGGGCTAGCGCAGGCAGTAACGAACAGAATACAGACATTTTAAGGAGGCTATACCAACTGAATTTGTATTACTAGCTCATAATCTATTTATTTATTTTAAAGGAAAAATGCATAAAACTGACTTTAACCATTTCATTATTTTTATTTAATGCTTTTGTCTATCTTTTTATTTGAAGATGCGTATTGGCCTTCATTCTGGATCTGTCTTTGCTGGAGTTGTGGGGGTTAAAATGCCTCGTTATTGTCTCTTTGGAAATAATGTAACTCTTGCCAACAAGTTTGAGTCTTGCAGTGTACCTAGAAAAATAAATGTCAGCCCAACAACTTACAGGTACAGTGCTTTACAATGTACGTCTGTAAAATGTCCACCTGAAGTAGTTAATGTGAAATTTATTCATTATCTTGCTGATCTTTTTTCTTCCCTCTGAAGTGCTACTGTTTATTTTTCTTTTTTTTTCTCTTTTTATCTGATTGCCCATGATCGTACAGTGGTTATTTTTATTCAGAATGCAACCAGCAGCAATAAAAAGGGTGAAACAGAACAGCTGATATTTATTTTTCAGATGTTGTGTTTAAAATAAATGGAGGATCAGGGCCAATTTTGCTTCTTGCCCTGAAGCCAAAGAAAAATCTCTTGAATTTTTACTTCTCTCAAATAGTTGTCTCCTCTTTGAGCTAAGTATCTTTCAGTGTAAACTGATGCCAAGTTTATGCAGGTGCCCTTGAAAATAACCACTTAACTGCACAATTATTAAGCATCACCTTATGCATCTCCATTCTCTTTTGATTAGAGTAGTTGAATGAATAGATTGCAATGAATCAACCAAGCCAGTGTTTAGTTTATACCTGTCTTGATCACAGCTAAGTTTGAACCTTAGTATGTAATCTAGTCTGTACTATTTATTATCCATTCAAATCAGACATTTTTAGGGTATTTGTTGTCATGCAGTTAGCAAGCTCTCCCATGGAAAATACAGCATCTTTCTTTTGTACCCTTCATACTCCCAACCTCTCTTTGTATTGCTGTTTGTAATACTCTTTGTATTATCTATTTAATTGTATTTTAAAATTACCTTGCAAATATGTTTGTGGCTAAGTAATAGTGTTTTATAAGTTTGAATTTGGTGGTAGTAACAGTTCAGACTGTTACTCCAGGTCCAGGTCTGAATTTTATGCCACTTAAACTGATACAGATTATTGTTTCTTCCAGAGTGGCCAAAAAAAGTGAACTACACAAAGTGAATTCAGTAATAGGAAGCAATATTGCTGGATGGGTAAAATAACCAGAAATATGGATATATTTTTTTTTTTCCTTTTAAGGAAGCACTACTGCCTTCACTGCAGCCTGGACAGTCACCTATTCCTATTCAGTTTGTACCCACTGCTGCATATCTGATCTTGTGGCAAGGTCCTGTGGCCACTGTTAGAGAATTTGGCATGGGATCCTCTGACATTCTGTGCAGCACATGCTATGTGACTTACAGGGTGCCAAACTATAGATTATCTTGTATAGGTGATTTTTACACACGTGTTAGAGGTATCAGAGTACACAGCAAGTAACCTGCTTTTGGATCATGTACTCTAAAGAGCTATAGTGTATGTTAGAAGTACAGTGGTGGCCAACAGTGATTTCTTCCATGTGCATATGGCATAACATTTTGAATCAGATTGGCTATACCCTTCTCTTAAATCAATAGACAGTTTTTCCACACAAGATTTTTTTATATTCTGAGGCATACTCTGCATGGCTGTGTATTCATTTCAAGAGAATATCTGAAATGAGTACACTGTTGAAAAAAATAATTGTTTGGATGCCTAGAAAACAGGCAATTTAGTTAAAGGATAAACTATTGTTATTATTCTCATGGTATGTTTTTTTTTTCCCCTGCATGAATGATGTGTTAACACACTTTGTGTTTAGTGTTTTTACTTTCTGATTTGTACATGAATTATAAACAGATATTGATAACATTATGGCACCTGGCACATCTCCTATATGTAAAAGTATTTGTCTGGAACATTAGTAACAGGTTTACATTATTTATCTCTAAAGAGTACTGATCTGTATTTCAGATATAAAAGACCACTAGGTTTAGTGGACCTATGTGTGAAAAAGCAAAATTCTTAGAAGTAGTAAGAGGATCTGAATAGTTCAGTTAATAAGCTTTTCAGTATTTCATTAACACTAATCATGCTACCAGTCTCATGCTAAGCTGAGCTAGCTGTCAGTACTAGACCAGTTTTGCAAATACTTAGAACAAATATATCACCTACATTAAAAGCACAGACAAAAAAAAAAAAAAAAAAAAAAAAAAAAAAGGGCAATGTTCCTGTTTGCACTGGTGCATTAATTAACTGGTTATCAAAATTACTAAACAAACTGTTTTTTTTAATATTTTCATGAAATAATGTATAACTATAAAATCAAATTCTGCCCTGCTTTATAAAGAATACACAAATAATTATTGAATGTCTATGCATGTAGTAACAATTAGTGACTGATTCATTTTTAATCAAGATGATTAATTTTTGTTATAGGTTGTTAAAAGAATATCCAGGTTTTGTGTTCACACCTCGCTCAAGAGAAGAACTTCCTCCAAATTTTCCCAGTGATATTCCTGGAATTTGCTATTTTCTGGATGCTTATATTCAAGGAACAAGCTCACTGACTTGGTTTCAAAAGAGAGATTTGGGAGATGGCAATGCCAACTTTTTGGGTGAGGAAACAGGAATAGACTAAATTGTCTAGCACATTCACAAGTGTATAGAATAAATTTATAAATATTCTGTGGTTTTTTTTTGTATAAATTGAAAATTTTTTTTAAAATGTATGAAACATGAAAGCACTTTAGGTTGTTAACACCTGAAAGCCAGTATTAAAATTTCAGGAAGTATGTCACTGAGTACTTTCTACTTTTCCTTTGGATAGGAAACATAGTCACTAAAACAATATTGCAACTTTACTGTTTAAAATGCTACTAAAAATACATTTTCCTTGTGGTGATTTGTAAGTGCTACATAACAAACCTCTCAGTTCTATCTGTGCTGAGAATTCTAGACGTATTGTATGTGCAGTGTGTCAGGAAACATAATGTGCAAGTCATGCAGCCACATGCCGTGTTGTGAGCTGGTGCTTACCAATGACTATTAGAAATACATTTTCTTGGTGATTCCATAAGAAAAATATTCATAAAAATGCTGTCATTGCTATCACATACTCCTTCCAGTGCATCCTTTGGGCCCCATCCTTGTAGCTGCTGACCATCTTCTAACACTTGCTGGAGTGTGCTCAGCATCTTCTGGATCAGGCTGTTAATTGTAGCTAATACACATGTAAATAGCAAAGTTTGCTGCTTACTGTTTCCTGAACTTTATTTTGTGTATAAAATGAACATAGATTAAAACACTGTATAATCACATACTAAAGTCTCTGTAATCATCAAACAGTATTTTATTTCTTGGGGTTTTTAAAATACCTTATAAAAAATATCAACTTGCTATTATGTATTACAGCAATAAATGTTTTCTTTTTGTTGTCATTTAAATTTGAAAAGTTTTAAAAGGAGTGTAATAAAATGTGCTCTGGACTGTTTACTTAGAAAGGAAATTTCCCATCGGACTGTATAACATGGAACAGAAACACACTGTTTTAAAGCCATGATCCTTGTTCAAGGAGAGCAGTATATACATGACATATTACCTGGAATGCCTATGCTACACTCACTTTGTAGTTGTCAGGGGGATCTACAGATGAACAGAAGTGCTTTAAAACATATCAACACATGTATTAGTATTTCTATGGTAAAAGCTTTTCTATAGTGGATGGTGGAACATGAGTGGAGAACTCACAAGGGTCTGCCTCTGCAACTGGCAGAATAGAGTTAGTTACTGAGTCCTGAGTTTGGGATTGTGCCTTTGTAACTATCAGATTCATCTGCACAGAAATTTCTCTGTGTTGTACAGGTTGGTCCCAACTGCAGGCTAGAGAACTGCATTGTTTACACACATAAAAGTATTTCCAGTAGTACCAAATACTAATTGTTATTACTCTAACCTCTTAAACTCTTGGGTTTTGGCATATCAAACCATAAAAGCCTATCTCCAAGATACGTGCTGCTGAATCAAGATTTTGCTCTCTGAATATTTATTTACAGGTCACAATTTTATTAGACAAAGGTGCCATTCTGTTTTTTTGTTTTGTTTTGTTTTGTTTTGTTTTGTTTTCCTGAATTTGACTGCTTCATTCTGAAGCTATTGTTCTTATCCTACTCCTTTGCAGTAGAAACTTGTACAGAACAGGTACCATCAGAACTTTGAGAAAAGTCATTATAAGAGACTAGCTTTATGAACATTTAAAAAGTGCATTTTAATTCATGTTTCTTGTGAGCATCATTTGAACAAAACTTGAAATAGGGAACAAGGAATCCTGCTATTCCTTGCGATATCCTATATCCATCCAAGATGTTTATAAACTGACTCAAAAAAGGAACCTGAAAGGCTATATGTGCACGATACACACATACACACACACATATATATGCACATTTGTAATATTTTTAACAGCAGTGTTTCAAGAAAACAAGAATTTTGCAAGTCTAGGTGACTGATCTTTGCAATATTATTTTCTTAGGAAAATTCTATTCTATTGACAGAAATACCCCAAGACTAGTAGCAGTCCCATAAGGACACTCCTAGATATAAAAATGATAAGAATTATACTACTGACTCATGGTATTGACCCAGTAATAACCAAAGTCAGTAAAAATCTATCCATCTCTATGTCATTTATTGAAGATTAAAAAACACATAGGCTTTTAAACAAAAAGGATTTCTTTCTCTATATCTACAGAATGGGAGGGGAATGTAGGATATTCATCCTGGCAGTTCTTGACTCCTTCCTATGCATCTCTCTATAAAATAAAATGTGCCCTAGGCCAACATTTTTACTACAGATTAAATTCACCCTCCAGTGTTACTTTTTATAACTTTCTCTTTTTTTAACACAGAGTAGGCTACGTTATCAGCTAAGATAAAATTTCTGTAGAACTCCTTTTTATTTCACTGACTTTTTTTTTTGCTGAGGAAGTCAAAACATTCTTTTGTCTACTTCAGCCCTAATTCAGGCAAGTATCCTGATAAGTTGCTTAAGCATACATATAAAGCTATATGCTTTCATGTCAGCGAGATAAATAGGATTTATGCACATATTTAAGAAAATGATCTGGGAAGGTACTTTAATATGTACTTGTGTCCATACCTGCTCTGAAAAACAACAACAACAACAAACAACACAAGTCTATATTTATTTTTAAGTGTAACTGTTAAGAATTTAGGCCTCACTGAAGCTGTTCTCCTGTTTAAGTTTTTTGTCGAATGAATACATTTTTAATAAGGGACAATTATTTTCAGCTAATCTTTTCACTTAAATTAAAGCCAATGGAAATAAAAGAATCAGAAAATTGATAAGCAAATTGTTGAGATAATTAAAAAGAAGGCAATTTAATTGATACAATACTGGGAGATTTTGCAAGGAAATCAAACAATTGTTTTTAAGCTGATGTCTTGTATACTATTATGTTGTCTGAAATTGTGAAGTCTTCAGAGACTATAGAATGCTTTTGATATAGACATGCACAATTTAGTATTATGTACACAAACTGATGTGATGTGATTCTGATGTGATTTTTTATTTTACTAGTACATCAGCTGTGGGACTGATTCCTGTTCACATTTACTCAGTGCGATGGAAGATATGGTTTTGTCACACAGTAATTCCTTAGGCAAAAAGTTGTAAATAGTCCTTGGAATAAATAAGAAATAGTTCCTCTGAAGATATATATATATATATTCCAAGTGGATATAAATCCACTACTTTTATTTCATTCAGGCAAAACCTGATCTGATTTCAGGGAAATGTTGGGATTTTTTTTCTCATTGCTGGTGTCAGAGGAAGTGCAATTAGCATAGAGTGGTGTTTTCTTTCTCTGTGAACTGCTGTACAAAAACAAACTAAATGAATTCACAGAAACTGACAAAACATTGCAGTACACAGATAACTGAGCCCCAGGCCAGATCTACTTCTTCCTGTGAAGGAAAAATTCAGACCTCCCCAAACCCAGTTTACTTCTCCCATCACTTTCTTTTGCATTCTCTGCAGAAACAGAGCATTTCCAGCTGTAAGCTGAAAGCCATCAGAATTAAGGGAAATTTCTCTTGAATCTTGGCAAAGGGACCTTCTTTCAAACCCCACCCATCCTATAACCCAGCAGCTACTCTAACTGCTACCATTTTTTTGTGTGTCTGGTCATTGTTCTGAAAAACCAGTGGAAGGGCTGTTTTTGTTTCCTGGAATAGCAATAATTTTTGTGGCTATTTGCCATACAGCATACAAGGGACTATGTTGCTTTCAAAGCCATGCTTCAGTTCATCTGAATTCAGTTCAGCATGAACCAAAATGAACTTCTCTGAAATGAAAGCTAGGACTTTCTTTTCTACTTCTGAAGTCTGCAAGATATGTGCTACAACAGACTTTAGCAGACTTTAGAGGCCTCTTAAACCATGTCTGGTGGCATGGCTGCTCACAACTACATAGGAAGGAAATGAATCAGATATAAACCTTTCCTTTTTTTTTTTTTTTTTTTTTCCTTAAATTATTTTCCCAGTCCAATTTGCTTGAGTTCACTGACAGTCCTTTTCTGTAAAGGGAGAAAGTAAAACCCACAGCCCTACATTACTCAGCAGCACTCTGATACTGAAGCACCAATAAAAGGCAGGAGAAAATCAGTGGTTCTGAAACCTCTGCTTCATCCAGATGCAATTGTTTAAAGATAAGTTTTTTCCTGAGCATGAACAGTAGGATCTGAATGTTAAATATGCAGCTAGGCTGGAATATGAACCTGGAGAGCCAGTCAAAAAAATAATAAACTGGAAGAATCTAAAACCAAGTAAACAACCTTATAAAGTTGCATGTCTTGAGCTTCAGTGGATTTTTGATGCTGACAGTAAAGTCAAGTTGAGCCAGCTGTTTCCTAATCTAAATGGAAATGAAGACATACATTTAGTAATGTCCCAAGTATGCACAAAGGAGCAGATCAAGTAATAGACCGTTCCACTCTTCTATATATTTAACCCAAAACAAAATCTGCAAAGAAATATCAAGGACCATAACTTCCCAGGAACTTCGGACTACAAGTCTATGAAAATCAGCTGGAGTCTTTCCACTGTTTGTAGGAGGTGTTAGGAAAGAATTGGTTAGGTATAATTACTTTGCTTTGCAATTGCTAACATGATATTCCTCTTACAGGAGGATGCAACAGAGCCTGCAACGTTTCTCAAATCTACATAGATTATTGTATTGACTTATTGAGGGTTGTTTCATTTATAGCTTGTAAATACCAGAATTAGAAAACAAACCAAATGGTATATTGCTACATTAAAAATAACTAGTCTTGCTGAAGGGATCTTAAAAAAACGCATGCCTGTTTCTGCACCTTAAAAGCATATTATGATAATCTGAAATTTCAAGTCTCAGACCATTTGAAATAGCAAAATAAAAAATACCCATAATTCAGTTTGATGTTAATAAAATAGCTTCATTAAATGAAATCCAACAATACCATATAAAGCACCATTTTTATTAGGGTTTACAGTAACAATATAAACTTTAAGAGCAAAGTCCAAAGTGAAAAAATGTAACTTATTAAAATGCTTTGTTTTATAGTGGTTGTGTATTAACACAAACCACACTGAACTGAGTGTAAAAGTTCTTGGCCAGCTAGTAGTTATCCCAAAATTATTGTCTCAACTATTGTCCTTTCATACAGCATAAAAGGATCTTATGTTACTTTTGCTTTCACAGACCTCAACAATTCCCAGATGAAGTTAGCATCGCACATCAGGAAAAACCACATGTATCAACACTTAAAAAGTACAACAGTTGTTTTTCTCCCGTAATCCGAGACTGCAACTGTTTTAGTTTTCTGATGGCCAATGCAGGAAACTCCTGAGAAGTATGCAAGGGTTCCGGGGGACACAAAGGGGAGAAGTTGCCTTGTGGGATTTCAGTTATAGAAAACTTTCTAAAAGGCTTTTCAGACCATAATTCCACCCCACACACATCCCCGCTGTGCCTAGTTCCACAGCTACTCTCCTGATCTTGAACACTAAAAAGCAGCTGGGCAGCAAGTCATGAACCCAGTGCATGATGTTCCCCAAATTAGAATGAGACTGCATGCTATAGAGAATGAGCTGCAGGCTTTATGGAAGTGCAGCTGATACAGCCTAAATGGTTGTGTGAAATGCGTTACTCCGGTGACCAAATGTCTAGTGACTGACAGGGCTGGGCTTTGAAACACAGCCTGGGGTTAACAGCTTAGAGTCTGACATGTATGTAGTGTGCCTTGTTGACTTAAAGCCTGTCTGTCCTTCTACCAAAACCAAATGTTGTGTAAGACCTACCAGATAATCTTGATTCAGCTGACACCTCGAAAAAATGTTGGCCCCTCTCAGCAAATCACGTGGTTGATTTCTTTAATTCAGCACTGTCCAAACCTTTAAAATGGGAACCCTGTTTTAGAAAAGGAAATTAATTACTGTGTGCTTCAACACTGCTGATGCTGTCGAGTCTACCACTTTTCAGTTTACATTTAACAAATCTACATCACCTCTGATGCCAGAACACTTGCATGTAAAGCTTAATCTCAAGAACAGCTTGCAATGCAACCTACAAGCCTGAACCAAACCAAAAGAATTGTATAGAGCAATTTTGAATTTTGGTGATATCAGCACTTTTTAAAAAAGTGTCACACTTGTATGCAAAATTGCCAGGATAATCTACATTCTGAAAACCATATTCAAAAAGAATTTGATGTAATTTCTCTAGTACCTTTTTATAAGCATAGGGGCTTACCCCATATACAGAATAAACAAGTGAATTTCTTTGAAAGTTCAAAACAATTAGGATGTTGTTACTACTAATTCTTAATCCACTCTTGTCTCTATCCTTATCCTATTCCAGTACACATCCATCCCCTGCCCAGGATGTGCTGTCAGGACTTCAGAAAAGCAAAGTTTATAAAGAGCTACAACATTAGCAGAGCAGGATATGTATTCCTATTTTCCGCAAACTTAGTTCCTACCAAACAGGAAAAGTAGATGGCAATCAGAAGTACCTAAATCCTAGTTAACTGGGAAGAAGCTGACCCCTCCTAAGCCTTTTATCCAATTACAGCAGCATGATTTATCACATGATGTCAAATGCAAAAATTAGAGATTTGCATGCCTTCAGATTTTGCTTGTTTTCTACAAAGTTATCTTCAACCAATAGTTGCTTGTGTTTTTCTAACAATTTTCTTTCCTCCTTTCAAAATTAGCATATTCTGTGTATGACTTTAACTGGTTATATTGAAACATTCATTCTTGGTCATTCTTCAAAAAAAAGGCAACTAGAAGTGGCTTTCGCAGTAGATTTGGACTGTGTTAAACTAAGTAGAATTGATTATGCCTGCTTGACGCAAATGCAGGGTGTCCCTCTACTGTTCTTGGAATGCCAACTGAAAAGAGGTTTGCCAACTTTCTGATGCCTATCCACCCATAATTTCTCTCCTCACTTACTAAGAATTTTAACAGATCTTAACACAGATTCAGAAGTTCACCAAGCACTACATGAGATTTCAGAAGATTTTCAATTTTATAATTTATTTACTTAGGTGGCAATTCAAACACACACTCCATCTTAATTTTTTCATAATGTATGTCAAGAGCTTAATTAATTTTTACAGTTACTTTGCTTTATCTTACTAAGGTCTGAACTTTTACAATTTTATTTACATCTAGAATCCATATGGATCCTTAGAGCTGGATTTATGTGCATCTGTGGCCCTCTTGGCTTCATGTAGCAAGGTCTCTGCCCAAGAGTTACTACAGTAGTAGCCCATCAAGTATTCATCCTGTAGTCCTCCCAGATAACCTTATTATCTCTTGAATATTCTTTAATTCTTTTTAAATAAGCAGAAAGAATTATAAGTCTCCTTAGGATTTTTATTCCATACACTAAATCTGTAGATGGTATAAAGGGCTTTAAACTAAATATGTTGTGGTTTTTTTTTTTTTTTCTTGTTTGTTTGTTTGTTTTAAGTGCTGCACTATCTCTTCTGTTCCACATAGGTTATCACATGTGATGATTGTGTTATTTCTGAAGCCTCCTTGGCATGTTGTCAGCAATCCTCTATTCAAACTCCAGTTGTAAGGGTCATAACTTACTTGGAGATCCCTTTGAAAATCTCTGTTTAGTAGGTTAGAACATTGTAACAACACTCTACAGTAACGTCTCTTTCACATTAGCTACTGACAAGGACTTGTCAACGCACACAAAAATGTATTGAAAGCACTTATTGTGTTTTTAACTTCATTAACCTTTGAAAATTAACACACAGAAACAGAAATAGCTGCAATCATTTTGCTCCTCTGGTTCTCCACTCTTCACAGGGCAATTATCTGGCCAAAAGCTAAGCAATTGCATGTGGATGTGAAACAATTGAGGAACCATTTCTGTTCCCGCAAAAGCAACCCCTGCAAAGGGCATTGACACCAGAGCATACACTGCCCTCCATGTACCTTCCTAATCACTGTGATTTTGCCAGGCACTTTGACAATCTTCAGACTGTCAGCCGAGTCCCAACAACCCCAGCTGGAGAAAAGCATTTGGAAACCCCCTTTTGATGTGCAGGAAACTCTAGGGCAGTGTTTTGTATGGTTCTCTGCTGGGAAGAGAACCATACAAAATGCTGTTCCCCCTGTACTCAGCTCTGGTGAGGCCACACCTCGAGTACTGTGTTCAGTTTTGGGCCCCTCGCTACAAGAAGGACATGGAGGTGCTTGAGCGGGTGCAGAGAAGGGCGACGAAGCTGGTGAGGGGCCTGGAGAACAAGTCCTATGAGGAGCGGCTGAGGGAGCTGGGCTTGTTCAGCCTGGAGAAGAGGAGGCTCAGGGGTGACCTTATCGCTCTTTTTAGGTACCTCAAGGGAGGCTGTAGCGAGGTGGGGGTTGGCCTGTTCTCCCACGTGCCTGGTGACAGGACGAAGGGGAATGGGCTTAAGTTGAGCCAGGGGAGTTTTAGGTTAGATGTTAGGAAGAACTTCTTCACTGAAAGGGTTGTTAGACATTGGAATGGGCTGCCCAGGGAAGTGGTGGAGTCACCACCCCTGGAAGTCTTCAAAAGACGTTTAGATGTAGAGCTTAGGGATATGGTTTAGTGGAGGGCTGTTAGCGTTAGGTTGGAGGTTGGACTCGATGACCTTGAGGTCTCTTCCAACCTAGGAAATTCTGTGATTCTGTGAAGAGCTACAGGGAAAAAAAGGGATGCGCACATCTCACAGGCATCACGTCAGCAACAAGGCGGGTTTCCTCTCACACAACGCACCCCGAAGAGAAGGGGGACGTAGCATAGAAACTCCCCTGCCCTCTGCAGGGGCACCCCCTGCATTCTGCCTCCGGGGGCCGAGGCTTTTCGGGGCCCGTCCCTCCATCCCCGTCCCACAGAGGCCGGGGCCGGGGACCCTCCTCCCCGCCGCATCCCTCCTCCCTCCCCTCCACGGCCCGCAGTCCCGCCTCCGCCTCCGATTGGCGGGCAGCGCGCCGGCCGCGCTTCCCATTGGCTGTGCCGGCTGCCACTCGGGGCGGCGGCGGCCGGGGGAGGCGGTGAGGGCAGCGGGGCCGCTCTTCGGCAGCGGCGGCGGCGGCGGCGGCACCATGGTGAGCTCCGGCCGCCGCCATCCCTGCCCGGCGCTGACGGGGCCGGGACCGGGACCGGGACCGGGACGAGCTCGGCGGCGCGGAGGGGAGAGGCTGGGGCAGCTGGGGAGGGGGGCCGGGCATCCGCCTTTTATTTTTTGGGGGGTTTTGGGGTGGGGGCGGTGAGGGGAGGGGGCGGTGGGGGTGTGGGGGGACCGGGGCCTCCCCCCTAGGGCGCCTGCTGACCGTGCCGCCGCCTCGCCCTGCCCCGCAGTACGGCTTCGTCAATCACGCCCTGGAGCTGCTGGTCATCCGCAACTACGGCCCCGCCGTCTGGGAGGACATCAAGTAAGTGTGTGTGGGGATGGGGTGTGGGGTGTGGGGTGTGGGGATGGGGTGTGGGCGTGTGGGCGTGTGGCTCTATCTGCAACTGGCGTGCAATTTTGATAATATGCTGCGCGTGAATTAGAAATGTCACTGCGTACAGGGACTGTAACTTCATGTAGACATCAGAGTGATTTTTGCGTTTATCCTCTTGAACCCGCTTTTTTGTATCCGACCTTTGCATGCAGGGCAATGACTGTCTCCATTTAAAACTTCTGATGGATTGTGGGATTGAAAGAAATATGCGAAATGCGTAGTGCCAACAGCGTTCTGCTTGCCAGAAATATGGTAGTTCTGATCCATAGCCACAAGTACAAGAAATGCTTTAAAAAGACATAAATGCTTACAGAGTTGTAAGCTTTGTAAGGCTTCAGGCTGCTATGTAGTTAGAAGAGATGGTTTAATATGGTCTCTTGATATTGTATGTTTTAAGGGAGAAGGAGATTATCCAACGTAGAGAAAGCAGTCTTCTTTCAACAGGACAGCTTCTATACTACCCTATCTCATTTATTCTGTGGCAGTTTTAATAATATGGCAGTGTAGCTGTCTTGCCATTGCTCTACTACAATTTTTGAGTTACAGGGTTGCCGTTGAATGTGAAATCTTTGTGACCATGCTTTTTTTTTCTTGAATTCATTCATTAAAGACGGGGTAATCTTACCAGAGAATCACAGAAATGTTGGCTTGAAGGGACCTCTGGAGGTCATCTAGTCCAGCCTGTGTTCCAGCCAGGAGTGTTACCAGCACTAGATCAGGGCTTGGCTGTGACTTCATCTAGCTGAGTCTTTAACATCACCAGAGATGGAGATCCACAGTTCTAGTTCAGCAGTCACTGTTCCACTGATCCAAGACAGTTAATCTCTAAATTACACATTGCAAATACAGTTCTATGGATTGCATAGATGAGTCTTTAGTGAATACCGTACAGTTTTGGACTGCAAGTTAAGTAAGCCGTGTTAAGTTTATTTTTCTTGCACACCTTAATTAAACACAACAATCTGTTTTGAATTCTTATGCCTCGATACTGAGTTTATATGATACATGCAAGTTAAGAGACTTAGTAAGGAAAAAAAACAAACGTTAGTGGTACATCAATCGTTTTCCATGAAAATTATAATAAAATAAGTATAAAATGTACTAAAGAATGCTCACTCTTTCCTGGCATATTATCCTTAACAACATGCCTTTGAGTCCCCTTTTGTCCAGTTCACCCGCTCATCAGAACTTGTAGACGAAAGGAATCCATCGGAGAAGATAAAGGTCTCCTCTAGTAAGGGTCGTGCTGCAGACTGTCAGGACCCCCAGCCATAATTTGTGATGCAGCCTACCTATAGGAATTTTGCACGTACCCAGTAGAGTACCAGAGATCAACATATAATGAGTATTACTCATTTAATGTTTTGGAAAAAAAAATATAAAAAAAATGTTTGGCTAAAGGTCAGCAGTGAAAATTCAGGAAGCTGCTACATCCTGTTTCTGTCTTTCAGCTGGGAAACATTTCTGTCTTGTTGCAGCCCAACTGCAACTAGGCTCTGCTATTAACTCCCAGAAGATGGATTTTTGGAAGGAAGCAATACCATAACACCATCCAAACAGAAGAGTGATCATGATCTGCAAGAAAGAGCAAATATATTTGTATATGCAACAGCTGCTGTAGCTCTGTATGCAAAAGGAGTTTGCAACTGGGTTTTTATTCATCAGGATTTATCTTAAGAGTTAGTATATTCTAGAGTGTATAAACCAGTGGACAAACCCCTGTAAATCTGGAACAGGTTACAGCAATTGCACTTCTTTAGGGGATGGTACAGGGTCCTCCGCTAGCCATTAAATATCTGCTATTTTAGGTCCTTTCAGTTCCTCTGTTACACTTAAGGAGATGTTGTTAGGTTAGATGGTTGATGCTCTGGTGAAAGTGCATCATTGCCATCATTTGTTGTTAATTGAATCAGAATGATGATGTCATTGTACTTCAGTCCTTGGAAGGAGAGACCTGGAATACATGTAGAAATGCTCTGATCAGCACTCCACTAGTCCTGCGGTCATTTTCTTAGCAAATAAACTGTTACTTAGAATGATTAACCACATTTTTGCTGAGAAGACACTTCTGATTTGTCCCTTCCCTGCTTGAGAACCTCTCTCAAACTCCTTATTTTGTCACTGTCACATCTAGAGAGCTAATTCAGATTGTTTGGCAATTGCAGTGTCCCTAAAAGATAGTTCTCAAGATGCCTTTGGCATTAGATATCTTTACTTCTCCTGCAGCCAACACAAATGCTAGCTAACATTTTAAATTGTCAGGCCTGACCACTTTCACATACATGCAGTTTTGTGCTCATGTTTGATCGAGGCCAAATTTGTGTTGCTGGGTAGTCCTGCAGTGTGTGACTGTGATGGTAAGCAGTGGGCATGGAATTACTGTCCCTATACCTGTCCAGAACAAAATAGAGACTACCCACATGAAAAACAAAACAGCAGTAACAACAAAAAACACAAGGGAAAGCAAACCAAACCAACCAAACAAACACACAAAAAGTTGTTTTTTGTTTTTTGTTTTTTTTTGTTTTGTTTTGTTTTTTGTTTTTGTTTTTTTTTTTTGTTTTGTTTTCTAGTGGATATATTTAAAAATTGTGTGGTTACATATTTTTAAAGGGACTTCTGCTATGATAAAATGTGAGCTCCTTTGCAACAGATTCCGCATGTAGCTGAGCAGCACAGCCAGTACATGTGAAAATCTGAGCACTCTGTTCAGCAGCTCTAAAGGTTTAAGTGTGTAAAAAACTGAAGTATTAACAGGGATGTCTTCCTGAAACGGCTCCAGGGTGGTATGTGGGAGCTAGGGCACTGTTGTCAGCTGGGAATATGTACACAGTAGCTTTTCCTGTGTTTCCCAACAGCATCACTTCACTCTGTGTTTGATTAAATGAATACAGGATTTTCCCACAGGCTCCTAAAGCTAAATTTAGGCCAGGTTAGTTGCTCAAACTGTGACAATTTCAGATATATTGCCAAGAATAGGAATGAGAACTTGAATGTCATATTAAGAAACACATTCAAACAGTGTAAAATGAATCAGTGTTTTTCCCACATAGGTACAAGAAGGATCTAAAGGATAGTTTTTGAGAAATGAAATGCTACAGTCACTCAACTGTAGCCTCCATCTTCCTTCTGTTTCTGTGTTAGAAGTCCCCACAAAACATGTGTAGCCTGTGAGCATGGAAAAACTAGAGCAGAAGTTAAAAACTGTTGCAAAAACTAAACATCTAGAGGTAAAAACACTTCTTAATTGATTCTAGAAAAGAACATCTGTGTTGAAATTTTCACAGTAGCAAAATACTCATTTTGTGCCCCGAGAGTCATGTATTCTTTGCCAGGTGAACCTTAGTATGGGATGCAGAAAGCAAGAAGTAGTATTATTTTCCTGTTGCTCAGTGCTTGGTGTGGAATCAAAGCATCATCCTGCCTTTGCCTTTTCGTGGATCAGTCTGTCATGCATTGGCTACACATGCTCTTAAATGCTAATGCTCAAGGTCTGAGTAGCCTGGATAACACTAACTTCCCATGGATTCAAGGACTGAAAGTGTGTACCAAGGAAGATCAAAAGGTGATCACTTTTCCTCTGAGGAAGGAAAGCTTTGCTGTCCTCCTCCAGACTTTGTCCATTATCAGCTACCAATCATCTAGGCTAGTTCACTCATTAGAAGTTGTTTTCCGTAACTGTCCTGTTATGCTTAAAACAGTGAAACACAGGGGGCTGGGTAATTAACATGCTATAATTATCCTGGTATAAAGGAAGGAGAGAGCTTCTCTCCTCGGATTCAACTTGGGTTCAGCTGAAGTGATAGAAAAAAATACTCAATTTGAGGGAGTGAAATAGGCGGTAGAGCTGGCATTTTCCTTTAGGAAATAGTACGGACACAGCTTGATGTCAGTAAAGGGTAGCATAGATCAGACTAGTTACTGTAGGCTTTGCAGTAAAAAGTAGATGATTTAAGAATACATGTTTATTGGATAAATTTTCAATGGCATTCCTAGCAGGTATATTGGTATTGTTGCCAGTTGGCTAATTAAGTCAAGAGAGGTAGATAATTTTGTTCATTTATGCATGTAAAATTGCCCTCCAATAACTCTCATTAGAGTTTGGGTTTTTATGAACTTATGAATTCATTGATAGAATGTGATATTCTCATTAATTTTATTTGCAGTTATATTCCAATATAGTAAATAATATAAAGTCAAATAATATAAAAAGAGAAAATCTACTCAACTGTGCCTTTAAGAATATGTATTATTATTATTATTATTATAATTTTTACAGGGTAAAGAATTGGATTTGGTTTAAACTCACATTGTTTCCTGGGAATTTCTAGTATAACAAAATCTAGAGTTTTATGTTTCCTATACAAACGAACAAAAAAAATTATTTTGCATCTGGAAAATAAAGGGACTATACTTCAGTATGTAGACTCGCATCTATATACTGAATTTAGAATGTTACCTTGCCAAAGATAATTTTCTCTGCTTATGTCTATGGCAAAACACAGTTTTTGTTTGTGGCAAATCCTGTAAAAATCAAGGTTTTTGCCTATTGCTTTTGCTTAGCAAAATGTTTAGATGTAATAATACTTCATAATGTGTCAATTTGCCTTTTCAGGTATTATTGACAAAAGCTACAATGAAAGGCTTGTTACAAGTTACAACAGTAAGCTCTTAAGAGGTGCTGGAGTTGAGGTGAATTGTGGATCTGATGCTGGTGACATGAAAGCTGTGCTTTGACCATAAAAAGTGCAGAGTATCATGAAAAAACAGGTTCACCTGTCTCAAACTGGGCATTCAAGATTAATGAAACCTTTTCTTCATTTATTGTTACCATTACATGTATTTTTTGATCTGTCGTAGTGTCATCCATTTAAAACAGAAATTATATAATTGGTCTCACTAGCCTGTTAATTAATACTTAACCATGCAAATATGGGGATCAGTTCCACAGACAGGCTTCTTGGGAAGGACCAATTCTGTCTTCAGAGCTGGATTATAAAACTATGCTGTATATCAAGCCTGATGTTATATATTGACTAATAGGATAAAATAAAATATTGAATAGCTGTGTACTATCTGTGTAGAGCCTGTCCTCAATACTGAAAGATTCAGTAGCCTTGGGGAAAATAAGATGTCAGGTGTGTTGGGTAGGTTGCATCATGTAGGCTCGGGGAGAGGCAGGGGAATGTAGTAAGGAGCAAATTTCACCAAGTTTGCTATAAACAGTACTTGAGCTCATCTTTCCAGCTTGTGCAAAGCAACAAAAAGAATCTCATCAAATACTTCTGGCTCTTTATGACATATTTGTTTTACTTATACTCATTTCAGAAAATGTCGTGTTCTCTAAGATTTCAGCTAATTTATATAGGGCAATATAAATAGAAAAGAAAAAAAAACAAACAAACATATAAATGTATTAGAAACGATGTAAAACTGTACCGTAGTCTGTATCAATCTGTACTGTGTTAACAGTATCACTTCTGCTAGGGGAGAAGGTAGGTTAATCATCAGCTTGTAATGTAAAGTTTCTAGAGAAACTATACTTCCCTTTATAGATACATAGGCATAGAAATACTTATGTGTACAGGTATATACATGTGTGCATATGTGCATATCACATCTACATAACCACAATGTGGCCTGGACAATAAAAATGTAGATTAAATAGGCAAAATCAAAGACCAGCATAAAATGTGGGGTATGTTATTTCAATTATGTATCATGTTGTTGAAGCATGGGATAGTCCTTTTTTTTTTTGTGTGTGTGTGTTTTTTCTCAACGAGCTGATTTGCATAAGAAGCTTGGTGCCAAACTCCTTTTAGACATCTGAGTGTAGACTTGGATGTGCTTAGGACTTCAATTATTTTATTTTATTTTAATCTTAATGCCTTTGGGATTTCTCCCAAGTTGCTGGCTTTTCTGTTTCTTTCCTATGTACTTCTCTTGGCAGGAACTGTAGAAGTCCAGGTGCCTATCAAGATGGTTATGGATTTTACCACACAGACATGTAGAACTATATTGCAGTACTGATAATGACTCCCATGTGAATCGTCTCTTGCTTTGTTAAGCTGCAGGACCTTGCTCAGTATTTGCCCTTCCCAGCCCAGAACTAATTTATTACAAGGAATGTTTGCTTTACAGTTTACCCAAAGTTACTGATTTCGTCATGCTCAAAGACATTACAGGCATACTGTGTTAATTATCTTAAGTGCCTTTTCACCATGAACACTAACAAAAAAATAGACTCTTCACTACAGCTTTATATATGGGAGTCCATACTTTTTCTGGGTTGTGTAGGACCAAGTTATAATTAACTGCAGTGGTCTGTGAAAAGCCAGGAAAATCGATTTTTTCCTGCCTCCATTAGCATTTTGTCTATCCAGTACTGAAGATGGAGTGTTCCCTTTGATCAATCTCATAATAATTAAAAAAAAAAAAGTACAGGTTAAGTATAAATAGAGGTCAGAAAGACAATTTGGAAAGCCATTAGTGGTGAAAGGACAATAGATTAATTGTTTTAATCCATTACACCTCTTAACATTAGTAAGTGGTTGCTCCTTCAGTTCCTCACAGCAGAAAGACCCGTTTGGAGGTCAGGATTTTAAACTGTGTGGATGCCAGATTCTTTAACTCATTTGGAAAAGACCTGGCTAAAAAGAAATAGTGCCATGGTTTGGAGCATGGTGTGAGTTTGCTTGCAGTATCTCTCAGGTACTTTTTATTTTTCCCAGAACTGGGAAGTACTTTTAGGTATGTCACGATACCAGGTGTTATAAACGTATCAGTCACTCTTATAAACGAAATGATTAAAAGAAATACCATTTCTTGGTATGGTAAATACCATTCCGTTTAGTCCACTTATGTAAAAGGAAGCAAAATAATACTAGCTTTGTGTTTTTAATAATATTTTTAGTATTTGGATTAGTAACAAAGAACTTGCACATTTGTTAACTGTATCTTCTAGGATAATCTTGTTTTGAAAACCTACATTAAACACTCTCATCTCCAGCTTGTAAAACTGGGAAATAGCTCAGAGCACTGAAGTCTATAAATATACCTATTTACTTTACCCAGAATGTCATTTTCCTGGACAGATTCCCATTTTTTTCTAATCTTGTAACTTAATATAATTTATGTTTTTCCCAGCTGGGTGTTTAAAATATCTCTAGACCATCCATAGCACGTACAAGTCTATTTTCTTTCTTTCTTTTTTTTTTTTTTCTTTTTTTTTTTTTTTTTTCTGGGAGGAGTGGGAAGATTGGATCAATATTTTAAATACTTTTAGTAAAGCATCTTTGTGAAATACATGAAGAAAGATTAATAGTGTTTTGAAAACACAAACCATGTGTGAAGTAATACAATAAGCAGTGATTTTGCCATCTTAATGTAAGAGGGATGCAAGGATGATGATTCGGATTTCACTGATATTATCTTTAGTTCTGACACATGTAATTCTGCTTAATAATATTGCTGTTGGAACTGAATTAAGCTTGACATGCTCCTATCAGTGAGATCAGAATCGTGCTGGGTTTCTAAGTGTTAGTAGTGTTATTTTGTCAAGAAGATTGTTTTGACTGGTTTCTTCAATTTAACAAGCACTTTTTCCATCCTTGGTACACCAAGAATAGTTAAGCACAATGGTGGCAAAAGTCCCAACAGAAACAACGCCTACCATGGAAGGAGTCATAGATGTGGTCTTGGAAGTCGCTGTTGTGGCCTGTTCAAGGTGACACACCCATGGCATGCACTTAGGACCATAGTTTTGATAGGAGGAGGTCCAGTTGTACTTCTGGTACAATAGATGATCTGTTAAAGTGATACCAACAGCTTCTAAATAGTAGTATAGCTGTCATAGAGAAGTTTGTGTATCTTGAGGATACAAAGAACTGTTCCACGTAGTCTCCAATCATCTAATTTTCCTGTTTGTATCCATTATATTTTCTCAACATTTACTGCATGCAAAGTTCTATGACGAGAAGGGTTCTTCTGTAGAAAAAAATGCTTTTTTTTCATTGTTGTTGTGTGTTGTTTTTTTTTTTTTTTTTTTTTTTTTAATTCCAGCCTTATGACTGACTACGTGGATAAAATAACCAAATGCTGCATAAAAAAAATAATAAAGTTCTGAAAGCTGCAACCTTCTACTTGATTATGATTTATTACAATTGCTTTTAAATGCTACAATCTGACTGCAAAACTACATTAAAATCCACTTTGTGGAGGATGTACTATATAAGTAAGAAAAACATGTATGTAGGACCAACCTGTCCAACATCTTGTCCAACTATGTTGCCTGTAAAATCTCTTAAGATGGCAAAAGGACATCCTTGAAACATCAAAAGAAAGTATTTCCCATATGTTTCCAGGACCTTAAAGATCAACATTCATAGCAAGCCTTTTCCCATGCATACAAGTTAGGAATCTCTGTGCTAAGAAAAAATGGGTCTTTTCTAGACCACATTTCTTTGAGGTTTACAGTGTGAAGTCTGAGAGTGAAATAAAAATGTGTGCAACCTGTGGTCTCAAAATCCATAGTACAAGATCTGTTCTCATTTTAAGAATGGTTTTTGTCTGAATGTTTGTTAGCACTTAAGATTTCATTCATCTTTGTGAATTATTAACGCTGCCTTTGAACATGAGTATGTGTTTTCAAATACTAAACTAGCTTCACAATGGAAAAGATTTTCAAAGGGCCCATTGTACACCTGTAACACTATTTTGTGCTTCTAGACCAATGACAATTTGGGGGTGTTAGCATGACCAGTAGCGGAAGGGCTGCTTTTAGGACTTGATCCTGCTTTGATCAGCTTGGTAGGAATTTTTCCATTGATTTGGATGATGTCAAGGTCAAAGCTGTACGTGAGAAATGTCTTCTGTGTTACTGTTATTTTCCATGGTGCAATGGTTAAGGTTATTTTTCCCCAAGTAAACTTCCACAGATTAACCTGGATAATTTAAACATTTGGGAGGAAAACATTTTAGAAAAAGTCCTGGCTGGAATCCTTGTTTGCCACAGTTGGGATAGCTCTGTGTAATCATTCAAAATTAGCCTAGAGTGAATAAAAAGGGCTGCCAGACCACAGCAGTTAGGACAGGCATAACAAAGGATGCGAGTTTTGAACCATGAAATAGCACATCCTGTGTGCTGACAGCAGGAGTCTGTTCAGGCAAGAGCATCAGTCTCCTGGGATTTTTTAAATTTTTAAACAAACTTACTGGGGAGCAAAACACACCCTTCTTTTATTTCTAGAAATGTAAATGAGAAATTAATTGTAAATCATGTTCTATTTGTCTTAGAACTTGTTTTGAAAGCAAGGGCATATGAAAGTTAAAAGTTTGCTACTGTAGTGCTGCTGCTTCACTAAAGAATTAACCAGAGCTGGAACTGGGAATTTGCCAGAACTTGTTGCTTTTGGTTCATTTCCAGTCAAGCCCTTAAGAAAGTCACCACATGTTATTGCTGTTAATACCTTTGTGATCAAACACCAGGGTCTGCAGAAAATATCTGTTTAAAAAAAAAAAAAAAAAGAATGATTGCAGCAAAATGTTTCAAGAGAAGTGCCACAGTTTTTCATAAAGCTGTGGATGATGACATTTTTTATGAAATATAGTCAGCCAAATGTAAATTCTGTGCATTGAAGGAGGCCATGTTATATTCCGGTTCTAATCCCAGCTCAGGAACCATCTGTCAACCAGGAGAGAGAAGCTGTTCAGATGAGAGCAGTTGCAGCCTTCTCGTATTTTAAGGTTCAGAGACCCAGGCTTATAGTCACATCTTGTTCCACACAGGCAGGTTTGTTTTCATACATGATACTCATAGGTCGTGGAGTAAAAACAGCTAAAACTGGTAGAATTGTTGATTTCTTCATATCACCCTTGTTGTAGAACCAGCTCCTTACTGTAAATGCAGACAGGTTTGATAGAACAGGTAGGGGTCAGGCAATTAGGTGAGAAAACTGCAGCGGTGAGGAAATAACCTGGGCATTGCCCATTCACCTAAAAGAACATTTCAATGGCTTGGTCCTGTTTCCTGGACTGCTGGTGTTAACATTGTGGTCAGCCTCTGGTGCTCATAGCTCTGATGCTGTGCTCTCAAAGCTTACTAGAAGACCTGCAATTTGATTCATTTGCTGAAGGACAAATGCCTCTGTGAAAATAAAAGCTTTCTCTCATTGCGTTGGTCATTTTGGATAAACTTACAGCAGCATTTCCTCATCACCTGTAGCCTTAAGGATAAAGTTCTCATTGATGTCAGATTACCAAGAGAAGCAGAAAGGCTTCAGAAACCACAGTTCATTTCACTGGAGGCAGGGGAAAAGGCTTCAGCCAAGTTCACTGAACTGCCTGTCATGTCCTCAGCAGCTCTGCCTACCTATGCATGCACAGCAGCAGCTTCTGTGACCAGGGGAAGAAGAGACTGGGAAATCCATCCAGCAGAAAAATAACCCAGTAAAACAAATACTTAGCTGAATTACAAGTCAGTTCTGCATTGAGCTAAATGATTGGGATGTACCAGCACAGCAGGGCTGAGAGGTATGTGGAAGGAATCATCTTGGGAAAAAAAAAATAATAAAATAAAATCTCGATTCAAGTATTTTTCAAGCACTGGTTTTAGAAAAAATCTATTTGTCTTTTGACAGAGGTTTACATCAGACATTGTCAGGGGATTTACCATAACTGTAGGACAAACAAAAAGATTTTTGCTCACACAGTTTTGAGTGAAGAATGTAGTCCCTTGCTACAGCAAATATTTACTTCAGCAAATTCTCTAGAAAGAAAAAAAATCCCAAAAGGAGTTTGGCTTCTGTTGAGTCACATTTTTTTAATATCTTTCTCTGTCTTTTTAAAATAAAAAATTACTAAAAAGCAGGCATTATTTTTTCTCTTGGATGGTTAGGCTGCAGTACAAACAGAAGGCTCTATGCCTGTACTGCTGGAATGCCCATCAGCACTGCTGATACTGAGGGAGAGTGAAGCCGTGAAGCTTGCAGTTTCTTCCCAGAAAATTATGTCCTATGCAGACGTAATTGCTAATGAACTTTTTGTTTGTTTAACTTTACCAATAAAGTTATTTTAATAGGAAATACATGCTAAGGCTGCAAAGATGATGGCTGCTGAGTGATGCAAAGCATCTAGAGAAAAGTGGAGAAAACCAAAAGTAGCTGAATAATGTAAATGGGGTAGGCATTGAAATAACCAGTGATAATTTTAAAAAGTGATGGCTCAGAGAGGCTGTAGGCATTGAAGACAAACTTTGATGAAATACAGTGAAGCTAATTAAAAAAGTAAGCATGGCTTGGCACTGAGAAAGAAACAGGAAAAGTTCCAGTCAATGTAATTGGAAGGAACTAAACATTTTGAAAGAGATACCAGACTGATCAAACTCGTTCAATTTTTTTTAATACAGAAAATTCTCACACACAAAAGCAGTGTCTAGTGGCTTGTGCAAATATGCAGTATTTCTGAGGATGTTCATTGCTTTTCCAGATGTGTGTGTAATCCTTTGTGGTTTGGCTGCGAACCGAGAGACTAAGAGAAAGCACAGTGTGTATCAGGGATGTGGGAAAGTTTGTGCACCCTTTGCAAACTTCCCTGTAAACCATATTTGACTTCCAGTTACATACCATTTTATGAGAATCAAAGAATCAAGATGGTTTTCTTTTCTCATGCGATTTCAGTTCAGTTCTTAGGAAGTGTAAACACCTTCTTGTCACTGAGGGACATCATATGCTTCAGCATGTTTACCATTAAAAAGCCTAGTTATTCTGCTGCTTAGGAAAAGATGGAATATATGGCATGGGAGCTGTTTGCAGGAATCAGTGAGACTTGATATGCTGCAGGCTGATCTGAAGTTTTCAGAGAATGATTAAGGAGGAGGACCAGAAGTATTTTTTTGGAGTATGAAAAAAAGAATTGTAGGGGACTGTGTGCACACAAACAATTTCTGCTTGATTTTTTTATAAAAGCACTATTTCTTAACATAACGAATAAATTATTGCAATTGATTATTCATGAAAAATAATACAGTGCTTTTTATTGTTATATATTTGAGAAAACTCTTGCAGCCAGTTTTGCTCTGTTTAATAATGTCTATTCTTTTATTCCATTTGGGAAGCTCCCACAGAGTAAATAAATAAATAAATAAGTAAACTTAATGTGGTTTTTATTATTATTAATGTTTTCCATGTCATTTAATAGCAAGTTTTATATAGTCCTTTTATATCTATCCCATAAGATGTTCACTTTCATCTAAAGGCTATATAGCCTTGTGAAACTTCTGAAACTTGAGAACTTGGGAAAGTTGTTTAGCTTGTTTTTAGCTCATTATGCCTATTCATAGTTTGGGTATAAAAAGGCATATGTCATGTAGATGGTATGAGAGCTCATTAATTACTAAAAAATGTCAGCATATTTTAAATATAAAACCAATGTAGTATATTTTTTGGTCAGTGGTCAGAATATGATGAGCATGATTAAAGGAAGTAGAAGAGGAAGAAGAACATAAAGGATTCCAGACTTCCACTGATAAGTGGGCAGATGGTCAAAGACTGATGATTACTAACTGGAGGGTTAAATGACAAGTAACTTCATTTAGGTCAATAGAATAATATCACATGAGATTGGAATCAGGCCTTATCAACAGTACCATTTGTCATCTAGCACTTTTAACATGAAACAGAATACTTAATCCTCAGGCCTCTCTTCCCATTGAGTAACATAGAAAATGTTTCTGTGTTTGTATGGATGGATATTTCCAGTACAACTGTAAATACGTGAATTGTTGTACAGGCATTATTAGTTTGTATTATTTCTTTTTAAAAAGAAAATATGCTAGCTTTAGAAAATCAGAAGCTAAATGCCAAAGAATTTTGTTCTAATGATGCATGAAATATGGTGGTAGAGATGGAAGATTTTGTTGTAAAAGGGGATACAGAATTTTAGATAGTAGGTTTAGAATCTAATTTTTAAAGGTTTATAAATGTGATGATTGTTAGAAGTTTTGAGCCATTAGAATATTTGCTCTTATGCAATATGTTTCAACCATATCTCAAGACAAGTTTTTGTCCTTCTCTGGTAGGAGCCCTTCATTACCACAGTACTAGTAAGTAACTTTTCCCCATGGTTGTCTGTTATTTTTCTATTAGAGAAATAATTAGGGTACATTGGTGAGTTGATGATTGTCTTAATTCATATGACATATACCTAGTTTTTTATTAAAAAAAAAATCACCTGTCTTTTTGAAAAAATTTCTAATCTTGGTTTATTAGATATTTACCTTTTTAAACTACAAATTCTATATTTAATTAGTTCAGTAGTTTCTTTGTGAGGCTCTGTGCTGAAGAATCATATTTATTTTCTCCCACATAATTATTATTTTCAGAGCACAAATGATCATAAGAGAATGGTGTTGCACTTTAATTATCCTGAGGTATGGGTCAGATGTATTTCTAATTTTCTACAAGTAATTTCTTAAAGGTATAACCTATGGACTTACCTTATTTAAAGATTATTACCAAACAATATGTAATTGATTTATAGATCTGGTGCTTCTCCCTCAACCAAAAATATTTTGTTATATTTTCTTTTTAGGAAGGAGGCACAGCTAGATGAGGAAGGACAGTTTCTTGTCAGAATAATATATGATGATTCCAAAACCTATGACCTGGTTGCAGCTGCAAGCAAGGTCCTTAGTAAGTAATATGGAAATCTTCTTTGCCCACTTATCACATGTATGATTAAAAAAAAAAATCCATGTAGCAGAGAGACACAGGATTTAACAAAGAAATAGAAACATGGTAATGGTCAGAGAGAAAACTAAGAAATCTCAGAAGAAAGGATTTGATCTCTGCAGCTTTGATCTCTCTGCTGAACAAGCATGCCCAGTTACAGAAGTGTTTATGGCATGTCATATTTCATATCTACCCTTAACTGGGGTAGCATTTGAGCATTTCAATCATTCCAACACTGGTCTGTAGTTTAAAAGGCAGAATTATGCCCATCATCTGTATTTTATCTGCAGACCCAAATGCAGTATGATTTTGTTCTGAAAGAGTAATTAGCCAAGAACTCAAAAGACAACAATGACTAGTAGTCATGTTGAATTAGAACAGCTGATGTGGTTTCACACTATTGTAACCCAGAAGTAACTCCCCTGAGATGAACATTGATGATTGTTTGCAAACAGTGTTTCCTTATCTGTATCAAAATCTAAAACACTACAGATACACAGAATGCACAATGCCCCCAAACCACAAAGGTAATCAGTAAATTGTACTGAGATTCCCGTATTGAATACACATTACTGGGTATGTGGACCCTGAATCATGTTGTCCCCATATTCTTGGCCTGCTGGATCTGGGTAGAGTTTAGGTACTGTCTTTCTTATTTATAAATATGAGACTAGTAAGCAAAGTGCATGAAATGCAATTTGAACTAAGTCACATTTTCTTGTTTTAACTAGATCTAAATGCTGGGGAAATTCTTCAAATGTTTGGGAAGATGTTTTTTGTGTTTTGTCAAGAATCTGGTTATGATACAATTCTACGTGTCCTGGGCTCAAATGTCAGAGAATTTTTACAGGTAAGATTTTTACACCTAATTATTTCAAATACATTGGACCAGACAGAAGTATGATCTAGCCAACAGGTTAGAATAGGATTTGGAGATAAAATGGCATAATCTGGTATTATCTTCCAGGTACTTGTGGAGAGGTGTATGAAAAATGTCTTTGGTGGTATTTGTGTTCTATAGATCTTTTCACTACTCAGAAGTTCTGGCATTGCTGTTGTGTTTCCCTCTTGGTTAATATATTCTTCAGTTACCTGATACTTCAGTCCTATTTCAGTACCTGATTTCAGAGTACTATTTTTCTCTTTAAACAATCATCTTTGTCTGTTTAATTACATGGAAAGGGAATGAGAAGGCAGGTAAGCTGGATTTGCAGAGGCATTCATAAATCTGAAATTTATTTTGAAACTGTAAAGAAAAGTTTTGAACAGTTTTCTAGGTAACCAAAGTACGGAGTACAAGAGACATGAAAACCCCGCACCAAATTGTCTATGCATGTTAATTAAAAGGGCTTTACGTTGTTTATATTAACAGAGAACATGGTCTTCACATTTGCAGGATATTTTGTATCCCAACTGCTCTTTGACTGATTACAGATACTTGTTATTTCTAATTGTACACTATGTACAGAGTGGGGCTCATACACAGCTCATCTTTAAGACAGAAGATTTTATTTTCTCCATGAACTGAGGGTGGGATAGAGAAGCAGTGTTTAAGTCAATTTTTGTGCTTTTGTAACTTGATAGAACAGTTTGATATTGTACTGTAAAACAAAGCAAACTGAATGTAGTTTTTCAATAGCACGGAAGAAGTGTAATGACTTCTCTAAAGTTTTATTTCCAAGTGAGGAAAAAAGGGGCTTCCCTTTCTTGTTGCCTCAACATTGTTCATTTCAAAAACAGTTTGAATTTACGGTCTGTGATATATATTACTCTTGTGGAGACCTGCATGCTGTACTGAGTTTAAAAACACTGAACTGATTAAGGTTTCACAGGAGATTGTCCAGTAGTTGTGTCAAACCTTTATCAGTTTTCACTAGAAATTTAGCAGTTTGTCATCTTTGCCCTTAAAAATCTCTCCAGTAGTAATAAGTGAAAAGAGCAGAAAGCACGTTTTGCTGAATTACTGGAATATTTACTTGTATCCCTCAGTACCTGCCCTACAATCTGGATTATTGCAGAGCATCCTAAATTTATTCAACCCAGAATTCTTTTACAAATCCCATGGACTGTAATTGCTGGGCAGACAGACAGGTTATGTGTTTGTTCCCACTGATGCCTACCAAGTGTGTGGTCTGTGTACCATTGTCTGTCAGTGGGAAAGGATAACCTTTATATTTTATAGCCTCATTCACAGGCTTCCCTCAAAGCAAGCGTTCAGATCAATGTAATTTTTAAAGATGTACTGAAGCTGTGATTAGAGTTGAGAAAGGAGAGGATGAAAAAAAAAAAAAAAAAGATGAAAAAGATGTAGCTGGTAGCTCCATCACTTTGGGTACACACTGGTGGGCTAGTCCTCTCATCTTTTTCTCATCCCCTTTTCCATTATACTTCTCTTTCCATTCCTTACTGTGAGTAATGGAGGACACATTTGTAGTACACACCGAACCTCTGTAATGTGAACAGCATACATTTATATTCTTCTAATGACAGTGTTTTAGGCTTTTCTGTTTGCATTTCAATGCTAAAAGATGACATTAGCTATTATGTACTTCTGTAAATTCTATCAAGACAAATATATTAATAGCTGTCCCAGCAATGTACTTTTTAGCTTTTAATTATGATGGAAAATCAACATTATCTGTGATTTATTGTTTTTGCAGCTTCCAGCAGTCAGATTAGGTCAGGAAGCTCATTTATATGCTTACAAAAATAGGTTTGATTAGACTTGATGTGCCGAGATTTTGTCAGATTCTTAAAATAAATAAAACAGTTCCAAAAGGTGCTTCTTGAGTCCTGTACTGAGCCCAGGAATATGTGAAATAATAGAGGGCTGCTGGTTTTTTAAGCGTGTGAAAATAAATCTCATATTTATATTCTATTTCCCTTGACATCTCTGAGAGAATTCAGTTTATTCGTAGATGAAACACAGATACTTCAGGCTTCAAGAAAGAGGAAGAAGACAGCACAACCAAATCTAATATTTATACTTCCTATGAAAAACACAGGACTGGAAAAATTGCAAATCATATTGAAAGAAGACACTGTGCCAAAGAGACGTAGCGTGAAAAGAGATACCTCCTAAGAAACCCAAAGTGTGCTTTTGTTATGTTCAGTAGCTTTCTGCTGAAAGAAAATGAAACACTGGAGTAGTGGTTTTAGTTCTGACTCATTTAGGTTATCATTTACTTGGCTATTTAATTGTTCATAATTGCAGTGCAATAAATTTAACGGGACTAATTGCTGTTTTAAAACACTTTCCAGATGCTCTGTACAGCACAGAGCTGAACAGCATATCTTTGTATTTCAGGTGCCAGTCATAACTTTGCTGTTTTCAGACAGGCCAGGACCTGCCTTAGTGTTGCTGGTCCATGTTCATTCCTGCTTGGAGATCCCTGTGTGTTTCACCATGGAGATGATCACTGCTCTCTGCAGCTCTAGAATTAGTGTCTCTGGTCACAGCACAAGCTCTGGCATAAATTTGGGAGCCAAGATTTCAGGGAGAGTACTTAACCTGTTATTTATGTGTACCTGACCACTCCTCTGGCCCACAGCAGGTGAACAAACTAGAAAAAAGACAAATTTGTTCTTCTAGAAGCTGCAATGTCAATTTAAAATGGTTCAAACAGAAGAAAGGAGTAGTTGTTAGAGGTGACAATGATAAGATGTCTAAATGACAGGATCTGGGAGCAATTTCAGCTCCTGGGTCTTGATGCATGTCTCTACTGCTTCTTGACTCTGTTGGAGCAAAGATCTGGATGCAGTAAGCTCTTTGCTCAGCCCATAATCTGCATGCACAGGGAGAAAACACACTGGGGACTCAAAAGCAGCTGTAGCGCATTCTGGGCAAGTCCTCCACTCCAGCTGTTTAGACAGTCGAGACTAAAGGGCAAATCATGTGGATTCACCTGTGCTGTTGCTTGGACAAAGTCAGTAATGAGGTATTAAGGAGGCAAAGTGGTCTTTCACAATTAGGCCACTGCCATTTGTTAGCAACACTTGTGCCAGACTTAAATGTTAATCATTAGACAACCATATTATAAACATTCTCTGCTTTACTCCTTTTGAGATTCTTCAGGTGTTGATGACTGTAAAACTGGATAGTGCACCCTCTGTTTCCGTATAAGAATCTTTTTTTCTAAAAGGTCAGTATATCCCAGCTGTTTCTGAGGCATGTGTACTGAAAGAACAGTTCTGCACACAATTAAGGAGATTCAGGAGCACTCCCTTGAAGTCAGCTCTCTCATGTTTTCATCCATGCTCTTTCAAAGCAGTCTCTTCCAATTTCGTTATCTTGAACTCTATGAAGATCTTAACAGCATTTGCCTTCAAGCCTGTTGCAGCTTTTTGCAATTGAATGCCCACTAACAGCTGGAATGAATTGACTCCCAGACTGTTGCCTCTTCCAGTTTTAATTTGGAGGTGTTGATATAGCAACAAAAACATGAATTTGAAACAAATTAAAAAACTGAAGGAGGAAGTTCCAGGCTGAGTGCCTGTTATGGAATTCATTTCTAAGAACCTCGTTTCCTCTGGAGGCCTCCCAAGAGAAGAGGCAGATGCTTGAGCGCCTCACAGCTCACATGAAATCAAGTTCAGTATGCTTCCACAAATTTAGTGATTGACAGATGGTCATGAAAGGTAGAGAATGGCCCAGCCCGCACATTGAAAGTATTTTCACCTCACTTCTCCTTGTGCAAAACAACGTGCAAAACCTGATGATAGCATTTGTTTGCGGTGTGGGGGAACTACATTTTAAATATACGGTAATGTTCTGGACTTAGGATGTAAAAACACTGCATACATTTTACAACAGGTAAATGTGGGTAGCAACATTAATCAGCACTCCAGATTGCTCTTTCTGTATTAAACATTATACAGTAAACAGCAAGCTGGAGCCATGATAATTGCTTCCTAATCAAAGTCAGAGCTAGCACTGTATTCTTAGTGTGATTTTGATCTTGTTGTTCTCTTTTTTATTATCTCATTAGATACGCCTATCAATTTCTCATTTTAACTTTCCTGCCCAGATTTGCAATTTGTCTTGTGAAAATTTAAAGTTAAATACATAAGATGTCCAGGATATCAGCTAAAATATAAAAGACCTTTTCTCTTTCTTGAATACCATTTTCTGAAACTTTTTTGTAGTAGCTATGATATGTTCTATGTGTTCTGTGTTGTTGGTTTTTTTTTTTTTTGAAGTTTGAGACTTTGTCAGGCCCTGTAAGCTTGGGTTGACTGTTATGGTGATAGAGCTAGTCTGTTGTTTCATTGACAATATGGAGAAAGATTCATGCTTGTTCAGACACACTTATTTGTATTTGACACCTAAATCTGAAGGGGAGATTATAGGGACAAGAATATGGAAAGGATGCAAATGGATGAGCTACAGGTTTGAGAAACACATGCAAGGTCTTTAATCACCAAATGTTTTGAAATACAGCATAACTGAGCATAAATTCTTAACCTAGAGTAATTTTTATAGTGCTAGTTTTGATGTCATTCATGTCTAAACATTTCCACAGTAGATGGAAAGAACTTTGCAAGCTACCTGAAAAGCCTGCTGAGGGCCATTTTAGAAATAGTAAAGCAAATGTGCAGGAAGTGTGACCAGGAGGAGAAAGGGAATCATGGAACAGATTAGACAAGATATGTACTTACATTCGTTAAAACTAATAAGTGAATGCCTTATAATTATGTTTTTAATTTCTTCTTCTAGAACCTGGATGCCCTGCATGACCATCTTGCTACTATTTACCCAGGTATGCGAGCCCCTTCCTTCAGATGCACTGATGCAGAGAAGGGGAAAGGACTCATTCTGCATTACTATTCTGAAAGAGAAGGTCTACAGGATATTGTCATTGGAATCATCAAAACAGTAGCTCAGCAGATCCATGGCACGGAAATAGATATGAAGGTAATGTGTGAAGGGTTGTACACATTGAATGTTTATGTCATTAGGACGCAATCAAGACAAGTGAAGTGATGGCAAACAATCGTTGTTGCTGTCCTCTGTTAGACTGTGGCTTTAGTATTGATTCAGGAAGAGCCACTGTCATTTGGGTTGCTTTAAACACATGCTGAAAAGGCCAGCATTTAATCTGCAAGCAGACCTACTCAAGAACAGTTCAGAACAAATTCTCATTGTTCAAAGAAGAAGATGATGTACAGAAACTTGCTACTGGGTTATTAGGGGTTCTCTTTCTACTTTCCTAAATTCTTTATCTATATGTAAACTGTGAGGCTGATGTGCATTGGTGATACCTGGCTGGAGAGCAGAGTCTTCCTCTTGGCATTCATGCCAGGTGCTTAGCAGAACCAAGATATGTTTGTGTGTCTGGGTTTGTGGGTTCCATTGAATGGGAATGTGACTGGATATGCACCTGCAGCCCCAGAAGAGGAAAAATTTTCCTTAGTCATACAGTTTACATAATATTATGTGTGCTAAGTCACTCGTGAAATGGAAGAAGAAACTTCTGATTTGAGTCTGTACGGAGTAACAGAGAAAAATTAACTGATCAGTCTAACAGTGTAAGATCGGGGTTTGATCTAACATGCAGTTAGCCTCAGATACATCAGGGGGAAAATGACAATATAAAAACTTGTTGGTGTTAGCAATACTGCAGTTCATATCAAATATTTTACATCAAGTACAGAAGAATCTAAGCAGGTACAGCATGCTTTTTTCTTTTATTTTTTTTTAATTGTTCCCTAACCACACTACCTTTCTAGCACAGTTTCACTACTCTAGCTGAAGTAATACTTTATTTTAGCATTAATTTGGCTAAAGTCTAAAAGCAAAAACTTCACTTTAACATTTATTTAGTCATTGCTATAAAATATGATTGATTGTTTGCTTGCTTTCATAAGAGATTTAAAAATGACCCAATGACAGAGGTAATTACTGCTCCTATATTGGAGTATTTGCTTATAACAGGCTTCCTGTTATAAGCTATCTCAAGTTTATAATGAATGGCTTTTTCCATATTGCAATGGAAATACGTGATGTCCTTTGTTTAAATTCTTGATTGGTAGAAATCCATATTTAAAACTTCTACAGCAAGTGTTAGCAGTCAGGTAGGTAAGGATGCAACAGAATCAAAACAGTCCTCTTCTTTTGTCCCTGTTTATTCAGTGTTAAGACAGGCTAGGAGGACCCTGTTGGAAAGCTGGCTGCAAGAATGCTGAAGCTGTTGCTCGACAAGCATTTCTTTTGGTGGTGCAGGCAACTTACACAGTCTCCCCTTCTCTT
Organism: Aythya marila; assembly: GCF_965140915.1. NCBI lineage: Eukaryota > Metazoa > Chordata > Aves > Anseriformes > Anatidae > Aythya > Aythya marila. The sequence continues at coordinate 30,933,541 of NC_139045.1, read as the reverse complement.
CCTACTCGAGCTTGTCCTAGAACAGCTTTTTCTGATGTGTCTCTCCAGCTGTTGTGAAGCTATAAAATAAACTAGATGGAGGAAGTGAACTAGGTTCAAAATAACATTTGTTTTTCTGGGTTATTTTTACCCATATCTGTTCAGTTATGTTGCTTGGTGTTCTATCACAGAGAGTTCTGCCAGCATAGTGAAAGGGTTATGTATAGACAAAAGTGATCACTGGGAAAGAGGAGAAATCCAGGTTGTGCAAAGCAGCTACCAGAACAAAAGTCTGACAAATTGTGCCCTCAGTCTGAATGTTACTTTACTGAGAAGATTGTATTGGACAGTACCAATATCTGTATATGACTTCTCACGAGTAATAAATGTCCTAAAGAAGTTTAAATAGTGTTTCTAAATTTTAATTTTCATTTTTATTTGTTTTTGTTAGGCTTTTCTGGATATCTTATTGTTGTGCTGTAATTAAATAGAATTTTGACAATATTGGTCAAATCCATTGTAAGTGAACACAAAGTTTCATTTAAATCCAAACTGTTTTTCCAGACTCTCTGATCCAAAGGCATATAGGCCCATAAAAATTGGTATTACCTCTTAACTGAAAAAGTGCACATTCTCTCTCATTTTGTTACATCAGATACCCTGATTTTTCTCATTGCTGTTAAAAAAATATGTCCCTGTTAGTATATTATCTCAGCCCTGAACTTCTCATCTTTGCTAGTTAATAAAGCCTAGCTTTTGACACCTTTAGTGACACCAAATAGTGCTTTACTCCACGGGTAATCACAAACTTCAGTGGTACCTAAGCAAGGAATAAACAGGTACTATGTTTCTGCAGGGTGACAGTGCCAAAATTTGCAATTAATCCACACAGACAATAGAAGTCTCTCCCTATTACACCATGGGTCAACTATTAATCATTGATGTTATAGAATGAGGATTTTAAACTAAAGTTTGTCATAGTGGTACCTGGCTAGTTTTACACCATTCTAAAAGTGGGAGCAGGAGAAAAAATTAAACCATTTTATTTCATCTCAATTCCTTGCTCCATAATTTAGTAATTACGTGTTTCTGACTGTTAGTAATGCATTGTTTAAATAGCACAGCACAGAGGAACAATGCAGTTGCTTTTTATCCCCTCAGTTTTTATAGACCAAGCAGTACCACCTTTTCTGTAAATTATTTCAGTTTGGACTTTAGCTAGATTTTTGCATGAAGAAGAATGTGTTTTGGCATTTATTTATTTATTTTGAACTGATAAGGTCCTTAGTACTCAGCGCTAAGTTTCTGATTTTGTTATGGGAGTTACCTTCCTACTTGAAAGAACAGAGCTGAGATTCCCGAGTTATCCTTCCAAATCTCTTTATTCAAACATTTATATTACAATCCAACATAGGACTGTTTTAGTAAGATCTATAGTTCTCTTTATATTAGTATGAAGTCCATATCTGCAACATGATGTTTAATACTTTGTTATCCACTTTTATCCTCCAACTGTTTAGAACAAATGCTCACATAAATCTTCTTAAGATAGTGCAGACTTCTAAGTTTACATTTACATTAAATTTTGCTTGAAGTTGTCTTTCATATTACAGTTTCTGAGAAGTTGGCAGAATATCTTAATTGTTTACAATTTATTTTTTTTATTTAATTAAGTGTTTAGATTTTGTTTCATGCATTGCACAGAATCACAAAATGGGTGAGGTTGGAAGAGACCTCTGGATTTCATCTTGTCCAACTCCTGCTCAAGCAGGACCACCTAGAGCAGGGTGCCCAGGACCACATCCAGGTGGCTTTTGAAGATCTCCAAGGAGGAGACTCCACCATCTCTCTGGGCAGCCTGTGCCAGTGCTCAGTCACATATATATGTATGTTCTTGTGTTATACAGTCGGGCTTTTCCCAGAACAGTGTCTGTCAGGAAAAATGCCTTTTAACGCCTGAGACGTGTGTGATGAAGGCAAGGAAAAAAGAAAGGTCTGAGTTTGTCTCTCTTAAACTCTGTTAGCACTGAAAGGGATTTATTTTTTTTTAATTTGAACTCACAATTCCAGCTGAATAGTTACGGAAAGCCTTGGTTGACATTAATCAACTGATTAGTTCAAATCCAATTTGCCTTATCTTCCCTGATATTGTAATCCATTTTAGCTAAATAGAATTAAGAACTTTTTTTTTTTTTTTCAGCAAATACTGTCCTAAGAATTGTTCCTGACTTTGAGAACACACTAAAAATATTTAACTTCTGCCAGTCTCAGTATGAGAACTAAAAATCGTCACACTGCTGGTTACTAGCTTTGGCGTAAGCTCTCTGTAAGCAGCCTTCTGGCTGTGCCTTCTCTTGCTTTGCTTGTCAGAGGTTGTTTGTATATAAATGAAGGTGACCTATAAAGGTGAAGTCAGGACACGGATTCTCTCAGGGCTACAAATGGTACAGGACAATGAAGAGTGTTGTAAAATCCTACAAAGCCAAAAAAAAAATAAAAATAAAAATTGGGAAAACAGCCTGCTGCAGTTCTGTTATTATCTGAGATTGGATTATAAAAATCTCTTTCAGACTGTCAGGGAAGACGGTTTACAGTATCAAATGAAAAAGTGCCGGAGAAGATCTTTGACAAGATCACAGGAGGGCCAACTGTACCCTGGGGTGCATCAGGCACGACATGGCTAGCCGGTTGAGGGAAGGGATTGTCCTGCTCTGCTCTGCGCTGGTGCAGCCTCACCTTGAGCACAGTGTGCAGTTTTGGGCACCACAGTATAAAAAGGACATAAAGCTATTACAGAGCATCCAAAGGAGGGCAACAAAGATGATGAAGTATCTAGAGAGCAAAACATATGAGGAGCAGCTGAGGTGACACTGCTTGTTCAGCCCAGTGCAGTTCCCTTCAGTTTTAGCCTTGGGTGTGCAAAGGTAACGATGGTACCACTTGGAACCACCCTGGAAGAGCTGCAGTGAAATTTGTCAAGTAGCATTGCACGGTCAGTTTTGATCAAAAGAGATAAAGAATGTAATCCTGTATTCAGTTTTAAATGACAAAAAAATGGCTATATATTCGTCTTCACAATGCAAAGGAAAAAGATCCTTGTCTAAGGACATTCTTGTTTGTCACTGATGCTGAGATCTGAGTATATCTCAGGCACCCACTCGTATGTATAGAACTGAGTCTTGTCTTGCAGTTACATTAGAGAAAGCTAAATATATTAATAAGCATGTGTTTGTTATACATGCTGTATCACATTGATACTGTTTGATTTAATACCTTGTGTGAAGCTCACCAAATATATTAAACCATAGAGGCATGTTTAAAATAATTGTTCCCTAAATTGTCCCTCCCTGAAATATTGGTCTGAGTTTTCACTTGGCTAAGCAAGAGCAAATGTTGAAAATACATTTTCTGAAAAGCACAGGTGGGTAACCAGTTAGATGTTATATATTCTCTTTGAAACCAAGAGAGTGATTTTCCCTTCAATTTTTAACTGCAGTTACTATGGTGATTGAGCTCTTAGACGTGGTGAGCTGATGTCACTTCAGCTAAGACCACAGAGGGAGGCAAAAGAATTAGACTTAATTCCTGGCTTTGTCACTTCTGTCACTGAACTTTCATTTGTCAAGCATTTAATTGAGGCTTCCTCAACAATATTAAAATTATGTTGAAATTCTGTGGCTTGCAATCTTTGCTTGCAGAATGAGACAATAGAAGAGTTCTATCCTAGTTAAGCTTACTTCAGGTAGAAGTTGTTGCTAGAAGCTGTTGCTAGAGCAGGTCTTTATGCCAAGTAGGTATCTGGCCAGTTAGGTTGGACCCATATGTACAAGGGTGAAAGGACAGACTTTAACGTATTATGTTAATTGCCGGAAGTGCTGATTTTAATTTTTCTGACAAGTAAAAGCTCAAGGCATTGTAGAAAAAATGACTAGAATTTAGTTACTGTGAATGTCACTGTAATTCAAGAATGCACTTGGAGAATGTGGTCTCTCTAAGCAGACAGCCCATGTTATTCTGTGTTACCTTCATTACTTTCTTAGGATGGATTTCATCTTCTAGGACAAGAAATATATATATGTATATATATATACAATGATATATAAATATATATCATTTTGAAGATTGATTTTTTTCACTATCTCTAATGCCACAGAAAAAGGGAAGTTGTAAGTTGTTTGAGGTGGGTGAGATCACAAGACAGGAAGATGAGCTAGTGCATAAATTAAATGAGCAGGAAAGACATCATGAAATTATATATCCAATAGGGAGTTATTTGAGGATGATTCAGTAGCTTTCTTAGCCTGTAGAGGAATATGATTGTAGCTTCTGTTAATAAGGGTCTGTGCATGGAAGACCAGAACCAAATTCAATAGATCTGCTGTGTCCACAGCATATCAGGCTTACCACTAGTGTGCAGCTGGTGCTCTGGCTGTTTTGTAGGTCTGACACATTTCCATGTGTTTTGCCTATAGTGCATCTGCTGCACTATCATGATGCGCTAGTACAGCCAGCATTTCTAGATGCCCTGGAGTCTAGTCAAAAATAGTGTTGCAAATGAAGTTGAAAATGCTGGGGAAATTTGCAGCTTTGTACTGTTACTGACATAGTTCTTATCTATAAAGATAAGTAAGATAGCACAATGTGCATGATGACTGACTTCATCACCGTGAAAGTCTGTAATAACTGCAGAGGATCATACCTCAAACAAACCTAAACATATTTTGAAGCAAGTAGCAGGTCTAGTTTAATGCTGTTCTTTTTTAACTAACACTTGAGTTTTGTTTATTGATGCATCATTCATTCTAATAAAAAATGGGAAGCTATGAAAAACCCTTACAGTGCTGCATGGTAGCAGGACAAAACATGTAAGTACAGGTGTCGCATGGTGACAGAGTATGCAGTGACTAAGATGGTCATTAGGTGGTAATACTAATATCTCTGAATATCATCTGCTGTTACTGTGAACATTTCCTTAAAAATATTCAATCTTTAAAGATGAATTTTATGACTGCTTTGGTGAATGAAGAAACTTTTTATAGTCAAATAGGAGATCTAGGAGCACCACCTTCTTAAATTTAGCATCATTTAGAAATAAAATACTATTATGTTGTTTTATGCTGCTGCGTGCAAATAGGAACAAATAAAGTATCATCACACCCCAAACCACCAGCTAACACAGCTAACAGTTGTGGAGGGAAAATGTTTAATAGTCTAAACATCACTGTTTGCACAATCTATGTTTTGTTTTCTTATTTTAACCGTTAGTCTCTGTGGCTAGATGTGTAAAGGGCAAAATCAGGATGCATTAGAGATTTTAAGAAGCCTTTTTTTGTTTCAGTGGCTGTTAAGATCAGGCTCTGTGAAAACAGAACCAAGAGCAACATGTTCCAAAAAGTTGCTGCTAAACAATACTGTGTAAATAGAGTTGTTCTGTTCCAGTCATTAAATCTAATTAGGCTTGAGAAGAGGTGAATTTGGCCTCTCAGGGTATATTATGTTATTCTATTAATTATTAGCTTTAATTATACTATAACATATGACTCTCCCTGCAAACAAAATAATCCCTATTAATTTTGTCTTCTTCACTAACTTTCAGTAAAATTTCTAAAGAGAAATGCTTATTCAAGACATTTGAGATTTCACTGATGCAGAATAACCAGAGTCATCTATGATTTCATTTAATATGGAATACAACTCTGAGAATCACACAGAATCACAGAATTTCTAGGTTGGAAGAGACCTCAAGATCATCGAGTAGAAGATTGTAATTGCTTTTTGTTTTATCTGTTGTGTGTGATCTTGAACTCATCACTGGATAAGAACTGCACATTCAAACCTTTGCTCCATTTACCTCTCTTCTGGCTGACTATGACATGCCCACCCTCCAATCAAGCACTATTTGCTGTTGTTTTACAGGCCTTGCAAGCAGTTTTCATTAATAGAAGGATTCAAGTGGTTTGTGTAATTCAAGACTTGACACAGATCCACTCAAGGAGAGGGGAGAGTCGTGTTGGGAGGCACATACCAATAAAAGCAAGCATAACCTGAGCCTGAATCCCTGATTTCAAGATGTACATTTCACTCATCACATATATATTATATTTGAATGATCATCAGTATGTTGTTCATGTGAAGAACAACTGTTGCTAAGCGAAGACACAATTCCTCCCCTGGAATTACAAATACTTTTTAAAATCAGAAATACTTACTAAAACACAGAATTTTTAAAGACACAGTTATCATTCTTGAATTTGTCTTTCTGGTCTAAATGTATCCCTGTCTTCATAGTAGCATTGCAGTTAATAATGAATAGAAGGGTTTTCAGTCTTTCATCTTTTCCTTCATTACTTTTTTTCTAGGTAATTCAGCAGAGAAATGAGGAATGTGACCACATTCAATTTTTAATTGAAGAGAAAGAGTCTAAAGAAGAGGACTACTATGAAGACCTTGACAGATTTGAAGAAAATGGTACCCAAGAATCTCGCATCAGTCCCTATACTTTCTGCAAGGCCTTTCCTTTCCACATAATATTTGACAGAGATCTGGTGGTCACACAGTGTGGCAATGCTATATACAGAGTCCTTCCACAGGTTAGATGATTCTGTTACATAGTCATAGAGATGCCTTATGCTAGATGATACACAGCTGTTGTTTGTTTGTTTATTTATTTTAAAAGATGAGTAAAACAGGTTTAGGATTCTCTGTCTAAACAGCATTTCCATTTAAGTCTGTAACACTTGCTGTACTGTGCTCCTGTTGTTTGAAAAAAGAATATGAAAAATAGCCCTTAACCTGCAACAGTTCTGTTCCTTAAAGATCATGTCTGTAATGTGCAGTAACAGACCAGAGAATAAGCTCAAACAGAGAATACCTGATCACCCACATGGCTCAGGTTTTAGCTTTTTTTTCCTTTTTTAATTTTATTTTTATTTTTTACTTTTCACGAGCCTGCTCCAAGATATATTTGTTGCAAAAGTGTTAGATTAACAAGTGGATTTATGACAGCATGACTTGTTGGCCTGTGGTTTAGGAAATAGTCTTGCACATACTTCTCTATAATGTAGCGGCAGGTGCATACTCTGTATATATTACTTCACAAAAATGCCTTGATATGTACTTGAGGTGTCTGATGCACATAAAAGGAAGAGCTGAATAACAGAAGTTATATGCTTTCTTAGCTTGTGCATTATAAGCATCAATATTAGCTGAGGTGAGCCAAACTATGATTGTGATATAAATCTGTGTTCTGAACTGAATGCAGCTGCTGTGATTTCCTCTGGTTATTTGAAATAGAAGATCATTCAAAGGCCAATTTAATGTTATGTATTCTGTATATGAATAGGATAACTTGGTTCTTGCCTGAAAGGACAGAGAGTTTCTAAAAATAAGCAGTAGGAAAAAATGATACGATAGAAAGAAACAAAAGTAAAAGAATTAAAAAAATAAATGGCCTTTATAGTTATGTGGGCTAATATTGCACATATGATGTTGTATATGAAACATAGCCATATTTTTTAAATGCAATTTTACATTATTTACTTTTTCCTGCTATTGGCTTGTGGTGATGTCTTCCTGGATTTTGTGGAATGATTTGAAAGAAGAGCTTTGAAATTTTTCTCAAGGTCATTCATGGAACAGCTATAACTATTTAGCCTGCTGAGGATGGCCATTGGAATCCTTGCTACCAGATGACACTTTAGAGAATATGGATTACCATTGTAAAAGGAGTTACAGGGAGGATACTTAAGAGGAAAACACTGAAAAGCTTTTTTATACTTTTCTGTAGAATGGGGGCAGTTTGTCAGATAATTAATGTGAAATATCCTAACACAAATTTACAAGGTTATCTTGCAGGCTAGAGTTGTACTTTGAATTCTAACATACTTTTGTTGTAAAATTCTTAATTTGAAAGCCTTGTGTTGTAATGGAGAAATGTAAAAAGTACATGTTCTCTTCTGTTCAGTATTGTCATCTAAGCTAATTGAATATAATTACTCCATGTATACTTTTATTGTAAAACATTTCATTTTTTCTTTCCTTTTTTTTTTTTTTTTCCCTTTACATTTTAGCTGCAGCCAGGAAATTGCAGTCTGTTGTCAGTTTTCTCCTTGGTCCGGCCTCATATTGATATTAGTTTTCATGGGATTCTCTCACATATCAATACAGTCTTTGTACTGAGGACCAAGGTAATTAGAGAATATTCACCTGGCTTTTCTATAAGTAAGTATGCTTTGGAGAGATAAGAAGTGCTGAAAAAGCAGAAGTATTCAGAAAATATTCTTTGAACAGTAGTAAGCTCAATCTCTTTTGAGTCTTGAGACAAGAAAAAGTGTCAGGTCTGAATTCATGTTCATTAGTTAGGTTAAATGTTTTATAGGAATGGTGAAGTATACTTACTTCATGCCTGATGGTTTCTTTGCAAGGGGCCAACCCCACATATGGCATATACCAAAGTAAATCTAGAAAGGTAATTATATGCTCTTTTGCTTCATAACAATATGGGAGACAAATATGAAATTTTGCTTGACAAATATTGCTTAAGCCCATACATTCCTATACATTTCTGTACCCTTTTCTCTAGGGAGGGGAGGAGGCAGCAATGTGAAGCAATGCAGCATGTAGAGTAGAGCCTACTATGCCAAAGAGCCTGTTTATTTATAGAAAACTGTACCCGAGAGAAACCAACAAGATTTCTTAGAGTTTCTCCCAGGCACAATTAGAACTTCATAGAATAGGCAAATCTTGTTTCAAATGATTGTGAAGAAATCACACAGAAGAAAACAAGAAGTTATAAACATGAAGATAAAGATACCATGTTTTGTAACTTTGAAGTAGAAAATGATAGTATTAAAGTAAGGATAGTGTGCTGTGCTCAAATGATAATTGGGTTTTAACGTTGGGTGTAACTTTTAGACATTCTGACAGCCTTCATTGTGAAAGCACTTAACATACACATTGTGATAAGTAACACACATACCAATGCCATAATAATTGTGACTTTGCAAATAATTGTGACTTTTTTTTTTTTTTAATCACCAGGAGGGGCTGTTAGATGTAGAAAAACTGGAGTGTGAAGATGAGTTGACTGGCACAGAAATCAGTTGCTTACGCCTGAAAGGGCAAATGATCTACTTGCCTGAAGCAGACAGCATTCTCTTTCTTTGTTCACCAAGGTACTTTAAACCATAAGAGTTCTGTAATATTGATTTTCATTTTACAGTTACTAATTTTATGAGCACTTATGAAAGTACTTCTACAGAGATTAATTGGCCCAGGTATTGATTTAATTGAATTTCGTTTATACTGAAAGAGGAGGTAGAATTTAAACATCAGAAGTTAGCTGATTATTAAATAATTCAATATAAACATTGAGATGCTCTGTCTTAGTTTGGACAAGTGAGAATATCTCATGATTCAGTGATTTTTGGCAAGTCTTGCCCCTTATTTCTTATTCTGGGAAAGCTGAGATGTCACTATGATTTAGTTTCCTATGAGGATTCATTTTTTGAGGATTCAAGCTTTAATTTAAAAGAGCAGTGATGTTTATAAAAAGGGATTGGGACTTGAATGGAAGGCTTTAGCTAATTGAGCTAGTATACCAGATTACCTCATTAATCTCACGTGTAAAAGTGAAACAGAGAGTGGATGAAGACAAGAAGAGTAGAGGCTACCTTAAGATAATCTCACTTTTATTTGTTCACTGAAGAATGTGCATTTCATATGTTCATGGAACTCCTCAGTAAGAATTCTGTATTTAAATTCAAAAATCAACAGACATGTTTTAACACAAATAAGGTAATTTGTAGAAGGAATATTTTATATATCTAACCAGAATTTTAGAAGTATAATTTTTTTTTCTGTTATTCCACAATCTCTGCTGTTCATCTGAGGTTTAAATGCTCCTTTGGCAAACTTAATTGTACCCATATTGCTATCTGTTTTTCCACACTGCAGTGTGATGAACTTGGATGATTTAACCAGAAGAGGGTTATATCTGAGTGATATTCCATTGCATGATGCTACCCGTGATCTGGTTCTTTTGGGAGAGCAGTTCAGAGAGGAATATAAGCTGACTCAAGAGCTTGAGATCCTCACTGACAGACTGCAGCACACACTACGTGCACTGGAAGATGAAAAGAAAAAAACAGATACGTAAGAACCAAATCCTGATTTTGATCTGAAACAGTCACAGCAATATGTTATTTATAGGTACCTTCTTCACAAAATAGAAGAATCTGGGAAGGAATATAAAAGATACGCAGCGCCAGTAATTTTGGAGTCAAGAAAGAGCATTTCATTTTAATTCGTTATAGGGTTTTCTGTAATTCAGATTGTCAAATGTCTTCTGCAGCATAGGCTGTAGCTCACACAGGTGTTTTGATGTCTCCTTCCTTTATACGGACAGTTATGAGAAGTGAACTGGCAATCCTTTTTGCTTTCCTAATTAACCTAAAATAGCAGTTTTGCAAGCTTTCTTACCTGCCATTGCTGTAGCCAGGTGAATCTGATGAATGCCCAAAATGTTACTATTAGACAGCGTTCTATGGACCACTTACTATATCCTCTGTACCACCACGCTGACAGGTTAGTAGATATAGCAGAAATGCTTAAGGAGTAAGTAGAAATGATCCAAGACACTACTAATGGATCATGTCAGAAGAATTAATAATGTCTGCAATATGTAAAGTCCTTTCTTAAGTTTCTTTCTTTTTTTGCTTTTGTCTTTCTTTCCTTACTCATTTAGGTTACTGTACTCTGTTCTACCACCATCAGTGGCAAATGAGCTGAGACACAAACGTCCTGTTCCAGCTAAGCGTTATGACAATGTCACCATTCTCTTTAGTGGCATTGTTGGATTCAATGCTTTCTGTAGTAAACATGCCTCTGGAGAGGGAGCCATGAAGATTGTTAACCTTTTAAATGATCTTTACACAAGATTTGATATTCTGACTGATTCACGAAGGAATCCATTTGTTTACAAGGTAAGCAGAAAAATTTCAAGTAATTTAAACTGTGACTTTTCAATAATTTACTGTCATGTCTCTCTTTTCCATCTTTTGGACTTCAGGCTTTTGAAAGAAGTAGTTAGATTTGAATGGTGTTGCCTGATAATACATAGCTAAAGAAGAGTATGTTGTTTATCGCTAAGTGTGTGAAGGAGCACACAGGGCATAGTTTTCAGCAGTTTTTCTGCACAGGCACTGGTTGCGTGGATGTATAATTTTCTTTCCACATTTAGCAAATGTAAATACTTAAGTAAGCAGTTTGTCGTTCTGCTGACCCTATGCTTTAAGACATATATCTCAGTCTCCTGGTTGTAAATTATAACCTATTACTTGGTTATTCAATGTGATTTTCATTCCTTCAGTAGCAATGAGGTATAGTTGGAGATATGGTCGTTACAAGATACAAAAGTAGATATGTATGTCTCATATATATATATATTTATGTGTGTGTACATGTATATGCTTGTATGTTACATGTATGAAATCTATTGCTAGTTTTTACTAGAAATCAGTTTTATATCCTGTACCAAGTAGATAAGTGTGTGAGTCAAAGTAAACACGGCACTCAGTTTCTACATGAATTCTAGAAGACCCAAAAAGAGAGGCTGAAGTTCACATAATCAGTGTTATTTTAATTTGTTAATACACTGATTTTTTATCAATACAATAAATGCTTATCAATAACAAGAAGAGGTCATTAGAATTAGAATGATTTGAGTGAAAGCAAAGGGAAAATATTTGAAAGGACAAGCCGTCTTGAAGGAAGCACTACATCCATTCTAGTACTCTAAAGTCCACAGTAAGAATTTTGTACTCAACTAATTGAACAATGCATGTCTTCCCTATTGCATAATAGGTGGAAACAGTTGGGGACAAGTATATGACAGTGAGTGGTCTACCAGAGCCTTGCATTCATCATGCACGATCTATCTGTCACCTGGCATTGGATATGATGGAAATAGCAGGCCAAGTTCAAGTAGATGGTGAGCCTGTACAGGTTAGTAAATGTGTGGGCTTGAATGAAGAGCCTGTTCTTTGGTATGATGATAATGCTTTGGTAAATACCATAATGCTAAAGTCCCAGTCTGTGCAAACTTTATTCTGAGACATATCTCTACAAATAATATGAAGAGTCATCACATGTAGATGTATTGTGTATAGTTCCTCAGACCTTAAAATTATGCTTAACCATTTAAAGAACTAAATTAGGTCCACGTCATGTGTGTTTGTTTTCTGATCTTTTTAATCTAATCAACAAATTTGCACTGTGCATCAAATACAATTAGTTGAGTCTTCTTCATCTCAATGAACAGAATGATAGTATCCCTTGTTGACATTTGCAATTGTGCTTGAGATCCTCTTGTCAGCATGGGAAAATAATTGCATTATAAATAGAAAAGTATGGTTCCATAGGCAGTTACATCTGTGATTCTAACAGTAGTGTATATCAGTGGAAGTTCAGTCATTATGGGCCTTTTAAAGGTGTTGGTGCATTAATATAGGATTGATGAGGCTGCATTGACCTGTCCTCATCAAAAAGCTCTGAGGGCAAAATAAATAATGACTTTGATACTAATTTCTATTTATATGAAGCCTGTTTCTCTAACACTTAGCTTAGGTCTGTGTTTTTCACTTTTTCAGTGGGCAAGGAAGTGAGAAGGTTTGATTTGGGGGCTTTACAGTAGCCATAATGTGCTATGAGAATTAGTTTCTTCAAACCCCTGTACTTGAGCTTTTAAGTGCAAAACACCATATTTCCTCTGAGAAACAGTCTTTCTCTTGGCCTAAACCATCCGTTTCTGCATCTTTGAGAGCTCATTAAACACAGACCTGCAGAGTATGCCACTCTCTCCACTTATTTTTATTTCACAGTATGTAATAGCAAAATGGCATGGTGCATGTTAGAAAAAAATGTTTGTTCTTTCTTGTGGAAGGCAGAGACATAACACTACAATAATAATAAAAAAATAAATAAATAAAGACACAAAATGACACAAAATGCAAAACTTTGAAGAAGCTGGAGTTGTCCACTGAGGGGGAAAAAAAAAAAAAACACAAACAACAGCTAGTAAATGGAAATGGCATAATATCTGTATTTAGTTGGAAGCAGCAGATTAGCCACACTGATTTTAAATATTCAAGCATTATTTTTTCTCTCTAAAGATAACAATAGGAATCCATACTGGTGAGGTAGTCACAGGTGTCATAGGCCAAAGGATGCCACGTTACTGTCTCTTTGGAAATACAGTCAATCTAACAAGCAGAACAGAAACTACTGGAGAAAAAGGAAAGATCAATGTCTCTGAGTATACATACAGGTGAGTGAGTAACCATTTTTACTGCTGTTGACATTTTAAAGCACTTTTTCTGTATAACATCAAAGTGTCTTCAGAACTGATAGTGATAGGAACCTATCAAAACATTAGAATCATAGGATTACAGAATGGGTTGAGTTGGAAGGGATCTTAAAGATCACCTACTTAATTCCAACCCCTGCCATGGGCAGGGACACGTCCCACCAGGCCAGGTTGCTCAGAGCCCCCATCCAATCTGGCCTTAAACTCCTCCAGGGATGGGGCATCCACAGCTTCTCTGGGCAACCTGTTCTAGTGCCTCACCACCCTCATAGTAAAGGACTTCTTCCTAATATCTAATGTAAATCTATCCTTTTTTAGTTTAAAATAATTTCTCCTTATCATTTTGCATTATTTAAGTGTATGAGTTCATATGAAACTACTGCAGAGTCTATTATGATACAACATTATTTGTATGCAAATATAATAATGATCTGAAGATAGACTTGACTGTTTTGTTAAGTTGCTCATGTATCTGTATGTGTAATATTTTATATAGTGCATGGCATGTGTGCATAGTACATAGATTTACATGTTTTCTCTTTCAATTTCAGGTGTCTTATGACACCAGAAAATTCAGATCCTCAGTTCCACCTGGAATATAGGGGTCCAGTTTCTATGAAGGGTAAAAAAGAACCAATGCAGGTTTGGTTTTTGTCCAGAAAGAGTACAGAGACAGAGGTATGACTAACCAAAGTGTATTTTTTTTAAACACAGTATAAATATGACAAATTTAATCTAAACTACTGAGATCCATTTGCATTTGCAAAATAAATGTTCCCTGGAAGAAATGAACAGTTTTGTATACACTTTCATTAATGCATTTATTATCTTGACAGCAGATTAAAGGCCGTGATTATTTGCCTTTGGAGTTTGTGCAGTCCCTGAAAGAATACTTTCATATTTTAAAAAGTCCTTGAGGGAATGCCAAGCGTTTAAATATTTATCTCTCTCTCTCTTACGGATTTCTCCACTGTAGTAGATTTTGCAATATAATGTCCATTTCTGTTTAGCTGACATGTCTGGTTATCAGCACTTCAAAATTTACCATTTGATTTCTTACAGTGAGTGATTAAATGTGCCTTCAAATATTTAGGCAACAGTACAGCAACTACTTGCAGGCAAATTTTCAATTGATGTGTGTGGTTTTCTGTTAATTTCAGATGGATCTGCTTGCTTGGACAGACTGTAATAGAGGTCTTATTTAAAAATATACAGGGTGAAAAATATGTCTTCTGAATGACATATGAAACTAAATCCTGCTGTCAAAATGACATAGTGTAAAGCTCTTCAAGCACTAAGTGGTCTTTTATGTCAATTTCAGAAGTTTGGGCACGTAGTAACCAAAATCTTATTAAAGAACAATGAAATTTAAACTCATAAGTGGGCTACAAACTTAGACACTTAATCAGGTTACTGTAGGCCAGTTGATTTGCCATAGCTGAGCAGGTGCATACATTCCACCCGTTGCAAACAGGGGGAAAAGTGGGTAAAAGTAATACACATAGCTTGAAATTTGTCCTGAAGTAATACAAAAAGGTTCTAAACTAATGTATTTTATCTTAAAAATACCAGACTAAAATAATGCAAGTCATCAGTAACCTTCACTGAACTGAGAAGTCACAGAGAATTAATTGTACTTTTGAATTCTCATGTGCTTCTGAAAATGAAATTTAGGCTGCTAAACCATTTGGGATCTTTAGGAAATCGGCTTCAGCTTTAATACCACTGGTACCCAAGTATATGAATATTGACATTTTGATGATAACTCCCAATATTAACCCCTCAGTATTAAAATTCAGGGGAGAGCCTGTACTTAAACTCTACTGAAGTCTGTATTTTAGTATTACTTGTAATAATATTCTGGGCACCACTTTTGATAGTACTTTTATGACTTTATTCTATATCAAGGTTAACTGTAATTTCACATGGGTACCATTTTTCAAATCCATACTTGTATATGAAATATATTTTAATTAAACACCTTAGATTTTTTTTCTGCATTAAAAAAATTATGTCCTATCATTTGTATCAGGGAATATTGTAATTTGAAATGTAAAACTTCAGATGAGTACTGAGTCAAGTTTGTTTTTTTCCATGTTTCAATCTCACATGACTTTAGGTTCAGGAAATTTATGATTTTAAATATTGCCGTTTCCTTTTAGAGGTCTTGTATAATATCTGACAGCAGCCCTGAGAGGTACCTGCTGTTACCATTATTTAATAATTCAGCTTTGTAGAGGGGGACATAGGGGCAGAAATACACCTGACAGAATACTGCTGTCAGGAGCACTTAAGAGTCACAGTTTAAGCACACTTGAAAAGTCTCTCTTGATTTTTGTTAGTTACAGTTATATGTATAATTATCATACACAGAAGGACTTCCCCCATCACAGGTATCTCTTTTATGTTGTAGTAAGTTTCACAGAATAGGAAAGTAGAAAGATAACTCATGTGGTGAATGAAACTGATAATCATTTTGTCAGAGGTGACTTTGAAAGAAGATCATTCTCTAATGGTCTTTTCATTCTTTTTCACTCCCTGCACCATTTCATCTGTCCACACACAAAAAGATGCTCTGAGATTTACTACTTTAAGATTTCCAAACTGTTGTTATTTCTGGCACTTTACAGTCTGTATATAATAGTTGTAATCCAAAAGTAGAAATCAGATAACAAACTTTTTATGTTGTATTACCTTAGAGTAATTGCTTTGCAAAGGTACAGTTTTGGTTTTCTTTTCAGATACTTACTCCGTCTGACGTTTCAAACATATACACATGCTTATGTTTATTATCATGTGTAGTGTGATTAATTTCAGTGGGGGCCATTCATAATGATTAATATTGCATGTTAACATATATTCGGAATCTACATGTTATATATATTTCTTGAACGGTCACTCCAGAATATTGCAGGAACTGATTTAAAGAAGTAAACCTGAAAATATTTTTAAGTCATCCTGAAGATATTTCTGCTGATAATTCTTTTACTGTGAAGTTTTCTACCTCCAATATCTTTAAATCTAGATTTGAATCACAGTGATGTGTTCCCTTCTTCATCATATGTCTAAGGGATTGATAAGCTCAGCATTCACAAATCTGTTAGCATAATGTTTTACCCTGAAGCCCAGTAATTGATATATGGTGGGGAAAGAGGACAAAATGGTTACAACTGGCATAGAGGTATGAAACCAAGGTCTAAAATATGCTGTGTGTTCACTGAGCCTGTAGAACGTGATAGGGTTGGAGCAACTCATCATACTTCAGACTTGGTTACCAAGTTGGCATCTCTATTGTGAATGAGTAGCATCTATTTCTGGGAAAGATCTGTTTTACAAGAATCACTCACTGTCTGTTCAGAACGCTGCTCCTTTATATTATTCCCGCTTAAGGTATCTCTTCCATATTACCATTCCAACAAAATTTAGAATTGCATCAGAAATGTACATAGAACCAAAGCAACTCTGACTACCTACTTGTCTGCTTGCTTGCATGAACAGAGGTTCAACTGCAGCTTCTCTCATGAGAAACTGACTCATAAAACATAAGGCTTGCAGAGAACCTCAGATGTCTGACTGCAATTTCCATCATTCCCCTCTTCCAAATATGTTTTTCTCCCATGTCCCCACATTACTAATTGGAACAAGTTAAAGTATCTCAGAGCTAGTAGTTCACCAGGGAATGTAAGAACTGCTACGTTCTTACATACAGCAAACGCATACAAAATAAATGCTTGTATTAACTATGCTCTGTTCTATTATTTTTATTATTTACTAATACTGGTTGCAAGTTGTCAAACATATTTTGTCACTACATTGATCCACTATGTTGTTGCTTCAAAGAAAATCCCTTACTTTTCAAATTCTACTTGCATGCACTCAAGGAAACAAAGCAAGATGCTTTCTGAGCTGAGGGAAGAGGAAAAGGATGCTGAACAGGGTGCAATACTGTCTCCAAATAGAGGGCCAGGCAGTAAGGATGAGTTTATGGATGTTACTTCACTTTATATCTTCCATTCCTGTGTGCAGTAACATTGTCTTTTGCCCTAGTCCTGAAATCATACTCATCATTTTCCTCCAGGCTTGCTTGCTACTTTTTCCTTAGTGTTTGGTATTGTTATATCTCTGCTATGGGCATGTATTTCAAGCTTTCCTTTTTCTTTTTGATATGCGTTTTTGCATGTCAGTTTTATGGCCCTTCCTATCACCAAATAATACCGAATAAAAATTGCATAATATGCACGCCATAAATAACCACTTCAGTCTGATGCTTCACACCATCTTCATCTCCATCTTTGCAATAGAGTGGTTGCAAAAATCAGTGACATTTCTGGAAAGATGGGAAGCATTTCAATTGTTTGGCAGAACGAAGAACCTAAAGAACTATTTGTAAAAATAATACATAAAGCACCATTATGAAAGCTATTCTATAAAACTTGTTTATCATATTTACTTCTGCTATTACCATGCTTCCTGTTCATTTTGTGAATAACACTTGATGCACTGTTAAAACTCGGTTAGAAAAAGGTACCTCTTTTGATGTCATCCTGCATTTTGGCTTTGTAGACACTAAGTAAACATTGTCTATGTTGAAAGGAGGCGGTTGTTTGTCTGACACTGCCATTTGAAGCATGTGCTGATGTACTTTTACTGAATTGCTGTTCTCTTGCAATGTATTTTGCATTGTTTTATATTAACTAAATTAACTTGTCATGTTAATAATAGTTTGCTGGACAATTTTAAGCCACTGATAGTGCTCTAATTCTTTTCTGATAGAGCTCCCAGAATTGACAGGCATACTGCTAGAACATGATTGTCATGGTTGCCTTTTGTTTTGGTCTCTAATTTTTAGAAATAATTTTATATTATTCCTGGGGAGAACCTGATGGTATTCTTGGCATCATGGCATAATTCAAAGATATATAGCTTGTAAGGGGACATAGTGTCTCCTATTTTACCAGCTGATACATTTGGTAAAATTGGACAAGGTTTCAGATGTGTTTGACCTTCCATAACTTCAATGTATGGTGCATTTTTGCGTGAATAATATCCATTCTTATCTGTTTGACATTTCTGAATATTTGCATTATAAAATAGGATAGTGCAATTACTTTGTGTATAAAAATTGTCTATCTACTATACTTTATGAGCACAGAATATATATGTATAAATGTTTCATGTTAATGTGCAAAATAAATTGCAATAAATTATTTTTTCCACTGACTTGTAGAAATCTTAGAGTTTTCTTTTTAATGAAAGTTTCATTTTAGTGTTGTAGTTGATACAAAACAAGCATGTTCTCCATGTTGTAATTCCAAGTTCACGATTAAGTAATTTCTCAAGTCATTGTTCCAATGCGTACATATGTTTAAGAGTCTCCCACATTCAGGTTTGTGGATAACATCCTCAGGTTAAAGTACTGTTAAAAATGTGTAGATTAGTGCTCCAAATATAGTAGAAGAGATCACAGAAACACATACATGGTATTTCCTCTGGAAAGTCTTCAAATAAATGCTGCACTCAACAGCTAAAAATAAAATTGCTTAAACATTTCTCTCAGATAACTTTGGGTATTTAGTTCCTTAGTGTGTGCTCTCTTGCCTCTGATTTAAATATAGTGATTTACTTTTTCAATAGAGGCTCTCTAATTGAAACATGAGGTAAAATAACTTAAAAAATCTGATTCAAAGGCATTTACAAATACATCTACTTTATCTTAGTATTGTTTTGTTAAAAAAAAAAAGGAGAAAGAAAACAAGGAGAAGAAAAGTGAAAGCAGCAATGAAACTACAAATTACAGAATGCTTAGCTGTTTCTAATCTTCTGGATCAAATGTTTTTCTTTGAATTCATATCTGCAAAAGAATTTGGTTTTCTGAGGTTTTACTAAGGCTGGCTGTGCAGAGGACTCTGCTAATATGCCTTAAAGGTGGTGCTGCAGTTGACTTGAGAAGTCTGACTGTTGCTAGCGTTTCCTGGATGATGTTTCCACTTTTATCTGTTATGGGGCTTGAAATCATCAGAAGTGCTTTCACTGGCTTTAGTAAATTTTGAAGCAAGCTTATTAAGCACATACTCTCAAACCTTAGAAGCTGTATTATAAAGGCTTACAATGAATGAAGCCATTTGATAATATGGCCTATATTTGTTGATCTTTTCATTGACCTTCCCTATGCAGAGTTTCATCAAAACTAGATGTTTTATTATTATTATTTACAGGGCTAGGCAAATATGCCTCTGTACTTTTTAGCAAAAATATTAACAATTCTAGCATATTAAGAGGAATGTATTATTATCATATATTACTTTTTAATCACCATTACACTTCTCTCAGGCTGTGTTTGGATTGAGATGTTACAGCTCATGAGCCTTATGCAGTTGATTTTTATTTATATTTACATGCCATAAAGTAAAATCTGTACAGTGAATTTTCAGTGGGAACAAATTCTGGAAACAAAACTTTGTGTTTGGTAACTTGGGGGGAAAAGAGAATAATAAACAATGATTAAGATACTCGTTTGAATATATGTTCGTAGTATTATCACAACATTTATTCTTGTATTTTTTACTTACAAAAATAAGTCATACTACTGTGTTTAAGGAACTAAAAAGGCTTTATAAATAAGCACAATTTGAAAATTAGCTC
Source organism: Aythya marila (assembly GCF_965140915.1). NCBI lineage: Eukaryota > Metazoa > Chordata > Aves > Anseriformes > Anatidae > Aythya > Aythya marila. The sequence continues at coordinate 30,913,557 of NC_139045.1, read as the reverse complement.
GAACCTTTAGCTGACAGGAAGGGTGGCATGCTTCTGTTTGTAACTCTTACGTATGTTTCTGAAAAGTTTTACATGGGGACAGACCAAGCAATAATAAGCTACATAAGCAGAACTCCAGCTTCTTGAGTGTGGGTCTTTCAAATTTTGCCTTCTTGGCAAACACATCTACAGATGCCATAATTAGGCTATAGATGGCAAGAATGAACAAGTAAGCAGATAGAGCAGAAGACAATATTAGGATGGCAGCTCTCGTTTTTCTGACTGGTATCAAAAGCTATTACGCAGCTCATACATAGTTCTTTTCCTTCACGTATGCAACAGCAGCTTAGCTATAATGATCCCAGAGATACAAAGTCTCTGCCTTGCACCAGAATTAAATGATATAAAAAAGAGATGCATTATTCATGAAAGTGGTGGCCTTTTCATTATTACTGTGATTTCTGTTGGGACTGTTCACTACCATCAGCTGAGTGCACATTTAAATTTTGCAGGATCTAGGGAGTTTTTGTTCACTAAGTCACTAGACAGCAATATGTCTTAGACTTGGGTACAGTAATAAAAACCATTGCCCAAAGGAGTTTTAATTCACCCTTCCCTATCTGCTGCTATTGGGCTGCTACTTTTTTTTGTGGGTTTATTTTTAGAGGAACCTCACATTTTTATCATCTCACAAATGCATCATTGGCAGCAACGGTTTACTAGCACCCAAGATGTTCATTTTTATATAAGTGTACACACACGAAATCCCTTAGGAAGGAGACCTGAAGACAAAAGTACGAAAAAAACAATTAGGTTATGTGAGTTTTTTTTATGACTTGGTTGCGGTGTTTAATGCAGGTTGGAGTACATCTGACTAGTTACAAGCTCATGTTCAAAAGACAATCATCTACATAGGAAGGAAATAGGAAACAATAAGGTAGCATTTGATATGAATAGGGGCTGGCTGGAGCTGAAGACCCCAGAACATTTTCTATTAACAAAACTCCTGTAAAATCTAAAGCTAGTAAACATTTGAGTGTGCTGCAGCCAAGCTGTACACTGCATTAGACATTTTTGTACTCTGAAACCTTGATAGCCTTATCAATAATACCCATCTCCGTGGAGCCAGAGCATGGTCTGAGGCATCCATATCCTGATGTATTTTTAATTCACCATAGTGACAGGTCAACAGTAGACATATGTTGTCACAAACTATAAAATGGTTATTCAGGGCATTTCCAGAGCCATCATGAAAAAAGGAAAGGAAAAGGAAGAGGAAAGGGAAAGGGAAAAGGCTTATGGACTATAGTAAAATAATTTTGCTGCTGTTTTGGCTCTAAGCAAAGGGATATTCCTAGACTTTTCAGTCCTTAGTTACTGGAGTGCCATGGACACACAGAGGAACCATGTTATTATTTTTCAATAAATGTTTCTCTTCATCGCTTGCTGACATTATCCTTTTTTCTGTGGGAGAGGCTGAAACTGTTGTCATTTCATGCACCTACCTGACGATGAGAGGTGGACAAGAAATAAGCCAGTAAACGGAGCAGTGCTAATCTAGCCGGAAAAACAAGTGAACAAACAAACAAGCAGAAGTCGTTCCATTTCCCAATCTATAACCACATATACAAGGCACTATTTTTTTCTCTATTGTTCTTCAGAGCTCTGGCCAGCTTTGGGTGACAATTGTGGAAAAACAGCAACAATACATGCTGTCTCCACCAAATCACTCATTGTTCATTATTAGCAGGAAAAGGGTAACGTTCATTTTCATCATAATTGTCAATGGGTCATTCTGCCAATATGACTGGTTTGGAAATAAAGATGACTAGGAATATAAGAACAATCTTTTGGTTCTTATTCTGGAATAAAAAGAGAACAAGCTTTCTGTTACAGAGTTTTTTTCTGGATGTAAACTCTGCAGTGGTTACCAGATCTAGCAGTCAGATTGACATCACCTTTTTTTTTCCTTTTTTTTTTTTTTTTTTTTTTTTTCCAGAAATTATTAGGGAGATTTCAATCTATATAAAGAACTTAATGCAAGTTTTAGGCTACAGTACAGTTATATTCTTTGGGGAAGTGATTTTGTGTCATGAGGGTATATGAATTCACAGCAGTTAGCCAATGCTAACACACATTCATTTATTTTTATCTGTTTACATGCAAGACACCACTGGCATGAAACCGGTGTGGTTTTTTATATTGCAGATTCTCAGGATTATTCTAGCCTTCCAAAACCGATTTTACACTTTGATAAATATGGTATTCTGTCTGGAGCTCAAGCAAGGGACTTGTGATTGAAATGACAGAATTTATCTGAGTGCAGACAAAAGACTGAAAATATACATAGTTCCTCACAGCTGTTAATCATAATCCCAAACTGGAAAACAATTAATTTAATAGTCTTTGAGGATTAGTTTAAAAACAAACAAACAACAACAAAAACACATACACACAAACTACACAGCCGTATTTTCCAGATGAAAAATAAAACTGAGTTCAGCATTACGGGCTTCAGCCCTTACGTCAAAACATGCATAATGAAAAATGAACTGTGAAACTAGCTTCATAAATCTCACTGATGTACTAAATGTGAAGAAACAAACATTTCTAACAAGTCCTGAACACTGGGTGTAAGGTACCTAGAAAGAAACGAAATGTTATGTCCTGTTATTTTCCAGATATGCAAATCAACTTAATGAATGGCAATTTTCATAGGGAAAGAGTTCAGAAGTGATCTCATTCTCAACAAAAAGCTTGCATAAAGAGGTTGAAAGTTAAGTACTCTTTTTTCTTCAGAGGATATAGTGAATCATTTAGAGATTTAACAGCGTGTACAAGAAACCAAAGCCTTGCCTTCTGTCACATACAGCAGAAATTGTGGGCATTTATGTAAATATATAGAGGGTAAAAGACTTGCCCCAAAAGGGAGGATACATGTCATTTCACAGAGCCTTCCTTTCCCATATCATCCTGTCCCTCTGGTTATATATCAACAGATAGACAGACAGACAGACAGACAGACGTAGCTTTAACTTCTGCAGAGGCTACCTTGCATCTTTCCTTGCTGCTTGGCCTGCATCAGGGAGAAAGACAATACTCATGAGGCCTGTAAAACAAGTACTGCAGTACTGTAGTAACCTGATGAAGGCATTTAAGTGGGGCCTGTGACTGCCCCTGCAGTTCCTCTTTTCTGGTTAACATAAAATGTATGAGTAATCTTGGGAGTGCAATTATTGACAGGAAAGGATACAGCTGGGGACATGAGGGGAACACCTGAACGCCAACTAGAATTCCAAAGGAAGGCTCTTGGATTACAAATAAACATTTTTTTGTTGTTGTTGTTGTCACCTATGGCTCATACCATAGATATCTCAACCAAATTTGAGGTTGAGGTTCAGTGTACATACATTGTGAATCTGGAGATCGTAGTATTTTCTTAAACTATAATTAATTGATGTTTTATCCTGGAGATGGCAAGAAAAAAGCAGCGTTTATATATGTAAAACTTGTCCAAGGATAAGTTTCTTGCTTACTCAAATTACTGGGCATGAGTCATTTTCCCAGTGTGGCATCTGTGGGTAAATGTTGACTTGTATTTTCAGTTGGAAAACACAGCACTACAGCTGGAGGCAGTGTCATCCATCTCTTGCATTCCCAGGTATGTCACATTTTAACTTCCTTATCTTTGGATGACATCTTTGCTGGCACTACCAAAACTGTGAAACATTGCTCTCTGACGGAGTACTGTAGCCTGTGAAAAAGATCCAGCCTGAACCCAACTTTAAAAAGCCACTGATTCCTTTGCTTGTTGCATTTCCTTCCTTCCTGGCCTCACAGGGCTAAAAACTCTTTAACAAATTGTTCAGAAAGAAGCTGCAAAATGAAGAACTGTTGCCCCATTGGGAGACCAGGCCGCAGTCAGCCAGTCAGCCTGACTGGTAGCTCCTTGCTGGCACGGCTGCCAGTCCCCAGGTTTTTGTTCTTTCCTGCCTAATGGCAGAGCCTGTTCTCTGTCAGGTGACGTCATGGTTAATTAAATGCTGCAGAGCACTAGTATTTTCTCTCCCTGTTGCTACAATAATACTAGGCAATCTATACAGAACACTGTGACCCTCTCGAAGAAAACAGAAAGCATGCCGTGCTAGGCTGCAGTGTCCAGTTTTAAGGGCTCTGTGTAGCTGAGAGGACAAAGCCACAGCTGATGCTCCGCACGTGATGCTGCTCGTAGCCCTCAGGTCCAGACCCCCAGAGCTGGGCTGCTGTGCTGCAGTAATGGCCGTGAGGATGGCAGAGACACACTGTAGGGGCATTTGTGTCCTCTGGTGTGAGAGCAAGGACTTACTTCTCCTCCTTCCCTAATGCATTTTTAGCCATAAGATGTTGCCCTGGAAAAAAAACAGCAACAGAAGAGATGCACCTGTATGTCCCACTGTAGTACCACCTGAGTAAAGCAATCTCCATTTGAAAACCTCAATTCACTTTCTAAGATGGTAAAAAAACAGCTTAGAGGAACACACTTCATGAAAGGAAACCCTACTTTTTCTAAATTGAAACTTAAATGGTGAGCAATGAGACACGCTGCTGAACAGGAATTCATGCTTGTCTCGCTAACACTGTCAGGGACATTTTGGTAAGACATTTGCTCAACTCACCTGGTATCACTGCATGTATAGTGGCTTTAGTGACTTGACAAGAATGGAAGGAATGATGCGTAGCTCTCCAGTTTGTTCCATGGATTGCAGCAGTAGCACTGACATGTCAGTGTTGAAGAGCTCACTGAAGGAAAAAAAAAAAAAAAAAAAAAAAAAAAAGTGGGTGAGTTGCAAGGTCCCATTCATCAGGTATGGCACCACAATTAAGACTAACAAAATTCTAACTACATTTATCCCAGTCTACAGAAATACGTAGGTACAGCTGACCTTAGGATCCCACACCAGGCTTGGTGAGCAGGTGGTGAGTGAGGCCCTTGGGAGGTGGCCTGATGCTGGAGGGCATTTCCAACCCAGCACTGTAGACACCCAAATGCCTGATTTGCAATCATGGAGCAGAGACTCTGCTGCCGGAAAGGGAAGCGCAAAGATCCCGCTGGCAGCAGGACTGTGCAGCTCCAGGCTCTACTCAAACCCCCATGTTGTCACCATGCCAGCAAAAGGGTGTAGAGAAGCCACTAGGGGGCCAAGGGAGTTACCGGGGGTACTGCTGTTGTAAAGGCTTGCTTTCTTAGTAGTCCTGCTTTTGGTTGGAGGCAGCAGGATCTTGCAGGTATTTGTGAGGGAAGAGGACCAGAGACCTTGTCACCTTGCCAATCTGAGCTGGATGGAGGTTCTCCATGTTTAGAAAGTAGAGAGGGAGAAAGAGGGGGGTTAGGTGTTTGGTTAGCTTTCCCCTTCCCCCCTGATTGCAGAGGGGTGTCCCTTCCTAGGAGAGCTCAGGAGAAGGCCCGGATAAGACTTTTAGTCAAAAAACTCTTCTCAAAAGGAAATTTGCCTCTGAAAATAGGTTATGCCCAAGGGATAGTGAAGCCCTTTGGGAAGACTAAAAAAATGCTACATACTGGGGCCTGATTTCATACTGGCAAAAGTCAGTAAATCTAGAGGCATAACTAGCAGGCAAGCAGCACTCCTGCTTAAAAGGTGAAGAATTAATCACTGACTAAACAGGCAGCTTTCTGCACCCATTTGTGTACTGTACAATTTTGCGTGTGGTCTAAGCATCTGACATGACAAACGTGGAAGTGCTCCAAATATCAGAGGTACTAAAAGTGCTGCTTAGAAGTGAACTCCCAATTGTTTTTCAATAGCTTGTGGTACAATGGTTATGATATGCCAATGTATAAGGGCAAGCTGTAGTGCTATTTTTGGCAATAGAGCACATTAAAAAAAGAAAGCCTCGGAGGTGTTTAAAAAAAAAAAAAAGAATGTAATGCACTCCAGAACATTGTTGTATTCCTTCTCAAGAAGGATAGCTTCTCCATGTGGTATGTTCTTAAAACAGAATCTGTAAGGCTCCTCTGGGCTTGATGTAGCCAAGGCTATGATTATCAGCAGTGCAGGTTGATTTCTGGTTTAAAGAGATCACTGTAGACATTGCCTTGGGCTCTTGCCTAGAAATGCGCTGGTGTTTAAAGGCCTGTTTTTCCTCAAATGCAAATGTGAATCAAATGGCTAGTATTATATTTATTGTTAGAAGAGAACTCCAACAGGGTAAATAAATAGGATAACACAAATAACTCCTAACCTACAATGAAAATTCTGTTTCATCTTACCCTCCAGAGGAGTAACAATAAGACAAGCTTTTTCCTTATTTTCTGGTAATCTTTACTCACAATTTAGGATTTCTGTCTGGTTGATTGAGGTGAGACTTGCAAACAGAAGACGTAGCATGGAATAGTTTGATTTCTTTAGCTGTGCCATGGTCAGGGTGCTGTTGGCTCTGCTTCATTTTGCTTCCTATGTTGCTCAGGGAGCTGCTCTGTCTACTGCCAACAGCCTGGCTAAACACCTTTCATGCCTGCTGCTTGATCCTTTTTGTTTATTCAGCTTTTCACAATCAGAAGATACCGTAATGCCTTCATTCCCTCTTAGTGTTCCCTTCTCCTTAAAAGCTTTGGGCAGGGAACACAGAGATTAAACACAGTACAAAATGAACTTACTGATGGGGCATTTTCCAGAAACGCTTCTGAGATGTTCTTCCTGACAGAAAGATAAAATCTATTGCATTGGGAGTTACTATAAGGAGAAAGCTACTCAAAAGCTAACAGAATTCATTATGTTTGCCACTTGCTGAGGCAATCGACTCTGGGGCAGACATGTTCTGCAGTGGAGCAGGGGATTGGACAGGCAGGGCTGATTTTTCCAGCACCGAGCCCACTCGAGGGAGCCGCCAGGACCCCGCAGCTCTCGTGAGGGAGGTGAACAAGGCGAGAATGAGGCGTAGGTGGAGCCAGCAGCACCCCCTCCCCGGCAGCCGTTCATAAACTGCCCCTAGGGAGCGACCAGGATGGGCAAACAGGGCGTGGCGCGGCAGTTAGGGCGTGGCACATCAGAAGGGCGTGGCGCAGCAGTTAGCGCTGCACTTCGCACAGGAAGGGCAGAGCATTCCCCCCCACCCATACGTACACCTCTAACGGTGGTGTACCGCTAGCTCAGCTGCAATGGTGTACACCAGGCACAGTGTGCTCTCCAGGAAGTCTGTACACACCCACACCGACTGCCCGCTCAAAACTGCAGCAGTTCAGGTCTCCGGGTACATCACACAGCACTTACAGGGCAAGCAGGCGATCAGGCCCAGTCAGCATGAAAGGCATTTATGAAAGGCAGGTCCTGCTTGACGAACCTGATCTCCTTCTATGACAAAGTGACGCGCTTGGTGGATGAGGGAAAGGCTGTGCATGTGGTCTACCTTGACTTCAGCAAGGCTTTTGACACCGTTTCCCACAGCATTCTCCTCAAGAAACTGGCTGCTCGTGGCTTGGACTGGTGTACGCTTCACTGGGTTAAATAATGGCTGGATATCCGGGCCCAAAGAGTCGTGGTGAATGGAGTCAAATCCAGCTGGAGGCCGGTCACTAGTGGCGTTCTCCAGGGCTCTGCACTGGGGCCGGTCCTCTTTAATATCTTTATCAATGATCTGGGTGAGGGGATAAAGTGCACCCTCAGTAAGTTTGCAGATGACACCAAGTTAGGTGCGTGTGTCGATCTGCTCGAGGGTAGGAAGGCTCTGCAGGAGGATCTGGATAGGCTGCACCGATGGGCTGAGGTCAACTGCATGAAGTTCAACAAGGCCAAGTGCCGGGTCCTGCACCTGGGGCGCAACAACCCCAAGCAGAGCTACAGATGAGTGGTTGGGAAGCTGCCTGGCAGAGAAAGACCTGGGAGTGATGGTTGATAGTCAGCTGAATATGAGCCAGCAGTGTGCCCAGGTGGCCAAAAAGGCCAGTGGCATCCTGGCTTGCATAAGAAGCAGTGTGGCCAGCAGGGCTAGGGAAGTGATTGTCCCCCTGTACTCGGCTCTGGTGAGGCCGCACCTCGAGTACTGTGTTCAGTTTTGGGCCCGTCGCTGCAAGAAGGACATCGAGGTGCTTGAGCGGGTGCAGAGAAGGGCGACGAAGCTGGTGAGGGGCCTGGAGAACAAGTCCTATGAGGAGCGGCTGAGGGAGCTGGGCTTGTTCAGCCTGGAGAAGAGGAGGCTCAGGGGCGACCTTATCGCTCTCTACGGGTACCTCAAGGGAGGCTGTAGTGAGGTGGGGGTTGGTCTGTTCTCCCACGTGCCTGGTGACAGGACGAGGGGGAAACGGGCTAAAGTTGAGCCAGGGGAGTTTTAGGTTAGATGTTAGGAAGAACTTTACTGAGAGGGTTGTGAGGCATTGGAATGGGCTGCCCAGGGAAGTGGTGGAGTCACCATCCCTGGAGGTATTTAAAAGACGTTTAGATGTTGAACTTAGTGATATGGTTTAGTGGAGGATTTGCTAGTGTTAGGTCAGAGGTTGGACTCGATGATCTTGAGGTCTCTTCTGACATAGACAATTCTGTGATATGTTCACGACAATACTGAACAGTTACAAAAGATTGTCCTATGGCATACAGACTGTAAAATCTAAAGTCAACAGCTGATGGAAAAACTTGCAGTCCTGAGATTCTGAACTCTCCTCCTAAGCAAGATCATGAAAATAATTGCCTTTTCATTTGTTCAATGGAAGAAGAGAAAGACCAGTTTTGCTATACAAGAAAATATTTATATTCAAAAGCATTTCCTTCCTTCAATGCATAATAATCTGTCACAGTACAGAATTGCATACATTACTTTCAATTTCTCAGTTTACGAGGCTGAAAAGAGAGGCTATCTGGACAAAAATGCTGGTTTAATCATCAGATCTCTACCTCTGTAAAAGGTTTTACCTCAACTTTCACCTGAACCGTATTTCCTAGGGAAATGGTCCCTAAGCCATGCTGCATACCTGTTGAAGGACACTCTCCATCCTTTAAGTTAGAGCTGTTCTACTTCCTACGAGGTACTGATTGAAACAGAGAACAGAAGACTAGACTGGCTGGCTAGCTGCCTGTTTTGGACATCAGCTACCTCAGAGACGGCTTGATTCCCATGAATGTTCACTTCTGGGCCTCTTGTCCAACTCCTGTGTCCAAGAGAGTCTCTCTGAATCCAGGTCTTAAATGTGCTTTTCAGCTGAAATCAACAAATACCTTGGGGTCAATCAAATTGCTTCTTTGGCTTTACTTTTACTAAGTTGTGAATTCCCTTCTTATCCCTGCCTGCCCCCACAATCCCCAAGAAAACAACAAACATTTCCATTCCTGACTCCTGACCTTCCTTTGGACTTTGGGTGTCAGTTAAATGTTTGTGGTTGATGTTCAGGTCATTGAACACTGGCAGTATTCATGTTATTTGAAAAACACACATCTTGTAGTTCATTACATTTTAGTTTAGGAAAACACAAAACAGATGTTTTATCTCTGATGGATGTGCTGATACTTTGCATTGTAGCAGCTGTCTCGTGTGAAAGGATGTGACATAACCTAGCATTTTAAATGAGCATAACCTATTCCAGTATCTACATACGAAATGAGTAAAAGGTCATTGATCTTTAACCTTTTTTTTTTTTTTTTTTTTTGGTAAGGATTCTGTAATAGTATTGTTATGTAGTAATGTCAATTCACAGTAAATGAGTTAAACTTTTCCTGAGCAACAGCACAAATTATTCCTGTAACTACCTTTACAGGAAGCTTAGCTTCCAGCTCCATAAAATAAAATAAAATAAAATAAAATGCCCTAGATGCAACAAAAACTTGTTACAAAACAATTGCTTAAAGACTTGTAAGCCAAAGTTAATATATTAGCACAAGTTTCTAAACATTTAATTTCACATATAATTTTTTACAGAATTTTTCTGTCATTTCTGCTTGCATATTGGGCAGTTTTATTGCCCTTATGAACTTGGAGACTTCTTGTAACAACCATATTGCTGCAAGACAATGTGATATTAAGGCATTACCATGATGAGTTTTATCTGTTCTGTTAACGCAATTAGTTGACTGAAATAGCTCACTAGCACTTCAAGAATGGCTTCTTTTGTGAAGTGCTCACTTTTTTGGTAGGACTTTCCAGCTTCTGCTGAAAATATTCATCCACAGCATCACTCCCAGTGCAGCGTAGTCCATTTTACAGTTCTGTGCCTCATTTTCATTTTGAACTCTGTAGTCAAAGTGAAGTTTTGAGCTCTAGTGAAAGTACAGAAAAAGTTCTATTAAGACAATTTGTACTGAAGTTGTCTTTGATTTGGAGACAGGATTGAAAATACTTAAAAAAAAATAAAAATTCTTTGTATCCAGGCTGTTTCTTGTACCTGGAATGTGATGAAAGCCCCTAAGTCTATTGTTTCTTTTGTGGTCTACAGTTCTTACATCTTAAAAATACTTCATAATCTTTAATGATGAGGATTTGGATAAAATGGCTGGACTGGTGCTATGGAGTCTTTACTTCTTTCCCTCTTCTGTTTCTGTAAAAATTCCCTTTCCTTTCCGTTCATCTTAACAACACAGATTTGAACTTTTGGTTACTTTTATCAAAATTGTTTTACTTGCTCCCTGTACTTGAAAACATCCATAAGTCATCAGTAGCAGGGTCAGCTTGGAACATCTCCTACTCCTAAAGAACAAACACATGCTGGAAAACTCCTTGCCTGTGAAAAGATACCAAAAAGCAGCTTTCTTCTGGCTGCCATGCAAACGGTTAATGCTATCACCACATAAATTGGTGCAAAAAAATGTAGAAGCAATCAGGAAATAAGGACCTAAGTGGGAAATTGCTCAGAGAGAAGGAAGAGATTTGATGGTTTCTGACCATTAGGTCTCTTTCACATCCATTTTATTGTCTGGGCACTTCCGTGAACGGCAGCTTGTGGGACACATCTGTCTTGCCCTGCAACAGTGAGCATGGTGGCTTTTTGCATGCAGAGGACCTGGGCAAGGGAGGTGTAAGGGGGCATGGAAGGTGCTGGAGGGTCTGGTCCTTGCTGAAGACTTTCTCTTCTTTAGCACCCAAGGAAACAGCACAAAGCAACATTGCTGATTTTTCATTTTATTAAGAAAAGGAGGGACAGAAATCAGGCCCTAGCTGATTCTGTAAGTGTGGCCATTTTGTGTTGTGTCTGCAAGCCACCTTGCATCTGTTGTCCGTTCTGCTGTCCTTCACGTTCCTTAGGCCAAATATTTCTCTGTTGATAGGTTTTTCTTTTAATTAGCAAGTGCTGAATGTGCTTTATTTCATCAATCTGCTATTAGTAATACTTACAGTTAGAATATCTGCTATAAATCCCTTTCTCTTGAAGCTTTCTCAGCAGGACAACAGCTCTGTTCTGCTGGCTGACTGCTGCAGAATCTTGAAAACTAACCCTTATCCTTTTTCAGCTGATTATTTGAAGGACGAGACCCTTTGCATAACCTAATGTTTATAATCCATCTGGGAAGACTGAAAAAGTAGTCAGATTTTATCCTTGATGTAACATGTAGAATTCAGCCAGCTTTAGCCACTATTTTTTTGTTAATGAAATCTATGTTGATAGATGACTTCTACATATTTTCTTTATAGGGCATCTTAGAATTAATTGTTAATTCTCCTCATACGTCTTGTCTTCTAGACCCTTTGCCATTCTCATAGCATTCCTTTGGATGCTCTGTAGTAGCTTTATATCCTTTTTATACTGTGGTGCCCAAAACTGCACACTGTGCTTGAGGTGAGGCCACAGCAGCACAGAGCAGAGCAGGACAACCCCTTCCCTCAACCAGCTAGCCATGTAGTGCCTGATGCACCCCAGGGTACAGTTGGCTCTCCTGGGCTACTGCTGACTCCTGTGCAACTTGCCATTAACCAGAACTCCCAGATCCCTTTCCACAGGGCTGCTCTCCAGCCTCTGTTGCCCCAGTCTGTACATACAGCCAAGGTTGCCCTGCCCCAGGTGCAGAACCTGGCACTTGCTCTTGTTAAATTTCATGTAGTTGATGACTGCCCAGCCCTCTAATTTGTAAAGATCTCTCTGCAAGGCCTCACTCCTTGTTGGAGTCAACAGCTTCTTCCAAGTTAGTGTCATCTGCAAACTTACTTATGCATTTTTGTCCTGCATCCAGATAATTTATAAAAACGCTAAAAAGAACTGGCTCCCAAATGGAGCCCTGGGGAGCGCAACTAGTGACTGGCCAGATGTAACCCCATTTACTATAAATATGGTGCTGTACTGCATGATGTCGCTTTGTTTCCTTCTGTATTTATTTATTTATTTTTTTTATTTCTTTCAGCCTTTTTTTGAATTATGGAGACCATTTTACTGTTTGCTAGATTTTCTTGTTTCAACAGTGAACAGCTTCTTACAATTAGTCTTAGAACAGACATTTTGTGATGTTTCTTCAGTTGAATATTTTTGTTTTCTCATATCTGGTTTGTTTCAGGTGAGGCACTGTTTGCTATTTTCTTCATACTTTTCTGAGAAGTTTGAACTAAAATAACCTGAAAGCTTCCATTTATTCAGACTGCAGGAAAGGATCAAGATGCAGTGCAGCCCTTCCAGACTAAAGCATGCACAATCTATAAGTGAACTGTAGCATCACATTCACATGGGCATGACCTGAAGTTGTTTGGTATTTTTAGGGTGGAAAATTTCCACTGAGCTAACCAGATCAAGTCTATAACAATTTCTCTGGCTAGAAAAGTTAAAGGTCCATAAAAGGTTGCAAGCACAGCAGACAAGTTGACCAACAGGCAAATCTTCCAGGGCACGTTCTCTTAGCTTGGAGTAGTAGTAGGCTTTCTAAGTGTGTTTTCTCTGGCAGCCTCTTCGCACAAAGACCTGTTGGTTACACCCAGAAAAGAGGTTATATTAAAATTCTTAACTGAAGATATTGGGAGTGTCAGTTATAGAAACTGCACTAAGAATGGCGTTATTGTTGTGGGAGGCATATGGGTTGAGTTGAACAACACCAGAAGGATTTTTTTATTATTATTATTATTATTTTTAATGAATGCTTGTTTACACTTTATGGCACATGTGCAACCCCATATATTTCACAACTTGTTTACAAAATCTTTCTTTTTGTAACTGTTCCTACTTTTTATCTCTGATTGATTCACCTTTTAAAACAAAGCCTATAAAAATGTGGTAGATATATCAGTAATGGTCAAATAGGTAATCATCACGTAAATCAGCAATCCCTCCTTGAATGCCTATTTTCTAAGCCTTTGGTAAGGGAACGTATCCCTGTGCTTACGTGGACACCTACAACATGACATGACATGACTGAGACATGTCCAGCCTATGTTAATCTAGGTGTCCCCGACTTTAAACAACTGGTCAGGTTGAAAGTCGTTTTCAGAGTGTAATGGTTTGTTACTGTTTCTGGTGACTTTGACAGTGTGGGCTACAAATCTTTTTCATCAAGGACCCTGAAGTGTACTGTAAGTATACTGTATTTTCCAAGGCTCAGGGCCATTTCTTTGAAGGGAAACCCCAACATTAGCAAGGCAAAAATAGATGCATTTGATCAGGCTTAATGAAGCAAAATGACACATTTTTCTAGAAGGAGAAGGGCTTCAGTATATGAATCTTGAAAGATCCACATGTGAATCTCTTTACCCTGTGCGGCTTGTAAAAACACTTCTTCAAAGCACTTATCCAAAAAGAGGTTTTAAAAATCACCGTGACTGTGCCTGTACCGGGACAGGGGATGGGTATGGAGCCCCTACTAGGATGTTGGTTGTGTGTGCGGTGGGAAGGGCCATGCAGGAGTTTTTTCTCCTCAGAAGAAGCTGCCCTTTTATCTGTGAGGACTTCGTTGCTAGTGAGGGGTCAGCAAAGGTGAGCTTCTCCAGGTGGATGAAGGCACTTACAGAGCAAGAGAGTAACAGGACCAGGATGATCATAAGCAGCATCAACAAGATGTGATGCTAGTCCTAGATCCACAGCAGTATCCTGTTCATGTAGAGCTTATTGTTTATAAACCTATTCGTGTTTCAGCATCGCAATAAGTAATTGCTACAACACAAGCTTGAAGATGCTTCCTGTGTCCTGAGGTTTAATAAACACAGCAGCTGTTAGCCTGAGAACACGTTTAACTCAGGATAGAATTACAGCAACTTGATGTACCAAAGTTTATAGTATAATAAGGGATATTCTTCTAAAATACTGTGTAATTTGGCAGGCAGTATGAGTGAACCATTGTGGTTTATCTTGGCCTGGGCTTCTTAGAGTTGCATGATGATCCTTGAATTTCTAAAATATGGAGTAATCCCAGAGCATTCTGAACTGGAAAGGATCCATAAGAAACCAAGAGGCTGTATCATGCTGCCATGGTGCATTATTCAGGTGGGGAGGGCTTCCCTCCTGGAGTTCTACCAGCACCCGATCCACACACAGTGCAAAAAGTTGTATTAGGGTATTTTAGTGAGTGATTTTATTTAGTGAGTGATTTTATTTTATTATTTTAGTGAGTGATTTTATAGGGAAATTCAGCTCAGAGATGGTGAGGATTGAGGAGATTTTTCTTTGCACTTAACCAACAGTAGATCATCTGGCTTGTATAAGCTCGTTAAGAGATCCAATAATCAGCTTACTCTGATGCAGAGGGGAGTTAGTTATATTTTTGTTTTGTTTACCTCAGAAATTCAAATATGCTATCACTCAGTTCAGGATGAGTAATATCAGGTTTGTCAGCAAATCCTTTGAAATACTTCTCAAGCTCATACATCATTAAAGAGAGGGAAATAAACTGGCTCAAGTTATACTGAGTAATTCCGTAATGGATGCTGAGAAACTGACTCCATGCACGAGAAGCCTGCTGAACAGGAGAAGCCTAAGGTAAGTGGGGCATCTACTGGTGAGACACTGCAATGAACTAACCTACTGTGTGAATGTCTGATCCAAAACCTTTACAGGCTGTTCTGTGCTCATTTTGCTTTGCCAGATAAGCAAGTGCCAGGCCTGCCTGCTGTGCTCTTTTGCCAAAATCATGCAGCTTCTCCTTGAGTAAATCCTTACTTTACTGTCACTCCTTTAGAGATATCTGCCACATACATTGCAAGAGTAGTTGTGAATACAGTTAGAAGAAGAAAAGAAGTGAGCCAATGAAACTTTTCAAAAGATGTAATGCAAGTCTCTAAGCATCTCCAACCATCCCCTAGCCCAATCTGTCACTGCAGAGTCTCTGTCTGTTAGATTATAAAGCTTTCTTCCTTGTACCAGGAGATACTTTGATACCCTGGTCTGCTGCCCAAGGGTGTGAAAAGCATAAGAAAACGCAAGAATACTATAGGGAGATAAAATCCAGATCAACCAAGCACAGGTTGTTATCCACACCACCCAAGTTGCCTTCCTCCATTGTTCAGAAAATGTTATATGCAACAGCATGATATTCTCCACAGTGTTAAATACCCGTTAATGACTTCTGGAGAAGTCATTTAAAAATGTTCCATTTTTATTTAACATGCAACATTTGGGGCCAGGTGGAGGGTGTCATCTTCAGGCTGACATGTTTATAGCTATAAAATTCTATGTTGCATCCCATTGTGCACATGAGACATTGATTTGGAGGGAACTCAAGTGGGCTTGCCCAGTCATGTCGTGTCATTAATTTAATTTATTTAACATTTTAGATTCAAACAGTCAGCATGTGAAAAGCTTGCTTCTTTGTACCGAGAGCATGCAGGTGCATTGCAAAAAGGAAACATGAACAAATAAGCAGCAGAATAATGCTAAATTATGAAAGAATTTGATCATGCTGTTAAATTACCTTGCTTATGTTGCCTTTGTAGATATACCACCTTTACTTATCCAGTAAAGTGACATCTTCTTTTAAGCCAACTTTAAATTCTTTTGTCTTTCTAGACCCACAGTCACAAGTTGAAATACAAAAGCACCCTTAATTCTGCTCTGCTGCACAGCACACATTTGCTATATTTAGCTGTGCCGAGGAATCAATTGCTTTATATAATCTCATCACAAGCCATTGTTGAAAAAGCATCCAAGTCTGTCACTTGACCTTGGGGAAAACACTGGTCTTTGTGTTTTCTTCAGGGCTTCTTCTGCCACGTATGTTCGAAGAATCTGTAACCAAGAAGTGCTTTCAGCCATTCTTGTCCAAAAGTCAGTGGAGTAAGCAAAAGTCATCTTACTCCAGTACTTAGATCTTTGCTTAGTTAAACCTTCCCTTTCTGCAAACTGGCTTTTTTTTTTTTTCTCCTGATTCTTTAGCATGTTCTGTGGTTCATTTCATTTGAAATTTGGCACAGCAGAAACAATTCCAGTTTTATTTTGTTTATTCTTTGCAATACTAATTTTCTTTTATTTAGCCCTTATTTGCAGAAGCAAACAAGAAAAAGCATTGTGATTGAAAGCTGCAAAACACTTTGATCTCTACACAAAGTGTGTTAGATCACTGTTTAATCTGTCCCTTGCTTTTCTTTTTATCCAGACGCCAGATAATATCTGATTCCTACTCCTAAAAAGAGAATTTCTTCTGGCTCAGGAGTTCCACAGCTACAAACTGTTTAAGGCTGGGAGAAGTCTTTAGAGAACTATCACGGTACGTTCATTCTGTTCCTTCCACACTGACCAATATACACCTCGGACAGTGGGGTTAGATAGACCTGCCCTTATGGCTGCTGTTTCAAGTGTGCATGCACTGGGTAACAGGGAGCAGGGAAGTCCCAGCAGAAATGACAAATAAAAAATAACTGAGCAACAATCTGTATGTTAACCTTAAGGTGTCTCAAACCTGTGGTTACTGAGGAGTAAAATCAAGGCATCTCTTTCTAAGAAAGCAGAAACATTTAATTTGTTTCCTGAATTGCTTTTCCAGAGCTTATGTTCAAGGGAAGCTGTTGATGGCCAAATGGTAGCGTTTTCATTACTTCATAATTAACATAATAAGAATAATAATAATTAAACAATAATTAACATAATAAGAACTTAGATGCTTAGCACATCCATTTACTACTTTATTTACAGAAAATGATCTATTATTAGTTGCTGAAGTTGAGTGGATGGTGTGGAAGAATAGCACGGTTTATAGAGCATGGCTGTGGCAGACTGTACCTGGTGTTTCAGGCACAGAATTGGTGTGAGAGCAATAGAGCATGGGGAGCGGTGGTTCAGAAGGTATGGTGTTGTAGTCAGTGTGAGCTTTCTAATTGGACTTCAAATGCTTTGATTAGCAAAGTTAAGTCTGTACAGTGCTACTCTGAAGTATAGGCAACTATCAGTAGGCTTTTAAATAAAGTTACCTATTGCTCTCATATAGAGGTAATTGAACAGAAGTCATTGCTTCAAATCAGGATAACCCTTTATCACATATTCTTAAATTCAGTCCTGGGTGCATTTTATATAAGACAGTTCTATGTCTACCTCTCCTAAAGGGTCTCCACCCAGGCTCTGGCACCTCCAAAAGCTCTGAGTCTCTGGCAAGATGCTTAGCCAAGTGTGGATTTGTTCAGAGCTGTATCCAGAGACACTATCTAGATAAATTCACTGTATACGGTATCTTCAATACATTTCTTTATCCTATTGACTTTCACAGTTTTCAGTGACTCTGAAGTTTACTAAAATGTACTTTAAAAGAAAAAAAATACCACCCCACAGTAACTCCGCCAACCCGGTGCACACTTCCTGTTCTATGGTCTGTAGTGTGTTTGTGTGGGAATGGTATCTATTTACTCTACGTTATTGCACATCTTTGGAAGTTTATTTACTCACCAAAACCTTCTTTAAAAACAAGAGACTCTAAAGCACTGCTCCAAGGGCCCACACAGATGTAGGAATGCACAGCAGCTTTTCTGGGGACTTTTAAATAAATAAACTTTCAGGAAGCCTGACTCAGCACTAAAGCCACTGAATTCTTACTGTCACTGATTTTAGTAAGACATAGATTAAGCCTTTAGTCTTAATTATCCTCTTTTATGACATTAAACGTTGAAATTTTGTTGTTCAGTCCTACTGAGCCTTCCTGAAGTTTTATTGCTTCCAGCAATGATAAACTCAGTCAATAGTCTATAAAATGTGGGGTCAGTAGTTTCATTGACATAATGAAGCAATCTTTTTGGCAATTAAATTAGAACTCTGCCATATATCATACAATTTTATGTCTATTAAAAATAATAGAAGGAAAACAGGTCTGTTTGTAGTCTCTAGAGTCCAACAACATGAACTTGGCCTATGTTTGCCCTCTTGCCATCTACCCAGATGCTCTAGGTTTCTCAGTTTTGTATTTATAGTAGTTGACAGATTCATGAGATTTTAAAAAATATTTTTGATGCATTTCTGACAGACAATGTACTGTAGCAGTTATTGTTATTAGGTGTATTTTGATAGGCAAATCTACAATATCCTTTTCTGGAACATGTAAACCTAGGAGCAAAGACTTTGTCGTTAATACAGAATCTGCTTTTTCAGCTTAGCAGTGCTACACCTTTATGGTGGTTAAGAAATTCCTTGTGTGTTAATCTGGCATGTGTATTATTTCTCCTCACTCGGAATACAGAAGATAAACTGGGTCAGAAATGCAAAATTGCATGGAATGTCAGTAACACTTGCTGTGCTATTAATAAAAATTGGTAATTTAAAATAAAATTTTAGGTAAAAATTACATTTTTCATTACATGACAAAGAAAGCAAGTGTTTCCAAAGTTCATTCTTTAAAAAATTGTTTAGCACAGTGACATGGCTCTAGGTGCTAAATGAAGCAGAAAGACTAAAGGAAGAGAGCCTTGGAAAATATTACTGTCTCCTTTACATCTTAAAAAGGCAGGAAAGTAGCAGAAATATTTAGTTTTGTGAGTCTACAAGCCACTAACATTCTTGTATTCCTGTATTTTTCTCCTTTTGTATTCCTGTATTTTTCTCCTTGTGTGTTGGTTGGTTCTGGAATGGATTATTCCATTGAGGCATTTCAGGAGCTTTCAGTAGAAGAAAGATGCACATCCAACAGAAATTAGTAAAAATATACTCAAGCAATTCTATGAGTGTAATCATACTGGCACCACAAAACAATCCAAGCTGGCCACCTACATCAGCTGTAATAGAAAGAAATAAACATACGTCATACTAAGTATTTGGTTTAGTCTAGCAAGCAAACAAAACTCTGCTAGTACTCAAGCACTAAATAAATTCAAAATACATAATCCATCACTTTAAGAAAACAGAATTAATATTCTTAAGAATGTTTGTGGGAAAAAGATGAATCTGTTTATTAAAATTCTAAATAAAGCAAGTACAACACAAAACTTCCTACGGTGGAATATGTGCTTAAAAAATCTCCTGCTTCTTTTTCTGTTAAGCTATTCTCTTGCCTCTCCTCCCTATGTTTTCCCTCTCCCCTTTAAATCCCAGAAGCTTCCCTATGCTTACAGTTCAGTATGTTGTGTAGCCATAAATTAGTGCAGAATTTAATTACTACTCTCCACTGCAGGTCATTTAATGGTATGGCAGGAGACCATATCAAAAATGAGCATGAAGCAAACATGATCATTACCATTGTAATATCAAAGTCATTGTTTTTTGTTTATAAACCCAGATAGCCTATGACTTTGGAGAGGAGAAAATAATATCTATTTTTATGTATTTATTATTATTATTTTAGATTAAGTATTGATGAGCAATAAATAAACGTCACGCATTCACTTACCAAGCAACTCAGATACAGACAAGGCCTTCTGCTGCTGAGTTATTTTGTAGCTCAGATCATGGTACTTAATGTCAATAAGCACAAGGTTCTGCCTAATGACAAGCACATACAATATTACATGACACAGCCAGGAGTGCTGTTTGTTTTTACCAACATCCATCAGTATGAACTGCCTACATGGAGAGTGATGTATCTTTTAAAGAGCAATCCACTAAGAGGTATAAAAATTAGTTAGATGACTGAAAAACAATATTTCCTAATACTGAAAGTTGTAAAAGGATCTCATTGGAGGAGTTGATCTCCAGACTATGCTAAAAGAACAACTCAGCACTACTGAGATAAAATCCTAAAGGGTCACAGAGATAAGCTTAAGTGGAAGTGCCAAGCATCCTGAACTACAGCAGATACACTGCTTGGAAATGTAGTCTAATATAGCCTGTCATTTATGTGCAAATGCAGATTTAATCCTGATGATCTCAGTGACAGTGTTTGTGCAGAAAAGCCCTTGTCCTATACTCAGATGCTTAGTTCTTCCCTCTGCTAAAAGCTTTTCTTACTTGCCTGCTGCAAAAGTGGAAGAGCAGGCAAATCTTTGGTGGAGCAGGATCTGGAATGATTCAGCGAGAATAAAGAGCTCATCTTTGTGATATCGTGACTACTGAAAGAGTCAGCGTAACTGCTAAATAGAAGATAAACATAGCAGTAGAGGAATAAAACAGACACAAAAACTGATTGCATAAATAATGTCATATCCTTTAAGAATAAAAGTAGTGTTTATTCAGAAGTGTAAACAGCTACAGATTTTGAGGTTGAAAATGATAATGAGCTTATTAATTTGATATTCACTGAAAATGCAGTATTGGTCATATAAAATGACTTCCATTTCTTTAGGTGATAATTCTAAAATGTAGGTAACATTGGGTAATGAAAATAATCCTACTTTCATGGGTTTTTACTGTAAGACCTCCTACAATTGTCATAGGGTTCCTAGTAGTTCTACCCAGTAAGGTAGTAAATAGTTAACTTTTCCCTTCTTAAATTTTCAGAAATTAATCAGTGTCTGTGTTTTACAGTTGTATGTACTTTTTAATATGTGGGCAGGATTCCTATTGGTTAAGGCTTGGTAACAGGAGAATGTTCTGTATTTTCTCTTGCCTAATTAAATAATTGCTGGGCTGTGCATGATGTTTACATACAATAAAATAATCAACAAAGATAAAATGTTCTCAAAGGATTAGTATCTTTTGCATATAATAATAGGTTTAATTTTCATAATACTCATATAGTTCCTGTTCATATATAAATATATGGAAGCATTTGCAGACTGATGGCTTCAAGAGTGAGAAAACTGAAGTCACTGAAACAATGAAATGAAATACTCAGAGATATTTCATTAGCCAGATTTTCTACGGTTCTTTGTAAATATATTTGAATCCGTGAATATTATTGGTTCATGTAGCATTTGTGTTAATACTTATGTGCACAAGTAACATCTACCTCTGTGAGTATGAGGTAATTTGGACTACAAAACTGTATTGAAACTTCTCTTCGAGAAGTATCTTTCTAGCAGAAGATTATGGAAATCATTCTATTGGGTATTTAATGCATGCATTTTCAAGGAAATTCAGTATCAATTTATTATACTGTAAGCGTGAGGTATGTATGCTTTATTAAATCATAAGTATATATGATAATTCTTCCACGAATTTAAAGGTATTCAGATTGTGTTATCTTAGTGCTACTACTGAACAACACAGCTCTGTGCATAACTTAATTTATAACATAATTTACGAGATAAATGTGCAGTCAGTACCGTAGAGACATATTTTTACACTAGAAGGTCTCTTCTTTGGGTATAGTCCTACTTTGTTGTTGTTGTTGTTTGGTAGGTAGCATTTTCAGTCACACAGATGGAACCATCTTATTTTGCTACCTTATGAGAATATTTCATCAAATATTTTCTAAATATTTTTTATAATGTAAATGGTATCAATAGATTTTACTAGCAATAGAAAAGAATGTTAAACTTGTGACATTTTTGCCACAATAAAACCTAGCTCTTTTTTCTGGTAATGCATTGAGAGAAAGAAGGACTTTATCTAGCATCTATTTGGGTTATTCACTGACTTCAGTTGTGAAAAATCTGTCTTCTTTGTTGGGTGGATTGCTCGTGTGGGTTGTGAATAGGTTTGATAACCCTGATCTTTCTTTATACCTAATTGCAAAGAGTGATTAAAAATAACACAAAAGGTAGCATAGAACATTACTTTCCAACTGAAGTATAAATTTTATGTTATCCACAGGTCTTAGATGTATCTCAGTATAGTTTAGACCTACATGAACATGTATAAATCCTAAACTAATCTCTTAGACAAGATTGGTCACCTCAGAGACAACATGTTAAATACCACACACTTCAGAGTATATTTTTAAAAGGTCACATTTACATCATACACTCTGTTCACACACTTAGATATAATGGATTATTTCCTTATTAGACAAAGCGTTAAGCAAGATTACCTGATGTATTCTGGGCTTTTCTTCAGTTTTGCAGAAATGAATTTTATGGCATTTTCTCCTCCAAAACTTGAATAGGTGACAGTGGTAGGATATTCCATTTCTTCACAAGGGGCAGGGCAAGTGGAATTGTGAGTTCCTACTGTACACAATCCTTTTATCTCTATATCAGCTGAAATTTCAGGAGAAAGAACTTGCATAATGTTTCTGAAACAGCACACATTGTTAAGACTTTTCTTAACCTTACAAAATGACTTTAATAAAGACTTTGATTAATTATCCTTAGAAAGGTTGGTGCATACTAGTTTGAAGGAAGAAACATGCATTTGTAAAAGGCACTTAGGTAGCTGGAGCACAATATTAAGGGTTGAAATTTTTGGTTTTGATTTGTTCCCCCTTTCAATGCTCCCCTACAGAAATTCAGCACCTTCAAGTCTTTTCACCTTCATTAGGACTTTAGGACCTTACTCTTTCTCATCCATGATTTATCAGTAGGATAGATCATACAGAGGGGTGCCCATGTTCTGTGCTAGCCTTCTGGTTGCATACTTCAGTTTATAATCCTTGGTCTTGATGTTTGCCTAGCTCCTTTCAATGCACAGGAGTAGGTTCCAGAGCAGTGCCAGCAGTAATTTACTGTCATCTGACAATTTCATAAAAGTTTTGCTAAACTGAGCTTGCTTAACCCCCCTTCCCCTGTTCTTTGACTTTGGGCTTAAGACAGCTGACGGAGATCCTTCTGTTTTCTCAAATACTAAACAGATATCACACAATTCTGCAGGTGTGGCTGCTCTGGGAGGCCATTGTTCTGACAAGGCTCTAACAGAAAGAAATCACTGAGGGAATCTGGAAAAGCTGCAGAAAATCAATGTAGAAAAAAAAAAAAAAAAAAAAGGTAAGGCATAAATACTTCCTGAAGCAAAAACTGTAACCTAAAGACGTCCGCTCTGAGGTGAGTACCATAATCTCCTGCCTGTGGTGCTCGGTTTGCCCTGGGGTGGTGGCAGCTGCTGTGCCTTCCCTCTGCATGTGGGCTTCTCATGTTTGCATGCTGGAGGACAGGAAGTATCTCAGCCTGTTAGGTGACAATTTGAAGCACTCCCTTCCTCCAGAAATAAACTCGGTAATCTACATGGTTTCCTAATTGTCCAGTCCTTTGGGAAGAGAAAGTCACATCACATAGCTGAATCCATAAGAATTAAAAAGGAGGCTTTCTGAAATTCATGAAAAGTTACTTCTCAGATTATCACTCACAGTATTTTCCAGGAAGTCTGCTGTAGTGACTTAAGAATTTCATATCTACTGGGTGTAGATTATTTGCTCATGAAAAGAATTGTATTTGAAGCATTTTGAAAATGTATGATTCACTTCATTTTTATTTTTATCTTTTTAATTATAGAATATAATATAGAATATATAATAATATAGAAGTCCAGTGATTTAGTGTTATTTTTTCATCACTTACCAAGCTTTTTATTACTGTGTCTGATCTCTATTTTCAGAGTCTTAAATGAACTGGGATGTACTCCATTACTACTTTTGGTATTTTAACTGATATTTTCTACTGTTTGGAATTGGCTTAGAAAGTATGAATATGAAATTAATACTTACAGACTGCAGGATAAACACAATTGTAAAACTTCAGCAAATCACATTCGGTTCCATTGCCTTAAGAATAAACAAGTAACTTTAGAACTTAAATCAACAATCTAGCTCTTAGCTCTGTTTGTGTTAAACTGAAAAATAATGTCATCAAAGCCCAGACACCACTTTGTGCTACTCTTTATACAACTGAGAAAACAATTCAGTAGGGCACAGTGCAGTTATGCCACAAGGGGTACATAGCAATAGAAGACAATAGACTAAATCAAGAGGCTCACTGGAGGACTGAACATTATTATTAGGCATGCCAGCTAGAACTGCCTTTAAGGCTGTGGCTCACTCTTTGTATTAGCTTGCTAAGAAATTTCTGTCTTAGTAGTGAAAATACAAAATAGGTAGATGTAATTTATGATTACACCCCACATGTTTCAGCAAAGGTTTTAAACTTCGTGGAGGATTACTCAGATACCAACTTGTCTCACAGCCCTGAGGAATAATCTTTTTCAAGATTTTTGGTGTGTATCCTAAAAATAGCTAATGGACAGATGCCAAGTCTAGAGTTGAACAAATATCTTGCTGCTTTTCTCTGAATTAAAAAAAAAAAAAAAAAAAAAAAAAAAAAAAAAGATTTGAGTAAATTAAATAATCCCAGTTGTAAATATCCCACAAAGATGTACCCTGTCTCCTTTGCCATTCAATAATGAGTTAGTTCTCCTAGCAAGATGATCATTAAACAGAGCATATGGTAGTCCTAAGAAATACCTGGCAGAATGAAAGGCAAACAGCCACACCAGTCCTGTATGTACCGGGCTTTGCATTCTTGCAAACAGCCATTTGTACTATAAGTATTCTGGTACTGAAGCTTTATATCAGGCTTGCACTCTCCCCATGGGTATTCTTGGATAATTGACTGTAAAGTAATAATAACAGAATACATAAATTTCTCTTTTAATTTAGATATCGCTTTATCACATTTTACAGTGCTAAAGGAAGCCTGTTTGAGACATAAGCAGTAATACTGTGATTTAATTGGAGGTGATTACAGTTTGTGCTTTTATAATTAAAATCATCTCTGTTCTCACACAGCAAAACCAGGACCTGATCAGACAGCCTAGTGCAGCAGGATAGTCTTCTCTGGTTGTATCAGGAAAGGACTATCAGGAATCTGATACAAAATTAGCTGTGATGTAACATATTGATGCTACTGCCCTATCTTTGTATTGTTATGTCAGTGAGACTGTGAGAGGTTAACTTGAGTAAAAGCAGATTAGGCAGACCATTAATATCCTGGAAAAAAAAAAAATCAGGCTTGTTGGTGGGTTTTTTATATAGCTGGTGGAAATGTTATTCTTAGGGCTCCCTGTGGCATGATAAATATTAAATAACTGCAAATGTTTGTAATTTATTTCCATGCCTCGGAAGAGATTAGCAATGGTACAGACTAATATTTCCACCTGATGGATAAGGTGCTTACCTTCAGCTGGCGGATTGCAACCTGTGCATGCATGCCGACTGGTGTTAATAAACCTAAACCATCAAAGCGTGGAACCTCTTTGGGTGAATGGATAACGAAAGTGATGCCAGCATCAGTATAACCAAGGGCAGGATCATCAGTGAATTGCTCCTGATACAAAAAGAAGTATTGTAAATAGTTTTGGTTTTGCTTATGCTCTGAAGGTTAAGCTATATTTAAAATGGTGCTGCTTTATTATTATTATTATTATTTGGTCTTATTTCCCTTGTTACACCTTCAGCAATTTACAGGAAAATGTAGAAGTAAGCTGACTTGAATTTTCTTCATTAACTTTGTAGGTTTCCTTCCAGTTACCCTAAATTTTAGTGTGTGTTTTTTTTTTTTTTTTTTTTTTTTTCCTTCTATCCTCTCCCACTTTCAAAAGCAAGAAAGCATGGATGAACCTTCTTCATAACTTGGAAATTCACTTCTTTTACTTGCAACTACTCCATGTTTCAGCAAGCTTTCTATTACTCTCTTGAGAACCTGTAACTCCTCTCCCCTATAGTTGCTAGAGAGCAAAAATTAATGTCTAACTCTTAAAATTCTAGGTTTTAGTTTTCTTCCCTGATCTCGTAAGGTGATATTCCCTGAGCTTACTGTGTTTTGTGATCAAAAACAATCCTAGCAAGGTCTTTACAGTGCAAAGACCAGATCATAGCTGACAAGAGACACTTCAGATGCTGCTGAAAAAAAAATCAGTACTACTTAGAAATTGGCATCATGTGACCTTCCCTAGTGGATCTCTTACTGAGATAGAGATGTTATCCTGAATTGTTTGTATAAAACTAAATTATTTTTCTGATGATACTTTTCAGCTGTAGGTGAATCATGTTGATATATGTATATATGCTCGCTTGCAACTTTCTACATCATTTGTTTTGGGGACACAGTCAATAGCTATTCAGAGTTTTTATACTAGTTTTGGGTCTTTCCTTTAAAATATGCTTTTACTTATGAACAGTCTTGAAAAATAATTTTGTGCATGGAATTCTGAAGGTCTGTGTAAAACAAAAAATCTGCTGATCTATGAATTATTACATGATTTTGTATATAATCATTGGTATATCTGTACCTGTTGGACATCAAAAAGTAAACGTAAGCCTCTTCCAGACAAACTCACACTTCTTGCTGGAAGACCATTGTAATTAAAAGTAAAGCAGTTTCCATATTCAGTGAAAACATGTTCAAAATCCTTCAATAAAGGAAAATAGGGAAGTGTAAAATTAAAAAAAAAAAAAAATCACTTAAAATTTCATTAATTTCACAATGTAATAGATGGACTAGTGTTTTTTGGTTTAGTATCCCCCCACCCCCCAAGGCAGTGCAAAGAATAAGGCTAACCTGCAAGAATATGGGACCAATTTTTCTGTCCACGTATTCTATTGAAGTTGGGAGTTGTTGTATGGCAGAACTGAGACACAAATAAGAGGATCATATTTTTTCGTTGCTGCTGCAGGACTAATTACATCAGTTAAGTGCAATGCAACCGTGTTGTGCAAAAAAACTCCATTCACACTGATGTTGGTTATAGGCCATTTATGGGAAAGGTTGCTGAATGAAGCCTGGAGGCATGACAGTTTTCAAAGGCTGCTATTTATGCAGGTGTGGGACTAGGCGGAGAGCAACTTAAACTGAAATTCCATGTTACAGCTCAGGTAGGCCAGCGGGCTGCCTCTGTGGTCACTGGGGTTGCTCCTCAGGGTCATTTAGAGCAGGATGTTTTCTCTCAATTGACCAACTGTGAAGGGAAGGCAGGGGGAGTAGCTGGGAAAACCAGGTGTCTGAAGTTGAGTGGTAAGAATACATCCCCTTCCCCTCCATGCTTCTGATGTAATAAAAGGAAAAATATTTACCTCTGGGTGACATGTCTTTCCAAAGAATTCACATTCTAGCAATGTGCTGTGGTTTAGATAAAACCCATTTTTCCTTGTAAACTCTTTAATGCTGAAGTTCTGGTTTCCAAGAAGAAAATCATTTATCTCTTGAGAAAATTTGTCTTCCATAGAAAATTTCTGGACAACTCCAGACACGATGTTCCAAAGGAGAAAAATGATTTGGAGATTGCTTACTGCATGAGCTTGAAACCTGTCAGTGCGAAGGAAAAAGAATGGCTTGGAGTTCTGCAGAGTTACAGGACTGATCTCAGTGCTCTCACCAAACCCATGACATGTTTTGTCGCCTGCTCACTAACTGCATGTGATTCTTGCCCACCATGCCTGCACTTGCACTATAACATGGATAAACAATATAGTCTCCATTTCTAGGAAAAGGTTATCTTCCAAACAAGAAAGTAGGAAAGGGACCCCTTTCCAGGGTTATTCTAGAAACATTTCTGTTGTGTGTGGTTATTTAATAAATAAAAATTAAAATGGTCATCTGCATAAGCCAGCTGTCAGATTTCTAGAGCTGAAGAAAAGCTGGACAATTGCATTTACATGAGAAAAATAAATGTAGCTGGAAGGAGCTGTTCCTTTGGGGCGGGAGGGAGCAAGAAAAAAAAAAAAAAAACAAAACTGTGTTTTCCTGATGTCACTGAAGACCTTTTCTGAATTAAATAAAGGGTTCAGAGAACTTTTACGGTAAGTTTAATTTCAAAATACTGAAAAGAAAATAAAACCTAAGAAAATGGCAATACCATGTTCTTTAGAATCACTATTTTACATAATCCTATTTTACAAAACGTATCAATGTATTTGTGCAATGGATCTTAATGCAGAAGCATAAGAAAGATTGGTAGGAACAGCTCTTCAACTGAATTTGAGTCAAAAAATAAAGGCAGAGGTAGAGCTGTGCCTCTTTGTTCCACCAGCAAAGAAAACTGTCGCTAAAAACAGGAGGAAAGGATAAGCACGACGTGAACAACAGATGGATGTAGCAGCAAACTGCCTCATAGGCAGATAACTGCTGTGCTCGGGAGCTGTTTGCTCGCAATGTGTTGCCACTATAGATGCAAGAAGTGAGAGATTTTTATAATACACACTGTACTCTACCTGCAGTGTACGTTCTACAGAATAACCCAAAATGGCTTTACACGGGGCAATGGGAAGGAAAAATAGTGAGGTGGAAAGGCTTCAGTTATCTGGGACTTGGACTTGTGGTTGATTCTGCCAACAAGAGGTAGAAGATCTCACAACTTACATTGTTTTCCTGAGAATGCTAAGATTTCTCCATTACTAAAACAGTTGTTAAATATTTGCTCTAAAAATCAGGCAGTGGTTTTGCTGCATTATTTTCAAAGTGGTTGCATCTGAATCCTGGCCAGTATCTTAAACTGTAGAAACCTGTAGTGAAGTTTTTGCTTAGATATGACTTTCAAACTCGCCAAGTGCTTTCCTCCTACAACTCCCACTGACATCAGCTCGAACCATAAAGGCGCTGAGCACCTCTGCGGAAAAATAACTGCTTTGACTAAGGTTTCTACATTTGCATGAGGTTTTGTTCAAACCTCTCTATTTGCAAATGTTGTGTTTTATTTTTAACTTGGGTATGACTGACTGTGCCTTAGTTACACTATAGAAGGAACACTCGAGGTTTATGATTATACACAGAAGAATAATGCCAGAGATGACTTTATACTCCCCCTTACTTCTTGAATCTTAAAAATCTGTGGTGCAGCTCCTCATTTGACGAAAGGGAAAGGATAAAGACAACCTCCCTTGATTCTCATGTTTTTCTCCTCAGTTAAATCTCATGTGGTGGTGTGAAAGACAGACCCCTTGGAGCCGCATTTTTTTTGGTTTTGTTTTATGTGATTTGTTCAAAAAAGCTGTGGATCCCAATTCCTTTATGTTAGCCAGAAAAAGAGGTGTTGCCTCTCAATAGTGAACAACAAACACAACTTTTACCTGTTCAAGTTGCAAAAAGTCACAGCAGGGAATTTGACGTTTTCCACGTACTGAACTACCACCGTAGTTGTGGTTGGCCAGCTGAAGTAATAGGTAAAGCGACTGCAGATTTGCCAAATGACGATGCTAAGACAGCCTGTGACCACTAACAGCCACAGCCCTCTGTGTGTCCGGCTTCGCCTTCGGACAATATTTTGCACTCCATGAAATGAAGTGGATGAGGCGAACTCCTGGTGATACCTCTTTCTGTCTTCCAAACACGGCTGCAGTTTCTTTATTAAGTACAATCGTATCTTTTCCAATTTTCCTTAATATTGAACAAAATGAAAACACATTTTTTTAAATTAACATCTAAATGGCACTTTGGAGAGGAAACTAATTCTAGTATTGGAAAGCATCTTTAAGAGCTGTAAATTCTCTCTTTGATTAGTGAGCTTCCTTCTACGAATGGTTTAGAGCCCTGGAAGTCTTGTGTGCTAGATTAACTCTCTTATCTGCCTGAGAACAGACTATACCTTGCAATATTTTATGTATACATATTCTTAAACATATTAATATTAATGAGGAATTCCACCTCTATGGAATTTTTTTTTCTTTTGACATACCTCATTAATCTAAAACCACAGGATGCTGTGAAACTGTAAAAAGCTAAGCATCTGATTATTACAGTAGCATCCTAATGAACTCCTGGCCCTTCATGCTTGCTCTAAGAAATAAGGTAAAAAGGGAA
Organism: Aythya marila; assembly: GCF_965140915.1. Lineage (NCBI taxonomy): Eukaryota > Metazoa > Chordata > Aves > Anseriformes > Anatidae > Aythya > Aythya marila. Next base: position 30,883,686 of record NC_139045.1, on the reverse strand, counting down.
TTACATATTTTTCAGGCTTTTACTATTCCGTTATTGAAACTCTGGGCAAAATTTTAAAGGTTACAGGTTCAAAGGGAACTCTACTATATTCCTTGGGTTTATATGAGTAAACTTTAGAGTATGGCATGTCTTGTAGGATGAACATACACACTTCATCAGACTGATTTACTAGAGGCTGTTCCAGTTGGGCAAAGGAATGAAGGGATGCACAATTCATCTGCTATTGCAATCATGACCACATTAACACTGGGATTTTTTTTTGTCCTATGTGCAGACTGTGATAATTAAATCCCAGGTGGGTTTGGATTTCAAAGTGTTTCCAAAAGAAAATATATGTATATTTAATGCTTCATATGAGAACTTTGATCAGTATGATTTACTCTAACTTCTTTTAATCATCAAACAGCTGCTTCTGCTGGAAAACTGATCAGAAGTTTTTCTTCTAGCTCTAGTGACTGTTAGATCCCTTTGGAAAGCTGATCAGCCATGGGTGCTTTTGTACTTCACATTGTAATAGAGGGAAAATGATTAGGAGCTATGTCTTCTGTGCAGACTATAATGTTGGTCCAAGAAGTACAGGTAGAACAAATTTTATAAAACAGATATAGATGCTGGCAACTATTTTCAGGATCTGAAGATGTAGTTTTTCTTTAATCATTCATTTTTGGTCTCAGTCTGGTTCTCCGAAAATGAGCAATGACTTCAGTGACTTAAAATGATTTTACAATGTCACTAAACAATTATTTCAGTAATAGCTTCTCAGATTCTTTCTGTTGCAAGCTAGATGTTTCTTTCTAACACTTTTTCTTATTGTTATAATAGAATGGTTATTCCAGGTTTCAATTAATGAATGGTAAAGTAATACATCTATATAATGTCAATGAGTGTAATCTTATAAATAATTAGCCCTTCATCTTATGCTCTATAAAATTAGGTCATGTGTATCTGGGCTAAGGTTGTGTATCCAACATAGTTGAACTAGCTGTGACTAGGTGAGTTAGAGTATCCAAGCTGGTACTAGATAGAAAGACCTTAGGCATACATTAGACCTTAGACAATCGGACAATAAGGTCTTGAGAGAGACATCTTCTTTTGTACTCTACAAAGTACATTTAGTGCAGGCACTCAGATAAAAAAATAATAATTGTCAGATGTATGGATAAAAACAATTTCAAAAAAGGATCTAAAGGTTAAAGGATGCATAAAAAAAAATAAATGAGAAAAATCCAGGTTCAGGAGAAAACCACGTTTCAGTGTAGGCAAGTATGGAACATGCATCTAAGAACAAGCAGGGTAGACTATACATTCACGATGGGCTGTAGGTGCTTTGCCTCAGAAAACACTGATTGCTGAAGAATCCCCAAGAACTGTGATTTTTTAGTCAGATGAACCTGATTTCCTAGTCCAGTGTTTTTACAGGAGAAATGAGTTCCCTGTATATATAACCCAGGGATATGTGTCCAGGGACATGCTATTTTAAGTTTGCCTAAAAACTTCAGAAATTCACAGTATCTTTACATTCAACTTAGTGTTAACATAAAGAAGGTTTTTTCAACTTCAGTAAGTAGGTAATTGATTACTACTTGTATAGGAAACTGATAGGTAATAATAAGTTATTTTGACCCAGTGGGAGAAAAAGATATAAAAGAACTGGAAGCTAAGCTCTTGTACAACAGAAATAAAGTAGAACATTTTTATTTTTACATTCCCAATGGTAAATTGTGATTGGATTTTCATTAATGAACTTGTTAAAAAGGAACAGCTTTGTGAAAGATAGCTCAACTTCAGCCAGAGCTCTTACCTGAAAGGGGTGATTTCAGGAAGGTTACATGTGACTTCTGTCTATGCAAAGGTTAGTTAGTCCAGATAGTTTCAGGATTTCCTTTTTGCCTTAATCTAAAAATCATTAAAGTATGGCATCATTCAGAAAAGTCATTGCCTAGTTAAAGCTCTGTTAATTTTATTCTAAATGCAGGACAAATAACTAGAGAGTTTCCCTCATGTCCTAAATGTAACACTATCTCTGCAAGCTCTTTTTCATCTCTCCCTTCTTCTTTATATCTTGAAAGATGTACATTACTGCTATTTTTGGACAAGGTTCCAAGAGAAGAGAGACACCTTTTCTTGTTCTGTTTGTCAATCCTGAAAAAAAAACTACCAAAATGTAACACTTTTGGTAAGGCACTCTAATATGTCTAAGTTACATACCTTTAGCATCCAATTGAGTGAATCTCCCCAGTTGGTCCATGAGGCTCTGCTTATTTCAGTAAGGAAGTAAAGGATACAGTAAGCTGGTTTATCACTGTGATCATTGCTAGCTAATGGCTTTTATAGAAAACTAAATGGGAGGTGATACTCGATGACACATAGCACTGGGCAATTTACCTGCCGGGGTTGCTATGTTTTGCCTTTAAATAACTTGGTCTGCAAAGTACAAGAGAAGATTAGTTTTATGACAGGATCAGATGTTCAAGTACTTATGATACCAATAATAATAGAAGTGCAGACTTCTGTCTTGTTGCATCAGCGTGCAAATTATTTTTTTCAGAATTTTTCCTTTTATTTCAGAAAGATCAATCATCTTCACTAAGGTACTGTGCTGTTCAGAACTGAATAAACAATCTTTAAGTAGATAGGAACCCTTTCCCTGGAGGGCAATGAATGTTTGCCACGGGGTTCCCACCAGCTATAGGGTGGAGTTCACCCTTGCTTTGAATAGCTGTCCTCATAACCACCTCCAGATTTTACATTCGTGTGGGCTTTAGCAAGAAATGGGCTGTTATTCTTGAGAACTGACTCTGATGTTGAGGAAGAAAATATGTGGAGAATTGGTCATTCCATTAACTCCTTATTGGGGAAAAAAAAAAAAAAAAAAAAAAAAAAAGAGAGAGAGAGAGACAAACTGCTTTTCTGGAGGATGCATGGTATCAGCTTGTTTGAAATTCATTTCAAGAACCGAGCATCTAATTAAATGCAATAGAAGACACTCAAAAGCTCAGACCTGGGATGTACCTGATGAATCATCTAGGAAGATCTAAAAAACTGTCATAGTCCCTCTCTGATTTGCAGGGGTGGTGATTTTGGGACTGCTTCATCTCTCATTTTTCTCTTAGTAAAGCTCCTAAAGCTAATGCCCACAGTGTCCTTGGGTTTCTAGGTGCACTAGCGCAGCCTCTCGGTACCTCAGTGGCTGGTTGTTCACCAACTGCTTTCTGGCCGTGTTGGTCAAGCAATGAGGTGCAAGATGAAGCACTGAGCTCCATTTAGTCATTCCAGTGTGGCAAGCAGATTTCTGTACTCGGCTTCTTGGAAATCCCTCTTCCTTTTGTTACTCTTGCCTCACAGATGAGGCTCTCTGCCAGGGCAAGCTTTGAGCAGCACTTGCACTCAGTCAAGCAGTAAAGTACTTAATAGTGAACTGTTTTTCAACATCTATACGTAACTCAACCATACCTAATGCACTGCTGAGCAGTTATTTGCAGATCCACTGATTCCTATTAATGCAATACACTCTAATTCACAGTACCCAGACAACGCTTCTATGTCACGTAAAACTTGCTTGAGTTCTTAAAATTATATTGGTCTTTTATACTGCTACGTACATAGGATTAAAGAGGTACAAACTGTAAACTGCTCTTTACACAGCAAATATTCTTCATCTAACTATCTTAAGCATATTTTACGAAGAGTTTGTATTCAGGATGTATTAGATGAACATAGGTTATGTTCTCTGGTTGTTTTACAAAAGAAATTGAATTTTACAATATTCTTTCTTTTATGGTTGTTTTATGTTAATTCTTGTGCAAACAGTAGGGGGCGAAGACCAACCATCTTGTATTTGTTCAACTTTCCAAATGGCTTCTAGAAGTAGCTTTCACATCATAAATTGGTCCCAGGGAGCGTGGTTTGTCCATTCACTCTTCGTGGTGTGTATCTGGTTACCCAAACCACACACTCCCTAATTCTTAATGCAGTAAAGGTTAGGAAAACCAGACAATGACAGAGGTGATCTCAGTTTTCTATATTCACGCATATGGTAAATTTTGTATTTCAAATGTGTTTTGAAGTCAGTTGTCAGTGCTTTTCAATTCCTTCCTTGTGGTTCCAACTTTAAAAAGATGCTGCAGCCAGCATAACTACATAGCTATTTGCTGAGACAAACAGATGAGGTGTTTCAGACAAAGTTCTGTTTTTATGGCCTCGTTGCAAGAAAATGTCTTCTAAAAATACTTACGGGCTGCTGAGAGAAAGTACATGCATGCATACGTACACACAGACATACATGTTCAGCACATTTAGCTTTTATTGGACTTTTTTCATAAAATGTCAAAATGTTTCCTTTCAACTTCTGTCTCATTGTATGAAGCAGCTCTCTGACTGCTTTATGGACAATAATGCTTTTAAAAATGTTTTTCCAGGATCTCTTTTCTGCCTCTTTCTGCGTGTCTCCCCATCCTTTCTCTCTCTTCTCCCTCCCCCTTCCCCCTTCTTTCAAGAAGTTGCTCAAATATTATTTTCTTTTAAGACAGAAAATGTAAGGCGTTTAGTTATATGGAGGGCTGCAAATACTCATACTCATTTTGTACAGAAAATATCAGTAAAAAAGCAAAATGGAGAAGAAGAAAAGGAATTGACCACCATTTGGACTTTCATAATATAGTGTCAGTGCGATTTGATGGCAAAGGCTGGGACATGTGCAAAATGGTAGCTAACTGTAAATGCAAGTAGGTATGCCAGTGGATTCAGCGATGGGGAGTGGGCTGCAAGAAAGATGGCTTGAAGAGACTTTAAGGACTCATTGGGCCTATCTCTATCCATCAGTGCAGAAACAGCTATGCAAGAAGAAATTATAAGCTCTCATCTGTGTATTTTAGTGTTCTACTGACAGTAGAAAATTCTCTCTTTATTTCTTTGTTTATTTTGATCTCTCTCTTATCTTGTCATAAAGTAAACTGGTTACTCCTTCTCTTGTCCCTCTGTATATGAAAGACTGTTTATTACTCTTCCCTTTGAAGGAAAAGTATTTATTACTCTTCCCCACAATCTTCTCTTGGCTATAGTAAAATTTGTCATCTCTCTTAATGGGCCATGTTTTCTATGCCAAATGCTCATTTTTCTTGCCATTTTCTTCTGAGCTCTTTCCAAGTAGTCTTCATCTTTCAAGAAGAGTGGTGCCAAGGACGTAGTACAACAGACATCCCTTCTGATGCTGGAAGGAAAAGAAGCTTTCCATGCCACATGGAAAGCTTCCATGTAAAATTTCCAGTATGAAATTCACTCTTTCCAACAGCTTTGCCCTTTGTTGCTTAATATATTATTTTTGACTATCTGGAACATCCAGCTCATTTCTTAAAAAAATAAAGATTAAAAAAAGGCTTATTTGCTAGTTTGGTTATCACTGCTGAACTGCTGAAGTTCAGAAGTACTGGTCTTTGCTTCACTGAAACTGCACGTTATTTATTTCAGTGCATTAAGATCACTTTGATTTCTACCCCCCATCTGCCAACATGCTATTATACCTTCCAGCAGTTCTCATTTGTCAATTTAAAAAGTGTACAAGCTATTCCATCATCCAGGCCATTTGTGATAATACTGAATAGCATCAGATTAGCAAATTGTTACTGGAGTTTGTCCTGAAGCAGCCCTTTGCTCTTACTAGGCAGCTCTACCATGGAGTAAACAGCAGCACAGACTGAGCCACGTGGAGGCACGGTACGGCAGCAGCTTATGGCTCTACATTTTGACTTTGCTGTACCTAGCTAGGAGCCAAGATTCATGTCTTTAGGAGGGAAAAATAACAATTTTCCTGTAGGAAAGAATTGAAACTTGCAATGTGTGATTGCGAGGCATTAAAAGAGGATATATTAGCCTTGGGAAAAAGCAGTGGCAGCCTGCATGTTCTTATCTGTGTTTTTTTTCAAGCTTTGTTGTTTTTCATAAATTTATCATTTTGGTTGATACTCATGTATTTCAGAGATGAAAGGAGGAAATTTTGGTATTAACAGGGAAAGAACACTTCCTCCATGATTTGGAAATTAGTCCTCAGTTGGAATATGAGGAAGATAAAATGTTCCTATGGGACAATTGTGAGAGCAGGCACTTCAGACAATTTCACTTTCAGCAAGTGAAAGCAGACTCGCTATGAGAGCTTTATATTAAGGAAATAGAGGTGTTGAAGGAACTAACTGGTGGTAATCTAAGAAAAGTACCCATTTAATCACAGTTTGGGGCAGGAGATTGGATGTTGGTACTTCTGACACCAAAAGGGTCGGGTGCTGTGTGATGTGAAAGAAATTGTGCAGGGCCGTAAATGGTAGACACCGAGAGGTGTGGGGGGATTGTGCTGGGACATCTGAAACGTAAACGGAAGTTAAAGGTATGTTGAGAAGTGACGACATGGTTCTTTGTATTTAAGAAGTAGAACAAATACAATATTAAAAAAAAAAAAATCTTTGCAGCACTATCTCTTCACTTTGTTTGTAGTTTGCAAGACCTTGAGCTCTGTTCCTCCCCCAGATACAAATGTCTGATTGGATTATTAATATTGCATCAACTTTAAGCTAGTTTGTTTAAGCCTTGAGTCACTAAATTTTATTTTTCTTAAAGCAGACTGTGAATTTCAAATGTTGGTTAAATACCAATGCCAGTTTTGGAAATCACAAAATGCTCATTTGAGAGGAGAGCATGTTTTGGTGCCAAACCTATTATCTCCTCCTCATCTTCCCTTCTTGTGTCTTTACTCACATGTCTCTCTTGTTATATTTTTATTATTAAATTATCTGTGGAAGTAGGTTTTGTTCAGGGGTTGTATAGCAGCTAGCACAGCGAGGTTCTGGTGTAGGCTAGTAGGAGCTTCAGATGTGCCATAGGCTATAGAAGGAAGTCAGACAAGGATACACAAATGTAGTGTGCTGGACTGAGCCTAATGGTAAATAAAAACTATCAAATGCAGTACGACCAATGTAACTGCCAACTTATTTAAAAACTTAAAGTTTTGTAAAGTCTTTTTGGGACAGCATTTCTGTTCCAGACATTACTTAATGAATGACAATTTCAGTTACCTTCTCAACCAAAAGCCTACCAGTAGTTGCCATCCTGCATCCTGAACATCAGTAAGATATTTTGCCTTTTAAGTGCTTCAGCTTAGAAACAGAATTTGAGCAATTGCAGATAAGGGGGACTGGGACTATAAAGCAGTTATTTCTAGCAAGCTCATAAGCCATGACTTAATACCAAGTGGTAATTAAAATTACTTGATTACCTGGCAGGAAGTTTGAAACCAGCACAGGGAAACCCTCTTTCACGTGATATGCACTTCAGTTATGGAAGTTGTTGCAGGCGGTGGAGTCCAAGGAGGGTTATTAAATGGCAAAGACAGATGTATCTCAGGCAGTCCTCAACTATCAGGATTCAGAAGTGAGCTGGAGAAGTTATTTCACTGTAAGCATGCATTTTTGTTGTTTGATTGATTGATTGTTCTAATAGCTCTTCCCAATAAATCTTCTAATTTCTAGTAGAAACTCTTAAGTGTGGTGTGACCTATTTGGATCTTGTATCCAACCCACTACAGCCACTGTTATGGAGGTAGAAACTATTTGTGCTGGATAACTCCTAGTTTGTGTTTCTAGGATAACAGTGTTGGGAAGCTTCAAGCGTCACTTGTTTATTGCAGGAAGGTCTCCGAGCTCTTTGTTCAAGTTAATGAACTTCAGAAAAACAAATTGATCTGTGATGATTTTGAAATCAGATTGAAAGTATGAGCAGAAGAATGGGTAACACTGTCCAAACTATTTGTACGTGCATGTTCTTCTCCATCATCAATTTTATGCAGGATAACTTTATTATTTAGGATAACTTCAGATTCTGTTTAGGTGCACAAGACACTTCTAAGTTCATAGGATCAAGGGCTCTTGCTGGGTTCATGACATCACACAGGCAGTCATTCATACTTACCTCTCCTTATCAGGCTAATAGTTTGGACATAGAGCCCCACGCAGTAAGAACAAGTGGAGTCTTGGCTCTATCTGTATCTACAAAATAAGGCACAGGATGCCTCTGGCTTGCACCAAAACTCCCATTGGCCAGGCTGGAGAGAGGCTCCTTATTTTCCCTTAAAATTCCCTTCTTTCAGTCCGAGTAAGCTCAGTTTGTCTCCTCTCTGCAACCTTGTTGCAGGTGAGACAACCCAAACTAGTCCATCCACCCCATGTCTACAGCTGGGGATGGGGAGGCAAACAGGGGATGAGGGTGGGCTAAGACAGGGTTTTAATGAATTCTGTGCTAGGTCATGAAGATCAGGACAGCTTGAAGGCCACAAAGTGCAGTTCCTGGAATCTGCGATTTTTTTTTTTCTGCTGTGTTTAATTGTTTGTCTTACGTTCAGCCCAATCACAAAAGAGAACATTCTCTCTGCTGAAGGTTAGAGTCCTGTGATATGTTTCTGGGATGAAGCCTTTCTGTCTGACTTTCATGCTATAAAAATAAGCAAGCAAGGAAACAGAGAGAGAAAGAGGAGAGAGAGAGAGAGAAAGAAAAGGTCAAGGGCATGCACGTGCTTCTGGCTTTCATAGCCTTGCTCAGTCATCCATGGCATGAACAGCAACTTGTGTGCATGGTTACATCTGCTTTTACATGGCTCTGAGTGTTCAGCAGGGAAAAGATGGTGCATTTTGAGAAAAAGGTAATACCATCAGTTAAAATCAGGGTTATGTTTTGCTTCAGATCTATTCACATGGAGGAGCTTTTTCCATCAAGATTCCTTTACAAAGGATTATACTATAATAAAGAGATTGCAAAGAATCAGAGCATAAATGCCACTCAAAACACTCAAAGAATTTGGTCCTTATGGTGAGCACCAAGTTTGAGCAGCGTGGCAGATGCACAAAGACCCATTTACTTCCCCATCAGTTGTAAGGGTGTCTGCAGCCAAGCCAGAGTTGAAGGCTCAGAGCTGAGCAAAGCCTTAGGGCTCTTTCAGTCTGTGCTGTTGTCCACATTGCCAATGGACAGTTTCATAATCAGGTGGTACGTCAGGCTTTTTTTTTTTTTTTTCCTCTTCTTCTCTGTTTATCATTACATACTTGTGAGGCCTTGCTGAGCTCACGTTAAGGCAGCCAGTAAGATGAATGAGTGATGGGACCAATCAGTTGGGAGGGCCTCAAATGGAGAGTCTGGACATGCTGGAAATACTGGAGGTACTCCCTAAATTGTGTTAGTCTGGCTGATTTGTTTCATCGACTGAAACTTGTCTGCTGCTGAATCAGAATGGGAGCTTGTATAGCTCTTGGTTCAGACAGTATCCTCAGCTAGATTTTGAGGGAGATTAGTAACCCTGAACCAATTAAGGGTAGCATTACTTCCCAAATAGGGAGTTAATGTTTTGTTAAGCACAGAGTTTAAAAGGGCTCTGAGACTTCAAAGTCCTTCCCCTACAGGGCAGGCAATGTAAAGGTTGCAAGTCAGAGACTATTGCTGTGGTAGTTTATTATTCTCTGGGTCCAACAGGAGAAATTGAAACTGCACAAGAAAAGAGACAGTAACTTCTTTGAGGTTAAGTGTCCAATATTTTCATGTGTCCTTGTTGTTTGTTTTTTGTTTGTTTGTTTGTTTTTTTACTGCACTCACAATCTTTCTTTGCTTGTGCCTTGAGAAAAAGATAACAAAGTTTGACTTTGCAGTGGATGTTCAGGCTGGATGTTTCAGCTAAAGGTATACAGAAATGACAAGCTAAGCCTTCCTTGCCCATGCCTTTGAGATCTGCAAGGGGGGCAGGTTATATTACAATGTTCGTAATGCTGTTTCACTGGAAATGGCACATTTTTCAGTGCTGAATTCCTGATGTATACACACCAGTGCCCAGACTTCACCTTCATCTCTACTTTCCTACGTCCAGAACAGATGTACAGACAGATTGTTTGTGGTGAGGATTATTTTACTCTGTCAGCTTTTACATCCAGAAGGAAGAACACCTTGACCTTCCTGATGGGGACACCTCAGTGGTGTCCCGCTTTCCTTGTGGCCCAGATGTATGAGAATACAGTTCTAAACTAATATTTGCATAGCCTGACATACAGCATCTGACGTAGCAGGGTATACATCCCATCACCCACGTGCCACATCACATGGAACTTTTATTTTTTTTTACAATTTTTTTGGTGATGCCACTACTGTTAAGCGACTGGAGCAGCTGGAGCCAGCACGCAGGCACTGCTGCCCAGTGCAGGTCTTGCAGAATGCTCTGGGGTCACAGGGGTCCCAGAGCTTTGTTTGCAGTAAAACTGAGCATTAACTATTTTTTTTTTTTTTTTTGGAACAGGCTGGCAGGCACAGAAGAAGTGCACACTAGTTACACGTTACTTCATACTGTGTTCAGCTGATGATTTACCAGAATTGAGTAACATTTGTCAACAAATGAGAGTGAAACATCTGCAGGCGGAAATAAAATCAAGAAATTGTCAGGAATTAAACCACTGGAAAAATAACAGGAGATTTATATGGCTATTTTTACTTGCTTTACTTAATCTGTGTGCATGTTTTGAAAATAAGCATATTATTTGAAAGCCTTTAACAAACCTTGTTCAGTCTGCCTTAGAGATATGTTCTCTTTCCCATCCCCTCCCCTTTCCTTTCCTTTTCCGTATGTTTCACTTTTTTAAAGTTCAAAGTATCTTGATGTTTTGATACAAGGGGTTGCAGGTTACAAACCCACTTAAACAATTCCTGATTTAAATATTGAATATTTTTTTTTATTCACACACAAGCCTCTCATTGACTTACTCCTGACACCAGCCTGAGTCCCCAAACAGCAACTAGTGGAAACCTTGAAGGAAAAAGCACAAAAAAAGTGTGATACGGGACAAAGCAGGTATCTCAGTCATTCTTATTTTGACTGAAAAAATAATTAAAAAAAAAAAAAAAAAAAAAAAAGGAGAGCCAAACCCACATGAACTTATTGACCTTTGTGCCAAGGTAGTTGCTGTAATTATGGAATAGCAGGGATGGGCTGAGGGCTAAGGAGGAGAATTTGGGGGTTGGCCTATGCAGTGAGGTAAGGTTATAAATTAGGTGGCTGCAGTGGATTTGGGCAAACTAACGGAGCATATTCCCCAGAGCACAGCTCAGCAAGTTTGGACATTGGAACTATGAGTGGGTGCCCCTTTGCAGGGAGCAAAAACCTGTGAGTCCCTCTTCTCTCTATTTTACTTTAAAATATATAACTTTATATTAAAGTTTGGAGGGGAATTAGGGGTTATCAGCAAATACACTGCTGTAGCTCTTGCTAAGGGAGAAGACGTTGTACAAGGGCTTTTCAGAGCATGCTACCAGCTGTTACTGTGGCAAGATGCATGCTTGGTGTGCTGTTTTTCTCGCAAGACTGCTTTAGTGGTTCATTTTGCTGAAAACAAGGCATTGTTTGAATTTTAGATGCATCTCAATAAAAAGGCAGTCATAGTCATAGATCCCTAATTAAATAGTTATTTGCTTGTTTTTCTTCTTAGATTTAATTTTAGCAAGCTATCTTTGGAAGAGGAAAAAGATGACAAATCACAAGAAGGGATGAATAAAGCCAGCAAAGGTGGACTTATCTATGGAGACTACCTACAAGTAAGTGCAAAGATTTGATTTTTACTGCCCTGGTCACTCTGAAGTCTTGAGCCAGGACTTGTGATTGACACTTCTCCCTGTTGTGCACTGACAGCAGTCAGGCAGTCACCAAGGCAGGTCTCAGTGTCCTTTCCCTGCCTGAGTTCCCAGGTATACTTGCAGCACCAGTGCCTGACTCAGCCGAGATGGTTGCAGGCAGACTGTGGGATGACTTCTCAAATTGCAGGGAAGCTGGGTATTTAGGAGGGTCAATAGGGAACTGCTTGTTCTGGCAAACCTCAGCTGTGACGTGGTGCACCACAAAAGGCTTTCACTGGCCTGACAATTGCCAGTTGGCAATTTCTCTACATGTCAGCAGGCCATGTGTAACTTCCCCAGATTATTGCGTGAAAGCCCAGAATATTTGGCTGGAAAAATACATTGCAGTACTCTTGGGTGTGATACAGAAAACAATCAAACAAACAAACAAAAATCACTAAAAGTAATTAAGAAATATGCAAAAATCAATTGACAGAAGTAATAATATAATTCAGACATTTCCTTTTTTTTTCTGGTGACAGCAAGAACTGAAGTGAGTGTCCAAAAGATTTATTTGTTGATGTATGATACAGAATCTTGTAAAGATTTCTTTTAAAGCAACTAAGATTGTGAATTTGACTGAGTAAAAAATCAGTAACACCAGAACTGAAATAACTAGTACAGCCTCAAATCAGAGCTCTTGCATGGTTATGCTATTATGTGATTACACAGAATCTTACTATAGGACTTATGCTGCACTGAACATGACAGTATTGACATAAGGTCTGGAGAACGCACTGGATATTTGTTTCTCCCTCTCTCTCTTTTTTTTTTTTTTTTAATAATTAAAAACTCTTAAGATAGTTTTCAAATTTTCCTATTTGATGTACCAAAATGTTAATTTCAGGCAAGATATTTTTAAAATTAAAAAATAATGCCTGAGACCATTTAGTCTAACTACTCATATAACCTAGTATATTTAAGAAAAAATATTTTTAAAATAAATATTTATTTATTTACTTATTTATATAAATATTTATAAATATTTATTTACAAATATTTTTTCTTAAATATTAGCTCTACATAGTAGGACTACAGTACGCTGTGGCTAATAGCAGAATTGAGAACTTTACAAATAGCCTTATTTTCATTTTTAAGCTGAACAAAATACTGAATGCTCAAGAGCTTCAGAGTGAAAAGAAAGGAAACAAAATCCATGATGAACATCTTTTCATTGTGACACATCAAGGTAAGTGGTTGGGAGGACTGAAGTGATGGTTGTCTGTCATTCTTGCCACAGAGAGTTATTTAATGCTGAAACATACTGCATGATTTGTTTTCACTTTAGACGTAGCCACTACAATCACTCTGTCTTTTTATCTGCATTTGTATGTATACCTGTATCTTTTGTAAGGCAGTAATCCACTCTATGCTTACGAAGCCACAATTATAAAATTTGGATGTGGAAAACCAAAAGCTCAACAGTTCTGTTTCTAGAGAAATTAAGGTAGGAAAATTCATTCTTGGCTTGAATAAAAGGCTGCTCTGCAGTTTATTGTAGGCAAGTCTTGTGTGTTGGCTTGTGCCTTCTCTGAAACTTCAATCCACCTTTTTAACCATCACAAGGCTTTCTAGAAGCCAGCACAATGGTTAGGTGCTCCCTAACTTCTAATATCAGACCAGTGTCTGCAAGCCATGTGGATAATACTTTTTCTGTTGTTGGTGGGAGATATTTAGATGGCATTAAGATTGTAAGCAGCCCTGGGGAATATTGTAGGCAGAGGGGAATGCCGTAATGCTTTTAATGAAGTATTGGAGCTGGATTTTCTCTTTTCACCTTGTGTAATCTGCATTCTGCACATCTAATAACTGGCATGAAAAACATGCCTTAAAATTTGTTTACATTCTGGATGCTAGATTATTTCATGTAATAGTTTTGGTAACAGACAGCATACTTGAACAGGCAACACATTTGTGTATCAGTGCTTATTTATACAGTGGCATTGTTCACTTTACACTATTTTGCTGTTCACTTTACTACTCACTTTACATCAAAATCTGAGAATTTTACTTCATCGCTATCAAGAAAAAAAAAATTGTTGAAGATAATGCTAACAGTATCCTTCTTGTTGTAGCTTATGAACTTTGGTTTAAGCAGATTCTGTGGGAATTGGATTCCGTTCGGGTGATCTTTCAAAATGGCCATGTAAGTCAAGAGCAAATATTCATTTTGGGAAAATCCAGTCCCCTTTCTCTTGTCTCTTTCTTGCCGGCCTGATATATATGTTTTTTTCTAAATCAACACGTGCTGTATTTATATATAAAAACAGTGCACACCCCCTCCATCTCACACCTTCACCCCAACCCAAAAAATTTCCTCTTGATGTCTGCCTTTTACATAGATCACTCTCCAAGACCAGTTTCATTGGCTAAAATTCTCTCATACTTTCCTGCTAATAGTGGATAATTGTAGGAGCTAACATGGGTATATTTTACTGCAGAAAAGCCATACTCATAGGCAAAAATGAAAACAGAGCTATCAGGTATCTTAACATTGAAATATCACTTCTGCATTTCTTCAAGTTTTTGAAGTCTACATACCATTTTCTTCTATCCAATAACTACTATATGAAAGCAAAACTCTTTTTGGTAATTTAGTTGTATTAAATCCAACAGAAAGACAATAATCAAAATCACAATGTACAATTGCCTGAGAATTTATTAAAATGACAAATATAGAAGAATATTTTTAAAGTTCTAAACATTTATCCAACATTAAACACACCTCATAACTAGATAACGAAGGAATACTCCTCACCGAGTATTGTACTCACAGAAAAAAGGCAGACTGCATGTATTTAGAGAAATGCCTTGAATACCTTGAATAACAACCAGAGTACCTGTATGTGAAGAAAATCTAGAAGTAGATCAGACTTTCTTTCACAAAGAAGTAGCCTTTTCCTTATAATGCTCAATGAGAATGATCTTTCTTGTCATAATTTTGTTGGCTTTTTAGTTGAAAATTGTATCAAAATATAACTGACCATAATTATATCTTAATAGAATCATTTCTCATTATTTATTTTTGTGATAAATGAAAGCTGCCTTACAATCAGAATCTGAAATGTCAGTGTTAAAGTTGAGAACACAGCAAGATGATTACGGAAATGGTTTTCATTTTTCATTTTTGTAGTTTGATATTTCCTTGTTGTGTGCCCTGGTCTTAGAGGTAAACTTGATTCAATTAAAATTAATAGGAATTTTAGCAGATTTCCCTTGAGCCAAAGCATCCAATTTATTCTTAAGAGTTCTGTTGTTTTCCATTTCATATTTTGTATTTCCCACTAGATGCTGTCTTTTCTGTTTTCTTCTGCTTGCTAGTGCAAGTCTTTGACAAGCATCTGTTTAGATGTTCTGTCCTGATATATCTCAGATTATTCTGCTTCTCAACTTCAAGTACTTTCTGCACTTGCCTTATGGCTTGTTCTCTCACAATATAGATTATAGAAATGTTTATAATAGAAATCATAATTATCATGTTGTAATTTATATCATTAAAATCATATTATAATAATTGTTTATTCTAGAAATGATTTTGGTCTAGAATTTAATTTCTTGTGGTGACTTTTATTTTAGTCAAAATACATGAAAGAAAAAAAAAATGTCCACGTTGTAATGTGTCATCGTGGAGAGAAAAAAAGCTTTTGATCTTTGAAAATCACACTTTCAGTTTTCAGCTAAAAACAGGGCTTTATACTCAATATAAAATTCTGCTGCTATGGATTTCACATGGAATGGACTTGGGATCTATAGTGATGCACAACAGCGGAAAGACCTGAAATAAATAGGTAGAAGGTAAAGAGAATACCATTCTCTGTCTGTTTACGGTCTTTATTTTTTATTAAGGTAAGAGATGAGAGAAACATGCTGAAAGTTATCACTCGAATGAACAGAATTTCAATGATTCTGAAATTACTTGTGGAACAGTTCTCTGTTTTGGAAACTATGACTGCATTGGACTTCTTTGATTTCAGGTAAATACTTACTATATTTCTCCACAGTAACCCATGAGCTAGTAATTCTCATCCTTAGAGTAGGCTGTGAATTTAAGCAAGGTCTTTAATGTGCGCTGGCAGCTTCCAGTACCTGGATTGTTCAGCAGGGTGAGAACATGTCTGAGAAGTAACTGTAATATTACAGTACAAGAGTCAACTAAGAACCTGAGCTTGAATACCCAGCATACCCTGAATAGTCCAGCATACCCTGTAAGGAAGTACAAGTTCACTGTTGGTGGTGATGTGTGTTGCTGATAAATGTCTTCAGATAAAAATAAAAAGAATAGCAGAAACAGTAGAAATAGCTCTTGGTTCTGTTAACACCTTACTAGAAACTTACCACTGCACAGTTGCAGCCATGTTCTATGACAAATCATAAAAGCGTTTGGGTGACAGAATGCACTTTCTGTGTATTATCAAACAGATACTTAAACTGTCTTGTTAGGACAGTGTTTCATTGCATCCCAATGTGGGCATGCAGTGCTGGAGGCTTCAAGTGGCTGAAGGAAACATTGCTCTTTTCTTATTTCTGCCCAAGAATTTCTGCTCTCCAGTAGCTGCCCAAAGTATTGTCGCACCAGCTGGTTGGTAGCTCATCTGCCTTCTGCTCAGGCTTTATTTGGGATCAATTGGTTTGCTTCATTTCTCACCTGGCATTTCCTCTCGCTTCCCTCACCACAACTAGCTGCTTCCACTGCCATGCACGACAGCTTCATCCACAATCCACCATCTGCCTTTCTGCTTCCGTTCTGCTTGTGCCCCTGAACCGTCTGACTCATGAACATAGTGCTGTCCAACATCCCAACCTTTTGTACCATTTGTACCATTTTCCCTCTGTCTTTTAATGGTCCCTAACTAAAAAGCATGTGAAACTACAATTTGGCTTCCTGTGGAAGTTTGAAATATCTGTCTTCTACAGCAAGGGAAATACATGGGCTAATCATTTCTTTTGAAGAGTTCTTGCTTCTGATTTTCAATGACACACCATATGTAATATAATAAGCAAATATAAGATCAGATCAATTACTTGTTTTTCCAAACCTTATATTTGCAATTCTAAGTGCATTACAATTATCTAACGATGTGGGATTTCAGATTATTTTAATATATCAGTTCTTCTAAAGTGGTCGCACAATTTAACCCAGAAAGAATCCTATTAATGAATCCTTCAGAATATTGTTCAGAAAAAGATTTAGTAGATTTTTATTTATTTCATTTTTATTTCATATTTAATTTCATATTTATATTATATTATAATTATTATATTATTGTATTATTATAATATATAATATAATATAATAATATATTGTTATATTATATTATTATATTCATATTTATATGAAATTAAATATGAAATAAATAATATGAATATATTTATTTATTTCATACATAGCAATTATTCTGAAGTATAACAAGCCTACTTAAAGGCCATTTACTGGTACTTGAGTGATGTGGAAATTTCCCTGATACCTATTTGGAGTGACACTGCTTATGCTATGTGGAAAGAAAATTATGTTCACTGATGTTTTCTCTTGTACAACATGTGTACATACACACACAGCTGCAACTTTAAAACACAATATAAACATTAGTGAGTATATGTCTGTGTGTATGATTTTCTAATTAGAATATATTATACATATGTTATAGTTGCACTAAACTACCATTTTTTTCTTAATTGGAAGCATACCACAAATGTTTGGCCATGTATTTGATATTCTTCAAATGTGAAATATGTCATTCATTCTTTAGGTGAGAACCAGAAAACCCCATTATTGTAAAATAATATCCTGCATTTTTTTATGTTTTTCTCTTCTATTCCCCAAGAGACTACCTAAGCCCAGCCTCAGGTTTTCAGAGCCTGCAGTTCCGCTTGCTAGAGAACAAGATTGGTGTTCCCCAAAGCCTGAGAGTCCCCTATAACAGAAGGCATTATCGTGATAACTTCAAGGGACAGGATTATGAACTACTGCTTAAATCAGAGCAAGAACCAACACTTCTGCAACTTGTGGAGGTAACAAAGTCTGTCTGAGAACTTGCTTTAATGTTTTCCCCTGAATGTCCTTCATTGGTATCAGCGACAAATTCTTCTCCCTGGATAGAAGCAAACATGCTGGCAGCTTCCCAATGAATCACATTTTGTATGCTTATCAAATTTAGTATGAAGGAGTTGGTATGAAAAAGAGTTGGTAAGCCAACTGATTTTTCACAGCTTCTGCCTGAAAAAACTGCTAAACTAGTAAATGGCATTGCAGAAATTTGAGTTGTCCAAGACTGTAAATCTACTGGTTTGTTTGAGTTTTTCATGACCACAAACCCTTTTCAAAAGAAAACTTTAAAAATACTTTCACTGTTAGTGAGGTGTAGTAAAGAGGCTAAAAAACAGAACATGAAAAATGCCAACCCGAAATGGAAAGGAGAAAAGATGTTTTAACAAGTGTTTCTTTCTCACTTACCTTGATTTAATGGTGTTGTCTCTAAGTTATGAATCACTCAAACATGGTGTTTTCTTTAACCCCCTTTTCCTTTTCATACACAAACTTAACTTGCTAAAGAATAATGCAATATAAACCTCAATAAAAACATCTGCCTCTATGTGACAAAATTATTCTCTTATTGGAATGATATGGCGTTATATGGAATCATTCCATTCATCTATTGACACCTGAATATATAAGAAACTCATGTAACTTTTCTTCATTAAGACTTCGTGCTATTAGATAAGGAGTAGCTAAATTAAATTATCTCTAAAGGTAGTTTGGCCATAAAGATTCCCCGTCTTTTTTTCTACTATGTTATTAAACATTATTAAAAGGAAATCAGAGAGGAGGCTTTTCTAATGCTACATAAATTTGTCTTGTATTATTGCATATTTTGGTGTAAGCTAATGGCAGATGGTGTGATCAGCGTTCAGCCTGACCTGATAAAAAATGGTTGTACTAGCAGATGGTTCTACATCTTCCTTCTGAGATTTATCTTTATGTTTATCATAAATATGTGGAATAAGACTGCATTCCTGTGTCTACAAAGGAATTGATTTTAACAAGACAGCTTTTGTCTTCCAACAGTAATCTTTTAATTTGAAACCTGTGGGTGTGTTTGCATGGCATCATTATACAGGTATAAATCTTCCATGTAGACATGCTTATTCCAGTGATTAGCACCTATACATGGGTTATTATATTATCCTGCTACAGTTGTTCTGGTTTATGTTGTAATTTTAGGGTAATGTATTTGCATTATTAATACTTGAACACATTATTATTATTATTAAAGGCATGGCTGGAAAGAACTCCAGGACTTGAGGCAGAAGGATTTGATTTCTGGGGACAATTTGAAGTGAATGTTTTAAAAGGTTTAGAAGAGGAATTTGCCATAGTGCAGGTTAGTAGTGTTCTATTGATCCCACTATAACAAAAGACAGCTGGAAAATCACATATTTTTGACTGGCATTTTGGCCCAGTCATGGTTTTTCACTCATTTTACTTAATCTTCAGCAGCCTGTGTTTGCAAGAAACAGGAAAATTACAAACTTTTCCTGGATATCTGAATACATTTATAATTTGACATCTAAGAACTCTTAAAGTATCTAATACATGAAATGATTGCAAAAGAAAAGGGAAAGTATCAATGGAAGGTCTGAAATCCATTTTACTTAAACTATGTCACCTTGAGTGCTTGTATTTGCAGTTCAGAGTAAAACTCCACAAAGTTTGGGTCCATGACCTGTGAGTATAGAGTGTCACTATAAAGTGGCTATTTTTATTTAACAGTATATGGCACTTTGCTGCTATGTGATCATTTGAGTTACACTGGCAAATAAGCATGAGAAAATACCAAAATACTGTAAAGTAGGTATAAGTACATTTTTAATGAAAAAACACCATAACATAAGAACTCATTAAGTTCTTGGGAATATGTTTACACCTTTCTAATTTACCCAGCCTTTCTATATACAATTTTCTAACCCATAGCTGTGCAAAGGTGTTTTCTTTTTGCCTTGAAAATGAAGAACTAAAATAATTAGGTCTCAAACAAATTAATATTAGTTGTTCCAAGGCCTCTAGACCTAAAGAAAAATGATAAACTGCCAGTTTGTTTGCACATTCATTCATCTGAACTGTTCTGACAGCTTATTAATTGCACATTTTGTGGCAATTGTGTTTTTAAAGGACAGTGACTCAGTGACTTGTCTATCCTCTTTGGAAAATACACTTCATACATTTAAAGTGTAAATTTGAAGGGTGTTTATAGTAAAAACAGAAGTTACATTAAGGCTCTCTAAGGGCC
Organism: Aythya marila; assembly: GCF_965140915.1. NCBI lineage: Eukaryota > Metazoa > Chordata > Aves > Anseriformes > Anatidae > Aythya > Aythya marila. The sequence continues at coordinate 30,863,719 of NC_139045.1, read as the reverse complement.
TAATTTTCCCTACTGAATTCTAAAAACTCCATTTGCTTTAAATATCAAAGGCCAAACCAGAATCAGAAGAAAAAGAAGACTTCTTATCTGAATTCCAAAAACAGAAAGATGTATTACTTTCATTATTTGATGAAAAACGGCATGAACACCTGCTTAGTAAAGGTATGTTCATATATTCATATATGCTTTGGGTTGATATTTTTTGTATACAATACATATAGAATAATTACATCAAGAATCAGCAACAAACTAAAGATGGTTGTATTTTACAGGAGAAAGAAGACTGTCTTATAAAGCACTGAAGGGTGCCCTGATGATCTACTTCTACAGGTAATGCTAGAAGATTTGTCTTCAGTGCTTACTGTTAACAGGAGAGGTGAAGGTTAAAGAAAACAGCATAGGATCATTTAGGTTGGAATGGACCTTGGAAAGTCCTCTGGTCCAATCCTACACCAAAACCCAGGGCTATATAGTAGATCCAACCTGAAAGTCAGATCAGGCTGCACAGGACTGCATCCTGTTGTGTTTTGAATACCCTCAAGGATGGAGGTTCCACTGTCTCAGCAGGTGTTTCTCCTCAGGCCCAAACTGGCAAATGCCCTGTTATACAAAGTGACCTAGAAAGTTTTAGATTATTTTTCCAATCAAGGAAAAAGAGGACAGATTAAGACTTACATGTAAGAAGTATTTGTTAGAATATCTACTGGTATTTCAATACTGATTTAGGAAAAATATACATTGAGTGTATATTTTGCATTGCTGTTTTGCATTGCTGAAGTGGTATTTTGAAAAATAAAGCACATTATAAGAGATCTTACTGTCGCCTCTTTCATTTTCCAAGAGAGGAGCCTCGTTTTCAGGTTCCCTTTCAGCTTCTTACCTCTCTTATGGATATTGATGTGCTCATGACCAAATGGAGATGTAAGTTGCAATTTTTTTTACTCTGATATTCTTTTAGATGCAAGTAAATTGTTCTATTTCATACTTTCTTAGACTAGTTATACCCAGAGTTTTAGAACCAAACTTCTGAGTTCTTCCTTTAAGAATATATATATATATATATATTTTATTTTGGCCAAGAGGAAAGATGAACAGCTTCCTCTGTGGTCGTTAGACACATAGGTAGAGCTATCAATTCTATTACATGCTTTAAATTAGGTGAGCAATTTTATTTAAGGTGCAGCAATTTATTTTCCAATGCCTTCCAAACCCTCATCATGACAACTCTTCACATGCAAACATTCCTTCTGTTCTTTCTCTACTTAGACAACTATAATTGAATGTATTAATTCTGCACCAGCAGAGCACAATGATGTATAATAGTGTTTTAATTTTGTATTAACAATCATTTTATGTTAGTTGACTAAAGAGTGGCATAATTTACCCCTGCATTGCTTAAAACCTAGTAGCACATCTCTCTGTGATCTTTAATATTTCAATGATTCACCTTGATGTGACCTTTTTTTTCAATCTTAACACTGGCTATTTGCCATGCCCTTGGTTTGTGTGACTTAGATAACCATGTCTGCATGGTGCACAGAATGATTGGCAGCAAGGCTGGCACAGGAGGCTCATCAGGCTACCACTATTTGCGCTCAACAGTGAGGTAAGAATAATGTATTTCCCCCGTTACTTACAATAACACAGTTTGTAGGCATTATACTGCCAGGAGACAGATTTCAGACAGCTCACTAGAGGTTAGGGGACTGTTGTTTCTCTTCTGGGGCTCTGTCATTTCCTTCTCTTTCTGCCTGTTGTACATTTACTTATCAGGTTGACATACGTAAATTCAAAACCTTTTGGGGCAAAGGGCTTTGATCACTCATGCAAAATGCCATTTATAAGTCTCAAGCAAGGGATCTAGGCATTACCGTAATAGAAATAATATTAATTCTGCATCGTTTAGCTCGTGCGCTATCCAGCCCAAGTTAATTAGGTGATACAGGTTGGAAATGAGTCCCGTCTGCTGTGCAGCTAATGACATTTGCTTTATTCCTTAGAATGACTCTAAGTATATAAATTCTTATAAACTAAGGTACTGAAATTTAGGGTTTAATATATTCTGAAAGCTGATATTAATTAATACCCTCTAGCTGTGCAGGCAAAAAATCAGAAACATGTTTCCTTCTGTTGGATGAAGCAGCGAGAAAATTTAAAATTCCTCTTTTAGTGGATGGTTTGGGCCTGAGTGCAGAATTCTTACACAAAATTTGAGAATTCAGCTAGTTTGGTTTGAGCTTTTTAGGCTCAAATGTATCCTCACTATGTCCCAAACCACATTTTGTCAAAGAGCAAAAGAACACTTGAAATATCTTCTAAGAAGACCTTCTTTTAGGATTGTTTTCAAATAGAAATAGCACGCAGCCAGTGACTGGCATCTATAGCTGTGAGCAATGATTCTTATCTAAAATATTATAATACAGCGGGGGAAAGAAAGCAGGCAGGTTATATTGAATTCAGTGAAGATGGCTTAAAATTCAGGGTTCATTTTCTTTTCAACAATCCTTCTCACTTTTTCTGAAATTCAGGTTAACATTCTTCACAGATACATTCCCCTTTATACCTACTACAAGAGTGGAGATTTGGAGGTTAGAGCACCTGTAGTCTGCAATTTTAGGAGAAAGATGTGGATATTTCCCTTTAAATATAATTTAATCTGCTATGCCCTAGAAATAGTACAGGACTTTTATTCTGAAATATTAAGGAGAAGGATGGTTAGTGCAGAAATCGTCCGTCAATAAATGAGAGGGAACAATTCCTGAGGTTTTGGAAATTATGGCCTCCTATGCCAACACAGCAATATTAATTGTTTCAATTATCTTTTTCAGTGACAGATACAAGGTGTTTGTGGATTTGTTCAATCTTTCAACATTTCTAGTGCCAAGACACTGGATACCTAAAATGAATCCAACTATTCATAAATTCCTTTATACAGCAGAATACTGTGACAGCTCCTATTTTAGCAGCGATGACTCTGACTGAACCTTTCTAGACTGGTTGCTGTGAAGAACTTCAGAACTTCTATCTTGACTGGTGCTATCCCTCAAGTATAGCAAGTGTTCTCATGCAGCATGGGTGTGTAAATATTTATTTATGTATGACAATTATGTGAATAGTATGATCGACTTATGGAAGAAACTTAACCATTTGTAGAAAAAATAATCTGTATTGAATTACGCTATGTTAAAGCTAAAATGATAACCCAATTCAAATCAGTGGCCAGTTTAACTTAGCAGAAGTGTTGAAAATACAGCCCACACTTATGGAAAGGGAGCAAATTATAATGAATTATCATGATCGTGTCTTATTTGTACATATTGTTATGTGTTAGTTTGCCTAATGGCTTTTAGTAATTTAATTCTTCGAGTCAAAGATATAATTATTCTCATCAGCTTCAAAAGAAAATTAATTTCTGAGCAGTAGTGGAATTTCAAAAGGAATTTTGGGTTAAGATTTTCAAAAGCTACATTTTGAAAAAAATACTAAGTTCAATCTGTGGAAACCCAAACCTCCTGAATTGTGTTACAGATGAACGTAAATTCCTTCAGTAAAAATACTTACTTTTAAGAATAGTAGATATAAGTACTTACTTTGCAGTTTAAATAAAGCTGTATTAAAGCTCTTCTTTTGTTGTCTTCTAAAGCAAGCACAGTGTTCAAACAACAGTATGGCAGAAATGTTAAGTGTTTTTATTCAAAATATCATTGAAATAAGAATAAAATTGATATATCATAAAAGTGAGGTGACTTTGGCCATAGGGTATTGATACATGTAGAGCAGGGTTGTCATCTCACTAGTGGACTCCCATCTGTACAAATGCTTTCCCTGGAAATATGCATACACTGCAGGCCTTAATTTCTGTTGAGTTGTTCTGTATAACAATGCTTTTTAGGTACTTAGGCCTGGTTGTACAGCTTCAAAAGCACAGATGAAACTTCTATATTTGATACTACTATAACAACGTTACTCTTATTTATGTCAATTTAGAACTTTAGCTGTTTTTTTCCAGTTAGGGAAATGTGCTATTTGTTGTTTGTAATCTGCTAAGGCAATACTACAGAAGACTTCTCCTTTTGGTTAATGTGAAGTTTTCAGGCAGCAAAACTTGTAAGAAGCAGAACCTGAAGTAGTGAAACATAGTACTTAGTCTTTTCTTTTTTTTTAATTGAAAATAGTAGAAGTCCTTCAAAGTAGAATGGCTAAAAAGACATTATTTACACAGACAATTATGAACATTCATGGCATCCGTTACAAAAGGATTGTACTACAGAGACCTATTTAACATGGTACAATGAGTGCAAAAATTACAGAATCGCTTCAATACTTTTCCTAGTAGCACTTCATTAGTGATACAGGTAAAGAATTCCTGATGACAGAACACTTTAAAAGTGCATGTTCAGTTTTAAATTCTAGCTACATTTGTCTCCAACTGCAGTTATACAGGTTAGCAAATCTAGGACCACTCTTTGGTTCCCAGCAAGTCTCCTGTGAGTTCAATAAAGTTCAATAATTTTGTAGGAAAATTCAACATCTACCTTATTTGGAGTACTCTGTAATTGCTGTATTTTTAAATGTAGAATATATATCAACACTCTACTGCCATCATTTTTTCTATAATAGACATTTTTTTTTGCATTTCTGCTTTGCCACTGGTTCTACTGTTAGTCATGATGTAGTGAAGAGACTTGTGGAAATTAAAAGAAAGAATAGTTGATTTGCAAACACTTATGTCTTGTCAAGGCACAGGATTAAGCCACTAGAGGTGTCTTGTGTTTATCTAAATATAATTTCTGCTTGCTTTTCTATCCATCTAACAAATTAATTCAGAAGACTCTGATATTCCAGGCACTTTCTAAAGCACCCCCTACTCCAAAGAGCTCTGAATTTATATCTACACAAGAAAGGTGTCAGACTGAAATGGAAGGACTGCAGCACTACACTGACCCTGGGTGCTCAGGAGACAACTTTGACTACCCATTCCCCTCCTCTTTTCTTCTAGCTTTAGAGAAAATGTAGAATTTCACAAAAAGGGGGAAGACAAAATGTCTGAGGTGCTACAAAAGACAAGATGGGTATCAAAGCATAACAAAGAGAATGTTTTCTTCCAACCTCCCCTTTCCCCACCCAATAAAACCAGACATAATCTCATGTTCTATGTTCATGTTCATGATACTCCATCACACTGTTGATTCAACTTCCTCATTTGTCATCCATTTTTTCCTAGCAAGATTTTTATGGAGTGTATTCTTCAGTATTGAGCACCTTGATAGGGTTTCACATTCACAGTTCCAATCCATCTTTTTAACTTCCTTCTGCGCACTCTGTGGTTGATTTAAAGCCTTCTTATTCCATGAAAGATTTGATACACAATACACATTCCAAATAAAAACATTTTTAAAAACTCCTGCTACCCCATTCCTGTAACACTTAAAATCAGGACCTCCTCATAAAGTTGTTTCTTACTTTAGAAAAGGTTGCCTTGGAGTAAAATCTTCACATACAGTGTATGTCAAATGATTATGCAAATAAAGATCACGGTCTTTGGCCAGTGTCAAACAAATACTGATGAAACTGTATCTGCTATACCTGCAAGTGAATGAAAAACAAAAGAAAAAATGAGTTAGTCTTAGAAATAGAGACCTACCAGAAATAAGTTACCAGAATTGATATTCATGTTACATCCTCTCTCTTCCATGTGTTGACAATATGGACAATAGGTAAACTGTTGGGGTTGGGGGCAGGAAAAAAAACAAAACAACAAAAACCGCTGCAACTCTTATTTCTTCATTGCCTGACGCTATTTACAGTTGAGCTCTACCCTCCTCCCTTCTCTGCTTTCATGTTCAAAACTTCATTCTTTTTTAAGGATTCAGCATTAATGATATTTGTGTGGTGAAAATCAATCTAAACCTTGATATCCTCTTCCCTTTCAATCATACGCATTAGTAATGGACATTATGTTATATGGTTTGGTTGAACTAGCAAACACTATTTTTCTACCTGAACTCATCTACCCTCTCTTAAAACATAGCAATGATTTGTATTTCCTCTGTGAGGATCCCCTTATATCACTTTACTTACATATAACCTAGATTATAGCCTTTACCAATTGCATTGTTTTCCATCAGACTTACCACAGACATTGCTGCCTATCTTAACACGAACATAACCATCTATTCCCCAGGTACGTCCCCAGGAGTTCTGTACAATCCAGTAAGGGATGGTACCTGGAAAAGACATTTTCATAAACAAGAGGCAACATGAGATTTGGATAGCATAGAAAAAATAATAATCTAACACTCTTTGATTAGCATTTTAGTGTCTCATAGGATGTTGATTGGATGACATAGTACAGACAAACCTACTGTTGTTCACAGAGAAGACAGAGCTAATACACCAGCGTTTAATAGACTGGATATATCCTCTGCTAGGATAAAGACACAGATACCTGTGTTCTTGACTTTACAAGGACATGAAGTCCCACAGAACCAAAGGAAAAAAACAGCCTTTTTCCTGGGATCAGACCTCACTTCCAGAATGGAGGTGACACCAAATCAAACAGTTCTCAAAAGCACAACCAGTTGAAGCATTATGGATTGTAATCATTTGCCCTGCAGGAGGCCAAGTAAGAGAATGCAAAAACCTAGAAACTCAGTTGATGAAAACATACCTGTTCTGTCAAAACCCGTGATAAGTACAGCATGATTTGCTCTCCCACTGGAGCAGTGATACTGTATGATCCCACCAAGATAATCCTGCCAGCTAACTGCATCTACTGTTACTGCCAGAGGACCCCAGTTAACAAGCATCCTCATCATTTCCTCTTCCTGGCCACTGCGAAAGAAGTGAGTGATAATGCAGTTAAAGTTAGCATAATAATGCAATTTGAGAGGTAGTAATCGACTTAAGTATGATCTAATACTCAAATAATTACTTTTCCCTGTGAGTGCTACACACTACATAACATACATCAATAAACATGAATCTTATTTACAACGCAGTAACATAAAAGTAGGGCACACACTATGGAAAAGGTGCTGATCAAAAGACACGATGCTATTAAAAAAGTCTGGGTCAAATTGGTAGGCAATACTAAACACCACGTACCTTTTATGCACCGCTCCTCTCAATTAAAAATCTGCTTTGGACAAATCATTAGTCGACATTGTTATTGCCCATTAATTTTCAAACATACAGAAGTACGTTTTACATATTTTAGTGCATTGTTATGTATGTTGTATCTCAAACATATCAAAACACAGGACATTACCAGTAACAAATATTTGCCATTAGCATCTGCTTATGTAATGTATTATAGGAGGAAATATTTATCATTGCATAGTATCTGTAATAACTAAGTTTGGCATACACAGAGTGGCAAAGTTATAATTGGTTTTAGTTCCTTATATGTGGCAGTAATTGGCTTCCTGATTAAAATTACATATTTTTTGTCTTGTTCAGTACGCAGCTGTATTGTACTGATAAAAATTAAAAATGTTTCTCAGTACAAAAGCCTAAAAAGCTATGAGTTGCGTTTACAAAATTCAGTTGACAATACTGTTTGATAAGTCACAGACTGGAGGAGGATGTGGGTATGTAAGCAGATAAATACTCAACTAACTGAATACTTCCTAAGTTTTTCAACAAATTCCGATTAAAGTCATAGGATATACTGTTACTGACTCATGGTTCCAATTTAAAGATAGACAATTTAAAAGACCTAATTTAAAGACACTCACTTAGGCTTTCTAACTTGAATGTAATTAGTGGCTACAAATTATTAGTTGCTGTAGTACTCGCCACATCCAAAGAAAGATAAACATTTAAGAAAATAACTCATGTTTATTGCTAAGCCCTTATCTAGATCCTGAAACAAGCCTCGTGCATACCTCCATATTAAGGGGAAAGGTTTAAACATTAACTTTTTAGAGTCTCTGAATAAGTACTCCTATCATTAAGACTCCAACAACAAATATGAGTGCCTTCACAGAAAAGCAGGCCTCATCTCCTCCCACTGACTACATGGAAAGTCAAAACTTTTAATTTTGTTATTTTGGCATGCAATTATTTTGGCACAAAATTCTCCATTTAGAGATATCACTGGGGTGCATTTTCCTTAAGAATACAGGAGTTTTTATTAAGTCTTTATTATTTATATTCCCCTGCCTTCAAAAGAAATGACAGTTCTGAAGGTCTGCTTATACATATGAAAGTACAATAGTGGTAATAATTAAAACAAAACTACTATTCTCACTTTTTTAAGAAAGAATCAAAGTCCCTTTTATGTAGGTGTAAAAATGCACAAAGGCATCTCCCGCCCCTGGGCAGAATCACCATCATCTGAATAGGGACAATCTAAATAGAGATGATACACAATTACTGAACCTGAATGAACAATAAGAGGCAAACTACCTCAAATGTGGAAATTCTAGCGGAGAAAACATGAGGGATGGAGAAAAACTGCTTATGCCATCCCTGGAGCTATTTAAGAGGTATGTGTATGCAGCACTGGTTTAGCTGTGGACATGTAGTGTTAGGTGGATGGCTGCACTTGACAATCTTGAAGGTCTTTTCCCACCTAAATAATTCTATGTTTTTATGATTTAGATGCTTTTATGCAACCGGGTTCAAGCAGTTTTTCCATGTTTTCACAATCATTAGCTGAAATTTCAAAAACTTTAATAAGAAAGAATATAAACATCTTAAAGCTAACAATGGCCTGGATTCTAGGGTTACAGTTCCTTGGAGAAGAATATTTATGACTGTTGATAGTTTATTTCAAAGACATTAGTACCTCTGTTTTAATCTCATCTAAAAAATCCAGTGGTAGTAACAACAACTTGCACAGTACCACATTAACCAAAACCAAATTATGTTAAATATCCCAATACAGAAATTAGCAAATAAAAAAAAAAAAGATAGTAGTTACCTGAAGTCATATGCAGCAAATCCTGTTATTGAAACTCCAAAATCTGACTGACCAAAATAATGGCACAGTCCTGTCTGAGCTTTAAAAGTGTATTCTGAATCTCTCACAAGTTTTACTTTTGTCTGCAAGAAGAGAAATGAATGAGAATTCAATGTGTCTTGACTTTAGCTCTATGCAGATCACACCAGGCATTGAAACCAGCCACAGAACTGACTCAAAATACAGTATGTTCTTAGTGACATTAGAAATAAGAATATGATGTTGGGAGATAAGATATTTACTATCTATAGTTTCTCTGTTTGCAGAGAGAGTTCCCGAAGGGATTCGGATGTTCCTTCATTCTCTCCAAATGATATCCACACACAAAATTTTCCTTTCTTTAGAACAGTTCAAGAACCACAAGTATCCCATATACAGTTACACAAAAAATCTGAAATGAAGTCCAATCCTGCTATTGACTTCAAATATTTATGCCACTATATAACTGCATTATGGCTGCCATGGTTCAAAGTCCAGCTGCAAAGCTATTGTATCAACCTTTTGTACTTGTCTTCTGCAATACGGTATTTTGAGATAGTGTCTTCTCCAGTCTAATTCACTTGTAGACCCTCTGCTGTCAGTCAAGAGGGAGTTTTGCTTTGGAGGAATCCAGATGAATATCCTCTATCTTTCTTGAAATGCAAACATAAACAAGTTATCTAGACTACTACTAGTAGGGATTATACAAATCTTTATGGGTAGAATTATAGAGATCCTTAAAAAGAAGAATCACCCTTTTTAAAAAATAAAAATAAACACTGAGGGATTCTTTTTATATTCTTGCAACTCAAACTGACTTCCTAGAGAGTACTTTTTATTTCAAAATATATTAAAATGTTTCTTCTTACACATATTATAATCACACGTTTTACATTTTTAGAATGGAATGTACCAGCTATCGCTAAAGTAGAATTCATTTTCGAAATTATGCCTGCATTTTGATTGTTTCACGTTGCAAGTGATACAAAGATAAACAAGGTTGATTTTATTTTGAGATCCCCAAACTTCTGCATGATTTTACAGTGTTTGTAACAAAACTATAGAAACTTGAAAACTGAAAATCTCTATCCCTCCTTTTCCCCAGATGTTGGTGCCCAAACCAGAAACTCAAATCCACATAATGACACTTGGATCAATGGCTCCTTCTACTGTATGTCTGTTCTTTCCATTGATTTCAGTAGCAGTACTGCACCTTTCAAGGAACATTATTCTCAGACCTGTAAGCTGAATTATTATATTCACAAGTAACATATATACATGCTGAAATTCAAATAATTTCAATTCTGTATGAAGCAATGCTTAATTCTAGACTAAATACATAGATGTATACATATAAATACATGCATACATATATGCATATAAAACTATACTTACACGTAGCTCATCCAATTTTTATATGAAAGTATATGTATTTTATATATGCACGTGTGTGCGTAAAGCATACACTCACTCTTCCCCATCATTTTTCTCCAGTAAAAGAAAAAAAAAAAAAACAAAAAAGCCAATATGAAAACTAAGGAAGGGTTCATAATTTATGAAAAGTTTCAAACCTGATTCAGCCAGCTCAGAGCACTTATAGTGGATCCCCCGCTGCAACCATAGTTATTGTATGAACAATCAATAACCTGCTGTACACTGAGTTCTTCCAGGTTATTTCCTTTAATTGCATAGGCAGACTCTATACCACCCACAACACTGAAGGCCCAGCAGCCTCCACACTGGTACAAAGAGAAGGGAAATAGGAGAAAAAAATAAAAAAGTCAGCTTTGTTTTTGAAGTCTGATATGGAGAGAAAAAATAGTTCAAAGCGTTTCCCAAGGCTCTTCATTTTAAATCATCATCTTAAATCAATATTTTTGAAGTCTTGTTAAGTTTCTTTCTTAGTGCCTTAATTTTTTTTAATTTTTTTTTTTTCTCCCTCCTGTAGTACACTGTGAAAGCTAGAAATGCATTATCAGGATCTTATTTTAAGGATTCCTGACTCATTTTTGCTATGATAAAAAACAGCCCTTTAAAATAGGTCTGAAGATGCTTTTTACTGTGAGATATGTATTTTCTTAATTAGAGACTGAGGATCAGAAAGAAATTATTTTTTAACCATCTTAGTTTTTGAAAGGGAGGTACAGACAGTCAATGGCTTTCTTTAGACTATAGGTTTTTCAAGAACTATATTAGATTACGGCTTAAGAAACAGTAAATTCAAATTCAATGCAAGAGAAAAAAATCTTAGCTAGTAACAAAATATATATTGTAGTTCTCAGCTCCTTAAATTGTGATGTTTCAAATAGAGAGTATAGTTTATTCCCAGGCACGGTGTAGATGAAGTGCAGGAAAGAAATATATTGGGGATTTAAAAGCTGAGTTGTTTCTTACCCTACTAACAAGTTACCAGGCCTATAGTCAATTTGGGATAAACTGTAATCAGTTGGGTTCCATTTATTTTCCTGTCATGTGTACATCTCCACAGGTATTTCATGGTAAAGATACTGGTCTTGATCAGCCATGGGCACTCTAAACAAGGGATTTGTACCCAGGTGTACAGGGGACAAGAGGTCAAGTACTGAATCTACCTCAGTCTCTCCAGAAAAATACAAGATACTTATAGTGCAAAATATTTGCAGACTTAGTTAACTAGATCCAAAAACATATTACACACAATTTATAATTGCACAATTCCTAAATACGCAACAACTTTTACTTCTCATGCTTTCAAGTCTAATCCCACTCTGCATGTTACTCTGTCTATGTTCAACTAGCCATACTTGTGTCAGCGCTCCAAGAGCCTTGAGGCAGTGCTGATCCTTTCCTTTCCTTCATTGTGCTCTGCGATGTACTTGCTGGAACTGTCTCTGAGCAGTACTTGAGAATCAGGAAAGCAAAACACCAGGACTTACTGTTTGCTGATTTCTCACTTCTGTAATGACCTTCTTGTCCCTCCAGTCAAACTTCTTTGGCAAAGGTTTTTCCTTTCCCTTTGGCACTTTTATGTATCTGGGAAGTTTGTGAGGTATGCTTCTTAAGTAAATAGCTAAACACAGAACACAAACATTTATAAATCTTGTAACACACACACGCAAAAAAAAAAAAGAAACACAAAAACAACTTTTTTTTTAGAAGCCATAAAGGTAAATTTTATCTGTAGTTACAATTGTGAGATTATATCTCATTCTCAAATCCACAGAGAAATTAAATGTCTTAAAATACTGATCATACTCCAGAACGAATTTTAGTATGCCTACATTTCTAGAAAGAACAGAAATACTCCATGTGAGAACGTGAATACGGAGTATGAAGACTTACTGAAGCTAATCAATAATAAATAAGTTTTGTTAGAATGTTCACAATATGTTACTTACTGAAAATATTACTTTATTTTAGTCAGAAAAAAAGGAAAAAAATAGATGAAAAAATAAAGATTTTGAAACACACTCAAGTTGTAAGTTTTTCACTTAAGAAAAAAGCTCTTTAGTTATCTAAAATCAAAACAAGGTTTGAAATCACTGCAATGAATAGTATGGTATCTAACAGCAGACTTGAACTGTAGAGTGAAAAATCAGGTTAGGTAACAGACAAATCTCAGTAAAAATGAAAAAAAAAAAAGAAGCCATATTGCTCCCAATAATCATAGCTATAATTGCACAGCCTTTGACTGATGAGCACTGTTTGGATCGTAGCCCATTTTGTCTTAGGATTGGGAAAGGGAACTTAAGACTACTGAAGAACATTGACTATTTTTTGCTTTTACAACTGTTGTAACTGAAAATGGTCTTAAGGCCCTGTGAGAAGAAAGAAAGAAGAAAAAGTCTGCATGCTAAATCAAACTCAGGCTCTAAGCTATTCAATCTTGCAAGACCAGAGAAACATGAAGAGGATTGTTGTATCCTTCAGAAGTACTTACAGTTTGGTACCAGACATTGTAAACTAGCTGATTATCAGCACTGGAAGAATCTGTAAATGTGAAAAATACAAGGTTCTGGAAAAGAGTAAGAAAAAAACAATAGGAAAGACATTAGCAGCAGCCAAAAACTGTACCTTTGAACTCTTCAGGAAATAGGTGAGAAAACTGGTTTGTTCCATAGAATGCAGATGCGTTATCATTTGATGACGAATTCAGAAATCTAACTCTTTTAGCGCTTTCCTAAAGAAAAAACAAAGGTATTGTGGATATTATTAAGTTACCATTAGTGACAAAACCGTAAGAGCAGAAAAAGGTTACAAACAGTAAACATGAACTTGGACACTGTTCACCTCAGATTCAACCCAGCTTCATCCTGTATTCCTATCAACCCAAAGCCATGACTAATTTCAACTCCAAGAAAGATACCAAGAAACGTTTTTAAAAGCATAGAGAAGGAAGAAAAGTGATTCAAGGCAAGCCAAACAAATAAGCTGGGAACAAATTGTGTCAAACCCATCTGATGCCCTTCTTTGACAACTCAGCTAACCTTGTGGTTCAGAGATACGTAAAAACATCTTGTCTTTCTTTAGATTAGATTTAATCCTGCCTTATGTTTGTACAAAACAAAAGGGCTGTACAAGGGCCAAAAGACTTTCAGAAACCCAAACTTATCAGGAAACCTAGATCTTTGAAAAACAAGTTTCTGAAATATGAAAGCAAGGCGATCTGTCCCCCCTGCAACTTCTGCTGACAAAGCTCAACATGAAGCATGAAAAAGGTGTTAAGACACCTTCTCCTCTGGGTATGCAACCCAGACTTCATCACACCCCCTTCAGCAGAAGGCACCGCTCGTCCCGTGCTGGTTTAAGGCACAAGGGAGGCAGGATCGCACCTTCAGTCCCACCACCACAAGCAGCCACCGACCCCTCGGGGGCTGGCAGCAGCCTGGCCCTCAGCCTCCCTGCCCGGTCAGCACCCGGGCAAGGGGGCACCCGGGGGGAGGCTGACACCTCGCGTCCGAAACGGGGAAGGAAGAACAGCAGCAACTGCTCCTTCCTCTTCCTCTTCCTCTTCCTCCTCCTCCTCCTCCTCCTCCTCCTCCTCCTCCTCCTCCTCCTCCCCCAGCGGTAGCCGCTGCCTAGCGCGGATCGCGAGGGCAGGGGCGTGCAGGGCACCTACCCGTAGGGCGGCCGCCACCGCTTCCCTCTCCCGGCCGCCTCCATCCCACCGAGGATGTCCTGGCCCGCCGCTGCCCTCCTCCCCACGCCAGGTGCTAACGGGCAGCTGGGCAGCGGCAGTAGCCAGCCATAGCAGGGAGCACAAGAGCCCCATCGCCGGCAGCCCCATCGCCGAGAGACCCCAGCGGCACTCCGCTCCCTGCCGGCTTCCCCACCGCCGCCCCGCCCCACGGCCGCCATGTCATGGCGGGGTGTGGCCGCGGGGGGACGCCCCCTGCTCGCCGCAGGGCTTGCAGTCGGGCTGTTTATCTGGGGAGACGGGGGTCTGAAGACTTTTGTTTTTCAAGCCTCTACCCAAACGCAGCCCTCGCTTCATCCCGCAGCGGGACCCTACGAGCCTACGGTTGCAGCCACCGTGAGGGGGGACAGAGAGGGCGGAGCATAAAATGGCCGCCGCCCCCCAAGGGGCAGGGCGTGCTGCTTGAGGTGGTCCTGGGCTGGCGCTGCTTTCGGGGGTACTCGCCCGGGTTTTGTTGAGTTTCGGGTCCTTTACACCAGGGGTTTTCCAGTTCCTGGAAAAAAACTCGTGTTTTGGGGTGTGGGAGATGAGTGTGAGGCTGTACGAGAGCTGTGCCGTGCAGCAGGCAGGCTGTGCCGGCGTGTGAAACAACAGCTGCAGGCTTCAGGGACAAAAACTAGGGGAAAAGAAGAGCTGAGCGTTCAATTAAGTATGAGGTAGAAAATCAGTAGAAGGCTTTCCCTGACAGGAAAATGAGTTGATAAGTGCAAACTGGACTCTTATTAGGAAGGAGGAGTAGCTACTTCCTTGAGGCAGCTTAGTTTGTGGCCTTTAGCATGGGAAGGCTTCATTGGGGTGTGAAGAGTTACAATGTATTACAAAGTCAATCTCCTCAGCCTTTGATATCCTGTACACGTGTTACAGTAGAAGAAAAACCTTGAAAAAAAGTAACTGCATGTGCAGCTGCTCTGCTTCTTTAGAGACTATTCAAGTGCTGATACTTAAGAAAGCAGGTTAGTGTTTGGCATCTAAAGCTTTTTGTTATGCTGGTGTAAATTAACAAAATTCTATTTTGTTTATTTCCGTTGTTAAATGCTTTACATATTTAATGTTTGTAAATAGAGTAGTTCTGTGTTTAAACTTAATGTATTATTTTTCAGTTACTTTTTCTCCCGCCATCTTGCTACAACAACAACATGAAAACATACACGCCCTGTCCTGTGGTAGCAGCAGCAAAACGTGCAGCTCTGAGTTTACTAAATGCTGAAAGTTTAAGTTACTGAGTGGGAAATGTTGCTGTCACAACTGTATTGTATAACACCAAACTTTGTGGCAGCATGCGCTCTGTAGAGCATTGCACCAATACCTATTTTTTGTAGCATGTAGCATTTTACTTGGTAATACAAATTTGAAAGAGAATTATAGTGTATGAAACATAAGACACCTAAATGTTTTATTTCTAGATGGGTAGATATATACAGTCTTGGCAAGCAAAACACAAAAAACTAACAGTTTCAAACTAACAGCTCCAGTGTGTGGAGCTGGATGCAGGGTTGGTTGGGGAGGGCCTACAGCCCAGCTTGAGGTCTCTGAGTCAATGCAGCTGCACCATTCCCTGTCCTGTCCGTCATGGCTCAAGTACCTGAGATACCTGGGTTTGCTGGCTTCTGAGATTCTAATTATTTTATTTTATTTTTAAAATATTTTAAAGTGTTCCTCGTTAAAATTGTAACTCCTATTTGAGGAGATGCCGGGTGACTTCATCAATATGAGTGCTTTACTGATGTCTGGCACCTCACCATGTGTGACTGGAAAACTTTAAATTTAAAATGTAAATAGCTTTTATCAGAAGCAGTATGGAGTCCTCCATGTTGCATAATAATTTTAATGTCCTCCCCCCTCTCATAAAATGGACTTTTCTGTTTTTTTGTGATGAGAAGGTTAGAAGTATTCTGATGTTGGCTGTATTTTCTTGGACATCACAAACTACTGAAAGGTACTTGAAACGCTTTTGTGAATATCACTGCAGTTTTCCAAACCAGGACTAAGAATGACAAAATTGGGATAACAGGAAAGTTTTCGGATCACATTTTCTATTTGATTTTTAGTTTATTTTTATTTGCTTTATTCCATCTTATTCTGCCAACTTAACTAAGGTTTTTATGGGTGTACCAAAATCAGTGCAGGGCTTGAATAGCATCTCCTTTAGATGCTGTGTTTGCTATCTTAAAGTGAGCAACTAAACTTATTTATTTATTTATTTTATGTATTTATTTTTTCCTGGAATGAAAGCTACTTTACTTTACTACTTTAACAGAATTATTATCTGTCAGGGAAGTGAGAACAAAAACCACTACATTTGTGAGAGGACAACAGTTCTTTCCAGTCTACTCCGCTGATAAAGGAGCACTTGTATTTAAAAAGAAAAAAAAATAATAATTATTCTGCTCTGTAGCCTGGAGTTCTATGTACTTTTGTAGTAAAGAGAGAAGTTAATGTACCACCATTACTGAGAAGTTGAAACAGTTTAAGGAACATGTACATTGGCAGATCGATTAGTGATAAAACAATCATGGCAGTTCAGGAACCTCCTGGCAGTATAAGTAAAACTCTGATCTGATCCCACCACATAGCTCATGTCCAGGGCTGAATAAACCTGTAGCTAATCATGATCCAGCTTTGCCTTCTCCCTCCCATCAGGCTGCTGTCGAGGTTCAGCTGAACTGTTGCAAGCTTTGATGCACGAGTACTACTTATGCTTTATATCCAGGGTATGAAAGAGTATCTTCACAAAACAGCTGTTACTGAGTGCTCTGATATGTTTTATCACTGCAAACCCAGGACTGGCATAAGAGATATTGTAGTAACTTATTATAAATTTGTGCTGACATAATGAGCATAGGAACTAGATAAGACAAAGATAGCAACGTGGGAAGTGCATGGTGAAACCCTTTTAACGAGAGCCTGAACCTCAGTAGCCAAATTCTGAGTGCAAAACTGAGTTTGGGCATCTACTAATGGAGTCTGTTGGGCTGCAGTACCAGATGGACCCTTTTGTCTGGGTCTTCATCTTGGGAGACACCCCTGGGAGGAGTGCAGGGTGGTGGCTCACAAGGAATGTCAAAAGAAAGCTTGATTTGTGAACCATCGCTTCAGATGTAGTGGTCGTAAGCTTACAGGAGGGTTTACTACTGTAACGGTCATGTGATTTTATTTTGCACAGGATGGTATAATGGAACAGGAGAGAAGTTAAATACGATAAAGGATGAGTAAAGTATGATTTCCTTAAACTGAAGATATTTTCTTATTTTTAATATATAATCATTTAATTCTTGTCAATCAGTTGACTTGTTCTACAAAATTTTAGTTATTTTTCAGTTTTTATTTCCATCGACTGTGTATTGTTTGTAATAGGAGAAGCTGTTGTCTCGGTCAGAAAAGCTTTCTTTTTCTGTGCAGAGACGTTGAGTTGTTTTTTCCTGAGAAACACACGAGGGCAGCAAAGGACCTTTGGAAAGGTGTTTGCAAACCATGCAGTTATTTGAAAAACAAAAACAAAATGAGAAACAAACAACAACAAAAACCCTCCTATTTTGGGAAAATGGATGTATGCTAGATTGATTCATGGAAAAAAAAAAAAAAGCATATGACCAGAAAAAAAGTGTTTTGTTTCTGAATTTGCCCTCTAAGTGTGCTAAGTAGATGCCTCAATTTATCTTGTTCATGAGGAGAGTGTGCCAGAAAAATCAGTGTCTTCTCTGATGACAAGCTCAGGGAGAAGTGTAATAAACAGTTAAAGGTGGGTGACTGACAGCCAGAGTGTTTCAGAATATTTAATTTTTCCACTAAACTACCGTAGTACAAAGCACTTTGTTCTTGAGCTTAGATGAACAAAACCTCACACAAGTACATGGAGAGCTCTGCCTCCAGGTACACAGTTTCTGCTCTATTTTGAATTACTCCAGTGTGAATCCATTTCTGCTTCATAAAGATAAAAGGAAGCAGACATGTAAAAATATAATCAGGCCTGTGAAAAAGGAATAACATGTAAAGTTTTTTTTAAAGGCCTTGTTGATTTATTTATGTTGATGTATATGTTTATGTTGATTTATATTTATGTTGATTTATGTCCTTCAGTGGCACAAAAAAGTCATATATTAGTTACACAAGCCACCCTAGGCAGGTGATTAAAATCTTTTTTTACATAAGTGTATATTTTATTTATATTGCAAGACTTTTTTTTTTTTTTTTTTTTTTTTTTTTTCAAAGAGTCTAATGCTGAATGTTATAACGTGTAAATGCTAGTAAAATATAATATAAGCATTTACAATCTCTTTACTGTTCTGGCTGTTTGCTAGAAATATTTCACTAGTCCAAACAATGCATACTAAAGGAAGAAACAATAATGAATATATATTTTGGAACTTCTAAAATAATTTTAAAATACTTTCTTTAAACGAATACATTCTTGTATTAACAAAATATAGTTCTCATCTAGTGCAAAATACCCACCTCTAAAGTGATCCATAACTTCCAGCAATGTAATTAGTGGGTGGATTTTCATACTATTACAGGGTCAGAATTAACATATTAATATTTAGTAGACTAGCTTCCCCCTCACCTCCAGTGACTTTTAATAGCTATTTGAAATGGTTAATTGAATCTTGTAAGACAGTTTGGCTTTGGTGCACTTTGGCTTCTGTGTTTATAATTATCATAGCAAACAAGGAAAAAGTACAACAAATTACTTCTGAGCTGAAGATGGGTCTTCCAGGATGGGAAGTGCCACTGCTAAGGTCAGTAATGAGAAGTGGTAATCAAGTGTTAATGAATATGTGGGGAAGATGTACGGTTTCCACTTTGATAGTTATCTACCTAGCTATCTGCATAGTTTGGACTATTGCCTTTTGCATGTGTATAAGATGTTTAAAGAATTGAAGAAAAATAAATCCCTTTCTATTGTGCAGCCTTGAGCCTGTTAGGAGAAATAATCTAAATCTAGCAGCAGATGGAGCTGAGCACCTTTTCTTAAGAAGGCGTGTTGGGAAATACGATTTCAGTATAAGTCTAAGGCTCTATTTTAAGACCTTGCTATGGTGTTGTTGAATAATATAGTTGCACTGGTAACAGTTACTAAATGTAAACAAAGAAAGTGCAAATTGCAGTTTTGGGGTGAAATCTGGACCCATGTAAGCCAAAGCAAGGGTAAATAAGCAGCATTGCTGCAGCTAACGTTCAGAAGTCTTTTTTAAGTTGTGGGTTAGACTTTGAATGTTGTAAGCAGAGGAGAAAATTATTCATGGTAATAGTTGGATTTATGAGAATAACCAAGATGTATAAGGAGTTGCCATAGCTAAATTATGAGAAATATCTTGGTTGACCGGGAACTTTTTCCTGTTAGAGCTGTCTTTCTTTGCAAATAATGAAAGAACTGTAGGACCTGCATCTCAAGCCTGGCTCTTCTGTATTTCAGCTGAATGTCCAAGCCACTAGTAAGTCTCTGACCTTTTTTCCTTTTTTTTTTTTTTTTTTTTTTTAAAAAAAAAAAAAAAAAAAAAACTTCTTTCTCTCTCTCTCCAGTCTTGTCAGTAGGGGTGAATTATGAATGAAGAAGGCTGGCAGTGGAGTTAATAATTCAAATCAAATGATGAACAAATATTTGAAAATGCAGAAAAATGCAGTTAGGTGTTACACTGTCATAAGAGGAGCAACATCTGTTCTGGGTGAGACTGAAGTAAAAAGTCATGAGCGTGAGAGATGGTTTTTAAGTTAGGGACTTCAAACTCTTATTTTCTCTATCCTTGTTGTCAGTCCTACTTTCTTGCGTGTATAACACCTTGCTGTTAAGTATTAACAGCAAACGTCTCAGATCCAGAGCACTAAAGCTTATTTTCCTTTTCACTACTTTTTTTTTTTTTTTTTCCCCCCTTCTTTAATATTTAATTATCCTCTGATACTGAGATAAATGGTCAAGTTTCAGGAAGAAATTTGTGCAGTACTGGGTGCAGCCTGGTTCAAGGATACAAGGTATTGATAAACATTTATTCACTTAAATCAATTTTATTTCTTTCAACAAACCGTTTTATTATGGGAGGTGGGCAGAGTGATCATGAGTAGGAGTAGTAACTGTTTTTCAGAATCACCTCTTGCAATTTTTGTAAATTCCCCAATTAACTAATTTATATACCCTTCATGAATCCATCAGTGGCTTTGTTGGTAGAGGGATTTATCAAGAGAGCAGGAGGACTTGCTGTATTCAAGTAGAAAGAGAAAGAAATACTGTTCAGAAGTCTGGTTATTGCTTACCCTGCATAGTTCTTTTTTTTTTTTTTTTTTTTTTTTTTCCCCATTCATATTTGAAGAATCTGGTCACTTACACTGATGACTGTAACTCAAAAATGCTATTTAACCATCCCTACCTTATATTCCTTCTGCTCCATATAAGATTCCTTCCCCTTTTGTTTTACAATGGAACTTAAAAGGACTGATTTTCCAGTCACATCGAGGTGAATAAGTTATGACTATTGCTGCTATGATTATGATACTAAATAAATTATAAATCGTCCGTATGGTGCTTTGTATCTGTAGATTTCCAGTGCGCTTTGTGGGAAGGTCAGCAATGCAAAACCAATGTCAAATTTGCACTGCAGGTATGAAGTCTGTGTCCACGACCAGCCTGCGCACAGAAATAGAGGGTCTGTTTTGCATCAGTGGCTGACATCAGCCTTCCTCAGATTTTGTTGTTTGTGTGTCACATGCTGTTAAGGTCTGACATAATGTCCTTGCAATAAGGCATACTATTTTGGTCTGTAAAATTGTGGTGGAAGGTTTATGGTGTGTGTGTGTGTTCTTTGTTTGTTGGTTTCTCTCCTTCAGTCTTTGTTCCAACTATAGGCTTTTATGCAAGAGAAGTGACTGTACTGTCTTCCCTACTGCTGCTTATGCAAAACTTGCCCCCACGTTGTCCCTATTTCCATACAGGCTGCTAAAGGTGCTGAGCTTTTCTGAAGTCTTGCAGCTCCTCTAAGCTAGGAGGGTAGCATCCAGCTGCTTGTTTTGAATGGGAGGATTTATGTGAGGAAAATAGGGGGGAGGCAAGAATTATGACTGTGCCATTGATTTCCTCTTCTCCTGCCATGGGGAACATATAACCTGGAATGGTTGTCGGTGTCTTCAGTCAGCATCTACAGCCAGTAGTATATTGGTGCTGTGCCTTTGTCATGGTATTTAAATTCTCTGATCCTGAGTGGTGGTGCAGATACACATAGGCAATTTCTGTCTTTATAGTTTCTGTCTATAATTTCTGTCTGTATAGTTTGCCTTTGTATGCACTGTCTCATTGCAAAAGCAGAGCTATTAACATTTTGTATCTGTTTTACTTCTCTTCATTTTAAGCTTTTACTGTGTGTTCTAATCATTTCTTTCTTTATTTATTTCCCACTCCCTTTTGGTTGTGAAGCTTCCTGCAGGCTTTGGTTAGGATGTGTGTGTGCATGTTCAGATAGGACAGTACATAATCAATTTTGAAGACTTCACAAATATATTAACAAATATTTTGAAGACTTCACAAATATATTAACAAATATGCTAAATTGAATGCATTTAAAACATGGCGCTGCTAATGGAGAAAGTACCTATTGGATATTTATAAGTGAAATGCTGGAGAAAGTTCACTACTGTATGCTGCTGAAGGGCAAAGAAATGAACTAGGTGACAGATAGAGACCTTCAGCTTTTATTTCTCTGATTGAGTGATTGTAATCCCTTCCTTATTTTGGGATGTTTCCTATTCAGTTGCAAGAACTGAATTAGCTATTTAGAAAGAAAATGTGCAGTAGGAATGTATGATATAAAGGGGACTTGGAAGTTATTAAACTGATTAAAAATTTGGACCCAAAATAACAGGTAAAAATGTTTTTATTATGTAGAAAGACAAAATGGTTTAGGGTTCAGATAGCTTTCCTTTCACTGAGATTAATATTTTATGAATCAGAATTTGAGCATATTTAGAAGCTAGGGTGTCATAAATAAAATAAACTATGTATATGTAAATCGTGTCAGTCAACCAAATTGGGATTATTATTTGTACTTTATATACTTGGATTTTATATTTATTGTTAAAATAACGTTCTAATTATTCTGTTAAGCTGATCCTTCTTTAAGGCTGTAAACAAAAGTACAGTTCCACAATAATTGTGCAATTATTGTGTGGTCCTAGTAGTGACTTTAGGTGGTGCAAAGTAGGAAGACTTCCATTTAAGTGAGCGTGGAATTATCCTGATGTAAAATTAAAGCCATGATGAGCACAGCTGAGCCTTGTATAGTTATTTTAGTTATGGACCTTGAACTTAAGTCTAGCTGTCAGGCAGAAGGGAGAAATCCAATTACAGCTTCTCGTTTTTGTCTTACCAGACAGTACTGCAGCCTTCTCTGTGAGACCATACATGGCAGTGCAAGTAATTTCCCAGATGATTAAATTACATTGCCCTGAAAATTTGAGATGATGTCAGGAATGGTTGCACAAAGAAACAAATTTCCATTAATTACTCAATTACTTACTTATTTTATTTGGGATAATTAAAACATAACAACAGTTTATTTCACCCTTTCTCTGCTAGCAATGCTTAATCCTAGTTTTAAATGGATATTGCGAAGTTTTTGTGGCTTGTGGTCTGTCTGGCTTTGGTTCATGAGGATACTGCACTTCTGTTCTAATTTGACCAGGAAGTAGAAACATAATAGGTTATCTTATTGTAAAGCAGTTATGATTTAGTTTTCTTAATGATGCAGTTAGTTTTTCATATTCTATATGTTACAGGTTCTCATGTGTAGCTGGCCATAAAGGAGAACTGGAAAGGCATTTTCTTTTGAAAATCCTGATCATGGCAAGTGTTACACACTACCCTCTAAAGGGGAAAAGTTTCTTGTAGCTCATCTTTACCTTGGAACATTAAGAATTTATTAAAATTTGAAGCTCTCCATTATAGTAGGCACAGAGATAATTGAAAAGATCATCCTTTAAAACAAATTCCAGAATGTTCTGCTTTTACAAAAAGCATTGACTTCTTCTGTATTTTTCTTCATGCATTTTAATTAGTAGTCTAGCCATATCCATGGTACCTAGGGTGCATTTGTTGTCATAACCGGATATTCAGAGTACAAGATCACAGCCTGCTAGAATTCAAGGGAAAGTAATCTGTAGTTATTATAGATGTAAAGAATTTAATGTCTAATTAAACATCTACATTTAAGCCTCAGTTAAAATGAAAAACATTTTTTTTTCTTCACATTTTTAATTGAATATCTTGAGTTAATTCTTAAGGGAACATATAGTCTGAAGTAATATATATGTAAAGGATGTTCAAGCTGAAACTTCTATGAAGGCTATATTGTAGCTTACTTTGAGCCCATTAGTCTTGTCAAAACATCTATGTTAAGTTACTAGGTTATAACATTGCTGGTGAAATGTAGTGTCTTAATTATTGTTTTTTGTTTGCTTTTGTGTAGTTGTTTCTGGGGACTATAGGCATGACATTCATGGACAGGTGTTAATGTGTCTGCGATCAGCATACGCTCTGGCCTGTCTGATGAAGAGTTCTGCTAGCTGTGCATGCCGTGCTGCCATCTGCTCTGCACTAGAGCTCTGCTTCTTGTTGACATGTTTCTGTGTAGGGATGCACAGCATTTTTATTTTGAGATGCCTGTGCTTCCTTTTAAGTTGAACAAAATTTCTTTTTGGGGTAGTTAAAGGAGTTGTAGTAACTTTGTTACCAGGTTACAGCCACCACCAGGCACCCTTCTTTATTTGGTTAACTGTGAACGTAGAATAACAATTTTTATATTTTCAGTGCTTGGTCTAACAGTTTGTCTCATTGGAAGTGTTAAGTATTTTGAGACATCTGAAAATTAAATTACTGTATAGTTTTATCAGAAAAGAACAGTACGTATGTTTGGAAGATGTTTCTTAAACCAAGGTATTTAATTTTGATGATAGAAAATCAGAATATTTAGATTAACATTATTTCCAGACAAAATGAATGCAAAGTGAGTATAAAATGCTACCAAATTAGATGTTAGATGTTTGTAGGCTGCACTTAGGTGATTACAGGAGGAAATGAGCAATAATGAGTGCTTACAAGTTTGTTATTATGCACCTTTGTTCTTATATTAGGAGGAATATGCATTACCTGAAACTTGTTTCATATTTAAAGCACGGGCTGCCTGGTCTTGGCTATTAAATAACTGAGATCTTATTTGTCTCAAAAAAATTATTGTAATTTGGAGCAAATGTTGTGGTGAAGTGTGTGCAATTAAAATGGGAAACTAACTGCTGTAGCGAGAGGCCCTAACCTCGGCTTCATGAGTAGAGAATTGTTTCCAGGAACTCCTTTTCCCCAGCAGGTCTGCCAGATCCCACTTTGCCCACACTAATTAGACAGGCAGTCTGCCTTAGATCATGCTGGGTAGGGTTCAGTGCTGAGCTTGAATTACCAGAGGACTCTTCCTTACTTTATCAAGAAGAGTATATTGGGCTGGAACCTGCAATCCAAGTGCCCTGGCTGTAAGTTATGAGCTCCTCCTTACCATGTCATCGGTGGGCTACAAAGCAGGAACATGCTTATCAGTAAAGCAAATTCTACGAGTGAGCAGTTCTTTCAGGTTGCTCTGTCTCATAGCTGTGGGAGAACTTTATTCAGAGATCCTTGTTTCCAAGTCTGTATAGACTTGGGTTAATTTTGCGTCTTCGGTTGAACTTTATCCATGGGAATTTAGTATTTCTCATTCTTCTGTTTTGAATGTGATTCTCTGCAGTTGAAGGCATCCTCTGGGTCATGCAGCAGGTGGTGAGCACCAGAAATAGTAGGCTGGGCAGGTGCAGGCAGGCACGCTGGCAAGCATGGCTGGGGAAATGGGCACAAAGCCTGGCTCTTTCTTCAGTGCATTGCAGGAAAGGAAGTAAACCTGTGAGGTGAGGTGAATTTGTTCCTTTCTATGCATTAAAAAGAATCCTTTATTAATGGAGCCAAATGCATAGAGCAGGATTTCTGCCTGCCCTGACAGGGTATGGCCCCAGTACTGACTCCCAGTTATGTCCTCCAGCTGACTGCAGACTTGGCAGCCTTCTGTGTCCCTGGTGAGCAGCTGTACTCAGGAGATACCAGGTGACATGCAGACAAAAATGGAGACCCTTTTTTGTGTTATTGTGATGCTGAGAAAAATGATTATTGATATTTTGTCACTTTCCTTTTTATCAATGTTGACCCCTTTCTAAGACCACAAGGTGAAGTGTTAGACTTAATTCCATCTCACTTAAAAACCAAGTATGCAGCGTGCTATAATCTTCTTTCTAATTAAGAGAATATCTCATCAGTTTGTAGTATTTTGATCACCTATTTTTCTAATCATCTTGGAAAGGGAAGATATTTTTTCAACCTCTGATGCAAATCAAAATATGAAGACAAAAAGACCAGCATCTGGTCTGCTTGCTGTAAATCCCCAAATAGCTCTTTCCTAAGTTTGGACATAATGCCTAGCTAAAATAGCAAGAACTACTGCAACATGAAAGCTTGATAAGTCATTGATGAGTTGCAGACCCCTCTGGCTTGCTTGGTTTGCCTTCCTTAAATTCATTAAAAAAGTTCTCAAGTGGATTGTAGCCTCTGACCACTTTCTTCTGTATTAATCCTGTGGTTTCTGAATGACTACCTCTGGGGAATAAGAAAAGAATCTAACAAGATGACAAAAATCTAAAAATATCTCCATTACTTGCTACATGAAGTATCCTTACAAATGTATTTGGATCATTGAAACATAAAACTCCTGACTGTTGAAGTATTTGTCAGTGTTTATAGGGAAGAAATACTGAGTGGTTTAAATATAGACTTAGCACTTGAATACTGATTAGTCATCAGAGACGACACAAATTTAGACTTCACTACTTAGTCTTAGTTCAGTTTGATTCTTGTTACCATTTTGAAGGCTGAAAGTGTAGAGGCAGCAGCTGTACCATTAGCAGAAATGTCGTTCTGAATTGACTATTCAGTGGACATCACTGAGCAGTCATATTTTACTACCAGGAGTAAAATCTTGAAGATAAGCAGTCCCACTGAGTAGAGGAAGAAATAATTGAAAAGGATGATTAATTTGTGATTTAAAAAAAAATAAAATCAGTTTTAAATCAATTATTGTGTAGGTAATTAAGAAGTTCTCTCAATATGAATAAGTTAACTTGATGAATTGTGGTCATCCGTGAATGGCTTAGATGCATTTTGTGTAAGGGGAGTTTAGCAAATTAAAATTAGTAATACATTTTCTGATAGCCTCTCAACAGACAAAGAAGCCTCACTGGGACTAGTTTTAGAAACACTGTTTGTAAGTGAATTATCTTCACCTCGCTCTTTGAGGGTGCTGCCCAAGGATTAACTGCACCTTTTAGCTGATATTATTTCAGGAAGGAGAAGCTGAACAATTAATATGTATGAATCTGCAAGATATGGACAAAGTACATTCCTCTGAATACTTTTTATGTGATTAACAGCTTTTTAATGAAGTATTTATAATATTCCAGTTATTCCTGAAAGCACTATGAGCAATTTTACTTTTCTGAACTGAATGTACATTGCAGTAGTTACGTGGTATGCTAGAAGAATGTAGAAGGATATAAAGCATTTTAATAGCTTAATTGTGTTAAGAATTAATTAAGAGAAGAAAATCACATTTATTTATTTATTTATTTTTCATGGAAGGTTGTTTGGGTAGGACATTAGACTGGGGACTGCAGAACAAAACTTGACCTTAAAACATCAAATACATACCTATTTGACTGGAGCCTATGGAAATCATAATTTAAAGCTTGTGGAGTGTATTTCTTATTGCCAGCCTCTAGATATGGGGACTTTTGCATCTTCTAAATGCAGGACTGACTAATGGGTTACTATGGAATTGATTTACTGTAGATTAATGAAACTATAAACCAAGAAGGATCACAAGCAAGGTTCTTACAGGAGCACTTGGACAGTATGTTATTCCATAAACCAGCTTTCAGCTGTCATTGTCCAGCAGCTAAAGGAGAACTGAGGTGCACTAGCTGATAGCAGAATATCTTGGCTCTTATGGAGTCATTACTCCTGCTGTAAGCAAGAAGCCAGAAAAGCTGGCAGCACAGGAGAGGACAGTGTAGAGATACTGCCATTCTTCAGGGATCCTCTTGCCTCTGAACACTACGAGGTACCAAGATAGGGAAGGCATGTTCAGTTTTTACTCAGTACCCAGTAATTTAGTATCTGAAGAAACACTTATCTTTAGTGCTTAAAGGAACAAAAAGTATTTGAGGGTGCATGACTTCCCTGCATCATATTTCCATTGGTAAAATCCTGTAGATCTATGGGAAGGACAGTTCATTCTTAGAAAACTTTCAGTGCAGCATAATCAAGCAATATGCTAAGTGTGAGCAAAATCTGTAGTAGTCTGTAGTGAGAATATAAAATCTCTGTTAACATTACCAGAATTAATGGGTGTAAAGGTGATCTGAGCTTTTAAAATATGCTTATCTAGAAACCATCTTTATATCTTGTAGTAAGAGTAGAGAGGGCTCTTTGTACACAATAAGAAGCTGGACACAAAATATATCAGTAGAAGGTATTCAGTCAAATAAACTGCACAACGGTGGCATATATTTGTTCTTAAACTTTCAAGGGTTGGTTTAATAGTTAATCTTGTATACCGTATTAATTCTTTAAACTGTGTCAGGTACGATGTATGTCCTACTCACAGAGCAGCTGGGGTGAAAATTGTATTCTGCAACTGTGTACATATGATAGAGACACTAATTAAATAGATTTCTGCAACTGTTCTGCAGTGTATTGTTTTGCACTCCAACATAGCTTAATATCAGGGAACCATGGTGTGATATGTTATTTTCCTGTACTTTTTCTTCAATTATATTCTGCTGCACCATGTAAGAATGCAGCCTTTTAAAGGGAGGTTCAAATGGGTAGCTGTGGAAATATCTACAAAAGGTTACAGTGTTCTTATGCCACTCCAGGTTAGTTTTCCTGAAACAGTTACATAACTGGGGAGTTAAAGCAGGCAGGATCCTAGGGGGTTATGTAATACTTTTTCGCATATAGCTCAATGTTCACAGTCAAACAAGAATGCCTTTTAAGGTCAGGAGTAATTAATGATAGAAGCACCTACTATGTGGAGGATTTATGGTAGTCCAGCTGTTTAAGCAAGTTGTCAACCCCTTCTGGC
Source organism: Aythya marila (assembly GCF_965140915.1). Taxonomy (NCBI): domain Eukaryota; kingdom Metazoa; phylum Chordata; class Aves; order Anseriformes; family Anatidae; genus Aythya; species Aythya marila. The sequence goes on along the minus strand of NC_139045.1, from coordinate 30,835,404 downwards.
TGATATGACTTATATCTTGGTTATGGGAGTTTGACAGTAAAGAATAAAAAAAATGCTTGCACTAATGACCAGCAGTTGCGAAACTCTAGTTTGATTGCTTTCCAGTGCACTACCTCCATGAGGCAAACATTTCACTTTTTCATAAATGTCTCTGTTTTAAGAGTTGCTTGATCAACCAGGAAAAAAAAAAAAAAGCCAACAAAACAAAATCAAAGCCACAAATGAGCTTTGTGACAGTGTTTCTAATACAGTGTGAAGCTTAATATCTGAATTTCAGGTTTAACTAAAATTGACTTTTTCTTTCCTATCATAGGTCTATATTTCACCTATTTCTGGAAGAAAATCTCAAGTTCAGAGCAGCAAGTCAGACAAGGGCTTGTCATCTTTGAGATTTCCCCCTTAAGAAGTGGGATTAGATTTCCAAGAGACTTTTGCACCTACAAATATGTACAGACTAAGAACTGACAGAAGGCACTACTTCCAGTTGCATTTCCTCAGTCTTGCAGGTATGATTATTGGGGAGATTCCTCTAACTGCAAATTCTTAACAAGTCATGTCCAAAGAACTATACTACTTTTGTTATTCCTTGTGCTGTTTCTGACACAGAGTTCTGTGTGGATTAGGATCTGGAAGACTCTCCTAATTTAGCAGTCTGGTGTGCCACATTTCAGGTGCTGCACCATTATTCTTTTCAGTTTTTCCCTTTGGTTTCTTTTATTCTTGTTCTGCTGTTACACTAATCAGGCTGTGAATAGTTTTCCTAAGTCTGTACCTTCCTCCATAAGCACTGCTATTTGAGCCAAACTGGCAGTACTGCAGAAATAAATGTTTTGCATTATCTTTTCTGTTCTGCAGTTACTAAAATGGATTCTTTTTATTAAATCAACACCTATAAATGACTGCCTTAACCATTACTGTAATTTCATTAACTTTCCTTGCCTGTTGGAATAGAAATATGTATTTATAGTGTTCTGAAGTAGATAAGCAAGTTAATAGAAGGTGAAAGTAACAAGAAAGACACACAGATTATTAGTATTTAACTTCCCTTAAGTGTGATTACTTGTAGGAACATGTTAGCTAAAGCAGATTTTGAAACAGACTTTAAATAGTTACTTTACTATGAAATAGGTATAGTGTATTTGTAAAAATGCTATGTGCATATTGTTGAATTTTCTTCTGGATTGTTTGTCTTCTCATATCCTTATGTTAAATCCTGATTTTGTAATGTATTTCAGAGTGTTTAATGCCGGGATTGTCTGCCATCCTGTCTGTGAATCTTTAATGTAAACACAGAATTTATACTTAACATATAAAATGGCAATTCAGGAAGTAACATTTTTTTCTCTTTTTAAATGTGTTATTGAAAGAGGAGAGGTATGAACTGGGAGTCAGCACCATGTGACTATTCTGCTGAATTTGAATAGCTGACATGCTCCATAGATTATTCTTGGTAAATGCTGTCTTGGGATCATTTTATTAAATCTTCACAGAAATTCAGTTCTGGTCAAAGAAGTTCTATCTTCTTTGTAATCTTCTTTTTAGTATTTCTTTGAAGTACTAAAAATCAGTTTCAAGACTAATGGCTAGAATGAATAGATCAAGATTTCAGTCAACTCTCTTTGAGACATTTGACAGATTTCTCTCTGTAAAGAGAATAAGGAATACTATCACAATGGTAGTGTTTTACTCTCATTCTTCATAGGTGTATGGGAACACACAAGATGTAAAGTGGAGAATTAGACGTTCATTTATGGTACCAGGCTAGTATGATCAATATATATTATCGTCTAGCAACATCAGCGAATTACAGTATTAAGATCTGTGGCTTTTATTTAATTTCTAAAATAATATTTCCAGTATATTAATAAATCTTTATGATTTCTGCCTGCAGATATGAGGATATCTGTGTTTAGCTAAGTGGTACAAAGTAAATAAAACAGATTTTGCATCTACTTCTAGCCAGCTCTTCTACTTGTAGCCATCTACTTCTTCCAGCTCTACAGAGTAACCTCACTTTACTTGTTGTCTAGATATTTAGTAGCATGAAAGAATATGATATTTTTTGAGCCAAATGAAGAATAAGGAATATCACTTTCCATGCATCACATGCCAAAGAACAGGAAGAATTAGAAAAGGAAGTAAATGGTAGATTTTTTTTTTTTAATGGTGTTACTACTTTTCTTGTTTGTTTGTTTTGTTTTAACAAACAACAACAAATGCTGCTAATTTTATCTCCTGGCTGTATGGTGACGATACCAAATTTCTCAGGTTGGTATAACATTACAGCATTCTACAGCTGACCCATAGCAATCTTCCACAGCTGCATACCAGATAAATCAAGGATTTATGAGGTTGTACATGGTTACCTGGCCTTCTGCCAACACTGTCTCATCCTTGGTTGAAAATCCTGGTTCTTCCCTGGATGATTGAAAGGTTCAGCTGGCCTTTTGTGCTTTCATTTCATGCGACAGTAGAGCAATAAACAGAACTAAGCTTGATATGCTGTGAAGATGAATGACAATATGTAGTGCTCAGGTGTGAGAGATTGTTGCAGCCCAGATATTTATAGAAACATCCACTATGAAGATCAGTTTATCTACAAGAATCAAACTGGAAGAGTGCAGTCTGTGGAGACCTGAAACTTTGGAGAAAATGGTCCTGGTGTTCCAGTAGATAGGTCGAACATGTGAAAGTGGTGTGCCTTCTCAGTAAAGGTACCAGCTTACATATTAGGCTGTAGTAGCAAGGGCATAGAGAGAAGATTAAGGGAAGTGATTATTCCCCTCTATTTGGCTATTATAAAACTGCATTTGGAGTATTGTGTTCAGCTCTGGGCTCCCCAGTACAAGAAATACATTGATATATTGGAGTGAGTCCAGAAAAAGACCATCAGGATGCAGGGAAAGGCTGAGAGCTGGGTTTGTTTAGCCTGAAGAGGAGAAGGCCAAGTGAAGGTGTTACTGCTGTCCTAAATTATCTGATGATCTGATGCTAAAGGAAGATGAAACTCAACTCTTTTTGGTAAGCACAGTGACAGGACAAGGCATCAAATCCAAGTTGTAACAGGGTAAATCCAAACTAATATTAGGAAAAGTACTTTATACTGTGCATGGTTACCCAATAGAATTGGTTATCCAGAGAGGCTGTGCAAGCTTCATATTTGAAGATACTCAAAACTCAAGCAGAGAGTCTCACCTAACCATAAACATTTTAAACTCTGCGATCTTCAGAGAGCTTCCCAATCTGTATTACTCTATGAATCAAATTTCATAGTTTGCCAGAAATGGTTTTAAAAAAATATTCAAATCAACTATTTTGCAAGAGGTTAGTCTTAAGGGGGTTATTTAAAAGATTTTAAAGGTATTTCATTATTGTCTACTTTTATAGCACTAAGTTTGTGTGAGCATTTATTGTGTATGTGTAGTATGAGCACTGTATTTCCAGTATGTGATCTGCAGTTAGTGTTACACATTCTGGTATGCATAAATGATTTTCATGCCAAGGTAGCATTCAGAAAGGAAGTTGTGTCTTTTGGGACTAAAGGAATAAGAGAAAAAAAGGATGACAAGCAGATTGTTTAACTAGGATATCTAGGACTGGAATACTCTTAACATTTTCAGTGTCCTTGCTTCTAAGCTATCAGAAATCCGTATTATTCTCATTCGCTTTCATGTCATAAAGTAATCTTGTGTGGATATGTAACTAAGTGTTGTTGTTTCCCAGGGCTTCAGTCTTCTGTTGCAAAGAAAACTGGCAAAATGAGCTCTTTTTTTCAGAATCAAGCCTCTGGCTATATTTATTTATTTATAAATGTAAAATCATTCAAAGTATGATTTCATTTTATTAGTGTAGAACAATATGAACAAAACCTTTGCTGTTGTACTAAACTTTGTGCAAATACATGCACACTAGAGAAGAATTTGACTTTCAAGAGTAATTTATATGAAAGGACTATAAGGCAGTCAGGTTACTTACAGTAAGTACAGTTCCCATAATATTTTTTCACATATTAGTAATTAATTTTACTATTTTCTACAGTATTCATTGTACACAGAGGTAAAGTTTAGATCACAGCTTCGCAATCTTAGCTGCAGTTTTGTAATTTTTCATGTACCTACATTTATTTGCCTTAAGTTCCTCATAAATATGAGGTCTTTAGAATGAATTGTGTTAAATTCAAAAGATTTCATAGTGAATAAAGCTGTAAATTCTGGAGTTTTTATACTACCTGCACTAGAGTATTTTCAACATCTAACTTAATTGCTGTATATCATCCAATGGGTGTGATGACTTTACAGTGTTGACTATTTACTAAGTAGCTGTGAGTAGGTGGTCTGAATGTTTCATTATTTTCTTGAGATATTTGACTAATGCTTTCAGATTATGTATTGTATCTTCATTCATGCCCTTTAAACTGCGATGAGTATATTAGATTAAATGAAACAAAATGTCACAATCTGTCTTCTTCATTCAACAATAAACTTTGGGGACAAAGTAAAACAAACCATATGGAGTGTAATTGTGAAAATACTTGTGTTTGAGTGAGGCCACGTGGGTGGGTTCACAGTGGTTAACAGCTAAGAATCCACCCAGTTGCTTGCTCACTGCCCCCACAGTGGGATGGGGAGAGGATCAAAAAGGTGAAAGCTGAAATCTCATAGTTCTTTAAGTTCTTTACATTTTTGAACAAGTTTAATAAGTGAAGAAAAGCCATGTGTGCAAGCAGAGCAAAATAAAGGAATTTATTTGCTATTTGTCAGTGGTAGGTAGTTTACCTGCTGCTTGGAAAGAAGGGTTTCTGCATGGGTAATGGTTACATGGGAAGATGAAAAGCATTAGCACAAATGTTCCTCCTTCTTTCCCTGAGCTTTTATTGCTGAACAGTGTCATGTGGTATGGAATATCCCCTGGGTCAGTTCGGGTCAGCTGTCCCAGCTATGCCACCTCCCAGCTTCTGGCACACCATCCCTACTCTCTGAGGGGGGCAGAGTAAGGAAAAAAAAGTGTGCTGTGCAAGCACTTCTCATCAATGTGCAAAACACCGGTGTTTTCAACAGTGTTATCAACACTGGTTTAATCACAAGTTCAAAATACAGTACTATACAGGCATCTATGAAGAAAACTATCCCAGCAAGACCCAGTACCTGAGAAAGGCAGTATTCATTCAGAATAATGGTTTGCTTGTTCCCTTCAAGATCAAGAATTAGTAGCAAACAAGTTGTGAAGTACACTAGGTTATACATATAACATCTGCTTAGAACTCTGTCTTCCTGTTAAAAATGCTTTAGATTAAAAGAAGTGCATACAACGAAGTATGCATTTTTTTATAATAATTTTATGGATTGCCTTTAATTTTGTGGCTGTTATACCATTAAGGAACTTAGATTGTGTTTTTAGCCTTGTTGCTGTTTACCTCTATACATCAATTACTATTAGTTATTGTTGTTTAATTAGCATGCTTTGTAAACATGCATTTCATATTGTGACAGCCTTCAGTTAATTTCAGTAGTGAATCTGTGTAATATTACATTGATGTGTATAGAATCTCACAAAACAGCAGATGCTGTGCATTAAACAAAGTTGGAGGGAAAAAAAAGACTTATTAATACATATTTTCCTAAAACCACCCCCGTGAATAATTCCTGGCTAGGACTTGTGGCTTTGTGTTGCTACTAGTAACAAGGAGGAAAGGGGAGAAAAATAATGGATCAAATGCTGTGATTCTGTGCATTAAAATACTACTCTTACCTTAATATCCCCAGTAGAATGATGTTTTGCTTTGTTTGAAAGAGCAGGATATATATATATGTGTGTGTATATATATTTATGTCTATATATTTTTATGTATATGTATAAATTCAAAGATATATATAGATCTGATTTTGGACTCTACTAGTTATTATGTCATGGCAGGACATTGCTGTGTATGACTTCTGTTGCCTTCCATGCCTATGGAAGATATTCTCTGTTGTCTAAAAGGGGTGAAACCAGACAATCTCTGCTAGTGCTGTTAAAGCACTGATATATGGAGGGATCTTCCTATGTTACTTTTTTTTTTTTTCTTTTTTGAATAGTTACAATCTGTCTTAGATTTCTCTTAGCATTATCATCAGGGCCATAGGCTATGGATCTATCAGGCCAGGCAAATAAGATGTGCTATTGCACGTTATCATAAAGAGATGAAGTGGTCATTAAGCTTTGCCAAATGCATTTTTCCCAGGGAAGAGGATTAACAAAGAAATGAACCATATCTGAGAGATGTTGGTTATGCTGCTCACTGTATTTTTCAGAAAGCACTCTGAATGATGATAGTTTGAGAAATTGTATAAAACCTGTATAGCTTTTAACAGATAATTAGAGAACAAGCTTATAAGTGGCTTGCTATTGTTTTTAACAACTCTTAACCTTATAAATTTTAGTGAAACATTGTCCTCTGAAAAGGACTATATGCAACATCCCGCGCATACAGAATTCAATGTGTCATGTTTCTTTTAACTTATAACTAAAAAAAATTGTTTCAGACAGAAAACGGAAAAATTTCAAAAAAAAAAAACAAAACAAAAAAAAAAACAAAAAAAAAACGCTGAGAACCTGTCTTCCTGAAGTCTACTTATGAGATGTTATTGTATATGCTATTTCGAGTTCCATTAGATCAACCAAGTGTACTGGATGAATAAGCTATTGCCCGAGTTGAGGAATTGTTCTTAACTAGCTCTCTGCATATGTTCTGTGTTTGTATGACTATTGATAGATATAAGGGGAAATATAATCATTGTAGTTTTATTTTCCAACAAAAACATTTTTGTGTTATATTTTCTCCTGTTTTCAGCAAAATTATGAAGCTGCTATAGTCTTGAATGAAATGCTGGTATCTCATTTTAAGTCAGCTAGAGCTGTGTGCTGCTGAAATTATTTATATTCTTTCCACTTTCTGCTTATTTTATAACAGAAAGGACACATTTCAGGTGGTCATGCTTAATTGAAACTTCATTATTTAGGCAAGGAACTGACTTACATACTTGAATATTTTTATGTCTTCTATGATCACTAAGTAATGACTGTGTACAGATGGCAATCAGGTTTCTGATCTAAATGCAAAAATAGTAGATTTTGAATGCAAGCAAGGGCTATGAAGCTGGAGGTTGTGACCTCTACTCAGTCAGAATTAAAAATTATGAATGTGATGATCCTGTGATTATGAAAATGGAGGATGTAAGGGCTTTTTCATTAGTACTTTCTAAGGATTATTACTAATTTACTCATAAAGGTGATGTCTTCTGGAGGAGCAGGTGAATGGAATAACTACTTTTTTTCTTTCTTTCTTTTTTTTTTTTTTTTTCTTTTTTCTTCTTCTGGTTCCATATGGAAAGGGGACACTTCATGAAGGTGCACACAAAGTCCCCCTGTATGTCCCACAGAAGATCATTGACCCTGTAACTGATTCTTGCTTCCTAGTTGCCCTAAATTTTCTTAGCACTTAAACAATATATATGGCTTGATCTACAGTCCATCTTCAGACAAAACTCCCACTGATTGCAGTTACCATTTTCCTGTCTTCCAGTTTTTGACTGTTAAAAGGCACAATGGTAATTGTAACTGAACAGCATGCCACTTTTTCACAAAGAGAACTCTGTTGTGATATGTATTCATTTATCCATGTTCAGTCTTTTAAATTAATTAGCAAGCCGAATGATCTTTGTATTTCCAAATTTGAGTATGTAGAGCAGCTATACTGCTGTGTAATGTATGCAAGTTCAAAATGGAGAGGTTCTTGAAAATACACAGATCCAAATTATTTGTCATGTATGTTTAGTGACACCTTGTATTTCAGGTCTAGCCATTGTCAACCAGAAATGAAGAGTCCAGTTTACTGCTCTGATTAAATGCACAGTCAGGACTTTAAAATATATATATATATATATATATATATGTATTTATATTAATCGAAGGTTTAGAACCATATGAAGGTTAATTTTTATGGTGGAGGAAAGGCGAAGCTCTACACTGTAATGTGCTGTAACTTTAACATTTCCTTATTTGGGGAAAACTTGTATTTCTTCATTTCATATTGTTAGCCATCATTGAAAGAAATTTCAATGGGCTTTGGGGGCACTGAGGAACATGATTTAGGTACAATGGAGAAGCCCAACCATGGGCATGAGAACAGAATTTATGAGTGGCTATTTTATATCCAGATATCTTGTTTGGTCACTTGCAATACTGATTTGAAGGGGCAGGAGAAGTTTTAGGCATTCTGCAAATGGAATGAAATTGAACTTCTAGATCGCTATTACTGTCAATATTTTTTTAAGCACTTCATAATTCTCTTGTAAAATGTTGTATTTTTGTTGTGTATTTCAGCAGCCTAAGAGAGTGAGATGCATTAGCCTGCTTCACTTATCAGTGATGCAAGCAGTATTATTATTATTATTTTTTCATTTCTAAATGGTGAGCCTAAAAATATGTCCTGACGCTTGTAGTTACTATTTTTTTTTTTTTTTTTTTCATCTTGTTCAGTGGTCCATAGTCACTTCAGCCTTGGAAACGATTTCTTTCCTTGAGTGTTGTCAGCTATAAAATTCACTGTTGACATATCAGCAGAGTTCTCTCTGAAAACAATTAAACTTCAGAACTGTGATCTTTCAAAGAACTTGACCTCTAACAGGCTTGACCTTCGATTGACTCCCCCAGACTGCTTTGCACTCACTGGAAATTTCTTTGATGGAACATCATTAAGGATGCAATTTCCTTTTCCTCTGAAGTATTAGATACATTAGCAAAATCCCTCCTACAAAGCACATGAAAATGTGAAAAAACAAACAAACAAAAAAAAAACAGCAGTTTGTTCAAGGGGAAACACTGATATTGCAGGTTGCATTAGAGTATTCATTAGGTATGTTGCAGTGATAAAATGAAATGAACTCTGCATTAGGTGAATCTGCTGGCATATCTCTTATAACTAGTGAGGCCATTAGCCAGAAGTCTCTTTTTTTAGACATTCCAGAGTGTTGATATTTACGCCTATTATCTACCAGTTTCATAAGATCCTTCAAAATCTCCAAATGCTTTAAATAGAACAGAAATTGAATATAGTTTTTAATCTTTTTTTTTTCCTGCCCAACATTTCAATACTTGCATTAACACTGTACCTTAAAGCTTACTTTTATATGCAAGTTATGTTTTCATAATCCTTTATGTTACAAGACAAGCTGCTATTGATTTTAGCTGAAACTACTGCATAACTGTTTCATTGCTTGTAGTCAACAGCAGCCAATAACATTATAACACAGGATTGTTTTAACACAAGGTTGTTTTTCATGTAAGAATACTAAGATAAATGGGTTTTATACAGTATATTATTCAATTTAACTTTCTATTAAATGGAGTAATCAAGTTGAATAAGGCAGCTTTTCAAAATAATGAGATTTTCTTTCATGAGAATAGATGTTTGCTTTAAATAAGTCATTAATCATGTAGTTAAAGCACTGATTAAAATATTCTCTGTTTGATCTGCTTTCCTGTGTCTAAATTTGATCTAGGAGAGGGACTATGATAAAAGGTTGATAAAGCTATTTATTATAAAGAAATTAATATTACTAGTATCTTGTATAACCTTTGCTATACCATGTCTCTGCTTCATTTTACTTACTGGGCCTAACTTTCCAAACTATAGAATAGAATGGTTTAATATTTTTCTTTTCAAAAACGCTCATGTGCTATGGAATTAGTCAAATTCATTTAAAATACTTCTGCATCTTCACTATAAGTGAGTGCCTGGGGCTTCAGTTGTCTGGGGCTTTCCAAAGTCCATTGCTGCATCACCATGAGTTTTTCTTTGGTGCCTGCATTCTGCCCAGTCTCCAAGTGCCCAGGTATTAGCAGTGCCTGTGCGTGCACTCAGTCTGCCTGCAAGTTAGACTCCATGTTGTTTTTTGGGGTGGAGGGGGAAGACCTGCTGCATGTGAACTTCCTGCTGACTGGCAGCACAGCTCAGCAGTGCTAGGACCTGCTAAGTCACAAAGTGAGAGGCTTGAAAATCAGAGATGTGAGTCTTGAAAGTTATGGTAACATTATAGAAAACAGTCTACAAATAAAAGTAGTTAAGAAATTTCTGTTAAATGACATTTTTTAAAGGCTAGGAGAATGGCATCGATACACAATTTTAAACCCTGCTCTTTGAACTCCCATTCTGTCACTCAAATTTGTGTGTGGAAGAGCTGGGGAAGAAGTGCTGTGAAAGTCACCACTACAGAACACAAGCTTGAAGCAAGCACCCTGCACTGTGCTGTGACTGGTCAGTATTTCTCCGTCACTGTCCGTCTCCCAGCATTCTGTAGCTGATGCTGGGATAAAACAGTGTCCTGGGTACTGAACCAGTTTTAGGATTGAGACTTCTGCTTAAATGCAAAATTGTATGACATATCAGGTTTGCCCTTTTGCTTCTAACTTGCAAGTAAACCTCCTTATTTGTCTCTTTGCTTGAATAAAATAAAAAGTGAAATAGTGCGCTCTACCTTTGTACTTCTGGGGATAGATACAAACCAGAAATTTGAAAATTATCTTCACCACTTCCACATATGCTTCAGAGCTGAAGTTTTGCTTTTATCAATTTTAGAAAACCTAACCTTCCCCCCCCCCCGAAAATTAAAGGCTCAAAATATAACAAATAGTTCCCATGAGAACTCTTGCAAAGATAGTGCAAGATGAGAAGGCTTATACATTACTGTATGCATATCTTACTTTTCCACGGCTGAGCAGCCAAGCAGTATAAAATATTTACTTTATCTCTTAACCAGTTATCAGGTGAAATGAAAAAGAAATCTTTGTTCCATAGTAGTTTTTCAGAATTTAATTGTATTTCAGAAACACAAATGGTAATTGGAGTTCTTGTGCAAGAGTCTTAAGTTCAGTATTTTAAAATCTAAATGTAAACTGACACTTCATAGATGTAAATTGTGAAAGGGCTTTTTGTTACCTTTTTCCTTTCCCTGCTTTGAAATCTTACCTCAAGGTCAGGTTAGAAAAAGGCTATGCATGGCCAGGAGTAAGTTGCTGGAATTCAGTGTAAATTTAAAACAGCTCCTGCACAATTAAGTGCTGTTTACAGCCAGGGTTACTAATATCATTTTCCAAAAGCTTTGGATAAAAAAGAATGTGCACTCTTATGCTACAGACCAAAGGAGGAAAAAGAGCAGAAATGTATCTGAAAGAGAAAACAACTCCTTGTTGAAAAATTGTATGAGCACGGTAAATCAGCACGTTGCAGGTGTTAACACTCCATCTTCTCTCCTTGAGAGACTAATTAACAATAACCACAGATAATACTCTGTGTAGGTTTATGTAGTTGTGGGTTGTTCTTTTTCTTCTTTTTTTCTTTACATATCTGATATTTGTTGTCTCAATTTTGTTAAATTGCATTGATAGATCTGACAGTGAAATGTTTCATATGGCTGTTTTAATTCAGCAGGTGTGCTGAATTAAAAGTGTTCAGCAGTTGAACTACACTTTGTGATGAGTTACTGAGATTCAAAAAGCAGTAAAAATGTGGTTCCAAGTCAAATGATCAATAAACGTTTGCTAACCTAATCTTAATCCTTTTTAAGATTAGCCTGCTCTGTAGTAAAAGTGACGTTTTTGAAAATTGATGGTAATATTCAAATCACTTTCTGAGCTACAGAAGAAGCTGTAATATTGTATGGAAGTAGTCAGGAGATTTTCATCTCCCCTGCTGTTATGATACCTTCTCGGTAGCTAGAGGTGGTTGCTGGCCTCATCCAAAATTGGGATACTACTTGCCTTCCCAAGGGAAGCCTCCCACTGGGGGCTTATGCCTGTGGTCCCTGTCCAGAACCATCCACTGAACTGGGGGAATTGTGTGCACCTTGACCATAATTTTGGCTTTGGCCAAATGTATAAGCTGTTAATTCTACTTGGACTTGGTGATTAAGTAATATTTTTTGTCTATTATGTTTTTCTGCATTTGTTGGTATTAGCCAGCATTACCGTTGAGGCTTAGAATTAGACTCCTTTTGTTTGTTAGGTGAGATTTTTCCAAACAGTTCACTGTTGGTATCTGCTTTCATGTTGGCTACCAATCTTTGCTGGTACTTGAAAGGAGAGTGGAAGAGACTACAGTGCTTAAGGCCACTTTCTGGTACTATCTGTTGGAAGCAAAAGCTGTGTGATGTGCCTATAAATCTGTGAACTCTCTTGGAAACATAGAAGCAGAAAGGAACAGGCTGCTGTTGGGTCTGCACGTGTTATTGCAGAGGGCTGCCATAAAGAAACGTGACGAGGCCACAGAGTCTCTTAACTAGGAGGGTGAGACTCCCCTTTAGCTGCATAAAGGCACACCGTGACAATTCCTCTGAATTAATACGTGTAGCGATACACTGGTTTCCAGCTGTTTATGCCACTATTGTTGCCTTCACAGTGAAGTGTTTGCTCTCCAGCCACAAACCTGTCATATTAACTGAATTTTGGATTTCAGTTCACAGCACTCTCATCTGCAAAGATGGCAGTAAATTCTGTTGATGGAGCACACAGAATGGTGCCGGAGATATAGCTTGTATCTAACCTCTCAAGTCTTAAGTCACCTAAACTTGCCTTACTCTGACTCAGAATTTCATGCAAATGCAAGACAGTCTAATGTATGTTTTGAAAATATTTGGTTTGTTACTGCAGTGCTGAAACAAACCAATTATTTTTAAAGGGGAAAAAAAAAAAAAGAAATCTACAGCCAGCATTTTAAATAGCAGGGGAAAAATGGTCTAAAAATATGAGTTGTATTTCTTTTATGTAGGCTATATTTTTGTGGTCACTGCCATAGGCTCACTGGGAATTATTTTTGCCTACAGCTGTTTTGTGATATAGAAACTTTTTTTTTGTATCAGTATCTTTATACTTTCCTGTAAGATAGTTATGAGCAATATTTTTGTACTTTGCTTCATAAGATAGGTACGATTATGATGCATTGTGGATTTCTTGTAAGTATGACCTTTAGAAAAATTATAGTTATATCTCAAATTTGAAAAACTGGCAGCAGTGGTGGCTCTTTAAAGGGTTCTCTAATCTTTAAATGTGGTTGGAGGAAAAGGGAGTGAGTAGTAAAATTCAGAAAAAGATGACCAACAGATACTAGTAGGAATATTGGTGATCTTGGATGAAATAGGTTGTGTCTTAGGTTGGAGGAAGGAAGGGTGTCGCTGAAATGGGAATACTTTGTTGGTAGAGGACAATGAGAAGAAATAGGGGCTAGGACAAGAAGGTGAGTTGTGAAAAGTAATAGGGTGTTTAAGGCCATAGTTTTTGGTCTAGAATAGGCTGAGGAGGGTGGATAAAAAAAAGAGAGGAAACATTGCCAACTGGAGGGAAATCTGAGGCTCTAGTGCACTTGGTGCCACCAAGGAACACTGGGTACCTGTAAATAAAATTTTGGTGTTCTGATCCCTAAAGGGAAGTTCCTAGGTCAAACCTGAAGAATAAAAGACTACAACCATTGCCCTGAAAATACTGGGATAGCAGCAAGAAATGCCCCATAAACTTCCTATAAAGTTTCTAATGGTTAGGTTTGTTGGTATCTTGCTGCAGTCTTGGATGCTACTGTGATCCTTTTAAAGTTTTTTCCTTTCTTCTTTCTTTTCTTTTTTTTTCTTTCCTTTTTTTTTCTTTTCTTTTTTTTTTTTTTCCCTGATTGCCTGGTTCCTTTTGTCAAAATAATAATAATAAAAATCATTGAATTGAAAGACTGAGACATTTACATTGGAATGTGTTAAATACGTTTCCCATTTTTTTTGGGGGGGGAAGAGGTTAAAGAGCAAAAAGATATAATTTACAGTGTTATTTCATACTTCACTAAATTGCTTGTAGTGAACGCATCTTTTTTTTCTTGCAGTAAGTGTTGTAGAATAGGAATGGTTCATTAAGATTCTGGGCAATGCCTTCCACAGACTAATGCTACCATACTGATTATTATTCTAAAAATCATCCACAGTGCCTGATTTCCTTCAGTATACTTGTCAGAGGATGTAATTGCAGTATATATCTGCATTTCTAACAGTGTTTTGAGTATAGGCCAAACATTGTAACTCCTTGTACGTTATCTGTAAATTGGGTAGGTTTCATGTGTTACTTAAATCTCACAGCTTTATCTATCACAGAATGTCTTAAATTTACTCTAGTTGTGAGATTAGAAGGCTGGTTAGGATCTCTGTATTCATGTTCCTTTAAGCTCTCTTTCTTACCTAGCTGTCCAAGCAGGAGTGTAAAGAGTACTCTTCTGCACTGATGCAGTACTCATCTCCTCACACAACAAATATAGCAATTCTCTTACTGATGAAGAACTTGTTGAAAATAAATGCAGTCTTACTGAAAGACTATTCAGGATACTTGATTTAATAAACCCCACCTTAGAGCATTACTTACCTAATCAGGGGTGACCTTATTGCTCTTTACAGATACCTTAAAGGAGGCTGTAGAGAGGTGGGGGTTGGTCTATTCTCCCATGTGCCTGGTGACAGGACGAGGGGGAATGGGCTTAAGTTGAGCCAGGGGAGTTTTAGGTTAGATGTTAGGAAGAACTTCTTCACTGAAAGGGTTGTGAGGCATTGGAACAGGCTGCCCAGGGAAGTGGTGGAGTCACCATCCCTGGAAGTCTTTAAAAGACGTTTAGATGTAGAGCTTAGGGATATGGTTTAGTGGGGACTGTTAGCGTTAGGTCAGAGGTTGGACTCGATGATCTTGAGGTCTCTTCCAACCTAGAAATTCTGTGATTCTGTGTGAAATTGTTTGTTTTTTTTTTTTTTTTTGTTTGTTTGTTTTTTTTTTTTCTTCAAATCCTTTCCTCTTAAAAAAAAAAAAAAAAAAAAAAGAAAAGAAAAGAAAACCAACTTTTGCTCACCCTTCCACGTTCCCCCCCCCCTCCCCCCCCCCCCCCCCCCAACAACTAAACAAAACCACAGACAACACCAGCATCAGCAAAACAATGCAAACTAGGGGATAACCTGAGAGTGTTTTACAATAAAAAGCAACTTAATTATCTGTTCTTTATAACTTAAGAAACCACCCTGATTCTATTCAGAAAACTGTTTAAAAATTAGTGCAGGTAGAATGAAAGTTCTGTGATTGTGCTGAATATTATAATTATGAAACTTAACCTCTAAATATTTTACTTTCAATTGGCCTAGAGCTGCTGCTTCCAACCTATCCCTATGATATATTCATATGTTTGTGGGGCAAGGAAAGGAAATGTACTGTGAAACAAACTGTCATGAAAGCTCCAGCTGAGCTTGTGTTTTAAATGCCAGTCACTTTAGCAGGTGGGTGTCTGCTAAAGCTAAGTTGAACATTGTCTCACTGCTGAGAAAGTGTGATGGCTTTCTACTTTGATGCTAGCAAGTCGGATTTCAAAACCGTCATGTGTTTCTCCCACAAGGGATTAATGAAGGAAAACTTAGGAAATTTGTAGATATTTTCTAGTGCATTACTCTGTATGCTTTTCAAGATCCTAGTCCCCTATCCTGCCCTTGTTATGAAACCAGAACTTGGCCCTTCTGTTTTCATTTTTTCTTGAAATTGTTCCTAACTTTAGCTTGTGGAACAATAGCATATGTATGTAGTTCTCCTTTTTTAAAGCTGCCTCTTAGTATTTAGATATCATTCACTACAAAATTGTTTAATGGCACAATTAATTTTACTTTTTATCAGGTAGAAATCCTAAAAGAAAAATGTTTATTGTCTGTGCAAAGTTTAAAAAATGGTACCATTGTCTAAGCTTGTCATTATTTTGCTGACTTCCCTGCTATATATTCATGGTCAGGCACCCAGGATTACACAGTCTTTGAGCTTTACTTTGCTGTGCTCATTTAAGTCCTTTATGCTGTCCCTGAGTTGCAAACCTAGAATGATCCTTTGCATTCTGGTACTAGTATTTGCTGGAGTTACTTAATTTGTACCTATATAATTTTCTCTGATGGAAGTTAAGAATTCTGCTTTATTAACCAGATAAATATATGAAATAAAATGTAATTGTTTCATGTGTCTCAGGGAAAATTAGTCTCTGGTGTTTCTACATGCTAGATCCAGACTTCAATGTGTGTAGCAAAAGATGGTATTTGATTTAGATGCACATTGCACGACATAAAATGGCATGTCATAGGCTGAATGGAAAGAAAGTAATGACTTTTTAGTCTAAATATAGTAATATATTAATGTATCTATCAGTGTGTGTGTATATATATACACACTATAGTATAGTTCTGTAGTGAAATAGCACAGTCCAATCCTGTTCAGGTAGGACAATCGTAGCAGTATAGCTAATTTAAAAGAAAATGTGGATTAAATCAAAGGGGGAAGAATTGCTTCCTTTTGTTCATGTTATAACTGAGAAGAGTCAGGCTGCTTGTGCATTGATCTCCTTGTTTCCATGGTTTCAGATTTACACAGGCTCAAGAGCATTGGTTCTCTTATCTTATATTTGGAGAGGACACTTCAGTGTAGATGCTGACACTTCGTCCTCTGACCTTACACCAAGCCTAAGTCCTTGGCTGTGGTTTTGTGTCTGTGAGACAGTACCGGTTTATGGAACTGCTGTGGAAATGAAAGAAGTGTAGGGAACTGGAGGATTTTTTTTTTTTTTTTCTTTTAAACTCACTGCAAAGAAAAGCCTGTTTGACTTTTGAAATAAATGAAACAAGCATTCAGAAAACACCTATGTTTTATTTCTGCTTACTCCATTATCTTTAATAAATATGGCAATGCATCATAATTCTGTTAAATTGTTATTTTTGACTTATATAGCCATAGTTAAATTAAAAAATTATTTTAAGGCTGAAAATCAAAGGTGGAACAGTTTTCAGGTTAGGTTTTTTTTTTTTTTTTTTTTTTTTTGTTTTTTTGTTTTTTTGTTTTTTGTTTTTTTAGTGGCCCAGTAGTTAAATTCTGCAGCTACTAGGAACAGGTTCACACATGCTTGTTTGTTCTATGAACATAAGGATTTGATTTCTCAGGCAGCCTCCTGGGAGATTAGACTTAGCCACAACAGTAGCCTCAGAGTGTTTCGTTGATCTCCTTGCATCTGGTACATATTAAGGTGGATCAAAATAAAGACTTGTTTACACTGTACATGTGTATTTGTATCTTACCTTAACAATGAAAGCAAAGGTTAGAGCAGCTTTAGCTATCCCCAGTTTCCTAAAGCACAAGCTAGCCTAATGCCTTTCTGTAGTACGTTTTCTTTACTCATTCATGTCTTTCACCCTGAAGGAAAACCTAGTGCAGATGCATTTGCCTATATCAAGTGCAAAGATCATATGAAGTGTAAATGCAAAACTTAGAGTAAATCTGTAAAATCCCCTCTTTACGTTTTAAAACGCTGTCATAAGTACGTGCCTCTAACTTCCCTGACAAATCTGTTAATGTCTGTTACAAGTGACACATCTTCCTCTTCGCACCACGTGTGTGCACAGACGTTATCTCCAGATATCTCCAGAGTCACCTGCCACTCTGGTCTGTTCCTAGCAGCACTTCTGTGTGGTACTCTACTTATTCCCCATGCTTTAAATCCACTTAAAGGCATTGGAAATGGTGATGTTTGTCACATGTGGCTGTAGTACTTTTAATAACAGGACTGTAGATGGAATGAAGTACTGATTATTGGGACTATGTAGACAGAACTAAAAATTATTTGGGAAAAAGCTCAGTGCTGTTTGAGAGGCATTCTATCTTGTTTGCAGTCTGAAGTTCAAGATCAGTGAGGTACTCAGCATATTTAAATATTGTTTTCATAGGAAACTCTGTACACTGAACATGTGGTTAATTTTTTATGTATGACTAATCTCATCACTTTCAATTAGATTTTAAACATATAAAGTGAATGCCTGAATACCTCGCTGAATTGAGCACCATATTTCTAACAATTAGTGATGGATCTGTCAAAAAACAATGCGTTTTCCTTAATCTGAGACAGTAAGGATGACTATTTCATAATTGTGCTTAAGCACTGGCAGAATGAGGTTGTATTTTTAAGATGTGTTTTGTGACCTATTCACTTTACCTTAATGAAGTTTGTTTTATTTTATTTTATTTTTTTTAATCTATAAGGATTGAAAGTAATGCCTTACTGTTGTAAGGAAACGATGAATTTTATTGTTGTTCAGAGTATCAGTGAGGAGAAACTAATACATGTTTAACCCATGTACCCCTCCTCCTACTGCTTTGCTGCAATGTTGAACTGCTTTTTTCTGCAGCCAGCAACAGAAAGGATTGGTATCTATAAAACAGTATTCCTCCAAAGTGTTCCATAGCTTATATTCACACTCCTTGCTATAGTTACAGGTTAAAAGCAAGTCGCACCTCCCTTTCCACAGATTTCTAAAACACTTCCTTATAATACTTGTAATTTTGAATGGAATTAAGTCTGATGGCTTTTATACCTAAGGGAAGGATTTAAGGAGGCAGTGAATGGTAATGAGCTGATAGCTCCACCAGATATAAAGTAAGAACATATGCATCTACTTCCAGTAACAAGAGCCTTTATTAAAACAAAATGTCAGTGGTGATACCATGAGCAACATGCTTGGAAATGCTGTTAACTATTAAAGATATAGTAGATCTCCAAAATATCCTCTTCATTCATTTAGTGACAAAGGGTAGTTTTACTTCTATTGGTAACTTTCCAAAGCAATACTAAACAGCAAAAGTATTTAAAAAAAGCTTTGAAGGCAATTAGTGATAATTTCACAGGTGTTGGTGAGGAAATTCAGTAATTTTATGTGTTCCAATAGGTTGTGCATTTACTCTTGTGATTTGCCTTCTTTTTTCTTAAACTTTCTCAATTATGATATCACATTGGATCATTTTGAATACTGGTGTTTAAATTATGCAGCGTTTATTGCTTTAATTTACAATATCATTCTCAGAGTACCATTCCCAGTTTTCAGGTAATGAGTACTGTCTGGTTTCAACAGCCTTTAATTGCAAATGGTGTTAAATGTAAATATATATATAGATACTATTTTCACTAATTATAGATTCCTTTATCATTCAGTAGGAGAAACGACATCTGTAAAATAATTGCACTTTTCTTTTAAACATTTCTCTAGAGAATGTATACATATTATCCACGTATTTTTAGAGAAATGGGAGCATATAAGAATATATAAATAAGTCGTGCTCCTAAGAAGAACTACTACTTGTTTTTAACTGATGTCAATGGAGCTGGGAGAAGACTTGCAGTCAAAATGATGACCACACTATTAGTTAAGTAAATGCTGCTGAATGTAAGTGTATGAGATCTGATTCCTTTTATTTTCTGGAGATGTTATTATTTATCAGTTAAGTTACAGAAATATTTACCCTGAAAAGTAAGCTTTATTGTCATGTTGGACCATACCAACTTGTTTTATGTGTCCAGTAAAGTGCCTTTTTACGTCATTCTGTCAGTAGAATGAAGTCTTAGAGAAAATGTTAAGGATAAAATTCATTTTACAATACGAAAATGATGTAAAACTAGTCATAGAAATGCCAATTTGGATTTTTTTTTGTTGTTCTGTGTTAATATTTAAGTATATATTTGTTGCTTTTCCACATTTGACGAGGGTATCATTATATGTTAATGTATCGTTAATCTTAAAATATTTAGGAATCTTTCTTACAATGCTTTCTTATACTAACCTTAATACTTTGCACGTATTTTATGTTTTTTTTTTTCTATTTCTTAAATTATTATATATTTTATGCAATAGTAGTTCATAGTTATTTTGCACTAATTGCTTTTTTAAATATACTTTTTGTTCATGGTAAATATCTTTTTATTGTTGTGGTGTTTTTACACAGGTGGGCAGCCGAGCTCCACCACAACTGCTCTCTCACTCCCCCTCTCCTCAAAGAGGAAGGGGGAGAAAATACAACACAAAGAACTCGAGGTTTGAGATGAGAAAGATTTAATTAAAGAGAAAGGGAATGGGGAGAAAAAGAAACGGAAGAAGCAGAAGAAGCACAGAGAGAGGGAAAAAAATTATTCTCCACTTCCCATCAACAAGCAATGTTCGGCCACGTCCTGGGAAGCAGGGCCTCAAAACGTGTAGGGGTTGTTCAGGAGGAATGGCCCCCTCCCCCACGAAAGCCCCCCCTTTTATTGCTGAGTGTTACATCAGGTGTTCTGGAATATCCCTTTGGTTGGTTTAGGTCAGCTGCCCTGGCGATGCCCCCTCCCCATCACTTGCCCACCCCCAGCCTGCTGGCTCTTGGGGGCTTGGAAGGAGTCCTGATGCTGTGCCAGCACTACGCAGCAATAGACACAACACTGGAGTGATATCAGTGCTGTTCCAGCTACGAGTGCAGAGCACAGCACTGTGCGGGCTGCTGCAGGGAAAAGGTGACTCCAGCTCAGACAGACCCAACACAATCTCCACCCCTTATTCCATAACATTTGTGTCACAATCAGTTTAGTATATATATATGTGTGTATATATATATGTGTGTGTGTGTGTATATATATGCATATATATGTGTGTATATATATATATATATATATATATGTGCCACATAGTTTAGTATATAGATGCTCATCACCATTGTTCTCCGTCCACTGCAGTATTTATATGTCTGTACTTCCTTTCATTCCATAGGTCTTTTCCTAAAATGTTCATAAAAAATGTTGATGGTTTCAGCTTCATCTGTCAAAATGGTCACTCAGGGCAGGTGAAGTTGGTTTTCTTGACACCAGCACCAGCTTAGCTCATATCACTGTTGCACTTGCCAAGTTCCTTGAGAAGTTGACCTGTCGTTGGTTCTGCAGTGTCCTCCTACAACACATAACTTGGATTACAGATTAATTTTCTCCCAGTGTTAAATCTCCTTGAGGCACACACTTGATATCCCCATCTTTCTGCATTACCCACCAGGTATACCCTGGTCCTTGGGCAAAGACAATCCCACGAGTGGGTTTGCCTTTTCCCATGGCAGGGGCAACCCACACCGCCTTCCCCATCCACTTTCCCACATGCACTACAGGGACTTTAGCTTCTCCCACAGTGTGTAGGGGTTTTGTTTCAGCAGGACCATGATGGCTGTCAGACCCAACACAATTGTCAAAGAGGTGTTGGCAAACTTCTTGTTTTACTCCATTGAGACTGACTTGTTATTGCATCTTTTTTATCTTGTTTTACATCATGTAGTGTTCAGCAGCATTAATACCTTTATTTTACCTCAGTTGGCATTCTTTTGCTATGCCTTGTGAATGATGAAATATTTCATGATTTTATCAAAAAACAAACAAAAGTTTTCCAACTGATTCTGCCATTCTGGGCTTTTGGGGGTTTGATTTATTTTTGAAAATGTCAGAATTTTTGATGGACTAATATATGAAAGAAAATACCATACAGGGATTCCTGCTATCACTTATGCTTAGTGGATGTTCATTCCTTAAATACATGTATGATGTGGAATAGCATGCAGTAATTTATAAAAAATAAATAAATAAATAAATATAAATATAAATATATATATATATATAATGATGAAAACAAAAAAAGCCAGTGAGAAAAGACAAATAGGAAGTTTAAGGTCTGAGTCAATACTACTGAGGCCAATGGGGCAATTTCAGTTAATTTATGGAAATGCACCACTTGAGTAGCAACTCTTCTGACAACTCAAATGACATGTGGGAACATATCCCACATTTCCATAGTTTTAAACAGACTTGCAAAAGCAAATCAGCTATTGGGAAACTCCTCATGTGAGGTATTAAGGGCATGGTTGCTTTTCTTCTGTATATGCTCTGTCCACGTCAGAGGTTGCATGTGGACCACAGGGAAAATTTCATGCAGTTTTCTGGGAGATGAGATGGATTTTCCTCACTAAAATGCTATTCAGTATTTTTCTTATATACTTAATTGGATAAGAATTTATTGTAATCCTGTTATGACTCAAAATGGCTATTTTTTCTAAATTTTCAAAGAAAAAAAGGAGTCAAGTGATATACAAAACATAAAAATGTATTAAAATTGCAATGATTTGTATGGTATTATATACCATACTTACATATAAAATATATATATAATATTATATAATATATATATATATAATTATATATATATATATATATATATTATACTTCAAAGGCAGTGGTGCAGCACAAAAAAAATGATTTGCAAAATATCATGCAAGCTCTTTGTATTAACAGTAGAATACAGTTTTCCAAGTTGGTATTCAAAGACCATTTCCATTTGGCCATTCTTTACTTTTTCTTTTATGTTTTCAGATAATGTAGTCTATTGCATTCTCAACCCCTGCAGAAAAATGAAGCAAGGGCTCTTGATTTTTGTTTATTATGCATTCCCATTTAATTCCTTAATCACTACTTGCCGTTTCTTTGCATTGCATATTTTATTATCAAAAGGACACTGTTTATCTGAGCTGCTCAAGAGGTTGTGGTGGTGGCTTTGTTCATTTGGTTTTGTTTTTCAACTTAATCATAGAGATTTGTGGAGAATCTTTTGCATTTTTCCATATGGGTTATGCTGGGTAACACTGCTTTTTCAGAGAAAAGAAAAGGCATCAGATTGTTGAACAGTTTGGTTTAGTGACCTTTTCCTAAGGAAGGCTCCTGCACGTGTCCTGCTGTCCCTGCCTGAAGCATGACAACCATTGAGCTCCCATGTCAGGCATTTTTGCAAGTAGAGCCAAGACGTGAGTTTCCAGTACTGTAACTGCTGCCCTCAATACCCTTTATTTAGGAAACCAGTGCAATTAATTGCTCAGAGAATCCTTCAGCAATGTATGGAGAATGACTTGGCAGGGAAGGGGGGAGGAGGGCCAGGTGACCTGTAATTGTTTCAGTATGTTGGAAAGTCTTTTACTTCCCAGCAGGCTTTTAGTGTGTTATAGTTATGGTTAGATTACAGAACCGAGTTTTTATAGGAGCTATCAACCTTTATTTTCTGTTTAAGAAGGGGAAAAATCATTTAATTAAACAGTAGAAAGTAGAACTCGGGATATAAACTTTAAACTTTAAGTACTGTTTTGATTTTTCATGGTGACTCATTAAAAATGAGTGGGTACAGAAAGACTGGACTTGCAAAATTGCCCCCTCTTCCACCTCCTTCCCCCCCCTGCTTTTCCTCTGGCCTCTCTTATTTTTCTTTGTAGTGGATTCTGGGATCCATTTTGTCTGTTTTGGTCCTCTTCTCGCAGTGTATTGATACCTGGAGTGTTAATGTTATGGTGGATCGTATTCATCTGTAGGGCATTTGGTAAGCTCTTAGCTGTAGTGGAAAATATTTAAAGTGAGCCAGTGAATATTGATTTTATGGAAATAATGGATCAATTCAGTTTAGAAGGGATCTTAGGAGGTTTCTAGTCCAACCTGCTGCTCGAAGTCCAGAGGTCAGCCCAGGCTGCTCAATGTTTGGATTTTGAAAAGCCTCCACTTTGAAAGGACTTTGAAAGCCTCCAAGGCTGGAGACTGCACAGCCTCCCTAGATAGCCTGCTCCACTGCTCAACTGTCCTAACAGTGAAAGAGCCTTTCCAATCATTTTTCCTATGCTTCAGTGTATGGCTCTTCTCTGTCACCTTCCTGCTGTGTGCTGCTTGTGGCTCTGTCTTCTTGGTAAACTTGCCATGGGTACTGGGGTGTTACTGTTGGCTCTCCCCAGTCTTCCCTTCTCCCAGTGAAAAAACCCTGGGCTCTCAGCCTCTTCTCACAGGATAGCTACTCCCACCCAGCTTGGTGGCCCTCTGTTGAACTTGTTTCACTTTATCCCTCTTTTTGTGGGGGAGGGAGCAAACTACAGTACATAGTTGCAGTGTGAGTGTTGAGTAAAGCTGGGGCTAATGCAGCCCACAATACTGTTAGTGTCCCTTTCTGCCAGGCCAAACTGCCTTGTGTTCACTCCCCCCCCACCCCCTTCTCCCCCCCTCTTTTTTTTTTTTTTTAAAAAAAAAAAAAAAAGGACCCACAGAATTTCTAGGTTGGAAGAGACCTCAAGATCATCGAGTCCAACCTCTGACCTAACGCTAACAATCCCCACTAAACCATATCCCTAAGCTCTACATCTAAACGTCTTTTAAAGACTTCCAGGGATGGTGACTCCACCACCTCCCTGGGCAGCCTGTTCCAGTGGACCCCAAACGTCCTTTTCCAGAGAGTCACTCCCCAGACAGTCATCCCCAGCTTATATTATTACAAGGAGCTCTTTCTTCCCAGAAGAGCAGGGTTTTGCATTTTTCTTGTTGGAATTCCATGTGTTTACCTCTGGCCCATTCTTCCAGCCTGTCTAGTTCTCTCTGGATGGCAGCTCTGTCCTCCTGTGTAACAGCTGAGGATGTCCCTGCAATTTTGTGCCATCTGAAAACTTGATGAGTAAGAATCCTGCATTCTCCAGGCCATTGGAGAAGATGTTAAATACAATAAATCCCAGGAGAGAACAAGATGGAAAGCAGCACTGAAAGACTTGTTGAAGTCAGAATAAAGACAGGCCGTCCACTGCTCTCCCCTCATCTACAAATCCAGTCATTTTATCATAAAAGGCAGGCAGGTTGGTCAGGCATGATTTACCCTTGGTAAGTCCGTGCTGTCTGTTTCCAGTCACCATCTTGGCATGTACAAAGCAGTATGAAGGCTGAATAGCTTCTCAAATGCATGACATGTGACAGTTTTGTAAAGCTAGGGAGTAATTTCAGAGGAACTCTGGTGTGTGTGTTGGAAACACAAATGAGAATGTTTTGAAGGTCTGGAGGGTACTGTTGACCTTGTAATCTTTTCCTTAGATTTGTATTTTTTTCATGTCTTTGCATTTAATTTCTATTCTTGGTGTAAGGTCCTAGGCACAAGGGAAAATGAAAAAGTGTGCCATAGATGTGTTCACTTCAGAATATTAGTACTGATTTTTGTAGTTAAATATAAAATTTTTGACAGCGTCTTGTCAATCTTGTTAAAGCTAAACTGTTTCAGTTCTGAAATGTCTCTGCGCCACAAAGAATCTATTCCTTAGCACTGCAGTAAAAATAATGGATATTTTAGGAAAGTCGTGGTCACACAACTGATAAACCTATCTAAAAGAGTGAAACTTTCTTGCTGTTAACTAAGAAGCAGTTGCTTGTAAAAGCAGTAATACTTTTAAAACTGAAATCTGACATTTTGCATTTACTCTTTTAACTGCATTTTAGCTATATTGCTGACCTAAAACCAATTTGTATGTTCTGTTATCATGTTTGCATGTGCAGTGTCCCTTTCCCCTACTCTTTTGGCAGCATTCTGACTGGAAGAACTTGAACTGCATTTTGCAGCATGATGTAACTGAAGTCAAGGTGGTAATATAAATGATTAAGCACACACTACCAGAAGGGATTGTGAGTAAAGGAAATTATGTACTAATAATTCAATTGGAAAAAATTGCACTCTAGTGGATTATTACATATTAATTATCCAGAGGTGGTTTCATTTATTCGGATTATACTAGTACTTCATGAGGCCTCCATGTATGAAATCCCTAGAGCATACACTGCAAGAACAGCATGATTATTTCCTAAAGCCTATGTATATTTAGAGTCTCCAATGAGAATATTTAAGTTTAACTGACTTTCAATGAGGTTTTATTGGAAGAAATAGCCTGCATTTTCTTATTTTTAATGTTTTAACATTTTCTTTCTATTCATTTTAGTTTTATGACAGCCTAATAGGACATGACTAGGCTCAAGCTCCAAGGGAATGACATATTCTGTTTTCTAGTCAAAATGTTTAAATGTCATGTTTCAATTGGGATGGAAACCAAACGATTGAATATAGATGTACTTTACAGCCTGGCTGTCAGAGATATATGACCCATAGGTAGATCTAATATATCTTCTAATGTCTAAGGAGAGAATTAATGAAACCATTTTTTAAAACCTGTTTGGCAATGGATTATTTTAGATATGGACAGAAATGAGTAACTCAAGGAATGGTCTGTGGGAATTGTTGGAGGCATATAGAGATAAGTGGCTAGGAACTTAATAATTATTAGAAAGTGATTGAATCAAGTAACATCTGAACAAAGGTGTAGCATATAACTTTTAAAACATAATAGAACAATTGTAGCTAGTAAAACAGTTATACATGTAGGAGTCTTTCCTTTGAGCCTTTCTTTGTCAATCTAACTCTCAAGTATATTTAACTTTGTTGGATGCATTACAGAGCAACTAACTAAAGCATCCTCAATATTTCCAAGGGAGTATAATCTAGTGCAGGACATGGGTTCCTGAACTAGTGATGAACAAATGGTTCATGAAGTCAATCTTCATTCATTAGCATGGAGCTAATGAGCTAAGTTTTATACCCCAATGTAAATATTACTAGTTTAATGAAAAATTTCCGCTTTGTATGAAATACAGCATGTGAACCATATGTCATATATGCTTAATGAACAAAATTTAGATTTTGATAAGAAATGACTTTTTTTTCCTTCCTTTTTGGGCAGAGCTGTTGTCAGACTTGCAGTCACATTCTGGATTAGTGAGTCATTCTGTTGCTTAATGTCCAGTGAGATGAAATAAATGAAGAACACTGGAGTTACAGGCTAGTAACAGTGCTTTAACTGTGCCTAGTATATCTTACAAGGCACTGACTGGGGGGCTTATTCCTTAGAACACATTTTCACAACTGTAATTGCACATCCCTTTCTTATTTATGTCCTGTTCATCTTAGCTTTAAAATCTATAGTAGGGTTTTAATTTCATTTGCTCATTTCAAAAGTGCAATAAATTCTACAGCTAATACAGAGGAAAAAAGAAAAAAAAAAAGCACAAAGGTGGTGCTAGTGACAAAGTGACAAGAAACAAAACTAGATAAATTACAAGGACAGCAGTAGTTGAAAGTCACCAAGCTGTTTAGAAATGGGAGAATATGTAATTGTAAAGGACGTGTCTAGTTAGAGGCTTATCCTATGACTCTTATTCCTACTAATTGTTTTTATTTGCAACTCAACTTCTAGTTCTGCAAATTTTGCGGAGTTGGAAATTTAAGTCATTTGCTTTATTTGGTGTTTGGAATTCCTTGGTTTCAGAGTAAAATCACAAAAATTGGAGGTAAGGTGAAAAAATTTGAGAGCTTGTAGGGTATTTTCTTTATATGAATAAAGATATTTGGACACGGGAAAAAAAGAAATTATGGTTTAAACAACATCCATCACATGGATGGCACAATGCAAAAGAATATCTGATGTTCCTTAACTTTTTTTTTTTTTTTTTTTAGAACTGAAGTGATAAATTTCTCCTAGAAAGTGTAAAACACCTTGCAGGGTGATGTCTAATAGTCCATCATTAGTAATAAGTATTTAAGCAGAGAAATAAACTTATAGGCTTAACTTTCAACTCTGGTGAAAATAAACTGTTAAGAGAGAAACTATAAAAAAATTAATTCAATTCTTATTGATTTGAGAAGAATTTTAGATATAGTACTTTTATCCTGGTCTTTTTAATGTTTGATTTGCATATTACATCACATCTCTATTTAAAGGTAGCTGACAAATGAACCCGAAAGAATGTTGATATTTGACTGTCTTCTTAATTATGAATGTTATCGTTCATTCAATTTCATGCAGTAGCAAACTTTTAATTTATATTTTGGCATTCTGCTTCTTACCAAATTGTGACCCATTTTTAAGGTTATAAGTACATTGTTTTAACAATAAGAAAAAGTCTTATCAGTCAGCTGGTAAAACACATAGGAAATGCAAATTTTCTTACATACTTGTGAATTGGGTTAGAGAAAAAAGATTATCTGTAGCAGGACTGTACATACAGCAGTTTTGAATATAAATACTTAAATTGATTTTTATTCTTTCTTATGAAGGAATAAATCACCATCTCTCAAAAACAAATAAACCCAAAATCCTTAGTGATGTAATTACTGGCACTTCTTCAGATATTTCCCTCTGTACTGCCAGTCTCTTTTCTCAATGCATGGTTGTTCTCATGGTGAATCTTCTTCTAGAGAAATAGGTAGAACACTGAAAAGGGAGCAAGGCTCATTTGCTTTTACTCTTTAAGAGAAATATGTTGAGAAGGATCAAGGGTGCCTATTACCTGGACAGTCATAAATTTATACAAATTCTTTTGTGGAGTAGCTGAATGGTAGAGACACAGCCCCAAGCTGTGTAGGACCAATACTTCTTTAATGTGCCAATAATTTTCCCTCTCTATAACATAAACAATTATATAAAGCCCACAGGAAAGTTTTTTTCAAAAGTAGGAAGGAACAATTCCTTCAGTAAGAATGAATCATAAGAACAGAGATAGATGTAAGAAGAATTACTGTCTGTGAAGAATGATGAGTCAGTCTACCTAAAAATAGGTGATGTTGACATGAGACATACTGCACACTTACCACTGTAGGTCTTCAACATAAGATGTGTAACTAATGTTGAAGCAATTTAATACAGGTGTGATTTAAATGTTCTAAATCCAAGACTCTTGTGTGAAATTATAGCTAATAGATTTTTTTTTTTTTTTGCTAAAATTCAAAATTAAACTCCTGTGAATAAGGGTTTGCAATATAAACTCTGACAGACTGCAGAAATGTAAGCAAGCCTTATTATAATTAGAACTTTATTGTGATGAGGAAGAAATTTCAGCTAGATTGAGGAGAGAGGGTTTTTTGTTGTTGCTTTTTTTCTTCTTTCTGATGAGAAACTGAAACTGTGCAAAGCTGATCCTGTCATTTGTTTTGAATAAACAGTCTTTAATACCAGCAGTCTTTCATTATCGATAGTCAATTGGTGTTGTTCTTATGAGAAATTTTCATTAGGAATCAAAAGCTCCCCCCCCATTTAGAATCAAGTGTTTTCGTTTATTGTGAGAGTGTGATCTTACTCCTGGTCATGATTTTTTTTTTTCCTTTAATCTTCTAGTGTTTTTTTTTTTTTTTTTTTTTGGGGGGGGGGGGGGGGCAGGGGACACAGGAGTTGCTTTTTTATTTGTTTTGTTATTAAAGAATAAAGGACAATATGCAATAGATCATGATGTAAACAAGGTTATTTTCTTGAAGATTATTTGCTGTGTT
Source organism: Aythya marila (assembly GCF_965140915.1). Classification (NCBI taxonomy): domain Eukaryota; kingdom Metazoa; phylum Chordata; class Aves; order Anseriformes; family Anatidae; genus Aythya; species Aythya marila. The sequence continues at coordinate 30,806,365 of NC_139045.1, read as the reverse complement.
TTTTCAGTAGTACTCTGACTCAGAGTCTTGATGCTTGCAGTTAACCCTAAATACAGGATTATTTTATCCTTCCTGACATGCTGAAAGACATTTTAATGACAAAAGCCTTCTGCCAGGAGAAGGTAGAAATTTCTGCTGCTAGCAAATATTTAAAGGGCTGATAAACTCTAAAACTAAGACAGCTTAAACGTTATATTTATTGCCATAATTTGCGTTATTTATTGAGAATCTGTAGAGGTTGACAGAAAACCTATTTCTCATCTGTTTTGCATGGCTCCTGAATCTGTCCTTGCAGACCTATGCATTGAGGTCTAAAGTGAAATCTTGTGTGTTCAGGTAAGCAGGTGCAAGAGAATCAATGCTCTTGTCTGAAAATCTTGTCTGAAAATTTCAGGAACCCCATGTTAAACTTAAAGACACTAGGTCTATTTATCCACATATATTTAAATATGGTATAAGTGTAGGAACATAGCTTTAATGTGTATATTTTGTGTCTGTTTTTCTGATTTATCTTCATAATCTTTCTAGCATCTAAGACTTGCACAAGAATTTGAAGCTTTTGAATATGTGCTAGAAAAATGAATGTAAAGAATTTTATGAAGGTCAGGTGTTAATAATGGCAGATGACTTCAGGATTTTGGGAGCTGAAAAAAAAAAATCTTTCTTAAAGAAAGACTTAGGGGCATTGTTTAATGGGTGATAGTGGTGGTAGGGGGATGGTTGGACTAAGTTTTCTTGGAAGTCTTTTCCAACCTTAATGATTCTATGATTCTAAATGTATTACAGAAGACTATTGGGAAAGAACTGAAGTAGTAGTCCATGCACCTATGAAGAGAATAAAAGTGAGTTCATATAAATATATACTGAAATATATATATATATATATATATATATATATATATAAAAATATATATTGAAATATATATATGTATGTATATATATATGAGTACTTATATATATTATACATATTAGTTTTCTAGGCATACATTTGTAAGTGTCTTTTGCTAGACATCCTTCACACTACTTACTGAAATAATACTTATAGGAAACTATTTTGCTCTACCAGAGCATTTCCTCAAGCATAAGAGCTATTTTTGATAATAAGCAGGAAATCTGTTAGAAAAATGAAAAATGTGAGCTAAGCTTTTTTTTTTTTTTTTTTTTTTTTTTTTTTTTTTTTTGAACATAGTGACAACCCAGATGTTAAGGGAAATAAAAATAGAAACTTTATTGTCTTCATTGATCGGCTATGATCCATCAAAATCAGCACAGAGGATATTTATGTTGATTGGAAGTCTAATTATGAGTCTTATTTTGAAATCTAATTGCTTATAAAAGGTATGAGAATGAACAGATAGGAGGTTGTTACCCTCTGTACAGGTCTGGTAAAATGCCAGCTGGCAGGATATTGATTTCCCTAACTAATTTATTCTCTACGCTTCAGCCTTGATGATGTTATCAGGTTGAACATAAGACAGGAGACAAGATTCTACGATGTGGATTTCCCCATTCTCTGGGAATTATTCCTGGTCTACAGAAATGTTAAGGAGGTAAAAGTAGAACTGTAAGACCCTTAAAAGAGAATTGGGATTTGGATGCTTAAAAAATACGAATGATAAATAAATAAAAAACTGACATCAGTTCAGATTCATCTGAGGGTTTTGTTTTGTTTTGGTTTTGGTTTTCTTCTGATCTTAGGTTGTTCATTAGTAGGACGATATCTCTACTGAGATTTACATGTCTAGGAAAAAAATCTCAGATTACAAGAATACTTAAATATATAGTGGGAGAGAGTTTAAGGTTATTAATCCATTGGGTGCATAAATGTGAATGATCTTGTTTGTATTTGTGTGTAAAGGTTATTTAGCAAAATTTGAGATGTTATTGAAGATTTGAGGACAAAACCAGAAAAGTCTTGTGAATAATTCTATCAGAATTGATTAGTACAATAACACACAGAACCACATTATGACACTCACACTGTAGATTGGGATCTATGTCCCTTTTCAAAACCTGCCACTAACCCTAATCATAGGCTGCACCCACGATGAAGAACCATGTCCTGGAGGAGGAAGTTCTCAGGGAAGCCTGAGAACTGGCCCCGGTAGCCAGTACCTCCTTGTCAGCCCCACTGCAGATCCTGGCATTGTCTCTCTTCCAGGCCTGACACTAACTCTAACCCTTGTGAGCCTAAACCCAAAACTAAGAGGAAGAAGCTGTCAGAAAAGATTTCCTTTGGCAGCCCCTTTCTGGCCCTACTAATGCTGGAGCTCTGGAATCTCTCTGCCAACTCTAACCCTCTTTACCCAAGACCAACAGCTATGACCTAGAGAAAGTTTGCAGGGGAAATTTATTTTGGCAGCCTTTGCCTTGTTTGGGGCCCTTTTAGACCTACACATGCTGCAGAATATGATCTTCCTTTTAACCTTAAGCCTACGCCCTCAGCTGAGCCTTAACCAAAAATAAGAGCTATCAGAATGTCTTGCAGCCTATGTCTTCTTTTGGAAGCCCTTTTCCAGCCTAACATACACAATAGCTTTAGCCTTGCTTTCTTTCTGAAGCCAGTCATACTAAGATTAATCAGAGGCCTTAAGGATATTTTATGTGAGTGTACTGGGCAACTTTTACTCTTTTAGGGAACTGTATCAGTCTTTCACCTTTGTACTGAGTATTCTGTGAATTTATATTTCTGTACTCTGGAAAGGCAAACAGTTAATATTAGTCTTCTCGGATACCTGTTCTTACATATTAGAGTTTATACTAAAAATTGGTGCTGGTGGTGTAGTTATTTTATGAATGAAACAAATGGAAAGATCTGTCTTAAGTCGTTGTTTCAGATGAAAAAATGTTGAATCTACAAATGTGTGTATGCTGTTTAAAGACTATTGTCATATCCTCTCCAATTGTTATATTCTCTCCATCATCCAAAGTAATTGAAATACCTAATTTTGTGGATGTTGCATTCATGATGCATACAGAGCTGTTGTGCATTCCAAGGGTGTAAATGGTTCTACATTTCACTTCAAGGAAGAAGCAGTTTTGTGATTCCAGTGGATATCACAATCACAAGTCTTTTAAAAAATAACCACAACTGTAACTTGTAGACAAAGCTTTAACAACTAATAATATATTTCACTATAGTATCTGTCAGGAAACAAGCTTATTTTCTTCTCTATGTCTAGGAATAAAAATAATCTTTTCATATTTAGCAAATGCAGAAAGTAACATCATACAGTATGTCTAATTTGTTGGCAGATTATGTAATATGGCTGGAGAGACTAAGCTCAGGACAAAGTGTGCAAGAGTTTAACTATCTGTTAACTGTTTTATTGCTTAAAATACAACTCGATTTTTTTTTTTTTTTCCTGAAATTTAGGATATTTTCAAGTCATGGGGAAAACAACAACAACAGAAAGTATGATTAAGCTACTTCATCTGGAAATTTCTAGCAGAGGTGGAATACTAACTTTTATGAGGGTAACTCCAGTTAGGTAGAAAAAGGCTGAGAGTGTTTATGATCAAGGCCTACAAAAGCACAAATATGGCATTTTAGAAAGAAGGTGATGCTAAGCAGGTGATTACTCCCCCAGATTCCACAGTTCTGGAACTCAGGGACAGTCCCTGAAAGCACCAGGAAAGACAGTTTAAAACAGATAAAAGAAAACACTCCTTGATACAGTAGGTAAAAATTCAGGAATTTTTTACTCCAGGAAGTTGAGTGATGGAATCTGAGGAAAAAATATTGTTCTGGACAGAGCACAGCAAGTTAGAGTTCTGGTGGAGAAGTCTGAACAGCTGGAGTCTTTTAGAAATGCTTGTTTATCTTTTGGTGAAATAAGTCAAAATGTTAATGTTAAGCAAACATTTTTGTTCTAAAACCAAACAATTAACTCTGAACAGAAAAATCCGTTGAGTAATCATTTGGCTAAATTCTGATCAGTGTAACTGCTCCATGCAGTTCAGAGTAATTCATGGTGGAAGTTTGGATATTAGCAAATTAAGGAGAAAGCGGGCTGAATGCAGCCTTCTCAGCTGTGGGGAAGACCAGGGTTTCATTGCCTTTTCTTCCTTTCTCCTCTGCAAACCACAATATGCGAGAATTATGTTTTACAAAATTGATGGGTCCAATTGAAGTGGAATGATAGTGCTGGTTTATATTAATTGAAAATATCAGTATACGCATCTGATACGTAACAATTGGAATCATTACATGTAGCAACTTGATTTATATGAAGGCACTTTTCAATTTTTCATTTTTATTACATTTTTAAAATTAATAAATTAATAAATTTATTATTTATACCCTTTCATTTTCTATGAAAGAGTATACCATTAAAGACTCTGCCATTAATAGGGTGAGCTTTTTTTTTTTTTTTTTTTTTTTAAGAGAACATATTTTGATTGGGAAAAAGACTTTTTACATGCAGTAAAAGTTAAAAAGTTTAGAGAAGATTTTATTTTTTTAATTTCCCAGAGAGAACATTTCCATCAGACTGGCATTAGTTTTCTCTGAAAGCAGCAGTAGCAAATTGCAGGAGCAGTATTTTCAGCAGAACCAACAAACAACTTATTTGTACTTCTATCTCTAATCACTTTTTTGTACTTTGGCTAGGAGAAAATAATTTCCAACTTAAACACACACATAGGGTCTATGCAGAGGGTGCAGTGGGCTCTAGCTGTCTATTTAAAGTTCCATTAAAACACAAAAACAATATCAGCAATGAAAGGGAAATATATTTCGCAAGACCATAGAGCTTTATTGCTAGCTGCAGGTAATGAGATATTTCTTCGATAAGATTTAAAGATAAGATTTATTAAGTTGCAAAAGTGATGTCTGTTTGCATCCAGCCTCCTGTTTTGATTTTATTATTTGTGTTATCTTTTGCTCTGTACATTGTATTGGCTTTTCATTTTTATTTATTTATTAATATTTATTTTTACTTTATTTGCATTATGACAACTTCAGGATGCTGTCTTTTAGTTGATCAGATGGAGTGTTACATCATACTGGGGGAATTTTACTTAAATTTTATAAATTATTTGGGTCTTCTCACTTCGCCAAAGTTCTTGTCAATAACCTTCTAGTTAATACGCTCCTAGTCTGTACTTGTGAAGTCTGTATATTCATTTTTATTATGCATTTCCGTTGTGGAAGCTTCTCATGAATGGCTGAGGTATAAAACAGCAGAGAATCTTGTCTTTTATCTCTAGTAATGTGTCTACTAAATAAATGGACACATATGTATTAACGTGGATTTCTAGCTATAAAAAAGATCACTCATTTAAGAGAAAACTAAGCAAAATAATTAGATATAAATTAGATATGTTCTCTATGTACTTAATTTATAAGTAGAGTCCTCTATTTCATTTTGCTTTAGAAAACGTGAGACTAAACATACGTGGAAACCATCTGTACTGTTTTTGTATTTAATCTCTGCAAGCTGTAAAGTCCTAATGCTTTATTGTAGGTATGCAATTTGACAATCTTGAAATGAAACTGGCAAAGTGTGATTTACTATAAGATAGCAAAACCCAAAATATTTATGTAAATAGAAATATCCATATGTATAACTTCACAGAGTTTACTTTAATACAGCACTTGACTGTGCATGTTTTTTCCTCTGAAGGCAGGATGAGGGAATCAATCTATCTTAATTAAGTCCCTTAATGAACTGATGAAAGACATCTTGATATTGAAGTGCTAGGTGTGAGACAAGTCTATGAGAACATCAGAAAACTTTGCACTATTCTCTTCAGAACTGTGAGGTGCTCAGCTTCCTTTACTTTTCTGAGTGAGACATGTATGGCTAAATGGAGAGTACTGTGACTGTATGCTAGAGCGAATAGCATATACTAGCTTTATTATTAAGGTCCATTGCTGTCTGCTCAAACATAACTTTTCCCAATAGGATGTCTCTTGAAGAAATGAGAAAACAACAAAGAAAAAGATCATTGAGAGAAACAGTTGCTGTTTCATGAAAGACAACTGACTCTTGATTATTCCTCAAATTAATTATGTATCTTGACAATCAGGCAAAATGTTTTGCTGTAACTATAGTCATTTCTTTTTACTGCTAATGTAACAGGCACCAGTAGGTCACCAATACAAATGTTTAGATCTGGTCTTGTACTTACTCTGTTTGACTACATGATCTTTGAAGGTCCCTACCAACTGTCTTGTCATGTTCTATATCTATAGTCACTAAATCCATAAAGGAGAAAAAGGAAAGGTGAAAAGAGCAACCTATTTTCAATACTTGTTTCTCTATGGGCGGGTGGTCTAGGTTGTAATTAACCATAGTGCAAAAGGGTGCAAAGATGCTGACACTGCCTTCACATTAAGTAATGGTCCCATGAGACCTATAGGCACTTTTTGCTGAGAGCCATGGTGAGACGATTTAATGGCCTATGTTGCTATTATCTCAGGCATCTCCCCCTCTTAGGTGCTTGTCGTAAGCTGGTATTATTTTTGGTTGGTTAATTATCTGTTTGGCATCAGTCATCGTTTTGCTTCATTAGTTCTCTCCGTCATTTACTGGTATAACTGGTAATGAGCTGTGGCTGATGCCATATTGCCCTCTGACATGATGCATAAGAATTGTCCCATGTACTCCCTGCTACCACAGGGACGCACTAATCAGAATTATGCTTATGCATGCTGCAGTGTCAGTGCAGTGGAGACACACTGATGCTTCATTTAGAAGTGGTATACTGCAGAAAAAAATGTTTTAAGACAAATAAAGAGAATTCTCTTTCTCAGTATTTTCCTTTTTTAATATTCCCCTTTCAAAAGTGGCAATAAGGCAATAAAAGATGTGGATAAAGATCTTCAATAGTATTGTTTCCTCAGCTTAGTTCTAAGGAAATGGCTAATATTAAGTCAAGTATATCTTATAGAAGCATGCTAATTGCTGAGTGATGACCCTCTGTGGTGAGGGCATATTGACATGTCATCTTTTTGTAGGCTTAAATTAAATGCTTGTATCAGAAAAATTCATGCTTACTATTTAATTGTGAATTATTAGAAATGCCCCAGCTTTAGCTTACATCCTAGTAAATAGGATATAATACAAATTTGTCTCCTCAAACAGATCTATTTTAAGGTTCTTTCATTGTTTGTACAGTAATTGTTTTCAGACTGTCTGTTTTCCAGAAAATCGTCCCCTGGTGATAACTTTCAGATTTTTTTTTTTTTTTTACACAAAATGTCTTCCTTTGAATGAAAATACACCACTTATTTTAATAATACTTACATCTTTAGCAAATATAAAAGACAATATTTCAAGTTGACCCATAAAAATGAGAATTTTAACTTATGAATATTTGGGCTTTGACCAGTTCTTGAAATACGAGGGAATAAGGGTTTATTCCTTGCAGACACTTGTATTTGATTCCAAGTAGGTTTTAAGTAGTCTTTCCCTATAGAACATAAATTACATTCTTATTCTCTGAATATTACATGATCTAAATTAGTATATTAACCTTTGCATGCCATGGAAAGTTTAATTTTGTGTAACCAGTCTGTATACAAAGGAATAGCGTACTTTCTTAAAGGCAGGGCGTCCAAAGGACTCAGGTCCCAGCTATGGGGTGGTGCGCCCAACTAATTACTGCTTAAATTCTGGTGCCTAACTTGCCTTCAGTAAAAGTTTTCTAGGCTTCCAAGCACATTCAGAAAGCTAGTCATGGTATCATGGTTAAAGGTCTTGGCACCTGTTTGTCAAATACTTTCATTATTAGACTGAGATATTCAATAAAAGCAATAAATGTAAGCCTAGAATAGCTTTAGTTTTACCATAAAAAAAAAAAAAGACTGTCTTCAAAGTATATGTGTGTGTGGAGTGGTATTTTTAAAGAATGTACCTCAAGGGGTCTGGCTTATCTAAAGTTAATTTATTTTCTTATGCAACTTGATTTCTTTTCACCGAGGCTGAAAAAAAAAATCAATTTCTATGATATGTTACCCCTTCAAAGTCATAACCAACCCTGCTGATTCATGACAAGATTACCATGCCTTCAAAAGTTCAATTAGCTCAATCTGAAATAGAATTTCCAAAAGCGGTGTTGTCCTTTGAGGTAATATAAATGTCAGAAAAAATGTACTAGCTGAATAAATATCATCCACTTACAGTTAAATACTACGACTGCAGATGGATTCTACCTATGGCACTTAAACAAATAGAACCATATTGCAGAAAAGATTGCAAATGAGGCTTTTAACCCTGAGCAGTCTTTTCAAGAAGAATTGATTATAATAAAAATAAGCTTGCGGATTCCTAAAGTAGGCTACTTCTGAATTAAGTATTTCTTTGTGAAACTTTTTCTGCTTTGATTGAAATTAAATACATTAGACTCCATTACTTCCTGGCAATGGGTTTTGTGTGTTGGATTTATTTTAAGCTTAAATTTCACTGAATTCTGACTAGAACCTCACACAGAGTTAAAGTGAGAGAAAAAGGAGCTTTACAGTTTCATAAGGGTTTAGTTAGCTGTTTTGGTGCTTAGAAGTTTTAGCATCCAGCAGTACAAAATTCCTAGACCTGGGCTGGGCTCTTCACTTTTCTGCATTATGGCACAAAAAAAACCCAACATGTTATGACTACAGGGACAACCATAATAAGCTGACGTGGTAGTTCAATCAATAGGTTTATTTCAATGGTGTAGTAAAGTCTTTTATTGCATAGTAACTACTATGTAACAACTCTTGGATTAATGGCTTTCATAGATGGTTTTGAAGACTTTCAGTTGGTTGTCCCAACAACAGTTGTGTTTCAGCATTTGTTTGTAATTCTCCTCTTCATGATGCTGGGGAAACTTATACGTGTTATGCGGTATATACACTTAGTGTTACAGATCTAAGGCTTTTAGGTATCATACATAAGCACCTGAGCAGTGAAAAAGCAGGGGAAAAGAAAAGTGGAAATTCTTACACCATGTTGCAGAAACAATGTACTAATTTGCACTTGGATTTTTTGGGTGGTTGAATCACACAATGTTCCCCAGACTGCATATGCTTCACAGAATATTCTTCTGAGTGCTGTGTAGGTACACAACAGTATGCTGTGTTGCCAACAACTTGGCATCCTTTCTATATAATACCTTAATTTTAAGCCAACATAGAAAGGAGACAAGAAGTGAGGAAAAGGAGTGTGTTTTGTAAACTAAATTGCATTTGAGAATGCCTTGTTCCAACAGCAGCTTGAAAAAACGTGTTGTGAAAAATACACAGAAAATGATTAATGATGCGTTTTTGCTTTTCCTAGACTGTGATACGAGGAAACATTTTGGGATTCCAGTGTTACAGATGCACAGCTGAAATGCATGGGGCAAAGAGGAATAATTTTGTAGGGATGCTTCTTTTTCTTGCATTAAGGCAATTAAAACAGATTCGACATTCTGATGAGCAGTAATTTCTCAAAAAGCCAAAATGGAGAACAGGACAACCTGTCTATTTTCCTGTGCAGTGAAAACGGGGACATCATTAACCAATTACTGAAAACTGCTAGAACAATCAGGCACAATCTGAGTGCTGCAATCTGTTTTGAAACATTGTTCTTAATGGCAGATTTTAATATTGGTTGTCATCTTTCCTTCTACTGAGGGTTAATGTTTCCATGGTGCAGAGCTGTGATAATGATGCACAGAATAAGGCATTTTTCTTAAAAATGCCACAAGTATTTTCCAATACTTTTTCCAGGGAATAATGGAGGGATTGTTCATATGAACAATTTTGTTTTAGGCTTAGTGTTGAAAGAAGTTACTAAAAGGTAACTTGTAGCTGCTGCTGTTTTTATTTTGAACATTAAGTGACTATTCTAGAACAATTTAAGATGAAATATGATTAGATTTTGATAAAATCCTGAATAAGGATTCATTCGTGAGAATCAAACTCTATCTTAAGGATCCAGGAAAACATTCTGGATCTGTAAGACAGTAGAAATAAATAGTGATAATGGAAAACAAGCAACACTTCATATTTCTTACATTGATAAAAATAACCATATTGCTGCAGAAGATCTGGGAATCAAAGGAAATAAGCTAAATGCTGGTTCAAAGTTTTTTTTTTTTTTTTTTTTTTTTTTTTTTTTTTTCCTATGATAAAATGAGCTTTAAAGTTCATGTAATATTTTTCTTAATACATATTGACTTTTTCTCACTTGAAATATTAAAATACCTTAAAAATAAAATAAAAAATATTTTTATTCTATTTTATTCTTTCCTCAGTGACACCAGTTTTTCCTCATGTTTTAAACTTGAGTGAGAATCATATTAGGCTGTCAGAATATCATACTGTCAGAATAAATCAGAATCAGGTAGAGTTCTCAAATATCTTAGGTCTGTAGTGAACCCAGGTTCATTAGTGTGGGTAAGAAAATTCTCAGTTGATCTGCAATGAGCCTAGCGATGCTAACTCAGCTAACAGTGTTAGTGTTAGAAACCTGGAAATTTCCCTTGATCCCATCTATGAAATATGATGTAGGAACTGGCTTTGATTTTTTTTTTTTTTTTTTTTTTCTCTTTTGCAATTATCAGAAATATTAAAATGAGAACAGCACTGCAGGAGGTCAAATTGACAGCTTTGTTATTCACAAAAACCTACACCGTTGTGATATCCTAATTTTGTCTGCTGTGGAAATGGTTCCAGTCTTATAAAAAGAACTGTGACTTCAAGTGTTGCATAAGAGAAAAAACAGATTAACACATTAGTGGAAAATTTCTAATTTTTGAATGATCTCAGTAAGAGAAATAATTATTTTAAAATTTTCCTAAATGAATGTTTTCCAAGTTCCTGAAAACTGTCAAATTTAAAGTAAGGCCTTTGTCCTTGACAGGAGATCCACTTAATTATGTCACATGACTTTCTGCAGAATATAAGCTGTACAATTGTAAATACTGTGAAGAGCGTGTGAGAAGGAAATCAAAAGAATTTGAAGAGGAAACATAGTGCATCAAATATCAGAAGTATTTATATAAATTAGATTAATGGGAACTTCAAGCAACGATATTTTTCTTAAAGCTTCAAATAGCCTGAAAACAATAAACTTCTTCGAAACCAGTCAGAAATATTCATAATTTTGTTTCTGGTTTGGAAGTTTACTTTTCTTCAGTTTAGATATATATTCTGATTATGAGTTGTGATGTCAGAATGGTCACACAAATCTGTACATAAAAATCCCTACATAAGAAAGAGTAAAATCAGAGCATATTGTAAAACTGTCAAATTTAAAACAGTTCTAGTTTTAATTAATACGTTTATCCAGAATAGCTAACTTCTATGGGGAAAGCTTTTTTTTTTTTTCCTCCCATTGACGATGTTGAAGCACATCTACCACCAAACCTGTGAACTACTTTCTTAATAAGACAGTGCTATTTAAGGAGAACACACATAGCTATCCAAGAAAATACACAAAGAAAGCACAGATAGCTTACTTTTTTTTTTTTTTTTTTTTTTTTCCTTTACAAGAGATGACCTCTAACAAACATAGTTTATCTGAGGCTTGTAAGGAATGCGATAAATTTAGGAGATCAGACATGGAAAAGGAAAGTTATATCACCTGAACTTGGTAACTTTGCTGCTTAAAGCAAAACAGTGTTTATTATGCAATATGAAAAGTCATGTTCTGAAGCCTTTGACTTGAGCTATTTAGATCGGAATTGCAGAGTCAAAGTTACATGATTCAGGAATAAAAATAAATGCCATAGCAGAGATTCATTGTGGGCTTTAGGATATGTATGGTGTGAAATAAATTTGATAAGTTTTATAAATAATATAAGTTGGTAGACAAAAACAAGTTGATATAATGATAATAGCAAAAGTAGATAAAAGTGACTGGGAAACATAAAATGAAATTTTATAGTTTACCAGCTGACGAAAACTTATTAAATATGGGTGCTGCACGTGTCATTGCTTGCCAAAATCACTTCAGAATTTCTTGAAAGTATTCAGGACTCAATGCTGCTGGAGGTTCCATGTACTCTTAATGATGTTCTTTCTGTCTTCAACACTCTCGTTTTAGTTAATTTCACGAACTATTGCTTACTTTTTATTTCTGCAGTCTTGCATTTCAGTGTTTTTAACTATGTCAGTACCAGATAATTTATCCCTTGTTAACTGCATTAATGTAGCAGCAGTCCTAAGGTTGGGTTTCCAATTATTTCATGCTTTTTTCTGAAGCCGAGACACGTCAGAGTGGATGGCCCCATTTGTCAAGTATTTTGTTACTTTAACGAAGTTAAAATTGAGTTCTGTGGTATAACTTCTATATAAGGACTCTTGATTTGATTTTGAATCCTCTGTCATCAGTGATTGTGTAAAAAGGCACTTCTAATAATATTCCAGTCAGTGAAGTATGGCTTAGCAATGTGTCAAACTCAAATAAGGGTGTGTGTGTATGTGTATCCGGGTTCTCTTCACTGTTCTGTCATTCAGCTAAGAATAATGAAAGAGGTGCTTCATCTCCCTGTGCTGTAGTTAACTGTCTGTAAAATAGTTGTAACAATGCTAATGCACATGAAATGTTAGACAGCTGTAGGTGAGAAGTACAAGATTCCTCTATTATTCTCTCATTGGTGTGAATTCACAATCTGTCTTATAGAACTGTGGTGTTTTGGATAAACTAAATTATCTGATACTCCTGTGCACAAGGTTCTTGATTTATTTCAAAAGCAAGTAGGTGCATTCTTTTAAAGGAAGCCAAAGCACAAAGTGTAAAAATATAAAAACTAAAATAATGTATTTGAAACACCCTGTGAAATTGGTCAGATCAGTAATCTAAATTTGGTATGGAAATAAGCAGTCCTCTTTCATCTAAGAATATAGAAAGATATAAAATATACAAATGTTAATTCACATGCCTAATTTTTGTTGACTTGTGAGGGTAATTATCTTTGTCTGAATTTCCCTCTGTACTTGAGGAATATGCTTCTGGAGTTAGGAGGATTGTGCAACTAGGAATTAGTGAAAACAGGGTGGCTATTTCCGGTGGCTTACCTAATGAAAACAAAAGAATACAACCAGTGTAAGAGTAATAATAAAAGTAGTATGCAATAACACTGGTATGAGTCATAAATTTCTGTAATACATTAGCAATAGAGTAGAAGAAAACAACAAAAAAAAAAAAAACAAATGAAAACAAAAACAGCACTGACAATAAAAAAAAAAATAGCAAAGATAATAAAGAGTTATTTTCTGAATAAAAAATAAAAAAAAAAGTGGAAAACAATAGTTTACGTCTGTAGATCTAAAGTTCTCTAGATCTAAAATATGTACATATGCAAGAAGGAAAATCTGGTGTATAAACAACAACAACAACAAAAAAGCTGTTAAATTCAAATACTAGTTTTGCTTCTAATCATTAGTATGGTAAAAGGGTAGAGGGAGATTAAGGGTTTCTTTTATCTATTTACTTATTTATTTTAAGAAGGGTTTAAATTGTTTCAGATAATATTTTCATTAGCTCTAGGAAAACATTGGGATGAAATAACTTAATAGTACCCATGTAACCTGTGAAATGAGTAGGTCCATGGCCACATTTACTGAAATGATTTCATTTGCGAAGTGCATCCAAAAACCTTAAACAGAAAATGTGTTCCAAGTCATGCCCATCTAATAACAATTCAGTTGTCTCAGCTGAAAACACTGATAGGTAAAAAAGCTATTTTCTGTGTTGTCAACAAATGGGAAATCAGTGACATTTAGTGGAAGAAAGGCTATACAAAAATTTCTCTAGATAAATTTGTATCCTGTATTATAATTCTTGATATACTGCATCCTTATTGTCTAAACATTTAATCGCTAAATAACCTGTACCTGTAAGACTTTTTTCCTTGTAAGACAAGATATCTTTCCCCTCTTTATCTCTTTAAAAAGGTCAATGTAAAAGCATGTTTGTTTATGTAGAAATAGAAGCAACAGGTGTTCCCCATATGTTTTAGGAACATATTTAAATTATTTTTTTTAACCTCTGCCAAGATTGGATTGGAAATTCTAATTAAGTTTCTAGATATCAGTGTTACAACATAATACATAAAGTACATAGCAGCAGTGGCAGAAGTAAGAGGTTCTCCATTGCAAAAATTTTAATTGTTGTTGTTGTTAATAATTGTTACCTTTTAGGTTTTAAGATTAGTTTCACAGTTAGTTAACTTTCTGTGAGACTCCATAAAAAGTATTTTATTCTTCCTTGGGAAAAGTAAATCTGTGATAAAACAAATATATTTCATAAAACTTCTAAAAATCTCAGCAGTTCTCAGCTGATGTGATATGTATGTATGATGCAGTCAGTTGATAGTGACGGTGAGTATCCTGTAGTACATTCTATACAATTATGTAGAAACTGTAAAATATGTAGTAACAATCTATTTTTGATAAAATATGGTGTTATTGTAGAATTTTCAGGGGAACCTGATTAAATAGTTTTAAAATTAATTACATTTAAATTAAATTTGGGAGGCATTACTCTGCTACAGTCAGGGAAAAGGAGCTTAAATGATTTGAGCTAACTGGCATCGGGATTATGTTTCAAACATTATATCTGGGCATGTAGATAGTGATAGAAAAATATCTGTAAATATATCAGGAAAAAATATTAACCCAAGGTATTTGAGTTCAGATTGGCCTTTTCCCCTCTCATTTTAGATGCACAAGTACTTCAACTCATTTCTGTATTTCAAGTGCATGTGCTAAAATGGCTTCTGTCAAAAATGGTGTGTATAGTTGAGAAAGTGGAAATTTTCGTGTAAGTGCCTACAAATGTAAATAAGACTGAAAGTATTATTGCCCTGTCTCCAAACACTTGTGCAAAAGACCTAGAATGCTCTAATGTGATCTGAAAGCTGTTACGTGATCTGGTTGCTATAGGTAAGTGGGATGTGAGCACAGCAGTGAGCTGTGGGTAGGAGAATTATGAGCTGGCCGAGGCTCCCTGTACACACCTGGGAACACATCAGGAAAGTGCTGGCTGCAGGAAGGGCAGAGCTTGGATAGGCTTTGGTTTGCGGCTAGGAAAATGCACTGGGAGACCCAGTAGCTACAGAGCAGGCAAAGAAATAACTCTTTTTGCTTATGTCTGAGTAATGCCAACAGCATCTTCAGTCCCAAGCACACTCCAGTGTGAATGGCACGCATTCTGCTGTCACCAATCTCCTTTCCTTCTTCTTTTCTGTCTATGGAGTGTTTTAGGTGTCTAATGCGTGGTTTAATTGTATATTTTTACTGCTAAGGAAACAAAATCCTCCCTACATATATTAACAAAGATGGAGAATGTGCCTAGATGTCATTTAATTTAATACTGTGAAAATGCATTAATTTTATATGTAATTGAAAATTAGGATAGCCTCATTTATAAGTTGGCCATGAGGTCTTTAATGACATTGCCAATGAAAATGTAAAATTTGCATGGCCTCAGCAACCCAATCTGAAGATTTTCTGGAGATTTTTTCTTTTTGACTTTTGTCTCGGAAATAACACAGTAATATGAGAGACTGCGGTTGCCAAGGTAACTGTTCTTTTTTAGTTTAATGGCAGCAGGTGAATGATTGCCTGGATATCCACAGTAATTTGCTGGGGCTCTAGTAATTCAGTAAGTATGTACACATTTCTCTTTAGATTCGTTTTTCTCTTACAAAGGCTTTAACTCAGATTCGCAATACACGATAATTATTAGAATTTTTCAATACTATTAAATAATTATTCTTCCTGTACTGTTACTAATATTAAAGTTATTAATGTTTGAAATGTAGAATATTAGAGCAAGATCATCTTATAACACGACGTTTCTTTCCAAAGAAACCTCTATATTTTTATATTTTTAAACTTGCTTCCCTGTTACAAGGCCCTTCAAAAGCTTAACAAATAAGCTCCATGTTTAAATCTGAAACTAATGAGGCAAAAGCTGCAAGCAGAATTTCTGTTTTGTTTTTCTTGTACCATCCTTTAATGAAATTCATAAGGTGATTGGAAAAAAAAATGATCTCCCATTCTAAATCTGCTGCAGCATTCTCATGGATTTAAAAGAAAATGTGGTCAACAGAGAGTTGTTCAGATCTCACAGGCTTTCAAGATGCACGGAATAGTTCTCATGAAATGTTTTTATATTTTATTGTTAAGTTACTGTTGATCTGCATTGTGCCTGTACAATGAAATATTCCTGTTTAGAAAATCCACCTTGTTCTGTGTTCTATATTCTACTTCATTGTGATGATTAGTTTTGCACAATATGAGCCAATTTTTTTGGGTTTAGAACTTAAGTGTTCAGTGTACATAATAAGGTTTTAGATTTAATAAAGTAATGAGATTGCCAACAGACTGAACAGAATAAGGTTAACAGACTTGGAAAATGAATATATTAGACAATGGTTTCCTGTGAAGAAAATCTTAAATTTTGGACAATCTAAGTTCAAAAGGTATATAATAGGCCAAATGCAAGCCTCTGAACATGTACTATATTTGTGGCCTGAATTCCAGCTGTTTAAATACTTCAGAATTGAGCAATTCTCCTCTAATAATCTCTGAATTTAGCTCTATGTGCAAAATAGCATTTCTTAAAGGAAGAAGTCTTTCTTCCTGCATCTGTTACCAGTATGACTAATATCAATTTCCCAACAATATTTTTACAAGTAAGCTTGCAGTATGTACATAACATTGCTAAGTAAAACCATCAACCATCTTTATGAAGAAAGAGACAAGACTGGGTCAAAGTTGTGCCTCCTGAGAACCAAAGGCAATTTTTCAGTGGAATTATTCTGTGAATTGTAATGACAATACTCTGAAATCTGGATTTTAATTTTTTTCCCTGTAAATATTTTCTGAACACTTGATTTCTGAAAGGGAAGATTTGTGCTGAAAACAAATATTTCAGAGCTAACAGTGAAACTGTTTTATAACAAAAGTGTAGTTAGCTCTCTCTTGATCACTGAAATAAAATGTGAGGTATGATATTGTATGGGATAGGCTGTTCTTGGCTCATAAGTTTATTATTTTGCTCCCCCAAAGAAGGGCTGGAGACAAGTAAATTTGTTTTAAGCATCTATCTTAGCCAAGACTACCATCTGACAGGTAGACTCAACATCTTGACACTACTGTAAATGTTAATGTTAGCTCTGCCTCTGTTTTGATAGCCTTGTCAGACATTTATTCACCAGTAGTACTTATTGAAGTAGATCAGACTCCTAGAATTAACAAAACTACTGTAATTTCCTGTTCAAGGACACATTTCTTTAACATGTATAACTCCAAAAAGAAGCAATAGTTGTTTTCTTCTCTCTTTATGACTTGATGCTCAAAATGCTCACATATAAACAACTGGTTAAACAACCTGTTTGCAAGGGTAATGGTAAAATTATATACATCACATTTTCTTAGATGAGTTTTCTTCCTTACAATATAAATAAATACAATATAAATAAAACAGCTTTCAGTCTACTTCAGACGAGTTCTGTCTCTTGCTCAGTAACAAATCACTATCAGATCACTTTAGAAAAAGTCTGAATATCCATAAAATTCTGTATACCAATAAAGGCGGAAAAAATAAGTATTCTGTATGGACCATGTGCTGTATGCATTGTCCATATGTTGCATTGTTCATATGTATTTTTCTTTATGGAAACTAGAATTTCTTTCATTTTTCATTTTGAACAGCAAGAAAACTCTAAAAAACAATATGTTGACCACCGGATTTAAAGTATTTGACAGCTAATATGAAGAGTGAGCATGACTATATCTTGTGCCAATAGACCAATTACAGAAAATCTGGATAACCATTTTTTAACACTCTTAAAATATGGGGCCATCTTCTTTATCACTGTGAATCGCTCTTGCCTTACAGAATTCATATAATATGATCTGTGTGAGAAACATCATTTGGCAAAAAAGGAATTTATATGTTTTCATGTGTCAAAGCTGCCTAATTATTAGAAGATGAGGCTGAATCCACCAGAAAAAAGACCATAAAATTAGAGCTTCCAATGAGATATAAAAACTTATTTATATATTGATCATTAATAAATATAAATTAATAAATGCATGCATATATGTATATAGTAGTATATAACAGTAGTGCATAATATAGTAGTATTATACTTTATATATATATATATATTTTATTCAATAAAAGTATTAAGTACTTAGCAATCTACATGCTGATTTCCTTTGATTCCATGAAGATGCAAATGATGCCCAGTGTAATCATGAACTAGGACACTTACCAAAGTTCTTTGGTAAAGAGAAGAATTTCGGTGCATTTCTGTAGTGTTTTAACCAAACTGATCTCAATTTTATTAGCGTATGCCTTAGCCATGACTTTCCTTTACAATTACAAAAATTAAATTTAGCTGACTTCTAGCTTGTGTTCAGAAATACTGAAACTTAACTGGATTTTGTTGTCATATAGGTAGTTATCTTACTCAAGCATTCTTGAAGAAACTTTCAGAGTTAAAAGCCTTAAACGTAAATCCTGACTGCTAGAACAGTAGGAAACCTTTGGATTCACATGGCAGCTTACTGGGGACTTTTGAGGTCTGGCTGAGTCTTCCTTATGGATTATTCTCTTAATGAATTATTTGCAATGCCCTTTATGCTGGTAAGAGAAGTCACTATTCCTTAATTCTTTGGAAAACCTGTGGCTGAATGAATTTTGTTCAGGTGCATCAGGCAGTAATGTGCCAGGAGTGCCTACTGACTCAGGATGGTAAAGGTACAGCAGCTTTTGAGAATATGACTGATATGTCTGGCATTTGTGTTCATCTGCTGCTCTGTCCACGACATCCACCGTCAGTATGAAGTAAAATTTGAATCAAAAATCTTGATTCAACAGCAAGACCCTGGTCCATTTTGTCACCAAAACCTAACACGAGTATGTAAGTGTGTGAGATGTGCAAAGCATCAGAGATTTCAGTTCTTAAAGTGTGATAATTAAAAGGGTATTTTTCCCTGTGCAGGACTGCTAATAAGAGCAAGAAATCATATAATATATGCAAGAACTGAAAATAACATGCAAAAATGAGAATCTAAGGGAAGCATGCAAAGGCTTTTCATTGCATTCCAAAAGACAGACAGAAGTATATTCATAGACAAAAGACTTCCAGTCTCAGTGATTTTATTTTAAAGATTCCAGCAGGGAAAAAAGAAACAGAATTTCAGAGAAAAAGGAGTGGGTATAATTCACAGTATTACAGAAGCTTTATAGATACTTTTTTCAGTCCACAGTCTGACTTTTGCAGTCTATTGTTGTCTGCTTGTTTTTATTTTCAAAAGTTACATAACCACAAATGATAGGGATGTGCTGTCTTTCAGATTTACCTCAACTATGTGCACTTTCTTTATGGGAGAAAAGTATGTTTTGAACTGCAGATTTGATGCAGACTGTCATAATTCTCTGTTAGGGCTGGTCAGTATTTCATTATAGAGGAGAGTAATATGTAATTCGAATATGGAGCAAAACTTAATGGTTTGAACTTCTGGAAGCTTCTGCTCAAGTTTAAATTTAAAAGTATACTTTAGGTATAGTGGATTAGAGAGGTTTGGATTCTAACTTTCATGGGAAGCTTCATATGAGACTAGAACTGACCAAATGCTAAAAAGATATCCTAAGTATTTGCAGTATTTGCAAAAGTGCTTCAGTACAACTGTTTTTATATGTGCTTTTTCCTTATTCCCACTATAAAAGTGGGAAAGCAGGAGTTCAGGCTCAAATAGTCAAGGAGCAGAAATTTATAATTTCTTTAAGAGACTTGGAGTAGTTAACAGAAGTGAGTACAGTAGGCAGAGAGGTGAATTGTGGTAGATTTTAACCTGTTTTGGCTAACTGGTGCTACTGCTGAATGTTTAACAAAGGAGTTAGTTGAGCCTCACAAGGGTCAGAGCTCCTAACACAAAAGGGGACAACCAATTTTTTGACTGACAATGGGAATGCAGTTGTGTCGGTTAGAGCTCCACTGCACTATAGCAATAGAAAGAAAGTTATAGACTTTGTGTGAATTACTGCACTCTAATTTATTAATGTAAGTTTTTTTTCTTTTTTTAAAAAAAAGAAAAAAAAATTAAGAGGGCAGGCTTCCTCCTTTTGCTTACAACCAGTGCAGTGATGTGCCATTTAGTAAAGGCAAGCTACAATGGAGAGGAGAAAATATAAAGGTTGAATCACAGGTTGAACATATGTGAGTGCAAACAGCCACTACAGTACAAATGCTGGTAGAATCCTACTTTGACTTATTTTGAGAGTATTAAGCAGCAGATAGTCTGTCACTTAACTGTTGGATGTGTGCAGATATCATCCAGTATCATGTAAGGGCCTATCTCCAGCTTTCAGTAGGTATTCTCAAGTTCTGTGTAATGTGGCTAAATACAATCCAGGCATTTGAGTGCAGATGGTGTTTTTAACCAGCTGTACCACTGTGATGTAAAAGGAATTCCTTGTAACATAGAAGGGCACCTCATCAGCTGAGGGGAATGTAAGGAGAAGCAGTCTAAATGAGCCAGCAGAAACATCTGTTGCACTCATAAATTTATATGAGGCTGCTCAGCTGTATAGAATTAAAATTATGTTTCACTAACACTTATTTTAATAAACCATAAAAGGGATTGCATTGCAAATTATGGATGCTGACTGAATTTTAAAATCAACCTAGAAGTTTTTTTTTTTTGTACTGCATTTTCACATCACAATAATATTGTGTTTCCCTTAATAAAATTAGAAATCAAGTTTGGCACACAAAGTTAGTAGGTTTACTGTACAACTTTTGAAAAGAGTCATGGTTTGTACTATCACTGATTAAGAGATTTGAAATACATTAAAAAAAAAAAAAGAACATTTTTTGATGTGTCAGTGACTCCTGTTTATCCAACTTGAGAGTTTCATTCTTATTGTTGTCATCTTGGGACTAGTCATATGGCTTTTTAAATAAAGCTTCTCATTGGCTTCAGAGGTTATTAGATGCAAATAATTTAAAAAATGGGTCAATTATTTTACAGTACTTACAATTTACAGTCCTAGAGGACTCCTATTAAAGCTGATAAGGTCATGACAAGAGTTGCTACATACTTGAGAATAAAGACGGAGTCGTACATTTATCCCAAGGGTGAAATTTTTCCCTTAAATCTTAATGACAGAACTCTTGTTCACTTAAATAACACAAAATTTCAGCTTCTTTATCTCTTTTCTTTCATATCTGTAGTTTCCCTTTCATTGAAAGCATGTTCACAAAGTTGTCCAGCTGTCAGTTCCTGGTAAATTTTCTATTTTTTTCCAGAACAGTAAACTCCACTCTTTACTCAAATCAACTACTGATTATTAATCTCTTTCATTCTTCTGTCATCGATTTCTTCTACATGTATAGCTCATTCTGCTTTCCAATTTCCAACAAATGCTGTTTCCAGTTATTGCTACTCTTCAACCAAATCTTACTAGTGTTGTAATAAATCTATCTCACTATCATAATGATCATCCAGCTAAACGTGATGGAGGTTCTGTTATGTCTATCTTGACTTACTCATGTAATTTGGATTAACTAGAAAGGTTCTGAATGATGATATATTGTTATTTAAAAATAAAACTGCTGAAAGTAGACTGAAGAATTTGATATTTTTGATATTTTGCATTGAAGTTTTTAAAATAACCAGTTTAAAACTAAACGATTTCAATAATCCTTGATGAACAAATTACTTAGTGGCAATGCTTTTCCACATATTGAAAATCAACTCAATATTTGAATATTGATTCAAATTAAAATATTGAAATGTTTTAATTTTTTTACTGTTCATTTAGGAAGAATTAAATACTGAAATTAATGGTCTGAACATTTCTTGTGTACTCTAATAATGTTAGAATCTAATAAATAGTAAATAAATAAATAAATTTATTTAAATAAATAATAATATCTAGTAAATACTTACCACTCCTGAAGGAGTAGTTCTGTCAGGCCGTGTTTTATTTGAATTATATTATCCTTGGGAGCTGTTCTTTAAACGTTGTGTTTAATTGATATAAATTTAGTTTTTGCATTAAATTTGTCCTAAAACATGCACATGGGGTATGCTCTTATGCTAAGAAAATAAGAATGGACATTTGGAAGATGTTGCCTTATGTTTAGGTTGTTGTGTCTTTGCTCTCGAATACTTCATTTCTGCACCTTGTACTTCACTGGTTTCTGCCTCAAGGTGGAGCTGTTATATTTTCAATGGCGATGAAGTCATGAAAGCAGTTTTCTTTTTCGTCCCACCAAGAGCTGTTTCTGATTTGAATAGATGTATGGGTTCTGTTGGTAAAGACAAATGGCAAGCAATCTTCCTCCCCCTCTTTTCAAGATGAAAAGTTCAGCAAAAGCTGAAGTCAGCAATATGTCATATAGGTGGCTGGGCCTAAGATGCTGATTTTTATTCAATCTAACATTACCTTTCACAGATTGAGGAAGATGCATACCTTTCATTTACAGTAGGTATCCCACAGAATTATAACAATATGTATGTAATGGCTGTCAAAAGCATTTTGTCAAAAGCAATTTTTGTTGTGGCTTTTTGTAATTGGTAATGTTTTCCCAGAAGGTTGTGTGTGTGTGTGTTTGTGTATTGTGTTCTAATTAGGACTATACGAGACAGTTATGGCAGACTGTCAAATCAATGGGATGCTAGATATATTTTAGTCTCTGCGCTATAGTCTAAATAACCTTTTAAGGACTCCATTCTCTGAATGTGGTAAATAAATGCTGAATGTTTTATACTTAATAGGCTTTTGAGTAATGCATTCCACATGGCATTACTGCTGGAATGAGACCTTCTTATCACTAAATACACAATAGTGACATGAGGTCATTTCAGCACGAAGAAATGTATGCATCTCATAAATGAACAAAGTCCATCCTGAAGCTCACTTAAATAGGACTACTCTGAACAGTGGTTGCAATTCTAAGGAAAATGGGGAAAACCTACAAGTACTCTTATTCTAGTTGTCTTTCACCTCTCAATTTAAATACTTTGAATGTCAATCATAGCTGAATTTGCAAATGTAACCTTAATTTCCCATTTATTTATTTTTTTTCCCCTAGTTGATTTATAGAGAAAAATCTTTATTCTGGTCACTTTGAAAGCTAACTGTATCACACATTTAAAAAGCTTCTTGTTCTAGACTGAGAGGGATCTGGCCAAGTCTCTCTGAACAGGTGTAATAAATTACCTGTTGTAGTTCATTCTGCATAAAAAAAAAAAAAAAAAAAAAAAGCCAGGTGGTCTCAATTTCAATTATGGATGACATTTACCAGAAGTGAGAATAAATTATATTGGACCCTAAACAGCATGTACGCCCTGAACTGGGAGTAGTGTCAGATGATTGTCTAATGGGCTGGGCATATCATATTGGTGCTTGGTGTGCCATGGAAGAGAGTTCACATTTTGAAACTAGTATTTTATGCAGAGCTGGGTAATATTTGCTTTGAGAAGACATATGTTCACCTAAAAGTCCAGCTTCTAACTGTTATCAGTATTTGCAAAATTGGGTCAAATTAGCTTCAGCTGCATAAAAAAAAAAAAAAAGAAAAGAAAAAGAAACATTATTGAATGGTGAAGCAATTCAGCATTCTAAAGCAACTTTCTGATCATTTAAGGATAGGGCAAAGATGGGGAACTTGGAGGTCATGTACAAAACTGGCAAAAAAAAGAAATTCTCTTTTGGAGTGGAGGTCCTAGGTTCTAAGATTGGATGAAAAACAACATCTAAATGGATGTTTTAATTTCATGTAGAATGTAAGGTAGGATGATTTAACCAGGGATGACTGGTCCTTATAATCCCATTGCCTCTAGGTTGTTGGCGACTTCACAGGATGTGCTTCCAACATATGTATCATTTAAAGATTTAGAATGTTCACTTCAGGCAAGTACCTTTAGCTATTGGAATATATGGGTAAAAACAACTACTGATAAAGATTCTTCTCTTAGAAATGTGATACTTGAGTTTAATTCCAGATCTAGTTCTTACTGTTAAAAATTACTAGAATAAAAATATTTCCAGCTGGGTTAAATCCCTTGGATTTTGCTAGGCCTATATTATATATAATTTACAAAATCTGAAAGATTCTTACGGAATTTTTTGGAAAAAAAAATCTTATTCCCTTTAGCGTCAAACACTTTCTTCCGCTTCTTCTTAAATTTCTCCTGGGCTATTTGAGTACTGGTCAAACATACCAAATACCTAGCTAATTCAGAAGATCTTATCCTTAGAACAAAAAGAAATAATGGAAGTTCTGTGCCCTGTATTCTTGTCATTATCAAAAACTAAGCTGTAGATGTTATAAAAACTATATCTCTAACTTCTCTTTCTCAGCATTTAGAAGAAATAATTTGATTGCATGATAGAGTTTTATAGATTTGTCTATAAAGAAATTGAAGAAATTCTAAATGAAACCTCCTTAGTACTGAAGGTTTGTGTATGTTATTATGTCTTTGAAGTAAAATTCACCCGTTTGAGTACAGCTTCTTGAATGGGGAGGTAAATTTCACAGTCATACATTACTGCCTAATAAAAAATGGTTGTAGAATGATGTAACAAAAGTCACGTCTGGTCTTGAAACCTGAATGGGAAGAGATGAAAATTGTCATAGCTTGGGCTTTTTTTTTTTTTTTTTCCAACTAGCTTGCTAAGAGAAGGACTACTAATTCTACCTTATATATACCTTAGGTTGTAGAATTAGTCTTGTTAATATTAGTTGTTTTACCTAGTGTTTTTCAGAGTATTTAGGGATATGGTTAATATTCTTGATGAAAACAGATGTTGAAATTCTCTGCTAACTGGAGTCCCAGGTGTTTTCTGTTTGGTTGCAGTCAATACTGCAGCTGTCTCTGAGTTTTCTATGGCTTGAAGGCTGTCTGAGTTCACTTTTTGAGGGGTATTTTGGGTTCTGTTCTCAAAGATCTCTTGATGGTTCAGGTCTGTTCTGAGAAAGTGGAGGGCAATTCCTTATAGAATATAGAATCATTTAGGTTGGAAAAGACCTCCAAGATTATCTGGTCCAACTGTCCCCCTACTACCAATGTTGCCCACTAAACCATGTCCCTAAGCACCGGGTCCAACCTTCCCTTAAACACCTCCAGGGTGAATACTCTTATAGCAGTATGTCAAATTGTCTGGAACTGATTGGAGGCTGCTTGGAACTCAGGTTCACTGGGTTCCTGAGCTGGTGAGCTGTTTTGTCAGATTGTCTGAAGTTGGCTAGAATGAGCACGGGCTCACCATCAGACTGAGAAATGGCTTGATGAGGCCTTGCTAGTCATCAGGAGACTAGGCTGTGTGAAGCTTGCTTGTGGGACCATTTACAAAACTTGTATCAGTCTTCTTTTTATAGCTCAGCTCCTAACTTTCAAGGCTTGAAGTAGAAGTAGTAAAATGAGAACAAAATAGACACTATATCTCTGTCCCATCTTTCTGCTCAGTTTGTGCTGCAGAACTGTACTTTCTGTCTTTCTGCTCATCTTTTTATAAGTACCACAGATAGCAGCATTGAAAAATTAAGCTGCCAGTTCCAGCGCACACTGTTGCTTTTCTACACCAGTACTAGCTGGCAGCTTCAGCTCATCTCAGATTAGAGTGGCAAGTGTTGTCAGAAGCAGCTTTTGTTATCCTCTCAGCAGAAGTGATCAGAAAACCATGGCAGAAGGAAAATGAGCTGAATAAGCTTCAAACAGACTAATAAGGATGAGTTCATAAATCCAGGAGGATTTGAATATCTAAAAAGCATACTAATGTTCACATTTCCTGAGATGGGCTTGCTGTACTGCTCAGTCTTTCTGCCAGAATTATGTAGGTGGATAACCCATTTTCACAAAGATATTTCTCCCCTTCTGTCAGGCAAAGATATGCCATCAGGAAAGAATCCCTAAAATTTATGAGCTGCAGACTTGTGTGTATTTTTCTGCCTTTACTGATCTTTTATGAATACAGATAAAGCAATGAGTAGAATATTCAAAGCATACCTGTATTTTTATTAATTTGTGTGTGATAGATTTTAGCTTATTAAAGCAGCATTTGTTTCCAGCAATGTTGTACTGTTGTCTTGATGAAAGTATATGGTAATCTAAAGAAATCTCAAAGAGAATAATTTAATTATATCAACAGAGTGACTTAATTAGAGAATTGAAATATAAACGGCAGCCAAATTTTCCTGGACTTATCCTATATTTTCTTCTCTTTCAGTCCTGTGGTCTCCATTGCCCCTCCCCACCATCACTAACCTTCTCTGAACACCTTTCAGAAAGAATGAACTTGGAACATTTCCTTCCAATCTACAAATATCAACGTATTCAGCACAGATTCATTTAAGCAATTATGATTGTTGCAGAAAGCACAGTATCTAAAAGTCTTGGACTTATAGAGTGGGAGCACAGTTAAATTTGACACATGGTGAACAGATACTGCCTGCATAGAATAAGTCCTACGCAGAATACTGTTCTGTGAACTAATTTTGTAGAATAAATGTCTTTTCCACAGCAGTATGAAGGAAGAAGGATCTGTAGAAAAACAAACAAACCAAAATTGATTCTTTAGTAAAAACATTTTAAAATGTCTGTAACTGATTGTGTATCATACACATCAGGAATTTGTTAAAAAAAAAAAAAAAAAAAAATCTGAAGAAACATACAAAACTCATAAGTTAATTTTTCTATAAGTCAGGCTCTTGTCATCATACCTTCGTAGTATTTAAAAGTTCTGGAAACCTTTTCCTTATAACCAAGATACCATTTATTAAGCATTGAGTTACCCAGTTTTGTTCATATTCTTTCCCTGTGCCCATCACCAAACTATCTGTTTGTCTGATCTGTTCCTATGGGAACCATGTGGTTTTAATTACATGCTATGATGTGGGATTATCTTTTTTCCTTGGCAAGATTGCATCGTGTCATTCCATCCATTCAGTGAAAAAAAAAATCTTGTTTTTCAGTTGGCACAAAATTAAAGATTGTCAGAGGATGAACTAAGGGTGATGCATTCCTTACATTCTGTTAGAGTGGTATTTTAGAGCTTCTTATTTGTTCTTTTTTTCTTTTTTTTTCTTTCTCTGTTATATATATATAATCACAGAATCACAGAATTTCTAGGTTGGAAGAGACCTCAAGATCATCGAGTCCAACCTCTGACCTAACGCTAACAGTCCCCACTAAACCATATCCCTAAGCTCTACATCTAAACGTCTTTTGAAGACTTCCAGGGATGGTGACTCCACCACTTCCCTGGGCAGCCTGTTCCAATGCCTCACAACCCTCTCAGTGAAGAAGTTCTTCCTAACATCTAACCTAAAACTCCCCTGGCTCAACTTAAGCCCATTCCCCCTCGTCCTGTCACCAGGCACGTGGGAGAACAGACCAACCCCCACCTCGTTACAGCCTCCCTTGAGGTACCTATAAAGAGCGATAAGGTTGCCCCTGAGCCTCCTCTTCTCCAGGCTGAACAAGCCCAGCTCCCTCAGCCGCTCCTCATAGGACTTGTTCTCCAGGCCCCTCACCAGCTTCGTCGCCCTTCTCTGCACCCGCTCAAGCACCTCCATGTCCTTCTTGTAGCGAGGGGCCCAAAACTGAACACAGTACTCGAGGTGCAGCCTCACCAGAGCTGAGTACAGGGGGACGATCACCTCCCTAGCCCTGCTGGTCACACCGTTCCTGATACAAGCCAGGATGCCGTTGGCCTTCTTGGCCACCTGAGCACACTGCTGGCTCATATTCAGCTGACTATCCACCATCACTCCCAGGTCCTTCTCTGCCACGCAGCTCTCCAACCATTCCTCTCCCAGCCTATAGCTCTGCTTGGGGTTATTGCACCCCAGATGCAGGACCCGGCACTTGGCCTTGTTAAACTTCATGCAGTTGACCTCAGCCCATCGGTGCAGCCTATCCAGATCCTCCTGCAGAGCCTTCCTACCCTCAAGCAGATCGACACATGCGCATAGCTTGGTGTCATCTGCAAACTTACTGAGGGTGCACTCAATGCCCTCGTCCAGATCATCGATGAAGATATTAAAGAGGACTGGCCCCAGCACCGAGCCCTGGGGGACGCCACTAGTGACTGGCCTCCAACTGGACTTGGCTCCATTCACCACGACTCTTTGGGCCCGGCTATCCAGCCAGTTTCTAACCCAACGAAGCGTGCGCCAGTCCAAGCCTATATATATATATATATTAATATTTTAATTTCAAATATATTTGAAAATGTGTTGCTGAACTTGGCTCATGGGATGCAGTGAAGCATAATTGTAGTCTTTGCAGATGTACACAGGAGTAGAACTTAGATATACTCTCAACAGAACAGGAATCAGGTGAAGCAGAACATCACGTGGGATTTGAATGGCATATGACAATAGCTTTTATATTCAGAAGCTCTGGATTTTCCTTAAAAACTAATTTGCTTATCACAGTATCCTCTCAGGTTGTAGAAATAGTACTGCTCCATCTCTTTATGTATCAGTGCTAATCTATGCAGCAGTAAAGGAAAGGAGAAAAAAGGCCTGCTAGCCGCCTATTTTTCTATGAGGCATTTGTTTGACAGATAAGCCTTTGGAACAGCTGGCAAGAAGCCTGATGCCTCCATGGAGGTCATACACTGTCAGGAGTAGGCCTACAGGTGGTGACAGTATCTATTGTCTCTTTTTTTTTTTTTTTTTTTTTTTGACTTCTATTTCATTTTGTCTTGCAATTTTTTGAGCTTTTATAGATGAGTAGACAAGGGAGCTAAACGACTAATACATCAATGGGACTTAGACATTTGTATTTCACAGATACACCAAATACAGTTGTACAGTAATGGTGTTGAAGGGAGTGTGAAAATGAAAGTGTTTTTGCCTAGGTGTTTCTCTCTCAGCTTTAGTCATGTACGCTGTCACAGGCAATGTCAAAGCAACAGAATTCTGTGAGTGCAGTACTTGAAATCTAGTTGTGACTGACATTATTCTGAAATGTGCTGAGAAAAATATTTAAAAAGTGTACATAATCTGAAATCCATAATGGAACTTGTCTGAGCCTTTTAGAAATGAATAATTGTCAAGGTACAACACAATATAATAAACTGAAAGGTGATATCATTTCAGGACTATTTCTCCATTTCTTAAACTGCTGAGTAACTTCTAGAAATTACTGCAGGTTCTGAAAGGATTGTCTTTTTTTCTTCTTTCCTCTCGTTTGAAAGTCTTTATAGGCATGAACTTCTTACAGTAAGAG
The DNA here is from genome assembly GCF_965140915.1 of Aythya marila. Lineage (NCBI taxonomy): Eukaryota > Metazoa > Chordata > Aves > Anseriformes > Anatidae > Aythya > Aythya marila. The sequence goes on along the minus strand of NC_139045.1, from coordinate 30,777,180 downwards.
CTAAGCACCTATATTCACTTTCTAAAGTTTAGCTCCTTGGGTTAAGAAAGATGTCACGCATTTTTGGTTTGTGTTATGAAATTGCTACAGTGTTTCTGACAAAGCAGCAAGACTACTTCTTTTCTGTAAGTTTTTAATACAGCTTCTAGTAAAATCAACATTACTTTGAAAAAAAACACAGTAGATAGTAGAGAAAGGGGGAGAAATCCTATTTCTAGTATATCCCCTTATGCTAAACATTATTCAAACCTGACATAAACAGAAAAATGTAACAATTTCTAACATAGTGCCAATACATGCTTTCTCCTCTTATTAATGAGAAGAGGACCTCTTGGTTACCATTTTATGAGAGAAAAACTTTAACAATATGGAAGTTCTGTAGATACATATTTCTGAGTGTTCACTTAGCTTGTGGAATGGAAAATGTAAATGTTATATCCAGGTTTTAGCCAATAGTCTCATGTTTTTGTGTCAATTTTCAGTGTTCTAATTTAAAATATAGACTGAAAAGTCAGTATTTACTTACATATTATTTGCAATAGGATGAATGTTTTATTTAACAATTCTGTTAGCCAGGTTGGACCTAATTACAAAACATCATGGATAATGACATAAAATGACTTGTGTCTTTTGCATGGTGGCTTTTCATGATCAAAATATTTTCATTTAGGCTTGCCATGTGTTTTCAGAATAATCTGTTATTTGGAATACGGGGACTTCTGTTCTGTCAATCACTATTGATTTCTTATCACTACTCATCTGTAAGTTTTAAATTTTTTTTTGACAAAAGTCTGTGCTTAACAGAGATGAATCTTGTTTATGAATGAAGTGGGATTATTTTCTGTTGCTGATTAATCTTGGACTCCACTGACATCAGTTGCAATTATAGAAGTTCACAGTCCCTAAAATCAGATGCATTGTAATTTGTGTTCATTGACTTTAAGTGACAGCAAAAGCTGACCTAACAGGTTCACGACAATAATTTCCATACTATTATTCATCTGATAACCTTATAATAGAAATTCAACAATTGCTTTTGCTAATACAAATGTTATGTAGAGAACTCATTTCACTCTTGACCTCATCTTTGCCACACAGTACATACAAAAACTTATGCCCCTGTTGTTAGCTGATATTTTAAATCATATTCAAAAAGAAAATGTTTAAAGGAAAATAACTGTGTATCCAAAACCTCTCATTCATCTTTCATAGTAAGGCCAATGGAAGCTGTTTGTATTGCACAACAAGGCTGCTTTCATGCATGACTGGTAACCCCTTTGGTTTTCCTAATGTAATTCATTGTAGTAGAGTGATACAAATCAGCAAACAACCTTGTTTTTAGTTTTAGTATCTGTGGTTATAGGAATAGCGTTCCTACACTTCCTTTCATTGTTTTCAAATGTCTTCATAAGTACAGTGATCTTCAAACAGCTTGGATTTCATCAGTTTACATGTATTCTTTTCAATAAGACAGTGTTAATGTCATTACAAACTTTAAATGAAATAGTCTTCTATGTTAGGCTTTTTTGTATGTCTTTTGGTCTTGATCTGTCTTGGCTTTGCTAATTACATTTGTTTTTTGATTTTTTTTTTTTTTTGGACAATTTTTTGAAGTATTGCAATGGTTATAACAACCTGTTGTACATGTAAGTACGGGTTCTGTGGTTATCAGTTTTTTTGTTTGTTTTTAATTGCAGTTTTAATTTTAAAAATCAACTTTAAATACAGTGTTGTTCACACTGAAATATTTTTTTTTCTGGATCATGTCATTTTGCTGTGTTACTGTCTCACTTTGCCTAAAGCAATTGAACAGCTGTCCTTAGTTCAATGACTTCATTGCCCAAGTATTTGCTGTATTTAAGTTTAAATTTCCATGCAAAGGATAATCTTCCTTTGTTGCAACGCTTAAGATTTTAAATGTAGCTGAACTGGATCAGTATTTTAATTCTGTTTTGACGTTTCTCTAAGCAGTATCCTACCATATGGGAATAACATTTTTTGTTGACCCATTTTTGGATAACATTTATACATTATTAATTGAACAAACTTCAGAAAAGTACAAGGTGCAAGCTACCAGAGTTGTTAGAAACAAACTAACTTTTTAGATGCAAGTAATGACAAAAAGGGATCATGTAAAACATTTAAAACTTGTTGATAGATGCCTTATTGTCAAACTACAGTGGCTTTTTTTTGTCAGTTTAATTTTTGAAAACCCTGAAGCCAAGCTTTTTCACAGTACCATTATTGAATATTTCCTCCTCTCCTCCTCTTCTTCTTTCCTGTAGTCTAGTTGATTTTTTGTCTACAATAATCACATAAATGTCTCTCCCACTAGCGTAAATTATTTAGTTATGCATGTATTCTCTCTGTTCTTTCTTGATTTTAGTAGAGTTGTTATCCAAGGTTATTGAAGTCCAGGACTACACTGCGCTGTCATCTCTTGAACATACAGCTTTAGTCTAGTCTTAGACAAGGAGTACAGGAAAACAAAAGTATTTGCAAAGGAAGCAACTTGTTAAGGTGTTCTGCGTTCCTATGAAAAGAATCATAATGATGCCTCTTTAAACCTTCAGCATTTATTTTCTACAGCGCTTCTTAAACTCTCCCTGTTCTGTTTCATTCTATTTTAGATGGGTAGATTGCTTTCTTGTATAATTAAGATATTGTCTTTTACCTGTATGCAGAAACAATTCAAGTAGTTTCAGTGCTGTACAGGTTAACTAATCCTATTTTAGTTTTCATTTCTACCTTCAATGTAGATAGAACTTCTGTTTTGTTTTCTGGATTATTTGCCAACCTATTCTCTCTCCAAAATATCCAGCAGTCATACTCTTAACTGTGTGAAATTTTAGCTAATATATTTTTGCATATTCAGTATTTTCTGTCTTGGCTTAATTAGTACTGCATTTTGTCATATTTCATCACAGTGGTAAACACTATATTCCACAGTACCATTGTATGTCAACCCTTATCTTTGTTAACAGTGAATACCAGTAACAATGAGTAAGATGGGTAGTGTTTTGAAAATAAATTGTTGAGAGAATTTTGACCCTTCTAGTGTTTTTAGATTAAAATTTTATTTCAGTTATTGTTAAAGAAAAGCCCCGTTGGCATTTCTTCAATTCACAATTGTTTGTTTTTTCTACAAAACAATCACAAAAACAAAACAGTTTTAGTTAGAAATACTGCAGTCTTGTACATATAGGTGTATGTTTGTTCAGATACATAAATATGTATCATGTTTGTGTTTTATATATATATATGATGTTACATTTATAGCAGTTTGGCAGTGTGTACCTTTCTTGGTATTGTTTTCCATCTTTTGTTTACAAAAGGGCCAAACTGATACCCATTAGAAAAGCTAGCATTGAATTACACAGTGATTCATCTTACAGAAAAGTTATCAGATTGTTGAAATGGCTTTTAATGAAAAAGTGTTTTAAGATGTGTTTTGCTGTTGGAATGAGAAGCAACTTCACCAAAATCTTAGGATATAGGCATGGTCACCTATAGAAAACCTTTAAAACTCAAAAATATAATGTATGCAATTCTAGCATGGTTAACTATTTTAGTAATTTGCCTGTAAAAATTATCTTTCTGAAACAAAACATGGTCAAGTTTTCAATACAAAGCTCTCCTCTGGGTAAATTCAGCATCCAAGATGTTAAAGTTCATAATAAAGTTAACAATCAATTAATATTTAATGTTGATAATGTTGTTTTTAGTCCAAATTGAGAATCTAATCTGGTATAGGTTTTGTTTTCTTTCTTTTTTTTTTTTCTCTCACATAGTTTAAATCAATTATCATAATTCAGGTCCTGAACAATCCTTATTTACCAACTCTTAACTTCAGATCTGATTGCATATGATTTTATATGATTGGAAATGAAAGAGACAACGTGAAAAAGCAAGTAATAGTAGGGTTACAGATTACTTCTGTTAGTGTTCTTTAGATTTTTATTATATTCAGAGACATGACATTCAGAGACATGACATTCATATAAACACAGAGGCAGAAATATCAGTTGGTGGATTTATGCCTAAGGGGTTGTGGGAAGGGGGTAGAAAGAAAGAAGGAAAACGTAGAAAATGAAATGATCCCAGTTTAGACTCCTACTGTTCTGAATCTGTGTAGTGCCTGCTTTATTTCAAGTGATAATATATATTTTTTTTTTTCTTCAGAATCAAGTTTAATTAAATAGGTGTTTGCTGCAGGGCTGTATATTCTCTGAAAATTGTGTGTACATGACACTTCAAGCTGCTCTCAGCTCCTCAGAACACATTATTTGCTTTTTGTCTTGTGGAAGTTTCTTACCCTTACATTCTGAATGCTTTTGTTGAGTTTGAAAATTGTAACAAAAAGGGAAAGCAGTACACACTTTTCACCAATCCTAGGCATTCTCTGGACATTTAAGTAATATATGTTCAAATTCATCACTTTCACCACTTCTAAGAAGCTTGTTACTTTCTTGCGACAGTAGGAGGAGGAGGAAGAAAAGAAGATTGATTTCTACCTGATTGAATTAAACATATAGTTAGATTTAAGGTTTGGAAGAAAGTTTGATGAAAGTATTTGATGAAAGAGCTTAAGAACAGTTGATGAAAATGACTGTCCTATATGGGGATGAAATGGAGCTGTGGATTTCAGCAGTAATCATTCAAAGTAATTGTTATACATGTATAGTGTGTGTGTGCGAGAGCAGGGATAAAGGAATTGAAGATTACTTAACATGTAACGAATTGAAATGCTGTGGATAAAGTTGTAGAAGTGCTGTTGAAATAGCTTTGGAAGACATCTATATATATTTGCTAGAAATATTGAATCTTCATTCAGAAGTGGAACCACAATTAACTTGATGGGTTGCAGGTATTTTTTCAGATGTCAGATTAAAAAGAAACTGTCAGAAATCAAGCCACAGTAATTAAAGGTGCTCTAGATGTAGCTTACATGTATATTTATCCTTTTATGGCACCCAAGTCGTATTTGCTTTATTTGCTTTGCTTAATTAATTATTTTTTAATTGCCAAGGTACTAGGGTTGAAATGAAGGTTAAAGATCTTGCAAACTGATCTTTGCAAGTTTATTTGCACAGAAGTTTCCTATATTTTACAGGAAATCCTAGATTTTGTAGTTACTCAAAATCTAGATATAAAAAGAAAAAAAAAAAAAAACAACAAACAAACATCTTTTAATTAGTTACTCAGAAACATGAAGACCAATATTTGAAGGGATGGGGAAAGGGAAAAAAAATCTCACACACTCACCTCTTCAAATATTATACAAAGAAATGTGATCAGCAGTAATGGACCCAACCATACTCTTCTAAGAAAAAATAAGCTGCATTTGATTGAGATCTTTTCCTTGATGACCAGTGTGGAGTCTGTGAATTTACAAGGCCAATATTTTAAGGAGTTGTTCAGTTTCAAAATCCAACTTTCAGTTGGTGGCACTTAAAAAGCCAATGATCATTCCCTCTATCTTCTTTTCTTTGAGGTATAAAGTTGTTTACATGTCTGGCTACTGTGGCTGTGTCTCAACAGCAGTTTCTGGAAGCATTTCTGACATAAATGTGCACCACATTTGCTTCCCTCTTCTGTGTAAGGGAGAATCTAAACATGCACCACTTTCTCTGTTGCAACACTCCATTCCAAAACCTGATACCACATGGAGGGGTTGAGGATATTGCTGGAAGGAAGCATGGCACATCTCAGGCTGGTTTCCTGCCTGGGAATTAGGGGACCAAGGATGTCCCACAGCAGACAACTTCCTTGAAGACAAGGCACAGTGATGACTTTAGAGTTTCTCAGGTGTGGCTGTTTGTGTTGCTTTTTATTTAGGTGTGTCTAGGCAAACCCAGTAAGTTTTGATAGTTTGACCCTGTTACTTCTGCTATTTCACGTAGCTAACTCATGGCCACAGATTCACAAACTAGGGTATTTTTATCTTTGATCCTTGCTTGACAAAAAAGGCAGGGTCCTATGGTTTTAGTTAATGTTCTGTGGATTGTTTCTATTTTCATCTGTATATAATTCTACTTTCATCTATTTCTATTCTATATTTTTAGTTACTGTGCAACACAAAAGCAAGCAAGGGAATGTGATAATTGAGCTGAGTTTTCTGTTATTTCTTGACCAGCAGGCAATGGTGTGGAGAGTCCCTCTTACCTGCTCTTCTGTTCTCACAAGTTTTATACTGCTGTGTTCCTGGCAGACCGGTTTCAGCTGGAGGAAGTACCCATAGTCTCACAGTTGGGTCGTTATTTGGGATTAGGGGAAAGATTGGTTTATGTCCATGTGCTGAAGAAGCCTATAATTTAAGACTTGGTACTTCTGGGGCCAAAGTTAGTAGAACATGGTTACAATGCCATTTTTCAGTATGTTTTAGTTTGAACTTTATATGCTAGGTAAGCTCAGAAAATGCCTAGAAAATTAGGCACTTCAGAGGAATGTCAGTAAGGACTGCCAAGTTTCTGGATACCAAATGGTATGGGATAGAAAAATGTAGCGGCCAGAACCACCAAAGAAACATACCTGCTGCTGATGGAAGGGTAGTTTTTTAAAAGGGTGAAAAGGATTTCAGACCTGTCAGATGTGTGGGGAGTTGAGTGCTTATGTGTGCATGTAAGGCATGGAACTTACAGGGTGTACCACTGCTTTTATGGACTTTCCAGTGACTGTCCAGCTATTTTTTTTTTTTTTTATAACCATGAGATTTCAAATATGTACCTGGGAATGAGAAAAGAAAAAAAAAAAAAAAAAAAAAAAAAAAAGAGGGGAGGTGTCTAAATAAAACCAAACTGAGAATCTGGCCCATAAAACATCAATTGTACACTTCTCCAAAGTGTAATTAAGTAAACAGTTCCCTGCTGTCACCTGTCCATATCATGACATTGTTTCCATCAATTTACTGGCTGGCAGGTGCTTCTGTTTCATGCTAGGTGAGATCCAGTGTTGTGACATTCAGACAGCTGCTGGCTTGGCTCAGTGCAGTAGTGGGTGGTCTTGTACGGCTGGTAGCCTGGTGATCCATACTGCACTTTGTCACCTCTTGCTGGCAATTGCAGCGAGGATGTGAAGTAGCTGGACTTGGAGAGAAGATGGAAAAGGAAAAAAAAAAAAAAAAAAAAGTTGTTCTTGCTCCTGGCTCTTAAACAGAGCTGAGGTGCCCTGAAAAGCTGGGCTACCTTTATTGCTGCCTGTTCTGTGGAAAAATAAGCTCGGGAATTAATGCCAATAGTTTAACACTGTTCCTGATAAGTGAATTTGTAAACCTGAAGGAAACTCATACCAATTTTTGTTTGTTTCCATGAATTTGCTCATATTGATTTGGTTTCAGACTACCTAAGTAAATAGTGTAACTGGATAATACATCAGAGTATTGCACAATAGCCTGCTTTATTTATTTATTTATTTTTCTGGTTTGGTTTGTCTTTTTAGTAGAGCCTCTCATACTTGCTAGTTTTCTTGATTTTATATGTCATGCATGTGTTAGATTTCTAACACAGCCTCATATCCGAAGGGAACGCATAAATTTTTGTTTCAAGTTCTGTTTGCATTAGGGTGTTTTTTCAAGACTATAGCTAATGTCATAACTTTCTGTTAATACAGTGGTCTAAACAGTGGGAAAAATCATTTTTTAAGTCATTAGCTATTGCCTTGTTGTTAATCATATCTTATAAACCATAAAAAGGTATTTATGATTGAATGTAGAAACCTTAAAACGCCTTTCAAACTACCATTTATTACTTCTGGGCAATTTTTATTTGTGTGCTAGGTGAGGATTAGTTCCTGAGGATACTCAATGCCAGTGACATGGTTGAAATGGAATTTCTATTTTTTTGGTACACACTTGGTACTCCTGATGGGTGTCTTGTGCACTTGGCAGAGCTGAGCCTGGAAGCAGTGTTTCCCTTTTCTAAGGGAGGAATAAAAGTTCAACTTTTAATTTTTGTTCCTGTCGTATCTGTGAAATATTGTGTATGCTTTTAGCTAGACTACTTCATTATATGGCTGTGGATAAGAGACTAGTCCAATTGTCCCTTGGTGCTAGAGACAGAAATTGAAAAAACCTTGTGCTTATTTTGGAAGAGCTAGTTATCACTTTGACCACAAGAGTAACTTGTACAGTCCTTTGTTCTTTTTCCACTGTACTCTTATTTTTTTTTTCCCATTTATACATCTTCAGAATTATGTCTATAAAAACATCTGCTTAACAGATGTGGCTTTAAAGTAAAATAAAATTACATTTTAATATAACATCGTTTACTGTCATGAAGTAAATATCAAGTACTAAATAGAAAGCAGTTTCAAACACATTCAGAAATGGCTGAAAAATCTTTCTCCTGAATGCTTTGCTATAGAAAGTTGGTCTTTTAGCTGAACTAAATAGATTTTTTTTTTAAGTGACTATTTCCCATTTGAAAACTTCTGACTTCTCATGAAAACAAACAAAACAAAATCAACATATACAGATATTTCTGTACTTCTGCTGGTCTGAAAACCTCACTTTTTGTGTTGGTTTGTAAACCAGCTGATAAATAAACAGGGCCACCTTTAGGACCACTGCAAAAATACTTATCAGCAAAACGCGTATCTGTATTACAATACTGGCAGCTGAAATAGCAGTCCCTAAACTCATTTGAGAACAAAAGTAATCATTCTATATATTTGTGACATATAATACTAAGGACTACATTTTTAACTGAAAAAAGTTTATTTCATATTTCAAATTAATTAATTCAAATTAATTCATTCTTGCTGCTGATAAGAGATGCTGAAGTTGTACATGTTTTTTAAAATTTTTGAAATTGCATTTAAAATTTGTCCACCAAACTGTTAAACACTATTTACATGAGAAAATAAATCCTTCTTTTGCAGTTTATATTTATGTAAGTAGCTTTATTCCTATTCCGCATTTTATTCTTGTTTAAAAATAAGATAAAATCTTGTATCAAATCTTTAAAAATGAGAGCACTCTCTCTGGTGATTTTTTCCCTATTTCATACTTGTTTTGCTCAGAAGGAACTATAACTGAATGTGAGAGGGAAAATATTGAAGGTCTTATCAAGTTCCAGGTCCTGTGAGCTGATATTAGTAAAGGTCATCTATATGTTATTTCTGGAAGTATCCATAAGTTCTTAACAAATAAACACTTTACATTGCAGGTGCCAATGCTAAAGGATAGTTCCAGAGTTTCACTTCTGGAAATAACTTGAAACGTGTAACTCAAAGGAGAAGAATATGTTACAAGCAGTTACTTGTTGAGGAGGAGAGTAAAGCCTAGAACTATTTTTATTGACTACTTCCCATTTCGATTGCACCTGATGCCTCTCTCTGGTGAGTAACCACATGGCTAATGGGAATATTATCTTCTGAAAGGTACCCAGAAACAGAAATATAACCTTGATGTTTCTTGTCACAACTGAGTGAGGAAGAAGAATGTTGCAATTGGAAAATATGGCAGATATTGGAAATATCTGACCAGGAATGTTATTCAAGCATAACATTTTTGCCCTTGCAAAAAATATCAATTCAGATTTCACTATAGCTAATGAAACCAGTTTTTTTTTTCCTTCTATTAAAGCCAGTGGCAACTTCCTGAACACTGAAAGCACCCTAAAAAAAAAAAATAATTAATCTTTAAAATGAAATTACTTGCAGATAAAATAAAGCAAGAGGGTTGTTGATGGTTAAGCTGAAGGAAAGGAGCAGGAAATTAGAATAGGATCCCTGGATCTGTAAAATTGAAGTAGAATATTTACTTCCAGTTTTACACAACAATGTACAAGAGACATTGTTATGGTTTGCTTTTTTTTTTCTTTATCACATTACTTACATACAATTTATCATACAATTTATTGCATTTGGAAAGAAAAGAATTCTTCCAGTTTAAAAAACAAAACAAAACAAAAAAAACAGGGTGGGGGTAGGGTGTTACGAGAGTTCTAGTATGAGCTAAATATGACTTCCCTTTCCCTTTAATTTGGAAGATTAAAGCTTATTTATTTATGTATTACTTTTTGCCAGACGCATGCAAGGGTATATGCGAAACAGGCTCGTAAAGCCTAAAATGTAGGTCTACAAAGCACTTGTTTAGTTCCTGTCTAACTTTAGATGCACCAAAATGTAATATTCTCTGAAGTTATTACGACTTAATATCTCTGGGTACCTCACAGAAGCTGCTAAGTTTGTGAACACTTAACTTGATACTGTAACAGGAAACTTCACTGAGGCTTTATATTGGGGCATTTTGATAAATTGAATTTCTGCCTATTTTAAGGCCTTCTTACCTTGTTAAAGAGCAAATGAAAATCAGACTTCAAGGATTTACTGTTGTGAGCTATCAATAACTTGAAACATTTTTAACTTCTCCACAAAGGGGACAAAAATATTTTGCATAATATAAAAGATTAAATCCTGACATATGAATTCCTTTGTATGCTGAGGGGTATTTCAAAATAGATGTCAGCAAAAATAAATTATTCCTACTGATACAACTCAGTTCCTCTGATTTCCTTTTAGTTGGGAGGGAGCTACATTATTTCAAATAGATTGCTGTCTTTGAGGAATTAGTGTTCCTATGGCTCATAACATAAACATGGCAGAATGGGAACAGAAAAAAGAGAAGTTCTATTAGTCAATGCAGTGTGGAGGTCAGATTTATTCTAGATTATTTAGATACTACAGTAGAATGACATTAATAACCGAACTTATTCAGAACATGTCTTGTGCTCCACTTTGGTTTTGAACCTGAGCCAAGACAATGAGTGCAATGAGTAAGGTGAGGTTGTTCACTCAGCCGCAATCTGGCTGTATGACCAAGAGGTGACCTTTTAGTTTTCATTCACCATCCACCCTTTCAGAAATGTCCAATAATACTTAAAAGCAAGTAGATGGAAGAGCCCAATGCTTGCTAAAATAAAAGAAAAGCAAATCCAGATATATTGGCCTCCTTGTAATAATTAGAAAAGTTAATTCTGCTTGAAGTTTAAAAACTTCAAACCTTTCAGAAGCCTGTGCTGATGGTCATTTGAAACCCAGAAACATGAAGAATCATCATGGCACTTTTTGTAAAGTAGTCTCATAAATGGAAACAGAAAAAGAGCGAAGTTTTACTTTGTTTTTCTCCCCTCTCTCCTGTGAATTACTTTCCCTTTCTGGCATTCTGAGAGCATAATCATTTTTCTTTAACAATAAGTTGGTTATAAATCTTGGAACCCAAATTATTCTAGTTACTTTGCATTATCACAGTTCTTAGAAGTTTCAGTGGAATGTATTAGAACATTGCTAATATGGAAACATCTATAGAGAATCAGAGATGGTCTGTTTTGTTGAGGCAAAATAGGTGGGGTTTATTTACATTTTGAATTATTTTAGGGGGTATTAAATGCCATATTTAAACATACATCATTCTACAGAGGATATATGTGGTTATCTTCTGTGCTATTTTCCATTGGATTGAAAAGAGAACCTACATATGCATCATTTAGTTAGTTTATAAATACATGTGTAAGACTGTTGTTTTGTACTCTTTGTTCTAGTTATTGAAACATATATTTCACTGATGCTTAGGGCTGACTGATGATTAACAAATGTACCTCATAGCAGTTGTCAAGATTTGGAAGTTCTTCATTCTGAATTGTCCCAAACAGCAAACGTAGAGAACACTTCTGAGGCTTTGTTGTACATAGTTCACAGTGTTGCCCTATGGTATGGAAGAATACGTTTCAAGTCTCTGATCTAGAGTAATGTTTTTCATCCTAGATTTTTTCAGGCAGTCCACATGAATGTTGGATTTGAACCTTGCCTCCATTTCAGGCAAGTGGTTGAATCATCAGTTAGAAAGAGTGTATTATGAAAGAAGTTTCAGATTGTCTTATGAAGTTTTTATACATTACCTGAACTTTCATCCTTAGAATGTATTTGATTAATCAACAAAAGTTTAGAGAGATCAACATGAAAGTTACTTTGCTAACTAGAGAAGAAAACAGAATTGTTAGCAAAACACAAAACAACCATGGTACCAACCATGGTACTGATGGCCTGCAGAACTAAACGGGGACTTGTGCTTCTAGATGTAGTCCTTCAATTCTGTAGGACTTGACAAGGAGCAAGGGATTTAGTCCTTTTAGAAAAACAAAACCCATTGTAAATTATTGAAATGCTATTATGTTCAAGGCAACTACAGTACTCATGTTTTTTCTCTACCACACAGTGTTTCACCTCCTTTATTTCAGTAGCAGTTAACTGTAGCCTCTTAGCATTTTGAAGTCAAACAAACAAAACCTCCTAGATTGGATTACAACCCTATTAGTGTATTAGTTATGAATACAACATAGTTTTCTAATTGGAGTAGAAAAATGGAACTACATCTTTAGAAGTTCTAGAAGATGGACTGTTGATGCCCTTATAAAGTAGGGGAAGACCAAGAGGAAAGCTAAAAGATTCCCAAAGCTCATATGGGTTCTGACTTTCAATATGTATTTATGGATAACTGTAAGTTTCTTTTTATATTCATATGCTATCAGGTATGCTACAAAGAAAAAAGTAGAGTGGCAACTTCCTTTAAAAAATATTTTTTCATTTCCTTAAAAACAAGAATTATTGTGTTGCCAACCTGATTATTTTCTATTGTGAAATTGCTTCTGTGATATATAAGAAAGAAAAGAAACATTTTACAGCCCAGGAAACCTCACTTTTTCTTTTATGGCATGGTGCTATTGCATTGAGAATAATTTATGTGGGCCTTTTGGACTTTCATGAAAATTTAATAGCTGTGCAGCTGCATATATAATAGCTGTGCTGCTGCTCAGTACCCTGAGCTGGTGGAAGGGGATGGGGAGCAGGATGTGGCCCTCACTATCCATGAAGAACTGGTTGGTGACCTGCTACAGCACTTGGATGTGCACAAGTCGATGGGGCTGGATTGGATCCACCCAAGGGTACTGAGAGAACTGGCAGAGGAGCTGGCCAAGCTCCTATCTATTGGATAGGAGCTTGGATGGATATCCACTATCCATCATTTATCAGCAGTCCTGGCAATTGGGGGAGGTCCCAGTTAACTGGCGGCTAGCAAACGTGACGCCCATCTACAAGAACGGCTGGAGGGCAGACCCGGGAAACTACAGGCCTGTCAGTTTGACCTCAGTACCAGGGAAGCTCATGGAGCAGATTCTCTTGAGAATTATCATGCAGCACTTGCAGGGCAAGCAGGCGATCGGGCACAGTCAGCATGGGTTTATGAAAGGCAGGTCCTGCTTGACGAACCTGATCTCCTTCTATGACAAAGTGACGCGCTGGGTGGATGAGGGAAAGGCTGTGGATGTGGTCTACCTTGACTTCAGCAAGGCTTTTGACACCATCTCCCACAGCATTCTCCTCAAGAAACTGGCTGCTCTTGACTTGGACTGGCGTACGCTTCGTTGGGTTAGAAACTGGCTGGATAGCCGGGCCCAAAGAGTCGTGGTGAATGGAGCCAAGTCCAGTTGGAGGCCAGTCACTAGTGGTGTCCCCCAGGGCTCGGTGCTGGGGCCGTTCCTCTTTAATATCTTCATCGATGATCTGGACGAGGGCATCGAGTGCACCCTCAGTAAGTTCGCAGATGACACCAAGCTATGCGCGTGTGTCGATCTGCTTGAGGGTAGGAAGGCTCTGCAGGAGGATCTGGATAGGCTGCACCGATGGGCTGAGGTCAACTGCATGAAGTTTAACAAGGCCAAGTGCCGGGTCCTGCACCTGGGGTGCAATAACCCCAAGCAGAGGGGGCTGGGAGATGAGTGGTTGGAGAGCTGCCAGGCAGAGAAGGACCTGGGAGTGATGGTGGATAGTCAGCTGAATATGAGCCAGCAGTGTGCTCAGGTGGCCAAAAAGGCCAGTGGCATCCTGGCTTGCATAAGAAGCAGTGTGGCCAGCAGGGCTAGGGAGGTGATTGTCCCCCTGTACTCGGCTCTGGTGAGGCCGCACCTCAAGTACTGTGTTCAGTTTTGGGCCCCTCACTACAAGAAGGACATTGAGGTGCTCGAGTGAGTCCAGAGGAGAGCAACAAAACTGATGAGGGGTCTGGAGAACAAGTCTTACGAGGAGTGGCTGAGGGAGCTGGGCTTGTTCAGCCTGGAAAAGAGAAGGTTCAAAGGCGACCTTATCGCACTCTACAGGAGGCTGAAGCGAGGTGGGGGTTGGTCTATTCTCTCATGTGCCTGGTGACAGGACAAGGGGGAATGGGCTAAATTTGCAACAGTGGAGGTTTAGGTTGGATATTAGGAAGAAATTCTTTACTGAAAGGGTTGTTAGGCATTGGAATAGGCTGCCCAGGGAAGTAGTTGAGTCACCGTCCCTGGATGTCTTTAAAAGACATTTAGATTTAGAGCTTAGTGATATGGTTTAGTGGAGGGCTTGTTAGTGTTAGATCAGAGGTTGGACTAGGTGATCTTGGAGGTCTCTTCCAACCTAGATGATTCTGTGAATTACATTTGCTGTGAGATGATTCTTCCATGCATGATAGTATTTTATTCCCTAACTAGTTGTGCTATAGGCTCTGAAAAGAAAGACATCTCTGCCTAAAGAAAAAGACAACTCGTAAATTAAATAGATTTACATGGTTTCAACTAAGAATTAGTCTAGATTTGGTTCCAATCTATGTTTAAACTAAATCTAAATTAAAAATAAACAAACAACAAACAAACAAACAAACAACAACAAAAAACACATTTTGATTCTGCATTGACCAAAATGTTCCCATTTTTTCAGAACTATGAAATAATTATTTTTTTTTTCTTTTGTACACCTCAGGTGACATTTCCCACCCTTTCCTCCCCCCCCCCCCCGCCACCCCAATTTCTTATTTAAAAAGTAAAGAATTTTACCTTTTTTTTTTTTTTTTTTTTTTTACTAAAGAATCTAATTAGCACAATGGTCTATGCTTAAATTGTGTTAATCAGGAACATAGTATATGTATAATAGAAATAAGAAATAAGTATATAGACCAAAACATTCTTCTCCTACTACTGCTTTTTTCCCTCTGTATATTTAAAGCACAGTAACAGTGGAATATAAGGGAAATATAATGCTTATTGTCAGTTAGATACCTTTCATATAACACTAAATTGAGTTTTAAAGGAGGAAAATAATGTGAGTAGTTTTGCTGACAAAGTCTAACCTTTTCACCTTCATTTTTGAAATTTCTTCCCATTTTGGAACTTAATATTTTTCACAAAAAAAAAAAAAGACAAATTTCTTTGTCTTTTGCTGTCAGCAGCAAAGTGTGACCTTCTAATGAAGAGTGCATATGAACAAAAAGAAATCAGTAGAAATTTAAGATGTTCTAGCATATATTTCCTTGTATTCCTCATACATTCACTGCTTAACCTTTTTCTGCTTTGTTTTCAAGCAATAACTTTTACAAATTAAAATACCCAGTCTAACTATTTCTGTTTCAAGTCAGTGTGCTACAAAACTATTAGAAGAAAAGGGAAGTGATGCATAAAAAATTTGAATTGGTAATGCAATGGGAATATTTTTTTGTAGATACAGAACAGCTACAAAATATGGATAAGATTTTTTTCTATTAAATACTCGCTACATCAGTGAGTGCTTCAGAGTAGAACGTTTCAGTGTCATTCACTTCAATATTGACTACATGGAAATGCTGTAAGAGGTCCCTCCCAGAGAACAAGGGTTTCAGACCTATTGTATCTATTCTATAGTTCCTGAGAAATCAGTCTCCTGTAATGTTGTGATTCTTTGTAGTATCCATTTTTAAAATAACATTATATAGATCTCTTAACATATCCAGCGTATTTAACATACCCATGTGGGTGAAATTGGAGGTGGGATACAACTACTAGCTTATAACAACTTTAGAAAAAATGTTGAATGCTTAAGTTAGTTACTTTTAGATTGCTTTCAGAGAAATGCAAATAATTTTATGAAAAGCTGATGAATATTTTTACCATAGCTCTGTAACATGAAACAGCAGGTCATTTACACCTATAAAGCCCAGAAGATGAGAATAAGACTAGCAGTTTTTAAGTAGAGAGATTAAATGTGTACTGCTTTATTGACAAGTTTGCATAATACAGAAAACCTTCCATGGGAGAGTGATATCATGGTGAAGACCCTAATAGTTTTAATGCATTTTCTTGCACGTGTCCTTTTTTTAAATTGATAATTCTTCGGATTTGAAGTTTTGATACTTCTTTTGTTTGAAGTACTGAAGATTTGTTAATGAGTTGGGAATAATATAAAATCACAGAATCACAGAATTTCTAGGTTGGAAGAGACCTCAAGATCATCGAGTCCAACCTCTGACCTAACGCTAACAGTCCCCACTAAACCATATCCCTAAGCTCTACATCTAAACGTCTTTTGAAGACTTCCAGGGATGGTGACTCCACCACTTCCCTGGGCAGCCTGTTCCAATGCCTCACAACCCTTTCAGTGAAGAAGTTCTTCCTAACATCTAACCTAAAACTCCCCTGGCTAAAATCACACTAAAAATATAGAGAAGACATCCAGATTAAAAAGCCAACTGAACAAAATAAATAAAACAAAAATAAACCATATATATGTCTTATGTATGATATAGGTATATTACATAATGTAAAAGTTATGTGGTGGTTAGCTATACATGCTCACAATATTGTTGCAAAAGTATTCTTTAGTGTTTTTTTTCTTTTTTTTTAAATCAAGGTAATTTAAAACTTTTAATATCTACTCCATTAACTCACTTCTTTTAAGTTATTTATATAAATTGAAATATTTAAATGTAGTTAGCAGATGCCTTTGGTTATGTTCTATCTCTGTGCTGTAATGCATATTGCTATTGCTGTTATTAATAACTATTACCAATAAATTCCTGTAAGCAATGTTGTTGAGGAAGGATAAGGAAAGGACTCTGAAGTTTGTTGCCCTATATAGTTAAATTTTTGATCGTGCAGGTAGACAAGTAATTGTAAAGATGATAAACGCATTCTGCCACCCTTCCTGCTTCCCAGTGTTCTCTGGACAAAGTCAGGGTAAAGAGAAGCCACAGGGTAACTCACTGTCAGATTCTGAGTGGCAGGATTCCCTGATTCGCATGAGGAAAAATTTAAAATGTGGAGTACGAATATATTTATTTATGTTCTGGTACTACAGTCTGCAGTACTTCTTCAATTAGCAGTGGCAACAAAAAAGTACCAGTTAAAGGCACAGAGCCATGTTTTATTTGTCTATTCCAATGGTGAGGGCCTTTTATTACTTTACTGCTGTGTCATATAGGCAGTGAATATTAACAGTATTGCTTTTAGTTACAGTATTGCTATTAGTTACAAAGATTAAGAAATTCATACTTTTCATTCACATAAACCCATTTTCAGAGTCAGATCTCTCTTTGGACTCAGGCTGCTGTTGAACTTGAGAAGTGATCTAGCATGCTTGTGAATGCTAGGGTTATTCACAAGTCTATAGCTGGCAGGTCATTAATTGAGTTCAATAAAGAATCTTTTATTCATGTAGTTCAGGTAATGACTCCTGCATGGATAGTAAAATCATACAGTCTCGGTAAATTTTTGAATAGGTAGTCCATGAGAAAGCTACAAGTGTCAGTTAAAAGGGGAAAATACAAAGCATCCATTTGTGGAACACCATTCTTTGTATTTTCTCATACTCTTGTTTTAAGTCTTTGTGCAACCAGGTTGAGCAGTTAGTGTGTCATAGAAGATGAACTAAATGCTCTACAATATACATGTAGCTGCTAAATAACAGCACTCTTCCCTTTTCATCATCAAATGAATTAGCCATTCCAAAATGCAAATAAGCTTTGGCAGATCAAGAAACTACTACATGCATCTTTAAGACTGACTGTGGAAAAGTCAGAAACAAGTTTTGTGAGTCTGGTGACACATTCTTTTGTTAATCATGAAGATTTATTAAATATGTTTGCTGATACAGGATACACAGTCTGGTAATACTAAGGCAGCAAACTGGCTGTGGCACTATGATCTTGCTGCTGACGTGCACTATATATAGTTGACTGAACCTAATATCCCCCTTTATGTTTTAATATGTGCTTCACAGAGATGGAGTCAGGCACATTTGCCTTTGCTTGCTATATCATTCACTTTGTTAGGCATCTAACCGGAGTTAATTGAGTAATCATTAAAAGTAAAAATGGAAAAAATATTCAAAGTACAAACAATATAAATATACCACCTAATGAATATCATTCAAGCTGAATTGGATTAAATCACACTTCTGATGATTCTCATTCAATGTGACTGTAAGCGACACTAAGTTGCCTCTCCTTCACATTAATATTTTGGCCCTGTGTAGAGCATCAGGCTATGAGGGCCTTGTTTTCTGAATGTCTGTTTCCACCCATAGTTGGAAAATAATTTTAGTTCCTTCAAGGCTTAAACCAGTTAAATATATATATATTTTTTTAACCTTTTAAATGGGCACATTCCTCCTTGTATTATAGGACTATGTAAGAAGAGAAAGGAAGGAGATGGAAAATGTTAGAACCTATTGATTTTCTGTTACAGCTATGAGCTTGCCTTCATGCAGCAGATTCAGCATTTTTTTCTATTACGATGAGATGTCAAGTAGGTTCTCTAGTGAGCACCAACAGTTTTATCACCCGCTGCAGATTAAGTTGATAGTTTCTCTGTGTCAAGGCAGTAAACAAGTGGAAATTAGATATTGGTAGTTATTATTGGGAAGTCAAAATACTTATTTCAGGTGATTGTCAGGTATTAAATATGATGCTCCTCACAAATGCGAGGAAAATGCTGTAATTTTTTTTTGGCTCCTGTAGAGATTATGCTGCAATTCCATTTTTTCATACTTTAAACGTTGTGTCCTGTGATGATGATTGGTGAGTGATCTCCTTGTCCTTATCTCAACCCTTGAGGCCTTTCCATCTTTTTTTCTCCCTCATTTTCTTTGAGGACAGGAAGTTAAATAGTGGTGGAGTTCAGCTGCCCAGTTGGGTAAAACATTCACAGAAATGTGGCTTATGAGTTCTGACTGTTATGCTCAACTCTGGGATGAATGCCAAAGTTTATACGAACCCACATGTAATTCTATTTACACCTCGAGATGTTTAAAAAAAAAAAAAAAATCCCGTTATTGTTACTAAGAATTTAGGTTTCTCCATAGTGTTCTGAAGACTAATAAATCACAAAAAAGAATTTGGGGGGTGAGTTGTTCTACCATGTTGAGCATTGTCTCAATTTCCAAGAGCATTGGAAAATTCTGTAGAAGAGAGAAGGGTAGATAGTTCAGGAGGCCTCATCCGATTAGCACCAGGAAAATATTCGGTGTTCTTGATGTGAGTTTCAGAAAGAACTTTGAAATACAGAAAAAAAATACTTAATTTCAGGAAGTGCTCTTCTTTCTTCTTAATGGCCACCCCTTAACATTTAAAAGCCTATAAAATCTGCCATTAGGTGGAAAATTTAGAAAATAAAGTAGCATTGTACTTCTAAATACTGCACTTGTAATTAGATATTGGATGGCGTAGCTACTACTGCTTATTGAATTCTTTGTTCTTCATCTACTTAAGTGCTTAAAGGATAACAGAAAATGTCACTGCTTTCCCTGAAGAGAATTGGAAAATCTAATTTGTCTTACGATCTTGCAGTGAAGCTAAAGACAATAAATTAGGAAGTATATTTTTCTACATTTCATGGACTACTACATCGACTCCAGCTGCCTGCAAAAGCAGCTGTCAGTGATGGCAGCATATTATAATGAGCACTGCATGTACAAAATTGTATGGAATGTTAAACTTGACTTCAAATATACTGCTAAGACAGCTGATTTGAAAAATTAATGAATTATAATTGTATCTTTAGCACAGATATTTCATATATATTGAAAGTTCTTTCTCATTATTGAAACAATCAGACCCCTCCCTGCCAAAAGAAGAAAAAAAAAAAAATCCCACAACAACCACCAGAAATTGAGTATATTTCTTCTAGTATAACACTTTTCTGAGTATTTATTTCTATTCAAATTAGCAATCATATGATTTACATGTGATGCCTTCTTAATGAGAGATACATAAAATTTTTCATGTTATATGAAATGCAGCCACTTCCAGGAAGGAAACATAACCGTAATTTGTCAGTAACAATGTAAATACAATACTATCTTATGTAGTGGAAAGTATAAATAATTGAACAATTAAAGAAAATTTAGAAGACCCTAGGAGAAAAGCAGTTTTGATTTTTCAGATCAAAAGATCTAACGAAAAAGATCTTGAAAAGAAAATATAATTGAATCTTCTTTAATTTATCTATTCATTTCTCTGAGGATAAAAAAGCAAGCAAACAGAACACAACAAAAATTAGATTTGTGGAAGATAGAAGGCCTCCCACCAAAGCCATAGAAGCTATACTAAAAATTTCAAGTAATCTTTTTAGTGGAAAAGTAAAATCGACTGAAAAACTTTTTTTCTTTTTTTTTTTTTTTTTTTTTAAGCTAATATCACCTTTGTTTTAGTAGGGTTCATTATTTTTGCTAGGCTGTAGAGTTCTGGCTGAAGTGTGCAGTGAAATGCACATTTCCCCACCACTCTCACGCCCCACCCATTTAAACACTGATAATTCAGCTGAAAAGAAAATCATAACTGATTAAACTGGGGAATGCCAATATATGTTAAGCAGAGAATAACTGAAATAAAAGAATGCTAAAGAAATGATGCAGTTGCAGAATATTTTTCATGACACCTTTGGAAGAATCCAAAGTCTGGAATCCAAAGGATTGCATTTTCCTGCAATAGTTGTAAGGTGTGGGACAAAGGAGACTAGGAATTTGTGTGTGTAAAATTTGTATTTGCCTTTTTCTGCTTGTTTTATTTTTCTCATATTTGTTTCTTTATTTCTTAATCTGAAATTTCAGTATGTTTTGTCCTTCTTAGGGAGCTTAACTTTCCCTTAACTTTCCAACCAAGGACTCTGACCTTGTGCATCTCTTTGCTGTCAAATATCAAAGTATAGACTATGCAGATATTATAATTTTTTGAAAGGCCACTTATATTCTAGGGTTTGTTTTTCCCTCCCTGTGCTGAATAAGAGTGTATATATATATATATATATATATATATATATATATATTTATAAGTAGTGAAGAAGCAAGAGAAACTCTTAATGAAAAGCATTCACTCTTAGGGTTATATTATTCATAGTCAAAAATTGTTAAAAAGGCTAGAATGCTTAGAAACTACTGAGCACCGGAAAGTTTTCTGAAAATTCATTACTCAAAAGCAGTTATGTGATTTAAAGGGAAGTTTTACAATGAAGTTTTCTACATTTTGTAATATATACTTTTCAGTACATAATCAGTAGCTGTGACTATCCGCACCAAGTGAGCTCATAATCAATATGTCATCCCAATGGATCTTGCTGGGCTGTGTTTAAAGAAATAAAAGTAGATCTGAATTCTGAAACTCATTTAAGAAGGAATACAGCATTTAGTTCATAGCTAATTATTTAATTGTAGGCTGACATAATATATATGAAGAGGACAGCTGAAAGTAAATGGTGAAAAGGGAATTCTAACATGACAAAATGTCTTTTAACAGAAATTTGAAAGAATATCAAGACTGGAATGAAAAGGGCAATGGATTACAGTCCTCTGCAATATTAATGTTTGGTGCAGAAGAGCCTTGTACAGTGTGTACATACACTTGTGTGTGTATGCAGCTACTGATTTCAAAGTATGCTTACATAATGCAATGGGGATTGAAAGTCAGGAAAAAAGGAGTGAGGAGCTCTGGAACCATTCCACTACTTATTCAGGAGACAGAAGTTGTGGAGAACTGAGTAAACGGGGAAGATTGGAACAGTCTGTGTGGTATGGCTCGAAAGAAAATCTGAGATGTGCTATGCCAGGTTACCCCCAAAATGGGAAGGACGCTGACAGAACTCAGCCTAGCCAAAATTCAGGTGAATCAGGAGATCAGAGGGAAAGTCTCCATCCCTGGTCTTGTCTGCATTTCTGTGCTGAGGTGTTTACATGCATAGAAAATGCATGTGTGTAAATAGCTGGGGTATTTTGTTACTGAGTTCTGTTAAAATTTTTCATTGAGCACTGGCTCAGGTGGTGTGTTAGTGTTTACCAGGTTAGTTGTATTCTCTTCCACAGGTGATTTCCCAAGTCAGGACCCCAGCAGTTTCTTCCTCAGTATGCCAATTCAAAGAATTCACTTAGGATGAGATTACTGCAAAGAACTTTTCTCAGTATTGTCTTTATACTATGAATATCAGTCAACATTATATGCACTATCAGGCTCTGTCTTTCTGAGGCATTTGAAGAAGGATTTATAGCTAGTTTTGATCCTTGTATCTGGTTGCTCCTCAAACTCTTTTTTGCCTTTCATAACTACATTTTCAGATTTCATATGCTGGGGTTTAAGATTCTTTCTTTGATCTTTCTTTGGCTTAAAAAAAAAAAAAAAAAGTATCTTACAGGCTCTGTTCTTATTTTTATTTGAAGTATAGAATTCTAGCTTTTGAGTGTAAATATTTCTATGAAAATTACTTTAAAACTTCTCCAGTTAAATGAAAATTCAAGACTTTAAAATAAAATGAAACCAACCTCTCTAAAGGGACAACCAGCTCTTTGAGTATAAGAAAATTCATTTTTTAAATTTATGATCAAAACTTCTCCCATAACAAAACAATTGTGAAAGTGTAACTATTTTGCAAAGAAGAAACAGACACAATCTAAAAAAGCTATGAGCGCATAAAATTATCATGTTATTTAAAATAATTTTTATTAAAAAAAATCTTGAAGAAAGGTAATCATGCAAAAAACTTATTGTACAATCTATAACCTTTTTTTACTCACTTTATATGCATTGTCTTTTTACGAATTTTACCTACTTGAATATTATTTTTTTAAAATCTCACTTGCTAAAATATCCTAAGCCTATTTTTATTCTTCTAGCAATAAGTACACAAAAGAAATTACAGCGCATTGCCCTTTCATAGATAATGAGCTGGCATGGACTATTAAATATTTTTCTTCATATACTTTAAATAATTTTTGCAAATAATCTTTTATATATTGATATACCCTTGCTTGTAGCTTCAGGATGCTGAAAATTCTCAAGCTTGCTATAGTTCATGCTTATATTTGTCATATGATGAATGTAATATTTACAGATTTATTGCCTGCAACGTTTTAATGGTGCTTTCCAAAAATTGTTTCTATAAAGCAAGACAAAGTAATGAGTTAAAATTGTATTTCTACCTCTCCAAATTTATCTGTGTATGCCTAGACAGTCAGTTGACCAGATGTCTCTGCAGTACACTGAATTAGTGGTACGAGTTATCCAAATTCTTGCAGAACAAGCAAAAATGCACTTAATAGTCCTTTAATGCAGCAGAAACAGTAACACAGCCTTTTTATAGCTGTGTTATTTTTATAATGTTAAAGACAGATTTGAGAAGTGGATACATTTCAATATATTTGTGATAGTATGCTCCTTATCTGTAGATTTTGGGGCTCAAGTGTTACAAGAGTTTTGTAGTGTAATAATGAACTAGATATTGTCAATATGAGTAATGTATTTTATGCTGGAGACAAAGAAAATTTCCCAGTTTTTATAGGACTCTAATTACTAATACTGATCCACTTGTACCAGAGCATGGAATTCTGTTTACTGGAGTTGAATGATCTGAGTTTTCTTGGCTAGGAAATTCCACTGATCAGCTGTGCACAAAGAAAAGACTTGTAATGTCAGCTAGTCATAATTATGCCTGAATATTTTAAGACAATGGTAACCAGATTTCATCAAAGCATTGCAGGTCCAGGTGCAACAGTGCATACTGGAAGGCCAACCCTGTGACAATCTTTGACACATGGAGCTGCAGACTGTAGGAATGCAACTGCTGAGAAGCCCAGAAGCCCAACAAGCAAACTTTAAAATAAATAAATAAATAAATAAAATCAAAGCAGGATTCTGCTGATTTTTTTTTTTTTTTTTTTTTTTTTTTTTTTTTGAGGGGGTAACTTCATCAGAATTGAATCATCCCCATTGAACTGGAAAACACTAGTGAAAAGATACCTCCAGATTTTCCAACTGATTCTAAAAATCAGAACTATATTTCTAGTAATATTGTGTTACTTAATTGTTTTAATAGCAAGAACTCACTGAAGATGAATGTTCAACAATTTATAAGTTAAAACCAAGGGTATTTATCTGAGCTCTCTGCAAAGGATCATTTAAATTTTCTTGTCTTTAAAATGGTGACTTCTTGTCAAACGGGAACAAGCACAGGAATAAGTGTGCCCTTTTTGCTCAAGGATTTTCTTTGGAGCTGCACTGTCTTCAGGTGGTGGCAGTTGACTTGGGATGAATCCACTTACATGCCTTAGATACTAAGGTTTAAAATATTTGGAGTAAACTAATTCCAGTTAGTTAAAGGATATAGGTACAGCTTTATCTGATTTATGTGTATACACATACTAAATATAAATCTAGGTATCTATTAGATACAGTTACAAGTATAGATAGAACTATAGCATTACAGGAACATCATAGATCTAAATGAGAATATCAGAAAAGCTAATAAATCTTTCAGTTCATCTTACCTTTTCTACCTGTTTCATAAAACTACCATGAAATTTCAACACAGGAAAAGCAAAAATAAGGAACCTTTCACTATTAGCATTTGAAGTCCCTGCTCACACAGATTTCTCAGCAGTTGTGACTCATATTTTTTCCTGTTTTAACATGCCTTCCTTCATAGAATATGAGACATTAAGACTAAACTTGTTTTGCTTAAGTACTTTAGAATTCATCTTGCTGATCTTCATTCCCATAGACCTTATGAACTTAAAAGATACAAGTGTAAAACAATCCTCCCCTGTACTATGCACATAAATTCCAATTGTGAATGTGGTTATCGCAAAACACATGACACATGAGTGCCACAGGCGAGAGAGCACCAATTAGGCAAACAGACTTCCAGATGGTGCGGTCTCAGATTTTGGATAATTGCTCAAAATGATACAGTGAGGTGGGGGTGGAGGGACCTTGCTACAGTCTAGATTTATTAAGATATATAAAAAAATAAAATAATAATAATAATTATAAAATCCTAACCCTTAACCATGCACTTGCACTTAAATTTTAGGAAGCTAGTATTTGAGAGAATTATAATATTGAAACACTCATGCCAAATGCATAGAAGAACCAATTTCTTTCACAACTGTGTTTAAAAGGATCAACTTGGCAGCAATTCCATTCAACTTTCAGATTGCCTGAAGGTGAAAGAAGCATTATTCATCTCTGGTGTGCTTTATTATCATTCCATGATTATGAGAATATAAAGACATGCATCTGTGTTTGTTTCAGTTCTCTGAGAGAGGCTCTTGCTCTTTCTAATCTCTGACTACTCAGAGTTGTGAAGTGAAAATATCTGTAGGTGTGAGTTTGAAAAGTCTCCTGCTGCAATTGCTGTTGTGAAGAGATCTAACAGCACAGTGTCATTTTCCCCCCTGATTTCTCAGTTTATCATCTCTCACAGTGAGGCACGTTGAGTGCAAATGTGCATTGTGGAATTTGTGGTTTGTTGCATGAAAATTCTTACTTCCCTTGGTTACTTAGCCAAAAAATCAAAAAGTGATTAGAACCTGTCATAGAAGCAAGCACAGGAAAGGAACCCACCAGGTAAGAAGCAATCTGTAACTGCTTATATTGGTGATGCACAGTAATGGAATAAGAAACAAACTTAATATTTTTCCCCCTTCTTGGTTTCTGTTGAGTAGAAAAGGCATTTGTAGAAGTTATTCAGGGCTATGAATACACATCCACTGTAGCCTTGCTCTGTGTACTCTTTCTATCTGAAGTGTGCAAAACTTTTCCCAGGGAGAGTTCAAGGGCAGGCAGAATTTCTAATTCAGCAGATACATCCTGATCAAGTCCCAGTAAAGGGTTTTAATGTCTTTGCATGTTATTGAAGAAGCTGTGCTACTGCTCTGTCGCAAGATGGAAAAGATCAGAGTGGCTTTTTGTCTTCACTGACCTCTGCAACATCCATTTCTTTGAGTTGTTAGTAGAAACTGGATTTTCTTCTTCCTACCTCTGTAAGCAGAAGTAATATGACTTATTTCATTTTACTTGTCCAAGAACTTCAAAGTAAATTAGTAAAAAGAGTCAAAGAGTAAAAAGTAATTTTGCACAATAATATAGCTCAAAATTACCTGTTCTAATTTTTGTCACTGAAAATATTTTTTTCTAATGAACAAATCTTCCCATAATATATACTGGTCAGAATATCTCACATTCTGTAGCATTTAGAAGTGAATTTTCATTTTCAGGGCATACTTTTCTTAGCAAACTGGTCACCGTGTTTGCCTGGAAATACCTTTCCTTCATTCTGCAGAGCTTACAGTGTACATCCTCTCAACTCATGGATGGCAACAAGAGGTGGTCAGAAGGCTATGTGCTCATTTTTTTCTCTCCACCGCTATCTTTTCGGTTTTGGCTTTTTGTTGTTATTGTTTTGTTTTGATGAAGAAGCAGATGTAATATGAGTTTCTGAATGTTCCTGTAAACAAAAATTAATGGGCTAAAATGCTCATAGGCAAATTGCCATGGAAATGTTCTCTAAGAAAGTTTTACAGTTGCTATACAGAAAAGTGCCAGTGATTGGTATCCAGGGTAAAGAGAACTAATCTATAGCAAGCTTGTGTAAATCCTGACTTAAAGCTTGATCATGACATTTTCTAGCATTTTAGGAAGGAGATGCAATATAAATGTGGAGCAAAGTAGGGACAGGTTAAGAATTAGTCTACTCTACCATGCGACACAGGAGTGCATGGCACACTAACCAGTACTAAAAGAGAGGATCTAAAACCAGTATCTTCTTCACACATGTACTATATACAGAAAATTGTTCCCAATTCAGGAAGACCTCAGTTTAATTAAGCACTGTGTGGTCACACACATTTGTTGCCTCTGAATCTTGTACCAGCTAGCTTTGCATTTGTAGTAGTACTGAAGAATCAGATCCAAACTGCGTTCTGCATGCTGCTCATAATTTTGTTGACCTTAATCATGTTTTTTTTTTTTTTTTTTTTTTTTTTGTCTAAACCTCCTCTAGTCATTAAAAGAGCTTCATACATGTATGTTATTGTACTTTCCAATTGTATATCATTTTTTTGAGATACTTAGCCTACAATATTTGAGGTAGGACAAACCATGAATTCTATAATGGTGGTCACATTTTACTTTTCCTCACTAACCATAATTTATATCTTCAGCTTGCCTTTTTGATTGCTGTTCAGTAAGCTGAAATTTTCAGAGAATGGTTAATAATAACCCTACTATTTAACATCTGTAGAGGCAATGTTCAGCTTAGATCCCATGGTTTTATATGTGGGAACAGTTCAATGTGTATCCAACATTCAGTATAACTTGTCTAGTTAACTAGACAACTGCTTGATCTGGATATGCTGGACCAATGGGCTGAGGTCAACTGTATAAATTTCAACAAGGCCAAGTGCCGGGTCCTGCACCTGGGGCA
This sequence comes from Aythya marila, assembly GCF_965140915.1. NCBI lineage: Eukaryota > Metazoa > Chordata > Aves > Anseriformes > Anatidae > Aythya > Aythya marila. The sequence goes on along the minus strand of NC_139045.1, from coordinate 30,749,659 downwards.
CAATAACCCCAAGCAGAACTACAGGCTGGGAGATGAGTGGTTGGAGAGCTGCCAGGCGGAGAAGGACCTGGAAGTATTAGTGGATAGTTGGCTGAACATGAGTCGAGTTAGCAGTGTGCTCAGGTGGCCAAGAAGGCTAGCAGCATCCTGGCTTGTATAAGAAGCAGTGTGGCCAGCAGGGCTAGGGAGGTGATCGTCCCTCTGTACTTGGCTCTGGTGAGGCCGCACCTCGAGTACTGTGTTCAGTTTTGGGCCCCTCGCTGCAAGAAAGACATCGAGGTGCTCGAGTGAGTCCAGAGAAGGGCAATGAAGCTGGTGAGGGGTCTGGAGAACAAGTCCTACAAGGAGCGGCTGAGGGAGCTGGGTTTGTTCAGCCTGGAGAAGAGGAGGCTCAGGGGCGACCTTATCACTCTTTATAAGAACGTTAAAGGAGGCTGTAGAGAGGTGGGGGGTTGGTCTGTTCTCCCACATGCCTGGTGACAGGATGAGGGGGAATGGGCTAAAGTTGTGCCAGGGGTGTTTTAGGTTGGATATTAGGAAGAACTTCTTTACTGAGAGGGTTGTGAGGCATGGAATGGGCTGCCCAGGGAAGTGGTGGAGTCACCATCCCTGGAGGTCTTTAAAAGACGTTTAGATGTTGAACTTAGCAATATGGTTTAGTGGAGGACTTGTTAGTGTTAGGTCAGAGGTTGGACTAGATGATTTTGAGGTCTCTTCTGACCTAGACAATTCTGTGATTCTGTGATAACAGTATTCTTGGTAACTTTGGCACCTTGTTATTGAGTCTTTTCTGTTTCTAGGAAGTTTAACAATATAGTTCTAATTTCCATCACTGTGGCTTTTTATTCCCAACATCTTTTCCCTAAGTTCTAGCCATGTAATTACCAATGCACAGACCTTCTCTGTTTTTTCATGGATGCTTAGATTCCTTAATATATATTGATAAGGGAACTTGTCAAAGCTATTTCAAAGACCAAGATAACTCTGTTGGTCTGATCTCTCTTCAACATGCTTATTATCTCCTTCAGAGAACTGCAAAGGATTTTCAGGGTATTTCTCATTAGAGACTTGTTTCAACTATTCTTCAGTATGTTTATTCATATGATATTGTTATTCGTATACCTATTAACACAATCTATTAATTGTTAATATAATGTTAATAAATTATGTTATCTTGATCATCTTTTCTGAGTAGGTGAATGATTGATTTTTTCCATTGAAAGCTTCTCAGTGTTAATACTAGGAGCAATGACTGGGGCTGGTGTTAAGATACCGGTATTATAACTATATAAATACAATTTATATGTATTCCAAATATTGTTAAAGATGTCATAACTGTTCTTTAATAAATATATGGCTATAGCATGATTTGTTGTTACAATTATTCCCTTTTACTGTGGTTTTGTAATGTTTCAATAAAACATTACACAAATGAGTAAAGCCAGCCAGGCAGGTGGCTATTAAATAGGGACTGCTTATTTCAGGGCTGTTTGACTTGAAACCAGGAAGTGAAAAAGAATTGAATGTTCACATTGACTGAAATACAGTCTTATTTTGGAAGGAACTTATTTTCTAAGTAAATCTTTTCTTGTGTAACAAGATTCTTAAAGCTTGGAATATTTAATATATACAAATGTATATAAATATATACAATATAAATATATTTGTATATAAATATATACAAATGGAATATTTAATTAAGCTAATTGGTCTATGATTCTTTGTCCTTCTTTTCTCCATTTTGAAAAGTAGATACCACAGTGCACCTTTCCTGTCTATCAAGACTTCTTGGAGAAAATTACTAATGGCTCCAATAAGTCATTGGTGGTTTGATGCAATACTGGAAAATGAAGTCTGTCATGCCCAGTCACTTTGAAAACATCTGATTTATCTAGATATGATTCAATCTGTTCTTTCCTTACCCAGTACGGATGTTACACCTTAGATACAGGTATGAACAGTCATAGCAAAATTGAAGTAGAATTTTAGATTTTTTTTAATACAGGTTGACTAACATAACACAATAAATGCTTTTGATTTTTAAAAGGGGATTATCAGTTCTGTTTTAGAACAGATTACCAGCATAAATTCAACCTCAGTTAATCCAGAAATTTCTCAAAGCTAAAAACAAGTTAGCAATCAACCTAAATCATATCACCTCTATAACCCTTATATCACAATTCTCTTAACTTGTAAGAGAAGAACACCTTTTGGTACATATTCAGATTTCATATATAAACTCAGTCTAAGAATCTCTGTTCTGCAGTGTCAGTAGAACTGCTGTTTTAGACTTTTTTTTTTTTTTCAGTCAGTAGGATCAAATCTATTACATTTTTACATTTTTCATTTTGCAAACTAGTATTCCTCTTCCATGTCCATGAAAGTGTTTTACAGTACTTCTTTGTAATATTTCAGAATTTGAATCATATGAGTTATAAACATGAAACTTAGGCTTTCCTATCCTGAATCTTGCATTACTCTTCTTTGCAGGTGAAATTAATGCTGTAAAAGGTCAAAACATATATATATATATATTTATTTTTTTTGATTTATTAAAATTAGAGTGCTGTTTTGCAGTTCTTTCTTAATAGATATAAGTATCCATGAAATGTACTAAGCACTAGGGAATCAAATTCTATTGTTTCTTTTTAATCACATTCCTTTCTCACTGTTCTCTTTCTTTCATGTTTTACTTGCAAGAAAAAGTTATATTAACTAGAGAAGCTTTTATTTGATAGAGCATTAACAAATACTCCTAATTAGATGTTAAAATTCTTTATATAATTCACCTTAAGTTGCTTTCTAAGTAACTTAAGCAAAGTCTATGAAAATAACAGTACAACTTGAGCAGTGTTGCCCACAAAACATGTTTGTACCAGTTTTGACTAAACAGTTTCAGATCTTAATGAATACAGTTTTTTTCAAAGACCAGGACTTGTGAATCCTATCCTTGATTTTTGATTATTATTGAATGATTTGAAAAAGAGGTGTCATTCATAGCTGTGCAAAACTCGGTGGTGTGCAAAACTTGCCTTTATGCTCATTGAATTTTACTTTGTGTTTGGATTCAATTGGATAGATACCAGAACTCTAAGCAAAATATTGGTTTCACCCAATTTCACACTGAAACCATGCAAAACCCACAAAATATTGAGTGTTCTTGATGTGAAAGTGTGAAGTAGATTGGCCCAAGTTCACACAAAATGTATATGAACCTCTCAGTGAATGTGGGCTGAGTTCCCAGTTTGTAATGAAACGTTAAGCCAAGTAGCTTTTTTTTTTTTTTTGTGTGTGTGTGTGTGTGTGTGTGTGTGTGTCTTTGTTTTTATTGTAGGAGTTTTGCTTAGAACCCCATATCAACACATTTCCAATACCTTAAAAGTAAACTTGTACTTCTGTTCATAGCCTTCAATATACATGATTCATTTTTCAGTAGAAATCGGAGGAAATTGTTGGATGGGAGTCCTTTTGTCATTTAACAGAATGTTTTGTATTCAGGAGTTCATTTCCTTTTTCTTCATCAGTCCATTTCCTTCAACATTAAGCTTTGTTCACAATTTCATAGTAAAGAGAAATGCCTGTGCCTAAATATTCTATTGCATTTTTAGTTTATCTGTTAGCTGGGGCATGTCCTCAGTCACTGATGGTTCAAGGGGTTCAGTGCAATAGTTATTGTGAATTCCTACCTTATTTGATAACCAAAATCTTCCTTTTACTGTTACAAATTTTATGATTATTATTTCTGGCTGGAGAAATGTTTTGATGGAGGGTGTGAATGTTTACCTTTGTGGAGATAATGAGATAAGCTAACCAGTGATAGAAAAATACTGCCTGTCAGTGATTTTGACAAGCAAGGGCAGTTTTGTTCACCAAATGAAAAAAAAAAATCAATTTTAATCTGTTTTAATTATGTTCTAAATTACCAGACAAGTCTAGTGAAAGGAGAAGCTCAGGTGAAAAAAAATATTTTTGCATTCATAGTGGAGCTAACAAAGTATTTTCTTAGGGCAACTAGTGTTTTAACAATATTACAAAAAAAAAAAAAAAGTGAACGAAGTGCTGGTTATATGTGAGTTATTGATTACTGCCCTGATGAATGCTGAAAATCAATATTCTCTTTTTAATGGAAAAGAAATGTAGAGGGATTTAAACTGCTAAATTGTGTCCCAACCACTTTAATAGGACAGTAACTTAATAATAGGGAATAAATTCTCTAAAATAACTTAATGCAAGGTTAAATTGTGTCAGAAGAGGTATTGCAGCCTGTTTTGGTGCAGTTCTGTTTCATCAGTCTAATGAAAGCTAGTTCAGGTGTGTCTCAGCTATTAAAAGGCAAAAATATGAGAACTGTCAACTGGTGCTATGGAAAAAAATAATACAATAAGGAATGTAAATAACTGTATGAGTAATACAATATTTTGATTGCAGTTTCCATGGAGATTCAATGGCAGAAAAGTTTCAACTTAGTAGCTGTTTTGTGACCCAGAGAGTGTGAGATCTTGCATACAATTTCTAAGTAAGGCAATAGCTACAGGTATTTTCATCAGTGAAAAAAGAAAAATAAAATGAAAATCCCATTCTAGGTAGAAACAAGAAAATACTCAATTACAGAATGATTATCTATATGGCCCTCATTTTTGCCTGTGCTGAGATTTGAAAAGATTCATCTGATGATGGAATATGTTGTCTTTAATGTTTGCTTTTAAATCTGTAGTAGTATTATATTCCAACCTAAATATTTATGTTGGGAGTTCAGTGTGGTGCTTATGCTGGGATAATCACCACAATATGCTTATCACACATTTTGTGGCACTTGAGTTTCATTAGAGTGGTTTCAAAAATGTATAGCTTTATAGAATTTATAAAACTGGATATTTATTGTTTTACCTTGCAATATTGCTATTATTTCTTAGTCTTAAAAGAGATTTTTTTTTTTTTTCCTTAATAGGGATTTTTTGCAAGTTTCTTTTGAACTGAAAATAAGTGAAAATTACATGCATTTATAATGAAAAAATATCTTTTATTTAGGAAAAGCTCTTTTCAAAGCTGTCACTAATTTCTGTTGTGACTGGGTGAAAGCTTGGATAGAAATTGATACTTTTAGTACTTTTTCATTCTAGATACCCCCAAATATCTTTTAAGTGTCTTCTGACTAAGGTTGCTGGATTTTAACTCCCCATGTGTGGAACAAAATTCTTAGCTCAGAGAGAATGATACACATTGACTAGATCCTTCACTTGGAGGACTGTGCTGAGTGAGGCCTGGCTCTGTGCTCTTGTTATACACCCCTTATTGCACCTGGTTTGGCCCAGATCTCATACAACAATGCTTTCTAATGGTTTGAAGCAAATGATGGTGAACACTTGCCCCAGCTCAGTGAATTTTTGTGTCTTTGTCTGTTAGTCAGCACTGTCCTCTTGTATCTATCCTTTCTTCTGGCTACAATGAAATCTACTTCTAAAATAGTTTTCTCATCCTTGTTGTTCATTTGATCTGAGTAGCTTAATCTGTTGAACATAAAATTGCCAGTGATTCGGGTTACTGTAAAACTAATTTACTATTAGTTGTTCTAGAAAAAATACTCTCTTTTTGGAATAATACAGCTAACTGTGTCATAATAAAATCACAGTAACTTTTTCAAAGGTTTTGCACAGGTAGAAAAGTTAATTTTAATTGTCACATGGCTTCAGAAAAACACACTGTGCAACAGAAAAAAAAACACATTCACACTAGCTTCTGGATAAGGTGCCATTTGATGTGTGAAAAATAATGTTTAATTTGTCATTAAGCTATTAGACTTGCTAGATCCAAATACATAGATATATGCACCAAGTGATAAAACTGTTTGTCGCATGTCAATATGGTTTTGTCATAACTAAACTTAATCTGAAATAGTGTGTTATGTTTGTGTTGGGTCAGGAGAACTGTAGAAATGAATGCTATCTCTGTCTCTATTTTTGTCATCAAAGTGCTGCATGACCTGGAGCAAGTCCACCTAATTTGTGTGTAAATTCTCATATTTACAACAAGAGGATCATGTTACTCAAACTTCTTTTTATAAAGGGCTTTGATGAAAAGAACGCTCAGAGCTAAATATTAATCATTGTTATTGCTGTTAGAGGTGTGGATTTCAAATCTGGACTCTATTAAATTAGCGATGGATTTCACAGCATGTAATTGGACAATTGTAAAGAATATCTAGCAGATTGCTTTCCTTCTGTCTACCAGAAGGACAGACTTCATATCCTTTGCCTTCTTCAATGACATTCAAGAAGATGATTTACACAGTTTTCAGTTGTTTGAAGTAATTCTTTGGATGATACTGAAGTATTTTTTGTTTGTTTGTTTCTGTTATTGTTTTACGAAACTTTTCAGTGTTACTAGTAAGTCTCTCTATTGTCCTAAATGAACTCAAATTCCTATATATACCACTTACATATATTTAGGTCTTCACTGGAGTTCTGGAGTTGGTGGTTGCTTTTTTTCTTGTACATCAGAATGCCAACCCTGTTTCAGGTTCTGTTTTCTACAGGTTGCTCTACAGCACTTTTTTTTTTTTTTTTTTTTTTTTTTTTCTGAACTCTTTCTAATTGATCCGCTTAAATGTAATACATGCAATTCTCCAGTAGGAACCTCATCAGTAACATGTATAGAAGGTTTAAATGCTGTTTTTAGTGAATGAGGTCTGATCATATAATGTTTACAGTGGGCTAAATCACACATAGCTATTAGTACTATGGTAAACAGTTGCAACAGAAATAAAGGGTGTGATCCTTGTACTTTATTTTGCTTCTGCAGAGAGAAGGAATGTAGAGGAATGTAAACAATTTTTTCAATGCCTTAAGTTAAATATTAGCCCCACTGTATCAAAAAAGAAAATAAATGTTTTTTTTGTCAGAGTTAAGGTTAAATTTCAGGAATTTCCTATTCCTTCTTTGACCTGGGTTTTGGAAGGGCAAGACAAAGGACAAAAATAGTAAGGTACTCATTTGTCTTCATCATCAAAATACTGATATAAAACAGAATCTTTTCCTTTTCCTTACTTGCTCCACTAGCTCTTGCTTGGGTCCATGGGAACCATGGTTCCGTACCCTTCCTCTGTGAGTACATCAATACTCCGTGTAGCATTTGCTGCATGAACGTATATCTAGTTCCAACATGCATCTTGTGCTGCTCAAGTGATATTTTTGAGGGCAGATCTAAAGCAGCCAAATTCCTTAGTATCTTAGGAAAGTGGAGACTGTCCTACAGAATGCAGTGGATGATTTCTGTAAGAGGATAGGGACAGATAAATTGGATCAATTCCAAACGTACATTTTTCCTTGCCCATGCTGGCACAAAAAGATGCATGCACGTGCAGTATTCACTCTTTAGATGTTGTAGAGAATTGTTATCCCATACTCCCAGCATCCCTGTTTTCTGTATTTGTGTTTCTCAGATGAATATTCATTTTGTTTGTTTTTACCTTTGTGAACTACTATGTTACTGCCATGAGCTTAGATGCTTGCTTTGTACACTACAGTACAGCAGTTACACTCATTGTTGAAGCAAGAAAAAATACGAAATTCTCTAGTAGGCAGAATTAGGTGGAGTTCCAGTTAGGGTAAGCAAATATGTAGGAATGGTGATTGCTTGAGAAAGAGAGAAGGACAGGAGGTATTAATCTGCCTGGTTAATTTTATTAAAACCAAAAATTTTGATGCTATAATCTTTATTCATCCAGTATCTCCTGTGCAGCTACTAGCACCTAAAATTTAGATCTAAAAATTTAAGATTATTAAAATTGGATTGCCTAGAAATTTACTTACAGCTTCATTGAAATCATTGAAAAATACCATACAAATTTCCCACTGTTTATAAGTTGAGGCACTTGATCCTAACAACCAAATGAGCAGGTGGGTCCTCCTTAAGTAGTTTTAGGTGGAGTTAAATGAAGGTGCTGAATGAAGGCTAAATGAAAGTTCCCATTTTTTCCTTTTCAGGATTGGATCCTTGGTATTTATGTGTGTTCTCTTGCTCTGTTCTACATCTGTATCTCCATACAATAAAAGAACATAATATGGGATATAAACAGTGAACTGGATAATGCACTACTTTGATCTTTTTTCCTATGAAACCTTAATCTATCTGAACATTAGGCTTTTCACACTACATTAATTAGATCACTATAGTAATTAATATTAGTTAGTGAATATTTAACATTAGTCATGATTTTAACACGAAACTGAAGATCTTTCATCTTTTGTTATCTTATTTATTCTTAGTAATGTTAAATTTAATTAACAGTTCTGCCTGTTAAGAAAATTATGACTCTTAGGGACAATGGCTATGAGAGAAAAACAAGCCATAACATTTTGCTTCATGTAACATATCTTTCTACTACTACCTAGTCAGAGCTAGTATACATATATTTGCTGTCATAACTTTGCACCTGTGTTACAAAAAGTTGTCTTTCAGGTGCAAATTGTGAACAAATTGAAACCACATTTACTTAATTAGATTCTCACTAGAAACTTTTGATTCTTTATTGAATTCTTTTTCCATCCATCACTTCCTGTAGCTACATTTTTTTTAAAAGGCAACCTGACTATTTCGCTCTATTTGGTATATGAACAAAATGAAAGCAACTAAAAGATTAGTAATAATTATGCCATTCATCTGTAGTAGTTCTTAATGGTTATTATTCTACTTTTCTTTATTTAATGGGAACTATTCAGTTAGTCTCACAATGTATGATATGATTTTGACAGTAATAAAAAAGAATCAGAAAAATCACAGCACACCTTCAATAATTAATATACTTTAATGTAACACAACCATAATATGATAAGTAGTTCTCTTGAGATTGCGACTTGCTGGAGCAATGTGCTGTAATTAACTAAATTATAACAAATCCGAAGGAGGTAGTAGTGTTATCTTGAAACACTATAAACCAGTCATGTTGAGAAACAAATAGGCCGAACCAAAAATGATTATCTGCAACTAATTAAGATGATATGGAGACATGCATTTACAAACTAAATGCTAATGGACTTTCTTTTCCTTAATGAAAGTCTTGATGCAGTTCATTAAGACTGTGATTTTGTTGTTAAATATTTGCTTGTATTTTTTAATACTTAGTGTTTAAAAAAGGGAATATAAAACTTTAAATCTGGCACACCGTAAAACTTTGTTTATTTCATCCTAAATTTAATTTCACATACTGTGTATGTCAGTGGTAGGACAGAAGAATTGTTAATGAGTTGGCTAGTATGTTGAATTCACTCACTTATTTAAAGTGATACATTAAGTTTCAAGTTCTCTTTGCCAGCTTTGCTCAGAACAGTAGCTAATTAAAACTTGGCAGTAGAGCTATGATTGAAATGTTGGCATGATATCCCTCCAAAAGCAATTCAGAAGTATACCACATAATAAAATGTGATGTTGTATGTGTTGGCAATTAAGTCTTAACTTTCTGTCAGTTTTGATTATTGTATTGAATACTAATGATAACTAATGTAACTCTTAGTGATGTTTTAGTTATCATTCTTTTCTTCTACAGAAATCATTCTGTATTTTCCTATAAAATACAGATTTTCCAACTTGTTAGTTTGTCATTCTACAATGTTTCAATGCATTAATTGTGGCAAAGAAATAGACTTCATGTCCCATGTATGTTTGTGCAAGAAGATGAAATATCTCCCAAATGATATAAGCCATTTCATATTTTATTTTATTTTATTTTATTTTATTTTATTTTATTTTATTTTATTTTATTTTATTTTATTTTATTTTATTTTATTTTATTTTTATTTATTTTTTTTTTAATCTTTTGGCGGGGTAGGGAGAATTTGATTCTGTCATCTTTAGCTGAATAAAGTTTGAAAAATAAAGGCCTCCTTTCTTTATGTGCATAGGCTGCTTTAAATATCTAAACATTTAAATATCTAAACATCTAAATTTTTCCAGGACTAGGGAAGTCCTCAAATACTGGCGCACAGTATTACCTGAACTTGACTGAAATTATTATTAAGCAGAGGTTTTCTCTCAACAGACAGCAGATATAGCCCTAGAAGGTCAGTGTTAATCCGCAGTGTTATCTTTTGTGGTGCATAGATACCAGGGTGGCTGTGTTTACAGAGTTTGAGCAGATTCTTGGTATTTATGCAAAAAAAAATAAACATTTGTGAGTTTTTATTTTTTTTATCATAAAAGAGAGCCCCACTAGCACATATTGACTGTAGCTCAAAAATGACAAGACTATCTGAAAAGAGTGTGTCTCTCAATTTTATTAAAAATAAAATAATCATAAACTAGAAATTAATAATTTAGAATATTTAATTTCATCTTTCTTACTGTTTTAAAATATAAAATTGAAACTTATTCCAAAAAATATTTAAAAATTGTAGGAAAGGAGAATGTACTCCCTCTCATTTTATTGCCATGAACATCATATTTCTATAGAATAAAATCTTTGTCTGCTTTCAGAGTTGACTTAATTTACTGTGGAGGTGACCAAAATCAATCAATGATGCTTTGCATCTTTTGTTGCTCACTTTTCTGTTTGTTTGTCTCTGCTTGATCGTTTCATACTTTCTATCCTAAGAAACACTTTCGGCCTTCCTCTGAATGTCCAATATTTTATAGGGAGTTTCTAAGAAAGAAGTGTACATTTTACAATCATAAATGATTCAAATATAGCTTTATTAAGTACCAGCATTGGTTGGTATGGAATATTGATCTGTACGTTTTACTTTTTGACTGTTGCCCGACGGGTTTCCTTCACACTAGTCTGCTTCTGAAGAAATAATAGTTCTGGTTCTCCTGTAGATGTCATTCTCCCAAGCTTTTCAGTGATGGTAGTTTCAGTGTAAACCTATTCTCTATCCTCAAATTTTACTTGTCCATAGCCCTGAGTTTGGTTCACTAGTGAACTAACAAAGATGATAGATATCCTAGCCCATTTTGGGGAGAAAAAAAAAAAAAAAAAAAAGCAGATTATCATGTGTATCCCCAGTGATAACTGCAATTGAAGACTTTCCAGGACTGTATACATGTATGTGCATCTTTATTGACATAGCGATAGAATTCATCTTGATCAAACATGATAAGCCACTGTTCTGACATCAAGAAGCTAAGACTTGAAGTCTAAGATTTGGAATCATTTATGAGTATTTGGAAGTGGAGCAAGGAGGTTCCTGTATAGGTTTTGAAAGACAAAGTACTTGGTAGGGGAACTCAAAACTGCCAATACACTGAGCAATTGAAAGTTTTTATTTCCACATCTATAGCTAAGCATAAGGAAACATAGAGAAAAAAATCCACATCAAATCCTTTTTTAGAGGTGCAGGAAAACCCTTCCCTCTAGTCAGGCTCAGATATTGCAATCCTTCTTTCAGAAAAGTGAACAGGATTTATCGCTTTATTTTTGAAAAAATAAATACACAAATTCTGCATTTCTTTCCCCGATTAAAAAATAATCTAATGACAGACTTGCCCTAATTTGCTTTTTCTGTATAAAATTGTGATCTCTGCTATTTGTGATCTGTCTTACTTTACAAAAAATAACCACCATATCAAATGGAGAACTGAACCTTCAGAGCAAGAGTTACTACACAGTTAAATGTCCTAGCCACCAAGTTACAGAATCTCTCTCGAGCTTGGCTCTGTTGATTTCATTCTAACGTAATGTGACGGGTTCAACTTGATGAATGAGCATTGTTTTTTAATTAAAATAGATGCAAATTGAATGGATTTGTACAGCAGCTAGTCTTGAAAGCAGCAAGTCTCAACCCTACAAAAGTTGTGGCAGTTTGGGGTGTGCTCAGAAACATTTCTGTAGACTCTGGGAAGCTTTGAAGGGAAGCATATAGCACAGTCTAAAGAGCACAAGCACAGTTTTGTGGGGAATGTGCTCAAGTTCCGCTGAAGTATGTGCTTTTAAAAGTTATTTACCTACTGAAGGCCATTTATTCAGAACCTCACATAATTTTTAAAGCTAAAGAAGAAAAATATTTATTGAGAAGAGTAACTATAAAGAAACTGGAGAACAAGCTAGCCACAAAAGCTGGTAAACTTTATCATTGCTGAAGTCTGATGTGACTGAATTAAGCATCAGTATTAGGGCTACAGTTATGCTCTACAGAATGTGATGAATCAGACTAAGAAAAAAACTGCTGGTATTTTCTTGTTCTACAGCTGTCTAACCCTGTGGCTTTTGCTTAAATTTTCCTGTCTGTGACATCAATCCATTTGTCATTGCTACTTCTACTTATTTTTCTTGTCATTATTTGTGAATATCCTTACAGAACCAGTCTTCAGTATTGCATTGCTTTTAACCCTTTCCTTGTGCCTTTCCTCATGACATTCAATTCTTCAGATGGTATGTAATTTTCTTTAATATTATGGTAATATTATTTTTTTCTGTCATATGAAGTAGTAAGTGTTGCCATCCTCAATGATATTTATGTACTTGCTAAGCTTCCATGACACGCATATATGACATTGCATTTCAAAAGCTTCAATTATTTCCCCATCTTTTGCCATCTGGATTCATTTTACTGACCTAACTTGATATAGCGTGTTATAATCCCTCAGTCTCAAGTGCTTTTTTGTCACATGAACATAAAGCAGACTTTTGCCATTATTTTCTAAATGATATTCCTGCCCTCAGAAATTGAAAATTAAGTAGAAGGATGAACTGTGTCCTCCTCTATTTATAAATAAATTGGAAAATGCCGATTTTTAAGTGATTATGATTTTAGTTTCTTTTACCTAGTATCTAGTTCAAAACTGAGTATGAATAATACCTCTTAAAACTAACTTGCTTTTCTAACAAGTGAAATAAGTATATCTTGATTTTTTATTTTTATTTATTTTTTTTTTTTACAACTCATTAATAGGCTATTATGAAACATTTTTATTCATAGAATTATTTTTTATCTGTGCGAATAGGGGAAATGGTAGAGTGTATGTGATATTACACAATGTTTCCATTTAGAGAGAAAATTGTGAAAGATAGCAATGACATGCTTTACCTGCATCTACATTTGTAGTTGTATATTACTATCTTGTATTCATTTTGGCTTTATTTTGCTGCATTGCTGTAACTGTAATTACCTGTTAAAGTGAGATTGCTTTGAACCACATGCCCAGACCCAAATTGCTCCAGTCATTAAATGGATTGAGAGTCTGAGTCTGGGTACAAAGCAGACAGGTTTTTTTTTTGTTTGTTTTGTTTTGTTTTGTTTTGTTTTGTTTTATGAATACCCATAAATGTAAGGCAAGACTTCTGAACTTTAATCATGGTTCTCTTCCATGTGATGTTGCTAACAGCAGTCGTTTCTGAAACTTTACTGGTTCTGATCCAGAGAATCAGTATCACACAGTGGGAGTGCAAGAAAGAGAGAGATGGCATTTATTTTCAGATCAACAATCTAATAGTGCCATTGAAACATTTAAGAAGCTTGGATATTCTTTGCAGAACTTGATCACGATTGGAAAAAAACAGATTGACAACAGTTTTTTTTTAGCAATCACTTATTTTCTGATGGCTAATCACGTTAATAGCTTCCAGTTACTATTCATGAAAAAGAATTAAGGAGGGGAAGAAATTTAATGAAATTTGATGTGCCAGGATGAATACTTTCTTTCTTTCTTTCTTTCTTTCTTTCTTTCTTTCTTTCTTTCTTTCTTTCTTTCTTTCTTTCTTTCTTTCTTTCGGTTCCCTTTGAAAACTTTTTTCCCCTCTTCTCACTGTCATTTCAGCCAAGAAGTACTCTAAGCTTCATGAGCGTTTGGTCTGTGGTTAAAACTGAAAGGATGCTTTCTTTTGTCTTTAGTGGAGATTACACAGAAAATTCTTACCTTAGACATGAGTACACTTTTTGACATAATCATTATGGGATGAACCAAAATGCAGAGCAAGCCTTAGGGTTTGGGGTTAAGTTTGGCTTGTTTTCAAAAATTGTAAAGAATTTGCTGGGATTTTTACCAACTCCTTCCAATAGAAGTGCTCTGATATCTTCTATTATTTTTTTTTGTTTGTTTTTGAATATTTTGAATATTTGAAATATTCAAATTGATAGTTTTTATACTTGTGATGAATTCCTCTGCTGCAGGTTGAAATGAGGAAATACAAGAAGTGGATGGTCAGAGACTGAACAGAATCCTATTTGAATCAGGAATAATATTTATTCTTCTTTATTCTTTATTCTTCAGCTATGCCATATGATGAAAGATTGAATCTTGATATTTTCCTCATACTGATATTTCTTACAGACGGATTGATCATGTAACTCTATGTATCCCAGCAGCCTTCACTACAATACTAAGTAGAGCACTGTTGCCCTAAAGACGAGAGATCTAGTACTGACAAAAGGCAGAGGTGAAGAGGAAAGAGACAGATACAAAATGCATATCTGAAGGAAGATATGGGCTTTCTGGTTTCATAGTAAGGATGAGGAACACAGCTACTATTTCTGGGAGAGATTCCATCAAACTATGAATATTCTTCCTTAGTAGTATTAATTCTCACTTTCCAGACTTCTGATGTGGGAAAGGTATTTAAGAAAGCCAAACAGTGCTTCATTCTACTTTCTTGGTCCTCTTTCTCATTAATCTTGGCTTATTCTTTGTCAGTGGTTCTAGGAAATACCATTTTAAGTTCTCATGTTAATTATTATTAAAACAAAAACCAGACAAATGAATGAACAAAAAACATTACTAGCCAATGCATTGCTATTAAATCATTTGAACAAGTGACTGGGACTTTGAAACACAGGAGTGACAACAAGCCTCTTCCTTTCTTTTACTGTGTCTATGTTTTGGCAATTGTTATAACTTTGCAAAACCAGTACCTAAAGTTGCATACAATGTAGAGAAAAAAAACCACAGTCTGATAATGATGATTCAAAGTACTTGAAATATCATAAGAAAAATTGTTATCTTTATAATTTTAACTCTAACAAAAACGCAGAAATCTAGCTCAGACACTCAGGCTGTAGGTCACGAAAAAGCCATAGAAGTGGCACAAAGTATCCACTAGTGAAAGTAGGGTATTTCTTATGCATGCCCAGAGAGACATAAGATGTTTTAATTCCATTTCTTAGTTTACCAGTAAACAATGTGCTTGTGTAGCTATACCTTTTGATTCAGTTGGTCCCAAATCATAGCCAAAGACTACAAACCTCTGGAACCATTTATTTTATTTATTTATTTATTTATTTATTTATTTATTATTATTTTTAGAGGGTCTCTATAACTTCCATAACTTTGAGTGCTGAACAGTAACAAACTGAATGTTGTACTGGCAACCCTCCAGTTGCCCAAGGGCTACAATCGATTTCCATATGCATTTGCATTATTTTACATTGCTTGTATGTCTCTTTGAATTCTCTGTTGGATGCAAATGAAAATTTTACAACTAATGCATTAAGAGCTTTCACTGTGTAACAGTGGATGACAAAAGAGAAGAAAGTACTTTAACATACCTGGCAGTGTGTTTATAATCTTTGAAGGTTATCCTGTATAATTTTACCCTCTACTGCACAGCAGGTAAATTCAAAAACAAAAAAGCATAACCATGAGTGCTAGAAAAAGCTAGATGTGGTGGTGGTTATGATGATGCTTCAAATCTTCCATAATTTTTATCATTGTATTTTTTTTTCTTTCATTTACCTTGTTTTGTCTCTCTCTAGAGTAGAGCTGTCTTCCTCACTTCTTTTAATGAGTTTCTTCCTCCTTATTCTTTTTTGATTTTCTTAATACTTTAATAATACCCCTTTCGTGCTTCTGTTCTGGATTTCACTCAAAGACATACTCTTAGAACTGTTTCCTAGCAATAACAGGCGATTTTTAAGGCATTTTTAATTAATTGAAAAGAAAGCTGATTGCAGGAAGTCATACATGTAAGTTTCAGCTGGGTTCCTGTTTTGAGGAAAGTCCTTGAATGTCTTGGATAATGTATTCAAAATGAGAGGAATCTGGATTATTATGATGTGTTGTGACTTAATGTGATACTGAATAGCTGTGAACAGTCTCCAATAAAAGAAATACTGCTTATTTTAGAGAGGTGTTTCCAAAACAGTACTAGCTTCAGCTTTGCTGCAATTATAACCAGTATGCTTCAGTACTGACTTCAACAAAAATAAAGTTAGGCAAGCATTGAATTTATATTAAACTTATAATGCACATCTGCCCATCATTTTTTATTAATGGAAGTGCAAGAGAGTATAAGATAAAGAGGAAAATGGATCAATTTTTAAAGGAGAAAGAAGTGTAAATCATATAACAACAGTGAATAAGTGGAGCCAGAGAAGTGACACTGTATGAAATGAATTGCTTAAAGCAACTCAGATGAAAGAATGCTTCATAGTAAAGATATTCATGTTGTTTTGCTACTTAATTTTCAATGAGACATTTTGAATTCAAATGCTTTATAGTTATAATCATTTGTTCAATGCCAAAAATGTTATAAACCTAATTTTAAAATTTCATTAAAAGTACACAACCTCCCCTCCCCCCCCACACATACCCCCAATATATCTAAATTCAAGTTTTTCAGAACTTTTCAAATAGGAAAGAGTGTTGATATCTCACTTATCATTCTTAAAGGTATAGCAATTTAAAAGTATCATAAGTCTTTATTTCTGTATGGCTGTAGCAGAAATATTTCCAATGTCTGGTATATTAGACCAGGTTGAGCCTTCTTCACACATTAGGCCTGCTGATCATATAAACAAGAACGCTAAACCATCTATGGACTCAGAAGTCTGAAAGTCCTACAAGTTTCATAAGCCTTTTCACAGCCTTGATGAACTGAATGTCTCCAGAAAGCAAGAAAACATATATATAACCCAATAATTTGATCATAAATTAGTATTTTATCCAGAGTTTGAAAATGGAGATTATGTATGTGACAGGAATTGTATGTACACAGAGAAATATATATGTATTTTTAAATAACTGTTTGAGAAGGTTTGTTTTTTACTAAATTGCTGTTAAGCCAAACATCAGCTTTACCACAGCTGAAAACAGATATTGCTGATTTGGGATAAAAGTTAAATACTGCTGCAAAGAAATTGCAAGTAGTTTTTATATAAGTTCCATTTTTCTTCTCTCACCTCATATATCTCATTATGGGGGACAGAGATGTAAGTACACTTTTTGTGTATGGTTATTAACTTGACAGTGGCCCTTTAAGTCGTGAGGATGTGCAGAGTAGTTAGGAATGTGAGATACTGTAGGGTACCAAATGTGTGATGTGATGTTGCTAAGCGACTCCCTTATTGTTTTAAACAAACCACCCAGAGCTGGCAACAGCTGTCAAAGCTCTTGGCTCTTGACAGTAACACAGACCTCAAAAGGACCTAGAACAAAGATCTACCAAAATGAGCTGTAATATGAAACGCAACCCCACAGTGCTAGTAAATGTGAGAACTTATCTGTTAAGTTAGCAGATAGTTATCTGTTAGAAGTCTCTAGCAAAATACTTCTGTGACAACTGTTCCATTTGTTTAATTAAATAAAAAAATCTGCAAATATATGTATTTCAATTTCATTTTTGGCAAGAATGCCTTTCATAACTGTCAATGGTAGCATATCTGTTTGTGTATTAGATGAGCATCATATATCTACAATCAAGAGAGGAAAGATGTTATCTAGAGGGTATCTGTGTCCATGTGTGTGTGTTTGCAGATTAATTTTTGATCTGCTGTTGTTCATGCGTATTTTGACATCCTCAGAAACAGAGGTGAGCTCCTCCTTGTGAGTATAACAGTCCATAAAAAAGGTGTAGGTGTAGCACATTACGACCTATCAAAATGGCAAAAGTTCTAAACAGGAACCAGTCCCCAAAGCTTCAAAGGAAAACACAGATCTGTACTGAAATAACCCAAGACCTGTCAAAATTTTTCACACTAGAGTGAGATAAGTGAGTCTGTAAACAGTCTAGTAGTCTGGAAATACATATGGAATGTGAAAAATTCCAAGTACCTCCATGCCAGTTTTATCCCCGTCTCCTGAGTGCTTGAATGCAACCCAACATAAATCCAGCGGCCAGGCAGTGCTGTGCTGCTGCTAATATTCATGTCTCAGTGCAGCAAAGTATTTCAGATGCAGCATCACATTAGCTCATCTGCCTAGCTCTTGCATTATTCATACCCCACCAAAACACAGGTGATGTCAGTGTCTAAATCTCAGCTAATATTCTCTCGGCTCCTGTTTGAATGTTCTGACCATCAAATGTCTGGCAGGTGCCTTGCTGTATCTCTTGGGGTAATTGCTTGGTTTTTATCTGTACTGGTCACCAAAAGGCAGACTTGTCAGTGTAGCTAGTTAAAACTGTCACTGGAATCTTCTGAGATCTTGAGTCACTCTCCCTGGTGAAAGGAATGTTTAAGTACAGAGAACAGATAATTTTCTACTTGCTGCTTATAAATGACAAGACAGCAGAGACAAGGCTTAACTGTACTAGGTACCAGGATATATATTTTTCTACTTTATTAGGTCTTTTTCTGTCTCATAGTTTAGTTTTATAATTGCACCTTGTATGGAGAATCTTTTCCTCTATAAATTTAATCAAAACTGGCCCCTGAACGTGAAAACAACTTTATTGACCAGGGATATAAGTAGCATGACATCCTGACCTGAAGTGGTCATATGCTGATGCCTGAAGAGGAATACAATCAGTATAAGAAGATATGATACTTTCTCAAGGTATTCTTCTGCTCTCTGACTATACCTTCGTTCACAAGATTTCTTAAGCTTGATATATTTTTTGTATTTATGAGTCTAGTATCAATATCGTTTTCTGTTTAATAACCTTTAATATTTCTCCTTGCCTGTTCTCCCCTATAAACTGCAAAACCTTCTGCATCCACTATGTCTTCTGACTAGGAGATGCACAGTGTAGTATAGCTCTGTACATTGAAGCCCATCCTTTGGTTTGTTTCAACCTGTTTGCATTGTGCTTTCTCTGTACTTGTGCAGACAGAAGCAGTGGATAATCCAGTTACCTCTGTATCATTTCCATGCAGTTTGTGATTTTGCAAGCTTCTAACTGCTCTTTTTCTTTGAGCTGAACAGTCTTATCCTACTCAGTGGTTCTTATGGAAAACATTACTTTGCTTGACTTTTTACAGTTCTTTTATATCTATTTTGAGATTAGGGGATAAGAGTTTTGTATAATTTTAAAGAGGTTAGAAGCAGCATATATTTTTTTACAATTGTTTATGATGGATTATTTTATTGTTTTCTTTCTTAGTAACTCCTAGCATTTGAGTTTGACTACTGCCTCACACAGATCTGCTGTTAACCTTAACAAATCATTATTTTCCATCCACAAGCCATTTCATTAAAGGAGCAATGATTGGTTCTTCACACTACGGGTTTATCACCTTTTCAGCTTATCTAGGTGTTGATTTTTTTTTTTTTTTTTTTTTTTTTTTTTTAAATCACAGAATCACTAGGTTGGAAGAGACCTCAAGATCATCGAGTCCAACCTCTGACCTAACACTAACAGTCCCCACTAAACCATATCCCTAAAAAAAAAAAAAAAAATCCCTAAAAAAAACCTTTTTGTTTTCATTACTAGAGAATTAAAAAGTAAAATAAGATTCAGTATTGATTGAGAGAAGAGGAGGTGGTACAAATGTTTTTAACCATCAGTTGTTACATGTGAAGTAGGACTTCGCCTTTGTGCGCTCAAATGGAAGGCACCAATTTAACCTGCAGTCTCTGTGGGAACATTGCAGATTATTTGAACATCTGCATTGAGAACTCACTTGAAAAATAAACATGCACAATATAATAGGAGCATATGTGCTGTGTGCCAGAGACCACCGGTAATATCGCTGGCACAAGAAAAGGTAGCAAAAAGCTCATATAGGTTACATAGAGGCATTCTGTTGAATAACATATCATTTTGCATTTGTGTAGTGGTGCTGTATTTTTGTTGTGTGCTAAGTTGTATACTATATTTTTGTTATATACTAAGTTGCAGGTGGGCTAACAAACATTCCAACCCGATAGTGGAAATTTAAGTGCCCTGAAAATTAAGCAAAAAATATCGATTTATAATAATGTTGTCTCCCTTGTTTTTGTGGGACAACTTTGTCTATATTTAGTTTCTACAGAAAGATAAGTAAGAAAATAATAATGATAATAATTAAACAAACAAACAAACAAACAAAAACTATGGTGAGGATACTGCAATTGTTTTATAACAAAAGGCTGTCTATTACCAGATGCTCTCCCCATGCAAAATATTATTTAGGCTTCCCGAGTGCTTCTGTTTGTTTTCTCACTTTGCTTTGAGTCTTTAGCATGGACAGAAGTATAGTGAGTAGTGACATATTACCACGGTCTGTCTATTTTACTGTTGCATTCATAGCTGATGGGCAAGAAAGTGCATTTACAATTTTAATCCTATATGTATAGTACGGTACTACCTCTGCTAATCCTGTGGACGTGAAGGTCACCAGATGATTCTGGATTTCCTCTTTTTCAAATTCCCTTCACATTTAGCAACTCTGTCTTCTAATATATATATATATATATATATACATATATATATAAATGTTTTGTCTTTCAAAAGACAAATAAAGATATAAGTCTCACAGAGTACTCAACACATGATCCCCACCGCTCCCAATCAAATTACAGAAGTTCACATAAAAGTGAATGAGGAGGGGGAAGTACAGATCCGTTTAGTTCGGTTTTAGCATACAGAAAAGAATGCAGAAATTCTTGGCAGATAAAAAATGATGGCAAAGGTCCCTGATTTGCTCACTCATCTTTGTAGTCAGGGCTGCAGTACATAGGAAAAAGCACTTTGCCTTGTCTCGTCTCCTAGGTGCGCTCTCCAGGTTCTGATGGGAGGATGCTGACATCCTGTCAGTTTGACCTGTGTTATCTAGAGGATTTCAAAACCTATTTGGAGGATTTCTTGTTTTGCTTAACTTGTCTTAAATTTGTTATAGGGTGGAAGGAGAAATAGCTGTTAAGTTGCTTTCCAGGCCTGTGTTGTGAGAGGGTCCAGATATTTCCTATGCTAAATGAGACTGCCTCTGGATGTGGTAGATTGGACTTTATTTATGATATTTCCTGTAATCAGATTTTTCTAATTGACAGCAGATATAGTGTGTCCTGTAAATATTAACTCTAACTCAAAACTAGTTTAGGATGTCTTCAGGAAAGATATATATATATATATATATATACATATATACATATATACACACACACATGTATATATTTAATGACATTAGTACAAATGGACAGGGAGTGTAAAATTATGTGGTTCTAGATATTTCATATGCATGAAGTTATATACATATATTGAAAATTCAGTGTCATATATAAATATGACAGTGTCATATATACATATATAATATATACTTATATTGAAAATTCCGCTCATAGAAGTTAGAAAGGATTTTTTTTTTGATTGTGTGTTTCAGACAGTTATATAGAGCATAAGACCTAGGCTGCTGACTTGCTGACTTTGAAGGACTGCTTGCATAAATGGTAAATTTGGCAAGGATCACAGCCTAATACTCTGTCTAAGTGAAAAACTTTTAAGACCATCCTGTTTACAATTAGTAACAAAAAAGTGGTTTACTAAAAAAAAAAATAATGCAGTTTTCTATACCCTGACATGAGTAAGAATCAACTTTTAACACAGCCATGTCAAGATAAGATGTTCAAGAAGACACTTCAGCCCTGTTATCCAGATTCTTTAACACTTTTATTCTTCTTTTGCTATGCATGTGAAAAAAACTTGCAACACTACAGCTGCCTATCATTTTATCACATAAAACATTACACATTTAATTGTAAATTTTTATGAAAAGAAGAAAGGAAAAGTCTGAATTCATGTATCTTTTAAACAGGTGATCAAATAATTACTTCTTTTTATTATTTTTTTTAGTAAATTATTTTTGAAAATGTCTAGACTCCATTTCAATATATTAAATCTTCTCTGTGGGGTTACCTACTGTATGCATGCAAATCCTGCTTAATGTACCAGTAATCATATAAATAAATTATCCTGTTTCATGGAGTCATATGAGCTATTAGTATAAATGTCTAAACTTAAGATTTATCTGATGTCTTCGGAAAAAACATCTGTAGCACATGCATGATACTGTGCTTTGTAGAATCAAGTTAATTAGGAAAAAATGAGTAACGTGTAATTAACTTCTAGCAAATTGTTATTCTGTACACTTGGATACTTGCCTTTTTATCATAATACTGGAAAGAAAATGTGGATGTTCACCCTTACGTACCTTGTTTGTACATTGCAATGAAAACTTTAAAATGTTAATCCTAGTCATAGTCACATTATAGGAAATAAGGAACAAAAAAAACATACTCATGTTTCAACATCATTTTTAAAGCCTGATGGTTACAACAGCTTAAGGTAGTTTTCCCATAAACATTACTAATACGCAGCCCCAGAAGGGTTTAATTTAACATCATATGCTAGAACCATATTTGGCTCAGTTATGTTCCATTCCTCAAAATGCCATCCTGGAGGGAACTGCTTTTTCAAAGTAGCCAGTTACATCAACAAGGAAACTTCAAAGGAATTAAGTTGTAGTTACAGCAAAACTGTAGAAGTAAAGTTATTTTTAAATACTGCTATTTACAAGCATACAACAAAAGTGTGAGGAAACCTACTCATGTCTGCAGTGCTAGAGTTGAGCAGGGTATAGGTTTTGCTTTCCACATCTTCTCAGCTCATTTTATTTCTCATTTTCCTTCTATTTATTGGAATCTGGGCTATTGGAGCTCTCAGTGCTCTGAGAGCTTGCTGTGAACACAGAACAGCATGACAGACTAATTGCACCACCTCGTATACTCATCAGTGGTGAAGAGGGTAGCTGAATGCCACTTGACCACTTCAGCACTTCAGAAAGAAGTGGAATTTTCCATGGATGAGAAATGGGATCAAGTACAACCATATTAGATCTTTTTTTCTCTATCGTTTTTTCTGAAGGATCATTTGGGTCCTTGGGGTCCAATTGACTTTATCTGTGCCATGTTTAGGAGGTGTGATTGCTCATCAATTTTAGTTAAACCAGAACAGCATGGGATGTCACCTATTCTTCAAAAGCTCATTCTTCTCCCTGGATGCCTGTGCAGACATCTGTCTAAAAAGCTGACCCTCTGTTTCAAAGCTGAACTCTTTAGATTAAAGTTGGCTTGGATGTGTTAATTACATACCCATCTGCAAATATGTAGTTCAGTGAGGAAGAGCAGGGAAGGAGAAAGCAGGACCCTCCATTAGGCAAGGGGTAGAAATGGCCTTAGGTTGTGCTACAGGAGATTTAATTTGGATATCAGGAAGAATTTCTTACCTGTCTTATATTTGGAGGTCTCCAAAAGCAGTATGAAGGCACTGTCTCCTGGTTTCATTTATATGTCTAGCTAATGTATGTATTGACTCGCATCAAATATGTCATCATTTGCACACATGCAAGTTAAAGCAAACCAAAGCCCTTTATTTCTAGTGTTAATTGACGTCACTGGGTGACAGTGAAAAAGGGTGGGTGAAATAATACCTCTTGATTACTTGAGAATGACAGAGTATGCAGTGATGCAGGATGAGTTGGTTATGTTGCACTGCCCAAAAGGTTGTAGATAAGCATTGAAATCATTCTGGGCAGTTATCAGGCTGTTGTGATGGTACTTCACTGAAGAAAAATGAAATAAATTACACTTCTCTAAAACTTAACCTCTTTAAAATATGAGACTTACAAGACAGACTATTAATAACCCTGGATAGATATTTTTGAAATGAATCTTTATGCACAGCTAGAAGGATATTGGTTACCCTTTCTGCCATATGTTTATACATTCTTGATCCACATCCATCTGGCTCAGAAATCTGTCAGAGTGAGTTGAAAAGGGATTCAAACTATCTTAGAAGCTAAAAGCAAATTTGTATTCTGGCTTATGTAGATTACAGGAAAAATGCCTGTTTAAAAATTGAGTATAGTATTTGATATTAAGTAGATTATGCATTTTCAGAAATTTTCATTAAACAACTTTATTGCATCCTTAAGGGATACATATATATATATATATATCCCTTATATTATATCCCTTATATTATATATATTATAATTATATATAATTATATATATATATAATTAAATAAATCTATTAGAAGGATTTAT
The DNA here is from genome assembly GCF_965140915.1 of Aythya marila. Lineage (NCBI taxonomy): Eukaryota > Metazoa > Chordata > Aves > Anseriformes > Anatidae > Aythya > Aythya marila. The sequence continues at coordinate 30,725,495 of NC_139045.1, read as the reverse complement.
CAGTTGGGATTTATACGAAGAGGTAGTGATAAAGTGTCAGCATTTGCAATTTGCAGCCAACTGTGCATCAACCATATAGCATATAGCTACATTCAGGTGCTATATGGTAATCACTACAGCTGCCTGAAAAGTTCAAAAATGTGCTTATTCTAGGTAGCGTTAAAGATTATTGTAAATATTCCTCTCTAGCATTTTCAACAGCATTTTTATTTTTCAAATGGTGTTAAAATGAAATTCTTAAAAACCAAAATACTCTAGAGGTTATAGAGCTTGCAAATCTTGTTTCAACACTAGTGAATCCAAAGTAAATGACATGCAGTGGTTTTAATGTATATAATTTTTATTAATTATATTAAGAAATCTTTTCCTACAACAGTACATTTTTTTTATTTCTTCTTCAGTTACACTTAATTTCTACATCGGTAGAAACTTAATAGTAAGTTGAAGTGATTAACTAGCTCTATTATTTAAATCATTGTTTGAAAAGTGAATAACAGGATTTCTGAAAGTGTCCCTCACCATCTCCCAGGCCAGTGTAGCCTTGTTTTTACTTTTAGTTAATATACACAAATACTATTTCATAGTGAGTTTTAAATATTATTATTTTTCTTAGCAGAGGAGTATCAGGATGTCAAGTTACACATGGTCATGATTTTTTCATTTGCCCATTAAATTGAAAATAGAATCAGCTAATTTATATATGCTCTCAAATTTTAATGTATTCCAGTATAAAGTTAAATCTTTTAGTCTGTTGGAGTTATAAAATATACTTTCTTGTGGTCACTTCAAGCATGTCAGAAATTCATAGGAAAGAGGTAATACATTAATTTTGCATTTCATTTTTATATTCGCTAGTCTTCACAAAGAGTAGTTATAGCACTAAGTATATTAAGCTTATATGGGTGAAATGTGCTTATAGGATCCAAATCACACCTGGAATTCACTGCAAAAATATTACAAATAATTACTAGTTGAAATGAATGTGAGACAGGCATTATTAAAAATAATAAAATTTTAACAAAATTTTAGTCCTCCACAAAGTCTGAGAGCTAGAACGTAATATTGTCTGTTTAGTGGCATAATGGTTCCAGCCTAAAAAAAAAAATAAATAAAAATAAATAATAAAAAAAAATCAGAGGTCTGTTCTGCTAGCACACAACATATTAACTTACAGGACAACCAGGCCATAGGATAGTAGCAATTGTTGGTCTTTTTTTTTTTTTTTCCCAGGGACTGCCTGCATCTGGTGTCTGTCATGGTCAGACTTCAAATTCCAGTCAGTAAGACAGTGAGGCTACATTCCCTTTTGAGTTAACAAACAACTAAAAATTAAGTTTGTGATGTCTCTGTTCTTCTGAGAAACCAAAAATACCCTCAGAATTCCTCTGTGAAATTTAAAACCAGTGTTAGGAGCAACTGGCCAACTTCAGATCAGCAATGACAAAACCTCACTAGTAAGTTGCAAGTGTCAACATTTGCATTATTCTATCTGAAATGCTTTCATTTCTATTTGTTGTGAACGCAGTCTATTGTGGAAAGACATGTGAAGGGTATATAATTATAAGGATCTCTGCCATTGATATGCAAATCAGAATTCAATCTCCTCAATTAAATATGGATAATTAAAATGCTATTAGCATCCTGTAATTATGATTCCTAGCAATTCCATCATCAATTCCTTCCTCTACATAGTAGTACCCTTCTGGTGAGAACTTTGTATCTAGAGTCTTCACTAAGCAGCAGAATTTTGCTTTATTTATTTGTTTGTTTTTTAAAAAATAAAAAAAAAAGAGAAAAAAGTTAATAATTATCTTTCAGACATACCTTCTATATCTCAATTTCAGCAACTCTATCACATGTAAGAAAACATGGGTTTTGATCTGAACCTAATATATTTAGTAAGTTTTAATTCATGCTGCATATGATTTAATAGATTCCCATTTTAATATATCACCTTCACTTTACATGTGCATTTTCAGTAGTACAAGAAGATTCTTATACTGATCAGAGGCTGTTTTTTACTGTTATATTGTACAATTTAAAAATACTAACTATATTGTGTCTAGTTCTATCCATATAAATATTATACAGCAGTCAATGTAAATGTTTGGAATAACCTAGAAATAATATAGATTTTTTCTTCCACTTAGTTAGCAAAATGATATTTAAGGTTTGATTAATTTTGCAGGGCTGTTTGGTGTATAGACAATCTTAATTCGGGAATCTGAAAACTTCTCAGCTGAGGTTACTTTCTTATCTGATTTCAAGAGTTCATGTGCTCTTGTGAAGTGTGATGTGTTACTGATCAAGGTCTTCTGACCTGGGAAATATAGCATTGCCTGTATATAAAGCTGCATGGCTCATCTGCCTAATGTTCCATTTAAAATGGCGAGCAAAAATTCCAGCTTCAAAATCCTATTTTCTGTATTTAAACAAGAGACTGCAGTGAAGAGGGCACAGCCTTATTGACTGTATTCATCTTTAGGGAATCAAACAGCAGCTGCCTTGTTTTCTTCTGCTTACACTGTGCATTCCCAAGGATTTACTTGGGTAGCGTTATTAATGTTATATCAATTTTCTATTACTAATAAAGTGTCACACCTGATATGCCAAAAGTGAGACCCTGAAGAAGTCTTTCTCCCCACTATTTTATCATCCAGGGTAACCCCACATTCAGTTGTGATGGCTCAAGTCTGGAAGCGAATAAGTCCCTCGCTGTCCTGCACAGCATAGCCCACATCATGACATCCTCATGCCACCTTCACCTTTGATCAGGTTGCACCTGCTCCAAGTTGTAACATTTTCCAGGATATGTTAGATGGTAGTCCACTAATAATATGTCAGACACTATATAAATTCTCAAATTTCCAGTACAAAGATAATGTATTGATATAGGACTCAGAAATTGCTCTTGAAGTCAGTGAGAGAAAACAAACCTCTATGGCTGGTATCAGCAGAGATCTTTCTCAGAGGACATGTCAGTTCATATCCATAATTAACAATTGTACCACGTGAAAATTATGTAACATAATTGTACCACATAAAAATTATTAGTGATCCCACTAGGGGATACTACAGAAATACACCTAGAACTGCCAATGGTAGGGTGGGTTAAAGCTTACTGGGATTCTTTCACTGGAGATGGCCATAGTAGAGACTGTAGCAGAGACTGCCCTCCAGAGGCAGGGGACAGAGCACTTGGCACAAGACGCATGGCTATCCTCACCATATCCTTACCAGCACGCTGAGGCTTGTGCTTCTCATGCTGCTCACCCAATGTTCAGCCTCTGTTTTTCATCCTACCCAGCTCTGCAAGTAGCAATCCTTCCTGTCACGGCTTGCTCTTGTACTGAGTGACCCTCAGGATACAGAAGAAAAGTGGTAAGGGTTGTCCCTACTGGAGGTCTGAAAAGAAGATTATGTTGTGGGTAGACAGGTGGACAAACCATAAATCTTTAGGGACTTTGCTAAAGAGACTTTGCATATGCTTATGGGCTAACTTATTTCACTGCTCATCATTTGGGAAAGAGATCTCTAACACTGTACTTTAGTTGGATGTGGGATAATCCAGCTTGTAACAGCTCTCAGGAGAGATCTAGCACAGCAGAACAGTTTTTCCATGCCACAACTGTACTTTGGGTGTTCCTACCTTCACCTTTTTTGACAGCCATGTATGTGGATGTATATCTATATATACCCTTCAAGTTTTCACAAGTCAAAGTAAGAACTTGCTGTGAGAAAAGGGAGTCAGGGGTCATTTTATAATAAGAAAGTTAGAAGGTTACTTGACCTTTTCTGAAAAGGTTGTAAGAGAAAGGAATCTTTCTCTTACAGCATCTTCACTTACAAAGATGCTGTAATTTATAAATAGATTCAATGAGCTTGTACTTCTTTCTTTCAGTCTTTGTTTCTTTCTTTCACTCTTTTTCTTTCAATTTCTCTCTGAGGTTTTGAGGATTTTTTTTTGTGTGTGTGTGTGTATGTGATTTTGGTTACTCTTATTCTTACTTTCCTCTCTAGATGATGCATTTGAAGCAATTGCAAATGTTGAAATATGCTAAAAAGATGACTTGTTGAATTCTGGGAATAGTAATAAACATTTCACTAAACTGTAGCTGGACATGTGATTGTGCAAAGCTTTAGTATCGGAAAGTACCTTTCAATACTTTTCAATAGTACCAAATTGTATAATTGTATATGGGTGTCACAGTTTCCTAAGTATCTCAGAAAGCATTAATCAGCACAGCCTGAATAGGATTTTTTATTTTTTGTTTTGGCAGCAATGCTTTATCTGCTTTAATTTACTCTGCACATGTTTCTATGACAACAGAAAATAAAGTCTTAACCAAAATTCAGTGAAAGCAAGATGAAACAACCTGCTTTGATTCATGCTGCTCTGATAAATGTGAGTTTGGCAATCAGCTGTGAATCACAGATATTTCCTGGAACAGATAGAACTTCTATTTGCATATATTTATTCTCTCATCTTAAGGAAACAAAAGTAGGTGGTTTATGTAAATTATTTTTTCTCTTACTCCACGAAAGTCTAGTTTGAAAGACCTGACATATACAGATATATTTTTTTTCCTCTTAATGCAAATGTTTTTTGTCTTGACTTTTAATTCTTTCCTGCCATTTCTATTTTCTTAAAGATTATCTCAAAGATAATTTCAAAAATGTCTTAGTTGAAAAGATGAGACAAAAATTATTTAGTTTTGTGCCATGATGTTATATTTCCTTGAAGGGATATATATTGCGTTTGCCTATGATTGCTCACCTTTCTCCCAAATTGTAGATAGACACTATCTGGAAACAATGGTGACACTTCTGACTGGGAGCATCAGGTCTCACAACTCATCAGTAGGCCCTGATTGCCTAACCGTGCCTTCAGACAAGCTAATAATGCACATGGATCATTGCAGTATTTCATGTTTGATTCTCCATGATTGCTATCTCTTTATTAAGTTTATAAGTACAGCCTTATAAAATAGATGTCTTAATAGATTTGCTTTTGAGAAATATTTTCTTGTTTAAAAATGTGGATTGCTACTTTCTCAAATACATTACATTAAAATGTACTGAACACATGTTTTGGGAGGTAATTTTCATTCTTCACAAATATAACTACAAGTGGCTTGCTATGAAAATGAAATATTGTGTATTTGTCATTCTCGTTATGCTTGTTAGTTCTGACTTCTTGCCTAAATCATGTGGTACTCCTGCTCTTTAGTTACCTGATAATGGCAAAAACTAGCTTTAAGTAGGTAGCATGACTAGATCTTTAAGAAAAGAAATGAAGACGATCATGGAATTTCTTGTGCTGTTTCTCATTTTTTGACAACACAAGTATTAAAATTAGGCTATTACATAATTTGTGAGCACAGGGATTTGCATGATGGCTATGTTTTTGTAGAGCACATTTGTTTTTGTAGGTCACATTATTTTCTAGCTTATTGAGTCATGGGTGAAGACACAGTGTCTTCCTCCATTGATTTACTTTTATGTGCAAGTACCTCTTTAGCTGCATGTGCCTTACTCATGTATAGAAATATATCTGGGACAGAGAATTTGCTTCCAAATGTAAGAAGCAGTGCCTCCTGTAGAGATAGTAGTGAATAGTGCAGGAGGAGACAAAGTTCCCAAGTTGTTCTTCAATATTTAGAAATTTGTATCCTAGAAGTAAATCTTGACTTGCATTTTGTTTTCAGAAATTAAACACAGGAGGGCCAAGGCCACAGTGAATTCATTGTAAGTTCAGTAAATAATTATTCTATGCGGTAGTTCACTTAGCTCCACAGATGAATTTGGCTGAGTTAAAATGGGCTTGGAATATATTTCTCAAGAGCATATTTCTGCCATGCTTTCTTGTGCCAAATGTAACTTTTCAGGATAGTTCAATTTAATCCCTGTGACAAGTCAGAAAATGTAGTTTAAGGACAGCAAAAAGTAATTGCAGACCTATATTTGCCCTATGTTTGAAGGGCAAAGGGCAGCTCTTGCTTAAAGCTGAAAGATGCTGAGCATACTGGCCTAATGCAGCAAGGTTGGCATTCGCTTTGAGCATGTAGGCAGTCTGACTCCGGTGGGATTTCTCCAGTGTTCCCTCAATGGATCACAGTGCTATGCTCAGCTCCACTGTAAGACCGAGGCAATTTGGCCATGACTGGTTATTAGTTCTGGGTGATGAGAACAGGCCTTTGGCTGTGTGCTGGATGTACTAAGGGGATGTTGGTGGGTGCAGACTGAGTTGCAGTCCCTGTACGCTGTGCACTGTGTGTCGCAGTTCTCACTCACCAAAGTAAAAATAAATTGAAAGGTACTGAAGACTATAAATCCCTCTTCACAGTCCATACAACTCAATGTTTCTTAGGACAATCTGACTATCCAATGTCTCTTAAAATGCGTTATGCATTATCTGCAGAATTTAGTAGGGCTTTACTTAGAAGGCCAGAAGGCCTTTTTTTTTTTTTTTTTTTTTTTTTTTTTTTTTTAATAATTTGGGAATTTTGAAGACACATGGATTGGAACCAAAGTATTGTCACCCTTTGCTGCCTTTAGGTCATCCTGGGATTTTATTTATAGTCACCCTTGAAGTGTTCAATTGTTCATTTAAATTCAGAGCATAAAACCCCACAATTTAGTCTGATTATTTTGGAAAATAAGTCTCTATGACTGTTTATAAAATGGGATTTCAATTGCGTATTCTTTTGCACTGCAATAGCACTTTAGATTTTTTAAAAGTAAAACAGATACAAGAGAAACCAGTATACTTAAAACTTAAAATGCATTTTGCTTTCTGTGGCAGCATCTATAGAAAGATTAAGGACTAAAAAAGGATCGGCAAGACGTATCTGACAGTCATATTTTCTTGCTATTTCTGCTAGTCCTAGATTGTAAGTTTTCATTAACAGTTTCCCTATTAGTAAAACCAGAATTTGAAAGGGGAAGAAAAAAAAAAAAAAAGCACTGGTACTCTCCTTCATAATTGCCACAGGACCTGAATCACAGACCAGACAATTCCTACTCCTGCTTCACAGCTCAAACCCAAAGAGAAACTGCCTACACTTCTGTAGTTGAAACTAGACAGGGAGTAATTTATGGCACATCCGCAGAACACCTATTAGTTCTTGTTACTTCTACTGCAGTGAGTGTTCTTAAAACAGCCCATGGCATTGAGCCCCAGCATTTGTGTGCTTGGAGTTTAGCTTGAGCAGCATGCTGTGTTTCAGAGCATCTTATTTTGATTAGGTGTTTTGCTGTGTTTAAAGGAAAAGACAACAGCCAAGGCAGCATCTTATCTTGTTGTTTAAACTGTGGTTAAGAGTCAGGCGATGTGTAATCACACTCTACTTATGGTGATTGCTTTGGCTTTAATGTGTGATTTATTGAAGATACAAATTGCACCTTCTACATGATTATGGTACAGTTGTGGGGTTTTTATTACAAATAACCAGGCTGGTTATATACTTCTCTTGTCCTGTCATTGCTGTGATTCTTGGGCTGTATTTCATTAAGAACAAATAAATTGTACTCTTAAGGAAAAGCCAAAACTTAACATGTTTTATATATGAAAATAACAGACTGAGATAAGCAACTGTCTTGACCCTCTTCTGCAGGTGTTAGGAAGCAGAATTTCAGCCAAAATCTAGTCCACAGGGAGGAATAGAAATAGAAAGGAAGCTGAAAGCAATCTAACAGACAAATTGTCTTTCACAAGGTTTTCCATAAAGTATGAAAAGTTTCCCCTAAACCAGAACTAGTTTGTCTACTTATATCTGATCCAAAAGAAAATTAATGGGATTTTTTATTTATTTTTTTTATTTATTTTTAGTGGTTTGGATTATCACCCTCTAATGACTTATTTGTGTAAAACAAATTTAGATTCAGAAAATCATGACTTGAAATATAAGAAGGGAATGGTAGGGAATGAAACATGCATGACCTAGAAAGACAAAGGATTGGAAAAAGAGTGATTCTGAATGGAGTGAATTCTGTGACGGTTTAAGACTTAGTTGCAATTTTTCTTTAATGCCATTAAAAGGCTAAATGATTCTGGCCTCTTTTTATTTTATTTATCCCCTGCCATAAGGCAAAGTTGGCAAAACATGTGCAAAACACTATTTAGAATTTCCTGTGCTGCAGCAACATATGGACCTTTATTTGGAAAAAGAGGTAGAGACCAGCACTGATATTCTCTGCAATTGTTAAAGTTATGATAGCTAAAAATACAAGCAGTTGCTATAGCAACTGGAATTCGAAGGCTCAGATATTGCTGCTTCTTTTATCCCACTTTCAAAGATTTATCCCCCCAAAAAACATTTATTGTCCATAAATAATAATCCTTAGCTGTCATATTAGCAGTTTTACATAATTTTTATTTCCTGTCTGCTTATTTATGAATTACTTTAGCAAGAAAGCACAAGAGAATATATTTTAGTAAACTGTAAGTATATACTTCATATATGTTGATGATGTACATTAAGGTTAAGGGCTAAATAATTCCAACTATCCAAAAAATGTAAGCACCATAACAGGCATATGCAATGGCTTAATGCTGTTATAATATATTTTAAAATGTTTAAATATTAAAGTCATGATATTGAATAAGTGTAAATGCATGTTATAATGATGAAATTCTAATATTTTTAATCCAAAATCTATTTTCTGATTTCTATATCTGGACATTTTTATTATTATTATTATTTTGCTATCTCTGTTCTGGGGTTGCTGTTGGTTTTGTTTGCTTGTTTCTTTGTTTTGATTTCTCTCTTATGGCTTGGTAATTATTATTTTTTTTTTTTAATTTTTTTTTTTCCAAGCCATACTGTGGTATAGTAAACTAAACAAAATCTCACTGAAGGGCAAAACCATCTTTATCAATTAATAGCTTTGATTTCTGTAGTACACCTGCACATCTGTTATGTCAATTTGTAGAAAAACAATGCTCACTAAAATATTTCAAAAGTTCCTATTAATCACCTCTGCCCCCTGTTTCACACTAATAGTATCTGCATGCAGTTTCAATCAACTTTAACAGATGATTGGTGGTAGTAGAACTTTATAGCTTGTGGCAGGCTCTAGAGACATAAAGTCTTGGAAGGGGCACTGACTAAATGAGTAGTTCTAACAAAATAAAACACTCTCTTGTGTGGAAGATACTGTCCAGTCTTTTGATGCAAGATTCACATTCTAGGATGTGAATCCTAACAAGCATATTGTGAGTCCAGGTAATGGAACTAGAGGTGTCAGAATAGTTTTCAGTTTTTTTTCCACAGATTTGGATAAGCTAATGAATTGATTTATTTTTGTGGCTAATTTATTGACAACCACCCAGTTTATTTCATCCTAGGAGGAATTAACCATATAACTAACAATGTGAAAAATGTAAATCGCTTTCAACCTTGAACAGAATTCCTGGTATATTTTTTTAAAAATACATAATCTTTCAATTTGTTTCTATGTACAAAAGAAAATAATGAATATGGTGTTTAAGCTTTAAGGGGATTAAGCTCATCTCATACATGTATAAGAAAAATTCAAGCCCTTTGTCTATATAAAATTCAGAAATATTCTGCATGCCTTCTGCTTACATTCAGGTTACCTGGTACAAGAGAGTGACATTCTCCCAAGAGCTTAGGACTGACTGAATGCTGCTCTTAATGAAGTCAGAGATATTCTTACCACTGAAAGAATAGAGTAGGTATTATTGAATACTAAGCACTTGAGAAACCATCACAGAAACCTGTTTCTGATTTTTGAGTACACATTAAAATGAAGGTGTGATTGGTAGTACGAGTAAGCTTATCAAGACTGCTAATGTGGATTCTGCTATGCGTCATTCATTCTGCTGTCTTGGTTGAAGCAGCAGTGAGCACTACAGAGAAGCTGGCAGGCAGTACTGGTACACATTGCCTTACTACAATCACTCCTGCATTGCAGCCAGCACTGCCTTCCCTCTTACTGTTTCCTAGGCCAAATACTATCAGTTAAATTCCTGTGTTAAAACTAGTAAGTTCTTCTCTGTAGTACAGGCACATCATGATTTTTCTGGGTAGACATAAATTACTGCTAAAAGTAGTTTAAGATTACTTTGGGTATAATAAAGAGGAGAAAGCAGCAAGAATAAAGATTTTCAAGATCTTCATTCACTGCTGGCTATTTATATAAGTTGAAAGTGGGTGTGACACATTGGAATGGTGCATACAATCATACAATGTACTCTGGTTTTAGGACAGGCACAAAAAAAAAAAAAATGATTTTTTTTATTTTTTTCTCTTATCCTTGAAGTAAAATGCTTATTAGAGCTAAAGGTGTGTGGGGAATTTATTCTATCAGTGAGTAAGAGTGTATTCAGTTTATATTGTTTTAACATAGTCATCTACATGGGTAATTACCTGCAAACTTTAATCTTTATTCTTGTCCTTTGTATTTTGTGACTGATCAATACTGTTGTGCTTGCTTACCAATAAAGTCATTAGCATATTATTCACCTTTCTTTATGAAAAGCTTAACTGCAGTGGAACAAATCCCACATCCAGGCTCAGAATTTAAACCACCTTTCCTCAAGCAAAATCACTTATAGCTTTAAAAAGAGTTTCTGAATTACTATTTTGTTAACAATCATGAACTAATGGAAACAGTTTTTATCCCTTAAAATGAAGTGAATATGGTGAATATGTAATTTACTAACTGTCGATCTATTTTGATGCAATAATTTTTTTGAATGCTTTCTAACAGAATTGTGTATCATCTGGTAAGTATTTTGGATTAGCTGATTATGTGGTTTAGAATTGTGTTCAGACATTGAGTCTGAATCCCTCCACTGTTGTGGAAGGAGATTTGGAGTTTAGCCTAGCCAAAGCCAGGGGAGACTTGCATTTCAGCTTCACCAAAGCCAGAGGAGACTTAATCTTCAGCTTCCCTCTCAACTATTTCTACAAGATTTTGCCCCAAGATAACAGTGTTCTAATGGAGATTTCAGGCACTAAGTCTGAAAAGTTCCTCTTGTGAAACAAATATGTACATAGAAGCTTAAAAAATACTTCAGGAAGAAAAAACATTAAGTCATTGGTGAAATATCTGTAATCTCTTTTCTCCAGATAATTTCTATCAATAAATGCAATTCCTTAACATTCAATACAATGTATTATTTCCCCTTCTCAAAATGGTCTTTCTCATTGTCATGGTTTCGACTGAGACAAAGTTAATTTTCTTCATAGAAGCTTGCACAATGCTGGGTTTTGGCTTTGATGAAAATAGTTGTGACAGCACGCGGATGCTTAAGCTGTTGCAGAGCAACACTTGCACAGAGGCGAGGCCTTCCCAACTCCTTGTGCTGCCCTGCAAGCGAGAAGCTGAGAGTACCCCAGGAACTGGAGGGGACACAGCCAGGACAGCTGGCCCAGGCTGCCCAAAGGGATGTCCCACACCGCCCAGCCTCATGGTCAGAGATGACAGACAGGGCCAAGGATGAGGAAGGGGGACATTGAGAGTGATGCTGTTTGTCTCCCCGAGAAGGCACCCCACGTGAGGAGCCCTGCTGGCCTGGCGCGGCTGGCACCTGCCTGTTGGTGGGAAGCAGCCAGTGGGGCCTGGTCAGGCTTTGCTTCGCATGGCTTCTGCCTTTGCCACTGAGCTGTCCTTGCCCCAGCCCCTGAGCTCTCGTGCTTTTACCTCTCCCTTTCTCGCCCCATCCCACCTAGGGAGGGTGGGCAAGTGGCTGGGTGTTGCCTGCTGGGGCTACACCACAATACTCAGGTATATTGATTTATTTTGGATTTAATATACGTTATTGCACATATGAACTTAATTTTGTTTGAGGGTTTAGTTTCCATGTTCCTGCTAGTACAAACCAAATAAAATGTTAAATGTTATCTGATGGAAGGAAGAAGTGCCTTGTCTATTCTGAGTACCAGCCTGGTTGTCAAGGTAACAGAAGAGGAACCTATAAGCATGCAGAGCCTAATTTTCCTTTCTATTCCTGTGTTTTTAAGTTTAGTATTTGTTTAATACAACTTAAGAGCAGCACTCCACTTCAAATTTTCTATTAAGATAAGTCAAATCCCGTACTTTCAGAATTGCAGATTAGATTTTCTCCATACTGCAAGGCAATAGTGAAACCCAGAATCACAAACAGAAATTTATGTATTTGTTTAAGGAAATAGTTAATGCCCTAAATATATATATTTTTTTCATTATTCTAGGAATGTTTTAAGATCAGTCAAAATTCAGCAGATAGTGAGATTGTAAGGACAGGATCTAGAGCCACAAAATGAATGATGGCCATAGCTAACCCTCAGGACCTGGAGTACTTCCTGCCTTTCCAGGATGATTATGCGGCTCCACAAGGGGAGATGAAATCTGGGAACAGGGCAGAGGGGGATGTTAATTAGATCTACAGTATGGACAGGATGAGGACATGATGTCTTTCATCTCAATTCTTTTGACTACTTGAGCAGACTAGAAACCTAAATCTTTCTTTTGTTAGCAGATTGCCCAAACATAAGCAGCAACATAGTAGTGCAGTTTATTACATTTTTGCTCTCTACCAAACACTGTTGAAAACTCACACACCTTTGGATCAATGTCTGTTGAAGACCAAGCGCATCTACTCCAAGGATGAGCTTCCTTACAGCTGGATGCAGCACTGAGCAACAGCTAGTCTTTAAAATGAGATTTTACTATAGGAAAAATCTGTAATTATGCATTAAAATATGTAATTATGCAATTAAAATATTTTACTATATTTTAAGTTGAGATTCACCTGGAAATTCCACCAATTTTATATTTCATTTACCTATAGCTTGCACTACATTTTTTATGTCACTTTGAGTATTACTTATATGGACATACAACGTTTTTCGAGAATTTTATGAAGGAAAATCCAAACACTGTAATGCAAACTTACACTTTTCTTCTCCTACTTACTTTCAAAGTACTAGACCTGTTGATTGCCGTCACTTTTGTAATTAGTGATGTTGGATAAGGCTAATGACAAAGAGTGAATTAGTGCAGTCCCTAGCCAGTGCTGGAAAGGTTTAAGAGTCATTACCTATCTAATAGAACTTAAAATCCTTAGTTCAAAAATCCCTAAATTGAGATACAGATACATTTTCTGCAATATAGCTATTAAATCCCAAAACTATGACTGAGAGGAAAGTAAAATTTTATCTCTTGGGTCCTATGATGCCTCAATATATTACTAAAACAATTTCAAATCACCACATTCTTAATAAATTTATTATCTGCCCCATAATTCAAAGGGACATTAAAGGGATCTTTTTTTATGTCAGGAAAACTGATTTTTTAGTTTTGATTTTGCAATTGTTAATATGCTATTTTTTTTCTTATGGTAGTGAGTTGTGAGTTGGTTTTCTTATTTATTTATTTGTTGGGGGGGGGAGGAGAGTTAGCACAAAGAAGAAAGCTTGAAGTTTTATACGTATTTTCTAATTTTTGTCAAAATATATAGATGTTCTGTGCTAATGTTATTTATCACTTTTATTTGCTTGCTGTATATTTCTCTGAAGACATATTTTTCTCAGTACTAATTTAGTCAGGCTATCTCATTACTTGGCCTAGATGCATTCTTTCATAAACCAGCTTGCTTCAGACATGGGGCTGAGAGAATGACATCAGGTACTGAACAAATTATTAGAATCTTTTTGCAGAGCTCTCTTTATGCCAGGCATATTTTTAGTATGCCTGTTTGGAGTTTAATAGATAGATAGCCTTTAAAACTACTTGACTCAAGCTGGTCCAATTTACCATGTTATTTCATTCTATGCCAGTATGGTGCATGCATGTTACAAGGGGTACGTAATAAGAAGTTTGGGTGCATTCATCCATATTATGTCCTAGTATTTCATACATTTCAATTGTTAAAACCTGAAGCTTTAACAGAGAAGGAAATTTCAACTTTGGATTTGGAAAAAAACAAAACAAAAACACACAACTGTTTCCTCATGTGTTTTCTTGCTCATTTCTGCAGGACTTGCCTATTAGATTTGCTAAGTTATTAGCAAAAAAGCTATTTCTTTTGATAATAACTGTTGGTAAAATGCTTTAAGATAAGTTAAACTACAGCTGTATGTTCTGTTTTTGTTTGTTTTTGGTTTTGTTGCTGTTTATATTAAGATATATAAAACTTATAAAAACTATGTGGAATTATTAAGTTGAAGTGACTACTTCAAGAAAAGAAGTACGAGTCTTTAGAATCTATGTTTATCTGTATTATAAAAAAAAAAAAAAAAAGTGACAGAAATGTAGGTTGTCTAATTGTTTTTATAGCTTTCCATATCTGTGATATAATTTGCTTTGTCTGTAATCATTTGATTGGATAAGTAGGATGTAATATTACTGGTAGCTATGTAAATATAGACATCAAACTGCTTGTATTTGCACTTGTTATTATCAAAATAACTGGAACTATGCCTGCAAATTACAGATCAGATTGACAGTCCTTAATATATTGATAGCTAAGCCACTGTATTTGACATTTCTAATTGTACCTTATGACACCTCAATTTTAATGTAAAGAAGATGGTCTTGTATATATCTACTTAAATTGTAATTTTAGCAATGCCATTCAATCACTTAAAGCCTGTAGGACTACTTTCAGCATCAATAGGCACATATACACAGTATTTTAGATTTTATTGCACAAAATCAGGCATCAGGGGAATTTCATTTGATGAGATAATAACCTCTCTCCAAACTGATCAGTGATACAAAATATACTACATCAGTACCCTACACCTTGAAAACTATAGAAGTTGAAATGAAATAGGACCAAAATTATCAAAATTCTTTCTAGAAGGAAAAATTGAGTGACACAGATTTTTTTGGCCTAAAGAGAAAAGACTCTCAGAGAACATTATTTTTTCAAATAGATAAAAGGCACAAAATTTAAATGAATTGTTCATCATATAAAATAGATGAACAATTGAGTAAGATTGGACAAGAATTAACGGGTTCAGATTGCAGCAGGGAAGTCTACTACATATTACTGGAAACTTTCTAAGGATGAGGATAATAAAGAACTGAAATATAAGGAATTTCCATTTTAGAAGTCTTTAAGAAATAACTGCATGTAGATCAGCCAAGTTGATTTTTGTCTTCAGGCAGGACAAAATAACTACTTTCATTCTTATCTTCTGTGACTCCTGTATCATTTTCATTGATCAGGCAATGTACATACATACATACATCAAACATTAACCTTTCCTTCTTCCATCCTAAACTTCATTAGCTGTTCATTATCTAACTGCTTTAGTCACCATTTTGCTTTGCTATCTACCAATTTTCCATGTTTTCACCTGCTTTAACCAGTTTCTCTTGTTTGCCTTCTGTGTATATAATAAACAGTCCTTCCATACCATGCTTTTTGAAGCTGTGGGAAAGTAAAGACACATCCAATAGAAACAGCAAGAAAAAAATAAGAAAGGTGAAATAACTCAAATATACTACCACAAAATCTCCATTCTTGATATTACTCAGTGTGTGTTCAGAGATATGTCAAGGAAAGTAAAGTTTACAATGGAAAAATGAAATGGAAGCTTGAGTCTTAATTCAGAAGAGAATGATTCTGATTTTATGGTGCTTTTATGAGAAGGGTTGCAAGCAAGATTCTGGGTTTGAGAACAGGAAAGTCTTTGTTACCAACACCCTTCAAAAGTGATTTAAAAGCTATTTTAGACCTTGATTGTTTTGCTTACTTGTGCTAAATTAATATTACAGCTTATTTTGCTAAGTCAGTTCTGAGGACTAAATTTATGGCTGTAATGTATGGATCTTGACTTTGTCTCAAGTAATGCTGTCTGCAGAGTACTGAAAAAATGTTGTTCAAACTATTGCATTATTGGGCTGTTAAGCAAAAAAGAGCATGCAAAATTTGCACATCATTTTCTCTGCTGTCCTTGTAATGTCAGAAGTACTTGTTCATCTCCAGTCTGCAAGAATAGCTAGAATATATAGATGTTTCTGTAAGGAATGTTACTTTGTCAAAGATGTACTGTTATGTCTTTTGACTACTGCTAAAAATGAAATGAAACAAGAAACCTCTAAGACTGAGACAAATACTAGTATTGCTACGTTCATTTAAAGTGAGATGATGGCACAAGAGTAGTGTGGGAAATACAGCAACATTAGTGAAAGAAAATCAAATGTGAGCTAAAATAGGATGAAACTTTTTTTTTTTTTCTTCTAAAACCAGTAAGATGGTGATTCTGATGGATTCTAAGTGTTTTCATTGTGGAGTAAATTTACTGGTTTTTTTTTTTTGTTTGTTTGTTTGTTTTTGCTAGTCAGTGCTTGTATAGGCAGAATATTTAGAAGCAAAAAACAAGAAGCTTGAAAGCTTACTCTTGCAAACATACAGGTAAAACTTTTGGTGTAAAGAGCTGTGGATATGGAGAAGCTTCAAGATCCCTTTCAACCCACACCATTCTGTGATTGTGGGATCCTGTGGGAATCATTCACAGAGCAGCATGCAAAACTCCCAATAGTAGAAGGTAGATAATTGTAACAATCTGTCCAAATTAATAAATTAACTATAAATTAACTATAAATTAACTAAAAAGAAGTATGATGAAGAAAGACTAGTATCACAATTCATTGAACAGTGTAACTTAATTGAGCTTCTGATGTGATATATGAATTAAGGGCTCAAATTTCCTGGGTCAAGGAAGTGATTGTGCTTTCAAGGTGAAATTTCATAAGGTGGTTGAGCCAATCTAAGAGTAGGGTGGTGGAATGACTACCAAATTTAGCAACAATTGCTTGTTGTCTTGTTACCTCTCTCCTTTCTAAAACTTTAGCTATAATGCCATACATCTTCCTGAGAGAAACTGTGTAAGTAAAATAAATAAATAAATAAATAAATTCAATGGAAGTAGAAAAGGAAGGAAAATTAAAAAGATTTTTCCTAAGTGGACACCACAGCACTTAAAAACTTCATATACACGTTACTTAATTATTTAGGGTGATATTAAAACTGAAGCATATGTGTTGTAAATATATCTATACACATAAGCATAACAAGTACTTTTATTATGAGGAAAAAATGATGACTAGTATCTTAAAGGATTGCTTTATGACATTTATAAGAAGCATAACACACTGAGGTTCTTTAATATTTTAATGTCCTTATTGAGATAAATAAGCATTGACTATAAGTTAGAGAAGAGAATTCAAAATTTGTTTGACTGTACATTTATGCAGAATTTCCATGTAAATTACACAGCATGTACAGTATGATTATCTATAAATGGTGCTTGAAAAAAATACCAGTGGAAGCTTTCTCCACACCGTGCTTTCTTCTTCCAGCAGAGTAACTAATTGTGGAACATTTTTAAATTTCTTATTTATCACCTTGTTGAAATGTCAGTTCAAACCAAAAGCTGTTGAATTGTTATTGGTGCCAAATGACTACTTTTTCTTTGCAGCAAGAGTTGTATTTGGGTTCTTTTTGTTTGTTTGTTTGTTTGTGTTTTTTTTTTTTTCTTCTTTCAATTGCAGTGAAATTGTTTTTTGACTATGAAATCAGTGTAATTCTTCACATTCTTCACATAAATATAGCCAGCTTATTTGAGAAAAAAACAGTCAGCCTCACTTGACTGCTGTCCAGCTGCCATGAAAGTTGTCAGCTTTAGAAAAATCCTTTTATTTCACTCAAAAGAGGTTTGGTGTACACCACTGATTTATAATGTACACCACACAATTGTCATACAGATGATGAAAACTTCAGTCTTCTAACTGTCAGCCAAGTGCTGCATCCCTACCTTAATTTGCTTTGGGTAAATTTAGCAGAACTAGTCCTGTCAGTATGACTGATGCAGAAGTTACAGAATTCTGCTTTTTTAAAGAAAGAAATATGGCCTGACAATGATAATGCAATTGTTGATAAGTGGAACAACAGAAGCATAGCTCAAAAATGTGAATTGCAGTTTTTAGCATTATAAAATACATATCCAGATGGGGATTTGAAATGTCAGTGGTGTTCCAAGAAGACTTTATTTCCTCCTCTCTTTTTTAGGAAGCTCATCTTATTTAGTTACATCTATCTTGTAGGTCAGAAGATTCTCTAAACAATGTATGATGTTTTTCAGATCTCCATGTCTCAGACATGGAATGCATTTTGAGACAAGCTGAAGTTATATTTCCATTCAATATTTGAACCAAAGTGCATTATACGTATTTTTTTCATATGATTATAAACACATAAAGCAACAGCCATACCATTAGTACTTAAATCAGTCCCTAGTTTGGCACCAGAGCCATTTTTCTTCTTGTGACTATGTCTAAAGTTTTAATTAGACTTAAAATATTCTTTAGAAATTCTTTAGACATTTGTATAAAATTTTAAATGAATTATTTTAAACCAGTATCATTTCAATTATGCATTAATTTTCCATTAATACATGCTGTTGACTTCTTTGACTTCTTTCTGTCTGTAAAGTAAAGCTGAATGGTACTAGTGGTGATACAATGTTTTCTACCTACCACACAAGCAGGAACATTTGTAGTAAATGCACAGTATTTATATATTTGTATGTCCACTAAGGAAACAAGCCTAAGACGTTACCCTTTATTTGGCTGGACACAGCTGAAGAACACAGATGGAACAGTCAGTGTTCACAAAGAGCTGCCTCCTACCAATATACAAATTATTTGGAAGACTTTCCTCTATAAAAAGCTTGTTCTATATAAACAACTTTAGTATTTGTAGATAGGATTCCAAGGATGTCATTTCATATCTGTTTCTAGATAAGCATTACTTTTTGGTTTATTTATATTTTTTTTTGGTGGATTTTGTTTTGTTGTTTTTGTTTTGCTTTGTTGGATTTGTTTTGTTTGTTTTATGGTGTGTGTTTACTTTACAGTGTAATAATATTAGGAGGAAAAATAATTTTAAAGCTCTCATTTGCCTTTGTGAAGTCTATGCCATATAAACAATTCATTTTGACCCAACATCTGCTTAGTGTTTTCACCTTTTGAAAATACATTATTAGAGTAGCTGCAGCATACAAATTCCTTTTATGGAGTAACAAGGGAAAATACCAGATGGTATTTTGCCCTAACAGTGTGGTTACTTCAAAGCTAGTGGTACTACTGCTACTGTGCAGTAACGTGGTCATGCAGCTAATGACAATACAGATCCCTGCTGTGCTTAGTTTTTCTGAGGTTCCTATAAATGGTGCAAAATCTCATTAGAATCATAATGCTTTGAGCAGACTTGAAACTTGCATATGTTTTTCTTGATAGCCTCTTTGTGGAAAGATTTTTAATAGTACATTTGCACAACATTTTTTTACTGTGTATACTTTCTAGTGTGGTTACAATATACGCTTTCCAAAGCTACTAGACAAGACTGCCAGTCAATTAATAGCAATACACATTTCTTACTATTTTTTTACTTTATTGCATTGGAATATATACACGTGGAATCTTCTAACATGCGATGTGATCGAGAAAATCCCTTATTTGTCTAAGAAAGCAAAAATATTGACAAAATGGAGGTAGTGAGAGAGGTAGTAGGGTGTGAAAGGACCTACAAGAATATTTCAAAGGTTGGAAAATCAGCCATACAAGGAGAAACCAAAGGAGCTCAATTTCTCAAGGACATATTTCAACGGTGATTTGTTCACCTAGGATTTCATGCTTACAGTCGCTGTTTCATGTCATTATGCTCTGTAAACTATATACTATTCTCTGTGGTCAGCCATTAAGGGACATGCAATTATTTTGAGTACTTCAAAAAGTGCCTTTTTGTAGTAATATATTAAATTATTTTAGCACTAGAACTATCAAATGTTGTCAGCCAATATGGTGGAAATCGTATTCCAGCACCTACTATGATTGTAATCAGATTTGAAAAATGACACCCAATAATCTCTTTTCTAGAATGCAGGTGCTTTACAGTTTATAAAAAATCTCTGACTGTGGCTGTAATAACAGAAGTGTTTTAGAGAAAGGCCCAAATATTCAAGGGGCTCCAAAAAACAGTGAAGTGTTCAATGTGCATCTCTTCAGAAGCGATATATACAACTCCTAATTTTAAATATAATTCTCCATATAGTTTTATGGACGTTGTTTCAAATGCTAATTAGAAGTAGAAGAAAAAGTGTGTACTTGTGCTTATTGGTAGCTTGAATGAAGATGCTAGCATTCGAATTGAACTACATCTCCAGGAGGCAATGTCTCTTTGACTTGCACTTATTTTTTCCTTGAAAGTAATTTGAAATAGACAAATAAACAATCACAAATTTTCGGTTAATTACTGTACTTAATTTTAACATTTCCTGGTAATTATATTTAATAGCATATAAAGGGTTTCCGTTTGTTTCATTATACGTAATTTGATAAACTTTAAAACATTGGAGAGGTTTCTGAATGGAGCACTGAGTCCTAAATGTTTGAGAATGACAAATTACACACATTACATTTGTTTTTCTGACTCATTGTAAATTATATTTTCTGGCTCATTAGCATTATATAAGCACCAGATCTCAGCATTTTAACCATAAAATAATTACATAAGAAGTTGGTTGAGCATGAACATGTTATTCTTGACATTACATTTCTTATCCAAAATCTATTTAAGTAAAAAGAAAGACAGGCTACTTTGGATTCAAGGTAAAGTAAGCCTGTATCATTCCTCATCAAATGTTAGCATTCAGGTGAGGGAGGAATTAGTCAGTGCTGCTCATTTTCAAAAGCGAAGTATAGTTCTTCTCAGTCTTGAGAACATGAATATCATGAAGTTCTTCAATGAATAAGATTCCGTTCTGCTGGATTTTAATGGTCTGAAAGTTAGCTGTCAATAAGTCCTTAGACTCCTTCTTGTAGTAGAAAAATATGCATCTTCTCCCTGAGACAGAAATGTATAATAGATGGGCTGATTTGAAGGTATGTAGTTACTGAATGATTGTTGGTAAGACTGAGTCCGATTTTTAATTTAAATTGTCATAGCTTCAAACTCAAATGGATCTTTGACTATTTCTGTAAGCTGTGTGTTAAAGTAAATAGCCTATTATGGATCTATCAGTGAAGAATTCCCCAGTACAAGTGAGACTTAGACATATCAGAAAGAGTCAAAGGGCTACTGGGCTACTGAGTAGGACTGGAACATCTCTCTTGTGAAGAAAGTCTGAGAGCTGGGATTGTTCAGCCAGGAGAGGAGGAAGCTCAGAGAGGATTTTATCAATGTCTATAAATACCTGAAGAGAGGGCACAAAGAGGACAGAGCCAGGCTCTTTTCAGTGCCCAACACCAGCAGAAGAGTCAATGGACACAAACACACACAGGAAACTCCCCCTGAACAGCACTTCTGTATAGTGCAGGTGACAGAACACCAGCACAGGCTGCCTAGAGAGGCTGTGGAGTCTCCTTCTTGGAGCTTTTCAAAAGCTACCTGGATGAGGTCCTAGGCACCCTACTCCGGGTGGCCCTGCTTGTGTCTGGAGCAGATGCCTCCAGAAGTCTTTCCAACCTTAAGCATTCTGTGAATTCTTGGGATAAAATGGATAATAATTATTAGTCATCATAGAGATTTGAATTCAGGTTCTTTCTACTCTATTTTCCCTATTGAGAAAGATGCCAACCCGGAGAGAGATTTTTGTCTTTTCTTTATTTCATCTGTAATTATTCTGCACATCAAGAAACATTTTTTGTAAGGAGAGCACCTCATTCCAGAATAGACCATAGCCTGGTATTCAAGGTCCTTTTTGTGAGATAGATACATATTTCCTTAGTCAAAAAAAATATTGAACCTTACTGTCTTTTGTATAAAAGGAACACTATCTAAATGATGCAAAGTAAAAGAGAATCATCACTTCTTGGCTGTATGTATATCAGAGCTTTATCTACTTCAGGGAAAAGTGGAATCTGAGCAGGGGCTTTTAAGATCTGAGTTATATACTTGGGAACTACACTGAAACTAAGTTCTTGGTCTCTTTGTTGACAATGTTTTTCAAGCTTAGTCACCTTCTGTGTCTTTAGGACTTTTTTTTTTTTTTTTTTTTTTTTTTTTTTTTTTTTTTCCAAAGGTATTTATTACACAGTGGAAGTTCCCAAGGGAAAGTTGTTTCAATATTTCAATTTAAATTCAGAAGGGATTCATTACTAGTAATGGTATTTCAGAGAGGTGACACTGTTTCTATGTATCTCACAACTGATGGGCAATTCTCACTTTATATTTTGTCAAAGTCTTATTTCCTTTCCTGAAAATGCATTTAGGATTTAAAAAACAATGACAAACAACAACAAGAAAATAACCTATTTCTGTACTTGATGTTCAGACATTAACAAAATCTATTTGTTTCTCAGCACAAACCTTTTGTCATATTGCATTGAGCATATATGTATTTCCATGCTATTGCTTATGAACAAATGGAGATAAATAGGGGTAAAACAAACTGGGATCTTGTGTGAGAAGACCGTGAATAACAATGATACCACAAGCTAACTGTTCATCTTAACTTCCCATCTTGTTATTACAGTCTAGAATTATCCTCTGGAAGAATTATGATAAGGGAATTTAGAACACGTAATTAATAGAACACAGTGGTTGATTATGTGTTTTTTGATGCTACTAAAAGTTCTCTATCCATTGAGGGTGAGGCTTAGAACTGGAATTCTCTTTTTCAGATATGTTTTGAGACTGTAACTCTTATAATAGAAATCTTAAGTAGAGGTTTTTTTCCCTGTTCCTAAGGTTTCCTAAATGACTTTACCATATTTTAAAACAGCACTTTTGTTATCTGGTGATATTTGTTTGAATATGTTTGTGTGATTGGGTGTATTCATGTACTAATTTAATTTCCACTTGTCTCAAGGTCTAGCAAATAGAAAAACCTGTGTTAGTTTTGAATACATATGTCATATATGTATATATATATATGTAGTCGTATGTGTATCATTTCTTTCTCTGAAACCCATCATGGAAAGCTTGAATAAGTGTAACAAATTACAAAAGACTGTAACTATTTGGATTAATTCCCATTTCTCTGGTAAATTCAAAGAATAATTGGGCAATTGGATAAAGTATTATTTACCATGGAGTCCAACATTTTTCCTCTCTGGGGTAAACAAATTATTTGGCAGATTTGAAAAACCTCTTACACTTGTAAAACCTGAATAGTGGTCTCCCATATACATAAATCAATGGACTTTCCAAACCAAGCATACATCAGCAAGTTGTGTCAAAAGTCAAGTGTGTGTTGCGTCAATGTCTGTCATTTATAGATGGATATAAGATGATGGAGAGTTAATAGCTGACTTTGTGTTATGTCACTTTTCAGTATGAAGTTACTGATTCACATTAATTGAAAGAAACATTAATTTAGCAAATCCAGCTTTATAGAGTTGCTATTTTTCCATGAATTGCAGAGCTTTTTCCAAGATCTCAGCTTTCCACTTTCTCAGTCTGCCTTGTGATCCGATACTCACCTGCAGGTCTCCCATTTGTCTTTGTCTCTTTCTGCATTAAATTCTACTGAACACTTTTTTTTAAAATGTGACCAAGGGTATACACAGACTGTTATTGTGCTCAGCTAGTGCATGGCTACTTATTAAGCTGCAGAAACTTAATGGTGTACCTGAAATTTAAGTTTCTTTATCAGTTATGTTTTAATCAATCCCTTGTTTCAAACCATCTGATTTCCTGATATAGAATAGTAATTTTAGGTAATAACAGAAAACTTATGAGGAGGAATTTTCTGTGAAATTATTATCTAAATTATAGTAACATTTCCAGTGTTTTCCAAGAATAACTTTATGGTGATACATGAGAAGAAGGAAGACACTTAGGAATATCACCTCAAGATAAACTGACATACAAAAAGAATAGTTAATCTGCTCTGGACATTGTGCACAAAGAAGCTTACATATAAATAAATAAAAGGATCACATTTGATCTCTAAAAGGATTTGACAAGCTAGGCATGCAGGAACCTAATATTTAGCAATTGAAAAAAAAAAAAATCATCATTTATAACCTTTAAATCTTGAACACATGATCAACTCAGATAATAATCCTGTGAGAAAAAGTCTTTTTATTGTTTGTTTCTGACATGCAGCTGTGAGACTGTCCCGAAAATGTGATTTAATAGACATGAAAATACTATTCTGAGAACTAATGAATAAGGTGTACACTGTAAATGGTATATTCGATGTTAAAATGAAAATTGTTTTTCCTTCTGTGGCAGAGGAAAACAGAAGATGTGAATGGAAATGTCATGCTTCCATAATTCCCATAATTGTCTAGGATAATTATGCTTTTGAATATCTATATTCCTCAGACCTTTTAAAAGTGTAGACAAGTGAAAACAGGTTTTAAAGGATCTTGTGATGTTCAGAATATTTAGTTTACATTGCATGCTGTTGTTATAATGTTATGCTGTGTTATGATTCTGTTACACAGTATGATATTAATATTTTAACTGTTACACAGTTAAAAATTTGTTTCAAACTTTGCTAAAAGAGGACTTGTTAGTTACTTATCTTGAGTTTCTCAAAATTATAAAAGTAGTCAGCCTTACCATGATCACTCTAAATATTTGTGCAAAAAGCAAGCTGTGCATTTTAATTCACTCATTATCATAACTAGTGGGGTCATAGAATCATAGAATCATTAAGGTTGGAAAAGACCTTTAAGGTCTCTTTCTGGTCCAACCATCACTTTACTACCAATGTCACCCACTAAACCAAGTCCCTAAGCACCATGTCCAACCTTTCCTTAACCCCCATGGATGCTACCACTTCCCTGGGCAACGCATTCCTATGCCTGACTACTCTTTTCAAGTCCTAATTTCCAACCTAACCCTCCCCTGGCACAACTTGAGGCCATTTCCTCTAGTTCTATCACTAGTTATCCGTGAGAAGAGGCTGACCCCCAGCTCCCCATAACTTCCTTTCAGGTAGTGGATAATACAATTCATTCAAAAGGCAAAACTGTTGTATTCTTAAATAAAGTTCCCCTTCAATGTCTATGTATATTATGTATATACATAATTGTATAAATGTCTTTCCCATTATATTATGTATAATGGGAAATTTAGGCTGGACGTCAGGAGGGGGTTCTTCACAGAGAGGGTGGTTGCACACTGGAACAGGCTCCCCAGGGAAGTGGTCACTGCACCGAGCCTGTCTGAATTTAAGAAGAGATTGGACTGTGCACTTAGGCACATGGTCTGAACTTTTGGGTAGACCTGTGCGGTGTCAAGAGTTGGACTTGATGATCCTTAAGGGTCCCTTCCAACTCAGGATATTCTATGATTCTATGATTCTATATCTATACATTCCAAGTGTGATAAAAGTAGATATTTAGATTTAAAAATGCTGCAAAATGAATATGAATCATATGCCAATAAACTGGGACTTCGGGTCTTGAGGATCTCCACTATGGTCAGCACTCAAGTTTTGTGACTGAATATTTGGTGTCTCTTTGATTGAATTTGCAGTCACTGTAAGTTACTAGATCGTGTTGGAGACTCACATCAGTTTATTCAACTGCTGATATGTATGTCTGGCATTATAGACTACTACAGATTGGATTAATATGGAATTTTCGATTTAGCATGAGTTAGAGCACTTCCCTTTATGACTTCAATATCTTCTTAGCATTCACCTTTCCAGACAAATTTTCTCTTAGGTCATATAACGATGCTGCCTGCTCTTTCTAAATCACAGAGGCCTACTGTGAGGCTTCTTGAGGTTTGTAGAAATTTTCCATTCAGTGTGGGGGTGAAACGTAATCCATGCTTTTTGATTATATGCCTCATGAAAGTAAAGTAGTGATTTGTCACATAGGGCCTGACTCCTTAGAAAGCATTACAGTCCTTTATGCTCCTACCAGATGTTCCTCACATATTTTCCGGAAACTAATGAAGTAACGTAAATATAAAAAAAGTTATCTTCTGTCCTAAAACCCGTGTTAAATCATTTGCTGGTCTCTCAGTATATGACTCTGAAAGATCCTTGTGATGACACTAAATTCTTTTCTCCCGATCTTCAGATGCTGGTCCAAAAATCCTAGTTGCTCAGCCAAATAAAACAGTAAAATATTTAGATCTGAAGTATCTTCTCTAATTGGGCACAGCTTGTACTGTCCACAAGACTATGAAATGTCCTGCAGTTACTACTTATCTTAAAGTTCTGTTGCTCAGATTTACTTCAGATGCTAGTTCATTTGTCATTGAATTTAAAGATGCAGGTTGTAATGATATCCCAAGGAATTTTCCATGCAAACTGCACTAACGTTTTTTGCTAGCATTTTACATTGTATCACAAACAAATAGTTACTGAAGTTGTGGCATTTTGCTTGATGATGAATTCCACTGCAATAACCTCTGCCTTTACACTACCTACATGTATAGTAGTGCCTGGGATTCATTCAGAATCCATTCTTCTGTTGCCTGCAAGATAAGAGAGACATGTTTGTGTGATGGAGGCTGCCAGCCCCTCCAAGAGGTAGCAAGAAGCTGGCAGAATGATTGTTCAGTTTGCATCCTGCTTGTGACTAAAGTACTTTTGCAAAAGTGTTGACAAGTGCAACATCATAAACTATGTGATGCATTTTGTAGATTTAGCCAGTTTTCAGTGAGGAAGTTGCACAGCCCTTCTTTTGTGCAATCCTAGCGTCTGTCTGACCACCATAATAATATGTATTATAATTATATATATCTGCCCGATATAATTCAGCTGTAACCTGGTCTTTGATTTTTTTTTTTTTCTGTCATTCCTTTGCTCTGGAGCACGTTGGGAAGTTTCCATGTTAGATGATTTTAAAATCATTTAATCACTATTCATTTCAAATTCCTTCATTATTCACACCTTCATAAACTTTATTCTCATTGCTATCTATGTTATGCTACTTTTTCTCTCATTATATGATGTTGCAAAAATTCCTTTCTCTTCCTAATATGGATAAGGTCACAAGTACCCAGAGGTAAGATATCTCTCTGTGTCAGTAGAAAATGTAGATGTGAAACAAAGTGTTTGTCTACATTAATATCCACAGGGGGAATAAAGTCTGAACTAGGAAACCTGTTGTGACTTGTAGCCAAAATCAAATTGTTTAAGTACATTTAAACCAACTTCAGCCTTTTAGCAATGAAAAATCTGTGACTGTGATTGTACATACTATAACCTGCTGTATGTCTTATGTGCTGTGTGTATGTATATTTCAGCTGTTATGAACACATTTCTGTTTATTCTCCAGAACGTAAGCTGCTTTTTTTCATTGGAAGTTTTCAGGTTCACAGTATGAATTTATCTTCTTGTGTCTTCAGCTGATGACTGGATAGCAAGCAATAACATTTCTTTTAATATGATCTGTGTACTCTTTACATATTTATCTGGGATTTTGTATCCTTGGTGTATTCTGAAATTGATTTCTTTCCAGAACTTCTCTTCTGGGAGGTGTGTAATATAATTATGTGGACAAGGTACATTAAAACAGAAGTAGTCTTTTTCTCACATGAGCATATATTGTGAAATCTCTAAATGACTTAGCAGGTGGTAGTTTTTGAAGTCAGAGAGATAGTGGCCTCCAGTCCATGCTGCCGTCTGCATGTGTTGTTATTTCACACACTGGTCCCTGCAGTAACAAAAAGCCAAACCCATACAGCCACTGTGGATCAAACTCTTTCTCATGCAGGGTGCCATATAAGATTTATCTGGCATCACAGCTTCACAATGAGAAACTTAATGATAGGTCACCTTATACACAGATGTGTATGATCATGGCTTCATATTATACTTTTTAATTAATTAAATTGAAAGTGTTACTCTTCCTTGATCTTTTAAAATGTCATTGATATATCAAACTGTACCAAATTTTCCTCTAAAAGGAAAGAACTTTGCTCATGGACACATTGCTCCTGTAAAAGAACAAATAACTGTCTAAGGATTGGCAGCCAATTCTTAGAAGAATTCCGAGATGAGCCAGCTTTCTCTCCCTTTCCATGCATTATTACACTTAATGGAATTAATTTTGAATAAAAAGATGTACTCAACATTGTCTAGTGGTAGGTTTGTGGCAAAGTTTAAGCTATTCATTTTATGGCACTTTCAATTGACAGAGTTAAGATACATCTATAAAGTCAAATGCAAAGTGGCTTCACATATTTGTCAAGGTTCCAGGATGCAAGCCAGGTAGCCATGTAGGACTGCACAGAGCCTGAACTAAGTAATTAATCTTTTGCATTGTGACCATGTAGGCATGCCCACAAAGAGATGGGTTTGTTTACAGGGTAATAGACTGCACAAAGAGTAATAACTAACCACAACTAGGGTCACAAGAATTTCATATGACACTGAGAATCATATGTAGCAAAGAGTTAGTCCTCTAGAATAATGAATCTCTTCAATTAAGGGGCAGTTCGACATTGCAAAACTGTTCCTGTGTGGTTTTGGACAGCTGCATACTTAACCACTATTCTAGGAATTTGGTATATCATTAATCAGATTTAGATTTTTTCTTGGAGCCTTGACTGTCTTAAAGTCATTAAAATACCTGGCAAGATATGAACACATCATCCATTACTGTCCTAATATAAATGATTTTGATAAGGTTGGAAGGAAGATGAGCCAAATAAAATGTTTTCTTCTGCAAGAGTGCAGTTTTCAGGTAACTCTGAAAAGAATGCCTAGAGCTTTCATCAGAAAAGAAATGGCCTTTGTCAGCTTTCAAAAACAGGCATGCAATTTTGTTAAATGTTAGTGACAAGACCCAAGCTAAGTCAACAGTCATTTTGTGTATGAACAAATTGTTCAGATTCCTTTATGCACAGTAGTGTTTATCTAAAATTAGGATAATATAAGCCTGGGGCAAAATGTCTACAGGGAAGTGGTCTCACAGTTAAACTTTCATCCTAGAGAGTGGCAAAAGATGATATTTGTGTTAGTTTTTGCAAGTTCAATCAATTATACTTGTTCTCCAATATTTGGAGTAGAGGCACGTCCTACAAAAGAAGCTCAGATTTGATAAAAACAAGCAATAAATAATTTGTTCTCTAATTTGCTGTGTTTATTTGAACAGATTTTTTTGACATATTCATCTGAGCTCAGATGCCTGTGAAATGTTACATCTCTGGACTTTTCACATCAGGTAAAATCAGATCACAGATCAATACACTTTTTTTTTTTTTTTTTTAATTTTATTTCAGAGTACAACTGTAAAGACCCTTAAAGATGGGAACTAGAGGTGAGTGTGACTAAAAAATGGTAATGAGGAGATAGGAGATTATCTTCAAAACATTTTCAAAAAATAAAATCATCTCCCTGCAAAATTATTTATGCATTTGCCAAGACAAATTACAAAATATATCAGCAAAAACACAGTACTGATATTTACTATCACTTATCTCCTATCTGAGGAGAATGTTCAGTGAATCATCAGTGTTTTCTGCAATAACACTGGTTTTAACAGATTAAAAAACAACAACAACAAAAAAAGCACAAAACTCCTACTTATTTTTAGGGTTATCTTTTCTTAATGGGATTTTCAGAGATCAAGTTAATACAAAGGAAAATGATTCCTTACATGTCTTTCATTCCTTTTTTTTTTTTTTTTTTTTTTAACCTCCAGTAAGTTGCAAACTGTATCATCATTTCGCTTTTTCTTCCTTTTGTATTGCCATAGCCATTGGTTCATGCCATTTCCTTTACATTCAGATCCTATTTCTGTTTCTCATTTTCTCTGTCTTGATGTAGTGATGGGTAGAAAAATTATGTTAAAAACATTCTCCCTAAAAATTTAGTAAGAGCAATACTTCATTAAAAAAAGCAAATTCCAGCATATAGGGTATAAAAATTTCCCATCAGAGACCAGTTTATTCACAGGGGTGCAAGAAGAATAAATCATAATGGAACCTAATCTAAAGTTTCTCCAGAGCCCCTATACTGTGATCAGGAAATAGGCAAACCTTTACATTTAAAGCAATAATATAGTCTTTCTCTATATACTATACTAATGAAATACCTGAAAGCTCAAGTCTGTGTTAATAGCTAGTTCAAAAAAAAAGTCACAGTAAAAAACATATGCTAAATCTCTTCCACCATTACATTGGAAATACTGGTACAAAGTAAATTATATGTAAAGGAAATAAGAATAGGGAAAAGAATTTTTGCTCCATGAGGATGCCATTTAATTTTATATGCCTCATATATGCAAACTCAGAGATGGTTAAAAAGTGAAAGAATTTGGCTTATTTTCTGGCAGTGATATAAAGCTTACAAAAACAGATGTGATGCCATTTGTCAAAAACCTGGAGATGCTGATATTTCAGATAGAAGTAAGTGCAAGTGAAATAGATTTAGCTACCTTAAAAAAAACAAAGATGTCATTTTCTTCATGAGGGATGTCAGCATTTCCTGCTAATATAAATAGGACTCAAAGGCATTCTTTCCACAATTCCTTGTGAAAATGTGTATCTTCTGCCTACTGCCAGCATCCTTGAGTGCGTTACATTAGACTGTTCTGACTGATGTCCTGCATGCTAACACCTGTACTCATTTGTTAACATATTCAAATATGATTTTGATATTTCCTTCTGGAACCTCCAATGGGCTCCAGTTGGGTGCTAATGCCTAAGTGTATCTGCCTGTCTGTCCTGACATGCAGGAAGTGAAAAATCATTTGACATTAGTAGAAATTGTTCTATCCCAAAGAAAAAATCTGGGTCTGTGGACTCAAATCTTCGCTCCTGAAATCAGCTGGAGAATTGGATGGGGTATAATGATATGATAGAGATATTTTGACCACTTGACTAATGGAGACAAGATTTCAAGTGTCTTTTATGAAACAGTGATTAATGCAGTTTCACTTTCATTGTGATAGACTTGTTTCCTTATTTTGTGTGGATTTGAAACAAACCAAAATAAACTCTCTAGTCAAGCTTTTAGTATAAATTACCATTAAAAGTTTACAAGAATAAAATAAGGCACAAGTGACAGAAGATTTCTGCCCAGGAATAAGCAATTAGGGAAATTAGTTAATAATCAGATGACTGTTTAAAATTAATAGCTGTCATCAAAGTCAGACTGGTTTAGGACAGAATATATAATTTCATTTCAATCTCACATATAGCAAATCTCTTAAGTTTTCATGCTTTTATTTTAATTTTGAGACATTAACATGAGAGTTTGTCCAGAAGTTGACTCACCACAGCCTTACCATGTTTAACAATCTACAATTCATTAGATAAGCCATTTGTGTTTATGCATGACTAATGTAAAGTGAAACACATTGGCTTAATCCGCTCTGAAAGTGACTACTACTAATCCATTTTTTAGGTTGCAGTTTAACAGGCTAATCATGTCTGTAGTCAGTTTTGGTGACTCACCAAAAACATGGTCCAACATCACCATTATTTGCTATTTTTTATCCAAGCCTTAAAAGTCATAAATGTAAGAAGTTTAGAAACAGAATGATGATACATCGGTTTTCCCTGTTCTCATCTTCTCCTTTTGATTTGAAGATTAAGTAAAATGTTTGTTTGAATTTGTTGCCAAATTTATACAACAAATACCTTTCAGTGACTTAATAACAGTCTTTTTGACAGCTCACGTCATAATGCATAGTTCTTTGTTCTGATAGTAAATTAGTGCTCTTAACTACTAGTGCATCATGATTCAATGCAATATTCACAGCAGCTTTTAAGACTAAGCAATCACTTGTCTAGATCACCAGGCCATGGATGGACTTCACTTGGTGAAGTAAGGCATTAATGCAAGTCATGTGGTATGTGAGAAAAAAGAAGAGGCTAACTTTTGATCTCTATAGCCCTTATAAATCTAATGCTGGTTCTCAGAGCAAAATTTTACATAAATTATTCTTATGGAAAGTATTAAAAACTATTGGGAGAAGAATGGGTATCACCGTGAAGCCAGCCAAAAAGGTATGTGTACTTATCTTAAGAGTTAGAATTTTCCTGAAGAATGTTTCACCTTGGTGGTATTTTTACATTCATAATAATATGTTTTAACTCTTTGTATCACTAAATATTATTGAATTATATAAAACTTATTTCTTATTGAAATGAGCTGAGCTTTTGGTTTTCAAAACCAATCTAGTTTACTATCAGTATTTTATAAATCAGGTGACTAATAAAGTTTTTCAGATCACTTAGTAAATCAGTGGCTTAGCTAGGACTTAAATGCCGAATTCTGATTTTTTCGATTATTTCAGAGTTCCCCACTTCAAGTAAAATATAGTTAATATTACCTATATTCTCAATTTATCTAAAGAAACTTTGGATCATTGGAAGAATCTGCTCAGAAAGTTGGCTTTGGAAATCTTAGTCGTATAATAAGGATTATTTTTAGTCATTACATATGAATGCATTTATTCATCATAAGGATGTATATTCAATCTGGTGATTGAATGCTGTAAAAACTAGAAATATGCTATTGTACAAAATTCAGCAGTACTTTAAAAATGTGAAAATCTGATAAATTTGGAGTTTGTACCTACTTATAGTATGACAAAATTTTGAGCTTTTTTTTCTTTCTTTTTTTTTTTTTTTTTTTTTTTCTGTACTGATTAAGGCATAGAGTAATTCACTTTTGGCTGCGGTTAGGTCCAAACTTTTCAGCACCATAAGCGTAAAATTAGGCAGCTTGTTTACCAGGCCTCATTTCAAAAGTGTTCAGCCAATGGATGTTCTGTATTTTTTACAGAGAGAGATTTTATACATACTAAGAAATTTAATGTCGGGTTCTAAGAGCTTTCTTTAGCAGAGTCAAATATTTTTTTCAACTTGGAATCTGAATTCATTGCAATGTCATTATCACAGTACAGGCCTAAATATAGGCAATTTCTTCTTAGAATCTTCTGGAAAGCAGTTTGCTCTGTGTTCAGAAACTGTGGTACAGAGCTGTACAAACTTGTGTGCACTGTTGTCCATACAGGGTGTCTCCAATAGCCTCTGTAGAAGGAGTTTAAGTCATAGGCAACACAGAGGTGCAAAAAGAGTATGCATTCCCCACCCCCTGTCCCAGAGGCTGCTTCCTTCCAGCTATAAGAACCATGCACCTCTGTAAGTAGCTCCAAGCTGGTGGGATTGATGCAGGAGCGTAGAGGTCTTGTACCTAACGGCTTAGCTGATTTACAGAAATGTGCTTGGCAGGTGGAACTGTAAGGGAATTGGATCATTGTACAGTATCAAAGTTAGAAGACAAAGCAGGGATGTATTGACCTGAGAGAGTTTTAGAAAGAAGAGAAAGACTGTAACTATTTTTATTATTATTATTAATTATTATTATCATTATTATTTATTTTAAGTAGATTGTATCATGTTTAATTCCTATTCTAAAAGTGAAGATCATCTCAAATTTCCAAGTAGTTTATAACTGGGTTGGTATGGTAGGCAAAATATGTTGCTTTTTACCTATGGTTTGTTTGAAGAGTGTCTTAGTGCTCACAAAAAGTTGGGTAAGGGACAAGAGTAAGTAATGAGCAGTGCAGAGGTATAGTTTTCAAAGTAAACAGACAGCATGGTGATAAAGGAAACAATGTCAGTGTTGCTTAAGTGAGACTAATGCTACCCCTTGAAATGCATATTTATAGCTAATATGCAAATGAAACAGACATAACTGGCTCTGATTAGGTACAGGACACTGAACAAATGGAAAATTAAAAAGAAGACATAGTCTTTATGTTACATAATGTCTATAAAAAAAAAAAAAAAAAAACTGGCAAAACTACACTACTTTTGAATGGAAACATCAAGAGGAATACTATTTCCATAGTGATTTACTGGAAAATTCCTTGAAGAAAAACAATTCCTTTGCATAGAACATTTGATGCTAATGCCATAAGAATTTTCTTAGTGATGGAGTTTCCAGTGAGGTAACTCTCTAAAATGTTTCCTTTCAGTTACATTGCAGACAACCCAAATATGGCTAAAGATTATTTGAATTTTATTAATAGCTCTGGATAATACTCAGAGGAGAGGAATGATAAATCTCAAGACTAAGTAATCATTATTGTAGTGAAGGATGTCACAAGGCAGAAAACAGTGTGAGGCAGGATGCAGAAGATAAATACTTCACAGGATAATTATTGTTCTTTAAGCAGACGGTGCATGGAGGGCTATCCTGATTTTTGTGGTAGGGTAAGCATTATACAGCACAGTAATGTTACTTTAAGAGTAATGAAGACATTTGCCATCCCCCAAATTAAGGGAAAAACGTATTGTGCTATAACTAATGAGCTGTCTGAGTTATTTTTAACTCAGTTTATTAAGGAAAGATTGGAGCAAACCGCAGCAATAAATCTTTAGGATACATGCATCCCAGATTGATTTGCATTCAAGGTCATGACAAAGTTCAGCAAAAATGCAGATCTCAGCAGAATAGTTCTCCACATACCATTGATTACTGCGCTTCTCTCCTTTTTAGGTAGCACTAAAGCATAACAATAATTTTTATATCATGCTAGATATGATGTTAGGAACAATATATGCTTATGCTTGTTTGTCTTCCAGTATTCCTCAGATGTCCACTTGCAGCTTTCTACTTGGAAAGTGGAAAACTTTCTAACTTTCTAAGTGGAAAACATGCAATACTGAACTTTACAATAAATCTCTAAAAGTCAAAGTAACCACCAAGTTATAAAGAGTATTCCTTCTGGGGATTCATTCCCACCTCTTGATTTTATACACCCAACTAAAATGCCTCATACAGAACCTTTTCTACCTGTGTCATGAATGAAAATTAAAAAAAAAAAAAAGAAAAAGAAAAAAAAAAGATTTTTTGGGGGTAGTTTAGGGCCTGTCTCTGACTCTGTTGCACATCTTCACTACATTCAAGCAGCATCAGTGATCCAATTTCTGTGACTAAAAGTATGTAAAATGTGTTCCCACTTGTGCAGAATCTTAAGTTTCTCCATTAATTTTATGTGGAGAAAAGCATCCCACATTATTTATTTAATTTAGGCTTTGAAGTTAGATATTTAGATACCCTCTGAGCAGTAGTTACCCATAGCTCAAATCTGGATAGTTTAATTAACACGTGATTTTTGATGGCTGAATTATATATCTTTTTATACTTCCATCAGAGGATAAATGGCAGTAATTTAGATATATCAAAAAGTAAAATATGAGGTATACCAAGTCATTGACGAAATCTAGAGTGAATATCAAGATTTACTGAAGCAAAATTGTCTTATTTTTAGCGCTACACTACACCATTCATTTAAAACATTTAAAATATTATGTATTTTTATATAAATATCTTCTCTGTGAAAGATGTATTTCATGGATGTATCTCAGGATGTATCCTTATCAATGTTACTACTACTAATACTTAGGGAGTAGAACCAAATCATTAAAACATCCATTGACAATTAAATCACTCATAATCTAGTCTTCAAAATAGATAACACTGACTAAAGAACACACGCCTGTGTACAAGGCTATTTCAAAAATACTGCTACAAAAAT
Organism: Aythya marila; assembly: GCF_965140915.1. Classification (NCBI taxonomy): domain Eukaryota; kingdom Metazoa; phylum Chordata; class Aves; order Anseriformes; family Anatidae; genus Aythya; species Aythya marila. Next base: position 30,690,050 of record NC_139045.1, on the reverse strand, counting down.
GTAATAAAACAGAAGAAAGCAAAGCAAAAAGCAAGATATGAAAGATTGGTAGGCATTTGTAAAACATCTTCATAAAAGATATTGAACTGTTAGGAAAAATAAATTTTAAAAAATAGTAATAATAATAAAAAATAATAAAGACTAACAAACCACCAGAATCTAATAGTGGCCAGTTAAAAGAATGGAAAGGTTTTTCATTTATTTCTTTTGTTTTTATTCAGTAAAGCCCTTACATTTTACATGTAAAGCAAATGCTAATCACAAACTATTTCATTTAATTCCTTCTAACAATTCTACCTTAAGAGAAAATTCTCATAAGTTTCTCAGTGAGTCTCCCTCACTGCAGTGCCAAAAACCTATAATGTAATGTAATGGATGAAGAAAGATGAGGATGTGGTGTGTCAAATGAATCTATTTCTTAAGCATATGTGTGCATCTGTAAATTGCTTTTTTCTTACAAAGGCTGATGATACACTTTGCATATGAAACATTTTCCTGCCAGACAGTGGCATTTTGTTGAACTTAGAATTCTCCAAGAATTTTATTTATTTATTTATTTATTTTTCAGGATATTTCCATTTAGTTCTAGGTCAGGTCAACCTTAATCTCCATATCGTCTGACTTCACTTTCTTCTTTGGTCTTCTTCACTTCTTTCATCACATGGAAACCACAGAACTCTGAGATATCTCAAAGAATGTGTCCACTTAGGTTCTACCTCTGTATTTGGATAAGTATGGATGATTACTAGCCACCTGCATGTTTTGGCTTCCTTGGAATACACATGAAGATCAAAGAGAAACACAAATAGGATCCTCAAATTGGATCCTAATGAACTAGACATGTGGGGAAAAAAAAAAAAAAAGGCACCTTTTCTCTAAACAGACTTTTAATCTCCCCTTTTCATCTGTACATTTAAAAAGGGGCAGAACAGACACTAAGAATTAGTCTGTCACCTTATACAAGCATGACCTTACTTGTTTTTTATATTACTTATTTGGGTAGAAATAGCAGTGAAGATAGCCTCATTTGTGTAAGCTAGAAAAGGTAGGGTTCCTGGGGAGCAGTGTTGCCACTCTGTCTTCATCACTGTTATCTCTGCTATCTAGATGAAAGCTACCTACATCTTTGTGTTTTGTAGTTATGTCCCCAGTTTCTCTATAGCCAAACATTAATTTCATCTGTATTTGGCATCTTATTTTAGTCTAGGGTGTCTTAGTTTTCCATCTCCCTTTCTTCCTTCCTTCTTTACTGGTGGTGTAAATGACTTTCCCATGGAAAGGAGGAAACTTGGGCTGGCTATGTGTATTTGTACTGCACTACACTCTTGCTAATAAATCTTCTGGAAACACTACCAACAACCTTATGAGCTAATAAACTAAACTGGACTTAAGGTGGCACTGTACAGAGCCAAGTTGGAAGTCTTAAAATGTGCAATTTGGATAAACTAGTCAGGGATAATTCAGAACTGACTGTATTTTGAATTATTGCAGCTGTAACAACCTAACCACTTAGTATAAGTCATAATGCTGCAACACTCACCACACTATGTGGGCCAAAACAAGCCCTTGTTGCATAGTAAGAGTGAACAATACCCTTTGGAGGTGTAAGTTTGAAGCAGTATTTGATGAAGTCATTTCATTTCCTCTTGTTTTACAACTTAACTGTTACTCATGAGCTGAAGTCAGGGTATACTTAATTTTTTTTTATCACTTATTTTATGTCAGCTTAAATATAAAGTGTATGGAGATAAATGCATTGACAAGAGACTAGGAGTTTTACTGATATATTCATTCATTCTTCATTTTTCTCTGTTTTAGCAGGCAGAAGGGAAGTGTCATAAGGATTGGATTTATTTAATAATTTAAGCACATCACAGAGCTAAGGAGGAATAAAGGTGAATAAACTGAAGCTACAAGACAAAAAAAAAAAAAATCATAGAATCATTAAGGTTGGAAAAAACCTCCAAGATCATCTGGTCCAACCATCCCTGTAACACCTATATCACCCACTAAACCACATCCCCAAGCACCATGTCCAACCTTTCCTTAAACACCCCCGGGGACACAGACTCCACCACCTTTTCCAATGCCTGACTACACATTGTGAAAAGAGATGTCTCCTAATTTCAAACCTGAGCCTTCCCGGTGCAACTTGATGCCATTCCCTCTTGTCCTATCACTAGTTACCTGTGAGAAGAGGCTGACTCCATAACTTCCCCATAACAACACTTGAATGTGTATAATTTTAAGTAGTAAAAGCCTCTAGACATCTCACTATCTGGTTTTGTTCAACTTACTAAGTGCCTGAGGCAATTCTCATTTGTCTCCTAACTAAAACCACTCGGAATTCAGATGCTACTGGTTTCATAGTTATATATATTGAATACATTAAATATTCATTATATAAAACAAAGAAATAGTCCTTGTAGCACAGACTGAACACTGGGCTCTTCACAGCTGAGGTTGCCACATCCAGTATATACTCAAGTTCAATCTTGCTATAGCATTGCATTATAGAAAATCTTGAACTCTGCTTTATCAAGAGGTGTGATGAACACTCCCCAGAGGCTCACTGCTAGGCTATCCATGTAAAAAAGGTGTGGATTATCTGATGCTGAAAAAAAGAGCCTGAACTCATGTTTCCTACTCATTGTGCAGGTGTTGAAACATGAAAGACTGAAAGAAATACCATCCTCTTTCAATAGCTGTAGCTGCTAAAAAAACTAATGTCTAAATATTTCTATTGTTTGTTTATCTGAAAGAATTCTTGGAAGATGGTTTCACTTTGTGCTTTGTTTTGTTGTCATTTGTTTGTTTGTCTGTTTTTGTTTTTCTCAAGTGGGTGCAGGAATATGGTTGCAGTGCTAGTAGGACTGAGATTTCAGAGAGACATCTAGAGTTTGATCAGCTAGCCCACTGAAACTCTCTGCCCCACACGCTGACCATTTTGGTTTGCATTTTAAAGCTTTCAGTTCTCCTCATGCCCTGTAGACACCAAGGAAAAACAGAAGCAATACATAAAACTTAATTTGGTCAATTGGAGGTTATAAAGAGCCAGTGATTTGTGAAACAGCACTTTTATATATATATATATTTTTTAATTATTATTATTTTTTTTTTTTGTTTAAAGGCAGTGAACATATTAGATGTGGTATAACTGGTAGCCATACTCTAAACGTAAGCATTTTTGCTTGTATTTACAATCTACTATTATGAAGTTTTAATTAAGTTTACAATTTGCTTGCCTTTGTCAAATCATTGCTTGACTTATTAATAAATAATTAGAACAAGAGTTATGTATTAATACATATGTATGTGCACGTTCTTAGACTTCAATGCAAAAAGAAAAGATTCAGGTTGTAAAGTCGAGTACTCAGAGGTTAGGAAATGTACATGTACTGTGGTTAGAAATTCTGAAGATTTTTTTTTTCCACTTGATTTAAAGTGCTTCAGAAAATGACCAGTTTCAATGGCATTTTTATTCTCAGTTATCCTTGCAAGAGAATAAAGGATCAAGGATCGCTTGAATAATTCCATTCTCTTTTCAAAATAAAAGAGCTCAATTTAAGATTTGAAATTATTTAAAATTTATTATTTAATCAAAACATCAAAATGGAAAAATAAAAACTTGAATTGTAGCTCTTTGTAGGTGTTTACTTAAAGTATACCAATCAGTTAATTCCCTTTTATATTTTTAGCCTTGCAAGAATATTTACTAAATTGACTTTTGTTTTTGCTTAAGAAAAAGACGAATGCCAGCAACAACAACAAAAAATGCATTTTTTCCTCAGTTCTGACTATGATACAACCTAATGATACAGAATGATGACTCTTTCTGCAAAAGATAATTTCTTTATTTTGCTGTTGGGGTGCCTGGGACTTTTGCAGATCATTAAATTTTCAGACCTGAGACATAAAAAATACAGAATGTAAAATCAGTTGTTGCATATGAAAAGCTGGACTTGAGAGACTGGACATGACTGGATGACATTAAAACTTTGTGACAGACTCAGAAGTAAAATCTGATTTTGTAGGGTGGTTATCATTTCCTTGACTCTTCTGACTTTCCTTTTGATATTTATAAGATTCTGTCTGACTCAGGACACTGTAAAAACAAAAACAAAAACAAAAAACAATAAATAACAAAGATGTCCTCAGAAGAAAGTGTTCCGTTCTGTACTTTTTCTACTATTTCATACCTAGCTGTAGGTGGGGTGGCACTGACTAAGCAAACATAAATCAAAGAGTTAATCCTCAAACATCTTGTGATCTAAAGCATAATTTAGGACCAGGTATATGAGGAAATAGGTAGAATATTATTTAGCTTGTTAGACAACAGTCTCAGCAAACCAACTTACTGTTCCCCAGGCTGCCATTGTCAAGTTCACTACAGGAATGGTGAAAAAAATGTTTAAAAGAAGTTTGTGAAATAGAATGGTAGATACTAAGAAATAGAATGGTAGTGAAATAGAATGGTAGATACTAAGGAATTCTAGGTGCTAATGAGAAGCAGGGTAGGGCAAACCTGTTTTAAAATTTACCAAATTCATGATGAAGGTTAGTGTGATGAGCTGTTGGGAGATGGGAGTCACCAATAGGTAGTAAACGAAAGCTGATAAGCAGGGTTATGGGGCTGAAAAGAGCTTTTAAAGTGCATGTTGTTTGTGCCGTTTCCATAGGGAGACCAGAGCCCACATAATATCCAGCTGGCTAAGCAGGTTTGGATATGCTTCTGAAAGAGGTATTGGAAACTAAAGAAGCATAGATGTTGGTGGTTTTGCTGCACTTCTCAGTCATTTAATAACTATTAGCAAAGGGTTTGTTAATGCATGGGCCACCAAAAGTGTATGGAATTTCAATCTCCAAAATGACAGTTGCCCAAATCAATGGTATTGGCGTGGTCTTAAATGACAAGGCTACAGAGCAAGCCTTGCCATTGCTGTCAACAGTAATGAAGAGGAAGGAGCAAGAAGGGCTTCTGGAAAAAATGCTCTGTTTGCCTCTGTCTGGGATGGTGACTAGACAACTACAGGGAGATACCAGAAAAAAAAGTAGTTGTGTTTGCAAAGAAAGAAAGAGGTCTGGCTACATCTGCCAAAAGCTGAGAGTTGTTTCTTTGTTTTCAGGATTATCTAGATAAGTCTACGGAAAGCAAAGAGGGATCTGCGCAGAGGCTTATGTAGTATTCATAAGATACTGAGGGAATACATTTTTGTGGAAGAGGAATCTGAAGAGTGTACTCTCATGGGAAACACTGGAAAATGAAATTTGAAGATAGTAATTGACTGATTGAACCAAAGGCACTTGAGGAACATCATCTGCATTAGAGGTAGCATTAGCCAGGAAGAGATAATTAGCAACTTGGATATGAACAGCTTTTTTTTTTTTTTTTTTGCTTTTTTTTTTTTTTTTTCTGTGAAATCTAAGAGACAGAAGTTGAACTGGAGAAACAGTAGAAGAAGTAAGGAAGCTTCTGATGGTATCTGTAAGCTGGACATTAAAGGGTTTCAGAATTATATAGAAGGTCAGTTGGTAACTGCAAGGGAAGTAGGCAAGAAGTGAGATTTGTAAAGATAAGAGATTTCTTTGCATCCTTGATGTGACAAGAAAGAGTCAGAAAGAAGGAGAAGGCCAAAAAAAAATACAGAGAGAAGAGATGTGAGTAAGAAAAAAGTAGTTGGAGGGGAGGAGAGGATTTGGAGGTGGAGAAGAGGAGATAAGCTTTCACATGGTTTATGAGAGAATTTAGGGATAGTTCTTTGAGGGATAGGAAGAAAGCAAGTTGTGTAGAGCTAGAAAGTGTTCACATAATTTTATCACTATTCTCTTAAAACAAATTGGCTATATTCAGTATGATGGTATGAAAGGAAACATGAGAAAGGGATGATTTGAACAGTGAATTGAGGGTGACAAGAAGCAGTGAGGAATGGAGAAATATTATTGTTAGCTGGAACAATGGAAGAACTGAAAGAAAAAGGTTTTGATCAGGCTGATCAGACTTCAAGGCAGATCTACTGAAAAAAAGTGTGTTGTTTCTTTTTCTGAGAAAATATGGGTGCTTAAGATATTAGAATTATTCCATTTATTGCCTCAGTACTCGTTTTTAAGCTATTCTTCTTTTTTTTTATTATTTTTTTTTCCATTTTATTTTTATAATGGTGTAGTGGTAATGTGTAGATAATGGTTGAAACTCAGAAAATTTGCATGTGTAGCATCATGTCATATCTCATACTCATCATATCCAAATCTAGTCCACTCTTCATTCAGGTTAGTAAATTTTCTTCTTGGATAATGGTGAGAGAATAAAAATGAGACCTCAGTAGAGTCTTGGTTTCAGTTGCTAGCTCTGACTGTCAGCTCTGGTGTCTGCCATTGTAGAGAACTTGGCAGAAAGGAAGAAATGTCAGAATATTGTAATGAAGAGTTCCTACTTTTCTGAGATTTTATGTTCATTATATTCCTGATTAACATACCCCTTCCCTTCCCTTCCCTTCCCTTCCCTTCCCTTCCCTTCCCTTCCCTTCCCTTCCCTTCCCTTCCCTTCCCTTCCCTTCCCTTCCCTTCCCTTCCCTTCCCTTCCCTTCCCTTCCCTTCCCTTCCCTTCCCTTCCCTTCCCTTCCCTTCCCTTCCCTTCCCTTCCCTTCCCTTCCCTTCCCTTCCCTTCCCTTCCCTTCCCTTCCCTTCCCTTTTAAAATTTATTTGTGTAACAAGTAGCATTTATAGATTACAGGGAACATTTTAGTCTTATGAATTAAATTAGAGTCCTTTATAAGAGTTTATACAAAGCCACCAAAGTACTCACATTTGTAGCCTTATCTGGGCTGCTCTAATGCCTGTTGTGTGTGTGTTTTGTTTTGTTTTACTCTTCAGTGCTCTGAATATGGCTTAGCCTACATTCTGGATGGATCCTTAAATTGTGGTCTATGAGGAACACTTTATTTAGATTTCTCCCTAAGAAAGGGTCAATATTTGAGCCAAAATTTACCTTATGAAGTTAATATCAATATATAAAATCATTACACATTAATAAATACTTCAGCAAAACATAAGTATAAAAAACATAAGAATAGCATGCTGTGACTGTTGCCACCACTGAGACTAAAGAGATCCATGTCTCAATAGCAAACATATAGTAGATATATTTAAGTATTGTACAATACACGATATACATTTATTCTGTATCAAGGGAAACTGTTATGATTAATACATAATGTATATGGTCGTTTAAGGCCAAGAGGTATGTATTGAATGAATAAGCTAGATTTATGGTTTAATAGTTCTTTTTAGAACTTACAGCCAGATATATTTGAAAAATGTTCACTATACTATCTCCAATCACTAACAAGAAGAAACTGAAGAGATGTTTCAGTTCAGAGGACATTTCTGTTACTTATTTATGACTTCAGCTGCAACCATGGAAAATGCTTTCATTGCAGAAATCTTCAGTAAATTAATAACATTTCACAAGTTGCCAGGTGAATAGAATGTTTAATCTTCTGGGAAGTACATATGTCTGCACTAAGAAAAAAAAATCAAACAAAAATTACCTTGCTTTTAATAAAAATAAAAAAGGTCAGAATGCAAAATAAATATATGACTTTGAGGCTGTAGTATGAGAAATATGGAGCTGCTAAAGTGAATCCACAAATTTTGATAAGAAATTGGATGTATACTTAAGCAATTCTTGAGGCTGAATTGTAAGTTTTTTGTATTTTACAGCTAAATATTTTACATTTTTTTTTGTTCCGCATTGATATTATTAATATTCTTACTTAAACAGAAGTCCCTGGAATGCTAGAGCTTTGATGTGTGGAAATTTTTGCTGTGTTAGAATGGGTTAGGCGCAGCTTTGAGTTTACAACATTCAGGTTCAGTTTGGCAAAAGCTGTGCAAAAAATAGCGTTTAACTTGTGAGTCATTTCTTTGACTGCAAAGCATGAGTATTTGTAAGACCAAGAGCTAAATATGTGTGTGATATGGCAGTGCTGGGTATTAAGGGAAAACAGGTATTATTTCCAACCAAAAATCATGTTCCAGGAAACAACAAATTCATTGAAAAAGGGGGGAGGGTGGGAGGAGGGAGAATATGACTTTTAAGCTTTTTGACTTTGAGCCATATTTCTAGTTTATTTGCACATTTATGGAATCTTTGTTTTCATGGTTATTATGAATTATCAGAAACACAAGCTTATCAAGAAGTCATACTATTGTGTGGGCCGGGCCTTTCAGTTGGGATTTAGTGTTGTCTTTACCAGGCTACACATTTGGAATCATAAGAGACATTGTATTTCAAATATTCCAGAGGGTATGCCACCTTCTGATCATTTCCCTAATTGACATGATAAGTAGAAATTGATTTTGCTCTTGGAGTGGCTTAGGTAAGTCTCCACTGCAGTGGGGAACTTTAATTACATCTTTAATCTAACCAGCAGGGATAGGTAATACTAGTGTCAGCCCAAATTTCAACAAGGACTGGAAATAAGAATGCTTGTTTCCATTTTTTTCTCTTCACTCCCTCTGCTAGCCATTCTAGAATGAGGCTGGGATAGGTAAACCTACTCTTGCTAACCTTACACCCCCTAACCAGAGTGAAGTCATACCTTGACAGCAGTATCACACTCGCTTTAAATTCTGATGATGGATAAAATGCCCACAGGGTCTACTCTGCCATCTGAAAATCACAGCAGTCTCTAATTGCCATTGTATTAAACTATGTCATGTTATTACAGGGCCTGAGTCTCCTAACGGGAAAAATAACAATGTGATTTTTTTTTTCAACAGAATGTACACTTAAAAACATTTTCATGCTTTTTCTTCATGCCTAGTTTAAAAGTAATCAATGCTAAATGACAGTGAAATTCTTCCTAGCATATTTGAAATTGTATGTTTTTATGGGGATATATCTCAAAGTGCTCTATTTAATTAAAGCCCAAAGAGTCTTTGTTCATGATGCATTTATTTTACTGTTGTGTGGGTGTGCATACATCTATTTTCTGAAATTGTATTTGTGCAATCCCATTTTTTCTGTGAGAGATTTTGCAGCAATAAAATGTTGCAAGTGTTACCATAGCAATGATGATCTCAGAGTAGCAAAAAATGTTCTTATTGAATCCCACTATCAGGTTGTGGTTCCAGCATCACTGTCGTTTGCTCAGTAAATTTTCCCATCTTTTTTTTTGTAATATGAAATGAGTGTGACATACAATAGTCATATATGTAAAAAAAGCTGTTGTTTTTGTTCTTATGACAGCAAATCCACTGGCTTAAAGAGTATGTACATCAGTAAACATACTTCACATGAGAATGAACTGTGAGACTGCACATGCAAATAATGTAAAAACATTGTTCCAAGTTCCAGGAAAGGCATAGGATGTTACAGTTTTCCAGTTTGTACCCCAGTAACCCAAGAATCAATATGTTAAGACTAAAATGGTTATACAGGCCTTAAATGAGTATGAGAGAAAGGAGAATATTGGCAAAATAGTATCATCTCTAAGTGCCACTTGTCAGTGTATTTTGTACAGATGGAATTCTTATAATATTTAATAAAAATCTATGCACAATGAATATACTTATGTTCTTGCAAGTAGTCTGGCAAGTTTGGAAGCTTTGGACAGAACCATTCAAGCATTGAGCCATTAATATTAGGGTTTTGCCATGCTGCAGAGGTAACATACATGCATGTATGTGACTTCCTTAGCATAACAAGTGATGTGATAACGCAGTGAGCCAATATTTAATCATGAAAAATGGTATGATGGGACTTCTTTTCATAAATAAGCCCCTTGTCTCAGCAACTTATGCCCTGAACTTGCTAGGTGTTTGAACTTATGGACCAAATTTTGTATCATAGGATGCTTAAAGGACTACTAGTGCTCCAGCTCAAGATGCATATCCTCAAGCCTGATTTTGAGTCTGTAGTATTTTATGGAAATCACTGGACACAAGATGGATGTTGTGCCAAATGAAAAAATATTATAATCACAGTAGGAAGAAAAAATTTGTCTAATCAATTGACTTTCTGATTTCAGATTTTTTTTCAAATATTATATATTGACAGTTATTCAGATCTTCCTCAGTAGATTTTTAATACCTGCATAAGTCTCTAAATAGTGAGGTTTATGAGACTGTGTGTTGGTTCTCTTCCCTTGCAAGCCACATGCCTTATTTTACAACCAAGGAAGTGTAAATGTACTTATATTTGACATTAGGCTAAGGAAAAAACAGCTCCCTCAGATCTCGTCTGATCAGGACCTTTCCTGCAGTAGACCTAATCTGAATTTTAATCCCATGCCTTTCTATCTCTGAGTGGCCTTTGAAAGTCAACCTCTTTTCATGTTTCTTCAGGTGCTCAGTAACACGACTGTGAAAGCAATGTTGTGGTTTCATACTTAATTCAGGCCTCAACTATTTCAGTCTTTTCCTGTGGACAACATTAGCATAAAAGGTGTTGGATTCTGTGACAAGACTTGGCATGTATTACAAAACCATTTCATTTAATCTTCAGGTGTTTGCTTTGGAAGGCAGTAAGGCATCTCTATTCTTTTGAAGTTTCCCATATTTTTATATTCCTGTCTGTCTTATTTCTGATCGTTGTTTTTTCTGTGTTCTGTAATATAAAAATCAATATTGAAAAGGCAGTGGCTTCTCACATTCCTTTGTGGATTTGTGATGATTTACAAAATATGGCTAATTAACTAAGTAAAGTCTGAGAGTTATGCTAAACACTTTCCAAACTCCATGCTCTATTTTTATGTATGCAGTTTTTATTAGTATTTAATATTTCCTTGAAGGGCAGGTGTTTGTATGATTTCTCAAATGATTTACTGTATTAACCTTTATAAAATGATCATAATATTAGCATATTTTTCTTTAAAATAACTTTACTGAATTGTGTATGGCACAGTTCCTTCCACTATGGAAATGGAATATCCTTGAAAGCTCTGCTGAAGCACCACTATTTAATCGGCAGTACATCTGAAGGTAACTGTATTGAAACAGAAATATCTTTTTCAAGGATAATACTTCAGCAGGAATTATGCGTCTATAGTTGTATAGCATACTGGTACAGCTCACCTCAGTAGCAGCTCAGGAATGAGCATTTATTATCCAGTAAAAGTATCTTAATAAATTAAATACCACACAGTGCATACCAGACAGATCAATTACCAGATATCTGGGGTTGCAATCATGAGCTATTCCGTTAATCAGTAATAATATGTCTTTTGCAAGCTTGTGCTAGCTTCTTACTCAACACAGGCACACCATAATGATGGTAAATTTATGGAAATATATAGAAGAATTAGTAAAGTACAGCAATTTATTATCTGTCTAATTACATCAGGAACATTTTTCCAATTGAAATAAATTCTATATAGATTAGGAGAGTTTTCTATAAATATTAGAGCTGATCATTTATCATTAACTGCAATTAAATGTATCAAGTATATCTTTTTTCTTTGTTTCCCTGCAAATTGTTCAAAGAAGTGATAGAATATTGCAAAGAATTCCATGACTACTTTGTGAAAAAAAACATTTTCTGTGTTGCTGATGAACTGTATGCTTTTTGTTGTATGTCATATCACCTGGTATTATTTCTCATTTAATTGTTTAAATAAGAACAATCAGAAAAAAAAATAATTTTAATAGCAAATACATTTCAATTTTTTAATAATGTATTCTAATATTAGTGAAACTTTAAAGATTATTTTTTCCTAAAAATCGGTACTCATCTTTATACTAAAACTGATAATAAGAATAGGACTGAGCTCATGCATACGCATGCACATCTGCACTGTTTTATTGTGTCACCCATCTAGTTAATGTCCCTAGTGTCCCTATGCCTTCTCTGGCACCCAAGTATTAGCTTGGTAAGCTAGGCATTGAGACATGTTTAAGGTGTTCTAGTATTTCTTTTGAAACCCATATTGACTAAGCCTGTTGAGTTTTTCTGAGTTTTAAAGTGTATGTCTTGCTGATGGGTTATGGGAATGCCTGCTGGAAAAGAGACTTAATGACATTGCATAGATTGATTTCTCTAAATTACATGGGGCATGCAAGGTTTGTTTACAAACTCTCAGAAGGAAGATACCATAATTTTCTCATTGCAGACTGATATCAAAAGAGCTCTGTGGTGCTCCTATTGTGCTGTGGGATATGACTTGGATATGATATTAGTTCATTTAGTGTGTTTGATGAGAAGTGAAAATGAAAAGATGTGAACATGCAAATAATGTTATACTTGTAGTGTTTTTTTAATTCTTGTTTAGTTAGCTGCAGGTCAGAAGCACTCTGCTTCTGAAAAAAATACCAGAGGTTTTTAATTTTACCGAGATGATATCTAAACAATGATTATGAGAATGATACAGGAACTGGGGAGTCTAGTTTGTTCCCTTGAAAGAGCTTCATTTCTTATGAATTTTTAAAGAGGGATCTTTATTCAATTGTTGTTTTTTCATAAGACTTCAAAATATGCCCAAGTGTTATGAACTTTAATATCCAGTATATGGCACTCTAAAGATCCCTGTGCAATCTAAAAGGAAATATTCTTTTTTTTTTTTTTTTTTTTTTTTTTTTTAAAGAAGTCATGCTTTCATTAAGTTTTTTTCTAAAATTCTCCAATAAGTTTCCCCCCAAAACACTATATTTTTCCATTAAGAACTAAAAATATTTTTTGGCAAGAAAAGTAGTAAGTTGAGAATTACAGGGACACTAGACATTGAAAATCTGCAGTTCTTCATGGATACTCAATTATCATTTTCCATTCATTGCACTTACTTTCAGAAAAAAATAATGAATTTTCAGTATCTCCTCTAGAAAGACATTCAATTTATGTGCCTATTCTTCTATTGATAGAAGAGCTAAAGATTCCATTCTGAAAAGACTTTTTGTTCATTGTAAGAGATGCACTAGGAAAGTAGGTTAAAATTATGTTGCTAGGGAACAGAAATGGATCCTAGCAACTGCTACAGAAAATGAAAATTGTATGCATGCTTTAAAGACTGTTTCAACCCACAGCAATTTTGTTGGCTAATATTGTTTTCTTGAAGATGATTAATTTTGTGTTCATGATCTATTTGTGCTATTTTATTAGCAAAATAGTTTTTCTTATTTATAGCTGTGCTCTTAGAAATGGAAAAACTTTTTTACCCATTATAGTATCTCACAGTGTGCTGATAGCATGCTTGGTGTTTGGTTGGCCCAGAATTGTAACCCTTAGAGATCCACATTCCTCATTTACATGCAGGACTCGCCTGTTAGAGAGACCCACATTAACCTGTGGCTGTTAGGTAACCAGTGCTCTAATGGAATATTTGTTTTAATGAAGCTATTGTTATGTTCAAGGACTGAACATCTGAGGGATGATGTATGCAGGTGTGATCCCAAAATAAGAAAGAAGTAAAAGAAAAAATAGCCTGATATTCATTTGGCAGTAGTTTTATTTCCTTCCTGGACTTACATTATTTCATATTCTTTTCTGTGCTCTTTTTCATCTCATATCCTTAGTGCCTTTGCTTTTCTCTCTCTTTTGCTTTTTTTTTTTTTTTTTTTTTTTTTCTTTCTCTTCCACTTTTTACTTGATCATCCTTCCTCTTATTTTACCAGATTAGGTTTTGTTTGTTGTAACTACTCTCTCTTACTGTCCTTTCTTCCGAGAATAGCATATTTATATCCATTTCCCTCAGTGAACTTTTGCATTGGAAAATAGGGCATTAGTTACACGAAATAGCACTTAATGATTCATTTTAGCGTTGCTGACTACCTTCAAAGCTCGTAGGCTTGTATTAGTGACAGCTGAACGATAAAGAAAGGTCTTTTATATTTTCAGTGTGTAGGCTGATACTATGCAAGTTCAGTACCACTTGATCTACACCCATATGTATTCTCTATCAACTATGTATGTATATACAGACACACAAATATATTAATTTACCATACCATGTCATCCCAAATGTATGTGTATATTCTAATGTGCCTTTGTGTAAAATTGTCTTTCTCCTTCCTAAATGCCAAGATAAATACCACTATAGGAATAATATAAAATAGGCCAACACATACAGCTGAAATAGGTTCCAGCTTGTGTTATCTTTCTGTATTATGTACTTGAGTGAATCTTGGAGCAACAGAAAAGAATTAAGCATGTAAAACAGGCCCAGCGGTTGTTATGATATGAAGTGCTATTTCCTGCAAGGCCTGCTAAGGAGTAGGAACTCTGAGGGAGTTTTGATATCAAAAATTAAATTAGACACAAGAGGTGAAGAGATACCAATGAGACATGATAGATTTTACTTTCTGTAACAATCTCAGGTAAAGTACCTGTGTCTACAGGTGAATATTGCTAAGTAGGAGCTTCCGAGCAATTGTGACTTGGCGCTTCTGGAGGAATATATGAAAGGGTCAGGAAATTGTGAAGAATCCATTTGTTCTTACAGGTGTATCATGAGGAAGACTTTAGAAACTGAACCTTTAAGCTTGCTTTAGTTTAGTATGGGCATGTAAGTGTCATCCTAGGAAGTGTTGTGAAGCAGTTGAGCAGCTCTTCTCTCACTCAGTAATCAGAAAGTACCCAGTCAAAACCAGGACATTTCTTCCTGTATGTCTGCTGGAAATTTTTATGCCCTTCCTGCTCCAGAACCTTCGGGAAATTACTTTTAGGCTTTATTGTCTGCAAACTGAGGGAAAATAATGAACTGTGTCCATATGGACAGAAGATGGGTCCAAATATGGGATTCCCCTCTTTTGTGTTGTTACAGCTCCACAATCTGGATGTTAACAGATACATCTTGGATACACAAGCCTTGGCCATTTAAACTATTCTAGATCAGAACCACAGTTTGTAATTAATCTGTAAAAGCAGTAGATAAAAGATGCTGAAGTTCCACCTTTGTAGTTCAATTCACATGTTTGGAATATCACATATACAAAATGAGCTGCCATGTCCTGTAAAACATCCACCAGTGAATTCAGTTGAGCTATAGTCTTGTGAAAAATATGTTATTTATTTGTTCTTGCCTGTTCTTCAAAGGACACAAATACATAAGTCATAAAAATACACCCTTGCTCATGTGTACGTACACTTATAAATGAGCCCACAAGCAATAAACTAATTTGGCTGTTACATTACTTTTATTGCAACTAATGGTTAAAAAGGCTATTCAAATCTATTCGCCCAAACATAGAATTAAATAGAATTTGGAAGACTCCTTGCTGTAGTACTGGCTTCACATTTCCACTAATATTGAAGAGTATTTTTGATGCTATTTCATTTTAATCAAATAACTGGGTAAAAGCTGATTTCAGGATGCATTTTTTTATTCTCCGTGTCTTTAAATTGGACCAGAGATTTTATGTATTGTTTAATATTTTTGTAGTAACTCCTGCTTCATAGAGATCAAATTGCCCCCCTTTGTAATGGGAGGGCAATTGTATCACCGTGGTTGCAGGTTAAGTATGAGAAAAGGTTTTGTGGGAGGATATTTAAGTGACACGTTTGTAAGTGAAGCAGCAGCAGAAGAAGATTATGGATAAAATGAATGAAGTTCTTCCTGGTAGTGATAACATTTTAGAGTTTTCTTCTGTGTGAAAGTTTTCTTAAACTGTATGATCTCCTAAACCTTTCTTGAACATGCCATACTTAAAATTGAACAGATTTTGACGTGATGTACAAATGTGTTTTAACAATAAAGCATATGCTCATCCATTTAAGGAGGAATAGAAGTGTATCCCTCACACCTTCTTATGATGAAATAAGATAAAAAGATCAAGTTCCCAGAAAGTAAAGGACTAGAAAATGCTGAATATAGTTTTTGGGGTATGGAAGCTTACTCAAAGCTTACTAAAGCTTCTGCTAATCTTTAATCAGATTCATTAATTGGGTAGTTGTTTAAATGACCTCTACTGTTTCCAGATTAGCAAACAGGCAGAAATAGTGGAGTAAAAATAATATTAACTACTTGTACACACTTGTATAGCCTAAGGATTGACATTAAGGAGTTACGTATATACTTACAAAGGAAGACCTGTGGGAAAATAAAGTTTCAGCTGTAAATTTCAGACAATAATGTGAATGTTTGACCTCAGGTTCTTATTTATGCAAGTTCTGTAGCATTATAGTCTAAATACTTCTAACTACAGCTGAAATTGAAAAAGAACGTGTGTAATACATAATTGTGTTCAACTGAAAAAACAGTTTATATGTTTTCAAAGATGCAATGCAGCATATATTGGGTTTTTGAAAATTAAATTCTTCACATGTTTTATCTGCTAAGAAGCTTGAAGATTCCTGACTGGCTGTTAGAAATCCAAATATCACAATAGTTTACAAATTGTTTCCCACTTAAGTAACATTATATAAAACCAACACTCACAGTTATGTGCGAAACTAGTAAATTGCATGCTCATTTGTATTGTAGCTTATGGTCTGGAATTGTTTAAGTAGGGTCACACTCAAATTAATGTGTATGATAAAGCTTATTTTATCTCAATAAGAAAGAACTGTTTTTTTAGGGGATGTGAGGTGGTAGAAGTCACTCGAGGGACAATAGCTATCCCAAACCTTGGGTCACGTCACAGCTTACCTTAGCATCCTGAGGATTTACTTTCAGAAGCATGAGTTGCTCTTTCATGTTAGGTTCATGGGCCATTGAAATAACATATCCACCTAATCCCTGCATTTTTTAAGCCTTTCTCCAACACTCCCTTGAACTACAGCAGAACTGAAGCTGGTATGTATGTTCTAACCATGTGGTATCTACCTAGCTTGAGTGTGTGCCAGCTCCATCAATTGCTAACCATGTGCAGTCCTGCAGTATGGAGATTTTTCATGGGCTCCCTTAATCAAGGCAAACTCTGCCTAGAAATAATTATGTACAGTAGATGCTAAGTTAATAAAGGGGTGTTGTCCTTTTAAACAAACAAAGACACAATAAAGTAATAGTGTAATCCTTGTAAACACAGCTAAAACCTCAATAAGCTAGGAAATAATGAAAAGTAATCAGCACTGTGTCAGGATTCTTGACTAATAAATAACTAAAACTCACAGCCTGTTGAATAAGGGTGTTAAGTTTAATGAAATTAGATCTCAGCAATGTGAACTGGTCTCCCATTTAAAATAAAATAAAATAACCATTGCAGGAATTAGTTTGGTAATCTTACTCTGGTCCTCAAAACATTTTACTTTGCATTACCAAACCACTTAATGGTTTGGTAAAAGTTGGTAAAAGTGGTGATTTACAATATATCAGCACAATCTGTAGGTCAGGATAAAAGTGAAACAGCTCTATTGAAAATAAAATTGCTTGCACTAAGTTCCATCTATGATATTCTGGTTGTCTTCTGCTTCGTTAACCACGAGGACTGATCTCATATTAGTTTTCTCTTTTTACATGTTTGAGAGGATGAGGGAGGTGGATTAATTGGAAATGCAGGATTAATTAGAGATTATTTGTCCATTTTCCACTACATTTATTTCCACATCTTGTTATTTCCTGCAGTATTGTCACTTATCTTATTTTTGTTTAAAAGAAATGTCTTGCATTTCATACATCCAAAGCTATGTTGTTCAAGGACCTTGACAGAAAATTGTCAGTTATAAATAATTGCTCTGTGAAAGTTAGACAGCATCACCTAAATCTCAAAGCACAGCTGAACAGGCAGCATATTTAATGAAACTTTAACAGATCCAGAAATGTGGTTGACATGAACAAACTTTTATGATTAAATTAAGGATTGTTTCTATTCCAAAAACCCAAATTAACTACAGCAAAACAATCCTAATGGCTCCAGCACGCTAAATAGGATTAAAGAAAATGTGTTCTAAAGCTGACAGTGATCATTGATCAAAACTTCAGTCTTTTTAGCCCTAAGGTAACCAAGTCAGATTTCATCACTGTAATCCTTAAGGTATAAAATAGAAATTGAACTTGCATGGTGATGCAAGCTGGCTATGAAATTAGGAGGCCTTGGCTCACAAAACATGAAAAGTTGGCATACTCAATGGAAATGATGTTCAAAGTAGCTCACAGTAAGAATGAGAAAAGCAGCTTGTACTTCTCTGGAAGAATAAACGGCATTTCTCTTTTTGCAGCACTCATACTCCATGCACTAATAAGTATTAGGTAAAAGAAAGTAAAATATATGATAAAATAGTAATAAAAATAGTGATCCTTTGAAGTTTTTAAATGTTAAGAAAATGTCTATTATGAAATACATGTTTAAAATATATTTCTGTGAAGAAATAAGCATATAGGAAATAAAATGATATAATGTTATGCCACATTTTGCATCATCTTTGCAAGGGAAGATCTAACTAGCTTCAAAAAGTAGTGTGTTTTCCTGAAATAAATTAAAATAAAATAAAAATCTAGTAAGAAACCTAACACTTGAAAAGGATTTGAGTAAATGAATAAAAAACCACCACAATTTATTTTTGATAAGGATTTTTATTGTTGCATTCTTACAATAAAAGTGAAAGTTCCTCAGCTGAATTTCAAAACAGGGAAAAATTCTGTCTTACAAGCACCATAATTGATGCAATAATTCTTTATATTAACTATAAATCCTAGATCTCTTACTCAGCAAGAGAATGAGAATTCAAAATGCATGTCCAGAGGAAAGATTACTGACTGAGAAGGTTTGAGCCATAAGCTCACTGTGTCAGTTCTAATTATACTTTGCTTTTCAAAACAGAAGCAGAGCATTGTTTCAATATGACTCTTCCATGGTTATCAGCTAGATAAAGTACTGGATAAATAAATAAATAAAGTACTGGATAAGAAAGAAGTCCTAAATATGTGAAATAATGCTGAAGTATAGCTTTTCCCTTCCCTGTCCACACCTTCCCACAAGAAAAGTGTAGGAAAAGCCCATATAGTATAATGACCGTAGCTACTTTGTCTTTTACAAGATCTCTGCCAGTGAAGCAGATGGGGCACAGGCATTCTGACTTTGCATCCACAGGCGCATCCAAAGGCGTGATCACAACTGTGGTGGTTTGCCTCAGCTGTCCTACCTGCTCTCTCATGCTTTCAGTATCATCCCAGTGCTTGTCAGAAGCTTCGGCATTATCAGCTGTCACAGTTCAACAAAGTTTACATCCGCAGTTAGTATGTTTCAGCATATGTTCAGGAATATTATGACCCCAAAAGCCATCACTGAATCATCCATATGGCCAGATAAAACTCTGAGAGATACACACTGAAAGAATATGGCCTTCTCCAGCTATTTGTCTGACTATGATTGTTTTCTTTTTGAGCTACTTCACTGTATGCAGTTAGATATCATTGAAATACAGAAAGCTCAATGGGTACCCAACTCACTGTTGAAAGCTGCCTGAATAGCTAGACCCAAAGGGTGGTGATCAGTGGTACGAAGACTATTTGGAGGCCAATAACTAGTAGTGTACTCTAAGGGCCAGTACTAGGTCCAATTCTGTTCAATATCTTCATTAACTATCTAGGTGATGGGACTGTGTACCCTCTTACTCTTGACAGAGCACTGGCACAGGCTGCCCAGAGAGGTGGTGGAGTCTCCTTCCTTGGAGATCTTCAGAAACTTCCTGGATGTGTCCTGGGCACCCTGCTCTGGGTGGCCCTGCTTGAGCTGAGAGTTGGACCAGATTGATCCAGAAGACCCTGCCAACCTCAACCATTCTGAGATTCTGGGAATAGTTGGGCTGTGATCCTCTTATGTTTCTTCTAAACTGTTTCAATATGATATGGACTTCTGTTAGCCATCTTCCTCCTCTGTGTTTTTGCCTGTTGAAGTTTCCAGTTTAACAATAATAATAATAATAATAATAATAATAATAATAATAATAATAAATGCTATGTATCTCTAGAGAGGAAAAAAGGGTAACAAAGGTCTTTAAATTAGAATGACACAATAAAGAAGTGATGATGAGAAACTGACTCAAAACAAGTATGAGATAAGATATGCATTAAAAGTGGCAATTAAACATTCCAATATACTACCATTCAAGACATCTTGAGAATGGGTTGGATAACTGGGGGAGTGGAGGGTTGATATGCTACAGTCCTGGTTGCTGCAGAAGCTGGAGCCTGGTTTGGGCTGCTGTGGTGCATATGCAATAGCCTTATACCAGCCCTAAGTAATTACTTCCCTTTCCTATATATTCAATGCTGTTCCACCAATCCACAGTTGGCACGTGCAGCAGGCATGTGTATTTAGCAGCTAAAGCATGAATTCATTATGTCTTGCCTTGTGATCAGACGTGTATTTAGCTGCTAATGATTCCACATGGGAAAGAGGCGTCAAAATGTAAATAGCAGGGAGGGCTGTGTGAAAACAGCCCCTTATGGGGGGCTGTGTGGTTAAGATGTGTGAGCAGCTAACACCTGAGCTGGGATGAAAGGAATGGAGAAAAGTTGGCCTCTGAAAAGTGAAGGTAGCAGGCCAGATTCACTGAACAAATAGATCCCTGACCAAGAATTAATTTAACACCCTGGACTTGCAATTCTGAACCTTAATGGTCTGTCTATACTTACTATTAAAATGTCATTACTGCTGGTTAGGCTTCTTCACTGCCATCTATTTTGGAAAACAGCCTCCAAAGTGTTCCATTTCTTGAAATAAATTTAGTAAATTTCCAGTGCTGGAAATTTGCTCATTTATGGGCACTTTTGCCTAAAGAAATATTTGTATTGAATGGGAAGAACAGACCTTCCAGGAGAGGTGAAATTGTAGGAATAGATTTTATTTGCATAGGCTGCCTGCTTGCAGTTCCTGAAGTCCCGTGAATAATTGCAGCCCAACCTGGGTGATGCCTTTTGCTAGAGAATAAAGGGAAGGAATAGATTGAATGGTGGGGTTTAGTGCCGACCTGGGATTCTGTTCAGCTGTCCTAGGTTCCTTTTTGCTCCCCAGCTGAGGATTCATTTGAGGACACAAAACAAAGATGGCATGAGATAATACTGGGGGAGCTATATATAGCTGGAAGGCATTATAAGGAGACATATGCTTCATGGACCCTACCTCCATACTTATCTCTGTCATATAGTTAATTCAGTAGGAAGAGAATGGTGCTTCTAACTGGGATTTAGCAAGAAGCACTTTGAAAAATAGAAGCAGACTTTAACAGAGAGGTACTACAATTTCTGTTGTGTTCTGTACCAATTTAGAAATGGACATTAGAGGATAGATGAATTAATATCAGGAAACTGTCACCTCTGGGATATTCTCACTGGTGTCTGGGAAGAGAGTGCCATCGCCAGAGTTCTCGTCATGGGTAAATAAGTCTCTAACTATTTAGTTGCCCATGTTACTGTGTTCTTATTCTGAAAAATTCTTAAACACATTTACTTCCCACTCTCCTAGTAGGTGCCTATCTCAGAGATTTTATATGTGGAAGCCATATGAAGAAGGTACATATAAAGATGGTGCATAGTTTTTCCACAGTTTAGAGTGGACTTCAGTTAGGTTTATTTATTTGTTGAGAGGGGCCTTTGATATATTGTATCCAGCCTATTTTTGCTGCCATTAGCCACCTGGCAAAGGAATTGCAAAGGGTTCATCTGAAGTTGAAGTAGTAGAACCAATATACACAGTAGTTAATTAAATTGGCCAAAATACTTTTGGCTGAAGCTTTCAGGGCTTTAGGGAAAGGTCTTATTAATTTTTTCCAATTTACTTTCAGTGATCTGAAAATGATAACCAGCACACTATTCCACTGCCTACTAAAATATTTTATCTGAAAATTTAAAATTGATCTCTGTAAGCAACCACCAGATTGTCTGCCTATGAAAATAAAATATGGGAATCTATTTTCAGTGTGCTCTAATATAAAAAATATTTTTAAACAATAGTTTATTTAATTTTATTATTTTTTTTTAAGATTGCCTGCATTTTTACTGTACATTTGCAAAATTACAACGATGCACTTCTTAAAAGAATTATAAAGCCAAATTGCAGTTGCATTGTATTTTTGTGGAACAGTAAACTTAACTGTAAAAGAAATTAAGAATATAAAAGATGATATCACATAAACACATATGAAAAATATTCAGTTCTCAACTAAAAGAAGAATCCTCTAGTGAAAGGTGACCAAAGCCACAATTATTTGTCTTCACAGATCTGTGCCTATTGCTACTTTGCTTTCATTTGCTTTCAATATTTCGTACCCATCTCAAGGAATTTACTGAAGATTGGATTTATATTTCAAGAAAATGTGTTTTCTGATAAATTCAAGGAAACTATTTAAATGTTATCCATAAGTAGGATTAATTTAAAAGTGGAGGAACCTGTGCTCCAGAACACACATATACAGAGGTGTGTAGATGCTTTGATGACTTCTTTACCCAAACATACTCTACTGCATCATTCCAAGTTTTTCTGGTAGGAAATTCAACTTCCCCATAAATTTTTATTTGAAAATAAACACCAGAGATTGATTTTTGGTTTTATTTTTTTTTTTTTTATTTTTCCTAAGAACTCAATCCAGCAAAAACATGGACTAGACTATTTCTGTAAAACACTCTTTTCCTACTGTTTCATTTAGGATGGTAATTTTGGTGTCACTAAGCATAGCTTTTCGGTGTAATTCTGGACAGAAACTTTCTGCATTAGCTCTCTCTTCTTTGCTAAATAACTGAAAGAGTTCAATCCTGTGTTTAGTCTGTAGGGTAAAGTACTTAATCTTGCACTTAAATCTATGTATTTTATATTATTTTTTCTGATACAGAGTTAATGCGCATTGGCATCATTCAGGCCATCTGCAGCCATTTTCTGCTTCATACTTTTATCACGAATTTTAATCTAAATTATTTCACTTTCTAATTTTCCTTAAAATACTATGATATTGTACAATAAGCAGGGATCAAAAATATGAAGCTTGCCAATGGATGATGTTTTGGACAAGATTTTACTGACAGTAATACTACCTGTTATAGGAACTTTTGCTTTTTTGGGCATTACCCTCTATCTTTACCCTACTTGTTACATGAAATTATCCATTGTAGGTTATTTTAAAGAATTAATGAAATTAAGGGGATAGGCAAAAGACAATCTAAATATACTTACGAATGAAAATACTAAATTCAAAATAATAACAATAGGTACAGAGCAGGGAAAACAGAAAGCCTCAAAGTATGCAAGTGCTGCTCAACAACAGCCAAAACACTTGTATGTTATCAACACTATTTCAGTCACAAATCCAAAACACATCACCATGGTGGCTGCTATGAAAAAAGGGAACTCCATCCTGGCCATACCCAGTTAGATAGTTTGTTGTTAGCTGTTTTCATATTGTTTATTTCTTTGTTTTCATTATTCATTTAATGTTTATAAATTAATATATATATATATTTTTTTTTTTCTCCAACATCTTTCTAGGAACCTACATTAGAATAGTAAGCTTGTAATTTCATAATTTCAAAGGGGAATTTTTTTCACTTGTTAGTGTTGCTATTTTTGACCTGAAGAAGACTGACATTTGTAATATGGGAGTCCAGATCTTAAATCTCTGCTCTATCTGATACAAAAACAGAGATTTCAGATTGTGGCTGCCTAAATCCCAGATAAAAACTGTTGTTAATTGGTTCCATGATCATTTAAGTTTTCAGTTTTTTTTTTGGTTTCAGCCAGACACTTGACTTTCAATCTGAACTATCCTTTTGAGAATTTTCCATTTCAGGATTAACATGCTTCCATGAAAAGGCTCTGTTTTCAAGAATCAGAATTTCTTGATGTTTAACCAAAAATTCCAGACAAGTTCTAACTTTTTTCCAGCACCACCCATTTTCTACTGATTATAACTTGCCTAAAATCACAGTACAAATATGTGAAGGAGGGCATGCCTACACTGGCAGTTGCAGGCAGGTCTGAGCACACTTTGATTGTGCTAGCTGAAGAAGGGCAGAGACACCCAATACAGGGCAGAAACTCCAGCTACCTTAGTGCCATCCTTCACACAGCCTAAAATGACAGCTCAGAGCTCACTGTTAAAGACTACCTATGTAATGCACCAGTAGGAAGATTTTTTCTTAGTGTTAATCCTTGAAGAAGACAAAAGCACTGCTTTTCAGACTTGGAAGTTCTGCCCTTGTTTTCAAAAATGGGAAGACGTGATTGTATCCAGAGGTGCAGGAGCAGCTGCCGTCAGCTGAAAGGATCAAAGTGGTTATACTACTGTATGTAATATATGTGTGTTTCAGTGCCTCATATTCAGTTGCATAAATGGCACAAAATTTAAATGTTTTGTAAAATGAATTCCCTCAACTGTCAGCTTGCTTCCTAATGTCCCTGTTCACTATATAGTATATATTAATTTCTGTTACCTAAGTCACAATGCTACTTAGAACATGGTAGTTGTACATGCATTCTCCACCATCCTCTGTTTGCAAAATGCACCTTTACCCCTTCTCCCAATGAACATAAAACCTTCAAGTAGCATTTTTATTTTTTTCCATCCATTCCAAATGGTCACTGGACTGGGGAAAATGGCGTTGCCTCTTATCTTCTTAATGTGTATGTGGAACATGGGAAATGAGTGATTGTTTTCATTGCTTAAATTTTTGCTTAAACAAATTCCACCCCCACTGATCTTAACTGGTAGATAAAGATGGGTATGCTGCTATACAAGGTAATTGCACAAAATTTCTATCCATAGTAGACCCATAGTATGTGACTTTTTTTGTGCAGATGCACCATGAGTGAGTTCTTCAGATACTGGTCACGGCTTCCAGACATCAGGCAACTTGGCTTGAGCTCAGATCTCAGAAATTCCTGACAGATGCACAGCATTTTATTGTGTGAAGAAGGGAGGCTGATTTCTTAACCATGCCCCTCCCCCTACCCCCATAAATCCATGTCTGACTAACAAAAAAGTCATATAATTAACAAGTGGCACATAGAGCTGCAGAATCAATGAATCTCCATTGCCTGTGGACTGTTGCCTTCTGGTTGGTTGGCCTTGATGTCTGAGGTACTAAAACTTTGAAGCTTTTCCTATGACATGAATGTTTATAAGTGCTGGCATGCAGATTCTTGGGGGTCATAAAAAAATGTGAACTCCTTCTGCAGCCTTTCCCTCAGCTGAAGCTTATATGGTCTCAATCCTCAGTTTGACCATCTATTTCTGCAAAATGTATGTAAACAAAATAATCTTTGAGATCAATGTCTTTTGTTTAATTTCAGTTGAAATCAGACTGCAAGTGCCAAAGCTATTTATAAAACACATGCATATGTGCTGTGTGTAATCAGAGAGCTTCTGACAGTGTAGCAAACAATACTGCATTTTTCATAAATGTACTTAGTGAAAAGTAGAGTATATTTTTCATAATTCTAGATGTCATCATAGAGAAAATTTTTGACTTAATTTGTGTTTTGACAAGTTCGGATGGAATCATGATTTGTGTCTTAGGAAATAGTGCCAGATGAACTAACTGTTGTGGAACTTCCAAGACACAGAAATAGGGTGACAGGTAATAAAGCAAGAGGCTACATGATTATGGAGCTGTGAAATTTAGATTAATTTTGAAAACATACTGAAGCACACTCTGAAACTTACCTACAAACTAAATATCTGAAGAACATAAGTAATGCTTTGCATTTCTTCCATAACAACTTAGTCTCTTCAAAAAATAAATAAATAAATAAATAAATAAATATTTGAAAGTAATTTCTTATTATTTTACAATTTTTGTGACTTTCAAACTTACAAAAGAAATTCAGATACTTTGGCTAACAGTTTGAAGATCAAAGAAGCGGCTTTTTACTGAAAAACAATAAATAATTCTGATCGTATACATAATACTGATTAGTACTGATTAAAGAAGAAAACCTAGTTTTTCTCTGAGATAATATACCTCTGTGATGCATATAAATTGTGGTTGCATTACATGGTTTATCAGAGGCTTTAGAACCTGTAAAATATTATTCTTGGCAGACATCAGTTTCAATGATATTTGAACCAGAGTTTACACAAATTCTCATAAGAAAGTCATGCTTTCATCCACGGAAAGCTAGAAATAAGACCATCAATGACCCATTCAAAAAATATGGAATATCCAGGAGAATGAGCCCCTGGAAGTGGCACTGCTTACCTGCAACATACTCTCCAGTCACAGAAGCTCATGTTTAGCACAGCTTGCATTGTGCTTCACTTTAAAATGTGATAACACTGCAACAGCCCCTACTCCCTGCTGATGCTGCCTTGTGAGACTACTCTTTTGCAGGTTTCTGAGAATTTATGGAGAGATCTACTTAGACAGAACTGAGTTATGCGGCTTCTGCTTCCAGGGCAATTATCTAATTTAGAAATCTCTTTGTATTTGCCACTTCAATGTGTGCTCAGAGTGACTGCAAACAGGCACATATGCGCGTACACAGAGGAACAGGAGCTCTGAGACTGCATCCTAGGAAGGAAAAGATCATATTTTAAACTGACAGATACATTTTCTAAATTTTATCCATCCATAGCCCCTGTATTTGTGAATGAAAAGGTTGTTTTGATAGCTGAACTGAATCCTGAGGTACTTTCAATACATTTATTTCACTCCTAAGGTGAAGAGCAGAGCAGTGGGAGTTTACGAATGGAGTAAGGGAATACCCACTCTGGTTGCCAACAGCAATAGAAGAGAATGGGTATTTAGGAGAAGAAAGAGTCATTAATTATGTACTTTATATATATATATTATATTATGTTGCAGAATGTATTCTATCCAACTTACTTTCTGATATCCTTGCTCTTTTCATTTGATCTTTCAGTTCAGCTGAGCTGTATTCCAAAGTTTACAGTCTATTCATTATTAAAATTCAGGAGTAAAAGGGAAGTGTTGCAGAAGTGCTCATAATCAGGAGCCAGCATTTTCCAGATTGGTATGCCACATCTGTTCTAACTTCTAGTTATGAATAGTAATACCTTGTGATTTTATGAACAGTAGGGAATACTAAGGAGCATGTGGAAATGCATTTGCTATGCCATAAGGTACTTTAATAAGCTACACAAATATGTGCAACTGATGCATCCACAAACTGTATCAGTAACATTTTTTTTTTTTGTTTTGCAATTTTGAGGAAGTCTTACAGTAATATTTGAAATGAATCTGGCTAGACTTTCATAATCAAAGACACTATGCTTTGTAGTCTATACTGGAGTACAAAAGAACCCTTTAAAGTTCTTTGAGTATGTCTAGATAGAAACAATGAAGCCTATAAGAAGTCTGGATACTACAGATATATAGTAGTTGTCAAAAATATAATATATTTTCTGTGCTAAATAACACAGTCTAAAATTTTGGATAGACCTATGCGGTGCCAGGAGTTGGACTTGATGATCCTTATGGGTCCCTTCAAACTCGGAATATTCTATGATTCTAGATCAAGTTCCTGTTACTTTTATGTAAAATCCAACTCAACATGCAAATTATTATTTATTCTGAATAACATTTTCTAAAATCTGAGTTAGATTGTTAATCCCTTTAAATACATATAAAAATACCTTCAGTTTCCTGAAGATATATGTAAGAAAGACCTGTAGAAACAATCAAACAAATTTCCAATAAATGAGCCTGCAACTCCTGAATACATTAAAAATGCACTTAGTCTCATGTGACATATCATTTGGTTTGCCAAAAATAATGATCCAGTTTATATTAAGGTACTATTGAAATATTCCTGCCCAAGAAGTGTCAGAAAGGCATTAGCATTACTAAGCAGCCACACGGTCTCAAAATAAGCATAGTGCAGATATACCTCATTTAACAGAGTCCTTTAGTCTGACTGTTTCATTAATCAAAACCTGAAATTTAGCCTGAATAAGAACTGGTGTTGTGGAATTCCTATATCAGCTATGACTCTGCAATATACTTGTTTGGAAAACACTGAGTTGTCCTACACTATATCTTTGTTTTCCTTGATGGATTTTCATTCAGGCTATTGCAACTATTTGCATATTACATTGACCAGATGTTTCCATGCTTACTTGCAGCAAAACAGAGCCCTTCAAACACTTCAGAGCTTCTTCAGAGCTTACTGAAAATTTTGGGAAAAAAAAAAAAGGAAAAAAAAAAAAAAAGAAGAATGGACTACAAAACATATTTACAGTGTGTGTATATATAAAATCTTAGAAAAGTGAAAATTAATTATTTAATACCTTTGAATATTTTTATTCCAACTTGAATACTTGAATATTTTCAAGTATTTTCTAACTTAAAATTTCAAAATAAGAGATTTACTTGTGTCAGCTCTTTTTAATCGTCAGATTCAAGTTAACTAGCATGAGATTAATTATAGTTCCCAAGTCCACCAGACTATTTTTCCTATATGTGGTGAGCATGGAATATTGTCACTAAGATCTCTAGGAATCTGACTCTCACTAACATCTTTAGGAATCTGACCTAATAGTTTGATACTTCTTTGGCAGTTTATCACGTGAAGTGTGTAAAAATTAAAAACATTCACACTAAAAATAATCCCTTAAAATATTTTTTTCAAATTATTTCAGAGCCTGATAACTATGAGAAGAAATAGCCAACTTTTTTCATTCCTTTCACAACAAAAGTAATAGGATGATAATAAATTTTAGGCCCTACTTTTCAAGGAAAAAGTAATACATCTTAATTAAACAGCATAGAGATGAGCAAATAATGGTGAAGTAATACATCTTAATTAAACAGCATAGAGATGAGCAAATAATGGTGAAGTTTTGCCAGAAAAGGGTTCATCTGAATAACAGGTGTGGCATAGCCAAGTGTATATTAATGAAATATTCTGCTTAGCTGATACAGAACTTGTGAGAAGCTCAATTGAGTATTAATGTCCCCAGATTAATAATTAGATTATTATGGATAGTAAAGTCTCTCCTGTGAGGAAAGGCTGAGAGAGCTGGGACTTTTTAGCATGGAGAAGAGAAAACCTGGGGGTTATACTATCAATGTCTATAAATACCTAAAAGGCGGGTGCAAAGAAGATGGAGCCAGGCTATTTTCAGTGGTGTCCAGTGCCAGAAAAAGAGGCACTGGGCACAAGCTGGAACAGAAGAGGTTCCCTCTGAACACCAGACAGCACTTCAGTACTGTGCGGGTGATGGAGCACTGGCACAAGCTGCCCAGAGAGGTAGTGGAGTCTCCTCCTTGGTGATTCTCAAAAGCCACCTGGACGTGGTCCTGGGCACCCTACTCTACAGGGCCTTGCTTGAGCAGGGGTTGGACCAGGTGAACCCAGATGACCCTGACAGCATCAGCCATTTTGTAGTTTTTCCACTTTCGGTCACTGTCAGTGACAGAATATAGACTAAGTAGATCTTTGGTGTAACTCTTCTTTTTATGGTATTTTCTACTTTTTTTTCTGTAATTGGAATTGTATTCCATTGCAGTGTTGAAGACTCTATGCTGAAGGGACTGTGCATGTGTTTTCCAAATGCCTAGCATAAAGGGGTACCAGTCTTTGGTAACTCATAGGTGCTGCCCTATAAAAATAACAATAACATGATTAATAACATACACTATGCATTTTTCCTCTTCTAAAGTAAACCTGTGGGTTTTTTATTTATCAATGCAAGGAAATAAATAAGAACTTCCATGCAAGCAATGGGATTGGAATTCAAGGGTAAACTTGGACATTGAATCAATGTTCATGTAAGCATGTGATCTGCAAGTTTATTGAATCTAATATAAACTAGGAGATTTGGGCTCCACCCTAATACCTCAATCTACATACAACTTTTAGTATTGTAATTTTAGCAGGCCCAGGTCCTTCAACCAGATTACAATGCACTAATGTTCTCTGTGCAATCTTCAATTAATATGTTTTTAGTATTTTTTTTGTTTGTTTCTTTGAAAAATTACAAAATTACCCAAAAGTTAAATGAGATATGTGCTTCAGTAACATGACTATGAATTTAGATTTCAGTTTAAGCATGTTTTGATAACATTCTATGATAAAGCAGTCTGTTTCCAACTCAGGGAAATTCCTGTGCAGTTGGAAAGATATGCCAGTGAAATGTTTCTCACACCTTTCTTATGCCTCAGCTAGTGGTTGAAGGTGCAGGACATCTAGGACATGCTAGACATCTGGTAGGACTCAGAAAAGCTGCTCCTTTGGTACACTGTTATGTAACACTGACGTGTTCCTAAGAAATTTGCTCTTTTTCCCCTGATGATTTCATCAACTAAATCAAAGTTTCAGATGACATGGCCCCTTAAACTTATGATACATGATTACATTACTTAAATAATTCAATATTGTTGACATGAGATGAGATGAATTGTTTTATGGATTAATAGAGGGGTGACCTTCATGTTTATCATTATGAAATAGAAATGAATTGCCATTTTGTTTAATCATCTTGACCATTCTTCTAGAATATGTTCTATTGTTTTCATGCCATAACTCTTAATCGACCCATATTCTCCCTTTCAAAATCTTCTTGCTTAAGAAAATAGATGTAAGGTTTCTCTCACCAGGCTAGCAAATGAAGTGTAATAGCCTGTAGTAGTTTTTAAAATTAATTTCAGTCATTTTCTAGCTGCCTGCTTTTAAAAGTTATATGGCTTATCAACATATATGGTACATCAGTGTCTAAATTTCAGTCTTTGCCAAGGACTCTTATAACAGATGTCACTACTGTCACTAATGCCCTTCATACTTGTGATAGCTAATAAACAGTGGAATTTCTTCTTTAAGGACTTATAACATTATGTTTGTGCCTACACTGTAGAGCTTATTTCTATTAAAATTAAAGTGGCCATCTATCAGAAAGGAATTTAAGTATTTCCTGTGTTCTTTACCTTATTATAATTATAATTATTAAAAAAAAAAAAAAAAAGAAAGAAAAAAACATTTTAAAGTAAATTGGTTGATTTTCCTTCATGTTTCAATGGGTATAAAGAATTTCAAACAAAATTTTTGTATTGTTTTCTGGTAATAGTCATGCTGCAGAACAAAATATATCCCAAAGTTACAGGGCTTATATCTGGGCTTTTATACATTATGTTTTGAATTCTCACATTTATTTAATATTTTACAGTTCTGTGGGGCAAAATAATTATTCCAAAATATTTACTTGCTAGCAAATCTTCTTTCAGACTTCTGTCGTAAATGCAAGAGCAGAACTTCCTGCAATCTGAAGGCACTGGACACTGTTTTTATTCTCCTCCTTAAGGCCAGAAGCTTGTGTTTTGGCATTCAATTAAAAATAGAACAAAGTGGACTGCTCTGAAGAACTGCAGCCAGTGTCTGCTATTTGCCTAAGTTGTGTTAGCTCTTGGCAGTGAATAAAAGCTCCAGGAATGGCACAGCTCTTTGAATCAAAAAAGATCTCTCAGCACACTAAAAACAGTGGGGTTTTCCCGCCTGGCATGCCTGCTAGACCTGCAAAGTCACTGGACAGGCACTGCAACCTGTGAAGCAAAGCAGTCTTAAACACAGCAGTTAAAAATCCTGCCTTCTCTGATATGCATGGCAAAAATCCCAATGGAGACAGGATTTCACCATGTTTATCCAGGCTCCAAGATACTCCTTTATGTTTACAGGATCCCACTATGCAAAGAACTGCTATAAAAGTTCCTTTGACAGCAATTTCCCATCTACCAGCATAAAAGCTGATCCTGGCTTGTTTTGGCACAAATGTTAGCAGCCAGAAAAAGCCAGGGTTGCACTCACCAAACCCAAGACTAGAGAAGCATGAACATAGAAAATAACTCCATTTAACCACCTCTCCTAGTGCTGGCTTTCATAAAAAAGCTTATCCAGCTTATCCAAAGATCTGGACAATTTATTCTAAAAATCTCCTAAGAATTGAGAAATACTTCTCCAATATGCTATGTGTTAGAGAATTCATGCAAGTGTGGGGTGATATAAATGTTTTGTTAACACTCATTTAGGATTACCTTACATTACTCATAATTGGCAAAAACACAGGCAAGCCATGTGGTCATCCTAAATGCACACCAAGAGAGTGTTCATGCTACAATGCACCAGTAAGGCTGGCAGGTCATCAGCGAGGCAAATACAAAATAGTTGACAAGAATGACTAGCTTCTGGAATGTAACTCTGGCTCCTGATATCTATTAATTTCTGCACTCTGCAAGGGCTGGCATGTTTGTGAAGCAGACTGGCATACCACAGGAAAAAAAATATGACATTTTCTTTTGTTTGTACAATGTGAAGATGAAAATTTGATTTGAGGCTATTTAAGTCTAATCAGCAAGTAAATACGACAGGCAGGCTTAGCAAACTTCTGAGCGTAGGAAAAATGAAAAACAAGATGCACAATTCTGTAACCTAATGGTATGCTTATGTATCAGCCAAAAGCCTCAACAAAGCCTCAAGTCACAGAAAAACAATTTTAATAAAACTGTTTATTCTAGACTGTTGAATTAACTAGGACATAGTAAGCAAATCTAGTATGTGAAGTTATGAGTCTTGCAATACAGCTCTTTTATGTTCAAAAGAACCCAATGGTAAATGTGAATCTGTAAACAAATATTGAGAGGAGGAGTGCTCTAACAAACCTTTTCCTTTCTACAGCCCTTCTAAACTCCACACCCGCCTCTTCTGCTGACATGCTGAACACCTGTGTGAGATGGTGCTTTTGAAAATGGGTACCAGAATAATATCGGTATGTTGATCTTTTTTCTTTAGTGACTCTCTCTTTTGCTGCATACTTACCTTTCTTGGCACATTTGGATGTCCTGCTTTGAGTCATGAGTATATTTTTTCTGAATAATCTCATGCACAGTTGCTCAGATTTTTTATGAGCCTGCCACAATTTAGTCCCAAACAGCATAGCTGCTAATGTGTGAAAGAGAGGCTGAAAGGGATAGACCTGCAATTTGTTTGTGGCTGAAAGGAAAATAAAAAATGAAATAGATCATAGTAGTTTATTGTTTTACCATGGCTAGATGATTAATCCTGCAAGAAAAGGGAATAAACTGAATGTCATAAATGCAATTGTGACTAGGTGTTGGAAAATGAGAACATCCTGTGACAAAAAGCTAAAACATTAATTTTCAGGAATGATATTACTTGTGATTTTCTCTTGTCCTCACATACATAGGATTCCTTTCTTGCTTTTTCACTCTCAGTTATTTATGGTTTTCTCACCTTTATAATCTTGCCTACGATTATTTCATATGAAGATCATCTTCTGACTGGTAGGTTCTGTAACAATGACATTGGCAACACTTTATGAAAGTAAAGTAGTTCCAGAATACTTCACTTTACAGAAATGTAACGCCTTTGAAATTCAGACACTGCTGGGGGTGAGGACAAGAGTCAGGACAATGATCAAAATTCTAGACAGAGGCAAAGGGCAAACCCTTATTGCTACTAAGGGTCCCATTGCATTATTAATGCTCATGCAAAAATTAGAAAACAGATTTAAAAAAAAAATAAATTTATGCTCTCATTTTGCAAGATTAGGCACAATTACATGGAAAACATTCAGTTTGTTCCCTTTGAATGATGAAGATTTTGAGTGGATGAATCAGCAAGAACATTTGAACCTGTGGTGCCAGTCTAAGCTTGCTGTATTAAGATGCCTTTTTCCTGATTATTTTTACCTTTGTTATAAAAGTTTTATTTCATAAATATGCAAAACTAGCTGTGCTCTATGACCTGTCCCAAGTTGTAGGATACAAGATGCATAAACAGATTGACTGAAGAACTTCGTTGGTGCAAACAGGAATTCACATGTTTTATAATTACAGGATTCAAGGAAAGCTACAAAAACTACCATGTACTGCAATCTTATTATGTATTTACCATTTTTATAGATAACTTGATTTTCAAAATGTATTGGTTCAGTAGAAGTTTAAACATCTAGTGAGTTATTGTGTCCCAGTCTGCTTAGGTCAATCTAAATAAACATTTCCTATAACTCTGAATCTCAACTATGTAGAGACTTGCGTTTGAGTTAATTATATTCATCCACAGTTTTAGGAGAGAGGAGGAAACTTTCAAGGCATAATTTCTCTCATCTATTTTAAATGCTTGTTTTAAGAGGAGAAGAGTCGTACTCTGCTGATGATAGAGGTGAATCACTCAGAATCAAATTTAGATAGATAGATGATACCCTCTGCAAAATGTCAGAGAAACAAAGTATCTGATTGCTCAAGGGAAGAAGCAGAAGTCTTAATAATGTAGCATCCTCTCCTTTAAGAAAACCTTCAATATTTTAACACAAATTTTAGCAGTAACTATGCAGCATTTATCTTGGGGTACACACTTTCACAGAAGCTCAGTGATGAGGATACTTACTAGCATGAGACAGGGATCCAGTTTCAGTTTACATTTTCTGAATTAGAATAAGTTAGATGGTATGCCTTTCGTGCTCTAAGAAATGTCACAAACATCGAGTAGTCTGGGAGGATTATTTCTCAGTCTGGTGGTTTAAACTTCTCTTTTCCATGGTCTTATTTAGCATCATGGTCATAGGACCAAAAAATCAAATTCTCACATTTTGATGGTGTGTGTGTTTGTGCATGTCTGTCTCTATCTCCTTTCCTAATCATTCAATGTCTGATTTAGCTTGGACAAGGCAGGGACGATAAGGGCAGGATGAATGGCTAAAACAATGAGTTTTTGAATAAAATAAGAAATAAAGTCTCTTCTAAATCTAGTTTCAGCCCAAACTGTGTTTTTTTTTGTTTGTTTGTTTGTTTGTTTTGTTTTTTTATGAAGGTCTTGCTAGTGAGTATGCTTTCAGAGCATCTTCAAGACATGACAGAACAGATGAGTACAGAAATCTGTTCAGGTGAATCTCAGCATGACAGAATTTGAGAGGAATTGCAAATGCACAACAGCATATAAAGCAAGTGCTATTTTAGACAAATACACACATTCTGGATCACAGTGAATTTGAGTATTTATTCTTCAGAGTTCCTATTCTCCAAAACGTCCACTAACTTGATTGCAATTTTCCCTCTGCCAGAGGAGGCAGTTTTTTCATTGCCTTCTTCACAGATATGTTGGTGTTAGATTGCTGATAGCTGTTTTAATCACAGTAGGTTACTAACCGAATTGCCTTATACAGAATTCAACTATTCTGTTTTATATTCTCAAATATAACTGCAAAAAGCAGTAACATATGTTAATTATAAGGGAAAATCATGTGGTACATATATTACAAGAAGTGGCACTTTAAAATTTTGATGTATGAAAATCAATGACAAAGTAATATGGATTTTACTGGAAAAAGAAACAAGCCAAAATGACAATTCTTCACCTTTAAACCTGATTTCTGAAGATTGAATCTGGAAGACTAATATGTTACTTAATATGTTCATTAGTAGTAAAATAGTAATTTCACTTTGAGGAGCCTTGTGACAGTAAGCAGTTAATTCAGCACATTGGAAACAATCAGCAAATAATTGAGTAGAGAATTGACTGGTTATTGAGAGCTGACATTATAAGAATCCTGTGATATTTTACTTCAACTTTAGGTGGTGTGACTTATAAAAGCTAAGGTGCAATTTAGAAAATATGGAAACAGTAACATTTTCATACTCTTTATTAACATCCAAAGGGTGTTTTAGGATTAGCATCAGCCTGCAGAAATTCATCAAAATAATTATTATATTTTTTTTTTAGTAGAGCTCTTATCATTATTGCAATTAATTTCAGTTTTGTTTTACTCTTTGAAGGAGAAATATGATTATTATTCATCATCCAGAACAACCCAATATGCAAACTAATCAGAGTCAAGAGTCCTTTCATGAGTGCATATGAATCACAGAATCACAGAATTCTAGTTAGGTGGTGAGAGTGACACCTCTTTCTATAATCCAGATTTTATTTCATTTATTTTTGAATCTTTGCTTTTCTGTAGTTAAGGCTAAGTTGTGGCAAAGTTTGTGTCTTTAAGGAAGCCTCTTTGATTTTGAAGTTCGGTGCACTGAGAAATGAATGATAAATTACTGATTTAAAGGCAAAGTGTAAGTTTTTAGAATAAGCAGCTTTGTTTTCTAAACGCAAGTTCTTTTGGTGTGCTCAGAAAAGTAAAAATACCTCAGATAACTACCACTTTTCATTTCTCCCTTTTCTATTGTGGTGTCCTTAGAGACACTACATTATTTCAGTTCTTTTTGGGGGACTTTATAGTGAAAAACAACCCTGGCAGAGGGCAGTGTAACACTGGCATAGCTGCATGCCATATTTTTTCCATTTTGCACAAGAGAATGAATATAATTTAAAAGGTTTATCAGGCACTGGGTAAAATGCCAAATCCCAGACAAGCCTTTTCTAAAGTCTGCACGTGCCAGGAAGGTAATGGATAATGGATTGGTAGTAAACTGTCATGCCAGGGGAAAATACTGGCTTGACACAGAAGTCCCAAAAGGAAAAAGAAAAGCTGTAGCTTAGGAAGGCTATTGCCAACAAGCAATGAGATCAAGTAAGTGAGTGCAGCTGCCAAGCAGCAATGTTTGTGACATTTTTATGGGTGTGAGTCTGTTTTTCTAATTCTGACTTTCCTAACTGAATAATATACCAATGCTAATTTCTCCAATCAGGCATCTTGAGTTGCCTTCTCAGTGATCCTGTAATCACTAAACAGAAGTCATAGGAAAGTTAAGGATGAGATTTCATTGATGTGATTTCTCACAGGGCTGGATAAAACACAGAGGTCTTACACAGAAGGAAAAATTCATTTTCCTCCCCCCCCCTCCAGGATAATTTTTTCATAGAGAGCTACATTTACATTCATGCTCATTCTTTATGTAACACAATCCATATTTTCATATTTCAGGTATGAAACTTATTTCATATTTCAGGTATGTTTACCATGCCACAAAATAGTGCTGATCCTTCTGCTGAACTAGAATTAACTGCCTCTTTAGGTTGCTATTCCATGACCAGAGAGAAATTACATAGGCTTTTGGCTGATGTGTTACAGACCTACATTAAAAAGCTAAAAAAATAAAATAAAATAAATTAAAAAATGGAAAGACACAGACACATAAACTTTTAATATGGCAGTAATCTTTTATTTATTATGGATTGGGACACTATGATATGGTAGTGTATAATGCGTGAAATTCAATTCTCCCCAACATAAGAGAGTTTTCAAACTGCACTCAGAACCAAATTTATAGGAAATGAAAAAGCTATGAAAACTAGGAGAAAGATTTTGGTAAAATACTAGCTTTATCTTTTTCTAAGACTTTTACAGGTGTTCTAATACAAGTCATCAATATGCTTTAACTTTATTAAAAAAAATATTTGATTAAAAATTTTACTTAAAAATTACTCTCTGTTGCCTTCTACATATATTGCAGGCACAGAAGCAGCCTTTTTTTTTTTTTTTTTTTTTCTTTCCCCACCAGCCAAAGAAGTCCAAGGAGAACAAGAATAATCTAGACTCTACCTAGAACTTGAGATATGAACAGGATTTTCCATTCTACCAAATATTTCCAGGCAATTCCAGAATATATTTCTTAGTTTCTGTCACACTTCAGCTTGGCTCAGCAGTGTTCACATATCTTACAAGACAGTAGTGAGGAAAACTGCAGAAAATGCTGTGGGGAGCTCAACTCTACAATCATGCACAGGGTATGGACATCTTATACATGTATAAAATCTTACTGATCTCATGGTATGGTACGGAGAGCCATATATATAAGAGGTGCTTGTGGGTTGGCTTTAATGATAAGTGGTAACACAGTTCCTAAGTTAGCAGAGTATAATGGGTCCCACATAAAATATATTATTTTATTTATATTTAACCAGAAAATGTAGTTACTATTTTCTGTGATAAAAACTTGCTACATAATAATGAAGATGCTGAGTTTATCTTTCTGTGATTAGATGTGTAAGAAGCAATCTTACATATATTCATAGCAGCTGAAGGACTTCAACTCTACCTCTGGAAGACAGAAATTGGCACAGGTGAAGGGTCATTTTACACATATTCCTAACAGCTGAAGACTTTCAGCTGTGCCAATTCCTCTCTTGCAGAAGCAGAGAAAAAGCAAAGTTTCTTACATAGTAGCCTGCCTTCCCTTGCATGCCTGCACAGATGATAATTTGAAAGCTGAAATTTAGTTTACCAGATTAAGCTAGTTTTTAAAAACTCTCCTGGAACTGGTGTTGCTGTACCTTTTTCCAAGATTTCCAATTAATAAATATTTTAACTTGCTTCTCTGAAAAGTAATTTTTCTGCTGAGGGGAGTGTGTTGCAGACATTTCTGTGATCTGCTTATATTGATTCCTTATTAAGCCACAGTAGTTGGTAAAGCTTTCCAGTGTGTGTTTTTGTCTAAATATCATAATAAAATCTCTACTATACGTTACTGTTTTTGTTGCCTTTAATTACAGACTTGCTTCCTTTTCACTTTTAGTAGAGACTATTGCTTTCCTGTTCTTTTGTTGCATCTTAAAACAAAAAGTCTTTGTGAATATGAGGATAATGTAACTTGCAATGTAAAATATTTACAAAATATTAGTGATATAATTTACTCCTAAATAAGAAATAATGAATCAAACCTGTTTTTAGAATGCATGATGGCACATTCTAAAAATTTTGAAGGCTAGGGATATATTTTTCTCAATTAGTTATTATCTTGGCCTGATTATAGCCTTAGCCATACCTTGAACTTTTACATTACCTTAGCTATTTCCTTTGCACAGACATTATCACATCAGACTCTATTTTTATTTCTAAAACAACAAAATATTCACAAAAAAACTTTGTTATAAACCCCAATAAAATTAATATCTGGCACTCAATTAATGAACTGTCTTTCTCACAAAACTTAGTATGTTAAAAATATTGTGTTGTGCAACTTCACAATGAAAGCATGTGAGAGCTATTTTTAAAGAGTTTATTTGCCTAAAGTGATTTTTTGTACACCTAGAAATGAGCAATAGTGTAATAAAGAGTACCACAGTTTAAAAAGATGTGAAGGATTAAATAATGTTCCTTTTACCATTTTCTGCAAGCCCAGGTGTGAGAGGTAAATGGTGATTACTGCAGTTTTAGTCTGCAGGCTGGAGTTAGTTTGTTTCAGCATAGATCTGGGAAAGGTTTTCCTCCTCTCAGTCTCCTCTTCTAGAATGAAGAGTTGCAGTATCAAAATGTTTGCAGTTGGATAACTGGAGGTTTGATTTATTTACTTACATTTGATGGTGGTGTTGGTGGCAGCAGTTTGTGTTTTGTTTAGGGGGCAATGGAAAAAGGAGTCAGTGTTGGAGAGACATCTCAAGACTTTTATTAAAAATGCTGTAAGTAAGAAGAAAGGTAAATTTAGGTTATACTTGGCAGGTGTGTTCTGGAGGAGAGCAACTTTCTGTTTACATGGGCTTAGTGCTCAAGCATTGGCAGTACTGTAAATAGTTGGAGCAGTGGAGCTTGGCTGGGACATAGGAATCCTGGGTTTTGCACTTGTGTCTTGCTCTGGCTTACGAAAACTTTCATATACTTCTGGATTTGTGAAACTGAATTCTTATGATCCAAGGTCTGCTTTCAGTCAAAATCATCAAGGGTAAAGAATGCAAATTGTGAAGGTCAATCGAAGTGCTAGGTGCAACTTGTTTTAATACAAAGCAATTTATCAGTTCCTATGTAAGCTACATCTCTACCATTTTATAATGGCTTAAACATCAAAGGTTTTGCCTTGTTTTTCCTGTAGAATACTCTAAAGTTTCCATTTCTGCTTCCACTATCGGTTGCATTAAAATGTGTGCAGTCAACTAGCAGCCTTGGTGACTTCCTTGCTGTACAGTAAAGCAATTGCTTTCC
This sequence comes from Aythya marila, assembly GCF_965140915.1. NCBI lineage: Eukaryota > Metazoa > Chordata > Aves > Anseriformes > Anatidae > Aythya > Aythya marila. Next base: position 30,650,356 of record NC_139045.1, on the reverse strand, counting down.
TCCTGCTTGTGTGCACACAGCTTTAAAAACTACTAATAAAAATGAGAGGTTCAACAGACAATTATTTCAGTGCTACTGTAGCAATCTTTCTGTACAACAGTTTATTTATTTTATTTATGCCACTGGCACTGTTGTTAAAGAAAAGCTGTCAGATGCTGCACTATGTTTTTACCAAGTCAAAGAGAAATGATGCTTGGAAGGTGCATTGCTCTTTACTAGACACCTACCACATAGCCTGAAGAATGAGAATTAGATTAAATGCTCACAAAAACTGATATTGTACTCTGTTGTATATAACTGTATTGTCCAAGATTCTGCATTTTCTTTTTTTGCTTTCAGACCTTTAGAAATAGTATTATATTGCTAGGGATTGACCATCTAGTGGTGGCTTTGTATTTAGAAAGTGAAATTGCATTAGCTCCAGCTGCAGTTTGACTATGCTATTTGCATCTAGATGCAGCAGTTTGCCTCTGATATTTTCTGAGGTCCCTCCTCTGTCTCCCCAGTCTCAAACTTTCAGGAACTCTGTGCTCCTCTTGGCATTTTCTCAAAGTTTTTTGTGTTTAAGATGGCCAAGAGGGAAAAACTCTTAAATGCAAGAGGAGAGCCATCTGACTACTGTTCTGTGTGTGTACCTAAACATCTGGTGGGAAGTCTTCTGATGAGACTGAGCTGTTGGATGTGGGGAGCAAATGTTGTCTCATCTAGTAGCTTGCCTTTATTTTTTTATAGTACAGATACTACACTACTACTGCACTAGTAAGCTTATCCTCGTTTGCTTTCAGCATTCAGCTTTCTGGATCCATTTGCCACACTAATGGAACTGTGCATGTAATCTTATAAAAGAATTAGGCCCTGCTTCCTTTTCACCTGCAAAACTTAGAAATGATGAAGTAACAAGGAAAGTGGTGGCAACAGAAAAATCTGTTCAGACTGAAAACTCAGTAGCAGATCATTCTCTTATTCTTATTTTCCTCCTTTCTGTAGTGTAAATCATATGTTTCATTGTGAGTTTTGCTATCTGGTAACCCCCCCCCCCCCCCTTTTTTTTTCACCCAATAAATCCTTACCAACAGTAAAAACTCAAGATAGAGAATACACTTAAGAACCTATGAATCTCTGAAATCAAAGAGAAGTCTGATTGTTAGTTTATATGTTTCACAGATGAAAACTGTCTTATTTGTGGCTCAGTACATCTTGCTAAAAAAACTGCAACACTTCTCCCCAAGACATAATCTCAGTTTTCTTTAGCTTTTTGCAAATAAATAGGATTCCTTTAATGTCTTTAGAGGCATTCAAAAAAATAGAGAAATTGTATTCATACGGAAGCAGCGTGAGTTTCAAATACCACAGGGACTGGCGTCTTCTAGTTTCTTTCTGTATGCCATTCTGATCTGACAGAATGTGAGTAGCTGGTAAGTGAAGGCACCTGCTAGAAATTCCCAACAACCTACCCCCTCCTTCCCCCCCCTCCCCCCCAAAAAAAGTTAAAAAAAAATCATATTTCTTTTCCAAAGCTACTCTTTGGTTCTCTGCCAGGGAGCTTTCTCAGTCAGTCTGGTTTTGTTCAATTGAAATCAGACGTATTTATTTCATGCATTTTCCATGTTGAGGTGATATGGCTTACAGATGGCTCACTGAAGAAACAAAGAATGAGGCCCTGGTCATTAATACTTGCTGAGGGGAGAGTACATTGTTGCCTAAGAATTTGGGATGTGGTTTGAAATTGGTTTCAGACATCGTTCATGGTTTTATGATTGGTTGTGCAAAGTAATCTGAGGGCTCTGTGGTGGATATGTATTGTACTTAGAGATGGGATTTGCTGTGTCCTTTTGAGAGCAAGGGTGGTGAGTCACCTTGAGGTCACTGGAATTGGGCAAATGTTGTATATACAGTTCTTGTGGTCATCCAGAAGATATTTTAGACTAACCGGACTGTTCTTGACTGCCTGACTACTTGATGTAGGTATCTGATGAAAGAATGAAGAATTGGGGTCTGTAATCATTTTATGAGGCACTATATATTAGAGTGATATTAACTAGTTTTAATGTTGCAGAGGGAAAACACTAACCACTGTCTGGTTGCTAAGAATAATAATGAAGTTATAGGCTACAGGGAATGTTATTAAAGATCATGTTGGGCTTGGACTTATTATTCTTTAAGTATATTATACTTATCAAGACTGCTTTGAGCTGTTGTAATTTGGAGAATAAAAAGAAAACTTGCAAATGGACAGTAGTCTGTCAATAGACGGAAAAAATGGGAAAAGCTTTTTTCTTTTTTTTTTTTTCTTTTTTTGGGCTTGCTGGAGGATACAAACCTGCTAGAAAAGTACAATAGTATTATATTTATGTATCTACATATGTGCAAGTGTTTAGATTTCTAGCAATAATTAATTTTTCTCACATTAGCAGGGGTAGATAATCGTTTTGCCATTTATTGGAAAGACCAAATAAAATAGTAAGGTTATAAATAATATAATAAATATATGATGGAGCCTATAAGAACTCTCAAATGGTACTTCTTATCAAACACAGCATATATAGGCTTTGGTATGGAACAGCCTTTCAAAAAAAACCTAATGCTGCCTAAATTTTTGTGAGAACCAATCAGTTGCACATTTTCTTAAGCTTTTAAAAGAATTTCAACAGCATGATTCAAACTGTCACAACAATGGTAGATGTCCTTTATTGGATTGCACTTTGCAATAATTTTCCTTCTGTACAATTAGGATGTTGGGCGTTGTTAGTCTCAGTGGGCTTGGTGAGTGAAAATGGAACATCATGAAAACTAAATTCCAGAGCTATCAAAGCAAGTCGGTATTAACTCTTGTTTGATTCTGTATTATAAAAGTCTCGTATCATGCCAAAGATAGCAACAACTTTCTTGATTTCTCCATGAAACCATGTCATGGTCTGTGCCACTGAAAAGCGAAGCAGACAAGCAACCTAAGCAGAAAGAGAGAGGACTGTCTGTGGAGATTTTTAGCACTTAATTTCAGAATTACTAGTTATTATATCAACCTTGGCTGAGAATTTCATTAAAGCAATGCAGAGAGTTTGGAAGCTGAACTAAGGCTGACTGATATAACTGCCAAGTACATTGTAACCTTCTGTTTTGTAAAGAATAGCTTACTGTGATCTATTACACATTTTTAAACCAGGAGAAACTTCTAAGCACGTTGCTGCATGCAGGCTTTATTGATCTGAACCCTAGTAACTTCTGTGCAGAATTGATAATGGATTTAATGCTGAAACCATTCAGAGCTGAACTCTTAAGACCAGGCTAGGCTTCCAGATGGATATAGAGGTGGCCCACTCTTAATAGTAAGAAAAATTCCTCTTGTATCTGGAGATACTCTAACAGGCCTCTGGATTTCAATCAGAACATAGAGGTTAACAGGGTAAAAGAACTGATGATAAAGAAAAACAATAGCATTCAACTGAATGTTCAGAGAGGCACTTGGTATGGACAGTAACGCATTTCATAGTCCTTTTATTGTGTTTGTCAAGCTCAAATCTGTGTAGTCAAAGTATGTCTAGCCTGTTTTTCAGAATGGTTCGCAAATGGGTATGTTTTTCAAGTGTGACTTTTTAAAGGATTTCAGACTTGCAAACCAAACACCAAAGAACCTTGCAGTTGCTATATCTCAGAAGTGTTAATGTGGCAGAAAAAAAAAAAAAAAAAAACAAAAAAAAAAACATAATTATGGATCAATGGAAGATGTTGAAAACTATTTTTCGTATACAGTTTTAAAGGATAAATATAACCAAAACTAATAGAACATCCATACAGACATACTTTTTTTTTTTTTTTTTTTTTTTTTTTTTTTTTTTCCAGTGGAATATCTACAAGCTATATGAGAAGCAAAGCCAATAATCGTCTGGCAAAATTCCATTTACTAGGCATTGAAAACCAAAGATCTTTCACTGACAGGTGAGGTAAGCTCACAGTCTGAGAAGAGTATCGTAGGAAGGTAAGCAAAAATTGCTGACGGGAGACCAAGAAATGTGTTACACTCGTTTAGTCATTCGTCTTTCTTATTTGAAGTGCTTTAGTTTCCACAGAGCCTATAAATTCTTTCTTGAAGATTCAATAAAATTATGTAGCCCTATAAACATCTGAGGAGCACATCAGACTGTGGTCAGAAGTTTGGGTCTATGAAAGAAAGAAAATAATTAAAATGATTTCTTGAGAAGGAAAGGCATACTGAATACTTTGGCAGAACCTTAGATGCTTTCATTACTGGTATTATGGGATGTAGGTCCTCTTGTGATGGGATAACTTTCCCTCTCCAGCAAAAGCAACTGACAATAAATGAAACTTCTGAGGGAGGAAATGGGACTGCCAAAAAAAAAAAAAAAAAAAAGTAGTAAGGCAATAGAGAACACATGAAATGCAACTGTCATTAAGTATCCACAAAGGTCAGTAGTGGATGTAGGATCCCCATTACATCTGAATGCATTTGCATGGGAAGGGATGGTGAGAAGCCATTCTTCTTGTTGGTCTCAGAGCTCTTTGACTGGTGTCACTGCTTTGTCCCCACAATCTAATGATGTTTCACCTAAGTTGATTTGGAGCCTATTGAGTTCTTTGACAATAATGTTGAAAGGATTTCAGCTGTGCTCTATGTGGGTTTGGTGGTTTATTTTAAATGGTGGAGAGTAAAGGTGGCTGCTGTGTGGAGGGTTCTTTTCAGTGACTTCATTGTATAAAAAAAACAGCATTACTGTTAACAGTTACAGGAGAGGAAAGAACAAAATGGTGTAATTAGCCATCAAAGAGAGCATGAGATACTTTCTAGCTGAGTATGTTAACAGACCTAATGTGAAGTTTGAGATCTAAAAACTGTGTATATATATATACTCGCCACAGGAAGTATTCTGTTTACTGTTGTACTGAAGAAGCATCCCTGTCAGTTGTTCTTAGCTCTTTGGTGAAGATCTTAAGCTCGGTCATCCAGTACATTTAGATCACCTTTGATGTAAAGCTTTTGATGAAGTAAAGTACAATACAAATTACTGGCAGATCCTTTTGTCTGATCCTCAGTGCTGATACTGGTAGCTGTATTTGCTCGAACTCATTCCAAGTTGTCACCTTTGTCCCTCTCCTCTTCCCCCCAGTTTATTCAAGAAAACGACTAAGAGCTAGAAAGACTTTGCATTTTGGAGAGCCATGTGCAAGTGGGAGGGAAAGGCAATCTATGATTTCATCCAAGTTGTTCCTAATGCAGAGTTCTCAAACTTCATGAAAAACAGCAACAAAAAAAATAACTATGGGCTTTAAAATTGGTGCTTTTGAAGGTATCACAATATAAAAACTGCTATTTATGAGTCTCAAATTGTCCAATATGGAATGTGTCTTAAATGACATGGTCTCAAGTACAGTGTGTTCAGTCTCATGACATTTGGAATGAGTATCAGATGGAAAACATATCTTCAAAAACAGTAACCCCTCTACATCCAATGCAGAAATTCCATTAAAATGCCATCTTATACACATACATTGCATTGGTGAATTGTACTGTGTCCATGAGCTTGAAGGATCTGAAGAGGTATAATTTGCTTTGTACCACAAGTTAATTAATTTATTTAAAAAGATAAAATAATTGTAATTAAAAACTAGCCCAGTGCTGATTCTGTAAAAATCTGTAAGTCTGCACACGTCATGCATGTCTTCATTTTAGACTGTGACACAGAGATGCCTGACCTGGAGAACAAGTTAGCCAGGTATTAGACGACTATCTCAATATTTTACATTGTGAATATGGTCATATAAATTCATTTTGCTTAGAGCAATACTTATGTGCTAGCAGATTTTTTTTTTCTAAGTCATTGGAAAACACCATGTTTCTCAATCAGGGCAAAAAAAGTGAAGTGTTGTTTAATGAAAATCACTTTGCTTAAGGACAAAACATTTCAATAAATATGTTGGCATTAGGATAACAATTGGAGCATGGTTCTGTCTCCTATCAAGTTGTCTTACCCTCTTGCTTCCTCTTCCTCCTCCTCATTACATTCTCCATTGTCCTGTCTTGAACTGATCTGATCTGTGGTAGTCCAGGACAGTTTGGGCAGGATTGCTGTCACGGGCTGAGCTCCTTCAGTTAAAGAATGTCAGTGGTCTGTTGCTCTGTGCAGTAGTCAGCTTAACAAGTCTGTAAGTAGGGCAGTGTATTTGTTTCCTAGGTTATAATAAATCAAATATGCTGTATGTATTTCATTATATTCTATGCATTGATTTCTCAGCCTCCCAGGTTAGGTCTGATCTAGTCTCCCCAAACACATCACCATCCAGCAGTGGAATTGATTTTAAAAGATCAAATATATTATGTTAGCATTGTAAATACCTCTTGATATGACTTTAGAAAAATCTATGTGACCTACAAGCACAAAATAAGGAAGTCTGTTTCCAATCGGAAATCTTTTACCTGTATGGGCTGAGAAGGAAAGTGATACTGAATGTTTTTGTTAACCACCTCTCTGAAATCTTTCGTATGTAGTATCCATGGAGATCTTTGCTCAGAGGGGCAAGCATTCAGCAGTTTCCACAGAGAAAATTCCAGTGCTTCTCTTCAGAGAAATTGGATAAGAAACTCCTTCCTTCTTGTGCTCTCAGACTGCCTCACTAGGAGCCTGCAATTTTTATACTGCTACTCAATAAATGTGATTCCTGTACAAGACATTCAACTCCAGAGGGTATAAATAATCAATAGAGTTTATAGATACAAGACCAAAGAAAGTTTATTTTTTGTCTGTGTTCATTTCCTTTTTATTTCAAAAGAGAGTTGAGTGGATCATCTAGGACTAAGCTGTCTCCCCCCGAGGACATTTACAGCAGATATTTATGCAAATACTTTTTTTTTTTTTTACTTCACAAAAAATGAAAAGGGCACCAGATGCCAGCAGCTGTGATCTTTTCTGTGATACTGGTAAAAGGCAAGGTGGTATATAGGTCAAGCTGACAGTTGGAATTGATGATCTTGAAGGTCTTTTCCAACCTAAATGATTCTATGATTATATGTCCTGATTTTGCATACAGATATAGGCATTTTTCTTTGGGTGAGTACATCTATAAAATCACATTCAGATGTATTATCATCAGTTACACCTGGATCATGCAGGTCAAACAAAGCGCCTAGGACCTTAGGTATGTGCAGTGAAGAAGAAACATGCAACCCAGCAATTGCAGAGACCAGAGATAACGGGATCTTAATGTTTGCTGGGAAGTAGTTTTTAGAAGGAATAGTTCGAAGGATTTATCTTGTAGTTTTTAGAGGTCTTGTTCTGTAAGATGTGGAGCTCTGTTGTTTACAATGCAATGCTGATGAATTCCCAACTACAATACTTACCCATGAAGTACTGTAGACTGGTTTAGCTAAGGAGAGGTCTGGCAGAGCACTAAGCTTTCCAGAGGAATCTGTCTCATGCCGCAGCTCTGTGTGAAGTGCGCTTTTCTTTGCAAAGTGCAGTTGCTACAAACAAGATGTGGGTTGCTTGCAAGGCAGCTCCCAGAGCTGACGGGTGTGTGTGTGATGGGGCTGTTGCTGTGGGAACTAATGAAGTTCTAAAGTCAGCAGTAAGATTTCCTTCTGCTTTGATCCCCTGGGGAGGATGAGCAAGTCCTTTTCAAATGCAAATCTTCAATGTGTAGCCTGTGTAGAGGGAATAAAGACAGGAAGGAGAATAAATCTGTTTTAAGCTCCAGGCATTTTCATATTGGTTGTGCTACTGGTGCACTTCTTTAACCTTTATTTTTTCCTACTTCTGCACAGTGTTACACTGAGTAAGCTCTGCTATGCTAAAATCACTCTGAAGTTTGGAAGTGGTTTTTCTATTCTGTGTGCAGGAAGTTTGTGGTTTTGGCGGGAGACTGCGTTCTTCTTTCCTCAAAGAAGGGGAAGTGAAAAGCTTCCTGCTACCCCAGAATGAACAAGGGAGATTTTTGTCTCTTTGGGAGGAACTCTGCCTGTACTAATAAGGAGCTATCTTCTGTGTTTGGGGGAGTTACACTTGTCCATATTGTTCTTCTTCCTCTGTTTATGAGAGCTCGTACCTTATGGTTTCATTATAACCTAACATTGGATTGCAACCAATCTACTTCAGGAAGTTTTTTTCTGAACTTGCAGAAATATCTTGTTCTGCAGCTTTGCATCTGTGCTAAAATACTGATTGCAAACTACATTCTTGCAACACTTTCTGAAACAGTTATTTCTGTGCAAAAGCCTGTAAAATGCCAAGCACCTTTCCTGCAAAGAGGTACAGCAGCCTAGATTTAGGAGCCAAACTGTTTTCAACAAGATGATGCCTGCCTGATGTTCTAAAAGCTGCCTTCTACACAAAAGGCTAAGAATTTACATATTTTTAGGGAAAATAAGTCTTAACAGCCAGGTCAAGATTGCAATGGAAGAAGGGGTAAGTCAAATGTTGCTTCTGTGTTCCCCTAACCTGGTAGTGGCTGTCCTGTAGAGTCCATCAGCCTGTAGGTCTCATTTCACTTGCCAGTTACTGTTCCTTGAACCAGATTTCTGGAAATGAGCGGTAGTGAGTAAATGCGGAAGAGCAGAGTTAGTGGAGGTGTGATGCCATTGAGTGCTGCAGTCTAGAGCCTTAATGAAGACATGGTTTTATAACCTCTCCTTGAATTGCTCAAAACCTCTGTGGCTTGGATCTGTGAAGAAGGAGCAAATATTGTCTAGCTTGCAGATGGAGTAATTGCGAGGGGTCGATTTGCATGAACTCTCACTGGATGAAAATGTGTGTTTTTCATGTTCGGCTGTTGCAAGCACAGCTGTGCAGCATTCTTGAGTTTGGGGGTTAATATCAGGATTTCAGTGCTGTAGTTCCACTGACTTCAGTGGCGTGACTTCTGTTTCTCATGGGAATTGAGGAAGGAGCGGGACCCACTAGTTTTAAAGTTGCTTTTCACTCTAGCTACTAAGTAGGTCGTGACTTTCTCTTACCATGTGTTTCCCATAAAAGCCCTGGCTGCCTTGAGTGCTATATGATAGGCTGTCTGGAAGCTGGAGACAAAGTGCATGCACTCTGCTAGAAAGACTTTCTGAAATATCTTGTATACAGTAGCTAAAGTTGCCACATGCTGCTTATGCTACAGTGTCTGTATGCGGTCACATTTACAATGTTCACACTGCAGCATTCACAAGAAAACCACGTAATGATGAAAGGGCTTCAGTGCATACAGAATGATGTAAAAACAAGTTAAAAATAAACTTATGCAACATCTAAGGAGTGGAAAAATCCAAAGGGCTGTGCAGGACAATGCAAGCCTGTATTCTCGTGGATGGAGGTGGGGAAAGGAGAACTAAACACATGTCAAAACAAATACACTGAAGGTATGAAAAATGTTCTCTTCTACCACGTTTATTTTCTGTAACAGAAACCAAGACTGAGAATTGAAAGAAAACAAGTCTAAGTGTTTCATCAGTGTAAAAGTTCTCAGCCTGTATAAAGTAGTAGTTAAAGAGTAATCATCCAAAGACAGCAATTTACTAAGACATTTTGTTACTTTTCATGTTTATTTTACACTTGACCACAATAAACTACCAGGTATATTGCTATGGGTTCTGCTTGTTTCTGTTTGTTTTCCCCTATTGTCTTTTTGCTAATGGTTATAAAAGCACAAGTCTGGAAGCTGATCACTTGTACCTGAAAATCACTTTCAGCAAAGAACAAATACATTTATTAGGTTTCTTAGTTGTGCTTTTTTTTCTTTTAAATTATACTTTTCTTTTTTTTTTTTTTTTTTTTTTTTTTTTTTTTTTTCCCACCCACCCCTGCCCTGCTGAATTCAAGGCAAAATGTATGGGTTTCTGTTATCATTGGATGCTATTTAGCATTCATATTTAGTGTTCAGGTCATCTTCCAGTGTAGGTGCATCGTAGCAACTGTTGCAGTTTCCCCTTCACGGGGCTGAAAGTGTTTTGTGCTGCATGCACAGTGTACGTCACTGAGACAGCACAGCTCTCGTCAGTGGCTTTCCAGAAAGGACAGCCTGCTAATATCTTCAGGAAGAGAGGGAGAAAAGTTTGCAGAAACTATTGCCACTGTGTAGTTGAGCTGCGGACCAGACAGATGAGCTGTTGGGTGTCTGACGCATTCTCCCCCAGCCAAGGCATGGGGCCAAGGTATCTGACAGCACATCCTTCATTCACTACCCTAGGCCTGATGGATCAGCCTGCTGGTCATGTATCAGGACTACCACTTCTGCCTTATGAAATGGTTTCCTACAAGGTTCAGAGTTAAACTGAAATGAAGGACAAGCTCTGGGCACCAGGAGTTCAGGCTAAATCCTGCAGTGCGTTTAGTTTTCTCTACAAAAAAGCGACTAAATAACCAAGAATTCTGGGCTTGAGCCAATATCAATTAAAATCAGTGGACTTTCTGATCAACAAAAATTACAAGGCCTAATGGAATTTGTAATGGCTTTGAAATGCAGATTTAGAAACCCATATTCTTGCTATTTACCCAAAACAAACAACAACAACAAAAGATGTGAAAACTACAGATTTAATTTCACATACATAGGTGATGGTTTGTTTGTTCGTTTTAACCTGTGTGTAAACCTTAATAAATTGCTTTATCTAACTTCAGGGTGGGCAGCAATAATCTCTGGTGTAGAATAATGAATTTTTGAAGAAAGAGGATGAGCATAAAATCCTTTTGTTTGTGCTCTTGCATGGCTTCCACCATCTGACATATCTATATGATAGATGGGGGAACTACATGATTGAAGTTTTCTGTGTTTTTTTTTTTTTTTTTATTTGTTTTATTTGTTTTTTTTTGTTTGTTTTGTTTTGAGTACAAAGCCTTTTCTAAACAGACAGAGACTTGGCTGGATGGATCAGAAAAAGGCAAACATCTTGCTGAAAAAACTGTCCTCTCTGCATCTCAATGACATTGAGACTGCAAGGCTTTTATAAAGAAAAGCTTATGAGTAAAACTTTTGAGTACACATAAGCACATAATAAATCTAAATGTGAACTCTGCAACATGACCCACTGTATAGCAGGGTTGATCTGAAAGCTTATAACTTTGCGATCTGTGGAAGGATTTTGCAATCTGTTCTTCAGTTCTGCAGCTTGAATTAATCAGTTGCAGTTTATACTTACATTTTGATTATGGAGCACTTGAGTAACTTACATAGCAGTACAGGAGCTAGATTTATAGCAGAGATGCATTAATCCTTGTGAGATAAATATCTAAAATCCTATTTGTAGTCCCAATGGAAGAAAAAATAAGTGGGAAGGTGAGAGGGGTCTGGCTGTATGTTTAGTCTTTAACAGCTTCATGACAGATGTTTTCATAGATGAGCCATCTTGGTAAGGAGGAACATTCTAACTAGATTATATGAATTTCTGTGTTCTGTGGAATTATTCTGAATATTTCATTGACAAATATACACTGAAGTAAATAAGATCTGGCTTTGGTTTTCTGTAATAATCATCCTTTGTTTCTATCCAAAGATATTTGATCTGAACCTGTCATGTTAACAAAATCCATTTAGCAACTATTATAAAACTAAGCAAACCATTTGAGGGCAAAAATGCCATTTTATTTTTTAATTAAGTAAATCTGAATTTCAGTTAAATATAATGCAAAACTTAGAGTAAATAAATCTGAAGAAGTTCCTTAGGACATGGCAGGGAGGTGGTGAATGACAAGGAAGTATCAGGGTCCTCTGCAGTCAATGAGATTTATGAGGCTTCACACTAAAGGGTTATGGGGGAATCATTTTTGCAGTGTCCTGTAGCTTTTTGTTGGATATAGAATTATTTTCCAAGCATGCAGGGGGAGAGTTAAGGATCTGTCACAAAGTGATGTTATTGGCAATTAAGGAATAAATGCCTCTGCAGGTAGGAGAAAAGTGTGGTAGTTTAATGTGAGGGCAATGCATTCTACCTGTTGGATGTGGCCAGTTCCTGAAGCTGTAACTGTGCTGTTTATCGGATCTGCAAATCAAGATGGTATTCATGCTAATTGTCACTTCCTCCTAGAGCATATGTGTTGTGAGAATTGTAAGTGGTTCGGTGCAAGGCTGTAGTCTCTCTCACAGGTGCAACATGGAATTTTGTTTCAAGTCTGTAATGGTACCACAAAACATATTTGTTTTTAAGAAATGATGGCTTTCTGGCTAAGTCTTGATTAAAGTGAAAATACTAATTTTTCTTAAATTCAAATTTATTATCTGTGATTTTCTAGAGGCACAGGATAGACAGGATAGATGTGCTCTTCTTAACTGCTATGGAACTGTTCTTCTCTTCCTGTGGTCCAGTTCAAATACAGTTACATATACAGTAACTCCTTTTTGTTGTTATTAACTTTCCATTGAGCTACCATTTCTGTCCTTCTAGAAACATTGATTTATCAATAGAAATATGGGTTATTTTTGACAAAAACATGTCATGATATATGGGCTGATTTGGTTATGCCTTTCCCTGTACTAAATTTCTTGTTACAGCTGTACCTATGATTCTCACATTTTACCAAGTTCCTCACTAATATTCTATGTGGAAACAGAGGCCCTTCCACACTCCTTTAAACTCTTAAGGCTGACCCCAGGGCTTTCTCCCATGTGACTAGCAAAAATGAGATAATTGTTGTTTAGAAAACAGTGAATGGAGGAGACAGAGGATAGAGTATTCCTTCCCACACAAATAATAGTAAATTCTGCTAAAAAAAATGTTTGTTTGTTTGTTTGTTTGTTTCCAGGCCCCCTTTAGGCAAAATAGCTGTTCATGTTACATATCCATCTCCCTGTTCCTTTTCTCATTAGGTAGAAAACCGAAGGGCCACATTTGGTGCACTGGCAAGAGGTGTTTTACAGCAAAATCATTAACTGCCAATAAATGTTATTTAGAATGGTTGTAGATGCTGTATCTACCTGAAAATAACTGTATAGCAAAGGTGAAAAATCATTTATTTTATGATAGAAGCTATATCACTCTTGAGTAAACCTATTGGATTTATGTAAGCATGCATATGTATGGTTGATTATGGAGTTAGGATATATGTTGTGCTGCATCTTGTTTACCTGTTTGCCAGAATGAATTCTTTATGATCATATTTATCTATTAAATTATAGCTGGTTTTCAGGACTTGACATCTATCCTGAATGTATCTGCTAGTGTTCCTCTTTCTTTTTTTTCTTTTCCTTTTATTTATTTATTATTTTTTTTTTAATTCTGCAATTTGATCTGCTTTGCCATGGAAAGAGGATATACTTTAGACAGAAGCATTAATACGTCTTATTTTCAGTTCAGGGAGCAGGCTGATTCAGTTTTATTCCATTCATTCTTAATGACTTTAAAGGCCATTGTAAAACAGTGAATTCAGTACTTGCAGGAAAAAAATTAGTCTGGCCTTAGGTGGGGTTTCCCTCTCTTTCTCAGCTACTCATACAGTGAAGTACTCTATTTTTCTCTTTGGTAATGGATTTCACAAAAAGTAGTTTGGATACTGAGAACACACTGAACTCTTCCCCCGGTGTCTGGCTACATAAACAGATGACCTACCTGTTTATCACAGGCTCCTTCTCCAGATGTGACAAATTTCAATGAATCAGTGCTTCCTATTAAGCAACATCATCAATATTTAGAAGAGCTTGGTGGAATTTTCCATTGCACTCTGTGGCAAAATGTTTATTTCCAGCATGTCTGGCAGACTCACTGCAGATGCAGTGAGTTTCTGTTTCTGATAACTGTTTCTGATAACGCTTTCTTTAAGAAATTGAAGGAATATTTTTGATATCTCAGGACAAGGTAATATTTGAGTATTTATACATTAAGTTGTTGTTGTTGTTTTACTCTAAATAGCAATTATTATTGCCCCAAATATAAAAGGAATGGAACACTTACAGATAGATTCTTCCAACAGCATATCAGGTTAAATATTGAAGAGCACAGGTTGGAGGTCTTGTATTATGACCTTGATAATTTCTCCCTTCCTGTCAGCAAAAAGTGTTCTTTTGCACAGTGTATCCTTTTCTTGTTAATTGGTGTACTCCATTTTAGTCTGTGGTGGTATCTTTTGATCCTTTGTTCCTGTCCTATGTCCTATTTGAACCATTATCTGTGCAACTAGAATGAGCAAAAAGCATGAAACCAGCACTGTTTCAGGAATCTCCTTTCTTCTGTCATGGTGTTCAAATGTACCTGCTGATTTGATATTGAGGGATCAATCACACCCTTACAAGCAGTAATTGGCAGAAAATGTTCATGTCCATTTTTAGGTCTTCACAGAATTTTTAGGTCTTAGACTGAAATGAAATGGTTGCATAACATGACAGCAGTTATCAGATTGGTGTTAGTGTCTCCTCGCTTTTATCACATCAGACAGAACAGATTTCTACATCAATTACTATTTTCCATACATGAGTATAAGCATTTCTATCACAATATTTGTTCCCTGAATTCTTTTTGTTATCAGATATGCTAAAAGAAGTGTGAACAGCTTTTTCCATTTGCAGTGTGGTAGGCTACTGTTATCTAAACCAATTCTGTTTTTCAAGGTACAACGTTGTTTTATTTGCAGTCTCCTATAGCCCTGTTCAGAAGTTACAGAAGTGATCCTGCAGTTATTTGTAAGGGAGGATCCTTATTGTGTAAGTCCCCATGGTATTGTTTCCATAGTATTGCCGTGTCTATATTTGGTTATTTAGATGACAAAAGTTGTCCTAGATAGATAAGGAATCTTGTTACTCGCAAATATACCTTTGTTTTAGAGACTCAGGAATGGTTCCTACTGTATTGTCTTCGCTGTGTTTGCATGTTTGGCTGCTTACTACAGTGTCTTTGTCAACTTGACAAAAAGGTCAAGAGCTTGGTAGGCAAGAAAACTGTTTTGAGATTCCATTGCCAGGAGAAGGGGAAGAAGGAAGCAGGAACATCATGTTTCTGTGATCTCTATTGATTAAATTCCTGCAGGATTTTTTCCTAGGACATGTTAAACAGTGGGAAGGGAAAGGGGGTTGGGGGTGGGAATGTGTATGTTTGTGCATAGATATGCATATTGTGGGATATTGGAAGCTATTTCTGAACTATTTTTATCTCTTGATGTTTAAACATATGGAAATTAATAGTGGCTGGTTACTTTCCAAATGGGTCCTTGAATGTAGTAAATCTGCATGCACAAAAAATTCATAAATGGCTGAAACTAATGTCAGGGTGGAATGAGAAATGCTAGATGACCTACTTAGAAGAGCTTACTTTTTACTTGGTAGAAAATTATTTTGTATCAACCCAAACCACCTGTTCTACATTTTCTTTTGTTTGAGTTTGAACTTACTTACCCCTTAGCTGCAGTGAAGTTGCATGAATTTATCCTAGCTAAAATAACAGAACAACAGTTTGCATGGTGTTTACCTTCCCATCATAAGTGTCAGTATTATGCATTGTTTTTCAGCTGGTGTCAGAGGTGCCTTAATGTAGCTGTCCTTCTCTCCTTCAGTTTGGTTTTCGTAGCTCAAGTCAACCATTAAAAGCCAAGTCTCTTGCATGATATTTAACATAACTTTGATTTACACAGTTGACTCATTGATCTTACTTGAAGTTACTTGTATAACAATGAACTGAGAATAACTGAACTGAAGGCAGAGGAACCAGTATAAAATGGATTTGGAAGACTAATGAAGTCAATGAAACCAGAATGGATTGAAAAAATATAAGACTGAACAAATTTTCTTGGGAAAGAATTTGGTTGAATTAGTAAATGAGAGGTTTTCCTCTAAAACTCTTGTGTAACCAAGTGCAAAGAAATGGGAATTTATGCCTTAGTCATAAGTTTATAAAGTGATACTTTTTATATTTTTATTTTATTTCTATATATATATATATATATATCATTTATTGATAATAATGTATATTATTTGTACCTAAAGGTTGTTTTATTAACATATTATTGTATTGTAGAAGGCTGTTTAACCCTCACCAGGACTGGCAAACTCAAAGATCAATTCACAATCAATTTTTTCCCCTCTAATAATTTTGAATGACTGTCAAATTGCTTTTTAAAATTGCCTCTTATTCAGTAACACAGCACTTTGATAATTTAAAATTTGAAAAACATGCCAGGGCTGTCAAAACATGATTTTGGTAAAGGTGTGAAAGTTTCTTAGCAAATATATAAGATGTTACATTTTTTTTCCCCCCTCATGTATTTCATATCAATAAATTTACCCGATCATCACCATATTTTTAATCTGTAGTTTTATAGGCATTGTCTGGATTTTAATTAAGGGATTGGATGAATATGAAAGACTCTCCTCTGGAATGTTTCCAATTTTTATTTCATCAGAAAGTATATAGGCATAGTGTTTCCATATGTTTTGTAACATTTTGCATTTTGCAATAGTCTGAATGATGGTCATTGCCATGATATCATTGCTTCATGACTATATGTGAAATTGTGATCAGGTGATAATTTATTTAAAGAGAAGTATTGTAGACTCTTAATTCAGTCATGTACTGAGAATGTATGAAATGTCTTAAGCATTAAGCATATCTGATTAATATACGTCCTTAAATCATACCAGATTTTTGTAGTTTACTTTAAAATTTTTCCCACATCTACAGATTTTTAATTCCATAGTTTCTGATAATTAGTGAGTTACATGGATTGCTACTTATTGAGCAGTCTTTTATTTTATTTACTTGAATTGCCACAAGACCTAAATTTAGAAATAAAAATAAATTCATTGTGTTTTCCTCTGAATGATTGCAATTTCTTCTGAGCAATCAGTGGCTTCATTTCTAGGAAGCTGAGTGTCAAATGTAAAATGTCATGACATGTAATGATACCGGTGCAGCAAAGCTTTTAGGTTTGTCATATTTGACTTAGATCACTGTCACCAAATCCCCTTCTACAGTGGTATCTGCTGGACACCATGCCTAATTCTTCTCCACACTATATTAGGATAAATGAAGACTGAAATGATCAGTGTTGTACCTACAGCTGTACTGGTGTTGCCCTTACTGAAGGAAAGAGGCTTTTGTCTGAAAATTGTGGTAGTTCAGCATTGTGTGGGTACTTGAGTATTCTGCAAGAAGTTTCATTGGTTGGTTGGGGTTTTGCTGTTTGTTTTCTTCTCTTGGAGTAGGTGTTTTTTTTTTTTTTTTTTTTTTTTTTTTTTTTTTTTGGCGGGGGGGGTTGTTGTGTTGGTTTTTGTTGTTTGAGTAGCCTATGCTGTACTGTTACATCTAGGATAGGAGTCAGAAATATCTTTATGGTTTCTGCATGTTAACTGATCTTAAGTACAAATTTGAACTAGAGCTCTACTAAGCCATATACTAGTGGCTTTCATGCGTGCAAGAAAGATTCAGTAGTTTTCCTAATGGACATTACTGATACATAAATAGTATTGCACTTTTATATAGGAGTTTCAATTCAGGATACTTAGTGCTTGTTGCAATGACTCTTCTGTCACATGTTGGCAATCCTTGGTATATTTAAAAACTTGTAGAGGCACTGTGGCAATACATCCAGTTGATATTGTTTAGTGTAATGCCAGATTATTTTGAAATGAGTCCTAAAAATAGACTTTTAGAAGTCATAATTTTCATTTAAATTTCATTTGAAACACTCGCTTTCCCATAGTAGAAACATTGTCATTAAAATTTTGTTTTTGGCAGAATTTGTGTCAGGTAAATGCCCTTTATTGTCAAGTCATAAGACTTTCTTACCAGGAGGAAATGTTTATTTCCAGTTCAAAAGTGAAGTGAGACAGGTATTCTTATCTCTTCTTTCATGGAATATTCATGGGGACTAAAACCATCTCTATCCAGTTTAACACAGAACTTCGTAGGGTCTGCAAAATTTGCCCACTTCTTATGTTTTCTTTCTCTTCTAAGGAACTTATTTTGGCAGTAAATGGTCAAAGCACTGTGCTAAAGGTAATAATATCCCAAGGAATTAGAAATTTTGTTCTACTTAGAAACAAAAAAGCCTTAATATTTCTGTTTTTGTTTTTCTTTTTAAACGATAAAACTTTAATGACTAAATTATCACAAAACCTGTGCAAAAGTACATGATGGATAAGCAAGCCATTTCATGTTTTTAAAGACCAACACTGATAGGTAAGGATCTCACTTCAATTTCATGTTCTGACAGTGAAAAGAACTCCATTGAAATGGAAACTTATTAATGACTATCACTCTGTGTCAGGGTTTGACAAAATGTTTCTAAACATGTTCCAAATATAACTGGAAACTTTTAGTGAGAATTTGTAACAAGACTGAAGCAAGCTTTTTATTTTTTCTGTATATTTATTTTTAATTAAGTCAACCTTGACATACAGTTGGCACATCTTATTAGAGAAAATATATCAGAATTCTGGATTAGTCATTTTCTGCAGAGAAAAGGTAGATTTAAGGTTTTGAAAATCCAGCTTTGAACTGGATCAAGCATTTTTATATTAATTCAGTCTGATTAAAGTGATCAGTATGAAGAAGCTTAACTCAGATAAGAATATGGTGTTATTTCATGAGGGAAAATATCTGTGGAGGCCACGTGTTTTGTTCAGTAAGGATCATCTTTCCTATTTCTAATCATGTCAACAACCATGAGTTCCTTTGACCCCTACGTATTCAACGTGCCATTCCCTTTTGGGAATGGTAACGTTGTGCCTTCTTGAAAATATATTGAAGTCCAGCATCAGTCCCTTACAATAAGCCTCGGTGGTTTGTCAGGTAAAAGCAACATACGTGTAGACCGTGTTTACTCTGTGCATGAAGTTATGAAGTTGTATACAAATGACTGAATGACAAAGGGTCAGTTTGATCACTGAAGAGGTCATCAGAGGCACTTGAATGACTACAGCGACCACTTAGATGTCACCAATTGCCTCAGAACAATTGCAGAGGTGTCCATAAGGTTCAGCTGTGCATGAATCTTGGTGCCTTCACTGTGGCCTGCCATTTGATCCAAGAAGAAAGAGGCAAAAAGGGAAGTTGTCCTTCTGCAGATGGCCTGGTAGAATATTTGCTGGTATTCTGGGATATCAATGCCCCTCCCAGAGCTATTCCCACAGTAAGGGTATTGCCTTCTCTTGGGGCAGGCTGTAGAAAAGAATAAACATGGGTATATTTTAGCTTATGTATAGCAGGACTACTATCTTATTTTGTGCCATGCGGATGTTCCCTGTGCATCTGGTTCAGGAACTTATATTTATTTTATTTATATATGTAGATAATTTCCTCCATTAATTTTATGGGCAGCTGCAGCACTTCTCCAATGGCAGAAAAGTGTTTGTTATGTATCTAAGACACCAAAGAACTGGATACTCTAGTGTGGAGTATTGTATTACTTAGGGCTATTATTTATTACCCGTATTATTTATTACCCTGTGTTACCTGTAAAAGGCATCCAATTCCCACCTCAGGAAGACAATCATTTTATTTCCGAAGGGCTTCCTAGAAAGTTGAGTTCTTATTGTGATTTTCCCTTCCCAGTTGTGTTTCTAGCCTATCTGCGGCTGGCACAGGTAGCACCTGTCTTCTACTGTGGGGAGAACAAGCATAACATAAGATCATCTTTCCTGACCTTCCTAATCAAGATCTCACTTGAACTTTCCTCTTTGTAGTTGCTGTGGAAACACTGGTCTCTGTAAGTTAGTTTCATTTCCAATAGTTGCTATTTATACAGTCGTTTGAGCCGCTAGTACAAGGAAAACAAGTACATTCACTGAAGAACACCTAATTTGCACAATCCACATGCTCAGTAGAACATTATTTCCTGTATTACTACACTTCTCAACTCTTGTAATTGTCCATTTGACTTGTTCTGCTAATTTGTTAAAAGCAAAATTTTTAAACTTTTTAAATGCTTGTTTCCAGAGCACTAGCAGTTCTAATAGCTGTATAAAGAGTTTGTTTTGTTTCTGCCACACAAGACACACAGTCCATTTCACCTTTTCTTTTATAATTGGATTTGCAGATGAGTATAACTTTGAAGGACTTGCTTGCAATGCAGTATCAACTGCAAGTGTTCTTACCAAGTAGTAAAACTTTGATAAAGCTTACAACTCAAATAGTTGATTGTGGGAAAAACAGCAATTACAACATCTTATGCCTTGAGTTCTGCTCAACAAACACAAGATACAGCATTCGTTTCTAGTTTACTTGTGGGAATGAGATACTGAAAAATTATCTAGAAGAGGATAGTACAATGAATTGGTATTTGATATTCTTGTAATCCCCACATATTGTGAGGTTTTCAAATTGTATAATGGTAGAGAGAACTTACTTCTTGATATCAATTTATTTGGGGGTCAGACTTGCACAACTTAGCTCTCTCTTGTCCTTGGGATTTTTCAGAGAAATATGTATAAATAGCTGTCACAGTGCTTGCAGTAACTGTGTAAGGCAGCTGTGTTCATGTGAAGTAAGGGAGTGCTTTCTGCTTCAGATTTAACACAACTATTTCTCACACCTTGAGAACTCATTTATTATCCCTACTTTACCACTTTGTCTTTTTTTCATTTGAGGTTTCTTTTTTTGTTAATCAAGTGTTAGAAATGCAGTGTCATCAGCTCATCATGGAATAGAAAGAAAAGTATATCCTGGTGGGCAAAATAGAGGCAGATCTCCATTGCACACTGTGAATGAAGGTGAGGGGTTATACACTTCTTGGAATTACAAATGAGCTTATGGATCTGCTAATAAAAATATTTTTAAAGGGCAAGAGATAGTGAATGTACAAATCAGAGAAGGGATTACAAGCATATGTGATTATATAAGAAAGAGCATTAACTGAATGTAAGGGCAAATTACAGGAAAATGAAGGGGGGAAAAAAACTCTCTTTCAGACTTCATGAATCTAAAGAACTGATACTGAAATATCCTGAGAGGTAAATAATTTGATCAACACGTCTGCAATAAAATATTTGAGATTGTGGCAACAATTATTCTCTTCCACAGATACAGGCAAAGGTAGCAAATAGTACTTAAAAGCAGAGTCCTGCTGAAAAGCGCTAACAGCCAGAGGGAATTCTTTAAAACAGAGTACATGAATGAACACATGAGCCAGAGTCATTTAACAGTGAATGCCAAGACCAACTATTACTGAGTCTGTCAAGTTAGGGAATGTAAATGCCATGCCAAAAATGAAAGAAATCTTCGCTAAGGAATAAGAAACTTCACTATTGTCAGATTCATAGATGTTTGTCAAGATACTTCATAAAGTTGCACCAGAATAGGTTATTTTGAGCATTTATAAAATGTGGGAGTTGTCAGTGTTAAAACTGTTTTAGGAAAAATAAATGATCACCTGAAAATAAGCATTTTGTTGAAGGTGATCTACTGAGCAAGCAACTGAATGCTGGTAGACATCATACCTTGGTGGTTGCTGTGAAGCAACATTTCCTGGTTATCTGGAAGTTAAGAATGGATTCAGAAGGCATCAGGGATGTGATGAGCTTGAGTTTTGCACTTTCCTGCCTCTGACAGGATGATCCTTACCTCTGTTTTCACAACTTTACTTTTGGAACCTTCAGGTCTGTCTTAGGATTTGGGTAGAGGTTGTGCATGTATGTGTTTAATTTTCTCCTCCGAAATACAGACTTAACTTGGATGGAGCTGTATAAAGATGGTAGCATATGCATAAAGTTAGTATATGTAGTATATGTGGGTGTAAATACAGTAGTCTGAAACATCATGTTGTGTGATTTAATCTTTTGGTACCTTTTATCTGGTTTGCATTGATCC
This sequence comes from Aythya marila, assembly GCF_965140915.1. NCBI lineage: Eukaryota > Metazoa > Chordata > Aves > Anseriformes > Anatidae > Aythya > Aythya marila. The sequence continues at coordinate 30,628,641 of NC_139045.1, read as the reverse complement.
ATGAAGACATTGTTTTCCCACACCTGGACCTAGTGCATTTAAATCATGATATGGTTTAACACAGCAGTCTGTAGACACAGGGGAACAGGTGGAAGAGGGAGTAGAAAAATCTAGTAGTACTTTGGCAATTAGTGTTGACACTTCCCAGCCGATCACAAGTTGGTCTTTCTTCCTCAGCGAACAAAAGGCAAGCAAATGAAAAGCATTTAAAACTTTCCTACTGTTGCAGCATGACAGCAGGGATGAGATGAAAGGAGGTGCTCGGACTATCCTCTGAAGGCTGCTGAGCCCGAGCCCTGCTTGCTGCAACACAGAGCTCTGCATCCTGACCCAGCTCTGGCAGCTGGCAGCAGTTTGCATGGCTGTGTTTTAACCCTCCTTCTGCCTTCCCAGTGCTATCTTTGGTCTGGCTCCATGGTATCTCAAGGATTAGCTCTGTGCATACTCTAGCAGCTTTGCATGTCTCTTGGCAATATACAGCTTTAAACTTAATACAGTGGGAGGTCATTCTTCCCATTGCTATGCTTCTTATTTGTTTAGATTTCATTCATTTGTTGGATCTGCCACAAGCTTTACATTCTTGCATACTTGGTTGGCCAGTAAGTACACGTGTATAACTTACTGATAAGTGACACATTTTTGTCGTTGTTTCCAGACTAGTGCAGTTTGTTACGCTTGCCATATGTGTGCCGTTTTCTGTTCAGTGGTAATCTCTTTCAGATGTTGTATGCTAATGTATCTTAATAAACCATTACTTCAGACAAAGTACCTGAATAATTTCATTATGCTTATATAAGCAAACATCTTTGGTATTTTAACCCTTATCTTTCTAAGCAGGGATGTTGAGGCACAGTTGAGATGAGAAAACAGTAAAGCAGTTTGCAGGGTTATGGCTCGATACCTACCAGCTATCTCTGTTATACTGGTGCCCTGTGAGGGTAATGGTGCAAGGATTGCCAAATGAAGCACAGAATTGCCCTTGCCTTAAGAATTTTTGTTGTGCAAGGACGTCTGGGAAGCTTTATGTATTTGGCTTTGTACCTACTGGAGAAAAATTAGATATTTCTCAACAAGAAAAAAAGACAATGGTCTTCTGTAATATCCGTATCCAAAAAGGAGCTTATGGCATCAGCAGGAATTTTGACTATGAAGTGAGAAATAAAATGAGACAAAGGAAAACTGACAAGCAATAAATATTCCCTTTCCATTTAACTTGCCAAAAGGACTACGGATGTAACACCAAAAATCTGTGCTGAAGCGCTCTTGCTTATTTCCCTTAAAGCAGTACATTTCTTATTTTCTACAAAATATTATCACTTCATTTTGTCCAGGATGTTGCTTAAGAAAAGTTGTGCTGTGACTCATGTGGTAGTTAAGCTGGATAAAATAAGTGGCAAGAAGCTCTTAATTCTCACTGATGCTCAGTTGCCAATTAATTTTCTAGAGCATGATGCCTTCATTGATACAATAATTTATTTAAACACAGTTTATTGTTTTGTTTGGTTCAAAGGTATTTTAACCACAGTGATGGATGTCTCTAATTTAGATATCTTCATCCTAAAGCTGAATAAGTGCATTTTAGTCCTATAACTTTAAATAAATAGATAAACTGCTTTTACAAGGTGGGGAAGATGAGTTTATGGCTGAATCCTACATCTGGAAGGATAGTTTGCAAATGCCTCTCACCCACTTCTAGCTGTTTCCAAAATGAAAGTATGGAATAAAAGAAGAAATTTCACTTTGGCAATTCTGAAACCACTAGCTACATGTATTGCTCTTATACAACTTTAACAAGAACAAAAGTTACGTGATTGTCCAAACCACCATGCATTACGTAGTAAGCCTGTGTATGTATAGTAATACGAATGTTGCACAGGATTTTCATGTGTTTTGCGGATTCCTGTGAAGAATTTCCAGTGATGGCCCCTATCCTTCAGAGCAGGGAGTGATACTGAAGGGCAAGGAGAATGTCTTGCTGTTCATTTTCGTGGCCACCGGGTGTCATTCTAGGAGCAGACTTTGGCCAGCCTGGGTGCATTACTATGGCAGCAAGTACTGGAGGCTTCACAGAAGCCTCTTTTCTTGCTTTGCAGAAAATCAGCCTCTAAAGCAATAATTATTTACCTTTTGTGTCTATTTCCATTATTCCAAGGGATAAATACTGTTGTTGCTTTCCATTTCTGCATCCAGAGTGTGACACACCAGGATGTAGCATAAAATACTGAGGTGATTAAAGGCGTTTGCGTTATGATGTCCTGTAAATTCTACATAGTCATCTGTGGAAACTTCTGTATCTAAACATCAAATTTTCATGGGTTTAAGTACAGTGTTTCTGAAGATGTTAATAGCTATTTTCAATAATTACCTTATTAGCAACTGTTTTGGCTTTGTCCATAACTAACGTCTTACAATAAAAGTGCAGGAAGAATGGGGAGGCAGAGAAAACTCTAGGCAGAACCAAGTAAATTCTACTTTTTTTTTTTTTTTTTTTTTTTTCCATCCCCCAACTCATGTCCCGGAAAGAGAAAGCCCTTTAAAAGATCCACAACACCATGTTCAGGCACCAGTATAGGCTTTGGTTGGTGTTACGTTGAAGAAAGCTTGCTGAATTCAGTGTTTGACATATCTTGCTGGTCTTGTTTCAAATAATTCTTAGGAGAAGTTTATGTGGGAGAATGAGTCAATACATGCACTGGATATCTTCAGGAACAGGAATAGTAGCATGAAAAAGTATGTGAAGAAAAGGAGATGAAAGATTTAATGAAGGGGATCAAGGTACATGGTACATGAGGCAATGAGGACAGATTTTGGTAGGGCAGAGATTTATGGAGCTTTAAATGTGGAGCTGTGGAGCCTACACTTAAAAGTGGAAGGGCTCTGGAAGAAAAACAAGATCAGGAGTAACAGCTGAAGTATTAGGGATTGTTTCTAACACTCTGAAGTGGGAGAGAAACAAGGGATTTTTGTCTTGTGTACCTATGTTTTGTATTCATCCCAGCATATCTGATTCTTTAAGTGATTATAATTCCTCTAAGTAGAAAGCATTTGTTTTAAATATGAAACACAAAGATCAGTCAACTTTGGCTTGACCTGAAACTGTCCAGAGCAGGTACAATTTGATGGGTGGAAAGAGCTGTGTCTTCTATGAAAGCTGATGCTCCTCCTGCCATATTAGAGTTGGAATATTTCTCATCTCTGCAATTACTAAATGAAGTATGTTCATTAACAAAGATGGGTTGTAAAAGCTGGCAGTGAAAATAGTGAAGAAATCCTTTATGGTTCTTGTTTTCTATGCTTCTAATCAGTCTCAGCCTGTCTTATGTATAACTTGAGAATCTTTTTCTTGACTATGTGGGAATGCTGTTATGAATGTCATGCTTGCAACTGAATAGTTTTTAAAAAATTTCTAAAGCAGTTGGACAACTTTAATTATCTGATAAGTGAAATGCAAAGTTTGTTTTTATTGGATCAGACACAGAAGCATTTAATATTTTGTTGTTCCACTGTGGTTGCATTTCTAGTAGTGTCAGAACTTGAAAATTTGCCTCTTGTCCTACTAATAATGGTTTTAAAGGCTATCATATATTGCCAGTAAATTTCCTTGTGAGGGCACTTCCATGATGAAGAGAATCAGGCCTCTCAAAGAACTGTGTTTCACCTGAGTTTTCTTTTTTTTACATCCACATTCCACGAAGGAAGTTTTGTTCCCATTATACTTTGTCTCTGCCATGCTGTCTGAGCATCTGCTAGTATTATGTTAAGGAAGGTGACTACAGTCTCTCACATGATGCTTTCCTTCCTCTCCTTCCACCCCTCAAATTTCTCTCCAGGAAGTGAATTATGTGTTTCATGTTCTGTGTGTATGGGTGAAAGAGCCAGCATACACGTGCTGCTGTGCATGAGAAAGCAAATCCGAAAGTACCCGAGTTCAGTGCAGAAGAGATGGTCCTCACAGTATCTGCTGACATGAGGTGATATTTCTTCAGGCTCGAACCTGCTTCCTGGAGGCCTAGGCTGTCTTCTGTGTCAGGCTTTTGACAACTTGGAAGAAGAACTCAGGGGATTTGCATCCAGCTGCATGATTTAGTATTTCCTAACAATTGAAAATTATTAGTGGCTAAGCATAGTCATTGGAGGTGAATTTCAGATTTTAAAATAAATGCTGTTGTGCCCATTCCTTTTAGGGTCCTTAACATTTTAGTGCATTTTCCTGGATGTGTGCCACCCATTTGGGAGTGCAAGTGATATCGTTTGTCAGCTTTGTGTTGCCTAAGGTTATAATAATACTCAGTTCATCTAGAACTGTTGGTATGTCTCTCAACCACCTTTTCTTTGCAATAGAGTATTTATTGATTTATACCTGCCTGAGGGAGCTCCTTCCCAAAAGCTGTCACCAACAGTGCAAGTCCCACCCGGGCTCTTTGCAGACTGATCCTTGACAGGGAACCCTCCTTAGCCCCTGCAGGCTGTAAAGAACCCCACTGCCTTTATGATCCACTTCCCATCCTCCTCCTCCCTACCCCAGCTCTATGCAGGCTTAACAGTGGAACAAAAAGATCTATGTAACAAGTGTTTACAAACAGGATTTTAGGGGAAAGATTGAAAAAAAGAAAAGGGAAAAAAAAAAAAAAGGCTTTAAGCTACAACTGTTTTATGGCATAGACCTATAGCTGCCTAGCCAGCCTGGACTTCTTCCTACCCCAGCATCAGTGCTAGGAATCCAGTGTGAAGCAACACGTTATTTCCAGAATTTTGCAATCATTTCCTCCAGTGCCTTTTCTTGCCTTGGAGGTAAATTTTATGATAGAGATGAACTGCAATGAAGAAAAATGACAGCTAGAAGTAGAAAAGCTGTGGGATTTCTGCTCTCTCAACTGATACACTGTTTATTGGCATTTAAGTGAAGCACTTCTTTTGACAGGATAGTTTGATTCCTTAAGTGTCACATTAGCCAGCTTGAGATGTTGTACGGTGCCTTCACTTCAACTTTTGAGGCTTATTTTTTTTTCTTTAATATTAAATGTTGCTACACACATCCTACAAAGTTTGTGGTTTCTGAACAATCACCAATTTCTTTTGTGGGTACTAAACTGATCTACTCAAATACTATTTGGCTTGGATGTATCTGTGAAATCAGCTCTTGATTTGTGCAAGTATATTCTCAATACGTCTCCTTAATCCTCTATCAGAGACAAAGGTCTTGTTATTTTTATATCTTTTATAACAAGTTATGATAAACAGTTTTGGGTTTTGCATATCTAATTATACTATTGGGTTCTTAACGAGACAGAAAATGGTACGTTGCATACAGCTAGTAATTACTGGGAAGATCGGAAGATATATTTGAAAATGATCTAGTGGTAACTGCTTAAAATATTGCAGCTGCTGCAGAGTTTGCTTTTAATGTTAGGTTGGGTATATGTTCAAACATAGTACATCTAGTTACCAAGTCTGACTTAACTAGTAGTTGTCTTGTTTAGGATGTTGAGCAATAAAAAGGGGGGGAAATACCATGACTTTTTATTTTTTAAGTTTGTATCTTGAGTTGCTGTTTGTTTGTTTCTTCTTCCTTTTAAAGGAACAATGTTTTTGAGTATCTAAGGAACTGTAGAGGTTGAAATCTAATTTATTGTCCTGAGTTGGGTGCTAATGAGTAGAGTTTCACTGCCTCTCTGCCCTGTCCTTTCAATGTGGAACATGTTTGGAAGGGGGAAGAAGAAAAATCACAGTTTTGCCAGAGAATAATAATCTGCAAATATGTGCCTATATAGAGGCACAGAAGGACACATTAGCTGCTTCCACTGTGATATCATCCTCCCCTTGGATATTTAAGTACCACAAAGACCACAGAATAAGGGAGGGAGTCAAGGCATGTTCTGTTATGACTAAATGCTAGGTTTAGACGTGGCTTTTTTTTTTTTAATTATTATTATTATTATTATTTTATTATTATTATTATTTTTCCCTCAGGAACACTGATAAGTAAGTCTTACCTTCTAATTCCAAAAACTCTTTTTCATTCTGGTAATGTGCTTCTGTCACCTGTCAGCTGGGCTTGTGTGGCCTGATCTCTTACAAAGATGGGATTTGTCTGCTTTCCTCGGTCAGGGAAAATGCTGTTTGCTGTTGTATGGGATGAGGTGTTCTTGGTGATCCAGCATGGTGTGTGATTCAAGTATTAGCCATCTTTAACTCTCCTTGGATACATCTGAAAAAGAGCATGTGACTTGAAGCAGGAGCATGCTTCAATCCAGCACTGACCACCTGTGCTTATTTGGAAAATAGGAATAATAAATACCAGGAGGAGATTTGCTCTCTCCTTTCTGCCCTTCTTTAGGGTGTAAATGAGAAACTCTGGTAAACTGTTACAACTACAGCTGGAATCTGAGAGAAGTTATCTTTCTTTTCATTAGCTCAGAAGATGATAGTCAATTCATGTAACTTATCACTAAAGAACAGAAATTTCACTTTTTGGGGAAAACATTGTGGTGAAAATGACTGAATCCCTTCCTTCAGGTATACATTAACTAAGAGTTAACTAATGAACCCATGCCACAAGGTTCTATTCAGATGTTGTATGAAATAGCTACATTTAGTAATAATTAATACCATGCAGTCCCCAATAACTAACCAAGATATGAAAATCCCTTAACTCCAGTTTAAATATTACTTTGCATGGTCTTAGTTCACTCCAGCTCTCTCCAAGGCTTTCACTTCTATCTCCAGCAAACAGGCAGAGTCAATATGCACTGTAATATCATCAGATATGCACTTCTAATGCAGAAATTTAACGGTCACCTGTTATGATTAAAGCCATAAGAGGTCAGAATGCTTCATAGTTGCACAATTCATGTCTTTTATGATTTATTTTGCCCTAATCCCACTGAGTGCTACACGATATTTGTAGAGAGTTACTGAGTGACTGAGAGGCAGCAAGTTGAGTTACATGTCAGTCCCATCTTGGAAATAACTTAGTTCTCTAGAGATGTTAAGTGAAATTTTATTAAGGGTAGGTATAAACATCCTCTGACTTAAGGGTTAATTGTCTGGCAGCACTGAAATTCTGAGTTGTACTTGTTTATTTTTTTTCTTTGAGAGAATTAGAGATGCTTAATTACTTTGTAACATCACCTTTTTTGTTGTTACTTTATTGCAATAGCCACTATTGTACTGTTCTTATAAGCTTCAGATGAATGGTTTCTCTGGCTGGCTTTTCTTAAGAATTTGTAAAAATCATACTAGTTCTCTCAGCTCTGACAGGCTGTGCAACAATCACGGCACACCGACAAGGTCAGCTATAATTCTTCAGATACAAGGCCAGGAGCGTTTCTTTAAAATGCTTTGTAGCAGCCTACAGAGGAACATTATGTCCCCATACTAAATGTTTCAATTAGACAAGCCTTCATTTCTGAGGCTATGGTAGCAAATCATCACAATTTCTGTGGCTGATGTGGAGAGCCTAAATCTGATTCTAGAACCAGATGTTTTTTCCACATTGGTTTAGCAAACCACTGTTTTTAAACTCTAGATGCAAACTAATAATGCAATACGTATGCAAGTGAGGGTGGAGGAGGAGAGCTCCCTCAAAACCTTATAGAAGATAGCCAGAACTGATGACATTGGACTAGTGTAACCAAATATACAACTCAATAGGATTGACCAAGATTTCTCAAAGTCACCACAGGTATATTAGTAATGAATTTGGGCTTGTAGGTTCTTATATGTGCTGCCGCTTTGGGAAGCTCTCTGAGACTTGAGGTGTATCGACATGCATTCTTTTTCTTTTTCCTGTTGTGACTGCTTCTGATTGAGACAAAATGTGCTTTTTAATCTCATTGATTATCTTATGAAAATGATAATAAGCTAGTTTTTGTTTTCTTCAGTCTATTTTTTTTATCTGTGTATAACATGCTGTTTCTGGTTCAGGGCTAGGTCATATGGCTGCTAAAATTCTAAAAAGTCTTTTCTGAGTAAACCCCAAATCAATGGTTTGGGTCAAGAATTGGGTTGACTTGAAATATTTTGTCAGGGGAGAGGGTAGAAGCAGGGAAGAAATAGAATTATTGCAGTTTCTCCCTAGAAAGTTATTCATTTTTCAAAAAACATGGTGTGTGCTTTGACTTCTTACATGTGAGTTCTAGTAAAGCAGAAAAGAAACCCACACCGTTGCCTTATGCAATACAGAATTAATCTTTGGGACTTCCCACGGGGCCAAGAACTTAGTTCCCTCTTAAAAATAAATAAATAAATAGATCTGTGGATGAAGCATCTGTGAGTATAGTGAAGTAAAAACTAGCTTTGCTTAGATGGATGTATCCTCCAGTCAGTGTGGGCTTGAATGTTGCTATAAGTAATGTAATTTCCATGACTGGTTAAAGAAACCTGTGACAAAATTAATCAAGTATAGGCACCTGCAGTTCAGTGATTTAGAGCACTCAGAGTAAAATGCAACTTTTTACAATGGTGACATTTCCAGATAGTAAAATGCGCGTGGAACACCAGACTTGTCTACACTTACTGCAGACATGTGACAGATGGGGTGGGGAGCTTGTTCGTACAAACCGTGATATCAGCTGGTGGCTGCAGAGAATGACACTGATGTTTGTGTAGAGAAAGGTAAAAACATTTAATACAGTATACATTCATACCTAAATACCACATCACATAAAAATTAAAAAAAAAAAAAAAAAAAAAAAAAGCTAAAACTCTCCTAGGTCAAGTCCCTCTCTCTGTTAGTACAGCTGTGTCCTTTTACAAGCCCGTCTTTAGTGCTTTGGTTGTATTCTCAAAAGGCAAACACCACTCCCTTTGGAGGCAGTTTCATAATCAATAGACTTCATTACAGGCAATGTTTTCTCCTTCCTTTGTTCGTTTTATTAACCCTAGATGACTCTTGCAATCTCTCAGGAATCTAATCCCTGACTCTCTTTGGATCACTCCCCTTTCAGCCCGCCCTTACCCCACATACTTTGGAGATAGTATATAATGCCTCCTAGCAAAATTTTCCAGGAACTAACTTTTCTTTGCACTGTTGAGCAGAGCCTGTTTAATTATATATATACCTGCCAAAACTAGTGGTGGCGTTTTGTTTTGTTTTTGGCTTTGCTTCCTATTCTCTTACCACCTGGCCCCATTAAGAACAAAAATAGAACTAATTTTATTTTAAATAGTGTAGAAAATCAGACTGGTGCACAGCACTATGTTTGGAGAATGCAATGAACATACAATTGTAAAGGATCTGTTAGACTTCCAATCACCTTCCTAACCAGCACTTAAGCGCTCTTTGAGAGGACAGGGATATACAGGTTAAACTGATACAATATAGTGGAATACTAACAAATCTTTGTGTGTGTTTTAACATTTTCTATTTGCATAAATCAATGGAATGAGTTCTTTCACAAGGACAAGATTAACAGGAGGTGATTCCGTATCAGTATGAAGTTAGATATTTAAATTTTTCCTCCAGAGTGCAGTGAGCATAGCATGGTACATAAGGATTAGCTCAAACTGATATGACTCCATTTATGAAAGGTCCTTCAAACAAAATTCCTGATACAGTCTGACACAAAAATGCTGTCAGAAAGAAGCACGTTAAGCAACCTGCTTTCCAGTTAGGGTATATTTATTAGTTACACGAGCCAAAGTATCTGCAGAAACCTGTTGAAACTCTTGCTCTTTTTCTAACCTGCCTTAAAATTATATCATAGCATAATCTTATTTATGGCTTCTTTTATTTAATAGTATTTTTTCTTGTCAGTTAAACCAGAAATTATTATATCTTTTCTGATGGTGGAAGAATAGTTGTATGTACAGCACAGCTAAAAACAGAAACTGAAATGTCTGAATATTTGCCAAGATGGAACAAAGTATTGGTGTTTTTCTCTTTTATAATTAGTATGCAAATTTTGAACCCTCTGAGAGATAAGAGAATAAGAAAATTAAAAGCAGATTTTTTTTCATTCTGGTTGCTTCTGATCAGGTCAGAAAATGGCCTTAGTAGTCCAGCAGGGAAGGAGGGCAAATACCAGGGGATGCACCCGAGCAGTTCTTGGTGATGTCCGAAGCAGTGTGTAAGCACTGCAGGCCCACCATGGTGCCCTTGCTGGAGGCCAGCAGTCACTTGCTCTGCAGAACCACAGTTTGCAAACACTGCCCCTCCTGAAAGCAGTTTTTACAGAGTTTTGGACATGAAAGTAGCAGTAATCTGTGACTCTTGTAACTCTTTGTATGGTCACAAAAGTAATGTATGCTCTCTCCTTATCCTGCCCCACTCGTATCCCCAGACCTGAAGGGATGAGCAGCCACAGGATCCTGCCTGTGCTGTGCCGTGCCCCCATGGTATGATTACATAGGAAGAACCCTGCCTGTTTCATATTTACTGCATTCTCAATGAAAAAGATAAAATTCTATGAGCATAACCATAGTGGTATGATAAGAAGGAAAGTACTATGGCTATCAAAGTCCCTACTGCATAACAAGCTCAGTATTTCCTGCTAATTTTAAAATGAAATGGTTTAGCTTCCCTCCCACTTAATATGGATAAACCTCATCTTTCTCAGCTATTTGCTGATGGTTTCATTGGGCAGGAAAGTGAATGTTAAAATATGCCGTTATTGTGGGATTTCATGTGTGGGCCACTATTCCAAAAAGTCATTGGTAAGTTGTCCTTCAAAGACCAAACTGCCTCTCAGTGTCTGAAACCAAACAAAAATCAATCAACACCCTGTAGTAAACTGGGTGCATCGATCCTGTTCACAAGCTTGTTTGAAATATGATTCAGTATGGATGCTCCCATGATTAAATTGTGTGGAAGGCCTTCACCCTAAAACTTGAACACTGCTGTATGGTGCAGGAAAGAGCATTTCATCTCACTGTGGGCTAATGATTTATTTAGAGCTTAGTGAAACATCTGTTTTAGGGTGGCAGATGACCACACCTTGTACAGCCATGGGACAAGAGCGTTTCTGAGTAGGTGGAAGCAGGCTGCACTTCCAAGGATGAATTCAGACTGCTCTATGAATAATGGGTTGGAGTCAGGGCTCCCTCTCTCCCAGTGGAGCCCCCAGGAGAGCTGGGGCTTGTAAAAGGAGTGGGAAACTAAGCAAGTGGGAAGACTGGGAGCGTGAAGTGCTTGTGCCCCGAACTGGGATTCTGCTTGCTGATGGCAGGTATGAGTACAAAGATCTTAAAATGCTGGGATTCCATTATGGTTTTAGTTGAAATGTATCACAGCACCTTTACAGCTCACAAGATGGAAAGGAAGTCCTGGGGACTTCCTTCATGTTGTGATACCGTACACAAAACCTCCCACCCTCCCCTTTTTGGTTTACCTGCCATATTCTGTGATTCTGTGTGATTCTGTGATATTGAGTATGTTTGGGATTACTGAGTTCCAGAAGGGATAGTTATAATTTCTTGGCATAGGTGTTGGGTTGTCATGCAAGCCTCCAAGAGATCGCTGCTGAGACACCATCTAGGCTGCATTTTTTATTTTTTTTTTAACATCCAAAGGGAGTAAGATGCTCAACTGCAAGCTGCTTCTATGGTATATATCTCCTTCAGACCACTTAGAAAACGCGGCTTTCAGCCCTTTCTTTATAGCCCACCATTATGACTGGATGCTTCATCTTTCAAAGAGAGATGAGAAATACCCTAGTTTTAATGTTATAGTATTTCTGGTTGCTCTGCCTGTCAGCAGCAGTGTGTTCTAGTTCAGGGAAGGAAAAAAAAAAAAAAAAAAAAAAAAGCAAGTTTGAGCAGCTATTCTTGCTGTCCAGTGCTTTTGTATTAAATAGCTCTAGTTTTGAAGATTATTTATTAATTGTCATCATCACTGATGGCACTAGAAATGCGAACAAGTGCCCTGAGAAAGCTGATAAAAGTGTTGTCACTGGAGCAGTTTATTAGTTTTGTGTGTTTTTGTTGTTTGATTGTTTTTGTTCTGTGTGTTTTAAGTTGTTCATATGTTTGTGTAATCATACAAAGTAGGTTTTTTTTTTTTTTTTTTTTTTTTTAATTCTCTGTGAATACCAAGTATTTATACTGTCCTGACATCTTATTATCTCTGTAAAGTCTGAATCTGTTATTACACCATGGTAAAAAGGGGAGGATATGTGTGTGTGTGCATCCACCAGGAGTTGGTGAGTCCAAGTTTTAAATCGATACAGGACAGAAGCAGGTATATTTCTGTGAGAGGGCAGAGCAGCAGGAGCTGCTATAACAGTTTAAAAAAGTAAGTTATGCACTCCTCCCAGTGCTAGCCGCAGCAGGCAAGCCAATAAAAAGCTGAGCCCTCTCTCTGGACACAACAGACATGCACCTGATACAGGAATTTCTGCCAGCAGCGCAATTTGGTTTTCCTTGTGGTCAGGAAGTGTGGGCAGCTGCGTTATGATTACCTCGAGCACACGCTCTCAGGGAGCAGCTACTGCTGGTTCCTGCTTTCAGGTGCATCCAAGTAGAAGTCAGTGCTTGAGCCTCTGTGCAGCTAAATTGTAGATCTGCCATGACTTACTGTACATTTTCTACTTTTAAGATATATGTTGAACCCCAGGGCAGTGTACATGCTTTGAACACTACTTGCATAATGATTTAGTGCTCACTAGTAAATCTTCTGTGGGCCTATACAGTACTGTAACAATTCCTGACTTTCATTCTTCCAGCTATATAGTGAGGTGTTTTTTTTTTTTTTTTTTATTATATTTTGGTGTGGGGGGTGGGCAGTTTCTTATGTTAAAAAATTAGGAAGGCCAGTGATTGCTTCAGCAGCCAGGCTGCTTGCCCCTGGTAGATATGAATGCAAAGCCACTGAACTTTATAGATGCAGCTGCATCAAAGGATCTCTCGGTGTGCCAAGTTATATAAAACAATTTTAAATATCACACATTAACAAATATATATAATTCTGTTATTCTTTCTTTTCTCAATTTTTAGTTTTGTCTGGTTTTATCAAGGATTAGCAAAACATGGGATTGGAAAGTATTGAATACTGTTTACTGTTAGGCTCTGAAAAGATTCTCTCTCAGGAGAATACCTCAGAATTACTCTACAGCCTATAAAACCTACATAAAATCATAAATTTTCTTTGGCAATCTTTTATTTTAACTGAAAGAAAGTAAAATAAAGATACTTGTTAAAAAATGGTGGTCTAGTGGGATTTAATGGGGAAAGCAGACTATAAAGCTTGCTTTGGATCAGCTAAAATAGACTTCCTGACTACTCCTAAGCAGTTGCCTACTTGCATTCCTTTGGAGAAATTTTTGTCTTGTTCCAGACTGGATATTGCATATTCATAGGACTATTTTAAAAAGTGGGGCTGATTTAGAAATTCTTGCCTTGAAAAAAAATAGTCATAATTCATTCCTTTCCCCTTCAGTTTCTTGCTACCTTTTTGTCTTCTTTAACTCTCACATGAATAGGCTGCCAAGAATATTCATATTGCACAGTCTGATTCTGTTTCTTGATGGCTAAATTATATACGATTAATATTCTGGCAAATATTAGGTTTTAAAAATCCTGCTTATGTCTAACATGTGAGTTAAGTGTACTAATAAAAGAACTGGGATGCATGGAATCAAACTCCTCTCTTTTTCTAAGAATATTTCACATGTGAAAGCTGCACATTTCTATCTGAACTTGTGGCCTAGCAACTAAGACACTTTTTATTTTGGCTTATGTTGGATTTTCAGTACTTCTGTGCATTAGCATATATGATGGATTTTGAGTTCTATTCCTTCCTATCTTGCAGCTTTCTTCCTGAAGGCATGCTTCTGGCCTTAGAAGGCATGAGTTACATTTCAGGGTTCAGGGCAATAATACTTTTTTATTCCAAGTGTGGCTATTAGAAGGGGATGGAGGGGTGGGGGGAGGTGAGAAAGAAAAGAAATGGAAAAATAATAATAATAAATCTATGTGATAAACTCTTTCAGGTAAACAGATGACTGTTAAAAATTCTGCACACCCATCTCTTCAGGGTAACCCTAAACTGCTACAACAGAAAGTACATTTTACAACAGTGTCTGACTGTGTTAGTTTTCTTATCAAAACAGCTCATCAAGTTTAGTGTATAACTACAAGTCTGAGTAAAAACTTGGTTTAAAGGCATGAGATGACTGGAAAGAAATGCTTGCATTTATTTGTATTAAAACAAAGCTAAACACATAAACAGCTAAGTTTTGCATTGTCCTTTGTGATTACATCCCCACAGAAAGTAGAGCTCACAGAATCAGCACAAACAGGAAAAAGTCTTTGGTTTTTATATTTCTTAGATCGAAGAGAATCAGCAGGAGGAAACTGGGTTTCTGGTAGAAGCTGTAGCTGTGCTGACCTCTCCCTGACAAAGAAACAGGGAGCACAGAGTGGGGTGGCCATAGTAAATGTTTTCTGCATTTGAAACTGTCTCAAAGTTACATTTGTCCAAAGGGAACAGGGCACAACACTGCACCAGAATTGTTATCTTCACTCACCATCAGAAATGTTAAGTGAGATGCACTGTTGCCTGGAGGAGGTCTGACCAACTGGGTGGCTAAGTTTCTAGGAAACTTGGAAAGGTCTTACAGGCTGCTCCACGCAACCCAACTGAAATGCTCCCCTTGCTTCTTGAAGGGAAAGAAAACATTTATACACTGCAGGGAGGAGGGGAAGGGGGGGAAGCTTGAAAGTTTTGGATTCTAGATTTGTAGACACATGGAAATAGCTGCAATTTGATGGGTGTATATAGATGTTCTGATTTTGCTGCAGTTATGCTCTCTTTATTTAAAGGACTTTATATACTATGACAACATGAGACTCTGTAGTTCAATCACATAAGTGCAGAATTGTGTCAACATGATTTGGCAAGTCCTTGGATACATCCAACTATATAATCTTGCTATTGATCTATGTTTACTTTAGTCTGATAACTATGCTGATAAAAGCGAGACAGCTCTGCTGGTAGCACAGGTAAGTACTGCACTGAAATCCATAGAGCTGTACTGCTGTGCCATTAAATGAGAATCATATCCCACAGGAACAATGCCTGAAATAATAACTTGATAGCTTATCATTCATCTTGAAGGTACTGGAGCAAATATTATAGGCAGTCTGAAGAATTGCTCTGTTATGTTTTATTGGGATGCGAGATTTTTCTGCTTAAAAATAGCTTGCTGGACACCAAGGTCATACACACAAAAAAAAATGTATTTAATGTCAGGTCTTCTGGACTTCAGGGACTAGGAAAAATAAGAAATGTCAAAATTAAGGTGTGTGTGTGTGTGGAAGATCGAGACTTTACAGCTACCTTTGTATATAAGAGGTATTGTCTACAGCTACATAAGGTAGCTGTAGACAGCTAAGATGGTACAAGGCCATGCACATGATGAAAGATGCATCACTTTCCTTTGTGTATCCTTTGCTTTTTCCCAAGGCTCTTCTGCTTCTAAGTCTTGTGAACATAGTGGTATTCATTACACTGGTTTTTATGTTGCCTATGCCAAAGCTAAAGGAGTCAAAAGCATTTTATTTTGATGGGGAGGAGGGGGGAGAGGTGTAAGTCTATTCTCTGCAGTGATCTATATGGAACAGGAAACTGAGCCTAGGCTTATATTCTGGGCCATGTCATACGCAGCAGGCTACATACGTTCTCTGTTACCAGTCTCTTTGAGGGAGAGGGATGGAAGCACAGCCAGCTTTAATATGTCTGGGTGCATGGAATATCCCCAGAGGATATTCCAGGCAGAGGAGCACCTCCCTTGCATAAGCCCTTCCAGACCTTAAGAGATGCAGCATGAAGGGGGTCTCAAGGTAGCAGGAGCTGTGGGGTACTAGCGGTACCTGATCAGCTCCTTCATGGTTAGGTGGCATCTTGGAAGGGCACTGGTTTTCCTGAAGGTCTGTGATGCCTGTGGGGGAGAGTTAAATCCCATTAAAACAGCATCTTCTGAGCCTTGACTTTTATTTAAGGAACAATATTTGTGGCACTGAAAGATGTATGGGCAGTCTGGTGCAGATTAAGCAATAACGTATATTGAAAGCTCCTGATAGACATGTCATGGTCTTTCAATACGTGTTTCAATCCGATTGGAAAATGTTAGCGGATCTTGTCAAGAAATGCATCACTTTGGTTCCCTCCCTCTTCTGAAGTTTTTAATTATGCATGTTACTGCAGTCTGGATTTCCACTGATGTCACCTAGTAAGGAAATAATCGCCCGAAGGTAAACTGCAAGAGTGTATTAATATTGCAAGGCTGAGCTTATGTAAATGCGAACTCTTCAGGAAGCAGATGACATAGCAAAATTCAAACCTGGTTCTTAATCTGAGTTCAGACCCCTTTATGTTGAAGCCAACAGGGGCTGTTACCATATTTTCTATTGCTAAATTTGGGAAGAATCACCAGTGTGAGGTGGTTTTGGAGATCTGTAGGTAGGATATCGCTATAAATCAGGATACTACAACTCAATTAGTGTTTATGACATAGCATTTGGTATGTTGAGCTTTGAACTGCTCTGACTAGGTAGTTTATTTTTGACCAGCGAGACAGTACAGAGAAATCTTGGTGTGGGCTCCTGAGACACAGCTTGTGAGGGACTTCCTCAGGTGAAAGATCAGCCAGAAGCAGGTCAGCTATACTGACCTGTATAATGACCGACCAGTATAAGAACATAACAACTCTTAATCTCAGTTGTTTTTTTGTTAGGTGACAGTACAATAGTGGTGCTTGTTTCTACTGTTATCCCATGTAGGTTTTCTAATACTTTGTCAATGACTGACTTTGTACAGCTATCCTCTGTGCCCCTTATTTATTCCTGGTGCTCTGCTAGCATATATTTTTAATTTAAAATGGTGTTGGTCTGCTGATAATAGACTATTCTAAATCTGCCAGTACTGCAGTAGGACTTTAAACTCTGTAATCATACAGTTCAATCCTTCTCTGTTTATCTTTTACACTTTTTATCTCCAAATACACCTCATTACTTCTTTTCTGGAGTGTTTTTTTTTATACGTAGAGTCCTCAACCTTACTTTGTAAGAACTGAATCACTTGCTGAAAACTATATACTAAACTTGGATGTTAAAAATCTAGAAGAAAAAGGGCGTTGTAAACTCTGTGCAGGACAGGAAAACTGAAGACAGTCAGCTTTTACAGTCAGCAAACTGGGTAGTGAAGTTGTAGGAAATCCCCAAAATGAATGTAACAGTAAGATTGACGGGAAACAGATGAGAGAAAGAAGTTGACAGGAGAGGGTGGAAGTCCCCTGCTTCAAAAAGATTTAGAACAAAAAGTATAAAAACAAGAACATGGATTGCAAGTAATAAGGGAAATTTGTTGTCAGTTTACTGTGCAAATTCTGGGCTTATTTATTTCTTTCACATGATGAGTCTGATCCATTCAACTTTACCAAGCTGAAAATTTGGGGCATCTTTAAAAATAAGTTTCCCAGAAAAATGAAATTGTGTTGTAGATTTCATAACAGTTCTGAAGTTGTTAATATGATTCTCAAAATAGAAAGCTGGTTAGATTTTGCTTCAGAAAGGAGCACTGGGAAAAAAAACCAAACAAACAAAAAAAGCTTTTAAATGTTATCTGCTACAAGCTCTTCTCTAAACTGTAAAGAGCTGGACAGACTCTGTAACCAAGAATGGAAAAGGCAAGTTTGAAAAGTGGAAGATTCCTGTTCTCTACCTCTCCAGTGGATAAGCCATGCTTCACGGTCCTGTGGAGCTGCTGGTTTTGGAGGGATGTATGAGACACAGAGGAACAGGCAAAGTGGCCCCTTGAAAAATAAGACTCAGGAGTAAAGGATAAACAACTGATATCATTGTTGTGCTTTGAAAAAGCCAACAACGTTGGAAGCTATTGGGTAAAAATTGTAAAAACTTCCAGGATTATGGTAAAAAATTGTCTTTCATCTGATATCTCACTGAAGGCCAAAAATGTCTTTATTCAGTGAAGAATGACTGGCTACATCAGTTCATTCTCTCTCCTCTCCTTCTCACCCTGGGAAGAGCATTACAAAATGTGGCGTTTATTGACCTGCTGAAGTAGCGACTGAAAGGGGCAGGAGAGAGAGAGATCATGTTTGGTTTTACATGCTCCTAAGGCAATTTTCTGTGAATGAAAAAGATTATTTTTGAAAATGCTCTTTCTCATTTATAAGAGCTTCATGTTTACTTGGGGGATGGGGTTGGGGTGGGGGGAATCACATGCTTAGAGCAGGGAAACTTCCCAGTGGGATGAGGGAGTGGAAAGGACTTAAGCCAAATTCAATGTCCCAGATAACATTGTACAGTAAAGCTCAAAATGTTAGTAATAGTCTGTGCTACCAAGCAAATTTGCATAGGGTTAGCTAAATCATCACCCCATCCTGCACCCATATTATTAAGTAGCAGATGCAGTGCTAAAAATGAAAGAAAAAGGAATTAATATTATGTAAGAGTGAGAAATGCAGGTCCGATGCATGCAGCAGCTGCTAATTGTTGCTGTCATGTGGCACAGGACTGGCAGGGATGCTGTGTAGCCATTTCTGCATTAGGTCACCCTTGGAAGAGTGTGTTTTTGATGGATTAGCATGTGCTACATCATATCATTGGATTTGTTGCATGACAAGCTCTAAGGTGAATGTAGACCCTATGGTCTAATATTTTTTTACATATCTTTATAATATACTTAAGATGCTGATTTTTTTATCAACGAAGACAGCCCTAGTAGTACTCAAGATTCAGAGCATGAAAAAGGATAATTGATTTACCAGGCATTTTGAAAACAGGGAAAATGAAGGTGATGATGCATATGGCTGCAGGATGCTACTGTCAGTTCTCACAGTGTGTTCAAAAGCCCAAACACAGAGCATCTGTCTGCTTTCTTTGGTATCCCTTATATTAAAAGATTTGAAGTAAAAATAAAACTGGTGGATAACAATACTACTACACAGTTAGCTCCAGAATATAAAAATACAATTTCTTAATGCCAATATGCAAACCCCAAGTTTTTAATCCTGTCTTTAGGCCTTTTATCAGAAGAGAAGCTGGCAGAGTCATTTTTTTTCAAGTCTGACTCAACGTCATCTTTTGAAAAGTCTGCCTCATTCATATTCTGAGTGAAGCATTGTTTTATCAGGTATTGTCCCAATGCCTGTTTTTGTCAGTTCAATTACAGAACGTACCCGCACCAGAGTTTATAAGTGAGGATAAGGCCCTGAAAGAAGGTAGATGTTTATGAGATAGCCTATTTGGCATCTTGTTGCAAGAGCCTCGATTTGTGCCAGGGGAGATTTAGAATGGTATCAGGAAGAATTTTTACACAGAAAGAGTGGCTAGGCATTGGAACAGGCTGCCCAGAGAGGTGGTGGAGTTGCCTCCCATTTAATAGACATGTGGATGTGGCGCTTAGGAACTTTCTTTAGCACTGGACTTATAGTGTTGGGTGGATGGAGTTGATCATTTTGAAGGTCTTTTTCAATCTAAATGATTCTATGATTCTACATGTATATGCCAGACCCTTTCCTACAACCTGCGTGATTACATTTTTTCTGGAAATATTAGTAATAAAAGAAATTGTCTAAATCTGTGTTTTTACAATTCCATAAGATACATTTATCAAATACCATTATTAGCAGGAGCCAATAACTTTTAAATAAGCTCTGTGATCTCTGAAGTCAAGTTGCTAGCATGCCCCCTTCTCTCCTGGAAGCCTAGCTACCTGTCCAGAATTGCTCTGAACAGCTTTTGTTGTTGGAGCTGCAGCTTTAACCACCGCCACTGAGCCTGGACATAGCAGGGAGTTTGGGTTGTTTTGGGTTCGTTTATTGGTTGGTTTTCCTCCAGAGTCCTTGTGCTTTCCATTTTGTAGAGCACACTTTGTATTCACAGTGGATCAGAAAAAGCATAGTACTTGGCTGCTGAATGTGTAACCAAAGGAATTTGCTGGTAATGGTGCTTAAAATCTGCTAATTGAAGAGAATAAATGGAAATGAAGAAACCGGGAAAGTAAGAGATTGTTGAAGTTTGTTATTGTGTAGGAAATAACAAGTGCTGTGACATACTGTGACACTGAGGGAAAGGCCTTAAGAACAGCAATCATTTTAGAAGCTTTATGCCTTCAGCCACACACAGGAATAAGAACAAATTTATGTACAGTACAAAAACTGCACTAGACTTCTGCACTTACACATTGTGATTCAGTCCCACCTGAAGTCTGCTTAATGTGGCTCAGTCGTGGTGACCTAATGCTTACTAAGTCACAAAGCATTATTGCAGATCTGTAGAGGAACAGGCATTTAGCAAAAAGAAATATGTAGATAACACAAGTCTGGAAAAGTGTTTTATTCTGTTCTGAATATATGTGAGATCATCAGATAACAGGCTTTTTAGTCAGAAATGTTAGAGATTGTACTGCTTTTATCTATTTAAAAATGAAGAGAAAACAAATAACAGAATAATCTGTTGCTATGCAACATCATGCAAGTAAGTTAAAAGTTGGCAAAAGTAATTAATACAAAAGATGTGACTAAGCATACTATGTATGAGGCCTGTCCTGAACCACTTTAGCTGACTCTCATAAAACACAGATTTAACAGTGGATTGATTGTTTAATGCACATTTGGGCAATACTTACACAATAATTGCTCCTGGAAATTCGTTTTGCTAATGAGTTTTGTGCCAGTGGATGTAGTTGTCTCTATATTTTAATAATCCCTGTGTTTTAGGACATCCCGTATGTACCAAAGTAATGCTGACAAATCAGATTATTCAACTGCTAAGTTCTCTTTGTGATCGTTGCTTCTCCATTATAGCTTACATTATCACAGTATGTCTAATTTGAGGTCTTACATTTGTTTAGAGGGGAATAAGAGAGGGGAACTATTGCAGTCGTAAATGATGTGGCCAAGAGGCAAGGGAAATAAGCATTGGATAAAGCAGGATCTTTAGTGCAAAACCACTACCAGTAATTGTTTCTGTACAAACAACAGAAGGTGGACCTGGGTTAATGGAGGGATCACAAGGTAACTGCAAGGACAGCTGCTTAACTGTTGGTAAAAATATTGAAGAATCTAAGGTACAGAAAGGTTTGAAGATGTTTAACTTTTTTTTTTTTTTCTTAAAGGCAAGGCAAGTAAGAAGGATACCATCCAAGTAAAATACTCCAACCATATGTGTGGAATAAAGAGAGAAAAGGGGATTTTATAGTTTCCCATTTAAAAGCAGTATTACAGATTAGACTACCAGAGGTCTTGCACTGACTGTATAAGTGTTTGGGACAAAACGCAGTTAGCCAAATAACTATCAGGACGTAATTTCAGTATGTGCTATTCAATGTGAGTAAGTATGCCTGAGGGCAGCTCAAAACTCATTTTTCACTAGTATTAATAACAGCTTACTGAATATAGTAATACAAACAGCACTAGAAAAAGGGTCAGTTTCCTAGGATAAGAAGGTATCCAAGGAGTCAGTGCTGGAAATGCAGCACTTCCTCTCCTCCTCTTGCCCTCCTGTTTGGCTGGTGGGTTTTGCCAAAACTTCTAGGTCAGTAATAGCAATTACAGGGAACTCTTTACCAGTCCAGTGAAAAGTTTATCTTGTGGGTCTTGCAGTCAACTACACTGGCAGTTGACCTTAGGATCTCTCTCAGTCTCATATTCCTATGATTATTCTACCTGGTAGCCTTGCACTGTCTCAGCTTACAAGCTAAACCATTGCACACAGTGAAAATGGCTAAAATATGGAAGAAAAAAAAAAAAAAAAAAAAAACACCTTCCTGTAAAGCCTGACTATAAATGACTTGCAGTGAGAGTAGCAGAGGATCCCACGCAGGGTCAGTGCTAGCTGGCATATTAGTGCAAATTTGTACTGATACACGAGCAGGAGCAACAGACAGACCAGCAGCTGATATTAATCCTATCAAAGCTCAAGTAGTTCATTCTGAGTATTAGCGTTTCTCTTCCATTATCAGTGCTGACAGCTCTGAAGGTGGTCTCTCATGTTATGAAATCACTGAATTCAGGAGGAGAAAGTAGGCCTACTTTGTGTACTCTATAATTACAGTATTTCTATCACAGCATGTGCTAGAGGTGAAAAAGTCTCAAAAGAAACTGGATAATGAAAAGCTGTGGGTAGGTAACATTGTACGTGACGTTCATGTGGAGATTGTTCTCTACTTAGCTTGGAAGGTTGGGACAGCCTTGACTTGAGTTCCCTTTTCATTTTGAATGGGGAAGGGATAAAGCAGCAATAAAAATTGTCGATCTTCATCACTTGATCCATTTTATCATGTCTGAATAGCCAGACATTTGTGCAGTTGGAAAAATTCAACAAAGGGAAGAAAAAAAATGCAGTCAGTCCTTCAGTTATATGTAACTTTGTATAGAGGTAGAGACCTCAAATAACAAAAAGTTAGAATAGAGAATGTTAGCAACTGCTTGGAACAGGATTTCCTCCAAAAGTCCAGCATTCACTAAAATTTTGCTAGCTAAAGAGCAACTGCCTACACGTTAGTGCCCAGTGTATCATACTGCAGACATAGAGCCTGCATCCCAGTAAAAGTCAGTCATGTTACAGGTAATCCTTCCATCACATGGGTGGCTAAACAACACCTTCTTCCATGCAGATTTCTCCAAAGAGGAGCACTGTCTTGTTGCAGTGGGTGGTGCTGCATGAAGTAAGTGGCTGAGTGGAATAGGTAGATATTTATCCATATCTTTCTTTAGCATTGTGCATAAGAAAGAACAAGGACGATGTCATGACAGTGAGGCTACTTTACCTTCTGCTTTAGTTGAAAAGTGTTTCTGAATGTACGTGCTAACTTATCCTACCCAGTTAATGTGTAGATTTGCTGTTAAACCAAATCAGGTTATATCAGATGGAAGAGCTATGAGAGAGTATCAAACCTAGAGGCATTTGCTGATTGCTGTGTTTTATATCCATCTCCAGATGATCTCTGAGGGATGCAGTGCCCTACTTGGTGCAATGTTGTAAATATTTGCTTAATTTGAGCACTGCAGTCAACAAAAGTGTGCTGGTACTTAAGGAACCCTAGATGACTTAATCATAGGTGTGATAGTTAGAGTGACAATCAGAAAGGACAAAGAGCATCCAGTCCAGACAGCAACAGGATAGATCCTCACTAAATAGCCTAGGCCCACAGACTTTGGTTTCTGCACACTGCACGAAACAAAACTCCATCATCTTAGTGCAGGTTGGATGCAAACTATTGGAAAAAGGAACAATCTGGTTCAGTCCTTTACCAGGCAAATAGCACAAGCTGAGGCTTTGCTAGATTTGGCTCGTCTGGCAAAACCACTGGCTGTGGTAAGCTGATGTGGACTTTGCAGCCTCACAAAAATAACAAGATCCTCAACTTTGAGGATTTTTTTCTAATGACATCAAGAATTATTTTAAGTATTGTCCTTAGTTTTATATTTACATCTCAAGGTGAATAATAAACTGCTGACTACAGGTCTCTGACTACAGACCTGTCAGAGGAGAAAAAAACAAACAAACAAACAAAAAAAACTGTTGCTCACAATGTAAGCAGGATTAAAATGTTTGTTCCCTCATTTGAAACAACAGACAAATGTGTTGAAATTTCAGAGGTAGAAATGAAATGTGAAAATGAGATGAAGTTACACTAGATTCTCTGGTTAACGTGGGTGTGGCTGTTTGGAGAGTTTTATGACCTGATTTGTCCATTTTTTTTCCTCAGGAAACTAATCTTACAGTAAAGACAGTAGAACAATGTGTGTATATTTTAATGTTGTAATAGGCAGCATGAATAATTAACTGACCTATACTAGCAGTGAATATACACATGTGCTACAATTATACTATGTAAAGAAGATGCAGGAACACAGTCATTTTATGTGGGCAGTTGTCTTCAGCAAAAGGACAGTATGAGGTGACTCAACAGTAGCAACATTTTGAAGTGCCACAGCCAAATCTGCCAAAGATTGTCTGTCTGAGACCTAAGTCTCATAAAAAATTACTCTTTGCCTCCCCAGCTGTGTTTCTTTATAGCAGCACAAGAGCTGAGAAAGTCATTCAATACCTTTTTTTTTTTTTTTTTCCTATGCTTACAGCTAAAAACAGATAAGTTTTGTATAGCCCTCCACATCTAGTAGAATGAGATATCAAGGTTGTCCTATTAATTCTAATATTATTGGTTTGTGCTTATATTATTTTGCTTAATAACTTGTAATGTGAATGTGAAAAGATACAACTACTGTGCAATTGGGAGAAAAAGTTATGGGCCATAGATTTAGGCACTTACAATGTTTGGACTTCTTCCCCCTGAAATAAAGAGGAGTTCTACAGTTGTCTGTAAAAGATGCAGGACTAGGTTTTAAATCATCCTACAAAGCATTAAAGCTCTATTAAAAAAATGTACTTTCAGAAGGAGCTGAAGAAAAAGCTGCCAGTCTAACTTATTCCATATAACCAAGAGGGTGATTAAATGTTCCAAATATGCAGAAGTCAAATGTCCCATTTCTGCTTTAAATCTTTTCCTTTTATAGGCTGTGGGTGATACTCCCTGCTTTGAAAACCTGTGCTGTTTAGGAACAAGAATTTATTTACAGTTTTAAAAACTTGCAACTAATCTTGGATGAATAGTCTAAATTAACCTTTGGCAGAGAAGTTGTAATTTCTAAGCCAACACACAACTGCATTTTGCATTAGTTCAGGAATATTGGGTACTTTGAGGGGTTAAGAATGAAATATTTTCCATGATTCATATCTCTTTTAGCTTGAAAAGTCAACAACTCGATTCTAATGTAGCCAAAAGGGGTTTTCAGTCCAAAATGTCTCGTTGCTTGCAATTAATTTGGGTTCTTGCAGTTAGGGTTTTGTATCACAATGCATTAATGCATGAAAGCAGCTGCACAATGAGTAGTGCCACATGTTTCAACTAAAAATAATCTGTGTATATTGTTGCTGCGCAAACAGTTGTACATTTTGGTCACTGAAGATAATCTCTCTGTTAAAACAGCAGACACAGATGGCAGAATCAGATGCGTATTGGTAGAACTGCGAGGGGAACGCTCGCGTGTGCCTGCTCATGCCACCTAGCCATGAGCCATTCCTTTCTGTCTTGGCAAGGATGTCGAGTCCTATTATTTAAACCCACAAAAATTGCAACTAAACTTTTTATGATAAATGTACTTAGGCAAATGGAAACAACTTTTATTTTCCCTGAAACAAGGAGTTTGGAACTCGGACAACTGACATGGAGCTTGGGGGGGGGGGGGGAGCTATTCTAATTTAGAATTAATGCTGTCTTCTTGCAGACATATCTATGGGAGAAGAAAAAAAAAATGAAAATGGTATGCTTTCCAACTTGCTGAGATCCAAATCTTTCTTCCATTTGCAGTCCAATGTTTTGTGGCTCCACTGAAGACCCTGTGCCTTTCAAGAAACTCCAGAGAAATTGATTCTGATCCCCATCCTGCTAAGGTACATATGGTGGCTTGTCAGCGGATGACTTCTTCATCTTTGGGTCTTAAAAGCACTTGCTTCTACTTCCAGGTTTGCACTTCAAGCTCTGCTTTCAGTCCTAAAGCAAGCTATATAGAGAAAAACTTAAAGATTGTATTTTCATCTGTTCCTTACATGAAACCTGTTCTGGCCTATATCTCCCACCAGGCACAGTGCTAGCTCTCCAGTATAATACTGTGGTACACTAGAGCCAGAGTCTTAATACATGCTGGAGAACCTAGAGCCTGGCTTTCCAGCCCATAAGCAACTGGAGTACTTCAGGAAGCTGTTCTTTCCTATCCTTCCTCTTTGTCTGTCCCTCACTTTTTGGGGTATGGCTGGGATGGAGTTAACTTTTTCACTTCCCAGGTTAGACTTCAGCGGACAGCAGGAGTGCTCCTCATCCACCTAGAGCCCTGGGGGCAGCAAAGCACAGGTCTCAGCTGCAGCATGATATTGTTATGCTCAGGAGGAGTAAAAGTGTTCCTGCTCCCACTGCAATTGGACTCATTTTTGCTGGGAAGTATGTTCCAACTTTTCATCTTCCCATCTGTGCTATCCTGTTAGTCTGCAGCTTAGCATAAGCTGCTAGTGAAGTGTAACATAATGGAGGAGATAACACTAATTTCCATTCAAAGATAGCAGGACTGCCATCTATCACTGCTCAATAGGCACTAACATCTAAGGCAAGCTGTCTGTTTTTATTTTCCAAGCCTCAGTGCAGTGCAATGTACTTAACTCCAAGAGCCGCGACTGACAAGCCTTGGTTGCTGCCACTTGCTGCTTTTCGTCTGGATCCAGTGTTTCCAGTCAGCCAGCTTGAATTAATTTACCATTGGAAACAAGGAGGCCCCATTCCTACAGGTAAGTCTGATCTCATTTGACAGGCTGCAGGTGGCTGTTGATTACCAAGTGAAACCTGTACAGTAAGTGCCCTATCTGAATATAGTAACAGACTGGCAATATGGTTGGAAGTTAAAGTAGTAGCAGATAGTTTATAATAGTGTGTTTTAATTATGGATCTATTTGTAAACCAGCTGTTCATAACCATTTACCTATCACTAGGCAAAGGTGTAGGGATGTTCTCTATACTGGTTTGCTCTTACATCTGATAAGTTCTGCAGGTTAATGATAAAGTATTATCATGCAGATTTATCTCTCTTCCAAAATACTGATAATGGAGAAAGAGAGGCTGTGATCTTGCAGCTGTGAGACCATGCAGAAATGGTAGGAGAGACTCAGAAGTGTTTAAGTTCCCCATTAAGAAGCTGAGAGAGGGAGTTTTTCAGTCCAGAGCGTTAGCTATAAAGAGACTTTGATCTGTGATTAGAGAAACCGACCCGTCTTGTATCTGTTCTTTGTAAAATAGGCAATGAAAAGGGGTATATTCTTGCTATTTAGGATTGTAGCCAAACTTGCTTATTAACTACTCCTAGAGGTGAAGAACTTAACTATTGACCAATTACTTGAGCCAGAAAGCACAGTGGTATTTGTGTACTTTTTTTTTGTTCCTTATTTCAAACATGTTCTCTGCTTTTCATTGTGTGGGTTTTTTTGTTTCTTTGTTTGTTTTGAGAGAGAGACAATAGCAATACATGCCCATGGAAGAACTTACAATGTATAGCCTTGTACATTGTATCTTGGCAGACAAGTAGGTGCAGCTCTGGCATCTCATTTTTTGTTCTCTAGACCGATACTGACAGTAAACAAGAAATGCTGTGTGCTAGAATTTTTTTTATTCCTACTTTTGCCAAGACCATCTTACTTAATGCTATTGTTACTGAAAATTTTGGCACAGAGAGAGCACATAAGATGTACCCTCTTCACCTTGTATTTTAACTAATAAGCTCATTTATTCTTCTTTAAAATGGCTATGTTGGAAATGCTGTTGTTGCTTAAAACATCTTCCCTTTTCTAGAATAAGGGCATAGTTTGTGTGAACAAAAAGCTCAGAATACAAACAGCTGTTTTAATGTGAAGCTAGAGAAAAATAATGCTAATTTCATACAGTAGTAAAGATTTCTGAGCTCCAGTCTCATTATAGCAATTTGTTTGGTCTGATTTTAATGTACTGTTTGCCCTAGAAATTTCAATACTCTAGTTTCTCCTAGACTTTTTTTTTTTTTTTTGAGAGAGAGGCTAAAAGACCCCTTGTACCTAAGATTTAATTCTTAAACTTTATTTTATAGCACACGAGCAAGTGAACATGGGAAATGGATTAGAATTCTTCAAGAAGATCTAAGATGGTACTTTACATGGCTTCAAAGAACCTATGAGGTAACTTAAGAATTTCTCTGTTGCTCTAGATAGAAA
The DNA here is from genome assembly GCF_965140915.1 of Aythya marila. Classification (NCBI taxonomy): domain Eukaryota; kingdom Metazoa; phylum Chordata; class Aves; order Anseriformes; family Anatidae; genus Aythya; species Aythya marila. The sequence continues at coordinate 30,600,888 of NC_139045.1, read as the reverse complement.
TTTTGATGTGATAACACTGTTCTTCAAAGACTAACTTCAGACCCATACACCATGGGGAGTATAGGGAAGATTTGGAATCCAAACCTTTGGTTTTCAATACAGCCAGTTAATAAGTTGTCTCCATTATTTCTTTGCTTCTAATCCTTCTGTTCTCTTGGCATCTCTTTTGGCATTCTCTAGGCATCTCTTTTCACTTAGAATCCACAATCTAGAACATTCTTTTTGTAAATTATTCTCAAACTTATTTCTGAAGGAAGAATTAAAATCTGTTCTTTAACTAACTGCCTTCTGCTTAGGCTGCCTGTCCAGCAGGTGAGAGAATTTTCTCCTAAACCTGAAGAGTGATGGAATCAGAAGACTACAAGCTGTCCTGGAAAGTAGGAATTCAGCCCCTTTTTACTCCTGTGGAAGCTGCACCAGCCTGCAGGGTGGAAAAAAAATCGTTGATCAGTAAACCCAAGAGAGATCATCAGGAGGTATGTTACAGTTTACTAGCTTAGTGGTTGTCATCTGCCTGGAATGGAGAATAGCTGTCTCTAATTCCTATATCCCAAACTATGTCAGCATCTTAAACAGTAGCTGAAGTAATATATTTACTGTTGAGAGTAGGAATTCAAAACTAGAACTTTCAGTACTGCTGGGTCTGGATGACAATTCACCACTGTGTTTGCAATACTTGTTTTTTCTCAGACTGTATACACCTAACATTCACTGTTGCAAAGACACAGTGTCAAAAGCAGAAACAGAATATCCTCCCTCAGCCTGATTCTTGCACAACATTATCTATGGTCTGACCACAGGCACCAAACCAAACTTTCAGTGTTTTAGATTCAGGGAAAACTTATTTGTGAATCCCAAATCATATGTGGAATAATCAAAAAGGTGTGTAGCAAAGTATATCAATGTTTTTGGCAGTGCACAATTACAGAATAATTTTAGTCATCATTTTCACTTTGCTAGTAAAAATACAGGTGTGTGTTGACTTTTGGTTGCTTAAACACATAGAAGATTAGTTACTGTTTTTACATCTCTGCTGGTTTTACTGCCTTGAACTTCAATATCTACATGCTATATAATTCACAATTTACCATCTGTTCTTTTTCCCCCTCAATTGGGAAATCCAGTCCTTAGCAAAATGAGATGCATGTGGGAACATTCAAAGGCCAGAATTCAGACAAGAACTTTGAAGGGGAGAGCTAAGGACTGCAGTATTTCAGGTTCCAGGATAAAGCACAGTTATTAAGGTTTTTGAAAAATTTCAGTTTTGTATTCAAACACCTAAATTCCATTTCACTCTCACATTAGGCATCTAAGTCTTGCATTTTACTTTTCTTTTAAACAAACAATATTTTAACAAGTATTTTCATTCAAGTTTTCGATCCAAATTCCTACTATTGCAATTACCTATGAAATTGAACACATTTAATAACAGGGTAAAGACACTCCCAAGGAATGAAAAATCCCTTATTAGACAAAATCTCAGAATGTCATAACCAAGGCTAGATCCAAAAAATGTGTTAATATTTATAATTCTTGGGGCACAAAGAAATTAAACCTTCCAAATTCTGTCTCAGCTGCTATTTTGTAGACTTTAAAGTCCTCACAGTCTGGATTAACAGGACTGAAGGAGGAAATAGATCTTATCCTCTCTTTTCAGTGTTCATGAAAATGGACATCAGACCGGTGGCTTCAGTGGTGGGATTACTTACCCTAGTGACGACTTTCCTTACAGAAGGCTGAGCTCATCTTGATTCTTTTCTTCATCAGCGTGGAGAGTGAACAGAACAGCAAGAAAACAAGCACAACCCTTAATCCCCTGTTAAGAATCCAGAGTTAAATACACTATCTCCTGAGATCAATAATTTAACTATTGGCAAAATTAGGTATCTTGTCTCCTTCACCTGATAATTTTTTCTCTTGAGAAGAAAAGTTGCTTTTCTTGAGTGATGGAAGTGTTGTTTGTTTGCTTGTTTTTAATTTTAAATTGGTATGAAGTTAAGATACCTACACAGTAAGAAAAGAGTTCTGATTATTGGTATGTTACTAGTGAACCTATTGAATCCACACTCTGCAGTGTTAATGATTTTCAGTGTACTTTAAAATTGTTCAGGAATGGTTATCTTGTCCAGCTGAAAAAAGACTAGAAAGCATTCCCCACACAACTAGATGTGTTGTCCTTCTGTACGCAAACTCTGCTGTGCAAAATAAAGCATAAGAGATAAGCATAAGGAATGATAATTAACAAATGGTGAAAAGAGGTCTCTGGGCCTTTGTGTTCTGTTTGACCTTAAGGTGTCAGAATTACTATTTGTGTCATTTATTCATTGAGATTAGGTTTGTTTTTCAGTTTTATAAATATTATCTAAGGAAGTACAGTTTAAGGACAACAGCTGTTCTTTTTGTTACTACTTGTGCAAAAATCAGAATGACTATGAAATGTGAGAAATAATTAGTAGCCTATCAAATGAAAAAAAGTAACTAAACCAACAGTTCAGAGCTCCACTTAAAAGAAAGCGCATAGCCTTCTACTAAAAATATGCATGCTATTCATATTGATTTCCACTAAGATGATGTTCATTAATTTGTACTCCACCTGCTGTGTGAGATCTCTGTCTCCCATAAGAAAAGGTAGACACTTAAATCTGGAAATGAGCTCTTGGTGCACTCACTGCTTCATTCAGAGCTCAACAGGCATGACCTGTTCAAAGTTTCTCACGATTCCAACTTTGTTTCTCTCGCACTTCTGGTAGACAGAAAAAGAATACGAATTCCTTGTTAAATCTGAAAGCATTCAATCTAGGTAAGCATCATTTGAGATGTTGCATATTAATGTAGCTCATATGCATCATCTGTGTAACCTAGGTACTTTTTTCTATTGGAAAAAAAAAAAAAAAAAAAGCCAAAGAGCCAAAATGAGAAGCTACTGCTCTCTCTTCCTCCATTTCTCGTCTTTTTGTAGAACATCTTGTTCAGGCTGAGAGCGCTATGCATTCAATTTCCCAAAGCAAACTGCATATGCACATGTTAAAGTTCCAACCCACAGCAATTTGGTTGGCTAGTACTATTTTCTTAAAGATGATTAATTTCATGTTTATGAACTTTGCTATTTAGCAAAGTTCCATTAAGAAATACCATTTTTCTAAATGGTATTTCGTATTTATAACCTTTTTTTTTTACAAAAAAAAATAAAAATCATACTATATCTATTACATTATCTCACAATGTACCAGTAACATGCTCACTATTCAGTTGGACCAGAACTTTTGAGACACACGTTCTTCATTTATTTGCAGGACTCACCTGTTCAAAAGACTCTCGTTAACCTACGGCTGTAGGCAACCGGTACTCTAACGGAGTATTTGTTTTAATGAATTGTTATTGTTATGTTCAGGGACTAAACATCTGAGGAATGAAGTGAGCAGTTGTGATCCAAAAGCCAAAACCCACCAGAAGAGAATGGACTGAATGATCAGAGAGTCTCCCAGAAAACTGTGAGTACCATCCAACATCCTGTGCTGAAAGAGGGCACTTCTGAAGGGTGCTACAAGCTCCTGGTGGATTAGAACAAGTGGTAGTGGAACGAGAGAGATGAATAATGCAGATGTCAAAAGTAGTAGTTACACAATATACTGAAGTATTAAGATACGATGCCAAGAGTAAAACATGGAAGACAGTTCAAACCAGTCTGTCAATACCAGAAATTATATACTTGTATCACACTTCAGGAAAACGGGAGAGAAAATAATAGAAAGCAGAATATGTAAGGAAAGAAGAAGGGGGTAAAGCTTGGGTTTAAAAGGCCAGAACACTTCCCTTCCTCCAAAGTTCAAAGAGTTTAATAAGCAATAGAGTACTAGTGTACTACAGAGAGATCCACTTATGAATAGGAGCTTCAGTTCCTATTTACACTTAGATAATGTATGCTTTAGAAAAACAAACAACAACAACAAAGAACATAATGCCTCTGACCATCTAGAAATGCTACTTGGAGATGTGAATTGGACCAAGAAGTAAGAAAGCTAGGCTTCCAAAGCATTAGTAAATCATAGAATAGAATCAAAGAATGGCTTGGATTGGAAGGAACATTAAAGATCATCTAACCCCAAAGTCCATTTGTACAAATATGACTAGGTGAAATAGTAAGGAACTGAGGATTGGTCTCAATTTCGTGATGGTATAACCATGTAATCAGCAGCATGGAAGGCTGTTAATTCTTTTATTTATTCAAATAAAATAAATTACTTTCAGGTAATGGATTTTCAGCAAACAGGTTTGTTTATATGCACAAACAAATTCCTTGCAGCAGCTTTTCAGAGAGGATTTTTTTTTTCTTTTTTGTAAACACGGAATCCCAAAGGAATTTATATAGAGATGGGTGAATATGAATCAAAAATGGACTCCTATTGGTCTGGTAAATTATCAAGCTGTGAACAGTTTGCAAAAAAAGTCAATTTAGATGTAACTATAAAATATGAACTAGTCAATCTAATGAGGCCTAGTTCATGAATGAGGGATGAAGAACTGTGTGGAGTTCCATTAGGCACAGTAACACATCCTTATATGTGAAAGAACAGGGCAGTGTGAAGCTGATTAGAAAACAAGAAACTGAAAATGCATTATAGTAGTACTAGAGCATGAGGGGTTTTTTTTTTTTTTTTTTTGGTACAAAGTATTGATCTTCACTAGTTTAAGTAAAAAAGTCCTAATGGCTTGCTCAACTGTTTTTTCCTGAGATATCTTGTTACCTGAGAGTGTGGTGTCAGACGGTGCAGCCCTGGAACTGCTTCATGGAGGTAGGCAGCACGTACTGCTCTCTTTTTCTTCCATGCCTTCTCTGCAAATTGTACTCCTAAACTCTTGACAGCAGTTCAAATACTGTGTCAAAAGGGTAGCAGGATAAAGGGACTGTTAGTTCCACTCTGTATTCAGAAAAGCGCCTGAAATAGTAAAATGAAGTCGATAGCTAGGTAGTCTTATTAAAATGGCAAAAATAAATGACCCTTTACTGAGCAAGGCAAAGTAATGATATTGAGTTGGCCTCAACAGCAGGAGTTGGAAAAGAATCCCTTCCCCGTTTGGCTAGACTTCTCACATTTGAGTGCTTTCCATAATGAAACATTGCTGGATTTCTCCATTTTTTCCATTCCTAGAGAATCCAATTTACAGCGAAGTGTCCTGCTCTATGCATTACAATGTCAGGACTCAAGTGCACTGTAACTTATAGTTCAGGGTGTGCCAGTACGGTAAGATTTTGATGGAGAAAATCCTACATAAATCCTCTCCTACACACAGGAGACTTATTACTAGCTACCTTATCAAATCCAGCCTCAGTAATGGGCCACACAGGAAACCTAATCTCTGTGACTGTTGTGCAGTGGAAGCTAGACTAGCCTCTTTACAAAAATGAAGCATTATTTTCAGGAAATAATTGCTCAGACTTGCTCCTTAAATCAGCTATGCACTATTTGACTTTTATACTATTTATTTCAGGTTTGTTTGTTTGTTTTAAATCTCTGACCAGAAGAATAAGATAGGTTTACATCTTCTGCAGAAGTTATCTGGATGTGAACAGCGACAAATGGTCTAAAGGAATCTGATAATCATTCAAAAAGCAATAAATGGCTGACATTTCCAACTTCTGTTGATTTGAGAGGGGAGGGGAAGAGAGAGGACCAGGGGGAGGAAGGGTGTCTAGATGCAATGCTAAACCTTAGCCTTATAGAATTTGACAACTTTATTATGAATTGAGGCATACAGGCTGTTGCCAACACTTGATCCTCAAATTTCCAGTGAACACTCATTCTCCAGTGTGCTTTTTTTCCTCCCAGATTTGTTATCATGTCTGTCTTGCCCTTGTTGCTACTCTTCACTTATGTATTTTCTTGTACTCATGGGCTATCTGAGAAGCATGATAGTATGAGTATGTATTTGCAACACTAAATTCAGTGCCATGTCAGTTTTTTTTTGTTTTGTTTTCTTTTCTCTTGTAGCTGAACTGCAGAGGCAAGAACAAGGTACATACTGGCTAAACCCTCTCATTTTTAAAGGGTAGCAAGGAAGACTTGTACCATCTGACAAGAAAGATCAAAGAAGCAAGTTCCTCTGTTCAGTTACCTGTCTTTAGAGTGAGTACTGCATCACCTAGCTAATTCTCAAACTTAACTACATTTAGCAAGTCACTAGCCGTGGGAGCATTATCTATCTAGGGCTTGCCCATGGAGCAGCATTATACAGTTGCTCATTGATCTTAAAGATGAGTGGCATGATTATTTAGAATGACAAACATGTACCCAGATGATGTGGCACAGATTTACTTCTAAATGTAGGTCTAGACAACAACTGGAAATGGAACAAAGGTTTCCCAGAGAAGAATACAAGTATACTTCCCAGTGAAACTTTTTCATGTGTTTTTTATGATAGTGAGTATAATAAATAAGATTATGCCACTTCTGATCCTTCACCTACCACCTCATTTCTTAACAATAACTTCTCTTTTGAATCACATTGGAAATGACCCACAACTTATTAATAGCTGACCTAAATGAAAATAATTATGATGTATTAGAGAGAGCCTGTAGTTATTTTTTTTAACCGAATACTCTTCCTCTTTTCTGTTCCAGGGGTATGTAATAAATAAATAAATGAACAACCACCACCCCAACAACAAAAACCACAACCAAGAAAGTAAAATTTAATTACGCTTCTAGAATTACAACTGACCCAATTTCCTAGAAGACTCATCACACACTCAAAGAACATCTGGAAATTCTATTTTACGTTTAACGTGGCTTCTGTCGTTCTTAGAATGTAAGTAGCCATATCTGATAAGAACATTGTACTTATAACGTAGGTAAGTTTAATCCAGTTCTGTTTCCAGTTAGTGTAATCTGCAAAGCTAGGAAAAAATAAATAGGACTAAGTTAACCAATTAAAAAAAAATTACTTAGCTTGCAGGAATGAAGACATGTCAGGTCAGGTCACTGTTGCTTTGAACCACTGGCAGGAACTGATGTCTTCAAAGATGGTGCAAATGAGTCCTCCTCCATAAAAATGGACATCACTATAATGTAGGTCAGGTGTGGATTCCTGCCTGTTTCCTTAGTGACCTACAAAGAGAAGGGCAACACTTTGAATAAGTCTGTAAAGATTATCCTGTTAGCCACAACCCTGAATATGATGCTATGCATTCCTCTAGATAACTGTATCTAATAAATAACATCAATATTTTGGGATATGTGCCTATGAAGAAAGTGATGCTACAGATTTTAAAATAACCATTTCTAATTTGCTTATGCAAAAATATATGGATCAGAAATACAGTTTTGGTGTAAAACAAACAAACAAACAAAAAAACAGGTGAGAATGGAATAATTATTCTTTGTCATAAGCACAGTGTTTTTGAATATCACCATGTATTAAATTCTTAGTAAAACAGTTTAATCAAACATAAATATCACAAACGCTGTTTGCCTTACAACTTTAGGCCTGGTAAACAATTTTCAAGTGAGAAGGCAAAATGCACCTTAAGAAGCCTGGGCACTGAGTTTAGTAGCAGAGATGGTTACATCCCAGGCTTCCCTGCAGCCCCCTGTGGCATGCTAAGCTTAGCGGGGCAGGTGCTCTTTCTGTTCTGAATTGCTGTTGACAGAGTACAAAAGAAATAGATCTAACATTTTGTCTGAAATCCTTTACGTAAATATAGGTTGTTAATTCTTAATATGAAATAGTATGTATGTTAACAATATGTTTATGTATCCATCACTACACTAACACCACTCTTTATTTTACTTTGTGTAAAATTTTACTGATTTAATTCTGTGTAGAAAAAGGCAAGCTGAAAGTAGGTCTCCATTCTTAATTCCTTCTGCAGAAGTACACGTCAGCAGCTGGAGCTACTTTACATAGGATTTAAACAACAGTAAACAAAAACAGATTAGAAATGCTGCTAAAGCCTCAACCACAATGCTCAGTTTAGCATCAATTTTACAATCTGCCTACCGCTGTCTAAGCTTTCAGAAGACCCAAAGGGGCAGGATTTGGGCTTGAAAAGCTGGCTAACTGCAACGCCTGGAGAATCTGAACATTTCACAGTCACGGGGAAGTATAATCCTTAATCTGTAAATGAAGAACTACTGCCCCAAAAGTCACTATGAATTGAATACAGTTTTCAGGTCCACAGGATGGGAGCAGGGTCTCCTTCTTGCCAGCATTGTTCACAGTTTAAATAATGACTTGCTTGCAGGTGCTTATTGAAGAGTATAAGTCACTCAGACCAGAGGCATCCAGTAGACCCAGAGCAGGACCCACGTACTAGGCTGTGGCTGCTCAGGCACATATACAAGGTAAGTACGTTCTTATAAGTAGCTGAATGTATGTACTGATACATCTAAATCCTTTCGTATATATAACTATATTCTGCAGCCTGCAGACATAAGAAATTGCACATCCATGCGTGCTCAAATGATTTCTCAGATTTGTTTGCTTCACCATGATTGAAGCCTCAGCATTCAATTAGTACAACATGGAAATCAAGTGTCATTTTCAAGTTTAAACACTATTAATCCTCTCATCTTCTTCCTAGTGAGAGAAGACTATTAAACACATTTCATACTTGAGCAGTATTTTAGGAAACTGCATTCACTCACATGCCCTAGTTCATTTTATTAAGCATGTGAGTATTATGGCTTACAACCACTAGGAAAAAAAAAAAAAAATCAGGATAAAGTGATTTACATTTACTTTGGCTATTGTAAGAGAATTTGTTAATGAAATGCTTTTGTGTTCAGCTGAGAAGGTTAAAACCTTTTCAGTATAAAAAGCAGTGGAACTGCAGAATGAAATAGACAATTACTTTCAAAAAGAAAAACCTAACCCAACATTTTGAGCTTCCAAAAAAAAAAAAAAAAAAAAAAAGGAAAAAGCTACAGACATCCTTACCATAGACTTTACATGAAAACTACCATGCACCAACTAATACTGCATGCAGCATTTTTTTTATCATTTAATTATGGCTATTGGCTACATGCACACTCAACTCTGGGCAATGGTACAAAGCACAAAGCTAACTTTCTCCATGTTTGTTTGCTTTGTTTCTTTAAACAAAGCCAAGTTAGTCAGCAGAACCTATAAATGTTTTAGATACTGAAATGCAAGCAAGTTCTTGGCTTTAGCTTAAGTAGACTTCTCTTCCCAAAGGACAGGTAGAACATGGAAAAAGGATGAACAACTTGGTGAGTAACAGTCACTCATTTGGGGGTGTTATTTTATGCCATGTCACTTTAACAGGATGAACCAAGACCAGGATCCATAGTCTTAACTTGTACTTGTATCTCCCCTCACTGGCTATACATCCATGTGTGTTTCCTGGTGAGTGCTATGGCCCTGTATGCTTAACTTCAGTCTGAGGTCTTACTCCTTTCTTAGACTTACCTCTACAATGAGTTTTGCTCATCTACTGTGTAAAGTGGGAGAAATTAAAAAGCTCGAGCCTTACACTATTCATTTGGAGGATGAAAACAGACAATTGCAACTAGATGATCATTTTAACTAAACTAACAATATTTCCTTTTTTTTTTTTTTTTTTTAATATACACATAACTAACTTTGGCTTTTTATTTCAGTAAACTTAGACTAAAGGTAGAAGTTTTACCTTTAGAAATGGTACTTAAAATGAAGTACCGGAAAAATATGATTGCATAGAATGTAGTTTTTAAGTGTTGTTAGGGACTGATATTTATTTCAGTCCTTTGTGAGTCCCATCCTTTCAAATGATATTTGTGTTGGCTCCTGGTTGTCCTTTCCCACTCAGCCCCACTAGGAATGCTGGGAAGTGATGTTATTTGGGAAGGCTTATTTCTTAAAATATCCCCCTCTATAACAAAGCTCATAACAATAAGGGAAGACCAAGCTGAGACAGCAACTGTCGTTAGCAAAGACAGCAGGGTAGGGCATGTCATAGCCAGTACGTGCTGGCTGGGGTAAGCAGGTTGCTTCCCTTTGAGAGGTTTTGTGGCTTTTTGCAGGTCAAGTGGCACACCTCGCTGTTACGGAATTATGGAAAAATGTAGAAATCCATCTGAGTGTACCTTTCTCAACACTAGGTGCCTGTACAAACAAACAGTGTAAGCCAGTATTAGAAAGGATTATTTTGACTATAAACATTATATGCAAGGAGAAAGAGTATTAGACTAGAAGAAAACTCAGAAAAACATGTAAACCACCAAATAACATATCCAATGTATCCTCCAAGTGGAGGTGTATTCTACATCTACTTTCTGCATTCAGGACTCTTTCTGTATCAATCAAATCTTTTCTCTTGCTTCCAGAATAAGAATAAATTAGTTCAAAGTTTTCCCATCAAAACATTGTCAGTGACATCCCCGCTCTGCCATTGTTAACAGAATTATATTCATGATGTTCTTTGCAAGCATGGAGAACAAATTCATGAGAAGCCCACCAGTTACTGTGTAGTACTGCACCTGCTTAGCTGTCTTCTACTGTCCAATATATATTATTATTATAAAAAAAAAAAAAAATCACTACTGCTATTACAACCAGCACAGGACAGATAGCAGAAAGATTGAATTGAAGGTTTGCAGTGAAGCTCTAATCTACACATAAAACAGAAAACTGACAGCGAACGTTTCCCTCAGCTGGAGACTTCAGGTCTTGCTCTGAAGCCTCTGGCCATTCAAGCAACCGTTGCTCTGGTGACCTGTAGGTTAGCGCGTTGTAGTGCTGTAGAATAACTGGTCATGAGCTCAGTTTTTATGTTTTAGTTCTTTAAAATGTTGGGAAGGGTTTAGGTTTGATGGTTTGTAAAACCAGCAGAGGTCTGCATTGTGTTTGGAAGCTGTGGCCTCCAGCTCAGGATCCATTTCATACCACCACCACTCTACTTAGGAGCTTCATAGACAGGCTGGCAGGAACCTCGGTCCATAATTACATCATTGAAACTGAACTGTTTATATAAATTATTTACTTCCAAGTAGTATATTCCACGAGGGGAAAAACCTTGTCTCTCCACGTCAAGACAAGAACCTCCTCAATGGACTAAGCATGCTCCATTACAGGTGGAGAACAAGAGATGGAGTGCATAGGAAAATAATTAGACTGGGAAAAGAATGAGCTCTCTGAGGGAGTATGCCAATAAAGAGCAAATGTCTGTAATCCCTCAGAAATCAATAACATAATAAATTAGGCATATGCCACAATTGTTTCCAATTTTCTTTCTAGCAACCCACCACCAAATAACATTAAGAAGAGTTGTATAAAATCAATTTCATCACAGGCATTTGTTTTGTAATATTGAGACATATGGACTGTGCTTCTCTCACCTCCCGTTAGAGCACACATTCACAGAACTGGTTTTCATGTAAGCAGATAGATAAAAAGAATTGAACCTACTCACTGTATATGCTTTTTATAAATATTACACATTTCTCTCTCTCCTCTCACCTTCTTCATCCCCTTATAAAAATACTGTCCTACTCTGTGAACATGTATCAAATTGTATTACAAATATTTCACTACTCTTCTCACAATGAAAGATTACATTAACTTTTTACAATAAATACAATAAAAATCTGTTTTTCCTGTTATTTCCTGTCTCATGTGCTGTTTTTCGCTAGAGCTGCAACCCTGACCTTTCAATTCACAGCATAGAACAGGACAAGTTTTGGTGGTAGGAGCCGCGTGCCCAAACTGAAATTGCAAATGCATTTGATAAGAAGCACAAAAAACTCTTAGTCATTGCTGTAGAGCTGGCTAAAGCTACAGCACACAAGGAAGGTTGTCAGTTTAGTGCCTTCCTTCCCCGTCCTCCTCGCTGGCAGAGGAGAAGGCAGGATGCACTATCAGCAGCCTTAGGGGCTTCCTCTTATGCAGCAGCCGCTGGCCAGGCGGGCGTGAGCAGGCAAGTAACAGTGACTTCCAGGGCTGGAAAAAGAGATTGAAGCGTGGCATAGACAGCGCGTTCGGTGCCAGACACATCCAGGCAGGGAAGATGGAAAGACATCAAAGAAAGCCTTCTGCCTCACCCACACAACCAGCTTCTGCTCAGATCCTTATGATTTTGAATTACTGGATTCTTACTCAGTCTTTGAATTCACAGTCAATTTTCTGAAAGGGTGAATTAGTTCCATGGGAAGTCGTACATGTTTCCAGGAGGTATAGGCATAGGCTAGAACAGACCAGTTCACTGATCCTGAGGCACTGAGTGCACTGGGTTAATAGTTACCACATGCACATACAAATCCCAGGATCTATTTCCCTCACCACCACAAGATACTGGGGAGAAAAAAAAAAAAAGGGGGGGGGGGGAGGGGGGGGGATCTAGTTTAGAGTCTCATGCAGCACAACTCTTAAGCTATGTCCCTGATATGTGAAAGGACTCGTAACAAAGAGTAAACAAGATGCATCTACTGCATCTTGCAGAATGTCTTAAAGGGTGTGTCCTTCGGTATTACTGAACAGGAAGAAGACGCATCCTTTTAAACACGTACCAGACCTCTTGCCATATGCATTGTCTAAAACTAGAATCACAAGTTAAAAAATCCATTTAGGTTTTACTCTGGTATGTTTGAAACCATCAGAACAGTCAGCTTTCAGCTGAGCATCTGCAGTCACCTGTGGCTCCAGCCCAAAGGAACATCTTAGTCTGCAAGTCTTAATTTCAGCAGAATTTCTTCCCTGTTACTAAACCAGCTAACAACAGACAGCTAAGCCAAACTACCACACATTGAGGAGACTCTCACTATATAGATTTTCAAATGCTGCTAAACTAATTTCAGCTCATGATTAATCCTGAGAAGTTAGTGAGGTACAGTGCTGATATTCTGATAGAGGATGGGGAGTGCTACAGTCCCTTGCTCAACGTCCATGAAGGGCCTTTACACCGTGGATGGAAAACAAAGCCACAGAAGCCTTTGATATCCTTCCAATAAGCCTTCGCCACATTCAAAGCCTCATAAATTCTGTTACTTGAAAAGTAACAGAACATACCCGCATTGCTTTCAGTAGAGGAGGTGCTGGAAAGGGCTTTCTTGTTTCAAGAACTTTTGTAGAGGGAGTTATAAAAACAATGGTAAATCTTCCCTTCTCATCCATTAAATACCAGAGAACAAAACACTCTTATCTGATTTCTGTCCATGCAACAGTATTACATTTCCAAAAAGCTAGTGAAAGCAACCAAGTAGCAGGGTAAAAATGTTAAAAACACTCTTTTGAACAGTCCTGGATCCAGAAATGAGCAAGAATTGGAGGTTTCATCTCAGATTAGTGAAAGCAGAAATCAAAACTCTTGCAGAGATTTGATTCTGAACAAGATACAACAAGAAATGGTTGCGTGTAACATGCTGATCACATCCTATTCCCCCCCTCTAGTAGAGAACGTCGATGACTAAATGAAAAAGAGGACCCTAATCCACGGAACAAACACTGAGAAACAGATCTCTCTCCACTGCTACCTGTTGTTTCCTTATCCTCAGGAAGCGTATTACATTCCCCACAACTGGCTTTTGTATTTACTGAAAAAAAAAATAATAATAATCTTACATCCTTTGGGGTCTGGGCAACTTGCAAAAATAGACACCTCCCCCAATTACTGAAAATAAAACTTTACAAAACAGCAATTAACCTACCAAAACAACTTCACAAGCCTAGAAACATTGTTTTCTTAGATAATTTCACATGTATCGCTTTTGATATAGCCAAAATGCACAAAGTTAGTCCATTGGTACCTGTGAGGTGTTCTGACCATGAAATCAATATTCCTATCATTTTTGAGATGCTTGTTTCTAACCATCAGTAACAGAAGCCAGATGAATGATATGAAAAGTATTTCAGAAAACGTCTTTTGCATCTTTAAATGCCAAACACACAAATAGGCAGCTAGATTTAGCTTCTGACCCAACAAGAAAAAGGTGTGACACAGAGCTGAGAGCAGAAGGATCTCCAAGAATTCATGAACAGAAATTGTTCTTCCCTGTACCCTTGACACGACATTTTCTCTACATCTTTCACTGCTTTGTTTCCTGGACAGCCAGACTTCCAGTCTCATGGACTTGCCAGTATAGCATACCTATATCCGAGGCAGACTGAAAGCTCTCATTTAAGAAGATAACCATTAGGAATACACATCAGCTTTTGATAATGACTCCTATAGATAAACGTTCACCTATATTCCAAAGTGAATCTTTTCACATTACAAAAATATCTATGCTTGATACAAGAGCACAATGTGCAGGTGTACATGATGCTAAATGGAGTCTGGTGCTTTTAGCAATTTTTAATTCTGGAATAGGCACCAAGAAGTCTGTTCCCATGACATATTTTTAAAACATTTCAAAATAGTAGCCACTTAATTCTTTTCAGAAGGAAACAAAGTTTTCTGAGATTTAACTATACATTTACTCAGTTCAACCTGGGGGCATATTTAATGATTTAGTAAGGGCAGGCAGTCTGTCCCAATAGAGAAATACACAGTAACACATCACCTACAGCTGAGCAGTGCCCTACAGCTCAAGGGCAGCATGTCCATGGTTAGAATACCTGTTTACAACCTACTGCTTGTCTAACTTATACTGCTGGGAATACAACACAAGCCTTTAAAAAATCACTGTTTAAAAAATAGTACAAGATTAAATAAAAAAGGGGGGGGGGGGGAGTAGTTCAATTTTTCAGTCTTTTATTGCTGTTTGGGGTGACTTGACAGCTATCTTCACAAGTGGCACGGCGATGTCAATGTCAGTGAGATGGCAAGGACTGTACACCACCAGTTATGTTTTCGGAGCCCGACCAGCGTTTGTGGCGCCGTGTACCAGAAGCACGGACGGAAACCAAAGCTCCAGTTCTGACGTGCAGTTTTGGCTGATTGGTGACACCCTGACTGCTAACTTGATGCTTGTCTGAGGTAAAAATCACTTCTTGTGCCCGCCCTGCTCTTTGGCTCTGTATACCTCGCGTGTCCCTGTAGAGTGCATTACACAGTAGGCCTTTATGCCATTTCGTGTATGGCTCCAAGGAGATAATTGTATGGGTTTGGGTGGCTCCCCCCTTCCCCCCCCCCCCCCTTTTTTTTTTTCTTTTTAAATCTAGTGTGGTCAAATCAATCTTTAAAGTTCAGTTTGTTCCAAAGGGTCTGTAAGGATGGACGTTTGATTACAACGTCTGAAAGCTCTTTCCCATTTCTTTATTTGCCCAGGGGAAAATAGATTCTTTTAATGAGACGTTCCCAGTGATGAGAATATTTTGAAGAGCTGCACACATCAAGCCATTCCCCAAATGTTTCATAATTTGTAGTTTCCTTCTGTAAGCGTAAGGATCATCTTTGAGCATAATACCTTATTCTGTTTGGAGTTCAAAACACTTTTCTAATATGTTAAACCACTTCCCACAAACTTCACTCTCAGGAAGTTTGATTTGGCTGCTTTTCCAAAGAAGTCTGAAGGATGCCAGTGTTCTCAACTTTGTAAACTCAAAATGAACTCGTATTCGTGCTTCAGATCAGATGAAAGGCTCAGGTTTTGTGTTTTTATTTTAATCGGCATGGTAGCATTTTTGGAGTCCAGATATCTAGTTCCTATTTCTTGCTTTTATAAGTGCTTGCTCCTTGTGCTTTGCCTAGCCCACCTGCCCAAACCACTAGCTTGAGACTTTTCACAGCGAGAAAACAGCAAACACAGAGAATTGCATTTCTACACTGGAGGCTGGGACAGAACTCAGAAAGGCCCCATAACACTAAGTGAAACAAATATTACAGATCAGCCAGAATAGCTGATACAGACCTCTCTCTCTGAACACCTGAATAGATCCACTGAAATGTCTCATTTAAACTTATTTTTCTTTTTAGATGATGATTAGTACATATATAAGCCTTCATCATTTTGAGTTTAATAGTAGAGTAAGTAGTGGTAATAACAGCACTAGCAGCAAACAACAACAAAATAAACAAATCAACCAATCAAGGAAAAACAAAACAAAAAAAAAAGAGCAAAAACCACTAACAAGACAAAACCTAGGATCATGAAAAACTTAAAAAAAAAAAAAAAAAAAAAAATCCCAACCAACTCATTATTCTAAGAAATTTTAGAGCTCTATCAGTTCAGAAGTAACTTGTGAAATACAGCCAAACATGGATATAACAGAACAATTTGTACAAGTACCCTATGAAGGCCAAGAGCCTTCATAGGTTCTTATCATAGAAAGTGATAATAGAAGAAGAAACACATTTGACAAGTGACTTCTCTCATACCAACCACGCATCCAGGCTGCAGATCTGAGCCTGGTGGTGGCCCCACCAAGGACAGAGCCCAGCACCACCTGCCCTTGGCTCTGCCCTGAGGGTGCCACTGACATTTGCCTCCATGTTTTTTTTTTCTGCTCACTGCCACCCAATTGGAGAGCACCTCCCAGGAGAGATCTTCTCCCCAGTCCTACAGAAAACCGCAGAGTTCTGACCACTAACATCAAACAAGGGTCAAACCCTGGAGATGCACCGGGCTTGTCAGCCAAGGGGTCACAGCCGATGCAGAAATACTATGAAGCAGCAATAGCTCCTGTTTTTAGCCTTAGACTATATGAAGCCACAAGGGTGGCTACTGCCTATAACCATTTACTCTGTGATTTGCATTCCATCAGCTGACCCTTCGCAAGATTTGGGAGTCCCAGATCTCACCCTCCTGCCAGATCTTCTCCTGTTTTCACCTTCTAAAACAAAAGTCAGTGTTACACAACATCAGATGTGGATTTAAGAGAACATTCGATTTCAGTTCAGTCCCTAGGTAGCATTGTCAGCTGGCGTACACAGCCCATTAAACCACTGCAGATAGCGTAACAGCTTGTCTCAGCAACTGGAAGGCTGAGGAGCAGGCTGAATATATTGCTTCCGCCTCCACATCTCACATGCACCAGACACCATCATGACACAGTCAAAGACTGGGCTCTCCTGCAATATATTTTAAGATTTATCTAAGTAATTACAACATATTGCAACAAATGTCTGTATCTCGAAATCATACAAGGAAGCCTTTTTGAAAGCATCTCACTAATCACTACAGTATTGAGAGAGCCACAGAGAATAATCTTCTATGCGTTTTCTGTGTTTATTCACTTGAAGGGTTGGATGTTTGGGTGCTTTGAAAAATACAAAAAAAAAAAAAAAACTTCAGGAGAAATGAAAAAGGAAACCTTAGAAATCTTCAAAGAAACACTGCTACTACCAAACGTAAAACAGCGCTATAAAACAGTCACAGTCACATCATTTAAAAGTTGTTTTTCACATAACTGAGCTGCATTACAATAAATATTCTGGACAGTAGATGTCCTAATTGTAATTTGGCAAAAACGCTTTGGCTGCACCAACCTAGTTAAATACAGTGTCAGGCAGTTATTGAGCAAAATCTACCTTATAAGGCAAAGAAAATACTTGGATTTGAGATGCCCAGTAAGCAACAAACATACTCTATTAGCTTTTGCTTTTGAGATAAAGTAAACATAACAAATGTGTTTCTGTTAGAAGTTCAGCAATTCTCTTAAACACTGTTTGTGAGGTTTTGCTTGGCCTAATGACATGGACAGTTAATTCAATCCCCAGAATGTGTTAATGGGATATTCCCAGTCAGGAATTTATCAATAAAGCTGGCAAATTCATTCACGGAACAAAAACATGATACAATTAGGGAGATCAAAGATAACCTCCATTGCTGATCAGTGTTTGAAAGGCAAATCCATTATGCTATGTAAACACAAAGGTCAGATAAGCCTTTTTGTATAAACACTGGGCCAAAAGTGCTTTAGGACACTGAGAGCCTATAAATTTGTGACAACATATATACATGGATTCAAACCGTCTTCATGTACATGCAGCCAACCAGTCCCACCCCTCAGATTTGAGCTTTGTTGTCCAAATAAATGCAAACAGTGCTTCTACTTACTCTATGATACAGGAGGAAAAGGTAAAGCAGGCAAAAATGCTACAATTCAGAGTCCAAACTATAAATAGCTTTAGGTTTTAGAAAATACAAACCAGAGAACTGAGCATTTCTGGACAGCAAACACAAGGACTGTTTTCAGACAGATGCCTACAGTAAGTCTTAAAATAACCGACAGTTTTACTCTGTAGTTTTTCTTCACTGTTTTTCCAAGCTATTTTGGAAACTTTGAAATCTGTGTTCTCTGTAGAGAAGGAATTTCAATCACAAGAAAAATCTTTTTCAGCGCTGCACAGATCTTTTCAATAACAAGAGACAAGCAACAGCATATTCAGAGCATCAGCTTATCATTGTCTAGAATTATCTAACATATCCGAGTGGATTAAAAATGTCACAGAAATAAGCAAGCTCTGTGGAGTTTGAGAACAACTTGCTCCTAGAAAATACCAGAGATACCAAAACAGCTTACACAGGTCAGAAGTAAAAATTCAATAAATTTATGCTTGTTGTAGAAACAGCATTACAAAGGAAGAGTCAGATTCCTTGTCTGACAGATACCAGAAACACGATGAAAAAGGTATTTAAATACATGCTGTCAAATTATGTCAAAAGTCTATTCACATGCATATCTCAGAGTAGGAATTACATTTCAGACAAAGTTTTGGGGCTCAGGAAGGTAGCAAGAGCAAGACATACTGTGTGTTTATCCAAACTGAGTGCTCAGAGCAGATTCATGTCTAAATAGTTGTCTTTTGCTACCAATATATCTAAAGCTCACAGCAAACTCACAGTATAGCTGGCACATGTTAAATGCAAAGCTCCTGCTCCATCCTGTTGAACTGTTTGACTACATCCATCCACCCAAACACCTGCAAGTGTTGTTACTAACGCAAAACATGTTCAGAAAGAGGAATTGCTGTTATTAGACCTGAGCAAGGTCACTTGGATCTTTTGGTTTTAATCCAGCCCAAATGAAACCATATAAACAGCTCGCGTCACGATGTCTGTTTTGAATACCTACAGGGTCTAGGTGGTAATTTGGAAGAAAACCCATTTTGAAAGAAAATAGCAAAATGTAGGCTGCAGCTCCTGGGGCTTGCTTTGCTTGTCAGGCCACACTCAGTATTTCGGGCTGGTAAACCTCACCAGCTGAGATGAGCAGATCCAGCAATGGGGGCTGGTGGACGAAAAGGGCAACGCACCACTACGAGAGTTTCCCTTACTGCCCCTTCCAGTCATGTCCTTACCACTAAACAATTCTCTCTTTCAGTAAGTCACATGATAGACGTTAGCTGTTAACCCAATTTAAGCTATTTTTGTTTCTTTTCCAGTATGCTCTGATCAGCAGCACGAACCACAAATAGTGCCCAGCAATTGGCGAGTGGCAGATGCCTGAATCCCATGTTTTTCATCTCAGTTCAATCTCCTTGACTCATGCATCCTGTCTACGCTAATGTTAGTTTCCTGATTGCAGTGTGTCTGCAGCTTTGGAGCGTCAACAAGTGCCTGAGCCATCCCAGAAAGCTCGCTCCTCCTCTCTGGTCTTCAGTTTTGCTTGGTTTTAATGACTCTCTCAAAGCTACCTTGTTTTGCCAATCTACATCTGGACTCTTTGCACTTGTACTGGAATGGTGGTACACTTTCTCCTCTATTTTTAAAATAATTATTTTGATGGTCTAGAATATTCTGCTTTGACACCTCAGAAGAATATGAGCTACTAGCCACTAACAGTTATACTCACCTGCCACATTCATCACACCACCACATTCTCCCACTTGAATGAAACACCCCAAACAGGAAGATCTGACCTAGAATACACCATTGCTTGTTTGGGAGGTGCTCATGTCTTCATTTCCCCTATAATCTGAAATTCTCCTGTCCCAATTGCCATCACATTCTAGATAGCATAGCAGACTTCCCATTGCTTAAGACCATTTATGATTTGCATTTTTCTTGCAAACTCATTAACAGCATTCACTAGGGATACAAAATAGTTGTATTTTTCTTCTCCATTTAAAGTATACAGCTAATACAAAACTCAAATTAGGATCACTACTACTTATAAAACAAAAACAAAATAGCACAGCAAGAAGCAAAGTAAAAGTACGTGACAGAGTTGTACAAGTGCATTATTAAACTACTCGTCAGAACTTTAGATGCGTTCCCTTCCACCTTCAGCTATTTACCACAGAGCCCTTTTCCTTACCATTATTTCAAATATTTGCCCCTAAGCCTTGTGACAGGGCACTACTCTCACCCGCATTTTACAAAAGATGGAACCAACAAGCTCCATGCAGGCAAGACTCCTGAGTCCCAGCACAACACTTTGACCACAACACCACTTTCTGCTCTGGATCATTTTGATGTTTTTTTGTTTGTTTGTTTTTCTTTTTTTTTTTTTTTTTTTCCCCCACAGTAAGCTTATGTGGAACTATGAACCTAAAGTTGAAATTATGCTCAAAGGTTTTTAAACAAATCAAAGCTCAGGTCCCAGGAACTCTGCTCAAACAGCCCACAAAGAAACACATTACCCAGCCACCGTTATTTGGGCAATGGGATTATATATACAAGGCCAGAAGTCTACAGAGTCCCAATTCAGATTTATTTCCTTAAGTAATGGACTATTCATCTAAGCAATTATTAGCTGAATAATAATTAGCTGAAGCGGATGGAAGACTGTCTCACCTTGAACCATGACAGCAAGGGAATAAATAGTAACGACCGCAGCAGCTGCATACGCTAACACTTTGGGTAGAAACTTTAACTTGAGGCTCATATAAAGGGTTTTCTTTGTTTTAAATTACAAGTGGAGCCATTAACCAAAGGTGCAGTCCTCCCAAGAGAAACAAACTGAAACAATGAGAAACCTGTAGGCAGGAAGTACTGAAGCAGGACGGTGGGTTCAAATATCAAAGGCTGCCTTTCGTAAGGTGTAAGTCATACCTTTCTACATCATAAACTGCTGTCCTCCTACTTGGAAAGGAAGTCGCCATCTTTTCCTCCTTCCATGAGCTACTTCTGATGATTACTCAGTGTTTACTTGACCTAGCAATGAGCTCTAAAGCCCTCAGCCACTCTAACACAGACAGAGCGATCGCACGCACAGCTCTGAGTCCCGCTGCACAGCTCTGGTTGAGCAAGACTTGTCCTCCTGCACTGAGCTAACCCAGCAGAGGTGCTACCACCGGGACGTTCAAAACCTCTACCTTTTAGTGGTACTGGGGTGACCATGGCATGCAGATCTTCCTCTGCTCTGTTTTTAAGCACTGTGTACTCTCCTTTATTTGAAAAACATTTCAAAATAATATCATTTGTTTCTGATTTTAATCCTTTTGTAAATAAATTATATAAGTTACTGATGAAACAGTTCAGTTTACAATAATGCAGTTTAACACAAGAAAAGTTGAGCAAGTTAAGGTATCACACTTCTTTTCACCCCATGAAACTGCTTAGGGTGTGCAACACCCAGCTGATTTCTGCTGTGATATTCACACTCTACTGTAGAGAAGCTACAGTGAGAAAAATAAATGAATATCTTTCATTCTGATTTGAAATTGCTTGGAGAAGCCTATGCAGGAATCCATGCTGCACATCTGAATTATTCAGATAGAGTTTAATTGTCCACTTACTCTGTGAAAGGAAGGGATTGCTCATAGGGCCCTTTGTAGCTGAAAGGAAGATATCAACGTTGCAGGAGAAATAATTCATTATATTCCTCCAAGTATTTTTTAAACTTTCCTATTCTTGAACTGAAGCATTGACTTCTCTTGATTATCTGTTCAGACCATTTATAATCAATGTGTGCAGATTAAACAAGAAATCTCTCCTTCCCGGCTGTGCAAGCACTGATCACAATAAGCAGTCCCTAAGACCCATAATTTTCAGCTTTGCAGAACTTTTGCAGTGAAGCTGTGTTTAACAGATCTCATAGTTACACAGCAGAAGGCAATCCTTGCTCCTTTAAAATGAACATAGCGCTAGAAAAAAATAAACAAACACTGTGCCAGAAGAGGTAAGAAAAAGCGTTTCTCAGTTAAACTAAGCAATTGGAGCTTAAAAGAAGTAACTATAATGCTAGGTTTTATATAAAACTGGTTTAACATAGGTTTCACTA
The DNA here is from genome assembly GCF_965140915.1 of Aythya marila. Classification (NCBI taxonomy): domain Eukaryota; kingdom Metazoa; phylum Chordata; class Aves; order Anseriformes; family Anatidae; genus Aythya; species Aythya marila. Next base: position 30,578,844 of record NC_139045.1, on the reverse strand, counting down.
CTTATATGCCTTATTGTATAGGTTTAGCATGATAGACATGATATCAAACTGGGTGTGAAATGCACAGAAATAAAACATTTTATCTATCATTTGTTGAATTATTATTTATTTTTGCCTCTATTGACAGTTGACTTTGAAAAAACACTGCTACACAACCTTGATAATTATTAGCTAAATCTTTGCTAAAATATCTCTTTAAAATGCCCTTTGGCTGTAGAAGTTTTATGAATTGTCCATTAAGGAAGAAACTAGGATGAAGAACACCCCAATTTTAATTCTCAGGCATGTTATGCATACCATAATGTTACATCTAATCAAGCACCAATAGTTTCTTCTTGGAAATTATTCATCATCTGTTGTAGAGGTTTTCAGCAAATGAGTTGTGGTGCTGTTATACAGATATTTCCCTTATAAAATTATAATATTTAAACTAGTTAAAAGCCTGATGCAAATCTGTTGTTGCAAATGCATCTGAAATTATTCTGAATCTGTCAGAATATTAGAACCGATTGCCATTATTTGTATTACCACCAGCTTTCATAAGTATATTTTACATTGCACTTCCAGGAAGCACTTGTTTACAAAGATGGATGGTGCCCACATTTATCATATTGATAGTGCTTACCGTATCTATTTCTGTGGGTTGTTATTAAATATTTTATTTATTGCTGCACACAGCTGATCTGATTGCCATTAGTGAGACATATTGATAAAGTTACTGTGGGAGACTGATGCCAGTAACATATTTAAGACCGAGAAAAGCTTACTATTTTATGTGTACAAGTGACACTGTATGCAACTCTTGTTTCATCAGTAAAAACCCAAACAGGCCTGAATATAAAATGCTGTTTTCAACTTAGTCACAAGAATGTTAAGAATTTCTTTTTAAGATTTCTGTGTCTTCCTTGTCCACAGGGAGCAGCAACCCTAGCAGTCTATTGCTAAATTCGAAGATTGCTCTCATATCATCTTATTAATAAAACTGTCAGTCACAACACTGGTCTTACATTTTGCTATAGATTTTCTCTTTATTTTCAAACAGACTTTTAACCAGTCTCCTACTACATTGAGAACAAAGCCATATCAGTCTAAATAGGACACCACGTGGTCTCCTCTGGATGCTCTGAACCACCTGGCTTTGCCTACTTTCCATGACATCTATACACAGCCCACGTTTCACAGCTCGGCCCCAGTTGTGCTTTGCACACAAGCAAGCCAAGGTTCATGACTTCAAGTCAAGACATCCCCTGAGTAGCCTAAAAGCCAGAAGTAATTGCATTTTTCATTTAGTTACTGGAAAGAAGAGACGAAAGATTCAATGCATATCGCATGACTTTGTCAAGACAGCACAGCAGAATTACATATATGACTTGGACTGGTTTTCAGAAGGGATGAATGCTGAACTTCCTTAGACAGGGGTAAGCAAAGTCACAGGAACTGGGAAGTGCCTGCTATCTTAGCCCTGTACCTGTGAAAGATTATTCTTTCAAGAAGAAAAGCATTAGTTTTGTTTTGTACAGGGAGGTGAGCACAAAAACCTAACTTCTTTTAGAAGCTTACCTACAATAATCAAAGTAATACTGAGAACATTCTTAGCACTGCTCATCTATACGATAGGTACTTTCTGCAGGAGAAGAAGCAGAAAGATGAGGAAAAATCTACTTCCCTTAGAACAGTTCTTAGCCAAATACATACGTGAAAGTACTCTGTAAACACGACTGGAAAACTGGTGTTCCATATGTTATTTATCACTGCTGGAATGAAGTCATGTTTTTTCCTTTCACACCCCAAAGACTGTCAACACTGAAACATTTTTGTTGCTTAACTGAGAATTATTTATTCACTTTATAATCCATTACTACTAATATGAAGAAAATTATTTTTAATTTGAAGACAAGCATGGAAGCTACCTTTTTATTTTTTCCTCCTCCAGTTTAGTGCTGACACAAGCAATTCATGCTTCTGTTCTTTCTCATTTCCATTCTCATCTAACTGCCCCAGCTTGTGGTTGTGGACCCAGGGTTTCTTCCTGAAGGCCTGTTCCTCATGTTCTGTGCCTGTGACTTGTGTGAGGAAGCCATGTCAGTAATTTCTGGGCAAGAACCAACCCGAGATGCAGTGCCTATTCTCAAAGTCGCTGCACTGGGCTGCTTTGTCAGATTCTGTCTGACCATGAAGTCTAAACATGCCCTCCAAAAGTCCAAAGAAACAGGAGGCATCAAGTGAATAATGTAGTTTTACCAACTGTCTACAACATTTTCTGTGAAGCCAGATAGATTACTATGAATTTCAACAAAGCAACACCCATTAAAAAGGATCCTGTCCCTGTCTTTTCAGTTCAGCTAATATACTGTATATGAATTTAGTGTAATGCATTTTAAAGAAATCATATCTTCTCTTACAATGTTGCCAGCTCCAGATATTCCTTACAAATAAATACAATGATTCCTATGACATTTTCAGAACCTCTGTAAGTTTGATTTTGAGCTCCAAGTATCAATGTTCGCAGCTTTTCCTTGCTGTTGTTTGCTGCTTTTAGAGGGGGAAGGGATATAGAGCCTTCAGCAGTAACACATCAAACCTAGCAGTACTACTACTGGCCCCACACATCTGGAAACCAGAAATTCTCATTGCTAATTTAAAGAAATAGTATATATCTTTTAATTTATTCATGCATAAGAACACATTGCTAAATTTTATTTATAATACTGATTCAAAATGTTTATTTTAAACAATCTGAAAAGTTTCTCATCAGAAAAAGCCCCTTTCTGCAAGCAAGATACTTCAGATAATAATTTTAATTTTTAATGCTTCCTGGTGGAAGATTTGCCCGTACCTAGCTGTGGCCACCTGCAGCACAGCCCCACATCACTGCTCGACTGACAGCAGCCACATGGAGTCGATGAAGCAGGTACCTGCTGAGTGCTTTGATTTCTCCCCCTCACCGCGGCAAGAGGGACGCCTGACACGGGCCTGACAAGTGCAGTGCTTGTCCATTAGTTTCTTGACCAACTGAAAATGTTAAAGCTGAGTTCTGATAGAAGCTGTAGCCTGGTCTTTCAGAACATACACGTGTATTCTGCACTAAATGAACTAGTGATTGACTAGCTTCTGCCACCTGATGTAGAAAACCTCTGCCACAAAATGCATGTAGAAGTTCATATTTCCAAGACATAAGACAACAGATGCCTGCATATAGGTACGTTCCCTACCAGCTGTGATCCAGGGTTATTATCTGGTGCAAGAGCCAACCTCCAGAGCCAGCCAGCGTCCCTTTGCTTTATTTACTCAGTAATGTCAGCCCTGTGTTTGAGCTAAGAGCCTCTACCAAGCAGCGACTGTGTCACTGTTAAATAAGTCAGGCAAGGTTAATTACCAGTGTGTTTACATATAAAGATGATCTGCGATGAGAAAGACATCGCAAGGAAAGTACAGTGTGATTAAATAGAGGTAAAACACCAGATTGTTTGTTTAAGCTTTCCATTGCTGTAGAAGTAATTTTCTCTCCCTCAAGAGCTGGAGCACAGCTTTTTCTTTCAGTCAAGAAGCTGATTCACTCAACATCGCTTTATTTAATCAAAATGCAGCATCTCTATAGCACATATTTTTCCCCTCATAGGCGGCTATCTGTGTTGCTAGGTTGGGTAGTGCCTGAATAGCTCTCGCATGCGGACATATTACAGATGTATAAAATGTCAGCACAATTTACTGAGCCTGGTGAGGATGCCTTTGTTACAGCTTTTGTTTTAAATCCAGTACTGTGTCTGCCTCCTAGGGCCCCGAAGTGAGTCTCTTTAAAAAGAGCTACAGATTTATTCCTCCACTTTGAATAAGTGAAAATGTGTTTTGTTGAAACCTCAGGAGAGTAAATGGATTTACTATAGAATCCCCTTTTGTTTATGGGCTTGATGAAAGCATTTGGCACTTAATGATTCCCAGGCTATTCCAAGTTTAAAAAAGAAGAAATCAAGTGTGCTGAGTGTTAAAATGTTTTCCACCAACCTCAAAGCAAAGTTAACATAAAGACTTGCTTCAGGTGTCAAATTAGTATGGAAGTGGAATGCTTACTAACTCGCCTTCTCAGCATTTACACCCAGTATATTGTCACATTTTGTTCTTAAAACAGACCCAAAAGCACGGGAGGTGAGGGAGACCTATCCACGTGGCCACCTGAAATCCAAACCTCTTCCTCTCAGCTCTCGCTTCTCCCATCATCTGCTGCTCCTCCTGTCTTCATTTTCTTCAAAAAAACTTTGCAAAAGTTCTGAGATGACAGCATGTGCTAACTTCCCACAACCACAGAATAATTTCAAGAATCAAATTTATGTAAGCACAATGAACTTCCATTAAATTATTAAACTTCTCATAAGAGACTGTTTATGTTCTTCTATCAAAGTGGTTCGAAGTGCAAAATTTCTAACAGAGCGCTACTGACACTATAAATACACAGAGGACACAATAAATTATCACTGTTAAAAGGTTTTATGTAGGGATAGCTTTGTTAGCAGCATTTGTGGCTTTTGGTGAGCAATCTATTTGCATTACCGTAGAGAAATATTACAGTCTATATCAGTTTTTAGGCCAATATTGATTATGACTAATAAAACACAGGAATTAGAAAGCTCGTTAAAACCTAATATCTCACCTAAAAATCTTAGAGCTACCTATTTCCATTTAGAATATTCACGAATTTTACAGCAGAAATATTTTAAATGTTAAAAACACTTTTCATGTTTTTTTGTTTTGTTTTGTTTTTTAGAAATAGCGAGCCACCAGTGCATTCCCACTGAGAGATCATCAATTTCTCTTTAACAGAATAATCAGGCATAATATGCTTATCTGATCCTGTTCTCTAGCCAATATATTTCTCCCTTTCAGCTTTTCCTCCTTCTTGTCAGCCTCTTAGGGCTCTGTTCTTTATATCAAGCTTTTAATAGATATTTACCCACAGAAGCTGCAAGACCTGTCCAAGTCCCTGCAAAATACAGTATGTGATGTGCTAGTTCTTACTCAATTAGTTTTTCTCAGTCTATAGATTTTTTAAGGGAGGTTTTTCAGTCTATAGATTTTTTTTTTAACCTATGGAAAACAAATTTCCAAGACCATTCAGAAGTTTGTGTCCTTTTTACAAAGGCAGTTCAAAGCCAGTTAGGCTCCCTCCTCCCAAGAGGACTACACTATATTTTTCCTTTCAGGGAAACAGACTTTGTACTGAAGACATCTATGTAATTTGGTATTTGTACGGATCCCTCAGCATAAAGATGACAGACACCATGTAACACAACCGGGCATGCAGAACCACTCTGCTAAAGTTATTTCTGCCTCTAAAATACAAATGATTGAAAAATAAAGGGGGCAGAGGGATAGGAGGGGGATCATCATTGTATCCTAAGATTCTTCCTATCCTGGACAGCTTTGGTTTATTCCCTATAATGAATGGTTGACAAAGGACTATTAAGAGAAAAGGTGAGGAGTAAACGTACATGTACATACACTTGTATTCTTTATGACTGCATCATAACTTCCTGTGGTAACCACATGCCTTTAAAATCCAGGAGCTTCTGCATATTAAAGTAGCAGCAGATTTGGCTATTCAAAAAGTTCCCCAGCTCTAAAGGAGGAAAACCACTGGCTAAACTCTCAGGGTAACCTTCCTCTGAAACCAGTTCTTCCCATCTTGGCCTTTTTGCTTCCTTTTCACACATAAAAGGGGTTTCTAGTGAAAAACCTGTGAAGTACCTTATGATGTTTCCTCCATGCAATCCATTAATTATCTTGAGAAAACCAGTCATTATAACCCTAATGCTGACCTTAGCTTGTCTCTCACTTTGTAGCATTTATTATTGTTCTTTTCAAAAAGTACAAAGCGCTCCTGGCAGATCCAGCCAGTCGAGCAGACTCCCACCTGGTTCAAACACGTGTCATGGACTGATCAGATCGGCCTTTCTCAAAGCCATGGGTTGTACAGCCACCTGCAGGGATGCCGCAGGGTTACCATCTCTTGGGTGGGGACCGTCCCCAAACTGCCAGTTACCTCAAGCGACCTCAAGTTCACTGCCAGTTACCTTAAGCGATGACAGCAGTGCTTCTTATTACAGTGGCAGGGAAGTTAATCCATAGAATAATTTTGTAAGATGCAGTATGAGAAGAAAAACAAGCCAACATCTTAAGGTAATAGGAAGCAATCCTGTGAGGCCATCAGCTCAGCATCAAATACGCCTGCGTATTTATTTTGAAACAGGAGCATAAGGGAATCCCAGCAGCGAAGCAGGGAGCAGTAGCACTAGTTGGAGATGAAGCAAATGCAACAGGGGTTTTTGGAATTGGTGCCACCAACAGTGTGCTGCACCCTGGCCTCAGGCACAGCAGTGTTACTGGGGGAAATGCAGCAAACGGGCCTGTGTGTGGAGAGGACATGTCCGAACCCGAAAATCAACAAGCCAAAAGTGACTGGCTGAAGTGAAGTTTTTAAGGAACAGTAACGATTTGGATCATCTGAACACCCATTTCTTACCAGCTTTTCCTTTTTCCTCATTTGTTCTCCTCAAGCACCGAAAGAGGGCTCTTGCTACTGGCAGTAGGATACCTGGCAACAAATAAGGCAATACCTTGCCTTTTCCAGTGAGACACCAGGATCCTGGCAATTTTTCTTCTTTTCTATCAGCTTACACATCTCTACTAACCAATGCACAGTGCAGGCTTCTAAAACTGTTGTAAAATTTAGGGTAACATACTTTTTGGCAAATTACATTCCAGGAAACCTTAATTCACTGGAGATTCACTGAAGTTTTATCACTGACCGTCAGCGACTACTGAAGCACCTATGCCACAGAAGATATATCCTCTTTGACTTAAAAAGAATTGATTTGGACTGTAATACCTTGTAAGTAGCTGTCTCAAAACCAATAATGTTGTCCTGCAAATGACACTGTGTTTACCACTGCACCTGAGTAGGCACAGTCCTTTGCTGGGACTCTCTCTCTGCTGCAGATCCTGAATCTCTACGAGGTTCACACAAGGGAAGTAAATTCCAGTTTTCCCCAAACGATCCAGAGATTTCCTTCAAAATCACATCCCTGATGAGCTAAAAGGCCAACGCAAGAGCAGTCCAACAGGCCCCATCAGCACCACAGCCACTTTAAGATGGGATCATCAGAAAGGAGTTGGAGGTTGTAGAGTTATGCTGCTTAAATAACAGTGAGCCAGCTCAGACACCCAAGGAACCACAGCCACTGCTGTTGCTACCTATTTCTTACATTTATGTTCAATTTTATGTTCATTTATGTTCACAAAGCATAACCAGGAGCAGGCATATTCAGTGGTATACATTAAACTGTCTCAGCAAACAAAGGCCGGCAGAAAAAGCATTGCCCTTTCAGGAGCACTGTGTTACATCTGGCAGCAAAAGGCTGGGAGGAGCCGCTGGCACACAGTCACTTGCTCCAATCCACAGGGGACAACGACAAGCAAAAGCAGATGAACTTTTTAGTTGATCTATTCTTTTAGGTTTTGCATTAAGGCTAACGTTTGAAAGGAAATTGGGAGATATTTTCTTTGCTACAGTTTCAACAACTACTGAATAGCATTTCAGCCCCAGTAACTGCGTAACCATGGTCTGAAAGTACCTGGCAGCACCAGTCCAGGCACCGCTCAGTGCACGTTATCAGGGATCAGGCCCCCAGCCAGTGCCTTTTATCTCCTGGTGACCGACAGGACGTTGCTGAGGAAGGCACAGACCGGATGCTTGCACAGCAGCCTGTTCACAAGGGAGGACTTGGGACTGGGCCCTATTAACATTTCAGCACTTAAAATGTAATCACGCCTGCTCTGTGCCCCTTTGCCAAGTACCTCTGGCACTTTCATACCTGAGCGTGAGCTAAAGCAAAGCCATTGGCTACTTTCCAGGTTAATGACTTTCCAGTCTCTAATGAAAAGACCGGAGAGAAGCTGTAAGACATGCCTGCAAACAACTCCAGCAGAGCAGCACATCTGCCTGGGGAGCAGCAGCAGCCATCAGACCGCATTTGTCTTTTATGAGAGCCCATCTCTCCTGCCTCCTTTTTATTTTTCCCTCTTTTTCCTTGTTTTGCAATCACTTTTCCCACCTAAGGAGAGGGGAAATATGAAGGTAATGAGCTTTTTGTTGTTTTGTTTTTGTCAGACCACCACCACCACCTCATTACCTTCTTGCCCTTCGCTCAGTTTCTCTCCCCTTTTTCTCCGTTTGGTTCTGGTGAGCAACATGAGAACAGCAGCAGCAGCTGGCTATGTTAGCTGAAAACAGTTCAGCTGTAACTGATCTAACTGAGACATCATAACGCCACTAATGTTCTCATTGCTAATTTGTAGTGCTATCTTCAGTGCCACAGATGCAGAAATGGATCTTTGCAATTTTACAGATGAATTCACTCCAATCTCAGTGTAACTTTACAAGTGGTTGCTGAGAAGTCGGTCCCTGGGCACATTGAGGTAAATCCCAGAGCACAGAGTTGGCCATAAGGAAAGTGCAATCATCAGAACAAATACAAGGGCAACGGAGCAAAAATAACTCATACAGCAGGAATTCTCCCTTGCAATGCAGTCACAGAAACTCCAAGATAACATCAAGTTTTAACAGTCCCACCATATAAATCACCTTCCTGCATACTAATACAAGGTTTTCCGGGCGGTTCTTAATTGCTGATCGTCGTCCTTCACCTGCGGGTTATGCAAAACACACTGAAAACATCTTCTAAGATCCTTTCAGTGACTTACTAGATTTGATGCATTCTCCATCACGTTACACTTATCATTTAAGCACGGCTACTGCTTGTCCTGTACTGGAAATAATCTTTAAAAAGATATTACTCCCACAGACAGATCACCAGGCTACTTCTAGGTCACTCAGGGCTGCTGCCACCACACAGTTGCCATGGCAGTTGTTGAACAAATTCAAGGTACAACACTAGCACTGAGCACACCAGCTAAGAAATTCCAGGTGCCTGTGAAGGAACAATTTCTGTGAACAGCAGAAGTTCATTACCAACACGAGACCACTTTAGCTTTTGGAGCAGAAAAATACAAACCTATTATTCAGCACTCAGGATCTGCTCCTAGGGCAAGTGGGAAGACTGAATACAAAAACTTATATCTTGCACAACGTCTAACTCTCATGTGCAATAAAATGCCAAAAACCAGCAGCCACTTCTCCACAGAAGTTTCTGGTAATAGCAGCTGGAATAACAAAAGCTACCTGAGCCTCTCATTTTATGGGTCTGCATCAATCCCACCAAACACGACCTGCTGCGTTCAGTAAACATACATACATGAGTGAGCTCATTCTGTTGTTTTGAACCATGAGAAATAGTGAGCCAGCCATCCTCTCCCTTAAATTGATTTAAAGAAGGAAAAACTCAAATTAAATAGCATTGTTGCCTTTTGCTTGTGTGCCTGTCCACAAGTTTCAGTGGATCCAGGGCCGTAATGTGCACGACCGTATCACAAAGATAGCGTTATTTGTGTTCACCTCTGCAGGTTACAGGGTGCAGCCAACAGGACTGGCTGCAGTTTGGGGCAAACGTAGAAAGAACTCCTTTTTTCACCCCAAAGTGGCAGCAGAAGCCCCATTTTAGAGGACTGGGCCCCCTCTCTCTGGCCAGACCTGTCACAACCCCACCTGCACCCGACAGCAGGGCAGCGACAGCCCCGCTGATGGAGACGTTTGCCTCAGCAAAGCTGAATCAGTTCCACCGGCAGGGAAAAGCGACCAGCTTCTCTCTCAGAAAACCTACACCGGTGCTTAGGCCTCCTCGTCCAGACATGAAAGAGAAGTGCCACAGCTGGTTAAATAATTCTGCTCAGAAGATTAAGTATGTAGCACAGGCTTTTGAAAGGAAACGTAAGAGTGGCTGTCATGCTTTCAGTTGCCCTGATAGCCATGCACTTTGCGAAGGATGCCAAGTGTTATTGCAAACACAGTTTGTACTTCCCTGACAGTAAGTGCTTCTCTGCTCCTTTTCATTGCCACAGACCAGCGCTTTTGATCCATCAGCAATGCTCAGCACTCATTCCCAAGGGAAATCCTTTGAAATGTACCTTCATCTTGATCGCTGACCTCAAGCTGGTCCACACCGTAAGCACTACTGCAAAGAGCTGCAGTTGCTTTGTGCAGGACTTTATCTGATTACCAGATTTCAAAGCAGCTAAACCCAGGCTAATCCACCACATAAAAGAGTCAAACCATTTTTAATGCAGGTTCTTTCTTTTTAAAACCTAACAAGGGGCCTAAAATTCAAACTAAAATTTAGCATAGCTTTCTTCTGACCCAGAGCCAGCCTACTACAGTTTATCACCGAAGATTATATTGTATTAAGAATATTATTCTAGAAATAATAGAACATTAAAGCTACTTAGGAAAGCCAAACATACATACAGAGCCAAGAAAAATTTATGAACAAAAAAGAAAACCCACCACAGAACAGAAGATGAAAATGGAACAGCTTAAGCTGTTTGTAAGCAACTGGCAATTATTACTTCATTCTGATACCACTAATATATCCTATGAGAATATTGATGTCCTGTATTTTGCTTAAAATAACGACTAACAAAGAAGGCTGAACGTAAAGACTGATTCATTCATCCACTCCATTTGACACAGAAGTCACTTTGGTGGAAGCTGCGTCAATTCTTTTAAAAAACACAAAACATCTGCAACATACATATATATATATATATATAAATGCTTAGGGATTGGGAGCTCCAGCTGCCGTGAGACTGAAGAAATCCTCATGACATCAGAAAGCAGGAATTATATTTCATTCACCCTTTTTGCCATGGTAAAAAAAAAAGTCAACATGATCCAGATGTTCCGGGTGTTAAAGAGCGTCTACTTGGTAATTATTGTCCGAGACACGAGCTTTTTCTTTATAGTGCTGAAATAATTGACTTAATCCAGAAATAAAGAACTCAGAAATACAGCAGCCTTCTTCCATTACTCTTCAGGGTGGAGGACACGGTTCAACATTTTTTCACATTTTGATACTTTAAATGAAGTCACATAGTTTGGCTGTTAGATAAACAAGTCAGAAAACATAAACCAATGAGCTGATATAACTAAATAATGAAGTATTAACATGGTAAGTTATGTTTCCTACCAACTTATATGAAATAATGTAATTTTTTGTAATAGACGTCACTTAATAATAACAGAATTTATTTGTAATTATTTTCAGTTCTTTATAAGAAAGGTTCTGCTTTTCTTTTTAAAGGGGAGGGGAGAACCCCTGAAGCTTCGAGTGCAAAGCATATTGCAACTACCTAGAACACATTCACTTTTCCTTTTAAGCTCTCTGCACTTATTTTATTCAAAATGAAAATGACCCTGGCACAAGGAGGCAAGCTGCGAAAGCACCTCGCTCCTCTAGGTCAGCTCAGGCCTTGGGAAATGCATTGAGCACCGTCAGAGGTTTACACTGGCCCTCGGTGCAGACACTTAGGGTGCACTACAGCACAGCATCAGCACCGCTGCCCTCAGAGGCAGCGGGGAAACGGCAGCTAACAGTGAGGAGCAGGAAATTGCTCTTAAAAATAAAAGCTCACATACAAGTTTCCATCATTAAGTTATAGTGGAATGGTACAGTAAATATTTATGGCACATCCTCTGTGTTAAATCTGTTTTACAATATTACCAGCTGTAAGGAAAGCACATACCGGCTTTCCTCAGCTTCCCTCACTGGTGAGCACCCTTCCCTAACTTCGCTGACAACAGCCATCATGACCAAGGAGAGAGCAAGCACAGGGGAAACCTTGGAGGAAACCCAGCCATTGCAGGCAGGTACCTCCCAGCTGGGGCCTCGTGCTGGGATCATGCCCAGGACCACAGAAAGCAAACTGCAAGAAACGCTCAGAGACCATAACACACCAGCAGGAATGGGCAACACTCCCATCTCGTGCCGGTGATCATGTTTTGGCATTTTTGGCTTTTGCCACTCCAGCTTCACATCAAGCATGGAGCAGGTCAGCAGAGGATACACGCTCATATGTGTCTGTTGGGGGAAGATCTTCCATAATGTACAAATCTTCTGGATAAGCCTCCTTCTGAATTGATCTGAATGGACGGAGCCTTGTCCCTTGCCTCAGATACAGTGATGTGATCTCATACCCCTCACTAGCAAAGAAGAAACATAATGATAAGCAACAGAAGACATAGTGTTAGGCCATGTTGCACAGCCTGTGCAAATTCGACAGCAGCATAACATTGCAAGCATAACAGGTTAATCAGAGCAGCGGAAAATAAAGTATTTTTGCAACATTCAGACTGCTTCCTCTTGTGCAAGCTTGGAATAAAACAGTTTATTCAACTGCGGGATGCAGACAAATTGAATAAAAGCAGCATGTAAGGAATGCTCTGGCTTTGCCTCTATTTCCTTCAGCCTTCTTGCCATTACATTAACATCACAGGTATGAATTAAAAGCCTCACGGGTAACTAAGGCCACACAGTTATTATCTCTATAGCATACACCAACCGATGGAATTGGCCAGGCTGATGCCAGGCTTGCAGGTAATGCCTGACCTTAAAAACTCCATCAGCTGGAAAGCAGATGTGAGCCATACGGTGAAGCAACTTATGGCTCCAGTTAACTGAGTCCTTATAGACAAACAAAGTTTGTTTCCTCACATGCTCGTATTATGCTCCAAAAAGACATTGCCCAGAAACGCTGGTCTTCTGATACTGTTTAAGTGAACATGCTTGCAATGGGGATGTATTTTTACAAAGGGTATTTTGACTGCCAAACACTGCAGATCTACACAAGTTGTGACAGTGTTTGCCCACGTCCAACTCGCGGTATCGGAATTAATCGCGTGTTGCTGCAAAGCCTGAAATCTGCGCTACCTCCTTCCAGAGGAATCCAGATATATGGCACAAAACCCGAAAGCCTCTGGAACAGCTCCTAGTGAAACTTCCCTGAGGTGATCTGCAAACCATAAACTACAGTTAGGCTTTTATCTCTATCACCCACCAGGTTTGTGAATTAGCTGTGAAAGGAGCTCTTCTAGGTAGACAGACATTGACTATCAGAGGGGCTGTGATGCCACACTGCTGTTTGACAGTGGGCAGGGTAGGAACCAATGAAAAATATGGGCACCAGGCTTATGAAGCTGGCTGGAGGTTCACACCTCAGCTAAGATACAGGACATTTCAGGAAAAGTAGCTAAAGCACAGATGAAATTCAAGCCAAAGTGCTCATGAAGATGTTACAACAAAGACATCCTCTGCTGAATGGTTGGGACCTCTTGAACAAACTTCCAAACAGAAAACACTAACACGCACTTAAGGGAAATCCTATTAATCTGTAAGGGTTTCAAGAATGTGTTGAAGTGCTTTATTGAGCAATGATTTCCTCACAGCTTTGTAGGTGAGCAAAGTGTTGGCTTAAACCTCCTGTTATTCTCATTAAAATGAAATAAGTCCAGTCTTAAATTGCCCCTGTATGAAATAAAGAATGAGAAAACAACCAGCCAACAACAAAAACTACACATCCAGAACTATTTAACAAACTACTTAATTACCCAGATCATTCTAACCATTTCTAACATTTTTATGAAAGGGGAGTGAGGAAACACCACCACCACCCGCCTCCAGTTGGCTGGAAGACTGAAACTTCTAATTAAGCTATTTATGCAAGCACCCTGCTTCCAGCAGCAGCAAACATTTTAAGACACCCCCCGCCCCCTTTTTTTAAAAAAAAAAATATATATATATATATATATATATATATATTCATTGGTTGTGTAAGAAACACACTTACTAGATTCATATTACCAATAATACCCATGAGTAGCATGTTTAGAATTGACTTGAAAACAGAAACTCTATTTCTTTCAGAAATCATTAATATCTGAATTAGTGATCAAATAGAGTTACAGACACAAACACCTAAAAATCAGCAAAAGATTTTGTCTTAATATTTCTGCACCTAAGATCCCCATTTGCAGCTAAGAGACCCTATTAACACTTTTGCTTCGACTACACAGTAATCCATTAGCACAGTCAGTCGGCAACTATGCGTTAATCAAACTTTTTTTTTTAATTATACTTATTAAATGTAAAATACTAATCTCCTGATATAAGAAGAAATATTTCTACCACTCATTACACCATGAAGAAGGGTCCTGAAACACATGGAAAGATCACATCCTAAAGTTGTCTCATTCTCTCCTAAGATTTTTTAATCAACTTAAAGAGCAGCTAAGGGGTAGGCATCTTCACCGGGAAACTCCCATGCCCAGTTCCAGGCAAAGCCTCTGGGTTGATGCAATTTCAGCATTTAGGTGCAAGAATCACACCATTATCATTTCAGGAATATTATTATTTTTTCTAAACATGCATACAAGTCATTTCAGTGCCACCACAAACATTTTATATTCCATTTTTCACTGCAGAAGTGGGGAGGAAAAAGAAAACAAAACAAAAAAATAGCTTGACAAGCAGAGTAGGAGAAGTGTATTCTGTTTTTGTTCACTGCACACTGCAGCTTCCCAGAAAACAGGACTCTCTCCTCTTCTTTCCTCCCCTGTTAACACATCAGTAATAACCTTTATGGCAGAATAATTGGAGGTTATCTGACAGTCTAGAGGATTGTGTGTGTTGCAAAACAGCAATTCCATTTGTTTCAACATATAAAATCTTCTCTGGAATGAGAGAAGTTAAAACATATGCTTAACTTAATGAAATTCCCACAGTGAATATTTACACAAGTGAAGATAAGTCTTCATATATGTTTAGCTTTGCAGCAGCCTGGGCAGGCAGGGAGGGAAGAGAGAGAACCATATTTTGTGCCAAAGTGAAGACATCTCATTGTGTTGTTGTGGAAATCATCACACAAATTCCTCAGCCTGACCAGTTACATAGGGCTTGTGCATTTTTGCAGGAAGAAAAAGAAGGTCAGAAAAGACAATAAATGACATCAAGCTGTATAGAAACAACACGATACAGCAAGCTCTGCTTTCACTTCAACAGGACAGAAATGCGTCTGGATCATCACTCTTTTGTGTCCCGTCTGTGATGCCCCCACCTGACTAACCACATTTTCCTTGTTTAGCCCAGTGGCTCGGCATCTCCTATAGATGAGCAAGACAAGGGAACCACTTGGTCACACTCAGCTCAGCCCTTGTGAATCCATAGCTGCTGCTTGTTCGGTGTAGTTGTGAAGGCCACGTGCCACAGCCTCACGGTCCTCAGCACGGAAACCACCGCCCTAGCCCTTCATTATAAGCACCACAGTTATCAAATATAGCCAGAGTAGAAGTTCACAACAAACCACTAAATTATACTTGGTGTAAAAGCCAGAGTGGTCCTCCATTTCCACTCACACCTGGTTTTGATCAGTGTATTGGCATGGCATTTTGGCTGCTTGAAGCAACGTACTGGATATGATGCTATACATGGCACACCGTCCTGGAACAGGGGACCACAGAAGCAGCAGTCCCACGTGCAGCACCATGCTCCTCGCCTGCTCTCCCACACTGGCAGCTTTTTCCTCCCCCCATTCACCCAACTAAAGAACAGGGATTGTATATTTAAAACTTCAGGGAAAACATGGCAATGTTAAGTAGTCAAGTACTGAGGACAGAATAATCCGATTTATTTTTCAAAAGCAAGTATCCAATTAGTAAAGGAAATACAGTTTACTATTTTTCACCTGCCTCCAACAAGAAAGTGAAGTAAGTCAGGAATAGTTTGTTGTTTTTTTTTCACTTTTTTTTCATCTTAATAAAAATAGTGACAGTGTCACTAAGATCACAGACAACTTTTCATACATATTATCATAGTGTTGATGTCAGCTCCAAAAAATACATAACTGTATCACTACTGTATACTTGAGCAACATGGGCATGGAGGTGGAGGGCAAATCACTCCCCATGTCATCTTCTTGATGACTGTTTGAGGAATCAAAAGAATTTTTTATTTTTTTTTTTCAAAAGGGATGGAAGTCAAATGCAAAAGCATTTACATATCAGAGGAAGAGGAAAGATGCTTGCTTAGGAACGAGACTGAACAAAAACTGTCCTTATGGTCTTAGTAAAATACAGACATGTGCACCTATTTTGCATCTGAGGTAAAAAAAATAGCTTTGCACCTAATTTGAACATATTAAAAGGTAATAACATCTCAGGCAATTACAATCATACTAATGTACAGGTGGGTTGAAATGATTGCTAGCAGTAATTCAGCAAAACTCATTTTTCTTTCCATTTACTCAGAAACAGGTATTATCTTAATTATCCTCCATTAAAAATGCTTTATGAATTCTTTTATTAATGTGGTTATTAAATATCTAAAGACAGCACTTGAAATCTAAAATTAAGTATTTTCCCAGATTTTGATATTAGAGAATGGAAACAACTTCTTTTGAAACACGATTATACCAAGTTACTTTGTCTCATTTAAATAGTATTAAAGTAAGGCTTATAAATAGCTTTCCCTGGAATCCTCCTAACATTACTACATTGCACGTTTAAAAAGATGGGGGTATACTATGCCTAATATAGCGTAAGGCTCTGGGTAAATCTGAAGACAAGGGATCAAGGCGAGTAACCTTGAACAAGCACCCATTTGCAGCTGTAGCTGGTGATGGATTACTTTCACCTGAAGCACTGTCAGGCAGATCACCCTGAGCACACCAAGTGCTGTACATGGCACACAATGACCATGGAGATAGAAGTGCTTTATTCCTACAACAGGAGCAGCTTAGAAATAGCCCTGTATTTATGGGCTCCAATTCACTAAACATTTGTTCCTATGAATAACCAGCATCTAACAAGAAAATCCCTACTGAGCTGTAGGGATTCATTGCTGGCACGAGAAGCTCCTGGCAATAGTAAAGGAATAAGCGTTTGCAGAAGCAGTGTTTCACACATCTACTCTTATTATTTGCCTCATTTTAGAAAACCACAGCTTGCGAAGATGATTAACACAAAGGTGCTTAGGCATTTTGAACTTGCCAGTCTAAAAGTTTCATTCCCTGAAACTCATTTGTCTCCCGCTTCCCCTCAGAGGTGCCCATATTTTTGAAGGGGTTCAGCAGGTGGCTGGGCCTCATCCTGCACAAAGGCAGGGATTCACTTCTGGACTTGCCCATAACCTTGGCAGAGCTAGGCAAGAGTGCAGGCGTGAGCCCTGCCAAGATCTACAAAGCAGAGCCCCTTCCTTGCCAGACTTTCTCGGCCCAGGAAGCATTCTTTTGTCCTTATCATTCTTAATGCGTTTTTTCAAGCAACACCACCAAAGGAAGAACTCTCCCCACCACCACCACCACGCTGTCCATCCCCCTGCCCCATCTATTTGGGAGATGGATCGGGGGGTCACTCTAGCCCAGCAGTACCCTTACTGGAGCACCTGGCCCAGGGGACAACATGGGGCTTTAAAGTCACATCTGTGCTGAAGGAGATAGGACGTGGAAAGTAAACATCCAGGCTTGGTTACAGGGCTATCTAGCATCTTTCTAAACAGAAGTGACTTTACTTATATGGAAAAATTACTCCTCAGGCCTCTGAGAGTGAGAGAAATAAAGATCATAGATGAGCGCATACTCCATCTCATAGTAAATGTTAGAAAATTGGGTACAGAAAAATGCAAGCATAACTGCGTAACTTAAGAGTTGGAGCACTCATTCGGGATATGCCAACTGGGCTTTGTATTTGACGTTGAGCATGCCATTATTTAATGAAAAATTGAGCAATTCCACAAGCAAAACCAAGAGTGCTCCCTCTCAGACTGCTTCTCAACTCCCTGGCTTAAAGCATTCCCATTAGAAATAGTTAAATGTGGTTCAAACCTTCAGTTAGAGAAGGGATTTCAGCTCTGGCTTCCAAAACCTGTGCCACTATTCTCACCTCTAATTACATTTTTATTTTCCTCTTAAGAGGTTACTGTTCCAACAAGGTTTTCTTTTTGATAAACTTATGAGGAGTACAACATGATGGGATGGCTGCAGTGCAGCCATGTCCTGTGGGAATAACCAGTTCATACCTCTAAACCAAGCTTCTGTGGTTTGCATCTTGGGAGCAGAACTGAATTAAAATACAGCTCAGTATGCCATTAAGTGTCTGATTAACAGTACTCTCCACGTTATTACATTCACTGACACTGGATTTATTAAATTTGTTGAAACCAAAGGGGGTCGGAAAAGGAGTGCCAGCAAACAGTATCTTTCTATGTCTTACAGTGCTTCTTCCTTAAGGGCAACTGGAGGCTGCTACACTTCCAAAACTTTCTGGAAGTTGGCCACAGAACATTCTTTTCAAATTGCCATAGACACAGATTGCTCAGATATGGGACACAGAGAGATATAAACAAGACACCAAAAAAAATGAAACCATAGCTGCACACAAGCAGTTGCCAGCAACGCATCACAAAAGAACTTTCCGCAGGTCTAGTACTAATCTTACTCCTCCCAAACATCACTAGATGTAAAAGCTACAGACGCAGGAAACCATCTCTTAACCTTCTCAGACAACATAACTATTTTAAAGCATTCACAACCTACTGTGCTTTTTCTTAGCCTTCTACACACTTAATATTTTCCAATTTTAAAGTAAACACTTACCTTTATGACAATGAGGATTACAGTTCAGCAACCTGCTTCTCAAAACAAGGCAACATGACTGCCACAGGAACACCGAGGAGAAGAACGAAGTTCACAACTGTGTGTATGCTGGAAAATCTGTGTACTCATGCAAGCACACTAAACTGCATACTAAGGGTTCAGCTTGCAGAAATTGCATGAACAGAAAGCCCAACAGGTGTTTGCAATAGTTGTCAGCTGGAGAGCAGCAGCAAAATGAAACTGCACCCAACTGTGGAATGATTACTTCAGGACTCCCACCTGCCTCGGTCTGGCTGCCTTTAAAAGATCAGGACTCCAAAAAACACTCTACTGTGAAAAAGGGAAGGGGGGTAGGTGATAGCAGAGGGAGGGAGTTTAAATGTTTTTGATTTCTGGGCTAGCATGTTCAGTATTATTTTATCAGGTGGGTACCAGTTCTGGTACCAGCTTTGTTTAAAACAACAACAAAAGTGACACACGTGGAGCAACATAGATCATTTCATAAGAGATTTTGTCCAGTTGAGATCTTGTTTGTGCATGCAGCAGGCCAACAGGACTGCCAGGAGCAATTGTAGTGAGTTCCCAGGCTTCGGAGAAACCAAAGACACTGCCTGCTCGTGTCCCCCAGTAAGGACAATGGGCTGGAGGGACACCTGGAGTGGCAGATGGGTGTGGAAAACCTAGCCTGAGATGCCATCACAGGGGATCTCTTGTTTTCTGATTAAAAACTTGGAAGGTCTTAAACCCTTCTAAGGCTTCCCCTGGAGTCAGCCCCAGTTAGAAACTGGTGAGAATTTGTTGGCCTTCTCTTGCTAATTGAAGTTTGCAGTGACTCAATTTTTTTGTGTGTGTTTCAAAAGTTACTGACAGAAAGGCAAATATTTTGTAAAGTCCTGTAACCTTGCATTTTGTAAAACGTTTTGAAAAACAGCATAACTATAAACCTTCTCCATTTGCTGTTCATGTATGTATTCCTCATCTTTCTGTATGACTGCTAGATATTTCTGTTTTAAGTGTTTATTGCAGTCTTGAGCCAAATGCCATCTATATAGTATAAAATCCCAATGCCAAACTACCAGCTTTTCAAGAAATTAGTGTAACTATGGCCTAATGTTCCAGTACTTAAAAGAGATGTGATTTGAATCCATTATTATTTACACCATATATTAACTAATGGTTGTGATGCAAATACTTGCCTTTCCAGCTTAGGAGCACTGGAATTTATAACTATTACTTTCATAGGTGCTAGGAAACACAGAAGATGTGTATTTTGGTAAAAATTCCTGGCATTGACTGATGGTTCAATTTTCCATTTGAAAAACATTGCTGTTGAAATGACATTATTCTGAATCTTCCAACTTTGGTAAATTAACCTACTTTGTTATTTTTATGAAAGCTGTAAAGTCATGCAATTTTGCAAAGTGAAAAATCTAATACAGAAAATTTCTGCTTCATCAGGATGAAACAGTAAAACAAAACAAGCTGATTTTCAAGAAAAAAAAATAAATCGTAAAAGCATCATTTGCAATGACCTAAAATAGAAGTGCTGCAAGAAACAAAATTAAAAATCTGACCTCCTGTTGCATGCTGTTACTGTATTGCATATTGTTACTGTGTGTTGCCAGAAAGAACAAGCAGACCCTGGTGGTGGTGTTTCTTCTAACAATCTAGCAATAAATGGCTTTTATTTTTAAGAATATGGAAGTCCTATACCGTTTACCATGTTTTCTTATCCTAGCAATGAATTTCTGCTTAGCAGAAATAAGTAGCAGGATTTCATTTTGATCTCAAAATCATAACTGTTTCCAATCTCTTATTCAATAAGCAAAACTAGACTTATGGAAAATCATGTGTAGATCACAGTAATTCATTTCTGAAACCCTTCCCCTATAATCAGGTGGAATGTACCCACCCAGCAGCATACCTGTTTTCAAAGATGATGGGAAAAGAGTGTGGGTTCATTGAGCCAGTGGAAATTCCTTCACCTTTTCAACATGCCAATAACCAAACCAAAAAAGACAGCCTTCTGAAAACAGTACAAACTCTTGCAGAACCATATAGCAAATCTGAGTAGCCTGTAAGGCAAGGTGATGGCAGTGTCAAGCTTTACCAAGGAAAAATGCTGAGATCAACATGTCATCGGCTAGGAAGTGCTATATTTTGAGCAAAACATGATTTAAAAATCTCTGTCATCGTACCTCTTTGTGAGCCACAAGCATAGGATGTTATGCATCATCCTTGAAAGCCACTTATAAAGCTTAGAGGCTTCTGAAAATGTTTGATTGGTTTTCTGAAGAATTAAAAATATTATTCATTGAAATATGAGTTTACTGCATTTTTCTGGGACCCAGAAAAGGCGCACAAAGAAACAGAAAAATATAAACCAGGAGATATAAACTGATTCAAGACAAAATGAAACCAGAATGACTGTTTACTTGTGCAAGAGTGGTGGTATTTTCCTTCCTGAGCCAGCGAGTGGCAGTGGACAGTATTTCTTCAGAGAGTAAAATTGCTGGTGGAGCAAATAAGGCCCATTTTGAGCAGCAGACAAATAAACTGCCTTGGCAGATTTGGGCAGCAGAGCTAGAAACATGGCCTGCTGTGGCAGTACGGAAGACCATGTGCCATGCTGAGCCTTACACGCTTGCTCTCATCTGCCACGCACCTCTGCTACAGTCAGGGAAGGATGCAAAGGGAGGAGCTGATGTGCTCTTGCTGGCTCCTGCCCCGTTGCACAAAGCTGCCCACAGTTGCTCATGCAATGGCATGGTCAGTGTGCGAGGAGATCTCTGCAGGAATCACATCACATCCTACCCTGAAGCGTGACATTCAGTTTCCCTCATCCAGCCACATATTTTCTCTGCAGACTACTCTGCCTTAATGAGGATGAAGAAGTAAGCAGTGAGATATCCTGTGCTGCCACCGAAAAGAAAAAAGAATAAAAGAACAAGCTTTCCAAACAGTAAATCTTTACCTGTCATGTCTTGCACTGCACCTGATTAAAATTGGGCAGTTTGGGGGCAGATTCTTGATGGCTGTATGGCTGCTTTGTGCCAGCCTGCACTGCTGCGCTTCTGGCCAATGGCTGCAGTCAAGGCAAATTTTAAACAAAGCCTAAATTAGGGCACTCCTCAAGTTGTTCTACTGCCTGTGGAAGGCTGCCCAGTCTGCAGGGGACCACACAGCTGCAGGAAGACAGGAAGTGAGAAAATAGGCCACTGTGAAAACCTTGGTGATTCTGGGCATGCATGGGAGTAACTGAGAACTGGCATAACCTGGAACCATCCGTCTTCACTTATCCATTTGGAGAGCTGAGGAACTCAAGATGTCTTTGGAAATAAGAAAGAACTTGACTCTTCTTGCAGGAGCTTCTCAGGGAGTAGCTCTGATGACGGGAGTAATATTATTACAAACTTGCAGTGGTGCAGGCAAGGAAGCAATGGGGGCTGGCTCCCTGCCCCTTCCTATTTGCATTCCAGAGACTATTTTTGCACCGGCTGTGATCCTGTTGCAATATCTACGTGGGAATAAATCTTACGCTCAGACTTTATCGCAGATAAGACCACACATGGCAGTAGGCACAGAGCGAGCTCCCTGGGGCCCTGTTCCCAGATGGGGCTGAGCCAGCTCCTCTCGCGTGGAAGCAGCCGATCAGCTGCTGCCAGGGCAGCTCCCCCACTTGTTGCTCCCCATACAGACAGGGCACTGGGGACGCAGTCAGACTCCAACTGGGAGAGGAGCTGAACAGGGGATTGTGCTGGTCAGCCTTCCATAGTGTGTGAATATCCTTCACACTCCAGGAACAGAGGGAAACTGGCTGCACGGCTGTTTTGCACCGGACCAGAACAACAGATCAAGCCAGCAGCGCTTTGTAAGGGCTGAAGATGTGAACTGCAGTGCCTGGTTTGGGTGTTTTTCAGCATCTCTTGATATCACATGCAAAGAAAATGCCTGTCTGAAGATGCCAGACTGTTCAGAGCCCATTGGAAGCAGGCACCTTTCACATCACCAGCCTTGATTTATGAAGTATGCCAGAACATCGGACCTATCTATATTCAGGCATAGCTTTTGCATGGAAATCTGCGTATACCAGGCAGGTCTCTGGCTTGTTTTTCATCACAAATCTTACAGGACAAGAGCAGCAATTTCAAAGACTTTTCCAAGGAAGCCTCAGGGCTTGTTTGCCAGACTTGGAGCGTGGTATGTGGAGCATGGTATGAGCTGCCCGGCTCCCACTGATGTTAGCAGTCAGGAGGCTAATGGCCTGTGCACAGCTCTGCTGATGTACCTGCAGCACCTGGCAAGGAGCCTGCTGACATCCCTCAGTCCTTCTGGATGCGATGTAAAGCAGGGGGGCAAAACAAAACAGAGAGGGGCAGCATAGTTTCCTCCAGCTAAGAAATTCTGCAAAGCATAGTAGCTTTGGGGGTTTTGCCTCAATTTTTACAGAGAACCTTCCACTTCCATATAAACTTCCTTAAGTATAAGGTATCTAACAGCATTGCAAAAAACTAATTAAAAAACAAACAAACAAACAAACAAAAAATAATTAAAAAAAAATAGTAAGCAGACAACAAACCATTAGCAACACATTGGCTTAATATGAACAAGTAGGTTAGGAGTTACTCAGGACTCATGGTCCTACCAAAATTCCAGTGTACTTCAATTATACGTGTTCCTTCAAAACTGGAGATAAAGGAGGTACTTTTCTAGGATCAAACATGGGGCTGTTGCACAGCTGAAGCTAGTAGCTAATTTAAAATGTAACCTGTGTTTAAAAAAAGTTTTGATCCTTGATTCTCTGTTTATGAACACCTGCAGTTTATATCACACACATTTTCATTGGAAACAATCTGTTAAATCTGTAAAATTATTATGGTGTAGTCCCACAGTATGTCACACTGTGGCAGTACCTTTGATCTCAGCCCCTGGGAAACATTTTTTCATGTGGGCAGCAGCAGCAGCTGTAAATACAATGTTAATACTATTGGGGTATTAAATTTCCCTTTTATTTTGCTGGCTGAAGTCTGAGGGTTTATGCAGTTCTACACTTCCCATATAACACGCTTTCAAGTTTCTGAAGTTTCAAGATAATCTAGTAAATGGTCTGTCTTAGATACTTTTACAGCGGTGTTACAAGGGAAAAAAAGACCTCTCTGTTTCTTTCAAATCTGGGAAAATATACTTCAGTGATAAATCTTAATCTCTCAACATCTTGATTCTCCCCTCAGTTGCCTCACAATTGACAGCTTTTCTGCTTTAACCTGATTAGAAACAACCTGTTGGCTAAGGCACACAGCTATAACCTACAGATACTCCACATGTTGCAGTTATTCACATGTACAGTCCCACATTAATCTGGAAAGAGTCTTTGAAAAACATCTCTGTCCCTGTTGGTTGTCCCATCACAGTTCTGCAATTCAAGGCCATATGCTGACTGCCATGCCTACACAGCACAGAAATCTGCCCTTACCTTGCTGCTGTGTTATGGAGCCCGTCAGCTGCCCAACGCCCATCCCAACCACGCCTGAGGTCAGTGGTACAGAGAACAGATAATGTGCTGAGCAGATAAAAGAATAACTTGACCTAACTTTTATTGGGAGAGCTAATCCAACTCCTCATTCAGCTGTAGCTGCTCTGCAATAATAGCTTACTTGTTCAAGTTTTATACTGGGAATGGTATAAAGATTAGCCTCTTCTTTAATCTTCCAAGCACTGAATATATTTCTCTAGTAAGAATATTTATTAAATATCATTTAAATAAGCACACACATTCTGTTAAACAAAAATACGCATATATACACAGATCAGGTTTTTGCCTTCCAAGAACACTTACATTAAAAAGCCTTTAAAAAGGCAGTTCTACCAAATGGTATGAAAAGATTCTGAAGTGTCCAAATTATCTCGACTTAACCTTTCTTATTCACTCCTTTGCATGCTGAATTAGATACAAACCACAAGACCTGTTCTTCTTTGCATGCTTTGTACGCTCTGCTGTCAAATGTGCATAATGACACCCATTTTTGCTCATTTTCGAATACCACTCTAATAGCCAGTTGTGTGCACACAAAGCTTTTTAAATGCATGTGCTGGGTTCTGTGCCTTAGGGCAAAACTCATTTTGTGCTCTTTGGTATCAGTATAGTTTGGGAATGCAAGGACTGAAGACTAAATTCAGGTCTAAAACCATAAAAAGATATAAATGACCTGTTAGAGGAAGGAAGGGCAGGGGGAGAGGAGCAGGCAGGCATGCAGGCAAGCACACTTCCTACTGAGGCAGGTACCTTCTTTTCCTCTCTGAGCTGTGAGTAGAGTTATGCATCCAGTTGGGACTTAAAACAGCCAGGAGGCTAACGTTCGTGAATTTTTTGTTAATCAGTCATCAGCTGTAACTTTTAAAACAACTGCTAGCAAGGACTAGAACTCATCCCTCTCCTTTTCCCAAAGAAGAGCTCTAACTGCCCCAGGACACCACGGTAACATGACTGTCCTGGCACAATTTCTGCCCACAATTCTTCCCACCTCCTTCCATTTACTTATAGGTAGATATTCCTTTAACTGTAGAGCTGTTTCATAGAGGAAAGCCGTACTGAATAGCTGTCAAGCTGAAGATTGGGGTGAAAGGTGGGCAGCTAGAAAGCGAACCCAGGCTGCCCACATTGCCTGCTGGTACTCCTGGAGCAAGGAATGAGGACAACCACTACCTCCTTCTCCTACTGTACTCCACCTGCGGTCTGCGCCATTAGTCATGCTAAGAGCGTGCCAGCTGGGCAAAGCCCCTCAGGTGAACCAGTCTGAGGAATGCCTTTCTTATGAATTTAAATTAGGCTTAAATGTAAATGATGGTCGGGCCACTCCACTCTAAGCTAGTTCTGGGATGCCCAGGAAAAAAGAATTTAAAGCCTTCAGGAAATACTGTTTGTTGTTGTTGTTGTTGTTTGTGTGTGTGTTGTGGTTTTTTTTGCTGCAGGTTCAGTCTGCATGCTCTCCAACCCAGCCCCACCTAAGGCTGCTCCATCTGAGAAGCTGGACAGCCATGCCAGCGCAGCAACGTGCTGAGGGCTCAGAAAAATGCAAGACAAATAAAGGATTCTGGTGGCCCCAAAGTTATGGTGCTGCTTAAGGGAGTTATAAAGACTGCAGTATGGGACAGAAAGCCTTAAACTGAGCGTTAGGGACCTTTGTTCTTTCAGATTTGTCCTCTTTGGACTTTCTTCAGATTATTGATATGTTAGAAAACCCCGGTTAAAATAATCCAAAATTTTAGGGAGGAAAATTTCACATAACTCCAGGTGACTTTGGGAAAGAATTACACCATTAGGCTGCAAAAAGGTGGTGGCGTGGAAAACAACAACCTGTCTGAAGTTAGCAAAGGATGGAAAAGAAGGAGAAATACATGTTTCTGCAAGAGACGGTCTAAAGTCTAAACAGACTCAGACTAATGATTTAGAGGAGAAGGCCTGAAACACTACAGAAGGCTCAGGGAAAGTACATCTGCTGACTTCACTGTGGAAAGGGTCAATCCCAAAATACTTTGTAAGAAAGTAAAAGATAAGATTGCTGGTAGTGGTGTTCAAGAAGAATAAAGAGTTTCTCTACATTAAAAAAGAAATGAATACCCACCTAAGTATTTGTGTGGTACATCAGTGGTAAACTGAGAGTTTTCTTTTTGGTAGGATACAATTCTTAAGTTGACAGTGAGTAATTTTTTGTTTAGAAAGTAAGTAAGTAGGAAATTCTGGGCTGTGCTCTCAGATTCCCCCAGGATTCCACGGTGCCTTGCTGTGGCCAAGCACTTGTGGTGATTGAATTTGAAACTGGTGAGCTCGGGCCTCTGAGGAGGGGGCAGCATCGCTTCTTGAGGCCTTTCAGTTGTTTGTGGGATGCTGCTGAACCTACAGAGCATGGAGCTATGTGAGTACCAGCTCTTTTTTGGAGATAAAGGGTTGGGAAGAGAAGACATTTCCCAAGTTTCTAGTCACCTCCTCTAAAACAAGCACATTGCACACAGGACTCGGGATGCAATCACATACTTTATGGCTTCCATCTCAAAATCGCTCAGATTATCTCCCAATCCAAAACTTCTGTTCCCCAACCTCTTCAATTCTATAGTTTCAATTCTAAAGTTTCATAGACTATGATAGGAACAAAATAAATATATGTGAATAGGAATCATTCTCAAAACAACTATAATTAATGAGAGGACAATACATTTGCTATGGCAGTTTTAAAGTATGTTAATGATATTCTTTGAGGACCGTTCTGCTCAGTATTTCCCACTCATTGTTATCCTAGATAGAAATAAAAGAAACAATATGCAATTTGCTGTATAAAATCAATAAACTGCATTATGCACAAAGTGCAAAGAGCTGAAATTACTTTTGTCTGAGTAAATATTTCTTAGCTGTGTGACTTAAAAATATTGCAGTATCGTCTATTAAAGAGGTTTTTTTTTTTTTTTTTTTTTTTTTCCTTTAGTTTAGAAATATGGGCTTTGGTCAAAAACAAATTAATTAATAAATATCCAGAAGTACTCTTTCCATTCTCACAGCATCCAGGTACACAAGTTGGAACATTATGGCCTGGATGGGTGGTCTACCAGGTGGGTGAAAACCTGCCTAGGCCCTCAGGCCCAGTGGGTGGGTGGTTAATGGCACGTGCTCTACCTGGAGGCCGGTTATGTGTTCTCCAGGGATTTACCTTAGGACCTCCCTTGTCTTATACCATTTTTAATGACCTGGAGGGGAGCCTAGAGTTCATCTTCACTGTCCTTTCAGATGACACCAAACTGGGGGATGTTGTCACCCTTCTTGAAGGGGGAGCCACCACCCAGAAGGACATAGGTAGGCCAAAAGGATGGGCTGACATGAAAAATGAAGCAAGGACAAATGCAAAGGTGTGTGCCTTAAGTGGATGAATCCCCTGCACTGGTACAGGAACCCCTGAAGAGGAAAGGAAGACACTGATGAACTGAATCAGGTTGAGTGAAGGGCCACCAAGATGGCTGGGGGCTGGAGTAGTTGTCCTGTGAAGAGCACTTGAGGGCCCTGGGCCTGCTGAGCTGGGAGAAGGGATGGCTTCAGGAGGACCCAACAGCAGTACCTATGGAGGTTTTCAAGACCCAACTGGACCAAGCCTTGAGCAGCCCGGGCTGAGCCTGCTTTGAGCAGCAGATTGGACTAGAGATGTCCTGGGGCCATTTCTAACCTGAATTATTCTGACTCATTAGATGCCTTAAGACTCCTCCTGGAGTACAGAAAACAGTATATTTCTTTTCTGAGGAGCTTTCTAATCATTACTTTTTAACTTTCTTTTGCTTTTGTTTAAATTAATGTTTAAAAGTACATCTCTGAAAATAACTGTTCTAGTTTAGGTAAATACTATCATGATATATGTATATATTTAAATTCTGAGTACTGAAGGCCTCTTCATAAAATAATGTAAGCAAAAGCACACCTTTTAAAATGAGATCTAGATGAGTTATGTAGGAATGAATTAATGCCTAGGGATATTCCATCATATTTAAATGTAGAAAAGTGTAATTACAAGTCTACGGCTAGAAAACAGAGCGTCTTAGAGAAATTAAGACTTATTTAAGAAAAATAAAATGAACTGCAAATGCCTGGATGACTTAAGTTTCCTTTTGTTACTATGGCTACAATAAAGAATTACCAAAGGAGGTAATTGGATTGGTATGGTATTAAAGATTTGGCATGCTAATTAGTATTCTCCTTTTATGACTCTGATAGCCACATAATCCAGAGACATTTCTTCTTAATCACTTAACTTAGAATATTTTAGCATTGTTTTGCAAGAAAGTGCCAAGTCTTTCTTATACCTCTGTCTGTATTAAAAAAAAAAAAAAAAAGACTTGGTTCAATTAACATATTTTGGAAGTCTAGACTTTGCCATTTTTAAAATACTCCAAATAGCCATTTACTATCAGCTTTCTAGTGATAGCATTTTCTTTTGCGCAAGTATATTTTATAGTATGGTTTTTTTTGATATATAACCATTTGTGCAGTGCCTCTACATTTTTGTCCACACAAAACTGTATGCATGTTTGAACATAAGCTCTTCCTATCTATAAAACACTCCTTTTAAACTGAAATACTTCCAGTTTTTATACCATTTTAACTACATATTTTCACCTTATTTTTCTAACATTTTAAAAATATCTTTAAAGATAAGTCTTTGTGTGTTTGAAAACTGACACATTGCATTTTTCATCTGAACACATATTCTTGTGTGTGTTTCTTTTTTTTTTTTTTTAATTCTAGGTTTGCAAGATGTACGTATAGAAATAAAAGCAAAAGCATGCAAAGCTGCTTTAAAAAATTAAAGAGAGAAAGAAATAAAAACTTTTCTTGGACAGCCATGTATTCAAATACCAAACTGGTTAGTGAAAAAGAAAGATCACTAAATGGAAAAATCAAGAGGTGAGTTATTTCCATGTGCTAGGCACTGAGCTTGGATTCAGATTTTGATTCATTCTTGGCTCTGCCACAGATGTGATAAGGGACAGGCTATATCTAATCTTTTTCTGCCTGAGGCTGTAGTTCCTAAAGCTGATCTGCCCGCTGGCTGCCTCAGTCCTGCCATCCTCCCCTCTCCCTCCCTTCCTCAGCTCTGACGGTGGCTGAGCTATTTCAGTATGAAAAGACATATGAAAGGGTTTTGTTCTCCCCTCCCTCCTTTTCAGCTTACTTTTCTATTGCTGTAAGACACTGACGCAGCCCAAAGCAAGGCTGGATAAACATCAGAGCTCGTTCAAAGAAGAGAGGATTGCGAGCAGAGACAAACATGAACAGCAACAGCTCTAAGTGGTTATGCTGCCTGGCACAGCAGCTTCAATTTCTCTGTCTGTAACACAGGCTTAGTGTTCATTCCTCCCCTCTTTCTTCTTAATTTATCCTAATTTGTTACCTGTACCTTTTAGGTGTATTTAGCAGTCACCTTAGTTTAGGTCTGAAAAAATATTCATGGATACTTATTAGCAAGACATAAAGAACAAATACATAAGAAGCACTAAAGGACTAAAGTTAGAGGCACCAGGGGGAGAAAACAAATGGATTTCTGCCAGTAATGTGTTAAAAGTAAAGGCTTCTGGGAATGTGGTTCAGCAGATGTGTAAGAGTCTGATAAATATTTGAAAGCACTGGAGGACAGTTATACTCTTGCTCTACATCATTCCTATTAATAGGTGTTTTTATAGATGCATTAACAGCAAAATCTGCAATAATAGGACCAAACAAACCATGGGGGCTCCCCTGAAAACCTTACTAACCCAAAGGCAGAACTAGGGGTCACCAGGCCTTGGCCACATTTTCATCACAAAGTGATTTGTTTGCTGTTATGTCTGGACTGGAAACAGTATTCTGCTCCAGAAATGGTAAATGGGACACGCTTATCCAATCCATCCCGCTGAGAATCTGAGCAGACAATAATTTTATTTGGCCTTGCCTAGGTGACGTTAACGCTTGTTTCCAAAGCAAAAAGAACAATTGAGCATCTGCCTGGAGGAAGGGCCAGACGATCTTTAAATTAAGGTTTGCAAAACCTTTGTAGGGGAGAGAGAATTTGAAAAGATGTAAATCTGAACAGAAACACACTGGTGTCCTCACATTTACCCTCTTGTGCCTCATTTGCAAACTGTCTGGGGACACCGAGCATGACTATGTGTGTGAAGAGAGCACTAGTTTTTTTACAGTGAGTGGATAGGTGCAATTGCCTAGAAATCCCCCAATCCTGTGAGCATGGAAATCCATTGTGTGTGTGGCCTGAGAATAATTCTTAACGATGCCCATCCACCTGGCAGAGTCCATTGAAATATCTCAGCAGCAAGGGGGCACAGCTCAGTTACGCGCACAGTGGACAAGACAAGGATCTGCACGACAGAGCAGGCAGCCAGCACAGACAGCCCTTACAAAGAATAATGCTGTGCACAAAAGCAAGTATATTCAGATAATTTTTGAAGTAACCGTCTACAAAGGCTTACAGGAGCACTTCAATGTACATAAGAGGTCTCACTGAGTGCAGTAGGACTACTGATGTATGTTAAGCCCATCTGTAGGCCCTTGCAGAAGAAAGCTCTTGGCACATACATGAAATGTGCCAGTGACAAGGAGTTGCTGACAGTGAGGTTCTTTAAGAAACTGAGAACAGAACTGAGCGCTGGGGAAAGGACTGGTGCTCAAGAACCACAGCACCATGGCTGCTACCAACAGGTGAGCAGCAGGCCTCGCACAGGGAGCAGCTTTGGCAGTGCCACTGGGAGAGGTGGGAGAAGGAAAGGAGACATGGGTAGCAAAAACAAGGAAGGAATACAACAGGGGAAGCTGCATCTTCCTTTGCGTATGGCCTCTTATGAGAGGGCTTCTTTCATTCCCTCACAATTTGGTGGTAACTAGCAGACACAGAAAAAGCAAACACTCAATACAAAAGAGAGGTATTCAGCAGCTGCTGCTCTAGTGTCAATCACTTGACATTGTGTTGGGTCTGTTGACAGACCCAACACAGACATGCAGAATGAAATATCAGAAGAGAAGGACACAGAGTAGACAACCTTGAAAACGTATTTTCCATTAATCATGGCTTTGTAGAGCTGCCAGAGCTGCAAGAGTTCTGCAAAACCAAGAGATTCACCCAAACCCATACACAGCCCTTACAAGGACATCAAAACTGACCTGGGAAGCTTTAAGTTAGTGGCTACCTTGAATTGATCCCACCTCAGGAAATGCAGCTACATCTTTGAAGAAAACAAGTAAATACATTAGTAAAGAGCTGTGATCTTTGGGGAACTGTAAACCAGACCAAGGTGGGTTCAGTGTTGTTAATACTCTCATGTGCAGAGGACAGACAAAGCCTCTGTAAGAGGACAGCAGGCAGATCTAGACCTGACCATCTTTAGAAAACATTGCACAGATGTCTTCTTTGAACAAGCCTTGCCAACATCAGTGACACTCAGAAGTCAAGTACTACATCTCTTACAAACATGTGACAACCCTGTCTCCCTGCCCTATGGAAACAAAGCAAAAAATAACAAGTAAATTTCTGGAACTGTCAAGAGTATTTGAATTGTTTTAAGGTATACAAAAGATTATCCTGCTAATTTCATATGTAAAATGTTCAGGCATTACAGGGATGAGCTACAATAAAAACTCACCAAGGAGTAACAGATAAACTTCATTTCTGTGACCTACAGAAAAATAATGCCAACACTTCCCTGACACAAATAATTCCAATAATTTTCTCCAAGCTAAAAAATAGATATAAAAACACAAGGATATTTATCAGGGGAAGACTTATGAATCAGCTGATGACACATCACATCACAAAGGGGGATGAATAACTACTACTTCAACAGTCAAACATTTAATCTTCATTTGATGCTATTGTGGGGCAGGAAATGGCACACAAGCACAAGCATGATAATTGCTGTGTGGCACTAACAACTTATATCACATATTGGTGTTCTCTAGAACAGAAATTCAAGAAACTGCAGTCCAGACCCTGTACTTTCCGTCCGATTTCCTCAGACCCATGTACATCTGTAAAGAGAGCTGTGGAGGAAGTATTCACATCAACCACCTGCTGTTTGCTGCTATGAATGAGTCAGATATTCTATTAAGCCCTTGGTGTAGGTGGGATTTTCAGTCTCTGAATTGCATATTGAAATACTGCAGTCAGAAGAAATCAGTCGTGTCTGGCATAATCACTTTGATAGGAAAAAGGCATTGGCATTGCACTGATGTATTATGTAGGCGCAGCAGAATTTAATCATAACTCAGAACAGTTAAAGCATTTTTCACTTCTGAAGCTAGAAGCTCCTATAATTAGGTTTCTCTCTTCTCTAAACATAATTTCTCCTAAGGAGCGATAAAAATAAGTGTGAGAGGAAAGGAAAAAATCTGTCATCAATTCTTATTAAATTCTTGCTTGCAAATAGAGATTTCAGCTCAAAGTCTGTAATAATTCCAATCTCATCACAACATAATTGAATGAGCCTGGACTCATTTTAGAAAAAAAAATTAGAATTTCTTCATTTTCTTTTAAGACTTGTCCCATATCTTATTCCTGAATAACTTTTTCTATATTAAATAGAATATATATTAGAATTTAAACTAAATGTAGATTAATCAAACATAAATAATAAAAGCTCTATTTCAAGATCACAATTAAAACATAAAGAATTCTGGGCATGATTTTCAGTACTGGCCTATTCAGATTCTTTTCAAAGTGAATGCCCCCTTTTTTTGACATAAACTTATGAATGATATAAATTTCTGCAAACCACATTCAAATGCATGCTTACCTCATCTATTCAGCAATTAACTTACTGAATATTTCCTAAAAATTCCTAGGTGTTCACTGATTATACAGATCTTTTCAATATATCACAGCAATCTGCAAAATGTCCTATACATTCTAGTGTGATTTAACCTTTCTCTGATACCTTAAAATCAATAAATCTCCTTTGTCCTCCTAAACCCATGATTTCCTCTTTGAAAAAAAAAAAAAAAAGGCAAATAGGTAAACAGAAAGAGAATCTGACATATGTGTTACTCAGTGTGTTACTCAGTCAGCTGCATGTGTTATTTTTTCCTTTAAGTGGTTACCACAGTGCCTACAAAGGCTACAGCACCTAGTCTAACAAAATTCATTTGCTAAGAGCTACTATTTCTTTTCCTAAATTTCCACCAAGACCTTTCTTCACTTGAAATAGTTCACATTTCTAGATTTTATCATGCTTTTTAGTCGGATTACCTACACATTTCCTAAAATATAGGCAAATGAGCAATCAATCTGAAGAAGTGTGACTGCAAACCACTCAGATGCAACAGTGACACCACATAAAGAGGACTGGTTCTCCAGAG
The DNA here is from genome assembly GCF_965140915.1 of Aythya marila. Classification (NCBI taxonomy): domain Eukaryota; kingdom Metazoa; phylum Chordata; class Aves; order Anseriformes; family Anatidae; genus Aythya; species Aythya marila. The sequence continues at coordinate 30,545,381 of NC_139045.1, read as the reverse complement.
ATGCCTCATCCTTGGTATCTTGAGAGATATGGGTATACTATTCCTGTATTTATTAATAAAATTAATACATTAATTAAGAATATTAGGTGACCTTAGCACAGGCTAAACCAAGAATCTATAGTTAATCACTGTTTCCTGAAATTTCAGAATGCTAGTGTTAGCAGCTGATAAAAATATAGAGGAAGACGGAAGGCTTGCTGGATGTTCTGCTAGCTATTATTTCTTTGCAGTGCAGTCATGTCATGCATATTACTTTATGTTGTACTTTTGTTGTTCAGTCAATGTGTGTCTGCACACGTAAATGGGCAAGTGATGTGTGTTATGGAATGGTGAAAGGAATATTGTATTTGCCAAATTGAACAAGTACGAGTGCTAGTCAGTGAGCTGAAGATGGTCTGCATGTACAGCTCAGAAATTGTCAGCTGCCTGTCCCTAATTAAATTTAGCTCACAGCTTGGAAATGAAGGCTTGAACAGCTCCAGTATCAGGCCAATCATCTAAATGTCTAGTCCCTCTTCCCTCTTCTCACATCCTAAATCTAAAAGAAAGCTATTTATAGCCCAGTACTCCCTGAGTCATTTCTTGGAATAACTGCTAAAAAGGGAACTCTGGGAATTAAAAGCAGCAGGAAAAGGCAATTCACCCATCTGCCTTTTTTGTATGAACTTAACCCTCCCACTCATTTAACAGCTATCAAAATCAGAATTCCCACTGAAGAGAGAAACCTGCCATGGACCTCCTTAGGACAACAACTAGTTGCACTGTCACCTGGTGTCGCATTTAACATCAGTCCTCTCCCGGTGTCTTCTACTGGGGTTGTCACCACAGGTACAACATACATTTATGTCCATTAAAAAGCATACAAACAGTTTTTCTTGCCTTGTCCAATTGATCCACCCTGATCTCAAGCAGATGCTTGGGTTTCTTCAAGAGCACCTTACAGAAGAAACCTTGGAGCTAGAGCTTTCTTATGAAGTAAACATTTTATACGTACAGTTTCTTAACAGAAATTTCATACAGGACCATATACTAACAGAAGATCCATAAAATATGTCCACTCTGACCATTCTGCTAATATTTGTGAGAATTCTCAATTTTCAATTTCTGAAAGTGGTCTGGTTCACTTCAGTCTTTGGAGTTTACCTTTCACCTGCTTCCTAGCACAAATGGGAGCCTCATCAGTCAAACAAAGGATAAAAATATATGACTGGCACCGTATTAACTCAGCGAACTCAGTTGAATATTCTTTCCAATTTCCACTTTTCCTGTGACTTAGTGAAATCACCTAGAAATTTATACATCCATATAACAATGAATTCAAGGCAAAACAGGGAAGGGGAAACAAAATAGATAGCATCTTAAGAAAAGGAGAAAGTTCCTGGAAACAAAAATAACTCTCTCAAAACATATGCCACTTGTAAGGAGCAATTACTGTGAGGAGTTTGTGTGATAGTCTAGTTACTCTTTATTTCATCTGCTTTCCAGAGACTGCATAGTCTATAAAAGGACTGGAAATTCCCATAATGAATACTATAATGGCATTTATTATGCCAGCAGAATTAAGCTTGTGTCAACACTTCCATTATAAAATCTTGTTTTTAAGAATTTGTAACTTGTCTCTATAAATACTGCATGTCTCACTTCATTTCTGAATAAGTCAAAATATTATTTTCTCACAGCGTACATTGCCGCAGTGATATTACTGATTTGAAATGGACGAAGGTCTTGATTAACAAAGATGAAAGACAGAAAATAACCTAATTGTTTTATCATTAAACTGCTTATTCTTTTCCAGCATTCTTTTCTGATTCTTTCTGTGGAGGAAGACTAGGGATTTTTATTTATTTATTTATTTATTTATTTATTTATTTTTCCCCCTAACTATGTCTGTTACAAACTTTACATTTTAGTTCCTGTTTGAAAAATGAGACTTTACAATTAGTGTGGGGAATGAAGGAGAAAACAGTCCCTACACATCTGCAGAAGCAGATTAAATGGTATAAAGGGTGCAAGAGCGGATGTGCCATCCTTCCCGTGCTACCTTACGTGACTTGTATTCGCTGTGACAACAGCAAAGCTGATGTTGCACAGGAACAAAGCAATGTTCAAAGCTTGTGAGTTAATACTTGCTGGATTTATGGATTTACTTCAGAAAACTCAACTTTGAAAGGAGAGAAGAAACCAGGTGTTGGAAGAGCCCATGGTAATTAGACTGGGGGTGGGGAGGGAGCAGCTTTCCTGTTGTCGCTGAGCATAAATGTAAAATATACAGCACTGAAGGCTTCTATGTTTGAGAGATTAGTTTCCATGTAATTTGGACTTTTTACTACTCATTTCTTTGTTAATATTTATGTGCTCTTTGTTTTCATGAAACTACTAGCACAATAGGAATGACAGCACAGCGAATTAATGAAAATACTGAATGCACAATATCTGTAAGGTTCATGAATATATGATAGGAAGACAGGGATAATTTCACATAAAAGGCAACAGCTGAAAGACAAACAACCAGGGATGTTCTTCCATTAAATGAAAAAAAAAAAAAAAAAAAAGGAAAAAACACTCATATACATCTAAAGAAGAACCAATTCCTATTTTGAAGCTTTAATACCAGAGCTAGCTAACTCAGTGTCAGTCTGGAGTTACATTACTAATTTCATTTTATATCTATAGTCAATGTAGTTCTAGGGCCTTTTTGAATTATACCTGTTTGGATAAACAGCCTCAAATTTAATCCTCCTGTTATTAAATTTTTATATGTGTAGCTACCAAAAGGAGTATAAATTGGGATTGCTTACAGTATGAGGAGTGAGAAAGAGGAAAAAAAAGATATTCAGAAAGGTATTCAGATATTGGATACTGCAAGATGCTTTAGGATAGAAAGAAGCACTTGTCATGTCTACAAGGAAAACTAAAAAGAATAAAATTCATATTATTTGAGAAACAGTCCTTAAAAACAGAAATAAAGACCATTTAGTTTCAGCTCAAAATGGCTGCTAGTGAAATACTGAACCTGGATTTCTAATATAGGAAAACACATGGTAGTGGAGGAAAGACATCAGATCTTCTTCCAGGGTACTAAGTGATGACCAGACGAGAAAAGAAAAACGTGTTTCTATCTCATTAACCCCCACATGTCCAAGTAATCCATAGACAGTAAAATTATTTCCTTATTAACCTTCCAACTGTAGGTTGCAACACACAACAGCAAGGAAGACAAAGATGCTGAAAAGAAACAATTAATCCTGAAGCACTGTCATTTCAGGTAATTCAAGCTGTAAAAATATGATCTGTATTAGGTTGTATTGGCTCGGAACTAGCGGAGACAGACAAAAATGCAAAATATGGAATCCATTGTAACCTTGAAATGGTGCTACACCAGCCCTGTTGATTAGGCAAGGAAGCTGCACTAACAACAATGTGCACTAATGAAGAGGGAAGGGAAGGGAAGGGAAGGGAAGGGAAGGGAAGGGAAGGGAAGGGAAGGGAAGGGAAGGGAAGGGAAGGGAAGGGAAGGGGAGGGGAGGGGAGGGGAGGGGAGGGGAGGGGAGGGGAGGGGAGGGGAGGGGAGGGCAGGGGAGGGGAGGGGAGGGCAGGGGAGGGGAGGGCAGGGGAGGGCAGGGGAGGGCAGGGCAGGGGAGGGCAGGGACTACATAATCTACTCATCTGTCCATGCACTGAAGATGCTTCTGGAATATCACAAGGCTACAAAATATCCAGACATTTTAGTTTAGATTATGCATCCATCATCTAAGTAAAGTCAAATTTAAAATCGACAGTGTCCTTGGAGCACATAATAATCTAACTGCAAACATGGCAGAGTACATTAAGAAAAGATCAGTACTAATTCACACAATTCTTCCTTAAGAAGAATTACCATTACAAGAAGATTACAAGCTCTTTTTAACAAATAATCATACCAGTAGTCTTCCATCCTTAGTGCACATTCATTTGTGAAGGAGCTACGCAGGTGCAGCATGATACAAATACTGTGATCTGCAATACACAATCCGTACGTTTAGGTATTCACATTCATTTGTGCTTCAAAAGTGCACTCCTCCTCTAAATAAATGTTGTGCAGGCACATCCATAGAAGATCGTGTGGGAAATTGAGCAGCCAACATATTATTTGATGGGACAACATCCAACTCTTACAAACAGAAGAAAACAAGATGCTCTGGAGATCTGTATGCTAGGGAAAATGTCAATACAAAGGGGCAACAAAGCATTAAAAATGGAGATAAGAGGTCTGTGACCCTATTTCCCCCAGCCTGAAGGAGAACATGGTAACAGTGCTAAACTTCTCTTTGCTTCAGCAGTGTCATGAGCCAGAGGAGAAGAAGTACTTGGGTCAGGCAGCACTGCGCAACACACAGCCCTTCCCTCTGTGCATCCTCAGTTCATCTTTGTGCCTACCCAACAATGACGAGCACTCTTTGTTCATACTGGCTGTATGAGGCCTTCTTCCTATGGCAGATAAAGCTAATTTCACTGCCAACATACTTGAAAATAGACTGACCTTCTTTTTTAGTGTCTCCTAAAAAGACAGAGGTATTGGGCAAAAGCAAACAAAAAACAAACAAATAAAACACAAATGTCAAAAAGCTTTTCAATTTAGGTAAAAAGCTGATTATTCCCAAATAAATATTTTTAAGATCTCTTGCAGAATGAATGAATCACATTTTTTTTTCCTGTTCTTCCCACATGAAGCAATTTATTTCAGCTGTGGGCTTCATCTATGTTTCTGCAGAAAAATGCACTTCACAGTATGTAGCTCTGGTAAACAACTTTGCTGGAGCTCAGATGAAAAGGGAAAGTTTAAAACACTAGAAAATTAAACATAATGCCTGTGATTACTGAAAATACTACACCCACAGTAAAAATGAAATCAGGCACAATAGCCTAAGGGAACACCAAGAAACAACACAGCAAATAGGAGACTAAACTTTCAAAGTAAAGATATTCTTGATTGCATAGTGGGAGAAGATTGCTATGAGATGTACCCAAACTATTTTTTGAAATTCATTTCCCGTGTGCTAAACTTAAGTCTCGAAGTACTCATGTCACATAAATGGCAATTGCAGCAGTTCACTCCAACTGCAGGGATTTAGGATTTGTTGAATTAGATGGCAAGAGACTGGAGATGTGAGAAGACTTGCTACAGGAATTAGGAAATGGTCAATGTACTCAAACTTTTTTTTTTTTTTATTTTTTTTTTTTTTTTATTTTAAGCTACCTATTATTCAGTTTCTCCAGTCACAATAGATTTATATCAGAGGCTTGTTCCTAAGTTTTTCTGTGTATTGCATCTTTTAAACTAATGCTCAGTCTCATGAAGTCTTCCTCAGCCACATGCAACCGCAATGAGTTCTCAGGAATGGCATTTCAGAAAACAGAAACAATACTTTGGCCAGGCCTCCGGGAATTACAGCTCAACCTCCCAAAGCATATCAGGTCACGCAGGACAAAATGTCTCAGCTCAGAGGCTGTGAAAGCTTTGTGCTGACAAACAGCACGTGCCCTCTCTGCCTCCTTCTCCTCCTCCTCCTCCTCCGCGGTATCAGCAGTACAACCCATGGATCAAACATCCTTGCTACAACTATAGGAGGGTTCAAGTTTCAATGTACTTGCCCAAAAGCCAGGTGCTGCCATCAGAACCAAACGATAAATGTTGTCTGCAATCCCACCACCACCTGCACAGAGTCAGAAGCTTGTGCAACATGACAAAATTACAGGTTTTCAAGCATCCAGGAGGTAGTGTTTCCCACTACTGCATTTCTTCAAGATGGAAGTAACCATCCGCTGCTTCATCAATGGGGCGGCACTTCCAGGCTGCAGCCTTCCCCTCCACACTCCTTCTCCATAGATCAAATTCACTGGCTGATGTCTCTGAGCTACAAACTTTGCCATCCAACTCCAAAACCAGCTTTCTTCTCTTTCTTTCTTTCAAATTAATATCCATCAACTGGGTTATTGGAGACCCTGGGTGCACTTGGAGCTAGCATCAACACAAACCACAATCCACCAGCCTGACCCCCCGTTCTGGCCGAGGCGCACCGTCAGGAACTGCCGCTCAGGTCACTGACAGACATACTTTTACTAATGGCAGGATGGCAGACAGAAAAACATACAAGGAAGGCAAGAAAAAGGAAAACATTGTGACAAAACCTACTTCTTTTATGACTTGACAGAATAAGGGCATTGAGAGGGAACTGTGGGAGCTGGGTTTCCTTCTGCAGCCCGAGGGGAGCCTTACCCCATAGGACATGGTCACAGGCGTGCTTGGTACCCACCAGAGGGAAGGCACAGCAGATCTGCTGAGCACGGCGTGCCCTCCGCCCCAGGCGTGCTGGCACACCAGCCCAGCACATGCCACTGGCAAGGCTTCTACATTCAGCTCCCAGAGGTAAGGTGCCCCCTCACAGGCAGGTCTCTGGCACGCTTGTCTCAGCACCTTACGCTGCAGGGCAGGCTCGCAGCAGCATAAAACTCAGCTCACCTGGCTGCAATTGAGAGACATACCCTAGCTCTTTAGAGCTCCTCAGATACGAAGGCCATCAGTTCCCAAACACAGCTATCTCCCTTTGTAAACACTGCCCTTAGCCTTGCCTGTAGTTCCTTCAGCCTTCCCACACCCAGGTTCCTTTTCAAAGAAATGTCCCTGCCCTCATTTTCCTTTAGCTCAAAAGGGAGATTTTCAAAGACAATAATAAAGCCAGACCCCTCTGCCCTTAGCTCCCAGGAGGTGCCAGCCTGTTACTTGTGTCTGTGAAGAGTTCCTCTGCCTCTTTCCTTTGTTGTCTGTAGAGATCCTGAGCTTTTTTTTTTTTTTTTTTTTTTTTTTTTTTTTTAAACTGACTAACTGCTCTTCTCTGCTTACCAACTCCATTGCCTAACTACACTGACACTAATCAGAAACTTCCAAACTTCCCCAAAAGCTTGAGGGCAGGGAGAAAATGCATAGGCTCAGGCAGTCGGGATTCACTTCTTACCTGGCAGAGACACATGTAAGAAAAGAATATATGAAAGTGAATAAAGGTAAACATTAGATTATAGGATCCTTATTTTAACCCTTTTACATTTTCCTATGAGAAGGAAGGAAATTTAAGTTTTAAGAGGTAAAATAATCCTAACCAAGGCATGGAAGTACCCTTTATCCCAGTTGGGAATCATTTCTTTAGCCATTTTCCTGAAACTTAAAAATAAATCTTTGCCTGGCCTCTTCTCTTGCATTTATATAAGAGTGATTTCATGACCTCAGTGCTTAAAACTGTCCCACAGGTCACAGAGAAGAAATTTTTTACTGCAGCCATCACTCAGAGTGACCTTCAAGGAGACTATGAGGGCAGCCAAAATTCTAAAATCCTTTAAAACTACTTAAAATAATTAAAATCTAAGCTACCATATCTCAAGCAATGGTTTTACTCCCCACACAAAGTGGCTCAACAAGATCGAGTGTTGTTAGTATAGCGGTGATATGTTAATGCAGGTACTTTATAGAGTAAATTATTTATATAGAGGATCTTGCTCACTGCTTTCACACTGGAAAGAATGCTGCTCTTACCGACTTAAATGCCACCCTGGAGCATGAGTTAGGGGAAATGCAGCGTTGCTTAAATAAATAAATACTTGTTCTTTAACATTCCCACAGGGCAAGAAGAATTTTTAAGTATCAGGATATTTTAACTAGCTCTTCATTCCTTTTTTTTTTTTTTTCCAGGAAGAGACTAAGATGATGTCACTTGCCTTTACATATTCTCTCAAATTGCCTAACGAGGACAAGTCTGTCTTCAAAGAAGTGGCTCCTTTCAACAGTGGGCTCCCAAGGGGCACTGGTCCCAGCCCTGCATCCTGTGGGTATTTACTTACTGGCCTATCTGTGAGCTGATGGTTATCGTCGTCCTGTGTGGCACTGTTCCTGGCATCACTGCCCCCGGACAACATGCCACAACATTGCTGCGATGTCACTTCCTAAAGGACTAGCACCTCCGTATCCCCGTTCGTGCTTATGAGGTACCTTTTGTCAGGGCAAACTCCAGTTAACAAGCTCAAGAGGAAAATAACTACATTCTTATGCACAACGTGAAGCAAAACTGAAATGCAGAAGGACTATTAGGTAAGCTATTTGGTAAGAGTTCAAAGGCTATCACTTATACAAGAAACTTGATCTTACTTGAAAAATACAGGTGTGATTTCACACAGGATATTAGCCTAGATATAGGCCTTTTCCTATCACATAACGTAGGATTAGATTATTTCACACCCTTATCTTGAGATTTTAACTTGAAAGTAATGATTAACAAAGCAGATATGAACCCTTAGAAGCCTATTTCAGGAAAAACTGAAGTAAAGGAATTTGATATTTATCAGATCATAAACATTACAGGGCAATTTGACACTTAGGTATATCCTTCGTGACGTAAGGAAACACTCAACTCTATGCTTATTAATTCTTAGTCCTATGATGATTTTAATATCTCAGTATTAGGTGAGAAATTGCATGTGTGCTAATCACAGAATCCAGAGGTGGGATGAGATCCCCAGAGCCCACTTGGTCCAACCCAGCTCATGCAGCAGGGTGCCCAGGACCACGTCCAGGTGGCTTTTGAAGATCTCCAAGGAGGAGACTCCACCGCCTCTCTGGGCAGCCTGTGCCAGTGCTGTCACCTGCACAGTACAGAAGTGCTGCCTGGCATTTAGAGGGAGCCTCTTCTGTTCCAGTCTGTGCCCAGAGCCTCTTGTTCTGGAGCTGGGCACCACTGAAAAGAGCCTGGCTCAGTACTCTTTGTACACCAGCACCCCCAGATCATTTCCCCCAGCTGCTCTGCAACTGAGCATCCCCCAGCATGTGCTGCTGCCTGGTTCCTGCCCAGGTGCAGGACTTTGCACATCACCCTGGCTGAGCTTCATGAGCTTTCTCAATAGTCCCATCCATCCAGGATGGCAGCTACATCAACCACTTCCCCAGCTCTGCATCATCTGCACACTTTTTAAGGGTTTGCTGTGCCCCATTATAATACAGGTGTCAAAGGGGTCTCCACCTAGCACTGAGGCTGGTGTACCCTGCCAGTTACCAGCCTCCAACTGGATTCCTACCACTGATCACCACCACAGGGGCTGCCACTTCAGCAAGTTTTCAGTCCATTTTACTGCCTGCTCAGTCAGTCTGCACGTCATCAGCTTCTCTAATGGAGCTCTCTAGGTTAGTTTCACAAACTGCGTGGAATAAATTATTAATTTTACAAGTAAAAAAGGAGCTATATTACTCTGGCATTAACATGCCACATTGCTAAACTGCTGGAAATGTAAAATTGCTAAGGCGTCTGAAAAGAATTCCTCACAGCCATAGATTTACACTGTGGTTTAGGCCATAATTTTGTCTCTTTTATTTGAGGTGTTAACAACTCATCCCCATTCAGATAATAGTTACACTTTCAGGTTTGTCTCTAATGCTTTCTGGTTGAATCATGGTTAGCAGTGATAAAAACTTAGCTTTGAAAACTGCTAAAATGGTAATGTATCTGAAGCTGATGAAAGAAAAAGAGACCATGCCAAATGTATGAGAAAAGATTGTCTGACCTGACCAATGCCTTAGGGATAACAACATTTATAGAAAGAAAGAATGTATGGCATAGTAACAACACTTTGTAAAAGAATGATTAGTAATTTTTTGTTTGTTTGCTTTTTTTTTTCAATCCTTCCACCAAATAAATAGCCTGTATGACACTGCAGCTTTTATTGAACACTTCATGGTACCTGCAAGTTTCTTGTTTTTCCTGTGTAAATCATCTGTTCTCCACTATTTTCTTGCCTTTTTGGTAGTGAATTAACTAATCTGCCCTTTTTGAACACTTTGGGAAACAACAGCGCTGAAGTAGATGAACAGTGGTCTAAAGCAACACAGACCTTTTGCTTGTTTTCATACTCACAATCAGACTCCTACTTCTCTGTAATCCAGAACCATTTTTTAAGTAGAATCCAGCCTGTGACCAAGGACCATACACAGTTCACATCTCTCAGCAACACATGAACACTGTTCCCCAAAGAGTCAGATGGCATAAAACAGCCAAGAAAGGATCCCCTCCAACCCTGTACCCACAACCAAGATGTGATTTTATTGCACAACTAAGAGAACTTGCAGGTTTATTTTGCCTCTGATTCTTGTTGTTTCTGCTTATATCAAAATTTTGTGCTTAAGCTGTGAGATTTAACTACGCAGCGTAACATTGCATGAGACTGTTGTTATGGCTTACTGAGTGAATTGTAGCTCTGGTTGCTTAAGCCTCTGGATGAAAAAGCTTTTTTACAGCTCAGATATACGTTGTCTTTCAACACATAGCTTCAACGTAAGAAGTGGGTCGCAGGAAAACAGACTTCTTTTAAGGCTTATGGGGCATATCCCTTCTGAAGAACAGCGGTGAAAATTTAGCTTTGGATTCTGTATGCCCTTCAGCTGTATAAAGTCTGCTATGACTTCACAATTTTGTGAAGTCTCTAAAAAAAACAGTTTCTGCCTAGCACCTCCTCAGCATAGCTATATCAAAAACAAACAACAAAAAAACTGCTTAACATCTCTAAGGAACTACACAAACTACACAAGCATAAAGATATTTGGTAGGCAGATCACCTGTTTTTCTTCATTGAAAAGTATAGTCACAACAAAAGAGAGACCTCCCTGAAGGCAGAAGGAATTTGGGGGATCCAGTCTTTTAACACCTGAGGACAGAGAGAGATGTGTTTATTTCACTATTTTGAAGTGAAAATTCTCAGTTTATGACACAAGGATAAAAAATAAAAAATAATTAGTTAGGAGGAAGAACTGTCCCTTCTTTTCTGAAATTGTGGAATGAAGTCAAAGCTTAAACATTATTTTCTTCTGGTCAGTCTCTAACTGAAGCCTTTAAAACAAAGCAGTGTTGTTCGTTTTTCATGCAGTCGATAGTTCACAAACATGCTAATTGTACTGATCACTGCCATTCTTCAAAACAATATTCCCCAAACATCATGGCCTTCACTGGCCTCTCTTAAATGAGTCTGATGTAGGTGCTATCTGAGGTTCTGAAGCATACTGCATGGATATGACTGAGGCAGGACTAAGTGAGACAGATAACCAAGATGTATTGCTAACCTTGTTATCTTACTGGGATACTGCCCAGTGAAAGAAAGGCAGAGTATACTGTGAGTTTTTTTAGACTCTAGTCAGAACCAAGCTGTGTGGAACACGTCTTCAGAGTGGCAGAATCTCAGGAAGGCAGCATGGGCATGTTGTATTGAACTGTCACTTCTTTTGGACTTTTGTTCACTAGGCAGAATAAAAGCTTGCCAAATCAGCTATATGAAAAACCACTCCATGCTTCAAAACGTCTTGAGACTCTTTGAGAAAGAGAAGTGTCATTGTTGTTGTTTTTGTTTGTTGGTGTCCCTCCCTCCCCCCACTTCCGAATACAGGCCTGTAAATGGGGTGTTCACCTTGATTAACTTCGTACATCTAACAGAGCTGCCTCAAGTGGGAGGGCCAGACTTTGACTCTACTTAATGAAGACAAGCTCAATAGTGACACAGAGCATGATTCAGAGAAGGAATCTAGCTTACGTGCTCTGAATCACACTTTCCAAGAACCCGTCACCTTTCTTGCAGGACTTAGCTATACACTTATTTTTCTGTTAAAATTTTAGGTGAGCTTCAGTGAAGCAATAGGCAAACTATGTCTTCTCTGAACAGCTTTGTCCAATTTATGCTGAAAAAGTGGTCGTGTTTTTCCTTTGTGATTTTGGCAGATAACAAAGAAACAAAAACACTGCCACTGGGTTTGAAAGGTGCATAAAATGAGTTTGAAAGACAAGTTGTTTGATGAAACATCCCATGAGAATAATAAAAATTATAACGAAGAGCAAACTTACCTAAGCTAATTTAAATATCAAATTGTCCCAAACAGCACCAGAAAAGTAGGTTAGATTACTTAGCTTCACCGCCTGGTTTGAATGTGAATATTGCAATTACCATTCTTTGAGAATTTCTGCATGATCTTATGAGAGAGCTTTGAACAGTAGCATTACTATGCTATCTTTAGAAGTCAAATAGAAAGTAAATGTTTCCAATTTTTATGTCCAGAGTTTGCTGCAATTGAAATGAGACTATTTGAGCAGCAAATATCTGAGCAGCAGTAGTATCTGAATTGCAAATTTAAGAGCTTCAACACAGTCCTCCATTAGAAAGAAAATAAGGTAACAGCTTACAGCAACTGATGCAATATCTGCTAAATAAGGTAGCTTTGTGCTCCTGTCTTTCTTTCCCCTCCATGAACTCTGTTGTATGAGCCACAAATAATTTTTTCTCGTCTTACACTGAAAAGGAGTTGCAAGCCCGTGCAACCAGGCAGACAAAGAGCAAGGAAACTTACAAGAGTTTAAGAGCCAACAGATTGTAGTTAACGCCCTTGGTGACTAAAGTTCTTGTGCTGCTTCCCATCACTCCCATGCTGACAAAGGCTGACAGAAAGGTTCCAGGAATGTAAATATCTACAAAATCCGTAAAAACAAGGCTCAGCATCAGTCGGCAACTCCCTACCTATTCCTCTGGGGGAATTAATTACTTTTAGCCTAAGGCATTTATTGTGAATATGATACAACCTACAAACACAGACTATACTATTTGGATTTTGTCTATTTACAGGAGCTACTTTATTCCGCTCCGTTGTTGGCCTCAGTTGTTGTTGTAGGCCTACTGGAAACAGTCATTTCCCTCTTTACTCCCAAACACTGATGCTTACGTTAATACAGTTCAGCAACTCATAGCCTAAAATAGGCAGCAATCATTTAAAAAATTCCAAACAAAGAGGTAAAACTGAAGCCCACTACTCTATTTCACATTTAAAATCATTAACTTTTGATCCACATTTGCCAGTCTTTTCTTACACACGTGGCATCCTGTGTGCTTAGCTGTGATGATCTATAACTGTGGAAGAGGCACCACTATTTGCTTGTTCACAATTCAAGATAAATAACTTCAGTTATTTTTTACCTCTCTGCTGTCTTTTTTTTGCTTAGAAACAACAAGACATAAATAATTACAGTAAAAAAAAACAAAAACAAAAACAAAAACAAAAAACAAAACAAAAAAACACCCTGAGAGGATCACTTCCAGAATGTTCTGTGGAATTGTGGATGTAGAAACCTTGGCTCACCTTGAGGCCATGAGGAGTTACACTCCTCAGAAAAACCTGACTGAAAAATTTCATCCTCAGGCAACAAAATCTTCAGAGGAAGAAACTAAAATGTTATAACAGGAATTTTAAGTACATCAGGAGACTGTAGTCATCAGCAGCATTGCTCTTGCCCTCTTCTGCTGCATTTACCCCAGTGCCGCTGGCCCAGCCCGGCCTGGCCCACCCAGGCCTGCAGCAGCGGCAGTGCAGCCCTGCTGCCCACACCCCCACCACCCCTTTGATTTTACCTTAGTCCCACCTCTTCCCGCCTACTATTGGAAATTACCAATTTTATTTTTTTCCACACCAGCGTCCCTGTGCTGTCAGAAGGGCGTCTTCAAAACTTCTTGAGACTTTTCTGGGTGCAGGCCCCTGGCAAGCCCGGCCGGCTTGCTGCACAGGGGCAGGGTGCAGCAAGGCCCCCCGCCATCAGGCCCCCAGGGTGAATTATCCATGCTCGGGGGGGGCAGCTGCTCTATTAAACAGGAAAGAGAATGTAGCACAAAGCAGGAAAGCTTCACCCTTCATTGCTTAGCTTGTTAGCAGGTTTCCCAAATCCTGTCCTTTAAAACAACTGCATCCACTATGTGTCCCAGCTGTCCTGGAAAACGAGAGTGTGCCCCAGCACATGGCAGGTGTGCTGCGCTTCCATGTTCTTTCCATGCCCATGATCCCTTTCCAGGGGTGGCAGCAGGTCCCAAAACCTATAGCTCACACATCTGTCTCACACACGACTTGCTATAGTCCTCCATGCACTAGACAGTGCACTAGACTAGCAGTGGCACTGAGAAGACACAGCTTCAACATGGAGCTGAGGATGGAAAGAGCTCAGTAGGGATTGGCACAATAATGGCAAGTAAGAGCGATGGTGATTTTGGGTGACATTAGAGAGAGTGCTGGGAATGGGGATGTAAAGAGCATGGGGATAACAAGTTCAGATGCAGCATCGTTGGGCCTACAGCAAGCAGCTGGGAAGGAAACTGGCACAGGAAGTATGGGCAAGGAAGGAAGCGAGCCAAAGGCAGGAGGCAATAAAAGAAATACTTGTCACTTTTGGAAAACATTGCCCCCAAATCCTCTATGCTTCCAGCAGCTGCCCATTCCTCTGCTTCCACTAAATACCTACCCCAAAATGCATGCCATGCCTTCTTTCACTAGCAAGCCAACCGACTGGATGAGACCTCCTGCATTTCTTACAGCAGAAATTTCTGTAGGGGAATTACATTTTTCAGTTCTTCTAATGAATTATGGTACCAGAGGCTATAATTTCTGCTTTTATCCCAAATTGCTTTTTAAAAAAGCTTTTGACATCACAAAGAAATCACAATATTAATCTTAAAAATAAATAAATAAATAAATAAATCTCTTCAAAACACTTTATTCTGGTCAGGGACTCAAAATTCAAGTAAACCACATTTCCTGTGTGCCCACAATCTGCATTCTGAAATAGGGCTAATGTTCAGACTGGATAATTATATGCTGCATTTACACCAGATATTTGTCTTACTCAGTAGGAGACCAAGGGTGAGGTAAAATAGGCCAGTAAGATAGAATCAGATTTCACCTGAGAATTTTCCAGAACTGGTATCAGAAAGTCATACCAACATGCAAAACCACCATCAAAATGCATTTTCATAATAGAAACAATAACAGATGTTAATTCTAATTGATGGCTTCTCATCCACACACTTTTTAACATTTTAAATGTTTATACAAACACCACCACATTCTCCCCCACCCCTTTTTTTTTCTTTTTTTTTTTTTTTGTCTCAGAGTTAAGCAGAATCAATAAAACAAGTGAAAATCTTGAAAATAGAAGACTTTCATTTTTTAACTGACTTTCAAACTAAGTAGAGAATCACCCTCTTCACTTTTTTCTATTTTTGTGTATTGACCAGATACAAATATGCAATCACACAAACATATATTCTCCCAAAATTAGCATTATTACTTTATTTGGTGATTCATTACAATCTGCAAATCCAATAGTCAAAAAAAAAATAAACTAGGCATAATGTTAAAGCATTTTACAAGCAAAATACTTTACTGTTTTCTTTTCAATTTGCATAGGGTGGGATAAGTGTATTGGTTAAAGGATACAAAGTACAGAAGAAATAAAACTGTATTTCATCAAACTGTACCAAAGTGTTATGATCCTGTGAGTGAACAGAATTTAAACAGCTATAAATGTCAATGGAAAACCATACACTTCAACATTAACAAGGCTGCCTTCCCATGACCGTGATGCATCACGAAGGCTGTAAATCACTGAGCTTCTTATGTCGTAGATCGTCCTACTTAAAAGAAATTAAACAGTTAAACAAGCCAGAATGCATCTATCTATGCTCATTTCTTTTCTACTGGAACAAAGGCCAGAATGGAGAGAGGGAATTATTAACATCAGCTTCTGAAACCACTTACAGTAATGTCTTTCTCTTGTATATTCAGTATCACGGAGCTAACAAAGCTTTGAGCTTCATCCACACATCTCTGTTTATTATTACTGTGCTTCCAGGTTAAAAAAAAAAAAAAAAATGTATTTTTTCACTGTGTAGCAACAAACTGTAAAAATATAGTGCTCCTATCCCATTTTAACCACATCTCTGTTCCTTCAACTGTACAAATCTGGCTTTAAAGTTTCACAAAACTAAAAAATAGTTGATCTAGGTTGTAATAAAAAAGAATATTAAATACCTTTGGTAAAAATAGATATATTTAACAAGTTTAGAAAAGCAAATAGTTATATCGTCAAAAGGAGAGTATAAAAATGTACACGATAAAAAATAACAAACAAACAAGAAATCATCGGCCATAGTAGTAAGAATAAAGGCGCTGTTCTTTTCAACGTTTGCTTCCTTAGCTCATGTTATTGTCCAGTCTTCTTTCTAAAAGGCAGGAGCTTTGCTAGAGCATATGGAAAAATCCAGTCTTTCCTACCAGCATTAGACAAATTAAGTTTAATTCGGTACAAGACAGTCTGTTATAAACCAAGTTTATAAAACAGAGAATGCTTTGAGTACATAGGAGTTGTTGAACACAAAGAAAGATTTCAGATGTTTTCAGCCAGAGGCTAGATGTACTGGAGCTGTAGAAATGAGCCAGCCTGCAGGATCAAGTCTCCATGATGTGAGCCTTCTAACTTTATTTTTCTCCTAAATTATAAATCCATGTATTGTCAAAAAAAAACTGTGGGGGACAAAAACAATACATATATTTTAAATCCCTCATTGATGCCTTTCTCCCATCATTTCACTGGGCCTCCAAATAGAGCTGTCACACAACATATATTCCCAGTTTGGCTTCTCCTCTTTTTAGAGCTCACTGTAAATCTTGAAGATGGAAGATCCCCAAAGCAAACAACTGAGATTACAGAAGGAGATAATGCACAAGCCCCATAATAGAATCAGCCATTGATTGAATGTGCTTCAAAAGAAAAGAGCACAATTAAATCATGTTTATCCTTCAGTATTCCCTTTGCACACACAGTCACACTCCTCATGGTGTTCCAAGGGTACATCTGTCAATGATTTATGCAATCCCCGAACACCAGTCCTTGGCTTCAGCTGAAGAACCTGAAGGAAAAGAAGGAAAGCATCAAGAGAACAGCAAGTGCTTTATCAGACACCTAGACTATGAGTTAGACTGCAGTGGAAGCACACAGGATGACAGGAAGCAAGAAATTGGCTTTCCTCAGCTGAATTTCTACATTTATTCCACCCACTAATTTTTATTTTTGCTTTTACATCGATTCCTTCACAAAAGTGATTAAAACATGTTGAACAGATACTTGCTTGTATCAAAGAAAAGAGTCTTGCAGTTTCATATTTCTACTTCATTAACTTTAAAGGCTAATAATACAGTTAAACCAAATGAATTGTTAGGTAATTCAGTTGTAAATAATTTTAGTTATAACTTTATAACAATAGAAATGAGACAGATACCTCTTCCTTCTTGGAGTTTATATTTACCAGTAGAGAAAGTTGAACAAGGAGGTGTGGTTGTGATGTATCCAAACTGCACCGGTTAACAAATACCTCAGAAATGACTTAACAGTTCCACAGAAAAGTACTTTAACAAGAAAGATACCTTTTCTTTTTATGTAACTCCTCATTAACAGTAGTTTAAAAAAATATATTTACTATAAATGCAGCACAATGTTAAGATATATATTGGCACATTCCTGTAGTAAAAAGAAATTATTTAATTTGCTTTTAGTATTTCCAAACATGCAAATTAAAAAAAAAAAAAAAAGTGCATACCTCATGATATTTTTTGGTGACTTTTGTTGGTACACATTGGCACTCATTGCAACTCTGATGACAACAGGCACAGTTTCCACCACAACGTTTAACCAGAAGACACAGTGGCCAGAAAATGGTGTCAGTTCGCTTCAGCTCCTCCCTCAGTGACACTGAGAAGTTGCGAGGGGTACAACTGTACAGTCGTACTTCCTCCTTTAGGAGGTTCAGATCAACCACTGCAAAGAGATAAACAAACGGGTGCTTTTCTGATTCATAATACAACTTCATGGGTGGTAATCCAACTTGAACACTGCAAAACCCTTGAGGAAAACTCAATTTTGTGCAGGCCATACAAGTTCAGCACACAGGTGTAATACTGCAGTTGTATGAATAATATAAAACCTAAATTGAAAGATCTTTGTTTAGGAGTATTCAACGATTATTTCATAACTCTAGAGGGGTTGGTTCACATTAAATAAAATAAGCTTTGTCTGCTTTGAGTGTTTTTTGAGTGTTGCTATTCTATATTAATTATGGATTGGAGAAACACACGTGACATTTAAGAACACTACAAAACTTCAAACACATTTTTGAGTTAGTTTGCATAAACCATTCCAACCTCTCCCCCACTAAAAAAATGTCAATTACAACTTTTTTTCAAGGGTGGTATAAGTATAATTAAGTACCTCTTGGATATAAATACTTTCTCACTTCTGTGGACAAAGAAATTTAAGAAGTTATATCATCACCACTGAATACTGTATAGAGAACAAATAACTGTCCAAGTATGTGTTACTAATCTTAGTATACACCATTTTTCAGAGGACCCCTTCTCCTTCATAGTAACGTATATATGAATTTCTGTTGCTTTTTAGGCTTTGCCTTCATTTCATGTGTCTTAAAATATTGCTCCTCTTTCTAGGCACCTCCCTTGCAATACAAAATAAAGTTATTCATATATGGCACCAGTTTCCCTATAATCTGGTTCCACTGTATCATGCTAGACTTTCACTATATCCAAACTGTTAGTTCATTAAAAGATCAAAAAGAGGGCACACTACTTTAGGTTCCCCTTAGCTGCATAGCCTAGAAATAACAAACCTTGAAAGAGGCATTTAAGACTGAAAAAAATTGGGATTGGTTTAGTGAAAAAAAAAAACCTACATCTTTTAGCTTTGTGAAAATCAGTGCAACTTAATTTCTTTCGAAAAAGCCAGACTAAAATTATCATGATGTGGCATATTTCATCTGAACCACTTCTTTCCAAACCTATCACCGTTAAGGAACAGAAGTAGTGTCCAGTTCACATGTGCATTCCAACTGGTTAGTATGATTTTATCTTCCTGAGCAAAAAGAAAAAAACTGAAACCCTATGGTGATACGGCTTTTGAGACTGTGAAAATATATGTCTTGAAAGAGCAGAGAGTTTGAAGCCAGCTGCTTCTGAGCTAACTCAAGAATAAGCTAGGAATATAAAATAACACAGGGCAGTTTAAAAATCATATTATTAACCAGTAACATTATTTCAGAAATCCTTTGTAGTTATTGCTAATAGTTCATAAATAAAATGCTATCAAATAAAGCTGAAATATGTTCCTGATCTGAATGACCCTTTGGAGAAATACCTTTTTTTCCCCTGTACTAACCATGTGAAGAGCCCATAGATCACCAAGGAGAACTTAGAATCATAGAATCATAGAATATCCTGAGTTGGAAGGGACCCTTAAGGATCATCAAGTCCAACTCTTGACACCGCACAGGTCTACCCAAAAGTTCAGACCATGTGCCTAAGTTCACAGTCCAATCTCTTCTTAAATTCAGACAGGCTCGGTGCAGTGACCACTTCCCTGGGGAGCCTGTTCCAGTGTGCAACCACCCTCTCTGTGAAGAACCCCCTCCTGACGTCCAGCCTAAATTTCCCCTGCCTCAGCTTAACCCCGTTCCCGCGGGTCCTGTCACTAGTGTTAATGGAGAAAAGGTCTCCTGCCTCTCGAAACTTCAGTCTATCAGCTCTATTTAAACACATAGGGAGTAGAATTTAGAAGATGCACTTCCTGAGTAGACATGCTCACAGGTACTGTCTCAGGAGCAGATCTTTGGGCAGCAATTTCGTTCCATGTTTCTTCAAATATTTTCTTCACAGACCATATCCATACACTGGCACCCATAAGTCAGGGTTTACTGTGGTGAAGGGTAAGTTAAACACACTGAAGCCTTTTCTCTGCTGACATTTACAGTGAATGCCAAGCTGGTGCACTTCATTCCATCACTATCAGGTTAACATAGGCTCCTAAATAAACAATCTGATTTTTAAAAGTGAGGAGTGTGTAATAAGTCCAATAAAGTTACTGATAGGGCACCACTCTGCCTCCCACACTGCAAGAGCATTCCTTGGAGAAAGCTGAGAGGGGAGCAGGGAAAAAGAGAGACAAAACTTACTGGGGAGAGATCTGCTGTGAGAAATTAAAAATGATTTAAGTTCTTCTGATCAACTAATAGCTCCAGGCTGAGTCATTTAGAGGATGGACATGCCTACCTCCATTAATCTAGGACTGTGGAATGGAGAACTTTCTCCTGTTACATTTTCAAATGTGTAAAAAGTGAATTGTCTGAATGAGGATAAAATGCCTCGTACACAAGAGAAATGCTAATTCTGTTATGCTTTCTACTGGTAGATTTCTACAGAGGCTGAAGTTGCCTGGTACAGTGAACTTCAAGAGGCTACGCTTATGTATCCTAACACAACTTCTGGTTGGCCCTTCACCATGAGAAGCTGAAAGGAGAAGTTGGGCACTGCTGCCTTTTTTCCAGCAAGGCAGCTGATCCACAGGAGAGGGATGCCTGTGTGGCATTCAGCTTTCCTGATAACTCCTGTCTTTTCACAACAGAAAAAGAATGCATCAATTTCCTGGAACTAGATACAGTAATATAATAGAGAAAAGGGCAATGTGTTAAAATAAGCAGGAAGTGTATTGCACATTTTGCCCCAGAATTGGAATGAATTTGAATGGACCCCCCTCAGACCTACAGGCCCAAATTTTAAAAAAGATTCTGTGCAAGAACTCATTCAGCTCTTGGCCACTAACTTTTAGCATCTGTTGTTGTAACGATGGGCTTCAGGAGATATGAAAAATGTCATATTTTGTTGCCATGCTTTATAGTGTATAAAGGTATATTGCTATTATACCTTACAATGAACCCTTGCCCTACCTTATGTAATTCAATTCTATTAAAAGGTCTGTGGCAAATTTATCTAGTGCTTATATAATCACTTCTTTGAAGTGTGTGAATGAAGCTGTTATTTTTTCAAAGAGTATCTGTCTGTCCAAAATTTATTTTAACACACTGTGGGCATGAAGCTAGATGAGAGAATGTATATATTCCCTTAAAAGTGTTTACTTAACCACAATAAAAGGTTATGTGGATTTCCCAAGTGCACTGAGTTACAGTACCTGTTATAATGTGAACATTTAAACACTCTTTCAACTTGGCTTCCACTCATGTATCACGTTTGACAGAACAGTCAAAGTTCTTTTGTTCAGCACTAGCTCAGGAGGAATGGAAGGTTCTGAAGTAGCACATGAATGGAAAACACTAACATAAAAATAAGGGGAGCAACAAGGGGGGAGCAGAGAAAAATGTAAGTGCAACTGTCTAGCATCTTCTTGGACTTGTATCTAGTACCACAGTGAACCCTTCTTCTCCCGAGTTTTTATTTTTATTTTTTCCAGGTGGAAATCATGGTTGCAACACTTGTGTGTGGGCACAGATAGTAACAGAATGGTTCGAGTTCTGAAGCATCTTGGAGATGTTCTTGGGAGTGTACCTTCTTACTGGCTCCTACAATAGCACAGGGATTTTACAAAATTGGTTCCCATGCAATTTTTGGACTGCAAACAAGGAGTACAGAATAAAAATCACTTAACGTTTATGCTAGAAAAATATCTACTAAGTACCATGGTTGTATTTTGTCTCTGTTCTTCGTAAAAAAAAATGCAGAATATGGCCTGATGATTATGCAAATATTTCTGTGGGAAGCGATGCAATCATTTTTTTGCACTGTAATATATATTTTATTTTAAAGTATGTTTAATATTATAAAAGAATTCAGGACTATACTTAGACATCAAAGCTTGGTGCTTCTTCTTTCCTGGCTATAAGTTTTTGGAAACATTTTATCCAGAGAAAACATCAGACGTAGAAGTTCTGTGGAATTTAGGTTATCTAAATATAGTTTTTCATACAAATTATTAAGTAGGAATAGAGGACAATACTATTCTCTGCATAAAATAACACACACTTTCAATTAGACTTTCATCTGATCTAGATGTAAACTGGTATTTATCAGTTAACCAGTACAGTAATTTGTTTTTTACACTGAAATATTGCAAAACCAACCAAACAAACAAACAAAAAAACCTTATATTTAACTATAGGAAAGTAATTTCCTATAATTAGGAATAAGGAAGAAAACAAAACAAAACAAAAACAAACAAAAAAATAGGGCATGCACTTCTCCCAAACATTTCTTAAGAAAGTTTTAAAATACAGCAAACATGCCACTGAAAGGAATAACAAACAAAACAAAACAAGACAAATAAATAGTTTGCTTTCCCTATCAATTGAATAGACCTAGCAGTTAATATTATGTCATCTCAACTGGACATATTTTCTGCCCCAAGCTATTAAATTACACAGTAATGCAGTCTGAGGGTGGTCTCTTCAAGATGAATGTGGCAATAGCGTGATATGTTTATTCAGTTGAAAAACCTATTTCAGCGTCTAATTAGAAGTCTTTAAAAGATTTACTCTGATAGTTTCTTTCAAAGATATGTCTTGCAGGGAGTCATTTTTGTCTATATAGATGTTATCCAACACCTGCATTTTAGTTTATGTAAGGTTTCACAAATTACATTTTGTTTTTCTCCCACTTACTGTACTTTAATTAGGAAAGCATTAAATGACTATCTGAAAGACATAGTCCACTGCTGGAAGCTTTTACAGAGACTTCCTCCTCTTTGACTCTTGATTTAGTTGTTGTGTGCATAGCTGTAGCAACAGAGGTAGGGATGAAGGACTGATTTTTAGGCTCTGATCCAAGAATCAGCTGTCAGAAAATTAAATTTGAGTTACGAAAGGTTTCATCCCCTCCCTTTTCTTGCTGATCAGACAATAATCTAGTCTACATTTGCCAAGAGAGGACTCTGTTCAGTTACTCCCGTTTGTCATCATTTTCTTGCTGTGTGGTGAGCAAGGAAGGAGGTATTGTCTGTGTGCTATCCATGCACATGGAATCCATAAAGATGAAATAGTGGGCAGCATCTGGATCACATGTTGTGGAAAATGCAAAAATGTCAAATGTAGATGGAAGAAAATGAGTTGCTGAACAAGAAACAGCTCCACAACTCTCAAAATACATAATCTATTTTACATGTGATTAATGAAGTTGAAATCTCTATGGTCAAACTGGACAAGGACAGTGACTTCATGAGGTATCACCAAAGATAAATATTTAGTTCACGTGATGTAGGGACTGGAACAATTCTAACAAAAAAAAAAAAAAAAAAAAAAAAAAAAACAGTTGTTCATACAATACAGTAAATGTATCAATCAAAGCAAAAATGTTATCCTCCATAAAAAAAGAAATCCACAAAGCTAGATTACATCACTCAGCCAGGATGCCCTGCCACTCTGTGGAAAAGAAAGAGCTCTCAGTGCCCTACAGAAAGGTACCCTTTCTGCTTATATTTTTTTCACTCTGTTACTTTATACTGTTAAGTTCCTTTAAGCTCTATGTTTAGCCATTGTCCTTTCTCAGATACCATGATCATAAGAATAGCTAACAATAATGATCTCTAATGTATTCCTTTCTTAGAATCAAATGTTTGAGGTTGAAGAATGCTCTTAATTACTGTTTCTTCATCAAAAAGCAAACCTGTAGAAAACTGCAAGGCCAAACAGAAAAGTAATTTACCTCTTGATTTTCTTCCATGAATATATGCCTTTCCAAGAAGTTGCCACGTTGGCCTGTACAAGTCTTCCAAATCCAGCTGCCACCGATCTGGCTCAAGGTACCGGATAAGTTCTTCCACAGTACTAAATCCAGCAACGGCATTGTTTAATACATCTAATGGTAAAGCTGACGGGGGTAGCAATGATGGGCTAGGTGCTTCTGTGTGGTGCTGCAATCAAAGCCAAGAGAAGAGTACCAGTCAGAGGTTTAATGGATCTGCTTTGATAAAGTATTGTACTTTATGAAGTTACATAGCTGGGAAAGTTTATAAGTGGCTAGTTTGTTTCCAATGCACAGTTTACCTAATAAGACAAATGACAAGAGTCAAAAAGTGCCTAATTATTCTTCAGCGATAAGTGTAAACAACCTTCCACAAGACAGCTTTCCCACTTCTTACATTCCTAGCCTTAAAGATAGCATGTTGCTATACCTGTTCTTTGAAGAAGTTCACTAAGTGATGGACAAAATTTTAGAAACAGAACAAAGAGTGACTGTGAAAACATGGCCCCATTAAGCACCAGTTATGTTTCATACAATGCTACGAATTATGTTTCTGGTTAAACAATACTTAACAGTAGTAACATCTGACATTGCTATAAGTATCTCTCCTAAGAAAAAAAATATTCTGAAAAATATCAAAGGTACTTATATGCTGAAATTCAGTACTATAAAAATCTCTGTACTTTCCCGCAGCACAAACTTACTGACAAACTTGCACTTGCTGGTTCAGGGGCACTCAGCAGCAGGCAATTTGAGCAAAGTGAGATTTCTGATTTTGTTCACTCTACTATCCATTTAAAAACTATTTACTGATTTGCATTTTTCAAAAGAATAGAAAAAGGCAGAAAGGGAAACCTAGGCAGAAAGCTCTACAAACGTTACATCCTAAGGCAATTTATCTAAGGACTGCATAAGGAGGAGTAAAGATTTGAACCTATTGCTGATTTAGGAGACAGGAAGGACAAGGAATCTTCAGTTAAATGCATAATGTTATGTGTGCATTGCTGCCCTCAACTGTGGTGCATGCAAGAGGGGAAAATTTATTCACTATAAGCACAGTCAAGCTTTGGAGGAGGCTGCCCAGAGAGGCCATGCAGTACCCACTGCCAGAGGTTTTCACTGCCTGACTTAGGGTTGAAAGCCTGAGCTCAGAGCTGACCCTACTATGAGCAGGAGGTTAAACTAGGGACCTCCTGAGGTCCCTTCCTGAATTTTCCGAGAACATCACGTTAAGAAAGATGAACTGGATATTCCTCCAATATGTGAACTAACCTGCTTTGTGATCAACATATCTCTCTATATAATTATAATATTTAATATATAAATTAATTTAAATCTTAAATTTAAATTAATTTATTTTAATAATTTAAATTATATCTATTTAATATAAGTAAAAATATAAATATGCGTATATAATTCCTCAGCAGACTTAGTGTCTAAATGGCACTCTTGGTACTCCAATGTGAAGTGTAAACATACTTTGTAAGAGCAGTTGTGTTTCTTTACCTTTTCAAAATGATCACAGAAATAGACTGATAAGGAATTTCCAGCTAGGCAAGAAAAAATATTTAATAAAATAACCCTCGCAGCACTGCATACTAGGTAGCAGTTTTCTAAAATACATATGCCTACCATAGCTGTATTTCATACCAATAAATATTTTTTCCTTTCTGTGCTCTCAGTTTTGTTATACATACATTTTTGCTTTTGGCTGAATCTGAGGTTGAAGGGGCAGCAAATGGAAGTAAACCACCACACCCTTCCTATTTTTTGCTTCAAGGGCTTGTCTCTGTCTTCAGGAACTACAGGGACTAGAATGATCTGTTCTGTTTTTTAGCTGTGAGTCTTGTAAAGATAATACAAAACATAAATCTAATGTAGTGGTATTAGTAACTTTAGTGTATATTCATCTTCCTTTTCTAATCATATTTTCAATAGTGTGAGTGAAATGGTTGCTTCCCATTCTGGATGAATGTGGAGTTCAAAACGCTGAAGTATTTCTTTCCCTCTTCTATCCAATGCCCGTATTAAAAAAAAATAACATGTTGATACCTCTATTAGGTTATGATAATAAAGCAACAGATTCTGGTCTATAATTTAAATATTTGCTCGTGGCAAAACATACTACTCAGCAAATTTCAAAATAGTGCTGTGACACTGTAATTCAGCTGGTCAAAAAAATTACATTTTTTCTTCCTGTTTTTCTCCACAATGTTGTATTTGTTAGCAGGCACATTTCCTGGTTTGAAAGTGCGGGGTTTTGCTAAGGGGAAAAATAAAGTAAGGCACAAATGGTAGAACTAGTACCTGAAGAAAAAAATTCTTCTATTTTGTTTCCAGATGATGAATTTACTACAGTGTCTCACCTATACTGACAACTTTTGTTTGCAAATCAAACAGATGAATTCTGGATGAAAATCTGTTGATCTGGAATCTATTTTCACATTTCACAACCTCAAACATGCACACTTAGCAATATATACATAGAAACTAATCCATCGGTCTATGTTATTCTGGATTCAGTAGGCATTTGCCAGAGTTAAAATATTATGAGGAAATGGTGAATCATCATGCTTAACAGTAGCACAATTAAAGTTGTCATCACTTTCTCATCATTCTCATAGCAAACCAAACATGAAGAAAAATTAACCGAAACAGCAAAATTGCACAGCTTTTTTGAATAAAGATCAAGATTAATGATGTATTTCCCAATAATCCTAGTCAATTTAAATCAAATAGTTAAAACTTATCATAGATAATCAATATCGTAAAACTACATGCTGTAATTTATGACATAATAGCCTTTATGAAATTTCAATTGATAAACTTAAATATAAACGTTAATTAAAAATATACTCTACATTCCTTTTACTTGCTAATAAGTATTACATTTGTTAGTTAAATCTTTTGGACAGAAAAGGACAGCAAAAATGGTACTCCTTCCTTTGACTAAAGTGATCTGTTGGAATTTTATCCAATTTACTGTTTCACTCAGTTTTCTCAAAGTTTTTTTCTGTCCCATGCATCCTTGATTAATATCAATATTTTAGGCTTGAGACCACCTTTTTATTTTTATGCCTGAAGATGCATAATTCTCCTGAAGACAGATTTTGAAAAACATCTCAACAAGGTTCTTATTTCAATGTGATTCCTCTTGTAAACAAAACACTCTACAGCTTTTGTTTCTGTGCCCAGGAAACAATTTCAATTTACTTTAATATGAATAAAGATGCTTAAAACCAAGATAGCGCCAAGAGTTGTGTCTTTACTGTTAATAAAAATGATTGAGGATGAAAACCAGAGCAGAAAACTTAGGATTTCTGCTACCCTGTAGAACAGCCAAGGACGACAATTAGTGTTGGATCAAAAAGAATTTTCAGTAGGTCTGTTTATATTGTATTTCTGTGTGTGTACTTGACTCTATCAAAACAAACACCTTATAGAAATTCCCTAAGGTGTTTACAAGTGTGAAAGAAAGGCAAATAGACCAAATTTAGGCAACAGTTTAAGATACTGGCTTGGAAAAGAAGTAGGAAATAATATGAAGTCTTCACAGAAGTATCCAGCCCTGACAATTATATTTAACAATAGGCCTCTGGAAGAAACCTAGGGAGTAAAATTCACATTATTGAACTCAGAACACAAGTTATGCCCCGTTGAAGGAATCAAAGCTACCTCCTTTCCCAAAGAAAAAAGTGTATGACACATACATGGAACATACAAGGCAGCACCCATCAGTGAAGCAGCAAATCTGAATAAAACCCTGCAACATGTGAATTTGAAATTACCCAGCTGAAGCTAAGACCTACAGGATGAAGTAGCGTGCAGCCTAACTTAAATACCTGTGATCCATTTCTTGTTCTGACATGTATTTCCTTAGCATATAATTTAGGCCACAGCTTCATGGCGGAAAGCATCTGGCAGCAGCAGCTCCTTGTTATGTCAGCATGACTGTGTATGTGGCTGCATCATAAACAAGAACTGATCTTTCTAAAGAAGAACATTTCTCCTTTCCATTTTTCTTTAACCACAAGCTTATTCACAGTGCAGACCTCCAACAGCTAAACCATCACAACCAAAAGCACAGTGGCCACTAACACAAACATTATTAGGTTCGCTCTGGCCCCAGGAATTTCATACCATGGAAGCTGCCTCACAGCCTCATCAAATCTTTCAAGTAAGCATAATGGCAATTCCTTGGTATCACAAGCTCCATGAGAGAAGGGATACAATAAACATTTATTAGATACTCAGCATTTTATCTGAAGAATCCATAAGTATTTTAGACAGATGAAGAGCAAAACTCTGGATATTAAACAGTATGTTACAGCCTTTCATCTTCTGCTGCTATCCATGTGCTATTCCCTTGCACAGAATCTGCTTCAAGGATCAACCATTCAGAACAAAACAGCACTCGCCTACCACTACACCAGAGAAGCTCTTAAGCACCACCTGCAATCTAAGCAAAGCCTTCCTCAAAGGTCCTGCCTCATAGGTACTGACTGTCAAGGTCCTGGTACTGCCCCTCTCCAGTCAGAGAAGAAAGATGTAATTTTGTTAGGTTGCTGCTGCCAAGAGTGATGAATTTCATGTTTAACAATTCAACCACTGAGTTAAGACTGGAACAACAAAAACAAGTGAGTCAAATACTTGGCAGGACAGGACATTTACAAGTAGTGAATAATGTGTCTACAGAAAATTCCCTCTCTGCAGAAGAAATCCCTTTTTTCACTTCTTTTCTTGAAGGAAACATTGTCAAGAAGTTCCTGAGTGAAAACCCATTCATCAGTTGGCACAATTTGGAGAAACTATTAAATATCAGTATGGTTTCATCAGGCTCGAAGGCACTCTGTAACAACAAAAAAGAATTCAGAGGAATCTCCCTTCCTCCCAAAATCAATGACAATCAGTACTTTGAAGGAAATAACATATATCTTCTAATGAAATATCCTTACAGCTTTTATTATTATTATATAAGAACAGATTCAGAAGTATGCTATTAAAACTAGAAGTACATGCACATTCCTGTAACACAATGAAGAAAGGCTATTTTATTCATTTATAATCACAGGTAGCCCTCCTATTACCATCATTATAAGCTAGAGGAAGAGCAGATATCCAGCTCAGAAAGAGTTTGCCCTGAGGACACAGAAGCTTTTTGGCATAATAGTAACTCTTTCTTTCTCTTCTCCCATAAATAGATGCAGTAGTGACTCCAAAAACCATCTACAAATCATTGCCTATCTGAAAAGAATAAACTTACTTGTGCTCATGTAAATAGTACAAGAAAGCTAATCCTTTTGTGAAAGTGTGTCAAGCAAGGATGCTCAGTATCTGGGCTGGTGGGCAACCACCAAAGCAGGTTCCAGGATCTGTCTCTTGCATCCAGCAAAGAAAAAGAAGGAGGAAAGGCAGGTGACCCATTTAGGCTGCCAAAGCCATGTAGTAAGGCAATCATGTTAACCTGCATGTGACAGAGATATAAGCCAGGAAGGCTGGGGCAGTTCCTGCCCATTGCAGCACTTGCTGCTTTTGCTGAAGTTGCTATTAAATACAGAATCACAGAATCACCTATGTTGGAAGAGACCTCCAAGATCACCTAGTCCAACCTCTGACCTAACACTAACCAGTCCTCCACTAAACCACATCACTAAGCTCTACATCTAGCCATTTTTTAAAGACCTCCAGGGATGTTGACTCAACCACTTCCCTGGGCAGCCCATTCCAATGTCTAACAACCCTTTCGGTAAAGTTCTTCCTAACATCCAACCTAAACCTCCCCTGGCGCAACTTCAGCCCGTTTCCCATCGTCCTGTCACCAGCCATGTGGGAGAACAGACCAACCCCCACCTCACTACAGCCTCCTTTAAGGTACCTATACATATTGACACAGGACAACAGAGCCTCCCGCAAGCTCCCTAATTTTTCTCGTCTAAGCCTCTCTTCATATGCATCCAGGCCTTTCCTTTTATCTCAGTGAGACCCTTACTTTCTGAGTATCCAGGGAAGGCTTTCCAAACTCTACATCAGTAGTTTTTTTAAATGGTCTTTAAGTTGTACACCATTTCTACTCTTGTTTCCATAATCTCCAACAGGAGAAAGGTCACAAGGGAAAGTGAATGGATTGCTTCCTGTCTGTCTTGTCCTGTCACAAGCGTGAACAAAGGAATAAAGACAAATAAAAGTAGTGTTGGGAGCAGCCTAACATTTCCTCAGGTTAGCTGACAGTGTTGAGATAAAATATATTTGGAAAAGTCCCACATATTCCCCCAAACAGAGTTTCTGTGCCGTTCACAGAATTGTAATGGTGATGGAAACAACTGGGACGTGCTCTCAAGGAAATTGGCTGCATGAAAATTGCACAGGATGTCACTAATCATCAGCTTTCTTCCTGCAAATCACAGCTTTTTGCCTGAAGCCTGTGCACCTTCACACCCTTTGAAATACATGGCATAGGAGAGAGAATCACTTATCTGAAGCCAAAACTGACACCTACCTAGAGCAAGTTCGTGAACTCTCAGAGGATGACATCGATAACAATAATTTCTGGAAGCCATTTTCAAAAAAACTTTACTGATTTACTTTATTCTCTTCCTACGTTAATTATCTGTAATCACATATGTATATACGTGTGTATATATGTACAAAAATACATTTTGCTTTTTCCTGTGTTCACATGTATCAGAAATAATCCACACTAACTCATTTAGAAAATTAGAAGGTGGCAAAAAGAAGAAAATTAAAGCTCACAGTATTGTATTCACGATAAGGCCTTCCACACAGTGCACTTCGTTGTGGGAACTGTAGTGTCTCCTACTCTTATGAAGTGCCTACACAAAGTATCCTTCTTGGATTTGGCTGCATGGAGTTACTGAATTTTTCAGTGTATCTGGATAAGTCTCAGTGAAGCAGCACACAGTATTTCATCAGGAATTCATAACCAGTACAAAATTACAAAATTACCAAAATCCTCTGATGGTATTACTACAAAATAACTCCGTGACTCTTGCATTCTTTTGGGCAAGAACTTCACTGATTTATTCTTTCTTTCAGTTAAGGAGAGGAGACAGGCCATTCTACTTGAAACTGCATCACCAGTATGTCTGGCAAATGCAGAGGTCTCAAACCATGACATGTACAATGTCTGCTCGCCCTAGAATCCATAAAGCTTGCAGACTCTAGACTGCTAGTAGTTACAAGAGGAGTCAATTTTGATACCTTTCTACCTTTGCCGTGGGTTTTTACCATATTTGCTTACTTGTGGCCATAGTACTGAATGATAAAAGATTCTAGACAGAAGACCCAAAGAAATGTAAGATCTCTTGTGACTCAGATGTATTTTGACTCAGTAGCCAAACGCTCAGATTTATGTTGAACGTGTGTCCTGACATACTGAGCTGAACAAAGAGCATTTAAAAGCAAACACAGTGCTGCAATGAATCAGGCCTAGAAGGACAGAACAAGTCATGGCACAAACTATCTCCATGACATAGAAAGTTTCAAAGTCAAATCGCTATGTCAGTTTTCATCTGCAGTCCTTCCGTCAAATAATTTGTCTTTTTTGTTGTTGTTGTTCCTGTTTTCAGATTATTGCTGATATGCAAACTAACTTAAGGTATGTAATCCTTGGGGTTTTGTTCCTATAAAGTATATTTGTGAAAGTTTAATATCTAAACCATAACTACTCCCAAAACCTTAATCCTTCATAAGCACTAGCTTCTTGTTTATAAATCCCTCTCTTCTAAATAAGACTTTAAAGTAAATTTACAGTGAGCTCTCTTCACTCCGTGCAAGAAGAGCCATAAGAAAAAGAATCTCTATGTTTCTCTTGTGCTCAAATAGTGATTAAGATAGTAGTGTACTTTTGTTCATAGCGACACTTTGGACTAAAATATTATTTCCTGGGCATACAAAGATATTTGAATGGAAGACTAGAAAGCTGAATAAGTTTTTTTTTTTAACACTTGAATAAATAAACCCTTTGTAAACCCTTGATAGCCTTATAAACCCTTATAATAACCCTTGGTATATTTTTATTCATTACATGTTATTCTCTGGAATGTCCTATTTTGATGAATACCATCTTAAACCTGCAATTCCTTCCTACAAGGGAAGTCTTATAAATTATGTTATATATCAAATACTGAGAGAGAAAAAAAAAAATGCTTTTCTGAGTATTATGATCTCATTATAAATAAATTATTTTTTTCAGTTCAGACCAAAACTCAAATCTAATGCACAGAAATCCTTGGCCCCAATATTTAGCTGAATGTTTGTGGAAAGGTAGAACTAAAAGAATACCAATTCAAATTAACTTATTTCACTGAAGCTTTGAAAGCATGCAAGTCCTGTATGCATACGTGCTGTAGGCTGAAATGGGGAAAAGTTTACTCTTCAAGTCAAGGGAAGATTTGCAACAGAACAATCCAAATTATGCTTTAGATATGAAATTATCATCTAAATGGAGGAATATTATTGTTGGACAAGCAGTAATGTAAAGTCTCAGTGCACAAACAAGTCAATGAAAAAAATCCTATAACCACAAGCTTACTGTTCAGTAAGCATTTAGACATAGCAGACGGAACGTTAGCTCTTACTGCAAATTGGGTTACTGTGATTATTAATCACCTCATTTATATACACACCCAAAATTCATACAGGAAACGCACTTGCATCTGTTACATTTATGATTTATAGAAGGATTTTGTTGTTCTGTACACAAAGCTCTAGTTCTTGCTTGACAGACAGTTGTTTACAAGAACTAAACAGTCAACACAAGTGCAGTTGTTCTGAATAGAGGATGTGGTCAGCCATAATTAAAGGACATCATGTTTGCAGATGTATTTTTTTTTTAATTACTCGTTTAAGTCAAAATATGTGGATGCTTATAAAAAGATTAACCAAACGGAACAACAGCAAGTGTTTGGAGTCAGGGAATGAACTTTTTTCTCTAAGTTCCCCTTAGGTATTAGAAATGGGTAGTTGTTTTTAAGAGAATGTTTACTTTTCCCAGTAAGTTCATAGGAGGTTCATCAAATGTTAAACACTAGGAATGACTGTTTATTACAACTGGAAAGTGTATTTGGCAAGGGCAATGAAAATGACTTCCACAGTATATGCAATTTTAAGGTGATCCTTCAGTATACATACTAAATTGCATTCCACAACAGGTTTCTGTTCATTTCATATCACAATAAAAGGAACACACCCAACATTCCTGTACAGCAGATACTGCAAATCAGAGCTTGTCCTGCCTTGAAGGTAAAAAGTCCTTGAACAAAAAAATTACTTTGCAAGGAATGAACCTCAGCTCTGTCCTCATGTATCATTCCTTAGTGTCATCAAACATGCTATAGATTTAGCATATTAAGATTTGTGAAGAAAAGTAATTTCTATAAATTTGCTTTATATGTATTATATACATCATAATCTAATGACCCTCTGCCCAAAGGTAGAGGCTATGACTGCATTGACCATGTAGAGATTATCACACTGTTTGAATAAGCCAGACTTCAGATCTGAGCTAGCTTTTGCAGTCCTATACAACTAGCCGTAATAGTGTTCTAACATGCTTGTAATGTCCAGCTGTATCACTCTTACCTCCATATTTTCTACTATATCTCTCATCTAATGTGACTTCAATATATATATATTTTATAAATTATGCAGACAAAATGTGTGATTACACAATAACTAAAAGGCACAATAGTTTGGAAATGTATGCTTAAATAGAGAAATTTCTCTTCCTAAGAAAAACGTATTCCAAAACAACTTGCATTTAGAAGTAAAAAAAATAATTGTAAACAGAAGTTTGAAATCCTAAGCACTCTAGTAGAAGTCCTGGAGTAGAATAAAGAGAGGTACAGGAAACCAGAAATTGTAACAAGAAATAGAAGACAATGTGAACCTGTAATGAAGAAGGCAGATCTCATTCAGATGTATTCAGAACAGCATCATAACGCTACACTACTGAGCAGCCAGAGGTGTCTTAGCTGAAATACAATGTTCAGTTTTATCTACAGCATTTTTAAGATACAGGCAGACAGAAAACACTCAAAGAAAGAAAAAAAAAAAAAAAAAAAAAAAGGAAGAAGAAAAAGATAACATGAAATACGATAAGATTGAGTGATACAAGTTTCTTTAATCTAGACTGACAGGAGATGTGATAACAAACATGTAATAGGGCATCAGATGATCAGCTGTTCCCTAGTCCATCAATGACAAGAAATAAGATTTATGTTGGGAAAAAAAATATCATAATATGTAAAGCAGTGCAACAGATGATTGAGCAGATCTGTGAAATCTTTACCCCTGAACTTCAGGAACAGTATAAATATATAGCAATAATAAACTGTCTATCTAATCCCTTCTAAGAGTGGGAGAATGGCTCAGAAAAGATCCTACCCAAATTCCCTTCTAGCCTTGCCTTTCTGTATTCTGTATTACACAGAATCTATCTGGTAACCATGTAGTTTCAACAAAACATGTAAGATTATGCTGAGGAAAATCCTGAATTTTAGAAACAAACTAATGCTAAATCATTTTTATATTTACTCCGTTGACTAGATATAACCCCAATTCTTCTGTATACACAATCAAACCATACTGCACTTTTTTCCTGTCAGTGATTATTTCTCCTTTTGTACATTTTAACCTATTTTAAACCTTAAAAATTGTTATATTAATGCTGTAATAAAAAGCAGTAACTGCATGCCTATATACTTAAACATAGAATATCTGGTGGGAAAAAAAATATATTTTTTGTTTGCATGTCAGCTCACACACCTTTATTCATATGAGAATATGGAAATTAATAAAACTACTTCCAATTTTAAACTTTAATTTGGCTACTTTTTCTTGAAGAAAATGAGAGAGTCACAGGTTATAAACAGGACTTCAGAGGAACAGGTTTTTAATAAAAGTTGGTTGGTTGGGAGCAGCAGAAGTTCCTTTGGCAGTATCATTTACAATTTCTTTGAAACCTCAAAATAGTATGTAATATAACCCACTTAAGAAGATGGTTTTAGCATCAGCCATAAAGTAAAAGTAGACACATTTCTTCCATGCTCTATTTTTTCAATCTGAATGGCTGCTACTTAAAA
This sequence comes from Aythya marila, assembly GCF_965140915.1. Taxonomy (NCBI): domain Eukaryota; kingdom Metazoa; phylum Chordata; class Aves; order Anseriformes; family Anatidae; genus Aythya; species Aythya marila. The sequence continues at coordinate 30,510,821 of NC_139045.1, read as the reverse complement.
CAGAGCCTTGAAAGATGGTTTGAAAGCAGACAGCTTCATTCTATTTCAGGTACTGTCCCATGAAGTTTTGTGCTGCTTGCAGCATGAACAAATCCATTAAATTAGAATAGGTTGAATTTTAAGGCACCGCTGCAAGTAACTGCCTCAACCTGCTTCTTGGTATTATTAAAAAATATATATATATTAAAATAAATAGCCTAATTACTTTTATTATAATACATAAATATACAATGTTTTCTTTTTCACATGCAATTCCTTCTCAGCCCTTTCTGTTAGACATGTAAACAAAGACGGAAGGGAAATCTGCCAAGTAGTAAACCTATGGTATTAACAAATCCAATGTGTTGTAGAGCAAAGTCTGATTCTCCTGAAGACTGCTAATAAATCAATCAATTTTCATTTAAGCCTGACAGATGTTTGGTTATAACACTGCCACTGTCTTCAGGTGTGGTCAAATTATTCCCAACTTTTCTGGTCAACAAGACCAAGTCTTGATTATTTTTAACTAGGTCTTGCTAACGTAATATGAGTAAAACTGGCACCCTCTAACAAAAATGTTTGAAAAATCATGTTATCTTGTCAACCAGGCCATTAATTTTCCTCATCAAGTTTTAAGAGAGACTATTCAGGTTATCGATTATGGCCCCAATCCTACAAGCAGAATTGCTAGTACTATCATGCTGACTTCATGGGATCTTGTCTGTCAGATGGTTGCATCTCCTTTCAGGTTAGTTCTCCATTCTTGCACGCTCCAAGACACTTGCGTGTCTTGTAACACACCAGTTATCTGCACAAGAAAGGATGTGCCACACACTGACATAACACTGCACTAATTCTAATCCTTTAACAGAGCACTGTCCTATGATATAAACACAGCGAGTTGTTCTATTCCAAAGCAGTAATTTTAGTAAAAGTTGCAAAGCCTTCTGCAAGGTCATTGTTCATTTAATTTCTCATGGACCCTTTTAAAAATTGTTGTTAACATCTGTTTGAAAATTAATATTTATACACTTAAACATACTTTTCTGCTTTCATTTTTTGCTAGAGTTTGTTTACACTTACATTTTTTTCTTCCTCAGTCTCCTATTTTCCTGTTCAATGAATCAGGAATACTGGGTGTTTCTGATGATTTCATGGAGAATATATGGAATTAATTACAGAACACAGACATCAAAAACTGTGGTTTTCTAAGCTTTAATTAACTGCGGTTTCATGGGCTGCTATTCATCACAACCTAGGAAGTGGTTCAATGTGGGGTTTATTATCAGTTTAAATAGTCAAAGTGTGAAGCATTGATTCCACCTGAATTTTCCAGCCCATAAAAAACATGGTTTTCTGTGAACTGCAGACATTGTTTACATTCTGTTGAATCCAACGTTACATAAAGTCATTTATTGCATTAGCGTACCAGACTGAAAGATCTGGTGAGATCTTTCAAACCACAAGATATCTATTGATCCAGACAGAAAGCGTGCCTCAGAGCCATATGATCACAAAGGTTGAGACCAAACCTTTTCTCTACAGATATCACTTGAATGCTTGACAAAACAGTTTCAGATACAAGACAAATAAGAAGTGATAGTAAAAGAATTGAAGTGATAGTAAAGAGGCATGTTTTAGAAGTACTGCAGGTGGGATTTCTTCCACATGACCTGCAAATTGAAGCCCCACGAAATAATCTTTTGTTTAGATAACAGAAACCAATTCAGAAGGTTCTCAATACCAAAGATGATGTGTAATTGAGAGGTACTGCAAAAATTATACTTAAGAAGCCATGTCAAACAAGTCACCTAAAATGACTACAACGACTACTGTGCTTTGATGAAGAAAGAGTCAATCTACTACTTTGAGAAAATCTTTTCTCTGTAAACAGTCATATAGGTAAGACCTATATGACCTATATGACCAGTCATATAGGTAAGACCTGTTTGCTGAGGTGCTGTTATCATCATGTTCTTAGCTTTCTCCATTATATACTCATATACCACAGAATGCTTTGAGTTGGAAGGACCCTTAAAGACCATCCAGTTCCAACCCCCTGCCATGGGCAAGGACACCTCCAACCAGCCTAGGCTGCCCAAAGCCCCATCCAGCCTGGCCTTGAACACCTCCAGGGACGGGGCATCCACAGCTTCTCTGGGCAACCTGTGCCAGTGCCTCACCACCATCTGAGTGAAGAATCTCTTCCCAATATCTAATCTAAATATTACCTAAATACACAACTTAATTTAAAACAGTTTTGTATCTTTATCTGTGCAGTCCCGCTGGACAAACATGATGATTTGCATGAATGAAAATTAGTAACAGGATATGTCAGTATAATCCACTTGGGGAATGGGAGAAGAATTGTCATTTCAAGTACATCACTATAAAGTTAATATAAGTTGACTGAATTCATATGGATTAAAAATTCCCTCTCTAAAATTATACTTGAGTTTAAAAGTCAGAAGAGAACATTTTGACATTTAAAGTTATATTGTCTGCTCAAACAACAGGGATGTGGATTACCTTAACAAGAACTGCGTTACAAAAAAAATCAGAGAAAAAGATGTTTTAGTAAGCAACAAAATTACATATTGACATATCTTTTTTTTTTTCCTATAGAAATTACTATATCAGTATTTTCACAGCAAACTAAACCAGTATGAAATTTGAGATAAACACTGATTGTGAGCTCAGTATTATAGTATCAATGCTATCCTTAACACAATTTCCATCAAAGTTAAATTTGTCCTGTTAATCTTTACTTCACTCACTCAGAAGTTTAGAGGAATAGGTAGCAACAGTGAAGTTACACCTCCGTGGACAGAACATTATTCTCAATTTAATAAACAGAGACACGATTATTTGCCAATTAATTAATTGATATATATTTTTAAAATAATCTATTTATATTTGGATAACATGGCCATTGCTTTGATGATGTGTTCACTATTTTTCAGAGTCCAATACCTAATATTTCCTGTTGAGGGCAATGGGATCTGTTTGTTTGTTTGTCAGCAGTCATGCTACCTGTACAACAGAAAAGAGCTAATCAAAACATCCACATATTTCAAAAGCCTATAAATTGAAAAGGGTAACATTATCTATTATTGCAATTTGAACTGTGTGCTTATCACTAGATGAATAGAAGTAAAGAATGTTAACTTTACATGCAATAATAAAACCAAAGATGACACACTGTCAGAATAATGCTATTTTATTTTTTTTTCTCCCTGACAAAAACTAGGGGAATATCATTTGTACTGAATGATCCAACAAAGACAGTCTGGACAGTTTTCCCTCCTTAGGTAACTTGACCATAATTTTCACTTTCTCCTTGAAACCTCAATATCTAGCAGCCAAAAAAAAGCTGCCATCCTTTTCTGAAGCAGAAAATATCAGTGGAAGGAGCAATGAAGCAGTGGCCTATTACACATGGTGTTCTGTGTCCAGTAACAGCCTGCAAGATTCAAAAGAGATTTTGCTTTACCTCTGTACAGTGGACTTTGCACAAGGCTCAGCTTCACCTTCTGATCCCCTCTACCGTATCATAGATGTGCAGGTGTGACCCTTAAGCTCTAGTACTTTTAGATGCATTTTGTTAGAAAAGTAGTAAATTAATTCCAAATTGTTTATCATTTTTCATCCATCTAAATATTTAGTTCTAAATGTAACTCAACTTTTTATTCTTAATGACGATTGGGAATATAATTGAAAAAACATTTGACAATTTTTCCTTTTTTCATTGTACTGCTGATTTCACCATCTGTCTTTTAGTTCCTAGTGAAAAGCTGGGCTGTATTCTGAAGTCCTTTATAGCAGCAAAGTGTTGGTTTCAAAGTTATGAACCTTAACTCTACATTTATGCTGCATCAAGAGACATACTTCTATTTTAGAGCACCTAATTGCTGGTTTTCTTTTTTTCCACATGAAAGGTGCCTATGACTTTCTTAAGCAGAAAGGCAATTAAAAAAAGTAAGTACAGTATTTAAAGTTACATATATGGACAGACTGCGAACAAGAGGAGAAGGATTATAGAATTTACTTTGACTAAAATACATGAATTCCAAACCAAAAAGACATTACACAGATGACTCAAGAAATGTAAGCATTTTATTATTAACCTTTGATTACCCAGAACACCTCACACTGAAAAACCTGAAGACAACCATGTTCAGAAGAGTTCAGTAGATCAGAGTGATTTTTAAAGGATAAGCAAGGGTAACCCTATTAACAGCTTACATATCAAAATCCTATACGTATGGCCTTACAACTAACACATTTTAATGTTGTGGCATTTGGCCCTTTCTTCCCGAAGAAATACAGGTGTCTGAATGACCTTGATAACTCAGGTCAACTCAGTCGTCTTACTCTCCTTGGCTACCTAGTCAGTTCAGTCTTGTCACCCAGCAGGGAAGTTTGGGGTCAGTTGCATAGAATTAGCAAAATTTATCTCCAAAACGATTTTAGATGTTTTGAAGTTTTGATTTAATTTTATTTTTTCATTTATATATATATATATATATATATTTACATCCACACATATATTTGATACATAAATGATCTTCTCAGTAAAGATCCAAACTGAAATGTATTGGAAATGTCTCACTGACAGATTTAGACTGTTTCTTTTGACATAAAAATAGTTTAAATAAACCTACTGAAAACAAAACATTTGACAATTCAATTCTTCGATTGTACTCACTACACCAACTATTCACCAAAGCATGAAAATATGGACTTCTAACAAAATTAACATAGCATAGCATCTGTCTTGCTAAAAACTGTCAGGTTGTTCAAGAGCTATTTGCTGTGCTACTAGAAGAGCACTTTGAACAACAGATCTCCCCTGAGAAACTTTCAAGCTAAGTGCTACCAAAAGACATCAGGGCTACGTACTAGAAAATAAAGCATTGGGTTGATTTAAACGTGCACATCACTACACTGAAATTCCCCTGATCACTTAACAAACAGCTCTAGTGAGACCTGAGAACTGTTGCACATGGTGTCAGGGCAGAGTTATGGAGTTTCCCCTAGGTATCCTTTTGCAGCTGAGAGGGAAGGGCTATTAGCAAATATCAGCTTCACACTGTCTATAGGGTTACATGCAAAATTTCTTCCAAAGGGTGCGCCATCTGCTTTCGTACATCCATTTTTCAAGTGCCTTAAAGCCAGGTCTTTCATGCACTAAATTGCTCCCTTCAATTTGAAGCCTAGCAGTTTAGTTCTCCTCGTAAATGATTCTTAGCATTTTTCTTCCTACAATTTATTGCCCAGTTCAAAACTAGAGTGAAATGAATACTCAAGCAGCCTGAGCCCCTGGAAATGTCTTTTGCCAAACAGAAATTGCCCTCTGTTCTCACGTGCAATGTTTTTGCTTGTTTCCATTTTTTAAGCAATAAAAGTTCTTCATCAGTGTGTACCAGCTATCAACAGTCAACATGGAAACAACCCTCCTGAATTCTTTCTCCACCACCCTAGTCAGAGATAACTGAAAGAACAGATTCAACAGCTTTGTGATTATCTAGACTTTCCCATGAAAACAAAACCCAAAACTTTTCAACAAATATCCTGGCTTCTTCAGCCAAGCCTTTTATCATCATCATTAAAAAAAGTTTTGAGCACTTATGAGAAGCTAACAAATGACAGCTCATAATCCCCATCTGTAACACCAGAGGCCAGGTACTGCAAAGACAAGACAGGTGCAAATTTTGGTATTCCCATAGTGCTTATTACCTTTTTAGAAAGGAAACGATTTCTCTTAACGCCACCACCAATACCCCACATTAATCTTTCCTCAAGCAAACTCCCACCCTGAAGCTACTACACAGTGTTATTACCCTGTCAAGAATTTTTCTCCTGAATTTAAAGAGGTGCTTCTGCCAGTTCGTGGCATTAGACATCTACAAAAGCACCTCCATTATTCCATTGTTTTGCTTGTAATTCTGCAATTACTAAGGGTCCTTTCAGATCTGTACCATATTTAAAAAGATGGACAGATAAACTACACTAAGTAACTTCTCTTTGTTCTGTCCCAAAATTTCTCCTTTCATTTCTGTTTTCATCTTTCCCTACCAAAATTATGGTAAGAAAAAGTAGCACAGTACACACAAATAAAGAGTTACTGAGCCCCTATTTTATTAGGATAGGACTGTGGCATGACTAAGCTAAAGACAGTAAAATGGATAGGGACGTGTCATTGAACGTAACTAAAATAGCAAAACTGAAAATTATGGTGCTGCCTGAAACCCAGTGCCAAGTGTACATTTCCTTACCTCTTTTCTACTATCAAGCATGTCAGACACAACATCTCAGTATTTGAAACCATAAACAAATCTAGGACTGTGCTAGTTACACATTGAGAATAGGACAGAATCACTTTGGTTTGGGATTTGTAGAGAAGCCATCAGCATGCTTTCTCCAAAAGCTGTGAATAACATGTTGATCCTGGAAACTGGAAAAGGGATAGTCAACTAGACAATTATATAATGATTGAAACAGAAATATATATATATATGTGTGTGTGTGTGTATATATATATATGTATATGTATATAATGTATATATACATGTATATAATGTATATATATATATAAATGTATATAATGTGTGTATATATATGTGTGTGTATATGTATATAATATATACATATACACACACATACAGATAAAAGTACCCCAGGAGGGGAAAAAAAAAAAGAAATACTCAAATACTAATGAAAAATGTGAGAGCTGTTTTTTTGTTTGTTTGTTTGTTTATATCAGTTTGTTTAATGGAGCCATTTTTCTCATTAAGAACTCAGTCTGAAACGGCAAAATGAGATGAATGACAACCATTTATTTATTTTTAAATTTTCAGTTTTGATGTTTAACTGTGTTTTACCCTAAGTACACAATCTCATACCTACAATATACTCAGGACTACAATGGTTGAAAATTATTTTCATTATTGATGTGCTCTTTGTTTATTAGCATGTGTAAACTTCATTGTCTATTAAATCAAGTAGAATGATACAAGTAACACCAAAGGTAACTGCTATGGTAATCCACAAGGCTGGTATCTCCCCCAAGCCCATCTTCTCCATGTTAATATATTCTATTCTTTGCATCATTAATGCAGACTAGAGTTTCCATATTAGTATCTTTCCTAGATTAATATACAAATTATTATTATTTCTGCTTTCTCATCAGTTGGCAAAATATAGTTCTTTCAGATAATTCCCAAACAGAAATAATATTACGTAAGATCCCACAAACACTAGTCAGACCGCTCCCAGAGTCATCACATTCCAGGAGAATTTTGAATTGTCTCTTTGGAAAAGACACAAACACTCCTCTTTCTACCTTTAACTTGTCTTTCAGACTTTCTGATATAAAACAAGGAAAAAAAAAGAGCACACAAAAGCAGAACATTTATGTAAGATTACTTGTAGAATACTACAATAAACTAAATGATAAGCCATGTAAAATATGTATTTTAAAATTAATTAATTATGGATGCATGATCTTGATTGAAATACTAAGAGAAACCCCAAAAAAGTTTCCAAAAGTTTGCAATTAATGAAAATAATCACTTACAATAATAAATATTTATTACTAAATGCAAACCTAATAAAAGGTCTTAGCAGCTTATAGACATGAAAGATGAAAGATAGCATCATGAATTTGAAATACTTTTCCAATCTATTTCCAACATTTTTCCACTTCTTAGGGCATTTAAGGAGGTTAAAAAGTGTTTGCACTGAGCTGTCCTAGTAACTGCTTTAATTTTTTTTTATGGTGTCCATGTGACAAAATGAGATATAGTCACAAGGAAACATGACATTATGATTTTATTAGAAAATACCCTTCAAAGGTTCTGTCTACTTCAAAGTTTTCTTTTCCTTTCATTGTAGCCGCATGGATAATAGGCATCTTCATTTGTGTACTCTTTGTAGTTTTTTGATTTACATGAACTGAACCTGAAGCTTGTCTCTATCTATGTATTTTTGGGTAATCTTTAACATCCCACATTAAAAAAAAAAAAAAGTAAACAGAATTCTTTAGTCCTCAGCACAAACCTAATGAAATCCTCAAGGAAAGAATTAGTATAAAAAAACCCCTCTGACTGGCAATGCATCATTCTTAGCCACACACAAAAATTCAATGATCAAATTTGCAAACTTGAGCATCTTTAGAAGTTTATCGATTCATCTGGGCTTAGGTTTCACTGTACATAATCAGTGAAAACTCTGAACGCAGATTTTTTTTTAAGAGTCCTTCCCAACGTATGAAGGATTTTCAGTCCTCTTTAGCATCATGTGGCATTCCAATGTGCTAAATAACACTTATACTCTCCCACTGCTTCATTCAACCTTGGCTAAAACTACCCTGAAATCATGTTATTTCTCTTCCAGATACTTTTGATTTCTTCTTGAGAAAGTGCAGCTAAAGCCCCTTCTTCACCTTTGTTTAGGAGAGCAACAGTGTCCTTTGTGATGTTTCTGGATGGATTTTCAGTTTTTGCAGCCAAAGTTAGGCCTCTCTTGGGCTTTGGTCCTGACATGAGATACACATCTGATATCTCTGGAATCTGTGGGCTTTTCAAAGGAAGCGAATGCTAGGTAAGAGCTTTCTTTTTTCTCTTCTTAGTATGCACTTCTTCTATTAGTAGAAGAAGTTTTATTTTATTCATTTTATTTGCATTTTTTCATTAAACAAGCTCAACTTTAAAAGATTCTACAAAGAAAACTAACATGCTCAACATCAAAAAAAATCAAAGCTTGGCTAATTTGGATGAAATAGAGGAACAATTATTAGATGGCCATAAACAGATTATTAAACATAAATATTAATATATTAACAGTTAATATATTACTATATTAATTAATTTATATATATATATAAACATAATATTAATCTTAAGTATTACTGTTAATAGCAAGAGCACTACTAACATCATCTCTCCATCAAAGAAAAAAAACACACCTCTCTTGGATTGAAATCTAGGTAGCCATACTGGTACTGCACCAAAATCACAGAACACCTGCCAAATCACTTTTAAACCAGGTCAGCCATTTAAGACCCTTCTCGGATTTTGCTCTTCATCTTCACTTGCATAGAAGAGGGTTAAGTCTGTTCTTAGCAAAGATCTTTGGCAAGTTCTTTCATGACAAATGACATGCTACCATATGCCAAAAAAAGAAGGGGGAATATGGTCACCCCCAGCTTCAACTTTAACTGGAGCTGCTTTGTTCTGAGTGCCCTGAATAATTAATAACTACTTTGGCAATCAGTCATGCATTCCTTAATGGCACCTCAGGCATCAAGTATCCCATTCACCCGCTCCTCCAAGTAACAATGGACTTTATTACATCAAGTTTTCTATGCCAAACTTGTAACTGACATAATTTAAACTAAACAAGTCACTAGGAAGACTGAAGCTCCAACACATTGCAGGAATTTATAAGGTTTCCCTCAATTGCATGTGGCTACTATATGGGTTAGAGTTGTAACTGGGGACAAGTGAGAAGAGGAAAAGAAATGAAATACGGATTGCTTTTTGCAGTAAATTTCTAGGAGGTTTTGGTGCCAAATACATGACTTTTAATAAATGCATAGCTGAACAGTCAAAATGCAGAACAACCACTAAGAAGCCCCTAGTGAATAATGCAGCTCACCAGTGAGCGCTGACTAAGTGACAGGGCATAGCATGAAAAGAGTGCCTAAGAATAACAGTCATGCCGAAAGTAGCAGGAGAATTTTAAATTAACACAAGCTAAATTTTCATGGCAGAAAAAAGTTTTTCAACACTTCCTTCCACTTTACAGTATTCCAGACTAAATGAACTTGCAGCTATAGAACAAAGAGAGCTAACCAAAATTGCAGAACGTTCTTCTAGATGCGCCCAGACCACACAATTTAAGTTGGAAGAAATTCAAGTAATTAAACTGAAGTTATCTAGACCCTCAAGAAATCTTCATGATTTTCTCAGCAAGCATTCTGCTTTTATACAGTATATGCACCACTTTTAAACAGTGCCTTATAATGCTGTGTTAAACCATTCTGTAAAATGATGTTGCATCTAACAACATAAGAACTGCTGGGAGTCCTTTTCAGAGGCTAAATCCTACAAGTAAGGTAACCAGATCAATAGCCGGTCTCCCCCTACTTATTCATCATGTGAAAAGTTCGTTTGAAATATAATATACAAAGTAAAAATATATATATACGATAAATTACAGGAGATTTAAACAAAGCCATTCCTCTTGCTCTTTAAAAGACCTGAAAATGTGTCCGGTGCCCCTCTCTGTGTGTGGCCTCCAAATACAGAAACAAGCTTGCACTGTTTTATTTCAGTTTTGCTTCATTTCTCCCCAAACAATCTCTCATTGCTAGTCTACCAGGCATCTACCCCTCCCCCTTTCTTTCAAAAAATGAAAAAATTATTAACTGTTTAGGACCAATTTATATAAGTGAATCACTAGGCAAATCAGTTGTTTTTGTAAGAATTATTTAAAATTTACACTTATTCCTATGGTTGACAACTGTAAATTTTAATTTATCTTGAAATGTAGGATGACGTATCCTTACAATTTTAAGGAAAACACAACTTTCAGTTTTCAATTGCTTTAGGTACAAGCAGCAGCAGATCTAATCTTGAATCTTATCAACACAGACTGCATTTACAATCCAGACAGTTAATTATGCAACCTGAAATATGAAATTGTATTTTGTATAGCTTATTAAAACAGAACTTTTCATGAAAAATCTCTTTATTAAAGAGACTTGGAAATTAATTCTCACAAACCTGTTGCTATACCGTGCATTTTGAAGCTGGCTTTGAATTTCTGTGACAGGAAAGGGGCTGCTCTTGCCTGTTACATATGTGAGACAGAAAATTGCTTGGTTTCTGTAACAGTTTGTATGTGTACTTCTGATGCATGTAAACTTTATTAGAGGAAAAGAGGGACTAAAAAAATGTGTCCTACAATCTCAGCTCTTTTTGTCTACTGAACAAATGTTCAGTGTTAATGATCTAAATATTTTGAAGATTAAAATTGTTTTGAATTGTTGATAATTTAAATCATAGAACCATAAAATCATTTAGGTTGGAAAAGACCTCTAAGATCACCATATCCAACTGTTAACCTTGCACTGTCAAGTCTACTGCTAAGCCATGTCCCTCAGCACCACACCTTTTGAATATCTCCAGGGACAGTGACTCAACCACTTTCCTGGGCAGCCTGTTACAATACTTCACGACCCTTTCAGTGAAGAAATTTTTCCTAAAATCCAACCTAAACCTCCCCTGGCACAACTTTGAGGCTAAACTGAGTCCTGCATTGAAGATAATTATGCTTAGATTTTGGTATTTTTAGGTGCATTTTTTTAATCCGTTCCACAAAAATTGTATCATACACAAGTCAGATAGACATGTAGCAGATAAGATGTAATACTGGAGGGCACCTACAATGAAATCTGCCCTCAGCCCACACAAAGCATCTATTTAGGGATTTTCTTTTACCATTTTCTAAAAGTAACATATTTATTACCTTCTGCTCTCTGGTATAAAAAGAGCTTAAACCCAGCCATACCCAAGCTGGTTTGCATGCCAACTGACATTTTATTTAATTTCAAAATTCATCATCTATCAGTCATACTATTCTACTAACAAAAGTGCCCAACTCACAAAAGAGACAATCATGGAGATCAAGCCCTTAATCATTTCAGGGATAATACTTAGTTAGGCCTAAATATTTACAAACATTTAGAGGAATACAACAAGAAATAGCATGTATATATACTACTATGCTTCACTTACATCATCAGTACACTAAATGTATTATCTATAAGATTATGTATTGTTGAATAAATGCACAGAATTATTCTATGCTTCTCCATAACTGAAGTTTTGCAAAGGAGGAAAAGAGGGGAAAATGCAAAGCGGCAGAAGCAGTAAGCAAGCCAAATGCATCAAGTGAAGCACATGTCAGTAACGTTAGAACATGGATTCTTTTGATCAATTTTTTATTGAGTTTGCAGATATTTCCAACCAACCAAATACCACAAACCACAAGATGACTTAGGAGATTCAAAAAGTGAATTATGAGGAATTTAAAAATATTCTTCACTCTCTTTAAATACAGAATATCTATTCTGTAAAAACATGTCAACTCCTGTTCCACTGCATCCTGATGCTTCAGAACATTATCTCATCCTCAAAAATCTATAAACATTGCTTTGCTATCAGAGATCTTTTACATTTTCTTTTTTTTTTTTTTTTTTCCCACCAAGTGACGAATTTGCTGATGGTTAAAATACCCATATTTTAGGCAGTGACTAATGTTTAGTTCCTGTGAGTTGCAAGTGTTAACCAACATTCAAGAGAAGTCTAAAGTACATTTTTCAGGAAAAATGCAGTGGAAACTGAGTATTATGTATTTTCTACTTTATCACTACAGTAAAACAAAATAACAACTTTGTTTTTGAACCAGGTATAATCATTTGACTGTGTATGAAGCAGCTGACTAACAAGAACATTAATTTCTTCAATCTTCTTTGTAACTTCCCAATGTCCTTTAAGTGTCATGCAGCTGATTTTTCTTATGCTGATTTTTCTTCTTCTCAAAGAAGAAAAAAAAAAAAGTGGCTTTTTTGCAGTACTGTATTAGGAATACAAACATTTTATTCAAGTTTCCACATAAACAACCAAGCCCACAACTTCCCAGTCCAAAGCCATCCAAGATGAACCACAAGAACACTTGGTTAGTTAAAAGGCAGAAACAAAATGTAAAATTCTGGCAGACAGATTATTCATTATTGTTATTATTGAGAAATAAACAGTAATTAATCCTAAACTTTTCAAAGATTCTTTTGAGCTACCACTTCAAAGATTTTGTTTTTCTGAAATGCACCAATCCTGAAACATGTTACTTACTGGCACAAGAAGTGTATAATGGATGCAGAATCCAGGTTGAGAAGGAAAATATTCATCAGACACAAATCTTATTCTGATCTGGTTTCCTTTGGAGATTTGTCTGCTTGGCACACTACTGGAACCACACCAGCGCCCTAAAACAGTGCCATCACTAGGCTCTTCAACTTCTACAAAGTCATACCTGAACAGAAAAGAAAATTACATGTTTATTTACTGGTAAATTTCTGTAAACTTCCTCTTTTAATAAACAGAGTGACTCTGTAGCTTGCATTTTTTATTATTTTTTTTAATGCTTTAAGTATGCTATCAAAGCCAGCTATTTTAAACGTAGCTTCCAAGTTGCCACCGGCTTAAATACATAATAAAATCATGCAGTGAGGTTAAAAAAAATAAGAGCTAAGTTAGCATTTTGAACAGACCATGAGTACGACTGCTTGTTCCTTTTATGGGAAACAATTACAATATACAGGATAGAGCAGAATGAAGTCAGAGAAAAAACTGAAATTGCTTAAGCCTGGCATAGTAATTCATACTGCAATATCACTAGAAATATACTGCATGTTACCAGGGAAAATTCAGTGGCTTTTTGCTACTGAAACCTTGTCCTCTTGTAATAGCAGTGGTGAGCAGGCTCCAGGAGGTTAAGGTGGTTTAGGGAAACTTGGAAGCACATTTCAAGCTTATGCATATCCCAGTGAGACATTGGTGAAGCAAAGACCTAAACGTACCACGTGTCAGAAAGAACCTGCTATTTTGGTACGACTGACAAGAGATATATGGGTTGGGAGCTTTAAAAGAATGAAACGTACACGGTTTGATTTAGTTTCATTGGTTTTTAACGTGTGGTCTGAGTATCCCTGGGGATCCGTGAACTTCAAATAGCTCCATGAAAGGTAAGTAAGAAACGCCAGTCAGTTGTCATCCATAAGCTTAAATATGCCCCGCAAAGGTCCTCGCTTCCACTGCAGAATGTTTAGGGGCTTCTCAAGTCATAAAAACACTGAAAGCCACTGCTCTAGAAGGCATGTCTGGTTTTAATATTTTAACCTGTTTCATGTCAGTTCCCCAGCTGCCTACTGACAGAATAAACAGTAGGAATTTCAGTCACTTTTCCCCTGCTGGAGCTTGAAAAACTGAGCACTCAGAGAGGCTGAGGAAGGCAGGAGAGTGCTGGTGAGAGTGCGGCTGGCTTTGGGAAGGCGACCGCCGCCGCTGCCCCACTGCGGCCTGCTTGGGGGAAGCCTCCCCAGCTGCACTCTCTCTCAGGTTCTGCCATGCACTGGGGACACCCCTCATGGAAATCTAAACTGATAAATATCCCTCGGTCCTTTCCAAGGGTACTGACAGACCTACTTCTGATGACAGCAAACATCCACACTCTGAAAAGGAAAACACACACACACGCACTCTGCCAAACACGCCGAGCAACGTGAAAATTATTACCTTAAACGTTTTGTATTGAAGCTTTTCCTGGATATTTTTTTTTGTTTCAGTAAAGCTAATCTTTATAATGATTCCCAGTTCCCTAGTTAGACAGAAGGCAATAAATTCTTGTGTTGCATGTTTGTGCAAGACTGACTTGCACATTTATTTTCTCCATTTAAAGGACCAGTATTTTTTCCACTTAATTAGAAATGAATGCAATGAATATGCTCATTAACTGTGTTCAAAATGTATTACTGCCATGTACCACAGTTTTAAATCTTTGTTGAACTTATGATACTAATTACTTCATCACCGTCTTTTTTTTTTTTTTTTTTCCCCAAACCACTAATTCCTTTAACTGGTCCGCCAATGTTTTTACTTTATGATCAGGTATACAACGTATCACAAAGGCAACTTGTACATTAATTGCACTAAGATTTCAGAGTTCACCATATTTATCAAACTGATTTTGCGCACTAAATTTTATTTTATTTCTTCAGATCAGGTTACAAAATTTCCAACAATAACCACCTTTTTATTTTTCTAGTTAAAAGTATCAAATAACCCTAGCTACTTTCTGATTTGTAAGGAGTGAGTAAGTTAATTATTATGTTTATCAACTTAAGCTTAAGATGTTTGGGGGTTCAGCCATAGTACAGGCATCAGTGCTGCTACCGCAATGTACAACTTTCTGCTGCTTCCACTGGTCTAATGTGACCCCTGAAGTAAAAGACAAATTCAAATTCCATAGTTTAAACTCTAATTCTATTAGTTGAGACATAAGTTAGAGGAGATTCTGAAAAACCTGAACAAAATTCAGCTTTCTGAAAAACACACCAGGTCCAGATAACTCTGTTTCTCTGTGTGTTTTTTAACTTCGGTCATTCTCTCCTTGATCTCTGTATGTGGTATTTGTAAGCAATCTGTCTTTTGTAATCATAATCATTTCCAATTTTTTCAGTGTTATCAGTCCCACCTTGGCCGTGTTGTTTCTCAGTCACCCTGTCCCACCCTAACACCCTTTTAACCCTCAGAAACCCACGTGTTTCCAAGGGATCGATCAAGACATACCCTCAGCACTTTACAGCACTCACAAGTTCTGCACCCAAGTGTGCACAACTGCCAAAATCCCTGTTTGAAGGATTTACTAAAACCTACTTTATAAGCCAATCAAACATAACTTTCTCATGGTAACTTGATACAGTGCATACAGCACTAAGTGGTTTACAGTGATTGTTCCCTTTCTCTAAAGTCTCCCTCAGGACATGTAGATGATTTATGGGTTTTGTTGTTTTGCCTTTTTCGTTTGTTTGTTCAACAAACAGGTTTGGTGCTTGTAGACAAACTTTCTGTTTTCAAAAGCAAATATGAGATATGAGTACTGGTTTCTTACTTCTGGACAGAAATGTAGGCAAATCTTTAGGAACTTAGTCTACATCAACAAAAAAGAGAGACTCTCACACATTTCCTGGACATCATGACACTTTTAGCCCCTAACTTTATTCCCATTGGTTATCTAGGTTGAATGTGCTGCAAGAGACTGCCAAAAGGATCTTCTGTGCACCTGAGAACCCCTAGCACTGCACATGTTGACTGAAGTTTGAACTTGCTGTGAAACACAACAAAATAAAGAGGTCTGGATGCTTTAGTGTTTACAAGACTGCTGTGCACAGTGCTGCGGCTTTGTGTCACAGGGCTAAAGAGTGGCAGGGCTATCACAGCCATTAAAATTATCTCCCCATAAAGAGAAGCTTCTCCTCAAAAAGCAAGAAAAGCAGGATAAATAATTTAGAATTGAAAATACATTTTCTACTTGTAATGGAGTTTAAAAAAAAAAAGTTTAAATGCATGTTGAAACCAAAAATCCTTCCTTTTTGTGCAGTGTACAAACCAGAAAACCCAAAATTCTTTGGCACAATGACTAAAAAAAATGCTCTTGTGCTGCATCTATGTTCAATACATTACTCAAATATTAAACTTGAATAGTCTCATCTCCTTTCCCATGATGAAAGATGCTTTTGCCCTTAGTCACAATGTCGATAATGCCCTCCTGGATATTTGATGCAGAATGTGTATTCCTCTTCCCTAAGGCTGAGATGCCCAGGACCCTGAATTGCATTAAAAACCCGAACAAAACAATTTATTTGAAAGGGACAAAGAAGCAATGTAAGGAGCTCTGAACTTCAATGCCTTTCCAACCAGGAAATATATTTTCCAAGGGAATGTGTTTTCCTCTCCTTTCTCTATTTTTCTGTGGTTTGCACTGTCATTTGCTAAACGTTTTCTGACAGGCTGTTTACTTTGGCTTACAGTTTTGTGACCTTTGCGCAGCCTCCCTCTGCCTTCAGAATCCCACAAATATATCAATGAATGTAAGGTGCAGAAACCCACATGGTAAAACATTTTGTTGTATCAGTGACACTGGATCTTTCCATTTCAAATAGATGTGCTAGACAAAAATCTAGCACACCCATCAGAACAGCTTGAGAAAAGTGAAATTTATTTTACCTTCCCCATTTGATAAGCACTGAATTCATTTTTGTTTTCAATTAAGTAAAAGGAAGTTGATAACAATCCCTGTCATTTTTTTCCCCTGTGGGATGCTGCATTATTTCTATTCCAGTTTGTTTTAAAGCATATGGAATTTCAAGGTTTTCCTGGTGACAGCAAAATAAAATACCTACCTCAGACTTGGGCCAAAAGCATCCAAGGTATTCTGGCAGTTCACCAGACAAACTGTTACTGAACAGAACTTAGATGGTTTATATTTGGGCAGCTTCAGTTTTGGAAACAATGGAAATTACTAAAAACTGTCATCATGAAAATACTGTTTTTATCTTTTTCCAAACCAAATTTTGTAAGGAAAGTTTCCGTGTCCTCTTCCTCTGCCATTAATATTTAAAATAATTTTCATTTTTATTGCTGAAATATTTAAATTTCCTATGGAATAGAATTTTTAGTTTCCACCATTCAAGCTAGACTGCATGGCTGTATAGACAGAAGTGTCAAGGTGCTGGCAAAACCTCATGTGGTCTTTACCTCTTAGATCACTTAAATCACAGCTGCAAGTAATCATCTGTTTTTTGTGAAATAAAAGAGAGAACGAGAGAAAGAGAGGGAAGGGAGGGGAAGGGAAGGGAAGGGAAGGGAAGGGAAGGGAAGGGAAGGGAAGGGAAGGGAAGGGAAGGGAAGGGAAGGGAAGGCCAAGTATTTAGCTTGAAGGGTTTCTTTTATTATTATATTTATTTTTTAAAGTTTGCCTGCCTCACTTGTAATAAATTCTGGAAGCCTTCCTCAAGCAATAGAGATCTCTAGTAACACTTTATTGGGAAAATTCATGTTTATTTGGATGGAAAGGGGAATACTGGGGCATGACAGAGGCAGTCAGGTCCATGGTATCTAACAGCAGACCCAATCTGTTTAACCAGCCTTGTCGTTGCCCATAGATCGATGCATCGTAAAATCTCCAGCAAAAATGGATGATGAGACATGAAGAATGAAAAGCTCATGATAAAGAACAGAGAAAATGTGAGGACCCTTAGGAGAAGTTCTTTGCTGTTACCCTTACTGCTGCTCCCTTAGAGGTAGTTTTCCTTAAAGACTGAGGCTCAGAGAAACAAGATACATCATGTGAAATAAAAAACAAAATGAGATAAGAAATCAAACAGTTAGTTACAGTACAGGCACTTCTGCACTATTTTTCAATTTGTGTGAGAGGAAATCTTACTTTTGGCCACACAGTACAACCACCTGCCACCCAAATTTGCAAGCTTTGGAATGGTTATTTAATTTGTTTGCATTCCAAGTGCATTAATTTACTTCATACTGTTTTGCATTTATCGCCAGTACACCATGTTCACCTGAAGGTGAACATGGGCTAGAAAGGACTAGAAAGGACTGGTCCATCTAGGACTAGAAAGGACTAGAAAGGACTAGAAAGGACATGGGCTAGAAAGGACTAGAAAGGATTGGCCCATCAGTCCAGCAAGTCCACCAAGGCCCATCAGTCCACCAAGAAGTAAATGCAAAGTTCCTGAAATCACAAACCTCTAAGGGCGCACATCTGTGCAAGTTCACTATTAATAACTCAACTCACCACCCAGGTGGCAGAGGAAAAAAACTTTTCTATCACAGAAAGCAAAACTTCCAGGAGGAAGGGAAGGGAGAGGGCTCACTGTCTGAAGTGCTGACCCTGTGGCAGCATCTCAGTGCAGTGTAAAACTTCAGTAAATCTGATCCCACTCTGCATTAACAGAAAATTTTGACTGGGGGCTACTTCGAGCAACAGTAACAAAAGGATATTGGAAGAAAACTCTCTGTCAAAGACTACCAGATAGAAAATTTTTAATATTTAAAATACTTTCTCTCCATCATGTATTTCCAACAGGAAGCTCTAAAAAAAAAAAAAAAAAAAAAAGGCTCCAAAAGCATAGGACTCCAGAGCATTCGCAATTCCCCCCAGCCTTCATCCTTCATCAAGGAGGACTTGGCAGTGCCTTTGCTTTGCAAAGGTTGCAGATTATCCAACAGTTGAGAAATGAGTCACGTTCCACTTAGCAGCTGACAATTTCTGTCGTGCTTGATGTTTTAACGTAAAAACAGAAAAGATGTAGACACAGTAATGATTTGACATGCAATAAACTTCCACAGTTGTAACCGTATTTGCTGATCCTACACATACTGTGTTTTAATGGTCACTGTTAAGAAACAGCATACCCAGAAATAATCCAGATAAATAAGTGATGAGGTCAGCTTTTCATTCTCAGAAAATGATGTTTAATTATACACAAGAATCACTTGCAGCCAATACGGCAAATGAGTATATTATATAAAAAAACAAGTATCCTGCCATGCCTACATTTTCCATGAAATGAAGATACTCAAGGTATAAACAGAGAACATTTCTAACTGCCATTCACCAAATATGGATTGTAGTTTCTGCGCCAACCCACTCTGAATACATCTATTTTAGAATATGCAGCCCTGTACACTAGGAAGTGCCTTATGGAAACACAGATTCATTCACAAATGTTATAGGGTTGCCATGGTTCTCTCTAATCTTTCCTCGTACTGATTAGTAACAGCCTGAAGCTCCTACCATAACCGCACAACTCCTTCAGTATCTCTACCTTGTTATTTATGATTCATTAAAAAAAAAAAAAAAAAAAAAAAGTTTAATCTTTAGGTTTCAGTTTTCTTCCCCTTCATTCACTGTATACACTCATAATCCAAGTGGTTTACATTTACAATGCTGCAAGCAAAAGGGAAAAATGAGACAGGGCTTAAACCCCAGATTTCAACTCTTCGAACAGCTGAACACTTTTTGTGAAAAGGATGCACTGGTTGTTCGATTTCAATTAACTGTTGCATAACCACACCCCTGCCTACCAGTAAATGCTTCCATTTTCTGTGGATCTGCTGAAAACTTGGGGCAGCATGTGAAGCTGAGATACCTACTGTTTGTAGGGTAGCTGTTGCCACTTGGTGACAACACACTGGATGGAGAAAAAAACAACTGCTGAAAGCATGTCTTTGCCCTGATAAATAGCACTTTGGCACACAAACACATTCAAAGAATAAAGCCCGACTGGCACCTACATGCACTGGTAAGTGCTTGAGCATCTCCAGCTGAAGCCCATGAATACCACGGACCAAAGGTAACTTTTGCCTTCTGGGGAGAAAACAGCATTAACTCTAAACCAAAACAATTCTGCATTCAGAAAGCAACCCTGTAATTATTTAAGCATATGTTAAACTTGTCATACAGATCAAATATGGACTTTCAGGAATACAGCAACCACAGAATTCAGTCCTAGATAGCCTGTGCCGCAACCTAGTTTGTACTGCTATAACTTCTACTGATACTTTTTTCTCTGTCACTTGAATAAGTATCCTAGGATACAGAAGATGACACTATAATCATGCATATAAAGAGTGGACATAATAAAGGAAGAAGATGGTTTCCCAACTGTTCCTTTTAAAAGACTGATTCCATCTAAAATACAAGGAATAAAAAAAATAAAAATTAAAAAAAAAAAAATCCACCAAAGCCAAGAAGTAACTTGGATTTTTTTCCTTAGTAATAATTACCTGCTATTCCTCTGTAAACCCTAAAGAGTATTTTAGCTTGGGAATCACTTTAGCTTAGTGATCATAAAAATCACATGTTCTTTCTACACAGATAAGTATTTTGTACAAAACCAACAACACTGGTGGTGCTCAGAGTTCATATTGACAGTCAATGTTGTAAAGAATTCTTTCCAGTCTATTTTAAGCTTCTACCTGTACTCACACTGTTCACCACAGTCAATGTACCTCTTTCAGTTTCTCTGAACCTATGATTATGTTTTTCTGTCTTTTTTTTTTTTTTTTTTTTTTTTTTTTCTAGCAGCATTTTCAATATTTAGTCTAGTATCCTGAATGGTAATTTTTCCTTTATGCACAACCCTTATATCCTGAAATGCACCTTTGGCTCCGGTCAATGATATATTCAAGAGTAAATTTTAGAAAACACCAACAAAGACATTCCTAAAGGACATTTTAATCTTGCGAAGATTCACCCAGGGCAGTGCAGGCAACACCCCTTCCCTCCAGCACCCCCAATGACACAGCAGCGTTACCCCTCTCTTCCTTTTCCCTCCTTCCTGGCTGCCTCAATGGAATATCTATGTGTATTTAAATTAAAACACTTATTTCTTTTGTTCGGTGATGCAGTTACATATGGTCTCCTGCCTGCTACAGTAGCACACAGGATTTACCAATCCAGCACAGACCATTTATCACAAAGTCCAATATCCTGCTTCAGGACAGGCTCATAATTGCTACTTGAAAAGAAAGTGAAAAATCTCTGTAATGTAACTGAGGAGTTGCAAAATACTGCACAAGGCAGAAAAAACCTGTCTCCAACCCTAGCAGGAGATCAGTTTACACCTAAAGCATGAACGGAGTTTCCTCTCACTTTGGTTTATACCTAGTTATAAGTTTATGGTCATAAAATTATGCAGACCTACTTTTAATCCATCCACAGCATATGAATCAGAGGCTAGTATGAAACGGTATTTCCTAATAATTGCTGCTAGTTTACTGGTCTCCCTGTTCTTGTTAGTGTCAGAAAGGGGAAGAGATGTATTTAGTTGACCTTGTAAACACCCCAGGACACTCACACATGATCATCTGTCCTTTTTCAGGATAAGTAATCCCACTTTTTGCACTCTCACATGCATCTTCTCCAATATGCTGATGATCTGACAGCAACAGATGAATGTAAATTGTATTATATACTTGCTGGTGCTGCTCCCTAACTACAACTTCATTTGAACAACTTTGTTAAAATGTTGATGCTAGGCAAAGAAGGCAACCGCAGTGTGTAGTGAGAAGGAGTGAGGGAATGAAGAAAACAAAGGGAAGAAGAGACAGGGAGAGAAAATAAAAAATAAAATTAAAAAAAAAGCTGAGTAACAGGTGAGGAAACAACTGTCTGCCTTGGAATAGGAGAGCAAGAATGCTGATGCTATTCCTACTGATGAGGCAGGAGAAAGCTGCCCATAAATCTGACAGCGAGCCTATGGGCTTAACCATACTTAGACCTCCAGTAACCAGAAAAAAACAACACAGGGAGGAGTGCATGCTACGCACAAACTGAAATGCTGAGATGCCACCCACAGTAACTTCATCTTGCGCTGTGGGGCCTGCCTTTGTAGCTTGCCTTTCTCTTGACACTGGGGACCAAGGAGAAGCACGCTGGGAAGTGCAGGTGGCTGCACGGTGTGCCCCCATCCCGCAGCTCGGGTGGCCATGCAGCGCTCCCAGCACTCACTTACTTCTATCTGTTCATGAGCAGCAGGGAGGGAGCGAGGGAACTCCATCAACAGTAATTGTTCCCAGAGCACCCCAGACAGAAGCAAGACCCGGCAGTGCCACGCTCGTTTTCAAAGAAAATAACTTCAGCCCACGCCGTCAGAAACAGAGCCAACTACGGTAACGTGAAACAATTTTAGAAGCAATAAATTAGGATTAGGATCGTTTACAAAAATATTTTGATACTGTGGACACAGTTTACTTTATTCAAACAGTTTGCTTGAGATTGAGAGGACCAGGAAGGAATTTTAAGGAGCCTAAAATGTTTTCTAAGTCAATGAGTGTAGTCTCTGGTGTGAAAAAGGAGTAAGGGATTATGTCAACTGCCCACTCGTCAGCAATCACTCTCCTAACACTCAACTGGGCTGTGAAAATAGATTTTAAATTACTTGTGAAATAATAGCCATTATAGGGTCCTGTAGCAATGGCAGATTCTAAAAATGAACACTGGATTTACATTAACAGAGGAAAAATGTGGGTGGGCAAGAATGCCGTCACAGCCCCTAGGTTTGTGCAGCATGTGCTCCTGATCGTGGCATGCCAGATCCGCTGCCCTCCCATTCAGACCAGGGAAGCAACTTGTTCTAACTCCCTCTGTCTTCATGAGCTTTGATTTGCATAGAGAGTATTTAACCACTGCTGTGGAACCAAGTGTAATCTTTCAGAAACTTAAGAACTGTGTTTTATAGAGCGGTCTCAGTTATAACTGTACTATACTTTGGTCTTCAAGTTTTTAATCTTCTTTTACTGTCTTTGATGTCTGCTTTGTTACATTTACATTGTTACATTTACATTGTTATCACACAAATGGTATCCAGCAACTTTTAATATGCAGTAGAGAACCTAAAAGAATGCTTATAATTAGAAGCTTTATAATTAGAAGCCAAGTTCAGATTACAAAATCTGGTATTTTTTTTGTCTCGTGCCATGAGTTTAATCATGATTCTTTTTCCTTTCTGTGAATCCATCTACTTTGAGTGTACTGCGGAGGTTCAGCAGGGCAGGAGCTTAGGAAAGGCTTCACTCAACCTTGACCAGTCCAGAGCTTCCACCAACTGCAGCCTCTGCTGGGTGTGGTACACACCTCTGCCAGCATCAACTACTGGCAGAAATTAAACGGCAAAACGGGACCAGCTGAAAGATGAGTTACTGTACAAGTGATCACTTAGTAATCAAAGAGACAATTTTACTGGAACCATGGGAAAGGCAAAAGAAAGTCCTTTCTAAAGTAAATAAATAACAGGAACCACAATTGTGTCCAATGAATGCAGAATAAGAAACATTTTTCCTTGTATTTAATTTCAGAAATGTGCCTAATCCAGACATACAGAAACAGATCCATTTACTTCTTTTGATGCAGAAAAACCCTCATTTTTTCTACAAAACATAAGAAAGCAGGATGCACAAGTGTATTGGATTCCTCTGCATTCATTAAATTGAAATTATATTGCTACAATTGAACTCATATGAAAGAAATAACCTCTGCAGTACTGATCTTCTTTCTTTTTATGTAAAAGAACAAGTTTTGGATAAACAAAGAACTCTGGCCCCAAATTAATTTAAGTTCTTAAAAACTTTGATTCCTACAGCCCATTCTCATCCTCCCTTTGAATCAATTCAGCATTTAAGCCTCTCTTGAAATGGTACCACTATTCAGTTGTCTTGCATCAACTGGAACAGGCGACTAAAAATCAACAACAAAAAATCAATCACCAGAGAAATTACTCCACCTTGACTGGAGTTTCATGGCATTTTCTACACACTGTTCCTAAAATGCCACCTTCCTGCCAGCTGTAAAACCTTTATGTTGCTACCAAGGACTTCAGCTTAAATCACTCGTTTCATAACATTTTTTTCCTATCAGTATTTCAATTAATCTAAGGCACTTGAATACTAGAACTCATCCTGGCCATTTAAATTATATAACCCTGTTTCAAACTTTGAATAAAAATAATTAACAAGGAATTTATATGTTGGGGGGAAAGAAGGGTAAAAAGGAATTGTGTATTGAAGAATGACAGCTCATACGCTTTTTTTTAATATATATATAATTTCAGCTATTGATGGAATAGCTCCTATCCAAATAGATCTGAATGTAGAATACAGCTACAATGAATTTTAACTTTAAAATGATTTTACTTTTGCTGAGCTTGTTATATAGATAGTGATGAAGGAGACATTTAAGTATCACAGATAAGTGCAGTCATCTAAGCAGAACCCTATGTCATCTATGTGCACAGAATATCATAAGGACTAGGTGGCTACAGTTGAACACATCGAAATTCCAATGCAACGGTGGTAAGAGCTTTAAGATCTTCACTGTAACACATCTGAAGCCTTAGAGATTCTAGGGGTACTCCTCACTGTTTTCTGAATTTTCAAATAGAGGTGGCAGCAGCAATCCCTCTAACCTTGAAATGATAAAAAAAAAAAAAAAGATAAAAAAAAAAAGCCCAGCTACTTAGTGACATGGGTCACCATGAACATTGTCTGCACCCATTCCTCTTTAAATATGGTTATTTAAAGGTCTTTGTCCAGTTATTCAATGCCAACTTGAACTTTGTACCTACCAAAGGGATAACTTCACCCTCTGTAATCACAGTTTCTTGAAATAAAAATGTCTGACAGAAGCATTTAGGACTGTCAGACAGCAAGGACACGTCAAACGTTGAGAGGATGTATTTCATTTGGAATCTACGCTTGATAGTTTGTTCTTAGCACATACATGTACGTTAATACTGCCGCTACAATGTTCTCAAAGCAAAAACAAATAATATGAGGTTGGTTTTTGTTTGTTTTGTTTTCCCTGCTGCAGATCCCAGAAGAAAAAGATGCTGGATTTATTCTTTCATGCACATGCTGTTGATGCAGTTAGGTGGTTCCAAGAGGTGGGCCAAACAGAAGTGAAGCATCAATCATCTTTTTTTACTGAATCACACTGGAGCTGAAGCTATGCATTTGTATTTTACTCTACAGGTTAGATGGAGAGATGATGTTGTAATCACAAGAAAGGAAGCTCCATGTGCTCTAAGTTACTCATTGGGTCTTATATTACATGGAAAGCTCCCTTTAGAAGATTATATAACAAAGTGTTTAGTCTTTTTATTGTGTTTACCATAACTCACCACTGCATAGTATGCATCTGACATAATTTATGTCAAAAAGACAGCTAAGCAAATGTTTTCCTTCTTCATAGCCACTGACTACGGATAATGTCTTTATGTTTCTTCTAAATACACTTGTTTCAGCCTTAGGCTGAGCCAAATCTTCAAAATTTTAACCCTTATCAACACTTTCCTAACACTACATTCAATAGGAACACACAGGATTGTTTAAGCCGTTTGGCTGATGGTTTCTACCAAAGACCTTTGATGTTCCCAGAATGGAAGGGAGTAGCTTGGGTGCAGTTCAGTCAAGCAGCTCTCAGAAACGTCATGGAAAAGAGAGGTAGTGAATTTATTGCACATGGCTCTGCATCTTAAAGCATCATCTTAAGTAACCTCAAAGGAAGAACATTCCTGGCTTTAAGAGTTAATTATTTAATTTCATGTGAAAGGAGTGCAAGAGCCACAGTACTACTCAAAGATTTTATACCATGTTACCACTGACAGCTTCCTTCGGTTTCCTAATTTTCTTCAGGCAAACGTTCAACATATTGCGCATTAACCAGAGAAGTTTGGGGGGTTCTTTCAAAACTTTTATAGTTCTGTAGGTGAAGCATTTACCTGCATCAACAAATTCACATTTGCAGCTGCCAAAAGCCTCAACCAACAAGAAAGAAAAGCCTACAGAACATACTACAGTTCATATTTGGAGTTATTAGAGGACTGAAGAGACATGGAAATGAATATACCTATCCCAAAATGAAGATGATGTTCAGGTGACATCGAGTATTCAACAGTCTGTCAGTTCCACATTCCACTTGTATATTGTAATCCATATAATCTTATCTACAGTAATTGCACTTTGGATTTGAGACACATTTCTCTTTTATTAGATATAATAAAAGTCAAACAGACTGAAATCACCTGATAATTAGAAAGAACAGCTGCCGCCACCACCAAGATGAACAACTGTTCCCATTCTGTGCACAGCAAGAGTGAGTTTGGCACACATTACTAATGTAAGCAGGATACTTTTTTTCTTTTCTTATTGCAGTTTTGTGATGTAACTCTGCGATGCACAACCTAATCACAACATCAGACTGCCTGGTAAAGGCAAGCGTAGCATACAGTGATAAAAGCTTTGTGATAAATGCCTCTGTGTCAGGAAGGCATGGATATAGCTTTCCTCCATGAAGACCATGTATGTTCTCAGAGACAGAAATCAACAATTTCAGAAACAAGCAACAATTGAGCAAAAAATCAGTCCCTCCTGGTCAAGGAGAGTTATGGCACCTCCCTGATGATAGGAGCTGTCAGGCACAGAAGTCTAATGGCCTAATGATTAAAACAGCGTTGAGGGGCTAGCATCATGAAAATAATGAACTGTCACATCAGCAAAAGAAGAGTTGCTTTTCTTCACCAGAAAAGCCGGACATGCAGAATGTAAATCCAGTGTCCCTCTGCTAGCTAGAAATTCCCTTATGTAAGGAAAATTTACCAGCAGTTCTGTCATCTGAACAACACTCCATGAAACAGCTAGGAGACTGCGTCCTTCTTTTGTATTCGTTTGGCTTGGTGGGGAATTGTCTGTTCATAACTTTTTTTTCAAATCAAAGCACACAAGGTGAAATCAAAGTGCACAAGACTGAATTGACTTTAATATTGCAGAGATGTATGTACCCATACCATCAACAAAATAACCTAAATCTATTCAGAAATAAATGCACGGATCTAGTTTCCACATAAAAAATTAAACATGGAGTAGAAAATAGCCATGCAGGATCACTCTGATCCAGGTTCAGGAAGCTACTTAAAGTGGAGGCTAAACTGGTACCTTCAAGGTATCTGCAAGGTGTTATGCTCGTTCTAGATGAAAAGACCTCACAGAATAGCTGAAGTGTTGGAACTGACTTTTGAGAAATCCAAATGCAGAGGCCACGCCAGTCAGATGTAGGTTTCTAGCCACAGAAACAGACAAAAATTTTGCCAAAGCTTCAGGATGCATCCAGGACATTTCTTACCTATCATTGTTTTCTCGTTATAGAACAAGCAAAAGAAGTGTTTTATATGGCTAGATGGGCTTTTGTTTTACTTTTCCCCCTATGTATGAGCAATATTGGAACGACTGACATTTAAGAAGCTTTTAATTATCTTAAACAAAGATACTCCATTGTATTCTCTCAGTGGTCAAATAAACTGACACTACAGAGCCCTACTACCTACAGAGAAGGCTTTTGCATTGCACAGAACATGCATCTTGAGAAGCAGGTGGAAGAACTGAGAATATGGGACAAGGACCACTGTAGGTGACGCATCAAGTCCTGTCATACACTTCAGAAGGGGGAGAAAGATAGCCTGTTACAAACTGCAGGATGTTGGAAAGAAAGCCTACCATCTCTGTGCTGCAGATTTTGGTTTCAGTCATAGGCTAGAACTATAGGATCAGGCCACTGTAAGCTCTAGAGTTACACTCACAATAACACATTAAATGTCGTGCTTTTTTTTTTTCTTTCTTTCTTTGTCACATAAACTTGGCTTTGGAGAAACTGTTGAGTACTCTGCAGAAACAATACTGATTTGTGCCTTTCAAGAAGGCAGAAACACAGTGGAGTCATAAATAGCATGGAATGCAGTTAAAAACCCTTAGCTTTTCCACAGAAAGTACTGGAAAGACATTAAAATAATTTTACTAAGCACTAGAACAGCTAAGAAATACAAGACATTACTTATAAAGAGATACTATTGTGATAACTTCATAACTACTGATAATGCAGTAACTTAATTGGCTTGTGTAAATTGTTTTACACAATTAAACTCTGCACTTCAGTTATTTCCTCCACTTGTCAATTTGCATCAAAAAAAGGTACACTTTCCCTTCCTTTAGTGAGATTGTTACTGAATTTAAACTGCAGGAACCCTATCTGTGCTTTCTCTTTTGGTTAAAAAAAAAAACAAAATCTTTTTTCCCTCCCAGAGGGTCATATCTTCCAAGCCAAAAAGCACAGTATGTCCTCAAAAGTGCACATACCAGGATTTGCATACATACAACTTCCTGGTATCCATACACATGTATGAGCATGATAAAATTACAAGTGAAGATTATGAGTGACTTATTACTGTTTTTCGATTTGAATAGTGCTTTTGTCACCTTGTTTACTTAAAATAAATGTACTCCCATTAAAATACTATTCAAGTTTAATATTTAAAATATTTTAACTTATCTCACTTTTTTCTTTGCAAGTGGATGAATGAGTCACCCAACCTGGATTTTCTTTCATTTGCTACTTCACTCTGCCATATGCAAAGAAAAGAAAAAGCTACGTTTTCATTAAAAAAAAAAAAAAAAAAAAAGTTGTGCAAAGGGAGTGCACTCATCTGAGCAAAGGTATGCTTATAGTTCTTAGTATTTTATATTTGACATGGCCTTGACAATTATTCCCTTCATTATTATGAAGATGATATCTGTCCGTCTGTTGTGAACCTCAGCTTCCACATTAAAGCTAAGCGCAAAAGTAACCTCTAAGAAATACAAATTTGTAATCAAACATTGATATGAGATATAAAAACAAGTGAAGACCAATTAATTAGAAAAACTGAAAGTAACCATCAAATAAGCATCCAAAAAGGAAAAAAAAAAAAAAAATTAAATTAAATTAAATTAAAAAACAGAACTATTTGGAAAAGAAGGTCTTGTGTGAAATACCTCCCCAGGAACACATCAAAACAGGATATACCAAATGACATGTTTTATCTGTTAATTTACTGAAAGGAGTTCAGACAATACACCATTATTCATATGTTCATTTTTTTTACGATCTGTTATTTCTATGGCCGATAGATATGGAATAAAAGAGATTAGGATCTCTCCTCTTTCACCCACCCACAGGAAGCTCATACAACATCTGCCCCTGTTGTCACAAAATACCCACAACGTGACCAATCAGACAGCTTGGCTGAGAACTACATCCATCCATGTGCGTAGTGTTCTGGTTGTTTCTCTCCCAAGCTAAGCAGCCTTCAAATACTAATGACTGGAAGGAAATATAGATTCAACAGAAACCTGTGCTAGTCATTTAGCGGACAGAATACTTACTGAAGTCATGAAAAAAACAATACCGTTGGAGAATATCAAACAATGAATTACTTTAAGTGCTGTTTTTCATAGAAAATTGAGAACTTGACCATTAAAGGCCATTAAAGTATTGTCTGGTAGTTTTGTTTGAACAGGGATGCTGTACCTTGCATCTTGACCTGAATTACACGTCATGTAACGTGCTTATCTATTTTTTCCTCTGTAAAATTAGATACTCGTTCCTCTAACATTGATAGTAGTATTTTCCCAAATGTCAAAACCTTCAGCTTAGACATAACAATATTAATCATTCCACATTTCTGTATCCTTGTGTATCTGGGGCGCTGATATTGAATGCAGATGGAGAATGGGGGGCCTCCAAAGCTTTCAAGCATAAAATGACTTTCTAGCACTGCAAATAAAATCAGAAGCTAATAGCTTAAGAGATGCATTTTTATAAATACATTGACATGCAGGTGTCATTTTTGCAAAAGCTGAGAAATACTCTTGTTCCATCCCCCACACCTTCCTTCAGATATTGCACAAGTTTAAGCAAAAGTAAACTTACTTGCAGATGTCATCTTCTGGGTCCTCAAGCCCAAATCTTTCGTCAAAAGTAAGCTGTATCCATACATTTTCATCTACTGCTACTAATCTCCACACTAGTACAGTGTTGCGCGGGTATGTATGTGGAAACTTGGGGCTGTGAATACTTCCATTAGTAGTCACAGTAATTATCTTCTCATGCTGAGGATCCTGCACTCCTACAATAAAGAGAGAAAACATGCGTCAATATTACATTTCTTCTCCTTTTCCTAAAGTGTCTCTATAGCATGCACAGAAAAAGGCCTTCTGTTTTGTTCGCTTCTTCAAAGGAATTCCTGCATGGAAAAATATATATAGTAAAAACAGACAAAGAGATAAATAACATTTTGCTGGCAAAAAGTTATTCAAGCCCAAGCCTCAGCTGATGTTCAGAAAACAGAACGCTAGTTCAAGTGGAGGTAAGAGAAATGTGTCTGTATATTTCCTTAGACTGCCAAGACTTGAACCCAAGATAAGAGTCGCACAGAAACCCAGCAACCCAAGGGACTACAGCACACAGGCTGCCAATGGCTTCAGTCCTTTGTTACTGGAAACTGCGGAGATCACACAAGGTACAGGGAGAGGTCTGCTCACACCTTACAACTGCCACAGAAGGACTGGTTTCAATTTGTCTCTTGTGAGTGGAGACTTATATTTGTTGGGTCTGGTGATAAGGATTTTGATGGCAGCCTCCCTGCTGAGGGCTACATCAGAACAGTTACCCTGATACAGGAACAAAGCTGGGACATGCTATGAGAAAGCCACCAAGTATATGAAATTAGACATTTACTGACAAGCCCCAATAGAGGGCATTCCTCAAAATTCTTCAGTATTGTTAGACTACAAAACACATGTAAAATTAAATGCCTTATGTGGCAGCAAATAAATTCAAAAGAAATAAGCCAACTACTTTTGATTTTAAAGCACACAGAAACTATGAAACTACTTCATAAAAAACAAAACAAAACAAAACAAAACAAAAAAAAAAAAACAAAAAACAACAACTCTTCAGGTGATGAATTCACAACTGCGAGTGGTTACCAAACAGAAAGGACTCCTTTGGTCAGCAGTAGCAGGGACTATCAGGGACACACAACAGCTCTCTTCACAATACCTCAAACAACCTCATTCCCAAGTGCCCAACATTCCCAGGAATTCATACTCAGCAGCTGGAATCAGCTTATAGGGGGGATTTAGCTGCAAACAGCAGGCACTGACCTAATCTGCATACCTTTCAACATCATGACATGCAATGACAGGATCCCTAATTGACAAAATTTAATTCCATAAGCACATCAAAGTATATAAAAAAAGCTATAACACAAAGCTTCTACTGTATTTAACATTCGCTTAAAATTTGGGTACAGGCAGGTTTGACATTGCAGGCAGTAAATCATAGGAATCATCAGTTACCTAATTAATTTATTAACTACATATGCTTGTAGTTTTATACTGGAAAATAATTCACATTCTTTTTGACAATTTGTTTCACTCTGCAGTTAGTTACTTCATTTTCATTTGTTTTATAAGCAGCATTACGATGAAGACACATTTAGAGCTATGTAAGATGTCTATGCTTCAGTCTACAATGAAAACATACACTGCAATTGTTCCTTATTATAACTACATGTGAAGGCTGACAACTAAATGAATGTACTGCAAGAAAAGAAGGCCACAGAAACAGCATTGCAATTTTAAAAGAATTAATCTATACTTAAATGTACTTTAAAGTCTGTCAGACTTTTGCCTTCTATTCTGATGGACTCGTGCTTTCTACTTGTGGTATGAAAATGGAAATTTTTCTTTTAAGTGGAATTGCTGGTTATATAAGCTTGATGGAGTGTGGTTTTGCCAGTATCCACACACAGAACTGACAGTACAGTCTTGTGTACACATAAGGGAGGACAGCACGCAGTAATAAGAAAGAAGCACAAACAAAGGAGGCATGAGAGACAAGGTTCCTAATTTAGACACTTCCCTGGGTTTTTGTTAGCTGAGTCACAAGCATTTTTTCTCCAACGTATAGCATGTCAGCTAAGAGCTCCACATTAAACACAGCAGCCAACAATAATAAGTGACTTTCCCAGAGATTGGTACACCAGAGTGTTATTTCCAAAGTATGCAGAGGAACACCATCTCACTGATGACACTATATTCAGTGGTTCTTTTTGTCTTTAAAAGCACACGCGGGATTACAAATCATGTTGTATCTCACAACATAGCAAGCGTTTCATTTGCTATCATCGATACAATGATAACCACAGCACTGCAAGTAGTCCAGGCATATCAAATGAGAAGTCACTAAAAAGGGCAAAAGAACAAAAAGGCATATTGCAATTTAGTGAACAGGACTTGCCTTCAACTCCTTAATTTGTGAAGGAAAAATGTGTTTTACATACAACGTTGTTCCACAAAAACATCACATTCTCACACACATCACTTGCTCCATTTCAAATATTTGCTCTCGCACAGTGGAATTTCTTCTCTTACAAAAGAATTATTTTGTATGACTACAAAGGCAAGTAATTGCTGTCACTGGAGATTTAAGCTTGCTATTTGTCTTCAGATAAGCTGCAATATTCCTTTTTATCCATTCTACGTAAACAAATTGTGCCACCATACCATAAAAAGCTAGACTTCTCCTTCTGAGTTCATGCATGTTCTGAAAATTTCTTTTGAGTAAATTGTCTAAAGAGCACGGCCACCTGAACTTGGCTAAGTTGACACTATAGTGCCTATTTTTATGTGTGCGCGTGTGTGGAATGGCTTTACAATTATTGCCTTTATTTTTAGGGATAAATCAATCCACCTTACTCTTAAAAAGGAGTAACAAATTCAGCCAGATTTACAGCAATCGTCTGTGTAACTCCAAAGATACATGTATCAGTCCCTGCTGCCATGACCTGTCTGCCTTTCTGTTTAGCAATCTCCACCCCCAAAAAGAAAAAAAACATTTATATGATTGCACAGACAGCACTGATCAACTCAGAAGCATCTGACTGGGTGAGACTAAGGCAGGAGAGGCACCATCCCAGCTTGGGGGCAGCACTACAACTTGAGCGCAACAAGACAGACAGTGGCTTCAGTGAGAAGCTTCTTTGAGAGATGGGCTACAGAGATCACTTGCAGCAAAAGGTTCTGGAAACGGGGCACACCGGATGGGGAACAAACCCCTAAGCCAGCCCTGGGATATGACACGGTTACAGTTATTAGGGAAGGACAGCACACACTTCACAGAGCCTGAAGCTGAAGAATGAGTCGCTGCAGTTGTCTTTGATGTGGTGCAAGATGCTATCACCAGATTTATATATCTATCAATGTAGAGAGCCTGTCCCTGAAAATTACAAGATTCCAGGCATTCTGAATGCACGGCAGTGCATTACCGTTTCACTGCAATGGTAACAGATGAAAAACCACAGTATCACCAAGCAGATCAGCAGATGCCACTGTAAACTGAAATTAAACCCACCGACGAGACAAGCTCATTCCTGCCTACTTCAAAGTAGGCCTCTTTCCCCATGGGCACAATACATTTCACAAAGATCAGCGCTGACACTTCTTAAATATAGCAAATACCTCTTCTCAGTACATTATAATCACTACATCTTAGCGAGGGTCACAGGTAAAACTTGGACAAACCGAGTGCAGCTCTGGAGACTGAAGAGGAGCACCAAGGAAGGAGCAGAGAAACGGCCTTGGCCTTGGGTGCTGCCGTGCTGAGGGCAGGTTTGCTGCTGAGGTGGGCAGTACTGATAACAGCAATTTCCAAAGCTTTCTGCCAAACCTCCACTAAGTTCAGAAAGCAACTTTTCTGTAAATAGGACAAGTCCTGCTAATCACAGATTATTAGTAGATATTTCATTGATTTTATTCAGTAGCCCTTAATTAAGAATAGCAGCTTTTAGGCCTTCAGAAATCACCTTAGACCATATATGACTATCAATGCTTGAAAAACAATGTCAAATTCAAAGAAAATTCTCAACTCTAAATATTTATGGATTAAGATTAGAGCTTTTTCTGCTATACAGTAATGTTGTAGTATGTGAGAGTCCTCTGACTCAAAACTCAGTAACAAAAGATGACAATAACTATTTGTTCATTACCACAGAACTTCAAAAAGGATGCATTTTTATTATTTGAAAGGATTTCCTGCAACAATCCCATAACTTTTTTTTTTTTTTAACACCATATCATGTACAGAAACAGACTTTGTAGAAGAAATCCTTTGAAATGTAACATAACATGCTCTTTTTTCCTTTTTAGCAAACTTTGAAAAAGCAGCAAGCCCACTTTCAAAAGTAATAAGGAAGGGAATACAGGAATACCTCTTTCTATCCTCTGTCTCTGGTTCAGTTGCCTCCAGGCATTTCATAGCTATTATCTGAATGTAGCAGTTGAAATGAAATTTAACTCTTTTGTCAGGTACAGAGGAAAAACTGGAAGATGATCTGTTACTGGCAGAAAATCGAAGACAAATACCTCAGCTCAATATTGTTCAATGTGTAAGATAGGTATCAAGCTAAAAGCACCCAAAATCATAAGGATGCTGCTTGGAAAGGAGCTGTGGAGACCTCCAGTCCAAGCTCCTGGCTGGGTTACAACTGCTCACACAACAGCAGGTCACTCCACTGAGGCATTTCTTAGCCAACACCCAAAAACTTACATAGATGGGAACTCCACAGTTCCTTTGGATAACCTGCTCCAGTGCCATACTATCTTTCCAGGGTAAGATGTTTTCCTAATGTCCAATCTGAACCTCTCAACTTGCAATTTCGAGTTGTGTTTCTCTTGGAGGAGGAGGTTGTTTTGTTTTTATGTGCACTGTGGCCTGCAAGAAGAGTTTAACTTGGTCATGGCTTGTAACCGCTCTTCAGGCAACTGTAGGCCTGCTATCAGACTGCCACTAAGTCTTTTCTTCCCCACCTAAACAAGCCCAGCTTCTTCACCCTCCTCCACTAGCTGCCAGCCACCATTAGTCCTGGGCCTTAGAGCCTGGCAGCCCAGCCAGTTTTCAGGCTACCCAGCAAGCAGTCAGCTCTTCCAAACCGGAATGCCTCAAGTACCACAAGAAATGCTTTTGAAGCACATAGGGTTTGTTTTCATTATCACCTTTTCAAGTAGCGAGCAAAGAAAACTTCACACAGGCTTGCTGTATCTACTAAGATAGCTTTCTTAAGTAGTATGGTTTGTGGCTTCTCTGGGTTAAATCTCCAAGACACATCAAGCCTTTGGTGGAGTTTCCATTCTGAGTTGTTTCGATGCTTTGATATAGCACCTATTTGAAATGCTGATGTGATTCTTCAGCTATTACTAAGAAGAAACCACAGAGAGAAGTGTACAAACCTGTAACACAATATACACGTATGAGCTGTCAACTGTCACTTCATAAATTCACCTTCTGACTAGAAATCTGCTAATTTAAACAAGTACTTGCCACCAAAACTAAGCAAACATAACAAATACAAACTTACAAAGTACTATATGGATTTAAAGTAACGAATCAGAGACGTGCAGGAGAAATATTACATCTTGTTCAGATTATTCCTCCCTCTAACACACTTACACATATGAAAAAAGCATGTAAAAAAACTCAGCTCACACAACTTGAGATGAATACAGAATTGTATTTGTTTTTACTATCACTTTTTAATCCTACAATTTATCCTATTTCTTCTTTCCTTCAGTTATCATTTTGAGTTCAGACTTTTAGTGTTACCTGAGGCACTGAATAACATATGATTTATCTGCTGGCTAGTCCTTCTCCTGCAGCTAGGACATTATGTGAAGAGGTACACACAGACAAGACAAGCAGAGAAGAACAGCAGAACTGATCTTCAGGAAGCCAGGGTTTTGGAAGCTGACCAATGAAGAAAGGACAAAAGGAAGGATAAGAAAGCGAGGGGGGCAGACATCACTGGAGAGCCAAGCGAGGAACTGTAGTAACAGATGTAATGAAGTTTCCAAACAGCTGCATGACTTAATGTCTTGCAGAAGATAATCATGACTAGTCATACACTAACAAACCTTCTTTGATTCCAAATTGCATCAAGAAACAAAAATGAGTTTATACTTTATTTTACAAGTTTATACTTTATAACCTTCAAGTATTCTGCCAGCCCTTTGCCTAGTGCTCTGGCTTCTGCTCAGAGATGAGGATGTCAATTAAACAGTTTTTTGTGTGTGTTTTTTTTGTTTGGTTGGTTGCTTTTTGTTTGTTTTCTTCATCCTGTGCATGGCAAATCTTTTCAAAAATAAAAGAAACCTCTATTAAGATCTTTTTTCAGACCAATCACTCTTGGAAGGCAATCTTGGTTCTGAAATTCTCAATACCTTTTAAAACTAGATAAATACTGTATTTTAGCCAAGATAAAGAATTCCTTTTGCTAAATGTTAGATGAGGTAACTTTCTGGTGTTATCACATGCTCTAAGATCTAATTACTCTGGAGTGTTTCAATAAGCACTTTATTCCAACGTCCACAGGTAAAGTCTTGGCTTCACTGGAATCAATACTCAAGCTGGCTTGAATATGAAAGGCATTCCATCTCTATTAAATACTTAATGCTGTTGGAATAATTACTTTATAATAGACTGATAATAATATCATCTGCTTTCTTCAGTCATGGGCCAACAATTATCCTGAAATAAATATGAATATGCAAAATACCAACAATCCTCTAACAAATAGGATTCCAGTCAAGGACTGCGCCCTAGTGCCATCCTCTTCCATTAAACTACAGAGCTGCTACTTTGAGTGACCCAAATCTTCTCAGACAGATAAAGCTGTAATTAAGGACAGAAAATTCTGCACTCTTTCCTCAACCCAAAACCCTTTAGATAGCTAGTGAATTAAACCAGAATCACGATTTCTGCTGGAGATGGGAATGAAGAAGAAAGTATTTCCAACACAAAGTTTAATGAGGACTACACTACAGCTGATTCCAGGAAGAGCACAATTATTCGTGGGTGCACTGTTATTCCAAAATGCACACTACAACTGTCCACTCTAAGATCAAAAAAGGTATTGATAATTGTAAGAATGTACATATTTAAAAGACTACAGACTGGGTATAAAAGAGTCCACTTGACAAATGAAGATGGAATAAAACATTAAGAAGTGACCAATTCCACATCTGTAATTTTTAAGCAAAAAGAAAGCACATTAGACTATCATTAGAAGCACAAACTTCAGCAGTATCTTTATGCTGTTTCTTCTGAAGATTATTTCATTGGTCTATATGGTTTAGATAACAGCTAGGCATGTAACTCATCTATATGTCACTACTGTATTAGATTCAGTGGAAGAATTATTCAAAGTTCATCAGTCAAGGTGAATGAGATAGAAATAAAAGTACTTGCATGCACAGCAGAAGAACAGCTGTTTATATCCTTATTTTTCTTTTCTTTAAATGCTTTGCAATTCATTTGTATTGTTGTGATGACAAAAAAAAAAAAAAGCCATAATGATCTGTACCTACTCTTTTATTTATTTTTTATTCCTAGAAGAGGAGGGGCGTAAGAAGGGGAGGGAAAGGAGGAAAAAAAAAAAAGGGGGGGGGGTGGAGAGGAAAAAACACCATTCTGAGTGAGTCACTCCCTTTATCCTCTCAAGGACTAGCAGATAGTAAACAGCTTCATGATCAAGTGTCAAGGGCAGACAGCAGATACAATCAACCTAAATACCTGACCTTCATCCATCAACAGTGTGAGGTCATCACCACTTCCTCATCTTCCCACAACAAAACCTCTTCCACTTCCTGAATTTCTTATAACAAAACCTTTATTAACATTAGTCTTTTCTTCTATATTCCAGAGAATATATTCAATGCGTTACATAATCCATATATTCAATGCGCTACATAATATTTTAGATGTTTTCAAAATCAGTTTCAAAATTTTCTCTTTCACTGACAAATAGGGAAGTTTTACATATTCTGCACTTCAATCCCTCTATATAAAATGACATGAACTGATGCTGAAAGCTGTCAGACAAAGTTGAAACAAAGCCTAACAGTATATATTTTCCAGGTATCTTGTGAAAATCAAAACAGCAAGAGTTTCAGTATTTTTTAATAATAAGCAGGTAAAATGAGTAGTCTTTGATGATAATGGAGCTCAGAAAGGGAGGAACTTCTGAAAGCTACATACCCAAGTGTTAACAAACACTAACAGTCTGGGACAGGGGGAATTGTGAGTCTCCTTGAAAAAGTATAACTTACTATACATGTACATGGAAAACGTTTTCAATAACAGAGAAATGCTGTAAGGGTTAATGCTGAAAGAGAGCAGAAAGCAAGAACAAACAGTAAACTAGTAAAGAGTTGTCCAGCTGTATATACTTACACCTACTAAGAGATAACAAAGTTATTTATTTACTCTAAAGGAAAAAAAAATCTTAAATGTTTGGGAAATTTGTGTGGAAAAGCTAGTGAATATTTTTGAATATGAAATCTTTCCAATAGTTCTGCTACTCAAAACAGTTACCTTTTTCAAAGCTTTGCTAAATCAGTTTCCGGTAGGAAAAAAAGCAAACTAAATTCTTAATTAAACACAATCAAAACAACAAAAATGAGTACTAAAATGGTACCTATGGCAACAACAGAGGCTCAAGTGAATGTGAACAACATCATATATAAATGTTCAGACCTGGCATTTTGAATTTGTTTTCAATTTTATTAAGACAGAACTTAAAAACTACACCCAAAATAAGCTTTGTTAGTACTGGAGACCACACGCATGCACACACACGGTATCAGTCTGTCTTGAAAAACTGTACAGTCTGAGCAAGGTAGAAACAAGGGAACAAGCAGCATTGCTAGATTGTGCATGGCACAGGAAAGGTTACAAGTCCAAAAAGATAACTTCAACAAAACCACTAAATGAATCTGGATCTCTTTTAATCTCAGTTAGAAGCATTAGTTTCAATGCCAGCTCTTAAAACCTTGTATCTCATTTTCTGGTACTAGATATGGCTGCCAGTATGCTTTTAAATTCATGTGATTCATGTCCTTTACAAAAAATTCCTCAATCTGACCCAGTTGAATCTTGATCTCAAGTCAGACTTTGTTGAAAAGCAAGGCTTAATTTTATTATGCCCTTTTTCTTTATGGTTCCTTCAGTTTATATTGTGCAGCACTTGTTAAGAGCAGATACTAGTAAACATTTGGGAAAAAGATTATCCATGGTCCATGCGGAATTCAGCCTGAATAAATAGACTCCATGGATATGGTATGTGTTAACTAGCTACATCTCATTTTAGCTTTTATTCAGAGTGAAAAAATATAAACCTGTCTTTAACAGGTTTCAGGAGGTAAAAAAATAAAAAAAAAAATCCCTAATGTTCAGAAATACCAGTCCTGAAGTGTATTGCTTTGCTTTTTCCATTATTTTGGTATTTGCGTGGATTTTGCTTTTAATTCTTCCACAGTACAGCACTATAATGATAGTGATTCAAGTATTTATAAAGATCACCAATCATATTTCAAGTTCTGAAAATAAACTGTTCTTCAAAAAACTGTTCTCAGAAATACTACTGCTCAACTAGAGGAAAATATAACTCTCAAGGATGGTAAACATTTTTAGTCAGAAAATTACAGTGATGAAATTCTGTAAGAGGAGACAAAAGAAAACCAAAGATCTAAGGGGTTTTTGTACACTGCAATTGAAATGTGACTACAGCACATCGAGAGCTAGATCTAACTATATAGCAAGACTAACCAACTATAAGTGAATCCAATATGACATTCAGTTCACTGTTAGAAACGCAGAGGGTCCTAAGCAAACTTATCAAGTTTGTGCCAAACTTTTTGTACAGAAATAACATTGCTACTGGAAACTCTACAAGCCAGATTAAAGCTGCCCGAGGCTCGCGCTGTATGTACAGAAAACGTACCTCTGGCATATCTCTATGTCAGAAAGGCAAGAAACAAAGAAAGTACTATAACAAATTTATATGGGATCTAGTTAGGTTATTTTCGGAACTGGACTACACCATAGTCTCAGCTACAGAGATACAAACCATTCCATCTTTAATATCTATTAAAGTAAAAAATATTTTAGCCGTTACTAACCTGCTAAAACAAAACTTTTGGAAGACCATAATGCCTTCATCTCATTACAATTTGATTCCTACGAGATGATTTGGAAGAAAATAGTTATGCAATATAAGTACCGATCTACAGGAATGTCTATAGTGCAACTGTTACTGAACTGGAAGAAATTTAAGCAGAAAGAACCCAGCTTCAGTGAGCATGACCATAAAGGTGTCCGAGAGCAGCCACAAAGACCAGTATCTCATGGCATGGGTAAAGCAGTAGACTTTTAAGCAAAATCACTTCCAAATGACTCTTTTGCTAATCTAGTGTAGCAGGTGTTCTTGAGGAGGACTAACAGCAGGGTGCCAAGGACCATCGCAGTCGCAACTTATTTCCCTAAAAAGATTATAAGCCCTGCTGTATGAAAATCAACGGTATACTAAATCAGGCTTCAGTCCCCAGAGTGACCACAGTTCAACATATTTCACATTTAACTTGTTTATTGACATACAATTTGTTATTTCCCATTTCCCAGAAGCTCAAATATTTATCACTGGATCATCTAACATTACTTTCTGCCTACTTTTAATATCCGAAATCTTCCAGAATGCTTACATGGAATAATCTGAAAAAGCTGCACAATTGTAAAAATGAAAAGTGAGACTTGGAACTCTCAAATCACTCCAATATCCCTAGTTCAGGATAACTTTCCAATTTGTAAGCCTTTTTAAAACTACACAAGGGAACTATTTTGTTCCAAATAAGGGTCTTGGCAATGCTGTACAGAGATCACCTCTTTTAATGTAATTTGATCGTCCACAGCATCATATCAAAAGCTACTGTTCGGTTTGAAACCCAGTGCAACCTCCAAGTATGCCACTTTCCACAAGAGTCTTTCAGCTTCAGTACTGCTTGGAATCATATCTAATCAATCTATGGATATTCAGTCAGATGTGTCACTTTATATTTTTTCTTACGATCATGCTAAAACATCTGTAAAAGTTTTCAGCATTCTTAAACTTCTTCGGAAAACGCACATGGGTATGGTGGGGATGAGGGCTGGGGAAATCAAGGGTTAAAATGCATTTTACCTAATTCCCCTGCAATTCTAGAGAAAAAGCAAAGGGTATAAAATGAAAACAGACCCCTTGTCTTAGTGGTATGGCTTCATGACTGGCTTGAGTGGCCTAAGGGAACATGTCCACCAATAAATAAGAG
This sequence comes from Aythya marila, assembly GCF_965140915.1. Lineage (NCBI taxonomy): Eukaryota > Metazoa > Chordata > Aves > Anseriformes > Anatidae > Aythya > Aythya marila. The sequence goes on along the minus strand of NC_139045.1, from coordinate 30,469,629 downwards.
ATGCTTCTCTGATTACTTATATTAGGTCAGCTGTGTATTAGGTCAAGATATTTGATGAAAAACATTTCACAGTCCCTTCACATGCTTTTCAAATTGGGTTTTGGATGCCTAGTATGGTTAAGTCAATATCCTTGCTTGAACTCCTTAAGGTTGAAGGTGGAACTATTAATTTCACAGGCATAGAGCTGCATTTGTTAACTGTATTTTGAACAAGTTGAATCCAAAGTTCACATCATATTGCATGCATCTCAAGCTAAGGAGGAAGTTAAATCCCAGGACTCTATTTCTTAAAACAAGTAAAAGTGATTTTGCCCACGCACACTATAAAGTGACTTAAGTTTCAAACCCCATGCTGTAATTATAAGAGAACTGTGTACTTTAAGATAGAAGAAAGCTGTTATAATTTCAATGGATTGAAATTGTGCCTTATAGAAAGGCACTGCATTTCTCCAGTGCATAGCAGCAGGTTGCCATGCAGAAGAGAACAGCTTTTATAATCACAGATTAATCACAGAATTTCTAGGTTGGAAGAGACCTCAAGATCGAGTCCAACCTCTGACCTAACACTAACAGTCCTCCACTGAACCATATCCCTAAGCTCTACATCTAAATGTTTTTTAAAGACCTCCAGGGATGGTGACTCCACCACTTCCCTGGGCAGCCCATTCCAATGCCTAACAACCCTTTCAGTAAAGAAGTTCTTCCTAACATCCAACCTAAAACTCCCCAAGCAAATAAATAACATCTTGATGCACACTTCATTTATAACGTTATGCCCGAGAATTCTAATGTGTTCCCAACACAAGGTGTTTATCAATGATGCAAGTAGATGAAGCTGGTGATTCAATTGCAAAACAAGATAGGAACATCAAGCCCTCAAGCTTATGCTCTCACGTAAATTAGAACAAGCAAAACAATATATACAAAGTCTAACCCAGCACCAAAATTAATGGGCTGTTTGAATTGCTCGGTGATAAACAGTCTACAATAGCTAAGTGTGCAGATCTGAAGCACACGATGGCTGAAGAAAAAATATTTTTCATATCTAAAAAGTTCACCTCTGCAGAATTTCAGCAATACCGATATCTACAAGCTTTGATGTTCTCTAATTTTGCTTACTTAGCCTACCATAGCACTGCGTAAAGTATTATATATACACACAATGTTTAAGATGAATCTGAAATTTGTTAATTCAACATTTATTGAAATTTCCAGCCAAGTCAATCTTTTCTCCTTATTCCTAAAACACATTAGCTGAAGTCTATTTTATGAAAATCTTGCACAATAAAAAGAGTCCAAAGTGCTATAGCAGCTGTTTGAAACTGAAGGCTTTAAGCTAAGATTTTAATATGCCACAGGTAAAGTATTATCTGCACATCAAAGCCTCACTGCTGTAAAGAAATATGAAGTGCTGGATGCCAAATGTTGACTGTCTCCACTCTGAAACTGAATGAGAGCAAAGATTGCTGAGTGGCAAAAAAAAATCAACTGAGAACCTGGCTTTTAAAAAATAATATATAGATTACTAACACTTTAGAAGTATTTCAAATAACTAAGTACGGTGAAGAGTCTTGGCCTGCTGCAGCAAAAGCAGACAAGTTAAACAATGCCCTTCATAAACCTGTCTTGATAACTGGAGATTTTACTGTTTGAAGGCTCCTGCCTCGTTGACTTGGCTTCATGGAAATGATTTGATTTGCCTCTTGCTGGTTGCAATTTAAGTTAGCACAACTCACTTGCACAGTGACAGAATGATGCAGTTAGCTTCTGATAACTCTCTGTGAGAAGAGTATTTTAAAACATTGGCACTACACGTAGTTTTCCTGAAGATGATCACTAAACAAGCAAACAAAACCCAACCAAACAAAACAAAAATTCAAGCAAGGTTCAGAGGCAATTATTAAATCCAGAGCTGTCTTTCGTTCACCTCACTTAGGTGTGGGTCCTCAGCATGCCTAAGGGCATAAGAAGGCGAAGAGCAGAAAGAGGAGGAGGATTGGTATGTTCTGGTATTACCTATTTACATAAGATTAAATGTCTCTACGCACTTTACACTCCTTCTGGCTCAGGTGCTGCTATTCATCCTGCCACTGTGGTCCTTGTCTGTGGCCAGGGTAGTGCAACTGATGTACTGCAGAGTCCGTCTCAACATGATCAACCCTGTTAGCCAGCACATTACCAGCTATGTACTACTAAACATGTACATAGCTGGTAATGTGCTGGCTATGAAGCTACATGCTTCATGCCTGTTACATGCTTAACGACTAAGCTCAAACAAAAGAAATAAGGCAAACACCAACTTATCAATGTCATTTCTGAGAGTATAATACTCAATGCTCTGGTCTCTCAGTAAGGCCCTGCGTGTCTAAACAAGTGTTCAGACACCCAAGTCAGGTACTGAAAAAAAGTATAAGCTCCAATACATAGTCAAATATTATACAAATATATTGCACGAGTCCCACGTTACTAAAATGGTTCTTTTCACTGTGAGTGTCATAGACCCTTTGCACTGAGAAAAGTTTCAAATAAGCCTTTGAGTTGAGACATCATTGTTAAAATGAGAAAGGCTGAAACACAACAGATGAAAATAAATCGTGCTTTAAAACTGGACTTCTTTTAACCCTACTAAATACAGACTTGCTAAAAGAAACACTTTCCTTCATATGGTACTAACTTTAAGATTCTGGTTTCAACTCTCATTTCCACCAAAACCTTATTTCAGAGAGAACCTGAACTATCAACCTGTTAAAGATGATTAGAATAACCATGGACTGCATCCTGCAGTAACATACACATGTAGATAGGAAGAACTGATTTATTTATATATTTTAATAACAATTTAAAGTAGAAAAAATCCCTATATACAAAACTTTCACCTAAACTATTTAAACATTCTTGAATGAAGAATATGAGGCATACTGAGTTGACAGCTGCACAGAGAAACCATGTGCATTTATATATGGGAATTGACTGAAAAATTATGAAAAATACTTAGGCTCTTCAAGCAATTAATATCTGTTGTATTCAGCAGAAATAGCTCTGTGATCTGTAAAGTCTTCTCAGGTTTTATTCTTTGACCAACCAAGAAAAGATTTCTAGGAGTAGGATCTCATCCTAATCTTTTCCATGTTTATGGCTTGACTAATTATTGCTAAGTGCTCTTCTGGGAGCAGTATCAAATCTACTTGTAAGATCCAGGGAGTTCACAGCACAAATGAGAAAGTAATGAAGAAGAACACCAGCGCCACATTATCATCTCATTCTGAAATTGGCCAGATCTGATGAAGCAGCCTGATCCAACCAGAGTCTGGGCTAGCACACAGTCAGTATCTTTCTTTTCATACCATGGTAAAAAGCAATTTCTTTAAACTTGCTGGTCAAAACAGTAAGCAGGACGTGCAGTTTACAGTGGTGTTGACACTCTCAAGCAAAGAACAAATTGGCTCTTCTGGTGCACCATTTTCCTTGGCCACATCCTAACTACCTACTGTGTTAAGAGGATGCTACTTAACCGGGAGATAACAGATAGAGGAATTAATGTGTATTAGGACATTTCATACATTTAGCTTATTGATAGTATTTCCTCTGGGAGACTTTCCACAAGGACTGAAAGCTTCCACAAGAGTCTGCATTTGCACTTTGTCCAGCGTTGCTTATTATCCTTACTACTTCTAGGGACTAATCTAGGGAAATATTAGGCAAAAGCCCAATTGAAACAAAGTAACCTTTGTAAAGTAAAAATAGTATAGATTAATAAAGGGGCTGGAAGCACAGCTCCTTTCTTTACTTTGGCAGCTTTTCACTTACAGCTCTCTCCAACCCCCAACAGTCGGAAAATCAGTTTTCATTCCATTTGCTAGTACATCCTGCAGACGACAGTAAACCTGCTTTATCCATTTACAAAATCACTTGCCTTCCTTGCAATCACTGCTAAAATTCAAGCTGATAACAAAAACACTCACTCACTCTCAGGCACGCACCATTCCCCTAGCCCCCTGTGCCCTGCTATGGGACTAGAGCATCACTGGGGATACAGAGCCAGCAAACTGGACACCCCCTCACAGCTCAGCCCCAAGTCCTTCCTTGTTTCCTGAATCAAAAGCATTCAGTTCCAACCATTCGGATTTCCTAGTCTTGTAACTCCCTCCCTGGTACTTCTGGAAAATGATGCACAGAAGCATCGAGCCATATCAATACTTATCAGCACTTCCCAATTACATAGCCCAGGGACTTGTTAAATGCATCTTTTACAGCTTCAGTATTTACAGTTACTGTAAGAAGAGGAGAGAAAAACCTGCTTCCTTACTGCTGTTGTACATTTCATTTTAATAATATTTATTCAAATTCTGGTTTTGGGCCAAAACTATCGTCTCTCCATGTTAAAAGGCAGAATGTCTCTAAACCTTTGATTCTAACTCCCGTGTAAATATAAACGACAAAAACAACTAGTGACAAATACTTGCTGTGTCTATCTACTCACAGAGATAAATCCTGAAAGCTGATGAGAGCCATCCCCTTTTTCAACACAGCACGTAATTATCTTTTCACCAGGCTCGTATTACCAACCAGTCTGGGCTAGAAGACCAATCTTACATTGTTAACATAAATTCAGTTGTAATAATGGTGTAAGATTTCGTTGTCTTAAGTCAAATCACAATGTTAACCTAAAACAGTTAATGACCTCCAAATCTAAAGAACACACATTAAACTGCTCTTCTATGTGTATTAAACAGTTCAGCATTAAAGTCTAGATTTTACTATTATCTTACCATCAGAACACCAGATATTCAACACGCTTTAAAATTATTTATTATTTAAAAACAAAACAAAACAAAAAAACAGTAATCTGAGACTTTTTTTCACTATTAATACCTGAAAGTTTAAGAGAGCCACAGTCATTTGATGACACTATCTAATGGAATCCTTCTCATCTGCTCCTGCCCTCTTTTATTCCATTTACATTACAGCTGGTAATGTGGAAGAAATCCAGATGTTATGTAAAACAGCTGCAAATGTACTTCTATCTAAGCCTCCAGTGCTTTTACTCATACACAGAAAATGCTTATATTGTCATTGTCTATGAAAGCAGTGCACCAAAAAAAGAAAATAGGCAGCTGCTATGCCTTATTAACAGCAGCCAAAAGGAACCCTCAGCCAAACTATGATCTTGACCTAAACTTGGGTACCAGTTGGTTATCCAGTTATTCATTTAATGAAAAATTGTATTATTTTGTGCATCACTTCAGGGGCTTTTTTCCTGTGAATTACCATTTTTCACTGTATTTGACTTTTTCATTTTGATCCATGCACAACAGCACTACATACAAGTTGATCAACCCTTCTCTTGCAAGCCTCTTCAAATCCTGTTTAAACCTGCCATCCTAGTCCATTAATGAAAATGAAAGTCTATTTTTTCTCCCATTCCATTGCCTCAACATGAACTCATGTTGTTTCCAGTCACAATACAGTTTTTAGATAGACTGAGTGGAAATCCTGACTGGTCAAAGTATGAAAAAAAAAAAAAAAGAAACCCCAAATAAATGAAACTTGAACATTAATATGTGCACAGCATACAACCATGTTAAGCATAATTTATACAGAAAGTTCATGTTGTTGGTTTTGTTTTGTTTTGTTTTTAGTACCACGCTAATATCAGATTTGTGAAACAGAATAAGAAGTATCAAATATCAGTGTTTGCATACATGTTAAATATGAAAAATAGTATTTGACCAATATTGAATTAGAAAGTGAACCAATGACAGATTAGGATACAATCCGGTTAAACCTGGTATATTTGACAGTTTACATACGGATGGTAAAAAGTGATTCCAATTCTTTATGCCCAAACACACACACCAAACGTGAAGCAATACTTAACTGCTATAGTTCTATTGCCAGGAAAGACTATGGGGAAAAAAATAAAAATATATCCACTTGTGATTAAGCAATTTCATCTTGAATGGCACTATGGACTTTGCCAAATTTTAATTACTAGTCATCATACTTGTTCCCAAGACTGGTGTCTTTGCAAAGAAGGGAGGGGAAGCCACCAGTAAAGAAGATCTGCCATTTACGATGCAGAACCTAGTCAATGCTTTTGGCCAAATTAAGAGACATTCTCTATGTACATACACACACACACACACACACACACACGCATATACATGAATTATCCTACACATGACTCTAAGTAACCCTATTTCTGAGGGCATCTGTGGGGACACACCACACCCCAGGAGAGCACCCTGCTCTGCCTAACCTGTGGAGGATGGCCTGCCCCAGCCCACCCGCACCCAGGAGGAATTTGGAGGCAGACCCCATCGCGTGGGCTCTCCGCAGTGCTGCTGCCCAGCTCTGTATCACCCTTTCCTGTTTTCCACCGCGGGGTGCTCTCACAGCACTTTTGTGTAAATAAGCAGCTGAATGCAGTCTGACACAGTGAATAATAAAGGTACTAGCATGAACATTCACTATAAGGCATAAATTTCAGTACATTTGTTGTTTTCCACTTACAGGGACAAATTTAAAGCTTTCCATGGAAAGCACATAAAATCCTAGATATTCTCATTTCAGCATAGAGGTCAAAGGCCTTTTCTTTAACCAACTTATGCAAGCAAAGGGAGAGATGTACTGTCCTACCTTCTGCAGAATAACCCCATTTTCTAAAATAATAAATAAATAAAAAGCCAACACTAAGTTGCTTTCCATTTTTTTTAGCAGATTAATTTAAGCTACTTTCATCTCTACAGAAAGATAAAAATCTAGACAACAGCAGAATATAGATCAAAACACCTTTACCCATCATAAACAACTCCAAATTACAGCTTGCAAAACAATAACACTCCAAAGTTTATTCGCTGTGTCTTTGCTTCAGAAAGATTTTTTTTAGACATTTCTTCTACAAGCTTACCTTCTCTCCTCCTTCTGCATAACTACAAGACAAGTCTAAAAACACAGTGGACCTAAAAAGTTCCTAAGAGCTGCAGTAATATTGGCATAATTATCTTAGAGTATCAGGGTAGACTATAACTGATCTGCACAGGTGCTTACAGTGTTTGAGTATTTTGCCATTTAATTTCATTTATTACTATCTGGGCACTTGTGCAGCAAACATGAAAGAGTAATAAATGCTTTCTGGAGAGAAAGATGAACCATTTTGGCACCCAGGGTCAGCCTGCAGGACAGGGTACCACATGCATGCAGTTAGGGAACAGAGCAGCTAAACAACCTGTTTGTACAGCTTACTGTTGCAGCTGTCTTCATGCTCTCACTACAGCTGGACAAGCTATGAGAAGTCCACGACAATTAACTATTTTGTTTTCACTTTTCTTCCCCTCCCTAAAAGATGTAATCAGTCACTTTCATTCTGAAGCTTGTAATATACAAAATAACTGCCATGGTAATTTAACAAGTGATACTCAGTCCATCAGAATGGCGCTTACAGTGTTAACTAATGTGCATCAATAGTGACAAATTACTTTCAGTAGATGCTTCCAACAACAAAGGTCATTTCCCTTTTTTTTGCAGTGCTATCTGATAAGGAGATTTTTTAAAAAAACAGTTCCTAGTAAGAGAAAAAAATAAAATAAAAAACACCTCCCAAACTTTCAAGATTAATTATTAGATCCGTATGCCTTGTTATGCAGTGGTGCTGTCTCTACTCCCTTGCGGGGGTAACCTAGTAGGACTCTAACATCCTGCTGTTACCTCCTTTTTTCTGTCAAGCTGTATGTAAATATTCATAATTTTTGATAGCTGTATTATGTAAATACACTTTAAATAAATCTGTATAAAATATCTGAGAGCTTACCCAGTCTAAATACTATCCCAGTATTTATTCTCACTACTATTTGTGAGGTCTCCGATTTCTGTAATTACTCTTGCAACTTACAGCTCTCAAAATCTAAATGACGCACAAAGAGAGCTTCTGCCACCTCCCTGGGGTCTACTCTCAGAATAACACATTATTCATAATCATTAAGCCTACCAGGATGTGCTCCTCAGGAGTATCAGAGCGGCTGAATTAGCAACATTTTCAAAGAAAAAAAAATAATTCTTCAGAGTAAAACTTTTCTTTCAGACTACATCTGCCTGAATTCCAGAAGAAAAAAATATAACCAAAAAAATGAAGTAAAACCTGCATTTGCATGGCTCACAAATGGAAAGAGTCAACTTTTGTTTCACAGAATCCAAGTTACAGTTTGGAAAGTTATTATAAGCACACTTGCCATCTGTACTCAAATGCTAATGGCGCAACTGGATTGACTGTATATGGACAGAAATGGTCTCAGAAAGATTTGGATTACAAAACAGATAAAATATAACAGATGTGCCCATCAGCAGGCAGGCTGGCATTCACTCCACAGCAGCTGAGGCTTCCAAGAGTAAGCATAGTAGAGTAATTCACATGAGCTTGCAAGTCAGAAAAAAAAAAAAAAAAGGCATAAGTTCAAAAGTACCCTAAATTTGAGCAGAGGGAAAAAGAAGAAAAAGATGTCTGTCTTGGATAACAGATTATGAACAAGTTGTAGCTTTAGACTGCCTGGTATTGTTCCACTCTGGGTGTACTCTCAACAGACTAGATACCCCAGCCCTGCAGTGATGTGGGCACATCAGCTCCATCCCGCAAAGACTCCAGATCCACCACGGCCCACGTGAGGAGAGGGGGAACCCAGTGATGCCAACCTGGAAACTACTTTGCTCACCTGGTCCTGGGCATCACAACGCCCACAGGCACCCAGTGCCAGCTGAATGCTCATGCTGAGCAGCATCAGGCAATGGTGAGAGGCAGATTGCTTTGCCTGTGGTCCTTGCCACAGGGGAGAGCACTGCCTGCAGCTGGCAGGAGAAGCACGGCGCACACGGTTACATGGCCAAGCCTCGGCTCCTGCTCTGGGGGCAAACACTTGAACTACAGCTAAGCATTAGGCACTTCTATCAATTAAGCACTGCTTTCTTCCCGGGAAAATAGAGATGGGGAAAATCCTGGGAAAGTCTCCTTCAGCTAGAAACCAACCAGTTTCCTCAATCCCATGCAAAGAGGACTACCACCATCTCTTGTTTCCGAGTAAAAATTACCAAAGCCAGTAAAAGATTTATACTACTATTTATTTTCTTTTAATCCATGTGCTCTGACAGTGTTTCATTTGTAAAGACCATAATTTACTGTGCATACAACCAAGTCCAAGGGGGGACAGAAAAAAGAAATCCATCTTTTGATATTTGCCAAGCTTCTACCAGAATGGCAAGCACATCTGACAAAGTTTTATCCTCTTTTACTAGTTCTGGGAAAAATAAAATACAATAAAAAAAATCAACAGATAGAAATACTGTTTCCAAATAGAAAGACAGAATCTTGGAGGAAGCCCAATTTTCTTCCACTCTACTTCATCAGGTCATTATGTCACTCTCAGATCAGTAAACTGCCAAATACTTCTGAAGCAGCCTTCAGGAGCACCAGATGGCATTATTCAGAAGTCTTATAGTCCTGGTTGTACCGGATGGCTCCCTGGCATTAAAATTTTTATTTTCCATATGAAGTCCTACTTCTGACCAATAGAATATTTCTACTAGAAGAAGTGTACGTGCTTAGAGATGATGCAAGGCAGACTGCTTTTTGTCTAATAAGTCTCCAGTCTTCACATGAAATTAATACGTAGTTAGGTGACAGACTAGTTAAACATTAATAGAGTATCTTGTTTAAGACTCTAAAGAAATAGTTCAAAATCAGATGTTGGAGATTTAATGCATCCCAATCAAGTCCTGACAATTCTGAAAATTTCAAGTTCTTGACTCATTCTAGTTAGAATACCAACATAGCTTCTAGTCTTGCATACAAACACTTTACCTTTCTTTTTGCCACTTGCAAACATGATTTTAAGAATAAGCATCAAAATCTCTTAAAGAAGTCTCTAAAGGCTATTAGAAGTACTGTCTGCAGAAGAATTGAATGTCTGAGTTTAATGCCTGAATTTAAGCAACATAAGAATATGGTGCTTAAAAAAAAAAAAAGAAAAAAAAAAGAAAAAAGAATATTAATATCCCACGTAAAGGAGGTACTTTGACAATGTCCTTCTCTCTACCCACTACAAAGAGGAATGACATCTAATCCACTTTGATGCAACTGGAACTGTGTTGGTAGAATAAATGTCAAGTGTAAAAGCTGCAGTGCTTAATTTTAAGTCATTTTCCTGGCTAATCTGGTCAATTGCTTATGAAAAGAAACCAAACAGTGAATAATGGTACAGGCTACTACCACTAAGGACTGATATGCTGGATACATAAGAGAATCAGTGCATAATGTACAGAACTAGACTTCAAGTGCACATGATTTACAAAAGCCGTTAATTATCGATTAACTTTTCAGAAGTCCATTACACAAAGAAAGGGCAACAGAAATGGTCAATGACACCATCCTGGCTGTGAAAGAGTTCCCCTCCTCCTTCTCCCCTTTCTGCTTCAACTGAAGCAAAAAATTTAGTTCTATTATCAAGCTATCCTGCTCCTGTTGCTAAAAATGGGATAAGCTTAATCCAACGTTCCTAATTGTGTTTTTCTTAGATTTCTGGGGGCATTTATAAAACAATGCAGGTTAACAGTCATGATCAGAATTAGCCAGCTAGCTGGACAAGATGCACACATGGTCTCCAGGAGACTGCATATGAAAAGAGCTGACATTTCCAAAGCCTGCCAGTTGTACATGGGACAGATTGCTTTCAACAGCAGTCAAACATCATAGTCTTTAGAAGCAAATCCATAATGTAATGTCTCCAGCATAAGATAATTTTAATAATGAGACAGACACAGACAAAGAACAGTTGAGCCAAAAATATCAAACATTACTGGAAACGTTTCTCTTATTTATATAAAACACCCAACAATGTCTTTGAAAGGTACTGAAGTAAATTAATATCAAGGCATGCAGCAGCTGGGGGAAGTCTGGTATTTAGCAGGGGATCCTCACTTGCAGGCCTTATTTCTCTAAAGCAACCACGAGCAAAAGGCAGTGCAGGTTTTTGTTCTTTGAAGATTATTCTGTGCTGTTAATTTTGATCACTCTGAAATAAGAAAACAATGTTGCAACACCTTGGTATGTTAATGGCAACTTTAATAGTTCTTTATATGGACTGTAAATTTACAAAATCCCTCAAAACAAACAAACAAAAAACCACATCAATAAGATACTTTTCTCCCTGTGAAAGGGCTCGTTATTTACAACCTCAGTTTTGAGAGCACTTATTCATGCACTTCATGTTAAAAACTGCAGTCAGTACCACAAAGGCCAACGAAATCATGCATGTACAGTTATATCTACAAAAAAGCACACAAGCAAATTGCTTTTAATATATTTTGTTTTAATAGAGTATCTATAGAAACCTTCATTAAAAAAATATATATATTTTTAGATGACATAAAATAGTGCCTCAGGTCAGTAGTGGTTCCTGCAAAGATTAATAATTGGTAAAAGACAGAAAATGAAGGACAGGTATGTGTTTTTTTATTTTTTTAAGAAAAAAAATAAAACAAGAAACAGTGTTGGGAGCACCGCTGACAGTGTATTAGTGATTTTATGAAGCAGGATAAAAAAGATTTGAAAAAAGGTTAATTAGAACAGTCAACTTTTATAAAAAACACCAAAAGCATGAGAAGCTGAGATGATAGTTCACAATTGCCAATGATAAAACTGGATATATTAAGCATCTAGGCACACTCAGGAACAGTATCTCTAAGGAGACCCTTTGAAAATAGCAGGTCAAACTTGAGCTGTGATCAGAAACATAAGCAACATAGTAAGAATGTTATGCCAAAAAATAATAATAATAAAAAAGGCAAGGAGAAGGATCCAGAGAGCTGCAGTCAGCTTCAGTTCAATTCCCAGGAAACGACCAGAGCAAGTCCCAAGATAAATTATTTGCAGACACAGGAAAGTGACTCACAGAACCAACTATGCCCTTACGCAGGCTGCATGCTCTCAAGCAACCCATCTTGGTGGGCTCTGTGGAAGAGCAGGCAGCAGGCCAATTCATTTACCTGGACTTTGGCAAGGCTTTCAACACTCTCCAACACAGAAGACACTGCACTTTTCCTTGTGGTCAAAATGAGGAGATACCGACTGGATGGGTATCACCCATCCAGTTTTCACCCACAAGGTGGGTGAAAAACTGATGGGGCCTTCAGGCTCAAATGGTAGTGGTCAATGAAGGAATTCATATCAGGGCTGATAGCTGCTTAATATTTCTACCAGTAGCCTAGGCAAAAGGAAGCAACAGGTCCTCACCACATGCAAAAATTAAAACAAAAGGGAGAAAAGTGCAGGCAGGCCAGAGGGCAGGGCTGCCAGCCAGAGAAGCTTCAGCCAGCTACAGTAATGGCCCCTTGAGAACCTCCTGATGAGAGGATGCACTGAGAGCTAAACACGTACCCAGCCAAACAAGCTGATGGGATCACTCCCCTTGACTCCGCATTCGTGCATGATACTGCATCAAGAGACCTGTGCCCAGTGTGACGGATGTTGACAAACTGCATGGAGTTTGGTGGAGGGCCACTAAAACAGCCAGGAGTGTTTGCAGCATATGTTGCAGGAGGAAAGGCTGAAGGAAGGACATGGGTTTGGTCAGCCTGAAGAAGGCCATGGCAGCATCAAGACACAATCTTCCACTACCTAAAGTGGGGTGACAGAGGAGACCATGACTCAGGGGTGCAAATAGCAGGAAAAAAGCCAGTGGCTACACACGGCAACAAGACATGTTGACTGAACACATGAAGCAGTCAGGCACTGGGACTGTCTCCCAGACGGCTGTAAATCTCCATCTTTGGACCCCGAGCAGCCCCAGGAAATTCTTCCTGTGAGCAGGGGGCTGGACTAGGTAACCTCTACGTTTGTCTTCCAGACTAAATGAGTACATGATTCTCTGAAGACTAACATGTAACATACTCAGTATGATTCCATGAAGCCAGAAAAGACTCAGATTACAACTTCAAAAGCTACAAATGGACTTGTCATACTCATTAATACAACAAAGTTGATTTCTTCAGACTCCAAACTGTTCCAGCACAGTTATACCTGAGACCTGCTTTCTGAGGCACATCTTCCCATTACCTCTGCAGACCGGCTTCTAAGACACTCAGTGTTAGGGGTGTTGTCGGCATAGGGACAAAGCTCTGAAACATCTGATGATTAAGTAGGTGACTGTATGTAAGGCCAAATCTTTTCATGTGTGCTTTTCCTGTATGCTCCAGGCTGTTATCATAAAGAAATATAAATGGGAATCCGGAATACAAAGAGCCATTCAGAAATGCTACTGCTGTTGTATGTCGAACTACTGAGAAAGGCATGTTTTAAGACGAATACAGAGCTAGATTACCTTTGACATCAATTCTGTTCATAATAAAAAAAAAAAAAAAAAAAAAAAAGGAAAGAAAGAAAGAAAACACAAGGAATTTAAATAGTGAATCCAAAAAGATAAAGTACCTAAAAGGCTCTATCCACGGGTTTGATTCTTTCTACTTTTAACACCCACAATATTAAAGCAAATATAAGGGGAAAAAGTCTTAATCTTGAACTTTTGAGTGGTCTGTTTTCATGGAACACAAAACCTTGCAGAAAGCCTTGTTTTACACTTTCCAAAGTAGAAGTCATATCTCCTACATTCACAAGCTGTGTTATGACAAAACAGAGTAAAACAATGCAGTTAACACTGAAAATTCACATGAAACACCAGCAACAAGCTATAATTACATAGCATGGAAATACTATATATGTTAATATATGTGCATACATGGAAAAATCTGTGTTTATGTATTAATGATAAACACTAGCAACAATCAAAATCAGGGATGATTTTTTTTTCCCAACTCCCTCCCCCAAATCTTGAAGAGGGAACAGACTTGACTTTTATATTGCAAAGGAAAAACCATAAAATCCTATATGCAAGTTATTAGTAAATGTAGCTGTCCCTCTGATAAGAAAAGCAGGTGTTGCTTATAATGCGAATGACATTTGAGCAGTATTGTCTGCATTAACAGGATTATGCTTAGTAGTTGAAGTCTGCAATTTTGCACAAACAGGATTTACCATAGGACTGAATATTGAGAAAGTTAGTAAAACATGTATTATAGGAAGACAACTTTGAAAAACACAAGAACAAGACATTCATTCCCATTTAAGGTTACACTATCTCAGGCAGCAACATGTACAGAAATTATGCAAGATAGTCTGTAAAGTTCTACTAAGTAACAGTAACAGAACAGTAACAGAAACTGCTAAAAAACTACTACTGAAATGCAGCAGCTTTGAAATAAACAAATCTCCTTAAATTGAATTAAGTAGAAGAGTATGAAAATGTGTATCCATGGCATTTCTCCCTCATGAACTCAGAAATATATTTCCAACATGTTTTACAATGTATTGTAGCAGAAAAGTGAACAGAAGCCCTATGATTACACCTCACAGAATTTTTAATAGATGTTAATACTTTGATTCAGAATTATGACAAAATTATGACAAATTCTACCAACTGACACTCTCATCAGGCTTAAAAAACTATTCTGAAAATTTCCAAAAAGACATCCTCCAAGTATTCAACTCCTTTTGTGGAAACAATAGACAATGCAAGATGCAAGAAATGACGCATTCCTTGCACATGCTGCTTAAAAATGATGTAGGCATATTCATCAAACATTTGTAGCTGGATCAAAGATTACAAGTTCCCCCTTATACAGAATTCATAGATGTATGTGCTATAGAAATATTCCAAAGAAACGAAAGGATGAATTTATTGGTTCCACCAGCCGGAAGATTCCTACCTACATATCAACACTGAGACATTCCCAAAGGCCAGTTGTATAGATAAATAGATAGATAGATAGATAGATAGATAGATAGATAGTAAAACTGCAGAAGAAACCAATATGCACAGCTTGACCTTTCTTGCCACCATTCTAGTTCCTCCCCTCAAAAAAGCAAGTCAATTTTTATTTTTAATAACTAAAAAAATACAATGTAGTGTGATCTAACTATGCCTTTTCTTTAATTACCATATTTTTTCACTTAGTTTCTGCATGGCTTTCACATTTAACTGAACCTGAGTGCAAAAAGAGACTGCTTGATTACATCCAAAATTATCTAAAAGAAGACAAAATAGCTATATTTCTCTCGACTCATAAGGTGTGAAGCTTCTTGAGCCAAAATGGAGAAGAAAAAATCTTAGTTTGCATAAGATGTCATCTTTCTATATTCAATATTCTATATTCAAATTTCTGATGAGAAATTGCAAAGTGACATTGCAGGCATGGATTAACTCATTATTTTATATAGTCTCTAGCAGTGACTTACATGCCTGTGCAAATCAAGTAGATTTTAAGTGAAATATCCACTCAACTCGATGGTTCAATCAGTTTGTTCAAGTTACCTTCTGTCTTTTTCCATTTATCTTACGTCCTCCAATCCCTTATGTCATATCTGAGTTAATGCTTAACACCACAGACATTTCCTGCTAGCAGTTGTTATACCATTATTCTCACAGGCTGATTTCTACAGGAATGGGCCCTTAGATTACCATGATAAATTGTAAAGTAAGTGTATGGAGCCACAAACTTTATGATTCCGTAGATAATGTTAGGAATAGCCAATCAATCAATACTAATGTGACATACCAAAGGTATTGAAAATATGCAACAGGGCTGAAGACAAATGAGCAATAAAAATATATGATAGTAAAGATTCTTCTTTGCTAATGCAGCAGAGACTCTGGCAGAGGTGGTTGGGCAAAGTCCTCTAGACTAAGTGTACCAAATCAGCCACAGCGTGCTGCCAACATGAAACAGTGTCGCTCTTTGGGATCCTCTTGCCTCTAACGCTATGCCCAGCTAACTGGCAGTAAAGCAGATTTACAGAATAAAAACAAACGGGTATTATTTCTTCCTGACTCTTTTCTTCTGATTATCTTCTGAAAGCTTTGTAATTGAGCCAAAGGTAATTTATAGCCAAAGTTAAACAAAATGAACAACAGGAAACTGCAAAGTGTTGGATTTCTTTACAGGGTAGTACTCCTAAAGGTAGACAAAACAAACTGGCTTAGGGAGGCAGCTATAGTAAACTACGCTTCATTAAACACGTGAAGAGTATAATTCTGTTCAGTAAGCTTTTGTTAGATTTCTGCTTCCTTGAAATAGAATTGGTCATAAAAAAGAAAAAGTGAGGTAACTAAAGGATTCTAGCAGGAAGGCATCTGTCGTTCCGCAGACATTCGATGCATTCATTCCCTGTTAGTGAAAGGGCTGAGGGAAGCAATGGAAACTCCAGCTCCTCAGCACTGCACAGCAGCATGCTGTTCAAGCTGTCCCACAGTAGGATGGCCAAATGAGGTTAGGGACTGTAGCTTTTAACACATTTTCCCCAAAGCCATGCTGTGGTCATTGCTCCTGGGACCAGCACTGCAGGAAAAGCATTTCCACCAAATGAATTTTCTCTTGTGAAGGACTTAAGAAATAGACCAGCAAACACATTCACACAACAGCCCACACAAACAGTTCATAACCCCCCTTTTTCAATACATGTGTATTTCAAACACAAGAATTTCACTGCAAAATTACCCTTACAGCACTTCAGCAGCTCGCGCCCTGCAGGAAGCCTTCATTTCCTTTATTCCTACATTCTCTCTGCACAGCACCTCCATTTGCTATTTCAACAAGTCAAACCTTGTAAGTTAGCCTATGCTTCAGTCACCTCACGTTCCTTCCCAACAAATCACTAAAGAGATTCAGTTGTATCTCTATGTTCAACTAGATTGACAAGTACATCTGCAGAAAAAAAAAAAAAAAAAAAAAAAAAAAAGTGAGTAATGTTTTTTTCTTTCAAGGGCCACTGGGTTAGTCAGTTCTCAGGTTAGCTGGAAGCAACCAAAATCCTGCAGACCAGCATCAGACACATCAGCAGCCAAGAGGAGGCAGGGTTTGTGTTCCTCAGGTACTACCATTTCTCCAGCCACTGCCCTTACCAGTACAAGGGGCTGCTTTCAGCCCCCCTGGGAAGCACACCCTGGCTTGTCCTCAGGACATTACAGCTCCTGTCTTGCTAGTGTGCTGCAAGGTCAGAAAAAAAGTTTAGAAAAGGCAACAAGAATGCTATGGAACAGCTTCTATCCAAGGAAGAAGTAAATCTATGACTTAGGATTTTTCAGCCTGAAAAAGTCACAATAAATGGTAGCAGGCAGAGCAGGAGGCTCACAGAAAGATGGGTGAGAAGGGGTCCAGCCACTGAGGAACTGCAATTGCAAATGCACAAGACAGTTGTTCTTCATGAAAATCCATGGCTAACCTGTAAACATTTTTGCCACTGAGTACTATGAATACTGAAAGTATACATAGATTAAAGGGCAAGTTGGACTTGGTAACCAAAGTCCACTGTGCAGAGAAACTGCCTCCGACTCACAAAGTCTCTGAACTACAGACAACTAGAGCCTGGGGGTAAATTCAGTGATGGTATACACTTACTCTCTTATAGATTTCCCAATCTCTTTACTTCTGGACACTGATCAGACAGGGAACATTGGCCTGTGCAGACTGCTGAACACACGTATGACCATGTTTTACAGAATGAGTTATATATTTGCTGGTTTTTCTTTTAATTGCTTCCAATATTCCACATTTTCATCACCACTGAACTTCCACCGTCTCCATTATCCTAAATGAGAGGCTAGCGTAATGGATATGAAATATATTGATTTTTACATTAGTAATTGTTTCAGATCAAATCAGAATTAAGAGTACCTTGCCATTATTTATCATAACTCCATTAAATAACATTGCAAAATGCAGAAAAAGGATGACCATCAGGTTATTTAAGTACCATCCTGTAAACTGCATCACAGTCACTAATACAAACGCAGGATGCTTAAACACAGAAGTTAGAGGCCTAATATATTCCAAACTACATATGCACTCCCTTCTGTTTTCTCTTTGCCTTCAGCAGGACCACCTTCCCCGCTTGCCCACAGCGGAGCTCCTTTCTCTGCTCTCCCTCCAAGCACCTCAACATTGCATTCTCTGGTGCCCCTACAGAAAAACAGAAAAAAAGGTGCAGGACCACCACTTCCCCAGCCTTCTCTCTCTTAGGAGAAAAGCAGAAAATTGCATCTAAAACTACCTCCTATGCTAAAGCGGGCATTTGATCACTGTTACGTTTTGGAATGAGGAAGGTCAAGGCACTAGGTTTTTCCTCCTGTTGAGAAGGAAGATCAGAAACAGTAAAGAAATAATTGATTGGTCCTATTTTTACCCATGCAGGGCAGACAGTGCCTGTTCTTTTTCAGCCTGATGCAGATAACTAACTACATATTTCCTGCTGCCTATGATGAAAAAAATGCATTACTTAACCACAAAAATACAGCCAGTGTTGACAAGAAATTGAGATGCAATTTATAAACAAAATGCGATACAAATGACTTTGGCTTCCTTCACTGACATTTAGCCGCCAGTACATGAAAAGGTCCTAAAAATGAACTACAGACTCTAGGCTAAGAAACAATCATTTTCTGTTGTTGTTATTTGTTCTTCTTAGGAAAAAAAAAGAAAAAAAAAAAAGAAAAAAAAAAAAGAAAAAACCTAAAAACATAAAAAAGAACCACACTTTGTTTATAGCCAATTAATTTCAGGCAGACTGCCCTGGATCAATATTTATAGTATTTTAACCAACTGTTGTTTAAAATAAATTATTTAATTCAAAATCCATTAAAAATAAATTCCCCAGGCTTGCAACCTCTGCAGTTTTACTACTGCAGCAGCACCAAGCGATTGGCAGCAGCGCGAGGAATGCAGGTGTTGAAGAAGAGCGCAGATGGGAACAGGGCCCTTCAGAGGGCTTGCCTCAAATCTACCCCGAGCTTTGAAGATAAGGATATTTCAAACCTCTGCGGAACAGGGGGAGGGAGACAGCAAACAATCTTAACTCTTCTCTTTCAAGAAGTGTTTGACTAATAAGGGTGGTGGTCTCCTGTGCAAACTTGATGTTCGAGCTTGGGTTCAAAGTATTCTCGGGAATACACGGGCTCCTTTTATGCAGAACAAAATAGGTTTGCTCCAGCAGTTCAGCATACAGAGCCCTGCATTAACTGCTCAGTAGGGCAAAGTGGCCAATGCAGAAAATCTTGCCCCACAGACTACCAGATTAACAATATACAGAGTGGAAATAACTTTGCTAAAGACTTCTCAGATCCACATTGCTTCATATACAGAAGGCTAGCCAGATCTGCATTCTTCTCCCCCACAGAAAAAAAAAAACACCCTCAAAACCCCTTCTGTGGTCCAGCTACACCGATGAGACCTACTTTTCCAACATCCATGGGAAGTATTGCTCTTTTTTTTCCCATGTCTCTTTAGATAGAGACTTTCCTCTTAAAGCACATAACCTACCTATCTCGAAGAAGCCACAGTGAGCAGAATCTGAAGAATGCAAGCTTATTTTGGACATAAATGTATTATATTACTTTCTAATTCAAACAGTAATACACAGCAGCAAGTTCAGATTTGCTACGCACACATCCAACGCCACCGAACATCTTCCTTACAACCCGTAACAATGGGCACACCGCTTTCAAATGCGAGGATCATGTGCACCCAAACCACAAACATCCATTCTTAGCCCGAGCTGCTGAAGCTCTTCTTCCCACTGTAAGCACTGACTATAATACTGCGTGCTCCTCAAGCAGCAAACTCGCCTATCTCAGCTCCTCCTAATTAGAGGACAAGGCTAAGCTGCTGTCTAAATTTAACAGGGAAGGCTGAGCTGGGAATCTTAATTCTGGCCTCAAGAGTGCTCCAGGCATGTCCACGTCCTCCAGCCACAGCCCACAGCTCTCAGATCCTCCAAAGCCAGTAGCAGGACTTCTGCCTTCCCTGTCTGCAAGGAGCTGCTCAAACTGTACTCAGGAGCTCTTTGGAAGCCTTGCAATAGAAATCCAAGTCACTAGACAAAGAGTTTGTGAGTTTCCTCAACATCACCAAATATCCATAAATTCTTAACAGCATCCCTTCAGAAAGAAGTCTCAAGAAACGTGCAGTTTGAGCCACCATATTCTACAGCGTAAGTAATTCACTTTAAGGGAAGTGGAAATTAAAAGGACAGTGTTGAGTATTTTGTTTCCCCCCTTCTCCTTTCTCCTCATTTACAGCACAGAATTGGTGGAACTTAAGAAAAAAAGGAAGAAGTTCTGTTACAAAAAATACAACTAGTGGGGATTGCTGCACCTCACTTCATGTTGTTTGTGGTTTTCAAATCTCTCAGGAACTGTTTGTGGGTGTGTGTTAAAACATGTGCTCATTCCCCTAGTATAGCCAACCCGCATGATTTGTGATATGCAACTTTGAATTAAGAGCTGCAGCCTCACTACCACTGTATCACTTACCACGTATCAGACAAAGAAAGCATTAAGCAAAAGACTGAATTTATATCTCATAACTTCACAAAATGAGAAATAAAGAGGATTTCCACAAAACACTTATGTCTGAAAGGAAAACAAACACACTAGAAAAAGTTTCAGACTCACTGCTTCAGTCCTGTTAAGTATCTGAAACATGGCTGTATTACAGACAAATCAAAGAACAGAAACGCGGTACCTATTAGAAGGCTTGGTTTGAACTGAACACCATCACAAAGTCCTTAATTCAATGCGTTTTAAACTGCTAGTTTCCACATGAAGCTCTTGACCAACCTGCATATATCCCAGATTCATTCTATCAGTCACATCGTTTATTCATTTTATTTCGTCTGCTTCCAAAGAAACACACCTCCTTAGAGGATGCAATTTGTCCAGTGGCAGGTGCATTTCACTACCTTTCAGTCATTTCTTTTTAAGTGTTCAGTCATTGTGTATCTAAGTATTAGGTTTAAATTTCAAAAGGTTTTGTCTAATTCCATGTATTCTAAAAAGGAAGGAGCCATTCACAATCCAAGTTTTTCCCATACCACACACAACCATTACACGTTTCTAAATAGAAAAGGTGGGTAAGAAGCAAGGTAAATTTCTCAAACTCAACTGCATCATAATTAAACACAGTAAGCAGTTAAGGGGAAAATACAGGAAAGACAAGTTGATTTATAGTTAGTAAATCTTCAGAGAGGACAAAGGTTTTTCTTTGAAGTTTGAGGAACGCAGCTGTCACTCTAATTTTGACTTCAATATCTCTTGCTTTGCTGTAAGTAGTCATATTTGTCTTACAAGTCAATCTTAGCGTATCTAAGCGTTTTACTGATAAAAGGTAGGATAACCTGAAATGGTTCAAATTAAATTTGAATGGTCCACTGAACCGTTAATGATGTCTAATCCCTTCCTTTTTGAGAACTTGAATGTATTTTCCAGAAGGCTGTTGAATCAACTACCTTCAAATAAGCCTAAGAAGCTTCTTAATTCTCAAAGAGATTCAGAACAAGAGAGTAACCAGATCCAACTTGAAAACAGGAAAGAAACCTAGTGCGTAATTCCACTTAGTAAGTTAATGTAAAACACACAAACCCGAGTTTTGAAAATGGAACCCAATATGCTATATATACATGAAGCTTATGTCATGATTTTAAATACCTATTTCATAAAACATTCCCTTGCAATAACACTTTTTGAAGATGTTCAGACTCTGTTAAATATTTAACAAGCTTTCAGATAGAAAACTTTGTGAATACTTTTGCTGACTGCAACGCCAAAATAGTCACCAAACCCTCTTAGTTCTAGCTATAAACTACCTTAATGTTAATTATTAACCATCTTTAGAAAACTTCACATCTAAAAAAATAGAGAAACATTAATTTATAGAAAGATTTGAATCCATTTACATACTTTCACATGTAGCATAAGCAATAATCTAAATTACACATAGCTTTAAAGGCAAAAATCAAATGTCTTTTCTCCACCAATGAGCAGTTTGTAAGACTGAAAAGTACACAACTAAAATCCAACACCTGCATTTTACTACTTACCTAATGATATTGCTTTAAAACAAGAGTTTCGTGGATGTTATGATGTTCTTGGAGAGGTAAATTAAAAAGCAGCATTCCTTAAAAAAGGAGAATGCAGGTATCACTCAGGCATATTTGGGGGCTGAAATAATAAAACAGCCACACCAGAATTTATTCCAAATGACCATGAACTCAGCTGCTCTTTAAAAGGAAAAAATATGATTGTTGTTAGTTCCCCTAAAGCAAGACTTCACATGGTGTGAACTTTAGAATATCTACACTGAAGGACAGTGGCTCAAGTGCAACTCACACCTGGTTTGCTGCTCATGGAGGTAAAACATCACCAAGTTCTCCCTACTGCTTTCTTCCATTGGAAAAGACAGTGCCCCACTTGCCCAGATCATGAGCATGCTCCAAAACCAGCACCATCAGTCAGTGACCACTGCTGAAATTGTGGTGGCCACTAAAATGGCTCAATCTTACGTTATTTTTAAAGAAAACTTGATGTGTTTTATCATGAAATGAGGATGAACATCAGCAGTACTGCATTCTGCACTTTCTAATTAACTGTATATTGAATGACAGAAGTTTAAAACAAATATAAAGCTGTAAGTCATTCTTAGCACTCCAGGGACCAAGGCCTCAACAGTATCTTTCACCAAATCTCTCAAAGGCATGGGTTAACATGCTCAGCTGCCTGCACTGCCTTCCCTCCTTCCCTGTACCAGGGATGTTAATGGGGGTGTAAGTACCATTCTGAACTGTCTTTAATGAACACAACATATTTTAGATTTTCCCCTCTCTGCTTCCTTTAGGAAGATAAAGGTTACAACACTTGCCTTAGAACACCTGCTATAATACATTTTTTGTAGGATATTGTGTTTTTGCAGCATAACAGTGTATATAAAATACTGTTTCATTCTGTATTTCTAAAATGCAGAGGCAGGAAGCATAGGAAGCTAAGCAACTGACAGAAATCTCAAGGGAAGCATGTAAACCAGCCATTTCTCAGATCATGTATCCCTGTCCTAGTAAGAGGTCTTTAAATGATTATCAGCAGCTTCCCTGAAAGCAATGCCTGATAAAAAGAGAAAGCTGATGTATATTCCAGTGCTTCACACTGGGAATAAGCACTCTGTAAGGTCCCTTGGTAGTTTTCATCTTAGATGACTCTTGGCAGGAGGACAGGATGGGGCATGACAACACAACACACACACGAAATAAATTAAAAAAAAATCAGCATTCACAGCTTTCAGCATCCCTTTAATATTCTTTAAAATTAAAAACTATATATAATATATATACATATAAAATATATATTAAGACTTTCTTAACCTCTAAAGAGTAAGAGGCAGCAGAGAAAAATGATTTTCCCAGCTTAAAAATGTTTGTGTAAGCTTTTTAGTTTGTTTGCAACTCTTAATTATCATCATTTTCTTTACAGTTCCTGGGGAGCTGCAGTGAGCGATGAACCTCGCAACGCTAATCAAAAAGCTTAGAATAAACCTGACTTAGAAAACCAGACTAAGAACTGTTAGTGAACTGACTCTGGATCAATTCTGAACAGCACCGGTAGCACATAAAGCTGTGTCTTCAGAACAAGCATGCAAGTAAAGAAGTACTAACTTGAGGTTTTCACTGAGCTAGTGCACAAGTTAAGCCAGCCGGCAGTCTCCAGTTCTATTTCTCTGTAACCAGAGGGAACTCTGAAGTGCACTTGTGTAAGGTAGCTTGAATTTTAATAAATAAATACCATTTAGAAATCAACAGGAGTAGGAGAGGAAATCAGTTTTAAAGGTCTGGCAAGGCCACAGAAACTACACAGCCCAACATATGCAATGCATGGCAGAAGTTCACCCCATCACTCTCCTCAGCCTCGGTACCTTCTGGGTGGATGCAGCACAGGGCTGTTTAGTTACCAGTTTTTCCTCACACATACCTAAATAACTTTTTTTCTCCCTTAGAAATTCAGTCATCTCAACTTTTTTTTTTTTTTTTTTTTTTTTTTTTTTTTTTTTTAAGCTTTATTACATTTGCCTTAGGTATTGCTTAGCTAAAATGCACACATTCAACTCTTAATTCCCTATAAATAACTCTGCAACTTTCCTTTGAGCTTTATCCAAGCCATAACAGTATCTAGCTCCAAAACCCAGCTCCCTAGGGTGCTATGCTCTAGAGTAAAGTTACAATTGCCCAGCATCTCTGCTTTTCATACATTAAGTTGAAAGAGTGTTCCTTTACTACCATATAGCCTCACAAGTTTCCACTTACTTTTCAGAGTCCTCCCTGACACAGCTATTTTCACTGCTTCTTCCTTGGCTTGATATGACTGGAACATGGCCATTCAAAGAGCAACATTGTCTTCTATCCACTTTTCTCAGTTCTTTGCTATTTGGTGTCCATCTTTTAATCTGTGAGCTTTTTTGATCTGGGAAATACTCAGAGACATTCTTAACGTTGGATTCTGCTGTAAATTTTATTATGTTATTTATGTTACTGCAATAACATTTTTCATCACTTTTACTAGAAAGAGAACAGTATCAAAACACCACAATGCAATGTCAACACTGTGTCAGCTTTGCTCTTCCAAGATTCAGGTGAACTGAAGAACTGAATTGGAATTGACTCCTAATTTAAATATTCACAGAACCACAGAATGGTTTGGGTTGGAAGGAACCTTAAAGCCCATCCAGTTCCATTTTTTTTAATTTTTATTTTCTTTTAAGTTTAAAGCCATTGCTCCTTGTCCAGTCATTATCTGTCCGAGTAAAACATTGATCTCCATATTGCATGAAGTAAGTTCGGCTGAGTAGCAACCTTTCGCTCTATTTCCTTATATCCTTCCTCACAGCCTCTCTACTTTCCATTTCCCTCCAATCTTCAAACAGGAATTTGAGACAAAAAAGAACCTTTAAATATAGATATTAAAAGTTTATCCTGCTGCAACAAAAAGTGTGAATTGCTCATTAATAAAGTTCTATGGTTCAGCAAACAGAGCAGTCTTGCAGATGCATAACCTTTTGCTGTTTTGCTCAGAGAAGAAACTAATTCATGAAAGTTTCAGACTATAAAACCTTATCATTGTTACTGCTCTAAAATGCTTCTAATGGAGCAAAGGCAGGTCCCTTTATATAAACCTCTGTTGCCACCATCTCCAAATCTAATCCTGCACTCACAAAATTCAATGTTTTCAACTTGTTTTTAAAGCAACTCCTGATTTTTCAAGAATTAATTGTAAGACACCAACATATATTCATTTGTCTTATCTATCAGTAAAAATAGGTTAAAAAGAAAAAAGTATCACAAAACATCATTATTTCATTCTAACATTTAAGACAATTATGCAAATATAAATTAATCAGCTCACTTCACACTTGATTGTAAGGCATTAGGACTAAGCAGTACTTCAGTGCTCAGAGTTTTTCCCCTTATATATTAAAAATTCTGTTGTCACTGATAATGTTCCATGGGGAAAGCTGGCAGAAGGCATCATAATTGCCTTCACTTGCACATTATCAAATTTCTTCTCATACAAACTTCAGGCTCCACAGGGGAAAAAAAAATAAAATGAATACAGAAAATTAAACATAAAGAATACAACAACTTAAATATATAGCAACAACATGTTAGAACAACAACTCAATATCAAGTACTGCTTTGAAAAAATGTCGTCCCATGTAATGGAAACTTTTTTTTTAAAGACAATTTTTCATGTGAATTTTAATATATATCTTTGCATAAAATACTATGCAGCAATTTAAAGAAAAAAAAAGAAAAGTTGCTGTTTTTCCTATTTCAGCTTGGGATGTCCTCCAAATCCTTTTATTTTCTATAAATGCTTCAGCCAAAATTTTTTCCTTCAGTACAGATGAATGGTTTACGTTAGTTGGACTTTGGAGCCTTTCAAGACTAAAAACACATGCAAGTCCACTCTAAGGAAACATTTTGCCGTAATCCAAGATTAGGACTTACAAATTAAACATACAATATTGAATAACTCAGAAATTTGCTCAAGTCTACATATCTGTACTTGACTGTAGTGTTCCTTATCCTTGTTATGCAGTAGGGCAAGCTTTTGTGGTCTCTGAACTGTACACTTAAGCCATAGAAAACAAAAATTGTCAGAGTAGAAAAAGTCTAAATCACACAAATCCTCTCTCCCCCCCAAGTAGTTTTATTTATAGGATTATGAAAAAAAAAAAAAAAAGTCATTAATATATGAGCACTGGAAGACAGCAGCTAACCTCACAAGAAGTATCACTGACATTTCAGGTGTGTTTCCTGGTATTCCTTGTTCTTAGAGGAGGAAAAAAAAAAAAAAAAAAGTGGATTCCTTCAATTCCTTCAAATGTTGCCAGGAAACAACAACTTAAACATTTTTAAAAGAAAGGAAATTCAGGTTTACAATGTCATGCCATGTACTACACAAGGACGTTTCCTCCACATACCAGGTGTATCTAGCAAAAATCCAGATACATTGCAGTGGAAGTTGGTCTGCCTTGAACAACGTTTAACAAACTTGTTCCAGTGCCAAAAAAAAAATGATTGCTTGATGCTAAGAACAACTGGTTTATATTTGTCATTCTGAGGAAATCATAAATTGTATTCTATTTTTAAGGTTTGTGTTATTCAGAAAACTTCTATGTTTAAACATTACAGAAAAAAATACATATTAGTTGAAAATACTGAATAACTATAATAATAAAGTAACTGAAGTACACGTGAAACTGCGTGTAGTTCTTGGCTGGTCTTTTGCCTTTGCGTAAGGATGACACAAAAGAAGGGAAGCAGGATTAATAGTGTTTGTGATATGAAGACATTGAAGTAACAAGCAAAGTGTGAAATTGCATTGCTAAAAAGGCAAGTCTACATTATCTTTCAAAATGGGACCTGACAATCAGTTTCTTCACCGTATGGCTGCATACTGGCAGCTTTTTAAAACAAACAAACAAACAAAGGAAAAAAAAAAAAAAAAAAAAAAAAAAAAAAAAACAGACTATACACTTTGGCTTATAAGAACTAAAACAAACACAAAAACACAACACTAACAAAAACAAACAAACAAAAAAAACACTGCAAGCTTAGACTGAACAGGACCAATTATGTCAATTAGTTGCAGTCTTCTCCCAGCCATCCTAGAGTATTTACCATTTTGCTGTTCCCAAGCAGATGAATTTATCGGCACGTGCATCTGTTCTTCTGAATCTGCCATTTCTTTCACTTTTCTGTTCCTCCACAGAATAGGAAAGGAACTGATAAACCTTCTCTTTCCTCTGATTTCCACATCCTCTCTGATCGGATGGAAAGGAAACATGAGAACTAAGTTTTTCCTTTTATTCCCGATCTCTCAATACAGATGGGTATTCTCCTCTCTATAGGAAGGCACAGAAATTACCCTCAACCACCACAGTACCCCTTGCTAATGCTCTACTTCTCTTAAGAACATTCTCCTGCTGTGAATTCAGCTTCTTTCTTCTTCACCACTTAAAGACTCAGACTCAATGTTCTCACAAAATTCCTCAAGCAACTACCCTGTCGCTCACAAGAATTTCCCATTACACTATTTGAGAAAATAAAAACACAGGGTATGTGTGTTTTAACCTTTATACAGGACAAGAAAGACAAAGAAGTCCTGTACTACCAGCTATTGGAAGGAATAATGAGCAGCAGGAACAAGGGCAGGTGAGATATAAAGCAAATTAAAAATAAAATTATTCAGCTTCACTTTGGGCACTGACCACGCTAACGAGGAACATCACAAACCCCTCACAAGGCACGGGAAGAAAACACTCTGTTTGCAAGAGGAGAGAACAGTTTAATGCATATATAGCCAAAATGTTTCTCCCCAAAACCTGGGGTTTCTGTGGAGATTAAACCAGCAGGGAACACTTCCCCAGGAAGGCCTGCTGCAGCATGCCTGGTGGGCCTCTGCTGCAGAGCCCGCTGCTGACAGGAGCTGAGCACCATGACCTGTCCAAGGCCAGCCAACACACCTGGAGATCAAACAGCAACTTCATTTAATAAAAATTTAAATAAAATAAAATAAAATCCCCTTGTGATCGTTAAGGAAGAAGTGGTTTTTAAGATCTGTTCTCTGTGTCACTGCTGCCTGAGGGACTCACAAGCAGGGCCTCCTGTCAGAGCCATGGTATCAGAGAGGGCCAAGCAGCACAAGCACCACTCAGGGTCAAGGAAGGGATCCCCGGTGACTTCAGCAGGATTCTGTGTGCCCACAGGCACTGTGCGTAGCTGATGGCTCGACCACCCTTTTGTGCCTCCTGTTTTTGGATGTATATTTTTTTAAAAAACAGTTGTCTGAGATGATTTATATATGATTTATCTTCACATAAGAAATATGAAATGGTTTTCAAAGCCATCTGAGAACAGAATTTTGTGGTTCTGCATCTTCAAGAGAATTAACTACAATTTCACACATGCTGTAGATGAACTACAGCCCCCTCAATCGAAACAGATACGAACCATGCTTCAACATGTAGAAGATGGTCATTACTATCAGAGTCAAGTACACACGATTCAGAGCATTTTAGCATTAGCAGAAGATATAGTACAGGCAGTGTTACAGTGACACTGAAATTATCATGCCTCTTAATAGTCTAACTTCTGGAAGTAAGAAGAAATCTGTGATTTTTATGAAATTAAGAAAAAAACAGCAATTTTATTCTTGTAACAAGCCTGAAATTATGTAGAAAACACCAGGTTCAAGTTCAAGTGACAAAAAAAATAATCAAAGCATCAAAACAAGACACTCGTTCCATATTTTATTCTGCAAAGGTGGCAAGGCTGCTGTTTGTTCACTACGAGTTGCTGAGGCAGTCATTTTAAACCAAGTGTCTTTGACATTTTTTCTGGCCTTTGTCCCTTAAACTCTTCTGGAAAGGGCTACTTAGGAGGTAGACCAGGGAATAATAGTATCAGCTTTAAAAAGATAAATGCCCATTGCTGTATCCACTGTGGTTTGCAAATTTGCTCCGTGTTTTATATCACAGGCATTGACTATGAGATCTGTAAATTTCAGGGCACCTGAAATTTAATGCAGTCCGTGGTGATGATCAGCTGCTGATGTGAGCAGGCGTTCTGTGGTCATGAGGATGGTTCTGGTGCTGTGAACATGCCCGTAAGCAGAACCCACCTCAGATACAGCCACAGCCAATGCACAGAGCAAAAGCAGAACCATTCCTTGCAGCACGTGGCGAGACAGTTTTCTGCTTTAGGAACACCTAGCACTGACCTGCAACTATCTCAGCCTCTGTTGGCTCATAAGACCTTCCTTCGGACCAGACCCAGCCATACAGCTACAGATTTGGCAAAGTAGGTAGCACAACTGCTGCTGTGTCACCACAGCAATTGTGCCCATGCAGAGCAGAAGGCAAGAAAAAAAAGCCATCTTTTTATTTCCTGGGAAAGAGCTCTCTATCTGTTCCACATCAGGTCAGTATCAGGTCTAAATCCCAAGTAATGGAGTACATAATGCAACAGCAGCACTTTACTGAAAGCTGAGATTAATGCAGACATAAGAATTTAAAACCAGTTCAAAATATTCTTAACAAGCTTTGTACTATTTCACTGCATTTGTGGGGGCCAGAGAGGGGCACTCCCTTATTTTAAAATAAGCAGCAAGGCTTTCCATATTAGCTTTTGGGAAAAGTGTGCATGGGATTCAATGTTTGCAGCCCAGTGTGAAGCTTTGAATAGCACAACTTTAAACTGATAAACGTGTGACTAATTCACGGATTATTTAAATAGCATGCACGATATTATACGGATGCTGCTCAGATTTCTAGCACTAAGGATTTGTCCATGTTCTTTCAGTGAATTCCTGCTTTTATAGGGATAGAAATTAATATTTTGTAACCAATCTGGAATGGAATGGCTTGCAACACTTAATTTCAAAAGCACTGCTAGTTTTGTGTACACTAGCATATTTATGGGACTAAAAATTCAACCATATGCACAAATTTAAGATTCTGTGACCCCAAATTTATAGTACATTACACGTCACCTGTCACTTCACTACATTTGTTACTTCTGAGAGTTTTGCTTGGTTCCAGGGATCTTCAAAGGCTTTTCTTCAAAGCTGTTGGGTGTGGGGGTGATACCAAGTTTTGCTGTTATAGCATTTTCCACAGAAATGCCGTATATACATGCATATGCTTACATATATACACACACACATATATGCATGCATAAAAATACACACCAGTCAAAGAAAAAATCCAGGCCTTATTTTATCACCTTTTTGGCCAAAACCAAATACCCCTTCCTAAAAACAAGCTAAAAATAGCTCCCCCCCATGATAACTATGCTTCAAAATGTCTCTTGCTTCTATTTTCTGTTGTGTGTCAGGTTCCAAACTGATCTGCATCTCCACCAGGTTATCAGGCAACTGCAACAGCACATCTTGATGTGCCTACAAATCACGACAAAATGCTCTACATAACCAACAAAGTAGTCAGCTCTGCAAATATTACCAGTTTCATTGACTTTCAATAATATCTGCAAAAGAATATTTGGGATTTTTCAGTTTCCAGTTTAGTTGTCCAAGATATTCTACATTGCAGGACCATTCCATCAGCACATTTTCTTAATTTCCTATTATTTTCAGCATTTATGATTTTTGCAGAGCCTGTTTCTGCTGCTTCTCTGATGAGTATATATTTAATGTATACACGTATATATATATATACACTTCACTGACAGTAGAAGTGTAGGAATGCAAAAATAGATTTTTAACACAAGCTCGTGGGCCAGAGAACATTACAAGCATGCTATAAACTAGAGCAACAGTTCAAAGTTAACGTGTGGAACAGAAATTTAGATCTCAGCAACTTTCAGATTTTACTTCTAGGCCAGGAAAGCTGTTACTACTAGAAATGGAACTTCATCAACCACTTATATGATCTTGGGGACTACTCAACAAGTTTTACCCAAAGAAATAATATGTAGAGTAAACTATTACTGTTATTAAAGGGTAAACAGCAAAGATTGATGAAGCAATTCACCGGATACCTTAGAAACATACCCCTCATGAGAAAATCTGTGCCCGCGCACTGATCTTCTATTTCATGCATATCCCAAACATTTTAAAAGTTATGTGTAATTTATTGCTGTCTTGCATACATCCTATCTGTTGGTTTCTAAGCAAGATCAGTACTAAATGTAAAAAACAGCATAATTCAAGTAGTCTCCTCATACTGCTCAACCAACCACTTTTAGAGCTTCTGAGAGGACCACCTCTGTGAGCTCAACTTTTAGTAATAAAACTAGCATTAAAAAAAAAAAAAAAAAAAAACACAGAGAAAGAAAGATAATGAAGTGTGGAGGGGGCACGGGTGGGGGGGAAAGATGAGACTCCTATGATTCATGTTTTAGATGTAAACATATTGTCCAATTTGTAAATAGCTCTAACTGCTCAGCGCTGGTGTCAGCAAGGGTCAGGGCTTCAGGACTCCAGCCACGTTCTGATGCCTGCCAACTCAGAAGAGAAGTAGTTAAAAAAATAAATAAATAAATAAAAAGAGTAATGATGTCAATAAGAAGTACCAGCCATGGCAGTTCAGTGCATTCAGTGTCATTCATTTCACCTTCGTGCACAGGAAAAGAAACTCAACTCACACGTAACATCAGGGCTCTTAAGATCCCCAGGTGTTCCAAACTATTTCTTGGCTTTCGGTCTAAACCTATAGGGTAGAAATGATCTTACAGAGCACAGCAATGTGAGAGGTCTTTTAGATGTGTGGACATAACATAGGGCCACAATTTACCACTTCAACAATAAGATATTAGGACACTGAGCCTGTAAGCTCTTCGGCGTTTCATCGGGATCGACTCCACTGGCTGTGATTGACCCCAGTTCTTGTACAAAGCTGCATGCCAAAGATCAGGGGTTAGTTCTGCCTCCATACACACACCCAAAAGGATTTTGCTTGTGCCTTCTTACGGAGGAAAAGGCAGCTTGGTTGAACAGTGCTGCACTGCTTCATATCCAGAGGACGTTGCTCATCCGCCTCTCGTGTCCACACAGTATTTTAATGCTGACAGCATGCCTTTGATGATAAACTAAAAGCCTTTTCAATTTTAAATCTTCTTATCGCTCTGGTTTAATGTCTCCTCAATTTAAAGCAAGAAAACTCTCCTTTTATGGTATCACGCCGTGGGTTTATATAATAGATGGCTTCCCTTCCATGAGAATTTGGCTGCAACAGCCTTCAACAAGTTGCTTACATGAAAATCCAGCTTTTCTCATGCTTGTCATGCAATTAGAGTTTTGTGGTCACTGAGTTTCTACATGTTTATCCACACTGCAGTTCTTAATAGTAGTGTTGTACTAACAGTACACTTCTTTGCACTGGTTTGTAAGCAGAAAAGATTTGCACTGGAAAAGACGGGGGAGGGGGGCAGGGGGATGAGAAAAAAATATGGAAGTATCTTAGAATACTATTCTAAGAATACTTAGATTACTTGGATGTATTTACATTAAGGTAAAATGGAAAAAAATTGAAAATTTTTTAGTAACAACTGGAAAATGGAGTTATGCGTCACCCTTACTAGACGTTGCAACTCTTTTTGATATAAAAACAGAGCTTTCCAAACTTGCGGCAATTACATTCAGCACTAAATTGGGAAAAGACTACGACAGTCGATCCCAACTCCAAATTCAACTCAACCAAGTACGTTTGTAACTTCACATGGACTACAAAAAAAAAAAAAAAAATCTTGTAAGTCCCAGCGGACACTGTTTTAGTTTACTTTCTTTCCATTTAGGTAAGGCCAAAACTACTTTTATTATTTTGTGTGTGTGTGTGTGTAATGAAAATAAATCAGCAGAAAAGCCATCAAGCCACAGTTTCCAACACCTCTCTTCTAGAGGTCTGTCCTCCAGAACTATGGATGTGAAAGCTGTTCAGCTATGATGCTCTTTATCCACATTTATATTTATGAGTTTACAAAACTCACACATTATGCTTCAGTATGCTCGTACAACAGAAAACTAGACCTCATTTGCTGCTTTATCTCCACTGATACACAAGGTACCTAAATGAGAAGGGGACTTCACTATGTATCCTACGTACTAGGGATACATAAAGGGGTCTCATAAGTATCCCACTATATCTCAGTTTTATTTTGTTTGCATGCTTCTAGATACTAAAGCTATATAAGATTCTCTTTCAAATTTGATGTATTATTGAGACAAATGCTGAAGGAAGGGAAATAACGGTGAAATGAAGTCAAGAGTTTGAACTGACTAACTCTGCCCAGAGTACAGCTGCTTTCCTAAGTTTGTATTTATCAAGTGGAGTAAGATGCTAAAAATGCAGCTCGTTAGCAGCAATACTATCTGTTGATACTGATATGTGAACTATCAAAGTCTAAGAATTTAAATACTTTACTGTATGAATATATTTTCACAGGCTCCTTGATAACGAAGCACTATAAACATAGCTCTCAAAACCATATTCCACAGATCTGTGCTTTTTCTTCCCCCAGTATGGGCTGTTCTTTTAGCAGATCAGCTTCACTCAGGGCTGTATGAATGAAATAGGCAGTCACTGCTTTGTGGAGAGCATGTGCATGTAAAATGAGCATGACGTACAGCATGATTACCAGTTAGAGCCCAGGTGAGAAGTTCGGCCAAGGAGCATCACCTGCCTTGGGAGACAGCTCATGTGATGACAAAGCATCACCTCAGCTTGCTGGAGGTGAGGTATTTCTGGATATGCACGAGAGCAGAGCTTTAGGCAGTCAGTAACTACTGCTACTTAGGGCATCAAGAGGTGTCAGCTACCTCCAGGGCTAGCTCATGTCTCAGCAGGAAGATGTAAGACAGCCATTTTAAGATGTTGAAGGTGATATTTGGAAAAGACCTTAAATACTTAGCCAGAATCACAGGAGAAAAACCCTGGGAAATCTAGAGAATGAAGCAGGCTTCCAACCCAAGGTCAAGTGCCTTAAGTATAACAAAACCTCACCTTCCCTCATGCTCATCCTGTGCAACACACAAACTTTAACAAAGACAGAGAAAACACCTCTGTCGATTACATTAACTTTGAACTATGTAAGTTCAAAAATATTCTTGTTTCACCACAATTTTAATAAATTAGCCTTAGTCCTGAACTTGAGCAGTAACCAAGACATACTATTATAAATGTAAAATTGGCAATAAAATCTACTTTAGTTGAGTCTAATGTGCTAATACTTAGTAATACTGCCTCATCAGTTTAACAGTACTTCAGTTTTCCTGTCCAAAAGCTTAAAAATCCTATTTAATATTCTATGAAAAATACAATAAATACAAAAAAAAAAAAAAAAAGTTACTGTCTGCTGTGAATACAAGAGGTTGATTCTAAACAGACAGAACTGGAAGAAGTTATGAAAGCAAAAGATGCAACAGCTTCACAGTTCTGACCTTTAGAAGGACCCAGCTCTTTAGCAAACATGAATTCTTTTGTATTGGAGGTGAAATGGCAAATATTTCCTGTTATTAAGGAAGGTTTTGGATTACTTTCTCTTCACTCAAATGCAGGACTTCAGATAACTAACCGCAATGACAATAAAAAGACTGTTAAGACTATCCTAAAGCTGTAATAAAAAGCAGATCACACTGCTGTTGGAAAGAACAATAAAGTAGCACATGCGGTCATCACAAAAATTGCATTAAGTTTTTTTTGGCGGTGCAAACAATTTCAGGGCTCTGACAGCAAAGAATTATTCATCTCCTAATTTCAGGTAAAAATGACAACATCTATGGAACATAAAAACTAATGACCTACTGCTTTAAAGGTGAAGAGATCTGAAAATAGGCTGAATTTTAACCCTTTGGTGTCACTACAGCCAGAGCTCCCGCAGTTACAAATATAGCTCAGTATCGCAACTTAGGCTACAAAAAGCCTGTGGAATTTCTAACACGACTTTGAACTATGGAAAGGTTTTGTCTGTGGGGCTTTTGATTGATAATTCCAGAACTGCAGAGTTTTGCTCCTTTATTTTCTACATACCACTTTTTCAGCTTCAATGATTATAGAGAATGTCATCTGCCTCAACGTCATTCCAAGCAAGAGGCAGTCTTTAAGTAACCAAACCCAAACCCACTCCTGTGCAGTTCAGAGAAACAAGTGATTTTAAATGGAGATAGACTATAAGTCAGCCAGAAAAGGGCTCTCCAGTTCAGTAAGTACAGGTAGTCGGGTGCAAACTAGCATTTTGTAGTCCCAGTTTGTGATCTGACTACACTAGAAGCTCAATGGTATAGTGCAGCACATGCTTCTATTTCAGAATGCCCTAATGTAACAAACCTATATAGTATGAATGTATAGTACATGACTGTGATACTCATGTAAAACATTAATGGGCTCCATGACACTGTGTATGGCTAACTGTGGAGCGAGTTTCCTAGACAATCACAGGAAACAGATCAATATGACCTTTGAGCAGTCCCCAGTCCATCCTCTTGCCTTCAGCAACAACATCATTAACCATCAACTACAAAACCACACAGAACAGAAAATAACAGCTCCTATAATCAGCCACCAAGAACAATCACAACAGGCTATAAACAGTACAACAGGGAATCAATGTGATATGCAGAGGCAAGGAGGAGGGGGGGGGGGAAAAAAAGAAAAAAAAGGTAAAATAGCAAAATGGTGTCCTGGCTCGTAGAGTGAGACTTCACAGAAGTCTAACATCAGTAAAAAGGCATTTAACTCATCTTGTGTTTTTTTGTGGTTTTTTTTTTTTTTTTTTAAGTTACGTGCAACACCAGCTAATGACACATGGCACACCTTGTGGCTGGAGCGATACTGGAACACCCTCAGTGACAACAATAACTGAATTCTAGGAATACACTAGATCCCCCTGAGGCCCAATTTTCTCTGTTTTAATCTGGCTCACTTATTTCCACACTTAAATAATAGCTTTGCTTCTTGCCTCTGGCTGAGCAAAGTTCAGGATTACGCCACTAATTAACTAGTGGCTCTGGGATTTTTAGCCTACACAAAGTAATGAAGAGCTAAGTTGAGAAAGTGCCCTAGAAAGCCTATTATGTCAGTGATTCTTGCTTCTGTAGAACAGAAATCGCCTTTTTGGCTCATCTTAAGGCAAGAGATCATCACGTAACTATTTTCTCCCCAGTAAAGCTTTCCCAACTTTCACACATGTAAATTAGACAAGAACATGTGTTACCAGCTGCTTCGCGAGCAAGATATGGCAAGCTGCAGGTGAGAGTTCACCTGGAAGTAAATCAGCAATAGGACAGAATTGGCAAATCCAGTCTTCTTGGGTGTCGTGCCATCATTCCTCCCCCCAGCCCTTTTCTCTGTTCAGTAATCCCCTGGTGGCATGCAACCTGACGAAGTTTATTTCATAGCCAACCCTTTACTCCTTATTAAAAGAGGAGACTAACGGCCCACAAAACTTAAGAGTTTGTGGCCTGTGCAAGGACTAGCAAATACAAGCACTACCTTCTCACTCCTTGAGAAGTGTTTAACTACATGTTTTCAAAAAGATTACATAAACACTGGGCAATGCAAGAACACAACCTTGGAGAGAAAGCTCCCTAGATCATGAAAGCATCTGCAAGGTAACCTCAGGAATTTAATTCTTGCCTGAATCCCCACTCATACTGGCTGACTCAGAGAACTTGCGCACACACACACAGCAGATTTAGACTTCTGTGGTCTAAACTGAAGCATGAGCCAACTGGGCATTTGCAGAACGGTACAATCAGAGACAGCTTAAGTGAAACAGAGCCATAAGATATATTTATTTTATTTTTTAAGTACAACAAAGCAAGCTACCAAAACACTTAATCTCACGTCACAACTGAATATGTAAAATGTTTGAGAGCACTAGAATTCAAAATATATTCTTGTTATTTATAATGACATACTGTTTTTTAAAATCACAGCAAGCTGAATATTGTTATTTTGACCTAATTAAACAGGCCAGAAGTTGA
Organism: Aythya marila; assembly: GCF_965140915.1. NCBI lineage: Eukaryota > Metazoa > Chordata > Aves > Anseriformes > Anatidae > Aythya > Aythya marila. The sequence goes on along the minus strand of NC_139045.1, from coordinate 30,432,715 downwards.
AAAAGTAATGGCAAGTCTCACATCTTCCAGTCTAAGGCACCTCCAGGAAACTAACTGAGAATTTGGCAATCTACCCCTTTCAGTAACTGGCAAGGGATTACTCCTCCTCCTGTAGGCATTTTTTTTCCCTCTTTTCCAACAAATATTAAAGTTTCACAGCTTTATCTGAAGACAGAAAGCAACTGGTTGAAGGAAAAGCTATTTGCAACCTTTTAGTATACCAGCCAGAGTGGAGCACTGTGTGTGTCACAGCACGAGCACTGAAAACATTTTTTAATAGCTAAAAAAGCTATAGGTCTTGAAGGGTATTTCAAGTGTTTTAAATGATCCACTCCAGATTATTTGCAGTCTTCAAAGCTGTGATTATCAAAAGTCATACAGTCAGTGGAAAATGAAATTCCACCTGGGCACATTTTTTGTATTGCACATTACAGTTTCCCTAAAGCAGTTCACCATTTCATACAAGAGAAAGAAAACATTTCATTTGTTATGCCCTCTGCAGCTAACTTGTTTCATCAATACTGTTTCATTTGTGCCTTCTATATAATCACTGAATGTTGTAGTATTTTCATTTTTAAGTAGCACTGACATTGAGGTGTTCCGCATCCAAATTAACGGGCTGGATATCAGAAACTGAATCAAAGATTTCTTTGACAAGTGAAAGTATAGGCCTGGTAGTAGTTACTATTTTTTGAATATTTTCATACGTAAACTTTAAAAAAAATCACATTACTGCTAGAGTATGTTGATCTACTATGATCAAATAACACTGAACAGTTGGGAAGAGTTCAATCCCCTAATAAGCAGTTATCAGTTGAGTCTCTCCTGATAAGCAGACATTTTGAAAAGAAGAAACATGGTCATGGGAGCTTGATCTAAGTGTTATTTTTAGAAGTAAAGCTGACTGAGGTACCTCTACTTACCAGGAGCACAGAATGAAAAACCTCTTATTCTAAAGTATACTTCTACTGCAAAAAGAGAAAGATTTTTCTGCCTTCAACCCCCCCCCCAAAGCTCTTTATTTAAACCCAAGTTTAGGAAGTATTATCTCCAAGTTTCGGAGTGGCATACTTGGAAATGTGTAGTTCTCCGGGCAGCTCGCAGGCAGGGGAAAACACCCCTTCCTGACCATAAAAGGTCCGAGTGCATGTTCTCAAGCGGAAAATGTGTGGGATCCTATTTACAAATGTATAAATACATGCCATTCCTTTGCGCTCACAGGCACAGTTGAAAGCCAGCCAGAAAAGGAAGTACCAGCAACTCGATCCGAGATTTCCACTACATTTCCCCTCACATGGGATCACTTTGGCCTGTATTTTCATAGAAGTCTGATTATTTTAGTGAATGAAACCACATCATAGTCTCCAAATCAAGAAAAAAACATGGAAGGGCTTTATAAACATTTCAGTTAGCGTAACAGACATCCGTTTCTCTTCCTTCATCCCCCCAAAACCCTTAGCCCCTCGTCGGAGGGATACAGGAGGCCAAGGAAGAAATCCCAGCTGGTCAGTATTGGATGCAGCAGCAACCAAGAAGCATCTCATGGTGAGTGCCTTCCCCTCTGAAGTTTCCTGAGGATGAGACCTGCTGGCAAACAGCACACCACCAGCTCATCCCTGGGGACATCGCTCATGGTCCCCATGAGGAGCCAGGCTTGGATGGCTGCAGTCGAGGGGGGCCCTACCCCACATTTGTTCCTCCTCTAGGAATCCATACAAAGAAGGAAAAAAAGAGAACTAATAATTTAGAAATTCAGCTGGCAGGCTATCTTTAAACATAGAAAGCAATCTTGAAAATTATTTCTTGTAAGACATCCCAAAGGCAAAAATGCTTACCAAATAACTTCCCAGTGTAAGCTTAAAGCTGAGCTTTCAGTTCTACAATTAAAGCATATCATGTTTCAACTATGTCATCAACATTACATCTAGAACTGCAGAATTTAAAAATACTACCAGAAGACAAGTAGCTGCTATTATCTTGTGCTTTTCTTTTCACCTCTACCTCATGTGGTTAATGGAAATTATCCACCAAGTAGGTATTATTTTTTGTGTGTGATCACCAGCACTTCAGATCAGAGAAGCAACCAAATACACAAGATTCCTTTTTAATATACTTTTCTGAGAACATGTATTTACTTCAGTTGTAGTCAAAGCACATACAGAATGGCAGCCAAGTGATGATTTCAGAGAAACGATTAAGGTACATTCAGGTGAAGCATCTGGTAATCTAAAGGATCTGCTTCTCTTTATTTAGAAATAAAGAAGAGTCCTAGAAAATATTTAGTTTAAAAAGGGGAAAAATCTCATTCACCATTATACACAAGGTAGACAGAACATATGACATTAGCATTAAACTCACTGGTAAACTGCCTTACTGTAAGGGTGGTGAGACACTGGCACAGGTTGCCCAGATGAGCTGTGGATGCCCCATCCCTGGAGGTGTTCAAGGCCAGGCTGGATGGGGCTTTGGGCAACCTGGTCTGGTGGGAGGTGTCCCTGCCCATGGCAGGGGTTTGGAATTAGGTGGTGTTTATGGTCCCATCCAACCCAAACCATTCTGTGGTTCTATGACATATAATTCAGGTAGGACAGAGGGCAAAGGAAAAGGGTGAGAAAAGAGCACCTCCTTTGCAAGATCTAAGTATCATTGGCTACACTGAAGATCCTGACTACTTCTACACTGGGAAGTTGAAATAATCAAAAGCACAAATTATTTATTGTCATTATGATTAAGACAAGCATCTCCAGGTCTTCTGCAACAGAAACTTTCTTACACCCACCTATATGTCCTTCTCTCACATTAATAGCAAATGGGTCATAATTTCCATGCCACTTGCACATTTCATTTAGAAAGCTGCCATTCACTGATGCCAGTACTGTAAAGGACTCTTCAAACACACTAGTAGAGGAACTGGACCTGTGATAAAGTAGGAGAAAGTCTCCACTGCTTTTAGAGTATTAATGGAGGAGTATATTCGGGTCCTGAAGGTTTACAAACCAAATGAAAAAAAAAAAAAAAAAAGCAAGGCCAAAACAAACAAATCACCACTTGACACCACAACTTGGCGTTCAAGAAAGAACACTTCACAAAGTTTGCTTCCCATTTTTACAGTCACCACCTGAATGCCAACATCTCTTACCAGCACTAACAATGCTATGTTTGAAGCAGAACATGGAATCACCTTGTTCCCGTGAAATTTGTGGCTTCGTATCAGTGTCATTCCCAGCACTCCCAGGTCCGAGCACAGCAGAAAGCAGTTTCTCAGCATCTTTTCCACATGCAGAGCTGCCTGTCCTTCAGTGACAGGATAACACTGCCAAAAGGGAAACGAGTACAACAAACCTGCAACAAATACACAGAGAACCAGAGAAAAGACTGCTACTGCAGAGAAGACTAACAGTGTACTCCTATCCTGAGCATTGCTTTCCCATATTTTTTGATGCTTGGATAGCCAGACAATACGTACCTTATATGCATTTTTATTCCTACCTACTATACCCACTCACATATGAGTGTTTACCATACACACACACTATACAGGAGAATAACGTGGAAAATCCAAAGCCTGGAGCAGATCTCAGGTTAAGGCTCCACAGCAGCAGGTCAAATCTTAAAATCGCAAGCAAAAATGAGCTAGATGATATTGAACAGAATTATCCAAGGCTATATGTGAAGCAACTGAAATAAGTTATTTCTTTATCTGGGATGCGGTTAGATTACAGAATTTCTCATCACCAGAAAACAGAGATAGAAAAACTTTACATTTTGAAATATTTTGGGTTACAAAAAAACAAAAATCTGTTTACACCTTTCTTAAGAAAATTCTGTCTGTGAAATTAGTAGAAGGTAGAATAACAGATCAGGGAATAGGATAACAGACCAGGGAATTATCATTATATCCTGGATGGGTACCACACTGAGCTAAGCAGACCTCTTATTTGGCCTGGTATACCTGTTAATACCTTCTAGATATTTCTCAGGGAGTTGCCTTGGCACACAGACCACATTACTAGTACTTTCTTTTAATCTACAGTATTGTAGATCACAGAATTATACTTAACCTTATCTCTTCCTTTTGGCCTCATTACCATTGATGATATTCAAAATGCACATATTATTCCATATCTTTAATTACTTTTCCTTGCCTACCTTTAATAAGATTGTTTCATCTCAAATACAAAGCACTTCTTTTTCAGTACAATTGGAATAGTTTTCTTGAGCTCTCCTTAGCCTAATTTTTAATAAGCTAATTAACCCTCAGTTTTACATCTTTAAAAATTTCCAGTTTCAGAAGGTAATTTTGCAATTCTTAACTAAAGTTTTCTTATTAAATAGGAGCCAAATGTTAGCAAGCTTTTTAATTGTTCTGCCCATAACTCAGATCCATTTCCCTTCTTCTTCTTAAAGATCTCAGCCATACTTTCAAATCCCCATGCCACAACTGCTACAGCTTCTTCTCCTCTGCTTTCCACAACAGGTTAATTGTGAAACATAATAAATAGTTATCTTTAATCACATCATTCTAATCACATCTTTCATGTAAAGATCCCAAACAATTCTAAAATATATCTTAAGTTGCGTAAGACTGGGCAACAGAAGAGCAATTATATTCTCAAAGATCCAACAGGGGGATAATCAACTCAAAAAGTAGCTAATTAGTGACTGCTCTAAACCACTTTCATGAAAAGTACAGCAAGAAAATTAAGCATTTAGGAAGGAATTCATGGGACCTAAGAGCAATTATTCAATTTGAATTTGGTCAGAGCAGCATGCCAGCCCTGCTGCAAATGGTAGGCAACTTCAGCCACCATCTCAATCCTCCTGCCTGAGAGAAAGAAAGAAAAGCACACACAAAACAAGACAAAACCAGCAACTACAGGAGCACCACCCTGTCACTTTCGGTACAGTGGGGACTATCACAGCATCTCCAATCCCCACTCTAATTTATATTTCTTCAGCCTGCTCAACTAGCAATGAAACCCAATGTCAAGTAAATTACAGAACAGAACAGGATAAATAACTAGACTTTGTGCTATCCACTGCTCATGCTTTATCAATATCATGGCATCACTCAGGTAATACGAAATACAACTGAAGTGTTATGCTGATAGATGGTCATTACCTAAAGCCCCTGGGAATATTTTTGCATCAAGGAAATTATAAAGACATCTTCTAGTTGATGATCCTGGATGATTTTTGCAGGTACTTCAAGAAAGTTGTTAACGCTGCCTGACACCTAATGTAGCTGGTAGAGTGACAAGTCAGTCCTTGGGGTGGCGTTCACACCACTCGGTAACACCCTGCAGTTAGATTAAGGCATTACCAGTTTCAGTTGAGGTCTTTAAGTAATTCCTGTGTGTGTGAGAAAGCTATGGAAAAAAAAGAGAACCATACCAAGCCTGAGAAGTTATTGGCATAGAAATCACTGTAAGAGCAATGGTGAGTTATCATCATCTGAAGCCACTTAGAGAATTTTTCTAGATGCAACCTCTTTGAATATGGTATTGTGTACATAAAGGGAAAAAGAGAAGGAAGAGAGCTAGAGGCAGTTGGGTTGTACAAAAGCTGCCATTTAGCCGTATCCGTACTATATTCAGAAGACTTCAAGAACAATTCCATAAGGTAAAGAAATCCCAGAATAGCAAGAATTTTTAAGATGTGTTCCCTTGTCTTCAGGAAAAAGAAACCTAAATGTCAGAGAATGAAAGCTGATTCTTCAAGTTGGATCTCATTGTCTTACAGAGGCTTAAGTTTCTTATAATACTGTTTCTTTTGCTTGGTCTTTCGCTTGGCTTCTGTCACTTCCACTTCAAGCTAGTATCAATGGAACTGCAGAAGACAGCATCTTAATAGCATCTCTTCCCACACTGCAGAGTGCAGAGAAAGTACTTATTTACAAAACCCAGATGAAAATCAGGTGTTTGTTTGTTTTTTTCTTAATGTAAAGTGACTGCAGAAAAATTACTTGCTGAATATGGTAAACATTTGATTGACATCTCTACAACACACATGGGTTTTTTGATTATTTATTTAAAAACCACATTCAAGTTCTGATCCAATCATTATAATTATTTTCAACAAGCTTTCCTATAGAGATTCTCTACTGTTTCCTACTAAAGGTAGTAGTAGGAAACAGCTTGGTCCCCTGAGCAACTGATTATATTATATCGACAGCATGTTCTTCGTAGTCAAGAGATCTTGGAGAGAAGGAGTGATTTGTTCTGTTCAGTTTTCAGGAGCCAAAATGTAGACCACTCTGGCTATATGCGGGACTCTTCCCTCTAACCCAGCTGCACCAATGGGCAGATGATAGCTGAGCACTGAAAGCCTTATGCTGACCATTAAAATTTTCTGCAAAAGATGATTCCAGGGGCTTCAGGACAGTTCACAGAAGTTATCCAAGCTCCTCTTCCTCCTCCAGTTACCCCATCTGTACGTAAGTGCACACCCAGCCCTTTCTGAAAGGAATCTTCTTGGCAGGTAAAAGCTGCTGACCTTCCTACCCAAAAACGAACACTGAAACCACTGGCTGGATCACACTCTTTTCCCTTAGGGCTCAGTTTATTTAAAATAGTAAGTCTCACATCACCACCACCACCACTCCAAAAAAAAAAAAACAAAAAACAAAAAAAAAAAAACAAAAAACAAAAAAAAAAACTTAAAGCTACAGTTTTCCCAAGAGCTTTAAAATGGCTCCCCTTGCATTTTTACTTCCTTTTCCTTCTCCCACCATCTTACCACAGGAACACACTTGTATTCCACTACTCCCTCTTTAACCAAACCACCCGCTGACCTGTATAGTCACTTGGTGCATCACAACAGGGAGAAGGCTTTCAATAAATGAAGTCAGGCATAAAATGGTCTTTCATTTAAGAGATCAGAAAATATTAAAAAAAAAAAAAAAAAAAAGTTTATCAGATGTTATTGCTACTTGCAGAAAATCAAATAGTTTTCAAGTATAATATAGAGTTTTAGACCAAGCACCTGTGTATCTAGAAACTGGTGTGCAGTGATACTCAATGCTCACTGTGACAAAACAACAACTACTGTTACTGAAGACTTTAAGTAATTAGTGTAGTTTACATTCTCACAAGCTTCTTTGCAGCCCTACAAATTGCAATTTATGTCCACAAAGACTGCCTCCCTAGAGTTTATAAATACAGGCACTCTTAACTGTAAACACAACTCTTGAAAGAAGGCATTATGGTCCCACTGTTTTTTTATTATTATTATTATTATTTATTTATTTTAATTACAGACGAATTACAAATTACTGCTTACCAGAATCATGCGTAATACAAACTCTGAGCAGAGCTCCTCATCCCTTGCAAATAATTAAAAGTTAAGGGAAAGGAAGAGGTTTTGGTGGCAACCTCATTTCTCCTCAGACATATTTCAATCCTTACGAAATGACATGCTTCAAAGGTGCCAGGAACAACAAAAACAAAACGTGATTGCCCTGCACCCATCTAAGCAGCAAGGTGCCACTGCACAGCTTGTTATGCTCTCTCGTCTTGCTTTAAGGACGGAGCTCCTAGTGGCCACATAAGGATGTGCCAGATGAAAATTCACAGGGACAATTTTCAGAGAGAGAGAGGGGCATGATTTTTCTGTTGCCATTAAGTTGTGTTCTACCCACCCCAGCACTTGGATCCAGATTTTTAAAACTATTCTCATTTGCTCTAAGTAATGAAAACTACTGGTGCAAAGTTGTCTCTTAAAACTACACTGAAGACACATAAAAGACAAGAAATTCGAAGACCACATCTGACATTTTGATTGTTGGGCACAAGGAGAAAATAGGAAAAACCATGGAGATTGCTCATGTTGAGACTCTGGTGCTGATAAAAAGCCTAAGAAGCTGCAACTCTTCTCTGTACTTCATCAGACAAAAATACCTGCATAACACTGAAAAATGTTTCAGTATAAAAAAGAGTCAAAGTACGGATTGCTCTTCCATTCCCTGGATATGAGTGCTTTGATTAACATGAAGAGTTCATTTCTTCCTCTCAAAAAGGTAAATCTCTGCTCAGGTTGATCATCATAGGGTAGTAACGCGAAAGCCCATGACTTGCCCCAGGATGTTGTTAACAAAGCATGAGAAGTCTGTCACACACAAATCCTGTACTGTGAGGAGCAGCATCTTGAAGATCTCATAGCTATCCATGCTGGAGAACAAACCACACCACAATTCTGCACTGTATATGAAAAGCAGATTGCAATCTTTGCTACTTTCAGCTTTGCATCCTTTCAGGGCAAAAAGTTTTCCCACTCCCCTTTTCAATGCTCTGGCATGATGTAAAAATCAGGTGATGTGTCTAGCAGGCTTCTAAAATAAAAGATATTCAAGCACAGCGTTATGAAAACTATTTGACCACATTTGGTAATCATCATTCAGCCATTTACTATAGTAACAAAAAGGCTACAGAGAAAGAGTGTTTCTTACGCAGTGTGGTTCACTGCTAACATTTTTTCTCCAGTTGATAGCTTTCAACATTAATTTCCTTTTCACATCTGTCCATCCCTTTCAACATACACCACTTCTCTACATTACAATACAGCCAGTGATGTTCTCACTGTCCTGCAAACCGCAGAAGAGATTGTTCCTCCCTCAGCAAAGACAAAGAATGTTTTTTGTTTTGTTTTTTGAAACACTTAAAACAAATTTGTGTAATTTCTTATCAGCTGCAGTTTCACATCTGTCTGAGTGCTTTAATCAGTGAAAATGTAAATGGAGTAGAAGTCCTACATACAGCTTAGGAAAGGCGCTGGAAGAGCTATAAAAGAAAATGCTCGAAATATGGAAGTATGATTAGCTTTTATCTTTCAAACACTACTTTCCATAAATAAACTTTATTACATTTCAATCATTATTAGATTTAATTTTTTCAGATAAGAAAGCAATCCACATGCTGTAACTGATTTTTATAGCTAGACAACTACAAGCACCGTAGCAAACATGAATACAATTGCTAAGCTTGTTTAATTTCACGTTCTATGAATATAATCAAGTCTGAAAAAGAAGATGTCTTGCTAGATGTTTCCTTTTTCCAGGCTTTGAATTAACAGCAGCAGCTTGATCTTGCAAATTTGCATCATGTCACTTCTTCCTAGTAACTAGGTCCAATGCTTTCCCAGCTTCAGTGCAATTCCTCATACACTGAGGCAACTTCTTGGGTGCCTTAGTGAGGAACTCTTTGCATCTTTGACACCTACCTAAAGTGCTGTTGGTGGACGAATTCAGAGACTAGAGTTAGTCAACCAGTAATAAACTATTTGTAAGGAAATATTCATTGTTAAGGGAACAGTAAGTACAGTAAACTGCTAGTGCATAGGACTGCGCATTACAGGAAATAGCATGTTTAGAGCTGCCTTTATGTTAAGGATTTGACTAAAGCAGTGGCAGCAGTTAACTAAATGCAGTCTATTACCACAGATAGGAATTACTTCACAAAATCTTCCGAGGGTAGACTTTGAAGCAATGAATATCCTGAAAATGAAGATGGAAAGGAACTAGTGTTACTGAAAAATCAGCTACCTGTGACTAAAATATAACTGCATTGTACTGCTGTTTTTGGCACTGCATTGCCAAGGGAAGGCAGTAGACATCAAAAGAGAAAGATGAAGGGTATCGTGATTTATTTATCAGACCATTCACTTAAAGAACAACAAGAAATGAAAAGGTTTAAAAACTTCTTCCACATTGGTTTCTAAGATCCTGAGGAGAGGCAGGGGTGACAGGGCTCTGAAATCAATAGCTACTCTATTCAAGTAGTTGCGCTCAGGAGCAACATCTGGGTGCAGATGCAAATTCCGAAGCCAGATGGAGCGAGCCAGCTGCAGCACACAGATGAGACATTATCCCTCTGCGGAGCAGAGCAGCCACATCCAAACTGCGCGCTGGGCACAATCCACATGTTCAGCAGCCCCCGCGGCCTGGAAATAAATGAACGTGAGAACAGCTGACACACAGAAGAGCAGGGAAGATTCCTTTTTTCCCTCACCCTGGAAAATGAAAGTGAAATGTAAATACTGTTTGTCATATTACCTAGCAGTAGTTGATCTTCATATCTACAAGCAAGACTACTACTTAACCCATACACTATTTCATTTATTGTATGTTTGGGCATCTGTTTAACATACTGCTAATTCACTTTCAATATGGTCAAAATAGTTTTAGCTCCAATATTACCACTGCTTGCCTGCATCAACTAAAACCAAGAGTTCTTGCTTTTTAAAAGGTACAGAGAACATTCTCATCTGAAATGCACATACTGAACAGAAAGATTAATAAGCACTTCCTGAAAGTGAAAAATGCTGAACAAGTCAATCTAACCCAAGAATATACCTCAATAAAAAGAATTAGAACAAACAAATATTAAGCACACACATACATAAAAATGTCAGAATAAACCACATACAAGTGCACATAGCTATAAATTTTAATTACTTAAGACCATCCATTAGGCAACTGCTGCTAGAAATAAATGCTCTGTCGTTACAGTTGTCCACAAGGAAACTAAGCATCCATTCCACTGTGAAGTGCTTTAAACATTTTCAGACAAATCACAAGATCAGGCGTTTCTTGTTCTGTTTTTAAAATAATGAGCAAGAGAACTCAGCTTTATGCAAGGGCACTGTTCCCATCCCAACCCAGTACTCTCAGAGGTAGTGGTGTAGACTCTAAAGCTTAAGCTGAAAAGAGACACTACAGATCCTGTACGACAGCATCAGATGTACCACAACATTAGTTTCTTTTCCCTAATGCAAAGAACTCTACCAGGTCCCCATTTTGGCAATGCAATTGTGTTAAAAGCAGTTACAATGCAGGAACATCTCCCAGCTGTTTCAGGTGTTAGGTATCATTGTTACACAGCACCTTCAAGTGTAACTTGACTAATGAGACAAATTAGAGAATCAGATTCTCACTGATAAAGCAAGCACCTGCATCAGAAAGATGTTTATATTTCTACTTCACAGCAACACAAAACCCTATTTCCACCCACAGCAGTAAGGTGATTTTGCAAAGCAGACAGATGCTTAAGTAAGAGAGCTCTCTTCGCTGTTGTGCTCTAGAGAACCAACATGTGGCCCACCTGAGGTGCTAGGTGAGATTGCAAACAGCCTCAGAGCTCTCCCTTGAGACGAAAATTAAGGAACTCAAAATGTCTGGCAGCTCTGGGTGGACTCAACTCAGGACACCCACCTCCCCACCCACATGCTGCTTCTTGTTGATAATCTGGTATGAAGTAGCAATCTCCAGTTGAAAAAACATAAAAGGTGGCTGTTCCCAACATCTCATGAGAGTCTTTATGTTATCAAGGATGCAATAGACTTATTAGAGTATGTAGAGATGTACTGACCTCTGAAACACTCTGCTGGCACAGATTCTTACCAGTAATGATACTGCTCAGCACAGATTCAACCTCCACTTCAGAAGAAATAACTACAAGGCTGAACCAGCACTGCAGGTAAATACTTTGTGAATTTCTATGCCAGCAAGTACTACCAGAAAAATAGGGACTGCTTAGCAGAAGTTTAAGAGAAATTGGAGTTGTAGACTCTAATCTGACTATAGATGCGCAGTGCTCCCAGGGGTCAGGCATTTCTGAGTGTTATGAATAAACTGCAGGCAATGCTGGCATGCATAAACATACAAACATCTTCATCACATCTGCCAAGAAAGCAGAGTGAGAACAATACAGTCAGCATCACGAGAGCTGAAAGTCATTTCACGTTGCGAGAGCATGTGTATTCCTACAAAAGAGCCCATGTCTGTTAGTTCTTATGCCTTCCAAGGATAGAACAGACTATTTTAACTGATAACAGATATTACCAATTTTAACTATCAAGCAACACAAACACTACTCATCTCCTACAGAACACACAGCATTTCTGTTGTTTGTTTCCTATCTATTTAGGAGTACATACAGGATTGTAATGCATATTAAGCAAGATAAAAGTCCTGAACTAAGTTTGTCACAGCATTTACAGCATCTACTGGAGGAGAAACACCACAGCTGATAGGCTGGAGGGAAGAGAAAGAGATATTTCTTCTATTTAATGAATTTTAAAGTGCGCAACTCTAGAGAAATTGGAATGATGAAAGTCTGACAAAGATTAATTGGGAAGACAGCCAGTGAGGGAGCTTCCCCGTAACTATTAAATATGGGATGGAAACAAACAAGCTCAGAATAGCAAGACATGGCACTAAAATACCTTCCTCCTTTTTCCCCCCCCACACTAAGGGAAAAGTCTGAAGGAGACTGAAAGATGTTCATTTACAATGGAGACTGAAAGGCTATTTTGGTGTTTGAGATTTATACTAGAAATAAGAGAATGCCTATTCTCAGAAATTATTAAAGAGGAGGCAGTAAATGCTAATAAAACAAAGTTTGTTTGTTTGTTTGTTTGTTTTTTTTTTCCTATTTTCTTGCAATTTTGCTCTGACACAACAGAAAGTAGACCCAGCAAGAATCTTTAGTCGTTTTTAAAAGTAGCATTTAGGTAAGATGAGATACAACAGTTTCATCTCCTTGTCTAGGAATCAGGTTTGTTTTGAAGCTATTGCTTATTAGCTCAATGACAAGGCTTTACTTCACTTTTTTTTACTTCACACAAGAAGGCACCCTACAGTAACTGACACCAATGCCCCTTCTCTAAACTTGAAGAAATTGTAGAGATAAGCTTACGTTTACACTGAAGTAAATAAGTCTACATTTTTTTTTAAATATGCAAAAATAGTAGTTATCTTCTTTCACATTTGATTGCACTTCCTCAGTACCTTCTGAAACATGATTAAATGGCTCACAAAGGTCTTGTGAGTTTGTGTGCCACAGATACAACATTCAGTACTTAAATTTGGTCCAATGTAAGTTTCTGCGACTAGTAGAGTTTAACTTGGACCACAGTTGCTGCTGTTCTGTACAAGCCTATTTATATGAACAGAGCAGAGAGCCAAAACGGTTGCTTTGTAATTACTTCAGGCATGTTTGAATCCAGGAGGGAAACTGTTTTAATTTATTTTCCCCTGGAACACTACAAAGTTCCACTACAGCTTTACAGTGTAACCAGGCGTATCAAGAAAGAGCCTTCATTTACCTTAAAAAAAAAAAAAAAAAAAAAAAAAAAGATCAATTTATACTACTGAATTGTTCTTCTATTTCTCTGCCTCAGCCTGAATGCACTGAAATGTTTGAAAATACTGTTTGAGAATTTGTCATCTATAGTGTCAGAGACATTTTGGCAGAAAAAGAAAGTCTTGTTGAGGGCAAAATTCAGTCAAGATGACTGTAAAATCTAATCCACACCTTTGAATTTGGACTGAATATCCATCACTTAAACATCTTGTAAATGACCCAATTTGTTTACATGGCCCTGTAGCTTTTTTATGACTTTTCCATAAAGAAGTTATTACATCCATGCCTTTTATTTTGTTTGAGAGCGTTTGAATGAGCCCCAGAACCACAAGCAAGTGAAACAGACTCTCTGCAGATGGAAGTGGCCTCATATAATTCACCACTACCGGTAAAGGAGTCAGAAGAACACTTTCAGTTTGGAAATGCCATACCTTCACACACAGCAGAAGAATTTCCTGTGCCATGTCTTTTTTAAGTGTTTAACTTTTGTATAAAAATGCATGCTGGTTTCCTGTCCATCAGAGGAGGAACATAGAGCCACTTGGACTTGGGTCTCCCATTGCTTTTACCAGGTATGAAGGCAGTCGGACAGTTATGATGTAGTGAAATAAACGGAGCGGGGGGAAGCAAGTGAAGCTTCCCAAATAACAGCTTAATAACAGACTGGAATTTTCTGGGAAAGACTAAAGCCAAAGATTAGGATCAGCAATAGCATTATCCATTATTTCACAAAATAGAACCTCTTCCAGCCAAGTTACTTCCCCACCTCATGGGCTTTTAAACAAATGACACTTAAAAGGCAGCAGAGGAATTAACAGGATTGGATTAACATTGAAGGTATGGCCAAAGCTTCTCCAATAACATTTTTCCAGCATAACTTACTCTTCAAGTATAACAGTCCCTGGTATTTTACACCTGGACTTTCTCCTGACAAAAGTTTACTGCTTTGCTGATGATACATGCCAAATCAAGTAATGGTTTAAAGCTGTAGAGTACCAAAAACTACAAGGGCACCACTCCTGCCCCTTCTAGTGCCTGGGCCCAATCTGAAGACAATTTATCAGATTACAGGACCAACTCACTCATTAACTGCAGCATTTGACCTGCTGCATCACTGGCATCTCCCTAACAGTCTTATGTAATTTACTACCAACTTGTGCTACCAACTCGATGTCAAAAGCAATACAAAACAAGACTAGAAGTACAGGAAACACAAGCAGCAGTGTTTCCTTTTACCAAGATATCTTTTGCTTTCTGCAAGACAGGCTTCACATGTCAAGAACAGCTGAGGAAGGGTGATATAGGAGTTTTGATCCAGCATCTGAAGTTATCACAGGCTATGCCACTCTCCCTCACTCTCAGTAGGCCTGTAGTGCTGTAGGTTCTCTACAGGAGGTCCCCTTACAATGGCTACCTAGCTAACAGCACCATTCACCCAAAAACCTCAAGCCACACCTCCCATGGCGAGGCCAGCAGGGAACGCAGCCTACATCCCACCACCACCTGGCCAACCTCAGCACGTACCATGCCATCCATAGAGCATCAAGCACAATGGTGCTCAACCAGAGCTACATCTGGATACTGTTTTAATATAATCACTAACCAGTTCTCACAAACTCAACAAGTCTTCTGAACTCTTAAGACAGACAGGCCTTGCTAACCTTGATTCAGAAGGCCTCAAGGATCCAAGACCAAGGAATTATTTGGGCTGTCTCCTTCACATCAATGTTTTTGATACTACTTATACTCTCTGTGTACAAGACTTTTTCCGTAAGGGTCTGGCAATCTTTCTGGCCTTCTCCCTTCTTACCCATCCCACCAGCTTGCTTAGAAACTGGTTAGTTATGGAAACATGTAGAGGTGCTACTGTACACATGCTAAGTAAGATGGGTATCTTCAAATAAAGAAAAACTGCTTAGCACACAGCATTCTGTAGGATCACAAAATCATCCACAGATAACCCAGTAACAGTGGAAATTTATAGAATCTCAGCACAAGGATGTTCAGAAGACAAGATCAGAAGACAGATGAACCCTAAGGCTTGGATGTCTGTGGATGGAGGCATGAATAATATTTCCTGATGTTGACACCTTACAATAATATCCTACGATCTAACAAAGCCTCTAGGAAACATGACATTTATGTTTTATCTTCATAGTAGCACATTACAAAATTTTCACTCAGCTACTTGAAAAATGCATTTCACATTCAAGCACAAGCTACACCAGCTTTCCAAACAGAATTAAGTTCCTCATTTCTCAGTAACTCCTAAAAAACTAATCACTCACACAAATACATAAGTGCTACAACACCAACGGCAGTTCTACATGGCAGTGCTAATCACATTTTGTTACATAACTCTGAAGAAGTCCTACATGTTTCCTCTAAAAATCTATTCCTGTACAGGACAATTTCTAAGAAACTTGCACACTGGGAAGCGTACTTTCCATGACACACATTTTGCAACTAAAAGCAAAAGCACGGCTCTCTATTAAAGCAAAGGGCTATCTGTAAAGCAATTTACTTCCAGAAAAGCAGATCAAGCTTGGACAGTGTGTGCTCTTTCTAGTAATCAGGATCTGCCAGGCACAGCAAAAACTGGAAGAAGCAACTACCCAACAGCAACAAGAACCCCAAAACCACCCAGCTATAAAGCAAAACCACTGGTGTGGGGTGCAAACCACCACTTTGCTATTACTTGTTGACTATGTAATAATTAGATACAAACAGTTTGGATAATGTTTGGCCTCTATAAAAGATGTTATGTTTATATGAAGACAAAGTCTAACATAACACCTTTGGTTGTATAACTGTCACTTTCTCAAGGTATAATCCCGTGCTATTTCTGTTATAAAACACCATATATGACTGAAAGAAACTAAAAACCCCAAAACAATGCAACAAGGCCTTGAAATTTCTTCTGCAAACCTAATAAGAAATAGTTACTGTAAAATCCATTTTTTTTGCATGTTTCTCCCTTAAACTCAAAATATTTAAATATTTAACAAACATAAAGAAAGGCAAGAACGCCTACGTTTCTGGGACAAGTAGCAAATAGTCTGTACCTTTAATACCTTCTCTTTTAACTGCAATACAAAAATGAGAGAAGCAGCAGGACTACAGAGCAGTTCCAAGCAGGATTCTGCCAAGCGCCAGGCAATATGCCAAAAGGCAACTAGAAGGCACAAACCTGTTTTTAAAACCATCTTGCACTGCAATTTATCACAGCATTGAAGAACTTCTCTAATTTGCCACAATCTTTTTGCTTAAAGTCAAAAGAGGATGTGGTACAATTCTTCACTCTCCAGGAAAAGAGCTTTAAAACATTTCAAAACAAGTCTTGGATTAAACAGAAATAGATTAAACTTGGGACAAATTGCATCACTATCATGTTTCCCTTCAGATGATGTGTTCATATTTTCTTCTTCCTTTTCTTCTCAAAACAAAGGAAATTTCTCCTACCCAGCAGTACTGGCACTCATCAGTTCAGCTAGCCTCAGCAGTAGTGGCATTGATTTCCACTGCTTTCAAGTATGCTGTTTTATCAGAGATAATTTTGCAGTCAAATTCAGCAAAAGCACTGACATTCTCACCTCCAAGAACTGAGTGAACTGCATCCCTCAGACATAAACATGCTCTTTAAGGTGTTGAAGCCTGAGTTAAATGATCTTCATCAGAAACCCCAAGTCATGATTCTGTGCCTGTCCATGAATTAGCTGCAAGCTCCTTTGAAGATGCTCAAACAACCAGGTGGTTGTGAGGCCATGCACAAGCTGAAGAGAAGACAGAAGGTCCCTCTGGCCCTTCAGTGCTTTGCTAAGTTCTACTTGCATCCAGCAAGTCTTCCCAGGGACAACCTAAGATAGGCATGTCTCAAACTCCAGCATCATTATTATTATTACTTTTTTGAATGTACTGCAGCATCTCTCATGTGAGGAGAGGTTGAGAGAGCTGGGCTTGCTCAGCCTAGGGAAGAGGAGGCTTAGGAAGGATCCCATCAATGTCTGTAAATGCCTGCATTGGGGAAGCAAAGAGAATGGAGACAGGTTCTTTTCAGCACAAGCTGGAATAGAAGAGGTTCCCTGTGAACACCAGGCAGCACTTCTGTACTGTGCAGGTGACTGAGCACTGGCACAGGCTGCCCAGAGATGCGGTAGTCTCCTCCTTGGAGATCTTCAAAAGACACCTGGACGTGGTCCTGGGCACCCTGCTCTGGATGGCCCTGACTGAACACGGACTGGACTAGGTGGCCTCCAGAGGTCCCTTTCCAACTCAGCCATTCTGTGATTCTCACCTGAAACTGACTGCAGGAAAATTAACTTTTGTAGGTAGTTGGTTCTGGTGAACTGCTAACTGACCTCAATTTTTTGGTCTTCTGAAGGCATTCATTGCTACTTTCTAAACATACATGCTACATAAGCTATACTGTCCGCTTCTTATAGCACCTGATTTTACATTATCTTATCTAAAAGACATCTTCATATTTCTCATAGAAATTCTAACACCTGATGCCTGTAGCTGAGTAAAATTATTGTGGACATTTATCACATCTTTCCTAAGACAGCCAAGAGAACAGAATTTAGATTCTCCTGCCATCTCACATTGTAATCAAGTCTGGCCTAAACTAATAGCATCACATAAGCAGGTACACTCAGGCCGCTAGAGTTAGGTCATTCATATAAAGCTCCCTCAGACATTGCTGAAACTACAGAAACAGACTGAAGAGGATATACAAACATAGTATTGAATAATAGAATGAGTAATAAGAACTATAATAGAAAGATGAAATAAGTAAACCATCCAAGTAATCAAATTCAATACACAAGAGATTGAGATTTATTCCTCAAAAGAAACTAAGAATCAATTTTCTCAACTCCTTACTGCAAAATGGAAAAACGGTAATAAATATGCCAGACAGACTTAAGAGTACTGACAAAGCCACCTAAGTCTGAAAATCCATTCAAGCATAATCTGTTTTTCAACACAGGAACTGTGGAAGTCAAATCCAAGCCGTTAACTGGGAGCCATCACTACATGCACCACTTACTACTACTACTTCAGTTTCCAGAAGATGGTTGCATAAACTCCTTTGATCCTCCAGATGAATATTTACTCAGTTGAATTACAAATAAAAACATTAAAGATAAATATTTTTTCAATAAAATCATATAAACTCCCTTACTGTTGAGCAGAGTTTACAAATAAACCTTTTCTTAAAGGAACTCTGACCATCACAGAGGTCCAATAAAAACAAGGAGGTAGTTTTAAGTGGTTTCCGATGGAGCTATACCAGCCCCACAACAACCATCACATTGAACTCTCAGAAGGTACCAGCAAAAGACTGTGTTCTAAGTATATCTAATTTAGAAGTACAAAGAAATATTTATCCTAGGAAATTGCCACCCAAAATGTCACGCACTGTGCAAGAGAAACAAGAGTACTTATGTCTGCATTTAGCAAATATAGCCTTGATTCTTAAGTTAACACTCATTTAGCCAATAAATAAAAAAGCCTCCAATTATGAAAAAAAGAAGCCCTTAAGCACATGCTTACCTTCTGTAACACAAGTAGCCCCATTGATTTAATAACAGACCATAGACATCTTCGGTATCACCTCAAACCAACAGCTACAGCACCCCTGAGTACAGCCCAGCAACGCTGTAATCCATTCTACAGCAAAACTTCTTGGCCATTTAGCAGTTTTACAAGTAGAGGACAGAATTTTTATTTGTAGACTGTGAGTGGAAAAGCTCCCTCTCTCCTGACCAAAGATTATTTGGCATGCGAACAGCAATATCTCATTCTCAAACTCCAGGGAGTTTTAACCTGCCTCTAGCTAAAAGCTATACAATCTTCAGATTGCAGTAGAGTGTAAAAATCACTCTAATTAAACCAAGTAAGAACTGGTTTGACCAGTGTTACTGATCCCCCAAATAATTAAAGTCAGTTAAGAAAAGCCAGGAGTTGGTATTTAATTGTACTTAAACTTGTACTAATATTTGAGAAAAGTTTTGTAGTTGAACTACTAGAAAACAAACTTCAGGTAAACTACAACAATAACCTGGATTGTCTGGAAGTATGAACTACCACAGAACACAGTTTCAGCACACTTTTAATTTCTCCTGGATTTGCATTTATTGTAAGACACAGTGACGGTATCTCAGAGCATGCCAAATCGCATTGCAAACCAGTTGAAGCCTGACCCAAGGCAGCTGCATTTCTGATGCACGTGAAGAGAATCCAGCTTACACTGCCATGTACACTTACACCCATTTACACAAGTCCTGCTGCCAAGCAGCGCGATCTCCCTTGGGCACTTCATTGCTGGACTCTCACTGCTGGGCCCCGGTGACCTGTGAAGGCCCAGCTGCATTACCAAGCACCAGGCCTCCTACAGAAGGCTGACCGCACAGCAGGTTTCCTCCCAGTCCTGACAAAGTTGAAGCAAAACAAGGGTAATTCTGCGCATCCTGAGATGCTTCAGTCGCACATCATGCCTACTGAATGGACTGCAGCATTACAAAGTTTGAGCACATTAGCACCAAGCCCTTTTGTCACAAACCAGTGCCCCAAATCCTCCAAACACCAGGTAAACTGGGTGGGGGGCGAGGGAGTCATTTCTCTCACACAGAGCAGATAATTTCCTGTACTGTGCACAGAGTCTGATTGGTTTCCTGTCAGAGCAGCTGGGTCTCTGGGTCTTTTGATCACTTTCCTTTGGCCCTGCACAGTTGCTCTGATTAGAGATTGATCCCGGTGCTGCTCTTTGATCAGCTGTGCTGGCAGCCCGCAGGTGCCATATATCATCACGTTAGCGGGCCACAGCAGCATTAAGCTCTCCTGCTAGATTTGCTAGCATGTTGTGTGTCCTATTAATTCGCAAAATGCTTGCAGACATCCCCAAATCTTTGCTTTCTATTAAAGACGTGACATAGAGCGCTTTTATCAGGGGAGTCCCAAGTTCAAAGTTGACAGAACTGGTCTCAAGTCTGTGTATTTGCTGCGTTTCATTACCATTCGCAGAAGTTTGAGCACTCCCAGCTTCTCCTTTTGTGTTGGCTGTGCCCAGGCAGAGAGCTCATTCTAGCTGACATGCAAAATACTATTATTATTTTTCCCCTTACGTTAAGCACCATGGTTTCCGTAAGTGTGTGCTAACGGCCTTAACTGTAGATATTTTATACGAAGAGTGGTTTCACGCGGTATGTAGCGTTTCATTTTGTGAAATACCCTTTAAAAGGGCTCCGTAACAGCCGATCGAGAGGAAAGGCGCTTTAAAAGCTGAACACCGTAAATCACACGGAGTTCAGAGGCTAAGCAAATCACACACACCCCCAAGCTGCCCGTGCTGCATGAAAGGCTCCTTTCTCCAGCCGGGGAGGGGGGAGCTGCCGCCTGCCTGAGAGTTCCCCAAACACCCCAGGTACTCCCGGGAGAGGCTCCCGCTCCCCAGGCACCACAACTCCCCGCTCACCCACACACAGCACCGGCCCCGGCCGGGCTCCCCGGGGGCAGCAAAGCCGCTGCCACCACCCCTCCCCTCCCCTCCACCGCCGGAGCCCCGCGCTCCGCGGAGCTCCGCACCCTCCCCGAAGGGCTCCGTTACCGTTCTGCTCCTTGGCGCCGGACAAGGCGAACTTGCTGCTGAGGTCGGACTCCGCGGCGGCCCCCTGCCTCCGGCCGGCCAGGGCAGACGTGAGCAGGAGCAGCCCGAGGAGGAGCATTGGGCCGGCGGGGCGCGGGGCTGCGCGCAGCGGGCGCTGGCGGAGCGGCACCGGGGGCCGGGCGTCTCTCAGCAGCGCCGGGCGCGGGGGAGAAGGCGGCACCGAGCCTGCTCCGGCGGCAGAGAGCTGCAGGGTAGTCTCCACATAATCCCATCCAAAACTTTTTCCTAGAGCCCTTCTCTGCGTCTCCAGGTTTTGTTTTTCTTGGGCTTTTTTTTTTCAAAAAAAAAAAAAAAAAAAAAAAAAGGATCAAAGCAAAACCTGGACCCAGCCCAAGCTTCCCAAGGACTAAACAACTCGGGGCCGGAGGAGCCGGGGCGGGCGGCGGGGCCGCTGCCGCCGAGGAGCGCGCACCTGTCACCGGCCGCCGGGCAGGGACGGCTCCCGCCCCGCCGCGGGGCCGGGCCGGGCTCTCGGCCGCCGGCTCCCCCCCGCCGACCGCCGCCGGGACACGCTGCGGGGCACCCGGCGCGGCCACCGGCGCCCCCGGGAAGTGGCGGCGGGGCGAGCAGCCGGCACAGGCGAGCGGGGAGGCTCCGCCGGGCGCCCGTCCAGCCGCCGCGGAGCCCCCTCCGCACCTCTCTCCCGAACTCCCTTTCCCAGGAGCCCTCTCCCTAAACTCCTCCCTTCGGTCCTGTCCAGCCCCCCCCTCCCCAGCTTTAAACTCCTCTCCCGCGTCCTCCTCGCTCCCCACCTTCGCCCGCCCCCGGCCCGCCAAGCCGGGGCAGCCGGGGGGAGGACGAGCCCTCCTCGGGCTGAGCCGAGCCGGCCCCCGCCGCTGCCCCCTGCCCGCGGCCGGCTGGAGGCACGACAGGTGCCGGGGCTCCGCGCACAGCCGGCTGCTCGCGGCTCGGGCCTGCCTAAAAGCCAGGCCCCCGGCCTCGGTAACCGGGGCGAGAGGCTCTGCTGAGCTGCCCGGGGCTGTCTGCCCGAGGGTGGTACTGCGGGGATGGGGCTTGTGGCTGAGGGTCTGGGGGTCCTGCAGGTTCTTGCAGCCCTAAGATCTGGTGCTGGGTTAAACACCTCATACAGGGCGCTCCCTTGATCCTGGGAAGTGAAACACGAAGGGAATGTTTTAAAAAGACTCAAAAGACTCTGGGTGCAGATGATTTCTCTTCTGACAGAACCTGCGGCTTGAGCTACCTTCTAGTGAGACCTGTAGTGCCCACATAAAAAACAGAGCCCCTGCCTTCTTCTCTTTGGCACTTCACAGCTCTCTTTTGCTGAAGTGCTGCGTAGCACACTGTCTGCTTTATTCTATTTGTAAACTAGGCAGGGTCTGTTTTGGTCTTTGTTTCTACTTGGCTTCAGAAGTCAGAACTGAGCTCACAGCAAGGGGTATCCCCCCCATTACCACTAGTGAGGACTCAAGGACTGACGACATGAAGCAACCATTAAGACAGTGTTCAAACATCCTTGCTGGAGCTGGAAACCTTTCCAGTTGGTTTGGACTCAGGTTTGAACCACGACTATGTGATGGGTCAGGGTAACAGGGCTGCATGCTAACTAGGTACCATCACAGCAAGAGAAGCAATAGGATGAATCTTTTTCTCTCAGCTGAGAAGTCGTGGCGGTGTTTTTTAATAGTGACTTCAGCCCCCATAACTCTGAGGTAGTTTTGGGGACAGGTGGGAAGAACTGTGTAGCCATGGTCTCACTGTCAGAGAAAGACACGGAAGAGAAACTGAGTCTGTACTACTGGAATCTTGAGTACACACTACGTAGATGTCTTATCCTTTGACCCGGCTCTTTCCATTATATAACTGAGCTGTTTCTTTGCCTCAGCCAAAGTAACCCTTGAGACAGTGATAAACATCCCCTCTGTTCCTAATAAGTGACATATTTCTAGTAGCAACTGAAAGCTGTCCAGCCAAGCCGGGCTGTGTTCTGAAAGGCAGGCTTGGAGCATACCATAAATAGCAACCCTTCCCTTACAGAGTGTGAAGAAATAAAGTGACTGCACAAAACAGGCTGGGCAGTTAACTTTATTATTATTATTATTATTGTTGTCATTAGTAATTTTTTGGCTGTCATTGCTGTCATTTTAAAATGGAAAGAAAAACAAGAAGTACAGCTTTCCAGGTCTCCTAAACTGATGATTACAAGTAGTGCTTCTTGTAATCAAGTAAATAAAGTGTTTCACTGTGTTGCACTGTAATTTAACCTCCATTGCCTGATGATTTTATGGCTGTTTGTTTTCTTTCTTTTTTTTTTTTTTTTTTTTTTCTTTTAATTTCAGGAGACTGATGATGAGTTTCCTCCAAAAAATGTGGACCTAATGTCTCAAACTATGCACACGAAAGCTAAAGCATCCAACATTTTCCATAGCTTTGGGAGCTTTAGGCTGCATCAGACCAGTGTTTCATCTGGCATCCTGGATCTGACATTTCAAAGGAAAATGCAAGAACCCCCATAGTGGATGAATATGGAATAACACTGAAGAGAAAACTTTATTCTAAACCTCCTGTAATTACAAATCAGGGTATATTTTTGATCATTAAGACTCTACATCTTTTCAAAAATGCTAATATTGTTAATCACATCCAAAATGTTGTATGTTAATCCCTATCATCATAAATGTCCAATCTTTTCTGAAATTCATGCTGAGCATTTATCACCAGGTGTCTATGGTTATTTTTAATCTTATTGCTCTCCAGTTTCATCAGCTATATTTATATGTTTGAATTATGAAAACAAGTAAATAAAAAATATTTCACTTCTCCATTCATTTTCTGTGTTACAGCCTTATCATATCCTTTCCCAACTAGCTATTTTTACTACATTTTCCGTCTGATTATACCTCTATGCCTTTCAAAGTCCCATCTTTTTTTGTTATGTTTTATTTGGGGTAGGACACCAGAACACAAAATTCAAGTGAAGGTCTACTCTTAACATATATAGTTGACATAGAGTATTTTATTGTATAAAGCATTCTTTATGCATGCTTTTATCTTTTTATTGGATCTACACTTGCAAAGATCTGCAGAAGTATTGTCATTACAAATACTCTGAATGGCTAGAAAACCAACACAGGCATGCTTCAGATCATTCCTGCCAGTGCACATAGCATTACCAATACTGAAGCTCACATGGGACCACAGTGCCAAGCCATCTAAGAGTTACAGCGATTCCAGTGCCCAGGACATATTTCTCTGGATTTCATTATGAGTCATCCATATTTCACTACCACAGCGTTCACTTTATTTTCTTCATCTCTAATAAATGCTTTAAGCTATACAAAGCTTTCTATTCTTGACTTTTCTCCATGCTGAGAATTACACTTCAGGCTTCTATGACTTTTGTCAAAACAATGGTATACCTCATGTGACAACTACTTAGCTTACGTTATGTAGTCTTTTTGATGGTGTATCAAGGATTTTTTTCCTTTAAAAAAAAAAAAAATCACAGATTTTGTAATACAGTCTAAAATTGTATATCATGTATTTTTTCATTCAAATATTGCCACACACAATTCTCCAATTGTCATCCTGAAATAGTTTGAGACACAAGTTTTGCTCTGTAGAGGAGCCACAATGATTTGTCAAATTTTCAGATTGTTTTATTATGTTGTTATTTTTTCAACATCCTCATTTAGAACTTTTCAAAGCAAATTTTCTAGTACACGAATAAAAATTTAATTATCTGGATTATCCCACAAGAATTTATTTTGCACCAATTCCAGAAATGATGCTGTTGAGGCAAAGCAACCAGAGGAAGCAATGGGAATTTAGCCTGTTAGGACTCCAGAAACCCGTTGTGATGGTGTGCAGTCTTTGTATTCCTGAACTACAAAAATCATTGGAATGAGAAAGCTTTCTCCCTGATTATTAACTTGAAGAATTATCATTAAAGTATACACATCACACTTTTCACAAACTACGCTTTCATCAACAAAAATAATTCCCCACACCAGTGCCGTAATACCATCACAGCACCAACAGAGGTGCTGTGACTTATGTACATTCCACCCAATGTTCCATCAGCATTTTGCAACAAGGTCTCACCACAGTTATCCACTGGCATGGATGGGAGTTGGTGTGATGCACAGAAGTTCATGCACTGTCCTTTATGAGTTGAAATTATACCATAAAACCCCAACTGATTTCAGGTGGCTTTAGATATCCCAAGTGAGTTCTGTAGGGAAGGTATTTCCTTTTCCCCTATGGTGTCTTCAGAAATACCTTTTTTTTTTCTTTCTTTCTTTTTCCCCCCCAAGGTATGCTATGAGGTAAGCATTTCTCTTCTGAGGAGGTACAGGGTGAGGAGTACATATCTTGGGGAAAAACAGGAAAAGGCTAAGACATAAACCCATTTTTATGCATGATGTACAACCAAAGGAAAATGCTTCAGGACATGTGTAGCTCCACAAACACAATATCAAATTCCTGTCTCACGAGAATTAGAATTAGGTATTTACCTAACTGTTGGCAGGATTAGGATCCACTGTTAGGAAAAGAAGATTGATTCCCTTGTCTCCCCACCACTCATTTCATTTTCTATCATGAATGGGGGAAAAAGAAATTCATGTATATGTACCTGTATACATGTACATGTATTCCTGTATACTGTGAAAGTACCCATATATTCTTTGAGAGATCATACCAAAGAAAAACAAGCATTTTGAAAGGCTTAGCATGTCATTTATAACTAACGTACATCTTCTCATCCAGGAACACAGTCAAATGTCTGCTTTCATGCAAGGTTCTCTTGATTTCAGTGTAGTTGCATATGAACTGGTTGCTGGCATAATAGGGTTGATGTTTAAATGCTTGTATCACATTATGGAGTTACTTGTAACTGTGCAGAGAAGTCTTAAACAGTTATTAAGTGTTATGCTTGTATGAAATCTTTTATGGATGAGTGATAAACATGAAAACTGCAACTGCAGTAGAAACACTAATTGTCTTTCAGAAAAACAACAGTACAACTTTCTGCTTTCATGATCACTGACCAATAAAAAATAGACGTTTGTACAAATAAACACAACTCCTGATCTTACAAATGTCAGATGAAGAGGCTGCATAAGCAATTACACAGAAAATAATTCCTGAGTTAGAAAGTACTCCTGTAAAGGAGGTAGCAGTAAATATTTTGCAATGGATTTGCATGAATTTATTTATTTATTTTATTATGCACTTTATTAGTTTATTACATACGTGATAGCAGCCTGTCTAATCTGTTCTTTCTGCTGAAAATACAACTGGCTGCTTTGGTTTCTGTCGTATACCAGACGGTTTGCAGAGTGCTAGCTGTCCTTTCATGTCCATAACGGAACACTGCTCCTTGAGGAACAATGCAAAACTGCAAGTCAGAACGTGACGTTATTTACCATTAAACAACTGACAATTTTCATCAAATTATGTTATGAAACTCTCATAATTGCTAAACCATTTGTAATTGGTGCATGATCCTTCCTTCCTTTCATTATCTACTTACTTTTAGTATTCCAGACTTCTTGTCCATTCCTACTGAATTTGTAAACAAATTGGAGACTTGTGATCCTCTTTCTATATAAAAATGTACAAACAAATATGTGTGTGTATATATACACATATATATAAGAATGAATTCCAAAGAAGCTTCAGTAATGTTGATGTTATACAGTGCTCAGACACAGCCAGACAAGAGCTTTGAAGATAATTCAGTCACTTGGATCACAATTCCATATAAAATGCCATTTCTGTACTGCAAATACTAAAATGTGATTTGTGACTTATAAA
This sequence comes from Aythya marila, assembly GCF_965140915.1. Taxonomy (NCBI): domain Eukaryota; kingdom Metazoa; phylum Chordata; class Aves; order Anseriformes; family Anatidae; genus Aythya; species Aythya marila. The sequence continues at coordinate 30,406,132 of NC_139045.1, read as the reverse complement.
TACACCTAAAGATAAGTATTTGAACACGTACTTCTAGGTATGTGTTCATGTGCATACCTGAAGTGACCATTTTTCAAATCAACTCAAACCATTGAGAACCAAATTCATTATTGTACTTTAAAAGTGTTGGTTTACAGTGGTCCCATTTAGATTACAACTCTTTTAATAAATACATACACATGTATCTAGTCCAAGCTATGTGCAGACTCTAACTTCGTTTTACGTTGACTGTGGGAGCTACAACCAGAGACAAGATGGAAGGAGGCCCACTAGAGGTCTCCCAAACTAAAAGAATGCTATACATACCTCGGGCACCTGGTAGCTTATTTGGGTTTTGATGGGCTTCCAAAGTCAGCAAGAATAGGAAGTACAATGCAGGTAAATCACCTGGGCCTTGTAGTACTTTTGCTGAACTTCAATGCAAGCCGTACAGCGACCTGAATGGGTAGTAGTAGCCAGTCTTGAAGTCTGGATCATCTCATGGGGCATGCTTGGAACATGGGTACTCAAAATATTCACTTTCTTCTCCTGTATGCCCTCAGAGTAGAGTACTCCTGTGATCTTTAGGACCTACACCTGATTCTGATGCTGCTCAGTATTCCAACACCATGTGCTCTTACGAGTATACTTGAGTAAGTGCACAAAGGCCTGTGCCCAAATGGCAGTCTGGCTCATGCACATGTGAATATTTGCTTATTTATGACAGTGTGTCTGATGACTTTGCTGAGGTCAGAAGGCAGATACATTTTCTGGCTGCTTTTTATTCAGATTCCAGCAATTATTGATCAATAACGTCTAAGGGTCTATCAGCATACATGAAATCCTGTCATGATCACAACTGAAGATAGCATAAGACTTCTCTGTGATGGCTCTTAATAACTACTGAATTCTGAATAACTATTGAATTTAGTCTTTCTGCCTGTCTCTCTCTGTCTGTCTGATAAGCAGTGCAAGATACAGGTTTGCAACCAGAATACAAATATTGGATTGTAGTTCCAGACATTCCTAACAACTGCTGTTTAAAAAAAAAAAAAAAAAAAAAAAAAGTACATATCACAAAGACAGTTGTATCCAAATTCAGTAAAATTAATAGTACGCTGTGCTGTTCAAAACATATGTAGATACAAATGAATTATTTCATACACCTGTAAAAACTCTTAGAGCTTTATGAGATATTTTTTCTTCATACCAACATGTTTCTAAGCTATTTATATATGAATATAATGGCTTTGAAGCTGCTCTACAGCGAAATGAAGCTCAGCTGAAGGGGCAGTGGCATAATTTGCTGCCAATGTTTGTAACGTACCTATCTATCAAAATGTATAGACTATCTATCAAATATGTATATTAAGATCAGTCACATTAGCTATTTGAATAGAATATTTACATTTATTGAGTTTTGAGTAGAAAAATAACATTTGCTTTGGTGTCATAGTTATTTTAAATATACTAAAGGATATTATTGATACTAATAACTTTGACCCATGAGTATGCTTAATTGAACTATGTTTTTAATATGCATATGGCACTTCATTGTTACTCTTCTGGTACTCAATTCTACAAACAGCAGGAGTATTGATGAGACAAGTATGTATTTAACTTCAAATTCAAAAAAAAAAAAAAATGTCTTTACACATTACATTACCTTTCCTCTCATTTGACCTAGTCGTGTCTCTTCCTTATTCTTCCCCTTTTTCACCTCTTCCTCTCAATTAATTATTTAATTAAAGCCTTGGCCTCCTAGTCTTATCTCACCACACTTTAGTACTAGCTTTCCTAATCCACATTCTTGCCTTCATAACTAGTCCTCCAATACTGCCAGATTTGTCTCCTCTTTGTACTTTGCCCTGTCTTATCTCCTGCCAGTCTCATGGAATGAGGATTTCCCACACCTTTAGTCAGGCTCTCGTGGCACTGAATAGTTTGCAATAGCCAGGAGAAGCAAATCAGTAGAGCAAAAGAGGTGGTACTACAGATCCAGCATCCACTATATGGATGTTGGAGGAGATCTTTCAGTACACTCTCATAAGAAAGTTCAAATGCTGCAAGGCCACTGTGAGACAGTAATCAATGGTAAGAGAGATACTTCAAAAGCATCCTAATCTGAAATAAAACCCTAATGCAAACATACCCAATGTCTCATTTGCCACATCGATTTTTCCCAGCCCTTCCTCTGTTATTTTAATCTATGGTCTGTATGTCACTTCACTGACATACTCTTTCTGCCTCTCACTAAGGCAGCTTCCCTGTTCCACATTACATGGAGTCAACTGGAGAGAATGTATGCTATCAATTCAGCCCAATCTAGGCTTGGCAACATCTACAGAAGCACACCAAAATATTATGCAGGCCATCTGGAGTTTTACCAGAGAAGAAGTGAAGAGCTTCCAAGGAACCAATCTGTAAAATATGTCTTTACTGATCACATGCAAATTGTAATTTTCCACATTACCTAAATTTACCTAAAACAGCAGTAAGCACGTGTTTTTGAAAAAAAAAAAAAATCACTCTCTAAAGCCTGGAATCAATGGAAACTGTTGGAAAAAAAAAAAAAAAAAAAAAAAGCTCTAACATGGGGGGGGGCATAGAAACTCATAAACACTGAATTTCTCATCAGCTGCCTCATTCACAGAACTATCTGAATTATTTTGGCAGAAACAAGGTTCAAGTTGGTGCACGGAGACTTTCATCCCATGCATTTTTCCAAATTCAGAAATTGGAAAAGTCTTTTAAAAAATCAGGTCACCTTAGTATATGGCAACAATTCTAATATTTTTAGAATCCATAAACATGTGCATTAATATGTTTCAAAAGCAGGTATAGGTTCTACAGGTACTTTTTAATATGAAAATGCTATAGACAAGGGCTTAGGAGCTTAATTCTACCAATTTCCTTCTACCCCTTCCTACGTAAGTAAGTAGAATTTTTGCAGATTAAAAATTGATTAGAATGATGTGAGATACTGAAGAAAGTTAATTTTTTATGTGGATATTCATTAACTACACCGTATAAAATCATAGACAAAAGCATACTTTAGCATTAATATTTTGAATAAAGCATTACTATTTATATCTGGAAATCCAGGTAATGCTGCAGAAAATTTAAAGCTTAAGAACTGCCAGTTGGACAAGACTATAAAGAATGTACAAATGACACAGTATTCATACCAGTAAATTCTCATTGTTATTTCCTTGCCAATTCACTAAATGGAAATGTACTACAAAGGAAAATAATTTTAAAGCTTTTTCCAGTAATTCTTCAAAGCTATCCTACTATTAATCATTGGAGTTCACGTCATCCAGCTAAGAATGCACAATATTCCGATGTATTGCCAACATTTTTCTTTATTGATCACACACTGGCATCAACTCACAGCATTTTATTCCCACAGCACCAGGAAAAAAATAAGAACTTCAGCTTCACTACCATCTGGATCACAGATCATCCCATAAAATGCATTCAGGTTGACAGTAAGTCTTTGAAGTACTTATTTCATACTGTGTTTTTGTTACTGTTGTATGTTGTGCCCTGTCACAATCCATTTTGAAAAGAATACCACTCCATTACAGTCCAAATTTACAAATATGAATATATATAATTATATATACATAATTATAACTATAATTGACATTATATTGTATATATGATTAATATTATAATATATGTATATAATTATATATATATATAATTTTCTCCTTAGAAAATGACCTGTCTCTAGTTAGGTACACAGAGTGGGTTTGTAAACATAAGTAGTGATGTCATCCCCTAGTGCTTCATGAGCATGTTAGTTACTGTCAATAGCTTACAATTTAACCAGGATCTGAAGTTGTTAGCATCTTTTTGGAAGCACCTCACAGGATTAGGCTGCAGTTCAGAAAGCACAGCAATGCCCAGAACAAATTATGTGCCTTTGTGTGTATCTAAGGAAGCACATTTATACTGTGCAAGTGACTGACCTCCAGAGATCCCTTCCAACCTCAACCATTCTGTGATACTGTAATTCTGTGATCCTGCCCACTACACTATTGGATGAGAGCCTAAAAACTGTGCTGCATGAGGAATCCTATCACATACATAGGATCAGTAAGCCTGTTCATGCCTAAATAAAGCAAATAAGACTTGATCCTCTGTAGCTCAGCACATTTCTGCTCAATCCTGTGAACCACTGAACTGAATAATGTTAGTTCCATTATATTCATTAAAAAATCAAAAATAATGCTACGAAAGAATGCTCAGTCCTTCATGTAATTGGAAATTAATGAGAAAGACAGTTTGATGGTGAGGTCTCTGCATTCTGTTCAGCTGTCTTGTTTATAGCATAATGAATGGATTTTGATCCTTTTTGATGAAGAAAATAATGAGACCTCTCATTTCAGTGCTACACCTGGTCATAATCAAGTAAATCATACCAAAGCAGGATGATCATTCTGAGAGCTGAGTAAAGCTATGGAGGAAAAGTTATTGCCTTTCTTTGTTCTTCAGTTTGTATCTCCCCCCTCAGTGTTCAGGACCTATGCATTTCTATTCTTTTGTTTGGTTGGTTGGTTTGGTTTGGTTTGGTTTGTCCATCTTATTAACTGCATGTTTTTGTACTTACTGCTCCCTACAGAACCTATATTTGTCACATAAACTTGTTTGCTATGTTTCATACCTTTTGAGAAGAAAAATTTTGTTTGCAGAAACAAGTGATTACAATACCAGATTTTCCATCAGTGGAAAGCTAAATCTTATGAAAGCAGTAGGCATTTTATTAGGTAAAGACAGCAGGTGACAGCCAGTAGTCTATCTATCCCTTACATGCCACTGTTCAACAGAATTTTGCTGATGTAAAGAGAAATTAGTGCTCATTTTGTAGTAGAGACTAATTACTATATTAAGGTCATTCTCAATCTCTTCTACGAATTTTATCATCATGGGCCATATTTATTCTTCCAGCAGAAGATTCTCATATTATGGAAGAGCTGTTTGTGAGAGCAGTTCAATCAAATTAGGACAACTCTAGCCGCTGCATGAAAGAAGATAATTCAGTCATCGTGGTCTTTCTTCCTGCAAACCATGGGCAGCCAAACATCCATGTACAGTAAGAACCTAGTTATTGCAAATGTACTTCTAACATCCACAATCTTAGTTAAGATAAATATATTGCTTTAGGTAACATAGAGAATTTAATGCTAATTGAATAAATTAGAACAATATTATTCATTGCACAGGCTAATTCAAAACTGCTAATATAGTTATCAGGCTGAAGTCAGAGTTGTTGTATCAGCTAATTCTTATGTGCATATTATAACATTGGGAATAGCAGCTTCATGTTGAAACAGTGGAAAATTCTAAATGCTTTTTGCAAACTTCTATTTCTTTTTCCAAGGTTGTTAGCTTTGATTTGTATTTTTTTTCTAATACCGCATAAACACAGACATATATATATATATTATTTTTTTTTCAGTACAAAGTGCATTAATAGCTTAGGGCAGTATTTTGAGTTATTTTAGGTAAATATGCTTGTAGAATGATGTTTACAGCTGTTAAATAATATCATTTTGATTTTCAAGGTTATTAACTCAGGTTCTAACTTGCAATGACACCATACAAAGACAATAAGCAATATAATAAAGTGTATAATGTTTTGGAAGTTAATAATCTTGAGAATCTGTCAAGTAACAGTGAATAAAATAAACATTCACGCCTCACTTTGCAGATATGAACTTGTTCATTTTAATGTATAGCAGGTTGCAACACCCAGAAGGAAAAAAAAAAAAAAAAAAAAGGAAAAATAAAAATAAACCCTCCCAGCAACACATTCCCTTTTCAGTAGTCACTCATCACTCATCCCCTAGTATATCAGGGACAGAAAGTGAAGTGAGTGAAGTGTAAGAACCACCAAATGACATCTGACATATATTCACTAAGATCTGCTGAAACAGCTACAAAAATGAGAGCAGAATGGAAAATTTCAGCCCAGAGAAAGCCACTAAGGGCTGATTAAACAAGGGCTAGCCAATTTGCATGCAAAGTTGTGCTAGCATGGCCATGCGACTTTTAGCATGTGAACTGGTAGATAATTGCAGTATGATATTCTGCCTTATGGATATATCAGTCCCCTCAGATAGTCTGAGGTTTTGTCCTCTGGTCCAGCTCAGCTTAAATCCAGCCTAATCATCTCCCTCCCTGTGTTGGCTTCCTGTGGATCCTCAGCTGGATTTATCAATGGGACTTTAGTTTACTGTTGTCTAAGTCATGCTGCAAAATGCTTATATTCTAGCTTATTTATCCCTCCAGATACTCTCAACAGCTGGAAAAAATGAGTGCTTTTGTTGTTATGGGAAAGTCAATGTTAATACTTACAATTAAATACTTTCTATTCCAACAGCAACTGAGTAGGTTGGTAAGCAACAGGTACGAAAAATAACCACCTAAAGAGGCAGGTCTCAATGAGCTACACCCAACCTTGTCTCAAGGGCTTACAAATATTTGTATTAAGTTTCAGTAAAGCTTGGACTAGTAGAGGAGCTTTGGAAAACTGGAAAAAGCAAGTGATTATAGCTCTGTTTCAGTGGGAATGGGATATAACATAGTCGTTGCCATATCATGACCTACTGCAAAGTGAATTTGAATTTCTTATTGGTAAATCCCCAGTTACTTAAAAAGATTGACTGGAGTGATACAAGTAAGAAGAGATGTGACTTTGATAAATTAGTAGAGAAATAAAGGTGATTATATTTCTATCCATTAATTGAAATCATTCAACACTGTTTATGGCAGATAGAGCTTAACAAGCTAATTCAACCTTTTTTCATGAGATTACACACTTAGTTGCTAGAAGTAATAGTGTTGATGTAAAATGCCTCACAGAAGTTTGAGTGTACAATGTGGTACTGCAAAGCATTTTGATTAAAAGACTGGAATGTAAAATCAACAAAAAACAGAAGGTAGACCAGTCTGGAGCCTTGGGGCTGAAGGCAAGAAGAGCATCTTGCAATAAGTGCTCAGCTTCGTGATTCAGCACATTTGTACAGGACTCGGAGGAGCAATACCAAATGACGCCATTTAAAATCTGACCCTTGAAGGACTAGGTGAGGAACCTTGCTCTCATCGACACTGCTATAAAGCTAGAATCATTTTACTTACAGCTGTGAAATGAGGACAGGACATGTCCCAGTCTGCATATTTACAAACAGAATCTAATATGACCTGTCATTGAGGAGAGTTCACTTCCAACCAGGTAGGAAGCTTTAATTACTTGGAATCACACTGGCATCCAAATTAGGATAATATTAAACCGCATTGATTATCTACAAATCAGGAGAGTGAACCTTCCTATCTAAGGTCTACTCAACAAGAGAGTGCCCAGAGGGACAGCTGCCACACCTGCAAATAGGTATTTATGATGAACCACCTCTGTATCCTATGAACTCAGTGAAATCCTGACTTTGGCTGTATGACCAGCTGTGGTGCTGTGAATCTTGCTGGTTTGGACTCAAAGAATGAGTGGACAATTCAAAAAAATGGTGTCCTGGTCCCCCTTTTCTCACAATGCCTACAAAGCCCTTTAGCCAAGGATTTGAACGTACCTCTCAAGAGCACCTTCATGATTATTTTGCTCTTGAATATAAAAATAATCATGAAGGTGCCCCCCCCAAAATAGTCTTGCCTGGTAACTAAAGCTCTGCACTAGGAGTCATAGGTCAAAATTCAGTAAGGCTGAGAAACATGGTGAACATGGGCCTCTGCGTGGTGTATGGAGGTGGTAACCACTGAGGTACTGAGTAGAAAGTATGGGCAGCTGTTCTTCCATCCATCATTTAAATGTATATGCAGTTAAACAGAAGGAGTTTAGGCCCTAGGAAGACTCTGTGTGTGTGTGTGTGTGTGTGTGTGTGTGAGAGAGAGAGAGAGAGAGAGAGAGAGAGAGAGAGAGAGAGAGAGAGAAAATACTTTCAGCTGTAAACATGCCTGTCTGACATTCTGTACAGAGGCAGAGAGGAGATCTTATCTGTCTCTATGGATCTACCTACTAGCTATCCACATCAATTTATTTTTTAGAATATGCACAGTTGGGAATCCAAATGTTAGGTAGCAGTTCTTCTCATACATCATGAAGGGGAGCCTTTGCACTTAACTCGGGACTGCAAAGACCACCTCATGGTAGAACATTTTAATAAGGTGCTGAAATACTTAATTCCCATCAGGATTCTTCTAAAAATACTTTGTTTGATTAGCAGGTCTTTTTAAGTTTCATCACAATGTGACCATGGAGATCAGGCATCATGTACTTATTAAAGCTGACATCTGAAGGTTTTTCTAAAAATAAACACCCACTTTGCAGAGAGGATTTCTCAATCACCTTAATCTTTTGTGGTATTTTAGGATAAAAAGACATTCCAATGACTGGAAAATGTCCAAAAGGATGTCTGGAATACTGCAAAAAAAAACACATAGGATTCATGAATTTATGAGATTTGGGAGATTATCCTATCATATTTTCTAGCTAAGGGCCCGAGGAAACAGGCAGTGCATCATTCAGCTTTCAGGCTCTTTGTCTCGATATATTAGATGGTACATTACATGTCCTCCTATGGTGTGAATCACCCAAAGGACGAGCATAAGGGATTATGTCTGACCTGCCTGCCCCTCAGGGAGTTATTGCTGCTGCCAACTTAGTGGCTTGAGTACTTAGTAATCAGAAAAACTGGGTTTAATTGTCTTCTCAAGCTAGCTGATGGTGGCCTATTCACCTCTCCTCATCAGACAAGCTATGAGGATGAGAACGTTCTCTACACTGCCTATTAAAGTGATGCTAGCAGTAGTAACAAAAACAGTTTCACTGGATGAGAGGAAAGAAGCATTGGCTCCCTCAGTCTAGTTAACATTGCTCAGTGTGGACAGGAGAATACTAAGCCCATATTCATGCTAGAATTGCATATTTCCTGCTAAAATTTAGTGGAAACTATCCTTTGTACTGCTGGGCCCCTTCCATGGGTTTTGCTGGAGAAACACTTGGTCTCCTGCTTGTTCTCCTGGGACACCTGCAATCTACTAAGTCAGGAATGATACTGGACAGAAGCAGTGCCCTGGGCATCTGAAGTGCTTGAAGATCTCATAAAAAAGGAGGCAACAGTAACTTTAGGTGCTGCCAAGGCCTAGATTAAAGCTAGTTGTTTTTGTTTACTTCGGTTGTACTGTCAGACAGTTGTGAGTCATGATACCGGACAGAGACAGAGCAAAGTGTGCTTAATTCATCATTCAGACTGATGAGTATTTAATTAGCTTAATTATGTTTACAATACTGGGAAAATGACTTTGTTGTTTCTCAGATGGGCAAACACATGCATAAGGAAAATAAGGAGTTATTTTAATATCAGTGTTGCCTGCTCTCTTGCTCTAGTCAGAAGTCCAGATCCATTTTTCCTTGCTTTTCTGGACAGGTTTTTAATGAAGATAAAATAATGAAATTATACAGTGAAGTGTGCCCGAGGCATAGAAATGTGTACCTGGAAGAGACTCCCTGCATCACCATGACCTCCCTTATCTGAGGGCTGTATTTTAGAATTAATTTTCTGCAACATTGCCCCCAGTATTCCAGATGAGATTGTTGCTTCCTTTATTAATACTTCTTCATCACTGCCTGAAATATTGAATCTAGTTGGAAACCTTATAAAATGCTAGTCCTTTATATTGCTAATGTATTCAGATCTCTTCTGTGTTGCAAATCCTAATAGTCCTAATCCTAATAGGCTCATAACAGAAATTCTTATTAATGCCTTTTTCTCCGAGTTTAAATTTCATACTATTTTTCTTTTCACGATTATATTTCTAAATCTCATGGTCATTCTTCATGTATAATAAGCTATTCTGTCCCTTCTTAGTAATTCCTCCCAACTCCATCAGCAATTTTTGCTAACACATAGCCAAAGTCATTAAGGAAATAGAGAACATTCAAGGGAAATATCTATTCAAAACCTTATTGAAGCACATATCTAAAGTTAGTTTAAGACACCGTAGGATAAGTAATTATCTTTTTAACCTTTTGCCAGTTACCAGATTATGTTCTAGCTATGGGATGGATATAACCAGGCTGTTTACAGCTGTATCTTGGAACCTTTAAATGAGCTATACATAATTAACATTCCAGAAGCTTCATATTTCTGTTCAGAAGGATATATTTCAATGTTTTTTTGATTAAAAAAAATCAATAGTATATACCAGATTCATGTTATATTAAAATAATGTACAGCAGAACAAATGAAGAAAAAGATTGTTGCTCCTAAAGGGCTTGCAGTTTAACAAGAAGCAAAATTGGATTAGACAAAGGTCTGGAAAAGTAGTTTCATAACTACTACATGATACAGTCATTCTTAAAAATCCAAGCCAATAATGAACTCATCTACCTAAATATCAGCTTGCTGCTTTTGCTACTGAAAAGGTGTTTCAGGGAAAACTGAGGGAATGCTTCTAAGAGACCAAATCTTACTTTATCCAGTGTTTGGAAGAGAACCACAGACATGAGTTAGGTACTAAACCTTCACTTAAGACAGATTGACATTTTCTCACCAAAACTCAGCATTTTCGTAACTTCTTCTTGATGAAACTGTATATGCTTCCCTTAACTTTAATCAAGTAGGAGTTATTAGGGTTCCTACAGGATCTGCCAGGCAGGTTGGCAGCAGCAACAGCAACATCTCTGATGTTTTCATGTGCTGATGAGCAGACTGGGTTTCCAGGGTCCAGAGGTCCAGAGCAGATCTGCCAGGATGTGTTCAAGCACCATTGCTGGAGAGCCATAAAACCACAGGGCAGCTGGCCTGGCCGCTGCTGTTAATGTCATAGCTTCAAAGAGGGGATCAGAAAGCTCTGTCTCACCAACACAGCCAGGCTGGCTTAGAGATTCATTTTCAGCTGTAATCTGCAGCAGTAGCTCTGCGTAAGGTTCAGCCTCTGAGGAGAAGGAGAAATGTGGTGACTCTGCCACCTCCCCCTGTGAGCAGCCATTCTGAAAGCCCTAACCCACACATGGGCTCAGGGACAGGGAACCAACAGCTGAGGGAGTCCAGCTGGCTTACCAAACACCACGACTACAGTTTCCAATAGGGAACTTTCCTGGAATTTCTGCTTGCAGATCACTGGAACAAAATTAAAGTTACAAAATGTTGGAACTTCCCAGTCTTACTCACATTGTGAGTCAAAAGAAGTGGATCCCAAAAGTAATTTGAAGTTAGAAAGAAACCACTTTTTCGGGATTTTTTTTTCTTCCCCTAGAATAGAGATACATAAAAATGTCATGAACAGACCTGGAAGTGAAAGACTAATGAGAGTCAAAACCTCATGTTAGCATCTCAGAGATGCTCAAGTCAAGTAATATTATCAGTCCTGCTACCATTTTTGCAGAACTTTCTTCTTTTTTAAAAATGTTCAACATAATGACATTAACCTTCCATGTAATGAATTTGTCTCCATTTGTTCTTCCTACATTTTCTGTGCATAACATATTTCTTTGAATCTATTTCTTCAGTGACCTTTTATCCAGGTCATGTGTGAAATAGCTATTGCTAATATTTATTGTTTAAAATGTGCCTCTTTGTTTTGACTGAACAAGAACTGTAAGCTTGATGTGTTTTTTTCTGCCATGCTTTGAAATTGGCCTTCCAGACATTACAAAACCCTGGATTTCTGCACCTGTTCTTGTCACACACCTTCACTCTCATCTTAGGAATAAAATCAAAAGAGACCTATGTATGGCCAAAACTAATTTTGTGAAACAAGGCTTCTCTCTCTTTATTCTTAAAAGCGTTTTTTTTTTTTTTTTTTTTTTCTAGATAAACATAAAATTTTGCCATTGTCATCTGGACTGAGATGCAGGTCAGTACCAGAGAAGTAAAGAGAATGCAGAAAACCAGTAACTTGTTTCTGTGATCTGTGGTGCTGCAGACAGAAAAAAAAAAAAAAAAAAAAAAAGGCTTAACAGTCCTAAAATATAGTGTATTTATGTTGTAATCACATCGCTTAAAATCCAAGCTCTAAACAGTAAGGATATAAGAATTATAAGAATACACTTTAAAAACAAAACCTTTTAAAAAAGTTTTCTGGGTCTCTCTCACCCTCATTGAGACCTTTTCTAAGTCCTTAAAAAAAAAAAAAAAAAAAACAAGAGACAGTAATTGGATTTCCAGACCTGTCTTTATTACTTGAGCTAAAAAAGGGATGTCCAGAGTGAAATGGTTTAACTTCTTGCCAGAATAGAATCATAACTAATATGAACTGCCTCTCCTTTTTGCTTCTCTTGGGAAAAGGGCCACTCACATTTAAAAGGAATCTGATACTCAGACTTTAGAGATGTACGAAGAAAAGTATTAGCATTAATTGCATCTTGATCTGCAACAGATACCTACATGCCTATTCAGAATTAAATACAAAACAGAACGAGGAGCAAAACTAAGAGTAAAATGAGTATTAACAGCTTTTAAAAAATGTGTAATTTTGTTTGGTTGGTTGTTTTTAACATGACCGCTTTCTAAACTAGAAAATCTTTCCAAAACCATACACAGACTGAAATTCTGGTAGTTTATGGCTTAGGAAACCTGTTACTGTCTCTAAGTAGCAGAAATCTGTCTCCTCCTTTTTCCATCGTAGGTTTCTCAATAATTTCCTAAGAACTATGAATTCCTTGTGGACTGAAGTACTCTAAGATGACACCAGCTCCATCACACGCACAAAAAATAAATTTAAATAAATCTTTGTTTAGATGTTTAGATGTGCCTTGCTTTGACATCTTGAAATTGGAAACACCTGGACAATTTTAAGTACACTTAAATCATTCTTTTCTATATATACAAAATAAAATTACTATAATAAAATTAATAATATTAATTAATATAAATTGCATTAAATTAATTAATTTATTAATTAATTTAATATAATTTATAAAAATAATAAATTTTAAAATAATTTTATTAAAAAATTTAATAAATTAAATTTTATTAAATTAATTAATTAATATAAAATATATTATATTAATTATATATTAAAATAAATAATATTAATTAATATAAATTACTATGATAAAATAAAATTACAAAATAAATTACTTAAAAATAAAAAAAATAAATTATTTTACTGTAGATTGGGCATATAGGATATATGATTTATTATAATGCAGTGTTGAATGTCTGTAGGTTCCTTCCTATAATGAGAACAAAGCATTAAGTCTGAGATCATTTTTCTAGCTTGGGAAATTTTCTGGTATATCCACTATAGGGCAACATCCTCAACAGGAATGACTCTCACATTTGGGGGATTCTACAAAACTGGACACCTGAATAAAGTCCAATCTGACAGTGAAGCGCTGCATCAGTGGTTTCATATTCAATGCTAATATGAAAATTTCCCCATTCATCCTATCACCGAATTGTACAGGGAATCTGTACAGGGAATCCACTATCCTACAGGGAAATCCTACAGGGTTGAGTGGTATTTTTGGTTCAGACATCACCAGTAGAGTATAAAACAGTAATATCTCAAAGTCTGAAGTGTTGGTAAACATGATCATGCAGCTAAACTAATTCTCTGGAAGAAACAGAGGTCAAAGGATAATCTAATTTACTCTCAGATTGGTCTGTAGTACTAATGAGTTTAACATACAGACAGAAAAGTAAATGTGCATTTTAATTCTGATTACACATGAGGATACATCTTTATACCACATGGTACCAATTTTATATAACTGTATATACCCTTTGAAATTATGGATGGGCATAGTCTGGTTTGCAAATCTATTTTTTTAGCATATTCCTTATACCTCATTTCACTTCTACACTTTAAGAACATAATTTGTTATCCTGAAAAACCTTAAGGAAAACATATTGTAATTGTGGCTTATAATGTTGAATATATATTGGAGAGAGAAAAAAAAAAGGCTATTGCCACAGGTTTCTAGCCCACATCAATTTGCACAATGTCTGACTAATCTGGGTAAACTTCAAACATGCCCAGTTCATCAACAAAAATGTAAAATTTGAACCTCCTTAGTGTTGCTTAGAAAAAAATATCCTGGAAACTACTACTACATGATCCTTTGTTTGAAGGTATTAATTGCACTGACCAATATCCAGATATCTGACTTATAATCTGCTCTGCTCAAACATGACTACAGTTGGAGTATTGCACTAAGAGCAATTTAGCATGATATGTTAAAAATATCTTCCAACTTCCTTCCGTTCCACCCACAGCTATGGACCCAATTTTAGCGTTCCTAAATCCTGTCTGGACGTGTGTTAATTTCACCAAAAGAACCGATTAGAAAGTCACACTGTATATCTAGGGAAGCTGTAAAATATAACTGCTAGGTGCCCCCTTGGTTAAAAGAATGAGGTCATATGAACCACGTTAATGGTATCAAAACTTAAAGTACTAACAGAGGTAGCAGACAGGTTTTTTTAGCACCTTGCCTCAAGATTGTAAAATGTGTAGAATATACATTTTCTTCTTTTGGGGACATGCATGAATTTTGCCTGAAAACTGGTTGCATTGAAACCTTGCTTGGACGAAGCTGTCTTCAAGCAGTTCAGTTAATCTGAGCATAAATTTATAAGTGAGCTCCCTAGTGCCTTTCTGATGTTTTAATCTATCTGGATGTGTAATCTGTTTATTATTTTATAACTGATAAAAAAAGTCACTTTGCAATAGAGGATAACTTAACCTATACAGGATGAATGCAGCCAGGTGCCATGCAAGGAGACAAACTACCCGCTGACCCTAGAGGTTTTGGGTTCAGATGTGAGTTTCAGTGCCCTGGTTTTAGTAGCCCAGAAGGAGGTTCTATTCCAAAAGGCAAGAAAAAATGAGGATGCTTGTGAGCAAGCAGATAATAACGTAGTTATCTGACGAAAATGAACGTATTTTTCTCTCCAAGACATTTTTCTGTCTTTGTGATGCCCTTGAACTAGAAGAAAAAGGCTGTGCATCAGTACAAAGTCTTGCATTTCTAATTCTGAGCCTATGAGTTGAAATTCCCTCAGCAGGAACAGGCTTGTTTTACACAGTGAGACAAGGATGCTCCTCAGCTTTTACTCCAGAATTTGCTCTACCATACGTGAAGATATTTTATTTGAGTTGCAGTGCTTTATTGTACCCTGCTAGTTTTTGTAATTCAAATCCTCAAAGATTTCAGGTTCTATAATACAGAATCTTAAGAATATAGAAAATGCATTTTCTGGCTAATTAAGAGTTTTTCAGGGCATCATTTATCTAGTTATAGAACTAGCCTTGTTCAATCCATCACCATTACATAGAAAGTCCTGGTCTTCCCCTGGTTTATACGTTGCTATTCAAAATGGGACTGTACTTTTCAGGATCAAGTGAACTTTTTGTCCTCTTTCACTTTTGTGTTCAGAAATTGTCCTTGAACTCTCTCCCTGAGGAGGCCTGTGTGATAACAACCTGAAACCGAACCCTAGCACAAAACGACATTTAAAATTAAATCACATGTTTGTTTATAGAAAGTCTGACTGATTAAATGTCTTAAGACTGCCAAGGTTCCCCTTGTGTTGTTAAAATAATTTTAGAAAAATTGTTGTTATGTAACATCTGTTTACTCCCATTTGTTCCTATTCCGTCTGGTCTGCCAGGAGAGCCTTCCCTGACCCCTGGTCGTCTGTGCTGGCCCTCCGACTTTATCTTTTTATTTATGTATTTTGGAGCCCTGTTCCAAATAAAATCCTAAAGTGGAATAGGAAGGAGTGTGAATGTTGGTGACAGAAATGGCTGGAGAGGAACCTTTGTTGTTCTTGGCTGCAGACACTTCCAGGCTGAACAATAGCATGTTTTCTTCCTTCATTTCACAACTGCCAGCTTTCAGGGCAGGAATTTCAGTATACTTTGGAGGGGTGTAAAAGCTATAATCAAATGCCTGTGGCAGGTAGACAGGAAGTTTGCAATAGGCTATTAAAGCAGGAAAAGCAAGAAAAGACTTTGAGGTTTAAAGAAAAACAAAACTTTTTCAAAGCGTGTTTTAAGGAGCAGCACCTACTGCAACTCAATCAGCACTCTACCTGCTGATGGCTCTGCAGCCATGCTCTCCACAGGGAGAAGAATGAGAAGTCACAGACAGGGATTAGCTTTGTCTGTCATGCAAAATGCCTGTAAGAAATTGCTTTGTGTTCTCAAACCACAATGTCAAACATTTGTTAAAATGAAAATCCCAGATAAAGTGAGCACCGGGATTGGCTCTCTTCAGTGATTTATGTTAAAGTCCTATAAGCATAGTTAACAGTTTGTAATTGCTAGACCCAAAGGGAGCCAGAATAAGACATGCACTTTCAATGGAAATGCACAAATTTAACTTTATTTGTGCTTACGGGTTGCTGGTAGGATGTTTTCTCATTTATTTTAACTATTATTTTCTTTGCTTAAAAACATCCTACACTTCTCTCAAATAAAATAATAGGTAGTAAACGCCAATAATGAAATAAACAAACAAAAAAAAAAACCAACAGTTGGGGACTTGTTGCTAGAAAATGAATGTTTTTGCATGGGCTTGTATTTGAGCACAGAGCCAAGGCCTTGCCTGAAATTGTTTTATATCAGGCACCATGCAGATAACACTCCAAAGGAGAAGGAAGGTCTGCATCATCTGTTCCCTCAGCTCTTCATGAAACACACTGAGTTATCGACTCTTCCATGATCCCTCCAAAAGCCAACAAGCAGAGGAAAAGAGCGAGAAAGAAACTTAGTCTTCATTAGACTTCAACTAGTGTAGTATGGTGCCTTTTCTATCACATTTATTCAGCACAGTGGAGGCCTCTTCCATGACTGAAAAGGCCTCTGCTGAAAAAAAATAATGCTCTCTTAGACATTATGGGTTACAAGCATTTCTATGGCAATTTTTCTGTGGCTTTTTAAAAGTCAAATTTAAGTTTTGAAACCTGGAAAGAAGTATCTGTGAAATTTTGACCATTTCCCATTGGTAAAGGATGGGAGGACTTCTACAAATCATTGAAACCCTTTAAATAAAAGGTAACTCCTGTGTTTTGTTCCATACAGACCTCTTCACCGTACCTCGTAAGACTAATTTCATACAACCTAGGGCTGAAATTATATATATAATAATATACATATTATATATATATATATGGTTATATGGACATACATCCATATGGATATATGGATATCTGGGCCTTAAATCTCCAAAACAGATTGCAGCCAGGCCAGTTGTCCAAGTTGCTATGTAAATAAAAAGATTACACCATCCTTACTGAAAAGGGAGCCCAACGTCTTCATCTAAACCTAAACAATCTGCTGGATTTGGTAAATTTTATTTGTTAAATTATGCCACTCCTTCAAATATGAATCGCTAACTATAATTAAGCATGAGATTGGGCCCTGTTTGTTACAGACACATAGTCCAGTAGTGCTAATATTTACATGTCTGTCTGAACTTCTTCATGTAAATAATCCCACCAAGGCCATCCCTGAGGATGGGAATATACTAACAGCAGTAAGTGAAGAGCCGACATGGTCTGACAGAATATCTTCCCTCTCTCTTCTGTGTAATAATTTGAATACACTTTTAAAAAATGTTCTTTGTGCTGTTATCCTTAGAACCACTTTTATGAGTTTATATAATCACAATTCTAAGTACAGTAAATATAGTATTCTGTTAAAAAAAGAATAATCATGACCCAAACTTTCACGAAGAATTAACCCTTTCAGCCTGAAATCCTTCAACTGTTTTATACCAGTGAGGGTCTCTGAAAAATGTAACACAGTGAAACAGATTCAGTAGGTAATCTCAATCTTCCCTTGATTTGGTAGTCTAAAGAGGTCGTTTCCAACAAGCTTTCCTGTCTGCCTGTTTGTTTTTATTGCTCTACAGGGATAAACTGGTTTACTTTTAGTAACTTTTACAATTGTTTAGTCTGACTTCTTGTGAGGTGATTCAGTCTTAAGGAAACTGATTAAAACCAATGGCTTTTCTTTCTTTCCTTTTTTTTTTTTTTTTTTCCACAAAGCTTCCGAAAAGTCTTGTTGACCAGGAAATTTCTGAAGGGTTGGGTAAGGTTATGAAGTCAATAGCCTAAAGAGGAAACTGCTGCTGGCAGTTCTGGGTATGTTGAGCAATTATATTTTCGAGTAATCCTTGTTTGTTTTTAGCTTTTATGGTAACCTTTCATGAGGTTTCATGTGGCCAGTGTTTCTCCTGCAGGGACAAAACCTGCTTGAGCAATTTTTTTATCTTTTTAAAATCATTTTTTCTTTTTTAACCTAAAAGTAAATAATAATTACTTGTACAAGCACAATACTGTGGGAGTGCATTAGTAAAAGTAGGGAAGTGCAGAGTATTTGTGTGGATGGTTATCAGGAGTATATGCAATTTTAGTAAGCAGTGATGGGAATTTAGCCAGCATTTTTCATTTTTCTTACATCCTTTTCTTTTCATGATGTTACTTTGGGACTTGCTCATAAAGAACTCCTGGCAAAATTTCCCTGAAGTCACAACATTTCAGTTCAGACTGAAGATTATGCTTGGCACCAGGTCCAAGACCAATAATTAATACTAGAGCAGACCGCTCTGTATACCCCACTATTTATCATGGTTAAAAAGTCAGCTAGCCTCCAATATAATAAAAATCTGAGATTATACTTTCAGCTACTAGTTTCAAATAATTTAAAATCAAAGATTTGTTCCAATGAGTATCTCTAAAGTCCATGAATGATTAAAGTGACTTTGTTTAGTTGTTTGCTTTTTTTTCCTACAAAAAAAAATCCAATAAAATTTAAGCACTGAATAATTATTATTTGTAGATATGATCTCAACTAAAGATAATCAGCAAAACATAGGCAAAATATACTTCAAATTTCCATATCACCAGAAGCCATTCTCCATGTGTGAGCTTTTGAATAAAGAAAAACAAGTAATGCTAAATGAAATTAGATTTCATAAGGGACACACCCATCAATGTGATTTTTCAAAAACTTTTAGCTTACAAAACAGGGAAAACATGTGGCTAAACTGTGTGGCTGTGAAAATGTTACCTCACAGCTTAGAAAGTACTGCCATGAGATAGAATTTCCATATGGAAAAGTTCTCTCACTGGTGGGGCCTTGCATCATTCATCACTTTTTTCTGTGCAAAACAAAAAGAAATAATGAGAGTCTGTTGGTTTGACTAGGAGGAAAGGGTCGGTTTAATTCCTCAAATAAGAAAGAAGTGGGGTATATATTGATATGTATTGTCAATTAAATATGTGCAGTCAAACTCAGCCTATCTATAAGTAAAATGTTTTCACTTTTAAACAGAAGAAATAGTTAGTAGAAGGTTAGGAATCAAGGAGAAACAGTGAATGAAAAGCAAATATCGCGGTTAAAAAGTGAAGTATCACTGGAAGAATTATACAAACTGATGAAACACAACTCTTGCAAAATCCATCACCTTGGGTGACAGTGCAAACAATATTTTTTGCCTGAGTATGACTTATCTCTAAAAGGAGTCTAGTTTCTCTTGAATTCCATTCAAGACAGAAGTTAGAAAATTTGGTAATTTGAACTGGTAAACTCCCATTTTGTAGGTCAATGACATATCTTATCACCATCATGACAACTGCCGGAAAAGATTTTTTTTCAGCCTGCAACCCTGCAGGTAAGTATTTTGGGAAGCATTTCTAGGCTATCCTTTTGTCAAAACTTTTTCTCACTTTCTTAATGTGAAAGGTATGTATTCTTTATTCCTCAGGGTTTATCTAACTTGTGATTAATTCCTATGGGGAAGAAAGACAATGACTCTTGATACTTCATGCTAATGTTTTCGTCACTTATTTAATTATCACAATCCTTTGAAACACAATTACGAAACTTTTCCAGAAGCTTTGTTCAACATGCTTTGACCCCTATAAGTCACCAGTAAGCATTGCAGCAGAATCTCTTGCACAGGTTCCTCTTCAAATAATTAAAATGTGGGGCTGTGTTTGCCTCCTAAATGTCAAAACTTGATCCGCTGGAGCCTGGGAGATTTGAAGTGAACCCATCCCTCTGCTGGGTCAGAGCATGGGGGCTGCAACTGGGGCACTTGGCAGTGCCAGGCACTGCCAGTGAATGGAACTGAATGGAGCTGAGAGCTGACATGGCTTTGTGTCTGTAACCAGATGGGTGCCTGTAGCCCACACAAAAGGACTGAGGCTGTGGAAGGTGGTGAAGAAAAGGTCATTTCCTCTGTGTACGCTATTTCTGACTGCTCTACCAATGACTACAACTTCCATGGAAACCAACAGGAGTTGCCTGCAAGCTCAGGAGCAGGGAACAGGGCAGTGAGAGAATACTTTCGGGGCTTATTTTTATCTTATTTTATTTAGCCCTGTTTGAAAAAAAAGGCCCTTAGCATATTGTGTTTTGCAAACACTTTAATGGATAAATACAGAACAATACAGAAAGAATCTGCCAGTGGAGTTACGGTCTTAAGGATGGTAGAAAGTATTTGTCCACACCTCTCTGTTGAGTGGAAGGATTACAGGATTAACCAATGCCTGCCAGCCATGGAGGGCTGCTTTTCTCTGGTCACTTATCTCCCATGCCAGTTTTTGTGATTGCTATCATTTGCTCTTTCCTTTAAATGATAATTTCTTTAAATTCTTTGCCATTTCTCTTTTTATAAGCTGCACATCAAGAAACAGTCAAAACTGATCCTTGCATCTGCATCTATTGGAAAGAGTTAAAAATACAGAGTGCTTAAGTGCCGTGACTTTCCTGTGAGATGTTAGATTTGTTATGATATCCGTCATTTTTCAAAGAGGAACTCAGAGGATGGAGGAGAGTTAATGAAACTATAGTTTATCAGTCTGCCGCTAATGATTTAATCTCATTGAGTAAAGTTCATAAAGCAGGGAAACCTATTATCAGGCTTTCTAGATGTAATATGTGAGAACTAAACATTTGCTAAAGAGGAGAGGTAATTTTGGCAGAGAATAAAGGAGAAAGGAAATTTCACCAGGCACTGGACTGTCTTTTCAATTTTTTTGAGGTAGCTGGAGTGAGGTCATTGGCAATGCTCACTGTGTTCTCAACCACAGTTGTGTTTTTTTTTTTGTTTTTGTTTTTTTGTTTTGTTTTGTTTTGTTTTGTTTTTTTTTCCTGTCATTTTTATGTGTAAGGTATTGCAGAGAAAACTGCCACTCTGAAAACTAAACAGGTTGTCATTTTTGCTTTTAAAGCTCTCCACTGTATAAGCCATTGTCATAATCCACCTGTATGTCAGATTCAGGGGTTGTGTTATAATATCCTTAGATACATGGAGATGCCAGAGACTGCAAAAAATCTCTTTACTTTGCCAAAGCAAATAAATGAAGGGAAATCCCTGAGGGTATGGGGTGAATAGAACAGATGTGATAGCTTTACTTCACATTCCCTGCTTCATGCATAGGTGCCACATAAGGCATATAGTTTGAGTGTTGTTATACTTAGCCAATAGTCAGTAATAGAAAAGTCTTTTTTAATATGTGGGCAGCTGAATTTAAGTCTTATCAACCCTAAGGCTTCTGTAAATTATTCAGGATGCTGAACTCAGGATAATTTATAAAGCTCCTTTTGAGTTAAGGAATACAGATCAAGTGTACATCGCTTGAAAAGAAAACTGCAAGTTTCATCCTTGTAATCTTGCTGTTGTACTCTTTCCACCCTAATAAAATGGGATATTTTTTTTCTACTGCAAAACACAAAAGAGAATAAAGGAAAAAGGAAGTTGCCAACTGGCTGATTTCCAATTTACATGGGTATAACTGAATACAGAATCTGCCCAGTATTCAGCTTTATTTAGAAACATAGGCCCTTGTCCAGCTCCCATTAAGACTGATGAAAAATGCACTTCATTGATTTCACTGACAGTGGATTGAGCCCATTAAGAAAAATGAGTTTGGTGGCAGGGCAGAGACAGTCTCTGTATAGATCGGGAAGGATGCAATCTTTTGTAGACCAAAAGAACAGACTTTCACAACTTTAATATGAATTCTAAACAAACAAATCTGTTAAAACAAAATAATTCAAAATGAATTGTAGTATGGCTCAGGTTGGAAGGCACCTTAAAGATTATCCAGTTCCAACCCCATGGCATAGGCAGAGCAGCTCCCGCCAGACCAGGTTGCCCAAAGCCCCATCCAGCCTGGCCTTGTACACCTCCAAGAATGGGGCATCCACAGATTCTCTGGGCAGCCTGTGCCAGTGCCTCACCACCCTGCGAGTGAAGACTTTCCTCCTAACCTCTAATCTAAATCTCCCCTCTTTTAGTTTAAAACCATTTCTCCTTGTCCTGTCAATATCTGACTGAGCAAAAAGTTGCTCTCCATCTTGTTTATAAGCCCCCTTTAAGTATTGAAAAGCTGCAATAAGGTCACCCTGAAGCCTTCTCTTCTTTAGGCTGAAAAAAAATGAAGTTAGTGCCTGTGCACATTTATGTTTCTCTTATTGAGCAACACTGCTGGAGGAGCATGATGTGTCTCTTGGTTAACCACCAAGAGAATAAGAGAAATGTTCACAAAGATTGGGATTATATCCCCAGTGTATGGGTCACTGTGGCTGCACTAACTTGAAAGAGAAAACCATTTTCCGTGGTAGACTTTTAATAGATTATTCCTATCCCACAGCCTAGAGAGAAACAGATAAAGAACTGTTATTTTCTTCTACTGACACTAAGTGGCTTACGTGAAGTTAACTCAAAATGACTGTTTCGCTCTAGGGGAAGAATGGCTGCACATTTGTGATTTAGTGTACCAGAGGGGTTGAATTTGCCTTGCACTCGCAGTTGGAGTCTTGCAGGATACCACACTGTACAACTGCTGTGCTGGGAAATGATTTCCCTCCTGGTGGAACCAAGGTAGAAGTCCTTCATCGGAGTGCTACTGACTCATCACACTTACAATACAGGATGTAGTTACCCCTTCATGCATGTGTGTTGAGTGCCTTCAATCAGATTATTAGCACACCCCTTATTTTTGGTAAGGATGCTGTGTGCACGTACAGTCCTAGAACCACACAGAATTAAAGCACATCAAAACCATGTTCCTTTCTTTCTGCTCTGCACCAGTCAGCAGTATAATTGCAACCTCTGTGCCCCTTAAAATCAGATCTTCAGCCACTGGAGAGGAACAACACGTCTAAAGAATGGCTCTAGTTTGCATCAGCCTAGCAACGAAACCCAAATCTCAGCGTAGTCCATAAACATGAAGGGAGATGCATATTTTGCCAGATTTAAGGAAATGCCTTAAAGGGGTCAAAAGTATATGGAGAAATATTACAGAACAGGTAAGAATGGCCTGGACCTGAGTCTTTCTCCCCATTAATGGTGACAGTTAAGGGGAAAAAGGGCAAGTATAGGGTGTCCATTCAAATCATTCAGATTCTTCAAAGGTCCTTTTGATGAATACATTTTTTTCCTTTTCCTTTCTTTCTCATTTTCTTTCTTCCTTCTTTTCCTTTTTTTTTTTTTTTCTTTTTTTCTTTTTGTTTACTTTCTCTCTCTCTCTTTTTTTTTTTTTTCTTTTTTCCTTTACTGTCTAAATTAGATCTCAGTCAGGGTTCAAGTTCATTCAGGAGATGACAAAACCTGACCTCACTTCTGAGTTGAATTCACTGCTGGGATATACAAGTACTGCAATTCTGTCCTAAAGCAAAGTCAAACAGCTTAGTTTTGTGTAGCCTTCCACCGGCTTCCACAGTATTTTCAGGGCTAGGAATCATCTCTTACCAGAAATTAGCAACCAGCAGCCCTGTCTCCCAGCAGATCTGGGTGGGAGATTACTGGGTGAGAAGAGCTGGTGCTGCTCTGGATGGCTGGATCTTCTTCCATGTAATTGCTATGCGGCCAGATCAGGCCAAGGTATAGGCCAGGTTTGGGTGTTTTGTCAATCAACGTTCAAAGGCAGCTCGTATTTGAACTGAATCATCAGTAAACATCAGTGGCGAGCTTTAGGGAAAAACATGTTTTTAGAATAAAGATCTTTTATATGTGGCCTAACTTTTAGTTAATCTAATAAAAGGTTACGGCTATACTTCATTACACTTCTATGTTTGCATTAGTTTACTTCTGTTTTAATAACAAAACTGCTACTCTGAACTTGTGCAGTAAATAGCTGACTGGCAACCACGGTGTTTTGAAAGACAAGGAAAACAGCAATAAAAATAATTTAAAATGCACTACAGTGATATTCCATAATTAGAGCTCAAAATTCTGATCCACATAAACTAAAAGGGATTTCTTTCCATTAACTGTGACTGAGCAAGGACAGTCCATGCTTTTGAACTAGTCAGCAAGTCTCTTTTGGTTTGTTGTTCGTTAGGAAAGCTCAGTGGAGCATTTCACAGATAATGGCAGCATGTTGCATAGAAATGTATCAGTTATATGTGGGTTTCCCATTCGTAGGAAATGGCAATGATAATTTCAACATTTCTACATTTTGCTATGATCTGTAGTTCTATAAAACTCCACACCAAGGTATTTATTAACAGAAAGTGTTCCGTTCATTTACATGCTTTTACCAAAATAAACAGCTGAGTCAAGCATTGTCACAGTGTTCTTGCATCCATTTTATGCAAAAAGTCTAGTGCATGAAGTGGACTTAAGACTGTAAGAAAACGAAGTCACTCCATTTTTGGCATGACTAACCTAGCTACTGATCTGAAAATTCAAAGAATCCACAATTATTAATACTTGTGGAAGTTAGCTACAAATTTAGACAAGAAGGTAGAGAACAGGCCTAAATGCAGTGCTGGAACTGTGAAGCCTATGCCTGTTCTACTTTATTAAACTATCATGAAAAGAGAAGAAAGGAGGAATGTGAAATCCTAGGAAGCTCACTATTTTCAGTATCCAGGGACAGGGCATAAACTGTATACACCCCAAAGATGAGGAGCTAAGAAGCACACAATACAGGCTTGTCAAAATCTGCCAAGTCAACTGTTCTTTGACAGAGGTGCCAACCTACTCTACAAGAGAATACAGTAGAAGCAAAACAAATTGACTTTAATCAGGGAGGCCTTTGTTACCTATCCGAACAAAAAGGAATCTTACTATGACCATAGGGATGAAAACAGAGACTAAAGCAAGCACAGTTTATGCAGTAGACAAGGTCCAAACAATCCGGTGTCAGAGGGACCAGGGCCTAGAGCCGGGGAAGGAACAATGTGGGCCTGGCTGCTTCTATGCAGTCATTTGACAATCTTCATCAAGTATCTTATGACTGTCAGGTCTTTATATGAACAGCTATGGAATTATATAGCATACAGAATAATAGAATGGTACTTTGGCACTATATTTTTGGGCAGGCAAT
This sequence comes from Aythya marila, assembly GCF_965140915.1. NCBI lineage: Eukaryota > Metazoa > Chordata > Aves > Anseriformes > Anatidae > Aythya > Aythya marila. The sequence continues at coordinate 30,380,831 of NC_139045.1, read as the reverse complement.
ATTCAAAATCAAGTTTCCACTGAGTTCTGCACTCAGAGTGACCACAGGATCTGTGATGTTAATCACTGGGTTCCAGAGAAGGACTAACATAAAATACAGACACCAAATCCAATAAAGTATTTCAAATCACACTAAAGGATATGAATTTTAGCTCTGCTAAAGACAATGGATCTCCTGACTGGACTAAACCAATATCGTATTTTACATACATAAAAGCAAAAATAAAAGAAAAATCAGATATAACTTGAAAAGGAGGAAATATGTTTTCAAAAGCAGGTTGTTTCCAGACTAAAAAGAAAAGTTATCCCTAGCAACACTGCTGTTAGGTTAACGAGGTATGAGTCTCTCCTAGTTCAAGACAGGAAGGGCAATATTGTAGAGGACAGAAAATTATGCTAAGGATGCAGCAAAAGGTCAGTACATTCTTTAACAGAGTGACCACAAATGCTAAAACCTCTGTCATCTCTGTTTACAGTTAGACATGCAAATAGAATTAGCAGCACCAGAGCTTTCGCCACAGCTCCTTGAACTTCCAGTGTTAGATTTATTTTTAATGTCAATGTAAGGTACATCGTTTACAGTGTACATTTTGGGTGGGCATAATGTCTAAAATACTTGTTTCCATAACAAGCTGCCATTGTAGCATGAATGGAATTTCTACAGGGATTTCTGGGTAACATGGTTTTGGAAGTTTCTATTTTGGAAATTATTAATTGCTATTATAATTGCTGAGAAACCATGTAGTGTAATAACTAGGCACCAACTGTATAATTATGATTACTCTGACATGTATTTTTCAAACTAGGAGGACATGACCTTTCTTGTGTGCGTAGTTGTATTCAAACCTCTCAGAAGTATGTTCAGTCAAGAGGGTTCATATAACAGTGATTGCTCCAACTACTAATTTTCTCAAACATTCCCTATTCTTGAAAAATATCCCTTTAAATAGGGTCTCACATACCTACATTTGTGCCTTAGGCGTTGTTCTTCTTGCTGAGTGTATTCATTCTCCGGTACTTGTGATAATGGTTCTTCTAAAGTCTTCATTTCACTCCTTACCCAGAGAATCTGGTAAGGAGTCTGGTATCATCAGGGCATTGGGGTTTTCTGAAAGAAAACCAAACCAACCAACCAACCAATCAAACAAACAAACAAACAAACACAAATAAAAAAAAAACACAGATCTTTAATTTCAGAGTAAATTTAACAGTGACTTTCAGGATCTACTAAGGCAGATCCTTTTATCTGCACAGATTCTTCACCCTGGTGTTGTGTGAATATAGACATTCGCCTAGAAACTGCATTTATTGTAATGATGTCCCTTTTATGAATTCCTAAATCTGGATGAGGAAAGAGATCCTGAAGTTATGATTGATTATAGAATAGATGTAGAGAATACCATCTTTCCAGACTAAGAATCAAACTATGCCTTTATAAGGAGGTTTTGCTGAAGCAGCTATCTGAAAGGGAAAAAATAAAGTATTTTTTTAGGTGGCAGAAACATGATGAATTTTGGGGCTCTAGTCCAGTTTGGAGTCAGAGCCTGGGACAAGCACCACTCCTTATAAGACAGTGACAGTGTGCTAGAAGTGTTCCAGAGACTGCATGTGAGCATCTTGTGGATTGTAAGAAATTTGCCCTGCAGGCCTTTGGCACCATATGTCTAGCAGGTAGCTGACAGCTGTTCAGACAGTGCAAATCAAGAAGAATTTAAGTAAGGAGCAGTACAGTAAAGCACATCAACAGTGTGATTTAGGCAGAATGCATGCACCGTGGTGGCTGAAAAGGAAATGTTAACATGACGCTGTAGGATGTTCAGTTCTGTCCTCAGCAACATCTACATTTCGTCAGCCAGGAGGAATCCTAAGTCATACTTAAAACTTTTATTAGCTGGAATTGCCTGGACTTGCACAACCAGGCTCTTCTCTTCTTTCGATCCTGTAAGTCGAGAAAATAAAGACAGGCATTTAATCCCGTGTAGCACATTGCATGCTATAAGTGCCTTTAGAAAGTGTTTATGTTGCAGAAAGTATATAACATTGTTGAATGACATTTCAATAATAACTGTCTTCCTGTTCAAAATTCTTTTCAATGTGTAGCTATATTCTTCTACTCATTTATACAGACATAGGTGCAGTACAGTTATTCATGAGGCATGCAGTTCATGCCTGTAGCATGTTGATAACAATTACTACTCATGCATTAACTCTTCACAAGTCATATATGTCTACCATTTATGCATGAACAAACACTGACTCTAAGAGCTTTAAAGCTGACAGGCTAATCCTTTTCCCCACTGACTTGTATCTCAATTCTTAAATGATGGTATAATCCACGAGAGAAATGAAGTTGGCACTAAGTGCGTTCAGCCAATTAATTACACAGTTATACAATTCTATTGAAAAATGTGAGTGTGGATGCATACAAACTGGCATTTTTGGAGTTATTAATGCTTTCACCCAAGATTGGTGTATCAATCTTTCTAAGTTTTCTAAAAGATTACCTTGCATGTAGAAAATGAGCACGAATCATTTTAAAGAGAGGTTTAGCTGGTCTTTTAACACTTCTATGATTGTGTAAAATAGTTTTTTAAGGTACTGTGGTTGCTGTAATGTATAATGAGAGTTTAAAGTTACTTCAATGTCACTTGTAAAATATTCCAACAAAAGGAGAGGTGAAAAACACACTTTTTTTTTGACAGTTATTACATTTCTCAGACTGATGAAGCTGTTTTAGGAACACACAGAACTTAACATAGCAATATAATTAGTACTAGGCCCCAGATTTATTTGCATAACAACAGGAACTATAAACTTAATCACTTTGGAGATGGTTTATTATGTTGAAAACTCTCTACAATTTTTTTATCCACTGATAAGAGTAATGAAAATCTTATTAGCTTCAGTGACCTAGGATTAAACTTTAATCTCTTTAGTGATAACACCACAGAACCATGGAATCAACAACTACTCACCTACACCTCCCTGTCTGGAAACTCCACGTGATACATGGCTGTTTGTATGCTACTTCACCTCTGCTTTTCTTATGGAACAATCTTTTCGGTGATTACAGGAAATGTACCCTGTTCTTTATGTTTCATCTCAGCTTTGGGGTCACTGTAAAGGTACATACATTTTTACCAATAACAGAGTGGGGGAAAAATCTTGAAGTCATATACACAGCTTAGCAGTGCTTTGCTTGTGGAGATCTGTCAGTAAAGGCAGTTACATAGGACATTTAAGTAATACAATGATCATGCCTTCAAGGAACATATGTTTTGGGCATCTTATATGACCCGATTTTATACATGCTCACAACAGCGATAAGACATGTAGCTGCTTCCCGTAAAGTACAAGCATTAAGTATGATTGTGTCTGATATAATCAATATATGCTATTTATCCATTAAACACAGAAAGCCTAGTATACACCAGGCTTCTTACATTTGCCAGCATGTTTGAAGGTGCACGTTTCTAACTGCAGTCTCATTCAACTTTAATAAATGAGACACTTCAGAGCACATACATCTCTCTCTAAAGTCTTCATTTTAGAGCCTCCACCAAAGCACAGCAGTTTGAACTTGCCAGCATTCAGATCCCCCCTGTATGAATCATTGGTCATACTCAGTACCTGTAACAGAGAGAGAGATGAGGGACTGGAACATGAAGGAGGACAGATTATGATGTTTTTCATCTGCTTGTTCATCTGTTTGTCAATTTGTTCAGTGCTGGGTTTGTTACTTGATGTTTTTGTAATTCAAGATGGAATGACAATCACCAGTCTTTTCAGAATGAGGAAAATCACAGATTTCATAGATCTGATCATTGGTACCAGAAGGAAAACCTTTTACGTTCATATTTTGTCTCTATTTCTTATGAAATGAGTATATACACCTCTTTACAACAGTAGAAAAAGAAACAAGAAAAAAAAAGCTTCTAGCATCCTTCTGAATTCTGCCTTTCTTAGGAGCCCTGTAAAGGAGCACCTTCTGGATGATCACCACAGTCACCAAGATTTGACAGGTTGAAATAAAAACACCTGTAATTGGAAAGGCTGCAGAACATGAAGTCCTTTTTAAAACAGTATTTTCCAACTGTGTGTATTAAATAAATGCATCTTTTGCGACCCTTGAAACTAATAAAACTTGATTTCCAATCCATGTGGTTCTTGTGGCTGACTGGCTTTTAAACTAAATTAATCTGAAAGCTGCAGCATGGGTTCTTCTGTTGTTAGAAATTTAAAAATACATACTTTTCTGAAAAAAATCCTGACAAAGACTTTAATAAAATTTTGTCTATTTGACAGTAGAAGTTCCTCGGTCATAACTTCTTCTTTGGTAAAGCAAATACTTTATGAATGAATATATTTGTGTTTAAATAATTTATACAAACTCTCTCTCAGGCAGATTTTCTGATGTCTACCAATCACTCCTGCCAGTCTGCTTTCTTCCTCCTTTTATTCCTTCTGCAGAGGCACTAACTGAATCTCTCTTCTCAGCAAGCTGTCTTTACAAAACATTCAGGACTTAGTATCTCTGAGTTTTTAGCTTTTTTATTTTTTTTAATGTGATATCAATCTGTTGAAAAAAAAAGGATTGCAACAAACCATTTGAAATATGCATGCATACAGAGTATGACTTCACAAAACTCATTACCTTAAGAAAGCAGACTAAAAAGAACAGTAAAGCCACAGAAATTCTCTCTTATACAACTGTGAAATATTTTCTGAGTGACTGATGGATTTTCATGTCTCCGTGTTCCACTACTGCAAAATAAAGTCAAGACAAATATCCCTGGGCTGATCACTAGGTGAGGTCTTGCTATATTCTGCCTGTGTTTTACAACTCTTTTTGACTGATCGGGATAATGCCTAAGATCAGGAATTCCTGGGGATTATTCCTGAATCAGAGAAATGTGCACAAGTATTCCCAACAGTTGATACAGCAGCAGCTGTGTGCAGAAGATAGCCAAGTACACCCCTGTGCTCTGGTAATACAATGAACGCAGAGAGTTGGCTTTGCCCTTACACATTCATTAACTAGTAAAACTTCTGCTTACTTTTTAAATTTCTCTTTAATAGCATCTCTGAAATACAAAACGCCACCAAAAACAATCCACAGAACCTGGCCCATTATTCATGATCAATTGGCTCCCTGGCCCCAGGAGCAGGAGTTTTTTTTCCCCACTACTTCCTATATGGACATTGTGAAGCCAACCAGCACTGCGATACAGCACCCGAACAAACACAGACTGTCCTTCAAAATCCTGCATGCATGAAAGCACTGGCTTCTCCTGGCAGGTGCTGTGCGAGGCGGTGGAGCGAACAGTGTGATTATCCTGGCCCTGCTGGCTTGCCAAGAAGGTGCTGCTAGGTAAATAAGCTATGACCTTGGCCAGATTTTTACAGGGGGGAGATGGGAGAAGAGGCTTCTTCCCACAGACCCTTCCCTATCAGCACTCCTCTGATAGCTGACAGCTAATTTATTCAGGTGCATTTAAAAAAATCAAGAGCTACTGAAATATTTCTTACAATATTTGGTATTATTTGTGAGGTGTCGGACATGTAAAGATATTACACAGATATCATACTGAAGCATCTCCTTTATCTAGTCTGTGTCACATGTATCTCGCTTTTATTAGCTTTGGAAAGATATTAGCCATGTGATCTTATTTTCTGTGACTCCAGGGGGTGGATAATACTTATGTCTATTTCATGCTTTGTCCTGTTGATGTACCACAAATATTCATCCATCCTTAGGTATCTATGCTGATGGCTGCAACTGGGTGCACTTGCAAATACCAGCAGATTTGCAGGAAGCCCAGAGGCAGTTACATACTTTGAGTACAAAAGGAGGTAAAAAGCACCCAGGCTCTGTGGCTGCAAGACGCAGAGTGCAGAAAGACTTGCTTGTCGTGGCTGCAGTAGTGCTCATAGTGATTTGCTGCTGCTGCCGCTACACCTTTCTGTAAATGCTTGTTCTGCTCTTCTGTGGTAATGCTTTCTTAACATAAACTGGGGCCAATCTGTTCTCAGATTAAGCCTATCTCTTAATTTTCATGGCCCTATCTTCAGCAACACAACAGAAATGCAGAAAAATGGAAACAGCAACCAACAGGCACCTGCTGTATTCATGTATGGCTGTGTATGTACACCATTTGGCAGCACATTTGGAAGGTCATGGGAGTATTATGAGAGTGTCTGTAAGTCAGTTAGGATAGGAACATTGCTCAAAAGGTGCAGCTGAGGGTCCCTGGCATTGGGTATTACTGAATCTATGCACTTCTTGCTGCCTGCCATGGCCTAACTCACCAGGTCATTTTCCCCTTTTCCATTTGCTAAATTCGTGCTTTTCTCCACTTTTTGTTCTTATATTCCAGCTTAAGTGGTGCTTCATAGCAGCATGATAAGGATTACAGGGCACTGCAGAAAGCATCCACTGATGCATCACACTTAATTGCCATTCCTGTTCTGAAGAATATGAAGTGGTTTTTATACATCTCCAGGTCCTGCTGCTCTTTTATTTTTGTGCAGACAGAAGCTCTGGCTGTGTACGGGGAATCACAGATTCATTAAGGTTGGAAAAGACCTCCAGGATCATCTGGTCCAACCATCCCCCTACCACCTATATCACCCACTAGACCATGTCCCTAAGCACCACGTCCAACCTTTCCTTGAACACCCCCAGGGACGGTGACTCCACCACCTCCCTGGGCAACCCATCCCAATGCCTGGCTGCTCTTTCTGAGCAGAAATGTCTCCTCATTTCCAACCCAAACCTCCCCTGGTGCAACATGAGGCCATTCCCCCTGGTGCTATCACTAGCTATCTGTGAGAAGAGGCCGACCCGCAGCTCCCCACAGCTTCCTTTCAGGTAGCTGCAGAGAGCAACACAGCCTCCCCTGACCCTCCTGTCCCCAGACTGAACAACCCCAGTGCCCGGTGCGCCGGGGCCGAGCCGTGCCCGAGCCGTGCTGGGCGGCGCGGCCCCGCACATGCTCACTGGGCGCCGAGGCAGGGCCGGAGGCAGGGCTCGCTGCCAGCCGCCGCTCCTGCGCTCCGCCCCGCGCCCGCATCGGGAGGCCCCGCTCGGCTCTGCCCGGCTCTGCCCGGCTCTGCCCGGCTCGGCTCGGCTCGGCTCGGCTCGGCGGTGAGCGCAGGGCCCCGTCAGCACCTCGGCCAGCGCCGGGCCGCTGCGGCGGGGGAGGCTCCGGGGGGCGAGGGAGCGGGGAGGGGGCGGCGGGACCCCGCCGGCTGGGGCCGGGGACGGGGCGCTGCCTGCGGGCGGCGCGGGGAGAGGGGCTGGCGTTCTCCGGGGAGCGGCTGGGAAGGGGAATGCGGCTGGCGCTGAGGGAGCCCCCAGTGCCCCTGGCCTAAGGAAGGGGCCTGGGAATGCCCGTAGGAAAGGCGTGGAAGGAGCCCGGGGGTGGTGGTGGTCGGGGGCTGGGGGGGCAGCAGCCCCTGGGGCATCACCAGGTGGGACTGGGTGCAGTGGGGCAGTGCCCAGGGCTCCGGGCTGTGCCCAGAAGCCGCCTTTGCAGATCCCATTTAGTGCTGATGCCGCATCTACAGTCCGTGCAAAGTAGTCATCTATGGGTAATTTCATCCATGAAATTAAATTTGCAACCCTTTCTCGTAACCGGCGTTGAAATTGTTGCTGTTTGAGGTGTGCAGAGGTCAAGAGGCCTCTCAGTTCTCTAGCTTCTCAAAGGCTGGTTGGCCACCTTTAATGGAGCCGATAGATGGTACTTTGGTGAGGAATTCTCTTCCACATTTCTGGGGATTTTGAGTTAGGCAGCCTTTGAAGGTCATCACATCACATTTATGTCTTCAATACACTGGACTCGCACTTAAATCCGTTCCTCGCTGTGATTCTCGTAACTTTGGAAAGCTCCTTGACACTCACAAAATTACCTAAAGTGGTTTCATATCAGATTTACACCTCAACAGACTTTCCTGTGTCAAACTGAATTTCTAAAACAAAATGTTTACTTTTTGTACATATATGTTTCCCTTTGCTGTTTAACCTACTATGTTAACCCTACTAACATAAACCTCTTTCTTTTCCCTTGCCATAGACCGAAGGTTTCTTTGAAGCTTAACCTTCAAGATGAAGTTCTTACTAGCGGTTTTCTTTTTGGTCTCATTCTCCTTATGGATGGAAGTATATTCCAAAGAGAAGTCTTCAAAGAAAGGAAAGGGGAAAAAGAAGCAATACCTTTGCCCATCGTACGTTCCGTGTTTCTTTTGCATTCTTGCATGATTGTGATCCTGCCATATATTTAAGACCGGACATTGCATGGGAATTGAAGTGGAAGGTGGTGCTTTCCATTAAAAGAGGGATTTTGGGGGTGGAAGTGAGAAGAGGGCTTAACCCGTGACATAGCAAAGTTCTGTCAACCGGTCTGTTTCTTCTGCAACAGGTCCTTTGTTTCAATGAAAAGAGAAATCTAAACAATAGTAAACAGATTCTTAACAATGAATAAAAATATTTGGGGGAGATTCCAATGCAGTATCTTGCTATCTGTGGGCACAGAGTAATGTATTTCTGTAATGTTACGCTGTCTAGCATCGTGTTGCAAGTATACTATCTTACTGAGATTCAGTTTCTGGTTAGCTTAGTTCTGTAAAAGAGGGATTGTTCTACTCACATTCTTATTACATGCTGAATAGAACTAATATCTTAGCATCTTCCATCAGTGATTTACAGTACTGTATTTTTTCTGGAGGTGGATAGGTTGTTGGTATAAAAAGGCCCTTATAGTGCAATCTCTCTGTAAAAATACAGAAACTAAAACTAATCACTGATTGATGATTGCCCAGCTGAATAGAGACCATGTTCAGGACACCCATTATTGCTTCACACTAAATAGAATTTCTCTTTCTGACACCCACCACATTTTGTGTTGATCCGTAGGACAATGCAAAAGTTTTATTTGGAGAGTCTTTTTTGTCATTTCCATGGCCATCCTTGGTCATCTTTTTAGTGTTATGGTATAAATATCTGAAGAATAGATGGATGGAATATAATGATTTATGAATACATGTAGAAAAGCAATGTGCCTTAAATGATGAAGTGTCTCAGACAGGTTTAAAACACAGTTCTTCAGAGACCATAAAAGAAGAAGACTGGAAGTTGAGACTGGCTAGCTAACATTTAAAAGACTTTTTGCAAGGAAAAGAAAAAAAATAATGGAATATCCAGAATGAAGCACTGTTTGAATGATACTTTTAAAAGTCCCACTCTTTTTAAGTATCAACAGTGATGTTTATTTGTAACATTGAATTGTAGAAAGTTTCTACCTGCAGTGAGTGTTCTCATTATTTATTATACTGGCCCTAAAAAATGAGATATGTCTTTGTATTTGAAAACATTAAGATACAAGTCTCTAATGTGATTGTGACTCATTTGAAATGACCCATATTCATTCTGTCTCCTTTGTGAAGTTACATTGAGCTCTGTATGGAGCTTTCAGTGTGAGCTACTATAAGGACTTCTGGCAAGGAGAGAAACACCATGGTTCCAAGAAAGACATGAGCACTGAAGTCCTTAGGAAGGAAGTTCCACAGCTGGGAGCAGAGTCCAGATCTGCCGTGGTCTCAGCGAAGCAGCCCGCATTTTCCTCATTTGGGACTTGATCTTAATTAGAGTTCCGAAAGTTGATGGCATTTTATCTTCAGTTTTGTTTTGTGTTTGTTTGTTTGTTTTTTCTTCAACACAGTATTTCCTGGTATTCTGTTCTTCTTGATACCAGTTAATATTACAAGCTATAAATATGACATCATTTGTCACCACTATACTTGGTGAGTAAGTGCTATAATTTTCTAGGTGAAGTTTTTACATTCCAGCCAGTAGAAGCTTTCTGTGAAAACCCTAGTGTGATCCCGTGTTTGTTTAACATACCGCGTGTGCCGTGCTGCTAGTTAGAATTAATTGCCATAGCACTGAGCTCTATCATTTTCTGAATAGCGAACAAGTTGTTGGTGTCTCACTTGGCTGAAGTTCACAGCTTGAGACAGTCACTTGTGGTAGTGGAGCTGCAGGATCACTGGGCTTGTGGCTGGCAGATAGACAGCCTCTGAGGTGAACAAGCAATCCGAATGAGCTCTGTCATGCTCGCATAACTCAGGCTGCTGAGGACAAACTTTCAACCATCAACATGTTTTTTATAGCCTTTCACAAAACTTCTGTAGTTGATGACACTATACATTGTAAAAGAGGAAGCCTACTCTTAATGTTTTCTTTCCTGTGCAAAAAAAAAAAAAAAAAGATGAATATTTCTTCAGAAACAAACCAAAACGCAATGCAGTGGAGTGGGAATTAAGTGACAATGTGAGGGTTGATCAAAATTAGTCTCAGAGAAAGTGGCTGAATGAAAAATTCACTTGTAAAGCACAGAGGAATTCTTCTGAAAGAAAGCATTTTATCTTTTTCAAGAAGGTTTATAGGATTTTATGTCATTTATAAGATTGAATGGTACAAATTCCTAATGAAAACATACAAAAGTTAAAACCTTAATCTACCTTTAATTTTCTTTGGTTACTAGTGCCGTACGGCTTAAAGCTTTATTGTAGAATACATTGCTGCTTGTTTCCTTACAACATCTGAAAAGTTAAATTCTACCTCCGCAAGAAAATAAAAACCACTGGTAATTACATAAAGAACAAACTTTACAAATTTTATAATGGAATTAAAATGTATGCAAATTATTTCCTAGGAAAGATTTATGCTGAGCCTAATAATACTGCTTAGGTTCTTTAGTTTGACATTCAGAAATGGATGGTGTTAGGACTGGTTTGGTGTCTCACTTGTTATAAATTATAATTTTGGACTTTAGCATGAATTTGTATGAAGAATGAGCACACCTGAATTTTTATGCATATCAAGCACACAAGCTTTTAGCTAAGTATACCCCTCTGGCATGAAATTAACTGTAACAGAAAAAGCTGAAACCAAACTGATTAAAAAACACATAAAAAGTTCATTATTGTCTCATAAACAGATATGTACTTCCTTCAATTAGGAAAATTCTATCTTGTATCTGGGAGCAAAACCTCTTACTTGTGATTATTCATAATGCATCTCTGCGTATTGTGTGACAGTGGCTTGATAGGCCATCTGATTTTCATTTATTTCTGAAACTGTTTCTCCCAGCTTTTTTATTGAGGTGTTCCAAGAAGCTGATGCTTAATCACTTGTTCTTATCTTGATTTAAGGCTTCCTCAGACAGATGTAAAATTTCACATCTTAAATTTAGATCATTTTCTTTCTTACCTCAGGCTTTCCTAGTGGAACAGAGAGTAGTTATGTCTTATGCCTGAATGTTTGTTGATTAAGAAACAAATTGATATATTGGACCTATAAGCCCACAACAGGGAGTTTTGCAGCATAAGTCTGGGAAGCTGGTTGCCACAGATGCGTAGTGCAATAAAATATGAAGCTTTAATGTAACAAAACTCTTGCCTTTTGTCTCCATGGAAAATATCTTTAAAAAAAAAAAAAGAAAGCAAACAAGAAAGAGACAGGTCCACCTCTTCAAGAAAATCCTTTAACAGGGTTACAGTATTCTCTTTACAAAGATTATTTTGAAATTCACTATACTGAATGCAGATGACCTTGATGAATTTAGCCACTTGATCTGTTTGTTGGTTTTAAACCATCCATCAGCCATGTTACCACTGTTATTTACTGTTTGGAGGTCACTCCAGGTTGTTGTGCTTCTGCAGTGATCTACCAGTCCCTGGGGAATGGAAAATGTGAGCAGTGAAGTCTCATTGCAGGTTCTGGTGAAATAGTGTTTGAAGTTTAAGGCCTGGAACAGAATATGGAATGGGTAGTTGTTTCTAAGTACTACAGCTCTTTATCAGAGTGTGTCACATAGGGTAAGCACAAGAGTGACTGCTTTGCATGTTTCTTGTAAATGTGAATTCAGCTTATTTGAATGTTTCAGGCAATTTGAACAGATAAAAATGAGCATTTTGTTTAAACAGTTGCCCCAGGCCCAGCCAGCTTTTTGAATAGGTACGTATTATTTGCCTTCTAGTACTGTCATTATTTTGCAAAAGTTGCCAGATGGCAGAGGAAGTTTAAGAAGATACTTCATTTTAGTCATGGTGAGCGCTAACGTTGAGGATAAAATATATAGACAGACATGTTTGGGATGGAAGATGTGGTCAAAACAGATTTTGTCTAATGCTATTACTTTTCCCTAGCGTAACTTTCTCATAATTCCTCATAATACCTGTTTCTGGTAAACATATTGGACACGCAGCTGTGACTTTTTTCTAAGAGCACTGCTGAAAGAATGTTTTTCCTTTTGTTATGTCATAATAAATACTTCAGTTATTTTACAGTGTTCCAGCTGCTGCTGTTATCCCACGGTCCTTGGCAAGCCAGAAGTTCTCTCCTCAAAGCCACTTGCAAGATCTCTAGACAAATTAAATTATAAGGAAAGGCAAGCTTGCTATGACTGTTAGAGAAAGCAAAGAGACGTGTGTGTCAAATAGCAGCTAACAAAATCAGTTACAACTGTGCTCACAATCCCAACTATCCCTGTTAATTACAGTTTTAGTATGACTCGGCTGTTCACCTGCACGCTCTTAATTGCCAATGATCCCACAGGGAGTCTAATGCTGAGAGTATAGCACTGATCACTGAATCTCACTCCTTTCTCTTGATCTTAAGGCTGCTTTTAAATAACATCCCTCCCCACTGGTGTGCATTTCCCACGTGGGGATTTATATACACGTAAATGATTAAATAAATACTGTATGTTATCTACAGAGCCTTTTTTTTACCCACAGAGCAGGAGTACAAATCGTGTTTTGGCTTGTGTTCAATAAAGCATATCAGCTACTTCAGAAACTGCAAAATGGCCCTCGAAGCCCTCCAGAAAACATGGCTTGTGCCATCTGCCAGGGCAGAAGTTTAGAAAAGTCACAAATGCCAAGGTTCAATAAACAGCTGATTTTAAAAAATAACAACAAAAGACAGTGGAACTGGAGAAAAAGCCTTTGATGTGTTCAAAGCATAGAACTGTATGAAGGTCTGTCCTATACATTTCTCTTGCTTAACTGCTGGCTTGTGCCAAGCTTTTCCCATAAAGACTAAAGCAAGTTCAAAGTCTTATATCTTGGATCCTCTCCACCTTCCTGTGGACAAAGACTGTTTTTCTCACCACGTGTCTGGGTATACATGGCCTCTCTATCTGTAGTATGTAATCATCCCCCAAATGTAAATGGTGGGAAAGTGGAATCGACTCTGTTGTCATTCCTGCCTTGTAGAAGACATTGTTGATGGTTTGTGAATATCTTCACTTGTAGATGTGATGGTAGGTTTGATATACTTTGTGGGGGAAGATGGAAGAAAGTTGAAACAACAGCCTGAATTTAGTTGTGGAGGCAGTTATATTTCACAGCCATTCTGAAGATAAAGACATTGCAGAGCCCAGGTCTGGTTCCTGTAAAAATTCTTTTGCCCCATAGCGACAGCAACTGGTCAATGGTTTAATTATTCTGTAGCATGTAACTCTCATGGAAAGCCATGATCCCAGACAGACAGGGCCACATTCCAGGAGGTCTGGGAATTTGTATTCAGAGTGGATAAGCATGCTGGGGAGTAAAAGATAAAGCTGTATAAGCAAAATGTAAGTTATCTTGTAAAACAGTAATTAACTATGGTAAGTTGGTTCACTTTCAGTAATTCTTCCTCTCAAGTGAGCAGTGTTCACTCCATTCTGAACACTGTAGTGATGAGACAATACAACTGTGCAGAAGAGTTACAGACTTGAGCACTCTAATTCATGTATGGCCTGCAGACCGAAAAAATGTGGATCAGCAGGTTAAATTCCTTCCCCTGAGCCTAAGTGTGAGGAAAACCTTAAGACTACATTTTGTTCCCAGCGCCACCAGATGAATCTTTGAAAGACAAATTCCAAAAATGTCTCTCCATTTATGCTTTCTAACCAAGATGGTGCTCTTATCAAGATCTATGTCTTGTTCGTCTCAGTGTTTATTTAGAAAAGAAATAGGGACATTGGGACTGAGGTGGACAAATGTCTGTAGTTCTGTTTATCATATGCCGATAATATTTCATGCATGCTTGTGATGCCAGCACACAGCAGAACGGCATTTCTGCGGAAAAGTCACTTGGGTGGTGACTTCAGTAGGATGCAGAGGTCCCTAAGCAGGGAGCAAGCAAGCACCATTCACTTGCTGTGAGCAGTTTGAGTTGGGTTGGATGAAGTACTGTACTAACCTGGTTTTGTGGGTTTCAGGGCTGTAGCCTCTGGTGGGCAGATGAATAGTCTTACTTTCTCAAGCTTACAGAAAAATAACAAGGAATGCCATAAACACTCCTCAACGTGTCCAATGTTGAATGTGAAACCAAAGCTGAACTTAGAGGGTTCTGCTAGTCAAGGACTGAAGTAGTGGCCCTAGCTGAACTATTCACATCACCCAGCTTCAGGAATCTTGCTGGCATGCCCATTGCAACCTATTCTCTTTGGGCTTTCTACCACAGCAGATGAAAGAGGAGTTATTTTATTCAGTCTGTCCTAGCAGGGTTTATGTTTTGTATTGCACTATGAAGGAACCTTTCTTTTTGTTCACCATACTGGATTACTTCCAAATGCAGGGACTGAAGTTACGTACCTAAATGTAAGTGTTTAGCTGTCAACTGCATTTTGTGAGCATGCATAAAAAGTTACTGAGATTTCTGTAGTTTTAATGTAATTTGAATGACATCACTTTGCATTGGAGGCATCATAATTATTCTCCCTAGTAATAGAGATTTCAGGTGCTACAGTTTGAAAATGTGGCTGTTGAGCATGCTTGAGATCATAGAGATTGCTCACAGGAATTATATAGTATCTCTTTGATTTGTATTAACCTGTTTTTGTGCTTTGAGTTACTGCACTCCGAAAACCAAATGCCTACAAATCAGAACACTGATAGGTATCAAGGAAGTAGTACATGCAGTGTATGGCAAGATGACAGGTACTGTGTTTCCCCAAACTTATTCTTATCATTCCCTGATATCTACTGCCACGTTATGTGACTAAAGTGTCAGTTTCCATCACATAAATTAGATAAACTGTACTAAAATCTCTTGTTTCGGCATTATGTAGGACATTTTGCTGGAGATCACAGGGTGAGTTGGAATATATGTATTTTTATCTGTCAGACAGTAATCTATGCAAAGGCAAAGCTTGATGCTAGGTTATCCAAGCTATGAGTTCTAAGTAAATGCTGACAATAGAAAAAGCATGCAGCATGTTTGGATTGCAGTATATTATAAGATGGGATGTGAATTAGCTTGCCTCTGATATGTGCCTGTTTTTTCCCTGATTGCCATGCCATAAGTAAAAAATATAGTAATGTGCTTTTCTAAAATGAGAGATTCTTCAGCATAGTGGCATATTAAGAACAGGGATCAGGGCAATAGGTGAAATAAAACAACAGCAGTGAAGGTTTCCATCCCCATTTGTGTAGAATAAATGTGTTGATATTCTTTTTTCCAGCCATCTTCATGTGGCACTGTCTGCGATAAGGACTCCTTGTAACTTCAGTGAGCTCTGGGAGGCTAGATGTCATGATAACCCAACGGAGAGAGACATAATGTCTTCTGACACATTTGCTTGACACAAATGTAAAGAAGTTATTATATCAGTTTCAACCAGGAGTATGCCTCTTCTTTTCATGCATATCTACTTATGAAAACTTCTGTATTTTGATTAAGGAATTATGAAGATAATTATCTATTGACATTAATTTAAAATGTTAATCATGTTCTCCAAGGGCTGCAATAAAATGTGTGCAGCTGCAGTGGAAGAAAGACGAGATGGACACCTCCCTGTGTATCTCATGCAATGCAGTACTTAAAGTCATTCTTTTATTCGTCAGTGATACCAGAAGTAGACTGGAGAGAGGCCAGTCATATCCCACTGAGATGTCGTGCTGACAGACTAAGTGTATTTTGTTTTCTTTCTGTCTTTAGAGAGCACTGTTCATAAAGTGAGAACACTGATTGCTCTCTCCTTTCTTGCAGAAAATCAGAAGACATTGTGCTTTATTTACTTTTTTCCCCCACAAAAAAAAAAAAAAAAAAAAAGTGGTTTAGGCAAAATTTTGATAAGGCAATTCCTAGCTTTACTATTACTTTCTATTAAATTCCTCTTATAACAACTGTGAGACTTCAGTTGCATTACCCTTTGCTTGTTATGTACTGTGTCTTGACTAGAACTGATAAATTACTTTGAAAAATATTGCTACATTGCTACATTTCCATTTCCTAATGCTTTCCAGCAGCTACACATGCATTCCTTGCAGGTTGAAATAAATGTATTAAAATTGCTACATGTGCTGCAACTAGTGGAAATTTAAGGGGAACCTTTGGCTCATTATCAGCTTCTCATATGAAAATCCTAGGTCAGATAAAGAAAGGTGGTAAGTAACTCTTCAGTTGGAGTGAGTGGTGTTTTGTGGGAACTAGCCTTCAGAAAACTGAAGTACTGCTTCTTCTGGGAAGGAAGGTTTGAGCTCCAATTCTTTTTCTGTCATGTTGCCTACACATCAATTCAAAGCTCACTGTTGCAGAATGGCCAGGTAGGCAGGGGTGGTAGTGGCTTTAGATGGGTATCTCAATGAATCATCTCAGCCAGTTACTCCATGCGCCCAGCCCACCCTGTTCAGCGTTTAGTTCTTCTGCTAATTTATCACTCTGCAAGCGGCATAATGTCTGAGCTTACCAGAAGTTATGCTTATGATTTATTGATTTCCAAGTGAAATTTTGATCAGCAGGGCTCTCTGAAGGAAATCCAGTCCTTGTGAAGATGTTTAGTAGCATAAGTGCTACTCAGTGATGGTAGTTCAATTACAGCATACTGTGAAGGACTGCAGTGAAAACACACCCAGTACTTAGCAAAGCCTTTTTCCATTCCACCACTTCGTTCAAAGTCACTGTTAAAAAACTAGTGATTACTGACTCCAGGCTTCTTCTCCCAGCTCAAAGTAGCCAATGCTGTTGTACTTCACTTGGTTCCTAAAGTGAGGAAAAATGTGTGCATATGACACAACTTCAAAACACTACCCAAGGACTTGCAGTAAATGTGATGCTCTTCACCAGAAAGCAGTGCTGCCACGTTTCTTCCTCACATCAGTGGCTTCCCCCACTGCAGTAAATGTCCATTGTGTGACCTGTGAGGAAACAACCTGAGCACATATTTGTATTAACATCCTTCTGCAGTGCAACACAGACCTCACAAAATTACAGCTTTATTCCTTTTACTTAAAGAGACAAATAAACCTGTCAGAATGCCATCTGTGTTTGGCTTTCTATCGCTGTTTAATGCTCATTTTTTTAATTTCTTTTTCTTATTATTATTATTTTGGATTTGTTTGCAAATACATTCTGCAAGCATCTGTATTTAATTTTTGTCAAGTTGTCCCATGTGGTTCAGATCATCACTATTTAATGACTATTACCGTTATTACTATTTAATGAACTTCTTTGAACAATCCATAAGAGAAATATAAAACAAATTGGGTTTTAAGTTTGTTCATTTGTTGTTGTTTGGTTTTGTTTTGATATTTCACTAATATTGGTTATATATGTTTTAGAAATGAACCCTATTGCATTGCTTGTGTTACAGAGAATACAATAAATAAAATTTGAGTAGCCACCTGATGTGGATGTGTTAGGTGTTAAGATGTGTGACTTGCAAGGAAGCAGTGCCATGAACCTTTTTGTGTCAGAGAGAGTGCACAGAATGTTGGCCTTTCTTTTTCTACAGTAAAATGAACATTCTTTTCAACCCTGTTTCTGCTACAAAATGGAAAATAATCTTAATATTTAAATTTGTGTTTTTCTTTTGAATTATTGGCAACTGCGAGAAAAGCATACAAAGCTGGTGAATGATGTTTCTGTAGTAGCCTCTTCATTGGTCAAGGTCAACACTGCAAACTGAAAACAAACCTCAAAGTGACAGAAGTAAATCATCTCTTTTACATATATGTACTTAATGCTTCAAATCTGAGTCAAATATAAAAAGCCTAGTAAAATTATTGGAAGGTGAAATTATCAATTATTTATCAATTATTTATCAAATAATTTATGAATTATTTGAAGAAATGAGAAACCCTCTTGGTATTTAATTTCCCCGATATTAAATTATCAGAGTTTTATAGTACACAGTAAGGACATACTAGTGGAAGTTAAGACACTGCGAAAAGGAGAAAGTTCCTTGTTTTAGTGATTCAGAAATTAATTAATTATTTAATGATTTTTTTTTCCAGTAGTCAATAAGAATGATGCTGAACAGAAGCTACTGGAATATAGACATCTTAAAATCAGGATGTGTTTTATTAAAAAAAAAAAAATGGCCAAAAGCCTTTTGGAGAGTTAATATTATCTTCAATAAATGTTTGAATAATGCAGAAGTCCCAGGGGACATGAAGAAAAGTGAAGGATGAGATGAAAACTAGCAGTGAGCCAAAATGCGATAAAGAATCACCCATAGATCTGTCAAGCTGACATTGATATGAGATATGAGAAACAATAATGCAAAAGAAGAATTAAGCAGGGTAAGTGGGGTAATAGAGACAACAACAGCTGATACTAGTTAAGGAAAATATTTAGAAATTTAACTGGATCATTTTTTAAATTAAATTTGTACATTTGCTTGCTGGAGGCAATAGTGTTGATATATATGACATGCCTCTGTAGGGTGTTTGTCTTATTTTTACATGGCATCCTGATTATTAAGACATAAAGACAGAGGGTTAGCAGAGTATTCAGAAAATGGAGGGAAAGATGAATATGAGACAGAGTTCAAAATTGAAAATCATCACTGAACAGGTTCTATAGACAGTACAGAAATTCATTTACAGGACATCATCAGCCTGCCAGGTGCTTAAAGTGCATGGGGTGGGGACCGTGCACCCTTTCTCTTGCTTTTTATTCCTCTCACTTTCATGTTACTCTTGTATCCATATTGACCTGTCACAGGTTCTTTTTAATTTTCGTGATGGCTTTAGTTTAACACCCAAGACAATGACATCAAGATAAATGGAAATATTTTAAAGTGCCTTGAAAAAAACCCAGAGTGCAAGGCCTTGTTTTCTGTAACAAACCCCCAATTAGTACTTACCAATAAGACTATGCAAGGGCTGCAGCTCAGTGGACTAGCTGCCTCTGACATTTGAAAGCAAGAGGCTGCCAAAAGGCGCTGCGTGTTTTGTCACCTAAGTGCTTGTCAGTTTTCTTGTGTTCCTAATATGACAGTCACTAAAAATAGTTAAGCTGGCTGTTTTCTCCTAATGAAGAAATCATTTCCCTCTGGATATGTATTAAGAGGGAAGGGAGCAATTAGTGAACTTCTTACTTATTTGACAGGATTTATTTTTTTATCTATTGACTTTATTGAGTTTACAGTTAGAGTATGTAGGAGAACTGTCATGTTTGTTACAGCTTCTTGAGAAATACTAAAGCATCACAAAGAACGACTATCCAGTATGGAACCTTAAAATGTTTGTTTGTGAAATGACTTAACTTCAAGCACGTAGCTGTTTCTGTCTAAATAGTAACGAATACACTTCTTTTTTTACAGCCAGCAATCAGCTGAAGACCTTGCAAGGGTACCTGCTAATTCTACAAGCAATATCTTGAATAGGCTATTGCTCAGTTATGATCCCAGGATAAGACCAAATTTCAAAGGTTTGTCAGATAATTTTTGCCTTTTTATTTAACCTTTGGGATTTAACTTCTGCTCTTTTCACACATAGAAAGTTTATGATGATATTCACAGTCTATGTTTCTTTTTAAGAATAATGGAAATTTCCCTACCGTGTGAAAGTATAGGAGATATCTACCCTTTGGGGCTGAAAGATAATATATTAGGACATCATGATCATAATAGTGTCTGATGCTTTTGTTATTATTATGCTTGCATTTTTGTAAAAGATTTTTTTGAAATTGAATTAGGTTTTGTAGGAAAAGTTTTTAAAATATCTTTTTATGCCTACATTTTAATTTGGCTTAAATAGTATCTCTGTTTTACAGTATTTTAAAACACTAAACTTCTGTATAAAGGTTCTTTAAGATGACTTTATAAAATTTGGGATCAGCAATAACACCGATGCGGAACATATCTTTAAAGATATGTTAATAATACAGCTTGCATATATGAGATTTCAAATAGGTAATGATTTTAAACATATTCTGTGATTTTGAAATACCTTTCTTGTAGATAACTGTTGTAGGAATCATGTAGGCAAATGTAATTTCCTTTCATGTACAAAAAAGACTGGAATACATATGCTCTGGAAAACCTCTAGTAATCATACAACTGTGAATTACACTTTCCAGGAGTTAGATTATTTCCCTGCTGGAAAAAGACAGAAATTTTATTACATTAAAGATACTGCAGTTTACATAAATCAGTTCTTTCTTTTAAAAAACTATACATGATTATACATATGTTAAGAGATACTGTAACACACATATCAATATATTGAGAAATTGTGAAATCTATAATCTTTGTTGTGTTTTTGAAGAAACCAGTTTCAGATGCTCTATTTAACTAAATTTTATAAATCCATTAAACCCGATTCTCAGCAAGTTTCTTCTTATTCTCTGTAGAATCATATTTATTTGATTTCAGCACTGAACATTGTCACAAAAAATAAATGTCCAGCCTCTGTTATACCTGTTCTTCAGCATGATAAGCTAGTTATGGCAAAGCATATTGCAGATTGATTTATACTTTTGATATCCCTGCTGGCAGTCTGTTAAGAATCAAGACTGAAGAAAAAGGGAGGAGATGTAATGCTAGCTCACAGGGAGCTGGGAAAAGAAAAAACATTTTCTGACAAGTGATTTGCCCATGTTAAAATGTTCCTCATGCATGACTGATTTTCTTGGACTGCACTTCCTATTTAGATCTGATAGAGACAGAACAGTCCTGGCTACCAGTGGCATAGTGGGTATACCGTCATAAACATCAGGAACTAAATGATTATGTTTATTGCGTAACAGAAAGAACTACACTTCACTGATATGATTTAACGAAACAAACAGGTTCACTTTTTCAGTGAAATTCACTTTTTTTCAAGTGGAATTTTATTATTTTCTGGTAAACAGAAAGAATTACTTGTAACAGTGTAAATGAGATTAGATGCATGCATCTGATGTGTGTACTGACACTCTCAACATACAGGTGCTAAATAAAACTAGTGGACCATAATTAGTTCTCAAAACCATCAGGCCACTTCCCTCTGCTTCATGATAACCCGCTGTTAACACCAGATAAATGACTGCCTATCAGTTCCCGCGGGGTGACAGAGGGCACATGTGGCAGCTGTCACACCATCCCTCTTGAGCTACAGGAATCCTGGCTGTGGAAAAGAGGAAAAAATCCAGTCCATCTTGATATCTTCACAGCTGCTGGCTTCTCAAAATTTTTCTTGGCAAACTGGTAATCATTGTAAAATGGAGCAGCTTTCTGATTCTCTCTTGCTTGGTAGCTGGGAAAGCTGCATGAAACAATTTTTATCTCCCCGTATGCACACTTGTGCATTTATGCACTTGACTTGTGCAAAGTAGTATCCTCTCACAATGTAAGTAAATGTGTCATCATAAATCACATACAGGTAATTTAGGATGATAGATCATCATCATGACTTTGGCAGTTAAATGTGTTTGCTGCTAGAAATGTGAATTACTTCTATTCATTGTACTGTGTGTAAAAGTAATACTGGATGGTGCATTCTGTGATAGCTGAAAATCATGGAATTTGAAAATGATTCATATTTATGGGCTATGAAATGCTTTAAGCTTAGCACTCTAGACTGAGATTTTTTTTTATGTTTCCTTATCACTAGGATGAAAATAATTCTCATGATTTCCATTAACTTTCAGTGGCAACAGATTAACCATAGCTTTTGAAAACAGCATGTATATATTAATTTGAAAATATAAAGCTGTGAAAAATATTCTTATTGTGATAGCAGTACAAAGAAGCCTCAAATGAAGGATAGTGTGCCTTTTCTGGATTGTGCAGCTGACTAGAAATCTCTCCTTTTTTTAAAAGGAATTCCAGTCGATGTTGCAGTAAACATCTTCATTAACAGCTTTGGGTCAATTCAAGAGACAACTATGGTAAGACTGAAATGTAATGAATGGAGCACACATGCAGATTTTCTTATAAAATTAAATTTCAGGGTGAGGATTATGAACTATAAAGTATAAATGATTGTTTTGACTGCGCGGACTGAGAAGCGAATTAATTGGGCTAGTGATAGACTGTGCATTATGCTGTAAACGTAAACCTGTTAATCCATTTAGCTCACAGATTGCCATAGCTTTTAGAATCTGATGAACATAAAAAGAAATCTGTGGTTTCTAAGATGCAAGAAAAGAACTTTTTTTCCATACTTTGTTCAAAGGAAGAACACATTTGGAAAGTATGCCTGACAGTTAATAAATATATTGCTCTGTGTATTAATAAAGGAATTACTTGGACTGTAGATGAGAAGGGAAAGAACATACATGCTTAAGTCTCGAGCATATAGGTAGGTTCTTTGTTGGTCTGAGAACTGGAGTAAATCATAGAGGAATACAAGGAGAAGAAAAAAAAGAGCAGACCATCAATGACTGTACTCTTCCTCCTGTTTATTTGCTGTGTGAGAAAAGATAAACTGAAAACAAAAAGATAGACTGAAGCTTCTAAAAGAGTTTTCTCAGTTCAAAGTATCTCAACATGCCAATAACAGCACCAAATAATCCACATTGCACTTTTGACTTCTTGTTGTTGTTGTTATATAAAGTAGAATCAATTTCAAAATAAATGTAATTCCAGCAAAGCACTTTCCAGTATTCTGGGACTTAAAGATCTTTTTGTAATGATTTTTCCAATAAATGCTGTCAAAAATATTGTGAAATATACACTCAATTATTGAAGATGTTATGACCTGATCAGGGTTTTTCTTTTGGGTAAAAAAGATGGGAGTGCACCATGTCTTACCAGTATGTGGGAAGCCACAGCCAACGTGTGTACTGAGACCGGAGAGTCCTGAGGCACTTCCAGACCATCCAGTGTAGAAACAGCTGCAGTGATCTGCTGTGTCCAGCATTGAGAAAGTTACCCAAATCAGGTTGCTTTTTTAATGCAGTGGTTAAGGCAGCATTCCTAGTACCAGTGGCAGAGAAGCAATAAGCCATAATATGGCTAATAAATAATAAACCACCTCTTGTTGTACATGGAAGTAAATACCCACGATACGCTAATGATGTTTCACTGAGACTGCAGAGTTACTTGAATTTAAACATATGCAATGGCTGAAGAAGCTTTTGAGCAGCTTGGACAGAGATTTCTGTTTCTGTGCTAGGAGGGAATAAAGGATTTAGATTTGATTGCAAATGATAGCAAGTCAGCAAATGGCATTAGCAGGAAGTGATATTAAAACAAAGAATGTAAGTTTACTGAAGATACTTTGAGATTTATTTCCTGAAAACAAAAAGGGGACTGAAGTTTAAAGGAGCAGGGAGGAAGAATAGGAAAGTAGGAGTGAGATACATGTCTAAGATGGCAGGTATATTAGGCCAGATGGCCCTTTCAAGTTTTTTGAATTTATTACATGCTTTAAAAAGTGACTTTTACAGAGGCTTTTTTACAATTCACCCACATCCAAATAGTAACAAAACATGAGTGTAAGGGGTGTGCCTTGACCCCCCAAACTAAGCATCTTTTCCGCTGCAATGCATGTATGCCTGCCTGTGAATTCCTGTCTCGTTGCTCACAAATTTACTAGGATGTTCAGCAAGATAAGTCATGCGCTCCTTCATATTTCAGAGCTTCAGACACCAACCTCAATTTAATTTACGCTTTTATTTAGATTTCTATGTCCAGCCCATCATTGTGATATCTAAGCATGTTAATGTGAAGCCTGATTTACTTCTCGGTTCCCTTCATGTGTCAGAGGACATTGTCAGAGGCACTGACAAAAGAGTTAGTTGATTTGTTTTTACATATATCACTTGGGAAGCCTTTTGTCCTGGAGTATAGGGTCCTATGGACATACAGGAATTGCTGCTTTCTTGGGCATAGGCTGGTACGTGTCTTCACATGGTCTGGATAATGCACCAGACAGCAACAAGTCCCTCGGTCTTGGAGACAACTGGTACCTCCATAATCACAGAAAAAGTGTTTCCT
This sequence comes from Aythya marila, assembly GCF_965140915.1. Taxonomy (NCBI): domain Eukaryota; kingdom Metazoa; phylum Chordata; class Aves; order Anseriformes; family Anatidae; genus Aythya; species Aythya marila. The sequence continues at coordinate 30,356,626 of NC_139045.1, read as the reverse complement.
AGAGCTGAGTACTCAGTTCTATGAAAGACCAGTGGAGCCACCTGAATTCAGAAAGGAGAGATATTTGCACACAGTAATAGAACTGCTGAAAAAGGTTCCTCAGTGCTGGTGAAGAAGGTAGCTGTCTGCATCTTTACTGTGTTGGGCATTAGTGTGAGTCATGAGGAATATTGATTTCTTGACCGATTCTCTAAAATTATCAGCAGCTACTAAACTGGTTGAAGTGATATCATTACTGATACAAAAAGCTGTGAAATAATACAGTTGTAAGTATTCAGTGAATGATGTATTGTGATTTTTGGCTCTGTAGCCACTTCTGGCTGCACTAGCTAAATTCAGTTTTTCTGCAAAAATCTGCATGGGGATAAAACATCCTGTTTGACCAAGCTAAAGGCACATTCTGCATCATATCAGTATTCCTTTTGCTGGGTGATTGAAGGGTGGGGGAAAATAACCATGAGTGCCAGGTGATTGGAAATGAGGTGGTGGGGGTGGTGGAGGACCCAACAAACAAATGGGTGCAGTGCCTGTTACAAAAGGCCATTAGGTATGCAGATTTCCTTTCAGTTCGGGAGGCTGTTAAAGAAGTGCAGAAGGAGATAACCTTCAGTAAGGTGTAACCTTAATCCACTCTCAGACCACTCTCTGAAATAGGCAACTCTATCCATGGAATTAATGTCTGGAACCTCTAACCTGTAAAGAGGCCCCTGCAGTGTTCTTTGTCATCATATCATGGTGGCTGGTTCCTTGCATATTTCAGGAATCCCACAAAGTTTCAGGAATCTCACACAGACACGGCTTCTCTAAAAAATACAGTAACCAGTGATTCAGTCTTTTCACCAACTGTAGCCAGGCCAAAAATCCCAAATGACATGTATTCAAAAATAGCATGTATTAGAAAACTTTCAAGAGTGTCATTAAACTTATATAAATGCTGAAGACTGGGGGCTCTTTGCAGATATTAAGAGAAAATATGATGAACAATAAGAACTTGATACAACTGATCTTTGACACAAGGACCAGCATTTTTTCTTAGCTTTGTATTTCCTTTTTTTTACCTCATGTAACAATAATGTGTCTCCATCATCTGGGATTGATGAGTACAGCAGACATGGAGAGAAGGGCGCATTCTGCTAAAGATTACATGTTTAGACAGGTTGCACAATCTGTTCCAGCTGAAAACAAGGCAGTCATTGGATAAAAGCCAGTATATTAAAGCAGAGACAGATCAGGAGGCAGAGGTGGGTGCTGAGACAAGAACTTTACTCATTCAGGGTTAAAACGGAAAATAAAAGTGTGGCTAGACTGAGGGCAAGGAAGGCCAGAAACAGTCTTACTGGGACCAGACCTCTGCAGCCTGTCCTCTGTGGGCATGAGTTGTCCGGCAGTAGATCAAACTGATTGTCATTATCAACATCCTTTGACTGGCTAATGACAGGGGAAATGATTTTATGACTTAATGTCACATTCCCTGTTCTGCTCCTTTGATGGGGATCAATTATTTTTTTTCTTTCTGTCCTTCTAGTCCCAGAACTATTGGTTTTCTTAGCTATGCAGTTGGCTCATCATCAACAAAAAAGGGTAGAGATGACCTTCTGCTGATGTGGAGTCCACTTAGTTTTAAGAGAGAAGGGAATTTCTCTGTACAAAAGCATCAATAAGCTTGAATCAAGATTAGTGGAGGCATGGCCCAGAAGTCTATATTGCTTTATGCAAACTCCCATGAAGAAACCGGAGGGGAAATATTTGCTCCATGTCTAGAAAAAGTAGGGTTCATGTTGTATTGTTGAGTAGTAGAGATAATTACAACCTTTTCATACATGCATCAAACAGGTAAACTGGAAGGAAAGGAAAGGAAAGGAAAGGAAAGGAAAGGAAAGGAAAGGAAAGGAAAGGAAAGGAAAGGAAAGGAAAGGAAAGGAAAGGAAAGGAAAGGAAAGGAAAGGAAAGGAAAGGAAAGGAAAGGAAAGGAAAGGAAAGGAAAGGAAAGGAAAGGAAAGGAAAGGAAAAAGTTAACTACAGAGTGAATAATAATTTGTACAGCTAAAATGGAGGAAAGCTTCCAGTGAGCTCCCTTCACTGAACTCATGTAACTTGTTTCCTTCTAGTTCTTTGGAGTACTTGTCTGGGATTCCCATGCTAACTCTGTTTTTGATCTTGCAGATTTGTGGAAAAATACAGTGATTATGCCACACTTAGAAACTTACAGACCAGTCAGAGATTCCTAGGGATAGGTCCTTTGTGTTATAAATACCCATGAGCTATAATATTTTAGCTGTACTAATGATCTGTCCCTTTGTCTACACAGGCTATCCTCAGGGTCTGTATTTGCACTGTAACCTTTCTTCTCAGACTCAAATGGCAAAACACTTCTTTCTCCTTTACTTTAAAACCTTTTCACTAATTTATTTATTTATTTATTTATTTATTTTAGTATTCATATGCTTAAAATAAATTTCAGTTTTCTTCCTTTAGTTTAAAAAAATGCCGTTTTCTACTTTACTGCTCTGTTAAAAGAGAGTGCTCTACTCCTGCTCGGTTAAGAGACTGCTTTTATGCTTCCTTTCTTTGTATCATTGTAGTTGATATAGAAAAAGCTTTTCATGGTCTAGTGTTGCTCCAGTTTGCAGAGAGAGAAGTGTTGGCTATGCCTAGATTCTGGCCTGAAGAGTATTTCTGGCCATATGCCCACTGTGTAGGTTACATTTGAAATATTTCCTAGAAGGCCTCCCCTTTTGACCTCCCTGAAAAACAACTTGCCTTCTGTTGGGAGTTTCACAGCAAAGCAAAGCCCCGTAGAACAATTTAGTGATTCTTTTTTACCTCCCAGGTCCTCCTCACTCCAATGGTGACTCTTTTTTTCACCCTAGTTTCAGGCTTTGCAGTTGTTATGTGACTGACTCCCTTTTATTGTAAAATGTTGATCATTCTGCAATATTCAAAGAACATCTGTAAAATGTATAGGAGGAGGAAGACCATGTGTCTTATGCAGAACATTTCTTCAGCACACATTGAGCCTAACTGCAGTGCACATTCTGAATCTGAAAGTTTGTTTCCCAAGGCTTAGAGGACTAGTTGCAGGCTTGTTCCAAAATGGATTATACCAGATCACAGCCTGCCATATGCTGTATTATTTTGTATTCTGCTAAAAAGAAGCCCTTCTGCACATTATTGTCTGTAGCACCAGTTTTGTCTCTTGACATCTCTTTCCTTCTCTGGACATTTTCTGTATTGCCTCAAATATGGGGTCAACTTCCTTTCCAAGTACAGTGTCACAGTTTTCTAGTCATTTAGGTAGATTTGAACCTACCTATTTTAGGGGGAATTCTCTTCCATTGACTCCAATGGGAATAGAATCAAGTTCTTAAACTGTCACTACAGCCCATTGTTTGGTATACTAAAGATCATTTGTAATAGAGCAAGGAAAGAAGTAAAGTACCACCCACCTGATCTTATTACCAATTCTTATTTTGACAGTGCATTCTGATTTGCAGTGATTTAAACATCTTCTTCTGAATTAGGGACTGACCACAGCCTCCATTCCCCAATCCCCTGAGCTGCTCAGGAAGTGGAGAGAAGGGGGAAGGTGTTTTTAGTTTGCTTTTAGTTTCTCACTGTTGTAGTCCACTAGTGATAGGTAATAAATTTAATTAATCTCCCTACACTGAGTCTGTTTTCCCTATCACAATGGTTGTTGAGTGATCTCCCTGTCCTTATCTCAGCCCTTGACCCCTTTCTATCATATTTTGTTCCCCTTTCCCTTTGAGGAGGGGGAGTGAGAGAGCAGTTGGGGTGGAGCTCAGATGCCCAGCAGGGTAAAACCACCACAATGCTTAAGCTGAAGGCAAGTGTTGGATAGTGCTTATCATTTGCCTGTGGCTGTAAGTTTTTTTTGTTTGTTTGTTTTGTTGTTAAAATGAGGGTAATGCACTTGTTTATGGGGAAATTGATTTTCATATTATGCTTATGAATGTGACCAGTATGTAAGTATTTATCTCATATGGTAGAAAATAATTGTTTTCACAGAGACAAGAAGTCCATCTGGAATAGGAACTTCAGAAACAAGCAAATAATTTTTTGATTATCTGTATATAATTGAAAAGATGCACTCTGAGATAATGACCTGAATTCCCTCATATTCTGAAGTTTCTCTGGGAAAGCCTTCCAGTACTAAGCCAGTTTATGCCATCTGTTATTTTATACTGCTTCTTTACTTTGACAGGATGATATAGGCCTTTGTGTAAAGAAAAATCAGACCACATATACTTTTTGTTTCAAAAACAGACTGCTAAAGAGTAGCATTTCTCTCAGAACTACGCATATTAATAAATGTTGCTTCAGATCTTTACACTTAGTCTTTGTCCTTTGCTTTTCATCACAATGTAGTGGAAAAACACATTACACAGCTTAGTATTTTAGTGTAGTAAAGAAATACCTGGGCTGATCTGAGTGGTAAACTGGACATGGGAAGGTGGGCACTGTGTTCCAATTAACCACATAAATCAGTGGGGTAAACTATTCTACATGAGGTCTTAACTAAATGAAATCCTTCCTGTTGGAGTGAGCATGAGTCTCTAAATGCAGCACTTGGTTTGGACTGTAAATATAGGCATTATAGTTAGTACTATAGAAGAGAACTTGCTCTGTATCAACACTAAAATGTGTAAGACACTAACTTGTACAGCATGCCTTTATAAGATTAGTTTGCCATGTTGAATACATTGATAAATCAAAAATATAACAAGAACCTTCACAGATACTGAGCATTTTGTTATAATTGTAAAACAGTAGCAATTCCTATCTCAGGTTGCTTCTTTGTGCTTAAAAGATAATTACAAAAAAAAAAAAAAAAGAAAACTCACCATAGAATATGAATAGGAAGACCAGAGATACAGTTACCTTAAATAAAGAATTTTATTTTTGTTTTACTTTGTTTAACAATGCCTTTTTTTTTTTTTTTTTTCTTGGTATGTGATCTGCCTAGTTTACATTTACATAAACAAGAGGCATTGACTTAAATGTAAATGTGAAAAGCAAAAAGACTTACATGTAAGACTGAAAAATCATAACTGACATACTGGGTCAGATTTTTCCTTTGGATGCACACAGCTTTCACTGAGGACAGAACGCATGTGGGTATCGTTTTGCCCTGAGACACATGCTACTCCAATTCCCAAAGGCAAAATTTGGTTCTCATTGAACGTGGCTCTACTACTGTCCATACTTGAGTAAAACTTCTGCTGAATTCAGAGGAAAAATTCCTCTGTGTAAAGTCTTGATTTTGTCTTGATTTTTGAGACCTTTTCTTCACCTGCTTTCATACATGCTACCTTAGCTGCATGCTGTCATCAGTTTTCCTACAAAAATAGCCCCAAATCACTATTACAGGTCCCAAGGATGTGTTCTCTGTGTGTTGTTTAAAATCTGCTATCTATCTGGTGGGTTTTCTGCTTTTATAGATGGGCACATTACCATCAGTGTGGCACCTAGCTGACTGTAGAATAAACTGGAATTTACACTTTCAGGATATGTTGATAGAAGTGATGCTGTGCCTGCAGCTGCAGTAATTCAGTGTAGTCATGCTATGGCTCCCTCTGCATTGCTGCCTGCTTTTATTTATGCCTATGTAACTTGGCTACTATCAGAGGGGATACAAAAAGCATCCTGGGTGGACAACTTGGTCCTTTTTTAAAACAAACAAACAAAAAAGTTATTGTATTCAAAGTATAAGACATAATCTACTTTTTTTGTAGTAAATTTTATTAAAATTGACACTTATTAATGGTGCTTGAATAGTGATTACTATCTATGTGATAGAAAAATCAGGGCATAAATTATTTTTTTTTTAGTGAATCTGATATAAAGGTCTTCTTTTTCTTTTTTTTTTTTTTTGGTGGGGGGATAGACTTTTGGCTGCTCTAATACTTATGTATTTTTCTTGCCAGGATTATAGAGTCAACATCTTTTTAAGACAGAAGTGGAATGACCCTAGACTGAAACTACCCAATGATTGGAGGGGTTCGGACACACTGACAGTGGACCCAACAATGTTTAAGTGTCTTTGGAAGCCAGACTTGTTCTTTGCAAATGAAAAAAATGCTAACTTCCATGATGTCACTCAAGAAAATATCCTTCTCTTTATATTTCGGGATGGAGATGTATTAGTCAGCATGAGGTATTTTACTGAAATATTTTTAATCTTTCTTTTTTTTAGTGAATTAATGGCTTGATGTGAGATACATACATTGTTAGATTAGTAACACATCACAGTTTTTAGCTAATATTTAAATATATATGGCAATTTTTAAATAATGATCTACTAAATGAAATGTATGAAAATAAACCAGAATGAGTTTCAAAGCATGTGAATTGATAGCCCAGCAAGTGCTAAAAATTTGAAATGTATATACATTCATCTATCATGTTAAAATAACACATTAAATAAACTAGTATTAGTAACAAAATTTAAACTCTGTTGATAATTGACAAGATTCCTGGAAGCATAATGAAATGGATGAGATCTCTGAAGTAAAGCCTTCAGCAAAGCAACGTAATTTTCTCACCACTTGAATTTCTACATCAACTAATAAAAATGATGATTACTTACTAATGATATAAGGAAAGGCAGATATTACAAAATTTGAATTATAAATGTTTTGTAAAAGTACTAGGACATAATCCTGATTAAGGTCTGTGCCTTAGTGGATATAGAAGGCCCTGAAATATTTAATTTTATTGCAATTTATGCGTACTTTTTTGTGGTTTTAATTTTATTTGTCAGTGTACACTATGCCATAAAAACAGTCATTCACTGAAAAGAACAAATTGAATTGATTTCCCCAAATCACTGCTACTTTACCACTTAGAGGGAACATCTGAAATTATGGTAGCATTACTTCTTTGTTCCCATAGTAGAAGTGGCTCCAAAAAAAAAAAAAAAAAGAAAGAAAATGGGAAGAGTCTGGTGTGTTTTTTTGCCCATTCTAAATCCAAGGATGAGAAAACTCAATCTCAAGACTTTTGTAGGCAGCAATCAGAAAAGGAAATAAATTGAAGAACAGAAGCATTTCATTTGGCTCACTCCAAAGGTCCTGGTTCTGATTTCAATTGTTTATGTTGCAGTTTTTGAAGTCTGTTGAAATTCTTATTTCAAAAATGGAAAATCACTTTCAGCTACAAAAATAATTTCTCATTTGAAACAGCAAAAGTTAAGTGAAATGATGAAAGCATTTCAAGCATTTTTCCAAAATGGAGCTATTTATAAATGAGCTTATTTCAGTGAATGTGTTTGGTTAGTGGATTGTAAATTTTTCAGTGAATACTAATAGAAGTGTTTCTGATGGAAAAATATTTCTCCTTAAACTTCTATATGCCAAAATCAAATTCAATATAGTTTGACAATAATGTCTAGCTCTACAAATGTTCTGTTGATTTTACTAATTCAATGTGTTCAGAAATGATACTGATGAAAGTGAGATTAATTTTTGGCATACTTATGTTTGGTAGCATGCTACTAAAATTACCATTTTTAAAAATGTATATTGCTATGCCTTGACTTTTTAGTTTACAGAAGTATTATCACATATAAATGAATCTCCAATTATCAACATATATGAATGAGAAGATACATGTGAGACAAAGTTGTTGCCTGCCTAAATAACGAGGAATTAGGAAACTGAATGTAGGAATAAGCAGTCAGTGTTCACATGGAGGAAAATAAGTAGTGGACTCCTGTAGAAAAATCTGTTCTGCTGTTCCACATAAATCACCTGGAAAAAGGTGAACAGTGAATTGGTGAGGGCTTGTGATGGTGCTAAGTTATGCAGAATAGTAAGGAAAGAGACAACAGGGAGAATAACAGAGAAATCTAATCTAAGCAACAAAGTTAGAGATGAAATTCAATGTAAATAACTAAGAAATTATGCATGTTGGGAAAAAGTTATTCTAACTTTATATATAAACTGGTGGGTTTGAGTATTACCATGCAGGAAAAAGACCCTAGGGTAATAATGCTTAGTTCTTTGAAAATGTCAGCTAACCGCTCAGTATTCACTGAGAAAGTGCTGGGGATTCTAGGATGTTGAAAAGATATGGAACAGCATCCTTTATAAAGAAAAGCTAATCAAAGCAGGTCTTTTCACATCAGGAAAAACAGTAATTAAGGTGATTGTATAGAGATATCAAATAGCACAGAAAGAGTAGATGGATGTTGATTATTTACCTTTTTTTTGCAGTAAAAGAATTGTGAGACAGGGTCAAGACAGATGCAAGGAGACCATTAGGGTGTGCAGGATAGTGTATTCCTAGCTGCAGGATGCTGTGTATGATTAAAGTGTACATGGATTCCAGAAAGCAATTGGAAGCAAGCAGCTTCTGGAAGGACAAAAGTCTGTCGAGCTCTCTTAAATACTGAAGCATCACTTCTGGTTTAGGAAGTCCTTGAGGCACAACTTTAAGAAGGCTGTTGGAGAAATGTCATTTCCTGATTGCTCTAGTCTCATATTCTTCCTCAGGAGTCTGCCACTAGCCACTGCTGGAGATGGGTTTCTGTTCTGTATGGAGCTTTGGTTTGTTTAGTCTTAAAAATTATGTCTTCTGCCATCTATTATTAGTCCTATAATTTGTGAAATACTGTATGTTTAACACTCTATATAAAACTGTATTATCAGACTACTAGAGATACTTAAAATTTCTGGTAGAGATATTTAAACTGCTACTTAAAATTGTTGTTCATTTTTTCTACTATTTTAGAAGCTGAAAGTCAAATATCTAAGGTGTGTGTTGTTTTTTTTTGTTTTGTTTTCTTTTATTTTGTTTTGTTTTGTTTTGTTTTTTTCTTCTTGCAGTCTGCTACTTACAGGGCAGCTCACTCTGTTTTTAAATTCCATTTCTGTATTTTCAGATTGTCTATTACGCTGTCATGCCCTTTGGATTTGACCTTGTTTCCTATGGATACACAGCGCTGCAAGATGCAATTGGAAAGCTGTATGTAAATCTTTTTCTGCATAAAAACAGTTGTCTTCTAGGCATGGCTGAGAATCAAACCAAAATGATCAATTCTGTATTGTTTGTGTCAGTGTTTTATAATGAATCTTGAAATTAGCATTCACTGATTCCTACCAACATATATTTCCCTATAAAAATGTTTCTTGTGGCTATGGCACCATGCACTTGTTGTTTAGCTTTTGCTATCAAAGACTATGACAACTGATAAGTATTACAAAAATGTATACACTAAATTTAATCAAATGGAAACACAAATATTTTGGAATAAAGAATACACAGTTTTAACTTACACAACAGTTTTAACTTACACAACCCGTGCTTCTGTGTACATTGTCAGGGTCCAATTTATCCCCTTGCATTGATGATGAACAGTATTACTTGAATCTCCTGGGAAACGTCAAGGTTAATCAAAGCAGAGCAAGGCATCCTGTTGGGGACCAGGGCAATAATAATGATATCAGAGCTCTACCATTTAGTTTTTAATTGCTAGCGTTTACCCTTAGAAGTGCAATGTGTCCATAGTATTAGTGTTTTGCCCGTCTCTGATATGTATATACATTAGCTGAAGTAAACTCTTATAGTAAACTCAAATCAACTTGTGGTTGACCTAGAATTAGTAATATCAATGGAAGTTAGTTCAAACTTAATCATCTTTGTAATCAACTTTATTTAAACAACTTTATTCTCTCCATGCTTTGTTACTGTTTTCAAATTTGGGAGGAGGAATGGATTTTCTGCTCATTTGCAAAGATTTTATGCACTCAACTTTCTTCTATCTTTTTATTTCATTGTCTAAACTAAGAATTGTACCCATGACCCACAGTCTCCCTTCGAGTTCCAGCGGTGGGCCTGCTTCCTCTGTTAGCCATTGGCAATTTTATTCCACTAAAATATTTTAAAATCACATTTTTTCCTGGTTCTTAGATTTCCAAAACAAAAGAGGCTGCCATTTTTTACCAAACAGTTCCCTGTATCTGCAGTTATGATCACCAATTCTACACATTCCCTTTAGACGAGATTTTTACTATCCAGTAATTGTATTATAAAAGATGTTAGTGTGTTTGTGATTTGCTGCATGTTGTAAAGAGGTGAAACTGATTGTATGAATCAAACATTAGAACAAGTAATTTTTTTTTTATATTACTTTCATCATGGAGCTTTGAGATGTGATTTTATTAAGTTATTGTTGATCTTAGAAAAGTTGGATTATAGACAGTTTAATTTTTTAAATGACAGCTATTTTTCAAAGATAAAAAAACATCTCTCCAATGCCTCCAGAACAAGAATGGTTCCTTAAACATTTCTCAGAGTCTTTGAATTGTGAACCACTACATCCCAACTTAGTCTTTTTTACATTTCCCCATCTCTGTTCCCATTTAACGCACACTATCTCTGTATTCAGTTAATCCTTAATAAACAGAAGGTAGCAGAAAAACAACATGTAAAATCATGATTATGGCAGCATATTTAGTTAATACTGCTTTATGTTTGAATATTATAAGCCTAACTTTCACTGCCTCTCACTTAATGGTGTTGTATAAAGCATGGTTTAGGCACTCAAATGTATGTGGAGGTCTGTCCATATTCAGGACAGATCATGAAGGCACAGAGGCACTGAATTGATTTCAGTAGGGTTATGCATCTACTTAAATTCCTGGTTATGCATTTCCTAAATGTCAGTGCTTTCATCAATCAGGGCCTTTAATGTTAACAACTAAGCAGAAAAGTTGTTTTACACAAAAGCCAAGATTCATCACAGTAATTAGGTGCATTGTTACATTTTGTTGAAGTTCCTAGGACTTGTGAGTGTTGTTGAAGTTCAGTATATTTTTCATGCTTTGCTGAAGTAGAGTGTGAATGAATATGTAAACTTCAAAGCTGTGGATTGCTTTATCTGTTTGGACAGTGAGCACTGTCATGAACACCTCTTAATCAGTGTAATATTGCTAATAACGTAATATTACACCTGTCATCTATTAATTTAGATCTACATAAAAATTCAGTTGTATATTATTTCATGTTTTGTCTAATTTTTTGAATGGGAAGCAGAAAGAAAGAGTAAAAGAAATAATGGTACATACATGATAGATTTTAATACTGGAAACATTGATTAAGATGGTCTTTATTATTTCATTTTGTTCTTGTAGTTGGTTACACAACTGATGATTTACGTTTCATCTGGCAGTCTGGAGATCCTGTACAATTAGAGAAAATTGCTCTGCCTCAGTTTGATATTAAAAAGGAGGATATTGAATATGGTAACTGTACCAAGTATTATAAAGGCACAGGTAAGTAATTAAAGTGTTTTCCTTGGTAAAAACTTTAAGCATCCTTCAATTATTGTTTATGGGTAATGATTAATACCCATAAACATCGATATTACCCATAAACATGGGTTCTTGCCTTACATTTTATGGGAGGAAATAGATTACTTGTAACTTACCAGTAGTTCATATCATAGCAACAATCACATATAATAATTACTGCAAACAAATTCAAATACAGAAATGTCTAAGTTAAAGGTGAAATTAAATGTTTGTATTGGCTTTGCTTACATCTTCCGATCTTTCCATCACCATTTTGTTTCTATAGTCCTGGTAACTTTTTATGCTTGTAATATCGAACTTTTCTGATAGACATTTTATGTGGAATTATGTGATATGCAGCAAATAAGGATAATTTTGGTTTTCTGGTCAAACTTTTGTTCAAAAAGTGGATAACATTAGAGTATAACTTCAAAAGCTTCCCTCTGCAGGTTCTTCCTTTCTCTAAGTGTTCTTGAAAGTGTGTCACTATAGAAAGCTATTTGCAGTCTAAACACAGAGCTATTTGATCTATATTTCTTTAGTCCTGTGGTTGTTTTCTGGGAGTAGGTACAAATTTCTACAATGGTTTCTGTATTCTGGCTTTAATGATTAATCTTTTCTACCTTGATTGATTCCTGCTTATAATTATATCCAAACTGCTCACATACTGTGGCAAACACAAGACTTCCTATAATACTTGAAGTCAGCAGGATGTATTTTAGTCAGTGCTGTTGCATCATATGCACAAATCTCCCATTAAAACTCTACAAAGGTGTCTGTGGTGCTGAAGCATCTTTGTAATTTTCTTGCTGACTATTCAGCTGCAGTTGTTCTTGAGAGATCTCAGGTAACATTAATAGGGCTTGGAGTTACGGAATTTAGTTTGAAAAAGATAATTAAAATTTATTTCATTTTTTTAAACTGCAAAATGAGTGAGTTTTTAGCCTACTAACTACACAATTCAGTGTCTCAGGTATTTACATTTATAAATAGTATGAAATTATCCGTTCTCAGGAAAATGCTGCATTGGGGAAAGCATAACCAATAACTAGAAGGCATTCAAGTCTAAGTCTAGAAATGGTAGAAGTTTACTTAGGAGTGAGAAAAATAATTTAGTCTTAAATAAATAATGATTTTACTGAAAAAAATAGGCTACAAAATAATGGAAAATTAAACGGATCAATCTTGCGGTTCCCAAATAATATTCAGAAACATGGGAAAATTGGATGCAATGTAAAGAGATTTGCATTTTATTTGAGGGAAAAAGGGAATATTTACTCCACATTGCTATCTTGTAACTGTGTTTTCAAATTTAGCATTATTTTATGTTTTGTCCTAAGTCTGAAATTAAAAATCTAAAAAATCTTTGGATAGTTTAAGCATTTTTAGGATTTTTAGTACATTAAAGAAAAATGTAAGAATTAATCACTGCACACTTTACAGTTAAACTGGAAAGAAACTAGCATTGCTCTTTCAAGTTTCAACACCTTGTGGTCACAAGGTAAAATGACATTGTACAAAGTGCTCAACACAATAGTCACATTGTTGTGTGTGCATGTGATTTGAACATTAAAGAAAGAACATTAGAGAACCATCAGAACTAGTGGAATGACATTACATTTAACAAAGTTTTCATAATTCTTTTGTTGCTAATCCTTTTTGTTTAAAACTGGAGATTATCCATGTTAATCTTATAATCAAGACTGGAATTAACATGTCATTAATGCAATTTGAACATTTTGGTATGCTGAAATATTTCAAAGGCTATTTTCAGGATTCAGTAACTGTTTGATTTACTTTAAATTCTTATATTGAAGGCGTTTCAAAAAGCAGTTTTTGCACACAATTAAAATTAAATCAGTTAAGGATTTTATCAGGTAATCAAGAGGCAGTGTTGCATGTACAAGCAAGTTTTCAAAATTACAGCTTATGCAGGAGATTCTTGCCAGCTGCAAAGAACTTAATCTTTTCCGCCCATTTATGTCAACTGATGTTTTATAATACCTGCCTAAGTAGAAAGAGGGTCAGCAAATTTGGTGTGACTTTTTATGGCAATAAATTGATTATTTAAGTTTGCAAATTGCCTATTCTTTGTTTACCAAAATGTATGACAGATCCGAAAAAGTCCACAGAAACTGAATGGTGAAGGCAACGGATATTCTCTGCCTAACGGAGGATGATACAATGCCATACAGAATGCATTTCTGGCACAAAGCAAAGAAATAACTATTTTAAAGATCACCCCCTGTTTGAATGTAAAACCTACCAACACCCAGAAACTATTCAGAAATTATACAGGTAGAATTTGCCAGACTACAGATCATTGACTAGGATAGAATGAACTGTAAAATACCATATAGTGTCTTCAACACAGCAAGGGTATATGTCCTTAATGTTTTATCATTTTATTGTTTTAATTATTGCAGTTTCTAATAATATTTTAAGGTGACTTATCATTTGAGGATACTTAGTTGATAAAAGATAGAAGATAAATAAATATATTTTTGATAGATTCTACATTTTAAATTAGGTATGCACAAACTTTTTATTTACAGATATATACTGACTTGGGTTTTCTTATTGTTGTAATGTAACATAGAAATGTCTTTTCCTTGTAATACAATAGTTTATGATGTTTTTACAATGTTATTGTGTTAATATTAACATAAAAATGCCAGTTCTGCTAAACGAGTGAAAATAGAAACACAGCTGGTTTTCTGGTTATCAAACTACCCAATCCTTTTGTTATCTCCAGCAAATCCCTACTATCTGTGGCTTTATTTGTTACTGAATTCATGTTATTAGACATTTTTGGAAACATTTGGTGCTTTAGTTCCTCATTTTAGAAGCTTTGAGGCAATATTCTTCACTTTCAAAATTTAATGCTTTTAGAGTCTTTTGTACAAAGTCTGTACCAATTTTAGAAGTTACCTATACCAGCTTTCAGTACTGGGGAAATCTCTGCATAGAATCATATTCAGGTCACCTCTTTCCATTCTAACCTTTCTAAACTAACTTTTTTTTTTTTTTTTTTTTTTTTTTTAATTCCGTGTTCTTCACAAATTAATGCTAAGTAGGATTTTCAGGTGAGCTTAAGCCAGTGTCAAGATGAAGCTGTAGCTGCTGTTTACTTCTGTGCTGTGAAAAGACAGAGGGTACCTTATAGATTACAGAGAGTATGACATGCCAAATCACAGTCGTAGGTTACATTGATCCGTACTTTGAATGTTTTTCAAATTGAACATCTTGACTTTATTAAAAAAAAGAAAAAATCGAATCAGTAAACCTTTACTCCTAGGATAAGTAGAAAAGGCCTAGAAGATACTAATCTGAAAAGGTTGACCTGCAAAGCATATTAAACCTTAATATGCATTTATTTCTTTAAAGGTTATTACACTTGTGTAGAAGTAATCTTCACTTTAAGAAGACAAGTTGGATTTTACATGATGGGTGTTTATGCTCCTACACTGCTAATTGTTGTTCTGTCCTGGCTATCATTTTGGATCAATCCTGATGCAAGTGCTGCAAGAGTCCCACTGGGTAACCTGCATTCACACATACTGTCACAGTCCACTTAGCACCATCGAGCCATTCTCAGTTGCTTTGAAATGACACTGGACACAGAAAGCAACTTCACTTCCATTATTCGCTCATCATTTTCACTGAAGCCTTGTCATTCCTAGTCCTGTAAAATCCACCTCCACATTGAAACTTTGCTTGATAATGGTTCCAGCACTTATGTGATGAGGACACTTTCTCTGCTTCTCGATACCTGGACAAATCTGATCTTATCTATGTGTGGGTGATGCTGCAGACACTGTGTCACACTGCAGTTTATAGGAATTAGAGCATTTAAAGAATGTTTGAAGTAAGAAAGCAGGATGATGATTAAGGCTCTAAATAACTACCTCTTGCAGCAGGTTTTCTGAAGACTAATAGAAATGGAATGATGTAATGATGTTTGGAAGAGAATTAGCACAGTTGTTACCTGATGGGTTTTATTTCATTAGAGATTCATTTCATGAGGCACTTCAGCCTCTTGCTTTCATGCTGTGTAGCACAGCACAGTGGGCAGGCCCTTCATATATTACGAGATTGTAGGACATAGAGTTAATCAAAACAATATTATCTTAACTAATTAGATTTTACATGGGACTTCAGCTTGGGGGTGGCCCAACCTGCAGTCCCCAGGAACTTGGTGATGTGTAGAGCCAGGCTTTGGCATCCTGACATTTCTATTTGTAATCCTTTCCCCATGTCATGACAGCTCCTTCCCCATGCTCTGACCTCCTTGTCCCCCCCCTTTACCTGGTATTCCCACTTCCACCAGTCCATACTCCTTATTTTCCAAATCTTCTCCATGTTCCGAGGAGATTCACTGTAACTATTTCCCAGATGCTAGGCATGAAGTTGAAGCATCCCTCCAGTCCCTGGCCTTCCTCGGAAGCCTCTCACCTACACATTAACCTGCACATCCCCGCAGGACATAAGTCCTGTGCAGCCTCACATGCACAAACGTGTGATGATTCCCCCAGTAGGGTCAGGACCTGCCCCATCACCGTCCCAGTCTGTGATCAGCAGAGTCTTGCAGTAGAGGGGAGCTGTAATCCCTGGGGAGCGGGAAGGGTTCCTGCCAAGTTTTGTTAAGTTGAAAAGTTCCCACATAATGCCCAGGTCTGTGTGCCGCTGCTCAGGTCATCTGCCATGCCTATTCCTTCTCCAGCGATATAACAACCAAAATAAACCAAGAGCTACACAAAATGTGGAGAACCATGACTGGAGTACTTCTTTTGGCTTCTCTGCCACGGTTGGCTGCCTTTCTCTTTTCTTTTTACAAAAACACCTTTTCATTACATTTTTAATAGGTATCTTTTTTCAGAGGGCTATTTCAAAATACAAAAATTATTTTTCTTGATCTGAAAATATTAATAATTATTAGTAATCAGGGAGGACTCACAATCTATATTAGTTAATAGCAAGAAACAAATACAATCTGTTACTTTGAAAAGTAGCAAGGATGCATTCCACAAGGTGAAACATAAGGCATTTTAAGAAAAAAGCAGTCTGAGGCAAATATACCATGCTTTAAATTAAAAAGATAGAAACAAGAACTGAAAATATTTTTCATGTAGTGATCTCTAATATGATCAAAATCTGAAGTGTATTTCTGCTTTTGTAATCCTGAACTTTAAATAGCTGACCAGTCAGGTTTATCAGAGATATATTACATTTATAAGAGGCATGGTGCTGATTTGTATAGCATTGAAGTTTTTATGACTAAACATGCATGCTTATTTATTTGTGTTTCTCTCTTTTTATTTATTATAAGTGTTTATTGGCTCCTTTTATATATTACCATTTCTGAAATACTGCATTTTCAAAGATATTTACCATTGGCTTGGTTATGTGACTTTTTCTGTATCCCCAGAGAAGCAACAAACATTAAATCTGACCATCCTTTAGTCATACATCAGTACTTAGCAGTGCAAGTTGATAACACCCTCACTGGGGTAAGATTTATGTTTCTGCAGTTTGAAAGAGGGCAACAATCTAACTCTTCTAGCTACATCCTTGGAATAAATTTGACCTTGAAATCAAACAAGATAAACATTTCTGTGAAGTGAATCATTTCAAGTGAATGATCTTGAACCCCTAAAGAAGGGTTACTAATAGTCATTACACTTTTAGTAGTTAGTAAAAGGTCTCATCTCAGAAGTTTCCAGGTGATTTAGGAATGCAAGATACTTTGCAAAAAAAAAAAAAAAAAAAAAAAAAAAAAAGAAACCTCAGTATGATTTTGCAGTTTGGTTACTGTTCTGGGAACAAGGTGTATTTCTGTTTGAAGAAAAAGGGTGTGTCCATCTAGGAGCTAAATAAGTTGCAAGCCTTTTTTCTACCCATAGCACTGTATTCAATTAGATCATCTAGTGTTAGGGAAATCCTCACAAAGGACATGTATCTGGAGACTCTGGCTAAGCGATATAAAGGCTGACATCACTGAGTTTGTCTTTTTAATTACATGTTGGTGTCTCAGCTTTTAAAGATCCCTACAGAGGACTCTCCAGTTCTTTAAAAGTGGAAAGTGTGCCAGTATCTGTTTAAAAAACTACTCTCTTTCCTTCATTGCCTGGTGATCCCCAACGGGAGTAAGGTCTTCCCTGAAGCTAGGGAAGCTTCTGAGGGACTTCAGATGTCCATCCAACCACAGAAAGAATGGAGCATTAGCATGGGCTGTAAGCAACCACATGCCACAAAGTACCTCCTGTGACTGAGCACTTGGGGGTACAACAGAGTAATTAAATGCTTGGAGTAGTGATCAGTGATATATATGCCTCACATGCAGAGGACAGCCAGACATTTCCTTCCTCCACAGCCCTGCCCTCAGCGCTATTTCAGTTCAACTCATTTCATTTTATAAGACTGTTGCAAATACAGGGTCTCAAAGGGAAGACCTGATCATATATTTGTAAACTGTAGTATGAAGAAGGATTGGCAAGCTTATGGCTTTTAGTTTACTAAATTTAATGAGAGAAGAGAATGTATTACAGATACCAAATTATAAGGAAAGAAGGGCAGAATGTTATATTTTCCAATAACATCAGTGAGATGGAGCCAGAACTATTTTAAAGCAGTAATATAAAAGACAAAACGCTATTTTATACAGCATGTAATTAACCTGTGGAATTCACTGCCAAGAGATAGTGCTGAGGCCAGTTAAATTTGATGGATTCAAAAAAAGGGAGATTTATTTATCTGGCAGCATGTGCTGAAGTGCTTTGCTGGATTGGCACTTTGTGATACTATGCATATGTAACCATCGGTAGAATTTTTTACATAGTCACTCTGCACCATCATGTTTTCAGCTGCGAGCTAACTAACTTTTGCGATAGGGATGAAGAAGAAAATTCTTTGAGTGGATAATTTGGTTATTAGGCATTTAATGCAGTCTTTCTCACATCAGTGAACTACAAATTGCATGTTGGCAGCTTGTCTCATCTAGTAAACTTACCTGTAAATAAGCCTGTAAACTTAAATTGTTTGGTTGTATGTGAGGAGATCATTGAATGCTGGATGTTGGTGACCTACTGAAAAAGAAAGAGGGAGGTTTTTGCCTATGTGCAATCCTACCAAACAAATGTACTTTACCATTGAGAGAGATACCCCATTAGGAAGAAAACTGTAGATGTATTTCCAAGAAAGGCCAAGATTCCCTTTACATTAGAGGTCTGGATGAAAGAACTAACGTCCCTTCCCTTCAGTGCTTCCAAAGAAGAAAAGGGAGTTTATCCCTACCACCCTCCTTTTTTTTTTTTTTTTTTTTTTTAATATTTAATCTTGTAGTTTGTTTATTCATTCTCCTCACCCATGCTGGAGCCCTCGGCTTTGAATTGTGTTTGATAGGTACCTTGTACAGCCACTCTCAGAGGTGCAACTTAGAGCTCCATTATAGGGAGCAGTCTCTGAGGCCTGGCTGCTCTGATCTGGCAGCAGATGGCTGCTTGATGGAATATTTCTATCTTACTTTACAGTTCCCTTGAAGCCCAGAAGGTTTTCTGTGGTTTCTCTGACCCTGAGAATGAAGTTTTCATCCTAGTAACCCAAACAAGTAGAAGGTAGCAGCAAAAACATGGGCATAGGCAGAGATGTCCTTTTTGTGCTAAAAGACAGTACAACCTTACTTGCACTTACTATTGCAGTTCATAATGATCCATAATTAGTGCTCAGCCAAAAACAGTTGGTTGGTCACTGAAAACAGAAAAATGGGGACTATTCTTTGCTCACTTTCTATACTTCCAGGCATGTTTGTACTTGAATGCATCAGATATAGTAGTTTGAAATGAAGTCAGGGAGGACACTGTTTGCCATGTCATTCTGATCCAACATAGAACGCCTGGCCATTCTCTATGATCACAATGGCCAAAAAAAAAAAAAAAAGGCAAAAAAACCCCAACACTTTTCAATTTTATGTTGATAATACACATTTATAAATAAAACACCATAAGATTTTGTATTTTAAAATCATAACACTGTAGTCATTTCTTTATACTTCCTCTTCAGTGGCTTAGCAGCTAATAAGTTGCCCATCTGAGATTAATACCATATAAAGTATGTTACCAATCTTATTAAAATCTAAATTGGGACAGTAGCAAAAGAAAGCTTGATATTTATGATCAACTAGAATTTAATACTTGTATAGGCCAATTCAGATACTTTATTAACCTTCTCACATCCTCGTTTACTTTAAATGGATCTGAAGAAAATGATCTCTCTATGAAATACAATTTTTTTAATGTTTAGGATAACACGTATGACCTTTATAGGAAACATAGTTATGGCTAAGTGAATTTCTCCTTACAGCCAACATTTTCTGTAGTTGTTGATTACATTTCATGAAGCTACCCACTTATAATTGAAGGTGATTTTTATCATGAAAATTCAAGAAAAAAAAAGGGAACTTAGCTGGGAGGTCAAAATAAGTTTTCCCCATGTGACCACCATTTCTAAGGTTAGCTTTTTCAAAAGGTAGCTGTTCATGCTACTATTCCCATTTCACAGGTGCCTGTGGGGAATCTATGAGATCAGACTTGCATTTTGTCTCTTGTGATGTGAGTCCTGTGGTAGTGGTGATGTTTGGAAGCCTTGTAAAGAGCAGTGTTTATTGAAACCTAGACTGACGATGAGTGTGACCTTTCAACAGCCTTTGCAGATGTACTTTTTTATGATAAGGGCTTCCTCAAAAGCTCTTTATCTAGGAAGCTTTCTCTGGATACTGGAAGCTCAAACAAGGAGTGTTCATAGACCCTCAGTCACCTCAGTGTTTTCATCTTTGTGGTGAATTGTGAACACAGACTTTTTAATGCACTGATACATTCCCTTTCATCTTGAGTTTAAATATTATACTTGTGACCAGGTCATTCAGAGGATGTCTCCTGCTGAAGCACAGTTCAGATTTCTGGGACAACAGTAGCTGTTCAAGTCTAAGTTAAAGGACTTGGAGTTTTTTGATTTAAATACCATATATTTCTCTTCCATCTTCTCAGAATTAGATGAGCATGGTAAGATAAGTCTCTGGAAAGCCCATTTCCCAGTTGTGTGATGCAGTTGTGTGGGGCAGGAGAACCACAGCAGCCAGTTTAGCTTCATTTGTTGCTCCATTTATAAAATGAAGGTATTCAGTATTAATAATTCATCATTAACCACAATACTCTACATAAATATTCAGTTTAACTTACTCATTAACTGAAGGCATGTGCATTTTGTATACCTGTTGCAAAATATGCCTACCGCTTTGTCAAGTCCCATTTGCTGTTACGATTCATCATTCAGTGTTGTCTGGTTCAGAGGAAGAACATGGCAGGTGTCATTAAGGGAAAGTTCACTTTAATTGTTATCTTGTTTTTCCCTTTGCAGGTATTTTCTCAGTTCTCAGCTTGGCATCTGAATGTACTACTCTTGCTGCTGAACTTCCCAAAGTGTCTTATGTGAAGGCCTTAGATGTCTGGCTGATTGTTTGCCTTCTCTTTGGGTTTGCATCACTGGTTGAGTATGCCGTGGTTCAGGTAATGCTAAACAATCCCAAAAGAATTGAAGCTGAAAAAGCCAAGATTGCCAAGGCAGAGCAAGCTGAAGGGAAAGGTGGAAACGCTGCCAAAAAGAACACTGTGAACGGCACGGGGACTCCTGTCCACATCAGCACTTTACAGGTAAGAGCTGTCAAGCTGCATACGCAAAATCAGCATTATCCTCTATTAACGTAGTTCCAAAAATACACTGCTGTAATAGCTTTGAATGGTGCTTAATCTTAGAAGTGGCCAAGACACTAAGAACATACTGGTAATTAATGGCTAGCCACCTGGCCAATTGGTCCCTAGTGATTTGAGGTCAAATGTCTAAATGAAAAATTTATCTTTTAATATCTTAGTGCCATGGTTGTTGCTGAGCTTAAGGTAAATAAAGCAGCAAGCAGCTTTACAGTTGCTATTTTTCTTTTAATAATAAATAGCAGCTGTCAAACTGTAACTATTCAGAGGACAGGACTTTCAGTCAGTATTTGTTGAGAGCGTACTCAAATAACACACATCTCATTGCTTTCCTTGGAGCAGCCACAGCTGCACCACATTGCATGTGAAGAATCTCTATTGCCAGGGATTCAGAAGTCTTGACATCTGTAAATAAAGGACGATCTGTTTGTCTGTCAAACAGTTCCTGCATTTCTTGTGTTGCCAGATAGAGTATGGGTAAATCGGTCAGAGCTCATTCTGTGGATAAAGATTAGATGTACATCTTAGCTCAGGCCAAAGTTTTCCATATGCCTGAAGAGTTACCAGACATTCCAGGCCAGCTGCCCCCAGTCCTGAGTAATATTTAGTCGATATGTATTCTACAGAAGAAAATACGTTGTGCTAAAATATGCGGAGTATGAATTTGGTTTATAGTTTTCAAAGGCTCAACAATTTAGATGTGTAAACTAAAGCTATTTGGCCAGATCCAAGTGATAATATCAGTAGCATACCATATGACTTTAAAGCTTCTTTAAGGAGGGAGTCATTTATGCCAGGATGGCAGAAACCCAGCCCTAGTATAAATCTGGCATTGCCCCATGACTAATTACCCCCAATTCAGAGGAGTTGCTGATAGCACAGAGCACTTGACTACCGTAATTCTCATCTGATAGAGCCTCCTGGGAACTGTTTTGGCAGGCAACCAGGCTCAGCTTAGAACAACCCACTGTCTGCTTTGACTTGAATCACAAGTAATTCCCCAACCCCAGGTGACATGGGAACTGAGTAGAAAGATGGCTTAGCCACAGTTTTGCTTCCACTAAACTGAATGTGTTACAATTGTGGTTATCAACTTGTGGGTCAAAAATTTACCTCTTTCTTGTGACAAAATAGTTGCAACAGTCCAGCAGAGCAGCATAAAATCTATTTATTCCTATTTGGAGTATTTAACAAGTGTAAGTATAAAGCTTAATCAATGACAAGATTAATTTTTTTTTGGTAATTTGACTTTTGATAATATGAACTAAAGCACACTGCTAAACTGTTGACTCTCCTCAGTGTGTACACGTTAATGGGTGCACAGGGTGCTTACCATTGTCATAGACACAGAGTATAAAGTGATAAATTTTGCCATCTTTGCTATCCTGTCATCTTTTAATATTTTTTCCAAGAAGGTAAGCTTGAGTATACAGTGTATTTCAAGGCTCAGAGGAAGGGGAGTCATTACCCACAAAAATTTAGTAACATTCCTCATGAGTGGTGTTTAACAGCAGGCAGAAGGCTTTTGAGATTCAAACCTTAGTCTGCCCTCTGGGATCTTGCAGTGTCAGGTCCAGCATGTCATATTTGTCCATATTCAGTGTGCTCCCTGTTTGTTATCAAAGACCTTTGGCATTCAAATATCTGTAGTCTCTGCAACAGTAATCTGTGTTCGATTTATATGGAGTCCTGAGTTTGTGTAGCTTCTGATGATCTTTACGCAGATATAAAGCATTTGTTTGTTGAGGCATATTGGAAATAAGTACACAATGACATAAAACCTGGCCATGTGGTTCAATGGTCTCTTCCCCATATGGCCAGTGATTGCTTGTGTCCAGTCACCTGCTTTGAAATACAGTCTACTTGAGGAAGGGTGATATGATCTGGGACTTGCTGAGATCTCACTTTAGTGAGATCACTAAACTGAGAGGAAAGATGGGCCCTGACAGATGAATTGTGTGGGGCCAGGATGTTATATGGCCATGATGCATTCTGGAGAGGATACAGATTGGAAGGCTGGGACAATGACAGTCTAGCTGAGCTGAGAGTTAGTGGAAGTTCCAAAGGAACAGCAGGGCAGGGACTGCCTGCTCAAGTCACTTGGCAAAGAAGGGTGTTCAATTTCCATAACTATGTGACCAGGGATTGCTTTATATTATAGAAAAATTCCAAGAAAGTTGTATTCATCTTGTGATAACTTAATAATCCAGAGTTCAGTTCCAAATAGAAGTGATGTTTTTAAAGTGTGAGATACATGAGAAGTGAATGACAATCTGAGGACTGGGGAGCAGAATGACTTACAGGCAGAATGGCTGCAGTATATTGTTCCTGAAGTGCTTCCTTTTGCTTAGAAGAACAAAATTTTTCTGAAGAAGGTAAGAAATGAAGATCAACAGGTTATATTATTCTGTACATCACAGCAACATAAAAGAGAACATGAATCAAAGGCAGGTTAGGTGATGTGGAAATAATTCAGGTAGAAATTGTTCTCAGGTATACACTGAAAATACACTAACATACTTCTGACTGTCATAGATTTGATCACATACAAGCAATTTGGCATATGTCAAAGTAGGCTAAATGGCTCAGAACCACATATAGAGCATGTACCCTATAACTGCAACACTCCACCAGACCAGTACATTTTATTTCAGTAAGACAAAGATGAAATTAACTTCTCAAAGTTACATGTTTGGATCACTGAATCTATACTTGGATGTTATAAATAAGCCATCTGACTTCTAGAGGTGTTGAACATCTCCAGGAGCAACTTTCAAAAGAATGATACATTTAAATCGGTAAACATGACTTTAGACGCTTACATGCATCTACAGATGCACAGTGTTCTATTTATTTGAACACTATAAATATACCTAGCTGAAAGCGCCTTCTCTGACCTAGCTACCCCTTAGGAGTACTTGAAAGTTCTTAACACTGGAGAAGCCTGTACTACACTCCTAAATCAGAACAGGTGTAAATCTTTCTGTAGCTCTGACTCCTAATCCAAAACTAGGCCTGCCCCACAACACTTGGCTGGCTCCCATAGAGAGCTAGCGGCCATCAAGTAAAGAATGCATTTGTCATATGGCAAATATGCAAGGGAGGGAAATGTTAAAGAAGCAGGTAATGGAAAAAGCTGTATGTTGAAAGGCATAAAGAACAGGAAAGCCAGAATGCCATCACAGATCTTCAATTGCTGTTTCTCATCAGGGGTGTGTAGGACTTTGTGTGAGGAGAGAGCACATACTGTGATAAATATCTGGAAAGACGTAGGTGAACCAATACATTTTCCTAAAGGACAACTTGGAACTGCATCCCTGAAATGAATGTGCATCCTTCAGAAATGTTTAAGGATGTTCTAATTCTTTCCTCACAAGAGGAATATGGAAATCCAAATGCACTATGTCATGAAACCCAGAAGGTGATACTAAGGAAAAAGTGAAAAAGGGCATAGCTGGAAATTTCACTGTAGCTGGACTTGAAGCAATGGATAGACCAGATGGGGCTCAAAGGTAAAGCCAACAGGAAAAACTTAAAAGCACAAGACTCCAAGTTGGAGAAAACAGAAAACATGAATAATTCCATTTACAAATGCTTCTCCAGCCTAAATGCAGCACTTATTTATTACAAGATACTAAGAGATTCTGTTACATAGTCATAAGTTTAATTAGAGGGGAATAAAGTTTAAAAACAGAAATTGCTTTATTTCACTTCAAAATTCACCTGAACCCAAGACCAGGAGTTTGCTGGAGTTGCCCAAACTGAAAGTCATGCTCTTGCTGCCTCTCACTGGGGAAGAGGTTGGTATGTAAGGTGCAGCAGGGGTATTGGGGTGGGAAGATCCCAGGCCTGGGGAGGATTTGATGGAGCACAGGGAAATGAGTGGGGGATATTGGGCTCATTCCAATTATGAAAGATTAAAACGGCATCTGGTCTGGAGACTTGGCATATTTTGTATTATTGAAAAAAGAGCCAAAACAAAGGACATGATTGTACCAATGTTTTTACACATACATTTATTACTAGAAATTGGGTAAAGGAATAAACTTTTCAGTATATATCCTAAAAATAAGAAACTCGATGCCATTTGTAATACCAGGTGAGGAGAAGAGGTCCCCTGTAATAAAGTGTGTCAGTGTCTCCCTGGAAATTCTTAACTGAAAGCACTTCTGACACCATGTCAGCAGTCAGTGATCATGACTGGTGGCCACCAAAAGTGGTAACGAAGATGGCAGAATGAAAACAAAGTTCACAATTTGGGAATTAGCCAAAGATGGAGAAAGCCTTCTATGGATGCATAGCTTCTCCTCTCTACCAAGTCCTGGGTACTGGCAGGGGTAGAAGATGTTTGTTGCCAGTATACACCAAACCCCAGAGTCAGTGCTTCATGGCTCACAACCCCTGTCCAGCAAAAACCCTTCAAAGATCGCTGCCATTTTCAGCTCAGAGAGGTTTATCAGTATGTCTTTTTGAGTAAAGCCAACAGGTACATTCTGGCAAGATTGCCCTGAATCTGTAGAAAAAATAAAAAAAAGAAAAAAAAAGAGAAAATTCAACATAAGCATCTGTACTAGTTTTGCTGGGAGCTGTAATGGCTATGCATATACAGGCAATAAGCCATAAGTAAACCATTTGGCTCTCTTAGCTCATAGTGGCTGCAAGTAGATGCTGCTCTAAGCAGAGGAGAAAATTATGCAACCTGGTGGTAACTGCAGGCAGTGTTTTTTTTATTGGGAATCCTCAGTAGGAGTTTGAGTTTGTTTCCTAGCAATGCAACACCATACAGTGAGAAAAACAAGCAAAAAGGGAAATGTTTTGAAGATGAATCAGTTTCTTTTTTCTTTCACTGGTGGCGTGATTACAGGGAGCACTGTTAACTCTAACAATACCCCTCCATTTGAAAAGTCACATTTTCATCAAGCCCATCAAGCTGTCCCCCACAGATAATGCACTGATGACTGAAGTGAACATTTGCTAAAAGAATGGCTCTGGCAGATGATGAATAGGTATATGCAAGTGGTGGTATTAGCTTTAAACCCAGTTATTTTTTAAGAGAAGTAGTGTTGTTGCTTGCCTTATCTTGTCAGAGCTGCATCTAGTCTCTGAAACCTGATATGTGTTATGTTCATCTCAAACTGATTTACAATATACGTGACCACTGACGGTGACCCACGACGACCTGATCTTCCCATATTGTGTTTTGACTTTGAATGAGACTCAGACACAGATTTTTATTGTAGAACCACCAGAAACCCAGTTTACATTTTATCTTGTATGGAAAACCACAGGCTACAGTCTATTTTAATCGTTGCTGACAGCATTTCAGGTACAGAGTAGTTACTTTCTGCTCTAGTGACTCATGTATCCATCCTTAGAGATAATTCAGAACATGAGTGTAAAAGCCCTGAGCAATCTCATTGACCCTGATTTGAGCAGCAGGGCTGGACTAGATGATCTCCAGAGGTCCCTTCCAACCTCAGCTAGGCTGGGATCCTGTGATATTTTGTGTATAAGTATTATTTGTGCTGTAGTTTGTAGTTAGTAGGGTAATAAGAATTCACAAGGAATACAGTATCTGGAATGTGATAACAAATTCCTCCTGCCTACACCATAAAACATACTCAGTCTGAATACCCACTAATGCTTAACTTTATTGATGATCTAAATCCATCATTATGGTAAAAGCAGGAAAAGAGCACAGGACAAGTGCAAGAAAGATTAATGATGGAATTTGTTACAACTATACCTTCATCTGGAGGACTTTTGCACAAGTGGCAGGACTAGAGACAGATGTGCATGCCAAAAGAGGTTGGGTGAACAGAAGAGAAAATTTTATGTCAGAGGAGAAGTGCTTTGTAGGTCAGAGAATGCTGCGTTGCAGCAGGCAGGCAATTCATCCTGCAGGGCTCGTGCTGAGCTTGAGAGGCTGCCGGTGCTATAGCATGTTCAAAGCTTTGCTAGAAATTATACACGATGAATTCCTCATCTCAAAAATTCCTAAATCCAAAATTGGGATCACAGGATGAATGATCAAGTGAAAAATTGATTATTTTTTTTCTGTTTGCACAAAACAAATTTAGTCTAGTTGCAGTATTCTTGGTATTGTGAAAGGACAGATTTGATGAATTTGAAAACCATTTTGTCTCACCTGTCTGGGATAATTTAAACAAAAAATATGAGTGATGATGGTGAGCTAAGAACGTTCAAGACAGCTACGGACCAGAAGAAGAGCTATACCAATTAAAAACAAAACAAAAGAGAAAAATTGAAAACAGACTCCCCAGTGACTGAGTGACTGTAAACTAACTCAGCTTCAAGCATTTCTCTTTTCTTCTTACTGGCAAAAGGAGAAATGGATAGCAAATAATAGAACTTGAAATCCATAAAATATTGGAAATAGAAAAAGTATAACAACAACAAAATGACAAAAGGGATATATGTTTAGCATAACTGAGGTCAATAGCGGGTTATTGCACGTATATAGCAATAACACAAAAAAAAAGCCACAAGAGTATTATCTCAGTATTAGATAGAGGTGCTGCAAGTGTCAAGAATTAGCAGAAAAGGCAGAAGTGTTTATCAAATACTCCAGTCTGTGTCTGGGGAAAAGCCAGATATATTCAGTCAGATGATGAACTAGTTTCCACCGACGGGAGCTAATGAGGATGTTAAACAGTACCTATTAAAGTCAGACATTTTAAAATCGTGTTGTCAACTAAAGTTGCCTGTAAGATTTTTTAAAGATATGATCCATTATTGCTGTGAAACATAAATGTTGATTTTGTAATAAAACTTTTTAAACAGGGAGGGTTCCAGAAGACTGTAGGAAGCTAACTTTGTGCCAGTACTTTTAAAGGCTAAGTGGAATTATGTGAATAATTATAAGCCTGGCATCAATCAGTGGAAAATATTGAAGAGCTAATAGGGGCCAAATAATAATAACTCATAAGTATTATTATTAATATTCATAATTCAGCCTCATGTTAGCTAATACATTTAAATGAGGCAGTGAAATTAAAGATGATCTCCATGTTTATTGATTTAATCAAACAATATATTTTTAAAAAAAGATTATCAGTTAGTTTGACAGAGGTAAGGGTATGGAGGTAAGAAACTCTGAAGAACATTTGGCTTCACTTGTCAGCCTGATTACATCATCTGAATTATGCAAAATCAAGGCTAGATTTGTTACCATCTGTAAGTACCAGCACTTAATCAGGCTAAGTGTAGTCATGCCTCGTGACTGAAAATTGAAGCCAAATAAATTCAGGTTAGAAATAAGGTACATATGTTTGAGGGGAACAAGGTTGTGGAAAAAAATCCCCATCCTGGATTTTTTCTTTTGAAGGAAAATCTAGTGTAAGTGGTCCACACACTGCCGCTTTGGAGCATAGCACTCAGGGCAGTGGCAGGTGCTGAGTGTGGCAGTGAGCATCCCTCAGCTAAATTTTTGAAAAGGTGAGAATGGGTCATCACAACAGACCTTCTGTCTTCTAGGAGTCCTTTTTAGGTATTTCTGAACTGTTCATCAAAGGGTAGGTGTCCTGTCAAACATAAACCCAGACAAGGTGGCCCACTCCTGTGAGAAACTGGAACTACGTCTGCATTTTGGGCCAGGCCCCAAGAGCCATGGTGCCTTTTCCTGCCCTTCTCCACCTCCGCACCAGTGGGAGGAAGAGCAGCTGCCTGCCTCTATCTGGGACGTGGCATTCACAATTTGAGTGGCACTCCCTCCTTCCCAGACAGCCGCTCCCTGTCTCCAGCGCAGTAGGTCTGGAGGAGGCATTCTGCAGGCTGGACCTGGCCCACAGGTCACGATGCTGAGGCAGGGTGAGGTAGACTACACAAATGTTTGCCTAGGTCAACTTCTGTGTCAGGATGAAGCTGAAAGTATGTAAGAGGTGTGACAAACCATACCTCTTTAACAGTGTTTTACCTTCTACACAAATCTTTCATGTGGTACTCTAAAATCAAGTCCCATGGAATCATTTTCCATTAGGATGGTCCTCATAGCCTTTGGTAGGCATCAGGAATATTGTTACACTTCTAGCACAAAAAGAGACAGGGTTAACAAAAAGCAGTCAAACTGCATTTAATATACATTACCTCACTTGTTTTAGGAAAGGCTGCAGGTGAACTGAAGAGGATTTAGATGAAAACTACAGAAATACTGAGGAGTGGAAGAGATGTATAAGACAAAATTAAAAAATATGTCCAGGCAGAAATTGAGTATAGAAAGTAGAAGCACATGAGATGTAAACCCAGAGAAATGAAAGGATTTTTTTATATACAAGAGGCATGTACTTAGAAAATAAATATTTGGGCCAGGTTGCTCTTACAAGGAAAATTGTGTCACCCTGATAAATCACTATTACAGCTGATACTAAACTAAGAACAGCTCTGTGTGAATGTGGTGTGAACAATCTTCTACTTGTAAGGAAGAGGTGACCTAGAAGCTATTCCCTCAGTTCTCCTTCCTGCAGGTGAATGAGAACTGATTTGTCAAAGTCTTGACCAGAATACTCTTTAGGCTTTAATACTGGAGTGGGAACAGGAATATTCTGTGTTGTGCAAGGAGAGCATATAGGTGGGCATTAGTATCACTGAGTTTTACAATATATCTCTAGTAGTATGAAGAATGGACTCATACTTTTGCAAATCCAAAAGAAAGCCTGTAATTTCATACATGATTATATTTCTCATTTCAGCCCTACTAAATCTTACTAGTTTTGACCGTGAGAAAATTAGGAATTTGATAAATATGTAGTGAAGGAATAATATTCCTGTGACTCTTGAGTTAACATGCAGTCCAGCCCTGCAAGTTACGCTTCCATTGCTCAAGGGTCTGCTTCACAGCTTGATTGAAGACATCTAAGACCAGAGGGGAACTTATCAGATCACCAACTACCACAGTTCTTGTTATTCAGGATAACCTGTCAGTTGTCATAGAGAAGCTAATAATATTCTCCAGAATATTTTTCATTCATATGTAAGTCTGGTGCCGTAGTCCATTCTAATTATTTTAATAACTTACAAAATGTGCTAATGCAAATATCCTGAACCATCAGCCTAAAACTGCAGGAAACAAGAGGTGGAGAGAGCTGAGAGAAGAATACCTGAAGGCTTTGTTGTAGAGGGATAGACTGTTGGGAACAAGAGATGGGGAGCTTTTGGAAGAACCAAATTTTAGTGGATCAGTGACTCCAGAAAACCCCAGGATAAAGTTATCTTAATGTCAGTTCCCCATGTCTTACACCTGGTTTGTACACCAGCACTTTTTGCAATAACTCTCAGTTTATATATGTGAATAAATGGCATTAATAATGTAGTTATGTTTCATAACTGGTACCTGTCTTTTTTCTTTTTTTTTCCTGCTTTTCTGTGTACTCCAAATGGAATGAAACTTTGTGAGAGACTTACCAAAGTTACAAAGCACAGTGCTTTGAAAGAAGTCTTCAAATTCCTTCAAGCTACCTAGCAGTGTAGGGTGATCCTCTTAGAGGTTTGTTGTACTTGAAATAGTATCTTTCTAAAATGCAAGGAAAGCAATATCAGAACCTTTTTTAATTTTATTTTTTTTCCCCTAAAAAAATCTTCCATTTGAAGGACATCAAATACCTTTTTTTCATTGTATGTGCCAGTAGGATTGTCTGGTCTGTAGCAGAGGGAGATTCACCTGGGATTGCTGCTTTGCACAGTAGTACTTGATCACCAAGATCGTTGATGGAACTGTGAGAAAGACAGATATTTATCTGCTCAATTTTGATTTCCCAGTTACACCATTCTCTGGGGTACCAGTGGGAAGCATGGAGAAAGGTGTCTCATCTTTGCTGCATAGAATCATAGAATCATTTAGATTAGAAAGGACCTCCAAGATCATCAAGCTCAACCACTAACCTAGCACTGCCAAGTCTATCACTAAACCATGGCCCTAAGTACAACACCTGCATGTCTACGTCCCTTCTTGAATGGTGACTCAACTACTTCATTGTCTTTAGAGAGGCACCAAGGACTACAAAGAAAGTGCCTTCTCGCCTTGTACTTTCACACACTAGGATGAGATTTAGGATCTCAGCCTGGGTAGTATGTAGAACCAGAACAGATTTTAATTCTTGGATCAAACACTGAATTTTAGGGTTAATTCTGAATGGATCTTCCAGGTCTCAGAAAAATGTAAGTATTGAATAGTATCTTTCCTGAAGATTCATCAGCACAGGACTTATTTCCAAAAATATTCTCTCCAAAATTACTCCCTCCCTTTCCGTCATCTTAAAATGAAGGAGTTTAACTATAGCAGGTTGCACAGCATGAGGCACCTTGTGCATGAAAAATTACACAATTATGAATGTTTGGATTAGTTTATATGATTGACTGATCATCCTTAAGTACTTATAAAGCAACCATTCAGCAAATTAGGCTGATGTAATGTATCCCTATCAACAAGTAATTTCCTATATGTTTGTTTGCGGTGTTCTCTAGCAGCTGCATTAAGTTTGTTAATGAAATATGGTGAGTAGATCATGATTCCCCTCACTCTTTATTTCATAGGTTGGTGAGACCAGATGCAAAAAAGTTTGCACTTCGAAATCTGATCTGAGGTCCAACGATTTCAGCATAGTTGGAAGCTTGCCAAGAGATTTTGAATTATCAAATTATGACTGTTATGGGAAGCCCATTGAAGTCAACAATGGGCTTGGGAAATCTCAAGCCAAGAACAACAAGAAGCCTCCTCCTCCCAAGCCTGTCATTCCATCAGCAGCAAAGAGAATTGATCTTTATGCAAGAGCACTGTTTCCTTTTTGCTTCTTGTTCTTCAATGTCATATACTGGTCCATATATTTATGATAAATATTTTATTTAATTTTTTCATGTGTAAAATATATACCATTTCATTACCCCTTCCCAGTCATGAAGGCCACTGTGTGAAATTATTTGCATTTGCAAAGCAATATGTTGCATTTTGATGCCATGCGATTGTACTGAAAATATGGCATCTGAAATTTGAATGAAAGCATGACACTGCAATGTCTGTGCTCCTGCCAACGTTGTATATAAATGTACAGCATACATCCTGCTTTAGGAATATATGAAAGATAATGCATACGACATTATAAAGCTGAATAACTCTTTTCAGTCATTAGTACTATACAGAGATTTAAAGTGTTTCTGACAATGACACTGATGTGCACGTTAAGTATTATTAAAACCAGTATTCTAGTATATGTAGTATTTAACAGCTTTTCTGCTGACTCTCAGAGAAAAAAAAAAATCTTGCTCTTGTATAATTTTAGATGGTGCTGTTGAAGGAAAAGCTAAGTTGTGAAATATTATTTAGTCCTTGTAAGTGAGGGCAGCATTGATTAAGCTGAGCTTGTCTATGTGGAAAAATAAAGATCAGAGAATTGCTAATTTTGTAAAATCAGCTCATTTAGGAAAAAGAAAAAAGAAATTGTATCCATCAAGCAAGCACACTTCAAAAGTGTGTGAGAATATGCTGACAATAAAGCATTGTGCCCAATTTTGACTGCTGTTTCCTTAGGCACAAGTTAGGTATGGCATCTCAAAAACGAACAGTCTGCTTTCTGGACTAAAGGTATCAAGAGTGTTGAAGAAGCATTACAAGGTGCAGTTCAGTATCAGGTTATATTATTCATTTTTACATTAGTCTGTCCTCTGGCCCATCTTTTCTACTGTCTTGCAAGCATGCAGTAAAAAAGTCAAAATTACTTTTTTTTTTTTTTTGAATCTGATATGTGTTACTCATTTTGCTTTGTTTATCGCCTTGAAAGCCTTCAGTTTAAAGAAACTATTTGTTTTCATGTTGAAATCCCATTTTAACACTAGTTATACTTTTTAAGCTTGCCTGTTGTAGCACCTATGACCAAAGCTAACACCTAGCCACCAGTAGAAGTAAAGAGTCCAAAGGTCTAAGGCCCTGAGACTGTTAAATGCATCATGAATGCTTGTGTCTATGTGCTAATTAATGGCTGCCCTCACCTGCTCATTTATCTGGCTGCTACTTTTTGGAAAATAAGGTCCTGTGCATGCAACAGTTCTGATCAGAGGCTGCTCTCAATTTTCCAGAGGAAACCATATGACATGGAGACTGCAGAAACACAAACTCCCCAGGGTGCGTAGGGCAGGAATCCATACCTGTGGTCTTGCATGAGTGCCAGGGTACACCCCTCTGTAAGGGCAAGTCATGAGGTGAAACACAGCCAAATGAAAGCTTCTTGTACGTAAGGCATTTGAGTAGTATATGTTCCTTGGGAACACATAGGGACTATGCTTCAGCTCTTGTCAACATACCAT
This sequence comes from Aythya marila, assembly GCF_965140915.1. Lineage (NCBI taxonomy): Eukaryota > Metazoa > Chordata > Aves > Anseriformes > Anatidae > Aythya > Aythya marila. The sequence continues at coordinate 30,323,241 of NC_139045.1, read as the reverse complement.
AGAGAACCACATTTCCACTTATAAAACTGGGGAATAATATTAAGTTAAAATATTGAAATATGCCAGTTCTCACTAACTTGGCAATTCATTGAAGGCAATACAGATTATTGGCTCCTCATAAGAGAGGAAATGACTGAATTACATACCCCAAATATTCCATAAGGTAAAAACAGATAAATTCACATGTGTTGTACTGCAGTTCTAACTGTTATGTGTTGAGCCCATGCAAGGCGTAAGACTCTCCCGTCACTTCTGTGTTGCTGTCTGCTCATGGAGCATTGTCCATGTACCACAAACTTGCACAGTCAGAAAGTCAGCTTGGGAATATATAAAGAGAGAACCAGGTCATGCTGGTTTCACCAGGCACCTGATGGATCCTGTGGTTTTCTTGGTTTGTGTTTTTCATTTGATGGAAACTGTGGTTTTCTAACCAACTCCACATGGAGATCCATAGCCCAATACTGGTTTTCAGTTGGCTTTCCATCTTTGTGATTCTTGGTGATTACTGGCCTAACATCTTTTTACAACTCATGAGACAAATTCCTACAGAAGTTTCTCATTCCTGAGTCTAGAAGCAGCAATTCATACTTGGGTGGAAGAGATCTGTTGTTCAGAATAAGATTACGTGCTTTCCACCAGCTTCCTTGCCATTTTCTCATGGAGATTTCAAAGAATTTATTTGCTAGGCAGCCTCAGTTTGTCCTTTGGATTTCTTTATCATTAGAGGAAATATAAGGGAGATCCCAAATGTTTCAGAAGAGAGATCCTAAATTACTCCATGTTGAACTGGGGGAAAATATGATATCATTAAGGTCTAGTTCAAAGTTTCAGAATTTTTGCCTATTGAAGGTATTTACAGAATTGTTAGAGACTCTAAGAAGCAATAAAGATAACTCACAGAGATGAAGGAAAGGAGGGGTAACTTTTATATATACAATCAGAGTGCTATGTTTATACACATTATTTATTCTCATACTTGTATTTTTTCTTACAGTATTGGAAGGCAAGAAAATAATGATCCTGTGTTAGAAATTATATGACTTTTGGAAGATAATTTTCTTGTTAGAACTCTTATTAAATGATTTATCTGTAATTAATGTCCACATTTTATCTGTATAATCTCAATTATAGATTTTATTGTTAAAATAATCTTTGTTCCTTCTTGCTTACCTGCTCACTTGATGGCTTTTGTGTTTTATCATAAAACATGTGATCACTAATACACTGTAATTGCTTTCCAACTCACACAAAAGGAAGCAAAGGGAATGTGTACTATTAAGATAAAGGCTTTTCTTTCATTACTGCACAAAGACTAAGGTCAGAAACAAAGTTTAAGAGGAAATTTGAAACAATTTAAAATAAAACAGTATGAGCTATAAAGTATTATTATTTTTACTTACACTAGATAATATTGCAGTATTTGTATTATCTCAGAATATATTAACTTGTCCTACTGAGCAGTAATAATTGATTTATTTTATTTTGCTTCTTTCCACTAAAGGTCATTGAAAGTTTTACGTATCATATCACATTATGGTCCTCCAGCACCCTCTAGTTGTAAAATTCTGCCTGTTGACTTATTTCCAGAAGAGGTGCAAATATAAAACTGTATAGGCAGTAAGGGATGCTACTTTATATTATGAAGTAAAAATGCTAATAATTTAAAAATAAATGGACATAAAATCAATGGAAAGATATAGAAACATGCCAGCAGTATGATTTGAAAATTGTAGAAATTAGGACATTCAAGCAGTAGCAAAGGTGAGGCTTATGAAGAACACATTAGTAACTGGATTATCTAGTCATGATGTCTGAACAAACTGCATGATAGCAAAATCTGTTTCTAAGGGAGACACCATCTGTGTTTCAGCTGACATTTGCTTGAAGTTCTCCTCTTGACTGGTAGGCGAGTTACAAATTTCTACCCTTAACATAAACCTCAGTATTTCTTCGTCTCTTAAGCATAGAGGGGTAGCATCCAAATGGCTCACTCCTTTCCTTCAAAGTGTCATGAACTTGTAGGTATCTTTCTGCTTCAGGTTTTCAGAACATATTCAGACCTGTCAACTGGAAGTGCTACTGGAGATGAATTATTTCATTGGTTAACTTCACCACAAATTCAAGCTATGCAGTAAGTAAAGATGTGACCTGAAAAGTGTATCAGCTGCTATGCATTAATACCCTGTTAGGATGCATGAAATGTATTGTCTGAAGCAATTGACTTCATTCTCAAAGTGTGATGGAAATCTACACCTTACTTTGTGATGCTGGCTAGACTCATATTTGATACCCAGTTGCAGGAGCAGCTCTATGTAGCTTTGGGCACCTCTTTTTTTCAGTCTCCTGTTAATTCTGGCTGAGATGGTAAAAGCGAGCAGTGTGCTTTTCAGCGAGAAAAGGGAGCTTATTTCTGTAAGTTCAACTTAAAGAAGACTGACCGCTTACTTAGAAAGTAAGGTTTCAACCTTTAAGGTCTCTGTATTAATTTGGACTTGGTAACAGGAAATCTGTGGGTAAAGAGAAAGCTGCTTCAGTGCCCTATTATCCATTAAAGATAATGTACTAACGTTGCCCTTTGGGGTAGATAAAATGAGCACGACCCACAAAGATTGATCTGCCTGTGGAAATACACTTATCAGTTATCCTACCTTATTTTAAAATATTTTGCTCTGGAGAGAGACAATAACTTACTTAAGAGATTCTGTCATATATATTTAGTTAATTTATTAAGAGACTTTATAATACAGTTGAGAGCATTTGTCTCTTCTTCAAGCAGCTTACCATTGCAGTTATTGGATGATTCGTGCTGAGGATATTTATAGAATAGATAACAATATATTATTTATTTCCAAGAGAGTGCAACCTGAGTGTATGCAATGTCAAGCGATTTGTCAGGCTGTAGAGATAACTTAGTGCTGAAATGAGTACAGGAGTGGTATATAGCAGATAAGGGAATGATAGGACACCATTACTTAATGCTTTGGTATACTAATTCTGGGATTAAAGAAGATAATGTTGAGAAAAAGAGGAACTTAGGTACAGAGAGATTAAGTAATAGTTTTCTTTGTGTCTACAATTTAATTTGCTGGATGTAGTAACAATATCCTATAACTATAGCCTTATAAAAATACAGAGATTAACGTCAAAAAAAAAAAAAAAAATTAAAAAAATCTCATCTGTGGTGCCAGAAAGACACAAAACCTATTTATTTCCATAGGAGACTCTACACTGGAATAAAGGAGGGCCAATGGTATTTACAGAAAACAAATTCATCTCTAAACACATGAATTCTCGTTGATACAGTTATGTCTATACCGCTGTAGAAAATATCTGGGCTGCTTGCAGCACACCCTGACATTCTGGCTGACTTCAGGAACTCGCCCACCTACCCACCTACCAGAACCTGTCCTCACTCTGTCAGTGGTAGCAGTGCCAGTAGATGTTAAAAATAAAAATCACAGGTCTGTTTGGAAATCTTTCTGAAAACCCTTCAATGCTATGAATATGTCTACACTGCAGTCACTAAAATGTCTGCAGCTAATGCAGGCTTAGCCAAATTAGCTTTAAACTCACTGACTTGGGGACCGTTAGCAACGTAGCCATGGCAACGGCAAGCCCAGGCTGAGAGGACTACCTGCTCGTGTAGGAAATTAAAAAGCAGACTTTGGTGTTAACCCCCACAAAGCTTTATGCTGCCTTGCCTGTTGTGCTCAGGCACTTGGTTTGGAGTCAGCTCATGTGGGTGTTTGCCAGCTCGTGTCTGTGAAACGTAGATGCATGCCGTGTGACGCACGGTGGGCTGGAGCTGAATTATTTTTTCCCACTGGTGATGTGAAAGATGCTACCGTAAGATACGTGTCTTGACGTCATACAGCACTTCTGCCATACTTGATTTTGTGTACTGACAGAAGTGTTCGCTGGTAGTTCCAAAAATGAAACTCATCACATTGAACCAATGCAAGTGTGAAAGAATGTGTGGGATTCAGCCCCCTGAGCATGAAGGTGGTGGCCTACTGAGCCTCAGTCATACAGACTATTCCACTGACACGTTAAAAGAACCATTAAAAAATCCAAAATGTAAAACAGGCATATAAACCACGTCTTTTAGCACAAGAACCTAAATGGCTTTTCCCATTGCTGCCCGTAACTCTGGTTCTGGGGCAGAAAGCAACCAGTAAAACAACACGGGCTACTAGGAGCTGCTGTCCCCCCAGGCAGTTGTTAAGCCATATAAAGATATGCTATCATATATGTCATCATATACTTTGAAAGAAAGAGGTCTCAAGACTGTAGAGTAGAAAGAGTAAGTTTTTGGATAACTGTTTTCTACCTGAGAAGTTCTTTGGGCTGTGGCAGTAGATAACTTGTTTTTTTATACCTATCTGTGCATGTCTGTTTCTTTCCATGAATATCCACAGTGGGAGTCTTTTTTCACTTGGGGAAGCAAAGACAAGAGGTTTTGGGGCCCAATAAACCCTCCTGAGGATAGGAGGCCAAGCTGCTGTACCACTGCCTCCTACAAGACCTTCCAGCTCAGAGGAATCCTTCTCTAATGCCACAAATTGCAAGAAAAATCCCTGCTGAAAACACTGCTGCTGCTGCTGAGAGGAAAAGCTGTGCGTAGGCAGCCCCTGCGTTTCCACCCTCTTTCTCTGCAGTGTACATCGTGATAATCAATGGCACTGTTTAGCTTTTCTGTTCTGCCAAGCACTCCTTTCATCGAGCTGGTGTTATTTCTGCACCAGCATGCCTCAGCTGTCCCACCTCTCATCTCAAACAGTCCAGGTGAGGATCTGCACAGGACCCCATGCAGCCCCGGTGCTCGAGAATGGATGATCGGGGACACGTGAAGAGGCTTGGGGCTTCCTGGCTCTTCAAATTTTAATGCCAGTTGCATCACCCCATTTCAGTTATGTCCCTATAACTCAGAGTAGCATGTAATCTGGATAAAAACTCTCTACATGCATTACATTTTCTAGTTCAGAGTATTGAATTTCTTGTCAAAAGCAGAATAGGATAAAAAAGTAGATCATCTGTCTTTTTTTTTTTTTAATGTTGATTTTCTCTATTAACCTTAAAACTTGCTTTTGACCCAGAGGCTAGGGAAATATATTTCTCAGTGTTTAATAAGCCCTACGTTGTCACAACAGATTTATCAGTGTCTGAGGCAAGCTCATTCTTCCAGATTCATTTGTTTGTTTCTTTGACTCCCAAAGGCCAGCTCATTGGGAAATATTAATTTGCAGACTGGCTATTTCAAAAGCATAATGCTGACAGGAGCTGGCTGTAAAAGCTGGTGTCTTTGACCAGGACCATTCCAACATCTGTTTCTGCATCGGACAAAGCTGGTCTTTCTACCTCCCCTTCTTCCAACCCATCCTGCTCAGTCGCAGCCCTTTGTGGGGTGTTGAACCTTCTGGAGGTGCTTCGGGGTCAGGCAACTGTGGAAACCATCTTTTTCTCAAGCACATACAAATAGTTTACAGCATCCAGCATGAGCTGGATGGATCAGTTCTAATCAGCTTCATGCTTCATGGAATTAAACTTAAATCTTTATTCTTTCCTATTTTCTAAATTTTCTCTCTCTCTCTTTTTTTTTTTTTCCTATTTTCTAGTTGGCTGTTTCACTGAGGTGAAAATTTATTTAAAAAAAAAAAAAAAAAAAACTTTCTTAAACGGATAAACTCACATAAATAACAGAACTGAAGAATGCATTTGGCCCACCATGGCCAAAAATATAGTTCCTGCTTGTTTTCTCTGGACTTAGAGCTCTTCCCTTCCTGTGGTCATCAAGCCAGGAAAGCTCTGGAAGATCTACTACTGCTTAAGTCCTTGTGGCTGCCATACAGGAGCACACACAGAGATGAATTTTGTGCTTTGTACCTCCCGAGAGTGGCTGCACTCACCACATACTAGTTATGGCTGCAGTTCCCAGACCCTGCACCTTAGCAATAGCATGTTCAAGACTGTCACCAGTCACTACTTGATGAAATTTTTATTTATTTTTTTTTATTTTTTTAAACAGAGAGGCACTTTCTTAAGAAAAATAAGAGCAACAACACCATAGTAATATTCCCAGACACTGCAGTTTCATGGGAGTGTTTTATTCCACTACTGTAGAATACCGAATATTATGAATTTCACCATGGGAGACTTTAAACAGAAAATGCATATCCAAGTTGGCAGCACTTTATTATCTCATCTGTTACCCATCAGTATGCTTTATTGCTCTATTTATCATATACTTCCATATTGTTCCCATTTCAGGAACAGCATTTTAAAATGGGAATATTTCTAAGCATAGGAGTTATTAAAGCATACTACGGTTTATCCTATTTTTCAAAGGAATATAAGATGAAGGTAGTGTATTTTACATCACAGTATTCTTGCAGCAAGTTTACTACTGTCCGTGAAGAAAGTCTTGATGAAATTAAATAGGTGGAAAAAAAATTTCATGGAGTGTGCAAATGAAACAGCCAGGAATAAATCCATTTATGCAAGACTCATGCTGAGAAGCTGATGAGCTTTGACAATTGGAATAAATTATATTGGCTGGAAGGAGAATCCATCCTTTAAAGACAGGACAACGCTGAACCTTATAATAGTTTTCATTTGGCAACTGAAAAAGATAGCTTTATGGAAAAGACTGGGCGGTCCTGTCTACTAGAAGAGAGCAGCTCTCCTGCAGTGTGGTTTTTCTACCAGCTCATGATGCAAGAATGCAACAGATGAAGTTGTCTCTTCTCTGGCCAGGCAGTGTGGTGACTGCTGCTAGCTGCCAGGCACATGGTGCATGACTGGTGGCAATGCTCCGCGCAGCCACACTCTGAACATCCTTAGTGAGTGGGGGTCTGTAGCTAAACACAGTACCCAGTAACTAAAGAGAGCCGGGGGTTCTCTTCCCCAGACCTCCTGTGCAAACCTGGCAAACTATTTCTTCAGTTTTCTTACATTCCTCTGCATCAAGGGTGATAACAATGCTGCTTTCTTTTGCACTAAGGGCCCTTTGCTTAGATTGGTGTGAATAGAGTCTCTTGCTATGTATTGTACACTGCCTTAAGGCACTACTGTGATGCACACAAATAATTACAAAAATTATGTTAATCATTAATAATAGTTTCAGTCACATACGGCAGTGACATCTGTATTTGTTGTCCCCCAGCCTCAACATTTCAGGAGGTAGTCTGCCTCTGATTTTAAGTCCTTGATGTTCCCCATCATTTATGATGGTTTTAAAGTCTACTTGTTTCTTCTTTACTCTTATTTACTTCTTTAAAGGGAAGAATGTTTGTATACATTCTTCCTTTAACATTCCTCTTTTCTGATCTCCAAAATAAATTCTTAACATAATCAAACAGTTCCTTCCTTGGATCCAAATTCTGCAGAATAATTTGCAGAATAGCAAATGAAAAAGTGGTATCTTCTATAAAGGTACATTTATTCATTTATAATTTGGTGGATATATTAATTCATATCCACATGTAGTATAGGAGCATTTGTATGACTGAATCTGTTCATTAAAACAGATTGTCAGGATTTAAAAATGTAGCAATATTTTCTTGTTCCATGTTAACATTACTACTGTTTGGCAAGTATTTTTGAAGTATATCAATATCACACTGTTTATTTTTTCAGTCCCATATAAAATAAATCAACTGCTGCCATGGCATAAAGTTAGCTATGTGGGCCAATGGATATGAAATCACACACTGGAGTAAATCCTTCAGCTGAAAGTTCAGAACAAGTGTTGTCACATATAATGCAATCGATAGCTAGTTGTTTGTTTTTTTTTTTTTTAAAAAAAAAAAGAAAGCTGGTAATATTTTACTAGGTTGTTAAAATTAATAATGCTATATTGTAGTTACCCAGTATATTGCTAAGTTAATTACTAGAAAAAAAATACTTTAATAAAATGGGTAACAAAAACAATAGACGTCATTTGGGGTTTGCTATCTCAATCCTTGAGATAGAAAGCCCACTTTAGACAATACAATTTTTCCTTTATAGAACAATAATTCCACACCAGCATAGATATAATCTATGTTTATATGCTGGAAATTAGAAGTAGATTCCATCCATTTACATTAATCACTGGTAGCTTGCTGCTTTCTTCAGGATGAAGGAAGCATACATCCATAATCAAAAGCTTCCCATAGCCCAAGATGGGTGGTATTTTCAATCCATTTCAGTTCACTGTTGTTTCATGGGATATTGCTGTAATTGATTATCCGTAGGTATCACACAAGCTTTTGTCAATATAACCAAGTTGTTGCTGTCCTAATGAGATGCCGTTTTGAGATGTGCTGTAATTAAAAAATTATAAAGTAATCTGATGATGATTGAAGAAAATGCCGCTCCAAAGCATAGCATTTAGACCAGAGCCAGTTCTCTATGTGCAGTGCTGCAACAGCTGTAAAGAAGCAATATTCCTTTCTGCTGCCTTGTTCAACAGCAGCTCTCAGAGGGCTTGAGAAACTCACAGTTTTCCCTAACTGCCCCAAATACCTGGACTCCTCTTGCTGTAGAGAAGGTCAGAGCTATGACCGCTTTTCTGGGATGCAAACACTGGTAGGAACCAGGAGAGTATGGAGACACAGTTGAGGCTAGAACTTTCTGCTCTCTTTCAATTTCCCTTGGGTTTGTTTGCATTTCATCTGTTTGTTTGTTTTCCTAGAGGAAGTCTTCTGTGTTTTGGGTAAGCTCATTTCACTGCACCTGACATTTAGCCACAATCACTGACCAACTGCTAAAATTGCTGCTATTGTTTTGTTTTGTTATGCTGCTGAATAATGGGCAACCCAGTGGAATACATGCAAGTAGTGCTGAGGGTTCTCCAGAAAATACCATTCAGGACCAGTATTTTCTTCAGATACTGTCAGTGAGCACTTTTGATAGTTCTAGTTGTAGAAACTGAGATCATTAGATCACATTAACGGGTCTGTTTGTGTTAACAGAAAGGCATAAAGGCTGTATTGACAGTGAAAGAGAGCACACGGTAGCTTCAGCTGTTACTGACAGGTGGGGGACAGCCAGAATTTGGGATAGAGGGTGGTCTGTGGTAGGCGTATGCCAGAAGCTGGCCACACATTTGTTGCTGTGGCATAAACCCATTCTTCATCCGCACGTTGTTTCCCTTTCTGGTTGGTTTAGACTTAGGGAAGTGATTTTGCTAAATTCAAGCTTGGGGTTTTGTTGTGTAGTCTTAACTGCTGTCTTTGAGCTGCTCATGAGACTGCCTTAGCTTTTGATCTCTGCCTTTTTAAGCCCTTGATGCACTGTGCTGTGAATGCTGACCCATAATGAAAGCAACTATACATGTACGTTTGAAGATGCTGAGAACCCAGCTATCTGTGCACACCATCTCTCTGCATACATCTTATTTGGGCAATACAATTAGCAAAGAATAAGGTAAGCCTCAGGTAAAAGTACATCTAAATAGACACTAATAATGGCTAGCAGTTAATCTGTATAAGATAACTTTCCTTCACAGCATAAATTAAGTTTCAGTAAAGACAAGCAGCATTATTTGGGTTGTTTTCCATGAAAAAAAAAAAAAAATATATATATATATACATAAGCAGAAAATTCTATATTATAAGCTCTGCAATTAAATCCTATATTTGAAGCAATTATGCAATTAGAAGAAAGTAATTTTCTGTGCATTTACTGTGATGTAGATGTAGTTCTAGTCCTAAGTACATAATTAAGTACCTCATGAGAATTGCTTGGCTTTCCTTACAATTCTCTTTTTTTATTATTATTTTTATTTTTTTCCTTCTATAAAAGCTTGACGTTAATACTACATTTCATCACAATTAATCTCTGGGAAGATACGCCCATACAGAGGTGAGAGTAAAAATATCTCTTATCTGTACCGTGAACTAGTTCTGGGGCTGAGCCACTGGAGTAGCTTTTCAGAACTAAAAATAAACTTCAGTTGAGCACAACTCTGCACATTTCTGTGATAACTCCAGTGAGCTGCTTCTTGACAAAAAGATTTTCTGAAAATAAAAATTTTTGATGCCCAACAAGTAAACAGGGAACCCAAAAGACATTTCTGTTGCTTAAAGATTGTAATAATTAGGATAAGAAAGCTGATGCTTCCAACAAAAGACTTCTGATCTTATATCCTATTTTTAATGTGATACTTAATACTTTTAAAAATGCCTGCAGTAGGTAATTAAACAAAAAAATCTTTATGTCTGTTGGATATTTCCTGAAGAAAGGAATTATTATCTTGTCTCATGCAATTCTATCTATTCCTACAACTTAATTTACTTTTTAATGTTGCTAGGTGCTTGATCTCCATAGTATAATTTATGCAACAGCACAATTTGTCTTTTATTTACTTATGTAATAAAAGCATTATTTTAATATTTGCTGAAAAGATATTGTATGATTGGTATCATTTTGCTCTTATTTATATATATATACATATATGTATGTATATATATAAACAGGACATGTTTCATTGATCTGTGTTTAATCTGTTACTCGCTATGGCTTTAATTTCTCTTTATTTTCCTAGTGACAGAAGCCCTAACAAAACCATCAAATGATAGAAGTAAAAAATAGGCTGTAATAACACAGCATTGTGAGAAGGACGTGAGGGAGATCGCATAGGTGTAGTGGTTTCATGAAGGAAGAGGAACTCATAGTAGAGAACTGCTCCTGCACTGTGCAACATTAAGAAAAGCTGCCTCAGTTGGATTAAGGAGTTTAGCATAAAAGTTAGGATTACTGGCTCTATTGTTGCTGAAAGCATCTTTGCAAAGCTTATTTGAATGCTCTCATGAATCCCGCATGAGGTCACAAAACAAGTCACTGTATTGATGTGTATTAATACTGCTGTCAGGGCTTCCATTCTCCAGAACAGTTTAGTCTTCAGAAACTAATTTTGCCTTGTCAGGCTATAAAAAGAAGTTATATCTCTCAGGCTGTTAGACCTTGGCGAGGTTTCAGATCTGTAACAGGTTAAACTTCTGAAAAGATCAGCTGATTCCTCCATGTTTCTAGGGTAGATGGAGTAGGCATGGATTTTATGGGTAGCTTTTATGAATGAAACGTTAACCGAGAACGTGCCTTCTCCATGTTGAGATAGATGATCGTTACATGGGCCATTTCCCACGGACCAGTATTTGTCCAGTATCCTTGCTCGAAATACTGCCTCAGCACTCTGTTACCGTAATGACAGAAACAACTTCCTGCTATTCGTAATTCAGAGTGCAGCCATAAGGAATGTTTGAGCAAGCATATACAAGGTGTTGTCATCAGTGGCACATACTAGCCTTGATTTTCAACCTGTCTGTAATTTGTGGACAGGCATTGTTTAGGATTCTGAAGATGTGAGACCACTGCATGGTGCTACAACAGCTGAGGGAAAAACACCCATCTTTTGGGAAAATTGCTTCTTTTCTGCAGAAAAAGGGCCCAAGTCACAAGTGAGAAAAATGAATAACAACAACTGCACATATGAATAACAAAAATGAATAATAACAACAAAAAAGCAAAATACAGTGCATTATAATATTATCAATGGCTTTTATTTGCCTTTTAACATTTTAGTGTGTGGTTTATGAATGCAGGGAATGAAAATTGAGAGGTTATTTGACAAGTACCACACCTTGGCAGAGTGCAGTCCACCAGTATATGAAATCCTACATCTTCGTCAGCTCCAAGGGGCTTTTCTTTATGAATAACGAGTGATACATTACTCACAGGTGACAGAATAGATGCAAGGCTTAAAGAGAAATTGCAATGATTAAGAACTGACCTGAAGAATGGATGTAGGGTTCATATTTCAAACATAGATGTCAACGTGGAAAAAGGAATAAGAACACGATGAGAATAAAAAACAAGGCTAGAGTCAAGGCTGGCGTTGCTGACGGAACAGATGGGAAAGGTGGCAGATGAAAAGAGAGAGGATCAAGGCTGACTGTTGCAGTCTAAAGCAAAAATCCCAACACATTTGAATTAGCTGTGCTCCACATGGGAAATGCGGACGGTAAAATCAAAATAACAGGAGAGAAAAAAGATTCTGATGGCAATGCTTTGGGAAACAGATGGAAAACCAGGCAAGGATGAAGACAGCAAGAAAAAAGAGAGGTAGCAGGTAGGCAGAAAATAATTAGGACAGGAATAAAAAAGGTATTACTTGGGACTGAGATGAAGCAATGGAAGTTTTTTTATCCTATTGGAAGAAATGGCACTTCTAAAAGAAGTCTTGGCAATTTTTAAAGGGGAAATATTACCAGACAAGAATCATGGATTTAGTATAATATGGTAATTCAGAATCCAGTCTAATCTGAAAAGGTTCCCTGGTTCCTTTTTTTTTTTTTTTTTTTTTCTTGGAGTCTTAATGCAGTTTGTTATAATATCAGTGGAAAAAAGTGAAGTAATCTATAGGAGATTTTCCACACATGGGTGGACAGCACATACATAAGTGATTTTATCTGCCAAATAAATATAGCATTTCTTGCAAATAGTAAGAATGCAAGCAGCTCAGGTAAACATAACAAATAATAATAAATCCCAAATCAATATAAATTCCTTATATTTTTTTCAGCTAAACTAGTAGCAAGCTATACTGTCTCAGTTATTCAGCAAAAGGAACTTATAATTGTATGATTATCACTAATTAATTTAAACTAGTTACACTACTGGCTAGTGATGTAGCTATTTTCACCACCAGAATCACATAATAGGAGTTAGCATAAGCAATTTCTCAGTGCACCTCATCTCTAGTTATGTACTGTTAATGGGAACAGTACATGTTTGTTAATCAGCAGAGGAAGCAGAATGAGCATGGGAGATCAGGATGTACTCTTTATTTTTAAAAAGACTCTTGAGATCCAAAATGAACATATGGGACTAAATAAATTAAGAAAGATTTGGAACTTGAAAGTTTCATTGGTATTTCCTCTTTATTTACATTTAATGGTATTTGCAAAAGTTCTGCAGATTTCAAAAATCCAAAGACTTTTTTTTTTTTTTGGTAGGGAAGAATTTCATGACCAGCAATAGGAAAGGATTCACACGTTGGTGCAGTGTTTTTGCATCTACAAAAATAATATATTTAAAGATTTTTGTAATAAATATTTTTTACTATGAAAATTATCCCAGGCATAAAAATATTGATAGCAGGTAAGGCCAGATGGGTTCACCATAGCCATTTAGTCTGAGCTCTAGCCAAGAGTCTTGTCATAATTTAACTTTTTCAACAAGGACTTTTGGAAAAGAAACAGATTTTCAGTGAGTATATTGTAGTACTGAGGAACTCACTAAACCCCTCAGCATGCAGTTGTGATGGTTAATTGAGCACCGATAAAACAGCAAAACAAAATGTAAATTTTATTTCTAATACAAATATGATTAGTATCAACATTCAAATACTGGATTTTTTTTACTGCAGTCTACTACAGTCTCTTTAATTTCTCTATATTATTCAAGTTTCTTTCCTAAAGTATATACCCCACAGCACCAAGTCATTCCTGACTGATAAGCATACGGAGCAACTCTGTTTCTGAGTGTGAGGCAAAAATTCCTCATTCTTCAGTTCTTTTCCAGTCCATGTCTCCTGAGCACCTGCTGAAACATATGAACATTTGCTTGAACTGCAGCCACTGTCTCAGCCAGGATTGTGCCAGGATGAATTGCTGAGGAAATGCTCCTGATAAACTCCTATTTAATTCAGATTAGCACATATATTAGCCCTTTTAGCTACCTCGCTGGCTTCTACCTTGGGTTCAGACTATTGTCGACTGGAATCTACTAGATCAAATATAGCCATGATCAGATCCTGCACTCTTTGTAATAGGTAACAAATCTCTCCTCGACTTCCATGAAATCAGGATTAGGCACTTAGCCTTTTTAGGAGGTTGACATCTTATTATTGGATATCTGGCCTTCTGTCATCTGTCTTTGTTTTCATTGCTATTGCACTGCTATGTTCTTTTCAACAAGTGATTGATGCTTATTATTAACAGTTCCCCTGTTGATGCTTTGTTCAGATTCTGAACTAATGCATTTTCATATGAGCTTTTATAGTGGATTGAGAAGAATGCATATGAAAATATAATGTTTTTAATATTCCAATCCTTAATTACCTCTTGCTAGATCCTTTTCCTTTTCTTGTTAAAAAAAAAAAAAAAAAAAGTTTTGAATGTGATTCTCAGTAATGTGGTCTAATTTTTTTTATGCACAATGTTAATGAGTATGTCTATTCTTAGTACATGGTCATAAATTATTATCACCTATAAATTTCTTTTTTCTTCATTGCCTGCTTGCATCTTTTTGATTAGCACAGGACTGTTATAAAACATGGAGCACTGAAGAAAGCCTTATTTTATTATCGGCATTTTTCCTTGTTATTAAATCCTGATTAAACTGTTTTCTTGCTGATTCACTAACCCGTGCTGTCCTTTTGTAGTTACTCATCTCAGTTGAAGTCTTCTATGTTTTTGCTGGCACACCAACAGTAGAATATGGCCACGTGACTACCAACTTGACATTTTTTTCTGCATGTTCTAACATGATGATGCAAATCTGGAATATCACATGCACATACACGGACACATGCACATTATGCATGATGTATACATATATACACACAATTCTTTAATGGAAAAATACGCATTAGAAAATCAATGCCCGGAGTGGTATCAGCTGTGACTGCCATGGAAGGTATTAACTCATCACAGATAAGCTGTGCAAAAAAAACACTTGTAATTGGCAAGTAGCTTCTTATCCAGATCATCTTTATTTTACCTAACTGCTATGCTATGTTGTGTAGATCTTAGGTTTGAAGGGTGCATCAAGGATGCTGACAAAACAGAAAGTGGGTTCGAGGCCTTCACCTGTATACTGGCTCAGGTGAGTGTGCTGCTGAGTAGTGCCTACTGCAGTGGGATCCAAACTCAGTCAAGCATTTATTCACAGTCTACTGCAAATAATAAAATCCAATTTCACCATCTAACCAGACAAAACATGCATCACCATGAATTATTCTTGCTGTTTCTGAAGGAGGTCTTGATATGCATGTGGAATAGCACTGTTCTCTATGACACAACAAAACAAAACCCAGCTTAGAGATTTAAATCCTTTCCATACCTGTAAAGACAATTAGGTCAAAGAGTGGGGGGTTCTAGATTTCAATTATTTGTGGGCATGATTGTAGATTTAAAAAATATGTATATTTAAGTTCATTATGCATCTGTAATGTACATTGGCAGTTTTTTTTTTTTTTCCATTTATAATAAAATATTAAAATACAATTTTCCAGCCGAGATCTTTGTTGCATTTTAACCTCATTTGATATGTATAAGGGGACTCTTCCTTACTTAGACTTGGGTGAAAAAGGCCCGAGTTTCTGATGTATCTGTGCTCCTGTTCAAGGAGATTGGCAATATCACACTAAAGCACCTATTAGAAGTAAATACCTATATGTTTCATTGCCTGATGCACTGTGAGGATGACCTAAATGCAAGCTTTCTGCCAATATCTTAATCTTTCAGCCATCACAGTGGTACTGTTTGCTCTTTTCACAGGACTCAGTGGCAGGTTGCATCATGGAGCACAGAAGATGGCTATGGGGAGGGCTGGTCTGGGGCTGCAGCCACCCCAACAAGGTGACAATGTCTGCACTCTCATCACGTTCCTGCTCTCCCTCCTTTTCTTTTTCAGGCTCATCTCATTCCGTGGTGAGAGAGAGGTGATGGCACGAGAAGAGACAGAAACTAGTGTGGAATTTATGGGTGAAATGGCTCGAGTGAAACTAGGCTTGTCATGAATTGGTGATGGGTAAAAAGCCTCAAACTGCATACTTCCCATGTACTGAGGTTATATACTTATATTGGTATCTGAGTGTGTGGAGCTTTGAGACCTTGCTTTGTCTCTAGAAAGGACAATTTAGTAATAATAGTAATAATAGTAATAATAGTAATAATAATAGTAATAATAGTAATAAAGTAATAATAATAATGGAAATGCAATACAGGATCAGCATTCTTTCCTATGTGAATATTCCTCCTCTGTCACTAAATTCATTTTTTGAAAAATATTCCAGCAAATAGTCGGTTAATAGCAAATCTAATGCCACAGCCACAGTATTGTCAGCATGCTTGTCCTTCTCCAGGATGCGTGTGTCCGTGTGTCCGTGTGTGTCCGTATGTCCGTGTGTGTCCGTGTGTGTGCAGCGCGTGCTGGCACAGACTGTGTGCCAGGCTGCACAAGGCTAAATTTAGCTTGCAGTAAGTACTGCGCCCAGCCAACATCGCTGGGACCCATCCTGAGAAGCAAACCCCCTTGATACAGGACTCACGGGTCACCCGGGCAGCCTCGCACCTCCGAACTTTTCTATCCGGGCCCAGCAGCCGGAGCAATGTGCTGCACCTGGGGGGCGGCCGCGTCGCGGTGAAGCCCAGCGACACGCGCGCGAAGGAACAAAGCACCCCCACGAATAAAAAGCAGGATTCGGGGTTAAATATATAGAATTTTCTCCTCCCGCGGCCGGATCGGGACGGGTCGCGGCGCCCCCGCTCCTCCTCCTCCTCCTCTTCCTCCTCCTCCTCCTCCTTCTCCCCGCTCCCCTCCCGGCGCTGTCCGCGGTGCTGAATTCTGCCGGCGCGGGAGCGCGGAGGCGAGGAGGAGCGTGCCCGCGCGCGCGCGCTCCCGCGGGGCTCCCTCCTCGCGCCGGCGCGCGCGCGAGCGAGGGCAGGGCCGGTCCGGGCGCGCTCCCCCCACTCCCCACCACCACCGCCCCCCCCCCCCCCCCCGCCTTATTTCCGGAGCCGGGACCAGCAGCGGAGCGGCGGCGGCTGCTCGGGCACCGGCTTCATCCCGCTCCTGCCCCCGGGGCTGGCTCCCCGCCTCGGAGCTCGGCTGCGCACCCAGGAGGAGCGCGCTCCGAGGAGGAGGAAGGATAGAGGGAGAGAAGGAAGCAAAGGGCTTTTTCCGTGGCTTCGTGGATGCTCTACTTTTCCTGGAAATGCAAAAGATTATGCATATTTCTGTCTTCCTGGCGCCTGTGGTTTGGGGACTGATCTGGGGGGTGGATTCTAACAGCATCCAGATCGGTAGGTGCCCGGCTCTCCTCCTGCCGGCCGTGCCCCGCTCCGGCCCCTCGCCGCCCCCCGGCCCCCGGCTCGGGGGCAGCCCCGCGGGGGTGGCGGTGCCGGCGCTGCCCTTGCCCGGCCGGGCTGACCGAGGCGTGTGTGCGTGTGTTTCCCTGCAGGGGGGCTGTTCCCGAGGGGCGCCGACCAGGAGTACAGTGCGTTTCGGGTAGGCATGGTTCAGTTTTCCACCTCGGAGTTCAGGCTCACGCCGCACATCGACAACCTGGAGGTCGCCAACAGCTTCGCCGTCACCAACGCCTGTGAGTAGCGGGGGGCGAGGGGCAGCCGCCGGGCAGGTGCGGGAGCCCCGGGGGATGGAAGGAAGGAAAGAAGGAGGGAGGGAGGATGGGAAGGAGGGAGGCAGGAGCCTTAAAATGGTTCCCGCCGCCCCCGCCCGGCTGCTCGCCCTCCCTCCGAGCCGAGCCGAGCCGAGCCGGGGCTGCCGTGCCGGGCGGACCCGCATCCCGCCGGGCAGCCGCGGTGCGCCGTCAGCCATTTTCCTCGGCGCCGCTCTCTCCATGGCGCCGCGCCGGGGCTCCGGGGCCGCAGCCCCCCGCCGAGCCCCCCGGAGCCCCCTCGGCGGCGGGCAGCGTGGGCGGGCGGCGGGGCCGCACCCCGGCTCCGCCTCTGGCTCTGGCTCTGCCTCGGCCCGGCCGGGGGCTGCCGGCAGCGGGCAGAGCCGCGAGCGGCTCCCGGAGCGGCCGGGGGTCCCCGCCGCCCTCCCCCGTGCCCCCGTTTCCATCGCGAACCGGCTCCCCCCAGCGGCGCGGTCCCTCTGCTCCTCTTCCCTGCTAGCCCCTACCCGTCCCCGCGTCCCTCACGAGGGGTGCTGAATCCGGCTGCTACTTAACAGCGAGAGCAATTTTCCCCTGCCGGCAACCTTTTTTTTTTTTTTTTTTTTTTTCCCCTACTTTTGCCCCCCCCCAAATTCAGCCACGTTACGATAGGCGAGGCGGTGTTGAAGAGGGGTGTCTCGGCACAGGCTCTGGGGTAGGTGGTGCAAGAGGGCAACCTAAGGAGCTTTCAGCTGCATGGATGGGGGGTAGCACGCAGCAGAGGGATAAAGAAGGTAATATGCTCCTTGTTACTTTCCTCATCCTTATACGTGTTGCTGAAAGCTCATGAAAGGCTCAAGTCGGAAAAGGTCGGAGCATTGTACCAGCCTCATTGGGGCTGCTCTGCTAATTCCCACAAGCTGCTGGGGAGCGCTTCCATCCCCAGCTAATGAGGGTTTCCAGCAACCAGAACGACACATGGTTGAATCTGCAGTATGCGTTACCAGGTCTGTCGGTGAAGTAGGGTATTGTGTAGTGGTCTGCATGGCTTTCTGCAAAAATGTGATGGTCTGTGCTTCTCAATTCTCTGTGGTGAGCAAAATCCTGAAAATGGTTTGTTTAAAACAGAGTGTGTTTTTCCACTGGTACTAGAGATGAGTATTTCTTGACATGTCTGTGTCATATATGTGTCAAAGACTGTGTCTTTGAGAAGGTTAAGCAATTGCATTTTCCTCTAGCCCCGGCAAGTTTTGCACGTGTGTATATGTGCGTGCAGAATTCTTGCAATATGCAGGTGACCCATGTAGGCTGTAGTCTGCAGCGATGTACTTCCAGCAGAAGGGAGTCTTCTGCCCACGTTTTGGGTTTCCCTTTGAATGTTGTCCAAGGCTTACATTTTCAAGCTGTTCTGAGAGCACCAAATTAAGACATAAACTGGTACTCGCTTTTTAGTCACCTTAGTTGCTACTGGTGGTTTAGTGAAGTTATCTTGTCAGTTGGTTTTAATTAACTAGTGAACTATATGCTAAAAATATGTCGAGTATTTCCTTGATTACCTTCCAAGAAAGGTGTGGCCGGAGGAAAAGGAAGTCTGAAGACAAGAAGCAAAATTCAGCAATTGGTAAATTTGCAGAGGCCTGTGTGTGCAGCTGGTTAAGGAGGATCCATTTTCTTCATCCTCTTTTTTTCTTCTTTTTGATTCATTTTTATTGGAAATATTGAAAAATCTGCAGGTGGTTATTTCAGAGTAGTGCATGAAAAACCTGTGTCCAAAACCAGCACAACCAACAGTTAAGCAATGTGAAAGAAGGTCACAGAAATGTGGTGTAACATGGAGCTGAAAAAGCTTCAATGCTTGTCCAGGTATTTCACTCCACCAAGAGTTCCCTTGAGCAGTAACAGGCTTAAACCGTAACAGCAGTAAAGACGTAAAGACCTCTTTCTGCTTTACGAACAACAACCAAATTTTGTAAAATCACCAAGCGGAACACTTCTGTTGTGGCGTACTCATGGGGCAGCAGGCCTGCAGGAGGCCAGCACGGCTCTTGGCAGGATGAGCTTCCATCCTGACAGGAAAGCTGGGGCATGCGGTTCCTGCCACTTCAAAAAACAGATGACGAAGAAGAAAGAAGGTGTAGGACTATCTCAAGGAAACTTCACCCTTACTGTCTGCACATACTCTGAGGTTATTCATGGAGCGAGGGGTCTTTTAATGAACAAGTCTTATTACTGGTACTATTTTAAAATTAGGTTCCTAAACTTGCAGAAGGGAGGGCAGCTGTGCTTATGTACCACTGAAGGTTTTGAATTGGTGTAAGGCTGCTCAGTCACTTAAAGGTACCAGCAGTCAGGTACAGCAGAGTAGGGGTGGATTCCCTGTTTCATAGTGCTATAGTGCATAGGTTGCCTTTCCTCACCCAGCATATCTGTAACAAACAGTCACTTTAGGCTGTTGTGCTGTCGCAAGTCCTGGGTGAAGCTGTGCTGACAGGTCATCAGGAGTAGCTGTTGGAATCTAATAGCAGTTTGCCACCTCGCAGAGTGGAGCCACTAGGAGGCTTCATGGTTTTGATGGAGGGATGGTGCTTTCTGCAGCCCAATGGCACAACTAAGAGAAATGTTCACTGCTCTAATTGCATCCTTTAAGAGAAATGGGCTAGACTTGGCCCTCTTTCTGAGTTCTTGATGATTCAGAGGATTACAATGTAGGCACATGTAAAGGCACATGTTAACAAAGTAGATCACTGTAACAGAGCCTCCTTGGCCTTTAAAGGCTGGGGCAAAGGTACAGCAAGCGCTGCAGTTAATTCACAGGGTGGAATTGGAAGGTATCCAGAAATTGGACTATATTGTCCTTCAGCAAAGTGTAATTGAGTCTAGTCTAACTGGAAAAGTGCTGACCATAAGTAGCATTGGATTTTTTTTTTTTTTTTAATTCTTAATTCTGTCAAAAGAATAAAAGAATGTAGTGAAGATGAAATCCTTTCCTCTTAAGTCCACCAACCAGACGAGAGATAGTTGTGTCATGTACTCATATATCTTTACACTGAAAGGATACTGGAGTCCTAAAGAGAGATTTCCTATGGAGTGCTATAAAACCTCCATAACTCTAACAAGTTTTTCACATAGTAGTTTCAGTGCAGATGTAATATATGAATGATCTTAGATGTTTAATTCTGCTGGCTCAAGAGCCAGTGTTGAGCTTTTCTGTCTTAAATCAAGTCTTACAGCTCTGCAGGGATCACTGCACCATGACATTATGACAAGGGGATGCTGATTCATGCATAAACCTTAGATCCTTTCATTATATCTACAACCAGCAGCTTTGAAAACCTATGAATATCTAGCATGTTGCAACTTGTGAGTCACGATAAAGGTTTTCCCAGCCATTTTGGAATATAAAGCTGTAGATGGCATCCTTAAAGGAACAGCATGCAGTATACTCCTAGCAAAATAATTAAAAATTAATTCAAAAATCATATCCTGTAGTGGTAGTGATGGGACAAATATAGGTGTGTTTATTTGAATTAAAATTACTATGGACTTTGCATGAACATATTTTATGATGAAAATAATTTTGAAGTAAAAGAAGGATTTTAATAAATACTTATGTTTCAGTTCAATTATATTCCTGGTCCTTCCCATTTCTTTTTCATGATAAAACATTTCTCAGGCTCAGTGAGCACTCATGAAATAGTTTCTGTACTCCCCTGTAATTAAAATGGACAAGATGAAATGTGTTTTCTTAATAAAATGATACGTTTTACGCAGGTTGTAGCCTAAAATAGGAACTCTTTTGCTTTTGCTGCTCTCAGAACATCTCTCCCCTTGAAATCAAGCTCTGTAGCAAGTCTTAAACGTTCCTCTTCTCCTGAGAGTTATACCTAAAGAAACCTGAGGCATTTATTGTCTGCCATTGCTGTCCCTGCTGTGCCTCTTTGCTCCTGGCTTGCAGAGAATTTTCACACAGATGTGGTCCAAAATGTGGGCAGATACAATTGTGACAGCTTTGGCTTGGCTACTTGACTTTTCAGATTTTTATTACGTGATTCTTGCATTAATGTTGTCCATATATCTGAAATAAAAATTTACCATGCAGTTTTGGACATACTATAGATTTATATTCTTTATAAACCTTGAACCTTTTAAAAACATTAAACCTTTTAATAGCAGTTTGTGAGTAGCATCTCAGTCAAGCCTTAAATATTCCGGTCAAACTCTTAAATCAACCAGTATGTCAGTCAGCCTTTTCAATATATGCATATGTTTACATAAGCTTTTATTTATCTTTAATATATGAAAATGTATGAAGTTTTCTTCATTTATGCTAATAAAAGCTTTAATTTACACTGACTTCAACAGGACTATTGATTGTGCACATAGCTGGGGATGTATTTAAGTCTTGGCCATGCATAGGACTTCTGTACTATCCAGTGTTTGTTACACATACTAAACCAAGGGCCAATGCATCAAGGAGTATTGATACTGCTGATTTCTTTATTTCTTTTATCAGGCTTTTTATACCTCAAATATTGTTGAGATTAATATTGTTGACATTAAACAGATACCATTCTTTTTGAATAGCTGGCCATTACTGGGGAAGCATATATTTAAAAAAAAAAAAAAAAAAAAAAAAAAAAAAAGTAACGTGTTATTTTGAAAATACATTGAACAGGCAAAGCTATTCTATGACT
This sequence comes from Aythya marila, assembly GCF_965140915.1. Lineage (NCBI taxonomy): Eukaryota > Metazoa > Chordata > Aves > Anseriformes > Anatidae > Aythya > Aythya marila. The sequence continues at coordinate 30,301,161 of NC_139045.1, read as the reverse complement.
GTTCCTTCAAAAAAAAAAGTTATAGCAAAAGGTCATTTAAAATTAATAATTCTCTAATAAGTGTTGGTTGTACTAATTTTTAGGAGACTAAAAGGAATAAATAACCCACAGTAAATATAAATGCATGTGTGCATATATGTATGTCTGTATATACGTGTATGCATAACTGTAAATTCATGTGTAATTTTATATATATAATGAAAAACAATTCACTTTGGATGTCACATAAAGAAAAAGCTGGACATTGGTTAAACCCTACAATCCATTTTCTGAAGAGGATTATCTCAGAGCTCTCACTAGTAAGATAATTTATCATTTCAAGTCAGCGTTCTCACCCCTGTAAGTGAATTGAGTGCATGAATTACTAATATTTTATGTTGAAGGGTCATGCCTATATTCTGGAACCAACCTACAACCGAAGCCAAGGAATGTCAGGTCAGGCTGAAAACAACATTGAAAAGCTGTTATTTTAAAGGTTGTTATTATAAATACCCGAATTTGTAATCTTTTCAGTTGTATACATCAGACTATGTATTTACCTATATTTAAATGAGTTTCTCATATAACAATTAACTGGAGCATTCATTTCTGAAATGACCAGGATTTTTCTGTGTTCTTGTAACTGTTCATTGCATTTATGAGAACATGAACACACTGGCATCTGCTTTTAGAAGACTGCAGATTAATTTCTTCTGTACTACAGATTTCTGAAGAGGTACAGGATAAAATCTGTGGGTTTTTATAAGAAATATGTAGGCTTGTATAGCTTTGTTATTTTGTATTGAAACATTAACATTTTCCTTTAAGTTTACAGAAAAATCTGCCTTGACTGCAGGTACATATTAGATGTAACCTTGCTAAAACTGAAAAAGGGCTTTGATTTAGTTAACTAAGGTCTTCCAATATTGAATTCTTTATGGATAAACAAGAAGGAGCAAGAAAAAGCATCAGACTAACACAGTGAATGCTTATTTTAAAACAGCTAAACAAGAAGTAAAAGCAGACTTTAAATAAGCAGGTGTTGAGCAAATTCATGTTGTATCTCCTAAAATCAATATCTGCACTCAAGAACTGTTAATTTTTAATGGAATTACTGGGTGGTATAGATGTCTTTAATTCTGTGCAGTTGATTTAAAAAAAAAAATAATAATTTTTTATTTTTTTCATTGTCTTTAGAAACATTCTCAAATAAGGCAGTTTATGGAAAGATTACTTTTTTTTTCCTCTCCCCCAAAAGTTTCCAGTTGGGAGATGAATATGGAATTAACATTTTTGTTCTGAATCTGATTTCATTTACACATACTTAATGTGTTTAGCTATTGCTAGTTATTTCATGAGACATTTCAAAAATTTACAAGAAAGTTGCTTACTGTTCTGCATTGAGGTAGGGTTCAGCTTCAGTTGCTGCTGTCTCCCCACACGTTTTTCCAAACCTGACCTTAGAGAAATCAATAGAGCCTTTTTGAGGCCTTAAATGTTATATGCAGTTCAACTGAAGGCAACAGAATCAGGCACAAGAAGTGCTTTATTTCAACTCTAATCTACTCTTTTATTTGATATCAGGGAAGGATATTCAGGTCTGTATTCATTAGCTTAAATCGGCGTGTGATTGCTTTGTGTGCTTGGGGTGCTGGATGTGTAACTGAATTACCAATCACTTGAGCTAGTCCTTGAATGACTTGCTCGGCTTTATTGCACATCAAAATAGTATTTTCATTACTTAACTGCAGAAGGTAAATGGGTTTGCGCTTTTCATTGCTGAAAAAGAAACTGAGTACTTTGCCATTTGTGATTTAGAATGGACACCTTTTTTTGGGGAATGATTTTTTTGATGAATGAGAGCAGGACAAAATTGTGTAAAATGTTCATCTTGGCCCTGACTCAATCAACGCATCCTCACACAACTGGTACAAGAGTTTCAAAGCTCAATAAGGGGCAGTGGCTGGTTGTGTAGAATCTTCAAACCAGATACATGAGCACATGCTTGCTGTGCTATCCCACCTATTCAGCTTAATCTTGACTTCAGGTACTTAATGTTACATTTGGTTTGATGCTGCATTGTTTCAGGCTGCTGTGGTTAAGGCTGTCATACCGCTGTAATTTGTTCTCAGTGTGAGTGTGTTCCTTTACAGGTGCAAAAACACCATTTGGGGTGGAAAAGAGGCCTCAGCTTATTGCATATACTGTGAACTGATTTTCTTTTACACACTTTGAAAACTGCAAGTAACAGAATAACAAAGCGCTCAGTGTGATAGGTAATTGAAACAGCAACCCAATAGGTAATGTGGAGATTTTCTTGTCATTCTTACTGAGAAGACTGCTTTCAGAGGTCATGTCAGCAACCGTGCCAGAGAGCTCAACAGAATGGCTTTGCAATTGCTCTGCAGCATGATGAAAGGATTTTTTTTTTTTACATTATTTTTCTTGTTTTCTGCCTCTTATGAATGGCAGAAATTGGTAGTTATAGGACTCTGGTTTACATCCATAACACAAAGAGGCTAACGTGGTTTACAATCCCATGTAGTGTGGATCTAAAATAGTTGAATGTCTTACATTCCCTTGTGTATGTGTGAACTATCTCAGAATGTCTACAAAAATATGCTAATAAAACAGACTGTGTGGCTCTGAGCAAGTTGGAGTATTTTTTTTGATATTACCATAAATCTTAGAAATTTGGGATGCTGCGGGTCTTCTTGCTGAGAATGTTCCTCACAGGTACTAGTTGTCAGTTTCTGACAAAATGTCTTCCAACCCAAAATGCTGATTTTTTTTTTGTTGTTGTTTTGTTTTGTTTGCTTTTGTTTTTCCCTCATATGACTGTAACAAATTCCAAAACAGTGTAATAGTACAGCCTCAGAGGGGTTCTTGGCACAGATGTGGGAACCCGTGTGATTGTGCCTTGTGTGGGCATGGTGACACCAGGGAGTTCACTCCAGCTGTAATACTTGAAAAGCCGGGTAAACAATTTGCATGGCTAGTGTATACCTGGCTGATACTTACATAAGCTACAGCAGTGTTACTTGTAGCAAAAGCTGGATTGATCCACACCAGAGCTACAGTGAGTGGTTAGGAGAATCATCCAGGATTTAACCCTTTTCCTTCATACCTGCCTGTGTCAGGCAGAAGATCTGAATTTAACCCTTTGCCTTTTACATCTTTGTTGAATACCCTGAGTCCTGGGCCACTTTTATTTTGACGTCCATCTTCTTCTCTGTCACTTTGTCCTTTTTCCTGACTCTATTATTTTTTTGGGGTGTGTGTGGGGAAAATATAACATCTTACTTTTGTCCTGATGCTGGAAGGGGGAGAAGTAACTTCTGGGTTTTGAGAACAGAAGACAATTTCCTTCTCTCTATTGTTGTTATGATCAAGCACAGAGGAAAATAAAACCATTAGGGAAACTTTATCAGTTTAAATAATCACTCAATCAACAAATGTTGATTGGCCAGATTTATACATAGCTTAAAACTTTTGAAGCCATTTTGAATAAACACCAGGAAATATTGGTCATGGTTATAAAATTGTTATATTTAAAGACTAGATAGATTTGAAGGCTCAGGAAATAAATGAGAAGTAAGTCACCGTACATAATAAATTGCAGTATAAATTTATAATTGCACTCACAGCCTTACATCTGCCAGGTTTTCAGGTGCTTTCATTTGGTGAGACTGAATCTTGGTGCAATTCTGGAAAGTCTGTCTGAAAAGTCATTCAGTCCTTTTGCAGAATAATTAGATTAGTTCAGCAAGCCTTACCAATAGTTTAGGAATCCAGAGTGATGAGGCCACTATTTTTCTCATATAAATGGTCATGTAAATGGTCAAGCTTCTGCTGATGGTAGGAGCAAAACCAAATCCAAATTCATATGATGTATAAGGGTGAAAGATGACTTATGGAAAGAGGGGAGGGATTAAGCACTTCCAGAAATGTACTGAAATATTTCAGCATCAATTGGGTATGCAGAATGTTTTTCAAACTTTATGGTACGTGCTCATATATGGCCCTGTTGTACGTGGGTTTTGTTGTCTGTTTGTTTTAAAGTAGTGCAAGATTCATTATGGAAAATAGAAAAGTTATTAGTCCATCTAAATTTATTATAAATTTGCAAATGGTACTGTTAGTTAAAAGGCTAAGATTTGGTCTCTGCTTGTGCAGGTAAAGAGGAAAAACATGTTTGCTATTTTTTTGTTTGTTTTTGATTGGATTTGATCATAGATGTTATTCTTTGGTAATATATTTGCATAAATTTGCATTTTTAATCTGCTTTTTTAGTTGTAGGAGAATGAGTTTTGGCTTGACTTCATAGAACTCAGCAATGAACTTCCACTGTAGAAGTAAGCAAGCTTATAGAAGTAAACGAGCTTCAAATACTGCCTTTTTAGCAAGTGGAGCACTTAATGTTTGTTTGAGCTTATCTCTTTACATCTGTTTCAATATGATAAAAAGAATATATTCCTCAATTTCTGGTGGAGACAGTTTGAATTCACTTGCAATTAACACATGTTAAGACCCAGTTTGTGATGCTTGGTCTATCCTGGGTGACCTCATGCTCTAGAATTGTCCCCTCTAAGTCCTACATCTGGCAAGCTACAGGCATGCCTCAGATCCGTCAGTGTCCAAAATAGCACTCAGTATATATGCTTAGTAATATGAACCATCTCATCAGTCTTGTGAGAAAAAAGTATGTCTGTAGAGACCCAAACAACTTTTAGAAACTTTGACAATTTCGTAGACTGTATTTCATTGATACGTGACTTCTATGTGTATGTTGCATCATTTACAAGCCACTTTCCAAAGTGCATCTCAACTGCCTTAAAATCCAGATGTATTAGGCGAAAACAAAAACAAACAAACAAACAAAAAAACCCCACTTGTTTTGTTTCTCTCTTCATATAGGTGAAATATTTCAACAGCGCAGACCTAATGCTCAAATTTTTTTTCTTGTTCTCATAGTGCCTCAAGCAGTTCACCAAAACAAGCATTGCTACTACTGGGCTGTTAAAAAGACTGTGAAAGTATTTGTGCTAACTATTTAATTTTGACACAATGGCTCCATAGGAAAAAAAAAAAAAAAAGTGCCTTTAAAATCAAATGTCTTATTTCCTAAATGTCACTTGAAGCTTTCTGAGGAAGCTAGCAGTATTAGTAGGAACATGGTTAACCTAGCCATGTAGGCTGCTTACCAACTGTGTGCTTTGTTCTGTGCACTGCAATTTAAATGTCTTTGATTTTGGTCTAATTCTTTTTTCTTCCTCCTTCCCTGTTCCTTCCTTAGTCTTCCTTTTCTTTATTTTGTCCTTGCCAGCCAGCTAAGTATACCAAAAATGCAACGTTCGGGAACCCTCCTCCATCTCATTAGAATTGTCCTCTGCTTTCCAGTTTCCAGTTTAAGAACTCTTTGCTCAAGGACTGATTTTATGTAAAATACAGATCAGGTGGGGATATAATGACGATAGTGGTGGGTATAAAATGTCTTTTTGATTATTTTTTTTTTATGAACACTTTCTTTATTACAGCTCAAAAGACCTCACCTTGTTCCAAAGCAGCTCCCTAGGTGAGCCTGACAAACCAAAGAAGAGACTATAGCTTGACAGAAGGGGAGAGGCGTATCTCACTGCTGCTGTACTGTGGGAGTTTTCAGAAAGAGGAGTTCATGCAGTTCACGTCTGTCCTGCGCATCATTCTAGGCTTGTAAGCCAGTGGTTAGGTGTGCACATTGCAGGTCAGGTTGCTTATAGCATTTCTGGGAATTCTGTGTTCTGTAGCCCTTGGTTGCTGCGGGTCCTTCCTAACTCTGGTGACATGTCTTCATTTCTCTTCCATAAAGTAGGCTGATACAAGTCCACAAAGTGACTTGGTAGCAGTGGTGCATAACACTGTCACGTGTACAAACCAGGAGCTTAATGTGAGTCTTGGAACTGAACGAGGCTGAAAGCACCTGTGTTACCTGCAGTGAGTGGGGAGAACTAGGTGCCCAGCAGTGAAACCTGCAACAGCTATCGCCTAATGGAAAACATAATAAATTAGCCTAAAATACAGAAAGTTGCTGTTGAGAAGCTTCAAACTGAAGCTTTCATACTAAAGCTGTTCCTTCCTTGTCTTGGGTGACTGACTGCAGCTCTGAGATGAAGGAAGTGGCATCAATGGCCAGAAGCTACTTACTCAACTATTGTGGATTTAAGCTCTCAGATTGTATAGTACTCTGCACACTGTGCATATCTTTCACCTTTCTGTTGGAATAGCCCAGCAGTATAGTAGGAGGTGAAAGAGTCTGGGATCTTGAAGGATGGTGGGAAAGAAGAGCTGATTTTTTTCCTGTACTTAATGGAATACATTTGCAGCCAGGGCAGGAAGTATATCTTGAATGTTTGTAAAGAGAAGCAATCAATTATGCAATCACATCACTTTTGCTCATGGCTGTACTAACCTCTAGATTTCTCTTTAGAAGGAAGTTTTTCATTTTATCTTGTATTGGTGGACCCATGTTTTTCATCCTGATATTGTAGCAGAAGTGTCTTTTCACCACTCTTAGGAGGGATTGCAGTGTGTTTTTTTGTTTGCTTTTTCAAATATTTCATTACTATTTTGGAATTACTGTTGGTATTCAATGCTGAATATTTTATCTAGTAAAAAATAACATTTTCTTTTAATCCTCATTGGCCATGACCAACCAACATGGTACTTGTTTTCCCAATGGCTCTGGTGGCTGCATTGTTTCTAGATTAAATTCAGGGTAGGGCATTTAATCTGTAGAGTTCTATGTATATTCAGCTTTGGCTATGTCAATAGAGATTTCTTCTCATTTAACTGCTGTGGCAGCTGCATTCATGGACACTTAAGCTAATAGTCACTAGATTTAAAGATTAGGATGCTGTTGACAGGATGTTTTCTATGAAGGATCATCAACTCTGTGTGCTCTGTTTCATCCAAAGTATTTGCTTGAGAAGATGGTCAGGAAATAAGAAGTGAAACTGTTTGTAGGAATGACATTTTCCTTTTGGCCACCAGATAAAATAACATTACCTTGTTTAAAACTATGCAATCTTCATGTAGGGAATGTTGTGTTCATATCACAATCCATTGCTATGAAGGAGACAGGTGATACCAATAAAGTACTCAGGTTGTTTCCTCCTGTGTGTTTTTTTTTTTTTTTTTTTTTTTTTTTTTTCCATGGATTACTGAGTACAAAGAATGGAAGTTCCCTTTTTCCATTTAGGGTGATGTGCATAAGGAAAATACGTTCCTATTGCCCTTTAGAGGCACCTAATATATGCTATATTGTACGCTGATTTTTCATTAACTGTGAAGTTTTGCTTCCTGTTTCTACAAAGAAAAGCTAACAAACCAAAAAACCTTGTGAAGATCTAGATTATTCATCAATAGCATGAAAAGTGAGCAGTTTAGACCTGGAAGTCAGCAAATTGGCGTGAGTAACTGTAGTGATATGCTGTTGAATAACAAACGAGTGCATCAAGACAAAGATAAATATAACAGCCCTATTCTGGTGTGTCTGTACCTTTTTACAGGCAATGAAATAACAGTGATGGCAAAATCTTATGCAGCCCTCAGGAATAGGTTTACTAGATTTTCCTTCAAATTCTCTATTCAGTTGATGTAAATTTCCCTGACAGCTAATATAAGGCTGAGTCCTGAAAGGTCCAGGGTACCTTGCACGCCAGAAACAGTTATTTGGAATTGCAAAAGCTCAGCAAGGCTGTGATTCACAGGATTTGACCCAGCCTTCTCCATGCATTTGGAAACAGTTCATCCCATTTTAGCTCGCTGTGTAAATATGAAAAAGCAAATATATGCAAAACTTTTGGACTTTTAAGAAGATGTATTCAAATAGACATTACAGGGGGTTCACAGATGGCTGAATTAAATGATAAGTTATATATTACTCAATTACTGAGGCTGATGACAGGTAGAGGCCATAACACTAATCCTGTGAAGCAGACTGGGTACCAGTGTGTGCTACCTTTCTTTCTGTTTCACGTGTCTGGATTTCCTTCCTGTGCAGAAGGGTGTTTTTGAAGGGGCATTCAGTGCTTTTGCACCCCCCATAATGCAGGCAGGAGATGAGGGGCTGAGTAGGGCTCCTGGGTCTGCTGTCCAGCTGTAGACACACACTCCTTACTAAAATCATGCCATTTGTGTAGGTAGCAATACTACTAGCTCTTAAGGGTTAGTTTGGCATATACCAACTAGTTGGCTTTAATAAACTATAGTTAGTAAAACAGCAATAACAACAAAAAACCTGTAACGATTCAGGGAATTGTCAAGATGGAAACTGAACTGTTGCTTGTTTGTGAAGTAGTATTCTAGGGGTTGTTTGAAATGGAACTTAGCCAAGAGAAATCTTGTTGGAGTTGGTTAGACTGCAGGAAGGATGGACTGTGTATGCTTTAAAATTTATCTTTATATTTAAAATTGTTCTTCTCTAACTGATAATCTGTAACCATACATCTGTCTATATCTCTTTCACCGTTTTTTATGTACTGAGAGATTCTCTTTGTATTTATCTTGCATTATATCTATGTGCCCATTCACTCTTTCCATAGCATCTTCTTCTCTTTCTCAATACATGTATATTTTATTTCCAGTTTCTCTTCCTTTCCAATTTCCTTTCTTGTCATTTCTCATGACCTTTCTGTTCAGTGCATGAATTACCTTGATGCCAGACCGATTAACTAGATAGAGGTATGCTAAACTGTCCCAGCACTATGGGAGGATTTCAGGATTTCTTTGTTCTTCCTATTAATCTATCTATTATGAAAGTGAATTTCATGGAAGTTTTCTTTTTGAAAAATGCTTAGGTTTAGTCTTATCTAGTTGTAATTCATTATAAACTGTATGCATTTTTTTAAATTACGATTGATGCTCATGATGCAGTGCATTATTACTATTTTTTTTAGTTTCTAATTGTGTGGTCTGAAACATGGAAGACTATACTCATTTAATAGCAGCTTAACCTATTGTCAGTTTTGTAATTGAAAGACTAAAAGTCAGAGAGCAGCATTGGAAAAGAGAGCTCTTCTGTTCCTTACCATGGGCCATAGACTGGCTCCTGGCTGTGGAAGGTTGCAGATAGTTGGTTCTTACTGCAAGGGCACATCAGCTTAAAAAATGCATACGTGCAAGTATAGCATGAGGTGATAGAGAAGTTATTACCTCTCTTAATCTTTTATGTGTGGAGTCCTGGAAACTAGAAGTTATTTTTAAAAGTGTAAGACTAAGATGAGCAATTAAGTTCTAAAATATTTTGAAGTTACTTTTCAATGGCATAGAAAAGAATATATGTTTAGGAAAAATATGTGATGATAATTAAGTGATTCATAGTGATCGGATGTGGCATAAAGGTTTTATGGGTTACCATTTAGGATGCATGAGCGACCAGCATGAGTGACTTCACCTTTACATACATTTTTTTCCTACTTATTTTGCAACTGGCAAATAAACTCTGACTGCTAGTAATACTTTAGGAGGTGCTGGTGCTATTGTGTAGTGGGCTATATCCTCAGTTACTCTACCTGTGTCAGGACCAGGTCTGTGCCACAGCCAGTGTCCAGGTAGGAGTTAGGAGAAGAGCAGGCAGTCGGCAATCTGGAGTTGGCCACCTTGCTTTTGAGGGACAGGTGCTTGGTTATTTGGATGTGAGCTGCCCAACCAGTGACAGCATGGCTGGGGAATGTGTAGAGGCTCCAAGTATTTGCTATATTGCTGTTGTATTCAGTACTCTGGGATATTAGTACCCTGGTGTATCGTAGGTGACTTCAGATGCTCATTTCTGGTTTATCTTCTGCTACACTGATTATTCCTTGTCCAGAATAGATGGTCTTTCAGAAGTGCATCACAGGCAGGAATGGATGGGCATGTGTCAGGAATGCAGCACTTTGAATTGTTTGCATTGCAGAACCAAGGTGGGGGAGGGCAAGCCTTATCAGCCTCCCATAATTAGGGACAGTCTTGAGTTCACATCAAAATACCAGATTTACTGCCATCCACACCAGGAGCTGAGCACAGCAAGGTGGTCAAAGTATCTCTCTTAGCTTTCTCTTTATATGACTCGGCCCTTGCTCTGGAATACTTGGAAGTAGCAACCAATACATACAAGCATGCATGTTTTCTGTAATGTGTAAATGAAAATACTTAAATTCCATAAAAGTGTCTTTTTCTTTCCATTAAACTAAATATATTGCTGGAGAAAGATACAGCATTGATTTCCTGATAATATGCAAAAATCCTTTTTCTGGTTGCAGTCTTCTGTGGTTTCAAGTTGCATTAATTCTAATTCCTGCTAATTTTAAAATAAAATTCACTAAAAAAAAAAAAAAGTCACTGTGCTACCAAAAAATCATCATACACTTTTCCCACAAAAGATTCTGATTGTATTGTGATGTATCCTTCAGGGAAACTGGGTGCAGTCTTTCCCATGCTCTTCTGCAATTCTTATTAGTGTTACCTTCTGGCAGTGCATTCCAGTGTCATTACAAACCCCAGAGCCTGTTTTGGATGCTCATGCTGCCAAATTCAATCCATGTATAAGTTATAGACTTGATACTTTTTCTGGGAGAAAAAATGCATTGCTATTTTAAGAGCACTCCTCTGTTGTTGTCTTTGCAGTGTTATGTCTTGTGCAGCATTAACAGAAGTTAAATGTTTGATATAAGAAATTGATTGTTTTACTATGTCTAATTTAGTCCTGAATGTGAACAGCATTGTTTGCATTTTTCTGGTGTTCTGTTTTAACTGTCACAGTGGTGTGTATTTCTAGTCTGGGACTTGATATTTCCCCTCAAGAAGAAACATAAATTGAAGCGAAGAGAGGCTTTTTGAGCTCCAGTTTGAGGTCTTCTTAGTATCAGCCAGTCCTTTATTTTCAATAATGTTTGGTAGGATTCAAGGGCTTACATTGCTCTAAAGACAGACTCTCTTTCAGTGTGTGGGCTGGTGTTTTTCACCAGGCTTTAAATTAACTGATTTTTTAAAGTGGACTTGTCTTCAGGTTTCAGTGATTCTGTGTGGCATTTTTTCTTTCTTTTGAGTTTTTTGTTTGTTTCTTTGTTTTTGTTTTCTATAATATTATTTACTGGAAGACTTAGTTTACCTTATGCTCTAGTTTAATGAAGCATATATGCTCTAGAACATGATATTACTTCCTAGAAATGCAATGAAAGGAAAGGGCTTCTGCCAGTCAGCTTGCAGCATAGCATGAACCAGTCAATTACAACGCTGAGGATCCTGATTGTGAATGCACACTGTTATCAATCAGATATAAATCATATGTACAATCACATCATATCAATCACACCGTTACTACTCTCACATTGTAACTCAGTGTACATGAAAGGCTCAGGATCTGATTGTGTATCGCTGTTTTCTCTGGAATCCTGGTATTCATTCCAGATTATTTCCTGAAGCATGTCATACACTGATGACAAAGGGAGTACTGAAGATGATGAGAGGCAGTTTAGACTGGTCTGCGTCTGTCAGTAGTTTTGAGGGATTTGAACTAAATAGCCTTTTTATCAATTACTTTTTGCATCAGACTGCTAAAATATACAAGATTGCTAATTTGAGACCACTTTGCGTGGTGTTCCAAAAGCCTGAAAATACTTCTGTATTTGTAAGCGGGTATTAAGAGTGATTGCTGTATGTTTAGCAACTGTGCAAACAGTTTCATGGTTTGCACCATGAAACAACTGTAAATAACATCTAGTTCGTGCTGCAGAGCATCATCTGCATTTATTTGCATTGCATTCATGGCTGGATGTCCCAGGAGGTATTACAGGTTTATTATACTAGATGTTGTATACTAGATGTTGCAAAGCTGTATAGTAAGTGTCAGTCCTTGGCCCAAAATGCTCACAACAGAAGTATTCAAGCGAGTCAGATGGAGAACTTTCTTCCCTCTTCTCACATGCAGTGCAAATAAGGGGTGGAGGAGGATTAATTTTTTTTTTTTTTTTTTTTTGCTCAAGGTTGTAATGGATGGTTACAGCAGAGCCGCAAATGAGTCTAGATTTCCTAAGGGCTGGAGAGAAAACAAGAATTGTATTTGACAGAAAAATTCAGTGTTTTGACATTGGTTTCCTTTCTAATAAGTGAGGGAAAGCAGTCCTTTAGAAATATCTTCTGGTAAGGAGAAAAAAAAAAAGGTGGTGGGTTGGGGGAGGGGAGGAGGACATGTGAGAAGATTACAGATGGGGATAGAAATACTCCAGAGCATTTGTATAAATGGAAAACCAGAACCACTTTCTCCTCTGCATGATTCAGGTGCTTGACCTATGTGTTGTTTCAAATAGTGCTAATTACGGAAGCACTTGCACTTTCCTTTCTGTGTCTGGCCCAAAACTCTATTCTGGACCTTACAAATTCTTTTTTGGGATGAGAGGGAAGAAAGAATTAGGGAGAAGATCCGTTTCAACAAAAAGCTTCAACTGATAGAAAATGTCCTATCAAAATGTTTCCGACCACCATCATGCTTGTATCCCACTCTAGAATTTTAGTAGTCTTAATTTTCTTAATTGTTTTATAAATGCTTACAAAAGTATTACATTGTTTTCAGTCAAGAATCATATTCCAGGCAATGTGTAGAAGGGCCATTTTTGCTGACATTTAAAATTTTATCTCTCATGCAGAATAGTAACTCTTATACATGCTCTCAGTGTGGCTCTTTCCAAAAAAGATTTACAAAAAATTAATAAAATATATTTTTCTGGTATATGTACTTTAGAGCAACCATGAATATGATTTTTTAAAGAATCTTTCTCAATACCATTTAATACTAAGTTTACAGGTGGGGACATAAACAAGGGTTTGAATTGATTACTGGTAACCATGAAGTCACAGAAGTAATTAAGGCAAACATAGAATCAAGACTATTGCAGAAATGGTCTTAAATATAGACTTTTCCTGGCCATGGAATAAAGGTCTTTTCAATGAGTGACCTATAGTATAAGATCTATGATATATCTGTGTTAATCCTTTACTTCCTAGATGAAATGTAAGCCTTTATTTTCCAGTTGGGAAATCTTGCATGGATCTTATCAGTTTTATTCCATTGGTGTCAGTAGGTATTTCTAGCAGCAAAGAACAAGTGAAGTGAATGTATTTTCTACCACTAAAAATGTGATTCTTAAGGGTTTGTGCAGAATCTTGTTTTGTATAAGATAAAGCTGCTTCTCTTTAACAAATGGTCCTCTTCTGGTACCGTTGTGCATAGTGAGTGAAAGGCTTCCTACCATGTTTTGTGTTATCCTAGATGTTCTGGTCCCCAATAGCTGTTCATTATTCTGATTGAAGATACAAGTTTATATATATATCTATATCTATATAATGTATGTTGTGTTTTTTTTGTTTGTTTGTTTCTTTGTATGTAAATGGCAGAAGACCTTCTAGTTTAAAGAACTCAGAACTATTTTCCTCTGCTAACCAATGTTGCATTAATTTTTGAACGACTTTCTCATTGTCTAGGAAGACGTCAGATCATTTTTGGTGTTCTCAGACTTCTTCAATAGTCTTCAATAGACCTCTGATTAGGTTAGCAGTATCCTTTGGTTGACCCAGTAGAAAGCTACTGTAAATGTTAGGATACTAATCAGGATCAATGTGTTTAAACGAGAAGGTTACAGAGCTTATCTGGTTCCTGTATCAGCAACTTGTTTCTCAGTAGTAAAAGAAAAATCAAATTCTCAAATTGGTTTCTTCCATGGCTGGATTAAGCTGACTGTGAAAGAGTCAGTCCTGTTATTTGTTGCTATTTTGTATTGCTGTTGTTTATCACAGAAAATGTGATTAAATTACATGCATGTGGTCTTGGGGGAAACTGTGTTTCAGTTTGTAGTTTGTAGTTTATCAAACTGAGATCATCTTAAATGATCATCCAACCACCCATTTAAAATGGGAATAGTTTCGATTCCCACTTAGCATTTGCAGGTTGAACAGCTTATCAGTCAGCAAACCAAGTAATAACTAGAAGCTTAAAAATACAGTAACTGTTAGGTGGTAAGAAGCAGCAGAGCTAAAATGCATCTTGATAAATGAGGAACTGTGAAGAATTCAGTGTTATATAGTGATACACATATCGGAAAGGCTGAGTGTTACGGAACCAGACTTCTACTTGAGATGGAGAACACTGATTAAACAAGATAAACATTGTTTAGTGGGATCTCTTCATCTTCCTCAGTTGGTACCATCTTGTCCTCCTTCCAGTATCTGACCAGAATTCTCAGGAACCAGAAATTTGCTGCTTCTGTTGTTATTTCAGAGATGTAAGTGTTCAAATGCACTGATGCTTCCAGCATCTATTCTTGGTTTTCTGTAACGTTAATTCAGACCTAATCTCTAGTAGTCTAATCAGTTTTAAGACTAGCTGTAAGAATTTATACTGTAGTCTCTCTAGTCTCTCTAATTGCTGAAAAAACTTAAGCAGTATTTTGTATTAACTATTTTTTTTTTGGTATGCACTAAACCACGTATAGGTAAGATGATAGCATAGTTGCTATTAAACCAAAGTTTTGCATTCTCTGTGTGTGACAGTCAGCTTGGAAAGTAGTTTGACAGTGTAGTGGTCATCAGGCAAAAAGGGGACTCATTTAATGAGCAGTACATTTGAGGTATTACTTCCAAAATATAAAGAAGAGTAATGAATGGGAGGAAATAAAAGCAGTGTTCACAAGACTCATGTTTCTAGGATAGTCCTGATGTGCTATAGTATCATATGATTAGATTAAAATAAAATTAAATTTATTTCAGTGTGTTAGTGACACAAAGGATATCAGGTTCGTGCTTGTAGAGAAAGAGGAAAAGTACTCTGCAGTCTACAAAGAAATGATGGACTAAGATGGGAGAATACAAATTTGAGCTATCTTTTTCTGCTAATTCAAGTTCCATTTTTAGACTTTCCAAACCCAATGTTAAACCTCAGCCAATAATTCTATCTTAGGGAAATTAATTTTTACTTCCTCCTTTCTCTTTTCCAGCTTGGATGATGATTCTTTGATTCTAAAAAAGGAGCTAATTCAAAGATTTCACAAGGACCACTAGAGACGGAGCAGGCAGTAAAACAGAAAAGAGATATGAAAAAGACCAGTGCTATCCTCCTGTTTGCAATTGGATTTGAATTAAATGTCCAATCTGTGTTCCTAGAAATAACATTAGTAAGGGTTGATTTTAACGCTCAACTTCTCTGTAAAGCTAAGAATACGTTCCAAAATTCCCTTGACTCACTGGTCAGAACGCACCCTGTGATGGTGACACAAGAGCAGGAGGTATACCTGTAACTCTACTTTTCTATCTAAATCAGCAGTCACTGATTTATTCTAGGTTTAAACAGATCAGTTGCAGATATCTTCCAGAATGTTTGGACAGATTTGCTTTGAGGTTCTCTTCATCTTTTCCCCATTAGTTTGGTCTCCACTCTCAATCCTTTACTTACATTTGAAGTATCTGGTTTGCCTTGAAGTGTGTTGTTCTTATTTATCACTTCATTATTTTCTTCAGAGGTTGTTTGCCACAAGTCTCATTTATTCTGGTTTTCTGCTAGCTCATTTTCTGGTGCCAGCTGGTATTTTGTAACAGCAAATATACATCTCCATAGCTTTCTTCTCTTTTGTATTTCGTCTTTCTAGAAAATGGATTGACTGAATGTCTCTGACAGGAATTTCTCTCAAATGTATTTCACTTTAAGGTCATACATTTGTATCTATAAGGTCATGTACTAACATCTTGTCACTGAAAAAACTAGTGTGGATTGCCAAGGATATGATCTGTGGAACTGTTGCAGTGCTGCTGTGTACATACTAATGGAATTTCAAACAGTGGATACTTCTGGTTTTGATGTGACCATAGTGTACTAGCTGCATGGGTCTTATTTTTAACAGTCTGTAGTTTCTACCAGTGGAGTTTTTATCTTTAAGCATGCTGTCCCAAGGCCTTCTAGTGAGGCATTTGATACAGTTTCCTTACTTCGGATTTAAGTGTATACAGTCATGAAGTTTTGGAAAACCTTGTTGAGAAGACTACTCAAAAATATTCATCACCCCCCTTTTCCATTTCCCAGTGTTACTGATTTTCATAGGCTCATTGCAAATTTCTGCTAATGCAAATAAAAATCTTGACAGGGAGTTTAGCATTTCTTATGTTACTTAATGGGTTGATGCTCTTAGCTGCTTTGCCTCTTCCACATAATATGAGCCTGACCTAATGCCCTCTTTTTGTCTTTAGCTTTTCTACCCTGACTGAACTGTTGGTGTTTGGATCGAGCACTTAGTACCTTATATGAACCTGATGTGGGGATATGGTCATAGGTAGATAAGCTTTCCTGAAACACTTGCTCTTTTGGATCTTAATTCTATTCACAGCACACCTGTGATTCCCACTTTTTGAAGCACTCAACTATGCCTCCATTTTTATTACAATGATACTGAAATATGCTGTGCATGGAATATCTTTCTCCACTAAAGATTATACAGTCAATCATAGTAATGGTGGTTCACCACTGTCATTACACTTGTAGATGGAATTGATTTTTCTAATAACTACTACACGAAGGGAAGCCTTTCCTTAATCTCCTCTGTTGTACAAGTCACACCTTGAAGGACTTACAGTGATTTTAATGATTTCTAAGGCGTTAGTCCCATTGTTGGTATTATTGCTGCGTTCATTACTTAAAAATCTAGAAAAACATTTTGTTTTTCCTGTACTGTCATTGCCTCATTCTCTGATGTGGGTGCCCTTACTTAATCTGCCAGTGTGACTCATCTGGATGACGCAGACTAGTCTTTTTCCTGCATTGCAAAGCAAAGGCACTACTTCCTTGTGCTTTGCATCGTTATCAAGTTGTATGGATTCTTCACAGTTTCAGATAGTCTAAAAATGCCGGTTGCCAAAGAGCTTAACAGTTGAAGGGATGAAGAACAGTAACACAGGGCTGGGCAACTTTTTGGTGCTGCAACTGAAAGAGGTTGAGGTCATGTCATGGTGAAGGGAGACAGAAAAGCAGTGTATGCAGAACTTTCAGTTGAACACCTCTGAGAGCAGTGGCACAGCAGTCTTACTAGCTAAGGTAGAGAAAGAGAAAAGGGACACCTTTAGTGGTTAAACTCTGGCATGAGATAACAATAAGGAATGTGCAAGGAAGTTTTTTAAGTGGATAAATTATGCTTTTCCAGTGATGATTATGCGGTTCTTTCTTGGCTTTGCCTTCAGGTGTCACAGGAATTCTCTTTTTTTTTTTTTTTTTTTGTCCTGTTTCATCTGCTTTCCTCTTTGCAATTAAAACATGTCCAATTTTGTTTTTCTTTTGTTGATTCTTCTTTATTTATAGAAAGCTGTATTAACTCAGTCACTTGTCATAAACATCTTTGCACTGTGGAATGAGATAAGTACAAGGTACATCTAATTGTACTGGAAGAAAAGTTTGTGCAGTCTGCCATGAGCATGTAATGGCACAGGTCTTTAATCTAGGCTATGCTGTATTGATTATTTTTTTAGGTTACTAATTAACATGATGACTGTTTGGCCTTTATTGCAGTGTTTGAAGGTAAGTAATATTTCAGCTTTTTTTTTTTAATTTTTATTTTTACTTGTAGTCGTAAGGAGTATTCCAGAATAAGAATGTGCACAGGGGAGTTACACTGTAATTAAAAAAAAAGGTGTAACTCTTGCATCATTTGTGCTTGTAATCTCTCTATAAATACATGTTCTTAGATTCAAAAAAAAAAAATATATATATATATATATATACCCACTGTTTTAAAGTACCAGAAGTGACATTTGTTTTCCAAATACTTCTTCATGAAATGTTACTGAGGACTTAAACGTAAAACCCTCCCCTGTAAAAGGTGCTGCAGATGCTGTGCAGTAAGTGCAGGTTAATGGGTAATAAGTAGGTTAAAAGATTTCCTTTTTACAGTGACTGGAAACTCTGAGAAGGTCTACCAATGCAAAAATAATGCTTCATATGTAGCTGAAAAAACTATATATATGTGTGTTTGTGTAGGTACAGACAGCAAAATTAGGATAGCTTAGCTGAAGTCATAACGTTGATGTATATTTCAAGACCTCCCACCAAGGACATGCTCTGGCAAACTAAACCCCATTCATTTCTGTATGTTAGTATCATAGGAGAGTTTTCATGTGCTTTGTCAATTATGTTACAGCTTTCATTGTTTGGACTTAGCTCTCATAGTGGATGGGAGACTCCTTCCTGTATGGTGAAAGTGTGTAACAGAAGATGCCAGTGGGTCAAATATATGATCCTGCCCTGAAAGGACAGTGATTTGGGTTAGAATTTGGGGATCTTTCTCATCTCTGCTGTCTCTGACTTTGTATAAAAGTGGTAGGCCATTTTTTGACTCAATCAAAAAGTTGGCCGTATAGACAGCTTGGTTAGAACTCAACAGTTTCTGCAGCACTGCCATGGTAATTAACAGAAAGGACTGAAAAATTAGAGAGGGCAAAAATCAAGCATTAAACCATGCTTTGAATAAGTTGTTCTTCAAATCATCATTTTAATGAAGTCTCACCACTTGAGTTGCTATCCCCCAAAAGGAATCCAAGGCAGAGTAGGTTTTTAATGGAGTATGTGTGATAAACACAGGTCAAGTCATATTTTTTACATAAAGGATGAATAATATTTGAGATATACTTTGCCTAAGGTAGTTAGCACATGCTTGCTCAAAATTTGACTTTCATGGTTGTCATTTGAATTTGTCAAGGAAGGCTGTGACTAGTTGCATTTACATAAACAAGGTCACTCATCTCCTGTATTTGTGTGTTAGTAGTGGAAAAAAATAGAAGATGACACAGGTTAAACCTTTTGCCATCAGAAGTGTTGCTAACCTCTTACGTTGTTTCTGCTCTGTATTGCTCTGAACTTTTATTTTACACTGAGGATTATTCATCTCTTTCAGCATTGTGTGGAATGCAGCACTATTTGTATTGCTAAGTGTGGAGTGTGGTACTTGTTTCCTCTGAAAGTTAAAGTAACCTGGCTTTCTTGTTACAGATAAATCATAAATTTCAGGTTAATTCCATTAATAACTAGCATATTTTACAGTGTGTTCTACCTTTTTAACCAAGTAACAAAACCAATATAAAATATTTTATATTTTTAGACACAGGAAAATGCACACTTCCTTTGGTGTGCAACTGTACAATAAACCATACATATCCAATGTACATGGTATTTAGTTAAATAATTCAAAACAAGTAAAAATTAATCCTTTTAACTTAATTAATATAGTCAAAAGAAAATTAAAAAATATTTTCAAAGTATGCATGTATTCTGTGCATTGCATGCAGATTTTGTAATCGGGAAAACAAACCTTATCTTTATATTTGGATGAGTAATGTCCAGAATTATTCTTGGCAATGTTACACCTATGTGACTTTTAAAATGTTACAAGGTAGTGACTTCAAGCCTCAGGATAAGTAGAAAGGAGGAAAAGTTGTGCCTTATTTCTGACTTTCAGCAGCCTTTCTTGATCTATTTTTTCCCTTGTCCCGTGTTCTTTTTCATGTAAGATGTCAAGATATCACACAATTTATATTTAAATTTACAATCTGTTTATTTTTGTCTCTAATTCTTTATTTATTTTCTTTAGAAACTGTAAATATGCATCTTTTTCTGATTTGATGGCTACATATAAAACCTGCAGGCTGCTATAAAAATAATACTTCTATTTGATTTGCATTTTTATCGCTCCTCAAATTAAAAGGGAACAGTACTCCTTCATTCCTGTTGTTCTGGATTCAGTTCAACAATATGGGCTAACAGTTGGTGCAAAGAAGTTCTGCTGAGGGAAGGGATCTGCATATAAATTGATCAAGACATATGGCTGAAGTCTCTTACAGAAGTTCAAATTTTGGTACCATTCTGCCAGTCTTGTCTACATAGAAAGGCCATACTTGGCCAGCATGCATTTGACAGAAGGTAGCACAATGTACGTTATCTCCTTTGTTATTTATCATTGTCTAAACAAGTTTGTTATCACTGTTACGTAAAATATTTTAATGAAGCTGAAGGCTATAAAAATGTAACTTTGTTCTGGATAGCTTGAAAACAAACATACATGCATCGACTTGCTTGGCCTGATAGAGTGAGCTCACAGTAGTATAGACTGACTGGTTTCATTGAGCTGGCTGGAGAACCAGGTTTTCAGCAGGCTTTCCTTGGGTGCCTGCAAGACAATTAGGCTTCTAACTGCTCTGTTCAGACCTTCTTTCATTCATGCATCATTGAGGGGTCCTGTGCCCTGGGGGTGTTGGGCACAGAGCCCCTTCTGCAGCTCTTTGACCAGCACCAGCATACTGAAGCATGAGGGATAGCTCCCAGAGTAGGAAAGCTTTCTGCCCCTGTGCAGAGTAAGGCTTCACTTCCTCCTTCACAGAGCTCTTCTCTGTGTTACAGCAGTACTTTGAATTAATCAAGAGCTATTTGCACAATGGTGAGTGAGCTTGCATTATTAAGCTTCTAATGTTTGATCTGCTTCCTGTTTCAGTAAATAGCAAAACTTCCAATGACTCCAATGAGAATAAGATTAAGCTGTTACTATATTTCATATGTTTGCATAATAAAATTGTGGTTCTAGCAAACATTTCCAATGATAATCTCAGATACTGAAATGCCAGCTCTGCTTAAGACAGCTCTGAAATTAGCTTTGTCTGTTTTCTGTATTTCAGAGAGGATGAACTGGGGCATTTCTAGTTTTCAGGGCAAAGCATTTCACAGCATCTCCAAAAAAAAAAAAATGCTTGATAAAAATGATGCTTGATGAAAAGGTGCAAGAGCTGGATGAAAAAAAAAAAGTTCCAATACTGGTTTAGGTAATAGTTTAAATAAGAATATCTACAACATCTTTTGAGTGCCTTAACATAGAGAGCAGCAAAAAAGTCTATGTGGATTTGAACCTTTTCTAATTTATGAAGCAGCAGATTTCCTGTGTAACAAATCAGCAGTGTTTGTCTGAAATACAGAAGCCTCTCTGTCAATTTCTGGTCCTTTAGGGGACAAAGCCTAGTAAGCTTTGACTTCTTTAAACAGCTTCTAGCCAGGTGGAAAGCAAGTGAGGGTGACTGTTAATAAGGCAGATCTTGTTCGCAACGCAAAATGGTGCTGAAGAAAGAATAATAGAAGATCCAAGACTGGGGAAAACACCTGAGCTGAAATGTTGGGGTTTACCACCATTAGAAGCAAGCCAGAATAAATGAGATCTTGATTTCGTACTGATGACTTTGTTTCAGAGGAAGTCAGGGAACCCGTTTGCTGTTGGTCAGGCACTATAAATTTGTCCTTTAAAAACGCAGCATCCTTGTTCCGTGATTTATAGCACAGTCAAAGAGCTTTAATTAGGACCTGTTCTCTAAAGGGAAAAGTGTATAAACAATGCTCGATATAATTAAATATTTTTGTCACATGCAGGTGTAATGCAGAATTTCCATTCATTTCTTGTAGTAAATTCTAAGTAAACTTCTACAACAGAATTGACATAAAGTATACAACTGAAAGAGCTGATCATAGCTTTGTCGCACGGGTCATGAATTCAAGTGAAAGAATACACACCTGTGCTTCAGTGGTGGATGCTGCCTAGGATGAGCCATATGTTTAAATAAATGCTACAGAGCAAACTAGGTGGCATGCCACAGCTGAGATCTAGGCACGCCCTTCACTTCACTACTTTGCATGCCATATGCTACAAAATGCTGTATTTTGTTGCATTACATGCTGATCAGGTGTATTTGTAGGAACAACTATAAAAGTTTGATGCTCTATGCATTAGAATGCTGTATGTGCAAAACTGTTTACTCTGGGCAAACGGTATGAGATGCTATATTTTCCTGAACAATGTTATCATAATATAGATAGCATTTCCATTAAATATAATAGGTGTGACCTACAGAAATAAATAATATTTTAAATCATCATCATTTGGAGCAATCTAAATGTTGGTTCCTGATTTAACTATGGGAGAAATACTGGAACAAGCAAACACAGTCTCCTGACCATGTTCTCCAAAATCTGAAAGAGTTAGCAAAATTCAGGTACGGGTAACATTAGAAAGCACGCTTTTCCCTTCAATATTAGGATAGAGCGAAAGTCTTAACTGTTCAACTTCAGCAGGTGATCAAGCTGTTTTTTCTTAGCTATGCAACTTGTGTTCCTCAATGGAACAATACTACCTGTGTCATTTAAAACTTTATCATTCTGAGGAGTTTAAATAGTGTGTTGTTGCACTTTTTTTTCATTTCACTGTTTACTCATTTTGCTAGGTTATTATGGACATGTTGAGCAATAGCAAGCCCAGCACAGAACCTTAGTTTTTTTTCCCCCCTCTTGGTTCCTGGAACATATAAATTTTTCTTAGTGTTTTGTTGAGGCTGAAGAGGTGGGGAAAAGGAATGGGAGAGAGCAGGGTCAGATGTATGCTGAGGCAGGATGCATCCAGTGAGTTCAGACCTCATCCCTGACGGAATTCTAGAGTGCTACAGATCCATTTCCTCATATGTTTACTTTCTGCCTAAACTCTTTTTTTGGGTGGGGTAAGCGTGAGTTTTTCCTGCTTCAGTGCTTTCTACTGTACCTTTCTTTATGCTTGTCACTCTCATCCTCTGCAGAGCTGTAGGGAAGACCTGCTTGCTTATCAGTTACACCACAAGTGCCTTTCTGTGAGGAGGGAAGAAGTGTTTCCAGCCCGCACATAAAAACAGTTTGAGACACAGAATCTATATGATTTGCCAAAAGTACCACAGGATATTGGTAGAGCTGCGGCACAGTAATTTTTTAGGTTGTAGTAGCTCAGTCCTGTTTTAAAGCCCTGAAATCTAATTACTCAAGACTGGACTACTGTGTCTGCAGTGCACAGCAACCACTCCAGCTGGCTCATGATAGAGATTTTAAAT
This sequence comes from Aythya marila, assembly GCF_965140915.1. NCBI lineage: Eukaryota > Metazoa > Chordata > Aves > Anseriformes > Anatidae > Aythya > Aythya marila. The sequence continues at coordinate 30,278,256 of NC_139045.1, read as the reverse complement.
AGCCTCTTGTAAGGATAACAAATTAGTCTACAAGATCTACAGCATGATTTACAGTATTTTGCCCTTGCCTTCTGTTCAACTCATGAAGCAGACATCCAAATCATGACCCATGCTTGAATGTTATGAGTCTTTAAAAATAACAGGGGAAAAGAGAAGTAATATTTCTAAAATATCACCTTTTAGGATTATTTCAGTGAGTTGGAAGTTCAAAACACCAAAACAGACACTAAAGTAAGGACCATACAAGTTGTCAACATGGATAAACAGAATGTCATCTTTTTTTTTTTTTTTGTGGGAACATAGACTTTGTATCAAGTATTGAATAAAGTATTTAGTACAAAGGGAAAAGTGAGATTACATTTCTGAGATGTAAATGTGCCTGAAAAAGAGATTGTTTTGTCTAACACTGTGTCTAGAAACTCCTAAGTGTTAGTTTCATGTCACTGTTTGCAAGGGAAATGGCAAAGCTTTATTTGCAATTTCTAAGTATTATAGTATTTACTCAGTAGCAGTGGTAAACGTCTTAATGATTGTTTATCTGAGTTAAATTATGATAAATTTTTAAAGCAAACAAATCCTTCTGCTGAAAAAGCTCAGTTTCCAAAAATGTGTATGTTTTCATATGCTCTGCAGACAATTTTGTGACATTCAGGTCTGCTCTCTTCAGCTAGAGGAAGAGGTATTGTTGGTGACTATGAAGTCATGCAGTGTCTTTCAGTTTTTTGTGACTTCTTGTGCACATCATGGAGACAGCAGTTGGAATGTGTGGATGGGACCTTCTTGCAATCTTGAAAGCATCTGCAAAACTTTTACACAGGGAGGGAGCATACATAATATAACAGAAGGTTTGCTGTCAGGTGGGCATAATTTGGAGGTGTGCAGGATTCTACCTAGGTTTTTGTGCAAGAGTTTTTCTCTGCATTACCCCCAAATAATAACAGAGCTATTTTGTTTATTTTTCATGTGATTCCTTTTCATTTATTTAGGTTTACATTTTTTAAGTTAGCTATGAGCTCCTTGACACTTCCAGCAGAGTGACAGCAGTGCCTCTCAGTGGTTTGTTTTTTAGAGTTGTTTGGGTTTGTTGGTTTTAAGTACTTAAGTGTAGCATCTCCGAGTGCAGAATTCCTACAGCTGAGAAGTTTGAAGGTGGTTTGCCATTCAACGTTCAAAATGCAATGGTGTGCGTTTTGATGTTGATGGCTTACTTGTAATGGAAAAAGAGACAAGTCAACTGCAAAAAGACTGAGATTTTTGACATTTACACGGAACCTATCAGAGAACCTGGAGATCAAGAAACTGTGACCCTCAGATGCCATCAGATTGCTAAGTGGCAAGATGTTTTCATGCTGGGTTTCAGACACGGCACAGGTTTCCTCTACAAATTGTTTTTATTTTATTTCAAGATAAAGTGTATGTGCATGTGTGTGCGTAGCCTGCAGTACAATGCAGATGCTCAGGTAACAGAGGCAAAACATAGAGGCTAAGCAATGTGGAACTTCACCTGAGCTAATTAACTCTGCTGCAGTGAAGCAAGTATTGTAGTAGTTTCCATCTGAAGAAGGGGTATAATCATTGCTTTATTAAAGCAGATGGTAATATACTTTATGACATATTTGTAAATTTTGGTAAACAAGAACTTATTCCACCTATGCTAAATTGAAATTTCCTAAATAGGAGCTAAAAAGTTAGGAACTTTCAATGTATGTTGAAATGCAGCAAGTTGTCGAAGATTAAAGGAACTAACAGAGGAGGTGCAGGGAATATGAATTTTCCTCCTGTGTTTGCAATGAGTACTCATTTTACTTTATCATTTTAAAGCTCTCCATGCAGTTTTATTTTTGAATAAACTCTTCTCTTAATTAAGAGTTGTATAATCAGGACAATAAGCTGTTCACTAGGGTGTCCTAATTAGGAGGATTTCACTGTATTTCTGATTTGCTTTACTAATAATGTTTATTGACTGGTATTTGAGTACTTCAGATACCAGTACTACAAATAAACAACGCTTCTGTTATTTCAACACACATTGGAAAAATAAGGCATGCAGGTAGGAAGATGTGTTTTAAATGATGAGTTTTAAACCATTTGTAAATCCAAATAAAGCCTGGCAGTTAGTTAAGCAGCTAATTATCCCAGTGAATGTCATAAACCTGTAACATTACAGGGAATGAATATTGTATAGGGAACTACAGCCTGAAAAATCAGGGGGAAAAACATCGTATGCAAGTGTAACTGACCCTTTGTTGTGGGTGAGTGATTTAGGTTGCAACATTATAGGATGGAAGTTGTTCCAGGTGGAAGAGAGCCACAGGTTTTGCTATGAGGGGGTAAAAGTTGTTAGGCAGGGAACTGAGGTCTCATGAGGCTTGCTTATTATTACATTAACCATTAGTTTGTGTAAGATCTTCTGTGCAAAGGTATCTTATGCCAAAATTTCCAGTTATCTGTTTTATTTTAAAATCAGGTTCAGCCATCTGGGGGGACAGAGACTGTAGGAAGGAATAACAGCAAGTCACAGTAAAGCTGGATCCTGCAGTGCTAGCTGTGCAGAAGTGACAAGGTGTAGACTGCAGCGTATTGTGTGGTTGAGGTAGGCTCCCAGTTGCAACATTTCAGGGAGATATATAAGTAATAAATGTCTAGGACTAAACTTCCGACTTTTCCTCAGAATGTGTATTGCAGGTCACAATTGACCAGTTGGAAAATAACAATTTATTCCTTTAAAACTATAGTATGAAGTCTTCTGAGAGTAACAGATCTCTTACATATTTTCAGCTATACCTTCCTTGCCTCAGGAAATCCTCTTTATTCATTCTAGCAGTTTCCATAAGACTCATGCTGATTCCTTCCTGCCTTCCTTTTAGAAGACAGCCTCAGGGTCTTTTCCCATACCTATCCTTGTCCTGTAACAGAGGGACTCAGTGTTGAACCTGTGATTCCTTTTAGATGGCATAGGGTGTTGTTGAGCAAGACGACACAATCTAAGTAGTGGCTGTTGGCCCTTCTAGCTTAAGAACAGGAAAACAATTTTCATAAATTGAATAACTATCTGCAGGCATTCTAATAAAACGTAGTTGGACCTACCAAGCTGGATTTATCCTTTTCCAAATCCTTTTACAAGTTTTCAAATATACAATTTTCATGGGAACTGGATGATGATTAGTTTAATGAAGTGCAGAAAAGGGATGCGTTCAACAGAACTGATTAAGGGGAAGAGGAGATGAGTACGTAACATTTCTGGTTTGAAACGTTTCTGAAAATTGTCATGCTGAAAATGGAGAACCACATTTTCAGTAGGGGGAAATCATATTGGATCCATTACATTCAGTAGAATTACTCTGATTGCGCAGACTAAGAACTCTTAAACTTTCTTAACTCTGAAAGAGCTGATTTCTCCATGGCTTACAGTGTGGCAAGCCAAAAAAGCCAGTAGCTTCCTCTTAGATTTGATTACTGGCTCCCTACATCTAGGAGGTAATACTTTGCTGGACACTGAAAAATGACAAGTTTTATGTTACTGAAAGGTTGTGTTTATACCTTTTCCCAACTACAATGACAAAGGCAGACAGATTTGTAAGGTGAATTTTTAGATCTGAAGGAAACAAGTAAATGAAAGTTAAATTTCATCAAGTGGAAATAGCATGCATTTTATTTGGGAGGGGTGGGAGGAGACAATGAAGTGAGGCAGTGTAGAGAAGCATCCTGAAGAATGTCCTGTGTTTTGGAGACAAGATAAAATTACATTTCTGTTACTCAACAGAGTTTCCAGGTCACCAGATTCAGGGATCAGGAAGCATTGTAACCCCCTTCGGCTGCTAGAAATGGTGATTTAGATGAATACACTAGCATCCTAACAGCTCTGGGAAGAGCTATGTGAGGATTCCTTGGATTGTGGGCAATTTCTTCGCAAGAAGACTTGTGTTACATTTTGATTTTATTACAGAGATCTTATTTTATTCATAAAAGCATAATTGTTTTATCATAGTTCTTTCGGTGGTGTTTGCAATGATTTCTTTTGCATCATGGTAATTGTCATAGCAATGAAAAAGATTTTAAAATGCTTACAGTGCACTGCCAAGCAATATGTAATTAAATGCAACTGTCATTGAAACAGACTGCTTTTTCTGACCTGTTGTTTCAATCTGAACATGATGTTTATTTACCACCTTCATTATTGCAGCATTAGCATATAGAGAAGCTGTGCCATACGATCATGTACTTTTCTAACAGATGGCCCCTAACTTCTTGAAGGCTTTTTTGTACTTGCCTAAAATATCCCATATTGGCACAAAGTTTCTTTTCTCAGTGTGAAGCATGATTGACTGGATGAAATAAATTAATTTGCCTCTCCTGGTCTCTGAGTTGGTTTTGCACTGCAGCAGCCCAGGTTTTGACTCTAACTTTGCACAATGATCAAAGCCTCTTTTGCTAATAACATGGTGCAGAAAGTTCCATTCGGTCACACAATCTCCAAATATTTCAGGTCACAGTAAGTAACTGAAGGCCACATATTTTCCAGAAAAGGTGGAGAAGCATCATTGGTGCCTGCTGTGCCATAACTGTCCTCTACTAACATTCCAGATTCAGGATATAAATTTTGCTTTCTTTGCTTTCTAAGGCTGTGAGAATTTCCTTCCTAGTCTGTGCAAAACAGAGGCCTCCTGTCTGTTATGGATTGCTTCTTTAGTGGCCTAGCTGCTGCTCGAAGCTGTGCTTCGTGCTTTTACACAGAATGTGCAGATGAGGAACTCATCACTGAGTCCATTCCTTTTTTGTGACTCCAGCTCAGACAGACCCAACACAGTGTGATCTCAATCTCATTTGATACTCGTCTGTCCAAGTGAAGTTTACTTTTGTTATATTTTACCAGAATGTATTTATGTACAGCCTGCAAAGAGGACACAGTTTGGATCAGTATTGAATGACTGTGATTTCAGCCATGCGTATTTTCTTACATGCTGAAAAATAAAATAAAAATCCATAATAAAATATAAAAAAAATATAAATATAAAAAAAAATAAAATCTACTTGGTGCTGGGTTTAAAATATAATAAAGGAGGACATAAAGAAATGTCTTTTTATTGTTGTTTTGTTATCCAGAAATATAGCCTATTTCCAGTTCTGATTGCCACTGATTTTTTAATTGGCATTGATTTGCCTCTCAGCTTTGCTAAAGTATACCTTAGGACTTTAAAATGCCAGCCTTTGTTTTCTTTGTCCATGTTTTATTGTATTGAATTCTAGAATGAAGCTTTGGCCTATCATCTCATCTTTTGGTTATTATGCTTTTCTTTGAGCCTTGGGGAGCTATGTCTTCCTGATTTTTGGTTAGCCTGCCATGCCCCTGGAAAAACTTATCTGCATCTCAAGTAATGCTGTTAAATGCATACTCTTCCATGGTTCCAGATAGCAATTTAGATGGACTTAAGTGATTCCCTATTCTTCATTCAGTCTTCTGAGTAGAAATTTACCGCTTGTGTCTAGAATGCAGTAGAATAATCTGAATGTGTAAAAGAGACCATGGAGACTATATGGAACACCCCTACAGAAAAAATTGTGTAGTCTATAAAAGTGCATACAGTGTGCTTTCTGCTATGCTGCAATTTTCTAAATGGCTTTGGAAGCAATACATACTTTTTTATTCTCATAATGAATTTCTGATGCAGTTTCAATCATATGTGAATTCTTCTGGCAGCTGTAGTTCTTTTTTTTTTTTTTTTTGCTACTATTGTTCAATCTATTGTTTGTGGTTCCTTGCTGCTGTCTGTTCTTAAAGTCCCCTTTCAGAGGCTGAAATAAACAACTGGGCATTCGATTTCTGTCCTGTTCCTGGCTGCTTCCGACTCATCTGTCATCTTCCCAGGCCAGCAAGCACTCCTTTGTGTTGCTCCTCTTTTGCAGAGGCTATGCCTGATGGTTGCTTCACACTAGTGCTGTAGTTTCTTTCCCTTAAAAGTAAGAGAATGATTGGATGTGATTAAATAATATGTGCTGAAGACTTATTTCCCTATATTAGTATTAGAACAGTTTTGTTAGCACTATAGTAAAATAACTATATACTGTTGTATGTATAACACTGTATTATAGTATAACACTGTATTATAGTATACATATATATAGTATGTATAATACTGTAACAGAATAACATGTGAAGCCACCTTCATGTTAAGAGCATTTAAAATCTAAGCAGTGAATGGCAAATAGCTTCTCAGTCATTCAAAACTTTCACCTTTGGACAGAGACTGAGCATGAAAGTGAATTTGCAAATACAGAAGTTATTGGAAGTGTTAGAAGAATCTTAAGAGTTATATCTTTACCTGCATGAAGGTATGGTAAAATACTGTGAGACATTTCTTTTAATAAGTTAATAATTAAGTTTAATGAGTAATCATTTTCCTAGCTTTCTTTTTCCAATTTCTTTGTATTTGAATGTAACAATGATTGGGTTTGTTACTGCCCCTTTGGAGAGGAAATCTTTGCTTAAAAAAAATGATTAGGAATAGGTTTTAAACCTATGAATTCAAATACAACTATTTCAAAGTGATTTTTATGCCTCTAAAGATTCAATTATTTAGTCACTACAAAAATGAATGTCTGTCATTCCTAAACTGGGATGATCACTTCATAATGTAAAGCTAATTATATTTGCAGTTGTTTTTGTATTTTGAATTTTCAGATGTACCCTTTAGTTGACACTTCTTGAGTCTTAATATGAGTCTCTTTATATGAGGTATAAAAATCACAGAAATATGCTCATTGATGGGTGGCAAAGAATGATTGTTGCTTATATCTTTGTTTTTGGAGAGATAGTAATGGCCATGGCTAAATATTAGGTTATCCCACTTACAGAATTAATAGACAAATCAGAATAGCATAATGGAGAAGGTATTAAAGAAAGAAAGCTATGAATACATCGTGGTGAAAAGAAGGCCTAAGCAGCAACAGGTGAAGTTATAACTGTAGTTAATGTAATTATCAATGGAGTAATTGCACAAGTGAATTCTGTGAAGTAGTTTTGGCCCTCCTTTGACAAGGCATTTATTTCTCATCCCAGGCATAAACTTTTTTAACAAATCAAGGCTTTAGCATTTGGGAGAGACTAAGATACACTTTCAGTGTTCTGGAATACAAGGGCAAAATAGGTCTTTGCTTATTAGTTAATAGAGGAGCAATGAGCTCCTCTATTAACTTACATAACACTTTTCAGGTAACTTTAATTATCTACCCTGTTTTTCATAATTCCCAAATACTTGCCAGTCTAAGCAAGTGTCTCTAGGAAAGTTGTCACAAAACTGGCATATTTTATTCTTGTTCTCTTGCTAAGTAGGCCAATGACTATTTCTAGAAAGGACAACATAAACCCCAAAAGTAACAGCTGAAATAGAAGAGCTTGAAAGAAATTAATCCTGGCTGTTGTTTCTGATGTCTCTGATTAAATATATCCTTAATGTTTCGATGGTTTATGAGTCCTAATCATCATGAGTTTTTGTAATCTAATAACTGTGAACTGCTTGTGATTCACTATTGAAAAACTAACATCTTCCAGCAATAAGAATGACTGTAGACTTAATCTAAGGTGGCAATCCTGCCCAAAAGAACTACACATTCAGCATTATTCACTAGATCATTGTTACATATTTAGAAATACCCTCCCTTCCTTTCCCTCCTGCCCTCAGAGACCAAATGACCCAAAACATTTGCAAGAATTTGTCTTCTAACTGTCTAAATGCTTATTTTCAAACAAGCTTTTATTACATTGCATGGGTGCCCTCTCACTGATTATTAATGGGAATTTCCCATCTGGGAAGACTAGCACTGATGATGTTCAGTGTTCAGCCATAACACTGATCACTGCTGATGAACTTTTAAAGCTGATGCTGATTTTCTGGTAATTGATATAACTTAATATTTGGAAGTGTGCATTGTGTCCTTACTTTCAAGATTTGTGTTAGAAAGTTTTGTTTTCGCATGCAGGCAGCCTTGTTTGAATTAAATGAAAGTTCATGTCTGTGGTGCATTTTTCTTAACCATTTTAAAAATACAGAATGTTTTTGCTTGTATCTTAATACTGGTAGGGATTGAGTACACATGTTATGGAATTCAGCTTTTAAGCTGCTACTGCTGGAAGTGGAACTGCAGCAACATCACTTACTCAGCTAGAGGTGGTGTAACGTATTTGTCTTTTGGTGTGGGAGGGAGGATCAAGGGGACATCACTCACCTTCCCCGGTTCACACATAACATGTATAGACTGATGTACTAGGTGTAAAGGTGTAAAGACCAGGTGTAAGCAGAGAGCTGCTTGCTGTGCTAATCCAAGGAAGCTGTTTTGTCAATAAGCAGTAACTACTGCTGCAAGTTCGTGCTGCAAGAGGTGCTGCAAGTTCATGCTCTGTCAGGGTGGGCATTCACTTTGAAAGAAAAAGCAGGTCTTTACTGAAGAGTAAGTATGGTGGTTGCGTATTTGTATCGTGGAAAGGGTACAGAGCTCCTTCACCCGTTCAAGCACAGGCCAGTGGTATTTATTTAAAGCTTTGTCCTGTATGTGGAAGGTGGGATAACACCTGCCCTGTCCTGGGTTGGCCTTAACTGGTAGCCAAGCACCAACAGAGCTGCTGGCTCACTCCCACCCACAGCAGACAGAAGAGAATAGGGAGAGACAAAGTGTGAAAACTAGTGGGTGCAGATACAGACATTGATAAATGAAGGGAAGAGAAAAACAAGTGATGGGAAGGCAGTCACATGCCCCCTCCCACAGGCGGAGTGATGCCCCAACAGTCTCCAAGCAGCAGCCACCTTGGAAACCTGCCACCTTGGAAACCTTAACTCAAACATGGGCCAGATTGACCTTCATTACCCCAAAAATGTTTGGGCAAGGCCTGATGGGTCCAGATCTCCCCTATATCAGAAAGGGGAGGGAATGATGAGGGGAGGAACTGAGATGGAGACTGGAGTATGGGGCTCCAAATACTCAGGCTTGCTTCTAATAGGAGTGGCATGGGTACTTCTGGAAAGACCCTGTCTGTGTTTTTCCAAGTTTCTGGTATGCAGCATTATTTCATCTATGCTTAAGACCACTGGCTGGTGAATGACAAAACGCAACCTGTGACAGGAGATGTAATAGCATCCTGGGAGTCAGCAGTACTGGCATAACGCTTCTTTATTCTTCAGCAATCCTGAGATGACAGCGTCATTGTTTCTGTCACACATGGCATTAAAGTAGTTTAACACAAAATCTTGCTGTAGAGTGCTGGTGGCCAAGTCTTCTTGTCTAGGGATCCAGGTGTAAACTGGTGGTTAATTCTAATATGCATGTTTGAAGGTGGGATATGAGACATTAACACTTGGAGTGTAGCAAGTTCAGAAAGTATTTAGGCATTGCTGTGGGTGGAAAACAATTGCTGACGAGTGTGTGGGGAGGTAATGTGTTGTTTTTGTCTCAGCAAGAGCACTGTGATTTGGGATAGAACAAGGACTTGGAGTAACTTAAACAGAAAAGCTATCCAGAAAATTAACAGCTTTTTTTTTTTCAGAAGCCTTTGTTCAACAAGGAGCAGCTATACCCTTAATAAACATTCAAGATAAATATTGCAACTTTATGTAAGGATTTGCATTTAAAGTGGAAGAGATCTGACCATCTTGTACTCTCACTCTGGAATACCTGCAGTGTGTTTTTGTAAAGGGGTATTATTCGTCAGGTTTTTTCCATCATTTGTGTTCTCTCACCTGAGGTGAAATTCTGACCTAATTAAAGTTAATAGGAAATAACTGTTGAAACTGGCGGACCCAGAATTTCCCTCATGCTGTTCAGATACTTTTAATTGGAATATATAGGAATATAGGAGTATAGGAATAATTATGGTAAGAGATGACTGTGGAGCAAAGGTAGATAAACAAAATCATGAGAAGAGAATAGAAATTAATAATAACAGGTACAAAGGCGTGTCTTTTTTAATAATAATGTGATTAACTTCTAAAAGAGAAAATACTGGTTAGCATTCAAATCTTAGAAATTAAAAAAAAAAAAAATCAACTCATTTCTGCCCTTATCAATGAATCATATTCAAGGATTGGTGCACTAGGCAAAATTAGCCTCAGTGACATAGTGATTTATATCTATCAGCAGGCCAGGTGTAGCAGGGATTGCAATGAGGCTGACTAGATGTTTTCTCTAGGAGGGTCTGTCTCTTGTTCAAGGTGACAATATGCAAACCAAAGAATGCATAGGTGATATCTCAGAATTAATCAGTGTTGTTTTTTTCCTTAGTCTGTTCTGCTTTTAAAACCTAGGCAGTAGTATAACCTGAATTGTCAAAGAGCAGGCTGACCTAGAAGAACTAGCTCTTTTACAGGCTGCAGTGATCAGCAGCATTCATCAATTGGCTTGAATTGTCTCAAGTGATTTAAAAAAAAAAAAAAAGAGGAATCAGAGGAATCAGCATATTATTTACATCTATGAGGTTATTCTTTGTGCAGCATGACTGCAAGCGTCATCCAGAAAGACCAGCTTTTGCTGAGTCCAAAAATGCAGGAATTATAATAATGCCTGAAAATCAGGGGGTTTAAAGCAAATCAGAAACTTCTTTTCTGCTATTAAGATATTTGCTTCTAGTTCTCACTTTATCTTTCCTGAATAGAAAAATGTTTACAGTATTTTGCAAAAAAGTTCAAGGAGGCTTGATCTCAGAGTCAATTTATTTTTAATGACAAAAAGTTATCTGTTTCTGAGATAGTACGTGTGGTCATGACTCATTTTATAAATTGCAGCTGCCATAATGTTTATACCGCTATTCTTTATTGTATAAGTTGAATTTAAGAATAACTTTGTAACTTTTATTTCTAAATTTTCTAGGAATGAGAAATACATCTCTGAATTTATTTTTTAGTGGAAGTTTTATATTACTAAGTGATAATACTAACAAATTATCTCCCTAGCAGGGTATTATTGTTTTCTCCTGGTATGTGATTAGACAACTTCATTATTTCTCAAATATGTGATAGAATTTTCAATAATTTTTTTGAAAAAAAAAATTCTCCCACCTAACTGTTTTTCTTTTTCCCTCCCAGTCTGCTCCCAGTTTTCAAGAGGAGTCTTTGCTATTTTTGGATTCTATGACAAGAAGTCTGTAAATACCATAACATCATTCTGTGGGACTCTTCATGTCTCCTTCATAACTCCAAGCTTCCCAACAGATGGAACACATCCATTTGTTATTCAGATGAGACCTGACCTCAAGGGAGCTCTTCTTAGCTTGATTGAATACTATCAGTGGACCAAGTTTGCATATTTGTATGACAGTGACAGAGGTGAGATATGGTACTTTTTTTCCCTGTATTCTGTTTGCTAGATATACATGTATCTCACTGAAATACTGAATCAGTCTTAGAGGAGGACAGGAATACCTACATGCAGCAAATACAAACTTAGGTTTAGAAACGAGTTTTTAGTAAAGAATACAAAATTGTTTATATGAGAATGAAATTATTACATTTTGCATTAATAGAATAGCATGCATGCTGATAAGTAATGAGAGATTACTCATATGTAAAACGGTTCCTATGATTTTTTTCTTTTTAAAGAATCATCTTTTTAAAGATTTAAAAATGAAAAGCTAATAAAAATGCTAGGATGTTTTTGCATGTAACATGTTGCTCATCATCTACACTTAACTTTTGAGTTGCATGCCAAGTATTTAAAACTACAGAATCAAACATAAACATCAGTAAGCCTGTGAGACCATTCATTTTACCAAACAGCTAGCTTTCACACTGCCACTGCAGCTGACTGCCTGAACTCCCTGTTGGGACTCCAGGTACTGGATGCCTAATTACCACCTCTGAGTTGTGTTGTACTTCAGCTGTATTTCAACAGAGTTGGGGAACACCAAGGACAGTCTACTAGCACAGATTCACTCCAAACAACATGCAAAATCAATAGTTGGACACAAAGCAAACAAGAATCTTGGATGCAGTCCCTGCTCCTTTGGAGACTACCTTCGACAGATACTCAAATTTCTCTCCACTGTTAAGATTAGATGTGTGGGTTTTTTTGTTTTTTTTTTTTTTTAATAAACACAAATCATCTGTTTGTAGGCAACTTACTCCAGGATACAGCTTCCACAAGTATTATGCCCTTATGGCTGTTGTAATAATAGCGTAACAGTTTATGAACTGGGAAAAATTACTTGAAAATTGTGGTATACTAGTTTTCTGAGAAGAAACATTGTAAAGCATTTTGTTATGACTACCCTTTCTGGAATTCCATTTGGAATTCCAACGGAACTCATTCTGTTTTTTTGAGTTCTCCTTATCTAGTAGCCCTTTGCTAACTTATTTTCTTCAACTCTTCTCTTTAAAAAGGCTATTTAGTGGCTCATCTGCATGTTCATTGGTCAGAATTAAATGCACATTAAATGGTAAGATTCTGCTGGATTTGAAGGATGATTAATTTCATATTGTCACACCATAGTTTATTAAATTATGGGGTGACATTAGATTCTCTTCTTTTTGATGACATTTTATCCAGTGTTCTTCAGAAAAGCTGAAGGGACCTCTTAAAAACAGTTCTCTATCACTGTTCTGAGCCCTGAAATAAGAAAAACTAAAGCAGGCATATAGCCTCCAACAATAATGTAATGTGTGATGATGAACCTTAAGCTCATTTCTGTGGTAGATCCTTTCCAAATTCACATTAGAATCAGAAACATTCACTGCCTTTTTAGAAAGGGCAGATGTGAAGCTAGTTGCTTAGCCTCTGTCAATCAGCTAGCAGTGTGCAGTACATGACCTGCATGTGATTTATATTTAGTAAATTCTGAAAACCACCTTGTTGCTGCACTGGCTGAATCTGGTCAGGAATAACAGCATGAAATTGTTGCTTATAGTCACCTTATGGTTATGCCTTTTTTTTTTTTTCTTATTTGTATGCTTTAATTATGGCAAGGCACCCCAGCGATAATGAACTCCAAGGCATAAAACTCCTACCTTTATGCTGAGTAAATCATTGCTCCTCAGTGCTCCCACACAAGGCTAACCTGCAGAGTTAAGCAGTGTGTAGGCAGCAACTCCGACAGCAGATCCTGAATATACAGGGTCCACACTTCCACCACTTTTGCATAAGTGTTTGTGTTGTATATTTAAGGAATTAAGTATAATTTGAGATACTTCCTCCTCCAGGAGTGAGATAAAAGATAGACTTCATGGTTTCCATGAAATCGAATAGAAATTAGTTTAATGACTTTTTCCAAAAGAATAATTTATTGCTACTTTTACAGCTCCTCAATGGTTAGAGGCTGACTAGATGAAGTGCGGGACAATTTCCTATCTTTTCCTGTCTATAAGAAGTGAGGCCGTTCAGTATATGCGTGTCAAAGCTATTGCTGGTTTAATATGTCACTTGATGTCATTTAATGTGACTGCATCCTTTATCCTCCTTACTTTCTTTGTGTTGCCAGTACTAAACAGTGCAGTTTGGAAAAAGTAATGACATTATTGGAGGTTTCTGTTTGTAACAGAATCACTAATTCACTCGGCCTCTATTCAGTCCTTCATTTCAGAGCTCACTGAATTAAGTTTGTCTCATCATAACCACAAGAGGTTCAGGAACACACAGTTCCCAAACAGAAATATTCATGCAGTCAAAAACAGCAATAGTTGTTGTTAAGAGTTTTCTTCTCTGCAGAGTCCCACTTCCTTTACCTCTATCCAAATAATTCCACATCCACAAAAGTATTGCTGTGAAAGATTTCTTTTTTTTTTTTTTTTTTTTTTTCATTGTGTTATTGACATCACAGTAAACTATAAACTAAATTGGATGAGGATGACAACTCTCCTACCTCTGAAGAACAAGAAGACCGGTCTGCAGAGGGTGCTCAAAAAAAAAAAAAAGTCCCAAGGAAAAATGGAAGATCAGAGGAACCCTTTGCCCTAGCATGAACATTAATAGCCCTTAAATTCATGCCTGAGATTTTTTTGTCTTAGAGGAGACATACAAAGACAGATTGGAGGACCTGAAATCTACTCAATAAGATCTGAAAGAGTGATTCATGTTACATGAATCAAGTGATTCAAGATTCAAGTGTCTTTGCCTGATCCATTTCAGTTTGTTGATGTTTATTTTGTCTATTTTATTTTGTCTGTGTGGAATAAACAAATTTGTTAAACACAGGAACAAAATGCAAACTAAAGCAATAATATGTGCTGCAAAATTTATCAGATCGTTGATAGGGTCCTCACTGCTAATAGTAACGAAAGGTGATATTTCATTGAATATGCAAATGAAGATAAGCCAACATTACATTTTACAATGAAGGATGATGAAATTTAGCTTATTGGAAGTGAAAAGAGACTACAAAACATCCCTTTTTAAACAAAGCCCTCAGGACTTAGCACACTACATAGCTATACATCCATATATGATAGAGGAATTTGCATTTTCAGAAGCATTTGTTTCTGAAAGTTAGTTTATAGTTTCCCTTTATCTTTTTTATTCCTACTAGTTCTGCATTGACATTTTCATTGCTAATGCATCAAAAATATTTTTTTTTTTTCTGAGAAGAACTATATTCTTTCCTCCCAAAATAACATTTCCCTTTTATAATACTTATTCTTTATGTTAGGAAGCAGTGTTATTCAGCCACTTAACAAGTTGCAGATGACTTTCTAGGATCATATAGTTGCACAATAATAAAGATGTTGTCACTTACTCTGGAAAATGCCTTGACATTTCCTTCTGAAGTTGGAGTAAAAAACTTATGCAAGAATTCAGGAAGTAAAACCATAAATCTAACACCAGAATTGACAGTGGGTTTTATATTGTCAGGGAAAAAATAAACAATCTGGCATAGCAGAAATTGCATGAACTTCTGAAAGAGTTAACAAAGGTGAAAGTAGGAAATTACTATTAAGAATGTTTTTTTTGAGGTATGGAACCACTTTAGTATTTTATAATGTTCTAATGTACACTCTACATCTTTCATCTTTTCCTTTTACCAGATGTCTACATTTCTCTTTATATTTATATATAAACAGTTTGTATGTGCCTTTGGATGTAGTGATCTATTATTTTAAAATATTTTGTTGCGTGACATATGAAACTTCATATCAGTCTTCTTTAAAATCAGTACAAAAAGCCAGACCTACTTGACATAATCATTGAAGTTATGTTTTTGGAAGCCTGCCATTTTCCTCCTTTGCTGATGACCAGCCTTGTATATTGCTATATGTTATTACCATTTTCACTTACGAAGCTGAATTGCTAAACACCAACCAATTTGCTATGAAACAAATTGATTCTTAGCACTTTCTTTCTATGTTTATGGTCATAACCACCAATATTTCTCATGAGGGTTATCCATAAAGCTTCCTTTACATACCAAGTCAGAAATTTGTCTCAAAGAAATTACTCCTGGTGTTCTGTGGTTTCAGGGGAGATGAATGATCAAAAATGTCAGTTGGATTGTGAGAAATAGTCTGACAGCTTTGGTGACTTTTTTTTTTTTGTAATACTATCTGCTATCCTTAAAATTGTTGTCTCTAGAGATCTATAGAATTCTCTGGAAGGGATTTGAACATAACGAGTTGAAGTTGCTCTACTGTTGGACACAGGTATTTGTTGAAGAGCAGGAACTCTTTTTTAGCAGTAATTATTTTTTTATACTTGGTGCTTTAATCTTTGAACAGGAAAACCAGTCATGTAAAATTGTCACTGATTTTACAATATTTTGCAGACAATTTCAGCTGTGCAGAGACTACAGCTTCCTGGCAGGAATATGTCACAAAGAATAAAATGGCAGCAAACTTCTATAGACTGCTTGCAGGCACTGGGCCTGCTTATCTATATGGAAAAATACATATATCGAAATGCTTTCTTTCACAGTCAGGGAGTGTGGCAAAAGAAATAATAACTTCATGACATGAGAATTTTGCCATAGGCCTCAGTGAGAACAGGGTTTAAAGTAGGTTCACAAGTACAGAACAGTTAAATAGCATTCTGTAATAAATAACTGATCCACTTGCTATAATTGGATCGTTTTTTCTCCTAGAAGACCTCTTTCCCAGTCTATAGAATTCCAGCAATGGATTAGTGAACTGGCAAAATCCCCTTCTGAAAAATGTTGAAGCAAAATCAAAAGATTGTCCTTACAAGGCTCTATCCTGATCCCTTCCAATGGTTTAAGTAAAGTTTCACTCAGTAAGAACAATTTGGGCACACACACAGCTTCATTTCTGAGGAGTCCTAACAACATATGATAGGTGAAATGAATAACAGTGAAATCTTAAATAACTAATTTCATAAATCATGTTCTTAGAAGCTTGTTATTCCTGAATCTTTATCAGTCATATTGTTTGTTTTTTTCCTGTGCATTGCTAGGCTTATCAACATTGCAAGCTGTGCTGGATTCTGCAGCTGAAAAGAAATGGCAAGTGACTGCTATCAACGTAGGAAATATTAACAATGACAGAAAAGATGAAACTTACCGTTCACTATTTCAAGATCTAGAGGTAAAAAAGGAGAGGCGAGTGATTTTGGACTGTGAGCGTGATAAAGTCAACGACATTGTTGATCAGGTTTGCTATTCTCATTTTTTCAGCAATGACAATTAGATATATTCTATAAGCAAGACCAACGTAAGCATCATTTCAGTTGATCCTATGTTTTTGGTAGTTATGCATCATTTGGGAAGTGACAGATTTGAGGACTGCATACACATTGGACAGAAAGAGAACATACAAATCCTATAATCTCTCACTCTACTCAAAGGCAGGATAATTCTATCTGGATCATCCCATATGGTTCACTATCCTGATAATTTAAAAAAATAATAATAAGAATAATAAAATCTCTTTAAGGTTACTTTACAGTCTGTCTAGGTAGTATATATATATGTAGTTTGTATGCTATTATATATGGTGCATTACAAATATAGCTATACAATGACTAAGGCTTAGTACGCCTTACACTAGACAATGATTTCTGTTTCTAATGTTTTTTTCCAAAAAAAAACCTTATACATCTTAGAAGGCTGTTTCAACAGCTTCTCTTTTTTCATGTAATTTTCTTCATTGTTCATGTTCCTAAGCTCTTTGTTATTGTACTGTCCTTGGGTCTGTCTTCAGTTTGCCTCTATCTTAAAATGTCTTAACCAAAATTGGATGCTGTCTTCCATAACTAAGACCTAAGAACATTAAACAGAACAGAAAAATGTCTTCTTTGCATCCCCACATAGGTTGTTTGTCAAAATTGTGTGTTTTTTATTGTTTTGTTTTTGTTTTTCTTTTTATAACAGCATCACAGCATTTGGATTCAAAATTTTGCGTTACCTCCATATCCACCTCTACAGTAGTGGCTAGGCAGGTCCTTTTCCATGCTGTCTCTTTATCTTGCTTCCTCTTTATTAATACAGAGCACATTGGAATATTATAAGGGTAGTTCCATGTTTGTTTAAGCTTGACCTTTTACACCATCTGTAGGGATATATTAGCTAAATGTAGATGTATTTAGGTGGATATTAGTTAGAAGCTTTTTTGAGGGGGTTGTTATTTTGGTCTTTGCTATGAGGGTAATATGAGTAATTGAGGCTCAGGCAATGAGCATTGTATTTCAGCATTCAAATGGAGTTCACTGTATTTTTCTCTGTTACAGTTTGTGGATATGAATTCAAAATGATTGTCTAATTTTCAGGATCAGTTTAAATTTGATCCTGTTCTTCACAGCATTTGCAACTTCTCTCTGTTAGCATCTGCAGATTTTTTTTTAAACAATCATATTTTCAGACTTCTCATTAATAAATATCGTGATTAAAAAAATACTGATTAATTCCATGTAATTAGTAAGTATACTGAACGGAGCTGTGCTTGACAGAAATACTGCTTACAGCTTTTCAAACAGTTGTTTGCTTACCTTATGGTGACTTATGTACAAATTCCCTTAAGAGCTTGTAATGATGTCACACAGGATGAAAGCCTTATTAAACTCAAGATGCGTTGTACCTGCTGCTTCCTCGTTATCCATTAGGATGGCTATCATATCAGAGAATGGAAGAAAAAAAAAAGCCTTGACATACTTTGATTTTGACAAGACTGTACTGGCTGTTTATCATCTATTATCCTCTAGGTTCTTTTAAAATTAAATACTTAATATTCATTATAATATCTTTCCTGATATGAAGGCTTGGCTGAGTAATTTTTTTTCAGTTTCTCCTTTTGCCGCTCTGAGGACAAGAACCCTTTGGTTTAGTTACCATTCAGTTTTACTCTCCTTTTTTGTTTAGTAATAACCTGTGATATTCTTTGGCTGCTGCTTCTTTTGATTTCATCTCTAGGATATTTTTCTTGCTCTTATTGTGCATTAATAGATGTGAATCTTTTCTTTTTTTTCTGAAACTTAGATTTTATCATTTTATCCCCTGTGCCACATCTAAAGCATGTGGATGGATAAACTGTTTCTGCTTATCTGCTTTCTAAGTCACGTAAGAGTGTTAGATACTTGTGGATCAGCCACACTGGTAATTTAACATAATTCCAGTTATTTGTTCTCATGAAAATAATTTTCTGCTATGTTCTGGAATATAGTCTCTTGAACTACTAAGTGCATTCTCTGATGCATTTAGCATTGAGATTCTCTTTGCAAGACCTGTCAGCCCCTGGAGTTTTGGTCTGGTCTTAGAGTACTTTATTCTTAAACTGCTGATCCTTTGACTTCCCTTCCTTACATAATACGGTGAATCTGTTTTAATTTTCCTCTAGTCTAAAATAAAATCTAAAAACTCATTCTCCATTAACTTTCTCTATCTCGTCATCACCTAAAGTGAAGCATTATTCCAAATAAAGATTTTTGTCAGTATCTGAGTTTTTTTGTCCTCTGAGTATCTTTGTGTGTCCTTCTCATTTGCTTCTCTAACTGCAAAAGAGGTTCTTCAGGTCCTACTTCGCTACAAGATTTATTCTGAACTGGAGCTTTAGTATCAGTATCTCTCTTCCTTTTCTCTGTTTTTTTACTGAGAAATGCGGCAGGCTTTCAGTTGACTGGACTTTCCTTGAATATTGGAGTAGGATATATTGATATATTGAACAGTAAATTCTTTGCTTTCTTCCATGTGTATTCTTGAACAAGCATGTAGTAGTGTTTTGGTTTACCCCAGTAA
Source organism: Aythya marila (assembly GCF_965140915.1). Taxonomy (NCBI): domain Eukaryota; kingdom Metazoa; phylum Chordata; class Aves; order Anseriformes; family Anatidae; genus Aythya; species Aythya marila. The sequence goes on along the minus strand of NC_139045.1, from coordinate 30,259,109 downwards.
CTTTCTAAGCTGTGGTGGCAACTTCAAGCTCTCCCCATAATGCTCTGTAGTTCTTGAATTATCGTATTGACACAATATGTTTTTTCAATGTTGCTTCATCATTTTTGTTTTTCTCCAGTGTTATAGTTTCTCCTCCAGATTTTAGCCACTTAATGAAAGTTAATATTGAAAAATACTTTCAGTTCACCAGCTCCCTGAGACTAGTTCAATTTATAAATTCCTGTTCTCTGAATTGCTATTGTTGGTCAAAAGATGGAAGAAACCTCTAGAGTCCTGTTAGCTCCCATATCCTTTCTCTGGAGAAATGTTTTGCTTCAAAATGCAAACTTCCCCATGAAGACATAATCCGCAGTAAGACTATATGGGGAAAGAATCCATGCTACTTGCCTGCCAGCAGAGACTTCTGGGAAACTACCAGCTGGCTTTGAGAGAGATTATAGGGAAGCCTTAAGGCAACAAAAAACAGTTTGAACTCCAGAAGACTTCTTCATAATGCAGATATTTTCATTAATGTCAGTGGGATTTTAAATGTTTTTGTTTGTTTGTTTTTTAGCCCCAGGAGTGTTATAATTCTGCTACAAAGAGAGCAAAATCTAAGCAGCTAAGCGGCAATGTCTGAGATACAGTGCTTCTAGTACCTCTACTGTGTAATACTTGCTCCCTCCTGTCCAGATCATGCCTTTTAATATACAGCACAGTAATTGGCATTCAGCTCCTCCTCTTACAGGTTTTGGGGCTTGGACTTCAACATGACTGATTTCTACCAGCAGAAAGTGTATTCAGTAGTGCATTAAGTAAAATAAAAAAGTAAAGCACTGGACAAACTTAGTTATGAGCTTCAGATGCAATACTAACTTCTACATCGTATGACATTTAGTAGTTTTTGAGTCTGTCCATGTATCAGCTGAACATGGAATTTACATTATGGGGGTATTTCTTCTTTTTTACAGGTTATCACAATCGGTAAGCATGTTAAAGGATACCATTATATCATTGCAAATCTGGTAAGCAAATTTTTTTAATATGTTTTACTATGACCGTAATACTCATTTTACTGCTTCTGGAAGAACATCATCTAGTATTTTGTTTTAAATGGGTTTTAGAAAATAAAGAAAAGCTAAATGTGATTATCCTTGCTAAATTAATGCATGTGTTCAGATGGTGTTTTATTGACTCAGTCTTTTCAGTGCTTAAATGCTTCCTATTATATGCCCATCAATGGGAGTGAAGACTGTTCAGTACCTCCAGTAGAGGTTCATCCATTTTCCTGCTTACTTTAGAAAAGTCAGGGGAGGTAGGAAAATTGGAAAAAACAGCTTTCCAGATTGTAGGCTGATCCATTCATTCAGATAACTGATGTTTCTTCTTTCACCTCTGAAGTATTTAAAAATTACAGCACTCAGTTCTGATACTGCTGGACTAGTAAGTCTCAGCTTCACATATCCTCATTTCTCACATTGGCTTGGCAATCAGTTTGATTTAATATTTCTCTGAACACAGGTAATCAGACAGTATAACTAATGCTGTTCCTAAGGGGGAAGGTTCAGGAAACTCACTAAATTGTCAAGGTTATTTTTTGAAGTTGTCCAAAGATGAACGGCCATTTTACTGACATTAAAGTCAACAATACTTATTTACTGCAGCCAAGGAATCTAATCCATTTTTTGCCAACGGATAAAGCAAATTTGGTAGGCTTGAATGTCAGTTATCCTACTCTAAAAAAGAACTTTGAGGGTTGTATGGTGGGAGTGCCTTGTAATCATTTTTTTCATCTCTTTATTTTTGGACTATGATAGGGTTTGACTGATAAAAATTTCAGCAGAGCCCTTGGAGTGCTCTAATTTACACTTTGTCTTCCATAGTCCTTTTAAAAGAGGTATCATGCTTCACATATAATCTCCATCTCCTACCAACCTTTGAACAAAACACTTTTCCCTTCCAGATAAGGCTGGAATCATGGATGTTGCTAGACAACAGTTAGGAAGCTTTATACTCTGGAAGCCTCTTTAAAAGCAGAACAATAGGGATTCATTTGTATATTTATTAAATGAATCTTAGGTCAGAAAAGCTAAGGTAGTGCATGTTCACTAAACAAGCATAAAAGTCTTACAGAATTTGAAAAATTCCCTGTTAGATATTTGTATTTTTTGCATATGTTGTACAACTATTTTAGGCCTTAAAGGAAATAAATATTTTAGAAAAATTGCCTAGTGTATTTCATTATGTTGACTGGTTGTTATTGTAGCCATTGCTTTGTTTGTAACTTTAAGCCCATAAGATCTTAAACTTGCTGAATCACGTATTTTAAAGCCTAGTATTATATTTGCTTATACAGGTTTGTGCAGTTTTAATGCAAGTATTGCAGATCTTTTGTATAATATCATGTAAATATATATGGTAATGATTTTTAAAATGTTTACTTTCTGTCAGAAGTACCTAGTACTTGATCATTGTCTTGCTGAATCCATCTTTTTTCTTCCTTCCTGTGAGGTTGTTCTCTTCCAGACTGATCAGTCAGTCAAGAAATTGATCTATATTAAGAATAAAACATCCTGATAAATGGAGAAGGGTCAAATGAATGCTCATGTGCAAACTTTAAGCTCACAATAAGTTCAATGACCCTTTAGAAGTGTCTATATTATCAAGCATCAACATATCATTGATGAGCATTGCTAAGATGAAGTATACCTAGTATAGCAATTGTAGCAATGTTTGATAATGTGGTCTGAGGTTACTACTTTTGTGTTCACTCAGAAGGTTCATTTAAACTGAAGTGTCTAAAATCAGTGCTTCTTGTAAATTCATTTGTATGGTTATTTGGGACACATTAAAACATGAAACATGAAAAATCAAAATGTATGTAGTGCTAGTCAACAGCAACAAAGGCGAGCACACATGAGAAATAATCTATTCAGAATGCAGGTTCAAATCATTCATTGCTGACTTAAAAATCCAATCTTACTCTTATTGGTTTCATAAGGAGTGAACAAGATCTGTCTTTTCACTTTGGTAAAGCTCTTTAATTTGATGTGTACTTGTGTTTCATGCTTTTATTCCTAGCAGAGTCTTTCCAGTCCACAAATATATAATTTAGATACAGATACATTTGTAGATATATGGAAATAACTCGGAGTGAATCAAGACAACTGAAGATTCAGAATGGTGCTGATCTGAATGGAATGGCTGAGAAAGTGTTCAGTAACACCACACAACTTATGTGATGAGTTTATCTGATATTTACAGTTTATCTGATATTTACATTGGTAGACAGAATTAAGTATCCCTCATTTAATTTGCAAAAATGAACTGTTTTAGTCTAACCTGCTTTCATTTTATTAAAAAACAAAACAACAAAAAACAAACAAACAACAAAACAAAACTGAGATTTAAAAACTGTTTCCTTCTTCCAAAATTCATGAAAAGGTTGTGAGATCAAGAACTAGGGAGGGGGAGACAGGGAAGATGGTAAGTCTTGCCAAATGCTTCAGTGTTCCTGCTGAAAAAATAAAACAACTGTGCCCTTAACTGGTACAAGACTAAGCCATGGATAAGCTTACTCTATCTGTTACTGCCCTTCTAATCCATACAGTCACATTGGAATTAACAGTGTTTTTTTAAGGAAAGTAATTGTGGCAAAGATAGATCCATTCAGCACTTGTTCTATATCTAGTGAGCAGCAAGAACCATTGTTGGTTGATTTAATCCTGGCAGCCCAGGATTGTAAACTTGGATCCTGTTTGAAGAAAATATTTGACTTACGCTTTTGCAGTAGAAGTCATATGGTAACTTTTCATATGTGTATGCTATTGAGACCTGCCAGAACTGTTGGAGTAACAGACATGTTTTCTGTGCTCAGGGATTTACTGATGGAGATTTATCCAAAATTCAGTTTGGAGGAGCTAATGTCTCAGGATTTCAGATAGTTGACTATGATGATCCTTTGGTGTCAAAATTTATACAGCGTTGGTCAACACTAGAGGAAAAAGAATATCCCGGTGCACACACTAGTACAATTAAGGTATGTTTTGTATTTGTTTTAACGATGATAGTTGTTCTGGAAGTAAGGGGATTGGAATAGAAAGACCAGAAATGGAGAAAGCCCTACAAAATCAATTGTGCCAACACAATTTTATATTTCTCTCGGGTACTTTTAATATTTTCTATCATAGTGCTGGTTCGACAAAGATACTGAACTGTCAAAAAAATGTTGAAGTTAACTTGAATTTTTCTTTTATCACTGTAAATCTCTGCCTGACAGCTTGTTAGAAAATTGTTTTGATGTGATGATATATTAAGTAGCTACTGACTTCTTTGTTTTTTCTCTTTCTTGTTTTGAAATGTTTTAGAAGCACATATATATAATCATATGTGTGCTTTCAGGGAGCACAGATCTAGAACTTTCTGGTAATCATTATCTCCCAACAAGATGGTAAGACAGCTCCTTTGAGACAGATGCCTAAATCCTTCAAAGAATTTTACAATTAAAAACTTTTAAAATTAGACTGGTACAGAACTATTGTCTGATTTCAGTCAGGTGATACAAGCTGTGGCATTGGGCAAGAATATAAACTCAGCTTTCCTTCTGGATAAAACTGTGGTAATGGTATCTTCTTATTTTATGTAGCAGTTATGCAGATCAATTATTGCTTGCAAGATGTTAAAAAGAATAATGCGATTTCAATACTAAATAATTTTTCTTTTAAGTACTACAATCAGAAATTCTACTAAAATGAGCAAAGAGTTTAAATGACTGAACAGTATTACAAAAAAGATAAATGGCAAATGATACAGGAACAACTTTTTTATGCTCTAGTTTGAATATGAAGTATATTATTGAGTTGTAATAAGATGGATAAGAAGCTTCAGCAAGAAATGGAAGGACCATTCTGAAAATTCCTGGAACAGAGATCCTTTAAAGTACCAACCTTAATGTAAATTTAAAAAAAAAAAAAAAAAAAAGTCCAAGTTTTTTTTTTTTATGAGGCCAAATTTTCGAGGATCTAGTTAAAGCTATGATTTTCCTGTAGTTATTTTTTGTATTTAAAAATGTTTGACAGAACAAGTGAATTTTTTATTTGAAGTTTGACAAAAGCGAGAGCCTATGTGATACAAGCTACATATGGACTATTTACATTCTGATTCTCAAGTTTGCTAATATTGCAAAATCTTAAGTCTGGAAATAATCACCATAAATGGCATAAGTAAAGACAAAAAGTATAACTGAAAACAGAACACAGTTTTCCTAGTTCATGGAAAAGAAATTAGTGGGACACATAATTTGGTATGGTAGTTGTCTAACACACACAAAATTATGTGTGATAAGATAAAGATAAAATAGTTGTAATGGTTTGTTTATAACATTAAAATCTGTAACTTTATCACAGTTTCTCTCTTCCATATTACGTTCTTTCACAATAATATATTTTGAAAGAATTTCTATTATAGAAATTGAAAGTGGTGAAGGGGAGTATTTGGAATATCTTACGTTTTGGGGTTTATTTTGTTATGGATAGGAAAACTAAATGAACAATATATTTTCATTGATTATGTGATTTAAAACCATTTTAAAATTCAATTTAAAAGCCCGATCTGATTTTGTCTTCTTATAGTGTCTGCACAAAGAATATATGGGATCACACTAATATTCAGAGAAGTTTTATACTAAACTATCTGATAATTTACAACTGCTAGAGGTACTGACTGGGGGAAGTGGATGTATATCACTATATTTGGACAATTTGATTGTATTGGTTACTGTATTCCTTAGCATAGCATTCTATCTTCTTCCCTTATTCATGTTACTTGTCAGTTTTCATGTCATGTACAGCAGAGAGATGTCACATTTTATTCCCATCCTTGAAGGAGCTAGAGGCAGAGAAGAATCATGGAAACCATAGAAATAGGCAAAAAAAAGGCCCTTGAGCAGTCATCCAGTCCGTCCCCCTTGCCTGAAGATGGAATACCTGTGCCATAGTGATTTCACAGCTTTCCCAGGCAGTCAGTTTTACTGCTTAAACAGCCTTTTTGCTCTACCCTAAATCAGCCTTTGTCTCCTAATTCCTTACTGCTTTGTCTGCTTCAGTGGATATGAGGAAGTTCTTTTTAGCTGTACTTCTATATTTGAAGATGGCTGCCATATTTGTCCTTGCTTTCCTTCTGGCTAAACTAAACTTTGAATTTTCTACCCTCAGATCCTGTTGATCATTTTTCTCTGGAACCTTTCTAGTTGATACCTGTCTCCTCTGAAATGCCAGACTGGATTCAGCACTTCATCTGAGTGCTGTGCTGTATAAATAGAAATACTGGCTTTGTGTAGCTCAGATACAGTACTCCTTTCAGTACTCCTTTCTGTGGTACTTTTTTTTTTTTTTTTTTTTTTACCGTCATGACACTGTTGAACTACATTTATCTACATTAGATGAACTACATGAGATGCACACTAATATCCAGATCCATTTTTGCATTGCTTTTCTGTACTGCTGCTGATTTAGACAGTCTCATACCATATCTGTGTATGGTACCATATCATTCTTGTAAAATAAAGGATTTTACACCTCTTTGCGTATTCTTTGCATTGAATTGCATTCCCTACCTGTCCTTCTTGAATAAGCCATTCATTTGCATATTTGCATGCTAGTCGTTTGAATTATCCTGTGCTTTTTGGAGTAGTGTATGTAATGGAGTAGTGCCTATTACTGAGGTACGTTAACTCACTGGTCTCATTTGTCTCTTCCATGATCTTACTGAATATCCTTCATCCCCTTTGATTTGAAGGCAGTTATCCAAACTGCCACTGTTCGTAAATGAGCTTATGTCACCAGTTCCCTTGCATTCTGTAATTCTAAAGGTATAACTACACATTCTCTATGAAACGAATAGGAAAGCTGGTAGAATTTTTGTATTACAAATATGTTATTGAAAGGAGGTTACTTGTCCCTAGCAGGTAAACAAAGAATGGTGTCAGTTGGAGAACATCACGTCCAACCCCCCAGCAGTGGGGGCAGTATTATTCCTGCCATTGCATACATCACATTGCAAGCAAAAACATTGCAACTGTTACATTATCATTGGATTTACATCATAAAATATAAGTCATTGCAGTATGACCGACATTACAGTCACAAGTACAGTCTTGAAAATGGGGAAAGACACCTCTTCCTTTTTCTTTTTTTTTTTTTTTGGAAGTGTATTGCAAAGGGATATGCTTTTCAAAGAAGATGATGTTTGTTGAAGATTAATGCCACAGATGCCCATAAAAGGATCTGCATCGAATTGCTTTAAAATTATATCTTAATAAAACATTAATTGAAATATATTTCACTTTCAGGACATAGATAAGATGTTACTTGTCACTGCGTTGTGCCAGAGTTGATGAAAAACACTGTATTTATAAAAACTGCCTCTATTGTTAAAAAGAAAGAAACTTAAAACTATTGCTTCATTGCCTTTTCTTTCAAAAGGACTTATCTTTCCAGAACAAAGCTGAGACGCTCCGTTTACCTCAAATTTAATTTAGAATGTGTCTGTTTTAACTGCAGGTGGTCTCAGTCTCTGCATGCAATTCTTAAACTGCCAATAATGTGGAGGTCTTGAAACACATCACTGAGCAGCCTGGCTCATTTCTTTGCTGCTAGCAAAGCAAAAGTTGTATTCTTTTGCATTATTGTGTATTTACAAATATACTGGGCCTTAGGAGCCTTGATGTGTCAGGCTATTATGTCTAAGGCAAACCTCTTGCTATTGCAAAAGAACACTGAAAGGCAGTGCTCCATTCACATCCAAATACTCCAACTTCCCTTATTAACCCTTTCAACGGGAGCAGCTCTTAGTATAATGTCAGGAAAAGGCTCAGTTCATTACCTTTTGAAGGCTAGTGAGATATGATGAGTAGAAAGCCATCTTACCTTGTGATGAGCTTTCCTAAAAACAAATTGAGGTTTGGTGTTTGCAGGAAGTACCTGAGACAACTTGTGTAAATATACAGAAACTGCATGCAGAAAAGAATTTGGGCGCTGCCTGGTTGAAAGCCGAGAGCGTCTCAGACTCATAGAGAATACCACTATCCTGGAAGAAGGTAAAAGCCCAATATTCATTGCAGCCCTTTTCAGTGGCTGAAATACCTTTGTGCTGTTTTTGAAAACATTAAATTCTGAACAACTAGAAGATTGCATTTTGTTTCATAAACCCTCCCCCCACCCATCAATGCTTAGCGATTGAAATATAAAATAATAGGTTGTTTTTACATTTTGATTTTGCTTTTAGTAGATTCACATTTTCAAGCCTTTTTAACAGTCCTCTAGTCTTGTAGAAAATTCTCATGAAATCTATTTGTTTTGTTCCTAAAAATACTGTGATAATAGAATTCAAAGTACATAGGTATACTATCAAGTGGCATGCTGTTTATGATAAAATTGAAAAAGGTGAAAACTGCTGATCTTAAACTGGTCAGTCACGAAGAATGGGTAGGGAATACTTCAGAGCTTCTGGTTTAACTCTGTTGGTGCTGGTATACCTCAAGAAAGGAATACATAGAACATGCAGACAAACTTTTATACAAGTATATTTGTGTAATATACAAATGTATATTTACTCTCATAAAAATATAAAAGTGCTTATTTAGTTTGCATAAATAAATAAAATTTAGATGACTGATAATAACAAAGAAGACAGTGAAATTCAGGAAGCAGTCTAGATATAGACCACCTCTTTATTACTTATGCAATATCATTATTTTGGGGGTATTATTTTCATGATTGCAACATGCTAGAACATGTTTTGTTTGTTGTTTTTTTTTTAATAAGAGTTAAAGACAGACATTTTAATAAGAGTTATAATTGATACTCTGTTTCATCAATTATAGTTTCAATAGAAAAATATGGTTGATTATGCCTGAATTCAAGTAATTCCATGTGAATTATAATAATTTATAATAATAGAAAAAGAGTTAGGTTCAGTATTGTTATTAGGTTCTAATAAAGAGTTGATCTTTTTAAGCGTCTGTATAAAACTGTGCTCGTGCATGTGTGAGGTTTATCTGCCTACATTTTTCTTTCCTTGTGTTCTGTCTACCTGATTGCTGGGCACAAAAATACACATCTATCAGTTGGTGGTTTAACTGTCTAATTTTACTCAAATTTTGAATCCCAATATTCAAAGTAGTCTTCTCTACTTGTGAAAATATATATGAAAAATGTGGGTGTAAGAAATTTGAGTGTTAAACTAGATGCCTCTTTTTAACAGTTTAAGGCTCCTTTACATAAGTAATCACCCATTCTAGGATAGCTTTTTAAAGAAAACTCGAAGAATGGAAGTCAGTGAAAGCAGAGGGTGGTTTGAGGCAATATCTCCAGCTTTGTCTCAGACATACAAAGGGCCTCTTGATCCAGATCCTTTGATCCCAGATCCTACAAGTAAAAGTGTCTGAACTGTGCCAAAGCAAAATTTTTGCAGGACTTCAGAGGAGAACTACTCTGCCAGCTCCTGATATATCTGTGCAGCACTTTCTTTGAGTTTGAATCCACCTATCCTTAATAATTATCAGCGATTAAGGGTATTCAGCCAACAGAGCTCAGTGGATTCTTCCTGCCTCTGTTTTCCTAGGATCTCTTTCTCTTTTTTTTTTTTCATCCAGCATCTCACCTGCATATGATTGATCCAAACACATGGAGGCTGCTATTCCTTCATGCTGCAGAGCTCAGAAAGTACAGGTGTACTCTGGCATCACCAAGATCAGTGTTGTTTCTGGTGGGAGAGCTTGGTGGAGAACTGGGGACAAGAGGATTCACAGAGCTGAAGGTAGCAGTAGGAGGAAAGTGATTATTCAGACGAGGGCTGTAGGTGGAAGGTGCAGAAAGGTGGTGGCAGCTGTGAGATGGCAGAATGCTGCTCAGGCCTAGGGGATAAGAGAGGAGGAGAGACTGAGGGTTGCCGATGTGAACAAGGAGAGGAGATGTGCAGGCTAACTGCTGGGGCCCAGCTGGTGTTAAGGACCAGACAACACGGGTAGCAGACTATATTGCTAGCCAGCGTCTAGGGGCAGCAGAATAGAAAATTGTTAATTATTCTCTGGCAATGACTGCACTACTTCTTGGTTAAATCAGTGACCTACTAAAGCTGGTTTATTTAAATTCCGTTAGTCTTTGTCTTGGAATTACTTTGGAGCAAAAAGGAGAAAGGTGTTTTCCGTAGACGCAATAGGTAAACACATAGGCTGTTTGCTGGATAGGGTAGATGAGAACTGATCGTGAAAATAGGAGGGCTTTGGATTCCTACCATTCACATGGTATGATGAAATAATTGATACCAAACGTTTGATCTAATCTCTAACAAAAAAATATAGTTTTGTCTGCCAATTCAGTTAATTGCAACAACCATGAGTTTTTTTCTAGAAAATGATACAAAATACACTTTCATAATCATGACAATAATTTTCTCTTGGTTAAAAGCTCAATTCAACAAGGACATTTGCCGCAGATAATGCTCAAATGACCATTTTTATCAAAAAAAAAGTCCATATTTCAGTTAATACTTTAGTAAAATAGCATTTTACATTTTAAAATGTATACCTTCCTTACGTCACATATACTTTAATGATTTATCACTTTCATGTTAATTTTTGAAGTGGGAGTGACTCTTGTGATAGAACATAGAAAATGAAAGTTTCCAGTCTGTTTTGGGAGTAAAGCAGTTAAAAGAAAATAAACAAACAAACAAAATCACTAGGGTTGATAAGCCACTTTCACTTTGAGAACCTCAAAAAAGAGGTCATCATTCTAAAAGGCAGAGTGGAAAGCAGACAAAATGTACTAGGCTAGTTTTTGTTTCTTAACTCTTAAGAAGCTTATTTTGTGGACTAAAAAGGTGATTCTGTGTTCTATTGCTTCTAGACTTAATGATATGTTTAAGTGTCAACAGACAAAAGAAGCATTTTAAAGGCAGTTCTGAACACACCTATTCATTTTTAGAAAGATGGCATAGTTTCATTGTTGATCTTATTTAAGATTACGTACACGTGCATATTGTTCTGGTTTGCTATCATGTGCAACAACCAGTTTTAATTTTCCCATTTTTTATATTTACACTTAAATATTCATAATAGCCCTTTCAAATCAGTTTCTTACAGCACAGTTTTTCAGGGGAGATTGTGGCCTTCCTATTTGTACATTCTCATCCTCTGCTTTAAATGCTCATGTATTGTGTATTTTCAATATTATAACCCATATGGGTTATACATCAGTGTTTGGTATTGAATCCTGCTGATTTTTAACACTGTGAAGAATAACATACTTTTCTCTAGCTTAGTCTTGAAGAAAAAAAGGTTTTATGGATTGGTATGGATATGATTAAAAAGGTATACATTTTTTATGGTTTACAGTAAATTAAAGGTGATCATTATCATCAAAAGAGCATTCATCTTTTGAAAATGTATTCTTTTTAAGGTTAGAGGTAAGATTACACAAATAAATAAGATTTTACAATTACTGTGTCAGTATGGCTAGTTTCCACAGTAAAGTGCCATGGATTAGAAAACACATTTTTAATAAATAAAATGCTGCAGTTTCAAATCCAAGTACAATGCTTCGGGTTGAAATCCAAATAATTGTTTTTACTATTTCTGGCAGGCACCATGGATTCAAATCTAAGTAATTGTGGTTTTTTTTTGTTTACTTTTTCACCAAGTTTCATGTGTTTTTTGGTGATATGAAGTTCACCAGGACTGATCATTAGGTTTGAGAATTAGGAAGGTTTAAAAAAAAAAAAAAAAGTAGAAAAATGGATAAGAATAGGGCAAGAATTAATAGACTTAATAAGGAACTTAGTAAAAGAAGTGAGTGTAAATGGTAAACTTTTGCATTCCCATGCTCTGTCATGACTGTATGCAAGGTATAACAAGAGACCCCTAAGGACGTAGCAGTTTCCCATCGGTTAGTGATTTTTGCATTGTCATTTGTCAGAACACTTTCAAATGTTTTCAAAGATGTGTGTAATACTGTCAATTTTCAATACATTCCCCAGATAGCCTACTAGTTAAAGAACCTTAAGAAATAGTTGCACAAGCTGCATTTGACTACACAAAGTCAACATGAAGTAGTTCCCAAGTTACTTTACTAATTCTTGACAAGTTACTGTTTATGTTACATGTGTAGTTTTTATATATAATATATGAAAATGTAAGATTGCTTCTAGATCTGTATCCAAGTTTTCAGCAGTTCTGAAATAAAAGACTTAGAGATTTTTTGGTGTATTTTTATGAAATTTTAAACCAAAAATGACCTTTGACAAAAAAGCACTATGAAAAGGCAATTTATGTTTTGTTGAGTGGCATATACCAACACTCCTGTAGAGTAATACTTTGTTGTGGAAAAATATGCAGTTACAGATGAAAGCATAATCATAAAAACAAAACAAATAAATATTAAAACAAGGCACCATTTGTTGTCACAATTTACTGTGTTCAATTTAACCTCTATAGCTTAGTGAAGTATTGCAAACAAGGTGATAAAATGCTTAGTGAACCGTTAAGAAAAAAAAAAAATTAAATGGTAATACAGAGCAGTAACCTAACTATTTATATACCTTCAAGCTACAGGGATGCACAGTTTAAGTCTTTGTATATACGTTGTTTTTGTTCTACATTTGTTTATATTTAAGTATATTTTAATTGCCTAAATATAAGAAAAAATGCTGAACATCTTATACACATTGATTCTATCCATTTACTTTTGCAGCAAAGAACACTTCCTTTATTACCTCTCTTTGAATATTCCCTTCATCCAAGGAAAATACTCAATCTGCTTTTCTATGTTGTTTCTCTTAACTTCTGTGATGTAGGGTGTCTCTTCTGCTTTTCCAATAGCATGCCCCCCATACATGGTGACAAACCCTCTGCTGTACCTGTTTCAGTCTTAATTCAGCCTTCTTGAACACTTTCAGCTGCATACACTCCTCTAGCTGAGATCTCCCTCAGTAGCACTGCTGTCTTTGACTCAGCTAGTCTATGCCCAAAACCCTATCACTTGTTTGTCTTTCTTACTGTTCTGTTACATTTCGACTGAATGGGTAGTTCAAAGTCCCCTCGAGTGGTTTTCATTTGTTTTAGTGTGTGTGCCGTATAGACATCTGTATCTAAGCTGATTGCCCTGGACTCTTCTAATAGTCACATAAGTCACTGGAGACTAAATTAACGGAATCTAAGGCAAGAGTCATTTATGTAAAGAAGGTGTCTAACACATCAGGTGAATCACTCCCTGAAAATTCTCATTTCTTCTTTATGTTTAAAAAAAAAAAAAAAAAAAAAAAGCAAACAAGGATAAATTTAGACATTGCTGACATTGCTGGCATCCAATTACAGAGAAAATGAATTCCACTTTTTGTAATGCAAAATTCTTCCTTACTGTTTTTTTGTTTGTTTCTTTTTCATTTTTGCCTTCACGTTTTCATTTATTTTTTTTTCCTGCTCAAGTATATCTTTTTTTTATTATTATTATTATTGTTACAATTTAAATCTCTGAGATTATCTTCCAGCTTTACATCTTCAGCAAGTGGACAGGCATTGGGTTAAACTCAGGACTAATAGACTAACATTATGTGACTGAATCTTTTTATAATATTTTAGAGCTTCAAAATATACACATAAAAAGAAATCTTGTGCTTCTGGAGATATTATCTGGTGTTTCATCTTTAGAAGATTCAATTACTGACAGTATCTTTTAAAAAGGATACTGGGACTTTAAGGATTATTGGTGTTTTGTGAATGACTGGGCAGCAGTTAAAAGTAAGAAAAGTCAGCTTCTTGCCAGTTTTTCTTGGACAGCACATGATTAATATTTCCTATTCAGTCTTGGATGACGTTGTTTTATCTTTACTTTTGAGATTAATCTTCGGCAACTGCAACAGATAAATTTCATTACGTTCCATGGTACGTTTTGAACTTAGGTTGAATAAAATAGCATATGGTCTTTGTGTTTTTTTCATCTTGGCAACTGGGGCATTTCACTTCATGGTTAGTGAGAAAGAGGATTCTTTTTATAGGACATGCATGCAGTCCATGTTTCATAGCAAATAACATAAAATCCTTAGGCACTTCAGAGTATTATACTATAGTTTATAGTATCAGTTTATTATAGTTCTAGAATTATGAATTAAGTCATATTTTTGCATATTCTTTGCAACATTTTAATAATTCTATTACATTTCTATTTCTATTACAATATTCTATTATTAATTAATAATTTGCAACATTTTAATAATTCTATTACAGATAATTCTATAGGAACTATAGAATGGTAATGATAGTGTTTAATCTTAGATTTGCATGTCTTATCATTAAAATTGAAAGTAATTGAAATGAAGTTAGCAGATTTACAGTGCTGTAAAAGTAGTAGTCTGTAAGAGCCCATTACACTTTCAGAGAATAATATTCCAAATAGTGCTCCCAATGATTTCCAAAACACAAATCAGAACTTGAATGAATCTCCTCTATAAAATATAGTGAATCAAGACAAGGCTAATGCATCCTTTAACTTGTGACAACTGTTTTTCTGTACGCAGACACATACACACATCCCTCTGCATGAGCAGGTTATCTGATTGTCATTTCTTGTTTATGGTCATGAGGTCACTTAGTTTCAATTGGTTAATGTTAAAGCTCTCTGCAGTTTACTGAATAGATATAATAGTCCCCATGAAGAGCTGAAAATATATGCAGCTAAAGCAGTAAGAAATGATGCAAAAAATGTTTGCTTTCATGGCATCGTCCACAGCATGAAGGTATAATATGTGGAGAATATATCGAGAGCCCTAGATTAAAGCTGATTTAAATTCAATTAAAGCATGTGGATTTTACATGTGGTGATGTATATACATACAGATGCATATGAATAGGCAAAGCCCTACACAAACTGGATATATGACTGAGTTGTGGATATTCAGGGCACTAATTTTATAACATAGAGATTGTATTCCTGAGATAAAATACTAAAATAAACCAGGGATCAAATGAGACATAACTGAATTAGATAGCACTACAACTTCTCAGTTTCAAGGTCTTATTTCCTCTGCTACTCAATGTATATTTTGGTGGTTTATTGCAGAGCTGTATACAAAGTTTCTCAAAATGTTACAATGCAGTACAACAAATTTTTGTACTACAAATAAACACATTTGAAGTACTGTGGTTAACCAGTCCCCCAAAATGACTCAGTCCTTTATCTTCTCTCTGTTATTCTGTCCTCATCTCCTCATCTATGACCCTACTTAATCACTGCTACTTCAGTAGCAGAAAGTCATGTCAGCTTCAGTCAGACTTTCCCTTCATTTTTCGGTTGTTCTGATCTCTTTAATTATTTCGATACAAGTCACTGTGAGGACTTTCTTGAGAAAATTCACATTAATCATCCAGTAAGCTTGTACATCTGAAAAAAAAAAAAAAAAAAAAAAGAGTTCCACCTTTCTTTTTTTACTTTCCAAGGTCTAACAGTTGCATACAAAAATGACCTCAATTCAAAAGACTGCCTTGGTTACAATTACAAGAGCCTTCTGCATGACTTGAGCTAGCTAATTAAAATTCTTATTAAAGTCTGAACCATTGAAGCAAAAAGCCAATATATCATTTCTCACTGCTTTACAGTTTATATATTTTCAGCATCTAATAGCCTTCATAGGGATCATTGCATTCATTCATAAGGCTGTAAGTAGTTATATTCTGGCCCATATTTCCAAAAATGGGTCTTAAATTTGGCGTAATTGTAATGTTCTGGACTCATAAAGCCCATCCAACAAAGTCCTCAGTGTGTATGCACATGTGGTTTTTGTTCAGTTAGTTAGTTAAGATGTAAAATTTTCCAGTAAATGAATATAAATGCTTTTGACTGTTGGGTCCCAGCTTGCGATGCATATGATCACTGGATTCTTCTCTGATATCTCAGAAGTTGTAAAATATAAAGCTCCTTATATCAGATAAGGAATGTGGGGGTTTTCCTCTCCTATAGTTCTTTGAGAGGCATCACTTCTTCCTCCAGGCATCTCATCCCAAAACCTTTTTTTTTCAGGTTGTTGCCCAAGGTATTGCATACTAGAAAACAGCTACTCTTGAGTTTCTATATTTAATAGATAAGAACATATATATGCAAATATATATTGTTTGGTTTTGTGGGTATATATGTGGGAGGAGGTGTGGTCTGCAGATCTGTATATAAATGCACCTCCATGAAGGGTATAATCAAAGGAACAATATCTTACTTCTGTAGGCTAACTCAAGTTAAATAGTGGATTTTTTTTTCCCCCCTTCACCTCTGTGGACGTTAGCTGTGTCTGCACACAGAAGTGTTACACAGTTGTAATGAGAAAGGAGTAGAATTCACACCATGAAAACAGCTATAAGTCTTCAGTTTAGACTTACTAGTACTGTCCCCAACCTGAATCAGACCCAACTGATCTGATTTCAAGGAAGTTTTACTTTTGTCTTTATTTTTAATGTATTATTGTGTTTAATGGATTGAGAGGGTTGGAAGATCTGCTGAAACCGAAGCTGCTTGTTAATGAACTATTTTCACTCCTTTTCAGTATACATCTGCTCTGACCTATGATGCTGTTCAAGTGATGACAGAAGCTTTCCGTAATTTGCGTAAACAGAGGATTGAGATCTCCAGAAGAGGAAATGCTGGAGATTGTCTTGCAAATCCAGCTGTACCCTGGGGTCATGGTGTAGAAATAGAAAGGGCATTGAAACAGGTAGCTTCTCTAGAATGAATGCTGGGATGAGTGTGTGTGTGAAATCTTCTATAAATGCTTGAAAGGAACCTTCTAGTCTCCTAACCTGCCTTGATCTTGCTGGGAATAATGTGGAACTTAACTCCTCAGGAACATGTCCCTTTACTAAGATACGTTGGGTATGGAAAAGGGTCTAAACTGAATGTTTCTGAAAAATAAGAAATTATTTATAAAAACAAAATACATTTTCTAAAAAGGAACAAAATTAATTCTGTTACCACTTTCATCTTCATCTATATAGGTTCAGGTGGAAGGTCTAACAGGGAATATAAAGTTTGATCAGAATGGAAAAAGAATCAATTTTACGATAAACGTCATGGAACTCAAAAGTACTGGTCCTCGGAAGGTAATTTGAGTTGTCTTACAGTGTCTATACTGGTTTTATCATGCTAAGCAATGGCAGAGGTAGGTAATGAAACACTGTGGATGAGTTAAAGCATGACTTGTCATAATGTTTATTTAAAGATATATTCTATGTTGGTCTTGCAGAACAAAGTAAAGATATGTATTACTTATATCTAATAAATAGGAGTTTTTAGGTAAGTACTATGTGGGAATATTTTGTTTTCAGTTTTGTGTATTAAACTTTTTGCTTTCTCATCTGAAATGCTGAATGTTAGCCAGTAATTGCTAACAGAAGAGATACACTTCTGAATGACAAATGCAGAATACAGCTTTTCAAATACAGCTTTTCAGTGATGTTTCTTTAAACATGATTATCTTCCTGGTCTAATTCCAAACCTTTCAGGAAAAGCCAGTTTATCATGTCTTCCTAATATGGAGTATTTTATAATCCGTTCAACCCTACAATTGGTGATATTACTACTAAAACTTGTTAATATTTGAATGAAAATGTTATACTTATATTAGACAAATTAATGTGAACAAATGTCATGACTTCATTCTCGTTAATATTTGTTATAATAACTATAAATAGAAATATTTACACTGATAGATCTATAGCTAAAATAGTTCTCTATGGGCATAAATCATGGGCATAGTAGTAATATGTTTTACATTTTCTGTGAAAGTTCATTTTCACTGGTGTCTGTGCATCCTATCCATGTAATCTTTAGATTGGATATTGGAGTGAAGTGGACAAAATGGTTGTGAATCCGCTTGATGGCCCTCTTGGAAATGAATCTTCAGGACTAGAGAATAAGACTATTATTGTCACCACTATTTTGGTAATTAACCTCATACTTTGTCCAAAAACAGTCAGTCCTACAGTGATTTGTTTTTCCTGATTATATTCATTTAAATATAAATAGTCTCTTTATTTTTTGAGATTTTGACATGTTACTCATTATGTTGCATAAATAAAAATTGGAAATTAAGGATATGTGGTTCAGTATGTGGTTTTCTTCTGTAGCAGTCATTGACAAGGAAATGAACATCCTAGAAAGTTAAAATTTTTAGGCTAGAAAATAGGAATGAAATACCTACTTTCAAAGAAGAGCACTTTGTCTAAATGGCAGAGCCATAGTGTTGATTTTTAACTGGTTGCTGTGCTTATTGGAGAATGGATTTTCCAAGCAGAGAAGAGACTGTTTTTCAAACTTCAGAACTATAGTATCCAGAACTGTGGACTGCTAAAGTGTAAGATAAAACATTAAAAGTTGTGTTGTAGTTGTTTAGAAAATAACATTATGAACTGCTATATAACAGCATTTTTCTGTTAATTGCAAAGCTTCTTTATTGGTTTGGTTAAGTCACAGAGTAGCATAGGAACATCACTGGATGCAAGAATCAGTTGGGTAACAGTTGAGCAAAGAGTGAGATAGATTCCTTTAATATGCTGTATGAGCCATAAATAGTTTTGCTGATGATAGAACTCCACTGCATATTTGTAGTTAACTGTTTTCATGTGAAATAATTCAATAAAGATATTGAATTATCTTGGAAAGCCTGAAGTGTTTTCCCAGGAATGTATATAGTTGTGAAATAGGAAGAAATTTTGTATTAAGTCAACAACAAAAACAACTAAATGTCTTTGCCTTCTTCCATCCAAACTGTAAGAGAGAAAGAAACAGGTTTTGGAAATTATTCTCTCTTCTCTGAATGCATAACTCCTGTTAACATTCATGACCATTATTAACATACTGCTGGGAATCACTATGCCTGTAAGTACTGTTATTTGTATATGACTGCGGACAATGTAGCTTTTAAATGTTTTACAGGACATGTTACATTAATAATTAACAGCTGATATAATCATATGTAGCACGTATGAGTCAGATGCTATCTTGTCTTTTTTATTATATCTAAAAGGAAATTTATTAATCTGTGAAATGTACAACTAATGCATCTGTCTCTTTACAAAGTAGCTAAAGCAAGATATTTCTGTGCAGGAGTCCCCATATGTTATGATGAAGAAAAATCATGAAATGCTTGAAGGAAATGATCGATATGAGGGCTATTGTGTGGACCTAGCTACAGAAATTGCCAAACATTGTGGATTCAAGTATAAGCTCACAATTGTTGGGGATGGCAAGTATGGGGCCAGGGATGCAGACACAAAAATATGGAATGGGATGGTTGGAGAACTTGTTTATGGGGTAAGAACATCTTTTATAATAAAGCCATTTAAATTACTGATGGATGAATATGGGATTTGGGTTAGTTTTCTCTACAGAGTAGTTGAAAAATATGTAATTCCTATGATGGAGAATTAAAAGCTTGTCTTGGTATCAAAAAATGTTAAATGTAAGGCATGGATTTAGATTTTACATGCAAATGAAGTTGGAAGGGAAATGAGTGCATATTTCATCCTCCTGGCCAGGCAATGGATTTTACTAACACTTTTAAATGTCATATAAAGGCATGTGTAAATAAGGAAGCTTGGAATATGTCAACCATGTGTATTTCAGTAAGAAGAGTTTCAACTAAAAATTTCTGAAATTCTCCATTGGACATTTTTAATGAAAAGGATGTTGCTACTGTGTCTTCTGTCCTGTTTTGCATTTATGAAATGCAATACAAACTAAACTGTTCTTTGCTCTGATCGTTATATGATCTATTATATTATCTATTATTTGCTTTTTTTTTTTTTCCTTTACAGAAAGCCGATATTGCAATCGCTCCATTAACTATAACATTGGTGAGAGAAGAGGTGATTGACTTCTCAAAGCCGTTTATGAGTCTGGGGATATCCATAATGATCAAGAAGCCTCAGAAATCCAAGCCAGGAGTGTTTTCGTTTCTTGATCCATTAGCGTATGAAATCTGGATGTGCATTGTTTTTGCCTACATTGGGGTCAGTGTAGTTTTATTCCTGGTCAGCAGATTTAGCCCATACGAATGGCACACTGAGGAATTTGAAGATGGAAGAGAAACGCAAACTAATGAATCAACTAATGAATTTGGGATATTTAATAGTCTCTGGTTTTCCCTGGGTGCCTTTATGCAGCAAGGATGCGATATTTCGCCAAGGTTGGTTACTCGCCCATTTCAACTTTGTGCGTTTTTGGTCTCAGCCAGAGGAGGTTCATGGTGCATATATTTTCACTCGGAAAGAAATCATTGCTATAATTTATTTCTTCCATACTAAAATCACAAAAGTCCTTGAAATAAAGACAGTTCTCTCTGACAAAAGGTAATGTGTTTGATCGATACTGTCTTAATGTCGATCATGTATTTGCCAAGTGAAGTTGTATACACCATGTAGAGACTGTAAAATGCATAAGGTTCAAATCATTCCATGCCGTCTTGGAGGGGTACCGTGTTTTTGCTGCATATTCCCATTTTACAGTTGACATTGCATTTGGTTCACAGCAACTGTAATGGGAAAAAAGGGTAATGTACTAGCCATGAACTACACAGGCATCACTTTACCACTAAAACTCATCATAACATACTAATTAATCCACTGTTTTTTCTATAGGAAAGTCTTGAACTGAAATAGAAGTCACGTGATGACTCTAATTCATTGTGAATAGTTGCAAAATGTTGCTGTTTTTCTATGGCCTAGTTTTATATAAGTCACAAAGGAAGTTGCTAAAATGAATTTGAAGCTCCAGTTTATAAATGCTTAATTCCTCATGGATTTTAACCTACCTTATTAGGGACAACTCTGAAGCACTTAAGTTAATTCCTTTGCAGCTCATTAAATATTCTATTTCCCTTGTGCGCAAATGGTTCTAGCCTTGATTCAGCAAAGTGATAAGTAGGTAGATAAATAACTACTTGCTGCTTGAAGGAACTGTAGTAAGAAGTGAAATAGGGCAACTGAATTTAAGGAAATAAAATCAAAAGACCTTCCTAACTGTACCAAGCAAGTTAACTTTCTTCTCAATGTCCTAAAGTAAGACAGGACATAGTTCAATTTCCAGAGTCTTGTGGCTGTTGTGCAAATAAATCAGATGGAAGGAGCATCTTGTATCCAAGTCTTGTATCCTGAAAGGCAATGACAGATTTTCAAGATGTGCTGCTGCAGACATAGCAGAGCACTTACTGTGTGAGAGAACTTCAGCGATTCTATGTAACTTACACAGTGAAAGATGGCTGTGGTTATGGTGAAAGATGTGATAGCTTTGACACGTAATACATTAAGAACTGTATGCAAGAAATTAGAGGGTGAAGAGAGATCAAATTGTTTCAGGTCATGAGAAACTGTATTAATTTCAGTCCTTTGGGTTTTTGTATTGATTATATACTTTACAAGTTTAGTTGTCTGCAAAGTCCTCTATTAGCTGCAAAATTATTTTTATTGAAGCAAGGCCATAGTTGAATTACAAATTTTTTTTTTCATTTTACTGACTATTAAAGCATGACAGTTGTTGTGCATTGTTTGATAACATTTAAAAGGTGTTGCAAGGATAATGATAGTAAATGACCATCATAAAAGGTGCATGAAACTGAAATTATTTTGGAGATTCAAGTGGCAGATTTATTGTCAGTGAAGTGTTTAACAACACTTTATTTCATTACAAACACATTTTGAGGAAAGCATTTAGTTTGTATATTATCTCAGTTTATTATGAAAATATAAAAGGGATGCAAACACCTTAGTTATTTTTGTTCTTGCACCAAAACTCTCCCTAGGGAATCTGAACTCTTTGCAAATGAATTTCAGTAAATGTGGTTAGGAATCTCTTCAAACATTAGCAAAATATTTGTAGTTCTATCATTTCCCTAATAAGGGTGTAAGAATTGTAGAACTACCAAGAAGCTAGGGCTTCCTGACTCTGAAATAGAAGTGATGCTGAGTAGGACAGGACCATCTGGAAACTGGTCTGCAAAAAAAAATCCCAACGTTGCCATTATGGATAGCACAGAGGAGACAATGGTAATATACAGCAAAGTTTTCCTGATATTTTTATATGGGATTGTGCTCTCAGTACTAATACATAATACCTTTCTAAGTGCAAAACATGGTGAACAAATCAAGGTAATTATGCATGAAAAATTTAGTTTAGTATTTAATTATCTGATGTATGAGGTACTTATACAAGTGTGGGTTCATGCTAGCGTATAATTGTACAACTTTGTATTTTTTTTCAAAATACACACCAAAAAAGAAATGGTTTATTTAACTGGGACAGACCTTATCAGAAATTTCTGAATACTAAAGGCACCACAAAAAAATTTACTTAAAAATGTTATGTGGGAGCATAATATCTAGATTGCTATTGAGCTTATTCTTGCTTTACAAGGTCAGTAGCAGTTTTGTTTGATTACAGATCATGGGTTTTTGAAGATGATGAATTATCATTTATAGTAGATATCAATACAATAAAAAGTACCATAAAATTAGCAGCTATTAAATGCACAATCATAGATTTTACCTTGCAAATGTATATTTATCATATAATTCAGTCTTTGAATTGTAGAATTTATATTTTCAGTTTACATGCATGTCAAAATGATTTTTTTTTTTTCCAAAGGTGACAGAAAACATTTACAGAACACATTACAATCTAGAAAGCACTTGAAATGTCTTTTCTGTAGTCCTTTTTTAATAACATATGCTGGACCCACATCTAACTTGATTTTCATGTAGTGGAGTGACTTACTGAGTCAGCAACATGGAATAGATCTTTTCATGTCTGAATTACCACAGAAATATTTTACAATGACAGTTAGTGAAAATGACTTGTCCAGAATTGGTTCCATTTACTTTTGTTCCCAGTTCAATAAATCAGCTTCACACGACTACTGTGTTTAAAGTTAAAGCATACTTTTGAAATGCATATAGATAATTAGACCTATCCTCTATATCTTGTTGTATGTATAGTATCAGAAGAACTCTGACATCTCATTCACAATACTGTAAGCTGGGTAAATGATTTTTGATTTGTTTACTTGATAGGTAGAGGAGACACATCAGTACATACCTAAGCTACTGCAATGCTAGACTTTTAACTACATGTACATTTCTGCCAAATACTTAAGTACCTCTTCAAAGATTATGTACTCCTTCCTATAATGTCTTGTTTGGAATCAAAGTAGTGAGTAATTCAAACTTTAAAAGATGATTCAAAAATGGTAAGTTTGACAAAGATGGCAGTATCAATAATTCTATCAGCTTTCCAGTATTGACAATCAGTGAATTTCTCTAGTTATATACTGTTTTATATATTTTCTTGAGTTCTCTTCTCTTCTTTCTTCTTGAGCAGGAGATGCAAAACAAAGATCCATAAGAGCCCACCTGCTGCAGTTAGAAACATCATATTATATAAAAATATACTTTCTTTACCATTTTTCTTTATTATCAGTTTGCTTGTTTCATGTCCAGTCGTCAGTTTGTTAAATGCTTGTATATTTCAAAAGTCGTGTGCACTTTTTAGTTTATGGATATTCCCTGGGCCAGTTTTTATTGCAAATAATGCTATTTATTTCTTAGTATAGGTTGTCCACAGCACCATAAGACATTGTTTTGTGAAAATCAGTCTTTGTCTGAATGTCTTATGAAAACAAGAAAGCTAAAGAGACTAAATTTTTAAGTACATAATGATTTATCTGAAAGCTCTGTTTCACTATTTTTGTATTATTCTCTTCGTGTCACATAAATTCACATTAGCGAGAATAACAAGCTAATGTGTTAATATAGCACACTGAGATGAGCGGTTTAATTTCAGAGTGTTCAGGACACTGAAGAACTGGATCACTAAATTCTCCCTAAAGTAAATGCTGGAGTCCTGATTTCTGCAAAAATCCAGATGTAGTGGATGGAGTATGCATTGATTTCCCATCTGATTAGTATGCAGATCTGCACTATAAGATAGCTTGAAATGCCTCCCTATAGTATAATGCATCATTTGCATAAAACTGATAACATGTGTTCCTTTTTAGGACTTTCATTTCACCTTACAAATCCATTTCATACTTGTTATTAGATCCCTGTCTGGGCGCATTGTTGGAGGTGTGTGGTGGTTCTTTACCCTCATCATAATCTCATCCTACACGGCTAACTTAGCTGCCTTCCTGACGGTTGAGAGGATGGTGTCACCCATTGAAAGTGCAGAGGATCTTTCCAAGCAAACTGAAATTGCTTATGGAACATTAGATTCTGGCTCCACTAAAGAGTTTTTTAGGGTAAGAATTTCTACTTTTTAGATTTCTGTTTTGTCGTAACTAGGTCTCCACTCTTTAAATGTTTTCTCCCTGGGCTTTATTAAAAGGTTGCTATAAAAATGTGATATGTGCAGCCTAACTTGCAGATGTATGTGTTTTAGTTTACTCATTACAATAGCATTTTATTATCTATATATAAATATAAGGGCCATGTTATAAACAATGCAAAGTAACAATGACTGCAAGGAATTACCTAAAAAATATTCCACTGTAAAGAAAAAAAACAAGATCTGATCATAGAAGGGAGTTGACATCATTCATCTAGGCTGTAAGACAGTAGTTAACAATTTTAAACAAGACTGATAGTTGTGCTATATTTTAGATAGTCGTGCAGTATATAGGAACATGGGAAGGTGCACAATCATGCTTTAGTATTTCACATGATTCTTCAAACTTACTGATGGGGAATGGGTTACAATCCTGTTGGCAGCTGTGGTAAATCCATTCCTGCTTTTGAAAACAGTTATTGTATTTGCATTACAGTTATGTGTTGGAAGTCTGTCAGTCCTTACCTTCTACATCAGTGTGTTTCAGTTTTTAAAATTTAAGACTGCCAATGTGTGAGTTTCAAGCTGCCCTTAAGATACCAGCTACCATGGTGAAATCCATCAGAGCAGGCACTTAAGGCTGCTGAGAAAAGCACTGTGACTTATTTGCAGTGTCTGTGCACTCTAAAATGGAAGTGGGTCTGAAGTGCTACAAGTATGAAGAACTTGTTTTTTGTTGTTGTTGTTTTTTAATTAATTTTTCTGTGGATGGTAAGAGTGTTAGGCTTAAACAACATGTATTTTAAAACAGGTGGAAATACTATATTTACATTTCAAATAGAGTTTGCCATGGAAGCAAAGTGAAATAGTTTCTCGCATTTTTTTTCTTGTGTACTGTATAGAGTAGTAACTGTTGGATTGTGGTTTTCACTAGGCTTTGTGACACTTACTTAACTGGTAGCATAACAAATAGGAACCGTACTTGTTTCAACTGTAGAAAAGCATTTTTTTCTGATTTTAGTGAGTCCTGTAAGAAGACATGGTGCTGATTGCATTTCTGCTGTTCTGAACTGAAACTAATGTCGGGTGTGTAAGCTAGTAAAAATGAAGTTTGGGTTTTGGTGCTAAGTGTTGAGAAGCACACAAATGTTTTTCTGTTTTTGAGAGCATAAAGTTTTTAGATTGTGGCTATACTGGGGACTGAATGTGAATTAAAGGTAGATCAGTTACTTTGATTAGTTTCTCTTTAGAGAGTTTCAGGCTTTTTTTATTGTTCTTGTTTTAAAGAAAAATGTGTATAGAGTGGTACGTAGTTTTTGTTCTACTAATTTGTTAATGTTGGTTGAGATGCTATCTGTGATGGTTACTTAGAAGAATTAGAAGGTTTAAACTCATGTGCATCTTCCTAATTACACTTTAACACAAATAGTGTTTCCAGTGGTTACCTGAGCATAAAAAACTTACCTTTGTAAAAATAAGTGAAGGCTTTGTGAGGACGTGTTCTTCACCTTTTGTTCAGTTAGCTTTTGCTCTGCACAAACAAGGTTATAATGACCTCTGGAAATTCCTTCTCAGCAATTTCTATCACAAACAAGTCGATGCACTATGTGTAATGCCACTGCTTAGCCCAATGGTTCTATCTACTGTTTGCTCTAAATTACTTAAGCTTGCACAGTTATTTTTCAAGAAATAACATTTGTCATAAATTCTTTCTAGGAGACCTGAAACTCAGGTTTCAAGAATCAAACTGTCTGCTAAAGGCGATGTGAAAGCAGTCTCTAGCACAGGCAAGATTAAAATTTCTCTCACAGTATTTCTCTGCAGTAAATAGATTGGAGTGGATGTGACCTGAAATTAGGACTCAAATTCTTTGAACAGCTGGAAATGAGCATTTTTCTAGCACCAAGCTAAATGGACTGTCTGTCACGAATTAAATGTTTGTTTGTTTTGTTTCTCCAGTTAGTCTGCTTTCTCTTCAAGAGTTGATATTATTTTCAAGATTGTTTTCGGTGGAATGTGTATTGTATTTAAATCATCACTAATAGAGACCTCATTTCTCAGCATAAAAGTAAGGGTTATTGTATACTGTAAGAACAGTAAATAGAATTTGCCTTGCCTTGCAAAAACATGTTTTATGACACTAATTCACACAAGTGAACATGAGATCCTTCCATTGGGCAACTGGGTAAGTAGAGAAGTTCATGGATTATGTAGTTTAATGCTAAAGTAAACAGCACATTCAAAACTTGAGAGGTTTTGAAGAAGCACGTTTAATGCCAGACAACTGAGCTGTTTTGGTAAAGGTAGATTTGGGAAGAAGAAAGACAGAATCAAGATGAGGAAGATTAATTGTCTGGTACTTTGTATTCAAGGAAGAACTTAGGTTTCTGGCTCTTCAACAATATGATCTGCTTTTCAGTCTGAGAGCAGGAGAAAACGCTTCTGATTCTTTTGTGGTACCATAAGAAAACATTAAAAAGGTACCACCTTTTATTTGATTCTTGCTAGCATTAAACCACTTTCTTTTTCAGCCAGTGGGACCAATAGGTTGGCAAGATGATGTTGCATGTGGTGATATATATATAAGGGCAGGGAGAAAGAAGATTGGTTATTATTGTCGTCTCTTAAGAACAGAGCTGAAGAGGTGACACCTTACTAGCACTACTATCGATGAGAAAGTAAGAAAACAAAGAGAAGAGAGTGTCAGTGTGCCTAGCACTGCCTTATAATGCTTTCCTCATCAGGGTTTGCTGTTTAGTAAGTTTAATCTTTATTGTGAACTAAGTGTCATTTTGGAGAACAAATAAACATCTATGCCTGATTTCTAGCTTAAAGAATTTTGAGTCAGTAAATGCAGGCACAAGAGTTACTTTATGTGAATGTGAGGCCATAGTGGGTTTTGTTGGTGGTGGTAGTGGTGTTTTGTTATTTTTTTCTGTATCAGGGTGTCTCTGACATGCTGGAGTCCCACTGAAATACGTGAGCTGATGAGGAAAATAGTTATAATGGTTAATGATGAAGCTATTACTGTAGAAAAAGCATTTAACCATTGATACCTTTGAATGTTATAGTTTTCTTAATGTGAATTACTTACGTGTTTTAATGATTTGCTTAACAAGAACAATTTAAAATACTGAATGGAGAAGAAAACATTCTTTAAAATTGCTTGCTCAGTTTTCTGAAGGTTATGCATTTGACTTTGGTTTTTGTGCACCCAAAATTGTTACAAATACTTGCAGATGGAACAACATGTAACTATATGTTGACTTTAAATTCAAGTTAACTCAAATATAAAGGAGGTTACATGAGCTATGCAGAGATGCTTACTACACAGGAGTTGTTCATTTTAATTCACTCTGACTCTCTTCAGAGATTTTCAGTTTTTGATGAAGAAGATTGGACAGAATCCAGTACCCATGGATGTGAAGCAGTACAGAAAAAACACACTGTTTTTGGGTTGCTTTCCATGTTCATAGACAAATTTTACGGAAAGATAAAAACTTGAATATCACACAGGGCAGCACCTCAGCTCAATTTTGTGAGCAGCTAAAGACAGTGTGCATATATGCCTTGCAGCAGGTGGGTTAGATAAGTAGTGTGAAGTACGCCAGAAATGAGAAAGAAAGATCTGTTACTGGATAGCAGTAGCCTGCTATCTGCTACCTGTTGTCAGCTGTGTAAGGTGAAATTCAGCAGCTGCTAAAAGAAAAGAAGAAATAATTGCCGACATTGTCTTCAACTTTTTTTTTTTTCCTGGAATATCTACAGAATGATTACAATATCTATGAATATCTATGAATACATTTGTTGTTCTGACTTTCAGAGTTTCATTGGCAAGCATTTTTATTTTCTGAATGAATCATGAGTGATTTGTTGGAGAAGTATTTGATGTTAGATGAATCCAAACAATATTCTGTCTTCTTTAAAATGTGTTGCGGGCATTTAGTGATTGTTCTTCCCTATTCCTCCGTCATGACTTCTTCCTACAGAGAGAAAAAGAAAATGAATTTATTTCATCCAATTCTGATTTGGTGGAAGTTATTGTTCTAGACCATGGTATTTTTCTGTTCTTCTCTGTGAAGAAGGTATTTCTGAAGAGTAAAGGGCTTCATTTGTGTTACCTGCTGTTTTTAAGATGGAATAATTCACCACAAGGATATTTTTTTTTTCTTATTTTCCAAACAGCAGTTCTTGGCAATAATCTAAATGTTTAAACTTAGCTGAAAACTCCTGTTTTGAATAACTGAATATATGCATATATTCATGTATTCATATATGTATATATTCATATATGTATATGTATATATATAATATATGTAAGTGAAACAGTTGAGTTCAAATCTTTGTTCAGCTTCTGTGAATGCTTAAATAACATTAACTTTTTGAGATGTTACATTAGCCTGGGCAAGTCAGGGTTGTCACATTAGCTTTTTTGTGTCAGGATTCTAGTCACCTATATTAAATACATGTTGGTTCATGTCTGCAGTGGACATGTCTGGCACCAGCGGCTACAATGTGGGGTGAACAGAGTAATCCAGGTGTAGGTTAGAAAATCCCGGTTGGAGGAAATAGTGGGTCACCACAACCTACAGACAGTATGGTAGTATGCATATAAGCTAGTCCATATCACTTGACTCAGAGATAATAGCCTTGGCACTCATGACCAAAGACATTTGCATTGCCTTGACACTTTATGTTTTTTGAGGTACTTACTGACTAACTTTACAGGTAATGACCATACACTAGTTGGAGAGCGTCAGTTGGCACTGAATCAAGAATCATAACTGAGAAAAAAGGATGAACAGGAATTGTAGTCCAGTGTTCTTGCTGCTGCTTTAAGACAAGAAACAGAAGCTTTGTATATCCTGTGTAGAAAATACCACACAGAAGTAATGGTTTTAAGAGTATTAAAAGGAGGGGGGAAAAAAAAAATGGATGTGTGGGGGTGGGTGGTAATGAGAGTAAAAATCAGCAGGAAAATATTACTTCATAATAATAATGTTATAGGCACAAATTTTCTTCAATGGCAGATCAGTTAGAGATCTGAGAGTTAGGTCTCTTAACTCTCTCTATATTTGTAAATGCTAGAACAGTTGCTACTAGCAGGACTGCAAGTGCAATCCAAGTCTTCAGAGTTCTTTTACTGAGGAGGGATATTTGTCACTTCTGCTATTTACTAGTGGCTCTGTCTTGCAAATAGTACTTTTAGAGTTCTTAGTGCAACTGAAAACCTAAATAAAGATCTGTAGTTCATTGTGGTTGCATTTTCTCCTGGGTTTACAGCCTGAAGTAACGGGCAAAACATTGAAGAAATTGTGTGTGGCTGTGCTTTTCCAGAAGTACATGTTTTTCTCAAATCAGATGTGGATTGTAATGGTTACATGAACAGGACTGCAAAGCATGGCTTGAAAGATACAAGGATCGTTTCAGTTGGTTGTGTACACTTGCATCATCTCTACAGTTGTCAGACAGAAGATACTACTTGATGGAGCGCAAAATGGTGGGTCAGTGGAATTTCATCTCTCCGGTATGTACTATTGACATTATCTACAATCACCAAGTATTTTTACCTTCAGTGATTTCTGAGCAGCTGCTGTAAAGGCAGTTCATGTCTGTATTAACCAAGATACATGATAGAACTTTGAAAGGGGAAAAAAGTCACTAACCCAAGAAGACAGACTGCTGCACACCTAACACTGCAGAAATTAATTTTAAGGCAATGTGTGTGTGTGTTAACTTCCTAAGTGTTTCATGCCGAATTTTTATGGACTACAGCAGTGGAAGAAAGAAACGAAGTACAGCTGTGTAAGTATGCAAGCTTAACGTTCAGCAGAACATTTCCATGATTTCTGTGTGCTTGGAAGCTTATTGAAAATGAATACCAAAAGGAAACAAAAATGGCACAAAGCTAATTTCTTTTAAACTTCAGTCATCTTTTTGCTGCTTGCCCATCGTTCATCAGAAATATGTATAAAACTGGTAAAAAATGAAATCAGTCATTCTACCTTCTTATCACTTTAAAGGATGAATTGGAAATAGTCTGTGAGGTCAGAAGGCATCTCAAAAAGAAGAAGTGATGTGCAGAGCAGTATGAGACTAATTTACTTTCTCTCTGCCTACAATAGTTTTATTTAAAAACTTTTTATATTTATGTATGTTCAAACCAACAGTGTGAGATGGACAGACCAATCTGTTTTGTTCTGTTTTGGTAGCCCTTAAGAATTGTTCCTCTGTCAAATGAAAAGCAAGCAGAATTGCTCCATTAGAAAGAATTGTTACTTAGCTTTCACTGAGCAGAGTAAGCAGGAGGCAAGAGCTCTGGAATGGAAAGTTAGTCATGGAAAAAATGATGGAAGTATAATAATCCATACTGTTTTATAAAGAAGTCCTTTTCATAGTGAAAGGCCAGAAGAAAACATTAGAAGAGCTGACATTCTTCCCCTGAGTCATTTCTTGTGAAAAAGTGTTGTCTTTTGGGAGGCAAAGAAAATTGGCCTGAAGATTAGTATTCTTGTCTTTTCTGAAGATCTTCAACACAGTCTAGTGCTTCTAGATTTATGAGTACTTTGAAATAGTTCTTTAACTTTTGAAGTTGATAATCGTGTTACAAAAAGTTATTAAAAAAGACAAAAAGCATATGGCAGTCTGTGAACCTCAACCTGTCTTTAGACAAGATATTATTCAAGCTTCTAAAAATACACAAGAAAACTCTAAAATCAGGGAGAAAATAAAAAGACTTTTTTTTTTTAAGTGAAAGTAGAGGTTAACAATTATGAATCATACTTCAACTTCCTTTTTTATTGTTTGAGATACAGAAGAATTACACAGAACACTGTTAAATTTTGACTAGCTCCATAGAAGCGTTCAAGAGGTGATGGAGACTAAAGAATCTCAGTTGTGAAATCATATGTAACTTCTGTCATCAGCTGTAATCTCTACACGAAAAGGCAGAGACTATAGAACTGACATGTCATGAGTCCTTGAAGGAGATACGATTAGAGAATATTGGTTTGTTTTTAATTGGTTTGACAGAAGAAAAAGGCCCTTCACTGAAGTACTGAGATGATGGACAGACTTTCATTTACATCCAAAAGTATATTAGTGAAAAAATGGTTGTACTTTCTTTGAGGCCTAGAGGGTTCAAGAGGTTACCCTCTAGACAGACCCTCTAGACGTTTTCAGTTATGTTTTCTTGGTTTTCAGAGTCCTTAAATCTGTGCAACACACAAAAGAATTAATTTAGGCCATTCCAGAAACTCACTTGAAAATAAAGAATGAACTAATGAACACTTCCTTGCATCTTACTATATTATTATCTAGGAAAAATTATTTCTTTGTCCACATTACTCCACATCCTGCTGCATCCAGTTCAGCAAGCCTGTTGACCCAAATACTGTAGTGCTTCAGAAACTTTGTTTTGTATATTACTCAGCTTATTTTTGAATTATTATTTCATAATATTTATTACAAAGAAAATGCATTCTTGTATAGTATAATTTTCCTTTCCTGTTGATAAGAACAAATTGTGTCTGATGAAAGGAATATATCACTCCTTGATCTTCTCTTTCAAGTTTTCATCAAGTTTTTTTAGATGTTCTCACCAGGCTGTGCTCTGCACAAGATAATTTTTTGCTGGGTACAATGAATTTACAGCAGTGCAGTTTGAAGATTCTCCAGTGGTGTGTAATTTATTTTATAACTTGATATACTCATTAAAATAAATATTAAAGTTTGTTTCACTTGTGCTGTTCCTAAGGGCAGATAATTTCATAATATTACTCCTGTGATGGTTAGAAACATTCTTTTATTTTCCAGTGTGAGTGTTTTTATATCCTGTCATGTTATAGTACATTAATAGTTCATTTAATTATATATATATTTTAAATATTTTTTCTTCCTAGTGTTTAGTTTCCTGATGCATTAGTACAGAGCAAGTATGTTTTTTTGTTGTTCTTTTTGTTTTGTTTTGTTTTGTTTCTTTCCTCTAAGCTTTCAGTTCCATCAACTAAAACAACTCTTGATTTGCAAGACAGATATTTGCCTGTTCATCTCATAACTCTTCTGTGTGTATATTTTAGTTCAAAGTAACTGCTCCTGAATGTGGGTGAACAGAACTGTACGTTGTATGCCAGCTGAGATCTCAGCAATGTTTTGCACAAAGGCACTAATATTTCCCTGTCTGTTCTGGAAATGACTTTCCCCCAGTTGTATCAAACTGTTTGCTGGTAATCATTTTGCTGATAGATGGTGATTTACCTTCCTTTTTGTGTTGTTTTTACACAAGTGAAAGGCTTTCTTTTTATTGCAGATTTTCTTATTGGTCCCAAAGTGCTGGACCATGCTTTTGAATTGGAAAGTTTAATTTCATTTCTATCACCGAAGCACTCAGAATTTTTCACTACTCATATGTAACAAATAAATAATTTCTCATTATCTGGCTTAATACATTTTGATCAACCCAATTTATTTTCTTACAGATACAGGTTATTTCTATCTTCAAATGTTTTCATTATGAAATGTGATCTGAAACTGTGCATGGCATGCTGTACTTCAAACTGAAAGAGCTGTAGTTGCTTTAAATGGTTTTTCGTTCTTCTGAAGTACAGTATATTTGATTCTAGGCTTCCGTAATGGCATCTGCAGTTTACTACAAAATCTGCTATTTCTTAAGAAAGTGCTTCTGTATTTTGGAATTTAGCTTATTTCCACCACCACCACCCCCATATAGGTGCAATAAGTTTTTTGTTTTGCATCTAACTCATTTTGATGATTTCTGTACCCTCATTTGCATGACTTATTATTCTTCCATTACATAAAAATAACTTAATTATGCATTTAGATCGTGTTTCTATACCTAGATTTTTTTTTGTCTTTCTTTGTCTTCCCACCACACGGCAGATACTTTCCTTTCTCCAACTGCTTTCACTCGTGAGGCTGGAAAATCTGATGCTTTTTGATTTTTCTGCAGTTTAAACTATGTACTGTTTCCTTTATGTTGTCCAGTTTCCCCACTCAAATCAAGATCCTACTTAAAATTTGCAATTGTAATACAGTCATGTAAGAAAGCTGTAGTAGTAGATACTGCAATGTATGCTGCAGTATGATGGCTGTCCTTGTAGGCTTAGCTCTTGGAGTGGACAGGAGATTTTCCCTGTGACCAACACTTCAAAGAACAACACATTGATTTAGGTGTCATCATAGAAATTAGTTTGCATGACATTTATCTGAGTTTTTAATGAAATGAAATTTAAATAGTCTTCTTTGACTTTATGAAAGTGTTGAATGATGTGGAGGAATTTAGATTCCACTGAAACTGAATTTACTTTAATAAAAAATCTCAGAGAAGTCCTTTCAGCAAGTATTTTAACAGCAATTAAATGCTCTTGAAACTTTAATACTAACATACCTTGTAAGACAAGCCTCCTTGAACAATTAATTCTTTAAATCACATGAATATGATGATGACATAAGGCCTTTGTCTTCCATGTTCATATGTTGTCTTCTCATACGTGGATTCTTGGTACAAATTATTATAAGTAGGCTTTTGAGGAATACATTCTTATAATGGTTTGCAATTCTTTTAATAGGAGTATACGTATTAAAGATACTTTAAGTAGCTCAATTAGTTTAGGGAAACTGGAAAGCTTGTAAAACTGCATCTAAAGAAGATCACATTAATTTTACCAATAAAGAATAAAATTATTAGTATATTACAAAATGTAGACCTTCATTCTATTTGTTTTCTTATTTACTCTCAGTAGCCACCCAGTATAAATAGTTATGCATTCTAAAATACTTAGTAATATTAATTAAAAAGGCTGAAAAACAGTTTTGACTTTTTATTATCTTTTTTTTTGGGGGGGGGGGGGGGGTTGTGGGAGTATGAATTGATTTTCTCTTTAAATTAGCAAGATTCATTTATTGTTACATGTTGTAGTCAGTGATAATATTGATTCCTGTCCTTCAGTGTGGAAGGTCAACAGGATATTTACACAGACCATATTTGAGAATTAAAGTTTTGCTCTTGCAGTACAAGATCATCACCTAGCAGAGCATTGGTAGTCTGACAAGCTATTTCTGTCAATGACATGCTAATTACAACATCCCATTTTAAGAATAGTAGGGCTTTGAATGACAAACTGGAAAAGATATCTGATGACCCACAAAATACACGATTAACTTGATAAAGCTTTCCATAACTTAATTTTCTAATGAGTTTCCTAATGGAGGCGGTGTTTTATGTATTTTACATGTAAATGGGATGTGTACTTCATAATAGTAATTTTCATAGTCATGACATGCAGAGGTAACATGATAAGAAAAAAAACATGTAACTTCTTAGGTATTTTGTATTTTCACAGAAATGGTAAATAATGCAGAAAGTGTTCATTGTGAATATTAGGGTTGTGTGCTTACATATTGGTAATGATTGTAATAACAAAGGTACTATTAGCTTTTAACATTTCATATATACACTGGAGAGACGTAGTAATAGCAACGAATCACATTAATTAAGAACAGTGCATATTATTTCAATATTCTTGTAGTCAAATAATAAAGTCATCTACACTGGTTGCATTGTTTGGATAGCATGGTAAAAAAGTGTGGGGGTGGGAGAGTTTACATGCCTTTGTTTTTTAATGGAGTATTGCTGTTCTTCCTTTTTCTTTGATGCCAGAAAAAAAAAAAAAAAAAAAAAAAAAAAAGTATATAAGAAAATATAAAAGCCTGACTTGCACACAGGGCACCCTACATTCACAAGAATTCAGTTTCCATGTTGTGTAGTCCACTGTTACTGATGATGGTGTGCTTTTCCAACTGCAGTTTAAAGAGATGAAGATAAATTTTATAGGAATTATAACATGGGCCAAATTTAAATAAGCATGATACTATTTCAAAATGTTTTTGAATCGGGATATGTGCACAGGATAAGCATGCATACTTTTGTTTATCAAGCAGATAATGTTGACCTTTTGAATACATGCATATGTATGCACGGAATGCTAGGCAAAGGTCTTGAATGCTGTCCTTTTCTACATCCTTTAATTCTGCCTTTTCATATAAAATACAGCTTCTGGAAAGGAAAAAAATTGTGAAGGAAATAAAGTGCTGAAAACAAAGTCTTGCTATTAAGTATTCTGTGTAGCAATCAGACCAAAAACCTTAGAAGTCAAGTATTCCTTAAGTTGTATGTCATGGTGTTTTTGTTTTTTTTCTTTCTTTCTTTCTTTTTTTTTTTTTTTTTTAATAAATCAAGACAAGTTCAAGGACTAGGTAGGGATTAAGATTATCAGCTGTGTGAATTCCATTGTAATGTTTCTTTTCAGTGTCCATGGCTGCAGAAGACTGCAGTCATGGCAAATCCTGAGTTTTATTTAGTATCTCTGGTGATGTTTTTCATTACTGATTTTTATTTCTGTGGTTGCTGGATCAGGTATTTTTACCTTCAATGATATGGCAAGGAACCTGTGAGCCATCTAGTGGGAGGTTTCTTCTTAGCACTTGACCATTTGAGAAATCTGTTATTTATGCATTTTCCTATTCAGATGTCCAGCACCAGCCCCTCGGTCTGTAGTGCGACTCCCCTCATCCTTTCCATCTACCTGATACAATCAGATCTCAGTCAAGTGACAGTAGGAAATGGGGTGCTGCATTTTGTTGAGGCTGAATGATGAAAGCTGAATAGACTTTGCTAGACATCTATAACATACATATATACATCTGTGAAAGATCATTTTAATAAACCAGGAGGCAACATAGTTAAGGAAGCAAAGGCAGTTAAGTCAATTTTAGAAGCCATTCATGACAGTAGCCTAACTTAAATGAAGTATATTTGTTTATGTAGTATTTGAATGTTATTTCAATAAGAAAACAATGTTTTAAATATCACCATAACCTTTTCTATTCTACAACATGGGATTTAAATGCCTTGTAATGAAAGTTGTGGTGACAGGTACTTGGAAGCATTTTGTCTGCTTTGGTTTGAACTGAACCCTTTAAGACAATTCTAAATTAGTCTAGCTTTTAGTTTCCCCCTTTATAGAGCAAGTTATGAACATTAAATATCACTGTAATCGTTTTTATATCACTGTTGGAAGCTAGATGTCCCTTGCTTAGTTTGTAGTTGTAAATCCTGTGTAGGAAGTTGGATGTGTGTTGCCAAATGAGTGTTAACGGTGATTGGAAAGGGATGGAGTATCTGTGTTCAATTAGAGGGTACGTGGAGGGAATGAAAACTCAGGGAAGATTGAGCTCCTTCATATGAGGTTATGGACTTCTCATTCCAAGCCTGAGTGTGTTAAGGAAGGAGAATATTGAGTACCATGCAGAGGCAAACACTTGTAGCTTTGCTTTCAGTGAAGTGAATACAGGGAACAGATGATAGAAAGCCACCAACTTTGCTGTAAACGCATTTAGGGTTTACAGTTTCTTTATAAAGTGGTAATGTTGATGGGGTTGCCCAGACATTAAATAGCCTAACTGACATGGATCTTCAGATGGAATTCTCAGGTGTGGAATGCTACTTACTATCTGAGAGGCGCTATCCATCTATCCAGCTATGTATCAGGTAAGTCAGGTAAGGGAGAGAAAAGTGTAAAATTAGATTTTTTACTGCTAACTTATAGTACATAGTGATATAGTTTACATTGTGAACTGGCTTGTTAAAGTCAATGGTTTGTTTTTGTTTGTTTGTTTGTTTTTGTTTGTTTGCTTGTTTGTTTTGTTTGTTTTAGGGATTTCCTTAGTTTTTAGAATCATAAATTTTAGTATCGTCTTGGATGGAACAAGAACAATGCATACACAATATGACAGATGTTCTAAGAATACAAGAAATCCACTGTGCCTTCAGCACAGTTATGTTTCTCAATCATTCTAGTCATGCTGAGTATATCCAACCCTTTTGATATTAATGGGTATACTGAGTATGCGTAGATCAACAGATCTGATCAACAGATCAAGAGAACTTTCAGCTGTGCTGATAGACATGTAGATTCTGGTTGGTAATAGTTGGAATATTTTGATGTTAGAAAACCTTCAGTGGCTCATAGCACTACCAGGACTTTAAATAATAACAGACGTATGGAGACTAGAGAGAAACCTGAGCCTCAGAATCTTCCTAGGCAAAATTTCTGGACAGAAAAATAAGGGTAAGTCTAGGAAAATGATACTTCTTGTTCTTCATGAGAACAGTGAAGCTTTGGGAGATGGTGAAGGCATTTCTGATGCCTTTATACTTGATTCATTTATTTTTAAATGGTGTGATTAAAGATAGATTCATAGTAGAATTGCTGGTTTGAGGTGTTCTTCGTATCTTTGTTGGAGAATTGCTTCTCATACATTTTATTATAGTAGAAATTTGGTGAATTTACACATACAATAATAAAGTCTTACAGGATGACTACAAAACATGGTCTTTGGTTTTCTATAGCAAATTAGAAAGATAATAATCGCTGAGTTACAGGCCATATAGTATTACATTTTACAGTAGTTTATTGTCTACTTCATAAATGGATTTAGGTTGTCTCTTTAAGAAAGTAATTTAGGGTTGATTGTCAACTCCCCTGTTAGTTCTACAGATATCTTGATCAGACTAATGTGGAATGTGAAATTCTTGCACACTTAGGTTTTCTGCTCAGCTTAAATGGGAGGAGATGATATATACATATGCTTTCTTCTTCGTTAGAATTGTATAGTATGTGACAATATGAGGAATCCGGCTTCATATAGTATTTACATGATTAATAACTGTTACTGACCATAACCTGTTTAACCTATTTGAAAGAACTTGAAATACCCTTTCTATCTGCTTTTTCATTAATAACAGTACTTCATTTTTGGTGACATCTAGATAGCAAATGTTGTTTTTCTCCTATTTTCAGGTTAAGCAATAACTATCACTTGGTAGTTATAACTGCCAATTATAGTTATAACTACCAATTGGTTAAAGTGAGGGAAATGTACTTTAGATCATGGTCTTTCTGAAAGAAAAATGTGGCTTGCCAAGCTGAGTTTGTGAGGCATTTTCAGTATTACAAGTAACAACGTTGAAACAGGTGCCTCACTATTAACATTCCCTTCAGGTTTCACAGCAATGTTAGTTTCCTCTGTGGAGCAATCTGAAGTTTTGTAGTGCCACTGACACATTTCAGCTCACCTCTCATTGCATAACAAATAGCTCCAGAGAGCTGAAAAAAACAGTAAGAATAAATAAATAAATAAATAATCATCTTGTTTGAGTGGGAGCTTCTGATTTATATTTTACTGAAGTTGGAATATATTTCTTATCTTTCAATCTGGCTCACCTCTAATAAAATGGAAGTAATACTGTTTGCTTCAAAACTTTATGTATAAGAAATATATATACATATATACAATGACAGCATGATGCTAATAGTAAAAGAGAATTTAGCTGCTGCAATGTTTCAGCATTTGGTAAATAAACTTGCCTAAAAATGACATAATCCTATTTTCCCACGTATGCTTCCACTGTCTACGTAAAGATTAGTTAATTAGGCTTCATATTGTCTCCACAGAGATCTAAAATTGCAGTGTTTGATAAAATGTGGACCTATATGAAAAGTGCAGAACCATCTGTGTTTGTGAGGACT